>NC_042624.1:110258009-112753009 GCF_901001135.1 Rhinatrema bivittatum | reverse complement strand
TGTGCAAGCCTTGGAAAATTGACCAGATAATTGAAAATTATATAAAATATGACCCTTTCTTATCAAGCTTAGGCTTTGAAGTTATCCTTCCTTTCACTCAGAGCTCTGTTTTCAAAGGCGTTTTGCTACAGGTATAGAATGAGAGAGAAAACCATTTTAGCAGAAGATCTTTGGGGCTCAATTCAGTCTTTTACTGCCAGCACCTATTTCTCCCAGACTATTCACAAACTAACACATTTTTAAGCAAGTCATCAAGTTTCTGATTTAACTTTTTCTAATAAATAAATCATCTCTTGCAGAAAAGATGAGCTTTGACTCAAGCCTTTGGGGGTTAATTTTTATCGAGTTGCTCTATTTATAGTTGGCCTTTGTCAGAAGTAAAAGGATAGGAATAAGAAGCAAGTAATCAGTTTTTTTTTTGTGGGTTTTTTTTTTTTTGTTAAAATGATTAAATTAATGATACATTAAAAATCAAGAGAAAATTCGGAAAGCATGTTTTTCATTAGTGCAAGTTTCAATTTAGTGCATCTTATATTCAAATTTGTTTTATTTGGAGTCAACCAAAGACAAGAATATTATGGAGCAATGTGTTCATGTTTACTAACTTTATTTCCCAAAGTTCTTTTAGCATAAAGAAATAAAGGTTATAGAAAAAAAAAACCAAATACAGATGAAAAGATACTGTAAGTGATGTCAGAAACATCTAGCACTGACAATCTTTTCTTGCTAGAAATTATTTGAGAAATGTGTTTTCGAAGATGTTGATATTTAGCTATAGATCTTTTTCATCAACAATGTGGAGAGAATTGTTAGGCAAACAGAAGTAGGCTGTGCTCAGTGGACATCTTCTCTTTCAATTTAACCAACTTTATAATGATTCAGTGAGATTTTTCTCATTGGTCTCTGTAGCTTGCCTAATCAGTCTTGGAAGAGCCTCCACAAAGTTAGCTGTTGGAGGAGTGAGATGTATTAGATTGAAGGAGAAGGAACAGAAAACAAGCAGAATGCAATTCTGATTGTGTCTTGGTGAAGCCTAATGCTCAAATTGTCAACCTTAACATTGGTAGTATTTGTACTTACTCTGCCATTCAACTAACAATCTACTATTGTATCACAAGATGAGAAAGGGACCAGGGGTAATGATAGAAACATAAAAATCTTAAGTATTATAAATAAAGAAGAGACAAATATTTTTGCAGGGAAAAAAACTCTAGAAGAAGGCTTCATGATAGGCTGGAGGGAAGTAGATTCTGAATTAATGTAATAGTCTTTTTTCATAAACAAAGACTATCCAATGCAGATAGCCTCCCACCTCAGTATCAGAATTCAAGAAAACAAGGAGTAAGCAAAGATGATCCTTGATGGAAAGGAGTGAGTAAATAATAATAATAAAGCCAGAAACCAAGTTTGATTTGCAATATTGCTGTAGATAGGGGAAATGAGCAGATCAGATGTATTTATCTGCTCTTGTATTCCATGTTTTTACGTACTGCAGTGAATGAATCACCATTCATGCCATTTTGTAGTAAATAAATATGACCTGTTATGACTAGTTGAATTTTCATTGTAGAAAATGTCTCTGTGATGCAATAATGATTGATTCTACTGTATATATTTGAATGTGATAAAATGTGTAATTATACAGTATCATAAAGAACTATGCAAGAATGCTGTATATGCACTATTGTAACGTCCTCAATCTCCATTTGATTTTTCTCCATCAGAACACAAACCAAACTTCTCCCTCCTGTTGCCCACTGCAGGATTTTGGCCTTAGAATTCTGGAAAAAACTCAGGAAAGGTTCTCACAGTCCATTCAGTAATAGTCACTGAATAATTCCCAGGATGTTCATGATATTCTGACAACTCTCACAGTGACAAACATTACCTCCAAATTATTTAAGACCTTAACCAGTTTGCCTGGGGCCTCCACGCTGCTTCTATGGCCCTTTGAGGCTATATCAATTCTGCCTTATTGTAAAAATCTCAAATATGTTAGCATGTCTTCAGTTTAAAGCATTGCCAAAACACATGCTTACAGCTCCAGCGTCAGAGTCACTGAAGTCACATAACATCAACCTCCAGTATTGCTGAAAATGCCGTAGTACAGAGCTGGCTGCTAGTATTGCATCCTGGTTCAAGACTTCTCTGGCCACTCAATTTTTCAAGAATAAGAAAAACATAGTTTCAGTTTCTCTGCCCTTCTAGGGCCGTGCTACCTCGCTTTCCATGCAGCAGTGTAAGTCGGTTCCAATAGCGGCAATCACTTTAACTGCAGAGTCTTTCTCTCTCTTTCTCTAGCGACTTTACGGTGTCCCACCTCCACATTGCAGAACTGCTTGGCAATCTTCTTTGGTCAGGGTTCAGTTGTCTTCTTCCAGGATTTCTCCTTCACAGGCTTACCTCCTTGTAGCCCTGCTTTTGGAAGACTCTCTCCCACTCTGGTTTGCTCATGAGCTTCTCTCTTGTCTCTCTTCTAGGGCTTCTATAAGAGGAAACCACACTTCCTTCTTCAGACGGGTAGGACCTAAGCCCGCCCATCTCCCTAAGGTCCCTCCTCCAGAACTTCCTTCATCTTCCCAGTCACTAGGCCTACTAGGAGTTGGTTTCCCCTCCCTCCATTTTGACTTATTCTGGGAGTTAGTTTCTTTCACAGCTACTACCTGGTGTTTCTCCCAGCCCCCTGGGAACTGTGCAGTGATGTCTCTGTCACAATTATTATGTATGTTTTTGTGACTTTGTGTATGTCTTAATTTTATATATTTTTATGTTTGTTTTTATGTTGCTTTTACAACTTACATATGTTATATATAGCGCTTAGAATTATGAGATAATGTGACATAGAAATGTTTTAAATAAATAAGTTGCACAGACATGACTATCATTGGTTTGGAATTTGCATTTAATTATTTGCCTTTCCAAACGCAAGCTCAAGGCAAGTTGTATTTCAGGTACAGTAGGTAGTTCCCTGCCCCAGAGGGGTTACACTCTAAGGGGGGGTCATTTATTAAGCTGTGGTATTTTCCCAAAATACTACAGGGAAAAGTACCTCAGCTTAGTATCCTCAAAGCATGTTGGCCTTGCATGATGGCCCTGTAGCCCAGAGTTGACATCTTCTTAAATGGCCCTAGCAGCCCAATAAAACGCACACACCCCCCTCCTTACCAGTATAGCAAAGCCCCTGGGGGTGTCTCAAGACCAGCTGTCCGACCCTCACTGCCCCATGAGACAGACAAAGTATATAATAAAGGCCCAGGGTGCAGGCCCTACCCCCCTTCTCCAAACCTCTCCTCTTTTGTAAAACCTCTGCCCTGATTCCCTCCCTTTGCCCTTACTGAAAAATACCTGGTGGCCCACTGGGAGGCCAGTGCACCTCTTATGGCTCCAGACCTGGCGCTGCCATTTTTAAAAATGTTACTGGCCAGCTGAGACCCCACTATTGTCCCTATCCTGTGATAGGCCACAAGTAAATGCCTACTAGGAAGTAGGCATTTACTGTGCTGCTGAGTTTGTAGCAGAGACAGTGGAGTGTGAAGTGATTTGCCCAAGGTTAGCAAAAGAAGTGAGATTTGAATCTTAGCTTCCCTTGTTCTCAGGTCACTGCTCTAACAACTAGGCAGCTGCTACATTCTTTTATGCAAAATAATGAAGAGTTAACATATAAATGTTGATTCTTGGGGAAAAATTCACATCTGAAGAAGGGACCTATGCAATTTCAGAAATGGTGTACCTCATTGTTGGATAATTTTTACGGTGGCCCAATAAAAAGTAGCACAGCCTGCAAAGAATTTGGAAAATAACGGAAAATGCTAAAATCACATAGCAGTAATATCAACAGGTATCGTTTTGGTATGTCAAATATAATATCTGTGATGAAAAGTTCAATTGCTTACTCTCACATATGTGCATTTTCACTTTGGCCAGAAAGATATTTTGATCACAACAGTTTGATTATTAGCAAATCCTGTCAATACGAGGCAAACATGAATAAAAAGCAGAAGCTAAACTATCTACTCTATAATACATTTTTACATTTTGTACATATAAATTTATTTTGAAATTATTTAGCTACTGTATATTCTCTGTAATAACTGCTAAAATAAGTTACTTTATTGCTCAGATTGTGAGAACCAGTTGATGATCAGGTGCTAGCTGATGGGGGGATATGATAGAAGTCTATAAATTCATGAAAGGACTTAAACCGGTAAATGTGAATCAGTTATTTCGGATAATACAAGGACTAGGGGGCACGCCATGAAGTTAGCAAGTAGAAAATTTAAAACAAATCAGAGTAAATTCTTTTTCACTCAACCCACAATTAAGCTCTGGAATTCATTGCCAGAGGATGTGGTTAAGGCATTCAGTGTAACTGAGTTTACAAAAGGTTTCAGTAAGTTACTGGAGGAGACGTCAGAAACTGCTATTAATCATATTGACTAAGGGGTAGATTTTCAGACGAGCGCGAACAGCCTACTTTTGTTTGCGCTCCAGGCGCAAACAAAAGTACGCTGGATTTTAGTAGATACGCGCGTAGTCGCGCGTATCGGCTAAAATCCTGGATCGGCGCGCGCAAGGCTATCGATTTCGTATAGCCTGCGCGCGCCGAGCCGCGCAGCCTACCCCCGTTCCCTCCTAGGCCGCTCCGAAATCGGAGCGGCCTAGAAGGGAACTTTCCTTTGCCCTCCCCTCACCTTCCCCTCCCTTCCCCTACCTAACCCACCCGCCCGGCCCTGTCTAAACCCCCATCCTACCTTTGTCGGGGGATTTACGCCTCCCAGAGGGAGGCGTAAATCCCCGCGCGCCAGCGGGCCTCCTGCGCGCCGGGCCGCGACCTGGGGGCGGGTACGGAGGGCGCGGCCACGCCCCCGGGCCGTAGCCACGCCCCCGTACCCGCCCCCAAAACGCTGCCGACACGCCCCCGCAACGCCGCGCGCTCCGGCCCCGCCCCCCGACACGCCTCCCGACACGCCCACTCCGAAAACCCCGGGACTTACGCGAGTCCCGGGGTTCTGCGCGCGCCGGTGAGCCTATGTAAAATAGGCTCACCGGCGCGCAGGGCCCTGCTCGCGTAAATCCGCCCGGTTTTGGGCGGATTTACGCGAGCAGGGCTCTGAAAATCCGCCCCTTAGGGAATAGCCACGGCTTATTACCAGCATCAGTAGCATGGGATCTGTGTAATGTTTGGGTACTTGCCAGGTTCGTGTAACCTGGATTGGCCACTGTTGGAAACAGAATGCTGGACTTGATGGACCCTCAATCTGACCCACTAAGGCAACTTTATATGTTCTTATGTTCTATAGCAACGATATAATTAGACACTATTGCCCGAATTTTCAAATGCCAGCGCGCATAAAATGCAGGAGATAGGGCGTGGCCAGGCCGTACATGCGCCAAGCACATTTTAGAAATGGCCCAGCCTCGCGCATATCTATCAGTACACGCAGAAGTGCCAGCAGATCAAAATCATTGTAATCATTGTGATTACAGGGGTCCTTTAGCAGAGCAGGGTCCAGCCAAAGGAACAGTAAAGTATAAAACAAAAAAATTGGGGATAGGTAGAGGTTAGGGGTCGGGAAGGAGAGGGGAAAAGGTAGGAAGGGTAGTTAGGGGGATAGGGAACTGGGAAAGGCCTACTTGCGTCGCCACACATATTTTTTTAAAAAGCCTCTTGCGCGCGTTAGACAACACCTGCCCGTACATGCACACATGGATATTAAAATCCGGCGCCCGTGTGCATGCGGGAATCATATTTTATAACATGCATGCTGATATGCGCATGTTATAAAATCATCGCTTCCATGTGTGCGCGCCAGGAACTGCATGCACATGGACACACATGGGTTTTAAAATCGACCCCTATAATATTTGGTATGAGCAACAGCCCTAAACAGTCATAGAAATAAACAGAAATTAAAACATTAGAATATTCATTAATTTTGAAAATTTGTAAAGCATGTTAAGAAGGCGATTAGACTAAGCCGACCTGGTTTCAGTGCATTTGATTTCTGACTGGGGTCTTCCACTCCCCATGTTGGCCAGGACATTCACAACGCCTGGGAGGGTAGGGTGGAAGGGAGAAATAGTAATCATGCCATTGTGATATCTAGTATCCGGATGTAAGGCCCATGATTACAGGGGTCCAAAAAGAAGCCCTAGTGCAAGGTCCCCAGTGGAGGACTTTGTCTCTGCAATTACTAAAGTGAGGTGGGAGGTAACATAAAATAGAGGAAACATCCCAAGCAATTGAGAATGAAGGCACATAGCATCTGATTCTAGTCCTGGTTCTGATTGACCTGAAAACCCAAAAGCGCAGGAAGAGACTATCAGGTCCAAAAAAAGGTGGCTGTAGTTGCCCAGTGTGTGATGGAAAATGCATAAATTCAGCAAGCAACATGACTTTATCATAAACTTTAGATCATAACAAGGTTTGACTTTTCTGTAGTTGGAAAAACAATTGTATAAACATGGTGTCATGAATTTGAGATCAGTTATAATACAGATGAGAGTAAGCCACTTTCTCTCTATCCATAGTATTTGCCAAACTCTTTGTTACTACGGAGCAGTTTTCCATCCAATTTTGAACCTGCCTCCTGCATCACAAATTACAACTATGGAATCTCACTGCACATATGATCAGATTCTGTGTTCCTCCCTGTAATAATGTTGTGTGCTGCCCTGGGACAGAAAAGGACAGAAAGCAGCCTGCGGTCTGTCCTCTTAACAAAAGAACGATTATTATTATCTGCAGAACAGATAATAATAATTGTTTGCTTACCTCAGCAGCTTCTACAACAAAAGTCAGAGGTATGTGCATAGTTCCTGCACCAGTTCTGGGCTTCCCTGCTCTTTCCTGGACCTGAGCTTTATTTACCTCCCAAGGGAAGCAATCTCTAACCGGGATTCCCTTCCTGCGTATCCCTTCAGGTGGACTAGGCTAGATAGCTGGACCAGTTCCTTTGAGATGTTCTTATCATCTGACCTACACACCCCTTCACATACCCTCTCCCTCAGCTCAACCTTCTTGCTTTGAGTGCCTGTATCTTCTAGGCGTACCTCCTGGGAAAGGAAATCAGCATGTATATGTTCACTTCCCGCTCTGTGTTGCATTTAGCGTAGGATTAGAGGGCTAGGAATCACCACATTACCTGGCCATTTCTCTCTCTGTTGCTGGCAGTCCAAACTAGAGGTTGGTGGTCAGTCACCAGGGTCAACTTGTATCCCAGCAAACAGTAGTGGAACACTTCCAAAGCCCATTTTGTGCACATTGCCGTAGCCTCAATCCCTGTGTAGCATTTCTCCTTGGATAATAAATTCCTGCTGATTAATGCAAGCAGATACTCCTGACCCTCCGTGGGCCAAGACTACTTCTAAGCCCCCTTTCAAAGCATCCGTCAGAACAATGAAGGGACTGTGGAAGTCAGGAGTCATTAAAACCAGTTCTTCAATCCTCAGAAGACCTGTTTCAACTCTGCAGACCAATTAACCTTCTCCAGCTTCTTTAGCAGCAGGTGAATCAGGGGTTGGGCCATTTCTGCAAAGTTTGGGATGAACCTTCTGTAGTAACCCACGAGCTCTAAAAAGGCTTATTTCTTTCTTTGGAAGTAGGTACCCATGTGATAGCTTTTATCTTCTGTGTCTGCAGGTGGATTTGCCTCTTTGCCAGAATATGCTGCAAGTACTGTACATCTTGGCCCTCTAGTAGGCACTTCATTAGGTTGACTGTCAGCCCAGATTTCTGTAGGCTTGTGAGCTATAGCTGTCTTAAGTGGCTTTGCCATTCTCCATTATAGACCATGATGTCATTGAGATATGTTGCTGCATAGCCATTGTAAGGACACATAGAAATGACCAATGGTCCATCCAGTCTGTCCAGCAAGCTTCCCATGGTAGTATCTGCTGTGTTGTGCTGCTTGACGTGCTTTGCTTATGGACTTGGCCATAGAAGCAGACCTGTGTTTTTTCCTTAATGTCTGCGCAATCTGTAGCCCAGATTGTTAAAAATTCATGGCTCTGGTTGCTTGTCTCTGAATTCAAACATCTCTTTCCTTTCACCCCCCACCCACCTGCTTCAAAGCAGAGAACGATGTTGCAGTTGCATCTAAAGTATCCCGGTTGGTTAAGGGTAGTAATTCCATGCTTCTGTTAAAGGTAGTAACTGCTGCTCTGTGCTGGTTACCCCCCATGCTTATCAGTTCTGCAGACCATAAAAACTGGAGCCCTTGTTGGTTGCTGTCTAAATCCAATTCCCCTTTTACCCTGCTGTTGAAGCAGAGAGCAATGTTGCAATGTTGGAGTTGCATCAAAAGTATCAAGGCTTATTGGTTAAGGCTAGTAATTGCTGCACCAGCAAGTTACTCCATGAATGCTTTCATCGTTTCCTTTTGGACATGGCCGTAGAAGCAGTCTTGTGCTTTTTCCCTTATTTCCGTGTAACAAAATCCAGACCACAGACGTCGGGGCCCTTAGTTGTTGTCTGAAACCAATTCCTCTTATTCCCCTGCCGGCTAAACGAGTAGCAATGTTGCAGTTGCATTAAAAGCATCAAAGCATTGGCTAAGGGTAGTAACCGCCGTACCAGCAAGTTACCCCCCTGCATGCTTATCTCATTTCCATCCTCTAGCCCTTAGGGATCCATAGTGTTTATCCCATGCCCCTTTGAATTCTTTGACTGTTTGTTTTCTTCTTCACCACCTCCTCTGGAAGGGCATTCCAGGCCTCCACCACCCTCTCCATGAAGAAATATTTCCTGATGTTGGTTCTGAGTCATTTCCCCTGGGGTTTTATTTTGTGACCCTAGTTCTATTGTTTTCTTTCCAATGGAAATGGTCTGACCTGGGCTTTTATTTCACTCCCCAAGGATCTGACCTGGGCTCCCTTCCTGGGTATCCCTTAAGGCAGACCTGGCTAGCTAACTAGGCCTGGTCTTAACGTTCCATTTCTCACCTGTGCACCCATTGACACTCACCTCATTCAGCCTTTTTATCAAATTAAACTGCCTGCCTTGTGCTCATCAAATTATATCAACGGAAGTCTCTGCATTCACATTCTATGTTATCCAGTCCCCCGTGCAACCTCTTACCAAAGTGAACTTGCCCGCCTTGTGCACTACTAATGATATCTACGTACTCAGTGTACTCATGGCCTAGGTTCCTCCCCCTAGGGCAGCCTTTTACCAATCTTGTACTTTACATCCCTGGTATCTTTTAGCTATATTGTGTGTATTTCAGGTATTCATTTATTGCACCTTGTATTTGCTGTAAATCCAAATATGCTGTAACACACTTTGAACTCATTCACTGGCAAAGCGTGATTAAAAATAGATGATGATGATGATGATGATGATTAACTTTGTTTGATAAAAAGAAAGCTAAATTATTGTATACATTATGCAGAAAGAAATGTCTACTTCTAGTACAGGACTAAAATCAACTTCTAGGTCTTCAACTGACCTTGTTTAAATTATCTCTGTGCCTTATTTTAATTAGCTCTATTTAAATTTTATATCTTTATTTCAGAAATGGAATATTGTGCAAGTTATGAAAAACAATAAATGATCATTTGCACTATATGTGTACTTGAGTAGTTATGTATTCTGTTTCAGTTAAAGGCACTGTAATAATTTGGTTTTATTATTATAAGAAAAGTAAATATCTCAAAAACATTGAGTGAGAGTTTTACATTATTGGGGAATAGCACAGGAAAGTGGCAAAAATGGAAATAATGTTTGGTATGTGCAATATTTATTTAAATAATTTATTTCTGCTTATAAAGGACCTGCCCTACTAAGGCAAATTACAATAAAAAGTACAAATCCCCAAATAAGTACATGCTGAAAACATAAGCACTGACCACTTTTATCCCATTTATATAAACCATCATGAACACCTCCTGAAACGAGAGATTTCAGTTTATGAAACTGACTCAAATCTCCCAAATCATGCAAAGAAACAGGAAGATCATTCCTCAAGGACATACATGTAGCGTTAATACTCTGTTTTGCACTTCTGTATCTTCAAAATTTCTGAAAACAACCTTTTTCGTTTTGGTTGACCCCTACAGTTTCTTCCTGCACCTTTAGACCTCCAGCTCAATCAGAACCAGGACTGACTTCCTGATGCTAAAAACCTTCATTCGCAACTACATTTTTCCCCTGTTCTTAACCCCCTGCCCCTGTAGGCTTAACTACAGTATTAAGAATTATTAAGTCCCCAATAATTGATCAGAATCAGCCAGAACAAGGATTAAATGCTTAACTCCAGAAATGTTTATTTTGGTTTTTAATCCATTAAACATAACATTACTATAGCAATTTCTTGAACGGAACATGTGTTTCACACTGTCTAAATACAGTTGCATGAAAAGTTTAGGCACTACTGTCCAAACTATGTTTCAATGAATCTGTAAGTGAACAGAAGCTGACATAGCATCTAGATGGTACAAAGTTATACACTAGAAGAAAAGGGGACATTTTTATGAACATTTAGTCTGCCGGGAGTAGAAATAGGTTTATGAACCTCAGTCCCTGGTTTCCAGCAGCTTAAATTGTTAGGTTGACTGGGCTATTTTCTTTTGACTTTGCTTCTGTACTTTTTCAATTTTATACTTATACTGTCATGCTACATTGTAGTTTACAGTGTCAGATGTAGGGACTGGAGAGACATATCCTACTTTATTTACAACTTTGTATAGTTTATATTTGCGTATGGTCTATAATATTTTCAACTAACCCATTCATAAAGATTTGCTTTTGTCCAATTGCCGGATGTGCACAAGTGACCCCTCCCCATTCATGATTGTTAAATCCTTTTTATTGGCCCAATTTTTTGAGGCTTCTCATTGGCATGTTTTTTTTCTATGTTTTGCCTATTCATCAACACTTCCTTCTGATTGGTGGATAGTGTGTATGTGTCTCCATTTTTTTATGGATCTTGAGTGGTCAGTATGTACCATCTGATGAGACGCATAATAAGTGATGTCATTCTTGATTTAGGGATCTTGATTGGCCAGCATTCACCATGTGATTTGATACACAGCGAGTTTTACATGTTAGGTGATTGCCTATGAAGATTTGGTGCTATATTTTTTATTTCTAGTTGTAGAAAACTCTCAGTTGAAGAAACCGTTTCCTTGGGTATATATATATATGAGAAGTGTATCTTACTGAAACTTTGCTGTAGGTGCCATATATTATGTTCTGATAGATATTTCTTTGTTTTTAGAATTAAGGTTATAATACCTTTTGCTGTTCCTCCCGATATAGCCCTCCGGCAAAACACGGACCACGTTGGGGCATGTACTCTTTATGAATTGTAATTTTTTTGTGAAGTTCTCAATAAAACTACTATCAAATGATTTATTAATAGTGAGCTATAAACTTCATACTACACATCCATTTCTTCTGCTATATAATTTGAAGGAGTAATTTTTTTTCATTCCATCTGTCTATTACAAAGTTATACATGTGTTTTGTTTTGTTTTTTAATACAAAATTACTATTTATTTGCTGATTTTTAACAGATGCAAAATAAAACTGAATATGGCATGTGCAAAAGTTTGGACACCTGGTTGACTTAGTATTTTTATTTTTTTTAAGTTGTTAAGACTCAATAAGTTGATTGACTTCTTAGGCCTTCAGTTAGATGAAGCCAGTTTCACAGTGGAACAAATACTCTGATCTAACCTCTCAGGGTGTGATTGTTGTTCTGCCCGTTTGCAACAACAATGGACTCCTCTAAGCAGCTGGCTAAGCATTTGAAAATGAATAGAATTTATTTTTACAAAGCAGGGAAAGGTTGTAAAAAAAAAAAATCTCTAAATAATTCCAACTAGAAATTTCAATTGTCAAAAACATTGTTAAGAAATGTTACATGGAAATGTTGAAATGAAGGCAAGATATGGAAGACCAAGAAAGTTCTCTGATAGAACTGCTTGAAAACTAGTCACATCTGAAAAACAGAACTCACAGATAACTGCAGACGACATGCTGAAAAGTTTAGCTGACATTGGAATAGTTGTACACAGGTACACAGTACAGTGTTGCTTACACAAGTGTTCTGCATAGGGAAAATTGTCAGCAGTGTTCACTCTAAGTTGTGCGCCTATGTACATCTTTTCCCTTTCAATACAGGTTGGCCAGTGGGACCATGGTGGAGACCACCCCACTGCACCCCAAAGATACCAGGAAAGCTGGTGGGGCCGCGGTGGACTCCATCCTGCCAAGGCCTGAAGATGACAGGAAGACAAGCATGGCCCAGTGGAGTTCATCCCGCTGCAGCCCAAAGATGATGGGAAAGTGGGCAGGACCATAGTGGAGACCATCCCACCACAGCCCAAAGAAAGGAGGCAGCCATGAGTGTGTGTGTGTGTGTGTGTGTGTGTGTGAAAGAGAGAGCGCCTGTGGGCAAGTGTTATGTGTGAGAGACCCTGTGAGAATCTATATGTGACACACAGGAAACAGGAATGACAGGAAATAGAAGGGGGAGTGTGAATGAGAGAGAAGGGAAATGAGTCAAAAGGGAAGTAAGGGGTGAGGGGATGTGAATGATTGAGAAGTGGAAAAGGGGTGAGTGAGGGCAAGGATGTGAGAGAGAGCGCATGTGTGTGAGCATATATGTGTATGCGAGAGCAAGCATATGTGCATGACAGTGAGCATGTGTGAGCGAGAACAAAGTTTATGCATCCCTTCCTCCCCCACACTAATCCACAAAAATCTCAGGATGACTGGAAATCAAAAGTTCCCAGGTAGGGAGAGTGAGAACATTTTTTTAATCTTTCTTATAGGGTCATACATCAAAATGCGTTATGGCATTAATGCCCACAATAACACCATAATGCATATGTCAACACCATAACGCATGTGATAGTAATGCTATCGCATTCCAAGAGTGCAAATTTTTCATAGGGGAAGGACTGGGGAGGGGTTTGGGTAGGATTAATTAAAATGAAGGGCTTTTAAAGCCGGAAATGACTACACCTTTTTTTTCCTGGCGTTAAAAGATTGCAAATTGAAATTTCAGCCATTCTGGGCTTGGGAGAGTGGGAGAGAGAGAAAGAGCCTCTGGAGAGACCTTCAAAGTATTCAACTATTATAATCACTATAGAAGGGCAAGCTAATAACTTGAGGTGAGGTGTTGGTGGTGGTTTAGGGGCCAGTTTTACATGCAGAGTAAGGTATACAAACAGCACAGTACACCTCAGTGAAGATTTGATGTCATTTGGAGTGAGGAAAATCTCACAAAGATGAGATTTCTACAGTGTTCTCTCGCCCTAGCTCGATAGGACCCTGTTATAGAGTCCATCAAACTAGGATGAGAGAACATTGTAGAAATCTCATCTTTGTGAGACTTTCCTCACTCCAAATGACTTCAAATCTTTTATCCATGCGAAATTATAGCATTTTGATGAATGTAGGGTTTGTTTGGTTATTGGATGTTACTTGATGTGTCTACTGCTCTGAAATATTTTATTGCTTTTTGGGAATTTTAAGTTTTTATGAGTTTATCAGGAATTTGTCAGCTGTTTTGAAATTTCTTTTCATTAGTATGGTTTATTATCATTATTTTATATTTTTTTACTTTATTTTATGAGGAATGTTTGTTTCTGTTTTTCCATTGTTGTATTGTGGTTTCCAGTTCAGTTTTTATCTGCACATTTGTTTATTATCATGTTCTCTTTATTCTCTATTTGGTGGGGGGTTCTAGCTGTGTTTTGTATTTATAATTGAGGTGAGATATTCTGCTAGTGTGTAATTTCTGTGTAGGGCAGGAGGTATATTGATATTTTATGACCTGGTATAATATTTTCAGCATTACCTTTTTATAGATAAGCTTGTTACTGTTTGAGTGCTGCCAGTTAGAGCTGTTTTGGTATGAGAGTTTACTATAATTGTAATTCAGTTTACTTATGGCTCAGCTCAGCAATTCTCAACCGGTGTGTCAAGACACACCAGTGTGTCGCCAAGCACCAGCACGGTCTCCCACTGCTCTTCCCTCCCCTTCCTTCACTGAGCGAGAGGCAGATGTTTTCCTACTGCTGCCATTGCCACCTGGGCTACCAGCACATTCAAGCCCGGATGGGAATGGCAACAGTGTTAGTGGAAACTGGCAACTCCAGTTGGCCTTTTCTTCTTCCTGTGCCTGCCCCCGTGGTGCGGAACAGGAAGTGATGTACAGTGGGATGTGCAGAAAGAAGAAAGAGCCATGCTGCATTAAAGAGCAGTGGTGGCAGTATCGTTCCTGAGCAGTTGCATGGGCCTGGAGCAAATTCAGAAGGGGCGGGCAATTGGCAAAGGAGACAGCAGCATTAGTGCTCCCACAACTGATAGGATTCTTCTTCCTTGGCCTGCCGGGACTGGAGGAGGAGGCTGCTGCAGCTACCATTTATACTGGGGGGGGGGGGCAGGAAGTGAGAGAGGGAGCCAGCCAGCCTGTGTGTGATTGAAAGTGTGTATGAGTAACTGTGATTGAGAGCCTGTGTGTGAGAGACAATGGGGTAGATGTTATAATGTGCGCGTGCGCATTCATGTGCACACGCCGAATTTTATAATGTGTGCGCATGTCCTGGAACAATGGCGCTGTCCTGGCCTGCCCCCTGGCCCACCCCTTTGAAGAAGCCCGGCACTTGTGTGCATCCTGGGCTTTACATGCGTAGCTGGGCCCCTTTGAAAATTTGCTCAGCATGCGCAAGGCACAGCCACGCGCATAAAGCCTAGATTTTACATGTGCAGGGTGTTTAAAATCCTGGGAAATGTATGTGATTAAGAATCACATCACTTCCTATACTGTGTAAGTGAGAGCATGTATCTGATTGAGAGAAACTGGTCAGAGGGGTGACGCATGTATATGTGAGAGACAATGAAAGTGACTGGTCAGGGAGATAACTGGAGTCTGTGTGTGAGAGAAAGAGAGACTGTTGGGGAGGTGACATGTGTGTGTGAGAGAGTGAGAGACTGTTGGGGAGGTGATGTGTGTGTGAGAGAGAGAAAGTATGGACATGAGAAACCTGTGTATATGAGAGAGCATGGGAGTAAGAAGCCTGATGTGTGTAGGGGGTGTGAGAAAGCATGGAAGTGAGAAGCCTGTGTATGTGAGAGAGAACATGGGAGTGGGAAGCCTGTGTGTGTATGATGAGAGAGAGACTGGTTGGGGAGGTGACTGGTGTGTATGTGTGTGAGAGAGAGAGAAAGAAAGTGATTAAAGGAATGAGAAGCCTGGCATGTGGAGAGAGTGAGCATGGGAGTGGGAAGCCTGTGTATGTGTGTGTGTGTGTGCACATGAGACAAAGACTGGTTGGGGAGGTGTGTGTGTGAGAGAAACAGAGACTGGTCATGGACCTTAAGGAAGAGGACCATGAGGACAGAGCTTCAGCAACTACTGCTGCTTTCTGGTGTGTGCTACTGGTCAGCATGGGAGAGGAGTAGGAGAACTGCTGGAGGGGGTAAGTAAAGGTGGCTTTTCAAATTTATTTTCTTGATTGACTATGATATTAATTATTGAATATTATGTGATGTGTCTGCTGTTTGGAAATATTTTATTGGTGTTTGGAGAATTTTTAATTTTTATGAGTTTTTAATTGTTGGATGTTATTCTGTTCATAGCTGTTTTGAAACATTTATTCTGTTTATAAGTATAGTTTTACAGTGATTTCTGCATGGGGATCTATAGCTGCTTGGCTTGTTCTGTTTTCCTAATACGAAGTTATTGGTGTTTAGGGCCTGATTTAATATTAGTAGTGTTGCCTTTTCATAGGTAGGGTTGTTACTGTTTGCGTGCATTCCATAAAACATGTACAGTATAATTGTGTGCAGATTAGTTTATGTGCATTACTGCAGATCCTGGGAGAATGTTAGGTCGGTTCTGTGTGTGTGACTGAGGTGAAGTATTTTACTAGCATGTAGGCATTTGTATCAGTTTTATTTATTATGTTTTCTCAAAAGGACGTGCATTGATGATAAACTGCTGTCTTTTCATAAGTAGGGCTATTGAGTCTGGTAGTAGAGGGAGTTTGTGGTGGTGTTACTGAGATGACACCAGAACCAGAATATCTTTTTTGTAGGGTGAGTTGTACAGGGAATGTCATCCATTGTTGGGGGTCAGAGGGGTTCCTGTGGATGCAAAGTGTACTTTTACATTTATCCCCATGACGGTAATGTGTTCAGTGTGTCACACATGTGAGAACCATCTGTCAGGTGTGTCCCAACAGAAAAAAGGTTGAAAACCAATGGCTTACCTAACATCCAACATGCATTACAATAGATCTAATACCATATGAATTCCAAGTGATTTTTTTGCAGGGATTTCTGGCTGGTACCACAGCAGTGAATGTAAATATAAAATACATGTTGTTATAAGTAGTATTCCTATCTCAGATGACCATTGAGTGACCTTTATCATGTAAAATCTCTTTCTGGGTCTGGAATTTAAAAATAAATGCATAATTTTTAACTGTATGTGGGGAGGGCCAGAGGGAGGGAAAGGTTGGCTCAATACTATAAGGTTTGTCTAGGATGCCTAATACTCTTTCACAAGCCTGGAAGAGTGCACCACACACAGACTCCCACCATTCACCCATCTCCTCCATTCCCAGGGGGGAAGATGTTGGGGAAGGATGGGAGAGAGATGGGAGAGTTCCTAGGAGTGTGACAGGATTACCAACTTCCTAGGAATATTAACACTGGTGCTCTATCTATCACTGCTCTGGGAACCCTGACCTCTGCATTCCCCCTTCCAGCATTTAAAATTACCAAAAAGACCATACTCCAAGTGGGAACCTTCCACCTTGGCCTCCTCAGTGATTTGACCTGTGGCATGCCTCGGAAAAGGGGAGCAGATTGCATTAAACCGCCCCTGCTTAAAGGAACCCATGTTGTTTGAAAGCAGACAGAATAACAATCGCAACCTGAGAAGTCAGAAGGTTTAGAGTATTTGTTCAACCATGGAATTGTCTTTACCTGACTACTTGAAGACTTACGAGCCAATCAACGTTACAGACCTTATTAACAACTTTGCACATGCCATATTGATTATTCTATTATTGTCAGTCTGTTAAAACCAGCAAATACATGTTTTTGCAATTTTTAATGAAAAATTACTATTTTAACTTTGTATCATGTAGAGATTGTGACTGCCTCTGTTCATGTACAGATTCACTGAAAAATACAATTTAAACAGAAGTGAACATAAGAAAATGCCATACTGGGTCAGACCAAGGGTCCATCAAGCCCAGCATCCTGTTTCCAACAGTGGCCAATCCAGGCCATAAGAACCTGGCAAGTACCCAAAAACTTTTGCATAAAACCATAAGCACTTAAATCACCTAACTCAAGTCTTGCACAGTTCAAAGATATTACAGGCTCTCCAGTCTCTGTAATAGGTCAAACTTATTTATTTAAACCTTATTAGAAAGCAATCAGGAGTACCTCATCAGCATCTGTGACATTCAGGAGAGCAGGCCACTTCTCTCTCTGCCTCTCACTTTGAGATATGCGAGTAAGCTACCAAATTTGCATGCGTAAATTGCTTATAGTAACTTTCTCATGTAAATGTTGGCCCTGCCCTGGAACGCCCCCTGCCCACCTCTCTTATTACGTGCGCAAATTTACTCGCATACACCAGTGTATTTTGGAAGTTTTTAAAATTGCATATATGTGAACGCATGCTATTTACACGCGCATGTGCTGATTTTTGTGTACTCAGCTCTTTGAAAATTCATCTTTTAATGTGGACGAGTGCAAAGTGATGCATGTAAGGAAAAATAATCCCACAGTGCCTGGGTAGGAGACCCACACAGAAAAACTAACTCTTGAGTCCTTGTGGAAAATACCTTGAAATCTTCAGCTCGGTGTGCGACGATGATCAAAAAGGCAAATAGAATGTTAGGAATTATTTGCAAAGGAAAAGAGAAAAAAACACCGCACCTTTGAGTATTGTATGCAGTTCGGTCACCCCATCAAAAAAAAAAAAACATAGCAGAACTAGAAAAGGTACAGAGAGGGGTGACAAAAATGATAAAGGGGATGGAAACGCTCCCTTATGGAGAGAGGCTGAACAGATTAGGACTATTTAGCTTAGAAAAGAGACAACTGAAAGGTGATGTGATTGAGATTTATAAAATCATGATTGGGGTGGAAGGGATAAATAAGGAATTGTCATTTGCCCTTTTAAATAACACTAGGACTAAGTGACACTGCATGAAAATAGCAGCCAGCAGATCTGAAAACAATTCATAGGAAGTAGTTTTTCATTCACACAATAAAACTATGGAATCTGTGGGCAGAGGGATGTGGTCAAGGCAACTAAGATAGTGGGGTTCAAAAAAGGGTTGAACAAGTTCCTGAAGGAAAAGTCCGTGACCAGTTTTTAGCCAGGTAGACTTGGGAAAGCCAGCGTTTATCCCCGGGAGTGAGATACAAGAAGTAGATTTACTATTGGAAATCTCAATATTGGGACTCAGACTGGCTACTGTAGGAAACAGCATGCTAGGTTTGATGAATCTTGGTCTGATCCGGCGTGGCACTTTTTATGTTTTTAAAAAAGAGATCCACTTTTGTGACTGACCACCCTGCGGCCTGCTGCCTTTTTGGCTTAGCAAAGAGCTCTTGCACATCCCTGCGTTCCTGCTCCACGCCCTGCTGGCATATATTTATTCCTGGTGTTCTCCTGCTGGTGTTCCAGGGCAGGGCCAACATTTACATGAGAAAGTTGCCATTTTATAAGCAATTTATGCATATAAGTGATCGTAAACGACTTAAAATTGAAATACTGACTGAGTGAGGGGTCTGGGTGAAATGGGGGGACTTCAGGTTGAAGAGCCAGGAGAGTCTTGATGACCTGCAGATGGACTGGGCAAACTGGTAGACTAATAGGAAAACTAGTAATTTTATTGCTACATGCATGTTAGAAAATCTCCCTACTTATCTGCATAAAACTTACTTATGGGGAGTAAATGTCTCTAATTTACATGTATGAAATCTATTTGTGTATAACTTTAAAATTAGAAATAAAAATATGTGGGTGTATATGTTGTGCACACTTATCCAGCTAAATTCTGACTTATCTGGTTAAAAGCGCTTTGTTACTACTTATCCGGATAAGTTCCAAGTAGCGACAATTATCCAAATAAATTCCAATTTATCTGGCTAAGTAGCAGCAAAGAAGCATATCTGAACTGCATTTTTGGGAGACTTTTTGTGATTTTGTCTCTTTGGGATGTCGTCTTGGTATCCCCCAAAATTGTCTCTTAATGACTTTACTTGAGGAAGAAATAAAAATTATTTTCTCATGAGACAGGCAGAAATTCTTTGTGTATTTCTTGTGCGTGAGAACATGTGTACTTGTGTAAAATGCACTTTGGAATTGTCCAGGTAAAAGTATGCATATATATATATAACAGCAGGGTATGTTTATCTGCTGCAAAAAGTAGTGTGTATTCAATCTTTGTTTAAGATACGGTAAGTTCTTGTAAGGAGGGGAGAACATAAGAACATAAGCAAATGCCATACTGGGTCAGACCAAGGGTCCATCAAGCCCAGCATCCTGTTTCCAATAGTGGCCAATCCAGGCCATAAGAACCTGGCAAGTACCCAAAAACTAAGTCTATTCCATGTAACCATTGCTAATGGCAGTGGCTATTCTCTAAGTGAACTTAATAGCAGGTAATGGACTTCTCCTCCAAGAACTTATCCAATCCTTTTTTAAACACAGCTACACTAACTGCACTAACCACATCCTCTGGCAACAAATTCCAGAGGGGTGTCAGGTGATGACTCTATGTGCATACATGCCTTTTTTGTTTGTAATTTTTAATGGGCCCTATGCACTAGTATACCATATACGACGTGTAACAATTATCATTTTAAAAGTTTGACAACAGCTGTCCCAGTAGTTCTGTCATGTGGAGGGTCGCTGCTTCAATTCCTAGATCAGTTGGGTATGCTGCAGAGATGAAGTTTGTGGCCCCTGGTGGAGGGGAAGAGAGGGAGTCATTGTTACCACTTAGGATGGTACCTGGTGGCTGGATTTATAGCCTATGATGCAGTTATTCCAGAAGGAGCCCTAATGCATGGCTCACAGTTTCAGGCCATTGTTGGAAATGACCAGACTAGTAGCAGAGGGGGGGAAATCCCCAAATAGTTGCAAATGAAGGCTCATAGTGCCAGGATCCCATCATTATTTCTGGTTGAGATGTAAGAAATAGAAGGAAATACCAGACAATAAAAAATAGATTGATTTCACATGCCAACATTGGCAGTGCATACACAGTCTTGATCTTTAGTTATGCTTTAGTTTACATTTGTATTTAATGACTGTCCATTTGTGGTCTATTCTAGCCCACTCTTTTGTTAAATGAGCATACAATTGCATCTTGGCTCAGAATGATTGTCCATATATTTCTTTATAATTTATTAACCCATAAAGGCAAGGATATTTGAGAGAACTGTTATCATTAAAATTGCTTTACTGGAGGTCATACCATTTCAAAAATATGAAAAATATGATTAAACTTCCAGTTCTTGAAAAAATTAGCCCTGTAAACATACATCCCTAACTAGCTATACAACCGTGTCATGTATATACTCGCATTCCTTCTCTAGCTTATATAATTCCCACGTCACCCACCCCACCCCCAACCTTCCCTTCCCGTTAGGGATGCAGGGCCGTTGAAGCTTCGCCCCTCCAATGAGACTACGATTAGGTCCTTGCTTACTGGGTTGAAGATCTTTGTGATGCGACAATGTCCTGGTCTGTAAAAGAGCAGGACTCACTTATTAAGCATTCAGCAAAATTTTGGGTGGTGAGCAGCTCAGTCCCAGCCATCAAAGCCAAGACTTCACAGGCAACTTTCTCTACTCTTACCAACCTATGCAACGTAGTAGCAGAATACCAATTGATATTCTCTGCCTGACCAGCTTTTCAACATAGCATTTGCCATGTGCCCCTGGGACATGGTCAACCCCTGCCTCCAGCCTATGGTAGAAACAACCCGCTTTCCATGGGCTCCCACAGCTGTGGCCATATCCCAAAAGCATCAATGTTGCCTATAACAGTAAAGACCTTCACGACCCCATGTTGAAACTTGGTAGGTCCATAATATTGCTGTAAACATACTGCATTTTGCTTCAGGGATAACCAAGCCCATCCTCAACAAATTGGGATGAGACTGCATAACACCTGCATATGTTTGCCCATATTTAGTAATTGAAATATAAAATGCATAATGTCCTGTGCTGTGATGTACAGCCAGTAATCACATGTACTTTCCTGATCTATGAAGGATTGCTTCGCACAACTTATTCTAAACTGACTGCCTGTCTTATAGCCCATGTCTAATCGCCACTAGCTCCCAATATGAAGACAGACACTTATCAGCTGTGCAAATTCTAAGATGAGCATGCATAAACTGTGAGATACAAGAATATAATTCTCATAAAGCAAAGTAATGGATCCAGAGACTCTAGCAGCACAACAACATCTTAAGTGTGAGTTTGCAAGAGCCATTGGAGACTGCAGAAAAACATCCAAGATGTGATATCTCACTTAGAGAGAGACCAGAATGCATGGTGGAAGGCCTCATATATGATTGGTTACACAGCTGCCACTTTCCTGCGTTACTTCCAGGATCTCTAAGCCTTGCACATCTGACCCACATATCAGACCAGAAGCACAGACAACCATACCTGAAATTTCCTGCAGGAATGAGCATGGACACATGTCAACTCCCAACACTGGCATCCTGAGATATCTGGTCACACCAAAGCAGAGATGATGAGCCTAACTGCGATAGGTCCATTCAACTTAAAATTTTCCTTCTGCAGAAATATCCATTTAATCCTAGCAATTGTAGCCAGGTCCACTAGGTGTCACTGCAGTCCAGCCTTTGGTTGTATGCCGTAGGCCATATGGTCTTGCTTGCCAGAAAAGTGCCTACTTGGAAATGCCAATGGCACTCTAGCTTGCAAGGTCATGTGGATCCCAAACCTTTCACCGAGTGAACCCTTAAGAGAAAAAGCACACAATGAAAACAGACAAGCAGAAAGTTTCTTACAAACCTGTAATCACTTTATTACACAACAAATATTGACAGCAGATTGAAAGCAAGTCAACATCTTTGGTAATCACATTTTGCAAAGACAAGACATCTAATTGCAAATGACATTGTAACTCAAATGAGCAGCACATGGAGTGTAGACCTGTACATACATTGTTCCAAATGGCAACATTACATATACAGTATTAGCATCTTATCCTTTTGCACAATCATGATTACAGCAAAGAACATAGAAAGCGAAAGTGACACCCAATAGCTGCAATACAGCTCTAATATTAGAGCTGATAGCAGCACAACTATGTGATGTTAACCAAAAGGTCCCAGACAGTCCATGTTGAAAGAGTGCACTCAAGGGGACAACCTAAAGGCCAAGGCAGCAGAGTTCAACAAGAAGGCAGCAGGACCAGGACCAAAGAGCGAAGGATGGAGGACCAGGAGAAGATACAGCAGCATAGAGGCAGGAGCCCCAGGAGAAGACACCATAGCATGGAGGCAGCAGCAGGATAAGCTGAGATAAGAAGAGCTAGCAGCTGGACCATGACTAGAGACTGCATTAAGAATGCTGGAGTATGGGCAAAACATCGAGGAGAGCTTTAGAACTAGGCAGCAGGACAATAGTAGTGAACAGTAGACCATCCGCATCAGCAAGCTGGCACAGGAACTCTTTAGTTAAGATGGGTCCAGCAGGCTTCTTCCATCTAGCCATCATAAGGACTCTGTAGTGAGGCCCAGCCAGGCTTGTGTGGACAAATCTTCTTAGTTGGCATTCTGTGCCCCCACCTCTGCATCATGGCCCTTTGCCATAGTGTGGCCTGCCACTTGAGGGTGCATCTTTGGGGGGGGGGTGCATCTTGTGCTGGTAAGTATCTCGGGCAGGGCACAGCTGTGGGGCATGGAGTCCTGGGATGCAGGGGAAGACACAGGTGGAGACTCAGGTATCCTTTGCAGAATTTGAGTGAGGACACTGGTCCTTAAAGAACTGATGCTACGCACGGACACTATACGTCGCAAGACTTTTTTACTGTCTACAGTTATGAATGTTTTCCCCCTCAATTATCCAATTGTTTGCTGATTACGTCCTGGTTTTACCTCTCCCACCTCTTTCATGTCTATTCCATTGTTTTTGATATAACCCCGTTCAATTGTTCGATGTAATTCTAACCATGGTTCTTTGTAAACCGATGCGATATGTCTTCTTCATGAACGTCGGTATAGAAAAAAAGCTTAAATAGATAAATAAATATTATTAAATGATGTTGCCACCACAGTTAGAGCCTGTGGGGCGGATTTTAAAAGGCCCGCGTGCGTAAATCCTTCCGGATTTACGCGCGCAGGGCCCTTGCGCGCCGGCGTGCCTAAAGCCCCGGGACGCGCATAAGTCCCGGAGCTTTCGAAAAGGGGTGGGAGGGGGCATATCCGGGGCATTCCCGAAATGATGTGGCGTTTCGGGGGCATGCCGGGGCGTGGCGCCGGCCCGGGGGCGTGGTCGAGGCCTCCGGGCCAGCCCCCGGGACCGGAGGACGGAGCGGGGCTGCCGGCCGACGCGCGCAAAGGTAGTGGGGGGGTTTAGATAGGGCCGGTGGGGTGGGTTAGGTAGGGGAAAGGAGGGGAAGGTGGGGAGAGGGCGAAGGAAAGCTCCCTCCGAGGCCGCTCCGAAATCGAAGCGGCCTCAGAGGGAACAGGCAGCGCGCGCTGGGCTCGGCGCGCGCAGGTTGCACAAATGTGCACCCCCTTGTGCGCGCCGACCCCGAGTTTTATAAGATACGCGCGTAGTGTACTTTTGTCGCACCTGGTGCGCGAACAAAAATACGCGATCGCGCAAGTATTTAAAATCTACCCCTGTGTGTGTGTGCTACAGTCTGATCCTGCAGTGCCTGGGTGTCATTATTCACAGCCCTCCTGAGTCACAATAGCTTGACCCATATCTGGTTGAGGTGTACCCCTTGCCTCCTTTCAAGCCTGTTCAGCTGCTCATGCATCTCTGCCTATGTTGGTGACAGGGTTGGTGCTGGTGCTGTGCTGGTCATAGCACAAGCAAAAATTTGGGCCTCTGGCAGTAGCATGAGAGAGCTGATGGCCTGCTCCTGCTGAGTGCCTGCTGCATCATGCTAGCACCGTGGTGTGCTTCCCTAAGATTGCGCTGCCTCCCACTTCAGGCTTGTTTCCTCTTTTAAGCCAAATATATTTAGGGTAACACTGAGAGGGCTGGCTGAGCCAAGGGCTTCCAGCATCATTGTGGGCTGCTAAGGATGTTGTTGCTCCTCCTCCTCCTCACTGAACTGGGCATCCATCAGCAAGGAGCCCTGGAAAAGTGCTAGTGTGCTTCTGGTCCCTGGGGCTTGACTGCTGACCCCTGGGGCTTGATGGTTGGGTCTAGCAGCTCCGTGGATGAGAGCTGTGGCAACAAAGAAGAAGACATAAGTACCAATGGCAAGAAGTAGCCATTTGGCATCAAAGGCACACTTTGCATCTCAATGTATGTGAGCATCTTATGCCAAATGATGTGAACAACTGTAGCAGCTTTGCCATTTACAGGTGAGGTGAACTTACTGGCTGTGGCTCGCATGGTGTCCAGCTGCTCCGCCATACCCTCGAACACATCAGGTCCCTGCCATTGCATGAGGCGATTCTCCATGGGGGTGAGAACTATCGGACAAGGGGCTCCTCCTGCTGTCTGTGTATGTATTTGTTGTGGTTAGCCACCTTTGCCTTCAATTGGACCTTTATGTCCTGGTACCTGTGGGCCACTTGCTCCCCACTGCGTTTCATGCCGCTGCACCAGGAGATAGCCTGAGTGATGGTGCGCCAGATCTGGCCCTTGGGTACCCTCATGGTCTTGACTGCTCGGTTGCCGACAGGCATGGCATAATGTTCCAGGACCCTGCAACGATCATCTCATTGTCCTCCAGGCTGAACTTCAGTGCCTTCAAACAAATGCACCCTGCTGCCTGGCTGCCAGAACGGGATGCCACTTCTGCTTCTGGAGAGGTGTCCTCTCTTTCCTCACTCTTGCTCCCACCCTCCCTTCCTCCCCCCTTTCCTGTATGTGCCCTACTGACTCTCCTCCCCTCTGCCCTCTCTGTTTATCCTTAGCCTATCATCTTCCTCCCACCAGACTCGTTTGCCTATCCCTTTCTCCCTTCCCCTCCCACCTCTTCCTATCTCTTCCTCCCTCCATATCTCTTCTCCTGTCTCTATCCCTACTCATACTCCTCCTCCTTCTTCCCTAGCACTCCTATCCTCATCCTCCCTCCTCCCCCACCTCTCCTCATGCCTCTCCTCTCTTCCATGCTTCTCATGCTCCATCCTTTCCACTCCTTCACACCACCACCACCACCACCACTCCTCCTCACTTCTGCACACTACCACCATGACTCCTCCTCAAGCCTCCACTCCTCCTTACTCCTGCACACCCCCCCCCCCACCACCACCACCACCACACCTCCTAACTCCTCCACCCAAAAAGGCAGACAGACAAATGGGACAAGCTGAAAAAATCTTTCACACATGGATAGACAAGAGACAAAGGAAAAGGAAAACAGATGGGAACAAAAAAGAACAGGGCAACGCACTCAGATACCGCTAATCTCCAATGCCAACCAACTAACTAAACCACCAACTTACTTCCTCTCCTCTAACCAATGCTTAGACACACCCTCAAAGAGGCAGCTGCAGGAAGCTGGGCTATATAAACAGAAAAAATAATGTGCCATGCATAAATCAATGCACGCCATGTAAAACGACGTATTGATCGCGAGATCCAATAACGTAGTGCACTTAGCAGTAATTGCCTATGTGATGCAGATGACGGGAAATTAGCCTAACCATGTCTACCTTTTATCATGGGCACTATTTCTGCTATATTTAAAGCATTTTGATGAATCTAGGCCTAAGTCGCCATAGCACTCTTGGTCCATTAAAGTTGAGATTATTCACCATGTTCTTCATGAATCCAATCAGCAGGATTAAGCACTCTGGAGCAGACACTAAGGGGACTTCCCTGTTTCGCTCCTTCATGCGTAGAATAAAGTTGAGCGCCCCCTCCTGCATATGGTGCCTCTGTTTTTACCGCAGTTCCTTTATGGCCCCCTCTGATGTTGTGGGCGAGGCCTGCCAGCACTGGGACCACGGGGTGAAGCAGACGCAGAGAACTAGGAGCTGGTGGAGTCCAGCGAGAGGTGGAAGTCTCTGGTCAGCTCAGGCAGGTAGCTCACCCAAGGTAACACTACTTACTGCCTTTAATAAAAAAAAAAAATGATGGGCATGGATCTAAACATCAACTCAGTTTAATCTGTTGCAAAACTGTGGCAATCTCGCTGCAAGTTACAAATTAAAAAGATGCTGTTTTTTGATGGAGTTAGCCTTTTAGATGGTGATTCCCTCCCAAGGCAGCTACTTCATGACTTGTTTTGAATTACTACACTCTTATCTCCGTGGGTAATGTTGTTCACATCCCTTTATCAAAATCTAAAATTTAAATTTAGTGCACATAATCTAAATCTGAAGATAAATGCAAAAGGATATTTCCAAGTTTTGTTCTGTATTTTGCAACATACCATAGAATGTTCACAAATAAACTGGAAATAAATACTATGACAGCCATAAAACTTAATGAGTCCAAATGTTGCAAGTGCTCAACCAGGACCAGAAACTATGGCATATATTCCAGATGTTAGTTAATTTACTTGAGCAATCTTTTCCCTCACATTTGTAACATTGATTGAGCAAAAAAAAAATTGCAGTGGTCCAAAGCAGGGAAAGGAATTGGTTCTCTACAAAATGCTCCATCCAGATTTTAAATCAATGCATGAGGTACAGTACATGATTAACTTTTTAGGCACAGGACTCTGTTGCAAATATATAGCAGTCCACCCACTCACCGCCATCTGCCATGGAGGATTCAATGCACAATTTGCAAATGAAGGCTTGCAAAGTTGGTGCGAAAAGGTCCTTGCCTGAATTTAAACAAGGCTGCAGAAACCTGCAAAAACATTGAAAAAGATCATAAAAACTGTAACAAATGTGTCCATCTGTGAATCAGTAATATAACAGGGTTTTTTCTCAGTGCATTTACAGAACCACTTGCTCCTAAGAAGCAGATTGTCTTCTCTTTAATTGGATGAGACAGTACTACTTATGTTTTCATTCCTTACTTTAGATCATCATTTAGGAAAATGAAATTCTATCCTGCTCTTGAGAAGAGAATATGAGTGATCCAGTCTCAAAGTTTCCATACTGGAGGTACTCGGTTCAGTCCTCAAGGGCATTAAGTGCTTGTTTTCAGGCTAGCCACCACTAATATTGGTCAGATGTATTTGCATATATCAAAAGCTAATTTGCATTGCTTAGTTACCTTGAAAAACGGATCTGCATGCAGCCCTCAATGATCAGAATTAAAGCATTGCATTATTGATTTATATTCTGCCTTCCTCCATAAGGACCCAGAATGGCTTATAACATAATAACATAATAAAAGAATGCACATATATATAATATTAAATAACAAAATATAAAATCAATAGCCATCACCTGTCCAACCTCCTCTGCCAGCACGGCAGGGTAAAAAAAAAATATATATATCATTCCTATGCCACTACCCCCATAAATGATTGCATCCTTCCAGTTCTTCCCTTGCAACAAACTGACTCTTACACTTGGCCTGCGGTGACATTAGCGAAGGGCCAGGATCAATCAAGCCAAGAGCAGAAATAGCAAAGATAATGAATATTTAAAACAACACTCAGGGGAGAGAAGGAAAGGAAAATTACTTAGATGGCAGAAATCTCATCCCCCTAATATTATCTATAACATATGTCTTGCCAGTATGGAAATGGTGCAAATTCCCATTCCCTCCCAGACTTGCCACAAAGAGCTCCCAAAGAGATGACCCCCTTAGACTTATCTATTCAGGAGTGACCCACTCCTTGAGACGGACTTTCTCTTCTGGATGCCCCAGCAAGGATGTCAATGGTGGGCAGGGCCAGGACTCAGCCGGTAAGCAGCAGGACAATGTCCCCAGCAAGATCACTGGTGTGAAATCCTACTAGATTTCACACCAGTGATCTTAGTCTTTGATAACTCCTTAAGAGAATCACTCGCCCTTTTTACCTGATGTAGTTAAATCATGATACCTTCTACCCTACTATTAACTTGCTGATCTTTACTCCTTCTAACATTAGGCTTCACTGGTCTCCTTACCTATCTTATTTTGCTGTTAAACCCAGTTCGTTATATCCAAGTTCGATCATCCTGTTTATTGTAAGACACTCTCATGTCATGGTTATTGTTGTAATGATTGTAAACCGACTTGATTGGTAACTCTGTTACCCGAATATCGGTATATAAAAAGGCTAAATAAAATAAATAAATAAGGGCAGATATCTTCAACTAGAGGGAGCTAGATTATAAAACTATCCGGGCAGCTCCAGCAACTCCCCACAGACGGTGCTTCCTCCAGGGCCAGTGCAAGAGTATTTTGCACCCTAAGCGAACCTTCAGTCTTGCGCGCACACACACACACCCCCAATTTACCTATTGGGCTGTGGCTCCAACACGGCGCTCCCTTCTTTGGCAGTATTAGCTTTCCTTCCCTGGGCATCATGCTGGTGGGCACCCACTCCTAAGCTTCTCATTTTATTCACAAGCCTCCTGTGCAGAACCGTATCAAAAGCTTTGCTGAAATCCAAGTAGATGACATCAAGCGCTCTTCCTCTATCTAATTCCCTAGTCACCCAATCAAAACAGTCAATCAGATTTGTCTGACAGGACCTTCCCCTGGTGAATCCATGCTGCCTCTGGTCCAGCAGTTCTTCTGACTGTAGATAGTTCACTATCCTTTCTTTCAGCAGCGACTCCATTACCTTTCCTACCACTGAGGTGAGGCTAACCAGCCTGTAGTTTCCAGCCTCCTCTCTGCTCCCACTCTTGTGAAGCGGGACCACCATCACTCTTCTCCAATCACTCGGCACCATTCCCATTTCTAGGGATCTATTGAACAGGTCATGCAGCGGACCCGCCAGCACATCTCTGAGCTCCCTCAGTATCCTGGGATGAACCTCATCAGGCCCCATGACTCTGTCCACTTTTATTTTTCCTAGCTTTTCCCATACATTCTCTTCTGTAAACGGCGTTACATCTACTCCACTCCCCTCCAGTTTCTTGTTAACTAGCAACGATCCTTCTCCAGAGTCCTCTTTAGTGAACACCGAACTGAAGTATTCATTTAATATTTCTGCCATTTCTTCATCACTCTCCTCACATTGATCCTTTTCACCTTTCAATTTCACTATACCACTTGGAACTTTTCTCCTTTCTCTGATGTATCTGAAAAATGTTTTGTCACCTCGCTTTACCTCCTTGGCAATCCTTTCTTCCACTTGACTTTTTGCCGTCTTGATTACTTTCTTCATCTCCCTCAGTTCCACCAGATATTCTTCCTTGTGCTCTTCCCTTTGGGATCCTTTATATTTCTTGAACGCTGTTCTTTTAGCTTTTATTTTGTCAGCCACCTCCTTTGAGAACCAGATACGTTTCATTTTTCTTTTGCTTTTCTTTACTTTTCTAACATATAGATTAGTTGCCTTGGTAATTGCTCCTTTTATTTTGGTCCATTGTTGTTCCACATCTCTCTTGTTCTCCCATCCTTCTAGTTCTTCTTCCAGATACTTCCCTATTCCATCAAAGTTCATGTTTTTGAACTGCAAAACTTGGGTCTTTGTGCTTCTTCTCTATATCCTATTTGTGATATGAAACCATACCGTTTGATCACTGGTGCTGAGTTGGGCACCCACCTGGACATTAGAGACATTATCTCCATTGGTGAGCACTAAATCGAGTATAGCTCCCTCCCTTGTAGCTTCCATTACCATTTGTTTGAACAGAGCCCCTTGCAGGGCATCCACTATCTCTTTACTATTGTTAGATTCTGCCAAAGGGATTCTCCGGTCTACATCCAGCAGATTAAAATCTCCAACAATCACCACTTCTCCCTTCTTTCCAATCTTTTGGAAGTCTTCAACCAGATCTCTGTCAAGCTCTTCCACTTGATTTGGAGGCCTGTAAACCACTCCGATAAAAATGGATGCCCCATCATCTTTTTTTTAGGTCTGCCCATAGTGCTTCTTTCTTGCAGCTCAGATGCTTGGATATTGTTTCTTCCCCCTTTCCTGTCCTCTCTGTCCTTCCTTAACAAGTTATAGCCCGGAATTGCCGTATCCCAATCATGAGATTCCATGAACCACATCTCTGTGACAGCAACAACGTCCAAGTCCGCCTCTACCATTAGCGCTTGCAGATCTGGGATTTTATTGCACAAACTATGAGATTTGTGCTCATAGCTTTCCATCTTTTCTCATTCAGGTTACTGCTTTTCTTGGACTCCTTTTGTGACTTATTTAGTTGAGTTTTGTTATCCACTTTACCCTTTTCCATTCCATTTGTATTTGTATTTGGGGGGTGACATTCTAATTTCTTTCTGCCAACCCCGGCATCTAGTTTAAATGCCTTATGACATAGGATTTGAATTTATCTCTTAGGATCCTTTTTCCTGCCACAGACAGATGTAAACCATCTTTGATAAAGAGCTTTTTACTGTTCTATACACGGCCCCAGCCCCCGATAAATCCAAAACTTTGTCCCTTACACCAGGATTTGAGCCATACATTGAAGTTATTAATATGGCATAGCCTCTCCTTCCCCTTTCCATGAACAGGTAACACTTCTGAAAAGGTGATGGTTGTCGCCATGTGACTAATCTGCTCTGCTAGAGGCTGGAAATCTCTCTGTACCACTTGGATGCTGTTTCTAGCAAGGTCGTTGGTACCCAGATGGATGATAAATCAACTTTAGAGTCTTTGCTTTCTTCTTTGATCATTTTGACTATTTGAATAGTATTTCTGCTGGCCGATGATCCTGGGAGGCTTTTAACTTCAGTGTTCCCCTGCTAAGAGTTCCCAGATTAGTGCCTCTGATGAAAGAGTCACCCAGCACAATGAGCTTTTTCCTTTGGTTACTGATTGTATTATGGAATTTCTGTATGCATTGGGTTTCTTATTTCTTTTCTGATAACATTTCAATCTCTTTCACAAGAGCTTCTTCAATATCTAATTCAGAGAAGGCATTTTGCCCTTGTGTCACTTGATACAGTATGTGTCTCCACAATCTCAGGTCTGATTCTACCAGAGCCCACTGTAATCCTGTTGTTTTTTGAATTCCTTAATGCCCTGTGTGAGTGAGGGGGTAAACTTGTGGGCTGCACAGCTATCAAGAATGGGTGTCTGTGGGTCACAAGTCTTATCTTACCTGAGCCCACTGTAAACCCCTTTTTCCTTGAGTTTTGGTTTTTTTGTGGTAATGGGGAATTAATTCCTGAATAATGTAAAGTGGGTTTTTCTTTATTGCAGCTAATTCAGCTATAACTTCAGCCAGCTCTTTTTTCAAAGAAGAGAGTTCTGAACAAATAGGGCAAGCCCTAAGTTTCCAGATGCTTGAGTATTTTCAGAAGCAGAGTAGATGCAAACTTTTAAAAATACAGCCTCCGTCTTTATTTCTGGGTTAAAATATGCAAATTCTTACAATTATTAAATGTGTAAAATATATACATGTGAGTTTATAAAATTGGTAGAGAAAGTTTGCATTACAAATATACGCGCGTACTTTCAGAGCAGAAATACATGATATTTAATAAAGTGTGCAGCTGCCGCCAAAGAGGAGGGAAGTTTGGAAACTCACAGACCTGCAGGCTGCAACTCAAGTTATGCTGCTCAGTCACTATCAGAACACAGTGGAGAAAGAAAGGGGACAAAATATGGGAGATGAGATGATAATGTGACCAGGCTGACCAGCCCACTGGTGCATATGTGAAGGCAAGTATGTGTGTGTGTGTATATACACATATACATAGTGTTTTATTTTAATATTTTTTTATTATTGAAATGTATGTCTTATGAATGTGAGGTTGTAATCTGCGTTGAGGAAGTTTGGATTCACAGAATATAAGATGTAGAAATAAATAAAATATACATGAATATACATCAAGAGCTTTCTTCTCCAGCATGTCGTTCTCCTCTTGGGTGAAGCAGACATTGCAAAAGCTGGTGGACTGCTTCCCAAGCACCTGGATTCTCAGACTCTGATGCTAGTAGATGAAACTTCGGGCTGTGACTCAGTGTATCATTCTACTATCTTTCCATTTCTTCATAACCACCATCCCTCTCCCTCTCGCTCTCTCCTTCCCTCAATTGCTCCTGCTTTTCTCTTCTCCTTTACTCATCTCTGCTTCTAATTTCCCTCTTCACCTTCTCAGCATCATCTTATCTTCACTCCTTCTCTGCCTGTCATGCCCAATAACTCTTCTGTCATCCTTCATCCCTTATCACCTCACCAACACCAAACCCAAAGACAGCTCAAGTGAGACCGGGGGCCGACAAAGAACACACAAACTCTTTTGCACATCTACAGCCAATTGCAAGAAGCAAAAACAACCCAACAAGATAGAAAACCTGCTCACAACTCACAAAATAATCTATTAAAAGTGCCTTCCTCTAAACTTTTAGCCCAGTGACTATCTTTCTCGCTCTCTCTCTCTCCTGAACAGCACTGATAATGTTTCCTTGAAAAATGGCTGCTTAATACTTTTCCTGGTGTCATACTGGTGTATTGCTAAGCTATACCATAATATTACAAGAAAACACTTGTTTTCTTGTAATATTATGGTAATAGCTTAGCAATACATATGACACTGTGTTGTATCTACTGCTTATTGTACAAAAGCTGTAAGGAAACAAAAATGTTTAGTTGCAACATCTCTATGCAGCTAATTCATGATGAATAAAGCAAACATTTCGATTTTTTAATGTGATCTATGATTGCGTTTTTACTGTATCATGCAACATGGCTCTTTATGGAAGCCTTCACTTAAAGCCTTTTGCTTTCCTGGAAGGCCCACATTGAAACTGTACTATTCTCATCTAATACTTGTGATCACATATTACGCCTAACATCCCCCACGTTTGAGGTATATCCAATTCCACCAGTTTAAATAGTTTATTATTTCCCCACAGTTACACCTACTGTTTACTTCTTATTTATTCTTTATTATTATTATTATCTATTGTTATATGCATTCTGTTTACTGTTTTTCTATGCATCATGTCTACTGTTTATTGATTTCTGATTATTAATCATTGTTCTATGTACACCATATCTATGGTAATTCCCAATCTGGTTATATGTAAACCGAAGCGATATGTACCAGTACATGATCTTCGGTATATAAAAGTCTTTAAATAAATAATAAATAAATAAATAACATTTATCACATTTTAATGAATAGACCTCACAAACTCATGATCAGCCCATCATACTGGCTGATATAGAGATGCACATACATGTAAAGAGTTCTGTCTGCATCTAAGAGGAACACATTCAAATAATAATCCTGTTATAAAATACTTGTAATATTGAATATACCCCTACTGTTCTTTTACTTAATATATGACAGAAATGTTCCTAAGTGACAACTATGTTCATTTAAAATAAACTGATAGCACAGAGCATCTTTGTTTTGGCTAAACTTTTGTTTATGCTTTGAAGATTACAACTGATATATTTTTATGACTAGTTTACCATATTGGTTTCTTGTTCAGTGTAGTGAAGATAAAGGTTTAGATGGCTTTAGTACTGGCTAGGAAACTACACTGTCTGAGTCTGATTAATGATGCTATCCATCTCAGTAGATATTAATTCTCTCCCTTGGAAATTAAGGGAAAAAATGGAACTAACCTTTAGATTCATAGTTCATCAGGCTCTGATGGCAGCTGCTGAGGCGTTGCACATATTCCTGGGCCTGGAGTTCCGTTTCATACTTGCGTCTGCTGGGTTTGGGACTTGAAGTCGTGCTGGTCTCTTATCTCCACATGTCAGCATCACCTGGAGTAAGAGAAATATTTGCATGGAGATGGCTGTTCCACTTTTCAAATGACGGGGTTGAGGGCATTTAATGAATAAAATTTGAGCATGAATGATGATGACTGTAAGCAGTTGGGAGCTCTAGTCCTTTAAATCTAGTGTTGATTGATAAAGTCATAAGTTTGGGGGGAGAAAATAGCAAAAAACCTGCATAGTCCATATTTGTTATTGTTTCAGTCATGCTCAGGGTTGTACAAAAACACAAACGAAATAGTCCCCCGTCCCCCCCCCTTCAGCAGAGCTTACACTCTAATCAAGACAAACATACAGGGCAAAAAAACTTTGGGAATATAATTTATTAAGAAAATGAAGTTTTAAATGGGATAATTAGGGGTAAAGCTTTAAAACTGGCTCAAAAGGGTTTTTAGACTAGATGTAAATAAGACAACAGAGGGAGCCTGACACACCAATTCAGGAAGCATATGTGCAACCCGGTGGAAAGCATGGATTCAGGAGCTGGTGGTAGAGGACAAGGGCATAGATAGGAGGGATTTGCCTGATGAAGGGAGTTCATGAGGAGGAGAGGTGTAGGAAAAGGTATGAGAACAGATGTAGCGAGAATCTGCAGAGAGAAGGCTCCTCTAGTTAAATAGGAAGATCTTGAACTGTATGCGGAAAAGAAAAGGGAGCCAACACAGTGAATTGAGAAGAGGAGTTATATGGGTGTAGTGATAATGACCGTGGTGAGACGGCACCTTGAATATTAAGTACAATTCTGGTTGTCACATTTCAAAAAAGATATAGTTGCAATGGAGATGGTACAAAGAAGGGCAACCAAAATGATAAAGGGAATGGAACAGCTTCCCTATGAGGAAAGGATGAAGAGGTGTTAGGGCTGTTCAGCTTGGAGAAGAGACGGCTGAGGGGGGGTATGATAGAGGTCTTTAAGATCATGAGAGGTCTAGAATGGGTTTCTCTGAATAGGTTATTTACTCTTTCAGATAATAGAAAGACTAGGGGGCATTCCATGGTTAGCATGTGGCACATTTAAAACAAATTGGAGAAAATTATTTTTCACTCAATGCACAGTTAAGCTCTGTAATTATTGCCAGAGGATGTGGTTAGGGAAGTTAGTGTAGCGGGGTTTAAAAAAGGTTTGGACAAGTTCCTGAAGGAGAAGTCCATAAACTGGCATTAAACAAGTTGACTTGGCCACTGCTATTACCGGCATTAGTAGCATGGGATCTATTTAATTTTGAGGTACTTTCCAGGTGAATGTAACCTGGTTTGGCCTCTGTTGGAAACAGGATACTGGGCTTGATGGACCCTTGGTCTGACCCAGTATAGCAACTTCTTATGTTAAAATGGATGAAATTTAATTCTGATTGAACAGAAAGGCAAATGTAATGGACCCCACAGTCATGTTACCGGTAAGCTCTGGGAAACTCCTGATTCAGATAGGCTGAAGGGCGGCACATTCTTCACAGCCCCTCCCTTTCAGGGTGCTGGAAATGCCATCCCCTTTGAGGGTTTTTTAAAGCAGCTCTCCACTGGGAGGTTTGGGTGCGGTGTGAATTGATTTTGAAGTTAGAGGAGGTGTTCAGAGTTTTTCCTGAGTTGATTTTTTAGGCCTGCTTTGAAGGACCAGCAAACCCTGATGGAATCTGTGAGCTCAGTGGGGGACCTGCCCTGCCTATTATCCACTCTCTGGTAGGTAAGGGTCGGTATCCTGAGATATTTTTCGGGTGTTGAAGATTTTACATGGCAGGAAGCCTGGGGAGACCCTCTGCGCACCACATGGACTCAGAGAATGGGGAGCCTTGTTTTTTGGGGGCTGTGTAGGTTAGAGAAGACCTGCCCCTCTACATTCTCAACGAGGATGGAAGGTGGTGGTGGTGATCAGGTGCCAGGACCTTCCAGTGTTTGCATCATTTCTGGGGGAAGAAAAATTGTTTTAAAAGAGCCGGGAGGCAGTTTTGGCCACCCCTCTTCTTACCCATTCTAAGGACAATTGGAGCTGCTGTTCCAGTTTGAATCCTTCCCATCAGGGATTGTAAGAGAGAAAACTAGAAGATCGGCCAACTGTGCGTAATGAGCCCAGCTTCACACCCTGGGGAGAGAGAGAGAGCTTTGGACTCTCTTTGCATGGACAGTCAGTTTGGAAAGAGTCTTCCTGCCCAAGTAAAGGATTACCCTTCCCACCTGGGAACACTATTTTTTCCAAGACCTGGAAGGTGGAAGTTTCTCTTGCCCTGGTAAGGAAGCCCATGCACAGATTAAGGAAAGAGGCTGTAACAAAAAAATGGAAAACTCCTCTGGTGCTGAGGACTAAGTTAATTGTGCCATTTTCATCTGACCTTTAATTTCTGGACACAATAACTGGCTCCAGTGTGGTTACTGCCATTTACAGCACACACACACACACACACACACACACAGGGAAGAGAAGATAGCCCTCTCTCCCTCGGAAAAATAATTAAAAATAAAGTCACCCTTAGTACTCCAGGCCCACAAAGTAAATCTTTCCCCCACCAACAAAAGATCCCGACCCTGGGGGAAAAAGAGGGCCTGTGTAAGAGCCAGCCCGAGGGGTTCCAGTCCCAAAGGGACTAACACATTCTTTTATGGCCCCCAGCGGGCTGCAGTCTGCACCTGAGGATGGGGTTACACAGAGAAGAGAGAAATGGAGGAAAAGATGAAAGGGAAGGATCAATGTTTGAGACGGATGTAGGGAAGGAAGGGAAGAAGACGCGAAGAAATGAAAAGCACAATGGAAAGACTGAAGAGACAGACCAGGACCAACTCAATCACAAAATAAAAGGCCCAGATGACAAAGGTAGAAAATATTTTATTTTTCCGCTTTAGAGACTGGAACAGGTCAGATTTGGGAATATGCATTTCTTGTATCTTTGCATTTTGCTCAGTTCAGGCTTCTTTCTCAGGGTTTCCAGTTCAGTTTTTGTCTTCATTTTTCTGTTTTTAATTTGTGGTCCCTATTAGGTAAGGGTCAGTTTGTGCTCTGTGGGGTAGATATTAAAAGAATCGCGCACGGCGCGCACACATGTACGCCGGATTTTATAACTTCTGCGCACAGGCGCACGCAAGTTATAAAATCACGGGTCAGCGCACGCAAGGGGGTGCACAATTGTGCACCTTGCGCGTGCCGAGCCGCGCTGCCTTCCCTCGTTCCCTATCTCCCACCCCACCTTCCCTTCCCTACCTCCCCCGTCCTTTCCCCCCTACCTTTTTTTTCTGCTTTTTTAATTTCACAATTTACTTCGGCCGGCCAACTGCCGGCGCGCGATCTCCGGCACAGCAGCAAGCATGGCCACTGTGCCAGGAGCCTGACCCCGCCCCACCCCCGGACCGCCTCCTCCCCGCCCCTTTTTGCAAGCCCCGGGACTTACACACATTCCGGGGCTTTACGCACGTTGCCAGGCCTTTTTAAAATAGGCCCGGAGCAAGTAGACCCATTTAGTGCGTAACCTTTTTAAAATCCAGCTCTGTGTGTGAGGGATTCTGCTGGCATGAAGTGTGTGGCTTTTCTGTTTTGCTTTTCAGTAGAAAGTGTATTGGTGTTATAGGGCCTTTAGTATTTGAACTGCTGCCTTTTCCCAGGTATTGTTGCTGCTGTTTGAGTCCTGGGAGTTTGTTATAGTTTGACTGGTTTTCTAAATATGTTCTGAGTGGTTTGTTTGTTTGTTTTTTAAGGGTTTCGTGTTACTTCAAAACCTGTGTGGCTGTTACTGATGTGACACCAGGATTTGAATTTTTTTTGAATGGTGAGGGCCTGGTCTTTTGGAGAGCATATCCGTTTTGGATACCTTAGCAGGGCCGGTAGAGGAGTGGGGAGGCACCTCATCCTATCCCTTGCCTAAGACAGCAGATTGCCTTGACCCGTTCCTGACTGCCAGCACCAGTTACTGCTGAAGTAAAGTTCTGCTCCTGCACTGGACTGCTGCCACTCTTGAGCTACCTCCCACAGCCTGACAAGGTCATCAAAGACCTGCTCAATATCGCAGGTGTTAGCATGTCAAAGGAGACATTTTGGGCCAGGCCTTTATTGATAATTCAGGCTGGGGAGGCAGCTCAGAGAGTTGGTCACATGGTGGCAGTAGAAACCTTTCTGCTGCATCACCAACTTCAGCAGTCACCCTATGCCCCTCCGTGGAAGCAGCAAGTCTCATGGAGAGTGAAATTGGGAAAGGGAGGGGGGAGGGTCATAGTATTCAAGGTATGGTCTAACCATAGACCACTACAGAGGCATTATGACATCCTCCATTTTATTAACCATTTCCTTCCTAATAATTCCTAATATTCTGTTTGCTTTTTTGACCACCAGAGCACACTAAGCCGACAATTTCAATATAATATCAACTATGATGCCCAGATCTCTTTCCTGGGTGGTAACTCATAAAATGGAATTTCACATCATGTAGCTATAGCATGGGTTATTTTTCCTTATATGCATCACCTTGCACTTGCCCACATTATATTTCATCTGCCATATGGAAGCCCAATCTTCCAGTCTTGCAAGGTCCTCCTGCAATTTATCACAATCCACTTCTGATCAAACTGCTCTGAATAATTTTGTGTCATTTGCAAATTTGATCACCTCACTCGTCGTACCTCTTTCCAGATCATTTATAAATATATTAAAAAGGACTGGTCCAAGTACAGATCCCTGAGGCACTCCACTGTTTACCTTTTTCCACTGAGAAAATTGACCAATTAATCCTACTCTCTGTTTCCTGTCTTTTAACCAGTTTGTAATCCACAAAAGGACATCTCTTCCTATCCCGTGACTTTTTAGTTTTCTTAGAAGCCTCTCATCAGGGACTTTGTCAAATGCCTTCTGAAAATCCAAATACATCACATCTACTGATTCACCTTTATCCCTATGCTTATTCACTTCTTAAAAAACATGTAGCAGATTTGTGAGGCAAGACTTCCCTTGGGTAAATCCATGCTGGCAATGTCCCATTAAATCACGTCTGTCTATACATTCTGTGATTTTATTCTTTATAATAGTTTCCATGACTTTTTCTGGCACTGAAATCAGGCTGATTGGTCTGTAGTTTCCTGGATCACTTCTGGAGCCCTTTTTATATATAGAGGTTACATTGGCCACCTTCCATTCTTCAGGTTCAACAGATGATTTTAATGATAGGTTACAAATTATTTGTAATAGGTCTGAAATTTCATTTTTTTAGGTCTTTCATGTATACCATCTGATTCAGGTGATTTGCTACTCTTGTCAATGTGGCCTACTACATCTTCCAGGTTCACCGTGATTTATTTATTTATTTATTTATTTATTTATTTAAAGGCTTTTATATACCGAAGATCATGTTCTAGTACATATCGCTTCGGTTTACAGAGAACCGACAACTGGAAATTACAGCAAACAAAAAATGAGTGATTTGGAAAAGTTCAGCTGAATTGTCACCCTTGAAACTAGCTCCAGAATGGGTATCTCCCCAACATCCTCCTCAGTAAACAGAGAAGCAAAGAATTCATTTAGTCTTTCTGCGATGGCCTTATCTTCCCTAAGTGCCCCTTTAAGCTCTGGATCATGCTTATGCCCTCATTCTCTCCCAGGCCTCGATCAAGGTCATGGATGCCACCAGTGTTTCCTCCTCCTGGTTCCTGATTGGGGCAAAGACAAGACAGCCTGATCTTCCCTGCCTGCCAAGTGAGAAAATCCATTTGTCTCAGGCAGGGAGGAGCAGGCCAAGCTGTCTTTGCTTTAATTGGGGGTCCCCCATATTTCTACGTTTTGTAAAACTCAGTGGAATGTATCCAAATGAATTGTTTTAGTTCTTTTTAATATTTTATAGTTGTAGTGCTATTGTAATTTCAAGATGTATATTTTCTATTACTGCTAAAATTTTTATTTTATAATTAGTAACTTGAAGATGTGAGCAAACCTGTAGGTCTACTCAAAATGTAACTTTTTAAATAGGAACTTAGAAGATGTCAGCAGATCTCTAGATCTACTCTGTGTGCCCATTTGTACCTGCTCGCTGTCATGCCTCAGATCCCCTACCTGAGAATACCCCGACAGAAGCTAGATTTGTATGACATGATAAATGGTACAGCACTAAAATGGGTATCCAAATGGACAAACGTATCCAGCAATTTGCTGTACTTTGTAACAGAGTTTACTATTTGAAAATGTGCTTTCCCTATACAGTGGTTTTCTTCTTGTTTCTCTATCAATTTTAACAATTTATGCCATTAACTTAAAATCATACCAACTATGCCACTATCAAGGAAGTGTAACTTTTTTTGTATTTTTACAGTCCATCAATTCCAGATACTTCTCCTTGAAAGACATTTCTAAGCTTTTAGTCTATGTAAAAAAAAATGTGGGAGGAATGGATGCCATTTCTTCTCTGTTTGTCTGAAAGTGTTTTCTTCTATAATCGTTACAGATTTCAGAAGCGTAATAAGCATTTCAAAATCACTAGCTACCATCAACATCGCTGAGACTTAAAACAACCATTTTAGCCTGCATTAGCACCATTTTAACATTGTTAGAGAAATGCATCTCAGCAATTTTTTACAATTATTTGAGTTGTGACAGGAAGACCCACAACTGCACTACTTATCTCTCAGTTTTGTATTAGTGTGTTTCTTAACTCTAGAAATGTGAAACATTATACCATTTTATTGGGCATGATCGAAAGTTTCTCTGACAGGCTTGACACATCCAAAGCAGAACATCTATTACAGAGGGTTTCAATTTACAGTTCCTGGAGAAGAAGCAGAAAAAAAACTATAGGGGTCACTGAAAAACTATATCTGGTGTTAATGCAGTTTGTATTTCTGAATATATTTGAAGGGAGTCTGACCAGTTTACAAAGCTGGTCAGTGGGGTGACTTACGAGCGTAAGTTGAAGTAATACAGGTTTCAGTCTTGTTACCTGATTCAGCAAGGAAGATTTGTGGGATAGAAATGAGGATTTATTTACTGGGGACTCAAAGGAAAGAAAATGGACTTATTGGGGCTTTTCATCCTTTTTACAAAACCTGAATAAGCCAACAGAGGTAATAAAAAGGAAAAGGTGTATTAGGTCGCAATGACAGACTAGTATTGTGTTCCTGGATGGAAACTAACCAATCTCTAAAATAGTTGAGTTATATTTGTGGGGTATGTATAGAAAACATTTTCAGTTTGGTTGACATTTTTTATTTTATTTTCCTAATTCGGTTTTCAGATTAATTTTCTTTCCATTAAAGTCAAGGAGGGAAGCAATACATCCTATTTTTGGATTCTAACATTGGAGTTTTCTATAGAAATCTAATGAAATTTGCAAGTAGGCCTCGGCAGCAGATAGAACAGTATTCCAAGACAACATGAGTGAGGAAAAATTGCAACATCAGTGGCAGGAACACCCTCAAGGCGTAGAATAACTGAAAGGCTTCAAGCAGAGGGGCAGCAACCTGCCCAGTCACAGAATACAGAGTGAGGCAGCGGGACATCAACACAGCAAGGTGCTGAACAAGATAGAGGCAAGGCATGAGGAACAGGCCAGGTGCTGTACAGCAGCAACTGCATTTCTCCAAGATCCCAAGGCATCCATAAGGGCAGGGAAGGAGAAAGCTTTTCCTTTTTATGCTTTTTTTTTTTTTTTTAGGGGGAGAAGGGCTAAAATACCACAGCATAATTAGGAGGCACGAGAAGCTGGTGGGCAGTGGCAGCAAGAGTGGCAAATGACACCAACACACCAAGGTGCTGAAGCCAAAGATTGTGGGCATTGGTTCGCTGTGGCTGTGCACTCATTCCTCTTGCCACACATATGAAAGCTGAGAGAAATCCAGCAGAGGGAGTTTTATCTTTACCAACTTTTCCACCAAATCTGATGCCAGCTATGAATGATATGAACTCACAATATCCCCTGCCATTGAGCATGATCATTTGCTAGGCATGCTGATTGGTGGGCAGAAAATGAAATGGTAGGCAATCTTGGTGAATGTGAACAGACCAGGGCCTTGTGTGCCCAGTTTGCCAACAGATTCCTGTTCATGACTTCAATGGGCTGTTCAAGGTACTGTGGCCCCCTCTCTTGGTCCGGACTATGAATTACCCCTATGATTGGGGTGGGGAAATTCCACGTGAGAAATTATATTTACTAATATGATTTATCTTCAGATTCATAAGACTGAGTGGGAGATGAGACAAGGTCCTGGTTACCCCGATACCACAATTCTATGTCCTTTCCAAACAACCTCTCACTTGTGACACCAGAGACCAGATGAAATCATCACACCAGAATAAAACAGTAACTAACTCTTTTACTAGTATTGTGTAAGTAGACAGTAAATTCAACCAGAACATTAAATGGGTAAAGTACAGTAATGAAGTGTAATATAAACCTGCAGTTTTCTCAGGCCTGTTAGCCAGGGCAACCAACATACTCGTATGGATAGTAAAAAAAAAAAAAATAGGGAAAGCTAATAGAGAAAAATAGGGAGAAAGGTAGCGAAGTACACAACTTTCAAAAATTGTCTTTACACCTGAGCACTCAAAAACAACAAAAAAAGAGGGGGGTAATGTCACCCTAATGTCACTAGTTTGTAAAGGGTGCACCCTATCCAAAAAAACACAAAATTGGGTGGACAAAAACAATCAGGAAAATGAAGAAGAACCTCTTGAAGGTGGTGCTGGCGAGATGGCAAACCAAATAGATGACCACTGCAGTATGTGGAAGGTCTCTCTCTCCTGGGGAGCTTCCCCAAATGCTTTACTTGGTACTAAACAGAAAACTGATCTTCTTTCAGACTCTTAAAGAAAGACCAGTTTTTCTTTCCCAGTACCTGCCAGCAAGAGTTTATGCTTGACTTCAGCTGAAAGGCTGAAGCGATTTAAAATGAGATACTAAATTTGGGGTCATAAGGCAAGGAAATTAAACTTTGTACAGAGAGTATTTTAGCAGAGGAGGGAGAAGATTTGATTACTTAACTCAGTCTCTTAGGAGGGTGATTCAGACATGTGTTCCTGGGCCTGGATACCTCTGGAAAGGAAGTATCTCAGTCTCACAGCTCCTGGCTCCTTTGTCCCATGTTGGGATTTTACATGTAGCTCAGCTATGAAGCAAGAACAGCTGTCTGTATCTCTCTTTCCTCAGACTACAGACCTCTGTCTCTCCCTCTCAATAATTCTTCAGGAAAAGAACTGATTACAGGGCTGCCAGATGCACTCCTCTCTTCCAGTCTCCTGGCTCCAGCTCCTGGCCATCTCCACTCCACACACACAGATAGAGCCAGTCAAATTGCATCTTTTCTACCTTAAATGGTCTCTCAGCATTCCTTTGACTTCCTTCTCTGTTGGCTATGTAGTGCTGTTTTCTGGGCAGGCTAAACAGTACAGCCCTTTTCCCAACTTGTTAACACAGTGAGTGCTGGATGCTGGTCCTTGCAGAACATTTGTCATTCACAGGAGCACACAGGGATTTTTGACATTTTTGACATTTTTATATTCCTTCACCTTGTCTGTGATGACTTTCAGTCTCTACAGGGTTGAAAAACCCCTTTTGGGTAGATCCAAAACACGTCACTCAGATCCAGATGCTGCTTGGTCCACATTGTAAGGCTCCAACACATGATAAGCTCGTGGTGGGCATGGAACGTGGTTTATAGTAGCTTGCTACATTATGATGTGACTGCAATTTGTGCAGGAGTCTCCTTTGCTATGGGAGGATTATTGGTCTCTGTTGCCAATGGCTGAATCTATGACCTGTGGCAGGAGAACCTTTTGTGTGATAATAGGTGAGGGGGGCGTTGGTGGATAAAGGTTGGGGTGATAATTTTCAGGGTGCTGCTATTGCTGACATTCTTCATGGAGAGCCTGCTCATTCCTCCATTGCATCCTCACTACTGCTCTGCTTCTGGCGCTCCCATTCTTGCACCCTAGCCATCAGCATTTCCTTTCACTAAGTCAGATTGTTGGATTGGAGGGTGATACTCCCTTTCACCTGTGAGTCACACAGGGTTGCTAGCATGTAAGGATCCAGCTGAGTGAAGAGTTTAAGCTAATTTTGAAGTTGTAGCTGCAAGAAATTCATGAGCATCAAAAACTCTGATGCCAGTCCCTGTTCCTGCCAGAAACCCTGTAACTTCTCCAGGATATTGATTATGGGGATGATCTCACATCCTCTGTAGCATCCTTGAAGGGCATCAGTCCTTGTATCACATCTGTAATGTGTAACCAATCCTGATGGCCCAGGGAGTGATCCAATCTGATCTAGGTATTATTCACAAACAACTCATAGAGGGGAGTAGCTCCACTAATCTCTACATCATCAGATAAGTGGAATGCCGGCCAGTACCTACATCCTGTATTAGCTGGTGTACAGGTACCACGACGGCTTCTTGTGTTTCACAGAGCTGCTGCCTGCCTGTATGCTCCAATTACATTTTCAAAGCCACTCAAGTGCATAAAAACTGCTTTTATGCATATAGTTGGCTCTTTGAAAACAGCCCCAGTGGATATGTGCGTAAAAATACATATGGAACATGATTTCACATATACTTTTATGTGCATACTAAGTAGGCATACCCGTGGGTAGAGCAGGGTGGGATTTAAGATTGTCATGCTTTCGGTTTCAGGTGTATGCTTGTAAATCCACATGCACCGAGAGTGTAGATGTAACATTTGTGCATGTATGCCATGTGGGGGCTCTGCGCACACCAGCAAATTTTAAAAGTGAATTTATGCACATAAATCTGCTTTGAAAATTCTGACTAAAGTCTGCAGGTAAACAGTGCCTGCAGCCTTTAGACAATGTAGGGTGTTTGAAAATGACCTCCCCCAGGCCCTTCTATTTTCCTTCACCTCTCTCTCGGTTTCTGCTGCTGCTTTCCTTGACTCCAAGAAATCCCTTTACTGCTAAGTGCAGCATATTTGCAAAGCATAGGGGTCCTTTCCACTCTCTATAACCATAACATCAGGCATGGAGATAGGTTTCTGGCCTAGCTACTGTGCCCTCTGTTATCCCCCCCATCGGCCCTAAGATGAGAGCCAAGATATGGCTCTGGTTCATCATCCGGGTCTGCCGTGCAGCTCAGCTGTACCCTGCTGGTGTGCCCCTGCTAGAGCTGCTGCCTGACCCTGGCTCGTCCAGCTGCTACCAGTCTGATATCAGGGAGAGGTAGGAATGCATAGCATTTCGGCTGGTCCAGGTGCTGCTATTCCCTTCTGCCTTGGCTAAGTGTGCCTGCATCTGGGCATGGCCCTGAATGCTCAGGGTAGGGATTAGCTGCGTACCACATATTGACCTGGAGCAAACTTTGTAATTTTGGGGCTAAGATATGCAGCAGCTGCTCAAATCTCACATTCTTAATCACCTGCAGGGGCTGCTCATGCAGGGCAATCATTTCGCCAGTGGTCCATGTCACTACCTTCGATGCTTTCTCCATGGGGCAGATGGGAGCACCATCCCATCTGCCCTATGATGGCTTGCCACCGAAATGGGAGTGGGGAGTTGCTGGCATCCCTCCTTACTGGAGAAAGAAGCTAGAAGTGAGGTGGACTTCCCCTTCGCTGTTTTCCTGCACCTGCTGTGGCTTAGAGTGGATTATCGGGGTCCCCAGATTAGTGCCTGCCTCCCCTAAAACCTATACTAACGGGTAATATTTTTGCAAATGACGGAGCATTCCGCTGTTTGACAGATGGTCCAGTACCTCCACTCTACTGATGACATTTCAGCAGTGAATACATTCTGCAAAATGCTAATCCTCCATTAACTGTAAAGTGTACCCAACGCATAAATGCTGCATTTAAGTTACCACAGGTTACCTCATCTCTTCATTTCCACCCTTTATAGCCACCAGGGATCCTGTGTGATTATCCCATGCCCTTTTGAACTCCATTACCGTTCTTGTCTTCACTTCTTCCAGGAAGTCGTTCCATCCATGCATCCACCACCGGTTACGTGAAGAAATACTTTCTGACATCCCTTGGGGTTTCATATCATGATCTCCAGTTCTGCCGCTTCTTTTCCACTGGAAGAGATTGGATTCCTGTACATTACTAATATCTTTCAGGCATTTAAAATTCTGTATCATATCTCCCTTATCTCTCTTCTCCTCCAGGCTCATCTCATAAATATTTTGGTTTATTTTTCTTTTGTTTCATTTTCAAGAAGCCGCCAGCTCTGGTTTCCCTGTCCCCCCTCCCACCCTGATTAAAAAAAAAATCACCAGAGCCACCAAAATTTAAAAACTCAAGTATCTCCGTGGGTCTTCCTCTCTCCCTCCCTTCCCCCTCCAGAGCCTTTTTGATCCATTTGCGGGTCTGCAGAAAGTCAAATGGTGTGGCAGTGATTCCCAGGCGCTCCTGCTCTCCGGGTCCCTTCTTAAAAACGGCACCAGCCAGCCCTGAGGCCTGCACCATTTTATTGTCTTGAGATAAGAGGTCCCTCAGGGTCGGCTATTGCCGTTTTTTTAAGAAGGGATCTAGCGGGATCAGTACAGAGAGAGCTGGGGGTGAGAGTGTCCTAGGGCTGGATTTCGTTTTATCCGTTCTAGTCCGCATACTGTCAACTCCTCAAGCAAAATGGAGCTCATTCGGAGTACACTGGGACATTAAAAGCCGATTCTCAGTTGTGATTGCACACCATGATTGTGCATTAAACACTGAAGCATAGAAATATGGTTTCCTCAGATGAATATAACGTTTACTTTTTTACAGCAAAAACACACTTTTTTTTTTTGCACAGAATACTTAGATATTTGCTGTTTATTTCTTAGTATTTGCATAATGAAAAAACATTTTGTATTACTATTTTCTCTTCCATGACAAATTCCTGAACTTGTCAAACAGAAATGCAAAATTATGAAAAATGATCACTGCTAGAACTCTAGTTATTAAAATGTATAGTAACTAATTATTGATCTGATGGTATTCTACATAAGCGGACATGCTTGAGTGGCCAAAAATATTTTAAAATCATTAATATACAGGCATTTGTTTTTCTGAGTTCAGACTGGAACCAGTAGATTATTCTTACTGTCAAACAAATTAGGAAGTGTGACAGTCATTGTGCAGACCTGATGAGACATTTCTTTCTCCTAATACTTATTAATTCCTATCAAATTAAAAAAAAAAAAAAAACCTTCCACCATTCTGAACATATAAAATGAAATTCAAATGTGAACAGTTATTAGAAAACTTAGTACTTTGCTTGAGGCAAACATGCATAGAACCTACATTAGAATTTTTTTTTATAGATATATATCTATGGAAATGAGGCGAGAGAAGCGCTCTTAAGGGAAATGGTGACAGATGAAAAACTAAAGCTTTGTCAAAATATAGGCTGAAATACAAAATTCTTTATGCAGCTATAGTTTTTTCCAGTTTTCTTCCTCTGACAAAGATCTCAATGGAAGACAATGCAGAACAGAGTTACAATAAGCATAATTTAATTGGAAGGACAGTCTAACAATGCCGGAACTTACTTTCAGTTTCACAGACAGGACACACCACAACCTTACACCACATAGAATGGCCCCCAATTATTGTTTTCTTCCATTTCGACAAGCTGAAAGATATGCTTAACAGTTATTATAGGTGTTCCCTTTGAAAACTCCTTGTCCAGTAGTCCTATTGAGTTAGGCTTGATGCCGGTTGTATGATGGTGGTTTTCCCCTGAGTGGAACACAAAGTAAGAAATAACTTCTTGAAAAACGATATCATGACTGAAAATTAAAGGTTCTGACCTAGAGAAAAAGAATGTTGAAATGCCAAAAAAAGGATAAGGTTATCCATTTAGCCTATCTAGCTCCATATCAAAAAGAACAGTCTGGGCAAGTCCTCATTTTAGCCCAGTGCATGTAGGGAGATGTAGTCCCACTTTTCGTAGGGATTTCTGCACTATATCTCTGTGCATCCCATGGGGCAACACCAGGGCTGGCTCTGTCTGTCCCTTTTAACATGGAGTTATAAGGTCATCCTTATTTATAAACTATAGCAACAGAGGCATTAGGGAATGAAAAACCTTTAATTTCCTTCTCTCAAGCACACATAGTGCATTATAGTATAAGAGCACAGCACATGAAGATGTGCTGACATGTTTTATAACAACACTAATTTAAGCAGAAATCTTGTAGGTCTAGCCAAGAATGGGAACAGGGTGGGAGGGATACGGAGTAAAATGATACTAAAAAGAGTTGTATGGTAAAATGTGAGTGAACATGTTTTGGCTAAACTTAGAATACCATCTGTGCGATTTCACTATTGTTCTGACTCGACTATATTGCAGCATGTACTAATGGACTGATTTTGAATATCTCTAAAGTCCGCAACAGAGGGAAAAAGAAGATGTTGATCCACGATTGTTCCATGTTAAGTGTGGAGAGACCCCCGAATGTATCCCTTTCTATTCTAGTAGTGCAGGATATTTTGGAAGGGGGAGTTCCAGGAATTTCCATTGTCTGAAATGTTATGAAAAATGTTGGAATGTTTTAAACCCGCACTATTTCAGAGTGACCACTGGATGGTACTTGGTGTAATACTGCATTTCTCGGTTATGGTTATTGGTATGTGTAAAGGCATCAGAGTGTTAGTGTTTTGAGTGGTGTCGTGACCCCTTAAGTTATGAGAGGTTTTGATTGATCAGAAGGTAGCTTGGGAAGATGTAAATTCTGGGTCAAATTGCTGGGAGTTGGAGCTTGAGAAGAGAGGACCTCCAGAAATGCAGGGTCCTGGAGTGGTCAGCCCTTGGGCTGATGAGGTCCAGGCTCCCCTGAAGTACTGAGCGGGCTCTGTCCCCAAGGGAAGAGGCTTGAAGCCAAGGAGTGGGGTGCTATCGATTACTCCCTTTGAGGAACTGGCAGGATGAGAAAAAATGGCTTGGAGGAGGAGACAACGGGGTGTCATGAGTTGAGTGAAGCCCCAGGAAGAAATGGAGTATGGAAGAGCCTGGGGAATCCTGCACAATGCTGATGGAGAGGCCCAGGACAAAGGAATCTTCTCTAGCCTCTTTCCTAAGTCCTGCCAATCCCAGGAGATAGATTCCTGAGGTCATGAATTGTGAGTAGCCTTTGGGATCAGGTGTGAGTGACCAGAGAGGTATTTGGGGATGTAAGTTCCATGTCCCTAAAAGTGGAAAGAGAGAAAGGTGAAGAGATGAGAGGTGGAATAAGGGGGGATTGTAATGGTCTAAATTTTATTCTAGTGTGAACTGAGAGGAGGGTATACCAAACTCTGAGGTACCAGATAAGATTTATTAGTGGATGTGGTTACTTGGACCGTGTATCTCATGAACTCTGAGTATTCAGTATGGAATCTTTACACTAAACTAACATGTACATAGTAGCTGGCTGTAAAATTCAGAAATAGAGTTAAAAGTTGTGTTTATACCTTGGATTGGTGTGATTCTGCTTCATTAGACAATATTTATGACAGCACTCATAGATAAATATAGGGACAAGGTTCATATAGGAGAGAACAACAAAAACTCTCCTTGACCAGTCAAGTGAAGGTGAGCTACCCCACTGCTTCTACCAGGTCTTCTTCACCATCTGCATGACTCAGATTTCTGAACCCACTAAATAAATTTGAGAGACTGGTCCTTATCATTATGGACAGATCTTCTCATCATTTTATGTGCCTCCTGGTGAGGTTACCTATTGTCCCTATATAGGTCCCTAGTGAGACCTCATTTGGAATACTGTGTACAATTCTGGAGACTGCAGCTTCAAAAGGATTTAAAGCAATTAGATTTGGTCCAGAGACTGGCTACTAAAATGATCAGTGGTCTTCATTCTAAAGTATATGGAGATAGACCTAAAGATCTAAACATATATACTCTAGAGGAAAAGTGAGATAGGGTAGGTATGATAGAGCCATTTAAATATTTCTGTATATGGAGGAGACATTTAAATATCTCCTCCATGCACAGGAGGAGGAAAGGAAGATCTAGAATGCAGGGTCATGGAGTGAGGATGAAAGGGGGTAGATTCAGGAGTAATCTTAGGAAATATTTCTTTACAGAGAGGGTGGTGGATGCATGGAACTGCCTTCCCAGTGGAGGTGGTGGAGGCAAAAATGGTATCAATTCAAGAAAGCATGGGATAAATACCGAGGATCAGTGAGGGAGTGATGGGAATTGTAAGGCTAGAAAAACTGGATGGGTAGGCATGTTAGATGAGCCATATGGTCTTTCTGCCATCATATTACTATGTTTCTGAAAGTGCAAAAGTTCTTCAGTTCAAGCAGCAGTCAGAGTAGCTCCTCAAGTTCTCAGTCCTCGAGAGGTTATTCCCTTGTGACAGCATGTCTTCTGATAAGCCGTCTCCAAATGATTATCCACTTACCCAGTCTTGTAGTGGACTGCTCCTAGGACATTTAGGTGGAGGATCAGACAGCAGCACTATTTGGGTGTATTCCACCTGTTAGAAGAACAGAGGAAGTGGGGGCAGACAGCTTGGAAGCATGAAGAAAAGAATAAGAAACCCATATAGCAAGAAGAAGGCAACTGGATGAGGGTATTCTTTCAAATGGCATCGGTAATAGACCCTGGTTATCCTCATTTGTGTATCCCAGTATTCTCTTATGGTAATGCCATACTGGGAGTTTACAAGCTCTATGAGGGTTTCACCTGGCTTAACTATGATGAGATCCTCAGGGGGAAAATGATGGGGGATACATCCGTCACATGGAAGACACGAGAAAACAACTTGTGATTATCTTCCATGGTTAATAGGGATTTAGATGCCAAGGCCAATTTCTCCTTTTGGCCAAATAATCTCTGTATGCCAGCATGTGAAATCCCGTCCATTTCCAATGTCTGATGGAGGTCCAAGTAAAGGAACCTATATCCTCACAGATTGCCATCAATGACATGCATTTGCCAAATGTGAGGCATGCGGTAGCAAATCCCGTCTCCAGGTGCCCCAAGAAGGCACCCTCAGCCTGGGCCAAATAATTCCTGAGAATCTGACACCCTCCCCACCCCAATACATTGGCAGAAATTCATCCCATGGTTAGGAATAGTTACTGATGAGATTCAGCATGTGGAATTCTGGGAGGTATTCTGGATCCCCTACATGGGTCCCAACGAGCACTCCAATTCTACTAATTCTTATTCCACCTGCTGCCTGGCTGCTGTTACTTGCAAAAAAAAGCTCAAAAGGAGCTCAAGCTTGGCAGTGTGGCAGGCCTCTTTTCAAGTAAGCCATTCACTGAAATGATTGTTTCCCCATTGGCAGCTATGTCAAAGAAGGAAACAGGAAAATTGAGACTGATACATATTCTATTTTACCCAGAGGGCCACTCAGTGATTGATTTTATTCTGCCTGCTGAGCGCTTGGTGCAATACACCTCTTCTGACAGTGCACTTGAGCTACTCCAGCAGTGCAAAAGGGGTACATTAATGGCCAAAGCAGACATTGAATCTATATTCTGTCTGCTTCCTCTGCAACCCAGCAGCTACCATATTCTAGGATTTTGTTCTAAGGGAGCCTATTATTGGATTTATGGCTATGGGCCATTCCGTCTCATGAACTTGTTATGAGAATTTTAGCACATTCATACACTGGGCGCTCAAAGAGCACACAGGAACAGATTGAGTGGTGCACTATTTGGATAACTTCTTGTTCATGGGTGTAGGAGTCACCTAGTGCTCCAACTGCATTCTTTTCTCTTAGAATGGGATCACAAGCCCTGGATTGGCTAATGCCAACAGGGTCACTGTCTTTTTCCCAGGCCCTAGCTTGTGTGGCATCATATGCTTGGTAGATGGTGTCCGGCTGCCAGTAACCCTTTCTCACCTGTCTTTGCACCACAGTGACTTGTAAGCATAATGTCTTAGGTAAATTTCTGATCCCCACACTAGAATCAGTTAGATTTTTCTCAGGGCTTCTCCGCATCCTCTCCTGTAGTCCTTGAAGCACAATCCAGAAGTCAATCTCCCTGGCCTCCAAGCCTCTATGGACATTTGTGATTACCATATACAGTTTTTTTCATGAGCATTTTAACCATTTCACCCACCTCAGAGGTGTTGGTGCCTTCCATGCTCTTTATTAGCTCTTGGTTGCACAACTGATCCAGTTCTCTGGCGCTGATCACTTAGGGCTGAGCTAGGGCAGCAATCCTCCATGATCTTTCCCCTTCCACATTTCTCTTCACTGATATGCCCAGGGTCCTTCTAGCCAGGGTACTATGATCTGAAATAGGCAGCAGGTTTGCAGTCTTCTGTCCTCACTCTGTTCTTGGCTCCCGTTGCCAGAAGGCATCAATTTGCATGGAGATCGGTGCATCCTCTGCAGAGATACTGAATGGGGGAATCACTCAGAGTGAACACGGCCATCGTTTTGCTCTCCTAATCAGGTATTAATCCAGATGCTGGTATTTCTGTTTCAAGAATAGCTGGTGGCTCTATACAGGTCACTTCACCTTTAATTTCATTTTTCTGGAAAGCTGTGTCACCCCAATCAACGCCTGCTACCAAGAGATGGAAATGGGTGCATATGACAGAAAAGAGCCTGCTCCCTTCTTTAGTTGCCGTAGACTTCACTCATTGCTGTATTTCAGATGTGGATCTGAAAACATTAAGGGGCAGATTTTAAAAGGTTGCGCGCGGGCGTACATGTGCGCGTGCTACCCGGCGTGGGCACATGTAATAAAATCCTGGGTCGGTGCGTGCAAGGGGGGTGCACAATTGTGCACCTTGCGTGCGCGCCGAGCTGCGCTGCCTTCCCCCATTCCCTTTTCTCTAGCCTGACCTTCCCACCCCTTCCCCTAACCTTCCCCCCTCCCCCCAGCCCTACTCTAACCTCCCCGACCCTTATTTTACCTCTTGCGCCTGCCGGCCAACTGCCGGCGCACGATCCCCGGCACAGCAACAAATATGGACGCTGTGCCGGGAGCCTGACCCCGCCCCCTCCCCGCCCACACCCCTTTAGTAAAGCCCCGGGGCTTACACGCGTCGTCGGGCCTTTTGAAAATAGGCCCGGCCCACATAACCTTTTGAAAATCCGGCCCTAAACTCTTAGCTAAATGTTTCCCAGATTAATTGTTGGTTTGTGTATCGTCTCAACAAGGCAGTGCCCATGTTAGGGCATTTCTTGTAAGTAGGTTTATCACCCAGTACAGATGGGTTTTATGCTTTACTAAAATAGTCCTGATACAACTGAAAATGAAATCCACGTAGCTGGAGAAACCCCTGGTCGTGCTTCTTACTTTCATCATACTGTGATGGAGCTAGAAGCCTGGGGAGAGGAGAATTTATCTGTCATGATGCCTTAACTTTCTGGTTCTTCTCTGTCAGTTTCACGACTTGTTCTGTATAGTCATCAATCAATCCTGGAAACGGCTTTGTGGCTCCTGAATCTGCTGTGGCAGGTCCTCTAGGGTTGTCATGATGGAATACTATAGCAGAAACACAGAAACATCTTTGCGCTTTAACAGGGTTAGGTAATTACAGTTCAGCAGCATAAGGTCTCTTTAAGATGAGGTGTCCCTATGTAGCTTGTAGGCAGGGTTCAGTTTTGAAATACAGAATTACTTTCTTTTTTCTCCTGGTAAGAAGCACAACAAGATTTCAGGAATAGGATCACAGACCAGAGTTAACTGCATATAGGCTTCAGAGCAAACAGGTTGTGCAGGGCATGGCACTCTGAGTCTGCAGAGAAACTGCAGGCAGGACTGTTCATTTTTCCCAGGAACTGATTCATAAAATAAAGCAAATGTAAAAGAATACCCTAGCACCAATTTTTGGAAGCACTAACTGACTTGTTTTTTCCTAACTAATCCTGAAAGGAAGCTACACGAAGCATCGTAGCCGCCCTGCTATGCAAAGGCAGAAGTGCTGGGCCTGGATCTCGGTGGAACGCTGCTGCGATCCAGGCATCACCAAATCATCATTTTAAGGTACAGGGGGCTGGGAGGTAGGGATGACCCTGGAAGGAATCAGAGTTTTTAAAACAATGGGAGCCGGAAGCGGGGGTGGGGCACTTACACCGGCCCAATATTTTAAGTTAACTGCTGCCAAATTGAAGAGGGGAGTGGCAGGCTTGGTCCAGCAGTGCTCAACCTCTGGAAGTCGAGAGGAGGGGTGGGTGGGGAGTCAGGTTAGAGCCTGTAGCCTGCAATCTTTTCTTTTTTTTTTTTGTCCTTTGCATCACTATGCAACCAGCTATATTTATTTAAAACATTTATGTTCCGCTAATCCACAAATATCAGCGGATTCCAATATAACACAGAGGCAAAAATAACAATACAATCTATAGAAAGCATCAGAGCAAATACATTAAAAAAAATACATTACAACATTTCTTAATCAAAGAATATTACAAAGAATTGAGGTTCCTACTAACTTATACTGAGTAGCCGCTAACTAACCACCTAACTGACTGAATGCTAATGAAAACCTATGGGTCTCTAATGGCTTCCTGAAACGAAGCAAATTCTTCTCAGCTCTCATCACGTCAGGCAGCTCATTCTACAAGAACGGTGGGGCTGAACTGAATATTCTCTTCCAGGGTTGAGCAAGATGTAAAAACTTGGCGGGGGGGGCGGGGTTAACGAAAGCAAATTTCCTGCAGAAGAGTGTAAAATCGGTGTGGTTCATATGATTGAATGAAGGAAGAAACCCACGGTGGGGCAAGATTTTACAAACTTTTGAACACTAAGCATACCTTGAATTGTACGCGCCAAGTCGCTGGAAGCCGATGAAGTTTTACAAGCGAGGGGGGGCACTGTGATCCCCTGAGGAAACACCGGTTACCAAGCGAGCCGCAGAATTTTGAACTAGCTGTAAAGAATTAAGGGAGGAAAGTAGACCATGATCTGTTGGGGTCTGAAAAGTTGAGAGCTTGTGGATGCTGGAAAATCATACAACATACTGGGTTTTATTGTGAAAGCCGTGGTATTGTGAGCTATTGTATAGGCATAGCCATGCCACCGAATTTCTCTTGTCACTTAGCCGGATATGTTAAATACAGTTAATTAACTGGATATGGCTGAATATCAGGCCCTTTGAGTTTTCTCTTCTAAGAAATGGAAGAGGTCCCCTTCTTGCAAGTGGAACCTGAGATCGTCAGAATCCAAGGAGAGGATGACTTTCAGACATCCTGAGAGAAAGAGGAAGGAGAGAGAGAAGAGGAGATGGACCACATCAATGGCCCGTGGATATCTACTAAAGACTGTGAGAAAAAGAAGAAGGAGAATAAAGGTATCATCCTTGATACTACAAGAGGAGGTAGGAGGTAAAAGATTAAACACTTTAAAAGTATATTTGATACTTCAACTACCAAGGAAGGGAAGCATCCAGACTTGCTCTGCATTCCAGTGGGAGGGAACGTATCAGGTATCTGAAGGAACTAAGAAACTTTGAAGAAATATCCGAAGTTAAGAAAGACTTTAAGAAGCCACAAAACTTACTAAAAGCATTTTGTATCATTTTAAAGTGAAGTAGACAGCTGTGAAGGCTTTAAAACTCATCATTGCATCTTATCAGTAAAGAGAAATGTTGGAAACTAGCAAACAACTCTCATGTGCCTTATTGAGTAGTGACTTGGTTATCCTCAAGCTGGTCGTGAATGAGAGACAATGTCAAGTTAATAAACTGCTACAACACTGACTCCGGTCTGCAATCTTAAATAACCTTGAACAGCTTTAATTATTTTATCTTTCAGTTTTCAGCATTACTGATGCCCTCCAAAGAAAAAGCTGTTGTCTTAGATTAGAAGAAGCAACTGCAGTGCAATTCTCCTCAGAGGCTTAGGATAATTTAGCTGCTTTATCCATGGGAAATCCAGATAATCTGAGGATGAATGTGAAAGTCCCAAGCCTCTTTGCTGGACAAGTCCGTGTCTGAGAAGCTGGAGTTTTATTTGTTATTTCTTAGGTTAGGGATATTGAGAGTATTATTGTTTTCCCTAATAGTATTATATTTCAGGCTTGCGGTATAAGGCTAAATAAGACCGTTTAAAGGTTCTCCTCTTATTTTATCTCAAAGACTACAAAAACGTAGCGGTTTTGCATCCAAAAATGACAACAATACCATTGCACTTTTGACTTTACCCAGACACTGCACTGTCATTGTTATAATTTCCAGGGAAGGAGACAGAGTGAGCTTCAGTGCATTAAAAGAAAGTTTCCTTGTATTCATTCAGGCTGCAATCACTTATGTAATCTAAACCAATTACAACATAGGTGCAATCAAATTGCATTTTTCCATTTTCAAGATTTTGTTATCCAACAAACCTTACATGTAGAGAAACATCAGTGATGCACATTGGGCCTGATTTTCAAAAGCATTTACTCATCTCAAAATGGGTTTCACACGTGTAAATGCACTTTACCCGAGTAAGTGGGCTTTTGAAAAGTACTACAATATTTGCCAATGAATTGCGTGTAGGATTTACCCACATAAGTGCACTATATGCAAGTAAATGGCCTTTGAAAATTGCTACAATAGCAGTTACATTCACACGTGTAAATCCTTTTGAAAATTACCTCCAAAATGTCTCGCCTCGATATACGTGCTAAGACCAACGCATACTTTGTTTGACTTTCAATAGTTCAGACGTGCTTAATTCTATTTTTGTTTGCTCCTTGTGACTGGATTTCTCCTTTTTGGGGGGGGGGGGGTTTTGGGGGGGCGGCTTTTTTCTAGCTGCATTATCTACTGAAATTTTAATTTATGTATTTTATGGAGCACGATTTCATTGTACATCACTTAAGCATAAGGTCATTGAAACAGCGGCACTTTTTGGATACGACAGTTTTTTATTCCAGCTTCTTCAGGCTTTCATCTTCATTGGATGACCTCTCCCCCATTGGGTTCTGTTGCTATGAACCTTCATTTGCAACTGCCTGGGGATGTTTTTCACTCCTTTTATTAATAACCCTTCCCAGATAGCAGAGCCCAGTTCCCACAATGATGGTTCTCAGCCTGAGGCCATGAACCGTGGCTTCTTCCAGAACCATGAATCCAGCCCATTATGTGTCATCATTGCAAGGAAACTATGATTGCCCCCAATCCAGGGGATGTGAACGCTGCCTCCATAGCTTCCCAGCCCTGGCCTTCTTGGGGAGCCAGAAATTTGAGCTGGGAATTAAATTCAGGTCATTTCCAGTGAGCCTGAAATGGCAGCATTTATTTAAGACATTTTTATACTGCCTATCAAAGTTTCTAAGTGGTTTATAGATAAAACATTCATAATTTAATATAGGTAAACAAAAAATAAATAATAAAAATAAGTAAATAAAACAATGTAATTTAAAACAAATATAGTAAAACAATATAAAGTAAAATAATAAAACAATAGACATTAAAAAGACCCTTGATTAACACTTAATGACCTTTCAACTGTAACCAGGGTACCAGCAGGAAGATGAAGGATGTCAGACATTAAATGCTTACTCAAATAAATATGTTGTTAGTAGTTTCTGCATTTCAGAAGGGTCACTTCATCTTTATTAACCAAAAGCAGACTTCCATAAAAGCAGGCCTTTAATGAAATAAAGCCATTCATAAAATTAATCAAGCCTAATCAACTTATAGGAGGGAACAGAGAGTAAGGTTTGAGATGCCAATCTCAAGCTTCGCACAGGCTGAGAAAGTTTCAAAGCATGAGTAATAGTCGACAGAATCAAACCATTGATTGTTTTGAACACTAACAGGAGGATTTTATATTTGACACTCCAACAAAGTGGAAGCTAGTGAAGGTTCATGAGAGCAGGGGTGTTCTGTTGTCTCGGGAGGGCTCCGGTGACTACCCATGCTGTGGCATTTGTGCCAGCTATAAAAGTCATAAGGTTGCCTGCGGAAAGCATTATAATAGTCTAGTGAAGATGTAACCATGGTATGTGCAATAGTTTTTAATCAATTTCAGGTAATTTATAAAAGGCATTTTTTTTTATAAATGTACTAACCTGCGGATGAAGAGAAAGGGAAGTGTCCATTAACACTCCCAAGTTTTTCCCTTGCCCAGATATTTTAATATCAGTTCCATTGACAGAAAAGGACCTGGGCATATCAACAACTTGAAACTTAGCTAGATACAACACTTCAGTTTTATCTACATTTAAGTTCAGGTTATGCTTAGGTAACCATGCTTTCAAGGAGCTCATATAAGTTGAAATTCTTGAGAGTGACTCAGTGGAAATGTTAATAGAGACCACAAACTGAATATCATCAGCATATAAACAATAACTGATGTCAAGGCTAGCTAGGTCCTGACAGACTGGTGCAATGTAGACATTAAACAGAGTCGCCGAGAGTGCTGAGCCCTGCAGGACACCCAAACTTATAGGACTCAGAACCACAATGAAAAACTCTGAGTTCATTGACACAAGAAGGATGAAAAACATTTATAGACAGAACCACCGAGCCCAATCTGTCTTAGCTGTTTCAGCAAAGACAAATGGTCTAACTTATCGAAGGCAACTGTCAGATACAAAAGAACCAAAAAGAACCTGGAGCCACTGTCAAAGCCTTGGCAAAAAACCTCAAAGAGGGAAAGCAGCAATGTCTCTGTGTTATAGCCTACACTAAAGCCATATTGAAGGGGGTCCAAGATGGACTGCTCATCCAAAACAACCTGCAATTGGCTTAATACATTTTACTCTTTATGCTTTCCTCAAACTGAAAACTATCTGTTAGAGAAGTGCTATAATAAAATAAGTAGAAACTTAGACACATGATAGCAGACAAAAAAAAGTATGGCCCATCAAGTCTGCCTGTCCATCACTCCCTAAGAGATCCCCTGTAAAACCCTGCTACTGCATTGTTTTATTTATATTAAAATGAGACCATGTATGTAATTTATTTTATTTGTATTAGATTTTAATTCATATAACATGACATAAGATCACAAAAAAGATGAATTATAATAGAAAATAATATTACCACATTCAAGAAAGAACAAAAGAAAAAAACATTTTATAATTCATCAAAATGTTGCTTTGGCAGTCCACAGGGCAGGCCCGTGGGCCGCCACACTTATCTCTAGCCCCGAGCATGAAGCGACACCCTCCAACACCGGAGCAGACCCCCAAACAGATGCACAGCAGGCCACTGCACTCAACCTGCCTCCGACGCTGCTACTTCCTCCGGGCTCTCCTAAGGTATGAGCATGCTTGATGTTGCTACTCTTAAAGGCCCCGTGGTGGGAAAATGCCAGCGGTGCCTGATGATGACATCATCAACAAGGGCCTATAAAAGACCAGCTCAGCAGCACCTTTGTGTCTGGGCGATAGGTCAATTACTGGGGGTTTTTTTATCAATATATTTTTATTTTTCATTAACAAAGACAGGCGAAGTGTGTTGGTTTCTTACACACCTTGCATGCAAAAAAGAACAATAAGCAAGAATAACCAAAATATCAACTGTGAACCCCAAAATCCCTCCTTCACATTCCCCCCCCCCCCTCCCAATTATTAGAGAGACATAGAAGACAAAAATGTCCAATTATTCATGTGGCAACATTTAGGACTAAGCTCCTGGCGCTCGGAGAAAGTGATTGAAGATACGAGTTCCAGGTTGCCAAGAAGGATCGTTGCCTTTTAAAAGATGTTAGCACAGCTCTGCAATCCATTTGTAACAGATCATGTAGTAAATTGCGCCAATACCAAAAAGATGGGCCTTTTGATTCCCTCCAAGACAACAAAACAACTTTTTTACCCAGTAAACAGGCTTTTCTGAAAAATTAGGCCTCTCCCTTATTTTTAAAGGTTGAAGGAGAAAAATGTTCAAAGAGAACAAGCTCTGGGTGCATTGGAATTGAGTAACCCAGAAGGTTAGAAACATTGCCTGTCTGTCAAGTCCAAAAATATTGGGATTTCAGACAAGCTCAAAAGGTATGAAAAAAGGTTCCTACCTCCAACTTGCAACATATACATAACTCTGGATCTGTTGTCAACTACTGTTTAGTAGGATAAGTTGCCTCAGCGTTCCTGGTCTTTGTTCCTGAGTTCTTAGTCCTTGTCTTCTTCTTATGGCCAGTCTGCTCTTCTTCGGTGTCTTCTCCTGCCCACCTGTACTGATCCTCACCTCCCTGTCTACTTATGCATCCTGTTTTCCCTCAAATGGATCTTTGTTTTTTACTTTGGCTTAACACTCTTCTATGATTGAACTGCACCTACCACTGACCACTGTCTGACTCATGATCTCATCTGAACTCTACCTGCCACTGACCACTGCCTACTGCCTACTGCCTAACTCATAACCACACCTGAACTCTGCCAGCCATTGAACACTGCCTGATTCTTGACCATGCCTAAATGTTGCCTGTCTTGACCACCACCTGTCTCCGAGTATACCTGTATCCAATCAGCCCCAGATCCTGACCTGACCTTCTCCATGGACCTCCATTTCTTCAGCAGAGGACCCCACCTAAGACCTGCTGGCCCTGGCACCAGAGGGCTTAACCTAAGGGGAACATAGGCTGGTATAGGTGAAGCTCCAGTAGGGCCTCTGCCAGAGCCAGCTCCTCCAGCCAATGTTGGGGTCCTGCAGGGTTCCTCCCTACAAGTTGGGCTAACTTCTCCTCAGCCCAAGGGTCCATGCCCGCACCACAAAAATTCTCAAAAGAAGATATAAACTATTAAGAAAATAATTACAAATTTAATTGCTGCCAGATTATCTTACTCTATTTAGCCTTTATCTACCACCAAGCTCGGTACAACATTGCTACCCTGCTATCTTATCTGTAAGGAAGGTCTCCAAATGATCAGGTCAGTAAAAATAAATGTATTTCCCTGGTAAACTATCACACACTTGCAGGGCAATTTCAAAAGAAAGGAAGCACTCAAGTCAAGAACACACTATCTGAATGAAGAAATAATCTGCTTTTTGCTTGAGTTTCCTTAGGTACATCCAGAAAAATTTGGATCCCTTGACTACAAAAGAGACCTTCCTTGTATCTAAAATACTGCTGGAAAACTAAGTTTTTATCAGACTCAGGAGCAAAAGAAACAATAAAGATCGCCATAGTTGGAATATCTTGAGAAGATTGTAAGAATAGGGATAAATCAGAACTGGCAAAGGAGCTAGAATATCTGAAGCTCCTTCTTCAGAGCCAGGAATCTTTTTCATACCAGGAACATAATAAGAATTAGAAATCACATAATTTTGATTTTGAGAAAAATGCAACACTTCAACAATATACTTTTTGAACAACTCAAGTCCAGATTATTTATTTATTTTTATTTAGAGTTTTTCTATACCGGCATTCGTGATTAGAAATCACATCATGCTGGTTTACATATAACAAGGGGGTGTGAAACGCAGAAACGAAACATTAACAAGTGCAAAGAGGTCATAAAGTTACATTACAACAAGGTTTATATAAATGGGGAGAGAATTAGAGCAAGATAATTGAGAGTTAGAGCAAGATAATTGAGCAGTTAGGATTAACTATTTACATTATAATGTGAAGTCTCTTAAAAGATGTTGCTGTCATTCAATTGGTATCTGGGAAGGCTTGCTTAAATAGCCAAGTCTTAAGCCTTTTTCTGAATGTGGTTAGGCATGGTTCTTGTCTCAGATCCGGGGGAATAGAATTCCATAGTGAAGGTCCGGCTGTGGAGAAGGCTCGGTCTCTGAAAGTTAAATGGTGTGTGGTTTTGGTTTGGGGAACGAGGAGTGATCCTCTGTAGGCTTCTCTGATGGGTCTAGTGGATGTGTGTCGTCTGAGTGGGATTTGTAGGTCGAGCATAGCATGGTGATGGATAGCTTTATAGATGATGGTGATGGATTTGTGGATAATTCTAAAGTGTATCTTTAATAATAACTGACTCTTTAAAAATGTAATAAACAAAGATTTTTGTATGTCATTTACTATCACTAATATTATGTTTTTTTCTCTGTCAATGATGTCTTTGTAGGTTGTGCTAAATTTTATAGGGACACTGAAGATACTAAAGGACATGAGCTTCCAAGACTACAAAGGCTTCTTTTCAGAAGTTCATATCAAGTGAGTTATAATTAAAGACCTAAAAAATGGAAATTAGCTTTAATTTGATTGCATAATAATAGGATTCCAGAAGGCACAGAATAAGCACAGATGATCCCTGATTGCCAAGAAGTGAAGGGAAAGCCAGATATCTGCTGGGGCCTATGGCAGTGGCTTTTATGGAGGATAGCCACAAAAAGATAAATTTGCATATACTGAATCTCCAATGCATGCAAATCTATCTCATGCATATTAATTATGGATATCTAGAAGACAAGAATGGTTAGACCTGCTGGCAGACCGAGATGGAGAACCACTGTTCTGTGGCATGCACCAGGAAGCAGACTGGATGGACCTTTGTTGCTTTTGTCGGCTGACAGATTCTATAGTGACTCTTCTGTTGCCTTCCATAGCAGGCGTGACTGCAACCTGAGTAACATGCAGCTCTCCTTTAAAATTGTTGATCGTTGGATGAAATGCTTCCTTGCTGGTTGGCCACAAAATAGTTTTGTAACTTATAAGGTTCGGCTCTAAAGCCGCAGTGGGACTGAAGCAATGTTTGGAACTACCCTGATCGTTAGCCTGATTTACTTCCCAGCTTCATGAAGCAAAACGTTCGACAGGGCCGTTACTCCTGCATGGAAGAATAGGCAGTGGCACAGCTCTCTCACGCCCCTCTGGGTCCCCTATTACAGGTGAAGGGACAGGGATAGCAAAAGTAAAAGGACCGAAAACAATACAAACAAATATATCAGCACTCATGTTGTGTTGTAGGTTGCAAAGGAGATTTGCATTCAGAACCTTGGGAGGTACTAAACCCATTTCAGCTTTTTGGTCTACTGCCAGTGCATACCCTACAACTACTGAGGAAGGGATTCATGTCCCAGAAAATGCTGAATCAGTCAGTCTGCCATGCAGATCTTTTCTATGTAAGAGATATGTGTTGGGATAAAAAAAAAAAAGCTTAAATTGGACCCCTAGAGAATAAAAGCAAATAGTTACAGAATCATAGAAACATCATTTCAGATTGAAAAATAACTTTTTATTGTTAATTATTTTCAATGCTTGGAAGTTGCAGATGAATTTCTGATAATATAGAAAATTAGAGACGATGTTGCTTTTACAGCCCTATGGGAAGAATGTGTTTCCCAGCGGAAATCCAGTTTCACTGGCTGGGCAATAGGGGCCAGAATGTGCTATTCTCCACCAAACCAGTAAACACGCTTGTTTTTGTCAAAAACTTTCCATTTCTGCATTACTTTGTAAAACAATTTTCCAGTAATGGAAACTGTCAGGACTATTGTTTCTCCCAGTCCTGCTGACAAATATGGAAACCCTATGACTTAAAAAAAAAAAATTGCCTCCATGTCAGTTCTCCAGTTCATATTCATGCTGAGATTATATCTAATTTTGACAGTCTTCACACTTCTGCCCTGCCATCATGTATAATCTTTTAAGCATGGATACCCCCGCTACGGCTGAGGCAGTTGCTATGCGACAGATGATCCCTGCACCAGGGGGCCCTGACATTAGTAAAAGCAAATTGACCACAGGAACACTAATCTAGCATGAAAAGCAGTTGGTGCTGTGCGCTTGGGGTTTTTTTTTTTGTTGTTGTTGTTTTTGTTTTGTTTTGTTTTTCAGCGGGATTTACCTAATCAACAAGCAAAGCCTCATTCCAAACGTGAGCTGAATTATACCTGCACCTGGATTTCCTCCTTAAGCAAAATCAAAACCATCCTACTAAAGCATGAAGCTAGCGGAGCGACTAAGGATCCATTATTTATTTTTTGAGAAAGATGGAAAGCCAAGTCAGTCATTTCTGATTTCATAGCACTCGCCACGCACGCACGCGGGAAAATTCAGCGTGTGGGCCAAAGTCCAGGGTCTGCAGCTGCACAAACGTCCTTAAAATGCCAAAAGAGAAACAGGGTCCAAAGGCTGGAGCATAAAAATGTGACGTAAGGCTAAGATGAAAGCTAAACATTTGCCATGATATAATAAAGCTTATTTACAAGAAGATTTTTTAAAAAGTAAGGTACAAGAGCTGTCTAGTCCCACTGTTGCTCCTTTTGATGTTGGGCATGTCACGTTATCCTCCAGTAAAAACTTCCAGAGTCATTCATTGAAATGTGTTAGGACCATGATGCATTTCTTGTGTAATGTGAATGCAAAATTTTAAAACTTAGTCAAAGGAGAGGAGTTTGGGCAGGGTTTATGAAAATGAGGGGCATTAATGCTACATGTGATAGCGTAATGCCGGAAATAACTACACCTTTTTTCCTGGCATTAAGCTGTGCGATATGCCCAAAACGGCATTTGCAATAAATATTGTGAATGCTGTTTTAGGCATTTTCAGAAAGGGAGAGGAGAGAGGGGTGGCGTGGAGTAGAGAGAGAGAGAGAGACTCTGAGGTGGCATGCATAATTGTCATCTAGTTATACCACTATAGGAAGGTTATCTAGTAACTCGAGGTGAGGTTTTGGTGGTGGACTAGGGTTTTGGGGCCAGTTTTACAGACATTCGAACAGGCTAGGGTGAGAGGAAAGATCCACAAAGATGAGTATCCAGGTAGAGAAGCATCAAGCTAGGGTGAGAGAACATTGTAAAAATCTCATCTTTGTGTATCTTTCCTCATTCCGAATCACATTCAATCTTCACTGATGTGTACTGTGCTGTCCGTACGTCTGACTGTGCATATAAAACTGGCCCCAAAGCCCCAAGACCACCACCAAAACCTCACCTTGAGTAACTAGATGACCCTCCTATAGTGATATAAATAGTTGACCTATAAGAGTCTTATAAAAAGTCTCTCTCTCTCTCTCTCAGATTATAAGCCCTCTGGGGATAGGGAACTACCTACAGTACCTGAATGTAATCCGCTTTGAAGTGTCAAAAAAGTGGAATATAAAAATCTATCATAAATAAAGTGCTGTAATGGGTAAAAAGAGAAGATTTTAAAAACTATAGACTCGTAAGAGCAGGCAAAACTATTAGAAAAACACAGAAGGGTAGGAAAGAATGCTAGATGAGCAAAGACCCAAATGGAGGAGAAAACTGCCCAATCAGTAAAGGAGATTAAACTTTTTCAGACAAAACAAATAGAGGGAATAATAAAGATAAAAATGAGAAAGCGGGGTTAGTGATGAAGGGGACAATCAGAAGGCAACGATCTTCAACAAATTATTTTGCAAACTGTACACAGAAGAAGGGGAAGGAGGTTTTCCAGAGGCATAAAACAGGGTCATGAAGATCTATGAGATGACTGCAAATCCATTTACAGAGGTAATACCACAAATAAAAGCAGATAAGGCAATGGCATTTGATGATGTACACCCAGAATACAAAGAGCTTAAGATACTAATCATACCTTCTGCTGCAGTTAGTAAATAATAATTCTTTTAAGGGCCCATAATTTTAAGTTAGTGTGTGCTATTTCCTTTTACCATGCATTATTTGAGTTTAGCGCATTCTAATTCCAGGGAACAAAAGGACTGCAGTACTGCAGTGGCCACAAGGTGACAGCATTGTCTATTAGAATAATAGGATGGACACACATACAAACATTGTAACTAGTTTTCATATATATTACTACTAGGATTAGCCTAGTGGTTAGAGCAGTGGGCTACGAACCAGGAGACCAGGGTTTGAGTCCTGCTGTCTCTCCTTGTGACCTTGGGCAAGTCACTTTACCCTCCATTGCCTCCGGTACAAAACTTATATTGTAAGCCCTCTGGGGATAGGGAAATACCTATAGTACCTGAATGTAAACTGATGTGATATCTTGGATCGAATGTTGGTATATAATAAATAAATATATTGCTATTAGACGTACAAATACATATGCAGGATAGTGCCTGCTTTGTACTAGTCAGAAAGCTCATAAAAATTGGCAGATAAAATGCGCTGGCTGCTCTTGTAACCACCCTGGCTCTCTCATCCCCTCCACCAAAACAATCCCCAGCAAAGCTCACCACATCCAGAACCCTGCTCTCCAGGTGATTTCCACAAACCTCAGATTCCCAGCCCTCTACTTTATCCTATGGCATGAACAATTGCTGTCCATGCCATGCAAGATGGCGCCTGCTGAGCTGCAAGCCCCCTGTATTCCAGCATCCACTCTGCTCAAGGGACACAGCGCATATGCTGTTCAATTTGCACAAGCTTATTGTGTAGTTAGCACACACAAATTGAGAATAGTGAGTGCTGAGTGGACTTAATGCTTATTGTAGCCCTTCAGCGCACTCAAAGAGTAGATGTTGTGTCAGGCATACAAATATCACCAGCACCAACCATAAAACTGTCTTTTATATTAAAAAATCTAATCAATTATGCATTGTGTTCTTATCCTCCAATGCAATTCTGTGTTTGCGTTTGATTGGTATTTATGTGATCCAGCACCATGGGCAGTTCATTGGTTGCATTGTTGGTATGGTGGGATGGCCTATTTCCTGTCTCCCTTCCTTTAACCACATTACAAAAAAGCATTCAATCAAGCAGTGGAGCCAAATGGTAAAAAGCTCTCTGGGTTATTTATTTTTTTTATTTAAGAACCCATTATGTTGGGAAACATGAGTAACGATGCAGTGCATCCGGAAAAGCATGAAGCATCTTTGGAGCGCTGTTTTTAATAACTACAGATTTAAAATGTGCATAGAGTCCAAAATCCTGCATAAGTAGATATAGCAGTTTCTCTAATAACCTTCTCGAACAGAGGGTCAGTATTGTGCTCATTTGGAGGCAAAATAACTCAGTGAGAAGGAGCATTTCTGTATTACCCTATTCACTAATGTCATTTCTGGCAAAACTTTATCAGCTTTCCTGTAGCTCTGTAGGTTAAACAGTAGCTGCTCTGGTTCTATAGCAAAATACTATATTAAGCAGTTTCATGATCAGCTAGAGTCAGTATTTTCTGCAAAGCAAGGGAACAAATAGCTAAGTATAGAACTCATTTATTTGACAGCATAATGCTTTCCATTTCGGTGACATTGTTCTTTGCTTTATGAAATCTGAAAGACAAGCCACAATCCTATATTGAAAAAGTACAGATGAGCTAAAACTACTTGAAATTAGGTTCTCTCTCTCTCTCAAAGAAAAAAAAAAGACAATTTCCTAAAAACACACTCTAATTATAAAATCGGAATGTATTTCCATAATTTATATCTGTGTTTTAAAGAGTTTACCACTATCTGAATCTAATAACCCCAGTAGCTGAAGCTTGACTGTACAATCATTTTAATCTGTTTGGAAATTAGTTCAAACAATAAAAGAAGGTTTGCTAATAGTACATGGAGTTGTTATACTTGGAAAAGTTTCCTCTACATTTTTAAACTTTAACTAATTGAATTTGTACTGTTTCAATGCAAAGTGTATCCCTAACAAACAGAAAGGTAGTTTAGAAAAGCAAGGAATATTGCTAACATCATATTTCCATGGAAAATAATATCTTCCCCATTCTCAGACACTTTAAACTGATGTTCTCTTGTGTTTGATGAAATATAAAGGAAATTGTTTGGGGTTTTTTTGTTTGTTTTGGAGCCCAATAGGTCAATTTTAAAAGCGCTGCTGGCGCAGAAATGGCCACATGCGTGCGTACGCTGGCCACGCGCGAACAACACGGATTTCAAGACGCTGCGACCTGCACGCGTAAAAAAAAAAAAAAAAAAATAGGGGAGGGCGGAAAAGGAGCGGGGGATGGGGAGGGCATGGGCGTTCCGGGGCGGGGCCAAGACTTGTGCGCGCTGAACTCCGAATTTTAAAAAAAAAAAGCTGACCCCGGCACGTGTCGGCGTGTTACCCGCGTAACTTTACTGCTGGTCCTGAGGAGGAGCAAGTCTGGGCATCTCCAGTTTTAGGGCTTTCAGCACAGCGCGAGGCTTCGGGGTCAGGTGGGGGGGGCTTGCAGGATGAAGAACCAGAGGGGCCTTGAAGACCTCGGTAGCAGCTGGACAAACTGGTTTTCCCCCCCGTGCAAGCAGGTTTTAAAATCCGCCTGTGCACGTGCGGAAAAAGCCGCTAAAACCCTAGCGGAAGCACGTGGTGGGACATTTACCCAAGCTGTATCTTAAGGTTACCCGTACACATTTGGTGCGGCAGGGCCATTTTAAATGATACGCGCGTATATGTTACGCGCGCAAGATATAAAATTGCAGCGTATCTCCGCTCGCGTGTTGATACGTTGCTTTTATGGGGGCACATGCATTCCTTTTAAAATTAGCCTGAAAGCATTTAGCTGCTGATCTTAAGAGTAAATCGGAGAGCTGAGTTGGGAGCTGGAATAATTGTCTGACATTTCCCGTAGCATTGCCATATTAAAGTTGGGTGGGGCAGATCTATTATTTATTTATTTATGTGTTTATTAAGCTTTCTACACCGTCACTAAGACAAGCCATCGTAACGGTTCAGAAAACGTAGCAGAAAATAAATAAAATAGCAAATACGCATTTTGGTTCTGTTGGTCAGTATTTTGAGCATTTTCCTATTTCTTTTACTGTGTGCAGCTCACTAGTCATTGAGATGGCCTCTGGGCAAAAGCTTCTTTGCATATGGAGGAACCCGCAGCTCCACGGCTCTACTGGTGGACATAACGTGGCCAAAATTCAAAAGATCTGGTGCCCAAGTTAAGGAGTTGGGCACCCAGATCTGACAAATTTATTTATTTACGGGACGATTTCCAAAAAGAACGCGATCATTTTATAACATGTGTGCGCCGGGGGGGAGGAGACCTCGGGATCTGCGGCGGGAAGGGGTGTGCCAGGCTGATCCTTATCGAAAGGTCGGGAGGCGTAAAATCTTCCCTGGCCGCGCGTCCTTTCACTTCAGGTCAGTTAACACAGAAGTCTTCTGGCGGCAGCACACGCAGTAAAACTTTACTGCCTGGTCCAAGGCAGATGGTCCTCAGCAGTGTGGTAGGTTCTCCTCCACCCGCCATTTACTGTGAGCTCATTGATGCCAAAAAATAAAATTGTGTTCGTAAGCCTCATTTCGATATGATGCTTCCTCTCTTATACGTGGGGTAATTGCTAACACTGGTTGTCCCCCTGTTAATGGCATCAGACCTTGCTTTAGTATGTTCATTGGGTTTTTAGGGGGTATTTTTTTATGACAGCATTCCTAAATTAGGTGGAAAATATGAGCCTATGGTAGAGCAATTTTCAAAGCACACTCATGCTCGTAAGTCTGCTTTGAAACTTATCCCACCAACAGGACCCGCACACGATTACACCCGCTATTATGTGCCTGGAAACTTTTCCCCCAGAAAATCTATGCGCATTTTTTGACGATGCATAAGCCTGTACGCAAGCCCCAACTCCTCCCTATCGCTGCCCTCACAGAGGATCCGCTCAGTCTGCATAAGCTGAAAGACTGTATGGACCTGATATTTTAAAGCATTTATATGCCTAAAACTGTGATTTACGCATGTACGTGAGCTTTTGAAAACTGCTACAATACATGCTATTGAATTGTCCATAGGATTTACCCGCATTAAGTGCACTTACACAGGTAAATGGCTTTTGAAAATTGCTATCATAGTATGTTACATTGACGTGCGTAACTCCTTTGAAAAATCACCTAAATGTGCGTAAGTTTATCTGCACATCTAGCAGGCAATTTTATAACAAGCCATTTCTGTGGGTGAAGCACCATTTTGAAAGTTACTCTCCCTAGGCATACCATGCTATTTTTTACCCTGCTGAACAGGCCCTTAACGTGCATGCTAGCCTTTCTTGTGTAGGCCCCTAATTGTCTTCGCAGCACAAGTAATTAACCCAACACTGTAGAACCTGATGTTTTTCACCAGCTAAAGGAATAGGAGGAAGAAGAGTCATGCCTCGCTGAGATGAGAGCTGAATTGTTGCCTCGAGGCATATCACAGACTGAACACTACTATCATATTCCCGGTCTTGTTCTGGCACTAGTATTTTAAGCTGACGTGCATTTACTGACATTGCTGTGAATATGCTTCCCATTCACCTCTGCATATGCCCTAGTATGTAATAAAGGTAGAATTTACGAGCCAAGGGAGAAAGGAAGGTGGGTAGAAAGGCTTATGGCGTGGCCACTTGCCGGGGCTTTTATAGTGTTAGGGCACGTCGCTGTGAACTTGGTGCTCGTTGCCTCTGGTTTTGATTCCCCACCTCTTGCACTCACTCACTTCTCTTTGAGAAAGTGACTCCAAGTGTCTATGCTCAACTTTACATTGTAAGCTTTGCGGAACAGGGAAACTGCAGCCAAATGAATATTTTACGATACAGTATACTGCTGATGTAGCCACATAAATACAAAGTGCCAGTGGTTTTGTGTCATCCGTGCTGTCAAAATCCTCTAATCTAGTCTTCTAAGATCTCTTGCTGCAGCTGGCCGTCATCTCCTGTTGGATCCTCTGGAGATAGCAGGGATGCTTTCTACATCGTCTTTTCCCAGAGAGTCTGCAGAATGACAGATTGTGCCGTTGCTGTCACTCACTTTCAGCGGTTTGTCAGAAGACCCAGAAGATTTATTCCTGTGATGCATTGGTTCCTGTCCCAGCCCAAATGCTACTTTGTCTGCAGTTAGATTTACCTTGATCTGGACACAATGGGATATGATGTCCTTCTCTGTGGTCCAAGCTAAGACTGTGCCACTTTCCTCCTTGCAGTTTAACAAACACTCAGAGTTTAATCTAGGAAGTATTTTTTTAATATTGTAGACTAACAAAAACTGATCATTTCTGAACAGTACAATGATCACTATAATTTTTTGACATGGTGTGTTAATTATTAGAAGCTAAAATGCACCCATATTTTGTGTTTGTAAACTGCTTTTTTGGGCGCTAATCTGCCTAGCCCTGAGACTCAGTTTCTCCATTAGGGCGTGGGCGGGCTGGGACAGTGCCATTAGGAACAGTCCCGCTGAAGCGCGAGCCAGCAGCTGGCCAGCCCGCGCAACCTACTACTGCTCCAGAGAGCAGGTAAGTATTATATAAAAAAAAACAAAGTTAGGGCTGGATTCATCAGCCATTCGCACCCCGGCGGTGCAATTTCGCAGTGCGGCCAGCTTCAGCCTTTCACACAAATAGCACCACCGTAAAAGGTGGTGCCATTTGCCGTGCTACTGCCGACGATAATGTCCCTCACATTATTGCCAGCAGTGGTGCTGCGGCCGACTCCTCCCCTCCCCTCCCCGACTCCTCCCCTCCAGCTAATTAACATCCTATCGCATGCGAAAAGCCCCTGTTCGTCGACATGCGCATGTTATAAATGAATATGAATGCCTGCATGTGGGTTTAAAAATTTACCTTTTAACGAGTGATGCAAAAAAGATTTAGTGTGGGAGAAGAAAAACTGTCTGAGAGCCTGCTCACACTTTTATTGTGCATGGAAATCTGAAAATACATTGGCTAAATTGCATGACAAATGTACTTACCAATGGGAAGCTGAATAGCATGATCACACTAAACTGAGCACGCTCGGCTATCTTTTCCTCCTGGCTCATCCTGCTGGCTTCCAAAGAGTCTTCTAATAAGTTTGGCACATGGGGGTTCTATATCAGTGATGATACAGAACCCCCATGAGAGCAACTAGTCTCAAGAAGAGGAGCTGAAAGTAGAAGAGTTCCAGAAGAGCAGAAAACTGACATGAATGCGTGTTTATTGCCATCTATCTTCTGTGTAAGTAAGGGTCTTCAAAAAGTGATGAGAGAATACATGATTGGAAAGAAAAGGAATCTGGTCACCCTGACTCAGAAGGGCACCAACATCTGACATCCCCCCCCCCCCCCCTCTACAAATATTTACATATTTTTTTTATATTGTGCTTCAAGGCACTTCAAAGCAGATTACATTCAGGTACTATAGGTATTCCCCTATCCCCAGAGCACTGATAAAGAAGGTAAAGTGACTTGTCCAAGGTCACAAAGAGAGGCAGTGGGATTTCAACACTGGATTCTAGTCCACTGCTTTAACCAATAGGCTAGTCCTCCACTCTAGGCTATCCTGTGGTATAGGCATAGCAATGGTTTCATTACAGAGTCTACTAGTGCTTCAAAGCTCACAAAAAAAGAGCTCTGTACTCCAATCAAAACAATTGATTAGCTCATAGAAGCTTTTGAGGCTCAGACTACTGTTTGGCCTATTATCAAATCTGTATCATCATCTAACAGTACTAAAACTATTCTGCTGTTCTTTCTCCTCCTCTTGTTCTCTGGTCAGGGAGGCTTGATTCTGCATGGCAGGGAATAGAGAACAAAACTGAGAATATCATAAAGCCTTTGTATAGATCCATGGTGTGACCACACCTTGAGTACTGTGTGCAGTTCTGATTGCCCCATCTCAAAAAAGACAGAGGACATGTGCTAGGAGCCTTGGTATGAAGAGTGATTCTCACTTTACATTTCACTCTCATTTTAAATCTGTTGTCCAAGCAAGATTCTTTAAATTGCGTATTCTCTACGGTTTAGAAATCTGCTGAACCATTCGGACTTCCATACTATTGTTCAATCTTGTGTTCTTCTTTTGATAGATTATTGCAACACTGTCTATGTTGGGCTTTCTTCATCTTCACTAAGGACTCTTCAATTACTTTAAAACTCACTCAGCCACATGCTTAATCTCAGGAAAGATGCAAAGGGTTCATATAACTCCAGTGCAAATGAAGCTTCATTGGCTTACTGTTTTCCATCGAGTTCAATATAAAATTGCCATGATGGTCCAAAAGCTAATAAATTCTGATTGCACACTATGGGTGAATCCATTACTGAGCTTGTACCAACCTACACAGACCCTCAGATCCTCACACAGAGGCCTTTTGGACATACCATCTTCCAGGAAGACTCATTTGGTGGAAACCAAGGAATGGGCATTCTCGATTGCTGCTCCTAAATTGTGCAATCTTTCCCAGTGGATTTTTCTCTCACAGAATATTCAAAAACGTATAAATCTATAAATGTTTGTTGACAAAAAAGCATATTTGTGAGTTTTGCTATGTTAAGTTTTGGTTCACCACCCTTCATTTGTTTTAAGTGGCTACTGGGCCAACCCTTAATTTTTTGGGGGAAAAAAAGCAAACCAAAGATATTTTTAAAAATGGCTATTCCTGCCATGGGAATTTGAAGAGAGCTAGCATGTGCCAAAAGTCAGAGAAGAAGGAGGTTGTGTGCAGAACAGTGATGTAGTGCAGCACATTACCACACACCAGGAAGCAGAAACTTGCACAAGTTAGAGGTGGGTTTGGCACAGCACAAGGAGAACAGGCAAAAGCGCATGCAAAGATCACAAACGCCAAGAGAGAAAGAGCAAAGAGTGGGTGAGATGCTGTGGTGTATTCAGAAGTTGTAAAGGGCCGAGCTGAGAAAAAAAAAATGCGCACCATTTCCAACCTTTTGCTTTGCCTGGTAGGATAGCAGCCTGCTGTTGCACTTGGGGTAAGGTCGGGTCTTAGCGGTGGGGGAGAGCCAGCCAGCAGTCTGATGAGCAGGGCCACGTCTAACTTTGGTCCTGCCCCTGTCTGTGGGGCTAGAAAGGAAGGGGTGCGTCTCTTTGAATCCCGCAGTCAGACACAGTTATCCTTGGTAGGATGCACTATGATGGGTGTGGCCAACATTCCGGCGACTTCAGCCGGTGGCCCTGCAGTGATGTTGATGCTGTATCCCAATGTTCTTAGAAGCAGCTGCAAGCACCTGTTTAGCTTTGCCTGCACGTATGGACTCGCACCTGGTTAGTGTCCTGACCCATACTGATGTGGGGAAGCGACCAAGGTCATCTTTGCCGGTTGAGTCAGAAGGGAGCGGAGGAAGCAATGGTGTTTAAGGCAGAGCTGTGAGAAAACCATCAATTGACTTTAATCGGAAACAAAAAAAAACCAAACTTTTTTAGTTTAAAATTAATGAAACAAATAGAGATGACCCATGAAATGAATAAACAACCCAAAAGAAATGCTTTGCCTCTACACATGCCTAGTTTGTACCTGAAACAATTGAGGCTGAAGTGACTTGCCCAAGATCATAGGGAGCAACAGGCTCTCTGTTTTCAGTTAGCTAAGCACTCTTAATAGCCCTACATTAATATCTAGTTTGGGTTGATAGCAAGCATTCACCAAATAGTGTTTGGGAAAAGCACAGCACACAACCTTACCCATACGAAAGTCTCATTTGGATTTGATAGTCTTTCATTTACATGCATAAATATACTCAGGTCAATATTCATTAAGCCAGTGTGCAGCAAAATTATGCAGGTAAAGTTACCTGCATAATTTTAGCCAAATATTCAGCAGAATTTAGCTTCCATTCAATATACTCAGCTAAGTTTCCCAGATAAAGTTGTCTAGATATCTTTGCTGCTCACCAGCTTACTGCATATTTGAAAAAATGTAGACGGCCATAGTGCTTTCTCCCCTATCCCCCCAGCTTAAAAAAATATATATATATACTGGGCCACATCAGTCCCCTCTACTCTGTTTCCCAAAGTTTAATAAAAGTATGTAGTAGTGGGCCATAGTTGTTTGATTCCTCTCCCCAATTTTACAAAAAGAAATGTCACTGCCCAGCAGCCTGTTCCGAACTTCCTCTTGTAGAGTAAAATTCTGAATGGGAATTGGTCCCTTCAGTGACAGCTGCCGGTGAAGAGGCCAATTCTGGCTGGCGAGCAGGGAATAAATTGATATCTGAGGGCCGATACCTGTTTCCTTCTATCACTGGGGTACTGGGAGGCTTTTGCTGGTTTGGAGAGGGGGAGGTGCTCTACTTTTTGTTTTAAAAGAGGAGAGGGGGAACAGACTGCTGGGCCGCAACATTTATTTTTAAACTTGGTGGGACAGCAGGGAAATCAGGCCACTACGGACCACGATCTATTTATTTAAACTTTTGAGTGGGGGGGGGGGGGGAGGACCACTATGATCTGCTCCCTCGTTTTAAAAGTTGAGGGACATGGGGGGAGGGGTCCACTGTGTCCTGCTTTTTTTTTTTAAACTTTGAAGGTCAGCAGGGTGATTGGTTCAGCTACATTAAAAAAAAAAAGAAAATTAGCAGTCAGTGGGGGGGAAGGAGGGTGGGGGTGTTATAAGCCACTCCTAGCCTTCCAGGTTTTGTTCCGTTTTTAACTTACCCAGCTAACTTTAGGGCCTGTGATTTTTCACACCAGAGGTAGCCAAATTGGTTTCGTCTGGCTAACAACACCAATACTAGCCCTGGGACACTCCCCACCCTGCCTCTTATTCATCAGAGTAAAACTGGCTGAAACTTTGTGATCAGGTTGGGCAGGATATTTAAAACTCTGGCTTTGTCCGGCTAAATCACAAATTTTGCCAGAAATACCCTTTAGAATATCAACCTACAAAGATCTTTCCAGACCACTTTAAAACGTATGTTAAGGCCTTAGGAATGATTTTCAAAAGCAGTTACGCATGTAAAACTAGCACATAACTGGGCAATTTTCAAAAGTCCATTTAAGCACATAAATCCTCTTGAAAATGGCCTCCTTGTTGCATAACTCAGATATATGCATGTCCCAGATATATGCAGTCGATCTCTTCCAGTTATCCCCATGTTAATCCCCCATGTTTAAACCATGTTACTTGATCCAAGTTTGCTCTTCCTTGTTTTAATGTAATGCATTCTCTTGCACAGGTTTTTTGTTATAATGTAAACCGAAGTGATTTGTAACTTGTTACAAGAATATCGGTATATAAGAGTCCTAAATAAATAAATAACTCGTCATTTGTAGTGTGCAGGAGAGGGCCTTAGCGTGCACATTAAAGTTCATTGCATAGGCACATAAGCCTTCATTGAAAGAGGAATTTTGCCTACTTCAAAAAAAAAAAAATCCAAAATGCCTTATAGGTTTCTTCTCTGACTCATATATACGTCTATTCAATTAAACTCCACAGAGCAATTTTTTTTATGAACATAAAATATCTCTTCATACACTGTCTGGCATTTTCAATTTCGTCTTTTTTTTTTTTTTTTTTTGCTTGAATAAGAGAGAAGAATATAGTTCAAACTCAATTTATCTATCTTCCAAACAATCTACGGCAACACCTGAACGCTCGCTGTCACTGGGCTGCAGAAATTAGATTATTGGTTTTGAATGATTTGATATACTGACAGGGAGAAATACCTGTTTGTAATGATAAAATGAGCACACTACATAATGTATATGTGATCTCACCATACATAGATGATACAGGTTTCCTATTTCTGAGCTGTCAGTCACCTTCAAACAATACCACGGTTTTAGAGCTTTGGGATCTGGTCGTGGGAACACTGTGATGGATCCATTCCTTTCAATGATGCTCGCTATTTATTTTTTACACTTATTTAGATTTAGCTCTTGCTTTTTCATTGGTTACTCAGGGGCCACTGGTGCCATTGGGTAGCCCCGGGTCACATGATAGGGGCAAAGGGCAGTCACCACCATTTATCACAATGGTGGCCGCTAGGTCCAGGAGCAGAGGGGTTGCTCTGAGCCCCCACTAGACCACTGGGGAGGATTTGGTAAGTCTGGAGGGGGTGGGAGAGTGGGCTAAGCATGGGCGATGGGGGGCCCGGCTCCCTGGGGGATATTTATTTTTAAAAGGAGAGGGGCTGGGAATGGGATGGAACCTGTGACTGCGTTTTTTAAAAAATAAATATTTTTTCTGGGGAAATGGTAGATTCCAGGGGCAGGGCGGGGGTGGGGGGGTTGGTGAGACAGGGGTCTCCAGAGGCCCCCCCCCCTTGCACTATTTGCAAGGGATACCAGTGCACTCTATTTGCAAATAGTGCATACAAAAAAAATAGGAAAACACAAAATGTTATGTTTTGTCTATCGTTTAGTTTTAAAAATGACATGAAATAACAAACATTGTTTATCTTTTTTCAAACAGCACATCCCTAATTCTTACACATACACACACCGCACATAAATGTCTTCTTAAACAAAACAGCTGCACATTACAGAGGCTTTTCAAGCATTGCTCTGTATCTCACAATGTACAAGGCACAGAAAGGTTGATTTTAAAAGCATTGCTTGAGCAAAAACGCGCACAGACACACGTACGTGGGCCTCGTGCAAGCAACTCGGATTTTAAAAAGCTGCGATGTACGAGTGTATATACCCTTGCGCGTGCCAAAAACAGGGGGGGCAGGGCATGGGCGGGTCATGGATATTTGGGGGCGGGGCCAATAGTTACACGCATAACTCTGTATTTTAAAACTGGAGGCCGCAGCGTGTGGTGGCATGATTTAAAATCCCAGTGTATCTCTGCTTGTGCGCTGATATGTATGTGCATGAGCACGCGCGCACTCATTTTAAAATTAGCCTGAGAGATTTCATAGTGCTGTGTACATGGACAGAACATAAGAACATGCCATACTGGGTCAGACCAAGGGATGATCAGGCCCAGTATCCTGTTTCCAACAGTGGCCAATCCAAATCATAAATATTTAGCAACCTAGCTTGATGGACTCTCTACCTGGGTAAAATCAAGCTAGGTTGAGAGAATATTGCCCAAATCTCATCTTGGAGTGAGTTTCCTCACTCCGAAGGCCATCAAATCTTCACAAGAGACCACTGTTCTGTTCGTAGGTGTCATGTACCATGTCAAAGTGGCCCCTAACCCCCTACACTCTTACCTAATCCCCACCTCGAGTTACTAGGTGGGCCTACCATAGGGATACAAATACCTACCTTTGGGCCATGACATTATGGCCAGTCTCTCTCTCTCTCTCTCTCACAACAATGGTCCCCCAGTGGTTGAATGCAGGAAATACAACAGGTTGGCACTTATTGCAGAACCTGAAAAGGGTATCTCAAGGCCTAAATTTAGGAGCTCAGCTTTATTTGAACATCTACCCCTGTGTGCAAATTTGGATGCACTGTCTTGTATCCTGTAAAAAAGAGCTAAAACAGCCCCTGGAATTCCAATACTTTGCAATCTGGAGAAAACAACATTGTGTCAAATGCCACTGACTCATCAAGTTAAACAGGAATTCTAGGACAACCATGTTCTACGCTATGCAAGAAATCAAGTAAAACAACAGCAACTCTGTATTATGTGCCTTAATGTAAACCGTTGTGATGGTACATTACTAAACAACAGTATAGAAAAGCTTTTAAATAAATAAAATAAATGTGATTTCCAAAAACCATATTGATTACTATCAAGGATGTCATGATTGGTTAGGTACTCATCCAACTGTAGCAAAATACTTTTCTCCAGAATTTTGTCTATTCTTGGCAAATTGGAAATGGGATGGTCATTTGAAACCTCATTCTCTGGAATACTAGTATCTTTTAGAATTGTTCTGATAATGGCCCTTTTTAAACAGCTGGGTGCATTGCCCTCCGATTAGGACCTATTAACTATTTTTTGTATGACTCCAAATGAAACCCCCTTCATACCCTTTACAATAGCAAATGGACAAGGTTCCAAAGAGGAGGAGGAGGTGGACTTTAAACCTGAAATAACAGATGCAATTTCCTTTGACGAAATTAGTTTAAATTCTGACCAGCTATCAGTGAACGAGGAAATTATCAGATTATCAAACAGTTGCTCCTGAATAATAGTTGATCTTTGCTCAAAATAATCTGTCAGGGTCACTAGTGGGCATATCCTGAGCTCTCATAACTGAGAGGCTTATTAATGGACTGCTTACTTGTTTTGATATCATATTCCTTTCTTGTTTGTTTATTTATTTATTTCGAGGCTTTTTTATACCGAAGTATAGCGGGATGCCTTCACTCCGGTTTACAGGATAAACAACTTATACATAGTAGTGACCAATTGGTAACTTATACAAATATGAATATAACATCTTATATAACTTAAATAACTTGGTAAACAGGTTGGTGACAAAACAGTCACTGGGGCACTCTAGCAGGGAGCTGAGATAGGGTGGGGGGGGCTAGGGGGAATCAGCTGAGGCGGGCTGGATAGAGGGCTGTGTAGCAAAAATTGAAGAACAAGAGACAAGGAGGAGAGGGCGGGAGGGGGGGTGAAGGAGGATGGGATGCCATAGGGGGGGTAGGGAGAGGGGAGGGGTGGGAGGTCAGGGAGGGGTTGGGGGAGGGTAGGACGGGGGAAGAAGGTGGAGGTGTTTGGGTATTAGTTAGGGAGGGGGGTGGTAGAAGGAAGGGAGGGGGAAGAGGTGGGAAGAGGGATGTGGATGGCTTAGCCGACTCCGTCGCGGAAGGTTAGGTTGAAATACCAGGTTTTGAGTTCTTTTTTGAAAGATTTACTGTCATTGAGTGATCTTAAGTAATGGGGAAGGGTGTTCCATAATTTGGGTCCTGCGACGGAGAATGCTCTGTTCCTCGTGGCTGTTAGTTTGGCTATGCTGGGGGAAGGTATGTCTAGGGTCATTTTGCCTTCTGTTCTGGTGGTCCGTTGTGCTTTGTGAAGGTGAATCATGTCAATTAGGGCGGGGTTGGCTGCATTGTAGATTGAGTTGTGGACAGTTCTTGTTAGTATACAGGCATGTCTATAATCATGCAATGATGATCGATAAGCCTCCTTCTCTTCCAGTGTCTTTCTGCTTTACAGAACATCCTCTTAAGGTCTTGTAAGGGTTGAGAAAGCCATGGGGCACCCTTCCTTTTACCATGCACCTTAACCTCTCATAAAGGTGCTAGTTTTCTTTATGATATGAATTTGATAAACTAATATGTCAATGGTTTATTGATGCCTCAATAGGAATCCCTTTCCAATTTTCGTTTACAGCATTAGGCACACACTCTAGCACAAACTGTTCAATATCCACCTGAAGACATTTCATCGTTTTACACTGGGGGATACTCATATGAGATCTATTGGAACATACAATTTGAAAAAATATATTTAAAAATGATCTGTCCATAAAATGTCCTGGAAAGAAAATTCCAGAATGTTATCACTCCAGCCCTCACTACAGAATAAAAGGTCCAAAGTATGTCCTGCTGGATGAATGAGCACTTTAACCAGTTGGACCAAACTGACCACAGTAGTGGCAGCTAAAAACTCCTGCACACAATTTGAAGCTACATCAATATGAAAATTAAAATCTCCAACAATAATAAGTCTTGAATATTTAACAGCAAGATAAAAACTCCATTAAAATACTTTCATCTCTTATAGTTTGACCTGGAGGAAAGATTAAAATAGAAAAAAATCATTCATTTACCTTCACAATCAGAGCCTCTAAAGATAAGTGAGTTGCAAATTCAATATTTTGCACTTTCAAAAGCTTCTTATAAATTAGCAGTATCCCTCCCCCTTGTCCTTGATGTCAGCACTGCTGCATAAAAGCATAACTTATAGGATATATATTATTTATCAATACTATATCATGGTCATAATGCCATGATTCCAGAACACATAACAAATCTAAATGATGCATATGAATTGCATCTAACAAATAGTCTTCTTTTCTTATTATTGACCTTGCCTTTATATAACCTACTTACAACTGATTGCTTGTACAACGCTGACCAATTCCCGCAAAACATAGGCAGGTGTAGCACATTCCTCTGGGATCTGGGTTGCCAAGTATATCTTGGAATCTTACATACCTGCCCCTCCCATGAATTACAGGTCTATTATATTCCATAAAATCCAGTTGTAGTAAAACTAAAAACTATGCAAGATACATGCTACATACAAACTCAAAATGTCTTTAATCAGACAAGTAAACTTACTATCTCAAGTCCAAAATTATCACTGAGCCGAAAGTCTAGGGTCTAGGATCTCTGGATCCCAATATGGTGCCCATAAAGAGGCAGGTCTTTAGGCAGGGTCCACTAGGCTTGTGGCCCTCCTAAATGGGCTGCCTTTTATCTGGCCTCACAGTCCCCGGGTGATGACATCACCTCATAGAACAGGCCGTCAGTATTGGATTGGGAACGCAGCCAGCATTGGGTTGAGTGCAGAGTGGCGGGAGCGAGCATACCAGCGGTGAATCCAAGGCAGACAAGGTAAAGGCACACTTCCTAATGGCCTAAGTGACCGCCTTTAATCTGGCCTCACAGTCCCCGGGTGATGACATCATCTCTCAGCATCATATCGGGAAGGCATCAGGTGGAGTAAGTGTGACTGTAGCAAGCTTCCCAGCGGTGAATCCAAGGCAGAGGCCTAGAAAAGTCCCCTTGTTTGGGACCTCTTCAGCAAATGACAATTCCAGCCCCTGTTTCACAAAGTTTAGAAGAAAGGAAAAGATTTAGAAGGAAGATAAACTGTCTCAGAAAGTGGATGCAACGTCTTTCTTGTTAGCGTAAGTATTCTACCAAATTTCTTTTAAATAGTTCCATGCCAGAGTGAGAATATAAACATGGAATATTTATAGCCTAGACAGTCTTCTACTGGGTATAATTTTGGAGGGTTTCAGTTCTTCTGGCATAGGACAAACTATCTTTGGGAATCACAGTTTTAAATAAATGTATTTCTCCCATTTTCTGTTCTAATTTCACAAGAGCAGTAGAAATTATCTTTAATTCAGTCTCCTGGGTATCCATTTTCACTAAAACTTCCACTTTACCTCTATATAGTTTAGAATCAGACAGAAAATCATGTCTTGGATTAAATATAGCTCTCCATATAGTATGCAGAATTATAATCTCTGGCATTTCAACTCCTGACGTGGAGCTTTAACTCCTTCCCAGGTCTCCCTGTTACCAGCCCCCCATTCCCTCGCATGGAACATCCGACCTCACTACATATGGCTCAGATATGACTAAGAAACACCATCCAAATGAGACACCTTAGCAGGGGAGGAATCTGCAGAACCTGGAGGTAGCAATGGTTCACGGAAAGCTCCTTCATCTGCGACTTCTACTGCAGTGGAGAGTAATTGTTCCGCGATGATGTTCGTTTCTCCCACCGTCATACTCGCAGTTGGCCACCACCACCAAAGTTTCACCCACAGCAGGCCCGCCTTCAAGCATGCCGGTGGCTGCTGACAATAGAGCACATTTTCCCATTAGGCTGGGTTTTGTGGCATCCAACAGTGGAAATACTTTGGGCTCATTTTGTGCTTGGGCATAGAGCCCGAGAAAAAATGGAAACCCTAAGAAACAACATCAAGGGAAGCCAAACATGCCAGATGAAAGCCAGCAGCCATTGGCCATAGTGCCCCTACATTTTCTCAGATTTCCGTGCACAATAGTAGCCGTGAGCACACTATCAGGGGCTTTTTTTTTTTTTTTTATCATGCACACACTAAATCCTTTTGCATTTAATATGCATGTAGAATTTCTTTAGCACGTCCATGTTAATCTATTTTTAGAGCACGTTTTGTTGCATAGGCTCCTTAGAGCCTTATTCATATTGGGCCTGATTTTAAAAAGCATTTACTCGAGTAAAAACCAGGTTTACTGGAGTAAATTCACTTTACTTGAGTAAGTGGGTTTTTGAAAATTGCTACAATATATGCCATTGACTTGTCTATAGGATTTACTCACATAAGTGCACTTTACTTGAGTAAATGGCTTTTGAAAATTGCTACAATAGTAGCTACATTTACGCATGTAACTCGTTTTGAAAATTACCCCCAAAGGAGTTTTCCCGGTCTCTGCTTACTGACAAAATCTTATTGAATAAAACCCTTCAATAAAGAGAGGTCAATATTCAAATGGATCTAAGTTTCAAACCATGGAGCTATGCACCCAAATCACTGGGTTAAAAAATTACCCCAGCCACAACAGCTAAATATTGAGCTGCTGAAAAAAATGGATATTCTGAAAGGCATATTTGGGTCAAGAGAAGGAAGATATGGGTGTATATTTAATTTTCAAATATACATATGTAATTTCCAACCTGTAATCTACCTACAGATATGTTATGTGAGGACTTTTTTTTTTTCTTTTTTTTCACTCTGTACCTAATTTTCAAAGGGAAACTACCTCTGCAGTCATTATAAAACCACCCAGGGAGAGGAAGACCTGACTCAGGGATTGAACTAGGGACTTCCCACATGGCAAGGTACAGCCTGCCACTGAGACACTCAGCCTGTCCAGTTGTGTGGTGTTTTAATGATATATATGAATTCCTCATATGCTTTTAATCAATTGATTCCTTTCCTCTTTTGATATTATACATATTTTGCATAATGTGTTCCTTCCTCTTTTTAGAATAATGACACAAAATGCAAACAGGCCTTAAGGTGCACGTCAAACTTTATTGCATAAGCCATGGCTTCCCAAATTTTATTGCATAAGCCAGGGATTCCCAAATAGCTAGCCAGGAAATCAGTATATCACAATACGCATGAAATAAATTTGCATATGCTCGGTTTCCAGTGCATGCAAACTTATTTCATGCATATTAATTGTGAATATTCTGAAACTCAGTTGATTGTAGGGTCCCCAGGACAGGATTGAAATAGTTATTCTGTAATGTTAGTATATTAAGTGTAGTGTTCAAATTTCCAACATTCTTTTTTAATTTTATTGATATATTTTCCAGTACAAAGTCCAATTAATATCCATTGTCAAGGGCCTAAATAATATCAAGTTATGTGTCAATCTGCTTTACTATTAGACAATAGCCTGAAGAGCAAAACAGATTAAATACTTATTGATAAGAAGTCATTTCTGTTTACATAGCTTTAATTGCCAGGGTAAAATGTAACATGCTAACCTTAAAATCATAAGGGTGACTGCAGCAACTCCTTGCTTTGTAACTTTGGTAAATTGAATTCCATTGACTCTGATAATTCAGATCATCCTTATTTATAGCAACGCAAGAAGGTCAGTAACACATGCAAATCACCATATAATGTGCTGAAGGTTTTGATTTCAATCTTATTTATACCCTGGATTTTTTATTCTCTTTTATGCAGCTTTATGCTCACCAATAGCTGCACAGCGTATTCTTCTGGGTCCCAATTAAGATTCCGAGCTGCTGTTCTCTGTATGATAACAACCTGAAGTGCTGACAACACGCTACCTGTCAACAGGCAAATGAAGGCCAACCATCTGTTCTACTATAAATTGACTCCATTACTCTCAACTTGAAAATCCGCTTTAAAGACTACCTAATTATCTAGTAACTTGAGCCAAATAACGCAATGTTATTTTAACTGGAAGTGCTGTTGTGCATAGGCAAAATACATATTAAAGGACTGAACAAAGAAGGTTTTTTGAAATGCAGCTTTCTTACTGATTTTGCGTTCACAGCTCTGATATGTGCCCTGAAGCGACTTGCAACCATTGCAACAAAGAGAACTGGATCACCGTTGTATTGAAATTCTGAATTTCAATCAGCTTAGAACTGAGTGAACACTCTCAGTAAGTAATCTTTGTTTTACTTCTTGGTCTGAAAACAGAAAAATAGAGCAGTTACATGCTCTCTTTGTATAAACACACTGAATCAAAGATCAGTTCCCACATAATGATCTAGAAGTATTCCTCTAGTTAGACTGTAGCGTGGCAGATGAAGGCACTGTACTGATGATAACACCATCTTCTAGTGAAATACTAAATTAGTGCCATACTAGTTTTACAGAAAATAATAACCTTGGGATGCTGTTTCTAGCAAAGAGAAATACAGATGTGGCATCCTGACTACATTTTCACTGCATACTGTTGATTGGCATTGCTAGGTAATACTTAATGAAGATATAGACATAATAGGCATCTTAGAGACTTGGTAGGAGGATAACCAAGCTACAAATTATATCAACAAGAAAGGAGGGTAGATCAAATTGGTGAAGGGATGGCATCATATGTTAAGGAAACAAAATCTCAAATGGAATTTTTAAGATAGAAATTTCATGTGTGATAGGGAAGAGTATAGCAGTGGGTGTATACTACCTTCTGCCTGGCTAAGATGGAGAAACATAGCAAAATGCTAACAGAAATTAAAAAGGCAAATAACATTTGCAACACAATAATATTGGGAAATTTCAATAACACAATATTGATTAGGCCACTGTTGGAAACAGGATGCTGGGCTTGATGGACCCTTGGTCTGACCCAGTATAGCATGTTCTTATGTAGGTAAATTTCTCATTAGGACATGATAGGGAGGTACATTGTCTGGATAATAAAAGTCTACTTCATGGAACAGCTGGTCCTAGAACAAACAAGAGAAGGAACTATTTTAGATCTAGTACTTACTGGAATACAGGACAAGGTTCAAGAGCCTAGGAATAGGGATCATCATGCAACCTAATTTGAAATAATCACTGAAAGGAGGACATTAAATAAAATGACTGCAGAAATATTTAAAAAGGAAGACAATGATAAAATGAGGTAATTAGCTAGAAAAAAAATAAAAGGAGCAGTTGTGAGGGTTAAAGGTTTGAATGTGTGTACATTGTTTAAAAATACCATTTTGAAAGCCCAGATAAAATGTATTCCACACATTCAAAAAGGTCAAATGAAGAGCAAATGACTGCCAGCACAGTGAAATGATGAGGTGAAAGAGGCAGTTAAAGCCAAAAGGAAATGGCTTTTTCTGAAAATGGAAAGCAGATCCAAATGAGAAAAAAAGAAAATAGGAAACATACTAGCATGTTAAATGTAAAATATTAAAAGAGCAGGACAAGAGAAAATTTAAAAAGAAGATTGCCAGAGAGGCAAAACTAATAATAAAATGTTCTTCAACTATATTCAAAACAAGAAGCCTCTGGAAGGACTCAGTTGCACCTCTAGATGATCACTCGGTAAAACAGGTGCTCAGGAATGACAAGACCATAGCAGAAAAACTAAATGAATTCTTTGATTTGGTCCTTAGTGAAGAGAATGTTGAGGAGATACCCACACCAGAAATTTTTTTTTATGTTGATGATTTAGAGAAGCTGAAGAAATTCACTTGAAAATGGAAGATGTAATTAAACAATTTGACAAATTAAAGAGTAATAGATCACCAAGAGTGGATATGTAGGGAGAAACATGAAGTTTCTGAACTGTATATGCAGCAAAATGGATACTGACTTCACAAAATGGACACTTAACCTATATTGCAGCAGAGATACAGAGATGATGAACTTCTACCAGAGTAGCCATACAAGACTAAATTACCTGATCTGCCAGTACACACTGTTTAACTAGGCCTCTCTTAAAAATGAAATCTTTTCTCAGCAGGTGAGGTTTAGGTATTAGTGTAAGGGGTTAGGGGCCACTTTGACATTCAACCTGAGACATACAAACAGAACAGTGGTCTCTTGTGAAGATTTGATGACCTATGGAGAAAGGAAACTCACTCCAAGATGAGATTTGGGCAATGTTCTCTCCACCTAGCTTGATGTTACCCAGGTAGAGAGTCCATCATGCTAGGTGGAGAGAACCTTGCACAAAGCTCATCTTGGAGTGAGTTTCTTCACTCCGAAGGTCATCAAATCTTCACAAGAGACGACTGTTCTGTTCGTACTTCTCACGTTGAATGTCAAAATGGCCCCTAACCCCCTACACTAATACCTAAACCTCACCTCGAGTTACAAGGTGGGCCACCCATAGGGATACAAATACCTATCTAAGGAGAGGACATCATGACCAGTCTCTCTCTCTCTCTCTCTCTCTCTCTCTCTCTCTCTCACTCATATCACAAAGTCTGAAAATGTTATTGCAATTTGTGCTAACTTAGCTCTTTGCATAGTGCAAATTGTGATAAACTGTATATTAGCATAAAACACACCCCTTTTACTATCGCATGCAATACTTATTACATTTTGATAAATCCAGGCCTAAGAGTACTAAGTTGTTAGTATTATTTCTGATAGTGGGTCTGAATGCCTTCTAATAATATGCTTACATGAGACAAATGGTTTTGTGTGAATGTCTGGGCTAAAGGTAAAATAAGTGACAAGCATCTGTAGCACTGTATGCTCAGGAGAGAGGGGGGAGAGTCAGTATCCAGGCAGCAGCATACGCTTATAAATTCTTAACGATACCCCAGAGCTCTGAAAAAAATTTAAATATGAAATTGCAGATCTGTTGCTAATAATTTGTAACATATCATTAAAAAAAAAAAACTTTCATTAAAAACAGCCACAGTACCTGAAGATTGGAGGGTGGCCAATGTAATGCCAATTTTTAAACAGGGTTCTTGGGGTGATCTGGGAAACGTTAGACCAATGAGCCTTGTGTCAGTGCAGGGCAAATTGGTAGCAGCTGGTCTTTAAAACAAAATTTACTAGCCATATGGCTAGATGTCACCTAATAGGGAAGAGCCAGTATGGATTTAACTGAAAGAAGTCCTGCCTTACCAATGTAGTAGATTTTTTTGAGGGCGTTAATAAACATGTGGATAATGATGAGCTAGCTCATCGATATAGTTATCTGGTTTGCAAACGGCATTTGACAATGTCTCTCATGAGAGACTCCCTAGGAAATTAAAAAGTCATGGGAGAGGAGGCAATGTCTTATTGTGGATTGGTAACTGATTAAAAAGACAGGAAACAGAGAATGGCAGAATGACCTTGTGAGACTGGGGTACTGGACATCTAAATGGCAGATGAAACTTAATATGGACAAATGCAAAGTGACGCACATAGGGAAAATTAATCCTAAGTATAGGTACAAAATGCTGGCTTTTGTGTTAGGAGTCAACATTCAGGAAACAAATCTTGGCAATGTTGTGAATAATACATTGAAGTTCTCAGCAAAGTGGATGACAGTGATTAAAAAAAAGCAAATAGAATGTTAGAAATGATTCAGAAATGAATGGAAAATAAAACAGAGAATGTCATAATGCCTCTGCATGTTGCTGCTGTTCTTGTCCTCCCATCTTAAGAAAGATATAGCGGAACTAGAAAAGGTACAGAGAAAGGCAACAAAAATGATAAAAGGAAAAGACAGCTCCTTTTGTGAGGAAAGGTTAAACAGGTTAGGGCTGTTCAGCTTGAGGAAGAGGTGACTGAAAGGGAATATGTCAGAGGTTTATAAAATCATGAGTGGGGTAGAGGGGATGGTAATTTAGCTTTTCAAGTACTACTACTACTACTTATCAGTTCTATAGCGTTAACCAATATGTGCAACACTGTACAAAAACACATAGGAGATAGTCCCTTCTCAGTAGAGTTTATAATCTAATCTAGACAAACAGATAGAGAACCCTTCATGAAACTAATGGGTAACAGTTTTAAAACAAAATCAGAGAGAGTGTTTTTTCATTCAAAATCAGGCGCCTGTGTTTGATCAGTGCTGGCTGCCATCATATTGCAAATTTGACCTACCTCACTGGGTCAGATTAGCATAACACACTTTGCCCCCATTTGACCACAGGGTTACTACAGTAAGCATCGGAAAGAGTTCGTGGCCTGGGAGCACTAGACCCCAGCATCTGCTGGTGTGGAACACTAGCCCCCTGGGAGGTCACAGATTGTGAGGCTTCACCCAGGCTGTGCATGCAGCCCCTTGAAAAAAAAAGATAGGTCAAGAGTGCGCCTATTTGCTAATATAACACATTTTAAGCAAATAAGGCATACTATTTACCAAAAACAAATTAAACAAAAAGAATGAACTAAAAATTAATTTGCCACCTGCCTCAAAACCCAAACCGAACTTTTGAGCGTGCACACCCCAGGGATGGTAACTTTTAAACCAGCGCATGGGTGCACATGCGCGCACATTCATCATCCCGCACCCAGTGATGCGGTCATTTTATAACATACGCGTGTATATGTGCCAATGTTATAAAATAGCCTGACCGCGCGCAAATGTGCATGCAGTTTTAAGTGGACGCGAACCTGTGCGCGCAAATGACGCGTCTGCTGCGTAAGTGGGGCGATTTTAAAAGACACGCGCGCCGACGCCATTGACTGTATTCCCAGTCCATTCCCGTTCATCCAGTTATGGGATAGGACTTCCAAACCCCTCCCTTCTCCTCTATTAGCCCTGACCTTTAAAACCCCGCTGACCTGCCTGGAATTTCTTGTCTTACAACTTACACATTATCCACGCCAGAAGTAAAGTTAGGCAGCAGGGGACCCCAGCGTGCACCAGTGTACAACTTTAATGGTAAAATCCCAGGATACTCAAGCCCCGCCCCCTTTTAAAATCGTTTTACCTGTTCATGCAGCAGCATGGACACACACTATCGGGAGGCTTTTAAAATCTGCTCGGCGCATGCCGGCTCGACATATTTTGTGCATCCTCTAATTTCAGCATGCGTTGGGCTTTTAAAATTCACCTTTTAAGATCGGATTGATGAAGAGATCTTATTTGGTGGTAACCACTATGGACTCAGTTTTCAAAGATTCTAGGAGTTAGATGGCTTGTTCAGCCTTTTGAAAATTGTTCTGAATTTAGCTATCTAATTTAAATTTAGCTAGTCAAAAAGTGAGTGACCCAGATAAAGACCAAAAGGCCCATCCAGTCTGCCCAGCAGTGATTTTATTCACATCTACCCAATTTAGATCAGATTCCCTTATGGGACCCAACCACCAATCCCATCGTGTCCCCTTTAAGGTTGCAATTGCTGCTCCTTGCAGGTTTCCTCAAGCCACTGCAGTTACTCCAAAATGCAGCTGCCAGAGTCCTGACTGGTAAAAGAAAATCTGACCATATATCCCCAGTACTCCACAACCTACAGTGGCTCCCTGTTAAAAAAAGAATAGAGTACAAAGTCATCACAATTCTACATAAGACAATTCACAAAGCAGACTTCACTGCCCTGGACAATATTATACATCTGCATAAACCATCACGTACAACAAGATCTACATATAAAATTCAGCTGGATGTCCCTTCATTACCACAAGCCAAACTTTCCTCCACCAGAAATAGAGCCATTTCTATAGTCGGCCCAAAATTATGGAACTCTTTACCTCTACACCTCAATTCACAAGAAAATCTTAAATCCTTTAAAAAGGAACTTAAAGAATGGCTACTCTCACAGTCTTACAATGACTGTTCACCCAATGATAACAGAGCATAAATCCTTTTTCATATCCACCTCTCGCCCCCTTTTTTATTCCAACAATCCTTCTGACTCTCGCCCGACTTGCAGAAACCTTCTTTCTCTTTAACGGCTTCAACCGTCAACTTCAAGAACTGCATACATTCTTATCTATTGTTCAATGTACTTGTTAACTTTTACTAAGTTAATACTCTGTTTCTATCTGTTTTAATGTTATGAATTTAAATGTAACTGGTTCGTTGTAATGTAAACCGGAGTGAAGGCATTGTCAGCTGTACCTCGGTATATAAACAAATGCTAAAAATAAATAAATAAATAAAATAAGCCTTCTAGCAAGCACAATGCAGCCATTTTACTGTCACCCTGGGCTGTATCTGTCGCTCAGTGTTGGCTATGCAGTTCCCTCACTACCATTCTTTTGCCACCAGGGATTCTCTGCGTTTACCCCATGTTCTCTTGAAGTCTGCCAATGTCCTTGTCATCACCACCTCTTCCAGGAGGGCAGTCCAGGCATCCACCATCCTCTCTGTGAAGAAATATTTACTGACATTGTTCCTGAATATGCCCCCGAGTTCTACAGCTTCCTTTCCAGCGAAAGAAAATTGGCCTCCCGTGCAGTAATACCTATCCTGCATTTAAATACCTGTATCATATCCCCCCCGTCTTGCCTCTCTTCTAGGCTATATAGACTGAATTAAGTTCCTTCAGCCTCATCTCACAGGGCTTCCTGTACAAACTCTCCACCATTTTGGTTGCTCTTTTCTGGACCGTCTCTGTCCTCTCTATATCCTTCCTGAGGTGCAGCCTCTAGAACTGAACACAGTACTCCAAGTGAGGCCTCAAGAACGACCTTTAAAGAGGCATAATTATCTCTTTTCTTCTACTGGCTATGCCTCTCCTTATGCATGCGAGCATTCTCCAGGCTCTGGCCACCCCCTTATCACACTGCATATCCAGGCTAATTTAGCCGGATAAGTTCATTGGCTAATTTAGCTAGCCGGCTGGCTTTTAAATATTGACCCCCATAATACCTTAAGGACAAATTTCAAAGCCATTTATCCAGGCAAATCATGATTTAGATGCGAAAACTGATTGTCTGAAAATCATCCTCCCTGAATGCAGCTAAAAGTATCGCATTTACTTTTCCCAGGGGCAGGTTTCAGACCTGAATTTGCCAATAGGTACACTAGGCCTGTGCACAAGATGTCAAAAGTCAGACGGTGGCAGGCTGGCCGAAGGTTTATTACCCTCCCCCAGCCGCTCTGAATCTCACTCAACAGAGATCAACCCTCTGCTTCCTTCTCCAGCCCTCTCCCCTCCCAGGAAGCAATGCAGAGAACAGGTGCTGGTGGTGGTGGTGGGGTGGGGAGGGTGAGCAGAAGATTGCAGAGCAAAGGAAAGCTGTTCTGTTCCCTAATCCAGCCCCTCTCCTCCTCCGGTTACGTGTAGAGAGAGTGGGCGGGTGTGACAGCACCAACAGTGCTTTAGGAGCAGCAGAAGCGTACATTCATCACGGCGTGTTTTATTTAGGTGGTATCGGCAAAGAATGCACATTGATTATATTTTCAAGTCTACGAGAAAATACCCAGGAAAGAGCAGGTTCAGATGCCCATAGTTTCTTTGTACCTGTGGCAAGTTTCAAAGGGAACCCATGAGTGTTAACTTCTCTTTGAAAATTGGTGCTAAGTCCATGGGCACAAAGTGCTTGAGCATTTTGTCTCAGCGTGGAGAGTTTGCCCCAATTTAATATAAGACCTTTGAAACTGTGTTTCCCTTTTCCTTAGAGCTCTTGTTGCTTTCTTTCATCTATAAATGCAGGAACGACAGGCAGCAATAACTCTGGAAGGCCCCAGTTACACAGAATTACAGCAGCCAATGGTATCTATAGCCAGTGATTGGATGACTGAACGAAAGTCCCCTGGAGACAGGATTATACGTTAACTCCCTCACTAATGGAAGCTTTAATAAAGCGGATTTTAGTAGCTGCTTTCTCCTGATGCTTAAGAGATAACCTGGGATGCAAGACCCATCACTAGGTCAGGTCAACTTTGCAGAGGAAGACCAGCGATTGTGAAATTAGATAGGTTTTCAGGCTGGGGTGGTTTTTTCCTGGAGATTCGGTGTCAGTTTATTTATTTGTTTTAACGTACAGGTATCCATAAACTGGGCATGCAAAACTGAAATGGGAGCTTCACCTGAATCCAATGGCAAATACAACTGCATAAATTCTGCAGTTTACCCCCAAGAGGCGATAAGAGTTTACCCAGAGGAGGAAAATAAATATTAAGCAGGATCGCAGAAAGCAATGAGGCCTGAGCAGACACCAGACAGGAGTGACCTCCAGGAGGAGCAACTGCCACTGATCCTAACCTGCTGAATTCTACCAGCGAAGAAACAGATAAAATAACTACTCATAGCATGGTCAAGACCAATGGAATGAAGACGCTTGATTAGGATATCATGACTTATGGTATCAAAAGCTCTAGGTATATCTAAACATATCAACAGCATAGATCGAACCCTGTCTAGATTACACTGGGTGGAACAGAACAAGGAAACCGGCAAAGTCTCCAGATAATGGACTTTTCAAAACCCACGATCAATTAATTTACCAAGAATAGGTAAATTAGAGATTGGATGATAACTCGATAGTTCGGAAGGGGCCAAGCTAGAAATCTTCAACACTGGCCAGAGAGTGGCACATTTCAGAGCACCTGGCAACATCTCCTCCGCTAGGAAGGCAATGATTATTCTTTCTAGGAAGACTTCGTAACAGGGAGAAGTTTCCACGGGTGATACTTGTGTAAAACTCTTTTCTAGAATTCTCAAAAAGTAACTTAGAGGACTGCAGTTCCACAAGGTACATTTCTTTATCACAGGGCCGACGAGATCTATGCCACTGGCATTCTGCTTTTGTACTAACCTTGTTTTCAGAATTAGGTCTCGAGAAAACCAGGGGATTCAATGTTTTCTACTGTGCTGCACAATTACTCTCTCTGGAGCTACTTCATTGAGGAGATGATTTTCAAAGGAAAATGTAAATGTGAATGTAACATACCATCGTAGTAATTTTCAAAAGCCTACAGTGCACAACGCACATAAAATCTATTGACAATTCAGTAGCATATATTGTAGCAATTTTTAATCACCTTGTAAGAGTTTGGGATAAAGTCTGATCCCATTCAGTGACTAAAGGAGTAAGAGACCTCATCAGCTCATAATTAAGCCCAGGATGCTTCAAATTTCAGCAGGTCAATTGAGCCTCTAATATTCCTAGGATAGGAAATAACAGCACCCGGAAAAATACACTCATTAGTCTTAAGATCAAAATAAATAAAAAGATAATAATTTGACCAAGAAATGGGTTGGATATTTATTAGGAATATCCTGAAAATCTGACCAGTTGGTGGCCTTCAAGGACCAGAGTTGCCCATCCCTGGCCTACATTTAGAGGATAATTTTCATTTCTGTGGGTAAAACAGTGCTTTACCTGTGGAAATGGACTTTGACAAAATTCACCGCCCAATATGCAGGTAAACTTATGCACTCATAGCCTATATGTATGTAAGTTTGCTTGCAGTAAGGAGAGGCCTTACTGAGGGCAAAGTTAGGGAAGGGTTTGCACTTATGCACATACTTTTGCATTTTCAAAAGCATGCATGTACATTTTCCCTAAATTTACATGCATGCACATATGTAATGGGATTATTTAGCTGAGTCTGACTATTCATGAGCTCAGAGCCACTCACAAAGAATATGCAGAGGCATGGCCTGACCCTGCAGTCATCTGCTAAATAATACAAAGGTCACTGACCGGACCTGACCCTGCAGTCATAAATCATAAGACCTCTTTGCTAATATTTGGAGAAATAATATAGGGGTCTATTCCAGATGCTGGCCTTGCCTGATCTGACTTCTGGGACAGGGCCGCAGAAAAGGGAATAGGCTGATCTGCTTCTGGCATCAACTGCTTCAGAGAAAAGGTATAGATGTTTATTAAGGGCCCGAATACAAGGGAGGATCCACAGATGTACTAGGCCAAGAGGTCTGAACTGATAAGAATACTGAGAGAGAGGGGACATCACTCCTGCCTTGAGCAGTTGCACAATCCAGCCTCACCCAGTTGCTAGTTGTGAGGTAAAAAAAAGTGAGACAAGCTATAAGACATCAGATCTCTTCAAGCAACAGACTTCCAGAAGTGGTAGAGCGATTGATTCCTTGGGCTCAGTAAGGAATATCTCCTTTGTCTATTATATTATATTATATTATTATCATTTTGCTTATATGTGCAATCAACCAATCAGTGATTATTTGCTTATTTGCCATGTATTTTATCTGATCAGTATATATTCATAATAAATTTGTGATTATTATTATTCACCTGGAAACAAATTGTGTTTCGATGTGTGTGAGTGTGTGTTAGAACCACTGTAGCTGCAGTGGGTGTGAATTACAGTGAGCTCCTAGAGTTACTGGAAAGTAGAACCCAACCCAGTCAGAGTTACTGGAAGGTACCTCTTTCAGTCTAAACCCAAGGCAACATATTAGTTCTATTATTTATAATTTTTAAAGCACTACTAGACATACACAGTGCCCTGCAGATAGATATATATCTATAAAGTAGTCCCAGCTCCATGGAGGTTACAATCTAGTCAAGACAAACATACATGACAAATAAGAGTCTGTGAGAAGTGTATTTATTGTAGAGAAGTGGTTAGAATTTAAAAGCTGTCCCATAGAGGGGAGTTTTTAAGACTGCATGAACATGGCCAGAGAAAGAGCATGACGCACAGAATCAGGAAGTCTATTCCAGGCAGATGGCGCAGCAAGGCTGAAACCACAGAGTCCGTAACTGACAGTGAAGAAAGGCACAGAAACGTGTCCAGTGAACAGAGTTAAAGAAGCAGGGTGCTGGGAGGGAGAGAGAAGATAGGCAATGAGAAGCTGTAGAGTGAATGCATTTGTAGGCATATAAGAGAAGCTTGAACTATGCTTGGAAGAGGACAGGGAGACAAATGTAAGGACTTGAGAAGAAGGGTTGCATAGTCATGGTGGCGCTGAAGGAAGTTAAGTCGTGAATATATCGTGGTAGAGAAAGATGGTTCAGAGGCAGGGCAAGTTGCAGTAGTCGAAGCCAGAGATGATAAGAGTGGATAAGCGTTTTGATAGCATGCTCAGAAAGGAAGGGGAAGGTTTCAGTGATGTTATAGAGTAAGAACTAATTCATTTTAGCAGTATTTGGATGAGTGTAAAAAGGAGAGCAAGTGGTCAAACTTGTCACTATGGCTATGGGCCAAAGGTACATGGAGGAAAGAGGGAAGGGAGGAAATGAGGTTTGGGCTAAAATGTGTTTGGGTAGTTTTGGTGGAATAATTTTCAAATAGAAAGTATGTATATAATAAAATATTAAAAAAAATATGTATGTATGTACTTTCCTTTTTGATAAATGGTATAAAGTATATTGGTAGTTGCTTTAAAATCTATGCAGGCTAGAAGGAGGAGCAAGATGGTAGCATGAAACTGTGAGTTTTACCCCAGAACCGTTTCTTTAACCTGCTATGCTGCCCAAAAAAGAAGAGGAAGATCCAGACTTATCCCTTTGTGTACTTACCTTCCATGGGGCAGTGCATTGTTGATGAGTTTGTGGCCCCTTCAACAGTCTTGGGAGCAAATGTCCATGTTGTCGGGGCCAGAGGAGGAGAGCTGGAACTGGCTGTGGATGAAACGTCGCTTACCCCCCCTTGATGTCCGTCTCCTGCTGGCTGTGCGGAGCTCCACTCCCAAAGCTACGGCGTCCCTGGCTGATGATGTCATCAGGAGCGCCGCAGGTGAGGGAGCCTCGGGAGAAGTAGTAGCTGATGCCAGAGTTTGTCCATTGCTTCGGGGGCTTGCTGGGGCCACAGCGTCAAGTCGGGTGTTGCCTTCCTTGAGGCAGAGAGTTGTGCTTTCACCTGACGTTACATCTCCTGTGAGTCTCAGTTTCCTCCCCAAGAAGCCGGTGGTGGGACCTAATGGTTCAATTTGGGGCTGCTTTTTCTGAATGTACTCTGAAGGTGAATTCTATTTCTAGCAGGTTGGAATCTTTGGTTATTGATTAACCTTCTCATCAACAGGAACTATCAGGAAGGATTGTGTCCTTGGAAAATGATCTTCGATCTTTAAAGGCTGTGCATGCTTATCTTATTCAGGAGTGGGGATTTGTTTCCAAAAGAGTCAAGTTCATTGAAAATAGATTGAGACATTCAAACCAACGTTTTTTGTTGCTTTTTTTTTTTTTAATTTCCCAGAATGATTGGTGAATTACCTTGAGTACATAAAGTACATAGATAATTTATGGAAACTCTATTTCCTCTGAACTTCTTCCACCCTCCAACAATGTCTATTTTTTACCATCTCCTCAAGTGAATCAAGAACCGACTGTTAACCTAGAACTACAGCTTTTTTGGAATCTTCAGAGTATGAAGTAGCAGGGAGAGCAACACTGTCAGTGTCCTTTTTTTCTGAAAGTGATCTGTCTTATTATGAAAAACTACTTTCAGCATTTGAATAGTCATTTCATGGGTCAAAATGTCAGAATTTTTCCTGATCTTTCTAGAGCAAGAAAGGAGGAAGGGTGTTCTGGCCTAGTGTCAGGAAATCCGGGCCTTAAGCATGTCATTCTTGCTGAGAGACCAATGTAAATGTAGTGTTTAATTTAATAAAGATTGCTTTGTTTTCTATATTCCAGAACAGTTAAAAACTTTCATCGATTCAAAAGAATAGTTGTTAACATTTGGTCCCTCTAATGTGGTATCCAGTTAGATGGCAGATAAGGATAATGCAGGTTTAAAATTCATGCTATTGCGGTTTTCTTTTGTTAATTTCCTTTTTTCTTCTATACTCTCTATATATATTATATTTCTGCCTCCTTCCTCGTTGTTTTGTGAGCTAATGAAATAGATACTCATTTTCCTTTATGGCTTTGTGCTTTGCTTTTGTATTTTCTTTCCATTAGGTTTCTGTAGAAAGTGTATACTTTGTTAATAATATTGAAAATTAATAAATATAAAGTTTAAAAAAAAAAAATCTATGCAGGCTGTTACAAAATTGCCTCCTTAAATCAGTGGTATTCGTTTCCAGACCTTGAGGGCCACAAATAGGTTTTCAGAATATCCCTAATGCATATACATGAGCTAAATTTGCATCCACGCTTCCTCAGTTGTATGTAAATTTATTTCCTGCATATGCATTGAGGATATCCTGAAAATCTGAGCCATTTGCAGCTCTTGAGGACTGGAAGCCTATACCACTGCCTTAAATGAACAGCTTGGAAGAGTTCTATCCAGTTAACTATGGAGGTGTTACTCAATAGTGCAGTCACAAAATTTAATATAGTTGGCTGTCTTAAAGTTAGCAGGCTAACTTTAGGACAGATCTTTGATCCAACTAGACTTAGGGGGTTATTTTCTAAGGCTATCGCACGCGAAAAGAGACTTTTCGCACGTGAAAATCCCTTTTCGCATGCAATAGCTTGCCGGGGGCGGGATCGGGGCGGAGTCGGGGGTGGGGTCGGGAGGAGTCGGGGCGGCGAGGAGGAGGATGCGGCGTTATCTTCGCTGGCGGCAATAAGGTAAGACACATTATCGCCACCAGTAGCACGCCCCCAATAGCACCACATTTCACGGTGGCGCTATTGGGTGCGAAAGCCAGCGGCGATAACACCGCAGTGGTGCAATTGCTGCCGGCTTTCACAGGCCCACCCCCCCCTGATACTGCCGGGATTCTCCATTCTCTGCGAGAATGGAAAATCCCGGCCTTAGCCGGCTAAGGGGGTCATTTTCTAAAGGGATCGCACGTGATACCTAGATCGGGGCGGAGTCGGGGGCGGTGTCAGCACCAGAAGGGGAGGAGTCGGGGCGGCACTGGGACGTACACGGCGGAGACATCCCTGGCGGCGAAAAGGTAAGAACCCTTATCACCGCCAGTAATGTGCCCAATAGCACCACCTTTCACGGTGGCGCTATTGGTTTGCGAAAGCCGGCAGCGATAACACCGCGGTGGTGCAATCGCTGCCGGCTTTCGCAGGCCCGCTTCGCACCCAGGTAGCACGCAATTCTCAAAGGCCTGTGACCTTAGAAAATCCAGGCCTAAATTATCTGGCTAACTCTGAGTATAACTTAAGCCAGCTAATTCTTCCCAGTTACGCCCCTTGAATGCCCCTAAATTAGCCGGCTAGAATTTAGCTGGATAAGTGGCCAAATATTCAGTTAGGGGGTCATTTTAAAAGGAGTTCCACATGCAAATGTAACATACTATTGTCATTTTTAAAAATCCATTTACGTGCCTAACGTGCACAACCTATGGACAATTCAATGGCATATATTGTAGCGATTTCCAAAAGCCCACTTACTGTACCCGGGTAAAGTGCATTTACACATGTAAAACCCAGTTCTAAGCAGGTAAATGCTTTTTAAAATCAGGCCTTTAGCCTGCTAACATCTGAGTTATCCGGCTGAATGCCTTTGAATATGGACCTCTACGCTGAAAATTATCAGCTCATACAAAATGAAGAATGGAAAAAGCTGAAAAGATGGCCCATGGTTTAACAAACAACATAGGACTAATAAGATTGACTTCACAATGAAAAGTACAGCAGAAACTTTAATAAAATGTGTCAGAAGGAAATAATTTGCAGAGACTATTTAAAGCAATACAATGGAGGGAAGCAGTCCCTATGTCGTGTAGATATAAAATGGATTTATGCAACTTTTCTGTTTGCTGTTTTGTGAAATCAAAGCCATAACCTCATTTCCTCCAGGCTCGCTATCAATTCTTTTCATTCCCTTGTTCTATTGTTATTACATTATCAAGATAGATCAGACCATCTACAGGGACCGGAAAGTCCTTTATATAAATATGAGGTGTTAATGTGCTGAGCAACCACAACTCATTAACCTCAGGCAGTTGTTTAGTAATGCACAAGTGACAAAACCTTCTTCAACAGAAAGCAAGCTCTGGAACAGGAGGGCATCCTACGACACTCCAAGGAGGTAGACTCAAGACCAATGTCAGAAAATAGATTTTTACTATTGGAATACCCTCCCAGCGGCAGTGGTGAAGGGGGAAAAAACCCGGCACTGGAATTAAAAAAAAAAGGCATGGAATAAATACAAAGGATTCCAAAGATGGTAATGAAGCACTGGGGTAACCTTCTCAGAGCAGCAGTTACAACCCTGAATAGAAGGCGTGGGTGGTATCCTGCACAGAGCGGCAGTTACAACCCTGAACAGAAGGCGTGGGGGTAACCTGCTCAGAGCGGCAGTTACAACCCTGAACAGAAGGCGTGGGGGTAACCTTCTCAGAGCAGCAGTTACAACCCTGAATAGAAGGCGTGGGTGGTAACCTGCACAGAGTGGCAGTTACAACCCTGAACAGAAGGCGTGGGTGGTAACCTGCACAGAGCGGCAGTTACAACCCTGAACAGAAGGCGTGGGTGGTATCCTGCACAGAGCGGCAGTTACAACCCTGAACAGAAGGTGTGGGTGGTAACCTGCACAGAGCGGCAGTTACAACCCTGAACAGAAGGCGTGGGTGGTAACCTGCACAGAGCGGCAGTTACAACCCTGAACAGAAGGCGTGGGGGTAACCTGCACAGAGTTACAACCCTGAACAGAAGGTGTGGGTGGTAACCTGCACAGAGCGGCAGTTACAACCCTGAACAGAAGGTGTGGGGGTAACCTGCACAGAGCGGCAGTTACAACCCTGAACAGAAGGTGTGGGGGTAACCTGCACAGAGCGGCAGTTACAACCATGAACAGAAGGCGTGGGGGTAACCTGCACAGAGCGGCAGTTACAACCCTGAACAGAAGGCGTGGAGGTAACGGAGGTAACCTGCACAGAGTTACAACCCTGAACAGAAGGCGCGGGGGTAACCTGCACAGAGCGGCAGTTACAACCCTGAACAGAAGGCGTGGAGGTAACCTGCACAGAGTTACAACCCTGAACAGAAGGCGCGGGGGTAACCTTCACAGAGCGGCAGTTACAACCCTGAACAGAAGGCGTGGGTGGTAACCTGCACAGAGCGGCAGTTACAACCCTGAACAGAAGGCGTGGGTGGTAACCTTGGGTGTGAGAAAATTACCAGGAGACTCTACCTAGATAAGTGTTCTGCTGGATATACCCGGCAAGAGTTACCCAGGTAATTTTAGTAAAAGTCGTTGTCCAACCAGACTCACCCCTCTGACTTTAGCCGGATAGCGCCGAACATCAGCGCTCACCAGCTAAAGCTTAGCACCACCCGCAGCTCTGCGGCTTTTTATTTTATTTTTATTTTTTTACCTAATTCTGGTGATGAGCTACCAGAACAAAATTTAGCCAGGGAGTGCGGGAAAATTTTGAAACCTCGTTTTTTTATTTTGCCAGGCAACTCCAAAAGTTACCCCTACGAACCCTTTGAATATCATCCTCTTAGTACATAGGCCCATAATGAAGAATTTGGCAAGGGAACCTCCATGCCATTTAAAGGTAAAAGGCAATAAGCAGGGAGCATTACCGTAGGTGTCGATGCCTGTTAAAAGCTGCGCTATATAAAAACATAGCTTTGGATAATTGACAGGTAGTTCAGACACTGCGTAGCATATAATTTACTTTGTTTAGTTATTTTAATTGTGTTTCTATCGGCGAGGATGCTGTATGAAACATCAGCTAATTAGATGGGAAGGCTCTCCTGAAGGCATCCACCAACTGTTTCTATTAATGCACACAATTGTGAGTAGGTAGAAGAGAACGACGTTCAGAAACAACCTTTTTCGCTAATTAAATTCATGTAGAGCTGCAAAATATTTAGAGAAAGGGGAGCCCGCTTTCCAACTTACAGTTTACATCAGATACTTTTTTTTTCTCCCATTGTGCTGCTGAAATAGCCTGGCACTAAATGCTCTGGGACAACTTGAAAGCTGAGGTCTCCCAGCCCCTTCTTGGGTAGTGGAAGTCCTCGCCATCCGAAACAGGCGCTCGTGCAGGAGGGGCTGCGTCGAGCTAACGCGTATAATCTGGGGCCCTCCCCACTTCATGTGTCTACGGTGAGGGACTCGCAATTCAAAAGCAAAGTACCTCATGCCCCGGGGGATTTTTACTGCCTGCACTCTTTCCTTGTGTTTCTCCCCTGCCCCCTCTTACTCTCCCTTTTGTAGCCTTCACTCCCATTTATGTGGGGGGGGGGGCACGCTTTCCCTCTCTCCTCACTCCTGTGTATGTGCACTCATAAGTCCTCTTTCTCCCTTCCCCCCTCTTACTCTCCATTTTGTAGCCTTCACTCCCATTTATGTGGGGGGGGGGCACGCTTTCCCTCTCTCCTCACTCCTGTGTATGTGCACTCATAAGTCCTCTTTCTCCCTTCCCCCCTCTTACTCTCCATTTTGTAGCCTTCACTCCCTTTTATGTGAGGGGGGGGGCACGCTTTCCCTCTCTCCTCACTCCTGTGTATGTGCACTCATAAGTCCTCTTTCTCCCTTCCCCCCCTCTTACTCTCCATTTTGTAGCCTTCACTCCCATTTATGTGGGGGGGGGGGCACGCTTTCCCTCTCTCCTCACTCCTGTGTATGTGCACTCATAAGTCCTCTTTCTCCCTTCCCCCCTCTTACTCTCCATTTTGTAGCCTTCACTCCCATTTATGTGGGGGGGGGGGGGGGGCACGCTTTCCCTCTCTCCTCACTCCTGTGTATGTGCACTCATAAGTCCTCTTTCTCCCTTCCCCCTCTTACTCTCCATTTTGTAGCCTTCACTCCCTTTTATGTGAGGGGGGGGGCAACGCTTTCCCCCTCTCCTCACTCCTGTGTATGTGCACTCATAAGTCCTCTTTCTCCCTTCCCCCCTCTTACTCTCCATTTTGTAGCCTTCACTCCCTTTTATGTGAGGGGGGGGGCACGCTTTCCCTCTCTCCTCACTCCTGTGTATGTGCACTCATAAGTCCTCTTTCTCCCTTCCCCCCCTCATGCTGTCCATTCTGCCGCCCCCCACTCTGCCCTATGTGTGTGTTATGTGTTTGTGGGGGGGGACTCTTTTCCTCATCTTCAACCCTGACTGTGTGTGTGTTTGCACACTCTTCTCTCCTCTCTGCCCCCCCCCCCAAACACACACACACTTTGCAGTTATGAGGAGGATTGTGGGGTGAGTGTGTATGGGTGGGGGGGGGGAATACTTTCCCCCTTCCAATTTGTCCCACCCTCCTCAACCCAGTGTGTGAGTGGGTGGGGAAAGGGAGATGGCGATTTGTGAGATGGACTAGTGGGTAAGTGAGGCTGTGGGGGGGGGGGGATAGTACTCACACACACACATACGCCACAGTCTCCCCATTCTCACTCTCTATTTTGTAGCCCTCTCCTCCCTTCCCTCTTGTGTGTCTGTGTTTTGGGGAGTGTGAGGGTGCTCCTCCTCTGTGTGTGGATAGGAGCACTCATTCCCCCCTCTCTTCACCCCTGTGTGTGTGTGTGTGTGTGTGTGAGTTGGAGGGAAGTGTAGGTGGGGACGTGGGTAAGTGTGGAGGTCTTGGTAGATAGGGGTTCTGGTAGGAGAAGGGCAAAGGTGTGGGAGTGTGTGCGCACATAGAGGTAGAGTGTTGCTCATGCAAAAAAGGCCACACACGCAAATTTTAAGGAGGCAGAACATGGATGCTCCAGGGTGGATTTTGTAAAGGCAACACATAAATGTTGTGAGAGTGAGTGAGTGAGTGAGTGAGAGAGAGAGAGAGAGAGAGAGAGAGAGAGAGAGAGCACCTCTGTATAGAGTCAGTCTGACACTCTCGATATACCGTAGGTACCACTCTAGAGGGGCACTTTGAATCGGAGTTGGTTTTCGGGGGTTGTTGTTTCAGACATATTCAGAGGTATTCAGAGTAAAACTGACATCAGTAAAGAATTATAGCCCTTATTAGTGATGGAAAGGAGTAGATCTGTAGAATGCAGCCAGCACTGCAATGTACAAATAAGCTCCTCTTGTTAGACTTTTCATCACTTATAAGGACCATGATTTTTTCCTGATGTCAGTTTTACTCTGAATACCTCTGAATGTATCTGTAACAACATCCCCCGAAAACCCACCCTGATTCAAAGGGCCCCTCTAGAGTGGTACCTACGAGTTATCAAGAGTGTCAGACTGACTCTATACAGAGGCTCTCTCTCTCTCTCTCTCTCTCTCTCTCTCTCTCTCTCTCTATCTCTCTCTCTCTCTCTCTCTCTCTCTCTCTCTCTCTCTCTCTCTCTCTCTCTCTCTCTCTCTCTCTCACTCATATATATATATATATATATATATATATATATATATTTAAGGGCTGTAGAAGTAGATGCAGCAACTGCATTTTAAAAGCTACACGTGTTCTTTATAAAATGAGGCGCATTTTTGCTTGCGCGTTTATGGGCGCACACGCGTTCCTTTTAAAATTTACCAGACATTTTCTCCCTCCCAGTCTCCATCTTGTTCTCCCTTCCCCCCCAGTCGTAGGGGGACATGGAGACTACAGCTGTGTGAATGGATGAAGGCATTCGTCCCCCATTGCACGCTCCACTTTCTCCCCCTTTTCTCCTCCCCCCATGGTTATGCATTTTTTGTGTGGAGGGCAGGGGTGGTGATGATGTAGGCCAGCAGTGTGTGTGTGTGAGAGGGGGGAGGGGGGTTTCCACGGGGATGTCTATCTGGGGACGGGGGTGGATGGGTGTGTGTTCTGAGAGGGCATTCTTTCCCCCTTCACTTTGCCCCAGTCTAATTCTCTACCTCCCACTCTTTGCCCCTTGCACTCTCTACTCCCCCTCCAACTCTCCCGTTCCCCTCCCCCACCTCTCCTAGTCTTCCTATCTATCCATTTTCTCACCCTCCCTTCCCCCTCTCTTCCCCTGTCTTGTATTCCCTTCCTTTCCTTCATCCTCCTCCCACGCCTGTCACTCTCCCCCCCACCCCCTTCCCAGTCCCTGACTTACCTTCCCTCACTCACATTTCTTTCTCTCTTCATTCCCCCTTGCACCATTCATTTTTTTCCTCTCTCCCCTTCCCTGCTGTAATTTATGGCACGTATTTGCTGGCTAACTTATGCACGATGTTACAACATTACCCCCGTAAGCCTCTCCCACACTTCTGGCGCTATCTGCCTGCCTGTCTGGCATTGCATCTCCCCTGCTCCATACACTTTGCAACTTTTTTTTTTTTTTTATAAGTACTATATTTTGCCCTCTGAGCACCTTGCATCCTTACACACCTCAAATATGAAGTTTTATAGTTTGCACAAGCCTTATAGAAGTACACTGAGCACCTAAGAATGGATCAGTCAGTAAATCCCGCTTCCTCTGATGTGCTGAGACCCTCTACAGTGGATGAATCGCTTCAGCCTGAGAGTGTGGGAGCTGGAGGGATTTACCGTAATAAAGCTGCCACTCTCTCACAGGCAGCAGAGGCCTGCAAAGCTTTCAGAAGATGTAAAAAAAAAAAAACAAAAAAAAACCATAAGCGGACACTGGCAGGGCTGATAAAACTGGAAAGGCAGACTTTTCTTTGCAGCCTTGGTGCAGTGGCAGAGATCTGCAAATGGGAACCATGGGGACTCGGCAGCTCGGTATAACATGCTCCCCAGGATGGTGCAGTTGCCAATTCTCTACTTTTCCTCCAGAAACTCCACCTCCCCATGGACCCTCTCACCTCCACAGCCTCCCCCAGCCCCAATCCCCATGCCCACCAGGAAACATTTCTTATGTAACCCCTGGGCTTTTAGTCCCGGACAGGGTCCCGGGAGCCACACCTCAAACACAGTCTTAAATGTCCCAGTCTTTCCATGATGTTTTTGTGCTATCTTGAGTGTCCAAAATTCCCTAGGTGTGGGGGGAGCTTATTTCTTCTAGGCCCTATGCATTGGTTTAAGTCAAATCCCACATTACAGTTCATTGTAAACAGCACTGATGATCTCTTAATTGTAAATGGCAGAATATAAACGCTGGCGACTGTTATGGGTTTCTAACATAACTTTTAATGTTTAAATTACGTCGTTGATGAAAAAGTTCTTTAAAGCTTCGATTATTCCCAGAACAAGATGTACAAGTTACAAGGTCCTCCTTTGATAAATGTGTGACCCTTATCTCTGCTCAATTTCTTTTGACATTCATTGACTGCCAGTTGTCAAATTTAATTATTCTCCTGTCCAATCAGGTGCCAAGGGCAGTTCCCTCCCAATTGATGGAAATATCTCTGTAGTCACTTTGCTGTATTTCACGGAAAAATCTCAGTTTTCCTCCCTCTCCTGTGGTTCTTCTCTCCTCTCGTCCATCTTTCTGGTGGTACCTGAGGGGGCACCATCTTACTCCTCTTCTTCCATTGTCTCGTCGAGATGTTAAGTGAACCTCAGAGCGGGTCCACGAAGTCTCCTTTTTTCCTTCTCCCCATGGATGACTGCTATCTGAGCCCTGGATCCTGTGGTACATAAGTAAAACTCAAAAAGGACAACTCCATACTCAATTAAGGAAACCCAGAAACTGAGGTGGGAAGGGTGGAAAAGAAGAAAAAAAGGTCTTCAAACATGGTATTCAAATGAGTAAAGGTGCTCTGCCTCCATGTCTAACACGGTTCTCAGCCACAGAGACCTCAGCGTCTTTTCTCAGCAGGAAAATAAGGGACGACAATGAACCTGCTGCTCCTAGAGGGGTCAGCTCGGGCTTCTATACCTTCCACTGGTGGCAGGGGTTCTTTTTTTTTACCTGAATCTCTCCATGTGAGGCTGCTACTTCCTGTTTCAGGAGAAACCAAATTCTTCTGGTAGAGAACCTTTAGGCTCTAGTGGCTATATTTAAGTAATTTTTTATTTGATTTTAATTTCTTTACCTTTTCAAAAGTTATATTATTCCTATTACTACTACTACTTATCATTTCTAAAGCACTACAAGAAGTCATACACAGTGCAGTACAGATAATGCATAAGAGAGACAATCCCTGCTCCACTGAGCTTACAGTCAAGACAAACATACACGACATACCAGCACCTATGAGGATTTGTTGTAGAGAAATGCTTAGGAATTAAAGGCAGCTTCAAAAAGGTGAGTCTTTAAACTGGATCTGAGAGGGAGCATGATGCATCAATTCGGGAAGTCTATTGCAGGCATTCAGCGCAGCAAGCTGGAAAGTATGGAGTCGGGAGTTGGCGGTGGAGAAGAAGAGCACAGATAAGAGCCACTTGCCCAATGAGCAAAGTTCATGAAGCAGGGTATAGGGCAGGGATGGAGAACTCCAGTCCTCGAGGGCCGCAAACAGGCCAGGTTTTCAGGATATCCACAATGAGCACACAGGAGGAAGATTTGCATCCAATGGAGGCAGTGCATGCAGATCTTTCTCGTGCATATTCATTGCAGATATCCTGAAAACCTGCGGTCTTCAAGGACTGGAGTTCGCCATACCTGAAATAGAGAGAAAGAAGAGAAGACAGATAATGAGATATTGCAGAGCGAATGCTTTTCCAGGTGAAGAAAAGAAGCTTGAACTGTAGGCAGAAGCAGCCAGGGAGCCAACGTAGCGATTTGAGAAGAGGGGTTACCAGGTAATAGCGACACTGAAGAAAGATGTGTTGTGCGGCCAAATTTTGAATAGATTACCATGGGAAAAGGTGTTTCACGGGGAAGTCTGTGAATAGTAACTTGTAGCAGTAGCTGGAGATAATAAGAGACTGGATGGGCATTTTGGCGGCATGCTCAGAGAGGAAGGGATGAATTGTAGCGATCTTGCAGAGGAGGAAAGGACACGCTTTACCAGTGCTCTGGATGTACATAGAGACGGTGAGAGAGGCATCAATGATGACCTTGGGGGAGCTGGAAATATGAGAGCGCCATCCACAGAGACAGAAGAAAAGGGAAGAGGGGAAGTGAGTTTGGGCGGAAAAACAAGAAGTTCGTGGCCACATTAAGGTGGCAATGTTAGACAAGCAGGGCTGAAATTTGGGACTGGATTCATGGTAAAATTTCTAGCCAGAGAGGGAAATCTACGGCTTTCAACAAGGTCTACCTGCCTGTCTGTTCCAAGCATCCAATGTTCCTTGGCATAGTTATAACATTTCACTTTTTATATACAATTCCAAGAAAGCAAAACAAATCCAGAGACTTCTGTTTTTGTGTACAGTAAGAAACTGTTGTAGTGTTGCATTACTGATAGTATTTGTGAAAAAAAAATCAGAAAGCAGATTTAAAAGTGTTTAAAAAAATACTCTTCGGCATATGCTTGCAATAGTGTCTGTTATGTTGCCAAATCGAATAAAAATACTATTCCATAAAAAAAAAAAAAAAACCCACCCACTGGAATGACCAGGAGCGGGATAAGTGCAGTGACTGGGGTTCCCCTGCTGGAGGGCAAGAAAAGGCAGGGATGCCTTTGAGTGAACCGACCTTCGGAGGCTGAACAGTGAGCGGGGGTGGAGGGCATTAAATGGAGCAACTACGCTGATCCTTCCTCAGTATCATCTTTCTGGGGATTTTCTCTCGTCAAATAGCTACCCTTACTCCCATTGCTCTTCACCATGTTTCTGAAGTTTGCCGCCTCCCCTCCTCATTATCACATGTTGTGCCTCATTCCGGTAACGATTTCAGTTGGGTTGGACCTCTTAGAGGGAAGATGACGGCGTCTGAATCGCCACCGGCCCCATTATTTATTTATTTATTTATTTATTTATTTAACGGTTTACATGGAACAGGGTGATTAAATAATTACAGGGTAACAGTTACATAAAACATTTGGTAACATAAATGAAATTAAGGAATAGTACAACCTGTAAACATATTATTAAATAAAGGTGAATGATATCAGGGTTTCAAAAGGGGAAACATAACAATTAACATGTGGAGAACTAGGGGAGGATTAAAGTTAAAGAGGATTACGGTTTGGGGATGAAAGAAAGCAAGGGGAGGGATATCACAGGGTAGGAGGGAGGGTGGGAGGATAGAAGGAACAAGTGAGTAGGGTTGGGAGGAGCGAATGACAGGTAGGAGGCGGGAGATGGTAAGGGGCATTAGGTGAAGGCCTGTTTGAAGAGCCATGTTTTTAATTTTTGTGTGCAAGGTTCCAAGCGGGGGTCAGAAGGCATTGCATTCCAGTTTGAGGGACCTGCTATCGATAATACTCGATCCCTTGTGGAGGAGAGGTGTGTGAGTTTAGGGGAGGGTATGTGAAGGGTTCCTTTATATTTATTTATTTATTTATTTAACTTCTTTTACTATACCGACACTCAAGATCAGGTCTTATCGTACCGGTTTACATTAGAACAAGGGGAAAACCAATTAACGTAAAGTGGAAAAGAGAAGTTACATTAAAACAGGGAGAGTAAAAACATGGATGTCGGAAGATAGGACAGAATTAAGTAATTGAACAATAAGTTAACAAAATTACAAACTATAAATTAATATAAAACAATAAATTAATAATACAGAAACATGGATTATAATCAGCGGAAATATACATGGAAATATATATATATGGAATATATACAGCTGGAATATACATGGTATGTCAAATGGGAGGAGTGGCGGGGGTGAGGGAAAAGGGTGGGTTGAGGTTGGGAGTGGAGAAGGGAAAAAGGTTGGGAGTGCGGGGAGGGAGAAGGGTGGGTTGGAGGGTGAGAGAGAGTTGGTTAATATGGAATCCTTCAACGATAGGCTTGTGTGAACAGCCAGGTTTTAAGTTTTTTTCTGAAGGTTAAATGGCATTGTTCCTGGCGTAAGTCTTGAGGAAGCGAATTCCAATGTAGGGGACCTGCTGTTGAAAATGCTCGCTTGTGGATGGAGTTGTGAACTGATGATTTGTTGGGAGGGGCCATGAGCTTACTTTTGTAGGCAGTTCTTATTGGTCTTGAAGATGTATGTAGTTCCAGAGGGAAGGTGAGTTGGAGAGAGGATTGTTGGTAGACCGATTTGTGGATGATAGTGAGAGCTTTGAACAGTATTCTCTGTTGAATAGGAAGCCAATGTAAGATTTTTAGGATAGGTGTGATGTGGTCCTTGCGCCATGTGTTTGTAAGGATCCTGGCTGCTGCGTTTTGCAGCATCTGTAGAGGTTTGGTCGAAGAGGCGGGGAGACCGAGTAGAAGAGCGTTGCAATAGTCAATCTTTGAAAACAGTATTGCTTGAAGCACAGAACGGAAATCCTGGAAGTGTAAGAGCGGTCTTATAGGCAGATCTGGTGGGTCTGTTGGATGTTCTGGTTGTGTAGGGTCTTGTGTATAAGGAAGAGGCCTTTGTAGATAATTCTGAAGGAGATGGGGGCCAGTGGAGGTCTCTTAGGATGGGGGTAATTTGATCTTTCCTGCGTGGGTTAGTGAGTATTCTAGCTGCGGCATTCTGTAGCATTTGTAGGGGTTTGATGGTGGAGGCAGGGTGGAGGCAGGGAGGCCTAAGAGAAGAGTGTTACAATAGTCAATTCTGGAGAATATTATAGTCTGAAGGGCAGTGCAAAAGTCATTCGGGCCGATACAGTAAAAATCACGGGACAGCGGGCAAGCGCCCGCTCTCCTGTGCGCGCTACTATAAAGTAATTTATTTAAATTAGGGTCTGCGGCAAAAAGAGGCGCTAGGGACACTAGCACGTCCCTAGCGCCTCTTTTTGGACAGGAGCAGCGTCAGTTCTCCGGACGCCAGCAAAATTGAGCGTCCGGTTTTCAACCCGCGAGCCGCGGGCCCATTTAAATTTATTTTTTTTTTTTTACTTTAACTTTTGGGGCCTCCGACTTAATATCGTGCGGGAATACCTAATAGGGCATTATTAGGTTGGGGGGGGGTTTGGACACGCATTTTCTACGCGATTACCCCTTACTGAATAAGGGGGTAAAGCTAGCGCGTTGAAAACGCACGTCCAATCGCGGGTTAACAGTGCGCGCCGCCGGAGCGCACTGTACTGTATCGGCCTGATTGAAATGTAGGAGGGGTCTTAGTTTCTTTAAGACATGCAGTTTGAAATAGCATTCCTTCAAGGTGGATTTTATGAATGTTTTTAAGTTGAATTGGTTGTTGATGGTAACGCCTAGATTTCGTACATGTTGTGAGATATTTGATGGGGGGGGGGGGAGGGGGCGAGGTGTTGCAGGGTGTGGTGGTGGTGATTGTTATGCCGATGTCCGTGAGTTGGTTTAACAGAATTTTATGGCTGATGGTATCAAATGCAGATGAGATGTCGAGCATAGCTAGAAGGTAGGGATGCCCATTGTCCATTAGTTTGACTTCTCTTTTTTTTCCCCTCTGCACTTGAACTTGTTACATTTGCATCCTTAATGTGGAACATTGACCACTGTAAGTAATAATTAGAATTGTGAGAGATCCTCTACCAAAATCCTAATAAGTTCTCCGATGGTTATTAGGGCTGATGACAGTATAGTTAATAGACGGGCTATTCAAGCAGGCCGAGACAGCCGCCCTCTGTGGTCACGTGCTACTGGTAACGAAAATGGGGGATTTCAACACGGGCGGCACATGTAGACCAAACTGACAGACTCCTTTGGGATTCAGCCCCCATCACCTTCTGAGTGCAAGACAAGCATAAAACCACTGCAGCAATGAACCAAAATCAGCTTGAAAATAATTAAACAGCAAGGCAGCCACCCATAATGATATTCAGCAGTGCACGTTAGGGACAGTTTGCTGGGAAACGTACAAGAGCACTCCAATTGTTTAATTAACATTGAAGCTGCAGTTCCACAAGAGCTAAAAATCCTGTTAATTTATGTGTCTCTTAATGATGCTCATTTAAATACTGTCAACTTTTCGTCAGTTTAATATTCATGATTTCTAGTCATGAAAAACACCAGGCTTGGCCAGTGGGTTTCTCATGCAGATGAAGAAATGTGAATGGTTTGATAAAGTCATTTTTTTTAAAAGAGGTACTGCTTCTTTCAATCAGGAGTTAATCCATCAGTGCTCATTTCAGGTTGCTATAATCTGCTATATTGGGTAAACATCTGTAGGTATTTATTTAAAACTAAAATCTGCATTGGGCTGGCCTATTGTGCGTCTTTTGGCCTGCTTGATATTTTCTTTCACTAAGATTTTGCCTTTGTATCACATTTTGTAGTTTAGAAAATCTTAAGCTATATAAAAATTGTACAGACTAAATGAAGGCATGTTTGTGTCTTTTTCGATGGGAAAGGATACTTTTGTAATGCACAGTAATTTTTAAGGAGGATTTATGTTAGTTGAGTGTTATGAAAGAATGTATAAAGGGGATGTGTGCAAGGTACCAGATGGATCATATCAAATGTGACTTCATGGCCCTGGGAGAGAGGATGAATCAGGTGCACAGGTGGCATTCTCCTCAGTCCTCCCAGTTAAGGATACAGGCCCAGACAGGAAAGCTCGCATTCTGGAAATAAATGAATGGCTGTGTAGATGGTGTCAATGAGAATGTTTTGGTTTTTTAGTCCAGGGGATGACCCAACTGCAAGAGTGATCATTCAGAAGCTTAAAGACTAGCATTCCTACTTTGTTCGTTATCCTCTCTTTCGGACCGATTCAGTAAAGTCCGCAGGAGAGCGAGTGAACGCCTGCTCTCCCGGCGCGCGCACAGGCCACTCGCCTGTGCACGCGATTCAGTATTTAAATGAGGCCCGGCGGTAGAAACGGGCAAAAGGAGGCGCTAGGGACACTGGCGCGTCCCTAGCGCCTCCTTTTGGCCCGGGTGAATCTTAAAAGCGTTGCTCGTGTTAAAAGGCCCATATAATATGCGAGTATCTGGGCCGTGTGTGAGCCATGCATATTTTAAAAGCTGCAAATTGCACGCATATATACAAGTGTAAGAGAAAAAGGCGCAGAGCTAGGGCGTGTCAGGGAGCGTTCTGGAGCAGGCTCAAAAGTGACGCGCGTAAATCCATATTTTAAGCCAAGCGGCCGCAGCGCATGGCAGCTTGTTAGCCACGTGTATCTATCTACTGCTGCTCCTGATGAAGTGCAAGTCTGCAGAAATCTTTTAGGCTTAAAACGACAGGGTGAGGGGGTCTGAGTAAACTGGGGGGGGGCGTGCAGGATGAAGAACCAGAGGGGTCTGGATGACCTCAAGATGGACTGGGCAAACTGGGAATGTCCTTCATGCGAGCATGGGTTTAAAATCCACTTATCTGCACGCATTAAGGCTGACAAAGACCTAAGGGAGATACATGAATTACATTTAATTGAGTAACCACTTAAAATTAGGGGCACACAATACGCGCGGTAAATGTATTTTAAACCATAAACTAGCAATTGCGTGCATAATTTAAAAATTCTGCGGATGGGCACCCACACACTCGTTTTAAAGTTACCGTCCCTGGGCCTGATTTTCAAAACCTTTTACATGTAGAAAATAAAGTTTTGTGCACGCAAATGGGCTTATGAAAATTACCAGGAGAGGTTATGTGTATTAAAGTAAATGCAGACTCGATTCCGTGAATACGTTTACGTGCAGTAGAAAGAGGTATTCCAAGGGCAGGTTTGGGGCGGGGATACTGTTTACACACAGTTTATAAAATGGCACATATAACAGGCCCGAAGGTATGTGCATAAATTTTATGTACAAAATAATTCTAACGTGCGTAATAACCCTCAGCTTTTGAGCAGAGGCAGATATTTTATAAAGTTGGCTGATATCTGCGTATAACTCGTTTACAAAATTACTTCCTTAGAACATAAAGACATAAGATGTGCCATACTGGGTCAGCCAAAGGTCCATCAAGCCCAGTATCCTGTTTCCAGCGGTGTCCAATCTAGATCACAAGTACTTGGCAGGCACCCAAAAGGTTGCTAGATACCATGCAGCTTATCCCATTCAGCTCCATTCATTACTTTATAAGTCTCTATTATATCTCTCCTCAGCCATCTCTTCTTCAATATGAAGAGTCCTAACCTCTTCAGCCTTTCCTAATAGGGGCACCGAGGAGGAGACTAGAGCCAGGGGCCCCGTATGCTTAGGGCTAACAATGACCTTGCTGTCTATGTCCAACTGGAAAACTTTAAAAAAATAAAAACAATTTCTATCAACAGCAGCAGCAGTAAAACTGGTTGGAGGAACATTGACGATTACTATTGCTCAGTTCCCTTGGGATATCTACTTGTCAATGAGAGGGCTATTGCTATACCTGCATAAAGAGGTAAACAGAAGAAACACACTGGCAGTCTACCCAGCAGCAACAGATTGACCATGGGTGATCAAACTTTAAACTGAACAATCACTAGTCTCCATGGCATTATCATAGTTCTGGTTTAGATTAATAGCTATTGTTGGTAAAAGACAAAATAATAAGGGATGTGCTGCCATTTTAAAATGATACAAAGACATCAACAATATTAGTTATGTCATTTTACATTGTTTCCCATCCAAAAGACGCAGAAAAAAAACTAACAAAATTGTTTTGTGTCATTATGTCACATCAGCACACACTATTAGTAAAGAACGTGCATTGTAAAACAATGATTGCATTGCAAAAGTATAGTATATGCTCAAACAAAACAAACAAATTAAATTACAGGAAAGCAAAATGATAGAAATGTCATAAATCGTAAACGAATTGACATAAAGACACGAAACAACATTTTTTGCCCTGCACACTCCTAAAACTCCAATGAATTTCTAACCTTGCTACAAAAGTCTCTCCGGTTACATTCACAGCTCCAGAAAGGACCTTTTTCTGAAAGTGATTTTCTCATTTTGGCCTTAATTTTGTAATAATCCACACTTTTTGCATGCAGACTTTGCATCAGTTTTCAAAGGGAAAGTGCACGCGTACTTTGCTTTGAAAATCATCTCACCAAAATAACCTGCACACATTTACTCCTGCTAATGTGCATGGATAGTTGTTTTTTCCTAGAAAAATTACACGCATACTTTTGAAAATGTAAAAGTACGCACGTAATTCCAAACCACAAGAAGGCATCTTCACCCTGCGGGTAAAAGTACACAAGCACAGGTCCTATGGGTGTACTCTTACCTGCATATCAGGTGGATTATTTGTAAAAGCGGAGGTGTAGCCAGAGAGAAAGCTGGACCTGACCCGAGGATCGGGACAGGAGACAAGCTGCTACAAGCAGGGATCCAACCCCGAGGAGCGGGGCGGGACTAGGTTGAGCGTACAGTAAGCACAGCCCGAGGAGTGGGCAAGTGCTGCCAGTCTATAACGTGGATGCGGGCATAGCCCCGAGGAGGCCCGATGAGGGACTCACGGAACTGCGAATCCGGAGGAGACTCAAGTAGCTGGAGCCTGGCAGGATGCAGCCCAAGAGGTGCGGGGCCAGCCCAAGGAGCGGGGTAGGCCAGGGGAGCAAGTCCCCAGGTAGCGCACACTGACCCCCGAGGAGCGGGTGCCAGACAGGATCCAAGGAAGGCAGCAGACTGGGATATCCGCAGCAGATGAGTCCAAGGATGGAACCTGTTGCCAAGTCAGTTTCCTGGGGGCAACGGCGGCGCTTAAAAAGGGAAGACCGATGACGTCATCACAGCGGGATGCCCCCGAGGTTCCTGCCGAAGAGGCTTCATAGGCGGGGCCTGTGATGCGCGCGCGCCTAGGAGGGCCCAGCAGCGGAGCAGGGAGCGGCGGCGTCCATGCCGCCCAGGAGAGTCCCGCGGAACGCGGCGTTGCAGACAGGCCCTTGCAGCGAGCAGCCCCGGGGAGGGCAGGAAGGCAGTGTAGGAGGTGAGTACTCGCGGTTGCAGCCATCTGCGACCGACAGGCGTGACATATATATTTCCAGGGGTAAATAAGTACATAATGTTATTTTAATTTAAAAGGTATTCTTCTTGCAAAAACAATATATATTAACCAAAATAAGAGATAAATTAGCCATTATTTATAATTATTATTTATAATTATTTTTTCAAGTTATGTGGAAGAATATGCTGCAAGTCAAGAACTTGTGTTCCACTTCTCTGTCTTTTAATACATCTTTGAATTCTACCACAAACCGAGAGGGATTGAATTAGCCAAAGTAAAGAGATCATGAAGGATGAGGGTTGCCTGTAAAGGAACAGAAAGAAACTGCTGGCAAGGATGTTGAGGAAGATGACCCAGCTATGCCAGAAAAGTGAGATTGTGGCACTAGTGAGTTTTGCCTCGTTGCATATTATGAGCTGTACAAAGTTCTAAGTTCTCTAAGAAAGGCAGGACCACAAGTCCAAGACCACTTCCAGCGTTCTCTTGTGATCCCAAGGGATGTGAAATCTCTCTTCTCAAATTACAGAACTCCTATCCCAAAGATAGATAAGCTATGCAAGGAATGTGCTGAACACAAGAGCTTCATGGTGCAAACGTCAACTGACGGCATGAGCTAGCAAGCACCGCACTGATCTGCTGGTCGCTCATGTTCACGGCTCCCTTCATTTGCCTTTAACTTTATTTGCATGGGATAATCAGAATGCAGTTCTATCTGTGAGCTACGCCGAGTGGCCTGCAGCAAATTCTGAATATCCTGTACTTTTCCTCTCCACCAATTTTCCCAAGAAAAAAATGGTATTTGAAAACGCATGAGTTGTGTCAAAATAGCTCTGAAGAACGTATTTACCTCCCATTGTTTTAAAATATGTATAAATTACCATAAATTCATACGTGTTTGTCTGAAGATAAAAATGTTAGCTTAAATGGTAGTACTTTCTGAGCATGGTATCTTCATTTTTTTATATTTATTGCCTAACATAAAAATAACCGTTTAAAAAATCTCAATAACTGGTAATGCTGTAGAATATAATGTGCAGGAAATGGTTATTATTTCCAAGTAACATCCTAAATTTAATTTTCCTGTAATTTCTTTTTTATTCATTTATTCAGTTATGCTCTAATATATGATATGTAAAAGGGACAATTACACCAATATTTCAGATTCTCCATTAGATAGTGGCTGTTGTGGTTTCTTTTTACACACAGGGCAATGCATTTCAGTGGATCAAAATCTTACATTGGTGAGACAGAGGCCAGGCATTCAAGGTAGGAGTTAATTCATTCAGACACAAGATCAGACACCACAAGGAAGACCAGCTGACACTTATGAACTTATGATAAGGGTAATCAAAGGAAAATCTAAAGTAATCCAGGAATGCAAGATTTATGTAGTCAGAATGATCAGACACTTTAGAACTGACAAAAAAGGACTCAAAGGCCTAGGTGGCCCATCACATTATAAGCCATAAATTATACTGCCTGTCACCTCTGATCAACCATCAAACTTCCCTTACCTCTTCCTTCCATCATCATTGGAATACCTTTTATCATTCACTTATGGCAGCCACATTACTGTATATTTCCTGGTAATGTCTTCTTTTGCTCATTTGAAATCTGACCTGAAGAAGACAGTATTAGCTCTCGAAAGCAATAGTACCTTGTGATCTATCTAATGTTTGGGTACTTTCCAGGTACTTGTGACTTGGATTGGCCACTGTTGGAAACAGGATGCTGGGCTTCATGGTCCCTTGGTCTGACCCAGAATGGCATATCTTATGTTTTTATGCTCTTAAACTAGTCAAGAAATGTATTAAGTTAGTCCAATACAAAAGGTATCACTATATACATATTGATTGTATTTGTTAACTTTGTAGGGGTTTGCATATTCCATGATACACTTTCTTTCTGCATAAGACTTCATCCTTCCCCTATGCTTACAAGAATTCCTGTTGGTATGTCCTTATGGACTGGAAAAAAAAGTGAAGCATGCACCTAAAAGGGAAAAGGAGCCTGGCTTCAAACTGTTTCAGCACCTCATGCCACTAAAAACCACTCATACCACGTGGCAAGCGTTGTGGTTTCTGCGTGCACTGGTGTCTGATCCAAGATAGAAAGAAAGCTGCATTCGCAGCCTGGTAAGACCCTTCCTGAATCACTTCTGAGGCTCCCTTGTCAGGGTTTTGGCTTCCCCATCCCCTCTCCCAGTGTTATTTCTTCTTTATCACCTGTTTCTTTTTTTCACAATGGTTTTGAATTTGAGTTTATGATGAGAAGATGTCTCCTCTGCTGCTCCAGAGCCAGCTCATCAGTGCCAAGAAGCAAAAGCACCTGGTGCTTTTTCACTCAACGCACAATTAAACTCTGGAATGTGTTGCCAGAGGATGTGGTTAGTGCAGTTAGTGTAGCTGTGTTTAAAAAAGGATTGGATAAGTTCTTGGAGGAGAAGTCCATTACCTGCTATTAAGTTGACTTAGAAATCAGCCACTGCTATTACTAGCAACGGTAACATGGAATAGATTTAGTTTTTGGGTACTTGCCAGGTTCTTATGGCCTGGGTTGGCCACTGTTGGAAACAGGATGCTGGGCTTGATGGACCCTTGGTCTGACCCAGTATGGCATGTTCTTATGTTTTATGATCTACCCAGAAGATTTGCCTTGTGCCCATTACCATCATGGGCAACTTGTTTGATGGACAGTTTTGGGGTTTTTTTGTTTTAGTGTGGCCACCTGTGAGATAAGGGACTGCAGTCATTTAGGTAACTAGTTTTGGTTTTGATCTCAGGAGGCCACCTTTGGCAGCCCACCACAGCATCTACCCTTAAAATAGGGAGTCACTTCTGAGCTCAGCTGACCTTGTACACTAATGAAGTTTGGCATTTCCTACCCTCTTTGATCTCTCCAGGAAGATGCTGGACCTGAGTTAAAATTAGCCCAGGAAAAAGCTTTTGAAAAAGCAGGGAGGTTTTAAAAGGAGCCAGGGCAGCTGCCTGCGGTAAAGACAAAACCTGTGGTTTCCCCAGCGAGACCCGGGAGTTCCTGATCAAGGAAGAGCAGAGGAGGGTGTTTCAGGATGGAAGCCTGACTGTTCCAGAGCTGCAGAGTGAAAACCACGGAGCTGCAAGGTTTGTAACTCACACTGAACTACCGTCTGGCTGTATGGGACCAGGGTGCAGTGAGTATTGGCCACAATCTCTGGATCCGATTTATGAAACTGAGTGCTTATTAAAACTGAATGCAGAACGCAGCCAGCAAAGAGGATTTTTTTTTTTAAATCCAGCACTTATTATTCCAGCCATCTTCTGGGAAAGAAATGACACGGCCAGGGCAGTTATGCAAAGGAACAGTTGTTACATATGAAAAACCTAAGACTTTGAAAGGAGTTGTATTTAAAATTATGTTTTCCTGAGTGGGTATAAACATTTTTTTCCTCTCTCATCTATGCTCCATACAGTGCGGTAACTGCGTAGAGGTGTTTGATTCCTTTCTAGAGTTTCAAGTTGTTGAAATTATTGTTCATTGCTTTTTATGATGTTTTAGCATTGCTAGTGTTTCTTTGCAAATTGCTTATTTTCTTGTGATTTTCTTCCTTCTTTTCTTTTCTCATTCCCACTTTTAAGTAAACTGTTTAAAGTAGCCAGGAATCCAAAAAGTCAAATGGAAGAAAATATAAAAATAGTGATTGAAGGAAGAGCAAAAGTCGCATTGTGAGACTCCAAGATGAAGGGAGGAATATGTAGAGGCTGATGAAGAAAAAAATCTAAATTGCTTAACAAATATTTTGGTTCAGTGTTCACTGTGGAAGGACCTGGAGCAGGACCACATAAAATGAACACAAATAAGATTAGAAGTGAAGTAAACCTCAATCCATTTTCAGAACAATGCGTTTGTGAGGAGCTATCTAAACGTAAAGTAGATAAGGCAATGGGACCGGATGGGATACATCTGAGGGTATGGAAAGAGAAGTTCTGGCAAGTCCGCTGGCTGATGTATTCAATGCTTCTTTAGAGTCGGGAGGAGTTCCAAAGGACTGGAGAGAGGCAGATGTGGTTCTTGTTCTTAAAAGTGAAAGTCAGGAGGAGGCTGAGAACTATAAGCCGGTTACTCTGACCTCTGTGTTTAGCAAATTAATGGAATCACTGCTAAAACAGAGAATAGTGCAATTTCTGGAATCAAATGGATTGCAGGATCCGAGGCAGCATGGTTTTACAATATTTATTTATTTATTTTATTTATTTAACAGTTTTTTATACCGACCTTCATAGTCGATAACCATATCGGATCGGTTTACATTTTAACAAAGGGTAAACTGAGGTAACAATTCTGGTAAATAATAGTTAACAAAGGAAAAAGGAATAAGTCAAAGTTACAATTAACAAGGAATGAAAAACTTGGAGGCTTAAAGACAAGCTGGAAGGAAGATAGAGGCAGGTAGAATAAATAACATGATACGAATAATTTAACGGGTTAGAGCATATGCTTTAACCTGGAAATGCCAGTGTCCATTGTTCAGGAGGAAGTGTGTCAAAGTCCTTGTAAGAAGTGAGGCTCAAACTAGTGATTATCCGGTGGATCTGGGAAGGCTTGGTGAAAGAGCCACGTCTTTAGTCTTTTTCTGAAGGTTAAGAGGCAGGGTTCCAATCTGAGATTTGCTGGGATATTATTCCAGATAGCTGGGCCTGCAATTGAAAAAGCTCTGTCTTTGGTCGTAGAGAGGTGTGTGGCTTTAGTAGGGGGAAATTTCAGCGTGCCTTTGTGGATTTCTCTCGTTGGTCTGTTAGAGGAGTGGAGTTTGAAAGGGATGTCCAGGTCGAGTTGGAGTTGCTGATGGATGGTTTTGTGTATTAGGGTAATAGATTTGTACAGGATTCTGAATTGGGTGAGCAGATAGTTGGGTTAAGGGAGAGACATAATGTACTTGGATTCCAGTAAGATCTTTGACACAATTCAGCACAGAAGACTTATAAATAAATTGTGTGCCTTTGGTGTGGATCCTAGAGTGAGTGACTGACTGGGAGGCAACAAAGAGTAGTGGTAAATGAAGTTTATTCTGAGGAGGGGGTGTTACTAGCAGCGTGCACCAGGGATTAGTCCTTGGACTCATTTTCATGAGCAAAATAGCAGAAAGATTGGAAAAGTTTGTCTTTTTGCCAATGATATCAAAATCTTCAATAGAGTAGACAGCCAGGAAGATGTGGAGAACATGAGGAGGGATCTAGGAAAGCTTGAGGAATGGTCTAGAGACTGGCAGCTAAGATTTAATGCTAAAAAAGTGCCCTTGGTGTGGTATTCAGAGGAGTTTGGGGATGCTGTTTTACCCTCCTTCAGGCTTACAAACCTGCACTGTTTTGTTTTTTCTAGGGTTGACCTCCCGTCCCTTGGAACTGGGTAAATCTTTATACCTCAGGTGGGGGGAGGGGGATGTTACAATTTTTATAAACAAGTCAGAGTAGCAGAAGTAATCAGGAGGGAACATCAATAGGCATAAGTCAATTTGTATAGACCCTTATAGAGATGAGCAACTTATAAAAAGAAGATTTGTGAATCAGTTTGATTAATACCCCAAGAAGGTTGCAGGTTCATTGAGTTAGTTTAGAATTTTTATTTTAAGTTGCCAGTGTGAATTCCTTCCAATTCATGAGGTCTGTAGATGGTACCTTCAATAGAGATTCCAGCAAATCAATGATGTGGTACAAAATCCAGAAGATCTCATGAAAGTTTTAAAAAATCCTTTGAACTAGAACCAAACATTGGTCTGGTTCAAGTTTGAATTGTCCTCACAGCTCTAGAATCTTACCCGTTTAAAACACATGAAGCTGGTCATTGAGGTTTTTCTCTAGAAAAGTAACTGATGATTTTTTTTGTATGCATACTTTTACTGTGTACAGTAATACCCCTAGTCTGGTGCACTGCTGCCAATGAACAGGTTTAAGCTTTGAGCATGCCAGCATGGCCTTGCTTCAGCTCCCACTGTAAAAAAAAGCAGTGTTCCCAGTTTGAGACAAGTTAAGCACAGAAACACAAAATAGGTTGCAACTCATTTTTTAAATAGGAATTCATGAGGAGAAAAAAATATGACATTCATAGGGAAATGAGGGGAGAGAAGACAAGGCGTTAACACATATTTTTATTAGCATCAATAAAATGAATACATAGTAGGACTTCTATTGGGCCTGAGTGTGCACTCAAACAGAATCTCTGAGCAGGTCAAAGGCACATACATATCCTGCCCAGCTCTAAGAGAGACACATAGGCAGTCACATTTAGGGTGGATGTCCCAGCACCAGAGACTGCATTACTGACTCCTAAAAGTGAAAAGAAACTCTGAAAAGATAAAAAACCTCTTCAATCCAAAGTCACATTTAAATTGACCTCCAACAATACGTGCAGTTACATTCTCTCCGCAATGACCCTATACTGAACCTATGGGGTCACTGCCTACAGTATGAGGCTAGAGACTGCGCTACAGCCACGTAGGTGAAGACGTTCTGATTTGGTTTGAGTCATAATCCCAAAGGCTTTCACGGTGCAGAGCTCAAATCGTTTCTTTCAATTGGGACGTGGGTCTGTAAAAGCTATAAGTGAATACAGGTTAAACAACATCGAAATAATAAGTGCATTCATTCTATAGAAACATTTTTACCAGCTAAAGAAAAGAAGAAAAGGGAATAGATTGAAATCAAATGATTGCCACCGTACAAGGCTAAACATGAGAGGAAGGTGCAAGGATCAGCAGTCAGGCATCACAGTATTAATTCTTGCACCGATTTGTATTTATTTATTTTAAACAAATGTGTTTATTTAAATTTTCCATATATACCTGCTAACTAGCTCATTTAAATGTAATCCTCTTGCCTCCTGAAGCATCCAGTGTCCCCCAACAAGTAAACTTGCCACAAACATTTTGGGTTTAGAAAGAAGGGCCAGGTAAGAACCGGTGTTTTAATTGGGCCAGGAGGGCCTACCTCTTTTTGTCGCGTGCGATAATCGCCGCGATCTGCAATAACGGCTATGGTCGCGCGATGAAAAGTGTTTTTCCCCCTGCACCACAGGAAAAAAAGGTGTAGTTATTTCCAGCATTAAATCCCGCGCTACTGTGCGTTAACCTACCAATTTGCACTTAACTCCTCCCACTTGCATAACAAATTTAAAATTTGCATGCTAACTTGCGATGCAATATTTATCACGTGCGTTAGACCCATTTAACCTGCGTTTGGGCCCTAACCCAGCAAATTATGTGCCGGATTTTCAAAGGATTTACCCGCGTAACTGGTCTTATGTGCACCGGGCCTATTTTCAAAAGGCCCGGTGACACGCGTAAAGCCCTGGGACGCATGTAAGTCCCGGGGCGGGGCTAGAGGCTCCCGGCACAGCGGCCGGTTTGGGGCCATTTGCCGCTGTGCTGGGGATTGTGCGCCAGCAACCTGCCGGCGCGTGCAACTTACTTCAGCCCCAGGGTAGCGGCCTGGAATGGAACGGGGGAAGGCAGCTCGGCTCGGCGCACACAAGGTGCACCCCCTTTGGGGTGCCGACCCCCGATTTTATAACTTGCACACGCACATGTACACCCGCTCGCCGTTTTGAAAATCCTCTATTTTATTAGCCTAATAGAGGACAAAAATGCCCCCTTTGATTCATTTACTTTAAAAGAGGAATGAGCAATCATTTTAAAATGCTTGGGCCTTAAAATAAATATTAAAGCATGGTGTTTCAAACAACTTTGTTTTCATCTCAATTAAACTGATATTTCGCATACACATCTAAATGGGGTCACTATGTGTTCCTGGCAACCCGATACTTAAAATGCAGCATCTATTAAAAAAAAAAAAAAAAAAAGCAATTTTTGTGTGAATTAATGATGAGCTTCTATTGCCAATTACTGTGCCTGAGTGGTTCAGCTAGAAGAAAATCTCCTAGAAAATACTGAGCAATGTCAGGAAAAAGCAGCCCGACAGACTCGAAAGTTCCCAGAGGAACAAAATCGCAGCCTCTCAAGGGCCCTATCTCACAGGAAACAGCTTCCCAATTAGTTTACTCCAGACATGCTCACCTCTCCATGGTGAGACTTTTTGGTCCATGTTTATCTTCCATCTGTGCATTTCTTGTGCCACGCACAGTACGGTCAGCTTTTAAAGCTGAAACCTTATCTGGTTTGAGGCTGCATTTCACATTAGCAAAAGCTAAGCAGTAGCATGATTACCATTATAATTGCTTTCTGTATTTTCTTTTTAAAGCACAGTTATTCATCAGTGCTCCGCCATAAATTCAATTGAATCTTCAGCAAAAGACAAGTATAGGGGGAACGTAGTGCAGGTTACTAAGAAGAAAAGGCCGACTGCTAACAGACCTACGTGGCAAAAATGTTTGGTTCGATTCATTTTGCACAGTGATTTGTTTCGGTCGGTTTGGGGGCCAAAAAGATTATTCGTTGATTCATGTCCCTTGGACATTCGTTTTCCATTAAAGTCAATGGGAATAGCAATGCAGCCAATTTCTGTCTCTAAACCCGGGGTTTTCTATTGAAGTTTAGTGAAACTTACAGGCAGACAGCAACAGCAGCAGGAGGAAGAGCTCTCAAGACAACAAGAGAGCAGCAAAATGGCATTAAGAGAAGCCATGATAGGGCAAATCAGCTGAAACAGAGGCATCAATGCACCAAGGAGCTGTAAGAGAGCCAAAGGGTGCAATCAACAATGACAAGAGTACCTCCAGGCACTAAAAAAGGGGGACAAGATACCAGCAACAATAGGCATCAAGCACTGTGAGGGTGGCAAAACCGTACTAGAAGTGGCATGAGTTCCCCGGGGTACCATGAGAAGGGCAGAAGCGGGCAGGCAGTAACAGTGGCATAACAACGCAGCAAGGCTTTGAAGCAGGAGAAAAAGCACGAGGAGGAGAAGAATTGTTTTTGTTCGCTTTGGGGGGGGGGGGGTCAAAACATCTGAGTTTAACCAAGAGAGAGGCAAGGCGCAGGCAGCAGGCAAGGCAGCCACCGTGGTACAATAGCAAAGCAAAGAGCTGAACCAGAAGAGATACAGGGCAAGAGGAATGGGCTGAGCAGAAGCGGCAGGAGTGGCAACTGCCAACAACATAGCAAGGCATGGGGTTCACTGGTGGGCATTGGTTCACGGTTAACTGTGCACTCTGGCCTTCTGCCACTTGTAGGAAAATTCAGGGAAATCTAGCAATGGGTTCATTTTAAGAAAGACCAACTTTTCCATCAAATCTGGTGCTATCGGTGAACCATGTGAACTCATAATGTCTCTCCCATTGTGAAGACTTGCTAAGCACATTGGTGGTGGCTAGAAAAAGAAATGCGGGGACACTTTGGCAAGGTCTAAGAGGTAGTACATGACTGAAATTTGTTCAGGGGTCTCCAGAGGGTCACTTTCCCTCACCTCCCCGATCCTAGCACTCTCCTCCTTACCTCCCCTCCTGTTAATCTGATGTTGCCAGCCCACTGCTGCAGTCTTGTTCCTCTGTACCAGCTGATAGGAAGGCAGTCATACTTCACTTCCAGTCTAAGTAGGTCAATACAAACTCTCCGCAGCCTTTTTCTGGCCAGTGTGGCATGAGTCATCTTCTTCCTTCTGATCCCTGTGGGCTGGTGTATAATACTACTCTGACAGCAACACTCTGGGTCAAATCTGTTCCTAAGTATGGCTGACAGGGAATTAGGCTGCAGCTCCACACTGCATATATATTTTTATGCTATAGTTAATTAACCAGCTATATTCCTTTGAATACAGCCAGTTGTGCCTCAAGTTACCTAGCCACACGTGGCCAGAAAACTTTAGGAATGCTCTGAGGTCATTGAAGCATAGAGCAGTGATAAAATTGCATCAACAGTATAAACGCTTATTGGTTAAGGGTAGTAACTGCCACACCAGCAAGTTACCCCCATGAACTTTTTTCTTCATTTCCATCCTCTAACCTTTAGGGATCCACAGTGTTTATCCCATGCCCCTTTGAATTCTTTCACTGTCTTTGTCTTCACCACCTGCTCCAGAATTGCATTCCAGGCCTCCACTACCCACTCCGTGTAGAAATATTTCCTGATGTTGTTCTGAGTTATCCTCCCTGAAGTTTCATTTCATGATCCCTAGTTCTACTGATTTCATTCCAACGGAAAAGGTTTGTTGATTGTGCATCATTAAAACCTTTCAGATATCTGAAGGTCTATATCATATCTCCCCTGCACCTCCTCTCCTCCAGGGTATACATATTTCTCATAAATCATTTGATGGAGATCCCACACCATTTTGGTCACCTTTCTCTGGGCTACCTCCATCCTGTCCCTGTCCCTTTTGAGATACGGTCTTCAGAACTGAACACAGAACTCCAGGTGAGGCCTCACCAAGTACCTGTAAAGGGGATTATCACTTCCTTTTTCTTACTGGTTATTCCTCTCTCTATGCAGCCCAGCATCCTTCTGGCTTTAGCTATCGCCTTGTCACATTGTTTCGCTGTCTTTTGATCGCGAGACACTATCACTCCAAGGTACTTCCCTTGGTCCATGCACAACAACCTTTCACCCCCCAACTCATACAGCTCTTTTGGATTACTGCAACCCAGATGCAGGACTCTGCACTTCTTAGCATTGAATCCCAGCTTCCATATCTCCAACCACTGTTCAAGCTTCCTTAAATCATGTCTCATTCGCTCTACTCCTTCTGGCATGTCTACTCTGTTGCAGATCTTAGTATCATCCACAAATAGTCAAACTTTACCTTCTATCCTTTCCGCAATGTCACTGAGAAAGATATTGAACAGAACCTGTCCCAACACTGATCCTTGCGGCACTCTGCTTAACTTTGTTCTCTCTTCAGAATAGGTTACAATTACCATTATTCACTGTCTTCTATCTATCAAATAGTTTGTAATCCATGCCACCACCTTGCCTCATTCCCAAGCTTCTCATTTTATTCATAAGCCTCTTATGCAGGACCATATCAAAAGCTTTGCTGAAATCTAAGTAGATCACATTGAGTGCTCTTCCTCAATCCCGTGGCACCACTCCCGTTTCCAGGGATCTATTGAAGAGGTCACGCAGCAGACCCGCCAGCACATCTCTGAGCTCCCTCAGTATCCCGGGATGAACCTCATCTGGCCCCATGGCCTTGTCCACTTTCAGTTTTCCTAGCTCTTCTTATGCATTCTCTTCTGTAAAAGGAGTTTCATCCACCCATCTCTATCTATCATCTTGTCAACCAGCAAAGGTCCTTCTCCAGGGTCTTCTTTGGTGAACATTGAACTGAAGTATTTGTTAAATATTTCTTCCATGTCTTCATCTCTCTCCACACATTGCTCCCATTCACCTTTCAGTTTCACTATACCACTTCAGGGCTCCCTTCTTTCTCTGATATATCTGAAAAATGTTTTGTCTCCTCGCTTTACCCATATGGCAGTCCTTTCTTCTACTTGACTTCTTGCTTTCCTGATTCCTTTCTTCATCTCTCTCAGTTTTCACAGATATTCTTCTTTTTGTTCTTTCTTTTTGGAATCCTTTATACTTCTCGAATGCTGTTCATTTTGCCTTAATTTTTTCAGCCACCTCCTTAGAGAACCAGATCAATTTCTTTTTCCTCTTACTCTTCTTTACTTTCCTAACATATAGATTTGTTTCCTTTGTAATAGCTCCCTGAGAGAAATATGCTTTCACCCACGGGCTCATAGAAACAACTTCCCTGTAGGACAATTCCTACGCATTTGTCACAATTGATCCACGAAAGCTGAGTTTTTCATTCACGTGCAAGAGCTAAGCGCATGCTTGATAGACCATGGGTACCCTTTTCACATCATCAAGAAAGCCTATAAGAGGGCCTCTAATGTGGAAAGAACTTGGCCACTTTGTCATAAACAAGATACAGAAGCCACTTCCTTAGTATGCTTATTACAATACTCTCATCTTGTGCCGTCGATAGCATCACTCATCTTTAAATATTGTCAATATTTTTTAATCCACCTTTGATTGCCTTCAAAAGAGAAAAGAATATTAGAGACTTTGTTGTTCACTCTGAGTTAACCCTTTACCACTGTTACAAAATCACCTCTTCGTCGGGGCCATAGCCAGTGTGGCCATTGTATGTTTTGTGCCCTGAGTATCATGGGCAGTCAATGGACCCATCCAGGTTCAGGCAAGGTCATTAACTTTACAAGTGCTACAAATTGTCTTTCTACTTTTGTCATCTATTTTATACAATGCCCTAGTCAGAAGATCTATATTGATCGTATAAAATGTTGCATCAAAATCAGGTCATAGAGAATAAAAGTTGTATCAACATTAGCAAGATACAGGCTCCAATGGTTTTGCACAAGCACTGTTTCACTGATCTCAGGTGGGGCATTCTTGAACCATCGTTATACCGACCAGGGGAAAAAATAGAGTCACCAAGTTAAACTTACCAGAGCAATTTTGGATTTTCTATATAAACTGTTTCTCCCCATGGACTAAACCTTGAAACTGAATGGTATACATTAATTTTAAAATCTTTGCTTAAAAAGATTTTGAAAATTCTAGTTTACGTTGACTGTATATACAGCTTCTGTGGAGTCCGCCTCTGGCTTCTGTTTTACATTTTTGTGCCAGAATCTCGGCATCATGAGTAACATTTGTCCTCCGATTCATTGAACATGAGAACTGTACATATTTCTGTGCTCTCTATATTTGTTTACATTTTGAAAAATTCAATTTAAGGTACTTTTCCATTTGCAATCATGTTTAGAAAATAAGATATCTGTTTATCGATATCTGCTTGAAGTGATTGTATCTATATTTTTATTTTTTCATTTTAGCAAAAAACTTGTACTCATCATATTAACCATGAGAGAGAAATGACCCCGATGCAGGGTTCGAAACATGGCTCCATGTTGGGGAATTGTTGCCACTACACAAGATAAGATAAGTGCATATTACTTGCATTCTAGAAAAAAATAAAAAAATATAAACAAACAATCTGTCAGCCTATGATTAAGCATAAGGCAAATGAAGGTATAATTGTTACCAGAAGTGCCTATTATGATTGGCCAATGATGATGGCTAAATATTTATAAAAAGGACTTTTGTTGTTCATTCCTTAGTCGATCTTCTTATTTAATCTTTGATTATTTGAGTTTCACCACATTTGATTAGTCCATTCTATATTTGTAACACCATTTGTAACATCATATTGCGAAGGGAACAGCTGGATTAAGTGGGTATTATACTTTGTGATTTCTTTACCATCACAGGGGTGCAGAATGGTTTAAATTAAAATAATAAGATTGAATGAATATAAAATTGCTCCTGAATACAGGTTATTACTGCTTCCTATAAGGTGAATTTTAAAAGCCGTTCACATGCTGAAATTCAAAGATGGGTGCACATCTGGCACTTGTGAGTGTCCACTTGATGTTATAAGGTGGGCAGATGCATGCACAAGTGCTGATGCACAAATATCTTGCATCAGCCAAAAAAGGGGTGGGGCATGGGCATTTCAGCGCAGGGTCAAGAGATGTGTGTGCAAATATCTATGCACCTGTGCCACATAGGTATCTGTGAGGGGTTTCAGGAGTCTGGAGTAACTTGAGGGAGTGCATGCTAGAACAGGGGAGTTTGGGAGGATGAACTGGTGAAACTGGTCCTCGGCTTGACATGCATCTGTTATAAAATACAGGCAGATGCGCATCTGTAAAACAGCTTATGCTGCTGGGCGCTCAAGCTTAAAACTAGGTGCACAGATACATGCACCTAGGCTATTTTATAACATGTGCACTCATGTTATAAAATTTCTGTATCTTTGGGAGTGTGCCGATGCGCACGCGTTCATGTGCACCTACTCACTCGTTTGAAAGTTACTGCCCCTGTGCACTTTTGAAATATTGACAGAGTGCCTCAAGAGAAAGGAAACACTCGGATGAGCAGGAAACAAGTTCGAGCCAAGTGTCCAAATCTAGAACATAGCATTTAAAATTAAAACTGGCCCTTTTTTTAAAAAATTTATTTTTTGCTTTTTTTTTTTTTTTACAAGCCTGCTCTCATAAAATTACGATTAAGCCTTGTCCCTGAAAGTAAAAGTAATTTTTTTATTTGCTTCTCAATGGCAGTCAGATTCTTCAATAGCAAGATCCTCTCGCTAACAAAAAAATATTTCAAGTTCCAGCTCATCCTCCCTTGCACATAAAAGGCAATTTGTGTGCATGAGATGTTTGTCTGTATTGTGCATAGGCAATAGATGCAGAGTGAGTGGCTGACTCAGAACATGCCCACGTATGTACAGGAACATCCCTGTGTGCATGGATGTTCCTGCACATACATGGGCCATTCACTGTGCATAACCCTGGTGGCTCGGGGTCAGCAGTGCAGTGGCTTGCCCAAATAGGGGTGGGACAGCAAAAAAAAGAGAACTGTGCCAGAGGAAAGGCATGGTCCGCTACGCCAGAGGTAGGGACACTGTGCCGTGATGTCTACAGGCGAAGGCTGTGCCCACCTGTTCTCTTGTGACAGTCCCTTTTGGCTAGTTTATTTATTGCAAAGAAAGGCTGATGCATATTTGGACTGGAACACTATGTTAACCAAATGTGCATGCAAGAGTGCCATGGTTTCATTCCTTGTGAAATGGAAAACTTCTTCTGGTCCCATTATGCACAACTGCACCAGAAAGCAACTGCTAAAGCAGCAACGCCTTGTGCTTGATCGGGTTTGGCCAAATGTGAGCCCAGTTGGGCCAGCCCGGTGGATCAGTAGCAGTGTTGGGCACTGCCATGAAGAGGACTCAGGTCCGGTTCACGGTTCAGGTCCTCTACTCTCCAAGATGAGCAGGGCTGCGGTTTTCTGGAAGGATCCTGGGCACATGGTCAATGCAATGAGTGGACTAAAGAAAATCTCTGGCTATTTGTGAACAAAGGCTCATGGTGCCAGATCCTAGCCCCTAGGTGACAATTGAACTGGAAGCCCACAAGAAGAACTGATGCTCTCATCTCTCCCCACCCCCCAAAAAAAAAAAGACTTCAGCACAACACATGGTGATTTTCCAGCCTTCTGGTGCAAGGATTGCAGACTTTTTTTTTTTCCATATTTCTCAGACTTAGTAGAAAAATACTTTTCAGGAATAATGTTTGAGTGAGCTGGAACAGGCTTCCGATTGGGCTGGAAGCCAGAGACAAAAAAAAAAAAAAAAAGGCAGTAGGAGGAAGCTGCCTGGCTCCAAAATATTACAATGAAAGTGAAAGGAAAGAAATAGTGAAAGGTCCTTCCAGGAGCAAGAGGAGCCATTTTTAAGGGTTTTCAGCTACGACTATAGGAGGCCTAAATGGGCACCTGCTGCCGTCTTATCGTTATCCTCTTTCTCCCAGCGGACGGCCAATAGCAGAAAAGGGGCTACGCGAAAGCAAGTCATGCAAGGAGGTGTGTCATCACTTTCCAACGACAACTGGCTTTCTCCCGTGTCGGGCACAACAACTCAATGGAAGAACATCAAAGCTCGAGGGATTCGATGCCACTCGTGGGCAATGTAGGAGATGAAAAAGAGGTGTCGCTATTTTCCTCCCCCCCCCCCTCCCCTCCAATCCTGCTTTCAGACCTCATCCAGTGCCAGTGGGGAAAAAAAAATGTTATAGGAAGGAGAGAAATTCACAAAAACCGCATGTAATGTCCTTGATGCAAATGTCATGTCTAAAGGACAAAAAAAAAAAAGGTTCAACCCTGAACTGCCAACCTACTTAGAAAACTGTAAAACAAGCGAGCAGATGTTCTCCAAGGGTCCAATGTGAAGCTTTTAAGAGAAACATAATTGTGCAGCAGACACAGTGCGAAAATACGCTGCTGATGAATTATGAATTGCTGATGGGAATTGAAGCCCTCTCGTAGTGTACAATTACTCCAACCATTTTCCAGTTTTCACACTTAACCCCAAACATGTACCTGCGCGCGTATGATGGAGCGGCCGCCCGTTCTCGTCAGCAAGGGGAGCCCATCTATCAAACTCTTCAAAGGCTGGGAAGCTTCTGGAAAAGGGGCCGGAGTGTCTAAAGGGACTTCAGTTCCTTAAAGTGTCAGCAACATGCCCCTAGACCCCCCCAAGGCTTCTTCCACTGAAAATAAAAAGGAACCTATAAATTGTTCATCCCATCAGTCATAAAGAAACAAACATTTTCTGTGGGCACATTTTATTCTTTTTTATTCGCGCTGACAGTATTTCTCAAGCGAGTCCTGAGGCCCGTCTCCTAGCCGCTCTGCTTTTCAGGATGTCCACAATGACTATGCACGAGATAGATTTATATGCGCAGTTCCTCTTCTGTAAACAAATCTCATGCATATTCATTGCGGGTATCCTGAAAACCAGACTGGCTAGGAGACGGGCCTCCAGGGCAGGCTTAGCACACTGGTCCTCCTCCCAGAGCTGCGCCTCGTTCAAGTCCTGCCAGTGGCTGATCCCGACGGCCTCAGTGAATTAGGAATGGGGGGTGTAATTTCATATTGTCTCTGTAAGTTAGACATGAGAAAGGAGAGGTACTGGATGTGAACCAGGCTGGGGGATCTTGTATGCTCATCTGCCCAAGATGGTAGCATACAAATAAGGAAGACGATAGAAACTGTCCAGAACAAGGGGTGAGATCTTACGAGCAGTACTGCTATAGGGCTGGCCGCTGGGATAGATCCTTAGCAATGTGGACAGATATATCTGGGAAGACTGGATAGACTGGTTGGTCTTTTTCCATTATCATCTACTATGTTACCATGAGACCCTCTTAGCAAATTGTGCTAATGTGCATTAATGCTTGTTATTGGTCAGTAGGCCCTATTGACATTTATGGAGTCTGTGGACTAATAAAGCACTTTAATGCACAACAGCATGCATTAATACACTAGGGGACAATTTATCAAATTGTGCTATATTACTAATACTCTCCTCCTGGGTCCTGATTTGCAAATTGTGCCTACCAGCCCTGAGGTAGGTGCCATGTTGCTTTATGGCCGCACGCTATAGTGCCATATAACGAAACAGTGCCAGCCTCTGACCTGGGGAGACAGCAGTGACGGGGGGGACCCCATCCACAGAAGAGGTAAGAGGTGTCCGCGGAAGGGGCGGGGGGAATTTCCATTTTTAAATTTCTGCAGTACTGAGTTTAATTTTGGTAGGCCCCTTAGTTTCCTTTTGTTTTTGATCTCCAGCTTTTTTTCCCATTGCTTTTCATTTCAAATAAACAAACAGAAACAAGCATCAAATGAAATGAAAGAAAAAACTGACACAAAAAAACGAAATAATGTTTTTTATGCGTACCCCTAATAATCTTTAGGGATATCCCGACAACCCAAGAGGATTGCTGTGCATGAGAATTGGAAGTTGCCAACCCTTGTAGGCTCTCTCCCTATTTTTGGAGAGTAAGAAAAGCTTTCTCATCTTATTTTTCTTAAAGTCCTAATGCTGTGGGTAGGAGAAGGAGTAGAGTTTTCCCAAAGTGGAAGACAGATCTTAGGAATTTTTCTCAAGGAAAAAGAGTCCTATTTTTTGGGGGGGGGGGGGGTCTGAAGTGATTTTCCAAGTGGTTCGCCAGCAAGGGATCTGGAAATTCTCCTGGCTGTTGTATTTTGGTGAGGAGAAAGCGTTTTCTTTTTTTCAATTTTTTGCTAACTATTCAGGTTGATGTACAAGGGGATTGAACCCATACGGCACTAAACCTGAAGAGAGAGAAGGAGAGGAGACTGCCCTGCAGCGCAGCAGAGCCACTGGAATTTAGACATCGAGGGAGGTCCTAGAAGGTAAAGGAATCCCTAGAGTTCGCCCTTCAGGAGATCCTGCAAGTGGAACGCCAGGGAATCCAAACAGAGTGTGGCAAGTGATTGAAAGTGGAGGAAACCAGATTCATCCCCATGTAAATGCACTTTACGTCAGATTATCACTACTGAAGAAACTGATTATTAAGTAAAAGTTAACTGTTGCAGTAAAGCAAGCCCAGCTGTTTAATCTCCATGTGCATAGGAGAATCTTCCTTCCCCCATTCTGCCTCCACAGTATATGTATGTTTCTTTGTTATGCTGCCACCCAGTGTCATTTTGTGATATTGCATTGTTATGGGTTCAGACCATGCACACTGGGATCCTGCCCAGGGGCTCTGACCTGGGAGGCTATTCTCATATAAACACACACAACTACTGGGATTATACCTAGGGGCTTGAACCTAAGAGCTAATTCCCAACACAAAGAGCCACACACAAACTTTGATTCAGTACATCATAGTTCCAGGTAAGAAAGCAAGTTTTTTTGCGCAAAAGGAGGATAGAACAAATAAAATCAGATCATATAGATGAAGTAATGGTAGATAATAACAATTGTTACATAGATATAAAAAGCTTACATTTCCAAAGGATCAGCCATTCCATCATATCCAAGGCTCTCTCTCCCCTCTCTTTCGTGCTGTCTCTCTTTTTACACTACAAATGCTTGTGGGGAAAAAGCGATGTTCCATCCCTCTGAGTTCTTATCAAATTTCAGACACAGCTGTGTGGCCTACATTCTCCCTCTCAGGCTCTCTCATCATAGACAGTGGAATAACTAAACAGACTCTTGCTTGTTCATAAACATTTCACAGTGCAAGACACTAAACAGGAGTTCACTCAGAGGTTGGCCTGTGGCCTTCAAACTAGTTTGTGTCTGGGTGAAAACTCTGAATCCATATGGTCTATCCTCTATATACATCCTCAGCAAAAGTAACAAAAAATGACTCTAACATGCATACCTTAGATTCTCTGCATGTTGTAGAGCCCTTTTTTTTCTGATTGGTTATTGTTTGAATGTTTCTGAGCTCCTTATTGGATCTATCCTAGAGATAGAGAAATACCTACAGTACCTGAATGTAATCCTGAATGTAATCCATTCTGAAGTGCCTGAAAAGCAGAATATAAATAAGTAAATAAATGATTCCTATTTTGCCTTACCTCTCTGAGTTCTCTTGCCTTTTTCTATTTGTCCCTTGCCCCAAGGAATGCCTGGGACAATTTATTTCCTGCAGACACTTTTAGTTACAAAAGGCTCTTTGCAAGCTAACTTCCTGAGTCCTTCTCTACAGGCTCCTTAAAGCATTGCTTTTTCACCTATTTATTCCTATCCCACTACTATTCACTAGTATCTAAAGCTTCTACTATAATTGTCTCTTCCCTGACTACTGGCTTCCAGAAACCTAACAGCTGAATTGGACCCTGCTATCGGTGTAGCTATGTTTGATACCCTGACATCCGTGATGAGTTTGAAATGTTCAACTTTCTAATAAATGTTATTTGGCATTCAAGAATTTAGTTTTCTGGTTTTTGAAGCTGGGAAAGTAAAAAGGTTTAACTGTTTTGCAATTCAAGCAAAGATATATGATTGTAAGAATGCTACATTGCGAATGGGCTCTGCTGAACCTCCAGGAAAGCTTCCCTTGATGGTGAGGATATGGGGGTACATGTTTAATATAGAATATAGAGAAAAATATTAGCACAAAAATGCAATCAATAAAATAGTAAAAATCAGGTGTCAATATATCACAAAAAATGGGTAATAAAATGTGCATAACCCAAATCAAAAAGGTCCCAACATAGCCATGCTTTGCAAACTGCCTGCATCAGGAGAACTTTCAAATCTGGGTTATATGCATTTTATTACCCTTTTTTGTGATTTATTGACACCTGAATTTTACTGTTTCAGCTTATTTTATTGATTGAACTGCTTTTGTGCTACCATTTTCCTCTATATTTTGTAATAAACCTTTGTATTTTTTTTTCCCAGATTAAGATATTTCATCTGTCTGGGCTTACCCAGTCCTTTTCACCTGATAAACTCTCCAAATTTTGGCCTTTAAATATTGGTCTGCACCAGACTCCATATAAAAAAGATACCCCTACAGATTAATTTATGTACAAAATATATAAGGCATTAAAGTTTAATGTTTAAATGCAAAAATTTACAGACATCGAGTCTCTGAAAGCTGGCAGAAACCATATACCATTTTTGCTGAGAAAGAGCTGAATAATTTTGTCAGCAAACGATGCCAGTATGTTCATTGAGAGATAATTGTAAGGAAGATAGCACCTTCTGAGCGAAGGTGCACAATGGAAAAGTTTGATCAAGATTTTACTAACATTTCTTGAGAAGGTGTTCCCTGCAGCAGTGCAGGAGACTTAGGGGTAGATTTTCAAAGGGTTACGCGCGTAACCCTTTAAAAACCCTCCTGCGCGCGCCGAGCCTACTTTGCATAGGCTCGGCGGCACGCATGTCCCGGGGCTTTGAAAAAGGGACGGGAAAGGGGCGGGGACATGGGCATGGTGCAGGTTCGGGAGCGGTCCGGGGGTGGGACCGAGGCCTCTGGCACAGCGGCTGTGCTGGGGGATGGCGCGCAAGATACACCTGCCAGAGGCAGGCGTAAATACTTGAAATAAGGTGGGTGGGGGGATTTAGGTAGGGCTGGGGATGGGTTAGATAGGGGAAGGTGGGGGGGAGCGGAAGAAAAGTTCCCTCCGAGGCCGCTCCAATGACCTAAGGATACCATACAAGTATATACTGTATGTATGTCATGTTTTAAACCATTGTGATCCCTCCAAGGCCGCTCCGATTTCGGAGCAGGCTTGGAGGGAACAGGGAAAGCCATCGAGGCTCCCCTAGGGCTCGGTGCACGCCGACCCTGAATTTTATAACATGCGCGCGATAGCGCGCGCATGTTATAAAATCAGGTGTACATTTGTGCGTGCCGGGTAGTGTGCACAAATGTACCCCGCGCGCACTGGTTTCAAAATCTGCCCCTCAATGAGCATATGTGCAGTATTCCTCCACGTAACAGACTGACTGATTATGCTAAACTATTATAGAGTGACCAATTAGCCAGAGCACCGCCATGCAAAATTATAACGAAGCAAAACATGCAGCAACATCAGGAGAAGCACATCCAGCAAGAGAAAAAGAGGATAAACACTGCATTCTGTGGACTGGCCTGAATAAAGCTATAGTTAAACAATGGTATTCAATGTTGAGAGCTCTACTGAGGAATGGTAATTGCCAGCAATTTGAGTTCTCTCTCTCGAGACAAAGGTGAGATTGCATGAGGACAGTCAAGAGTATTTGTCTTCTACAGAATCATGAATGTCAAGGGGATTATAGCTATTAGTGTGCGTATTTAAAATAAATATACAAATGTTTAATTTTACAGAGAAAGTTACTAGCCATATACCTCATTGGTTCTTGCTTTTTAGATGACCTAAGGATACCATGCAAGTATATACTGTATGTATGTCATGTTTTAAACCATTGTGATCTTTATTTGGTACAATGGTATATAAAATGGCTAAATAAATAAATAAAGTAATGTGCTCCCTTTTGAAGATTTGGCTATAGGGTTGGGATGGCCACAAAGACTTGGGTATTTACCAAGAAGCAGTTGCCTGCTGTAATTAGTTGCCGAGTGATTGATTGAAATGGCCTTTGTTCTAAGACACCAGTAAGATGAACTGTGAGATACGAAGTGAAAGGCTTAAGTACCAGAAGGAACCCAAGTGTTGCTGTATCCAACCCAGCCAAGATGTAGTCCATACTCTTAAAAAGTAATTATATTTGACTTAAACATTTTTTATGCTACATCAGTGTTTCTGTATACATTGAAATTTAGGTCTGAGCAGTATTTGGATCATGCCTTCTGTGAATACTTGGCTAAGCAGGGTCGGATCTAGCTAAAACCTGGATCCTAGGTACCAGCAGGCCAATGATCTATCATCAAGCACTATAAACTACAAACGCAAGAAGAAGCATGAATGGAAGTCTGAGATCATCAACCAATTTTCTTTTCTTTTTAGGCCTTGCCATTTCCTCCTTTGGGCTTCCAGCACAGTCGGAAATTGGCTGGGATCCAGCACCATGAGCCTTAATTTGTAACTAGCCGGAGATTGTTCCCTCTTTTACATCCTCCTCCCAAGTCACTGAGCCCAGGCGTTGTATCGACTGCCTTTGGTTGGAGGCCATGCACTAGTGTTCTCCTTTACGGACTCTAAGTCTGAGAACTTGGTGTCAATATTACTCATTGCACAACGACTGGGACTCCACCTGGCCCCCCCACCACAGGTACTGCGAATGCTGCCTTCGTATGCACCGAAGCACCGGGCAGGCCCCCCCCCCAGTACCCCTCGTCCTGCCTGCCCCCCAGGAAATTGGGGACAATGTAAATCATTTTTCTGTGTCAATAAAAATCCCCTTTTTTGGATGATGTTTGGTGGGTTTTCCTAGGCTTAGCAGTTTGTGTATGTGAACACTGACCAGAAGTGTGGGTGCTTGTGCACAGGGTAGGCCTCGATACTCTATACTGGTGAGAGGGTGATAAAGAGATGTTAATGAGAGAGGAGGAGCCTGTGTGGATAGTATGGCTCCAAGGAAACTGATCGTCATCAGACTAGTGCTGCAGTAAGCCCAGTATTTTGTCTTTAAAAGTGGCCAGACAGGTCCACATGGAAGGTTTTGCTATTATTTCCTGAAACCTTTTTACAAATCCATTCAAATGGAACTGAATAGTGTAGAAGAGAATAGTATGGCACGGGCTTTCCCCATAGGAAATAATGGGAGCTCTGTAGAGAAAGGGGAGGTTGACCAGGATTACTCCTACTCCGAACTGCAGAAAATTTATCACAGGTAGAAACCCTAAAGAGAGTGTCCAGGTGGGTGATTAAGCTTTGGGGGGCGGGAGCAGAGGCAGAGAGGAATCTACTAATGGACAGTATATGCAGGATCCGCTTCAAATATCTTTATTTAGGGACTTGCAAATAACTTTTGTGGGTTTGAAAACACACCAAATAATGGGCAATTATTTCTTTTGATGAGGGTAAATATTCAGGGAAACACCATATTTCCCTGCTATTTGTCTCCTCAAGGTCAAACCTGCTGGCAGTGAATTGATCCTCAAATGGGTACCTGTGACAATGGGAGAAAATGTGACTTGCCCAAGGTCACAGTGAGTGTCACAATTTGAACCCATATCTCCTGGCTCCTGGTCCTTTATACTAACCCCCGGGCCTCCTGTTCTCTCCTACTGAAGGTGTTTTATCAACCTGTATTCAGCAAAATTGATGCCAGGAAGCCAATGAGGCTCTCTCTGCGTGAGCTCAACAATTAAAACGAATCAGCTACTGTTTTATTCTAGATAAACAAGGCAGGTTCAACATTTATCAGCCTAAAAAACAATAATTTTATAAACTTCTCATTGAAAAATAATTGTGTGTATTCCTTGATTTATTTTTAAAGGCTTAAGCAATTGCAGTTCATTTTCTTCTACTGGATTGTTTAATTTGAGACCAAATGTGGCCCACGACTGTCCTTAGAATTACATTCTCACACTGGCGCAGCAAGAAAGTGATACCGGGACTGCAAAATCTTGTTTCACTACTAGCCACACTGCAGCTTTTATTCATACAAATACAAAATCAAGGTGGCTGATGAAGTGACACAAATATAGCACCTCTGGAATAGCTTTCATGGGAAGACGACGAATTATATATATTTTTTTTCTCATTTGACATAGTAAGCAGACAACCACGGATAGCAGTCAGCTGGGAAGTTACCATGCCCTAGTGAAAGGTGGAAGTAACCTTGAAATACTTCAGGAAAAGCGCCCGGCTCCCTCCTTGGTGGAGAAGGGTATCGCTGCAATAAATGAAATGTCAAAGCAAAGGTGGACTTCACTCCCAAACAAACACCTCACGCTTTATCCCTGAATGACTTTTGTGCATCCTCAGTGAATTAACGCTCCCTTAATGGCGCTCGGCCGAATCATGGACGGACTGCTGAAGGTGGCGTCTTACATATCCAGCATATACTTTTTGCAAGGCTGTTTTTTGGGGGGTTTTCTCAACATCCCTTTCTCCTTTGGGAAATGCATTAGCAGCAGAAAAAGAAGTATTTTTCCAATCGAGATACTGAAGAAGATCCCCTCGCTTTACCTAACATTGCTACAGTTAAGCACGAGCATTTCCGTACAGTGTATACCTTGGCTGCACTTCAGCTGTTATTGTAGAACAGAAGCTATATCCATCTGTAACTATCACTTAAACTGAATGTTAGCTCTTAATTACATTCCCAATATGACATGAATAGCCAGTAAATCTATTGTCTCCCCCACAACATAAAAATAATTCTTTTCTTTCAAAACCGAATGTAGAAATGGACAAATACAAATCATTACAAACACAATTTTTTTTTTTTTTTTGCAGCAACCAGTTTTGTCTTCTTGGTCGACATTCAGGCCTGGTGAATTAAAAGACTAAAGAGGCAGATTTCCTAGAGGTCACAATGTACCCAGAGTACCGCGGGTCCTGTCATCGTATGTGCTTGCAGCTGATACTCAGACCGATGCAAATAAAATGCGTCTGGCAGAGCACGCGGTTTAACCCTCAGTTGTGTGCATGCGTCTTGGGGCCGACGCAGTATTTGTGCGCAGAAAAACGGGCGCTCACTGCTGAGCACCCGTTTTCCTAACACGCGCCCCCAGTTGCCACCTCTCCTGCTGTGCCAGGGAAAATCTTTGCGTCTCTAGCGCCTCCTCAGCATCGGATGCACAGGAGAGGTGGCCGTCAGTGCAGATTGGGAAAAGGGAGGCTTAATCAGCAAGCATCCGTTTTCTCCTGCTACCGGCAGAGGCACTCACAAGATACATGGCCTGGATCGTGCGTCTGGTGTACGTATATTGGGCATCCAAAAAGGGTTTTTTCAAAAGCTTTTTTTTTTTTTAACTTAATCTGCTTTATTTGGTTCCTCCTATTTCGTATCACCACGATACTATCAGGAGGAATCACAGAAAGTAGGATTTTTTTTCTTTTTTCACTGCGCCCTTGAGCGTGGCAGACTTTTATGCCAGCCCAGAGCTCGTGTAAAAATTTTTGTGTTGCAACGGACACATTGGCTGGGCAGGAAATGTTTTGCATCGCGGGGATTAGCTAATAGCCTCATCTACATGGAATTTACATGTGATGAGCGCATTTAGCTACTCGGCGATTTGGACGTGCATTGTGGACGCGTTAATTCCCGTATTGTATCAGGGGTACTGGACACGCGTCCAATTGCATGTTAAACCGTGTGCTAGCCGCTGCGCACGGTATTGCATCGGCCCCCTTGTGTGCATACAACAATGCGTGTTTGAGTTAATGCCCTGGCATGGAAATTCCATGCTCTTACCCACCCCCCATGCACAGAGGTGCGCTAGCTTATCTCATGCTTCCTTAGGGCTGGAAACTTCACTTCTAGTCCGAGGTGGAATAAAATTTCCAGGGCTAATGTCAGTCTACAGGTGGAAGCTGGAGTTACGATGTTGGGACCTATAGTGCTTTGTGCACAAAAATCATGTTTCCATGCATAAAATATGATTTATGTGCACACAAAATGCTTTGTGCTCTTAAAATATTTTTTATGTGCATAACTCCTACTCCTTGATTTATATGCATAAATATGATTTATATACAGAAAGCATTTTGTGTGCACATAAATCATACTTCATATGTGGAAAACATGATTTGTGCATATAAACCATGTTTTCTGCACATAAAATATGAGTTCTGCATATAAATGGTGTTTTGCTGTGCACTAAAAGATGACTTTTTAAACCCACGCACAGGCATCCATGTGCACGTGGTTACCCGCGCGTGCACATGGACACGCAGATTTTATCTAGATTTTTATATTCCGCTTTTCGGCACTTCAAAGTGTTCATCAAAGCAGATTACATTCAGGTGCTGCAGGTATTTCCCTATCCCCACGGGGCTCACAATCTAAGTTGGTACCTGAGGTAACGGAGGGTAAAGTGACCTGCCCAAGGTCACAAGGAGCGACAGCAGGATTTGAACCGACGTAGCCCCACTGCTCTAACCACTGGGCGACTCCTCCCAAAACCTGTCCATACTTCCACCGTAAATCTTCCGCGGAGTAATAAAGGGCTCTCCCTAAATTTTACAGGATGACTGGGGGTTAATTGGACTCCAGCAAGGTCACACATACAAAAATAATCACGTGTCTCTAATCTTTAAAATCTTAGCAGTTTGTAGTGTGCACAGGAAGATTTCTCAGTGGCTGAAAGGAATCAGCCTTGATATCTCCTGCAGTTTCCTTACCCCCACAAAACAAATGATTCTCTTCCAATAACTACTCCTGCAAGCTTCACTTCTGCCAGCTCTGTTGCACTTTCCATGACTTTCCAATACAGGCCCACAGTCTGTGCCCTGGCTTCCATCCTTCTGGATTCTTCTTTCAGGTTTTGCCTGTTTCAAAGGGGATTCAGGTCAGGCTCTCTCAGACACTTAACCCCCACAAATCAGAGTTATCAAAGAAAGGGGGTTTTATCATTCTCCTTTTGGCTTTTCTCTCTCTCGGGTTCTGTCTCACGTTTTAAGAGAGGCTCCACATTCCCCAGCAACCCCGTGACTGGTTTACCCCTGCCTTCAAAACGATTCAGTCAGCAGCCCCTCTGCTTCTCACAATTCCTGGCAGAACCTCTGCTGTGATCTCATCCTGCGTAGCAGCTACTAATTTATAAAAGAAAAAAAACCCACCTCCTTCTGTTTCTGTATCCCTTAGGCATAGCAGCAGACACTCACCCAGCCAGTCTGTCAGTCTGTGGTCCCCTCCTTTCTTGCATGACATCACACACAGCTCCCAGCGCCCCTTAAAAAGACAGCAGCAGCAGCTTGTACCAGTACATAAACACACAAAACAGTTTTTCTCTTTTAAAAAAAAAAAATTCTACATTTTAACACCTAAGAAAATAAGAAGTTGCCATACTGAGGGTCCATCAAGCCCAGCATCCTGTTTCCAGGCCTGGATTGGCCAGGTTCTTATGGCCAATCCAGGCCATAAGAACCTGGCAAGTACCCAAACATTATATAGATCCCATGCTACTAATGCCGGTAATAAGCAGTGGCCATTCCCTAAGTCAACATGACTAATAGTTTATGGACTTCTCCGCCAGGAACTTGTCCAAATCTTTTTTTAATCCCAGCTAACCTAATTTCCCTAACCACATCCTCTGGAAATGAATTCCAGAGCTTAAATGTGCGATGAGTGAAAAAGCATTTTCTCTGATTTGTTTTAAATGTGCTACTTGCTAACTTCATGGAGTGCCCCCTAGTCCTTCTAAAATCTGAAAGAATAAATAACCAATTCACATTTACTCGTTCTAATCCTCTCCTGATTTTCTAGACCTATTTAATGTCTCCCTTCAGCCATCTCTTCTCCAAAATGAACAGCCCTAACCTCTTTAACCTTTCCTCATAGGGGAGCTGTTCCATCCCATTTATCATTTTGGTCGCCCTTCTCTGTACCTTCTCCATTGCAGCTAAATCTTTTTTGATATGCGATGACCAGAACTGAACACAGTACTCAAAGTGCAGTCTCACCATGGAGCGATACAGAGGCATTATGATATTCTCCATTTTATTCACCAGTCCCTTCCTAATAATCCCTAATATTCTGTTTGCTTATTTGACTGTTGTAGTATTCTGAGCCAACGATTCAATGTATTGTCCAATACAATGCCTAGATCTTTTTCCTGGGTGATAACTCCTAGCATGAAACCTAACATTGTGTAACTACAGCAAGGGTTATTTTTCCCTATATGCATCACCTTACACTTGTCCACATTAAACTTCATCTGCCATTTTGATGCCCACTCTTCCAGTCTCACAAGGTCCTCCTGTAATGTATCACAATCCCCTTGTGATTTAACTACTCTGAATAATTTTGTATCATCTGCAAATTTGATAACCTCACTCGTCGTATTCCTTTCCAGATCATTTATAAATATATTGAAAAGCACCGGTCCAAGTACAGATCCCTGAGGCACTCCACTGTTTACCCTTTTCCACTGAGAAAATTGACCATTTAATCCTACTCTCTGTTTCCTGTCGTTCAACCAGTTTGTAATCCACGAAAGGACATTGCCTCCTATCCCATGACTTTTTAGTTTTCTTAGAAGCTTCTCATGAGGGACTTTGTCAAACATCTTCTGAAAATCCAAATACACCACATCTACCGAGCTTACCTTTATCCACATGTTTATTAACCCCTTCAAAAAAATGAAGCAGATTTGTGAGGTAAGACTTCCCTTGAGTAAATCCATGCTGGCTGTGTCCCATTAAACCATGTCTATCCCTATGTTCTGTGATTTTGTTCTTTAGAATATTTTTATTTTCCATGATTTTCCCCAGCACTAAAGTCAGGCTAACCGGTCTATCGTTTCCAGGATGAATCCTGGAGCCATTTTTAAATATTAGGGTTACATTGGCCACCTTCCAGTCTTCAGGTACAACTGACGATTTTAATGATAGGATTCAAATTACTAGTAATAGGTCTGAAATTTCATTTTTTATTTCTTTCAGAACCCTGAGGTCTATTCCATCTGATCCGGGCAGTTTGCTACATTTTGTCAATCTGATGTACTACATCTTCCAGGTTCACTGTGATTTGGTTCAGTTCATATGAATCATCACTTTGAAAACTGTCTTTGGAATGGGTGTCTCCCCAACATCTTCATTTGTAAATACCGAAGCAAAAAATTAATTTAGTCTTTATGTGATAGTGTTATCTTCCCTAAGTGCCCCTTTAACCTCTCCATCATCTAATGGTCCAACTGACTCCCCTGCAGGCTTCTTGCTTCGGATATATTTTTTAAAGTTTGTATTATGAGTTTTGCCTCTACGGCCAGCTTCTTTTCAAATTCTTTTTTAGCCTGTCTTATGAGTGTTTTACATTTAACTTGTCGATGCTTATGCTTTTTCCTATTTTCTTCACATGGATCCTTCTTCCAATTTTTGAAGGAAGTTCTGTTACTAAAACAACCTCTTTCACTTTGCCTTTTAACCAAGATGGCAGTCCTTCCACCTTTCTTAATGCACGAAATAAATCTGGACTGCACTTCTAAGAAGGTATTTTTAAACAATGTCTAATGCCAGTCGTCCACTCTTAACCTTTGTAGCTGTACCTTTCAGTTTTTTTCTATCTTCCTCATGATATCAGAGTCTCCCTTTGAAAGTTTAATGTTAGAGCTGTGGATTTACTTATTGTCCCCCTACCAGTCATTAATTCAAATTTGATCATGTTATGTTTACTATTGCCAAGTGGCCTGACCACCATTATCTCTCTCACCAAATCCTGCGTTCCACTAAGAATCACATCTAAAATAGCTCCCTCTCTTGTTGATTTCTGAACCAATTGCTCCATGAAGCAGTCATTTATTCCATCCAGGAACTTTACCTCTCTAGCATGTCCTGATATTTCATTTACCCAGTAAATACTGAGGTAATTGAAATCTCTCATTATTTCTACATTGCTAAATTGGTTAGTTTCCCTTATTTCTCTTAGCATTTTTCATCTGTCTTATCATTTTGGCCAGTATAGTAATTCTTATCACTATACTCTTTCCCCAACACACATGGGATTTTTACCCATAAAGATTCTACTGTGTATTTAGTACCATGCAGGATCTTTATCCTGTTGGATTCTCTGTTATCTTGAAAATAAAGTGCCACTCTGCCCCCAAGTTGATTCACTCTATCATTGCACTGTCCCATTGGTTATCCTCCTTCCACCAGGTCTCTGAAATGCCAATTATGTCTATTTCATCATTTACTCATGAAGCAACTAATTTCAATAGGGGTGGATTTAACATCATATTGCACTTTTTCATGCATTATAATCTTAGTGAATGACCCCCTTAGATTGTAAGCCATCTCTGGTGCAAGGATCTACCTACTGTACCTTGTGCATAGGTTTGGAAAGTTGAGTACTTCAGTCCAAATGAAATAAATCTTACATGCGATGTAGTGGATTGGGTGATATAAACAAATTGAAAGATGCACACATCCAGAATGCATAGACATGGAACTGATGATGTTTACTTTCTGATGTAAAACATATTAAAGCAACTTAAGAGAGTAATTTTTCAAAGTCTTCTAGTATTTTCTAATAGACTTTCCACTGATTGTCAAAGCAAAAGTACAGGCATATTTTTGTTTTGAAAAAGGGCCATCAGCATGCGCTTAAGGGTGCACTTATGCAAGTGGATTTATGCACATACTTTTCAAAAATATGCATGTAAATTCCTACCTCCGCCCCCATCTCTACTCCTTGAATACCACAAACTTGAATTATGCGCACACTCTCTGTGCACAAAGACAGCAAGTTTTTCTAACAAGCCATTTATGCACAGAAAAGCTTATTTTATGTGCATAAACAGCTTTTGACGTTTGAAACTCAGGCCCTAAATGAGCATATGACAAGACAAATTTGCTGTATTAATATTTTTGCACTGTGTCTGGCTCTTTTTTGAGTTGACCCCATAGATTTTTATCATTGTTTAATTCTATACTCTAAAGGCACAAAACTATAAACACCTTGGGGTAGATATTCAGAAGAAAACAGCTAAGTTAGCCAGATAGAACATAGAAACATAGATAATGATGGCAGAAAAGGACCAAACGGTCCTTCCAGTCTGCCCAGCAAGCTTATGGTAGCATCTGCCGCGCCATATAGGTCACCCCCATACTTAGTTTCCCAAATAGTCAAAGTCAGGGCTCTTGTTTGTTGCTGTCTGAGTACAGTGTCCCATTACCTCTTGTCATTGAAGCAGAGAGCAATGTTGGAGTTGCATCAGAAGTATCAGGCTTATTGGTTAAGGGTAATAACCACCACACCAGCAAGTTATCCCCATGCACTCTTTTCCTCATTTCCTTCCTCTTACCTTTAGGGATCCACAGTATTTATCCCATGCCCCCTTGAAATCTTTCACTGATTTAGTCTTCACCATCTCCCCAGAAGGGCATTCCAGGCATCCACCACCCTCTCTGTGAAGATATATTTCCTAATGTTGGTTCTGAGTCATCCTCCCTGGAATTTCATTTTGTGATCCCTAGTTCTACTGATTTCTTTCCAGCGAAAAAGGCTTGTTGTTGATTGGGCATCATTAAAACCTTTCAGGTATCTGAAGGTATCATATCTCCCCCTGCACCTCCTCTCTTCCAGGGTATACATATTTAAGTCCTTCAACCTCTCCTCATAAGTCATTTGAAGGAGACCTCCCACTATTTTGGTCGCCCTTCTCTGGACCGCCTCCATCCTGTCTGTCTCTTTTGAGATACGGTCTCTAAAACTGAACACGGTACTCCAGGTGAGGCCTCACCAAGGACCTGTACAAGGGGAATATCACGTCCTTTTTCTTTCTGGTTATTCTTCTCTCTATACAGCCCAGCATTCTTCTGGCTTTAGCTATCGCCTTGTCACATTGCTTTACTGTCTTCAGATTACTAGACACTATCACACCAAGGTCCTTTTCCTGCACTGTGCACAACAGCCCTTCACCCCCCATCACATACAGTTCTTTTGGATTACTGCACCCCAGATGCATGACTCTGCACTTCTTAGCATTGAATCCCAGCTGCCATATCTTTGACCAACTTTCAGCCTTCATTAAATCACATCTCATTCTCTCTACTCCTTCCAGCATGTCCATGCTGTTGCAGATCTTAGTATCATCCGCAAATATCAAACTTTACCTTCTGTTCCTTCCACAATGTCGCTCACAAAGATATTGAACAGAACCAGTCCCAATACCAATCCTTGCAGCACTCAGCTTAACACCGGTCTCTCTTAAGAGTAGGTTCAATTTACCATCAAATGCTGTCTTCTGTCCGTCAACCAGTTTGTAATCCATGCCACCACCTTGAGGCTCACTCCCAAGCTTTTCATTTTATTCACAATTCTCCTATGTGGGACCGTATCAAAAATAAAACTAATCCAGCTAAATTACTTGGGGTATTCAGCAGCAAGCTAACTTTCCAATCTGGCTAGTGACTGGGAATGAACCTCCTAGCTACTAACCTCGCCAAAGTCTCTGTTGTTCTTGGCACTGAATTCTACCAAGTGGAAAGAGCTGATGGTATGGTGACAGCAATTCATTTTTATGTTCAGGAAGATGTGTGGTAAGGAACGTGTTACAATTGTTTTGCTTTGATACCATACTGCATCCATCAGCAGCAGCTTAAAACCACTACCCATCTGCAGTATCTTGAGTAGATGCCAAGGTCACCAAAGTCAACGTTGCCACCATGACCCTGCCATGGATTGCTGGTGACTTACACTGCTGAGAGCACAATTCCATGCATTAGCAGCTGCAGATTGGTGGGGGGGCAGTGAATATACAGCCTGAGTTCTCAACAAGTCCTATGACATAATGGATAAACTGAAACAATCTCCATCTTATCCCATTTCCTCTGTGGCCTTGCAGTCCTGCTTTTCCCAGAGACGTCAGAAATACCTGGCTGCAATGGGAGTGAACCCTAAACTGACACAGAGCTTGATGGCAGCCTGGTGTAGCAAAATGCATAAACTGATAATTAAAATGTAAGATGCATGAGGCATGGTATTCTGTGCCACTTTAAACTGTACTACTCACCAAAAGACGTTGTCCTTTCACCTCCGACACAAGCCTGCAATCATGTCATCATAGGGAGAGATGTGATCAACATTAAAAGAGAAGTCTTCTAATTCACCTTCATAAAAATCTGGATGACTTACATAGAAAGTAAATTGATCAGCACAAGTAAAACACAGAATTGCTAATTTTGCAGCAACTTTCAGTTGACATATTTCATGAATGTGCTTTCTTTTTTCTGTCTGACTCATTACAATTCCTAAGATGTTTAGTGCTATATCGATGGCGTCCCTGATGATCAGAGATAAGCTAAAGACATCACTTGGAGGTTAGTGTGTTCTTGGAGCTAACTTATTATGCAGCCTGAAAACGGCATTAACACCTCTGCAGTAAAGGCCAGGATCATTATTTGCTCTTGTGTGCCCTCTGGTGGATCCATTGCAAAATACAGGAAATTCGCCCGATACGTTTTATTGTCTCCCATGGTTTTCGTGCAAATTCCCTTCAAAACACAAAACCCATGCTACTAGCACCCGTTAAAGAAGCAGGGAAGGCAGAGCAAGATAATTTAAGTACCAAAATAAGAATTCTCCAATGAGAAGATTAAAAGCTTGTGTCTGCTGATGGGTGGATAGTAAAGTAAGATACATTAGCTTGCATACCACGCTCTCAAACACATACACAAAAACAAAAAAAACCACACAAGATGTATTTTTTTACATTTTAATTTAGCATAGTTTTATTTGAAATAAATGAAAAGAATTTCTCTGTGTTTAGGTGATAAATGTAACTAGAAAAGTTTGTCCCATCTTGTCTTTCCTAGAAAACTGCTTTCAGATATGATATGAGCTGCTCAGGGCCGGATGTAAGCTTATGGTGTCCTTAAGCAAAGGAACTGAGAGCGGGAGATGCTGCCCCCAGAAATCAGAGAGCAACAAGTGGAATACCAGTTTTTGGGCTCCTTCAAAATTCAGTGGCATGTCCCTATGTTGCGTATGCCTAAATCTGGCTCTGGAGCTATTCAGTTAGAAAGGCAGATAAAACACTCACCTGCTCTACAGCAGAATTATGAGATCAATAATTCTGATTGGCTTATGGGTGCTAGTCATAACTCTGCTACCCGTGATGTCATGAAAGGTTATTCAGCAGTCTCTGATGATGACCACAACAGTAGAAAAGGCAGTCAGCCTCCATCTGTGACCCTGTAATAGACTAGAATGATTTTGTTCCTAAGTATTGACTTTCCATTCCTGTATAATGATTGCTATTGAATAGCAGGGGCTGTACCAAATGAATGCTGCACACAGCATTTATGAAAAAAAATAGCTGGATAAGGGATTTGGGGGTTTTGGTCTGAAAGACTCCAGAAAGCTTGGGATTTAAGACACGATTGACATTCTTTCTGAGTGTTGTCAGGTTACAGCAGCTACTGGAAGCTCTGATATCAACTAAAGCCTACTTAGGAATAATGTTTTACATCAGCGAACATATCATAAAAGGATCCTAAAATCACTTGTGTCACAGCGCACGTTCCTTGTCACCAGACACAGTAAATATAGAATGGGCATGAAAACAAGTTCTTGAAGGTTTTCCAGAAAAGGGTTGATGTACACTGTGGATAAACATTTCTATGTTTAAGGCTGAAATGCTGCAATCTATTCACAATATGGATAGACAAAGGCATTGTTTCTATGGGACTGTTCAATGAATTTCCAACTTTATCCAAGAATTTGAGATAAAAATGTAACAGGGCTATGCCTCTGCCACTGCTATTTTCCCATGTGACATATTTTGAGTAGTTTGCATACTGGCATCCACCCCTTGTCATGGCTACTCCGCCAGCTTGTTGGGATTGGTTAGAATGTGCAAAGGGGCTTTATTCTTCTCCAACTGATTGACCAAGGATTTGGAGTAGCTGTCTGGGGTCTCCAGTGAGACTCCAATTGCAGAGTTCAAGATTTTTTTGGAGTAGGAAAGTAGGGTGAGCCTCATGGTCTACCAGTTATAGTATTGTCTGAAATTTGGAGGATTTTTTTCTGCCTTTTGAGCAGTTTCTGACACAAGGACCAGTTTTACCCCTTGTTGGAAGGGCTGGAGGTTGATGGTGATTGCCTGCCCATGACCAGTCAACAGTGGGTTGAAACTGCCAGAAACTATTTTGAAAAGAGACTTTGTACTATCCGATAAGAGAGGGAACTTTGAATTTTTGTTCCCTTCTAGCCAATGCTGGAGGGAACAGAATGCTTTCCCGCCCTTCTTGGGAAGGGTTTTTTTGCCTGGACACTGGTTGAGACAAAGATAGAATAGCTATTAGACCCTGCAGAATGGATAAAGAGAATTTGGCTTTTATGATTATGATTTTCCTGATGCTATTTATGATTTTTGCCATAGTAGTGTGGATTTTGTTTTTCAAACTTAAGTAAACTTTTGGAGTTGGAATACCACAGCTGACTCCTTGATGTGTTTTGGGGTTGATTTCATCAAGAGGACTCCTTTACTCATGAGTATAAGCTGGCCTATGATTGCGATTGAGGTGAAAGCGAGTGACTGTGCTAGAGATGCCCACCACTGCACTAAGAGCACCGCAAGTGTATACCTCTTCCCCGCTGGTGAATCCTGGCACCCGGGGCTGAAATCTGATCCATTTTAAGCAAATGAGAGATCCAGAAGAGAAACTGTAGCCCTGGGACTTTGCTGTAGCCTCTCAATTAGGTGGCCAAAAAACAAAACTGACTTAACAACCAGTGGCTGGTAGTGTCAAGAAAACAACTTTTATGCTAAATAGATATTACTCCTTACAATTCATAAGATCCATAACTGTCAATCAATATTAAATTGCAATGGTTCCTGATCAGTCAGCTGATTTATATATTCAGAAGCATTTAGCTGGATAACTCAGACATTGCTTTGCTAAATTAACATTTGGGCACTTATCCAGCTAAATTCTAGCCGGATAACTTATTATGTAGCTAAATTGTAGCCAGATAAGTTAGGAACATTCTGAGGTTATAACTGGGAGGAGCTGAGTTAGCCAGATAAGTTATCCCATATTCAGTTAGCCAGATAACTTATCTGGCTAAGTGTGATCATCCTATAGACCTGTTCTAAAGTTATCTAGATATACTTATCCAGCTAACATTCAGATAGCTGGGTATATTCAGAAGCATGCTCGCACTGCTGAATATACAGGCTAAGACTGGCGGGAACTTGCAAAATGTGCTTTACCTGTCATGGAACTTTCTTCTCTTGGTGATATGCATGGAGAGGGATTTCTCAAGACATGGCTGTTCTCACTAGCTTATGACATGGAAGACATTTAACATATCTTACTCCCAATATTTTACGGCTCTTGTTGATCAAATTGTGTAATCATAGTGTAGCAGGGACTTCATTTTGCCCGCACTAAAATTCCTCTGGTAGATACTGGGGGACATTGGCTGTGATGCTGTAGGCTCTGAATACAGAGTGCCTGTTGCATTGTTTGCGAATAAGTGTTTTCCCAAAGTGACGTGAGGTGACTGTATTAGGGATGTGCATTCATTGGTCATTCATTTTGTGCGTTTTGCACTGTACAAGCATGGAAATGAATGACCAACAAATGCACATACCTAGACTGTATCGGTTTGGGTAGAAAATGTTTGCAGTTTTATAGTCGGCTAACCTTTCAGACATAACATGAGGGCCTTGGTTTCCTAGCCTTGTGGCACTTTTGTGGCCCCTTGTGCATACAACGTAGGAGCATTAAAGTTGTTCTAACTCATGTTTCGTACATACAAGTAAGTCCTGACGTAAGCAGCAGCAGGGGGTGCCTCAAGGCAATCTGCTGTCTGAGGCAAGAATTGAGATGGCGCGCCTCTCCAAGGCACTGCCGAGATCAAATCATCAAGAGGGGCAGGGAGGGAAGCTCTTTGTAATCTGGCCCTTTTGGTGATTTCAAATGCTGTGGAAGGGGGGGAAAGCAGGGACCAGAGTTCTAAGAGGAGTGGCAGATTGAGGGTCAGCGATAATGTTTTTAGGAAGCTGGCGACCCTCCCAAGAACTGTAAGACCTGCTCCCCACCTTATCCTCAGCATTTCCCTTGCAGAGTGGGACATGGGTGAAAGGTGGGGGTCTTTGTGTGACGCACACTCTCCGGGCAGCTGCAAGGGCATTAGACACCCTAAGCAAACATTACAGGTTTGTGCCTATGCCCCCCTGCCTTTACCACACACAATTATAAATTCTGCATTTTTTTTTATCTATTTATTGAATTTTCAAAACGTTTTACAGAAGATAATGTTCAGAAGCATGACAATAACAATAGAAATTTAAATAAGGATTACACATTTGTATAATATATGTTAACATCCTTTCTATTTATGCCAACATTACAAGAAATAGGAGAGACAATATGTAAATAAAAAGCAGAATCAAAAGAAATTTAACACATTGTTATTTACCTTAATTGCATCAGAGTTACTTATATATCTATTTACCCACTTCCCCCTGAAGCTAACTAGAATGAGAATTAAGATAGACACGTAACTGGTCCAGTTCTTTAAATATATATCTAGTATCTTTATATACCATAAGGCAATAACATGGAAACTGGAGTAGAAACTTTGCCCCCCTTGCCAGAACTTCCCCCCGAATTTCCAAAAATGTTTTCCTTTTTAACTGAGTTGTCTTGGTTACATCAGGAAAAGTTTTTATCGGGTACCCATAAAATTTTTGAACTTGGTTCCGAAAGAACATCTTAAGTATAAAATCTCTTTCAGCTGATATATCAAATTGCACAAAAAGAGTAGCTCTTTCTTCAACCACAAGTTCGAATGATTTTTCCAAAACACCAGTCAGATCGAAGGAAGCAGCCACTTTCTCCTTCTGGCCAACATGATCTTTCATTTTATCTGGCTGGGGTAAATAGTGGATTTTTATAATTTTTGGCAAATCCTGCTCCGCTATTTTCAATATATTTATGAAGTAACGTCTGAGTAGCTCTCGATGAGACAGCAACCGCATTTTAGGAAAATTTAAGATTCCTATATTATTCCTCCTTTATAAGATTTTCTAGATTTTCCATCTTAATCATTTGAATGTTCTCCGATTTAATCAAATTTGTTTGAGTTTTTTCCATTTCAATAACTTTATTTTCCAAACCGTGCGATAGCCTTAGAAAATAAGGCCCTTAGTTAATTATTTTAACTCTGTTCTTACTGTTCTGCCTCTTTACTGTTTAAATTTTGTTTATTTATTTTACTATATTATTTGTTTTAGTAGTTTATTATGAAACTTTGTATTTCCTTCTCTCCTTTTAATTTTGGAAACGCAAATATTTTTAAACAAATATTTGTTAACTACTATAAACCGATGTGATATGTTCTCATGAAACTTCAGTATAAAAAATTAAATAATAATAATAATAATAATAATAAAGAAAGAGAGGAATGTACCCTGGATAGGGAGAGGAGGAAGGGAAAATGAGATGAACACAAGAGATGAGGATGCTAGGAGAGGGTAGGGAAGGGGGAATAAAAAAGCAGGTATAGGAAAGGACCTGGGGAGGGTGAGAGAAGTGAGAAGGAAAGGATTGTGAGGTGGTGGAGAAAAAGGACCCTGGGGACAGGGAGAAATAGAAGTGTGAAGAAGAAAGGACTCATACGGGTGAGGTGGGGAGGGTATAAAAGTATGAGAACATGTATCTAAGTAAATTTCAGGTCTTCTCTTTCTTAACTTTTTGCACCTTAATAAACTGATGTACAGAAGAGCGCCATTTATCCAGAGACCCATTATTCAGAAACTCGCATCCCTCAGAAACTGGATCTCTGGCCAGGTTCTTCTCCTACCCATTCCTCCTACCATTGGTGCCTCTCCCTTCTCACATCAGCTGCTTGAACTGTGGGATTCTCTGAAGACTGATTCTATGGAGCACCCTGTGGTTCAAACAGGAAGCGGTACTACCCACACAGCAGATGAGAGAATTAGGCTGGGTTGGTCCCTAAGGAGGAAGGAGCTGAGCTGAGTTGGTCTGAGGAAGGGTCAGGTTGGGTGGTGAAGGTGGCTATCTGTAAAAAAAATAAAACAGTCTTGGTACTAATCATTCTAGATACAGAGTATTTAAAAAAAAAAAAAGAAATGTGCATATAATCATCAGAGCATGCTTATTTTATCCTGATTGAAATGATATGTTTGTGGGGGATCAAAATTTGATTGGCTAAATCCTCATGTTCAGAATTTTTAACTGCAAAAAATTCTTTAAAAATCCATTGGACCAACTGGACGAAGCCGAGATCTTGCAGGTTTCGAAGGGTTCTGTCACTGTAAATGTGAGCAGCTCGTGTCTACCCCTAAGAAACCTTTGCAGCAGAAAAGGAAATCAAATATGTAAAGCAATGTAAGAAACCCTGCTGGATAACCTGTCCGACGCTGCAGTTTATTAACCAGACGTGATTTAGAGAGAGAACCTATCGCCGAGAATTAATTGCACGTAGAAGGAATGAGCCACACTTCTTTTCTTACGGCTGTTGGCAAACGATAGAACTCGTAAAGCATTTCCTTATTTTGCCAAAAAGGCTCCTGGACACTGCCTAGTGAAAGCTTCCTAATTCGAGCAGAATCACTTCCCTTTACTGTCTTCCAAATCTGACCTGAAAGAGCCACAGAAGACATCAGTATACGCAGAATCACCTTCTTTGCTTCAGTAGTTCTGCTGGTACATATATATATCATTATTTTTGTTAGTAGAAATGAGAAAATTACATTGGGCTAAAATGAATACTAATGAAACTCCTTAGTTAGCTTTCTTTGTGATAAGAATAAGGAACGAGAATTCCTCTGGAATCTACTGTCATTTCTCCTTTTCCTATGGAAAGATCACTGACAGTGGAGACAGAAAGCAAAGTAATTGTATCATATATCTGCATATTTTTTTAAGACTGCTCTTGTAGCAAAAACATTGGGCTGAGATTTCTTAAATCTGTTTTGTTTTTTTCTTTTTGCTCTAAGAATGTAAAGGAGAAAAAAAAAAGTATCTATTTGTTCTGTACTGGAACAATACCAGCTGCATTCAATCAACTAAAAAGCTGCAAGCCATAAACCTTCCTCCACAGCTCTAGACGAAGAAGAAGAAGAAAAAAAAAAAAAGCAAAAAGCAGGACCATAAAAATTCATCAGGATAATGTAGAGATGAGGCAAGTTTGAACCACCGTCTCTGCAATCAACCAATCACTCATCCTGTGGCATTTATAGCACATCTCATTCCCCTGTTCCTTAAGGACAATTGATTTTCCTGATTCCATTAGCATAACGGCCAGGAAAATGACTGCAGTGCAATATTTCTGGAAAGTTCCAACAAGTATGCTGTGCACTCGAGTGTGACCATGATAATAAGCTACCTAGCTAGCAACTGTGTGTGTGTGTGTGTGTCTGCTGCAGCTATGGTACCACATCACAGAGCAGAAGGACCACAGAGTAAGCAGTTTTTGGTCCAAACACAGGGGAAAGTATATGTATACATATATAGAGAGAGAGAGAGAGAAATAGAGAACAAAAATTCACTTAAGGAAATAAACATAATTTCAAGGTGCTTTGATCAGTAGGCAATATCAGGAAGCCACACGGCACTATTGCACTCTGGTGAATAATTCCATTTTTACAAAATATTAGTTAACATTTACATGCATGGTAGGTTTTTCCTCTTCCTTCTAGTTGCTCAAATTTTTTAGACACATATGCTCTGTGTAGTTAAAAAAAAAAAAGGAAGAAACCTTAATACTACAAGGTCATAAATATACATGCAGAATGCAGTAATGTTTTTCCCTCCAACACACAATACATAATCAGTCACAGTCTTCAGCCCAAAGCAGTAAGGCTGCAGGTTTCTCACTTTTCTCTTTCACCTCAACTATAGCGTCTACATTATCTTAAATTATTCAAGATGATGAAACTTTATTGGCGAGCACAGGCAGTATTTACAATTTGGTCTTGCTATCTTGACTGATAGATGTATTTTAAAGGATATGGGGCAGATTTTAAAAGCTCTGCACGCGTAAATCCAGCTGGATTTATGCACATAGGGGGGTTATGTGCGCCAAGCCTATTTTGCATAGGCCCGGTAACGCATGCAAGTCCCGGGACGCGCGTATGTCCTGGGGCTTGAAAAAAGGGGCGGGGTGTGGGCAGCCCAGGGTGCGCGCATGTTATAAAATTGGGCGTAGATTTGTGCGCGTCGGGTTGCGCACATAAATCTACGCCCGCGCGTAGGTACTAAAATCTGGCCCTATGTTTTTAGAGGTGTAATTTAGCACTTCGTGGCACTCAACCATCATAAAATACTTTTCCACCTCACACAGAATTCTTCGGAATCCCTGTTGTCAATTATTAGGGATCTCTAATATTTGAAGTACAAAGGGCTATACATTGTAGATTCATTTCTTGTATTGAATTCTAGGTTGATGTGAATCCCAAATCTAATCTGGCAGCCCTAGTGCTGCCTTGGATCAGAAGGGTCTCCTGGTTGGAGAGCATCACCCTGGTGTAGCAGGAAGTGATCCTGGAGCAAGGACCTGCTCTCCAGTGATGTGTTGTCCTCTCGCACTGAGGACGAGTCTCCCAGGACTATTGCTCATGAGGGAAGGGTTAGGTCGGCTGTCATAGTTGGTGATTTGATTATTAGAAATGTAGATAGCAGGGTGGCTGGTGGACGTGAGGACCGCCTGGTAACTTGAATGCCTGGTGCAAAAGTGGCAGATCTCATGTGTCACCTAGATAGGATTTTAGACAGTGCTGGGGAGGAGCCAGCTGTTGTGGTTCATGTGAGCACCAATAATATAGGAAAATGTGGGAGGGAGATTCTGGAAGCCAAATTTAGGATTTTAGGTAGAAAGCTGAAATCCAGAACCTTCAGGATGGCATTCTCTGAAATACTTCCTGTTCCAAGTGCAGGTCCCCAGAGGCAGGCAGAGCTCTGGAGTCTCAATGCGTGGATGAAACAATGGTGCAGAGAAGAGGGATTCTGTTTTGTAAGGAACTGATCAACCTTTTGGGGAAGGGGGAGACTTTTCCGAAAGGATGGGCTTCACCTTAACCGGAGTGGAACCTCGCTGCTGGTGCTAACTTTTAAAAAAGGAGATAGTGCAGCTTTTAAAGTAGAACCAGGGGGAAAGCCAACTATCACCCAGCAGTGCATGGTTCGGAGAGAGGTATCTTCAAAGGATACTAATGAAGCAGGAGAGTTAGGGCATCCCAACAGAGAGATTCCAATAAAAGCAAAAGTAGTCCATGTGCCAATAAGTAAAGAATCATCTGAGCTAAAGGATTCCAAATTAGTTTTCTCAACTGAAAAGCAGGTTGTTACTACAAACAAAAATGCACTTTGAAATGTCGGTATGCCAATGCCAGAAGTCTAAGAAGATGGGAGAGTTAGAGTATATAGCAATGAATGATGAGATAGACATAATTGGCATCTCAGAGACCTGGTAGAAGGAGGATAACCAATGGGGACAGTGCTATATCAAGTTATAAATTATATCGCAATGATAGGGAGGATCAATTTGGTAGGGGTGTGGCACTTTATGAACAGGAGGGTATAGAGTCCAACAGGATAAGGATCATACAAGAGAGTAAATGCTCGGTAGAAACTATATGGGTAGAAATCCCATGTGTGTTGGGTAAGAGTATGGTGATAGGAGTTTACTACCATCCTACTGGCCAAAATGGTCAAACAGATGAAGAAATGCTAAGAGAAATCAAGCTTACCAATTTGGCAGTGCAGTAATAATGGGAAATTTCAATTATCCTAATATTGACTGGGTAAATGTAACATCAGGACATGCTAGAGACATAAAGTTCCTGGATTGAATACATTTATTTTATTTATTTATTTATAACTTTTCTATACCGAAGTTCAAATAACAGAGTTAATTATCACTCCGGTTTACATTGCAACCATAAAACAGTGACAAAGTTGTCTTACATAGAACAGGGGGAGAGAAAAACTTGGATACAGCTTAAGTATGGGGAGTAACGTGTCAAAACTGGTAAGAACTGATAAGAGTTGGCTTCTTCAGGGGGCAATTGACTGGTTCAGGAAGAGGGAGCTATTTTAGATTTAATTCTTAGTAGAATGCAGGATTTGATGAGAGACGTAACGGTAGTGGGGCCACTTAGCAATAGTGATCATAACATGATCAAATTTGAACTAAAGACTGAAAGAGGGACAATATGTAAATCTACAGTTCTAACACCAATTTTCAAAAAAGAAACTTTGATAAAATGAGGAAAATATTTGAAAAAAACTGAAAAGTGAAGCTGCAAAGGTTAAAAGTGTACAACAGGTATGGACATTGTTTTAAAATACCATCTTAGAAGCGTAATCCAGATGTATCCCACGCATTAAGAAAGGTGGAAGGAAGGCCAAATGATTACCGGCATGGCTAAAAGGTGAAGTGAAAGTGGCTATTTTACCCAAAAAATGACCTTCAGAAACTGTAAGAAGACTCCATCTGAAGAAAATAGGAAAAAGCATAAACATTGTCAAGTTAAGCGTAAAACATTGATAAGACATGCTAAGAGAGAATTTGAATTGAAGTTGGCCGTAGAGCCAAAAAGTCATAATAAAAACATTTTTAAATATATTCAAAGTAGGGAACCTGCGAGGGAGTTGGTTGAACCATTAGATGACAGAGGGGTTAAAAGGGCTTTTAGGGAAGATAAGGCCATCGTGAAAGACTAAATTAATTCTTTGCTTCTTTGTTTACTAATGAGGATGATGGAGAGAGTCCAATTCCAGACATGGTTTTCAAGGGTGATGATTTGGATGCCCTGAACCAGAACACGGTGAACCTGGAAGATGTAATAGGCCAGATTAACAAACTAAAGTGTAGCAAATCTCCTGGACCAGATGGAATGTACCTCAGGATTCTGAAGGAACTAAAAAATGAAATTGCAGATCTATTAGTAAAAATTTGTAACCTATCATTAAAATCATCCATTGTACCTGAAGACCAGAGGGTGGCCAATGTAACCCCAAAATTTTAAAAGGGCTCCAGGGGTGATCCGGGAAACTATAGGCCAGTAAGCCTGACTTCAGTGCCAGGAAAAATCGTAGAAACTATTCTAAAGATCAAAATCACAGAGTATATAGAAAGACATGGTTTAATGGAACACAGTCATCATGGATTTACCCAAGGGAAGTCTTGCCTAACAAATCTGCTTCTTTTTTAAGGGGTTAATAAACATGTGGGTAAAGGTGAACTGGTAGATGTAGTGTATTTGGATTTTCAGAAGGCTTTTGACAAGTCCCTCATGAGAGGCTTCTAGGAAAAGTAAAAAGTCATGGGATAGGATGCAATAACCTTTTGTGAATTCCAAACTGGTTAAAAGACAGGAAACTGAGAGTAGGATTAAATGGTTAGTTTTCTCAGTGGAAAAAGTTAAACAGTGGAGTGCCTCAGGGATCCTACTTGGACCAGTGCTTTTCAATCATACCTATAAGGAAGCTCTGACGGACGTGCTGCAAATGCGCAGTAGAGAGCAGCTCTGACGCACGTGCCGCGCATGCGCGGGCAAGAGAGCATGTCAGAGCATGTCGGTCACAGCTCAATGTGCAGTAGAGAGCGGCTCTGACAGATGTGCCGCGCATGCGTGGCTGAGAGAGCACGTCTGTCAGAGCTCAATGCGCAGGCTCCACTAGCACAACAAAGAAAGAGGAGCATGGCTCAGGCAGTAGAAGAGCTGAGGAGTTTCTTGGGCCTCACAGTAAATGGAAACAAACAAAAACATGGACTCACCGGCAGCAGAAGAGCTGTTGGAGTATCCCAGGCCCTTCCAGCTGCACAAAGATGATGTCAGAGACCAAGGTAGGAAGGGACTAGAAGAAGGAGGATAGTAAGAGGAAAGGGGAGGGCCAGAGTAGGTGGAGGAGGAGGCATGGGAGAATAAGGAAGAGAAGGGTGCTGGGCAGGTGAGGAGCAGTGAGGGAAAGGGGCGTGTAATATGAGGGGAGAGGGGGGCTGCAGGGGCAGACCAGCGGGAGATAGAATGGGAAGGGGCTGCAGGAGAGGACCTGTGGAAGAAAGGAGGAACATTGGGAGAATGAGAGATGAGGAGGAGCAGTGGGAACGTGAGAGGGGGAGAGGGTTGGGGAGATGGGGCAGCAGGAGAGTAAGAGGGGAGGGGAGTTGGAGGAGGGAGCATTGGGTGCAAGTGGAGTGCAAAAGGAGAGAGGGTGGAGGGAGAAGAGTACACATCCTGACACCTCCACTCCCTCCTTTCCCCCATGTATACACATCCTATTCTCCCAACCCCCCCATCCCACACACACACTCACTCACTCCCTGACATGCACCCCCACAAACACTCGCCACACCCCCACATACACAAGCCGCACCCCTCACACACACTCACCTATACAAACACACTCACCCCCAAACATACACTCAGCCCCACACACCGAGGTGCCGCGAATAAGCTCTGACCGACGCGCCGCGCATTCAGCAGTACTGCCAGATTCCCTGCAGCTTCGCTTCAAAGGATCTGCAGTCAGACAACTGACGGGGAGATATGACAGAGGCAGATAAAGCCAGGAAAGAACTGGTGAAAGCAGTTGTTGTTCGCTGTGCCTCATAATACACAGATTCTGCTAAACCTGCTGAAATGATCAGGTGGCAGGTTTAAGACGAGCAGAAAAGTCATGACTTCTTCACACAACGCTTAGCTGGCATTTGGAACAAACATCTCGTCCATTTCAACGGCTTGTATATTTATAAATGATATGGAAAGGGATATGATGAGTGAGGTGATCAAATTTGCAGATGACACAAAATTATTCAGAGTTGTTAGGGTCACAAGTGGATTGTGATAAATTGAAGAAGGACCTTGGGAGACTGGAAGATTGTGTTACGAGCGCGCGCGGGCGTCTCGGGCGGGTGGTGAGCCCTTGGGCCATGGCAGGACCCCAGGAGGAGCCCAAGGCCACACCGTGGGAGGTGAGCTGAGCAGGCATGGTGAGCCAGGCAGGCAGGAACAGAAGCAGGGAGTCCGGCCCTCAGCCGGACCTGCATGCCCATGGTAGCCAACACGGGGAAGTTGACTAATGAACGGTCCTCCGACTGTTCCCGGCCCTTTCGGACCCGCCGCAGGGAACGGCAATGGGCAGCAGGCCGGACAGAGGCGAGGGCAGACAGAGTCCTTAAACTGAAGACATCAGACGGGGCAGAAGCAGGCTGAAGCAAGACGGAGACATCAGGACAAGGGCTGAAGCGAGACACAGGAAAGGTCCAGGCGAGCAGGAACTCCGATGCTGGGATACTCACATCCGAAGCCCCCTCGGCTGGCAGAAGCTCAAGAGCCCGTGGGACGAATCCCTCCTGTTGGCCACTCCAGGACAGAAGGCTCAGGAACCAGGTCAAGGCAGAGACAGGTAGACATCCGGAGAAGGGCTGAAGCAGACACTGAAGACAAGGCTGGACGGGAACATTGCACTGTCCATCAGGGCGCCCTACTCAGCCCACCCGTGGGACTGAGTCGCGGACCACCCTGTCCCAGACGCGCCCTACACAGCCTAGGAAGGCTGGTCGCGGACCACGCTGAGAAGGAGGGCGCAGGGAAGACCCAGGCGAACAGGAACTCCGATGCTGGGATACTCACATCCGAAGTCCTTACGGCTGGCAGAAACAGGAGCGGACATCAGGCAAAGACACTGGACAAGGAACCATGGAAGACCTGGATCAGCAAGTATACAGACGACTGTAGGACCTGATCCGCAGGCCGAAGACAAGCAGGAGTCGGAGTCACAGACCGGAGTCAAGGCAGGCTGAAGACAAGCAGGAGTCGGAGTCACAGACCAGAGTCAAGGCAGGCTGAAGACAAGCAGGAGTCGGAGTCACAGACCAGAGTCAAGGCAGGCTGAAGACAAGCAGGAGTCGGAGTCACGGACCGGAGTCAAGGCAGGCTGAAGACAAGCAGGAGTCGGAGTCACAGACCAGAGTCAAGGCAGGCTGAAGACAAGCAGGAGTCGGAGTCACGGACCGGAGTCAAGGCAGGCTGAAGACAAGCAGGAGTCGGAGTCACAGACCGGAGTCAAGGCAGGCTGAAGACAAGCAGGAGTCGGAGTCACGGACCGGAGTCAAGGCAGGCTGAAGACAAGCAGGAGTCGGAGTCACGGACCGGAGTCAAGGCAGGCTGAAGACAAGCAGGAGTCGGAGCCACGGAGGACCTGAATCAGCAGGGTTACAGACTACTGTAGGGCCCAATCCGAAGGCCAAGACACAGTGAACAGAAAGTCCTTAAATACTGGAGGTAGAAGGCAACTCCCTGGGAGGAGCTTGCCAGGACCGCCCACCGCTGGTCCTATAACTAGGGTAGAGAGCTGCGGGCCAGCCCCTAGGGAAGGGCGTCGCCCAACAGGAAGTCCAAACACTGAGGCTGCAAGCCACCGGCATGCCCCAGGAGCAGCTAGGCCTCTCAGGCCCTGGAGCAAGTCCTGGATGATGCACAGGCGAGGCCCTGGCTTCAGAGCGGCCTCTGGAGGAAGGTAAGAGACCTCCTGCAGCGCAGCAGCAGGGGGGATCGCAACAGATTGGGCATCAAATGGCAGATGAAATTTAATGTGGACAAGTGCAAGGTGTTGCATATAGGGAAAAATAATCCTTGCTGTAGTTACACAATGTTAGGTTCCATATTAGGAGCTACCACCCAAGAAAGAGATCTAGGCATCATAGTGGATAATACTTTAAAATCATCGGCTCAGTGTGCTGCAGCAGTCAAAAAAGAAAACTGAATATTAGGAATAATTAGGAAGGGAATGGTTAATAAAACAAAAAATGTCATAATGCCTCTGTATCGCTCCATGGTGAGAACGCACCTTGAATACTGTGTGCAGTTCTGGTCGCCGCATCTCAAAAAAGCTATAATTGCGATGGAGAAGGTACAGAGAAGGGCTACCAAAATGATAAAGGGGAATGGAACAGCTCCCCTATGAGGAAAGGCTGAAGAGGTATTCCTGACAGATGGGTGAAAGATCCTATAGAAAGAGAGGGCAATTTTGCATCCCCAATTTCATCTGGGTAACTTCTTAATTACCCAGGCAAAATCATTGAAGAATTCTCCTCTTTATTTTATGTGTTTGTATTTTGCTGTGCTTTGATTTTTTTGGCCTAGCATTTTTGGCCTGTTCCTTCTGGCTTGCCAGTTCAGTTCCCTAGTACTGCACCTACCTGGGTTTTCCCCCACCCCATTCCATCCCTCCTTCTAATGATTCTTGAGCTCTCTCTTCCCTACCCCATAAAAAGAAAATAAATAACACAGAGGCAAGCAAGCTGGAAAACTGCTTCATTTTGTATAATGTCAAATAAAAGGTGGAAATGTTGGTCAATGTGCTTCAGAATTTTCAAAAGTTTTGCCGCAGAATTTACTGCTGAGCTGACGTAGGCAATTATGAGACTTTCTGCTCTCTGTTGTCCCCAACTTATGGGGGGGGGAGGCACTGTGGGGGAAGGGGGGAGGGGTGGAAAAGCATCAACAATGGCAAAATCTTAAATCCATCACTGTGCATTGATATCAATTAACCGCAGAAATGAGGTTGGCGGGGGTAAGGTGTATAACGGTCCACTTTGCCTGCCCAAAAAAATCGCAGGTACCTGGTTACAGCGCAGGGAACAAGAGCAAAGCTTCTCATTCCTTAATGTCACAAAATGTTTCTTTTTTTTTTTTTTAGTAGATCTCCTGTTGTGTGCCTTGGAGGTGATATAGATGGGTAATATCAGATTGTTGTTGCTTGAGTAGATAGGGAATATAAGATTTTTCATGTGATGGTAAATACTAGTTTTGCGCCCCTCTCAAAAATGCTTTTCTTTTTTTTTTTTTACAATTCCCAATTTAGGCCTCTGCTTATTAGGGATATAAATTTTCCTTTTCTTCATTTCCACAGCTCGCCAAACCCATGTCCTCCTCGGCTTCCCAGGGTGATTGTCCCCGGCTACATAATGGTCAGCCATTCACGGTGAGAGCAGATGACAATCCAATTAAAAGGGTTGGCGTACTTTTGACAAAGACTTTTACCAGCAGCGTTCATCAAGGGCCTTTACTTCTCCCCGTATTTCTGTGGTCCTGTCCCCGGAGGAGGTAGCACTCAGCTGCAGAGCGTAGCCCTTGTTTCAATTTCCTTGGCAAAGGCAGGATTTGAAAGGCTGCACACCGACTCATATAATTAATTGCAGTTAATCGCTACAGTTTGGATGAAAAATATATTGTAAACTGCATCCTAAACCCGCAGAGACTTATTAGTATTCCTGATCGTTTTACCGTTCTGGGCCACCTCACATGATGCAATTGGCTGCATCTTGCAGCTGAGCTGTTATAATGAAGCCATGATTAATGGCAGCGGTTTTTGTGCAGCCTTTTGAACCCTGTCAAAATGGACAGCAGACTGTTTTGGGAAGGACCAGGGGCACGTGGCGCTTTGTCAGCCCTCCCTGTGGATTGCAGGGCATGCAGTCAGCCACAAGGAAGCAGTTCATTTGCTACCCTTGTCTCTACTGTGTACATGAGCTGTATAGGGCATGCTTCTCAACTCAGTCCTCGGGGAACACCTAGCCAGTCAGGTTTCCAGGATATCCACAATGAATATGCATGAGATGGATTTGCATGCTCTATCGCCATTGTATGCATATTCATTGTGGATATCCTGGAAACCTGACTAGCTAAGTGGGCCCTAAGAACTGGACTGAGAAGCACTGATGTAGGATGCAGTAGAATCTGTAGCTTCACACAACCTACTATTACTACTTAACATGTCTATAGCACTACACGACATATGCAGCACTGTACAAACATACAAAAAGACAGTCCCTGCTCAACAGATCTTACAATTTTCTAAGACAAACATTCAGGACAAGAGACTTGGAAATAGGAAACCTGGCCTCTTGTGATAAAAAACGGGATACTAACCACTGAACGTTCTCCTTATCAGCAGTGCTATTTATTTTTATTGATTTTTACAATCTTATTGCCCGCAAATTCATCGCACTTCAGTGTGGGTGACAATATGCACACAGGACAGACGGACGCCAATCTGCAGACTTGTCTCAGGGCTGGGTGTGAGATAGCGTAGCTACGCAGACGACATCCAATCTTTCATAGCAAAAACCCTCTTCTGGGCAAATACGCTAGCTCTAGTCTCTAGCTCTATGGCCAGCCTTAAACAATGGTTATTTCATTAACAAACTAGCCCTAAACGTCAACAAGACAGAAATGAATATTCTAACTTGCTTCCCTACAAAGAGTGTTCCATCAGCTTTTCAGTCTGACGACTGCACCACCCTGATCGCCACACAGCTAAAGAATTTAGGGTTCTGCCTTGAATCCGCACGTGCACGAAAAAATCAGCAGCGATGGGGATCTTCCACAAATTATGAATTCTTCAGCAGTTCGGGCCTTTGTTGAACCCCTGCTGATTTCCGGTCAGTGCTTCAAGCCCTACTCTTGACAACCTTAAACTTACTACCATTCTGTCTATACTGGGCCCCAGGCAGCAAGCACCTTAAGAAGACTCCAGATAGCACAGAGCTCGGCCGCACGGATCCTGAATAGCACCGTCGGAGAGCATACTGAACTGGTTTTACAACCACTTCACTGGCTCCCGATCCCATGGCGTATTAAATACAAAATCCCAGCACTGAAACACAAACGATTACAGAAAAGCAGCTTGCTCTGGATTTGCGCTATTTTGCGCATTTTTAGTCCCTTCTCACATTTTAAGATTGGCGCACCGTGGGTCTCCTTGAAGTGCCCTTTGCCACGTCTTGCTGATACAACAGAGACTCGTGAGAAGGTATTTTGAATTGAGCAGCGGGCCCCACCTTCTGGAAAGCCTGCGTCCTATTGCCTGTATTGAAACGTTTCAGAAACAGCTAAAAATGTATCTATTTCGACAAGCTTTCGAAACCATCTCTCCCGTCTTTCTATTTTTCATTGAGAGATGTTTGCTAGCAGGTACCTGTGTTTTGTTTCTTGGGTTTATTAATGTATGTGTATTTATTGGTTGTTTTTAATTATGTTTGTTTTGATATACTCTGCCTTGAACGTTGGTCAGATCGGGTTAGAAGCCTTTTTAAAATGAATAAATACTCTGAATTCTTTGCCGAATGCCTAAACTGTGGTACATTTTCACTCCGCTTAAAGTGTAAAGTACTCTAAGAAATGGCATATTTATTAGATAAAACCAACAGTGCTCCTATACAGACAGCATGCAGAGTTTTAATTTAATAAATCATGCAAATAAATTGTTCATTTATACATGAGTGAACAGAACATAATATGAAATTTAAAAAATGAACACAAAAATGAACAGATTTATAATTTTGGGGGGGCATTGACAATATGCAAGGCAATATTTGCTTTACAGAGAACAAACTCACACAGATGGCCTTGTTTAAGACTAGAACATAAAATGAAGTAACAACAAAAGTTAATTTTCTTGTCAGTCCACAAAAAAAAAGATAATGTTCTTTTAATAAAACAGACAAATTCCAGTGCAATTACATAGACTTGAAACATTAATAAAGCAAGCCAAGAAAGAATTTGAGGAAAGACTTGCCAAAGAGGTAAAGCTAATAATAAAAATATTTTTCAAGTACATTAAGCATAAGAAAACTGCAAGGGAGTTAGTTGAACCATTAGATGGTTCAGGAGTTTATTTATTTATTTTAGTTTGGACATAAAAGGCATCAGGGGGGATAAGGCCATAGCAGAAAAACTAAATGAATTCTTTGCTTCACTCCTTACAAAGAAGAATACTAGAAAGATACTCATGCTTGAGCCATTCTTGGTAGGTGATTATTCAGAAAAACAGAATCAAATTAATCTGGAAGAGGTACTAGAGCAAACTGATAAACTAAATAGCAAATCACTGGGACCTGATGGTATTCACACCAAAGTTCTGAAAAACTCATATATGAAATTGCAAATCTACCTTATAAATGGACTCTGACCGACGGCCCGCAAATGCGCAGTAGAGAGCAGCTCTACTGCGCATGTGCGGGTGAGCACGTCGGCCAGAGTTTGCCTGTTGACAAAAATAGCGCTGGGAGGACCCGTAGCGGTGGCGAGGACCAGTAGCAGCAGCGGCGGCAGCAAGGACCCATAGCAGCGGTGGCGACGACCTGTAGCGGCGGCAGCAAGGACCAGTAGCGGCGGCAGCGCGCGCCATCCGAAGGGGTTGTGAATGAGCTGGGAGAGGAGGGGATTGAGAAAGAGGAGTGACTGAGGGGAGGGGGAGGGAGGAGAGAGTGAGGTGAGAAGGAGTGGAAAGGAGAATAGAGGTGGGAGGGAGAATGGGGGAGGGGGAAGTGGAAAGGAGATGTGGAAGGGAGAATGAGGGGGGGAGGTGGAAGGGAGAATGAGAGGGAGGGGGAGGTGGAAGGGAGAATGAAGGGGAGGGAGAATATGGGGAAGGGGAAAGGGAGAAGGAGGGGGAGGGGGAGGGGGAGGGAGAATGAGGAGGAGGTGGGAGGTGGGAGGGAGAATGAGGTGGAAGGGAGAATGAGGGGGAAGGAAATTGACCGAAAATTTTTTTTTTAATGTAGCCCGTTGTTACGGGCTTAACGGCTAGTCTGTCATAGTTATCTATACTCTATCTTTTAAAATAACCACAATATCTGAAGACTGGAAATTGACAAATGCAATGCTGATTTTATAAAAGATCTCCAGGGATGATTTGAGAAACTAAAAACTGGTGAGCCTGACATCAGTGCTGGGCAAAATGATGGAAGCTATTGCTAAGAACAAAATTATTGATCATGTGTATTAACATGGTTTATTGAAGAAAAACCAGCATGGATTTAGCAAAGGGTTGTCATGCGAGGGTTCAAAGCCTGTTGATTCGTCTTATAACTTTGGACAAATCACTTCATCCTCCATTGCCTCAGATGCAATCTTGTGAGCCCTCTGGGAACAGGGAAATATCTACAATACTTAAAAGTAATTTGTTTTGAAGTATCTGAAATAAATAAATATGTGAATTCTTTGAATGTATGCATAAGCATATGGATAAAGTTGAGCTGATTGATAAAGTATATTTGGATTTTCAGAAGTTGAATGATACAGCTCCTTATGAGAGACTCCTCAAAATACTAAATAATCATGGGATAGTAGGTGATGTTTTACTGTGGATTGGTAACTGGTTAAAAGATGACCAAGAAAGTCGAGAACTAAGTGGTCAGTTTTCCCAGTGGAGAAAAATAAATAGAAGTGTGCCCCAGGGATCAATACTGGGAGCAGTGTAATTTAACTTATTCATGAACGATCTGGAAAATGGAACAGCGTGTGAAGAGATCAAATTTGCAGATGACACAAAAATATTCAAAGTACTTAAAACACTGCAGAGGAATCTTGCAAGACTGAGGAACTGGGCATAACTGCAGCTGAAATTTAATGTGGAAAAGTGCAGAGTGATGCACGCAGGGAAAAATAACCCTAACTATAGGAACACAATGCTGGGCTCCAAATTAGGAGTCACCAAATAACAAAAAAAAAAAGGATCTTGGAGTAACTGTGGGCAATACGTTGAAATCCTCAGCTCCATGTGGGCAGTGGTCAAAAAAACCCTAAAAGAATGTCAGGAATTAGGAATTGGAGAAGAAAACTGAATATCACAACAATGCCTCTTTATCAATCTATAGTGTGACTGAACCTCGAGTATTGTGTGCAGCTCTGGTCGCCCCATCTCAAGAATATAGCACAACTAGAAGAGGGCAACAAAAATGATAAAGGAGATGGAAGAAAGGCTAAACAGGTTAGGGATCTTTAGCTTGGAGAAGAGACAACTGAGCGGATTTGTGATTACATTTATAAAATCATGAGTGGGGTAGAACAGGTAACTAGGGATCAGTTATTTACCCTTTCAAAAAATACTAGAACTAGAGGACAGGCCATGAAACTAGCAGGCTGCAGATTTAAATAAATTAGAGGAAGTAGTTTTTCACTTGGTACACAATTAAGTTGTTGAATTCTTTGCTGGAGGATGTGGGCAAGGCATTTAACACAGCGGGGTTTAAAGGGGGTTTGGAAAAGTCCATGAACAATTATCAGCCAGGTGCACTTAGGAAAGCCATCGCATATGCCTGTGAGTGAGTGTCTCAGATGGAAACGAGAGGTGGGCTTATCAAGATTAGGCAGAAGAAGTTTTTTTTCTCCTTCCCACAGATAATATATTGTGGGTTCCTAGAGAGGGACGACTCTGAGAACTATAGCGCAGGCAAGTAAACCATGGGATCCAATAACTAATGTGAATAATCTAAGATATATATATTCTGAAACATATATATATATATATATATACTAACAAATATATATTCTGAAACATATATATATATATATACTAACAAATATATATATATATATATATATATATATATATTTGTTAGTATATATATATATATATGTTTCAGAATATATATATATATATATATATATATATATATTCTGAAACATATATATATACATATATACTAACAAATATATATATATATATATATATGTTTCAGAATATATATATCTTAGATTATTCACATTATATATATATATATATATATATATATTCTGAAACATATATATATATATATATATACTAACAAATATATATATATATATATATATTCTGAAACATATATATATATATATATATATATATATATATATATATATATATATACTAACAAATATATATATATATGCAAAATATACTATGTTACAGACAACTTCCCCAAAACAAGAAACATAAAGGGGCAGATTTTAAAACCTGCGTGCAGGCGCAGATTTGTTTGCGCAACCCGGTGCAAACAAATCTACGCCCGATTTTATAACATATGCGCGCGCAGCCGCGCATATGTTATAAAATCCAGGGTCGACCCGCGCAAGGGGGTACACAATTGTGCAACTTGCGCGCACCGAGCCGCACAGCCTGCCTCCGTTCCCTCCGCCCCTTCCCCTCCCTTCCCCTACCTAACCCGCCCCCCAGCCCTACCTAGAACCCCCCCCCTTACCTTTGTTGAAGAAGTTACGCGCGCCGGCCAACGGCAAATGGCCGCTGTGCCTGGAGGCTCAGGCCACGCCACACCACGCCCCCTGGACTGCCCCGGACCGCCCACACCTCGCCCCTTTTTGCAAGCCCCGGGACATACGCGCGTCCCGGGGCTTGCGCGCGCCGCCGAGCCTATGCAAGATAGGCCTGGTGCGCGCAGGGGGAGGCAGGGGTAGATTTTCAAAGGATTGCGCGTGTATCATACACGCGCAATCCTTTGAAAATCTACCCCAAAATACCCTAGTGCTCACTTATAAGAATGAGCACACATAACATATACAAGACAGAGAGAAAGCAGCTGTGACAATATGAACACAATAGCTGTAATATAAGTAGGCGCTAATTGCAAGTCACTTCCCTCAGATAACATCCTCTAACTTTCTGAGCAATGACAGCAAGCAGTAATCTCTGGGAGGTCTGGATGGCTGTGGACCTCAAGTCATGCAAGCTTGTCTCGGGTCAGAGCTAAGCAGAAATCCGTCGGTTCTACCGGGTGTTAGAATCATTTCTTTGGTTGGCACATGCACTATATAGTTTTCTTGGTTTCTTTTAGTCCTATACTGTGTCTGCAAACCAAAACTGGGTAGATGCCAGGTTTTTTCCAGCCCTCAGATCCCCCTTATCAAACAGAGCTCATAGTACTACACTTCACTGAGCACCAAAGACAAGCTTTTAACTCCCTAACTGCCAGCTTGTTTGCTTTCACATCTAAGAAGTGTTCTTATTCTTTAACTAGGTAATGCCTCTATCTTGTATGTTGTATTTCTGTTTGTGTCCTTGAGGTTTTCCAGGCTGCTTTCTTATCAGACTAGGAGAAAAAGGGAGAGCTTCCTAACACAAGCAAGATTTTGCATAGACACCTAGAACTCACACACAGCTGCATCCTTTAACTGTATGTTACGCGTGCTGGTCACGGCAGACCCGTGGCTCGGCCCCCTCTCCTCTCTCAAGTGAATCCAGTGCCTGGTGGTCCCTCGTCCCTGGTGGCGGTAGGCCACCAGCTTCGTCCTCGGGCCACCCCTGATGCCTCCGGCTCAGCTACAGATCCTTGTGCTCTGCAGAGAGACTTCACCACTCAGCGCCGTGCCCCTCCCTAGGCACGCGTGCATAACTGTATCTTAAGTAGGGCCTGCGGCGGGAACCGAGCCACGGCCCCGGATGATGACATCAGCGGAGCTCCAGTACTTAAGCCCGGGCTCCGCTGGTCTCCACGCTGGTCAGGTACTCGTTGCCTCCTGGTGATTCTCCTTTGTTCCTGGTTCCTGATCCTTGCTGACTCCTGTTCCTGGTTTCCTCATTCCTGTGTTCCTGATCCTCAACCTATCCTCGGATTTCCTCCTCGGACTTTGACTTCTGCTTTGCCTGAGCACGCTGTTGACTCTCTCCGAGCCCGGACCTCTGCTTTGCCTGTCTACTCTGTTGCCTCTCTCCAGACCCAGACCTCTGCATTGCTTGACTACTCCGTTGCCTCTCTCCAGACCCAGATCTCTGCATTGCTTGACTATCTTTTAAAACTAATCGGAGAAAGTTCTTTTTTACTCAACGCACAATTAAACTCTGGAATTTGTTGCCAGAGAATGTGGTTCGTGCAGTTAGTATAGCTGTGTTTAAAAAAGGATTGGATAAGTTCTTGGAGGAGAAGTCCATTACCTGCTATTAAGTTCACTTAGAGAATAGCCACTGCCATTAGCAATGGTTACATGGAATAGACTTAGTTTTTGGGTACTTGCCATGTTCTTATGGCCTGGATTGGCCACTGTTGGAAACAGGATGCTGGGCTTGATGGACCCTTGGTCTGACCCAGTATGGCATTTTCTTATGTTCTTATGTTCTTATGTTCTTATCTTCTTGACTCTCTCCTCGTCCAGACCTCAGCCTTGCTTGCCACTGCTTCCAGATTGCCGCCGGCCCTGACTCCAGTTTGCCCTACAATGCCTTTTCAGTCTACATCCTGGACTTGGCCTATTCAGGCTTCGGCCTGTTCTTGCTCGGGTGCCTCCTGTCTGACTTTGGTTCTACTGGTGCCCGGGTCTCCAGGACTCCACCTCGTCCAGTACAGACTTCTCTCCTCTGTTGCTGCCTCTGGGCTGACCTCGATCCTTCCATCGATGACGACATACAGAGGCCCACCTAAGTCCAACCGGCCCCAGCACCCAAAGGCTCAACCCCAAGGGAACGAGGGCTGGTATTGGTGAAGCACCAGCCGGCCTCCGTCCTTCAGCCCACTCCACCTGCCTACGGTGAGGACCCATAGGTTCCTTCCTACAGGTTGCGTCAACCCCACTTCGGCCCAAGGGTCCACCTCCGGCGCAACACTGTGAATCAATATAACTATACTTCTCTCTCATAAGGGGCTAAATCAAACCTTTCACATGCTACACCAAAATGTCTTCTGCAAAACTGTCCCTTATCATTAGCATAGTGAGTATAACAAGGAATTGGATCTATTCTTTGGGATCTGCTAGGCATTTTCTAATGATCTATAGCAACTACTGTCAGATATAGGATGCTGGGCTCAACAGACCTTCGATTTGAACCAGCATGGCATGTCTTATACCCTTAATGAAAATGTGGAAACAACCCTGAGAACCCAATTTGGCTTCCACGTAAGCTGTTTGTATCTCAGTTAATTATCTAACAAACTTCAGTTGTCTAACTTACATGAATGGGACAATTCTGAGAGTAGCCCATGTAGTTGCAAAGTATGCAAACATTTGGAGCACTCATACATCATATATCTAATTTTCAGATGGAAACTACACAGGTGATGAGGGGCAGGGGGCAGAGTAAAATAGTGCATATAATTTTGAAAATGCCTAGCACTCTGTTTTACTCTCCCAACCTATACATACCCAAAGGAATGCACCTTTTTATTGTGGCTAAAATCACGAGCATTGTGAACTCTGCGCTAGCAGTTTGCCCTGGTAACTTGCTATTTACCAGAATAAAAGCTTTGAAAATTGTGGATGAAATTAGCATTTGGCAGTCCAAGAAATATTTGCCTCTCAGCTGACAATGGACCTAGGAGGAGGAAGAAGGAAACCTGTTAAGAGAAGGAGCAGGTGCAGCGAACTTATAACTTTCGTATCAAAACTGAGTCTCACCCGCGTCAACAGGCTGCACATATTTCTCTCATCTGAAAATAAAAGCAGAACAGATGCTTTCTTTCTAGCTACCCAGTCCATCTTCAGTCAGCTTGACTAGCACATATACCATATGCCTCAGACAGGCTCACCCACCTTTCCAGCTCCTTAGAGCCCTGCTTACACTCTACAGTATAATCTCCAACTTAACGTGCATTGTGGGGGAAAAAAAATGTAAAACTTTCATTTTATAATTATCTACTGCTGTAAATTTGTTTTCCATTTTCCATGTTCCCCACTATGCGTCTCCAGGGCTATATTATTTCCAATGCCTTTTCTCCATTGCTTCCAAAAGCAGACATGCTCGCAAAGGGAAAGCGCGAGAGTGAGGTAAAATGAGTCCCTACTTGATTGCTTAAATTGCCCTTCATTGGAACCCTCATGCTGCTCGCTACCTGTGTGCTGTTCCATTCAAAGAATTCCATTTCAGAATTAAATAAATGGAACAAAACAATCTACATAACGCCTACTCACAATAACAGAATCCTCATTTCATGTTCAGGGCTCCAGTATTATGATAGTTTAAAACTGAAAAGGTGTTGGTTTTTTTTTCCTTTAATATTTATTTCAAATGCTGAAACCCTACTACAACCTGATGAGCCCCAAACATGAATATTATTGCATTCTGAGCTCATAATCCACATGCCATGAAACTAAAAGCCCTGTTACATTTTCCAAATCAAATCTATGTATTACAAAACACATGCATTAATTATCAAGCTGAGTGTCATGTTCCGCGCACACCTACCCAGCAAGGTCCTTCCTGGTAACATTTTGCTAAAGTGAAGCTGAATAGTTTCCTGTACACTGAAGCATCTCACTGTTAAGTGTTTATCGTATCAATGCTTGGCAAAAAAAAAACAAAACCTCTTTTGTAGGAACTAACTGCCTAAATACTTTTGTCTTTTTATTTCTCTACTTTTCTACTGCCTTTCTTTTAGAAACTTCTAGTTTGACAGCTTACCCCCAACTCTTTTCCCTAGCTATCTATCACTAGGCCTTTGGACTATAATTATAGGGTGATCTATATTCAGACACAGTTCGGATAGCAAAGTTAGCCAGATAAACTTATCTGGCTAACTTTGGAGGCGTATTCAACAGTGCAGTCACACTACTGAATGTAGCCGGCTGTCTTAATTAGTTAGCTGGCTAACTATAGCCGAATAACTTTAGGACAGCTCTTTGACTTGACCAAACTTGCAGGGTCATTCTTTAAACCGCGACGTGCCGGGATCGCGCGCGACAAGGCCCTAATGCACGTGATACCGGCCCGCATCATGGCAGTACAATTTAAATCAGGGGAAGGGGAGGAGTGTGGGCGGGGTTTGGGCGGGGTCGTGGCCCGGCAGCGCTGCGGGCGATAATGTTTTCCACATTATCGCCGGCAGTACTGCCGGGAAATAGCAACACCTTTTCCCGTGGCGCTGTGGGGGGAAAAAGTGTGCGGCCCGGCCACAACCACGGTGGGCGAAAATGTACCGCCAAGATGCGACCGGCTGCATACTTTCACCACCCTGCCCCCTTTTTTTTTTTGCAGGCCATCATTCTGCTATATTTATATTTATAGCAGAATGACGATTCCCAGGATTAGCCAATTAAATCGGCCAGCTAACCAGAGCTGTATCCAGGCAATTTGGCGCCTATGGGCAGGTAAAAAACTGCGCCCTCACCCATTGCACAACACATGACACCACGAGTTGGGAGACTCTGTTCAATGTTTATACAGCAATGCCCATGGCCAGTGCAAGGGTATTACGTACCTTGCACCCCCCACCTCATCACACCCTCCTCACGCACAATTAAAATTATGCATTTATCATAACAGATTTTACATGAAAAAGAACATTCAAAGCATGGTCTTCTGAGGTAAAAATATCACTTACAATATGTATATTACATTTACATACACTGCTGAGGTGCCAACCAGAAAACCCTGCAAAAAAGCAAAAGATACTGGGAACCTATATGGTAATGCATCTTGGGCATGGGCTTGACCCTCAGAGAACCACGAGAAAAAAAAATTTCTATAACAAAACAGCACTAACTGCCAGAACTCAAACAGCAACAACTCTACCTATGAAAGTTAATACTATAAATATTACACTAGGCCTAAAATAGTATACACAATCCAATCTGAAATTGGTTGTTAAAATCCGGCACGCATTTGCGTGCAGATATCATATTTTATAACATGCACGCGGCGACACACGCATGTTATAAAATCGGCGTGTCCATGTGCACGCGCCAGGAAATGTGCACACATGGACACGCACGCACATGGCTTAGAAAATCTACCTTAATATGAGCCTTTGGTCTCACTTAGCTGTTTAGGCCCAAATCCTCCACAGGTGCCTAATTCTTCCGTACAGAGTCTTATTTATTTATTTTATTTAGAGCTTTTCTATACCGGCATTCATGATAAAATCACATCATGCTGGTTTACAGATAACAAGGGGTATCATAACCTTGAACAATTAACATGTGGAGAGAAGCAAAAAGTTTCAATAAAACAAGGATGTTAGAACTGGGTGAAGAGGAAGACACAGCTAGAGTAATTTAACAGTCAGAGGAGCAATTATTTACATAGTGCTGATAAGTCTCTTAATAGAGATTGCAATGATTCAATTAGGTTCAGGAAAGGCTTGTTTAAATAGCCAGGTCTTAAGCCTTTTTTTAAATATTAATGGGCATGGTTCCTGTCTAAGATCAGGGGGAATGACATTCCATATAGATGGACCCGCTGTAGAGAAAGCCCTGTCTCTGAATGCTAGATGAAGTGTAGATTTGGTTTGGGGGATGTGCAGTGATCCTCTGTAGGCTTCTCTGATGGGTCTGGATGAGGTGTGTAGTCTGAGTGGGATTTGAAGGTTGAGAGGTGTTTGGTTGTGGATGGCTTTATGGATGATGGTGATGGACTTGTGAAGTATTCTGAAATGTATCGGCAGCCAGTGTAGATTTTTGAGAATGGGAGAGATGTGGTCTCTTCTTCTAGTGTTTGTCAGGATTCTGGCTGCTGCGTTTTGGAGCATCTGGAGAGGTTTGATGGAGGAGAAAGGGAGACGTAGCAAGATAGAGTTACAGTAATCTATCTTGGAGAAAATTACAGCTTGGAGGACAGATCTGAAGTCTTGAAAGTGAAGGAGTGGTTTAATTCTTTTTAGTACCTGCAGTTTATAAAAACATTCCTTGGTTGTGTGGTTAACGAATGTTTTTAAATTCATGCGGTTGTCGATTAATACTCCTAGGTCTCTTGCTTGGGTGATGAATATATTCGATGATGATGTACTTTGTGAGATATTACTGTTTTCCGGGGAGATGAGAAGGAGTTCATATTGCTTCCACTGGTGACTTGTCTCCTCCCTGGTTGGGAGGTCTCAGGTATAACAAGGAGTTTTAACATCTTCTCCGTTTGTGATGGCTAAACCTTCAGTGATAACATTGGATACATTGTGGACTGCTATATCAAATCTGGAGTCAACTCTTGCAAAATGAATTGACTCTGTTTTGGAAACATTGGGTAATCTGATCGTGCAAGTCATTGACCACTCACAGAAGATCTCAGCACAAGATAAACAACTTGTTAAAATGTCTGAAATTTGTTCTAGTTCTCATGATATAAATCTTTCCTTGTTAAAGGATAATCAGTTACTTCATAGGAAAATTGAAAGTATGAGTAATAATTACTCTAACTTTTTAACTTGGGATTATTTAATTTTCTTTGTTGTACCTTGATTTCCCCTCAAGAGATCATTAGAAGGTTTTATTTAGACTTTCTAAAACTTTCTAAGGAAGCTATTACTGAGATTGTTAAGGCATTTTATCTCCCTGAGCCTAGATCAAAAAGTGTTCAGTAGTCCGTAGACCCAGTAGGTGTTGAGAACGGGGTGTTTAATGTGCCCTTGGGCCTCAGCCCGACCCCAGACGTGTCCAGGACCGAGCTGAGGGCTGACCGCGGCTGCGCATGGCTAACGGGCTGACCCTCTGCCAGGCCTGCAAGCTCCCAGAGCCAACAACATGTGATGTTGGTAGGGGAACGGTCCTCTGACTGTTCCGAGCCCTTTCGGACCTGCCGCTTGATCGGCATTGGAGCAGCAGGCCTGGCCTGAGGTTGAGGGCAGACGGAGGCCTTGACACGTAGACAGAATTATGACTGATGCGATGGCATCTCGGACAAGACTGGGCTGATGCAACAGCATCACAAGCATGACGAGGAGCTTGATCCAAACAGGACACGACATAAGGCAGGAGGACATTGGCACTGTCTCTCAGGGCGCCCTACACAGCCCACCTTCACGGGCGGACCCAATGGGTTGGTCACGAACCACCCTGTCCCACTACTGGGAACGGGATGAGCGCAGGGCACACCCAGGCAAGGAGGAACTCCTATGATGAAGCCGGTGTCATCTGAAGCTTCCCTCAAGGCTGGCGGGGAACAGACTCTCCAGGGCGCAGGGACGGATCCCACCTGTTGGCCACTCCTAGGCCCAACAGGTCAGAAGGCCCGGAGCTCATGACGAAGACGCAGGGAAGAATATCCTGGCAGGCAGACACAATAGGATGAGGAAGATCATGATGGAACATCAGGACATGGTCAGGGACCTCAGGCAAGACATCAAGACATGAAGTATAAAAGCAGATGAGACGAGGAGCTCCACGAAGAACGGAAGACCTTACAAAGCTCTGGCAGGCAGGAACCTCCAGAGGGAAGTCACGACGATGCAAGGCAAAGACAGACTGAAGTTGAAGTCCTTTTATAGGGCTGCAGACCGGTGACTCCCTGGGAGGAGTTTGGCAGGCCCACACCTAGCTGGCCCTATAACTACAGAGAAGTGCTGCGGGCCGGCCCCTAGGGGAAGGGTGTGGCTCACACCAGGAAGTCCATGCAAACACAAGCAGCCTCAGGCAGGCCACAAGGACATCGAGGCCTCCCAGGCCCTGGAGCAAATCCTGGATAGTTCGCAGGCGAGACCCTGGCTTGGAGCGGCCTCCAGGAAGAGGTAAGAAGCCTCCCGTAGCCCAGCTACAGGAGGGTTCATAACAGTAGGAAAGTCCAAGGATGAAGTTTTGAACCTGAAAAAATATATAGAGAAAGCAAATTCAATTGTTCAGGATAGAGCAACGTTGTTGGTAATTTTTACCCGTGAGTACGATAAGCAGTGGACATTAAGATTATTCTTTCACTTTAAAGGAATTCCTTTCTTGGGTCATAGAATTGCCATATGGTCAAAGAGGCACAAGCACGGAGAAGATTGTTCTTGATTAATAAAACCTAGGGTGTTAGGTTTCTTTTGAAATTCCCCTGCAGGTGTTTTGTTAAACTGTGGGCGAGTAGTTACCTTTTTTTACAATCCCATTCAGTTAGAGAACTTTTTGCAGAAGTCCTCCAGGCAATGGTGCTGTTGCCCAATAATCCTAGCATGAGCCTAAAAAGAAAAATTGCTGGGTTTTTTTCCTTTTGGATGTAATGTATTTCTTTTTAATCCCTCCCCTTAATGTGATTTTGAATGGATATGAAAATTGTTTCTTTACCGCTAAAAAGGATGTTATTTTTTCCTTTTTTTTCTTATGATGAATTCTTAATTCAAGATTGTTCTCTTGAAATGTTATGATTATAAATTAATACAAAAATGTAAAAAGAAAGATTAAAAGGCAGGAAACAAAGAGTAGGATTAAATGGTCAATTTTCTCAGTGGAAAAGGGTAAACAGTGATCTGAACTTGGACCGGTGCTTTTCAATATATTTATAAATGGTCTGGAAAGAAATATGACAAGTGAGGTAATCAAATTTGCAGATGATACAAAATTATTCAGAGTAGTTAAATCACAAGCGGATTGTGATAAATTGTAAGACGACCTTGTGAGACTGGAAGATTGGGCATCCAAATGGCAGATGAAGGTTAATGTGGACAAGTGCAAGGTGTTGCATATAGGGAAAAATAACCCATGCTATACTTACACGATGTTAGGTTCCATATTAGGAGCTACCACCCAGGAAAAAGATCTAGGCATCATAGTGGATAATACTTTAAAACCATCGGCTCAGTGTGCTGCGGCAGTCAAAAAAGCAAACAGAATGTTAGGAATTATTAGGAAGGGAATGGTGAATAAAATGGAAAATGTCATAATGCCTCTGTATCGCTCCATGGTGAGACCACACCTTGAATACTGTGTCCAATTCTGGTCACCACATCTCAAAAAAGATATAGTTGCAATGCAGAAGGTACAGAGAAGGGCAACCAAAATGATAAAGGGGATGGAACAACTCCCCTATGAGGAAAAGCTGGAGGTTAGGATTGTTCAGCTTGGAGAAGAGACGGCTGAGGGAGGATATGATAGAGGTCTTTAAAATAATGAGAGGCCTTGAACGAGTAGATGTGAATTGGTTATTTACACTTTCGGATAATAGAAGGACTAGGGGGCACTCCATGAAGTTAGCAAGTAGCACATTTAAGATTAATCGGAGAAAATTCTTTTTCACTCAATGCACATTAAAGCTCTGGAATTTGTTGCCAGAGGATGTGGTTAGTGCAGTTAGTATAGTTGGGTTCAAAAAAGGTTTGGATAAGTTCCTGGAGGAGAAGTCCATTAACTGCTATTAATCAAGTTTACTTATGGAATAGCCACTGCTATTAATTGCATCAGTAGCATGGGATCTTCTTAGTGTTTGGGTACTTGCCAGGTTCTTGTGGCCTGGTTTGGCCTCTGTTGGAGACAGGAGGCTGGGCTTGATGGACCCTTGGTCTGACCCAACATGGCAATTTCTTATGTTCTTAAGGAAAGTTGCCACTTTGTGCAATTTTCCAAGTGCAATTTTGCTTTGCCAAAATTGTTAATGAGCTGATTTGCATAATTCTTCAGCTTATTCATAATTTTGCATAATTTTTGCAAATGCAAAATTACACATGAGAAAAACGATAACTAATGTACATTAAAATTTGGAAACTCAATTGTCCTCTATTTGCCATTTTTTTTTTGTGTGCTATCACATTCACAGTTGGCCAATATGTTAGGATATGAGGACAGAGCAGAACAATAGGCATTTTTTAACCAAAATGAATGAATACATTTCTAGATGGAGGAGTAGCCTAGAGCAGTAGGCTACGAAGGAGGGCAACTAGGGTTCCCATCTCACAGCCACTCCTTTGACCTTGGGCAAATCACTTTATGCTTTGTTGCCTCAGGTATAAACTGGGGAGGTAATTTTCAAAGAAGTTACATATGTAAATGTAACAAACTATTGTAGAAATTTTCAAAAGCCATTTATGTGCCTAAAGTGCACTTACACATGTAAAACCTATTGACAATTCAATAGCATAGCAATTTTCAAAGGCCTGCATACATGAATAAGGTGCAGCTGCTCGTGTAAAACCCAGTTTTAAGTGTGTAAATGCTTTTGAAAATCAGGCCTATAGATTATAAGCCCTTTGGGAATTCGGAAATACCTACAGTACTTGAATGTAATCTGCTTTGCAGAGCCAAAAAGAGGAATATAAATCAAATAAATAAATAAATGGAGACTGCTGGTCAAGCTACTTGGTCCCCTTTGCACCACTTTGCACCGTACCCCAGCAATGCAATCGCTTTCGTTAGCTCAAAGAGCAGAAGAAATCCTGTTCTGGATGGCTTTGCTCCATTGCCCCTCTTAGGCTGCAGATAGAGTGACCTGTGCAGGGCTCTCCCTTGCAGTCCCAGCAGTACCTGCACGGTGTCTGACTGGCCTCAGGTGTAGCAGACAGATCCAATAATCCAATCTAGATATCCTGCACAGCAAGCGCATCCTGTTATGCCAATCATCCAGTCCTAATCTGGATCTTCATATCCTGAAAGGGATATTATCATGAAAGATGGGCCTGACAGCTTTTATTTTTTTTTTTTTTATCAACAAGCAATGACAGTTTTGCGCCAGAGAAGAGTATAAGAATTGCCATCAGGATGGGCCCTAGGTAGTTCTTCTTTCATCTCTAGGGGTCCTGTTAGTCCCCTACTAGAGTTGGGTAAAAAAATGTACCAATTGGTATAGGGAATGATATTGTGGGTACAGTTCCCCCTTGTGGAAGCTGGTGAATGGTATGTCCCTCTGGCACTTAGAGCCAGTGCACCATTTTGCCTTGAGGATCCTTTTTTTGCTTTTGAGGAGACAGCATGGCGTGCGCTGAGCTCTGACTTAACCTCAATCTCCATGGAGTTCTTTATTTTGGATGAGAGCTCCATTCCACCCTCTCATCCCCCCCCTTCGCTTATCCGATTAAGTATTTTTATTTGATGTGCCAAATCCTTTTGGACTCGGTTAAGCTTTACTTAATTTTGCTCGTTAATTAAACGGGGGAGGCTCCCTTCCAGCGAGAGGAATCTGAGAACTCCAAGATCCAAGGAGAGGATGAATTCCAGCCATCCTGTGCGAGAGGGAGAGGAGATGCACCACCTCAGTGGCCCATGAATATCTACTGAAGACTGGGAAATGATACTACAGGAGGAGGCAGGAGATAAAAGATTAAAACTAAAGGGCATCTTTGAAACTTCAAACTACCACTGGAGGGAAGCATCAAAACTTTGCCCAGAACTCTATGGGAGGGAAGAGTTCAATTAACTTAAAGAATTACATCAATTAGAGTAATAAGTGAAATTAAAAGAGAATGTTAAGAAGTCACAAACTCATTAAAAGTCTCTGTATCATCCTAAAATAAAGTGCACAGCTCTAAAGACTGTAAATCATCATTTGCACCTTTAGCAGTAAAATAGAAATATTGAAAACCACCAAACAACTCTCTGGTGTCTTATGGAGCGGTGATTTTGCTGATCGTCTATGCTGTGTGCAAAAAGAGCAATGCCAGGGCCTTGAAAGGTGTCTTCCCTCCCGTGCAGGAAACCCTGGATCAACATAGTCTGTGTCTGCCCAAAACTAAAATGTGAGATATGAGCTCTGGGGCTGTTATCCGGGTTCTGCTCTCACAGGGGATTACTACACCAGTAAATGGTACAATAAGAGTTCTCAGCACCACCATTTGCAACATCTGTCTTCAGCAAGCAAGACTAGGGAAACCTCAACCGAGGCTGAAATTGTAACATTTTCTATCTGGGCGTTTCATGATGTAAACTTAGTGCAGACCTGGTTACACTGAAGACCTTAGACTAGAGTCGGGCTAAGCTTCTGATGGCTCCACCAATCAATCAATATACCTTTTAATGCCTATGTTATTGTCTTCTGTTTTCAGACTATGGCAAAGATTTATTTTTTGTCCTAGATAATTATGCCATTTTAAAAATGTACTAAAATAATATTGTTAGTAAAAAAAAATAAATTGGCAATTTTATAACTAATTTTAGTGATGACAGCAGGAACATCACTACAATGGAGCAGCAAATTTAACCGCCTATTTTGTGATTTCTGTCGATAGTTATTATAAATTACTTTCCAGTTAATTACCTGTTTTGGAAATGAAAGAGATTGGGGTTCACAGCTGCTCAGATAAGTAGCTTCCTCCCATTGAGTAGGATAAACACTGTATTCCCTGTCACTTATGGCTGGCAGACTATGGTTATGGGAAACCCCCTCGGAGAGTTTGCTTTTTTGTCTGCCATGTGTTGTGGGTAACATATGCGATAAAAGGTAGAAATCAGATGGAGGTTAATCTTGCCTCTTCGGAGCACCAGCCTGGCTGGGGTTGTGGCTAGCAGGACGACCGTCAAAAAAAAAAATTACCTCCGCAAATTATGTGTACATGGCACAAACCTTAGAAAGTTATTTGTATTGAGCAATACAGATGGATTAGGTTTTAGGAGAAAGGGGTGGGCAGAACAGAAGATAATAGGCCCATCTTTCCTTTTGTAAATAAAAATTAAAAAAAAAAAAAGATATTGCTGTGTTGTGAGCACAGTCAAGGTGACTGAGATTGCTTTATTCAGGCACACAAGAGAAAGGCAAATATTGATAGCAGTTACACACGCACAAGCTTTGCTTTCAAATATGTGACCTATTATTAAATGTTAGCGTGATACATTTTTTAGCACAGTTGTTTTTATAGTCCTTATCCGTCAGCAATCTGGTGCCTAACATGCCATTGAACAACAGAGGGGCCAGAGCAAAAATGACCCCAAATTAGAATCCCCACTGAAAACACTATTTTAGCTAAAATAGCTGTGGAAGCATCATCATTGGGTTTTGACCCATAATACAAAAAAATATTGTCTTTTCTCGTTGTTCTTGCTATTTTGATTACGAAGTCCCATCTCCATCCCTGTTCAAACATGCCAGGTAATGATCAGTCCAAGGTGAAAACAGACATTGCTTTCCCTGAATAAGCAACATATTTCATTGTAAAGCAAAGTTTGTTCTCATCTGGGGAGTTTGCTGTAAAGCTAAAATTAAGTTCTAATTAGTCTTGTTAAGATTTTAACAAACAATATGTAGATCTATGTTACACTGGCCTAGCAATCCTTTTCCTTTAGGATTTTCAGCTCTGGAGGATCCTACCTCGGTTAGGGGCTACCCACCATAAGCCCTTACTCGCATCTTGCCCAAGCTTTATCTCCCTCTGCTCTCGTGCCCAACCCCCCTCCCCCCACCCCTGTCATTCTGTCTAGCTCATCTATTGTAGCAATGTCCGTTAGTCATGGGCCACGGACCATGGCTACCGCTGGATACAAACAATCTGAGTCCGGCCACTAGGTGCTGGAGTTGAACAATAGCTGGCGCTCCCCTCTTGGTCTGTGAATTTTGCCTCTGCAGCATCCCTAGGCCCAGCTAGCCCGAGAAGCAGATGGCCAGGCTCAGGAGCTGACCCCCCCAGGCCTCCTGCAAAGCAGTGCTGCAAGTTGTTGGGCCATCTCATCACAAATATGTTTTTGAAAAAACAAAAAAAAAACCAAAACAGGGCAACATAGTAGATGATGGTAGAAAAAGTGCAGCTTGCCCTTCTATTCTTCCCAGTTAATCCTGTCCATGCTACTAAGGATATATCCCAGCTCCTGGCCACAGTGCACGATTGCTTGTAAGATATCTCTCCTTATCCACATCTTCCGTGTTTGTACTCTATCACCCGGGGGCAGATAAGCACGCTTGGGTTGCCTGCTGGCTCCATATTTTCAAGACAGGTTGAGCCAGTCCTGGATTTACTCCATTGCATGCAGGGACTTGTAGTTCTGACCTCCCTATTGCAGCTCCTTAGAAAAGCAAGTCCCTGCATTCACTGGGGTAAAACCAGGACTGGATCATCCTGTCCTGAAAATCTGGAATCAGGTGGCGACCCTAAAGCATACGAGATTCCCCTCTTAATTCACCCCCCAACACCCCTCCCTTCCCATGTCTGTCTGCAAAGCTTTGTAATAATCTAAATAGCTGCCAATAGCACAGGTATTCTTCCAACACCTCAGAGAGCTGCAGGGCACAGTATGTTCTCAATTGCAGGGAAGGAATAAAAGCTGCCTATTTTGTATTGTTTACCTTCTCTGATTCTGAAGCTGGAGATCCCAGTCCTTCTGAATATACAGAAGATGCAGCTTAAAATACTGATTACTTGCCTTCCTTTCATCCAAAGTTTATTACAAACAAAATTATCTTATTGACAAAAAGCTTATCCTAATTTCCCCACAGTAAACAGGACTACTGATGCTGAAACTTATTCAGCAACCAGCACATCTTATTGTGACAGAGGGTTCAAAGGTTCTGGCTCTTAAATAATAACCATTTTAGCTCTCAACGCAAAATGCGTTGATAATTTTTCATTAGGTTAAATTCGTCACAGTTCCCTTCCATTCTTGGTAGTGAAAAGTACACTTTTTTTTGTTTTAATTTTGGCAGATAAGGCCCTTAGCTTGGCTGACAACATTGCCTCCAGGACGTAAAATATTTGTCTGTTCAAAAGCTGCATTTTATCTTGCAGAGCCACACATGCCAGGTCTGCTTCGGACCAGTCTCCTGTCTATTTATTCCTCTAATAACAAATAGACTGTCAGCCCTCCCGGGCCTCAGAGATGAAGGCGATATGCTGACACCTCTGATCGGGAACTCCTAGAAACGATTTTATTAAACCCTGTGCAGTCGTAGACTCCTCTCGGAGACCAAAGCAGGTGCTGAAATCCTAATTTTGCTGGCCATCTGTAGATAGTTCAAAGTAACAGCGTCCCTGAAATGTCTTTTGTCATATGACTCGTGTTTCCGAGGAGGAAATGATGACTTTTTAGGCTGAGGGAGGGGGGGCTGATCTTGTAAAATTAAACAGTAATACTGCGTTTTTGTATGCAGCGTAGATATGTATAAGAACCGTTCGGGCGTCTGTCTCTGGCACGGTTTTCAGAAGCCTCTTGAGATAGCTCTGCGAGGGTGGCGATGGCGAAGTGGGACTCGCGCCACGTCAGCAAGGCGAGCTGTGTGCTGCGCAAGCTTTGCCACTGATTGGCACTTTACCCAAGACCTAGCATCAGCCGGGGTGCATTTATTTTTCATCCGAGGATGCACAATATCGGTTGATTGGCTGTTAGATTACATTCTGTTGCCAGCCTGGATGCGTTGCAAACATATTGTTAGCAGCTCCCTCTATCAAGAAATATCGCATGCAGGTCACTCGACTGAGGGCCTTTTCATTTGCAGGGTCTGCCACTGTGGAATGGCTTGCGCTTGCCTCTCGCCGCTCTGCCCTTAGGCAGGAATCTGACCTGATGGTATTTAGGGGAAAAGCTAAAAGGTCATTTCTTTGCTGAAGCACTTTCTCTGAGGAATTGAGATACTGAGGTTTTTTATGAAACTGATTTTATTTCGTTTTATTGTATCTTATTTTGTTATTTTTCTCTGATATTTTTATATGGTTTAACATCTCGATTGTTTAATGTTTTTTATGTTTAAACGTTTTTTATTGGTTTTTGGATAACAACAAATACAACACACTGAGGAGGGCGAGAGCCTGAGCCCTCCCCCAGAACAAACCACCAAACAAGCTTTAGGTATCAAGATATCTCCCCTCCCCTCCCTCCCAGTCCCTCTCCCCCCCCCCCAACCCCACAGGAAATAAGTCAGCGAGTTACATTATGCCATATTACGTGATGTCATTCCAAGTACTGCACAATGGAAAAGTAAAAGGTTAATCATTCACTGCGAGGCTAAGAGCATGATGTGCGAGTGATTGAATGTAAGTTGCCATACAGTAAGGAACCTCCGTCTACTCCGTAGGGAGGCACGCGACGCCAGACCCTTCCATGGGTCATTCATGGCATGCAAGCTGTTTCTCCAGGCCCAAAAGGACAGAGCTTCTGGAGACCTCCAAACTGAAAGGATCACCTTTTTCCCCACAAGACAAGCTTTACGGAGAAGCAGGCGTGAGCCAGGATCTCGAATCCTAATCGGGGATATTCACCCAAATAATAACCATAAGGGAGTAACTGGGAAGGCAACATCCAAACAAATCGGCCATATAAGCCGCCACACGACGCCAAGGCGCTGTATTGGGAGCGCATGTCCAAAAAATGTGGGACAGGGTACCTGTGACGTGTCCACATCGGGTTCAGCTCGCCGAGGAAGCTATGGTTAAGTGAAAAGCCATTTGCGGCAATACGTAAGCCAGACTTAAAAATTTCAATTGGAGTTCCCTGAAATACATATTGCTCGAGATCCTGACTATCTGCCGGAAACACACCCGCATAATGGATTGAGTAACCACAAAGTCTCCGTCTCCATTCCAGCGGGCTTCTAATGTTGAACACATGTCCACCTCAGAACCACGGCTTTCTCTAAACAGAACGTCTGATCTAGAGTATGAAATATCAAGGGACTCCTAGTTTCTGCAGGTAACGCCTGTATGTAATGTCCAATCTGTGTGTGGCCCCAAAACCATAAATTGTCAAGAATTCTTGGAAAGGAAGGAGCGTCCCCTCCCTTGTCGATGTTTAATGTTTTAATAATGTAACCCACCTTGTACAGCACCTCCGAGAAAGGCGGATTATAAATGTTTTAAAATAATAAATATATGAATGAATAGATAGGTTTCTTTTATTGATTATGTAAGGAATGCAAATCCACGAAACCAGCTGAGTTCAAAGTTATTAAGCCACCTTTTAGTTTGTAGAGGGGGGGGACCTCCTTTATAATGTGTGACATAGTTTGTGTCTCTCCAGAAGTGCACAACTGGATGGCTCTGAGACCCCCCAGAGGTGGAATTTGGCTGCACAGTGACGTTTGCCTGTCCAGAAGGTTCTCTCAATCTAGCTTGATGGACTCTCTACCTGGGTAACATCAAGCTAGGTGAGAGAACATTGCCCAAATCTCATCTTTGGGTGAGTTTCCTCTCTCCGTAGATCATCAAATCTTCACAAGAGAGCACTGCTCTGTTCGTACGTCTCACGTTGAATGTCAAAGTGGCCCCTAACCCCCTACACGAATACTTAAACCTCACCTCGAGTTACTAGGTGGGCCACCCATAGGGATACAAATACCTCTCTAAGGAGTGGATATATTATGGCTAGGCTTGCTTTCTCTCTCTCTTCTCTCTCCCTCTCTCTCTCCTCTCTCTCTCTCTCTCAGCTGGTACTCAGGGAGCTTCAAATCTACTAAACAGGCTTTCAGGAGACATCATAAAATGCACTAAAACCTTACCACCCTATCACACCAGCTTTAACACTACTGAAAAAGGTGTAGTTAGAATCAGCATTAAGTCTGTACAATAGCACTTCACAGACTGGCAAACCCAGCCCACCCTAACTCCTCCTCTTTTTCAAATCTGCATCGCACCCATCGATTTGGTGCTATTGCATGTGTTTAAAGACATTTTTTGCATGCGTAAGAGCCTATTGCATGCGTCAACGGGGCTTTTCACATGCAATAAGCCCTTAACGCATGCGAAAATGCCTTAGCACATTTTGATAAATGACCCCCTTCTGTCAGCTAATCCCAGTCAGTAAGAGACAGATGGAGGCCATGGCTGGATTCCTGCTGTTCTAGCACTGCCCACCCTCAGAAGTTGCCGCCATGTTCAGATGCATGGTTTGCACACCCAGTGGTGTTAGCCCTTCCTATCAGAAGAAGTAGAATAGCCATGGGGTGCGGGCTGGTGGCTACAGTTTAAACTCTAAATGCAGTGGTTTAAGGGTGACCCTCCAATTAAAACAAACTATTATTCACTACAAAACTTACCAGAATGTAATTAAATTTAAAACTTTACATGCAGTCCAACATGCTACTTTGTTGGAGTGACTTTTATCCCACATGCCAAGTTAAAAAGGCAGGGGATTTTTATTAATTATATTTTATTAAATATTAACTTTTACAAAATAATTTACAATCTTAGCATCTCTCACTGTTACAATACAAGATATTTTTAAACAGACGTTTTGCACAAAATTGGAATGATGAAAGGCTCCACCTGCCCCTTCTTCCTTCAACCATCCCCATAAGTTTTGAAACCCCCACAGTTTTTTGCTGACAGCTTTCAATCAAACGCAGTTAGTGGTATAAGGTAGAAAGGGTTATGTGTCACACAAGTCTGAAAGCATCTAAACATAGCCTGAAGTAAATTGCAGCAAATTGGCAGAAGATCGGATTACGTTTGCATTTCAGTGCAATCTACCAGTCCACACTAATGGCATTCCCACATTCCCAAAAGCAGTACGATTGCTAAATAAGGAACTGTGAAACATGTCCAGCACCAGCAACCAGAAAAGAAGGACAGCATTACGTGGCAGAAGCCTTCCATGAATAGAATCAGCACTTTACAGAGAATTAAGATATGGCCAGCGCATCCCTGGCGTCCATGTTTGTGCTGTCACCGAAGCAAATATGGTTACAGCCCTGGTGCACCCGGAGCAATCCTCCATGCTGACCTAGTCACACCGAGATATATTAATGGAGTGTCCTTGTAAGCCAGACCGAAAGCCTTGTGTCTATGTGCAGACTTCTGTTCCTGCTACCGATCATGCTGGGGGATTCTTAGGTCTTCTGTCATCTCACACCCACAAAATCTGAACAGCCAACCTCGTGAATATATTCTCGAGGATTGCTGTACCAGGGACCCGGTGTTGCTGCATTGTTTGGGTTGGTTGTTTTTATTTTTTGTTTGTGTGCGGTTGGGTTTAGTTTTTAACAGGAAGCCTAATCCTCCTGCTTTGCCAAAGGTTGTAACCGTTTCCCCCCGTGGGATTGGGTGGCAGGGTGTTTACAGATTCTCAGTCTCAGTCAAATGGCCTAGTAGGGAGCGTCCTTAGCGCATAACTCAGAGCTGAGCAGGTAAGTCAGTCCGCTGGGCTTTATTATTCGAACCCCCTTTCTCAGGGCACTCCCTGTAGAAGGCAAGGGGCCACCTGCGAGCGCTGATGGAGAGGGAAAATCTGGCTGCAAATCCGCACCAGGCTTCTTCCAATGGGGTAAAGCCCAGGGAACCACACACAGTCAATACAAGAAATATCTTCAGAAAAACGTGGTGGTTCCAAAACAAAGATTTTACTGAAATAATGTTGCAGAACCCCACCCCCGGCTCATTCTTATGGATTCTCCCCAAAAGTTATGGTTCCAGCCCTTCTGGCTTTTCCCTTTGTCTTCAAAGCCCCCTGCTATTAACTATTTCAGCTCCTGTAAGTGCAGCAGTCCTTCAGCGATGGGCCCAGTCTCTTTCTCCCTGAGATGGGCCCGCTTCAGAGTCTGTCCCCACAGAGTCCTCGCCAACTTCTCTTCCACAAAAATAGAATGCCTTCTTCTTCTTCTTCCCTTTGTTTGGACTTCTTGAGGCCCACATTCAGCCACTATTCAGCTGAGCAAGTTAGCCAGATAAAGATATCTGGATAACGTGGTTGGGATACTCAGGGGCGTGGCTGCGCCACTGAATATACAGAGTTGCCTAATAGTTAGCCAGACAAGTTTATCAGGCTAACTTTGGACCTGCTCAACAGCAGGACTAACTTATCTGCCTAACTTAGCCGAATACGGCTGAATATTGACACTTATCGGATAAGTAGCTCCACCCTGGAATGCCCCGTCTTACTTTCCACTTAGGCAGCTATTTAGCCAGATAAATAGTATCAAGCTAAGTGGCAGCTGCTGAACAAGGCCAAATATTAAAACGGCACAGCTTAGCCAGATAAGTCCAAACTTATCTGGCTAAATGGCGCTGAATATGGACCTCATATTTTTGTAATTGTATTGACCCCCAGTCTCTCTTTTCTGCTTCTCCGATAATCTTGTACAGGGTCTCCATTCCATTTGTCATGTCTTCACTTCCTTCTTAACATTTGTCTCTCAGATTGATCTTTCACTTTCATCACTTTTCTTCATTTCTTTTTTTCTGTCTCTAGCCAATAGCATCTAGATTTCATCCCTCCTTCTTCCCCTCTCCTTTCAGTTGTCAATCTTTCTCTTTTGAAATTTCACCTACCCGCCAGCTTTCCATCTCCCAATCCACCACCTTCGCAGTCCATCTCCCTGCTTTCTTATTCCTTCTCTAGTCTCTTATTCTCCCACTCCCTGGCCCCTATTTCCACCCGTTATCCTTACCTCCTCTACAGTCCTCATCTACTTTCCTCTGCCTCTAATCACTTTCTTCTGTCTTTTACTCACTACCTAGCCTCCAAGTACCCCTCTTTCACCACTTCCTCAACCCCATTCCTTATCTTTTCATAGCACTCCCATCCTTTTCCACTGCCTCTCACCTCTTCCTCAGTCTTCCAGTTCATTCACACCTCCTCTCACCCCCTCTCCACCCTTCAGCCCCTTTCTCTGACCCCCCATCTCAGATCCTCCGTCATACCCCCAGCCCTCCTAGCCCAAATCTAAACAGAAGGCAAGGGGGAGATTTTCATAGAGCAGTAGTTACAATCCTGAAAATCTTGCTGGGCAAACTAAAAGGGCCATTTTGATCTTCATCTGCCATCATTTACTATGTTATTATATTACTATCTAACCCCCTCCCCCACACAGTCAGATACACACACACACTCACACTCACACTCATATCCACCCGACTGCCAAGTTCCCACTGTCCCCTCCCTCAAAATCTCCGATTAGTGAGCCCCAACTCACCCCATCCCAAGCACCCCTCCCCCTCCAATCTCTGAGTCCCCACGAACTCCCCAATCCTCAAGACTCCATTCTTCTTATGATAGCCCCCCCCCCGCTCAAAATCCCTAAGTCCTGCTCTTCCTCTGCTCTCCCCCTTCCAAATCTCTGCCCTCCTTTCCCCACAAGCCTAGTAAAAAGACAAGAAGAAACGAAATGTGTTTACCAGCTATTTCCTCTATTACTTTTTCAATTAATAGAAACGACATTAACATTTGTAAAAAAAAAAAAAAAGACATTGCAGGTCCTTTGGGTGAGGGCGCGTGTGAGGCTGGAGAGGTGCGATGGTGCTTTTATCGTGTGCGTTAACGCCGTATCGCATTTTGGTGAACGACCCTGTTATTTTGTAAATACAAATGGTCAGAGGGAACATCTTCAACAGACTTTTGCAAATCTATCTCCTTGGTTTCCCCAGAATCCACTCTCTTAGAAGTTTCTAGTAATTGAGAATGTGAAGTTTGAAAAGAAGTAGACAATTCTCGTTGTTGTGAGACAAACTGAGCAACCTGAGTGGAAAGATTTGTTATAGTTTCCCATAATGACCAAAGTAATGTTAGGTGGTTTAACCAATGGAGTAAACAATAGCTCTTTTTTTCAAATAGGCCCATCTATAGAAACTAAAGGAGAAGAAAGAGCAGGCAAAGATTCCTCTCCCCGCGCACACCAGCCAGGGTCTCCACAGCTCAACTCTGCCATTCGGGCACCTCCCGATGCCGCCGCCGCTGGCGTTCAGTTGTCATCCAGTCACGACGGAGGCAAAATGCTCCCGTCAACAATGACCATAGGGGGCCCAGGTTGAGGAGGAGTTTGGCGTGGCTCTGGAGTTAAAGATGACTTGAGGTCTGGGACTGCTACAGACATACCTCTGCATGGCAAATTGTCCAAAGACTGAGTCTAAAGGAAGGTCCCGGCTTTGGAGAATATGATTGTCCATCGGGCCGATCAGCGTAGAGGTTTCAGACACCTCCAGGAACACTCTCACCTTACCATTCCTCTAAAGCCATGACAGAATGTAAAAAGGGTGAGTATAAGGAAAACCTTCAAATAAGGTACGAGGGAATCAACAGAGCAACTTTCCTTAGCATGCGGCCATCTTGGATTCCTATGGTAACTTGCAAATACTTATGCTTTTTCCTATTTTCTTCAGATGGATCCCTCTTCATTTCTGAACGAAAGTTCCTTTAGCTAAAATAGCCTCTTTCACCTCACCTTTTAACCATGCCAGTAATCGTTTGGCCTTCCTTCCACGTTTCTTAATGTGTGGAATTCATCTGGATTGTGCTTCTAAGATTGTATTTTTAAACAATGTGCATGCCTGTTATACACTTTTAACCTTTGCAGCTGTACCTTTCAGTTTTTTTCTATTTTCCTCATTTTATCAAAGTTTCCCTTTTGAAAATTTAGTGTTAGAGCTGTTGATTTCAGATATCTGCCACAAACAATACAACACCCTTTGACCCCCCCAGCTCACACCATTTGTGTGCCCTTAAAGTTCCTGTTTGTTTTTCTTAAACAAGCAGGTTCAGTACCGTTCATGTGCAATCTAAAGGAAATGTGAGCCATCAAAGACTTTGAAAGCTGTCCTGCCAATGGTGAGTGGTCATAACCCTATGCAAATTTCTGTACCAAAGAAGAAAATGAAATTCTGTCACTAAGAACATAAGATCATAAGAAATTGCCATGCTGGGTCAGAACAAGAGACCATCAAGCCCAGCATCCTGTTTCCAATAGAGGCCAAACCAGGCCATAAGAACCTGGCAGGTACCCAAACACTAAGAAGATCCCATGCTACTGATGCTAGTAATAGCAGTGGCTATTCCCTAAGTAAACTTGATTAATAGCAGTTAATGGACTTCTCCTCCAAGAACTTATCCAAACCTTTTTTGAACCCAACTACACTAACTGCACTAACCACATCCTCTGGCAACAAATCCCAGAGCTTTAATGTGCATTGAGTGAAAAAGAATTTTCTCCGATTAGTCTTAAATGTGCTACTTGCTAACTTCATGGAATGCCCCCTAGTCCTTCTATTATCCAAAAGTGTAAATAACCGATTCACATCTACTCGTTCAAGACCTCTCATGATCTTAAAGACCTCTTTCATATCCCTCCTCAGCCGTCTCTTCTCCAAGCTGAACAGCCCTAATCTCTTCAGCCTTTCCTCATAGGGGAGCTGTTTCATTCCCTTTATCATTTTGGTTGCCTTTCTCAGTACCTTCTCCATTGCAATTATATCTTTTTTGAGATGCGGCGACCAGAATTGTACACAGTATTCAAGGTGCGGTCTCACCATGGAGCGATATAGAGGCATTATGACATTTTCCATTTTATTCACCATTCCCTTCCTAATAATTCCTAACATTCTGTTTTCTTTTTTGACTGCTGCAGCACACTTAGCCGACAATTTTAAAGTATTATCCACTATGATGCCTAGATCTTTTGCCTGGGTGGTAGCTCCTAATATGGAACCTAACATCGTGTAACTACAGCAAGGGTTATTTTTCCCTATATGCAACACCTTGCACTTGTCCACATTAAATTTCATCCTCCATTTAAATGCCCAGTCTCCCAGTCTTGCAAGGTCTTCCTGTAATTTATCACAATCCGCTTGTGATTTAACTACTCTGAATAATTTTGTATTGTTCGCAAATTTGATAACCTCACTCATCGTATTCCTTTCCAGATCATTTAGATATATATATTGAAAAGCACCGATCCAAGTACAGATCCCTGAGGCACTCCACTGTTTACCCTTTTCCACTGAGAAAATTGACCATTTAATCCTACTCTCTGTTTCCTGTCTTTTAACCAGCTTGTAATCCACGAAAGGACATCGCCTCCTATCCCATGACTTTTTAGTTTTCTTAGAAGCCTCTCATGAGGGACTTTGTCAAATGCCGTCTGAAAATCCAAATACACTACATCTACCGGTTCATCTTTATCCACATGTTTATTAACCCCTTCAAAAAAGTGAAGCAGATTTGTTAGGCAAGACTTCCCTTGGGTAAATCCATGTTGACTGTGTTCCATTAAACCATGTCTTTCTATATGCTACGATTTTGAACTTTAGAATAGTTTCCACTATTTTTCCCGGCACTGAAGTCAGGCTCACTGGTTCACTGAAGTTTTATTGTTTGATAGTTTTACATTATTTATATATTTATTAGATTTTTGTTTCATTATGAATGTTTTATTGTAAACTGCCTAGGAATGTTGATAGTGCACAGGGGCGGATTGGCCTATCGGGGGATCAGGCATCCCCCGGTGGGCCGGTCGCGCTAGTCACGTGGTCTGCCGAGTGCGGCCGTGACAGAGCCGCGCTCGGCAGATCATGTGGTATCTCCTGGGCGACGAATCCCCCGGGCCGGTCTTCATCGGGCATCCGCCGCTGATAGTGCGGGCTATAAACGTGTGAAATAAATAAATAAATAACTAGGAGAGATGAAATGTTCTCACATCTCCTTGTTTAAATAATACAGGGAGCATATTACTATTTACTTTGTGTTTGCTGTTGAGTCTTCCAATCAAAAACCTGGGCAGTTTGCCAGTAGAAATCAGCCTATATTAATTTACACTTTAAAATGGTCTCCTTGGATTTGTTCAGAGAAATTAAGCTTCCCTAAAAAATGTTAATATTTAACACTCTAATCTTGGTGAGAGAAAAAAAAACATTGTCGACACTGCAAACATGCAGCAGATCCTCAAACTGTACATTATTTTCTTGTATCCTTAGTTCTCTCTTAAATAGGCTCGCTGAGTACCTGTGTAGAGCGACATATAAAAAACCAATGCTATAAGCAACCCAGCTATTTAAAACGAAATTCAAATAAGGCATGCAGACCTTCAAAGCAATTTGCTGAAAAATGATAGTTAGAAGGAACTAAGGTGCACGTTTGCATCTGACCTCTGCTCTGAATGTGGCTGATCACTGTTATTCAGCTTTACCCCCAAAACAATCTGTGCAATCACTTCAGGAATCACAGATGCAATGCTCAAGAACTGCCTCTTAACTGAACCTTTTATACAGAGGTCACATGTGAGTAATTCATTTTATGTTCCATGCAATTCAGGCACTGTAGGGCACATAGAAAAGCAAAAACAGATCAGGTGAATCCTGCAATCACTGCAGCCAATTTAGATCAAAACACTAAGAAGCCAGTCTAGAATTCAATGGCAACTTCAAAGGGCGCATTTATGACTCTGTGACCGGCCTGCGTGTGTTAGTGTGGGTGGGTGTTACTGGAGCACCAAGTGCGCGAGTGTGTGTTTTTCTTGCACTTGCCCTGGGGAGGAGGGGGAGGGGACTGAATATGTGGGAGTAAGGAGCGTATGGGGGAATGGTGAAGGAAAAGGAGGTTGGGTGTGTGTGTGTGTGGGTGTGTGTGCGTATGTGTGTGTGTGTGCATGTGAGATGGGTGGGAGAGCATGTATAAGGACATGGGTGGTGGTGGGTGCAGGATTTGAGAAGAATGGAGTGAGGGTGAGTCGAAGAGTGTATATATGTGTGTGTAGGTAGTGTGGGTGTGCATGGGTAGGGTGGGTGCAGTGATGTGTGGGTAGGAGGGTGTAGCTAGAGGGAGGAAGGGGTGTTCATAGGGGTGCTGCTCCTTCTTCCCCCCCCCCCCCCCCCCCCCCCTCCCGGTAGCTTCCCAGGCTCTCCTCTTCTTTGGCTGGCAGGACCTGGGGAACCTGTGGCATTTCTCCCTCCAGCCTTTATTGTAACCCCATCACAGGACCCAAAATCCATACTTCAAATAAAGGTTCAGCTGATAAAGTTCTCTCCTGGTGTTAATATATTCTGAAGGTCCAAGATTCCCTGTTGGAGGAAAGATTTCTTCCTAGGCCTTGAGCATTGTTCAAGTCTCAATTAAGTATTAAAGAAGTCAATATCCAAAACAATTTAGATGGATAACTCACAAATTATCCATCTAAATGGCAAATTATTCACCTAACCAACAAGTTATCCATCTAACTCCAAGTTATCCATTTAAGTATTTAGTTTTGAATACTGACTTCCTAGACTCTTGTATACAGCAGTAATAATCATGCTGGAAGCAATTGATGGCTTCCAACTTACCTTTTACTGATTAATGAGGGAAATTTGGTGAAAATATTAAATTACAAGTTCTTGTTATTTAGTGTCCATATACTAACCATTTTACAGCTTCAGATCTTTTAATAAATTTGTGACTTTCAGCTTCCAGTTAATGTAATCTGTTATTGATGTCAATTGATATGTCCTGATCCATTCCAATTAATGGAGTAGTTTTGGAGCTTCCTTCCAGAATTTGGTGGATAGTTCTTAGTCCAGTTGTTCAGGAATTCTCCTTTTTCCCCTGTTTGAACCAGAATGGTGCCTCCATGCTCCAACATCTTGATGGTGGGTGCCGGAGAACGTCCTCGTCTCCTACCCAGGAACAAACCCAGGTCCCTTCCTCCACCAAGACTTGCGATAGTCCACCCATGCTCTCTGGTGGAGAGACACCACTCCTCTAGATGGCACACATTGAGCCCCTGGCTCCTGAGCGTGCTCGGGCAAGTTTGAAAGATTAAACAAGCATGGAGGCTAAGCTTCCCTCTGATTTTGAGAGATGATTCCAGAGGAGGCTTATTGGCAGTGCAGGGAGATGGCCACTGCTTCAGCCAGTGCTGTAGAGAAGATTCAGTATAAACATCTGCAAATGATGAGCTTGTCCAAGTTTGACACCATAAAACATGAGACTGAAGGTTAAAAGCATGAGACACTATTAGAATCATTGTGACAGTAGTACAAGCAATTCAAGGTCAAACTTGAACCAGGAGGATTAAGATGGAGTTTTTGGTTTGCCCCCAGATTTGCTGAGGGAATCCATTGGATGCTTTTTTACCAGCAGAGTGGAAGAAAATTTTAAAAACTTTATCTTGGATTTAAAAAGAAAAGTAAAGAAAACAGCTGTGAACTGGATTTACAGTTCAGTAAAATTCAAAGTAGATTTTGTAAAAGTCCAAAGCAAATTTTCAAATCTCCTTTGCGTCACCTTTTTGACAGGAGCGACGGCTGTCAGCGGGTTTGACAGCCGACGTTCAATTTTGCCGGCGTCGGTTCTCAAACCGACGTGCGGCTTGGCTGCACATTTTACTTTCTGTATCGCGCGGGAATACCTAATAGGGCCATCAACATGCATTTGCATGTTGCGGGCGCTACTGGTTTTGGGGGGTTGGACACGCATTTTCGACACGCTATTACCCCTTACTGTATAAGGGGTAAAGCTAGCACGTCAAAAACGCATGTCCAAACCTGGGCTAACAGTGCGCTCCACTGTATCGGCCTGTTAGTAAGTAGCCTTCTGAAAGGACACCTACATGTGAAAACATGGTTGAACGATGCTGTTGGGGACTTAAGAAACCTTGGAATACAGCCAGATGGATGGAAGGAAGTAGCAGAAAAACCTGAGAAAGGATTGTTTTGCCAGCAAAATTCCACTATAGCAAAAAAAAAAAAAAAAAAAACCAATTGAAAGCAAGAGGAGTTAAAACTGAGTTCAATTTACTATTGAAATACCGTATTTTCCGGCGTATAAGACGAGTTTTTAACCCCTGAAAATCTTCTCAAAAGTCGGGGGTCGTCTTATACGCTGGGTATCGTCTTATAGGGTGTATACCGTAGTTGTCGCCGGTAATCCAAAGTTACAGCGTCTGGTGCATTCCCCGCGCCCTCGCTCCTCGAGTCACTCCCCCGGATGCTGTAAAAGCAAGCCCCTTTTGCCCAGCAACGGCCAATCGGGCAGCGCGCTCTCACTCCTCGAGTCACTCCCTCCTGCTGTAAATGTTGGAATGCGTTGGAAGAGGGGTAGTCTTATACGGCGAGTATATCCCAAACTATATTTTAACTGGAAAAGTTGGGGGTCGTCTTATACGCCCAGTCATCTTATACGCCGGAAAATACGGTATATTGAAATCGGGTCTTTTCCTTGGATGTTCTGGAAATGGAAAATGCAATGGAAAGAGAACGCAAAGTGTTTCAAAATAGAATTCTTTCTAGTTTAATATTTTTGGTTTTTACAATGGGTAGTTATGCTACTGAATAAACTGTTGTTTTAAACTATGCTATATGCTTTTTGGGGGGGGTTGTTTTGTTTTTTTTGTTAAAATAAACAGCCCCCAAAACTTGCATACCCGAGAATGGAGTTTACCTACTGAAGTACAATTTTAAATACAACCATGCTGTTTGAAGGAACAAACCTCAGGACATATAAGATATTAGTTATACTGTTTTATTAAGGTTCATACATGCAATCAATAGAAGAAACCTGTCCTGAGGAGCAATCAACTGATGCAAAAAACCAACACCATGAAGCTGGAGCAAATATTAAGATGTTGCTGGCAGGTAATAAACCAAAAATGATCGGGCTGAAATAAAGCAAGTAACTGCTCATCCCTTCTCTCGTACTCCAGTGGCCAAATTGGTCTTTTCATTTCTTTCTTCTTGAGGATATTTTTTTTTTAAGGAACAATGATTTTATTTTTCCCTGAATAATAGATTTCACCTTCACCCATAAGGGTATAACATCATAGTTTTTATTAAGAAACCATGGGCCTTATTTCCTAAGCATTTTTCCTATAGACACAGAATAAGAGAAAAGCCTTAATAAATCAGGCCCTATAGTTGAAATTGCACTTTCACCTCCTGGTTCAGTACAGATGACCATCTCTGGAACCCTATTCAGTAAGGTCACTTATCACGTATTACACGTATAAGGTACAAATAAAATTGTAGCCACTGTATAATAAGCAATGTATAACTGGTAGAATACAATTAAAGCAGAAAGGAAAATAACCATTTCCCACGTCAGGGGACTTGCTGAATAGCTCTCAGATGGCCCTAATTTTAATCAAAGAATCCAGACATTTTTAGTCAAAGATCTTTTTTTTTTTTTTTTCATTTCCCCGTAGTAAAGTCAAACCAATGATTTAGTTTCAATCAATTTTCCTTCAGGCAAGCCTTTAAAGTAGCTTTGTGTATTCCCATGGCTGCACTTCGGCAGCCATGGGCATCCTTCTTCCCACCGAAGCTTGCATCATCCCTGTAAGACTGAAGAGTCCCGTCATCACCATGGTACGCCAATAATAGTGCCGTCACCAAAATATGCCATTCATCAAGCCGTGGCCATTGAAACGAAGACCAGCAACAGTGATGGAACTCAAAAGGCTCACTCAAGGCCTGTAATGCTTAAAATCGAAAACATGAGTCAAGCACAATACCTGATATGTAATGAAACAATCTTCTCAAAAATCAAATCTAAATGAAAATAAACAGGAAAACTAAAAGCTAATGAGCAAACCAAGGTAAAAAAACCAGGAACTCCATGGGCTTAATATCCAAAGATATCTGGTTATCTAAGTTATTTGGATGTAGCTTATCCGAATAACGAGAAGGGATATTCAGCAGTACAGCTATGCTGATGAATAGAACCAGATAAGTTCTAGTTAGCTAGATAAGTTATATCCAAATAACTTTAGACCTGCTAATTTATTCAGTTAAGTTAACCAGATAAGGCTGAATATAGGCCTATTGCCCATCCCCAAGATATCTGGCTATCTATTTAGCTGGTGCCATACCTTATCTGGCTAAGTGATGGCAGCTGAATATAGCTATATATTCAGTGGCAGGCACTTAGCCAGATAAGTCTGATTTATCCAGCTAAGTAGCATTTGAATATCTACTCCCAGGAAAATAAAAACCTTATCATGGATGCCAGTCACTCCTGAAAGAATGAGGCCTTCCCTCTTGCTTAAATAAAATCCAGTGGGAATGATTTTAGAAGTGATGATTAAAGTTCTCTGAGGCAGGAACTCTTTGTATTTGCATATAATCTGTGGTGAGGTTCCCTGGTCTAGGGCACGCTCTAGGGTGGAGCTATCATAATAATATGGATGCGTGCATGACAGAGAGGAGTTCCATTAGGGACCAAAAGGCCCAGAGCTGAGCAACACCAAACTCAGACCTGGTTCCATCATTTTCTAATAAATTTCGCAGAAACAGCACCTGTGATTTAAAAAAAGGGTGTGGTTAGGGCAATTTTTGAGACATTTCCATGTTTTGGAGCTGTTCCTAGAGAGAGACTCTTTATAAGGGTCTCATATAAATCAACTATTTATACCACTGTAAGAGGGGCAACTAGTAACTACATTGTACTCTCAACCAAATTTGATGCACTCTCTACCTAGCTGCTATCAAGCTAGGGTGAGAATACAATGTACAAATCTCATCTTTGTGTACCTTTCCTCACTCCAAATCACATCAAACCTTCACAGATGCGTACTGTGCTGTTTGTACCTCTGATTGTGCATGTAAAACTGCTCCCCAAATCTTAGACCACCATCAAAACCTCACCTCAAGTTACTAGTTTACCGTCCTACAGTGGTATAAATAATTGACTAATATGTTTGCCAACCCAGAGGCAGGCTCTCTCTCTCTCTACTCCTCTCCATCTCCCCTCTCCCTTGCCTGAAACAGATTTTGCAATAATATCACAAATCCCATTTCGGGCATATCGCACAGCCTAATGCCAGGATAAAAGATGTAGTTATTTCCGGTGTTAAAACGTGCAGTAATGTGCATTATGCTATCATACACAACATTAAACACTCCTCATTTTCATAAACTCCATCCAAATGCCTCCCTTTTGACTAAATTTAAAAAATGTGCATACACATCTCACGATGTGGTTTTTTTTTATCACAGGCGTTATGGTGTTATCATGGGCATTAGGGCCCTAACGCCCACATCAAGACCATAACGCATTTTGATGAATGACCCTGTCTGTTTTTTAAAGGACCTCCAGCTAGACCTGATCTCTATCTGAGGAATAAGTGTCCTGTGTCTAAGACATCCTGCCCTTCCCAACACCACCACTGTCCTTCTGGTCATCAACAGGAAGGTGTTATGCATTCTCTTCTTTTCTCCTTTTGTTATTAATATCTTGCAAGGATGCTCTCTCCATTCACTGCTGCTTAGGACTGCTCAGTAACTAATTAGAGACAGCCTCCTACCCCCAAAAAAAACCTTCCTGCCAAATGGCATCGGCTCATAATTCCCTGGTGCTGCTGTTAGTGAAGGCACCAAGGTCTTTCAGCCTTCTGTGAATTGGACCATTTGATGTGTTATTGCCTCTCTCCCTCTCTCTCTTTTATTGTTCCTTCGATGCATCACTTTGTGTCAAAGTAAGGCTCTGAAAATCACTGTCTTCTGCACCACTAACCATGTTACTGTCTGTGGACACCGTTTTTATCTTTATGATGTACTCTGGAAATTGAAGGCTTTAACTCAGGTCAGATTTCAGCAGCGAGCTTTTTTTTTTTTTTTTTTTAATTTCTTCTTTTGACTACCGACTCACTTATCTTCCGTAATAGATTAAATATAGCTTCTTGGAAGCACTGAAACTTGGGCGTCTCTGTCTCACAAAGCCTTTGCCGCATTTCTCTGAAAACATATTGCTAATGACACCTTCCTGTGGCATAGTTTACCTGCATCTTCACATGACCATCGTCCCCAATGACCTTGAAATTGACCTTCACCCATGTAAACGTTATTGCACGAGTGTGGGGTGTCGGCTAACCAGCATTTATTTCCATTCTTCTAACATACTGCAGATGATATATTTCTTTTCTTCTTTTTAATGGACAATCCAAGTAAGAAAAGTGTCATTACTTTCTCACTGTTAAGTAGGATGCTGCAGAATCTTTCTGATAAAAGGTAAATTACGTGCTTGCATTTTCCGGTTGGCTTTGCTGACTGGCCGTGTCTGGCAGATAGAGATAAGTGCTTCCTGAAAATACGGCATCTGCTCAAAGAAAGAAGCGTTTTAGCATTTTTTTAAACCATTTGTTTATAAATTATAATTGAAATAAATATGCTATATTGAATACATATGCATATATTTTTCTGTATTCATAAGGTTTGTTAGGTATGGATATTGTTGTATATTAGGTTTTGGAACATCAGAGCTCCTATTTTTTTCTGGTTAGCCTCTTGAGAAGAAAAGTTTGGAAAATCTTTTGAAAGCAAAGAGCCCCTGTAGTTAGTAAAGAGTGATGGTGATGGTCAGAGCCAATGCTCACCTGTTTTGCTATCCTGTGCAAATGATTACTGTGCTGTTCCCCCCCCCCCTCCAAAAAAAAATGGAGTCATGGGCTTTTTTGTTTTAAATAACAGGTGCCGTAAGGTGACCAGATTTCTGGTGGGCACATCTGGAACACCTCTTCCCCATAATGCAGGAAGGGGTGGTGATTTAGTGGATTGAACCTCATGGAAACTTTTTGTGACCTACTCTCAAAATATACCTATAAGCACATTCTTCGAATTTTCAAACCATTAAATATTTCAAATCCCAATACAAAGCCTCAGGATTGGCTGGTATATCCTACATACAAGGGAATTAATTATGAACCCAAAAAATTTCAAACCAGCCAACAAAATTCATTTATCATCATATCAAATTTTGTAAAAAAAATTAGTGACAAAAGCAAGACAAACAATGCAAACTATGTGTGAAGGACACGTTCCAGTCAGAGATTTTGGACTGAGCCCCAGGATATTTTACATCAGGTGTAACCAGAGGATAAATTAGAGAAATAAGGGAGTAAAGATTTTTTTTTTTTTTTAATGACCTGAAACCTAGGTTCTAAGAAAACATTGCTAGGATGTAGTATGCTTTTCCCAGTTCCTTCACTGGGTATGTTGCTGCATGGGGAAGATGTGTAGGCAGCTGTAAGAGGTGTGGTTGAGGGTCTGATGGCTGGGAGTGTTGTTATGGCTCACGTGACTGTGTCCTGGGTTCCTGCAAGGAGAGAGAGCTGCTAGAAATCTGTCAAAGAGAGCTGTTATGGTTCTATCTAAATGCTGGGAATTTTGTACATTCAGTGAGGCAGTATGTGTGCAATAAAGCTGCAGGAGAACTGACATGTGAGTCATCAACACAGAAGAAACCCGGAGGAGGAACTTTCTGGTTTTACAGAGCTCAGAAGAACTTTTAAAAGTTTATAAAAATGGATCTGAACAATGAAAAAAAAATTTTTTTAATCAGATTCTAGGTGGGGAAAGCCTGACTGAGCTCCCACCTTGGATTTATAGCCTTAATTGAATTTTACTAAAATCAGTTTTTAGGGGGACCCAGAGCTCTTTTTAAAGTTAAAATTCTGACAAAATAAGCACTGGGGCCAAGTCAGGGGGGGGGGGGGCTTCTCCTGGCAGCCAAAGGTGGTCTGGGGTCTCAGACTGTGTCAAAAGTACCCCAGAGTGCCTAAGGTGGACCTGAAGATATTGGCCAGGTCAGAGATACCTAACTAAATATATCCTGTGCTTTTGGAGGGGTTTTGTGAGGCTTCAGAGGCTATGCTCTGGAGATGAGCAGAAATGAAGAAAGGGGACACTAAACAGTGTAAAAGGGTGAAAAGTCTGGGTCTAAGAAAAATGCCACCAAACTCCATTTTGTCACTGGAATCCTGAGGAAAGTGTCTGTGTCTCTGTAAATGAGCTGATGACACCATTTTGTGACTAAAAAAGCAGCAAGGAAAGTTGCTTAATAAAGCCGTGAGAGCAAAAGTACACAATAAGCAACCAAATGTCTAATCTTATACAACTTTATTGTGTAGAAACAATGTATGCAAATGAGCCCGACTCCAGCCGAGTTTCGCCCTCTTTCAATAGGGCTGCATCAGGGGTATTTGCATGTATAGATATTCTATCCTCATCAACGTTGTATATATAAACAAAGGGCATTGCAAGAATGCTCCAGTCTGTGCAGTGCAAGAATCAATTTCTTCAGAGATAACACTCCGGACCTCAGTAGTGCCAGAAAATACGGTATTTCAATAGTAAATTGAACTCAGTTTTAACTCCTCTTGCTTTCAATTGGGTTTTTGTTTTTTTTTTGCTATAGTGGAATTTTGCTGGCAAAACAATCCTCTCTCAGGTTTTTCTGCTACTTCCTTCCATCCATCTGGCTGTATTCCAAGGTTTCTTAAGTCCCCAACAGCATCGTTCAACCATGTTTTCACATGTAGGTGAAGTAGATTGCCTGTCACATGAAGCCTGTGTTGGGTGAGAGATTTCACCTGCTGTTGCTGTCTTGAGGAGTGCTACTGTATGTGTTGTGCTCCTCTAGAAGTTAAACCACTGTAACTTAGGAGTTTTGAAAACGGGTTCAGTCAAATTTCGAGGGGAGGGAAAACGTGTTTCTGGTGGTGGCTGGGCAGGTGGTAAGGTGATCTGGGTTTCTTTAAATGTGCTGTTGCCTTGTATGTGCATGGTTGTAAAAAGCAGACTAGAAAGAATGAAAGAAAAGAAAGGAATGAGATTGACTGAAAGAGTCTTCTAGAGGGTCTTTGCATAGTGTAAAAGGGTGTTGGAATTGGCTGGGTGACATTATTTGAAGAACAGAAGAAACTAAATGAAAAGAAAGACTGAGAAAAGCTGATAATTCTGCAAACATAAGGATAAAGTTGTGTTAGAAGGATAGAACAGTGAGCAGTCACTAAATACCATTGGGCCCTGCCTGGAGGAGAAAGTCAGTGATGCTGTAGACCTGGATTTCCAATGAAGTGAAATAGTCACAACCTTACAAGGGCACCAACCAACTTCTGCCAACTAGAAGAGATGATATGGTCTCCTGCTAAGGCAGAGCTTGAATTATCAGTGGAGGACTCCTGCCCCCTCTGAAGTTCCAACTCTGGCAGAAGTTTGAAGGGGACCTCCCTCCGGTCCATTGAAACCTCTTGCCCCCTGCCTATGGGCAATGGCATCACATTTGTAAGCCCAACCCTGGATGCCATGATCTACAAACACCTCCAACTCCAGGGTGTTCGATGAGATGACTAAAGGATGTTCCCAAATCTGTGCCCCAGGCCATTGCAGGGGCTTGCGATAATCAATCGCTCTGTTTATTCCTGAACAACGCCAGTTTCCTAAGAGCTATCTCATGTTGCTGACAGTAGCCAGGATTTGAGTAGAGAGATACTGTTTTTGAGTGCTGATGGTAGCCCTGCAGTATTTATCATGCAGTTGAAGAAACACTTCAGTCCTTATAACAGAAATTAGATTTCCTGGGTTTCCTCTCCTGTCTGTATTTGGAGCGTGCCGTACCAGCAGTCCTGGGTCCGGGCATCGTGACAGTGTAAGGGCTGATTCACGCCACAGCTGCTGTTTTCTGTGTGAAAGTGCTGCTGCTCCATGTGCGTATTAGATGCCAAAGGAACCTGATTTCAGACATTCTCCTTGACCTATCCACCTGTGCTTCAGGCAAAATAGTTTGCAAACATCTAATTTTTCTAGAAGTAACAACAAAATATTTCTTTTGGACCAGTAGTTCCTCCTTCCTTCTATGTCTTCCTAAAGCCCAATCAGAATAATTGATGGAGTCACAGCATCCATCATAAGCCTTCATTTACAACCACCTGTGGATTTCCACCCCATTTTAATCTACCCTCCTTAGGCCATTACAGGGCTGGTCCTCAGACTGGGAGACATGCACCAGGGCTCTTTCTAGCACCCTGCATACAGCCTCCAAGTGTTGTACTTAACAGTAGCCTCCTGAGCCTCAGCTGACCCAGTGTGCAGAGGACCTACTCTGAAAATTGAACCAGTGACCTTGTCACTGAGTGGAGGAATGGCCCTAGTGATTTAAACGGCAGGCTGAGAACCAGGAAAGCCAGAAATCAAATCCTGTTTCTCCTACTGATGTTCCTTATGACCATAGGCTTGTCACTTATCCCTCCATTGTAAATCCTCTGGGGAAAGTATCTACCTATTGTACCTGAATTGTAATTCGCCTCGAGCACAGGTTTGGAAAGACAAATATCACAATCTAAAATCTATTCCAGGCCAGCAAAAGTGAACATTTTTTGGCTTTATACCCACACTGTGCGGTGACTTCAACAATTGGACGTGCTCAGTGCCCCCCAAGCTTTCGCAATTCTGCAACTGTGGAAAAACTGCATAAATTAGCCTGTTGCAACATAATGTACAACCTGCCACACAATCAACAAAACTGAAGCTACCCATCTCCTAATTCAATCCTCTGAAGGAAGCTACATTGTGCCTGTCTTCCCTCTCGTCCTGCTCTGTTTGCTGCTTTAGCTCCTCCCCTCACGGGCAGCCTGCAGGGAACAGGAGGTGAGGAGAGCAAGCCTGAGGCCTTGAAGGGAACAGGATGGAAGGGGTTAGGTTGGAGTGGCCTGGGGTAGGGAAGGGGGGTGCAGGGGAGGAAAACAGTACATGTCTGCTCAGACAAGCAAAGTATGCCCGTCCTATGCCCATGCCCACTATCAAATATTCCAAGAGAAATTGCCTGGCTACTTTCCGCTTGTATGAACAGGTCCATGGGCTGTTGAAAATTGCCCCCAGGCCTCCCGCCCTCATTACCTGTAACTTAGCTCCGGAAATTGGAATAGCTTTGAAATAGCTAAGGAGCAGGATACAAATGTCACCCAAAAAAACTAAACTAACTTGCCCCTCCCCCCCAGCAGATCTCCGAAAGATCAAATGGGATTTCAACTTCTTCACGGCAAATGGCAACAGAATACTTTTTTTTTTTTTTTTTTAATTCTTGAAAATCAGTTTCAGCCCGGGGAAGCAAATAGCGAGACAATGGGTAATACGGCAGAAGATAGTCCATCTTCTTCAGTTTTGCGGGGAAGAGACAGATGAAAACCTCATGAGACTAAATCGTAATTAATTCAAACCATTGCAGTGGGATTGTGAAAGCTGGCTGGACTAAACAATGAAAAAGCAAATGACTTTTCTCACTGTTTTACATCTTTTCAATCTTTCAGCAAGGGTCAGACCTGACAGTCAGAAGATTAGATGACAACTAGCACAAAACCCTACCATTTTATCATTTGCTTTTCTGGCAAATTCCTTTTTTTTTTTTAATGTTCCCAGCTGGGGAAGATACATGAGTATCATTACAATGTTTACACCATGGAGAAAGGAAGCATGTCAGGAGAAGTTAGACATTTTGGGTAAGATAAGAAGAAGAAGTTATTAAAATATAGAGAAAGTATTGTTGTTGCCTGCCATACAAGAGAGAGGCTTACTTTGTTATTATAATGATAAAATTCACGGAGTGTGTCAGGAAGAAAATAGCAAGGCTGAACATCAAAGTCTGATAATAAAAGAGTCCCCAGGCATGAAGCAGCAGCACATTCAGACGCGTTTAACTTTTAATTTTATAAAGTCTGGCTGTACGTCATAACATGCCATTTTTCTGCAAATGACAGATAGCAAGATATTTAAAAACTTGCTACTTCAAAGAAGACTGCGTAGCTTTTTGCGCTGGCAAGTTTTATTAACATAGATTTATTTTGTGTGTGTGTTCCTGTCTCCCCTAATTTTCTCTCTGCACTATTTTAAAGTTTTGTGTGCAATAAGACCTTCGGAGCTTTGCACTGTTGGGGGGGGGGGCGGTTTCTCAGAGACAGCAGTGATTGTCACTGGCTGCTTCTGCCGCCCGACTCTCCTGATACTTCCAGCTGCTCTGTTCTTCCAAAATTAAAACAGCCTGAGTCCCGGCTGAAAAAATTGCTCTGTTTTTTGGCACCGGTGTTTCAGGGGCTACTTGGCACACAGTACAAACAAAAGAACACAAGACTGTCAGAATTCTCAGTGCACTTCTGCTCAGAAAACCTAATTCAGTATTCCCCAGCCTTTCGAAGCCCATGGAAGACCGACATTAACAAAAATGTCGCGTGGCACAGCAGCCTGCATGGTCCAGGCAATGCGCACATGGAGAGGATCCACGTGGTGAAATAAAGAGCTGGAGAACCACTGAAAGCCCCACCAGTATCTCTTGCAAATTTTAAAACAAAAGGGGATGAGAGGGCAGAGACATGCATGAGCTTATCACAATGTAAAGGTGCAGGAGAAGGGGAGAAGAAGATGTGACGCAGGCTGCCGGGCTTGGTTAGTTGCTTTGGCTGCCGCATGAGGCCGCCAGAGCTCCTCCACTGCTGCCACGCTCAACAAAGTGCGTGACCCCGTGTGCTCGGTGCGTGCTCCCCCTGCCTCGCTCATCACACCCTGTCTCACTTGCCATGCCAACCTAGGTCGGCCAGCAGATTTAAGCCGGTTGGACTGCAGTTTCAACACCAGCGACTCCTTCCTCCTGCAAGGCTGCCGGGAAACGTTTCTTGTTTCTATCCAGTTCTGCAAGCTTCAAAGGTCAGCTGTTGGAAATGTGCAGTCCCATGTGCAGTTCTAACAGCAGGTGCCTGACCATGCGGGGCTCCGCAGATACCGAGCACTGAGGATCAGGCAGGGGATGTTTCGGGGGGGAGTACAAGAGAATGGAGGTGCTGGTGTTTAAGCTGCCTTAGAGGTACCGGTTGGAGGAGAGGGAGAGAAGGAGTGCTTAAACTGATTAAGGAACAGCAGGGGAAAATTGGAGGCAGGGACTGGGAGTAGTGTAGGGGAAGAATGGGACTCAGGGAGGACAGGTACTGGGTTGGAGAGCAGGGGAAGCACAGGGACACGGGTACTGGAGGCAGAGAAATAGCTGAAATTCTGATATAGAGCAGGGGCCTGTGCATAGTGGAGAACTGAGACCCGAATTGGGACTTGGGGGGAGGAGGCGGGCAGTGGGAACTTGTGCAGATGTTAGACTGGCTGGGGAGTGAGTATGAGCGAGGATACGAGATGGGGTAAGAGAACAGGGTTGAAGGGTGGAGAGGGCCTGAGAGGTGGTCTCAGTGGCCTGGAGAACTGAAGAGAGGGTGAAAAACAGTGAGAAGAAACTGGGGTTTTGTGGAGGGATGTGAGAGGAAAGGGATGAGAAATGGTGGGAATGGAACTGAGGAGGTGGGGAAAGAGGGGTAACAGGAAGCTGGGTGGGAGGTAAGGGACAGAAGAGCAGGTTGGGGGCCAGGGAGAGAATGATTGGCAGGTAAAGAGCAGAGGCTGACAAGGGACGAGAGGCACAGGAAGGTAGATGAGGATAAGATGAGTACTGAGGGTGGTGGAAATGGGGGAATAAGAGAATGAGTGAAAGTCAGAGGAGGGCTTGGAGAAAGACTGAGAGTCAGAGGGGAAATGGGAGATGAAAAGTTGGTAGAGAGGTGAAATGAAAGGAGGGTGATTGGATGGTTAGAGAGGGGGAGAAGGGTGACATTTATGGACAGATAGGCAAAGAAGAGAGAAATGGAGAAAAAGATGAAAGGGAAGGGTCAATGTCTGAAACAGATGTAGGGAAGGAAGGGAAGGAGAAAAGAAATGGAAAGGAGAATGGAGAAGACTGAGGAGAGAGATGTCTAAAAGCCTGCAAAAACAGGCAAGTCTTAAAAGCCTTCCTAACAGGGTCATTCATCAAATCGCATTAGGGCCTCAATGTGCGACAAAAAGGGATCTAACAAGTGATACGCGTGCAATGTTTATCCTGTCACGCATGTGTATGCAAATTTTATAATGAGTATGCAAAAGATAGCTTTTCATGCAAATGAGGGACTCCTACTGTATGTCATGAAAATTTAAGGCACACTAACACGGGATTTAACGTCGCAAATAGCAAAACATTTTATTGTGCTGTAGAGTGGAAAGAAGTTTTTATCGTGGGATAGCCGCTGTTATCGCGGGTCATGGCAATAATGGCAGCTATTACTGCGAGCAATAAAACAAGGGCTTTTCTCACACACACCTACACAGCCTTGTTACACAGCTCTTGTCTTACGTGCCCTGTTTCCCTAAATCTTCTATGTTAAGGGGAAGTATATTAGTATTGGGACACTGGCTGCTAGGGATGTGAATCGTATTTCTGACGATTGAAAATATCGTACGATATTTTCAAAATCGTCAGAAATCGGGGGCTCCCTGAAACCGATAGGAAAACCCCACGAAATTGTTCGTGGGGTTCTCTTATCGTTTTGGGGGAGGGCGGGAAAACCGGCACACAAAAATAACCCCTAAACCCACCCCGACCCTTTAAAACTAATCCCTTAGCTTCTCCCACCCTCCCGACCCCCCAAAAATTTTTTTACAGATACCTGGTGGTCCAGTGGGGGTCCCGGGAGCGATCTCCCGCTCTCGGGCCGTCGGCTGCCACTAATAAAAATGGCGCCGATGGCCCTTTGCCCTTACCATGTGACAGGGTATCCGTGCCATTGGCCGGCCCTTGTCACATGGTAGGAGCACTGGATGGCCCGCGCCTTTGGGTAGGCGCTAATTTCTGAAAGTAAAATGTGCGGCTTGGCTGCACATTTTACTTACTGAATCACGCGGGAATACCTAATAGGGCCATCAGCATGCATTTGCATGTTGAGGGTGCTATTATGTTCAGCGGGTTGGACGCTTGTTTTCCGCCCCTTACTGAATAAGGGGTAAGGGAAGACGCGCGTCAAATGACAGATTAACAGTGCACTCCGTCATATCAGCCTGTAAGTGAGGGGTGCGACAGCAGGCACTCTGGGGGCAGTGCTGGGCGGCACTTGTCCAGCTAACTCAGCTGGATAAACGCTGATATTGAACGTTATCCAGCTGAGTTAGCCAGATAAGTGCTGGACTGCTATTCAGCTGTCCTGAAGTTAGCCGGATAAACATATCTGGCTAACTATAAGACAGCCGAGTATATTCAGCAGTGCAGCTGTGTCACTGAATATCTCGGCCACATTAGCCAGATTAATTGGCCCCATTAAGACTAGTCTGGGATTAGAAAGGGTAGGGGACACTAAACTCTTGAGTGACAATAAAAACATGAAATATATGTTTCTAAGGTAACCTTTTGGATTCCGTACAGAGGTGGCATACGTCAGGGAGAGGTTATTCAGCATTAGCCAATTGCAGCTAGTCAGATCCCACAATGGCTGATGATATCACACAGCAAAGTGTGCCAGCATCAGGCTGCTCTGATTAAACCCAAATAAACTGTGATCAGTACATTTAACCTTGAGATGTCCGCTAATGCAGAAAGAACTGGCTGGAAAAGTAGGAAGGAAGGCATTTTTAAAGGAAGATTCTAAGAGACCTGTTTCCAATTACTGTTTTTAAATAACAATTTTATGTCGGAAATGTGTTTTAGGAATATCTCCAATACCTGTTACAAGAAGCACAAGTGCTGTTTCCTAAAAAAAAACAACAAAAAAAAAACCTCTCTCAATTTTATAGCAATTTAGAAATCAGTTACCACAGTTTCATGTACTATCTATTGCTCTCAAGTAGCTTCCTGTAACGGAAAACCACTGACAGTCTGTAGAGTGATTATGAATACCAAAACATTTTTGTCTACTGACCTGCAGAACGTCAGACTCAGTTCACTGCAAGGAAACAATGAAAGCAATATTCAGATGGGGGAAAAAAAATAACGCCCGGAACCACCCAGGAAAAGAAAGTCACTTATGAGCACAGAAGAGAGTCAATAGTAAAATAAAGTCCTCTAACTCGAGTTTCCTTTTTTTCAAACATATGCGAGAGTCAGACTTCCAAGGAAAGCACGTTGTAAATACACTTCTTTGTGATACAATCAGAAATAGGACATCGTTCATTAAATCGGCTCTCCCATTCTGTGTCCATGGAGAAATTCCTAACCAGTTAGGTCCAAACACTTAAAGTGGTATTTCATTGCATTTGTTACACCATTTGTCCTTTAATCTTTAAAACAATCTTCATCCTTCGCATATCAAATGCAAAGTGCCCTATTACTAGGGTAAGCTATAAAAGCACCGCTGAACCAGCAAGCATTGACCATGAACAAGAGCACACATCCTGTTATGCTGCCAATTTCTCGGCAATGTCAATAGTACTTTAAGAGGTCTCCAGCTCTATAGGCCCTGCCTGACATGTGCTTGACATCTTCTCAGAATCAGCAGATTTTTATGCCTCAATTCAATTTGCTCGGCCTGCCTGTTCCGAGCATCTGAAAAATTATTCCTAACGTACGTCTGATAAATTCAAGATCGATAATGCAAGGCAGAAGCTGGCCAGATGGCTCATGCAGCAGCCTTTATGAGCTGCTGTGCAGGAAATCCAGGTTCAGCTTCCAAGCCTTGCTTCTGCTCCTCCAGCCAGCCAGGCAGGCAGGCGCTGCCGAGACAATGCTCCTGCCCCCCCCCCCCCCCCCACACACACACACACACACAGTCCGAGCCAACACACAACAGCGACACCTGCTGGCTTAGCCAAGGTCACACTGGTGTTGGGCTCCAGAAGGCGGCCATGGTGCGTGCCTCACATTCCCAGGACCGTCATGCCGACAGCTGGGCTAGACAGGAGGTGGGAGAAATTGGAGGAGGAGCCCTGAGTAGCTGCACCACCCCAGCAGAGTCCGTACCTAATTGAACCGAAAGTACAAAGTAGCAGAACAAAATTGCTGGACCGAAAAAAAAAATGTAATTAATTAATAATGCAGAATAACAACAAGCACACTAACTAAGGGAAAATCTAAAGCTCTTGCAGCTAAATACAGAACCAGCTCCCTGCCTCCGTTCAATATGATTCTGAGTTCTGCACAGCAGGAATTCATTTGCACCGACAACTGCCTGAGCTTCTTGTTTTGGTTTGGTTTTTTTTTTTTATCCTTTGTGGAGCGTTCCCAAGATAGAGCAATAGTTCAATAAACAGCAAATTAAAAACTGAAAATAAACAGATCCATAGCGAAAGAAGCAAACATGCAAGGGTCTTACATTAAAGGGATTGAGGAGGGGGAACGAGGACGTTAAGGAAATCTATCGGTTATGTTTGCTTTTAAGATTTCAGCGGTGGCTTATAAGGTCACCTTCATGACACTTCCAACAGGGGGTTTATCTGTAGCGCTGGCTCTGACACACAGCCCGATGATTTATTGTTGCTTAGCTCTTGATACTGTTCGCTGCACAATCCATTTCTCAAACCAGGGACTTCTTTTATTTTATGAAAAAATCAGCTTAGTGCATTGTGGTACAAGCTAGGCCTGTTGGGTGATTTTAATTTCTTTCTGATGCATTGATTTCCCCCAGTTCTCTATTTTGGGTTTGTTTCTCTCTGTCGGCCTTAACCAAAACAATTTTCCAGCCATGCTGTATTTTCACTGCTCTAGACTAGGGGATCTGTATTCCCCTCCTATTTAAAAAATAGACCTAATAGTTTCTTTTAGCACGCAATACGACTGTTATTAGAGTAGTGAAGCATGCGGTATATGTTGGACATAGAGCAAATACAAACATTTCCGGATGTAGTAGCAGATGTTGGAAAACATGAAAGCACCAGAGCTCTGGTGCCATTGCTGCTTTGAAGTGAGTGGATCGTAGCAGGTGGCCAACCAAGGCAGAGCCTCATTAGTGATCATAAGATTGATACATATATAAAGATCGCCCCCATGCCGGTTAGAGAAGGAGCAAACACTTCATGGCAACAATGGCCTCTCCTCCACCCCCTGAGATATTGCTCAGCTCTGCGGGAAGAACCTGCAAAGAGAAGAATGGACCGGGAGGGGCGATAAAACTGGACCTTAGATAAAAGGTGGGTTGTCAGGACATTAGGTCTGGCAAGCCAAGGGTGGTGGGGGTAGTGAGAGTGTTGCAATGGAGAAAAATGCCATAGTCTTGAGTGACATATATATTAGGGACATGCATTCATTTAAAATAAATGCATAAAATGCAATGAATAAGGCCAAATAGAATGAAACAAAAATAGCGTACAAAAATACTCCAAACTTTTCAGATATTTTCATATTCATGCAGTTTTTGAAAAATGGGCCTCTGGTGGGACCAGGCTTCAGCCTAGTCTGTTGCCTAGGGCTAGGCTTCATCCTGTGGCCTGGCCAGAGGCCTGGTCCCATTGCCGGCTTCCAGCCCAAGGCTTTCCATTGCCTAGGCCTAAATCTGGCACGGAGGTCGGGCCTGAGACCTGGTCCCAGTACCATTGCTGAGGCCTAGGCCCAGCACTGGGGCCTGGTCCCAAAACTTAGACCAAGGCCTAAGCTAGACTATACTAGCTGCTAGGCTGCCCTCCTGCCAGCAGGGGCCCTCATTGGGCCACACTCAATCCTGTTGTAGCCTCTGCCTTGAAAGCTGCATGAGGCAGCAAGGCCAGCCCTATAAAGCCCTTCCTCACTCTTAGCTCAGACCCTCATCAACAAGTCGTTTCGGCTCCTTGCTCTGACCAACTTTGCACTTATTTGTGCTTCCTGTGTGGCCTGTTAGAGGCCTTCTTGCCTTGCCTTGTCCTTGATCCCAGTGTGGCCTGTTTAGACCTTCTTGCCTTGTTATCTTGTTTCTGTTTGTCTGTTTTCCTCTGGGTCTCCCGGTGGCAATCCTGTTTCCGCTAAGTTTACCGGTGACCTAACTTGTTCCATGTCTTGTTTCCTGTCTGTGCCTCTTAGTAGCTCTTCTTGTCTGTGTATTTCTTGCCCTTGTCCAGTCTAGGTCTCCTGGTGGCCTACCTTGTCCATGTTCCTTGTCTTTCCCTTGCCTCAACTAGGCCTCCCAGTGGCCTATCCTATCTCTGTGTCTCTTGTCTTGTCCTTATCTTGTCCAGGCCTCCCAATGACCTATCTAACCAATCTGTACCCTACTTTGCACCCCCATTTCAGTTTCGCCCGTGTTCCTGACTGTATGCTATCTTGTTCCTGCCTGTGTTTTACCTTGTTTCTGCCATGTGTTTCTACCCTGGCCTGTTTCTCTGTCCTGCTTTGCCTTGCCTCTCAGTCAACCCTCCTTGGACTGATCTTTTATTGCTGACCCAGACTGACTTCTCCCCTTGCTGTACCATATCTCTGCCTGCCCCAATCCTGCCTGAATATGAATCTGTCTGAATGCTGCCTGCCTTAATCATGGCCTGCCTTGTCCCTGCCACAGAAGTCCTGCTGGCCACCAGAGTCTGCGGGCCCAACCCAAGAGGGCGGTGGCTTGACAGGCAAAAGACCTTTGAGTCTTGTACTGCTCCTATTCTAGGATTACCTGACACTGGCCTGCCCAGCCCTGACATAGGCCCAGCCTGAAGGTGGAGGATTAGGCCTTTAATCTTCAAAACAGATGCCATTTTCATGAAATATGCGCTTCAGTGACATCACTGCGAGACCTTCTTCCAGAGCAGAGGGTGCCATTTTGATGTATGGCAAGAGAAAAGTGCCACAGTGCACAGTGATGTCACTGCAGTGAATCCATCAAGCAGATGGCATCATTTTTCAAAAATTAAAGAAGAAAGAGGACATTGGAAAGCTTGGTTCTAGGCGTCTGCACCAGGCCTAGGCCTAGGACTTGGTGATAGGTCCAGGCCTCAGTCTGGGCCCTGGTGACAGAACCAGGCCTCTGGTCAGACCCTGGCACTGAGCCTATGCCTTCCATTGGGCCTCCATGCTGAGGCCTGTTTTTTTTTGGGGGGGGGGGGGGGGTTTATCAGTTCATTTCTTTTTTTTTTTGTTTTGTAGGGGGCAGAGGATTGTTTAATATTTTTTTGGTTGAGCAAATGAACTGAACAGACAAAAATTAAACTAACTGAATATTAATGAACCTTATCCTGAAACAAAAAAAGGAATCGAACCAAATATTTTGGGTCTCCACATCCCTAGAATATATTGAGACTAGAATCATATGGTTATAAGCAAAGTTGGGGTAGACCCTGAGCCCTGTATGGCAGAGGTTGATTGAAACCCCTGTGTGTCTGCTGGGGAACAGCTGAAGTGTAACCATCAGGTTGTGAAATCAATAGGGACCAGCATAGGGGTTCAGATGTCTATGCCCTGTGCGGCAGGATGGCTGAAGAAGTTGAAACCGTGCCTACAGTTAACAAGTGAGCAATCAGGGCTGCCCTGAAGGGAGGGTGCTTACTTGTAGAGGCAGGGTGGAGACACAGCGGCAAGGACAGGAACTGGAGAGACACCAGGAGAAGCACATGGAACAGGAACTCTGGATCTGGACACAGGCAGGACTCTGGAGACTGAACTGTGAAGTAGGAAGCTTTATGTGCAGGAGAGCTGTGCAGGAATACAAATGCAAGAATCCTGAAGCACGAATACATTAACCAGAACAGGGCTTGAATACTTAGACAAGGCAAGGCCTAGAAATCGGGAAACAAGCCAGTAGCACTTCCACAGGGCAGATGTCAAGATGGCTGCTGAACCACACCTTATACACACTGCTGCCAGTAAGAGGCACACCCAGTGCTGGTCCAATCGGACGGCGGTGGGGGGGAGTGTATCTGACTTCCCCAGGAAACAGGACAAATACGCAAGAAGTCTTGGGGAAAAAAAAGAGAAACCTCTGCAGCAGGTTCATGGCCGAGAAATACCACAATCTTGGATTTGAATCCCATTGACCCTGATATAATCTTCCATCTGAGGCAGAATTTAGGAAGTACACAAGTTTTGAAAATACAGTACATTTGTTATAACATAGTAATTATATTATAGCTTCTATTTGTATGTAATAAAACTCCTGTTCTATGGACTGACTTAATAGCAGGGAGGGTTTATTCAAGGAAGGGGCAGTCAATGTACGATTTCTTCATGATGCAGTTCAAACCAGAATATTCCGGCCCTTAATTCAGAAGAAGGTTTAGACTAAGGTCTTACATTTACTTTGGTTGTGCATCACCTTTCCGAAAATTATAGTCAGGAAAGGAAAACGCTGCCTAGTTAAGCACTCAATCTCATTTTCTAACTAAAGAATAAGGCCATATAGCCCCATATCTCATTCCTGCATAGGCCTTAAGTTACACTACTCTTTAAATTCTAGTACAAAGCAAAGTTGTTTTTAGTCTTTCTAAGAAAAAAAACAAAACCTATCACACGGTTTGCTCCTCCTTTGGATCATTAGCGATCAGGTTCCAAGGTCCCCAGTATACAGCTGAGCTCTTTACCATTCTGCCAGTCATTAACTGGGACATTAAGTAGCTAATAGACCCCTTTCAATATCTGCTAACTCATGGTAAGCCAGAATAAACATTTTAAAATGCTGCTTTATCGCCTATCATTAAGTGAGCAAAATCAATAGCAGATACCTAGCTGAAAGCCTTCCTTTGCGGAGAACAATAGAGCAGAGTCACAGAGCTGCAGCTCTATATTCCACACACTGTATTTCTTTTTACTGGGCGATATTTGCAGGGTTAATAGCCCTCATTTTATTTTGAAAAAGGACTCAGAGATTAGGCTCCCTACCTATGACCTCATCACTTTCCCATGAATCGATCAGCATTGAAACCAACAAGCAAACAAAAAAAAAAAAAAGACCTACGCATCATAAATGTGCCCTGCACTAATTGATCTCGCCGAGGGCAAATAAATTCTTAAAAGCATAAACGGCTCTCAGAGCCTCCCTTGCCTCTAAGGCTCGGGCGGAGGGCAGGGCTGACCCATCCCAGCGGCAGTAGTACGGCGCCGCGGTGGGTCTGCCTCCCCCCCCCCCCCCCCCCCCTTCTCAAGGGCTGCAGCTGGGAGGCGCCGCCGTCAATACCCCCGGCACCGGAGACGCTGCATTTGATATCACAGCAGAAGCCCGCAGGAGGAGGAGGATTGTACGCTCTTCCCCCTCCTCTGCTCCAATAAACCCCTGCGGGAGGGGGGAGGAGCGGAGGAGTTTACTTCTTCTGCTTTCATTAACCAAGTGCCCTTTTCTTCACTAGGTGCTTTATAGCTGGTTCCTTAGTTTATTTGCTAAATCAAAGAAAATGTTTTCCAGCACGGGATTGGCTTTTCTGGTAAACGCGTTGACATCTTGTTACCAGCCCGAGCATTAAAAAGGCCGCGCCAGCGGTGGAAGTCACGGGGCCCTGCGCCGATCAGAGCAGACTGAAGCCGGCAGACTGAAGACGTCATCGCTGCTGGGAAGTCATTCATGCATCTTCCAAGCTTTCCTTGAAGACATATTTTCTGATGTTCCTCAAGACCACTAGTTCTTGAACTTCTTAACTCCAGTAAAGGGTTGCTTTTACCAGTCAAGGGGCTGAAGTACTGTTTTGTAAAATTTTCTGATCAAAATGTAGACTAAAATCTATGCAAGTGACACCAAATAAATATGTAATCTTCTAAGGAGCATGCCTCCAAGGACATACAAAAGAGTTCATGTTTCTTGGGGCTATCGTCCTTTGCCACGGGTCCCCTCCATCTGTATTCCCCCAGGGGTGAGTCCTTTCTAGGGGGGGGAAGCGGGTGCTTCTGGTGTGCAGCTGTGCAGTGTGGTGTTAATGCTGGATGGGACAAAGAATGCAGGATACAGGTCGGGGGGGTTCAAATAAAATACATTTTCTGATTTCTTTGAAAAGTAATCAATGTCCAGATGAGACAAATAGATGTACAGTGAGTATCCTTTCCTCCTCTGTGTAAGTGCTGGTGCCTCAGGTTCCTGGGGAATCCTAGCTCTCTGGAAGTGAGGCCTTGGTGGTCCCCTACTCTGGAAGGCTCCTAAAGTGCAGGGAATCCCCATAAAAGTTTTCACAATCCTACCTGAGCTCCTGCGGTCTTCAACAGTTACTCAGCCTGTGCCTGTGTCCTAGGGGGCAGATCCTGTGGAGGGTCTTCACTTCTACTCTTCTTTCTCCTTAGTTGTGTTACTGGACCTCTCTCTGAAGGAAAGGCCTTAAAGGTCAACGATCAGGCACACTGCCCAATCTCCAAATGAGAGGAGGGGGTGACAAAAAGACCTCCTCTCAATCAAAAGAGACTGCTTTACAAAACATCCAAAACCTTCTGGCGTATCACTGTCACTGCAGCTCTTCTCTAGCTCTAGAAGTGCACTGGCAGATCTTCAGTGACCCGGCCTCTGGATCCAGAGGGTGACGTTCACTAGGAGCATCAGGTTGTAACCCAGCTTAGTAATCATTAAATAGTCAAAAACTCTAACAAAGTCTCTTTCTGTAACTAGAGGAATACCCAACCTGGTAGGGAGTACACAGGAAGGAGTATCCCCAAAAATATACTGAGTGAAGACTGTAAGCCTCGCCAAAAGGAACCCACTCAAAAAGAGCTCCTCTCTCCTCAAAATCTCAACTTAAATCCCATGCTGAATCTAGTCCTAGTCCCTAGTTATAAGTAGGATCCACCCACTCAGCTGCCTCCAGAGGAGGAGCTGCAAAATGGTATTCCCTCTACTGCTTAGGGACCTAGTGACATCTAGTGACCAACCCGTAGGGGTGCCATAAATATATCCAAGTAATACTTGGGTGCCACAAATATATCCAAGTAAGACTTACCCGGTTAACTTAAATAAGATATTCAGCAGCATAGCTATACTGCTGAATATCCATGTATAAGTCTCTACTTAGCTAAATAACTGTGGATTTAACAAATGCATTTGTAACAAGATAATGTCCATTACAGATAATCATGAACTATGTTAGTGTTGCCTGGAACTGGACCACAACTAGGCAAACTGCTATAATTGTGGACAGATGTCCCTCAATACTCAACGCTCCAGAGCATATAAAATGGAGGAACTGCATAAGTCTCTTAGAAGTCGCAGTTGGTCCTCCTCCCACAATGCAGCAGCATCTGCATCTTCAGGAAAAGAGTTGAGCAAAAGCTTCTCAAAAACTCCCCCATTGGTAAGACAGACTGAAACACCACGGTCAATTAGTTTTGACCGTCCTACATCCAACAAGAAATGGTGTCACTCTGCAGAGTCACCAGAGCAACCAGCATTGAAGAAGCATCAGGCCTCATCGTCTTCTACTCTGGTACATAAATTGTTGCTACACGATGCATCTGCACTATTGAAGCATTGTGTACTGGCACGAACGATGTATAGCGCATCATCACATGGTACATCGATACACGGTGCCCATACCCCATCAATGCATGGAACTCTGGTGTCATCAACATATGCATCATAAGCGTCACCGAATATGCATGCTGAGTGCTGTCAATATCGATGCACTCAAAGCATGGCAAGTCAGTGCCATTGAAGCATGCAACTTCGACAACATGAAAGCATCCAGTACCGTCAAAGCATAAGTCATCGACAGCACCAAAACTGAAAGCCTCAACACCATCATCGCAACAGTCTATGGCACATTTGATGCCTCAAGCCCTCGACCATGTGCAGAATGTGGAATAACAGATGCAGCTTTATCAAAGATGTCCAAGATCAAGAGCAGAGGGAAATGTAATACCTCTAACCCCTCCAATCACTTACACCAGTAAGATTATTAGCAGAAGGCTTATGCTGAGCGATGCCAGATCAGATATGTTTTCTGATACCTCTTCAAACAGGCAAGAGTCTACTCTAGTTTTGGAAGAAGATGTTCCACCACTCACTCCAGGCCAGAGGACACATCAGCCACTTGACCAAATAGCAGAGCTGGTGAAAATTTTCTTTACCACTTTGGCTAAAGAGAAAGAAGGTGCTTGTAAAGGAGTGGCCCTACTTCTCCTCCTTAATCTGTACTGGACCAGGCATCTAGCTTGATCCACCTTAAATCTGACAGGGAGAGCTCGCTCTGTTGGAGGGACCCTGCTGGGGCAGGATACATGTATGAGTCCAGCTGGGATCAGGAGGCCCTGCATCTCTAGGAGCAGGATCAGGAGCTCCAGACCCTCTCTGGAAGTTTGTGTTGTGAGTACACTGCAAAGGTAGGCAGTCTATAGTTATGTTGTTTTGCTGATTTGCTAATAAAAAAGTTGTATTAAGAAAGGCTGAAGTAAGCGTGATTCCTGCTTCAGCCTTTAAAGATTTCACTGGGCTATCCTACAGTGCTTTTTATTCTCTATCCAGTATTGCTAGTATATTTCCATAAGCCTGAGTACCATTATCCCCAATTCAGGTGAATACACCATCAGAACCCCCACTAGGTGGTTCTTCATCTCATTCACTTGCAGCAGAGTCCAGCCATTCAGAGAATGTACACCAGGGCTATTCCCCTCTGAGGTCCTGGATTAGTGCTCCTATCCATGGATTCAGAAGAGGGATCGACAGGAATCCCCTCTGACCCACTACTGGAGTCTCCAGAACATTCTCCTCCAGAAGACCTTTCTTATTCAAAATTTATAGATAAATTGCGAAAAATGCTTGGCATCAATGTGCACAGGCAGGAATCTTCGGTCTCCACCAAGTTTTGGACACGCCAGCAGAACCAGCAGCTTTCCTAATTCATAATATCCTGCAATGGCTGCAAATGGGAATGTAGGAAAACCCCATCTTTTGGGCTCCTATAGCAAGAAAAGTAGACCTCAAATATCGAGTGCAGAAATCACCAGGATTTGGATTAGTCCAATTACCTCATCAATTTGTTGTTGTGGAATCAGCCCTGAAAAAAAAAAAACTAAGAGAACAAGAATTTATTCCAATACACCTCCAGGGAAGGATCCCAGGTTGCTTGACAATTTCGGGAAGAAAGTTTTTCAGAGCTCCATCCTAAGTGCACGAATTCTTCTCACCAGTTTAACATGGTGTGCTACTTATACAACTATATATAAAAGCTAAAACCTTGCCTTTGGCCAACTGAAGGTGGAAATTATTATCCACAGCTGCTTCTAGATGCGGAAGAGTGCATACACCACCTTCTTCGATCAATCTATGAATCATTTGATACTATATGACTTACCTCAACAGCTTCTATTGGAGCTCGGCCCATGGCCTGGTTGAGAGCCAGCAGCATTTGCAACAATGTTCATGACAAGTTGACATAATAGTATTGCCAGGAATCCATCAATTAGAAGAGTCTATGGCTTTAAATGGAAAAGGTTCTCCATATGGTGTCAACATAGTGCCTTGAACCTGTTTTCATGTGAACCCAAACATTTGCTAATCTACTTGCTCCTTCTTTCTGAATCTGGCCTTGCCACATCCTCAGTAAGAGTACATCTCAATGCCGTAGTGGCTTTTAGGGAACATCAGAAAAAAAAGAGGAGGAAGAATCTTGACTTTCAGGTATGGTTGAGGATAGGGGTAGCCATCTTGGGTGTGTCTTGTTGGATGTAGGGAAAGCAGCACATGTTCATCTGACTGCTATTTTGGAAGCCTGCAAGTAGCACACCAGTGGCCATGTTGTGTGTGTCATGGCTCCCATCAGAAATCATAGAACACATCCCAAAAGCAGTATGTGTCAGTCAAATGGCCATTTTAGAGTAGCCCTTAATACATGGGTGGCCATGTCAGGTGCAGCATTGCAGCAGGTATAAAATATATGTGCTTGTAATATAAAGCTTGAGGTCAATGCAGGGATACAGTATAAATCTTGTCTGCTATTGGACTTGGCAACCCTTGGAGGGCTGTCAAAGAGACAGCCACAGTGATGCTAGCACACAGGCCTGAAAAGGCAAGCCGACTTGCCCAAGTCGTTGATATACTGAGCTACAAATATGGAATGTATCGATCATTTCTGTCAGAAAGACATAACCTTAGATATATCTTATTGAGCTGACAGAGATTGTCTAACAATTTGTTATTTTATCTCTTTGTAATTGGAATCTCTCCAGTGCAGCAATAGCACCCAAAAGGCAAGGAGAGTAAAAAAAAAAAAAAACCTGGTGAGAAAAGAAGTACACATGCAAATAAGAACAACATTTCTCAGAGGCAGAAGGTAGTGACAAGCCCTCAACAATAAGAACATAAGAAAATGCCATACTGGGTCAGACCAAGGGTCCATCAAGCCCAGCATCCTGTTTCCAACAGTGGCCAATCCAGGCCATAAGAACCTGGCAAGTACCCAAAATGCCACCCAATATGCACCCAAAATGCCACCCAAATCTATGAAACAAGGTGCTTCTATGATGGTCAGTGGTGAGCAGCAGGTGATGGATGACCTTATGCTCGAATTGTAGCAGCAGGCAAAAATTCATAGTATGGTGTGACTGTGCAACACATGGCCAGAGAGGGTGCATGGCACACCAGTGAACACACAAGCCAGAACCACGCATGCAACTTTTAAAAAATTCACCTTTATATGCATACATTTGCACCTGCTTCTAAGCAGATGCAAATATATTTGTGGAAAGTGGAACTTTGGAATGCATGTTCTTATGTTCCTCTGATCTAATCCTGCCCCCTTTTTTTTTTTACCGCAGGTAAAAATACTCACACTGTGACCAGGACAATATTCAAACTCCCTATTTCTACAATTAAAATGCTGTTACGCCTAGAATATTGCTCTCTAAGAAGTCTGGAATTAATAACTGCTGTCCATGGTTCTGAATCTTTGTGCTGCCAAAAAGCATTGGTAAAAATGGGAAAAAAAAAAACAAGCGTGCATATATTAGACATATAGTAACAGACACAAGAAGGGGTTGAATTAGCATAAGTTTGAATCATGTGAGCTATACACCAAGCAGGAGGTAAGTAAATGTAAGATATACTCTGAACTTGTTTCAAACTTGTACTAATTCAACCCCTCTTTGTGTCTGAGATAGGAAAAACGTTAAAGTGCAGTTGTATCTTGTACATAAACAGTTTGATATCTGATAATCCTTGAGTTACTTAAATTATCTGTTAAATATTTTTTTCAGTCCCTTATCAAATCACATCATACATAAAATTGCAAAATTTATACACTTTGTAGTGAATTTTCAAAGGAGTTACGTGCATAAAATTAGCATATATCATAGCAGTTTCCAAAAGTCTATTTACGCCCATAAAATGCAGTCTTATGTGTGCAAATCCTTTTGAAGATTACCTCCTTTGTGTGCAGTTTTGGAGCGTTTTATTGATGTAATATTTGCAGTGCTGCTCTTTCCTGGGTAGGGTTGTTGCTGTTTGAGTCCTGAGAGTTAGTGCTGTTTTGATATGGCAGATTTGTCTCAAGGTAAACTTTATTCTTGGCAGGCTGTAAAGCTTTAATCGGGTCTATGTAACTACACTGTAGATCAGAGGTGGGCAAACATTTTTGTGCAGGGGCCACAAATTATCGACCACAACCCTGGCTGGGTGGATGGGCGGGGGTGGGACCCCCCTTGGAGTTCCTCGACACGACAGCCAAACCCCCAGCATTTGCTGCAGGCTTCTCAGTATACAGCAGGCTTAAGCACCATCATTTTTTAGTGCCCAATGAGTCCCTTTACTCATGGATCCCAGCCTCTAACAAAATCAGCAAAACCTTTAATCCAAGAGGTGCAAGGCGTTTTCTCAGCTAGCAGACTACCTCGCCTCAATCACAAATGCAGAACACAGACAGACCCTCACCAAATAAGAATAAAAAGGCCATAAATTATAAACAGAAAAGCGCAGACAAAAAAAACTGAACTGGAAAGCAATAAAGCCAGTCTCATATACAAGTATCACAGTGCAAAAACAGAAACATCACCATTCCTCATAACAAAATCAAGAAATATAAACCATCAAACATAACAATGAGTAAGTGGTGCCCACTGACCATAGCCGGATATTCAATGGCGCCACTTAGCTGGATAAGTCTAACTGATGCAGATATATATATATTTTTTTTTTTTATATATATCTGGCTCTACATATATAAACTATACAGATTGCCTGGCACATGTCAATGCCAGGAGATATGTGCAGAAGTCAGCCGGTGCATGCCACATGGATTTTAAAAGGAGCCCGCGTATGTGCATATCTCCCAGTATGCGCACAAAAATTTTGTTTTTACAGAAAAAGGGACATGGGCATGGTCTGGGCGTTCCAGGATTAATGAATGAAACCGGTGTGTAAATACTTATGCACACGCATAATGTTACTTCTGCTATAGATGGTGTGCAAGTCCTAAAATTAAAAAAAACTAGGCTAGTCAGCAGGGTTTTAAGGGTAGGGGCTAATAGGGTAAAAGGGAGGCTAATTAACCAGGGGGTTAGGAAGTCATGTCCTTTACCCGAGTGAACTGGGAATGAACTGGGGAAACTGGTAATTGCATCGGCGCATGTCTACTAAAATCCTCCCACTTACAGGTAGATTTTAAAAGCATTGATCATGCAAAAATGGCTCCATACACACGAATGTGGGCCGCACACGAGCAGCACAAATTTTAAGAAGCCAGAAAGTACATGCATACACGCATGTGCACGCATCAAGAATAAGGAGGCAGAAAAGGGGCGGGGCATGGGCATTCCAGGGAGGGGCCAAGACTTACGTGCATAGGGGCGGGTTTTAAAAAGGGCTACGCGCGTAACCCTTTAAAACTCCTTCTGCATGCACCGAGCCTACTTTGCATAGGCTTGGCGATACGTGCAAGCCCCGGGACACGGGTATGTCCCGGGGCCTGCAAAAAAGGTGCGGGGCAGGGGCGTTCCCCCCCCCCCAGGCCGATTTCAGAGCGGCCCTGGAGGGAAAGGAGGAAGGCTGCGCGGCTCGGCGTGCGCAGGTTGCACAATTGTGCACCCCCCTTGCGCGCGCCAGCCCTGGATTTCATAACATGCGGGAGGCAGCGTGCGCGTGTTAATAAAATCGGGCGTAGATTTCTTCGCGCCAGGTTGCGCGCACAAATCTACACCCGCGCGCACCTTTTAAAATTTTGCCCATAACCCCCTAATCTTGCAAGCCCAGCGCGCGCCATATTCCTTGCATAACTTTACTACTGGTCCTGATGAGGCACGAGTCTGGAGATTTTGGACCAGAGGGGTTCTGAACACTGAAGGGGGGGGGGTAGGGAGAGAGAGAGAGAGACAGACAGACAATCTGACACTCTTACATATCTCCCACTGTAAGAGGGGCACTTTCAAGTCAGGGTGGGTTTTTGGGGGAGGAGGAGGCGGTGTTACATTGGTTGGCCTAGGGTGCAAGGGTCTGTAGACTGTTGTAATACTGCCCCCCCCCCCCCCCCAAAAAAAAAACCCACCCCGAGTTGAAAATGCCCCTGGTCCCGCCCCCAAACCGCCCCCTGGCCCCGGACACGCCCCTTTTACGAAGCCCCGGGACTTACGCGCGTCCCGGGGCGCCGGATTTACGCGCGCAGGGCATTTAAAATCCGGCCCTTGGATAGTAACTTTAAAACAAATGCGCGGGCGCCCATTCACTGGAATTTTAAATCACCTATGGGTGCTCCTAATTTCAAGCCCTTACTTGAGCATATGTACTTTGTGTATCTTCCTTAGGACGTTGTCGGCTTTAATGCAGACAGGTAAGAGGAATTTATCACACCTGCTCCCGTGAAGGACATTGACAGTTCTACCAATCAGTCCACCAGTTTGCCCATTCTATCTCGAGGCCATCCAGACCCCTCTGTTTTTTCATCTGCACTCCCCCCAGTTGATCTGGACCTCTCGCCCTGTCGTATTAGGCCTAAAAAGCAATTTCTGCAGACTTACACCTCATTGGGATCAGCAGTATATACCGTATATGCAGCTACCTGATTTAAAATATGGACTTACGTGTGTAACTGCTGTGCCGCATCATAATGCCGCCAACATGACCTAGCTCTGCCCCATTTTTTTTTTTTACTCATGCCCACGTGTATATATATATATATATATATATATATGGCAGCATTCTGACCTGCTCCTTTTAATTGGTCACTTCAGGATTACTAAAGGGGAGAGGCAGCTCGCTGTGTTCAAAATCTCCCTCTGAATCCGGTCCTTTCTTTCTCTGCCTTCCTCAGAAGCAGTAGGTGTTCAGACTACAAGTGGGCCTGCACTGGTGAAAGGCTCCAGGGCACAGTGAGCAAGAGGTTTCTAACTGTATTTTGTCCTGCAAAAAAACCTCCTTACAGAACAGATCCTATCATGAACAAAAGCCTGAATAATGAATAAAGCTCTTGTCTGAATTCAGTTATGATTCGGTTTAATGAGAATGTATTTGTCTTTAGATCACATCCAGCATTCATTTAAGCTTTCTAACTGCAATAGACTTTTTGTTTGTTTTTAAATACAGACTTGTGCCACAGCTCTCACCTCAACTCTGCTTATAAATACAGCCTTGGCTGTGCATCCCGAACCCAGTCACCCCGTTCAAGCACAAATTATCTCCCCCTTCTCAATACTAATATTCTTTCATCGCACGCACACACGTGCAGTGGCTGCGCCTTTAGAGCTACATCGAGCCCGTGTTAAATTAGAAAGTGAAGGCTGAGCCGGCTTTTCATCCCTCTCCCCTCTTTATCTGATGAAGATCATGCAGGATGCCGAGACCAGGGTTCATTCCCAATGCCAGGCAGCAGCTCTTCTCGTCAGCTGCTCAGGTGGGAAAATAACCAAGGCAAATAATAAACACTCTTAGAAGCCTTGTTCCATAGAGGCAGGAGGGAAAGCTTCAACTAAGCAGAGGACAGGGGAGGAAAACCCTGAAGCAAACCTCGAGTTTTCTTATACACCTTGACTTGCGAGGGTCATTTCATTACCTAGAAAGCTGCTGCTCTGTTTAATCTGAGGGGGAAGGGGAGTTCTTTCAATCACAGATTATTATTTCTATTTTCTGTGAATAGCCTTCATTTTCTATTCACCTTATACTCGTGTTTCTGGTCGTTACAATTCGTTTTTAAGTTTTTTTTAGATTTAATCTGCATTTTAAATTTAATTTGTTTTTATTATGATTTCATATGGTTTAGTTACATTTAAGTCTCCATTTATGCTTTTTTATATGTCTTTAGATCCTTTGTGGGTTTCATTCCCCTCCTTCCCCTCCACTCTTATTACCTTCCCCTTGCTATGATTAACTCCCTTGTTAAATATATATGTACATATGTATATAAGTTTCGTATTATCTCCTCCAATTTTGTTAATCCCACTTCCTGTTAAAAATGATATCATTGTAAAGCTTGTTGCTAAGTTATGTTACATTGTGAACCGAGGTGATGTTTTGCAAACGTGCCTCGGTATATAAAAAACCCTTAAATAAATAAATAAATAAATTGTTGTAGCCCCTGAAGCAGCTCGGTCATATGAGCGAAACTCGGCCAGAGTCGGGCTTTATTGTCTACCACACCGCATTGAAATAATAAAGAATCCTGTTTTTACCGATCTATACTTCTTGGTTGCTCCCTTATCACATTGGATCGCCTTCCGTCTTGTTTCCTGGGACCATCATTTAAAAGGCTGTCACTTTTAGTGCAGCTCTTCTAAGTTGTTCCCCTATTTCTAGAGATGTGCAGCCACAATAATTTTGTTTTTGTTTTATTTTTGTTTGGGTGGGGGTTTATTTGGTTTTGTTTCATTTTATGTTTAGTTTGGTTTGGTTTCTGAACAAAAATAAACATTAACCTCCCCCCCCCCAAGCCCAGGCACCTCCCCCCCGCGGCTATACATGAAAACGGCGTTGGCCATCCCTGAAACCAACACCATTTCAGAGTCACTCTGGGCTCTGCTCTCAGGGCTCACTGCCATTTTTAAAGAGTTGTGTTAGGAGTAGAAGCAAGGGGACATCTCTCCTACCCCTTTCTTCTTCCGGGACCCCATGGAAGGGGCAAATGGGGGTCAGGGAGTTCCCAGTCCAGCTGATTTTTAGGGGGAACAGGAGAGAGGGTAAGAGAGGCCTGGGGGAAGCTCTGGCTAAACTTGGCTCAGGCCAGACAAATAAACCCAGGTCCTAGCATCCTTATTTACCAGCACTTCTTGTTGTCGGGAAGCGAGGGCCTAAGAGGCCTGAAGAAACACAGAACTGGCGGCAGTCTGCCCAGAAGGCTTATGCCAGTATCTGCTGCACTGTGCAGGTCACCCCCATGCTTATCAATTTCCCAAACCGTAAAATTCAGGGCCCTCAGATGCTGTTTGAATCCAATTTCCCTTAACCCTTACCGTGAAAGTAGAGATCAATGATGGAGCCGCATCACAAGCATCAGGCCTAGTGATTAAGGTTAGTAAGCGCCGCATCAGCAAGTTACCCCCATGTTTATTTGTTCCCCTAAATGTAAAAGTCAGGGCCCCTCGTTGGTTGCCGTCTGAATCAATTCCCCTTTTCCCACTGCCATTGAGGCAGAGAGCAATGATGGAGCTGCATTAACAGTATCAAGGCTCCCTCCTGCCTGCTGATGCTGGCGGGAGGGAGCTGGTGCCAGCATTAAAAAAAGAGACAGCCTCAGGTTGCCACCTTATATCCACTTAGCTTCCTGGGCCCCGCACGAAATTCCTCCCCTCCCTTTCTCCCTGACTCCCACGCATGGTATTTGATGAGCTGGGCAATGATTTATAGACCACCTATCTTATTTTATTTATTTATCTGATTCACATTTCGCTTTTTCAGGCACTTCAAAGCAGATTATTCAGGTACTGTAGGCATTTCCAATAAGCACACACATTAAGCAAGCTTGTTGCTGGGGAAGGTGTAGTTAAGCTTTTGTGATAACATCTGCATTAACAAGTTATCTTTACTGCTAGTAAATTAATGCAAAACTCTTTTGCATGTCATCAACATGGCCCTTTAATGCCAGCTAATTAACACACTTTAGTACATTGGCCTTTCATTTTGAACACAGTGGCGAACATATTCAAAAGCCATATAGACGGATAATGGGAAAGTTATCCATCTAAATGGCTTAGCCGCATCTTTAAAAGGCTTATCCAGCTAAATTCTAGCCGGATAATGAATTATCCAGCTAGAGTTTAGTCTGATAAGTTGGAGGCAGGAGGTAGGCGTTCCGGGGAGGAGTGGAGTTTGGTTAACTTAACCGGCTAACTCTAGACGTGCCATAGGGCAGATCTAAAGATAACAAGATACCACATCCGGCTAACTCTAAATTATCCGGGTACATTCAGCGGCACGGCTGAATATTTACCCCAGTGAGATTACACAAGAATGGAGACTGGATTTAATCTAGGAGCAATGTGTATTGTTCTGTGCATAGCATTAGCCTATTCTGCCACCTCTAACAGGATACAGTGCAGACAGCCTCCTCCTGACTCTGTGCAAACGGATCAAGGTTATTTCTGTATTGCTGGGAAGTGTACGGAGTTCAAGCTATGGCTCTGTGTCCTTGACATTTCAGCAGGAAGGGACTCCTCTATTTATAGCAAACATACAATCAGCATGTAGGTACGTTTACCGTTCAAACACTGCCCAGATGAAAGGACGTATAAACATGTTTTTCAGATGTCTTTCTTTTTGTCAAATAGCAGACTATACAGCTGATCCTGCACCAGAAGAAATGAAACGTACGTCTGCGCAAATCTGAGAACCCAGAGTATCCTTATCAGCTTCTAAGTATATCTGTGAACAGCTCTGACATCCACACATGCTGCCCATCTTGACGATTCTTCCAGGTATTTTAACAGGGTAATCAATTTAAAAGCTAATGCAATAGATAATGAATTGTACACAGTCCATCATGCTAGAATGAGTCAAAAAATTATTGTACCTATTAAGTGCAATTTCCTCGGGCTAGAAATCTGCTCAAGCACTCTCTTGGCAGGAAAAAAAAGTCTATTTACCCTTCAGCAAAGAATCAGTTCTCTCTGTTTTGTAATTTCTCTATACTGTGCAGGATGGCTGATCCTATGCCGTTCTTGTCTTTATTCTGTCACAGAAATAAAGTTCAAAATTATTTTGTTGCAGTTTTTTTTCCTCATATTAATAAGTAGATTAAAATCAACGATGTCGCTGCTTACGATTCTGTTTTGCTTCGAAACAGGAAGCCTTTCAACCAATGTCTTTGTATACAGATACCACAATGGCCGTTCAGCTGTCGCTCAGAATATATAATACTCCCCAGGTATGAGAATTATAAAAAATATCCCCGGCCTGAAACCTTATCTTTACAACTGGCCCGGCGGTGCACCGCCACGCAGAGGGGCTGGCTTCGGTTTCTGGCTCAGGTCTTCCACTCTCCGGGTCAGCTAGGGTTGGGGATGCCATGGAGGTGGCATTCATAGGCCCCTCCGAGGGGGGGGGGTGGGGAGAAGGCATGGTAATCGTGCAATGGCGACACCAAGCGACCAGATCTAGGGCCCTCAACTGCAAGGTTCTGGAAAGAGCGCGGCCCTCCGGGCGAGAATTATCACTGCAAAGACTGGGCCGTGAATTGGGGGAGGGGGGGGAGGGGGGGGGAGGGGGAATGTAAAATATCGGAAAAGTTTCCTGGCAATTGCAGCCGAAGGCTCAGGGCATCGTAGCCCCCAGCAAAAGTCAGGTCAGTCCTACAGGAGCAGGAAGAAAGTGGCAGGCCAAGCCCCCACCCCCTCTCTCTCCCCAGCACAAAACAGAACAAAATGGGAATCTGACTTCATGTGTCCAACTTCAGGAAGATTCCTGCTTCACTTGTTAGAAGTCAATGAAATGTTATCCGGGGGACCGAGAGCTAATCTGCAAACTGCTGAGCACCTATTGCCTTATGCTACAGTCTGGCCTATTGAAAATGCCTTAGGTGAGAGAGAAAAAAAAATTCCTTAGGGAAAAGTTAAAACAAGTAATAGACAGGGCCCCCGCCCCCCTCCCAGGGAGTTTTAGCATTCAGGGATTCTCCAGTATTGTGCCCCTAACAAAACTCCTTAGCATCCATCTGCATCAAGTGGACACAAATGTTTCATTCATAGAAGCAAACAGTGATTGCTTCCAACACAAGAGACCTCACATTAAATCCACTGTGAAGAACTCGTTCTTTACGTTTTGTCTTCGGCGCAACTTGAAGCTGTTCCTTGACATCAATGATCTTCGCACTGGCGGTCAGGCTTTTATTTCTGCAGCTGATTATGATAATGCATTTTATCACAGCCTAACTCCTCTATTAGGGCTCTCCAATTAATCCAAAATGTGGCTGCTCTTATCTTAGCCAGTGCTCCCATGGGTGAGCATATCATGACTGTTTTACACGATCTTCTTTGGCTACTGCTTGCATGGAGAATTCAGTTTACAATCTTGGCCATAAATTTACAAAGCAATCAACAGTATCACACCATGTGGCTTTAATGCTTTCCTAAACATCTACTGTTCTTCTCGTTTGCTGTACACTTCTTCTCGCATCTTGCTAGATATTCCATCAGGTAGACTCATAAGATTATAGGTGTTGCTGGCCCTTTGTTATCGAATGCCCTCCCGGAGAAGCTCAATACTGAAAACTTCAATAGTTCAATTTAGGAAGTTGCTTAAGGTCCATATATTTATGCTGTCAAAAGTGACTTTGAGTCTTCTCAACTGGAACAGCTCTTTAGTGTCTATGACAGAGGTTTTTGTCATCTTGTCTGTGGTGAATAGTTTCGATCTATCTAGCCCGCATCATAGGCTGATAACAATCTTTGATTTTTACTATTACAACCAGGTCTGATAATCTAATACCTTTTGATGGCAATGAATATAAGCTTGGCTTTAGTGTCCAGAGTATTGTTTGTCTGATTTTCACGAAGTTAAAAACAAAATATACAGATATAAACAATGTATGCTCACTTTTTGTGAGCCACATCAAGCTTTTGTAGAGTGTGGGATATAAAATTTTTCAAATAAATAAATAAATCCTCTAATGTGTTACCCCAACAGATGGTAACTGGGCTGGATTCAGTCTTGGAGCAGGGACTGTTTTTAGCATCATGTAATCCTGCTGAATGCTGTGGTTTTTTGCTTATTATCTTTTTGTTGTTTTATTGCTTGTAGTATTTTTTGTTGATATTATGTTGCGAGCATAAAGGATTATGTATGTTTATTTTTACCCACCTAGAGTTGGTGATACAGAGAATAAATCTCTTAAATAAAAAAAATTCTGAGAGCAGTATTGTTCCTGGATAAAACTTGAGTCTTTGAAGGTTGTGATAGCATTTATTGGACCAACAAAAAGTCATTATACAATAGATTAATAACACCATAGAAACGGAAATAACATATTATTCACTTTTCTTTTAATCTAGCAGCTTCTTCCTGCTCCTTAGGGCTTCCAGCTTGATTGGAACTGGGGCCATGAACCTTCATTCACAACTTCCCCAGGATTTCTTTTATGCCCTATTTTATATCCCCTTCTGACTTATTTAGTCATTACAGCGACAGTGCTAAGCCTTCTAGAACCCCAGAATCATTGGTCCTAAATCCGGCCACTAGGTGTTGCCATTGCACAATGACTATTATTCCCTCCTTTCTAGGGACTGCAAACTTTGCCTCTGCAGCATTCCCCAGCCCCAGTCTGACCCATAGAGATGAAGCTTTCAGTGGGGAATCCAACTCACATCCCTCTCAGCCACCAAACCAGCCCTCTATTTATCAATTCCAAGGAATATTTCTTAACTTGCGCTTGTGAAATGCCCTTTGTACATTTATCATGTATAAAGCATTTGAATAAGGTAACTAGAAAGATAACCATCACATAACATATCAACAGGAGACTGCTTCTGCGCCTCTGCTTAAATTAGCATAATTCCTTGAAGGGCATCATACAATTTTAAACTGCTTGCAGTGGTTGACAATCATATTTCTTCATATATGGTACAGCATAATAAGGAAATAAAAAATTATGCTGTGACTGAGAAAGGTCAATTTTTTTCTGTATCTTAAAATAAAAAATTCCAATGTTAGCTGCCACTGATTATTCTATCTCTTGAGGTCTCAGTTTGCCTCTATCTATAACACAAACACATAACATATTTGCATTTATATACTGCCTTTTCCATAAAATATAAACCCCAAGCAGTTTAAAACAAAAACTAAAAGTACACTATAATAGAATATAATAATCAGTGTAAACATTCCCCAATATGTGGTCTGACCCCTTCCCATACTCGCTAGGAAAAAGCCAAACCAAAATATTACCAATACTATGACAATAACTGATACATCATATTACATTCCCCAAGTAACAGTATCAGAAAAACAAGCCATCCCCATTCTGCCAAACTCTCAGTCCCCACCATAACAGATCATTTGCATGGCCACTACAGGACGTAAGGGAAGAAATCCCACCCTTCTTAAACCATACCTCTTCAGTATTTCAGATGCCTATAGAACAACCTCATTTAGGAGAAAAACAGACCATAAATCTTCCCAATTCTTAAGCAGAAACTCAAACAGGGCGCTCCTTTGTATTTTACAGCTTGGAGTCAATCTCCCAAGGAAAGAGAAAAAAGGTTAATGAAGGAGATAAGAGGGGAGTGGTTGGTGCTAGGGAAATAAAATCATAGTTTATATACTGACTTCGCTACTACTCAAGACGGTGGGCGCCAACCCTTAGAGGCTTGAATTTAAGGACAAGGCTAGGGACATTTGGTTGCTCACTCGCCGTTTTTCTCTTCTCGTCGGCCCCACCATCAGTGAGTCATAGAGGGGTTCCTTCCGGGAAGGGCAGGCCGGCAATGCCACCTTTCAGCCATCTGGGGGGTAACCAGAATTGTCCTGTCTTCTCCAGAACCTCCATGCATCATGCCCCCAGGTGGGCGCTCCGCCTCTTAAAAGACGATCCCCACGCTGGGTTTTTACAGTGTCACTAAAATAACCCAGTATGGGGATCGTCTTTTAAGAGGCGGAGCGCCCACCTGGGGGCATGATGCATGGAGGTTCTGGAGAAGAGAGGACAATTCTGGTTACCCACCAGATGGCTGAAAGGTGGCATTGCCGGCCTGCCCTTCCCGGAAGGAACCCCTCTATGACTCACTGATGGTGGGGCCGACGAGACGAGAAAAACGGCGAGTGAGCAACCAAATGTCCCTAGCCTTGTCCTTAAATTCAGGCCTCAACAGAGCGATATCCAAAGCTTTGATTTCATCCCTGGGCCCGTTTATTCATCTTCTTGCCTTTCTTTTGACGTTCCCAGGCTCTCTGAACATCACACACTCAGATTATCTGAAAAACTACCTCCTCTATGCCTTCTGATCTGCCGCGGGATCCCATGGGCCGTCCAGAGCTGCTGCTGCTCTGATACAGCCATCTCTCATCTTCTCTTCCAGCCCCAGGCCTTCCCCTCCCCACCTCCTATCTATTAATGCGGTTTCGGCATCATTAGTCACATGCAATGATTTCCGGCAGCGCCAAGCTTTTTGTTTGCAGAGCTGAAAGGTATTTAAAATTGGATTCTCCCTATTTCTCCCCCCACACACACACACACACACACCCCTTCTTTTCATAAAGCAGGTTGTGTCGGCTTTTCATTGCATTTGACTGTGATGCGAGGCTGAAGTAAACCCACCCGGGATCCCGTTAAGGCAGGAGACTGTCACAAGCCCGGTTACCATCCCTGCAGATAATAGCGCCGGGCATTGCAGATTCTTCCACTAACCCATGACGAAGGCAACTGACAGTCGATAACTTCCTTCTGTGGCCAGACGTCTACAAGACCTCGTGCCAGTGGTACCAGGGCTCCAGGAAATAAAAGTAACGGCACTTCTAATGAGCTCCCTTCTTGATTGTCTCTGTATTCCTGCAAGGACGCAACACCAAGGAAAAGGAAGACAATCACCGCTGACGGCTCGGACTGTGGTTTTCCTTTTCGGTCTTCCTGCAAACCCATAACAATTGGGAGTAAGGTGCTAGCATGACAAGGACTGTGAGTTTTCAGGCTGCAAAAAGAAAAAACACACGCATGTTCGTAGAAGAGATTCCTGTCACCTCAACTAAGGCCATAATTTCAAAATCTGTGCTTTCTTTATCATATTTGAAAAAAAAAAAAAAAAAACCAGGCCCAAAGGCTTAAATGTATTAAAGATTTTCTCCCATTTTCTGCCTATGGACCTCGTGTTCCCGACAGCCTGCCTTTCACATGTGCTCGTCCCCGAACCACCAAGGAAAAGCAATGGCAGAGTAAAGAAATATTACAGCCCGTCCTGTTCCAAACATTGAAAGCAAGTATAAGCAAAGCCAGCGCTATTGTTTGCCACACCACAAATGATCTTCTTTTTTAGTTCATTTTACTGGAGGAAGGAAAAGAAAAGGATAGAAGGGAAACCTGGGTAACTTGTGAAAAATAGATGCCCTGCTGGAGGCCAGCCTAAGGTCAGAGCTCTGTTTTGCTTTTCGGTTGCACTGAATTGGAGGGCATCTCCTTAAGTCTGCTAATAATTAGCACTAAACAGTCCTGAACCCTGGCCCTGTTACCTTCCCGACCCGAGCACCAGCACGGCAGCGAGTGGCGGTCTTCCGGAAAACGTAAGCCACGCGGGGCAACGAAACGTGCGCCATGGGCCCCACGACAGATGATAGACCTGCCTGGCCTTAGCTGGGAAGTCCTGCTAAAATCGTGTCCACGTTTAAGTGGGGGAGGGGGGGGCCGTAAAGGCTGCCGCAGAGGAAGCCGTGAGGCACCGAAAAAAGGGGCTTTTTCTCTGCAGCGAAGCCGACGCCGAACAGATCCTTAGCGTGCGAGCGTTCAGCATCTCCTTTTCCTGTTCTCTTGACGAGGCTAAAGATCCCGTCTTCCCCATTACCAGGAAGTTGTTCAAACAGGTATAAAAAAAAGCAAGCCAGCACCAAACTGAAGGAAGAAAAGCAATTTTTTTCCTCCCCGATAAAAGAAGAAAACTTCATTTGGGGGATCTGCAGCTAAGTGCATTTAATTTCTAAAAATAAGGATGAATCACACACAGTGCAGCTCACCGGATATAAAACCACGGTCATAAAATCACTTATCAATGTTACTTTTCTCTTGAGCGAGTTTAGCACTGCGTGGCTTGTAAGGAATTTTAATGCTTACATCCATCTTCACAAAAGGAAGAGAAGGGCATGACAGATTACGATGATGATAGAAGAGCAGGTGAATATATATTACTGCCCCAAAGAAAGAGAGGACCGGGTTTGCTCCACTCGGATTGCTGCAGCGTTTTTGTTTTGTTACTTTAACAATCGGTTAACGTGAGTTTAAACTCATGGGAGTCACCTTGAAATGGCCTTTTAGTAGCATGAAAGATCGGCAACGCTGAATCACATCACACTGTAGAGCCGTCTCACGCCAGTGACTCTGACATATTGCAGGAAAGGTGATATAATCACATTTAATAAACTAAACCAAAACTTTGATTTGATACAGTTGAAGGGAGGGGCTTGAATGTTTACAAGGAGCAAAGCCAAAGCTGTAACATGGAAAATAAACCTATTTCAGTTTGCTTGCTTTTAAGTCTGTTGATTTATCTTTTGCCATTCTTTCTTTCTGTTTTGCACTAATATATTTTACTTCTGGAATAAAAGGTGGTACCCCTTCTATTATAACCATGCTTTAAAAAAAAAAAAAAGTGCTTTGCTCACACGCATTCTTCAGTTGTGTGCACCATGTTCATGTCTAAATGATATTAGTGCGATGCCTGCATGGGGGGGGTTTGGATGACAATCAGCACAGCAGCAGCACCCCCCTCCCCCGATTTACCTGCATTTATAACAGTGAGGTAGTTTTGCTGGCACTACTGTTATAAAAACCCAAAATTTAAATCCCCATAAATAAATACAAACCATAACATAATAAAAAGTGTGGCGATTTTATTTGCCCTGCCAATAGAATTTTTAAAAAAACCCACTTATAAACCCTTTGTACTGGTACTGCTGCTATAACCAGAATTTTGAATGGAGTTTATCAAAAGGGAGGAAACCTTTGCTACATAGGGGCCAGTGAGTAGCGAGAGCTTGAAGCACAGATTGCCAGGTCAGGGCACTGAAACAAGCAGTAAATAATATGAGTTTAACAGACGACCAAACCGGGCCAGCTCCATGGTTCAGGGTGGTGCTGCTTGCCCAAATAGGAAGGCTCCCTGGTTCAATTTCTGCTGGTCTTCTGCACCCCGAGTCAGCTGGATCTAGGGATGCTGCAGAGACAGTACTCACAGCCCTTGGGGGAAGAGAGGGAAGGAGTCTTGGTCGTTGTTAAGGCGACACCTAGTGGGCAGATTTGGAGCCAATGATGACGAGGCTCTGGAAGGGTCCTGGTTTATGAGCCCTGGTCTTAGGACCGTTGCTGCCATGACCAGACTAGGAACAGTGGGAAGGCCCTATTGAAACAGGGGGAAAATCCCCAGGTGGTTGGTTAATGACCCCCCCCCCCCCCCCCAGCACTTGGTTCTGATTTGAGCTTGGAAGAAAAAAAGGAGTAAAGAGGAAGTCAATACAAACTGGAAAAAAGAGAGACAATAAAATATCTTTGCAGAGAGAAAAGTGAAGAAACAACTGTGGCCGAGCAGGTAGGAAAGAGGATGCCAACAAAAACGGAACATATCTGTTGGAACAAATGGTCTTGGTTTGTTTTTTTTCTGCCCAACAATCATCTATGTCCGTCTTCTTTAACAACTGGGCTTGGAATGAGGCGGTCTCGCACGAACAACCGCCGCCATCGGCGGGTTCACCATGTTTACAACGGCAATGAAAGTGTATCTGAAGATTCCATGATACGTTACAACTGCCTGTAAACAGCCACACATAAAGCAAGCCACGGTTTCCTTACAATCCAAAGTACACATAAACATCTCCCCTGGTTACTCACAAATTAGATTTCTACAGCTTTGATGGATAGCCTGTGTGGCAGCTCTTCCTGGAAAACATGGTACAGTGTTAGTGCAGCACACAGCGAAGCTCAAAAAAATACCGGAGATGTGCTTCCAGAGGTCTGACCAACGGAGCTGTATTTCAGCTTGATGCTCTTCTAAGTGCTATCTTGGAAAATATTTAATATATAACCCAGATCTCCCAGAACAATCTGTCAGAAAATAAAAATGAAATCCACAGGAGACAGCCAGATAGATACCAACGGACAGGAAGAGAGATATAACAGAGAGCATTAATAAGAAATAAGTATGTATAATACTAAGTGTAACAAATCATAGCACGTGGCACTATACGATTCAAAATGCCCAGTGCTAGCCAGAAGAATAATGCTTGCATACTGGACTATCATGCTTCTGTATAAAGTCTATTGCGGACAGGTTGCACAGTTACTATATTAACCGGGGCAACTGAGAAGTCTGTGAATTGGGCCTTCTGGGACCTGATCCCGTAAATCCAAGGTCTAGCTGTTATTTGCATGTTATCTGCAAAGCACACAGGCACTTTTAGCCCATGTATGTGGTGGCTGCTTTTCAAAGGGGACACCTCCCGCATGGTTCCCGTTTGAAATTTAGCAGAGGATAGAATTGTCCCATTCGCTTTGCACCTACATTGCTCTGAAAATCGAATGCAGGCTCACCAGTTTACCCGTCTGACCTAAACTCGCACCAGGGAATGCCACTGTTTGGTTTGGCTTAAAGGCCTGTGTACTGGGAAGGGTCGGTGTGCAGTTGAAGCCGGGCGGAGGACAGTGCTTTCCATCTGGGACACCTTACCCTTTGAAAATTGCTCCCATATGGTTGAGCCATACCTGTCTTAATGATATTTTAACACAAATCACCAAGTAATTTTTTTTTTTTAGGAAACATTATCGTGACATTAATGTCAAAGAAAAACTTCCCATCCTCGTTAAAATGTAATGGTGAAATACTTACCCTTTCACACAGATTTAAAATATTTTCATTTTGAAAATACTACTAGAACAGCACCTTCCATGGTGCTTTTATCTTTGCCCCGCAGTTTTCTCCTGCTCCTCCATCCAGTCTCTGTTGGGCTATGAGCCTTCATTTGCAACTACCTGGTGCTTTTTCCTCCTTCCAGCTCATGTAGCCCAATCATTGTAGGCAGCCCTCAGGGCTCCTTCTGCCCTCCCCCCTGCAATCATGGGCCCTGAATCCAGCCACTAGGTGTTGCCATTGTGTCACCTTCACAGACTTTTCAAACTCCTGCTGACCTGATGGGGACTGAACTCATGTGCTTTGGCAGGGCAGCATGCAGCACTGTCGCCGAGCAACTAGGTTGGCCCATCAATGATGATGCAGAAAAGGAACACAAGGCGTCTCATTCTGATGACATCACTGCTCACGGGCGAGCCTGAAACCCTGCGTAAAAAACCAGCAGCAGTGAGCAATTCATCAACCGCATGCAAGACTCTTCCCCTGTGATAGCCCGAGCTCAGCTTCACAATTCTGCTGACGCACTGAGTGACAGATAATTGTATTAAATAACTATATTATCAAAGACAAGTGTTTGGCTAAATATTGGCTATCAGAACATTTTGAGTTCTGTACAATATATTATAGAACAATGTTTAGGGGGATTATACCGTATTTACTTGAAAATAATTAAAAGAGAAACCTTGCATTATATAAACCATAAGGCGCAGTTCTGAAATAAATTATCATTGTGATATTGATATGCTGCTTCATTATTGACTCCCTAGAATATTTTCCTTTTAACTTCCCGGCTCGACCTTTACTTGTTTTGAAAGTAACTGCTGCCATCTACTGGCAGAAAGGTAAAACAGCACAACTACTTAAGTTTATTGCTTTTCATCAAAGCCGTGCACTCCAGCTTTCACTTCACATGTGCCTGTCATTTACATTACTCTCTATTCTTTCTGACACCTGGGACTCGAGCAAAGCGCTGAAACAGGCTTGTCCTCCAGAGCTTAGCGAGCCGGCCCTGGGCACCTGCAGGACTAATGACAAAGCTATAAAATGAAAAAGCAATACCAGTTAGATCCACATGGCAACCTCGTCCGATAACTGCACATTACATGTGATACAGAGAAAATATTCCTCGAGCATCGTGCCCTGCCTTTTTTTTTTTTTCAGGAATATTTAATTAACCGTTACAGTCCACTCTGATGCCTGGAAATGCATTGTGCAAATCCAATAGAGAGGCGACCTGCTGGTTGACATTTATGTCTAAAGTGTTAACCTGGGCACTAAGCAGCTCATTTACAAAGTGCCAGAACTGGCAGGAAAGGCTTGGTGCGGGCGTTATGGCTGGCATCCTAATTTACAAAGTAGCTGCGATGTTTTAGCTCTGTAAGTGACATTTAATAGAGCTTCTTTAGCCCTGACTTCCATAAGTCTGTATTTCCATGTTGTTGCCTGCTAATAGTATTCAAAAATGATGAGGATAATTTTTAGAAGATTTTATCTGGGTAAAATTGGGAAGGAGCGCGCGCTTAAAATATCCTTCCTTCTCTCTCAACAAAGGACAGGAATGGGGGGAAGGGAAGAGCGAAGTGCTGTGGATTTCATTTTGAGACACCCCCACGCATGGTTTAAGGTGCAGACTTTGTAACTGCTGCAAAGCCGGATAGCATTATTTTCAGGGAGTAAAACGCACTGGCAGATTCGTGGCCACGGTGTATCCCGCAGGCCAGCCGGCAGAGTTTGAGGTTGAAAATTCGCCTAAAGTCTGCCGGCTGTTTGACCCCTGAGCAGCTGATGGGAAATCTGCCCCGCTGGCTTCACAGCGCCCCCTCTGCATAGAAAAGTCTTATTGCAGCGCTTGGACTGTCACCACACACAGGAAGGGATTTGCCTGCTTGCACTGGGAAAAGGCTGAGGCCAGTGCTGATCTGTTAGGGTTGGAGCCCCCACCTCCTTTTAAATACAGCAGGACTGGTTATCTTACAGCCGGATTGTAAACACTTTTTTAGGGGAAGGATTTCCACCAGAGCCGTAGCCAGGCCATGTGGCACCTATGGCCAAGCGAAAAAGTGCACCCTCACCCTGAGCACAGCACATGACACCACGAGCTGCAAGACTGTTACATGGAGGGGGGCTTTGACTTTTATTTTCATCCAGCAGTTTCCTTTGGGCTCCTGGCGCAAGAGATCCTGGCGCCAGGAGCCTTCATTCACAACTCCCGGGGATCTTTTTTTCCCCCTCCGCTTTCTTTTATCCAATCACTGCAGTGTCAGTCCTGGGCCGGGGGCCAGGCACCAGGGCTCCCTCCAGAACCCTGCAGTCATGGACCCCCAATCCAACCACTAGATGTCACCCCCCCTCCCAGTCACGCCCTCCCCACATGCAAAGATTATTCAGATTTCACATGAGAAGGGCATTCTGAGCTAAAAATATCACTTACAGCAACATCGACATTATATTTACTTGCAATGCTGTGGCACTAACTAGAAAACCCTGCAAAACAAGTACAAGAAAAAAGGTTCTTGGAACCCGTATGGTATTAGGCCTATGGTAGCCCATGTTAGGTGTAGGCTTGGCCCTCAGAAAGCCACAAGTAAATGGAATTAAAATTATAATATACTAAACCTCCCATACCAAAACAGCACTAACTGCCAGCATTCAATCCTACCTATGAAAAGGCAACCTTGCAAATATTACACCAGGCCCTAAACACCAAAATACCTCCTATTAAGAAAACAGAACAAGCCAGGCTGTTATAGATCCCCACATAGAAACTACAAGCTAGCAGAGCACCTCACCTTGTTCACACATGCTGAACACAGACAGACCCTCACCAAATTCCTAACAGAGAGACTGTAAAGTGTAACTAGAAATTGTACAGACAAAAACTGAACTGGAAACCACAACAAGCCAGACTGTATGCGGTGCAACTATGGAAAAACAGAAAGACCACTATTCCTCATAAAACAACAAACAATAAAATCAAGAAATATAAATCATAAATAGTAAAACCATACTAATAAATATTTTAAATATTTCAAAACAGCTGATGCATAGAACATCCAATAATTAAAAACTCATCTCTATCCATTTCTAAAAGTCAATAAAATATTTCAAAACAGCTGATTTATCAAATATCACCCAATAATTAAAGCTAATAAAAATGTCCCTGCTGTGTCCATACCTGGGCAATTTTCATTTCCAAATGACCTGAGATTGTCGTGGATTAGCAGGGAGAGTGGAGGGGGTTGTTGCTTACAAGCTTTCTCCATGCTTTCTTTCACGCTTGCTCAATCATATACACACAGACATGCTTGTTTGCACTCTCTCTCACACACTCACTCACTCAATCATACACACACACGCATAATCTCGTTCACTCTCGAATGCTCAATCATTTACACATACACACTTGTTCATTCTTTCATGCTCAACTATACACAAACATACATATGCTCATTCATTCTCTTTCGTACGCTCAGTCATACACATACACACTCATACTTCTCTCTCACATGCTCAGTCATACACACAGAGGTTCTCCCTGATATGCACACACATGCACACACTCATAGGCTCTCTCGCTCTCATCTAGCCTCCAGGTATGCTGAAGCATTGGGGAGGGAGGCCCGATGCTTCTTGGCGTTGTGCTGGCCACACTGCTGCTGCTCGTTGCGGCTCCTCGAGGTCCAGCCAGCCACACTACTTTTCACTGCTGGGCAGGGAGAGGGAGGAAAAGCCCCAATGCTTTTCTGGGCCTGCGCTGCTCTGCACTACCAGGGCAGTGAGGTGGGAGGAGAAGGAGGCCCAATGTCTTTTGCTGCCCTTCACGGCTGGGGCGGGACAGAGAAGGGTCAGGTGTGTGGGCTGCGCTGTTCTTCATTGGCCCGGCGGAAGGAAGCAGGAGAAGATCGATTGTTTTCGAGGCTCCACGGGGGGGGGGGGGGTCACATTGTTATTTATTGCCAGGACAGGGGGGAGGAGGCTGGAGGCCAATAGTTTTCACATGACAGCTCCCCTAACGGATGGCACCCATGACCAAGGCCACATCGGCCATAGGCTAGCTATAGCTCTGATTTGCAGACCAGTGCAACGAGCTGCACTGAAATCTGTCACTGAGACCCTAAGGGTTACATTTAACCCTGAACATGACAGCATAAAGTCCAAAAGGGTTTGTCCAGATGGCTTTTGGAATTAGTCTGTTTGTTTTTGTTTTTAAAAAATTTATTGATCGCTTAACACAATTGGCCTAAGCGATGTACATAATTACACACACAAAATTAAATTAAAAGTTTCACAGAAACTGAACTCAACAAAAATTTAAACCAACAAATGTTATAAACAATAAAAATCATCAAAAATAAGGTCAACAAACAAACCATTGTCACATTTGTATATGAAGTCAGATGGCATTAGCTTCATTACAGTACATCTCAAGTACACTATTAAGAAAAAATTCTTAATCAGTTAGATCACATTAACTTCGTTACATTACGTCTCAAAAACACGGGTGAGAAGAAAATCTTTGTAAGATGTTTTAAATTTGGACAAAGCTCCAAGGCTGACATTTTTTCCCTGATCCCTGGTCAAACTTTCTCAGGACACTGCCACCACAAAATGTCCCTAGGCAAAAAGAAATGGCACTGGAGGAATTCCCAGGGTGGTTTTATATTTTGCAGGCCTAACATTACTGTAAACACCCTTGAGCACCAAGCTATCTCAGGCACTGTCGCGTGGTAAGGCTATTGGCATTTCTGCGTTTAAAGATGGTATGGAGATAGTTTGTACACCCAGTGTGTCTTCACCAGAAAATAAATCAAAATAGAAAAATGATTTCAGAGGCACTTTTATAATCAAATTAAAGGATTTTATTTTACTGGCAAATGAATAATTTTCTAGGTTCTTCACCTTTAGAAACAAATATAATTATTGAACAATCAAACCTTTCAATAATGTCAATAATTTCAATGAGAAATAATTTACTTCTGGTGCACGAAAACAATTTTTCATATGTGACTCACTCTAATTTTTAACACAGTTTGGAATAGAAACCGGTTCCTGTACAAAGATTACTTCTTAATGAGAACACGTTGAATTTCAACTTTAATTCAGGAAATCTGATTCTTTGTATTAACTTATTACAGGTTCTTCAGGCAATTCTGGAAATCTCTAGGTAAGTATTAACAACTTTTATCTTTAATCTGTTTTAACTCAATGATTTTGACCACTTTTGTGTCCATTTATGTTGCACTAGTGCATTGGGTAATAACTTTTTAGAGCGCTGCTTGTGAATGCTGGATAGAGAATGCTGACCCAGGAATGTTGTGAAGCTTTGATGGCTTGTAATCAAGGAATAGCTCACGCTGCTTGATGGCGCAGACTGGATCTGATCTACCACTCTTGACTCAGGATACAGTGGTTCACCTACTATGCTCAGAAAAGGATTAGAATTACAAAAAGCACACTTTCACACACTGACACAAATAGCTCTGCCTGCCTGCAGCTTCTAACACAGAGCATTCTCTCAGACTGCAAGGGCTTTCTCTGTAACCTCCAGCAGCCCTGCCTGCAGTTCCAAAACAGATCTCTCCCTGCCTCCATCTCAGATTTCCAGTACACTGCCCTGCTTCAGGCTCCAGCCAGCTCTCTCGGCAGTCTCCATGTGCATTCTGAAAAAATCCTCAGAAGAGATCCTTACTCATCTGAAGCTTCTTCAAGAAATAGTTATCATCTACTTTAACAAGCCTTCTTATCCACCAAGAAACCTTTTAAAAACACCTTGACTAAGGAACACAGCTTTCAAAAGAATGTTAAGTATGTTCAAAATATTCTTTTAAGGCAAATTACTTCTCAAATCTTTCTGTGCTTTGCCTCAACTTGGTGTTATTACGCAGACTGATCACCCAGCTGCCTTGCATAGACCCTGGAGTGGGCTAGCGTTACCATGGCATTACCAAGAGCTGGGAAATGAAACCAATAAGAAAACTCCACTTGCACAGTTCAAAATCACACCAAACTTTCAGGTTAGCTTCTAAATAAATGTAACAATAGTCCTGTGTCTTTTCATGACCATATTAGCTATTTTAACATTTTTACAGCTAATTATATTATATTTTTAACTTACACAGTAGACATTTTTTCCCCAAATCCAAGGGCTAAATCCATATTTATATGATCTCACCTGGTAACTACCACCAACTAGTCCCAGTTTTCCTACAGGTTTTTATTAACTTTTAAACTTTAATTTTCCTACAGGCACTGTGTAGGCAGCCTCTCACTGACATCACTGCCCTAAGTCTGTGAGGACCCCCTTAGCTTACACTGTAATCATGCCGGGGTTTTGATTACAGCCATCAGTGTCAGCATTCCCAGCGCTGCAGCTGCTGCAGTGTGACACCAGCTGCACTGAGCGGCATTTATCTATTTTAAAAAACTCATTGCAGCACTTCTGGGCTCTCTCTGGCTGCCAGGAGCTACCCAGACTCCCGTGGCCTCAGCAACGATCGGGCAGGTATTGATTTCAATTTTATTTACCCCCATTTACATTACCTGAATCCAAACTTTGTTTGGATTTATTCAGCCTGATAAGTGCCGCTGAATAAAGGGAGGGCTACCAGATCAGCAGGCTTATGAATGCGGACCACTTTGTGCCAAATTGCATGATGTTCGTCCACGCTGTTGCAGAAGTAAAATATTTATCCAAGAGGAAGGCATTTTTCAAGGAAGCCTGAGAGAGTGACGGCAGTGCTTAGTCCTTGATGATGAGGATCTGGAAGAGCCGCTAGAGGCAAAGCAACTGCCACGTCCCTCAGTCAGAAGCATGCATGGTAATGCCACTGCTATAGCCCGGGATGTGCAGGAGGAGCAGTGACAGTCAGATTCAGGGGTTTTTGCCACCCTTAGCACTGCTGATGCTTCGGCCTTGCCTACCCCTCCCACACAGACACATTTTTCTAGGAAAGTTGGACGATACCTAGGGCGGGTGCTCAGTTACAGCCTCTCTCGGGCAATGGAAGTTGCAGAGATGGCTAGCGAGCCTATACTATCACGAAGCTCCCTGACCCTGCAAAGACTGCCGGGGCTGTGAAACTCTGCTTCCTTCGGTGGAGATCACAATAGAGATGTGCTCTGATTTGCAACTGACAAGAGAACATCAATGATATTTTTCATGTCATTTGTGTCATGACATAAACCACAGAGCGGAATTTTGTTATGTAGTTTGTGTTGTTTCAGATGCTCTCCATTAAAAAAAAATATATATATATTCCGGATCTGGCTTGCCCGCACCCAATCTGTGACTGGATACCATCTTCCCATTTAAAAAAATGTCTTCTGGCCCTCCCACCCATCCACTCCCCACCCTCCCACACCCATTTGCGTACCAGAGAGTAGCTCCGGGGCAGAAGCTGGTGAGGGGGAATTCTGCTTCTGTCTCAGGGGAGGGAGCCAGAGGAACCTGTAACATTGGGGCTGCAGCACCACCTGGATGACACTGGCTGCGGGAACCTGAAAGTAGTCAGGAAACATCTCCATGGTGTTAGTAAATGAATTGGCAACTTGAAGGTGGCCACTGAAGCCTTGATTACGGTATTGGCTGAAGGATCTAGCAACCTGCAGACAACGCCGAAGTGACTTAACCATGGCAACAACAGACTTCAGGGGACCAATGACACTACTGGCCGCCTCAGTCAGAGAGACGGTCAACTCCTCGCTCCACCTTGTCCACAACATCCACACCACATAGGAGGACCCACGACAGGCAGCCAAACACCATATCTGACAGGGTCATCACAGTTTTGGTGGCAAGCCGATGCGTTCTCACCATCTTTCCTAGTTCCATCTGTATGCTTTAAGTCGGCTACCTACTACTCAGCAACTACAGCATTTGCACTGGATGCAGTGGGACCTGCTGACATGTCCACTGCAATATATGTCCTGGGATCCATTAAAGAAGAACAACATGCAGGGCAGAGAACATATGCTAGCTACATTTTATGGAGAATCCTGCCATTCTGTACTTGTGGGATGGCTTTTTCTTTGAGACAGTTCCAACCTTATGCCTTAGACATATTTGAAGGGTAGAACGATGTTTACCAAAGAGGTGTCATTTGGGGATAGTGTTTTTTTGGCCTCTTGCATAAATAACATTTGTACTTTTTTGCTGGTTATAAAGCGTGCTTTGGTGTCTTTCTTTTCCAAAGATAAATTCAGGAAAGCAGGTTCTAGCTGAAGGGCAGGTGTCGGGAGAGGTCTCTGAGAGTCCATGTAGCAGACCCTGTGATTAGTGTCATGGCAAAGGCCTATGCTGAAGGCCTTCAGCACAGGCCTTTGCCATGACACTTCAAGTTGCACTCTTAAAGCACGTCTTTTCTTTTGGTGAATTTTTAACTCACATCTATGACAGCTTCCAGAAGGCAGCACCAAAGGGAAAACTTATGGGGAAGGAAATACAGAAACAGTGGGTTAGCTAGGCTGGAATAGAGAGTCAAGAAAAACAGGAATGTTTTGCTCGATTCAGCTTCTAACTTCCACTCATCCCCTCTCGTGGTGTTGTCCCGACATCTGGAGGGGGTGTAGCAAGGATTCCCATGGGAGGAGGAGATTAATGTGAGCTTCTGGAGGCAATATTTAGTCTGGCCGCAGGGTTGCAAACCCCACGGGGAATTTTAAAGTGCAGAGTTTGCAGCAGTACAGAAGGCAAAAAAGCTTGTTTTCCTTTCCTTTCATTAGAAATTACCTGCAAAGATCTGTGCCTGCTTTTCTGTGAGTAATATTTGCTGCCAGAGCATCGCATGCAGTTGTGAATAACTCAAGGAAAGATTCTGAATGCAGCCCTCTCTACGTGGAAGCTTCCTGCCCACATCGTGAAGAACTGCAACAGGCGATCACAATCATGGCCACTTTCTTTGGGGGGGTCTGGTAAGGTCCGCACATGAGGAATCCAAGCAAATACCTGAAGTGACCTTTTAACACTTTAAATGGCCATCTGTCAGGGAACTAACGAAGCTATGCGCCTCCTTATCTGACCAAGCCTTCAGGACAGTCGCCGGAGTGAGGAGCCAGGGGCAACAGGTATATCCTCCATCCCCTGGAGGAAGTGATAGAGATAGAAGGTGAGCTGCATGGATATTTCTAGATATATATACGGTATGATATTCCTATATGGAGCTTTCCTTCCAAACCCCCGACTGTTCCTCATCGCCACTCCACACCCATGATGATGGAAGTAAGAGATGTGAGTGTGGGTGTAGGCCAATTGGAGTTGTCCCATGGTGGCCCTATTAGGCTATGCTGGATGAAGTATGTGGAGACGCAGTTGGAAAGTGAAAGAGGCAGAGGGTGTGGCTTAAGGGTAGATAAAATAAATGAGTATTTACCTCGCAGCCACCCTCTTCTGTGACAGCCCTATTCAAGTTGCTGTAAAAGAGTAGAGCACTTCAGAATAAAGGATTCTTGGCAGGATCTGAGATATTTGGCCACCACACTCAGAACTGAAAGGATTTCCCGTTCCAATAAGCCCCTTCCTTTTCACAAGGCAGCAAGCGTGCTGTACGTCTGCAATCTACTCTACACCCGTATTTACTTCTTATTCATATTGATTGAATGCTTTGTGCTCAATATGCCTGAATTTACTGACTTTGGTTATTCAGTGCAATACTTCAAGGTCCTTTGATTAAAGCTATTGTATTGCAATTTCCAGAGCTGAAGTCTTTCGCAGCACACTTTTTTGCCTTTGTTTGCAGTCTATTGCATCCATTATGTTAGGTAGGCCAGCAATGAAATAAAAATGCCTTCTGAGATCTTGCCATTGCTGCCTCTGGTTGAGATTCTGAATATTCATCTTAGGTCACCTGAACAGGGTTAGCAGCACCTGATAGAAAGTGTTGTCCTCTAACCCACCAACTGCAGCTGCTATGGTCTGAAAAGACCCAGAGGCAATTCAATGTAGCAAGCCCAAGAGTTTGGCAGGCATAAGACCTGGTTGTCAGGCTTGCACACCTCATATCTGATCCTGATCGCCTCTGAGCTCATGGCAGGCTCATAGGGCCGGAGCTTTCCTTAGACAAACTAGGCGATCACCTAGAGGGCCAAAATATTGGGGACGGCAAAATCCTGCCAGTGCAAGGTCCGGAAGGGTGCTGTGCTAGAGCCAAATCCACCAAAGGAGGGAGCAGTGTGCTGGAGCCACTGCTGCCAGTAGAAGGGAGCCCTTGTGCTGGAGCTGCCATCAATAGGTATTTATTTATTTATTTATTTGAAGACTTTTCTATACCGGTATTAGTGGGGGACATGTTGTGGCAGGAGAGGTGCATTAGTGAAGACTCGCCTAGGCTGTCAAATTCTCTTTCACCTGCCCTGCAGGCTCAGTAGGGAGGCATGGACTGCCTCTTGGCCGTCCCCTGCTGGTGCTGGCCTCCTCTATTACTAAACTACTACTACTAAACATTTCTATAACACTACTTTACAAACAACAAGAGACTTCCCTGCTCAATAGAGCTTACAATCCTCTCTTTCTCCACCCAGCAGCTCTCCTCCTTCCCAGTTCCTCCTGCTCTTCTATCTCTGTCTCTCCTTCTCCTCTGTCTCTCCTTCTCCTCTGTGTCTCTTTTGACCCTTTCCCCACGCCTAGCACAGCTCCTCCTGCTCCAACAACCATATTGACTCCAGCCTGAAACCCACAATGCATAGTGGCAGCTGATCCCTTTACAGAGGGGCCAGTTCAATAATGTCTTAATTAAAATTTGTGCACTGAAATTCAGCGCTCAGTTTCTTAAAGCACAGGTTAAAACCTGTTTAAATCCCACAAACTAGAACATGTGCACACAAACCCCAGTTAAAATGTGCACTCAGCACAGTCTGAATGCACATTTTAAACTCAGGGGAGCAGGGGTGTCTCTCAGACATGATTTATTCACACAAAACTCATGTTATGTGCACATAAACTTTTATATGCACAAAAAGTGATTTATGCACATAAGATATGATTTATGTGCTCCAAAATGCTTTCAGCAAAGAAACCATTTTTTGTGTGCATAAATCATGTTTTTCACTCACAAATCCCAATTTCAGCTTCTGTCCGTAGATTGATACAAGCGCTGGGAACCTTTTCTCCAGTTCTGACCAGGAATAACATTTCCAGCGCTAGGAAGACCTGAGTTGAGCCAGAGCAACTCTCTGCACTGGGGGGTAATCATTAATGCCTTCATTTGCTTGGGATGTCCATGCAAGGGTGCTCAGCAGGACGCTTAGGTTTACATGCTCGATTTTGTTTTTTGTGCACAAAACTCCTCGCTGCATCAGGAGTAACATTAGCGCACCAAAACCTGATTAGCATATGCGTTTTTTTCATTTATACGGAAGTAGGCGTTAATTCTAGCACCTACCCACTAATGTGTTCTGAGCCCCCTTTTGCAAGCATGCTAGAGCCCCAGTGCATGGTGCATTCCTTTGTGTGCACACTCATTTCTAGCGCAGAGGCTTCTTTATGGTTGATACTCTGCTAATGCCGACCCCCACGGTGGTGCTTCCCAAGAAATGCATCTTCTGTTGCAGATGAACGATTCTGCTTTGTAAGTTATTAGATTGGATTTTTTTTTTTTTTTTATATTCCTTGATGCTGCAATAATTATAACAAAAAAAAAAAAATTCCCCGAGCTATTTAAAATGACAACAGCTGCTGTGATGCTGAGTCAATACCAACAAAGCTAAAATAATAACAACAACTTTTTTTTTAATTCTCTGAAAGAGATTTCCATTCACAGCATCGCTGGAATAGAACAGAAGGCACAGAAAAAATTATCGGGGAAAATGTTCTTGTATTTTGTTTTCTTTACAATAAAAAAATATAGAATGAAATAACTTGAATGTTTATACTTTATACAAAAGAGAAACTAATTCGCGCAACCTAGCCAGCCAGGCATTGTAAAGAAAAAAAGCCATTGGTTTCATTCAGATTGCTTTCTTCTTTGGGGTAGTTACAGGGACGCAGTTATTTTATGACATACACGTGTATGTGCATGTTATAAAACAGCCTGATCGTATGTACATGTGCACTCAATTTTAAGAGGGTGCGCGAATCAACAGTGAAGCGGGCAAGCCTTGTCAGTGTCTACTTGCCTGATTCACTTTTAAATCCCTGTCTGAATAATCCTCTATGAGATTACTATGAAAAGCTTTCACAAATCAAGTAGTTATCCGTAAGTTTTGAAAAAAAAAAAAACTTTTGAACCCTTCTTGGCTATTTGGGGGCTCCCTCGTTTTCAAAAAATGACCCAGGTCAGGGGACCATTGATTGACTGATATAAGCAATTTGGCTTGATGCTAACAATTTGAACTCTTCTGCTTGACTATATACAATACAAAATTGTGTTTTTGAACTTTGTGGACATTGTCAAATCTTTGATGTCCCTCCTCCTCTTATTTGCTTTTATTTACATGACACTGATAATACTGATAAATATTTTATTATTCTGAGGGTCCAACAGAATGTGTTTCATTTAGAGAAGTGCAAGGCTCTCATCCAGGTATGCATATAGCCAAATACGGCATTTTGCAAAACACCATAATGTAATGGGTCAACTTTCTCAGTAAAAATCAATCAGGCTATTTCTTCAGCTCTTATTGAGAGTTTAACCATCCCCTTGGAGGTCGCTAGCAGATTAGTTGGTGAATACACCTATAAATTTAAATTTAAAGTACTCTAATTCCAATTCCCTTAACAACCTAAACTTAACTAGGAACTCAATAAAATTAAAATGAAGGCAGCAGTTCAGCAGCAATAGGGGGTGCACATGGGTGCACTTGTGCACGTGTTCGTCGGCCTGCACCCAGGGACGCAGTTATTTTATGACAAACATGTGTATGTGCATGTTATAAAACAGCCTGACCATATGTACATGTGCACTCAATTTTAAGAGGGTGCGCGCATCAACAGTGAAGCGGGCAAGCCTTGTCAGTGTCTACTTGCCTGATTCACTTTTAAATCCCTGTCTGAATAATCCTCTATGAGATTACTATGAAAAGTTTTCACAAATCAAGTAGTTATCCGTAAGTTTTGATTAAAAAAAAAACGTTTGAACCCTTCTTGGCTATTTGGGGGCTCCCTCGTTTTCAAAAAATGACCCAGGTCAGGGGACCATTGATTGACTGATATAAGCAATTTGGCTTGATGCTAACAATTTGAACTCTTCTGCTTGACTATATACAATACAAAATTGTGTTTTTGAACTTTGTGGACATTGTCAAATCTTTGATGTCCCTCCTCCTCTTATTTGCTTTTATTTACATGACACTGATAATACTGATACGCTAAGGCCTGCGTGCAGCGCAGTGACCGAAGGAGCGAGCAACGGAGCCGGCTGGGGCGGAAGTCGTCTGCTTCCTGCAAACACCAGATCGAAAAAAGACAATGCACGTTTAAATTTGGTCTAAAAGCCTTCTCTGTTTAGAAAACCACTCGTACGCATGTCCATCGGACATGCACACATACCAAGTCCTTTTACGTGTGAGCCCTCTGGAGACTGGGAACTACCCACAGTACCCGAATGCAATCCGCTTCGAAGTTTTGGAAAAGTGGAATATAAATCACAAAGATAAAAGTAGGTGGGCGCTTTTAGCATAAGCGCTTTGCAGCTGCTCATTTTTAAAGGGGAACAGCGTGAATAGTTTCCCTTGGAAAACTGATTTCAGTGTAAACAGGCTCAAAGTGCAGTTCAGAATTTCCTCCTTAGCATTGCACAGTTTTATGTTGCTGTGGACTTGTATCCCTTCCTGAAGTTGTACTTGGGCAGAACAAGACGAGCTGTTTCAATATTGTGCCAGTAACCTGACTTGAAGACATTGTGCTTGATTTCTTTGCCCAAGAACGTCAATCTTTCCCGAGCCTTTTCTAAATAGGGCTGTTCCTCCGGGTAATTATCTCAGACCTGTAAAACATCCCACGAGCCCAACAATAGCAGGGTGCTAGAAGCTGAAGTTAAAACTGGTACTGACATAAAAGTCGCCCTACAAAGGAATTCTAACCTACCATTAACAAGAAAGCTAGCAAACGAAAATCCAAGAAACTATAAGCCAGAAAGTGAGCACTGAACCGAGTGAGGCAGAATAATGTGCAGGGTGAAAAAGTGCTCATGATTCTCCCACCCTTGGTCTGCTGTGACCCTTCCTTCCTTCCTTCCACCCAAGACGCTCCACAAAAGGTTAACATTGCAAACTCGAATTAGGGAAGGCGCGGTGGCTATTTGTCACCATTAACTGAAATGCTGAGAGTAAAACACTCCATTTCTCTTCCTAGAAGGTCTATCAAACGTCCTGCACTTAATCTTATTCTATGCCAAGTAAAGATTTATTTTAAAAAAACCAAACAAATAATTTATGTTGGTCCCCACTCTGCTGATCCTGGAGAGGAAGGTTAGACCCTCTGCCTACTGTTCCCCTTATTAACTCTGCTCTGGATGGGTTACCCTGCCTTTTTCCTCCTTCTGTACAACACTCAAGCAAACACTTTCTCATTTTTAATGAGTGATAACATTCTGAGAAGTGCTGAAGTTAACAGAGCAAAAAGGGAAGTGTCACTTTTCCAATCTTCCTCCATTATCATCGGCTCTTTATTATGAAGAGGCAGATTATCACTCATTGGTTGAAAGTGAGAAGGAACCTGTGGCTTCTGTTGGTTTCTTGCCACCCTCCTTGGGTAAAATTGCCCTCGGAATTAGACTGCGCCTAATTCTGTCTGCTACGCTTTTCAAACGATTGGACGATCTTTCCGAGGTTAAATGGAATAAGTCAAATATGAGACCCATACAGTATCATCCCCTACTTAAAACTGGGAATCCTAGATGAATTCGGGAATCTGGAGATTGATCTCATAATTAAGGAATGAGACCATTCAGGAAAAATGGGTGGTTAAATATGATCTGTTTCAAACTACACCTATATTTTTCACGTATTTGGAGCTTGTATTTGCAGTCGCTCTCGGGTGAATCACGCGGTAGGATTCTGAATGATTTGTCAGTAGAGTAACTTAGCCAAAGGTATGGGTTAGCAATTTTTGAAGGATGGCATCCAGTTGGATTGGGATGGGAGGGAGGTGGGTTTTGGGAATGGGAGGGGGTCATAAGGGGCAGTTTGAATGCGATGCATTGGCCTCAGCGGTGGATAAGAACTCACCACTAAGGAGGTCGAGTGTTTCATATGAAACTGCAATAAAACAGATTTAAAAAGCACAGAGACCATTCAAAGAATTACAAACCCCTTCTGGATTACCGGTGTCACGGCTATATAAATGGATGCAAATAAGAAATTGCATTCTGCTTAATAATATTCATGCAATAGAAGTGCTCAGTTTCTGGTGGGGGGAGGGAGTAGCTTCTAACTTATATAAAACATTTTAATAAGAGCTACAGAATTAGACTGGTTGAGGTACAGGAAGTTTCGGAGAGAGGTATAGCTCAGCCTTTAGATCCAACTTGTTGGAAAAGATTCTGGGCTGTGTTGCTACTCATTTTCCCCTTCAGCGAGTAAAGCCCTTCCTCGGCCTTCTCACCCCTTCCTGGCAACCTCACGCTCTGCAAGTGGCACTGGGTCCACAGCCAGCCACCCATCGCAGACCTCGCAGTGCCTTGCACTCAGAGACGTTTATAATCTGAGTTGTTTCTGAAGTCCCCTCCTTCGTTTCAGGCACCGCTGTACGTTGCAGGACGCTGATCTGACCAGCCCGGAATGGTTGTACTTTTTTTTCAATCCGGATGGCATTGTATAAAAAAAAAAAAACCACCTTTGGGTCAACGGAGTTTGGTGCCCAGTCTCTAAAAGAACCAAGGGAATCAGCTGAGCACTAAGATGGGAGAGCTCAGGTTGCAGGACCCTGTCTGGTAAAACTGGCAATGGCGTCAGCGCGCATCCCTTTTAAAATGCCCTCATTTACGCGGTAGAAGCGGCTTTTACTTGCACAGGCGCACGTCCCCTGGGTGCACTTGTGCGCACAGTCAGGCTATTTTTAACAAGCGTGCATATACACGCCCAGCCACATGCCTGGGAGCGGTACGACGAATGCACGCACATGTGAGAAGTAATAGGCAGTATTTAGGGACCTTTATTTTCAGTTTTTATTTTATTTTTCCTGAGAATTTCAATGTTATAAGAAAAGAAATATCAGAAGAAAAATGACTTTTCCAGTGATTTTTTTTTCCTGTTTGTTATAACAAAGTCATTTTTTTCACTGAATTTTTTTTCTTATCACATTGAAATTCCCAGGAAAAATAAAATAAAAACTGAAAACGAAGCCCCCCCTATTAGTCTTTTATAAGCTGTGTGGCTCCTGTTGCTCAGGCGTAAATTCAGACACACTGACTTGTGCGTGTGTGTGCAGAGCCATGCGCACTATTCAACATCTCCTTCCCTCTGTGCTGGGCAAGGCATACAAACACGAGTCTGACAATCCAGTTAAGCTGCCTACCTACTTCTGCTGGTCATAAGGACAATCTCTATCTTCAGCCAGCTCAGACTGAAATGAGATAGTGAAATACTAGCATGCCAGAAGAGAAGAGAGAGATTAAGGAAAGCTGTCAGCTCCACAGGTTCTCATCACAGCTTGAAGCAACTTGTAACACAAACCATAAGGAAAGTTTTCCTCCTGGTGACTACAGCCCTTGGCCACTTTCTTTCACCAGAGCAGAAACAAGTATCCGGCAGGTACCAGGGAGCCAATGCAATAAAGGTTGCACAAAACCATGTAGACTCACAAAAGAAACTTAATGGGCACGTTAAAAACCCATGTAAAGAGTGATGCAGAAGGATTTATCATGCCTGTCGTAAAAAAAAAAAAAAAAATGTCAGAAACAGCACGGTCATGTTATTCTTATGCATTAAAACCCCAAAAATGCCTTGACTAAACAGCGTGAGGATATTATTTATGAGGGCATACTAAAGTGAGCATCCCCTCCAGGGACAGCCTGCGTATTCTTCCCCTTCCCTTCCTCTGACTGCAGGACCCTCCTTCTCCCCACCCACTATAAGTTACTCCAGTGCCAGTGCTCAGTGGCCATCCTAACCCCTTGAGCGCTAGCAGTGATCCTGAGAATTCTGCCAGTGCCTCACCCCACCAGTATGAAGCCTCTGTGCCTTGCGTATCGCAAAGGGCGGAGCAACACTAGAGGAGCTGTGTGATGTGTCACTGATCTGCTTGAGAAGATCTGTTTCTGGCAAGTTTCAAAGCCATCTGTGACATTTATGCGGGTAAAGCACTGCTTTTAAAATTGCCTGCTCGCTGTGCCCAGAAATTTGCATGCGCACTTGGCTTATGCGCATAAATTTACATACACAGTTTGGGAGAGGCATTCCAAGGGAATGTCCATGAGTTTCCCCCCATAAGTTTCAAAACAGTCATGTCAATAACTTTGATTTGAAACTTTGGGGTAAAGCCTGGGCGTAAAAACTAGTAAGTTTAGACCTGCTCTATGGGGCATCTAAACTTACACTGATACTTTGGGTCGGCGCTAATTTCTGAAAGTAAAATGTGCGGCTTGGCTGCACATTTTGCTTTCTGAATCGCGCAGGAATACCTAATAGGGCCATCAACATGCATTTGCATGTTCCGGGCGCTATTATGTTCAGGGAGGTTGGATGCGCGTTTTCGACGCGCTATTACCCCTTACGTCGAAAATGCGCGTCCAATCGCGGGTTAACAGTGTGCTCTGGCGGAGCGCACTGTACTGTATCGGCCTGAAAATTAGCACCTTAATGCCAGGTATTCATGTGTAAAAATACAAATGTGAACATTTAGCAAGTGACATGCGCCACCTGCAGTGTGTTACACCCGGAATTTAAAATACAAAAGGCTCCTGCTTATGGTTTATATATATCGTAGAAAGCATTCTGCATTAATCTATCGCCTCACACATTCAGACTACAATCCTGTTTGCCAAAAAACTTTGTAGCACTGCTACTTATTTCCATAGCGCTATGAGATGTGCATGGCACTGGACAGATACACAGACATTCCCTGCTCCATGGAGCTTACAATCTGCACAAGACACACAGACAAGACAAAATAAGAGGATTTAAGACATGTATTTACTCTAGATGACATGGGCAAGACTTTGATCGGAGACAGTCAGAGTTTAAGATTTATGTCCTAACTTCTACTGAAAGCAACGCATTGGTGCTTTTGTTTGTACTATTAGAAAGTGTTACTCTACCTATCTTATTCTTGCTTCCTGCCTAATGATCTTTGTCTCTCCTTGGATGGGACTTGCTTAGAGGTGTAGCCTGGAATGATGAAATCATCGCGCTCTGGGGCAGCTGATAACATGTTGGCCCAAATTTTAGAATTTGTTGCATTCTTCCTTCTTGAAAACCCCAAAATAAATCTTGGGTTTAGTTTATGCGATTACTGTCATAAAATTAATAGCTCTTCATAAATCTTTTGACTTACTAGCGGCTATGAGAAAGAAGCCTTAAATATATTCAAGGCTAAGTGTCAGCATATTCATTTAAATTAAGCAGCCTCCGATATATTCTAGGAAATTATCATAAACATGCCATTCAATGATGGTAATAAATGCACAAAGAGAAGACCCCTGTAAACAAGATAAGTAAAACTGTCTTATACATATTTAAGGAGATCTATAAACAAGAGATAGTCATAAACTTGCAACAAATGTAATAGAAGCTATACATTCTTTGCCGTAAAACTTGGGTTAAAAACACCCATAAATATTTTATTCCTCTGTGTACGATTCTATCACTGAAAGATTTACTACCTTTGGCTCGGCTTTTGTTTTGCTGGTGTCCTCACTCACATGCTGTCTGATCTAAAAAATCTTCTTTTCCAGCTGCTGCTGCTGCAAGCCTCTTCCAAGCTTCTCCTTCTGTAAGCCCCGGTTCTCTATAAATGGTCAAATCATTGCTATTTTGTCTACATTTAGTCTGAGGAAGAGGGAGAGGGAAAGAAGGAACAGAGCAGGTAGAGAATTCAGTAGGAATGTAACTCAAGTAATATTAGCTGTGGTGCTAGCAGGAGAGCCTTTATCCTTCTCCCCATGACAACTTGGGGAAAGGTAACTGGGAATAGATGTACCTGGTGCTGAGTACATCTGGCGCAGTATGGTATCTCTCCCCAGTGAGAGTCGTCATCAACTGATGGTCACAAAGTCAGAAATATAGGTTTCATCAAGAACACAGAGTTAAAACAATAAACTCAGTTGCTCACATCCTATGGTAACTTGTTTGCATACAGTACAGACCAGCAGGCCAACATGCACGTCTTTCCTGAAATGTGGGATGCTGGCCATTAGAGGAACCCCTGAAAACCAGACAGCCGCATGAGTGAGGCTGAACGGGTAAATATTAAGGAACGGTTATTTTCCCTTTCAGATAACATTAGGACTAGGGGACATTCCATGAAACTCGCAACCGGCAAATTTAAAACAAATAGTGGAAAGTATTTTTTCATTCAGCACAGAAACAAGCTATGGAATCTGTTGCTGGAGGATGTGGTCAAGGCAAGTAACACAGCGGGATTCAAAAGAGGATTGGACAACATCCTGAAGGAAAAGTCCACAAACAGTTATTAGCCAGGTAGACTTGGGAAAGCCAGCGCTTATCTCTGGGAGTGAGATACAAGCAATAGATCAATTGTTGGGGATCTGATGGGTATTTGTGATCCAGACTGGTCACTGTCAGAGACAGAAAGCTGGGCTCGATGGACCCAGCATGGCACTTCTTATGTTCTTCTGCGTAACCCTTCTTTCATGGATTTGTACCGTTCCAAGGACACACAAAAGTCTTTGTTTCTGGGAGCTGTCTCCTCAAGTAAATCTCTCCCCTCTCACGTGACCCTGTTATGATTTGTGGGTATGTGGGTCCTTGGCCCGAGGTGCGAGTTGACACTACCCATGGGAAGGACCCCCACAGGTCTGCACCATTGGGAGGCGAGGTCAGAGACAGTGGAGAGCTCTGGGTAAAGCAATAGAGGGATCCGGAGGCACCAGGAGGAGACCTCCAAGAGAGTAGACTGGAGGCAAGCCCTGGGCAGAGACCCCAAGGAAAGGGATGCCAGGTAGACCGCAGAGCGGGGAGCGTGAGGCTTGAGCAATCAGGAGGAACTCCAGAGGGCAACCCCGAAGGGAAGAGCTGCACAGCGCAGGATGATGATGCAACGCCGTAAGCCAGTCCTCAGGACAGGGAAGCCCTGGTGAGCTTCTAGAGATGACGTAGCACTGCCCCGAGGAGCAGTGAAGTGAAGGCAGTCCCAACGTCGTTCATAGGCGCAACCCTGAGGAGCGGGGAAGCACGCAAGTCCCAAGAAGTTGGAGCTGGTGCCCTGAGGAGTAAGGACGCTCTGGCAATCACTGTAGTTGAGAGCGAGGTCCCGAAGAGTGGGAGGCATGGCCAATCTCGTTCACAATGCGGGCACAACCCCGAGGAGCGGGAAAGGCTCCTGGGCCTCTAGAACCGCAAACTCCGTCAAACCACATTAATGGAGCACACTCATAGTTCAACTTGGAAGAAGAAGCAGGGGAGGCCAGCCCGTTTGTGGCTGAGGTTTCCTTAACCCCTCATGAGCGAGCGACACCAAGTCCCCTGCAGAGTTCTGTCCTGACAGAAATGGAAGCACTGAACAATGCATTGGGCACCTTTGCCTGACTCAGCTGGAAGAGAAGGCGCGGTAGTGGAGCAGGATGCTTGCTAGGACTGGGGCTTGAGGATGGAGCGGGTGAGACTGACAATACTGTGGAGGAAGGAAGATCTAGTGTGCGGCCTAAGGTGAAATCCTCCACCAGCTCTTCAGAGATCCTCAGTGTGACTGCAGATCTTCAGGTCAGGCCACCTTTGATTAAACCTCCTGTAGTTACCTTGGATGGTGATGGTTGCTTTAGAAAAGGCTGCCTTTTCGTTGGTTATTCTTACTGTGGATATCTACTCAGGACTTCAGCTCCCAGAAGCGAAGGTGGATCCATGTGAGGGAAAACAGTGCTTTGGAGAGATCAAAAATGCTCAAATGTGTCTAATTAAAGATCAAACACCGATACATCAGAAGTTGGAAAATTCTGCTAGATCCTTAAATCTTTGCATTTTGAATTTTCCTGTGATTAAGATTTTTGTCTCCATTAGAACTTTATAAAATCGTACTTGAAGGAGGTTTTACAAGACCCTGAGGCACGTTGTCCTCCGATTGGGAAGATTTTCAGAAGGGATGGCTGCAGGAGGAGGGCTAGTGGAAGTATCTACTGATCGTTTGGCTATTTCAGGATTCCTGGAGAAATCACTCAGTTGCTGGTAACTTTTGTCTTTCCTCAAGATGGCAGCTCTGTTCTTCATCTGTGAGCTCACGAGTGCCAGGCTCTGTATAAAGGCCAGAAAATATGGATTTTTTTTCCTGATTTAGCAAGACCTACACAGGAGCGCAGGAAGAAATTCCTAGTTATGCAACTGGAGGTCCTAACCCTAGGAGCTGTATTTCATTTGTTTTCCATGTAAATGTATCCTGCTTTTTAATGCTAAGAAATATGAGGTTTTATGAAGCATCACATTGAAGAGCTTTTTTGGATTCTAAGCAGGAAGTTAGAAGTTAAATTATATTTATGCAATCATATTACTGCTATTATTGTTTTTGGCAAGGCAGTCTAGTTTGGATTAATAGTACACTGCTCTCTCTTCTTCCTTATCCCTTCAGCCTATTTTCAGGCTCTCCCCCATAAAGTGGTCTTATGGGATATGCGTATATTTAGTTGGGATTTTCTATTTTCTAATTATATTGCTTTGCTATTATATTGTAATATGCATCCTTCAGATATGATATATATTTGAATTTATTTGAAATATCAATAAAGATAAAGTTGATATATATATATATATATATATATATATATCATACAGGCTTTTCTAAAAAGTGCTATTAAAATAAATAAGTAAATAAGGGAGGCAGGATAATGTTCTTTTCACGTAATCAAGTTTATCACAAAATTGCTAGCTTAGCAGAAAATCCTACCAAAGAGGCATATTAATAGTTTAAAAACCGCACTGTAGAGTCCAATGCATTTACTGCCCTTAGCCAAGCCCAGACCATAAAGGTTTAAAAGAGCAATAAAGAACACATAATGGCCTGGTTTTACATATTTTAGAGCATACCATGTAATAAACCATAAAACTTTTAAATGAAAAACTAATTGTTTGCAGTCACAAAATCTGGCACCCCATTTTATTTGTGCAGCGTAAAAGGCAATCAATGGGCTCTTAAGGTGTGAGGGTGAAGCAAGCCCTCCAGGCTGCCGCAGTGCTGCTGTACTGCATCCGACACGGTGCAGGAAGATGTCTTCCAGCTGCAGGCCCAGAGCCCCCCCCCATACACATCAGGCTCACGCAGCTTGCGCTTGGCTTCGCATTTAAAATTTTAAATACTGAGACTGGCTAAAAACGTGCAGCCTCAGCTCTGATCGTGTCACCAGGACTATTTCAGGTCAAAAAGGTCTTCCTTCAGACTGTCCACGTTCAACAATCCTGCTAGTTGAGGAGAGCATAAAATCAGAAAAAGATGTTAAACTGTTTTGTTTTTTTTCCTAAACGGAGATTGATTTTCTTCTTGTGCTGAGTTAGACATTTCTTATGAGCGGAGCCTCAGGGCTGGGCGGAGCCTCAGGGCTGGGCTGGCTGAGCGAAGCTCATCCCCCCTTCAAACCTGTGCATGAAGGCTGCAGCAATCCTCGGCCCAGATGTTCAGCCGTTTGGGCTTCTCTGCAGTTCACAGGCTGCAGATGTGCAAAGGTTCAGGCCGTGCATACGGGCCACAGAAGATTTAAATGCCACTCTTCCTTCCGGGATGGTACAGCGGTTGCTGCAGCCTGCCACAGGGTGATTCTTTACCCCACTCATTCATGCTCCATGCCCTCCTGTCCTGGCAGTCGTCTGCCCAAATCAAAGCCCGAGCCGCTCCGATGAAAGGCCCGCAGCTCTTAGGGGCCGATGCAATACAGTGCGCTCAGCCGAGTGCCATGTTTAACCCATGGTGGGACGCGCGTCCACAACCCCTTATGCTATAAGGGGATTAGCGCATCCAACCCCTCCCCCCCCCGAAAAATTAATAGCACTCATCACATGCACATGCATGTGATGAGTGCTATTATTCTCCCCACATCCAAAAAAAAAAAAGTGCACCTGACCCACCCATTTTTAAACTCAGAAAGTACCACCTGCCCAGAACAGGCGTTAAAACAAGTTATTTCACTTTTCAGTGTTAACTGGTTTACCCCCTAGTTTATTGTAAACCGGTACGATAAGACCTGGTCTTGAGCATCGGTATATTAAAAGAATTTAAATAAATAAATAGATACATATATAAATATATAAATAAAACAAGTGTACAGAAAAGCAGTAAAGACTGCTTTTCTGTACATCTTCTGACTTAATATCGTGGCGATATTAAGTCAGAGGAACCAAAAGGGTTTTAAAAAAAAAGTGTGCTGTGGTCAGGTAAAATTGAGCGTCCGTTTTCCTAACCCGTTGACAGCCACCTCTCCTGGGCGCACATTTGTCCCTAGTGCCTCCTTGGCAGCACGACCCCTCATTTAAATATTCAATTGCGGGCCCAGGAGAGGTGCCGGGCACCCGTTACGAAAGCAGGCGCTCAACAGTGAGCGCCCGTTTTCCGCGCTGATTTATTGCATCGGCCCCTTAACGCGTTATGCCGGTGGCGTCTGAAAGGTCTGAGCTGCATCGTTAGCAGCTTGAAACGCTGCCGCCTCACATGATGAGCAGGAACGTCCAATCAAAAGCATGCAAATCATGAATGGGTGTCGCCCTTTGTGAATGGTGACGCTTAAAATTAGTTTTTTTGATTTTTAATCTCTGTGTATACGATCCCAGACGTGAAAAATGGGGTACATGGTTTTCTTTGATTCTTCACTTGTGCACTTTGCACCACTTTTCAGACAGAAAGCGTGCGAGTACATTCACTTTGGATGTTGCTGCTGGCAGAGGATACCTTTGCATATTTGCACCTCTTTTTCCGCGCAGGTACATTTTCTGTGGCAAATAGCATGCAAAGAGGTGAAAATACAATCGGCACATCTTATTTTTTTACCTCACCCTAAACAAGCTCCAGGGAACGCCTCCTTTAAATGCGGATAAAAGTATTCAGGAAGGGCAATTCTCAGATAGCCAATTTGCACTCATAAATCAGTACTAACCCAGGTTGGCGTCAAAGCCTTAATGTTAACTATTGACCATTAGCATTTCTTTCACAGACATTCATATTCAGTTATTTAAAAAAATAAATCTATCTAAAGTGAGATTACATCTTACATCCGCGCTCACTTTAGATAATGTTTTTAAGATAATTAAATTATGAATGTCTATGAAAGATGCGGAAATGAACAGTAGCCCAGGCTGAAGCTTTGAGGATCGATGCTACTGCTCACTAGTTTCAAACCTCTGCTAATTCAACCCCGTTTTTTTTGTTTTTTTTTACATGGCAGCCTAGACTATGATGCCACATAAGGCCCGTGAGGCCCAGCTACGCAATCATTCCTGAAGCATTCCTACAGACCCCGGGTGATCTCAGGCGTTCACCTCACTTCTGCAGTACTACAGATCCTCAGGGCTTATCCCAGGCTTTCCGTGCCCACGCATAACTTTCCCACATGATCTGAGAAAAATGCTCTGCACCAGGGCCAGGCTTTTAATAGAAGCCTCTCATTCCTTGAAATCTACACACGATCAAGCCCCCCAAAGTGGGAGCACTGGAAGGACTGCTGCTGTCTTAGCAGGAAATAGAAAATGAAGTGCCCTGATCCTGTGAAGTAGCTTCTACGTGGGGCAGGGTCTGCCCCCACTCTCGCCTTTAAGGTCCAACATTTGATTACCGATTTCTCTCAAGCTGCCAGTCCCTTTCTCTCTGCTTCCACCTTCTGTTCGTTCTTTGATTTCGCATTCTCAGCCTCGTATTCTTCTGCTTGCCTGAATCCTTTTCTATCAACCGCATTCTCCATTTCTCTCAGTAACCTCGTGACTTTTTGTCTGTTTCGGCGCGTGTGCTCGTTTGTGTTCTGCTGTATGTGATATGTACATATGCGTGTGATATAAGTGATGCGTGTGTGCACGTGTAGGCTGCTTACGGTATGCTTGCACATTAGGTGTGTGAGTGCCATGTGTGTATGCATCTGTGCGGGGTATGTAAGTATTGCGCACCTGTCTATATGTCTGTGCGTGAGGAAGCGCGCTTGTACAGTATGGAGGCAATTCTGTAACGCGCCTCATAAATTTGTGGGCTCTTGCAGACACAAATCACACCAACTTTCAAAGCAGGCTTGCACGGGTAAAGTTATCCTGGCAAAACCCCTCGCACGAGATACACCTCCTAATTTGTGTGGGGAGATTTTTCAAAGGAAAACGTAAGTGCATACTTTTCTTTTTTTTTTAATGCAGAAAGTATGAGCACAGTCCAAGCTTCTACCCCTGGAACGCCTCTCCAGCCCAGTAGAAGCCGCTTCCGATTGAGCTGGAAGCCCGAAGGAGCAGGAAGAGAATGATCAATCTGAAAAAAAAACACAAAAATACCATGGATGTACTAGAAATTGTTTCAATCGGTGGGCAAGGGAAGCGCAGTAAGAAAATTACCGATAATCCTCTGATAGGGTCAACACATCTGACAGAAACTGGCAGTTTTGATAAAGTGACAGAACGGGGCTACAGAACAAGAGGTACGCAGAGGGCAGTCAACCATTATTGCTGCTGTGACCACAGGCGATTCTATGGGGAAGTCAACTAGGAAGCTTCATTTGAAACGAAATGGAAAATTGAAATGAAATTTCCTGTTTCGTTTCAATTTTTTTTTTTTTTTTAAATGAAATGAAAGATGAACTAACAAAACTGTGTTTGGTTTGTTTTGTTTTACCTCTGACAAAATAGGCCCCTCTTGGACCTCCCCTCCAATCACCCCCACAGCTACCTTTAAATCTTGTTTTCTTTTTCTTCATGGGACAGGAACGATCTCCGGTTGCTCTTGCCCCGCCTGAGGTAATACTTCAAGTGGTGCCAGCAGACCGAGGCTGGCACCATGGTTAATTTCTCCTATAATAACTGGCACCAGCCTCGGTCTCGGCCTGGCTAGCGCCATTTTGTATACAAGAGATCAATGATGCTTCTGGCCTCAGCCTGTCAGCACCATTTATATGCATAACTCCAACAAGTCAGGACAACGGAGATCGAGCCTGCCCCATGATGAAAAAGGGTAAGAGGGTTTGGGGGAGGGGGAGGGGGGTTTGATGGGACTCACGCCTGTCCCGTCATTCTGCCAGGTTAACATTCCTCAGTTGGGTCACCTGACCCTGCATGGGAAGGGGTGAGGCTGCAAGGCCTTCTAGACAGGATGCAATCTGTGCCAATGAGTCTCAGGCTCCATCTCCCTCCCTGCCTATTGTGTCTGGTCACACCGGCCCCTATGAACAGAACCCTGTAACTGTGTACTGTAGCTTTTCTATCCCGATCTCCCAGGCAAACAATCCCTGCATGCTGCCACAGAAAAGGGCTGAGTCCTTTCTCCTGGAGGCATGAGGGGGGTCTCCACTGCACACACCCGCTGCTGACCCTGAAAGAGGAGATTGGGTCAGACCGGCAGCAGAGAAAAGAAGAAAAACCTGTCAATTGCTAGGCCTGTGCTTCCATTTGAAAAGTTGTCGTTTCCATTCGTTTCATTTTCAAAATGAAATAAAATGAAAACAAATAGAATTGTATTTTGTATTTCCATTTTGGTGGAATGGTTGTATCATGCGCTGATTGCTTTTAGAGAGCATTAAAGCCATTTAAGGTGTGGAAAACAAACTGGCATGCCCGTAATCATAACTTTTGGTCCTTACAGTCTCTCTGAATTGAGGTAATCTCATACTGGTTGGTAAATTTTGATTGTAGAAATTAAACCAGAGGTGGGCAAAGTGTGGCTCATGGCACATCCAGCTCACAGGAGCTTTTTATCTAATCCGCAGTGGCAATTTTGATCCTAGTCCCTAGCAGTGGCTCCTGGAAGCACCGGGAGGAGGTACAGGAGGTGCTTCCTCCAGCTGCTCTGAGGGGGCAGCAACAGACAGGGTGAGCCACTGTGTCACTCCAGCGCAGCCCTCCCCCCACTGCGTCCTGGATCTCTGGGGGCACGGGGAGAGGAATTTATCCCCCACTACTAGTGGCATCTCCGGAAATGGGAGGGTACCCCCATCCCCAGACTGGCAGCAAAGGGCATCACCCAATGCAGCCCTCAGGCCAAAATGTCGGCCTGCCTCTGAATTAAACTCATCTTTTGACGGAAGAAAAATTAAAGGCTGATTTTTTTTTTTCCTTGCACCCGAAGAACCACGCAACTGAGGCTTTTGCTAAGGCTTCCATCCTCTTAATTTGAATGATATTGTTATATAATAAACCTGCAAGGCTGGTGGGTCCGCTGACTGCACACTACCCAGACCCTGAATAAAAGAAACTGATCACAGATCACTGACTTATCCTAACAATTAGTTATAATTAGCAAAGATGAGATCAAACCAACCAGCTGTTGTGAAGAAGGCAAAATTAAGATTTCATTCAAAACTGCCCTGTACCTGTCAGCTCCGTGCAGGACTGCGAAAGGCCAGCCACATTCGTGATGGAAGCTTTTAGCTAGAATTCATTATCTCTGACAAACATAAAACCTGAACTGGGAGCATCAATGCTTTCTGAAACAGACCACGTCCCTCTATTTTTACGCAGCAGTTCTAGGAGGACAATAAAAAAGCAGGACGACACTGAATCATTTCACACACACACACGGATGATAACTCCCTGTGTCGCCAACTCATAAACATTGGGAAGGAAGTTTTGCATGGAAATGTGACTCTCCACAGAGCATCATTAATTCCACAGAGGTGACGAGACATCGCGGAAAGCGGGAAATAGTTTATCTTGCTATGGTCTCCGGATGCGTTCCATATTTTGTCTAATTAGCGATAAAACTGATGTCCCATGGCACAATCAGGCTCTTTCTTCAGCAACGCTGCGACTGAATCCAGGTTTCCCAGCGCTATCCTAGCAGATAAAATGTCACCGGACGCGTTTGCTGCCATTTGCAGGCACCAGTAGAGCCAATATTTTTGCATTGTTCTTATTTGTGTTTTTTTATGGATGTAATGCTTTGTGAACCGCCGTGAACTTCTTGTAATGTGTGGGTTAGAAATTATTTTAAATAAATAAAATAAATATTAGGGGCAGCTAAAGAGCAAGCCACTGAGTGTTTCATGACGCACTAGTGTTTATCCCACAGCTCTCTGCAAACTAGACAACATCACCAGGATAAAAAGTCACTTACAAAGCAAAAGGCAAAGAAATTCAAGCATTATCTGTCTATTGATTACGTGGCGGTTATGCTATTATGTTCTTTATCAGGCCCTGGGAGTTAGTGCTTCTGCGGATCTTTGCAGTAAATGTCTTCCTTCCATAGGAGCTTCTACAGCTATGTCAGAACTATTCCCATGCGTTTACAGCTTCATCCAGTGCTTTTTTCCATCTGTCCCCCGAGAAGTATCCCGCACAGCTGCGAGTATGGTTTGCCTTTCCATTCAGTGCTTTGAAGCAAGCTCAGAAAAGTAAATTGCCACATTCAGTTGCTTGTGGTGTGAGAGTCATTGTGTTCTCAGACTGGTCGCAGACGAACAGTCACATCAGAGTAACAGAACGGAGGCAGCAGCTTAGCGTACCAAGGGCCCGACTTACAGGACGACGCATTACGGCGCGCTCAGCAGAACGCACTCTTTTCTCGGCACATGTCCGCACATTCAGGCCGATGCACTACAGAGCTTTCAGCCTAGCGCACAGCTTGCTGCGCTATAATAACTCCCCGGGCAATAATGGGATTAGCGGGTCCGAAACGCGCATCCAAACCAGCACGTAGCTAATTGGGCATCCAAATGGCAGATGAAATTTAATGTGGACAAGTGCAAGGTGTTGCATATAGGGAAAAATAACCCTTGCTGTAGTTACACGATGTTAGGTTCCATATTAGGAGCTACCACCCAGGAAAGAGATCTAGGCATCATAGTGGATAACACATTGAAATCATCGGCTCAGTGTGCTGCGGCAGTCAAAAAAGCAAAAACAATGTTAGGAATTATTAGGAAGGGAATGGTTAATAAAACGGAAAATGTCATAATGCCTCTGTATCGCTCCATGGTGAGACCGCACCTTGAATACTGTGTCCAATTCTGGTCGCCGCATCTCAAAAAAGATATAATTGCGATGGAGAAGGTACAGAGAAGGGCAACCAAAATGATAAAGGGGATGGAACAGCTCCCCTGTGAGGAAAGGCTTTCCTCACAGGGGAGCCGTTCCATCCCTTTTATTTAGTAAATACATCTCGGGGTGCATTTACTAAATTCCCTACTATGAATGTCACCACAACGCCACTGTTTTCACAAGCAGAACTGAGTCTCCAGGATATCCCCAGGGACTTGATTTTAGTCGGGGCATTTTATTTGGCTCAAATTCATTATCTCCCCTAAGGCCCACAGGCAGAGAAAGAGGAAGGCCACCAGGGCCCTGCCCTAACCCAACTTTTGAGAGGGCAGCAAATCAGAGGCCCCGTGATTCCAGGAGTGGAGGAGTGGCCTGCTGGTTAGGGAAGCCAGGGGTCAAATCCCACTGCCACTCCTTGTGACCTTGGGCAATTCACTTCACCCCGCACTGCCTCAGGTATAAACTTAGGGGGTCATTTTGTAAGCGATACCTAGATCGGGGCGGAGTCGGGGCGGCGTCAGCACCGGAAGATGAGGAGTCGGGGTGGACACCACGGAAACTTCGCTGACGGCAAAAAGGTAAGGCCCCCTTATCGCTGCCAGTAGCGCGCCCAATAGCGCCACCTTTTACGACGGCGCTGCCGGCTTTTACAGGCCCGCAGCCCCCCCCCCATTAGCGCCAGGATTCACAAACCAGTGCGAGGAAGGAAAATCCAGCCCTTAGATTGTGAGCCCTCTGGGGACTGCAGTACCTGAATGTAATCCACTTTGAAGTGGCAAAATGTGGAATATAAATCAATCCAAGAAGCCAGCAAAGCTCTCTTTCTGTTCTGTCCCTTCTCTTCCTCCTCCCCCTCTCTGCTCAGCATCCCCCTGACCCTCTCTCTCTCTCTCTGCCCGGCATACCCATACTCCCCTCTCATCCCTCCCTACCCAGCATCCCCCTGACTCCTCTCCCCTTCTCTTCCCTGCCCAGTAGCCTTCACGTTGACCCCTCTTCGTGGCTCCCAGCCATCACAAAAGCCTGGCTGCAGTCCCACTGCCCCTTCCTTCTTGCCCGCTGCAGCTTTTGGGCCAGCAGATGATGGCAGGAAGCATTAGGGGGAGAAGGCAGTGGCTGTCTGGCCCAGAGGTAGTGGGGGTAGGTAGCAGCAGCTCCTGCAGCCCTCTCTCCCCCCGCGGTCTTTGCCGTGGTTGTGCCGGCTGGGGCAAGGATGACGCTGGAACCACGGGGCCTTTGGGTTGCTGCCCTACCAAAAGTTGGTTGGGGGCAGGACCCAGGTGACCCACCCCCTTTCTGCCGCCCTTAAGGGGAGACACTGAATTTGAGGCACCACATCAGCCTCCTGTTCCCTGAGGGTTAAAGTGTTCTCTATCTCAGATCAGGTGAGAGAAAGCTTCTGCTCCTTCCATCCTACCCCAGCTAGGAAAAATACTCTCTTATCGAGATTAAAATCTCCCAGTTTCAGGTACACATTTCAAAAGAGAGGATATTACATTTTTTACAACTTTGGATGATGAAATATATTTTTTCTAAAACCATCTGTGCAGTGTGGCTCTGGAATAATTCATTATATTTTTATAAGCCGGTAGTATTGCTCGACATTCAAGGATGCAGATCTGCTCACTTTGATTGACAAGCAAACACGATAGTGGAATCCAATTAACTATAATTTTCTCTCTCATAAGATGAAGTTACCCTTTTTTTCTTTTGCAACACCGAGCCCAGCATCGAAACGAAAAATAAAACAGATATTAAAACGATGAAATCTGCAGCTGTTCATAACTCGGCTTGCCGCTGTCTAGTAAATAATGCTGCCGCTGATATTTCTTTGCAGACCGGAGTTCTGGTGCTTGAAATATTAATGCCCTTGGAAAAAAAAACAACCCAGAAATATCAGAAGAGTTACAGGAGTCTAAGCTAGCTCATACAGCATCAGAACTGGACTCGATTTAGGACATCAAGATCCAAAAACACGCACGGAAAGTGGCGGTGGGACTGTCACGGGTCCGTTCGCTGGAGCAAATAAGTGCAGGGCTTCTCTTTTGCCCATGAAGGAACAGTGCAGGCGCAACAGTAAACAACATCTGGCTAGCTGCCCGTCCATGGAGCACATTAAAAAACCAGCTAGGCAATAAGGCCATCCGACTTAGGATGGTCTCCCTTCATTTCTATATCATAACCTCGGTTAAAGTTTTCTTTCTTTTTCACTTTTGTCTATGTTTTAATCTAAACAGGTAATTCCAATGGCTTATTCTAATTTGCCATTCAGTTCGACCACATCATCGTTTCTTTTACCGAGCAGGCGTAAATAGCGTGCGGTTGCCTTGTTGGCCCACTTGGATACGTTAAGAGCTAAAGGTCATCGGATAAGTTGTAGGTAGGCGATACAATCCCTTCACATGGTCAGAGCAAAATGACCATTGACCTATATTTCTACGCATCTGAGTGGTCCAATGCAGTAATCATATTCCTCCCAGGCTACGGTGGATCACAGGGAGAGCAGTTTAGCAAATTTTAAACAACAGGCACAGGCCGGGTGGCTTAAGTAGTCCTGAGTTTGATCCCCAGACCAGGACTCTGCTCCCAGGGGGTAGAGATAGCATTCACAGGGGGAGGAGAGGGATGCATCAGCCATCGCTCAACAGCGGCACCTGGTGGTCTGGCTCAGCGACCATGACTGCACACATTTCAGGGTTTTTGGGGTTCTAGCCCACAGAGGGCTCTGGAGAGTGTTCCAGGGAGTTGGGATTTCTTAGCGTGCGTTGTGCAGGAGCTGCATTCCCAAGGTCCACACATCTGGCTGCCTTTAGTCCCAGATTGGAAATATACGGATTTGGGAAGAAGCCTGACGCTTCCAGGTCCTAGGTCCCCTTTCACTTCTTGGTGTTTTTATATTTTTATTTTTTTTTTGTGGCTGGTTTTATGTTTGCCAGAACAGGGTCTGGAAACCACACAGAGCTCGGGTAGAGATTTGTACTGAGAGAAAAATCTTACACAGGCTAATTCATTTCTTGTACCATAAATTAATTTTATTGAATTATTTTATTATTATTAATTTTTTAATCTCTATATTGCCTTGCTGGACCAAAAGGAGCATCCAAAGCGGAGTGCGATAACAAAACAACATTAACATCTCACGTTAAAACATAAATCCATTTTCCAGTTTTAACCCACTAAATTCTAATTCACTTTATACACAACCGGCTTCAGTTTCATTGGCCATACATCAAGTGATCACACTGGGGAGTTGAGGGGCTGGTACCAACCTGATACGTAGGTCAATAGGAGTCCGGAGTAGCCAAAGGGAGGACAGAACAAGTATAAAGCAGATCCTCCCCCTCGGAGTGCTGGTACATTTATTCAGAAAAAATCATTTGCATATTTTTGTGTCATCTGCAGATTTAATCACTTCACTCACTGTTTCCTTTTCCAGATCATTAATGATTATGTTAAATAACACCGGTCCCAGTACAGATCCCTGGGGCATTCCACTATTTAACTTTCTTCACTGGAAAAACTATCTTTTACCAATCCAGAGTAAGACATTGCCTCTTATCCCAAGTCTCTCATGAGGGGCTTTATCAAATGTCTTCTGAAAGCTCAGGTGCACTGTATTGTATCCAGGTATACTTTTATCCACATGCCTAGTCACACCTTCAAAGAATTCGAATAGATTAGTAAGACACAACCTCCCTTTCCTAAATTCCTGCTGACTCTTCCCACTAAGCCATGCTTATCCATGTGAACAGTAATTTTGTTCCTAACAATAGCTTCCGCCATTTTACCTGGCACCAATGTCAGGCTCACTGATCTGTAGTTACTTAGGTCAATCTGGAGCCCTTTTTGAAAACTGAAGCCACAAATTAATTTATTATCCTGCTATGGCCTTATCCTTCCTGATCGCTTCCTTTGCCTCCTCTGCCCAGTCATCTAACAACCCAACTGACTCCCTTGCCGTTTTCTTATTTTTAATGTACTTGAAATAGTTTTTATTATTAGCTTTTGCCTTTTTGGCAAGTCTCTCCTTAAATTCTCTCTTGGCCTGCTTTATTAATTTTTAACATCTAATTTGGCAGTGCTTACATGCCTTCCTATTTTCCTCATTAGATTCTGTTTTCCATTTTTTGAAGGATGTCTTTTTGGCTATGATGGCCTCTTTCACAGCACTATTTAGATATTCTGGTAGATGCCTGTTATTATTGTCACCATTTTAAATTTATGGAAGACATTTTATCTGGGCTTCCAAGATGGTGTTTTTAAATAGCCTCTGTGCCTCATGCAGACTTTTAGAGGGTAATTTTCAGCAGTCTGCATATGGCTTAAGTCTGTGGATAAAAACTTTAGCCTGAAGTTTCAAAGTGGACTTATGCACATAACACTTTGAAAATTTGCAAGTGTCCCCAATACGTATGTTTACACACATAATTTTGAAAACCAGAAGTGTGTGCATAAATGCTTTCCTTACCCCAACTCTGCCCCCTGGAAAGCCTACCATGAGTGTAGGAAAAGTACACATGCAGTCGAGTTATAGGCATACTTTTCCCAATACAATCCCCAGCGTAATTTTCAAAGCTGATTTGTATGCTTAAACTGGGGTAATTTGTAAATTCTCCTTTTAGTTTCCTTGGGCCCAACATTCAAACCTAAACTTGCATGGGATATTCAGCAGCATGGCTATGCTGCTGAATATCCCTGTATAAATCACCACTTAGCCAGAAAAGTTATATGACAGATCCAGCTTATCCGGTTAACTTAACCGGATAAATACAAATATTGGCACTTATCTGGCTTAACCGGATAAGTAACACCGCCCCATTATGCCAACTGACCACTCCTGACTTATCCGGCTAGTTTGCACTGAATATTGGCCTCCTTTTAAATAGTTTCCTCATCTTATCATAGTCTTCCTTTTTAAATTTATAGAGGTCGATATTCTGGCTAAGTAACGGCCACTGAATATGCGGCCACATTCAGTGGCCACCTCATAGCCATATAAGTCCCTTATTATGGCTAAAAGGTTAGCTGCATAAGCTGAGGGCGGGCAGTGGGTGGATGGGGGCAGAGCGAGTTAGCCGTACGACTTGTGCAGCTAACTGCCAATAATCGGACTTAAGCTGCATAAATTGTACGGCTAAGCCAGAAGTGCTGTGGAACAGGTCTCACCTTAGCCAGTTAGACTTATCTGGCTTAAGCACTCAATTGTAGGCGTATATTCAGCAGCATAGCCATGGTATACATCGTAACTTAGCCAGATGAGTTCTAACCGGCCAGTTGTGAATATTAACCCCATACTTTGTTTCAGTAGTTTTATGTATTTATTTAAAATATTTCTGGCCTAGATGGGGCACTTACATAAATCTACAAACATACTATAACAAACAACAAAAATTTCAAGCGCCAGCTTACAAAAACATTACCTGAGTTACAAATATATTTGCTGATCAAGTGACCCAATAATTTCTAGCCTCGGTATGCCTGCATGAATAAAAGACCCTTCGCTTTATTTCTGACTGTTTTAATACCTACTTTTCACCGCAATTGTTCAGGTAATGAATTCCAAATTGCTGGACCTGCGGCTGCAAACTTTTGCTCTCTTTCTTCACGCAGACATGATTGCCCAAAAAAAATGAAACCTCCACGAGATTGGTCCCCTGTGATCTTAATTGGCAGGCAGGCACATAAATCTTCAAGGTCACGCTAGCACAAAGTGGGAACGCACCGTGTGCTACCTTAAAAGCAGTCAGATCTTAAACTGTACCCAGCACATAACAGGCAGCCAGTGTAAGGGCTTCAGAACCAGTGCGCACCCAGCAAAGCCCCCAACTAGAAATCAGGCCTCCGTGTTCTGGACTAATTGTGACGCTTTCAGAGCTGACACTGGCAAACCAAAATATACTGAGTTACATCAATAACAAGTGCCTACATCACAGTTTGAAAGTTGTCAGGTTGATGTCTTGCTTTTATCTGCATAATATATGTCATTTATAAAAACCGGACAATTTTCCTAACATGTGGACAGAACACCACTAGGTTTCTTGCTTGGCTAGAGATTGAGAATTGTCTTCCCTCTAAATCAATGGATGAAGGCACGCGCTCATCAGGAGAACTTTGCCAAAAGCATTATTTCAGTTTTATTGATGTTTAATGCTAATTTATTGGCCTGCAACCATTGCACAATAGCTTTAATGGATTTCACAACTTGCTTCAAAGCAGCACCCACTGTGGTCGCTGTAGGTAACACAGATTGAATATTATTTGCGCAGTAGAGCTTATAATCAAGGTCCAAATCAGCAAAGAGTCCCTCCAGCGAGGATCTCACATTTGATTGCATATGATCACTATTGCCAAGTGGCTCCATCACTGTTATCCCTTGCATCAGATCCGGCCTTACAGTGAGAACTGGATCTAAAGTAGCTGCCCCCTTTGACCTTCCTCCCTCCCCCACTCCCCCAGCTCATTAGTTCTAGGACTAGTTGCTCCATGAAGGAGCCAATTATGGTGTCTAGAAACGTAACCATCCTGACATGCACTGATGAGGCATTCCTCCCATCAATGTTGGGGTAATTGAAATCTCCCGTTATTACTGTGTCTTCCAGAGTGGAGATGGGACTGCTATACTATGTTCCTGAAGAACTCCTCTCTATATCTTGCTGTCTTCCCCAGCTCCTCCTGGTCAGTCACTCTAGCTTCCCTGAGCACTAGGACCATCTTTGTGCTAAGTGCACACATATAACTTCTCCCCAGTAGGAAGATAATCATATGTGGCACTCAGTACAAAACACTGAATAGCAACCATCCCGCAGCTGGACTGCTGTCTACATCTTTCTTAAGAACATACGAAGTTGCCATTCTGGGTCAGGCCGAGGGTCCATCAAGCCCAGCATCCTGTTTCCAACAGAGGCCAATCCAGGCCACAAGAACCTGGCAAGTACCCAACATTAAATAGATCCCATGCTACTGATGCTGGTAACAAGCAGTGGCCATTCCCTAAGGGGTCGATTTTAAGACCCGCTCGCACATGGACGCGCGTGCATATTATAAAATGCGGGTCCCGTGCGCACACGCTCACCAGATTTTTCATGCCACACCTGCATGTGCAGGCGGGTGACCTGCTCCGCACGCAGGGAGAGGTAATTTTAGGAAAATATGCGCGGCAACACACTCAAGCAGCCCCCTAGTTCCTTCCCAATCCGCTCCAATTAAGGAGCAGACTTTCCTACCTCTAACTCTATCCTTCCTCCCTCTTCCCCTCTCCTCCCCACCCCCTAAACTTAACCTAACTATCCCCAAATTTTTATTTTGGTATTTACTGCACCCGAGGAGCAGAAGTAGTCTCCGTGCCAGCTGGTTGCCGGCACGTGCTTCCCTGGGACAGCGGCTAATGGCACTGCCCCGTCCCAGCCTGCCCTGCCCAGACCACACCCCCATGTCCGCCCCTTTTGCAGGGCCCGGGACTTCTGCGCATAACCCCCATAATTTAAAATCGGGTTATATGTCAACTTGACTAATAGCAGTTTATTGACTCCAGTAACTTGTTCAAATCTTTTTTAAACCCAACTAAGCTAACTGCCTTTACCACATTCTCTGGCAACGAACTCCAGATCTTAATGGTGCGTTGAATGAAAAAGAATTTTCTCAGATTTGTTTTAAATGTGCTACTTGCTAACTTCATGGACTGCCCCCTAGTCCTTCTACTATCTGAAAGAGTAAATAACCGATTTACATTTATCCATTCTAGTCCTCCATCATATCCCCGCCCCCCCAGTCTTCTCTTCTCCAAGCTGAACAGCTTTAACCTCCTTAGCTTTTCCTCATAGGGGAGCTGTTCCATCCCCTTTATCATTTTGGTCGCCCTTCTCTGTACCTTCTCCATCGCAATTATATCCTTTTTGAGATGCGGCGACCAGAATTGTACACAGTATTCAAGGTGGGGTCTCACCATGGAGCGATACAGAGGCATTATGACATTTTCTGTTTTATTCACCATTCACTTCCTAATAATTCCTAACATTGTTTGCTTTTTTTTTTTTTTTTGACTGCCACAGCACACTGAGCCGACGATTTCAATGTATTATCCACTATGATGCCTAGATCTCTTTCCTGGGAGGTAGCTCCTAATATGGAACTTAACATCGTGTAACTACAGCATGGGTTATTTTTCCCTCTATGCATCACTTCTGGTTTTAACTCGGAAAATGACTGAAAATTTTCAAAGCAATTAAACCAAAATTGTATTGGATTTCTATGTAATACTTAGCAAACAAAAGAGTTCTAATAACCTTTACAGGGTAAATTTTCAAAACATTTACACATGTAGAACTGGAAGTTATGAATGTATGTGGCGTTCGGCAAGAGCCTGAAATCCTCATGTATTAGCAGCGCCAGGCATAAATGTAGACGGGGGGAAAAGGAGCCGTTTCCAGGGATTCCAGGATGGGGCTCGGAGGGTTGCGCACAAGTTGCTGTTTTGCATGCGCGCATTCATTACCGGACTTGTCCGTACACTCTGACCCCCTGCTAATTAAGCTACGGAAGTGAAACTGGACTTGTCTGCGGTGTTTGGGCGAGAGGTCTGGGTTAAATGGGGGGGAGGGAGGTTCAGGGTGGAGTCTGGGAGAACTGGTGGGGGGGTCGGAGAACGGGTGATCACAAGTAAATATCTTTTTAAGCAGAGCTCATGCCTTCTTTATATAAGACCTGCCTCGGTGCATAACTCAGGGGCATTGAGGGGTAGATTTTCCACTGTGCGGGCGCTTCCCGACGCGCACCCATGGATGTGCCAATTTTATAATCCACGTGCGTATGTGCGGGCGGCACGCTGGAGGCGGGGAGAAATTACGCAAATTATGCAACCTCCCTGCGGCGATGCATTTGGCCCAGCTCCCTCCCAGTCCGCTCCAATTAAGGAGCGGACTGGGAGGGAGCTTCCCTACCCCCCCCCCCCCCCACCTAGACTCCCTCCCTCTTCCCCACTCCTCCCCATCCCCTAAACCCTACCTTTTAATGTTTTGTTCCTTTGTTTCACAACTTACTTCAGCTCCCGAGCTGAAGTAAGTTGCCGGCACGCAAGTCTTCGGGACAGCGAACAATGGCGCTGTCCTGGCCCGCCCCTTTGAAGATGCCCGGCACTTATTCGCCTACCGGCATTTAGGTGCATGGCCGGGCCTCTTCGAAATTTCGCCCGGCGCGCACACAAGGCCCGGCCACACCCGTAAATGCCGGAATTTACGCAGTTAGGGCTTTGAAAATCCGCCCATGCTGCAAATATTGGGCCTGATTTTCAAAAGCATTTACACACTTAGAACTGGGGTTTTACATATGTAGCTCCCACTAGGAAGCTTGCAAAATACAAAATAATATTGTAACTTTAGAGGCACCGACTTTCACACCTATGTGCTGACTTATAGACTATTGAGAATTACCCTCCTTGAGAGCCTAAGACTTCATAGCAATGAGAAGCCTTGCAAGAAAGGAAGCCTACCCACTATAAACTTCAGTCTGGGAGTGTAACTATATAAGAGAATGTAAACCGCCAACAATGTAAACCGCCAACGAGGCGACAGTTCCTCTTCCCTGTAAACCGGTGTGATATGTATATTATACAGGAACATCCGGTATATAAAATCCAAAAATAAATAGATAGAAGATCTTAATGGCTCAGATGGGAGCTGCAGGTAGGGTGGGGAGAATGAAAATATTGTAAGGACCAATTTTCAAATAGCAGTTTCTATCAAGCCACAACAGAATAAACTGAACAAGAAAAAAAAAAAAACAGAATAAAATGTAATTTAAAAAAAGATAACCAACACAATATGATATAAAAAAAAAAAACTAGGAAGGTTAAAGCCAGCTGGATGAATTCAGAAGTTATAATTAGACTGCAGGGCTTCATCCAGGCACTGTCGTGCTTCTCCCCGAATCTGATGGTCCAGGAGCTGCCACCGAGTCCGACCCATTCGCTCCTGCTGGCCCCCTGTCATCACGGGACAACACAGCCGCCTCAGCTTCCAAGCGAACAGCCTGCTCAGACGCAGGGTGGGATAAGGACTGATCCTCCAGCAAAAAAAGAGCAGCAAAGATCCTAGTCAGATGATCCGACAAAACTGCTGAGCCCTATCAGCAGCTTTTGGCGGGTTCTAGAGTTTCAGGACTGGGAGCAGGAGAGAGCACAGGAGTCTCCTGCTTTCCTCGACACACGCTCCTTAGACTGCAGTCCTTTTCTCCAGTTTTCTGGGAGCTTTACTTCTCCAAGTTTGGCCAAAGTCCAAACTGTTTTCTCTCCCCCAGTAGGATTGGGGTATTATACAGGATCTCATATTCAGCTAAAAGGCTAAGAAAGGATTCTCCTCAGTTTATGGTCAGACCTTACGCTTGATCATAGGCAAATGAAAAAGGCAGACACGTGACCTTAAGAGACGCTGGGATTTGTAGCCCTGGGTACCACAGCATTTGGCATTACCTGGCCTGACATTGCCTGCTTCCTCGTGCATAAGGGGGGCACACGGCTTGTTAGCAAAACTACAGGACTGCAAGAAGAGGATCAGTCAATATAGAATCAGCAGGAAGAAGACTGGAAATTGGTCTATACAATTGTGGTGCATGAATTTGAGAAACAGTTATTAAGATTATGCATTTGATTGGAAGCAGATAATCTGTACGGAAAAAGAAAGAGATGCTTGAATTGTAGAAGCAGCGGTGAAGAATGGAATTTCCACACACATTTTGCCTCCAAAGCTATCCATTAATGTCTTCGCTCACTATTGATGTATATTCATGGATTTTCATGACTACAATTTACTCTATTTATGTACTGCACAATCTTTAATAAAAGAGTTCAATTGGAAAAAAAAAGTTTTAAACTGTATCAAGGCAGACAAAAAACTCCCACAATTTTAGTTGTATTTATTTCTTTAAAAGATTCATTCTGTTCTGTCATACTGAATCCTCTTCCTTTGGGAATCACTAGGAAACCACCAGCAAAATAAAGCACAAGATTCTCCAACAAAACCTTTCAAAGCATTTTAGAGATCACATTTCCAAAGGTTCTGCCTGGGTCTGACATTCCCCTTCTTATTGGTCAGAAATGCTGTATCCTAAATTTCAACAATCACAATCAAGGAAACCTGGGCCAAAATAAATATACAAATATAGATAGACAGACATTCACCAAGATGCTAATAATCAAATCAAAATAAATATACAAATATAGATAGACAGACATTCACAAAGATGCTAATAATCAAATCAAAATAAATATACAAATATAGATAGACAGACGTTCACCAAGATGCTAATAATCAAATCAAAATAAACATACAAATATAGATAGACGTTCACCAAGATGCTAATAATCAGATCAAAATAAATATACAAATATAGATAGACAGACATTCACCAAGATGCTAATAATCAAATCAAAATAAATATACAAATATAGATAGACAGACGTTCACCAAGATGCTAATAATCAAATCAAAATAAATATACAAATATAGATAGACAGACGTTCACCAAGATGCTAATAATCAAATCAAAATAAATATACAAATATAGATAGACAGACGTTCACCAAGATGCTAATAATCAAATCAAAATAAATATACAAATATAGATAGACAGACATTCACAAAGATGCTAATAATCAAATCAAAATAAATATACAAATATAGATAGACAGACGTTCACCAAGATGCTAATAATCAAATCAAAATAAATATACAAATATAGATAGACAGACGTTCACCAAGATGCTAATAATCAAATCAAAATAAATATACAAATATAGATAGACGTTCACCAAGATGCTAATAATCAGATCAAAATAAATATACAAATATAGACAGACGTTCACCAAGATGCTAATAATCAAATCAAAATAAATATACAAATATAGATAGACGTTCACCAAGATGCTAATAATCAGATCAAAATAAATATACAAATATAGACAGACGTTACCAAGATGCTAATAATCAAATCAAAATAAATATACAAATATAGATAGACGTTCACCAAGATGCTAATAATCAAATCAAAATAAATATACAAATATAGATAGACAGACATTCACCAAGATGCTAATAATCAAATCAAAATAAATATACAAATATAGATAGACAGACGTTCACCAAGATGCTAATAATCAAATCAAAATAAATATACAAATATAGATAGACGTTCACCAAGATGCTAATAATCAGATCAAAATAAATATACAAATATAGATAGACGTTCACCAAGATGCTAATAATCAGATCAAAATAAATATACAAATATAGACAGACGTTCACCAAGATGCTAATAATCAAATCAAAATAAATATACAAATATAGATAGACAGACGTTCACCAAGATGCTAATAATCAAATCAAAATAATTATACAAATATAGATAGACAGACATTCACCAAGATGCTAATAATCAAATCAAAATAAATATACAAATATAGATAGACAGACATTCACCAAGATGCTAATAATCAAATCAAAATAAATATACAAATATAGATAGACGTTCACCAAGATGCTAATAATCAGATCAAAATAAATATACAAATATAGATAGACAGATGTTCACCAAGATGCTAATAATCAAATCAAAATAAATATACAAATATAGACAGACATTCACCAAGATGCTAATAATCAGATCAAAATAAATATACAAATATAGATAGATAGACGTTCACCAAGATGCTAATAATCAAATCAAAATAAATATACAAATATAGATAGACAGACGTTCACCAAGATGCTAATAATCAAATCAAAATAAATATACAAATATAGATAGACGTTCACCAAGATGCTAATAATCAAATCAAAATAAATATACAAATATAGATAGACAGACGTTCACCAAGATGCTAATAATCAAATCAAAATAAATATACAAATATAGATAGACGTTCACCAAGATGCTAATAATCAAATCAAAATAAATATACAAATATAGATAGACAGACGTTCACCAAGTTGCTAATAATCAAAACAAGCTGAGCCCCTGGCACCTGAATACCTAACTTTATTCCCCAGTTTCACTCCTCCCTTGGCTCTGACCATGTTTTAGGTATCTTAACTTATTGGTGCCTTGTAAAAATAGGCACAGGGCAGCTCCAAAGGGGGGGGGGCAGGGGACAGAGGTCCCCCAGACAAGGAGCTTGCCCCCAGCCGTCTCCCCATCCCCCAAGCCTGACTGGGCCTCTTTGGCTGAAAGAAAAAGCACTTGGCCCTTGCTCAGCCTGAAATTCCCTGCCCTTCTATGCTCCCTGCCCCCATACAAATATTTTTTGTGCCGCCACTGATCAGGCACCTAAATTTAGGCAGAGAGAGAAATGTTTTCAATTGCTACAATCTAAGCACCCAATTCCTTGTTAGGTGTCTACCTCTTTTGAATATTGACCTCCAAGGCTTTCAGAAAGATATTTGTGCCGGGCTGGAGGAGAAACCTCCACATATACTATACAAATGCCCTCGGTGCCAGTATTATTGGGCCTTTAATTTTGTGTGTGTGTGTGTGTATTTGTGTGTGTGTTGTCATGTTGCAGACCATTCTGCTAGTTATTGGGATACAACTAGAACCCATCCCAGAGACACTCGGTCACGCAGTCTGAACAGAAACAGTGAACTTTATTATTTCCCAGGCCCGTGACCTTTCCTAACAAATGTATTAACACAGCTTTTCACCGATCATTATAAGCTGCATCATATGTGTATATGTGCGTAAGACAGAGGGAGGTTTGAAAGGAATTGGTACAGGGGATATAAAATTAAATGCAAATGTCGTGTCACCTGCCAAATGAATCCGTTAATGCATCCGACACATCCCAGTGTATCTAAGCAAATTCCTGTGCTTTTATACTGCAGTCTAAAGGACACAGTGACATTTTAATGCCTTATTAAACAGAAAATGTACAAGAAGAAAAAACAAACAAACAAGGAGCGTACAAGAATGCAAATAAAACGTCAGAATCCATCTCTATGGAGGAAGACTCACTGACTAACCGATGCCATTTTCTTTTGCAGTCTTTGTTGCCCTCTAGTGGACATTGCACAGATTAACTTTTCTAAACAGAATATTCTGGGCCTGATTTTGCAATTCTTTCCATAGTTAGGAAATGGGAGAAATTTGATAAATCAGTAACTATTTGCCTGATTTACTAAGGTTTTTTTTCCCCCATAAATACAAAATGGGATAAAAACCTTGGCAAATACCTGATTGTATTAATTCCTTACATACAAACATTGGAAAGGAAAAGCAAAATAATATTGCAACTTAGTGCTTAACTCAATATCAGTTTTTTGGAATCAAACATTCTTGGCATCTAGATTTGAAAGTATGTCCATATCTTTGCTCACCATAAATAAGACTACAATTTTTAGAATTTTGGAAGCCTATGATGTCATTCACTTCTTTTGGCAAGGTTTAAGAGAGACCTTTCCAAGCTGTGCATCATTGCACACTGTTCATGTATTTGGAGTGTCTGAAACACTGCTCAGCACTGAACAGACAGGTGCTGCTCAAAAAGGCAGAAGACTGCAGTTCATGCAATTTCTAGTGGCAGTGGATTTGCCAGAGAGTGGATGGGGGAGGGAAAGGAGAGGATGGGTAGAAAACCAGCTGTCCCCGCTTTCCATTATCCTTGCCAAATACTCTGAGTATTTGGAACAGTTCAGAATACAAGATCTTGTTTTATTGCTTTCACCTGATGGCTCTGCCATCCCTTAATCAATAAATCTGTATGCAATTACTATCCTCATTAAGGAATAATTAGAGCAGAACAGACTTAACTGAGTCTGACTTGCCATGACAGTTGAAACCTAGACATCATAGCATTTTACAATGCATTTCTGTACCTTTGCATAAATCTCTATAGTTCTGCAACCTCACCATCAAATAGGAGCATGTAGTTCAATAGAGAACTGCTGGCCATTCCAAGTATAATCATCTGATTTGTGGGAAGCAATGACAACCTAACTATACAATTGAATTGAAATTATTTCCATTTTACATACAATAGTCTAGAGGACAGAAACTGGTATCATCACTGGCACTCATTGTGTCTCACAGCAGGTCAAGCCTATTGAAATATTGGTGATTTGAGTGCTTTGCTTACGTTGCTCTTCCTCATAACGACTGTGTATTATCACTTTGCAAGCAGCAACGTGGGTGCCAGAGTGAACATTCATTGACTATATTCTTCAAAAATTAGAAAATATGTAGGTTTAATCCATGTCCAAAGAATGCCAACTGTTACGGTTGTGGATCCTTGGGCCGGCTGAGACAGTAGATGGAGTACTGTGGGAACCCACAGGAAGCGTCACAGCCGGGAGGCAGCGCTGAAGAGGCTCCGGAGAAGACTTCACCCAGGAGGAGCCCATAGGGACCCGGGCCTCTTGGACTTAGGCGGGACCCTATGCGACCAAGGATCTGGGCAGCGTCCGGAGAGATGGAAGAAGAGGATGGCTGGGTCCCGGAGGCTGGAGAGTCTTCACCCTCGGAAGCCCGCGGCTCCCCCGGGAGGAGCCCGTGAGAGCCCGAGCCGCTGGGACTTAGGAGAATCCTCTGGGCCAGCAAATACCGGATACCTGCAGTGGTGGAAGAAGCCGAAGTCGGAGTCCAGGAGCGGAGCCGGGTCAGAAGCCAGAAGTCAGAGATCCAAACCAAAGCCAGGAGTGGAAGCTGAAGACGAGTCAGGAGACGAGGCCGGGTCAGAAGCCAGAAGTCAGCAGAGAAGATCCAACGTCCAGACGCAGCAACTGGAGACTCAGGGGACCTGAGGGAACCTCGCTGCAAGGCGAGGTACAGCTGCAGCTGCCGGGTTTAAATGGCCCGGCAGCGTCTGACGTCATCAGGAGGCTGTTCCCGGGTTTTCCCGCGCTGGCCCCTTTAAGTCTGGAGCCCCGGCGCGCGTGTGCCTAGTGGGCGGGGCCAGCCGTGGATCGGCATCGGCGTCTCCATTGCAGGGAGAACCCCGCGGAGGGCCTGGGAGGCCGAAAGGAAGGAGTTCCTGCGGCCTGACCGGCCGCTTGGTAAGTGTAGGTCCCGGGGCACGGCCCGGGACCGAAACACCGACACCAAGATGAGACTTGTCTGCCGTGCAAAAGAAGGAAGGTTTTAACAGCCATGGTGGAGCATGGTATAAGACCTTTAGCTAAGTAAATTTTGAACATACTTTATTCCTTTTGAAACAAATCTTTATGAGGTTGAAGCTCATGTGAATCAGGTTGCAGTGATTTTTTATAAGCTTGACTCATTCAGTGTCCACATTAGATAAAGGATTATTTTCAGTGTTTGGCACTCACACTGAATGCATTGTTTGTATATTTCCTGAATATTCTTGAATTGTCGAAATACAGTCAATCAATTTTCTTGTTTTTAAAATTGGAGAGCACATGGGAAAATGATCTGTCAATTTCTCCTGGAACACTAAATTGGAATGAATTGTGGAAACACACTTTCAAAATATCTCTGCTAGCCTTACTCAGACCTTATACTTTGTCCTACATAAGGTGACATGGACTTTGACGAAGTTGCATAGAGCTGGACTATATATATACTTCCAGTTTATGCTGGCACTGCGATCAATCTGATGGCACTTTGCAACACATGATATTTAGTTTTGTTAAAATAATGCCTTTTTGGGAACAGATTTGGGAATTTATCATTATAGTATTATCTCTGAATCAACCCATAACTTTTAGAATAGTTATTCTAAGGTCCAGAGCTTTCTCTGGTGAAAGCTCTGGACCTTAGAAGTTGCTTGATATATTATTAGCTCATGCTCTACAAATGGTCCTTGAGAATTGGAGACAGTAGATTGTTTCATTATACTTTTTGGTGGAACTCAGTTTGTATGGTGCATAAATATGAATTTGCTGTGGCTAGCAAATTACAACAATAAAATCCTAAAAATGAACACTTTTATTGTCGCCTCATAATTATATTGCCATTGCCTTCCACGACGCACCTGGTTACTGGCTGTGTAGGACTCTGCCTTTTTACCTCTCAAGCACAGATTCAGTTGTGGGGCCCGCAAATGTTTAAGTTGCTGTTTAGCTTGAGAATATTAACCTGCAGCAATTATTTCAGTCATAAGTATATGTGTGTAACCTTTACGTGCATATTTTAATAACATACTCAAACAAATGACCATGGGGAGGGAGGGAGGGAGAGAGAGAGAGAGCAACGGTTAGAGAGACAATCTGACACTCTATATATCTCCCACTGTAAGAGGGGCACTTCCAACTCAGGGTAAGTTTTGGAGGGGGAGGTGTTACAAAAGTTTACAGACCCTTGCGCCCTAGGCAAACCAATGTAACACCGCCTCTTATTATGTGTGGGCTGTCCTTGGTTCACGATCCCTAACTTGTGTACCTAGACAGCTGGTTAAACCTTTTTATCAACTTCAGATGCCAGAGAAACTCCGTTTCTGAATAACAAACAACATTTATTAGAACGATGAACAATTCAACTCTTACTGTGAATAACAAGACACCAAGAATAACTTCCAGAGGGCAGAGCCTGACTCAACTGTTATAAGTCTGCCTATATTAGGCTATGTATATTTTATATTGTATCTCACTGTTAGTATCTCATTGTTAGTTAACCCATATATTTATCTCCAAGTTATTTCTACCTGTTTTTTGTAAGACATTTTCTTGTCACTGTTATTGTTCAAAATGTAAACCGAATTGATCAGTAATTCTGTTATTGGAAAGTCGATATAGAAAAGTTCTAAATAAATAAATAAATAAATAAGTCTCTGGAAGCCCAGAAATCAAAGGAAGACAAGTGCAGGTGTAGTAGAAGTTGTGGATACTAATGGTGAAAAAGTGATGCTGCTAGGGACTTGTAGTAGGGCTTAGGATAAGCTATGAGCTTGAAAAGTCTTTTTTCCCAACTGAAAATCCCTCCGGGCAGTAAACTGTCCCAGGTTGCTTTGGGTCCAGGGTCCAACAGGAAGAAGAGAGAGAGAAGGCACAGAGAGAAAGGGCAGGGCAGGAACAGGTCCAGTAAGGAAGTTTAAAACATTCAAACAGCAGGCAACAGAGAAGGACTTAAAAACCCTGCAGAAAATCTAAGCTGTGAAACATCACAAGATGAAACAGGGTGCCAATGTAATAAAGAAATATATACTTACACTGTGGAGACAGAACAGTGAGTAACTTTCCACGAAATTGTATTTTAAATTTGAAATAACAAATGAAATATCTTTACATCAGAGCTTGGATAGGCAATACCTGCCTGAAGCAAGCGAGGGGCAATGAATTGATTGATGATGTGCCCTCTTATATAGGTATAAAGGGTAGCTGTTGTTTATTTTTGAGAGGCAGAGATAGAGAGATGTAGTCATGAGGTTTATCAGTAGCTGGCAGGGTGGGCATCAGGCTGGGAGGCCCACAACCTTTTTTTGTTTTTGTTATTTTTTAAGGTGCGCTCTTACCCGGATATCTCTGAAAATATACAAGTAAATAGCTAGTTATCCAGCTATATGTAGCCGGATAACTTAATCAAGTATATCCAGTGGGACATTTCTTGCTCTGAATATATGGGACAAATTATCTATCTAACATTAGCTGGATATCTTGTCCACTACTTGGCTACTGAAAATGGATCTCCACATTTTTTGTCTGTGGGAGGATAGATAAGAACATAGCAATTGCCATACTGGGTCAGATTGTGGGTCCATCGAGTCCAGTATCCTGTTTCCAACAGTGGCCAATTCAGGCCACAAGTACCTGGCAGGATTCCAAATAGTAAATAGATCCCATGCTGCTAACATCCAGGGATAAGTAGTGGCTTTCCCAAGTCTACCTGGTTAATAATAGTTTATGGAATTTTCCTCCAAGAACTTGTCCAAACCTTTCTTAAATCCAGCTGCACTAACTGTTTTTACCGCATCCTCCAGCAATGAGTTCCAGAGCTTAATTGTGCATTGAGTGAAAATATATTTTCTCTGAATTTGTTTTAAATGTGCTACTTACTAACTTCATGGAGTGTCCCTGAGTCTTTGTATTTTTTAAAAAGAATAAACAACTGATTCACATTTACCCTTTCTACTCCACTCATGATTTTATAGACCTCTATTATATCTCCCCTTTTCTCCAAGTTAAAGAGCCCTAACTTATTTAGCCTTTTCCTTATAGGGGAGCCGTTCCCACGCCTTTATCATTTTGGTCACCCTTCTCTGTAGCTTTTCAAGTTCAGCTATATTTTTATTGAGATGCAGAAACCAGAATTATAAATTAGAGAGTCTTAAAGATGTTCATGAGTGGCTGAATAATAGAGATTCCAAATTACATTTCACCATGGAATATGATATTCAGCAAATACCTTTTTTGGATTTATTAATCCAGGAAGCAAGAAGGTAGATTAGCTACTACTCTTTATAAAAAACTCTTGGAGTGAAATAAGTTATTACAATTTAACAGCAGTCATCCATGGAAGATGAAGTGCAATTTTCTGATAAGTCAATTTTTGCGGTTGTGCCACATATGTACAAGTAAAAATGAATATAGGATACAATCTAAGCCTATGACAACGAGATTTGTGTCAATAGGTTTTCCACCAGGCACTGTGAGGAAAGCATATTTGCAGGGTCTCTGTGCCAATTGATAATTGCTTCTATATCTAATTTCTAAAAATGATGATAGGAGTCTTACTTGTGTACTCAAACATACTGCAAACTTGTCGCAGATTGCCTCCATTGGGCCGGATTTTAAGAATTGTGCGCGGGCGTAGATTTGTGCGCGCAACCCGGCACGAATGTTGACTTTGTCCCATTAAACTATGTCTATCTATATGTTCAGCAATTTTGTTCTTTATGATAGTTTCTACCATTTTGCCTGGCCCAGACAATGGTATTGTAAGGAGATACCTAAAGTGTCACTACTGTATGCAGCAAAATATGGATTCTAACTTGACAAAAGATGCTTGACCTGTATTTCAGCAGAAATACAGAAATGATTAACTTTATTCAGAATCACAGTACATGACTGCGTTATCTGGTCTTTCAGCACAGCTGTTTAACAAGGCCACTCTGAAGGAATAAAAGCTTTCTGACCTAAGACAATACAGGCCAGGTGTATGTGTACAAACAGACCTAAACCTGCAGCAAGATCAGTTCTGCCTGGAAACAAGACTTTCCGATCCTGAAAGACAGTCTTATCAGACAGGTCAGCTCATCAGGTCAGCTCTGTCACGCAGCCTGGTCAGCCACCTGATCACAAGCCAGACGGATGACCCTTGAGGGGGTCCCAGCTGGAGGGGGTGTGGTCCAGCAGTTCGAAGTGAAGAGACCCCATTTTGTGCTCCTGCTTTACTATGCATGAGCTCCTGAATATGCATATCCTTGCTTTTAAAACCAGCACGGGAAAGGGACTCAGGAGGCAGCAGTGAAGAAGATCCATTAACACCATCAGAAGATGACACCAGAGTCATCGCTCTCTGCCCTTCCCTGCAGCCAAGTAGATGAGCTTCAGTATCCTGGAGGGCACTGCACGTAAGAGAAATCTCCTGCCTGCCACTTTCTAGCCAGAGTAGAACTTATCTTTTTCCTCACTAGGGATCAGACAAGTCCTCTTAGTTTCACAGGTGACTGGAAACACTAATGCATGCTTACATTGGCAGAGACAGCCTCTTTGAACTCCAGCTTCTCTCTCAGCTCAGCAACAAAGACCTCTTCCATGATGAGACTGAGGGAAAAGTTGATTTTCTATCTCTGGGCTACTTCATAGGAATCTGATTCTATTCATGTTGTTTGAGGAATGCATTTGAACAAGCCAATTGAACCATTTGGTAAAAGATGGAGGCTGATTAGGGAAGGTTGGGAGTGGTGATTGTGAGATATTTTGCTATTTGTAATTTAAGAATTTTGTTATTTACAGAATGTGCTTTTGCAATTTCATTTGCAATTGTGTTATGTGAAATTTGTAATTTTGTGGTATTGAATTTTTATTAAAGTGTAAGTCACTCTGGGTCCTCTTTAGAAGTATGGAATATAAATTGAAATGAAAATGGTGCACAAACATGAAAGCTACAGTTGTATGCCAATGTTTAGGCACCCCTGATCAAACTGTATATTTCAATGAATCTCTAAGTGAACAAAGTTAAACACATCTTTCTAAAATGTTAGTGTAAAATGACTATTTGCTAATTTTAACAGATTCAAAATAATAAAAAAGTGAATATTGCATGTACCGAAGTTTGGAAACCCTTCCAGTTGATTCATTATTACTTTTCTTTTAAAAACATGATTGATTAATTAGGTCTTCAATTAGTCAGGTGACAATGCCACGATTTAACAAATGCTCTGATTATTATTCTGTCTACTTTAAACAACCATGAGCTCCTCTAAGCAGCTGTCTGAGCATTTGAAAAGGAAGATAATATGCTCTTACAAAGCAGGGGAAAGCTATAAAGTGCTCTCTAAATGCTTCCCGCTAGCAATTCAACTGTCAGAAACATTGTTAAGAAATGGAAGTTACATGGAACAGTTGAGATCAGGGCACAATCTGGAAGACCAAGAAAAATCTGACAGAATTGCCCCAAAACTGATCAGATCTGTAAAACAGAACCCATCACTGAAAATGACCCACTGAAAAGTTTAGTTGATGCTGGAGTAGCTGTCCACAGTACAGCATTGCTTACACAATAATCTGCATGGAAGAGTTGTCAGAAGGAAACATTTTCTACAACCTTATCATAAACATTGTTCAAATTATGCAAAACAAAACATTGATGAGCCTGCATCTTTTTGGAACAAAGTGCTTTGGACTGATGAAAATAAATTGAACTGTTTGGTTACAACTACATAAAATGCATTTGGATTAAACAAAAAGGGTGAAGCATTTGAAGCAAACAACAACTATTGCCAACCATTATGCTTTGGGATTGTGAAGCAGCCAGTGGCACCGGAAATATTGTGCACATGGAAGGCAGAATGGAGTCAACTAAATATCAATATATCCTTGAAACTAATGTCCCACAGTGAAGAAAATGAAGCAGACAAAGAAGGTGGATATTTCAGCAAAACAACAATCCGAAACATACCTCAAAATCAACAATGAGGTACTTATAAAGAAGAAAGTTCAAGGTTTTGGAATGGCCTTCACAGTCCCCATACTTGAGTATTATTTAAAATCTGTGGGGAGATCTCAAATATGAAGTGAATACAAGGAGACAAAACAAAAAGTCTAAGCTTGAAGACTTCTGCAAGACAGAGTGGGAAAAAAATTCCAAAAGCTATTATTTCTGCCAAATGACATGTTATGAAGTACTGACTAAAAAGGTGCACAAACGTTTGCACACGCCAGATTCAGTTTTCTTATCTTGAATCTGTATTTTAAAAACTGTAATAGTAATTATGCGTTATGAAGTTGTATTTTCCACAGCAACAAGTGATGAGCATTGGAGATGTATCTATTGTGAAATGGTTATCAAAGAGCAGACCACCGTGTGCAATGGACACTTCGGGGGTAATTTTCAAAGGAGTTATGTGAGTTAATGTAACATACTATTGTAACAATTTTCAAAAGCCATTTACTCGAGTACATTTCACTTACTCAGGTAAATCCTATGGAGAATTCAATGGCATATATTGTAGCAATTTTCAAAAGCCCACTTACACAGGTAAAGTGCATTTACTTGAGTGACTACCAGTATTCTTGTACAGAATAACTTGTACAGTATTGTGGAATAAGAAAGCACAGGTTAATTCAGTAAAAATGTGTATAAAGCTTATCTTTTAGAACATGAAATATGCCTTACTGGGTCAGACCAAGGGTCCATCAAGCCCAGCATCCTGTTTCCAACAGTGGCCAATCCAAGTCACAAGTACCTGGCAAGTACCCAAACATTAAACAGATCTCAAGCTACTGTTGCTTATTAATTAACAGCAGTTTATGGATTTTTCCTCTAGGAACTTATCCAAACCTTTTTTTAAACCCAGTTACACTAACTGATGTAACCACATCCTCTGGCAATGAATTCCAGAGCTTAACTATGCGCTGAGTGAAAAAGAATTTTCTTCAATTTGTTTTAAATGAGCTACTTGCTAACTTCATGGAGTGCCCCCTAGTTCTACCGATTTACATCAAGCTGTTCAAGTCCTTTTAACATGTGTTGTGCAAAAGATATATTTTAACTATAATGCAAGTTGGTTATATCAAGTCAGGCTGTATATTTATGGTTGTAGCTACTGAACTGCAGTAAAGTATCCTTGCAAGACTGCTTCACACCACCAGGTGGCAATAGAATCCAGATACTGAAGAAACAGTGGCCTTATTACAGCCATAAACTATTACAAAGTGTCTTGTTAAAAAAGTTGCTGCCAATTTCAACAGCAATTGTAGATGGATAAGGCCAGTACTGCCAGGTAGTTATGAAAGAACAAGCACATTTTGCTGAAAAAACAAGCCCACATCACTTGAGATTTAAATTATTTTTATTAGAAAGTATTTATACACAGAAAACACTTTAAAAAATACTTTTGTGAATGTAATGGAGGAAAAAATGGTCATACCTAACAGTTAACTAGAAAATGGTCTGACAATCAATGACAACAGCCAGTACTTCTTCATCCTCTGTACTGTCAGCATTGCCACGATGTATTTTCATTAAATGGTTTCAGCATATTACGGGCTGGCACGAAGTTGGTACACAAATACCCCAGCATCTCAATCCATAATGCACTTGCAATATTGCTGAAAGAGTTGCATTGGCCTTCGCAATATCACTCACAAAGATACTGAACAGAACCAGTCCCGGAAAGGATCTTTAAAGAACTCCACTTATCACTCTTCTCTCTTCAGAGTAGGTTCCATTTATCACTATTCACTGACATCTGTCACTCAGCCAATTTTCAAGCCTTAGAACTCGCTCCCAAGCTTCTTGTTGTATTCATGAGCCTCCTGTGTGGGACCAGATCATGCTATTATGAAAGGAATCGCTACCAGCAGAGAGGGCACCATTGGGCTGGAAGTAGCCCAACTGCTTGTTTCTGAGTTTTAAATGTTTTTCTGCTGGATTTTTTTTTTAACCTGGTTTCACGCATGATTATTTTTGTTCTTGGCCCAGACCTTTAATTTTAATTTGCTTTTAACACTGCAGTCACAATCTCCATACTGACAACTGGGGTTGGGTGGAAGACAGACAGGAAGTGGCAGCAGCAACAGCCAATCTAAGGTGATTTGAATAGCAGGGCACAAGTCCTGCCCATCAAGCCCAAAAAATGAGTTGGAAAAAAAAAAGTCAATAATAAGCTACACTCAAGTTAAAAAAAAAAAAAAAAAAAAGCAAATCGCTAAAAAACAAGCCCAAATTTGCAGAAAATAAGAGAAGTTGGCAACACTGGATAAGGCTTGTATTGGCAGTTAATGCCCAATGTGATGGTGTTGTTCTCTTTGAAAGCAACAATGCTCTGACTCAGTCACTTTACAGTCAAGATGTTTAACAAATACATTTAAGATCTTTACTTCTGTCAGTCAGTGGAGATGTCAACAGATTTAATGCTGTCACAATTTGATAAAAATAACATGACACGCAAGGTGTGAAGACAATGCATCAGGAGGACAAACTTTCATTGAAAGATACTAAATATGAATATGCATAATGGATTACAACTTTTACAAGATTGATTCCACTTAAAGCTAGACAGCTCCAATTATCCATCTTGGACATTTTTGGACATGCCAGAAATGAATATAAAGCAGCAAAGAATATCTTTCATTCATTAACAGGATTCAATAAGATTTTTTGCAGTTTAAGTTCATCAATACTCCCTGAAGAAGCTTGACATTTATATTCTATCAAGGATAATCAAGATATTTTCTTTGAAGGTAATATACATTTGTATATATTTTTTGAGCATGTTTCTTATTGCAAAGGTGTATATATTTTGCTAATTTTTATGTTGAATGTATGTGTGTGGGTATTTAGTGTGATTGAATTAGTGGATTTTTATAAATGGTGTGCGTGGCATTGATTTTTTTGCTTAGCATTTAAAAATATTAATGGATTTTGGTCTGAAATATATGGTTAAATGTATGAAGCATGTCTAAATATGTCTTATTTTTTGATAATTAAAATTGTTATTGGTTAAATCAATTGTTTACAAGGAAGAATAAAAGTTGTGTAAACTGTATTATTATTCCCTTTAATTACTTAAGAGTTACCCCAGACATTAAATAACAGCAAAATGGGAATTATTGCAATTATAATTGAAAATGTATTTGTTTTAGGGGCTTTTTTCATATTTTTTAAAAGCAGCTGCCAAACCTTCCCCCAGTGAGATATGACATTTCTTGAAGAATAACCTGTCTTGCAACAGAGTGCTCAGAATCAAACTGAACATTCTGGCTTATAACACAGAATACCCTATAAATGTATTGTGACCATTAACCAATAATATATTCCTTATACTCACTACATATAGAACTCTCATAATTTAAAAACAATATTTCAACATGCAGACAGTGCTGGAGTTACCATGGCAGGCCTGATTGTTTGCTGCCTCTCGGGTATCCATGGGCTAGAGGTTTGTGTGGCAACTGTGATCCTAACCTTTAAGAAAGCAATATGAGCCATTAATCACTATAGAAGGCTCTTTCCACACAGGACATTCCTTCTGAGGTAAGGAATTTGTCCCCCCATTTTATAGAGAGAGGATAAGGCAAGACTCTGGGGTTTCCCTCTCCCTCACACACCCCTTGTTCTGCTTCTCTGATATAATTATTTCCTGGATAGATTTTATTTCTGGCTGATTCAACAATTAAGTAAAGTGTTGATACCTTACAGCATTCAAATAAGGGCTGTCCCTCCCTCAATTCCCACCTGGTTGGATTCTTTCCTGTCATGCCCTCCTTTTTTTGTCTGTCTTTCTTGACTAGCTAGTAAGCTTCAAGGAGCAGGGACTTTCTATTAAATGTGTCTGTAAAGTGCTGTGTACACCTAGCAGCACTATACAAATAATAATAATAATGCATGGACTTGTAATTTTGATTTCCCTAAGAAAAGCAAGATTACAAATCCATGCATGCAATGGTGTAAAACCAGGACTGGATCAGCCTATCCTAACAAAAAGGGAGCCAGTTGGCAACCCTACACTAAAAATGCATGTAGTGGAATTGAACATACTTAACCTGTATATGTACCGGTCAATCTGAAATCCTGACCAGTGTCCAGCACTCAAAAACAGGAATTGCCTACACCTGACCTATTTGAATAGAATACAATTCATTATGCTACCTGTCAGATGGAAGAACTGATCCTTGCATATACTGGACTTTGTTGGTTCTTTTGCATGAGCAGTTACCTGTGCCATGATAAAAGGTTACATACCTTTGTTTATAGGTACCAGTGGGGGGGGGGGGGTTGTGTTGGTATTTTTGCTTAATGGAGTAAATACAACATTCTGCTTTTTGAGCCATTGACCCTTTATTGGATGTCATCAGACTGTGAAGCTTTAAGAATATCTGATGAACCATCAATGCTGCTTGAAATGTTCTGTCTGCCAAACTTTCTCTCCAGAGGGATCGCATTTTCTTGACCCAGTTCAGTTCATTTTTACAAGTAAAAATGTTTTTTTTTTACTTCTTATTCCTTTGCATACTTACTTTCACTTTCAGGGGGTAATTTTCAAACAGCCCACATTAAAAAGTTGGCAAAAATGCTCTTAAGCGTTTCTTCAACATTGCCATGTGACTTGCAATATATTTAAAAATAGCCACTTTCTATAACTGGTATTTATAATGTTTATATCTGATCACCAATGTACCCATGCTGATTGTAAACTCCCAAATTCTGGTGTAAAAGCTTTGAATTCTTCTGCTGAAAAGCTAACATATAAATAAAATATGATAATGATTCCATTAGGTGCTGGTTTCCTAAAATGATGCCATTGTATGAGGCACCACTACCCTAGCATGCAGCAGCTATAAGATGGCCAACACATAACATTAGTAAGAGCTAATCTCCATGTCATGTTTTATTTATTGGATTTATATTCCACTTTTCAGCACTTCGAAGCAGATTACAATCAGTACTGTAGGTTTTACGATTTATGTCCTAATCCAAGCTGGCCATAATGCATCAGTACACTAAATACAGCAGCTTTAAAAATAATGCAGTTTCATTAATTTTTAACACAGCTGCCTATTTTAAATGTGCAAACATCATGGTAATGAGCTCATTACGGTATTATTTACTACAGAAAATTTACCTTGACTATGTTGCTGGGGTTAATTTATCTATACCTCTTATTGTAGTTACTTCTAGGATGCCAACCACAAACTGGAAGAGAGGAAAGAAGTGTCCTGAGCCTCCCCCAGACATTGACCTATATATATTTTATTCAGAAATCAAAGCAGGAATTACACAAAAACTTATTGCGTAACTGTTTGGAAGCATAAGATGCTTATTTAGCATAGATCACCTTATAATTGTATTAGTTTTAAAGAGCACTAGGGTGGTCAGCCAACCAAACCCATGCCTATATTTTTTCTGTTCACTATGTACAGTGGAACAGGATTAAGCTGTTCCACTGCAAACTATAGGGCAATTTTCCCTGCATCTTTTTTTTTTATTTTAAAAATATTACTACAATAAATCACCTAGTAATGTAAATTGTGTATTCAGTAAGATAATTTTTGCAAACTATATACCTAGAAGACTTAAACAGTATATTTTTGTTACTACTTATATGGCATCTGAAAAATGATTTCTACTAAAGTACTACTTTACCAGCTAAGGGCTAGCCCAACGCTATAGTAACAGCTTTAAGCAACTCCCTTGCTTCCCCCTCTGGCGCAATTTGGCCATTTTTCCAACACGATGTGCCGAGTGCCACTATGGCATGCCAATTCACAATAATTTTCCCTTCTTTGATATTAAACAGACTCAACAGAAGTGCACCGAGACTTGACCTGTTGTGTGTGGTGGATCATGAAACACCATTGAGCTGCTGTTATCAGCTAACGAATATTACAAGTATGCAATTTCCCTTTCCAGCACTCAGGAATGAGGCATCATCGTAAACAAATGTCTAGGGGGATACTGGGGACATAAGTGAAGAAGCAGCACTTGTACTGAACTACCAAGATACCTACAGATATAATTCATTCTTTGCTGAGCATTTCTTCATACTTTAGCTCAATACATTCTAAGAAGCCCATGGTTTGTAGCTGACCGCCAGATTTCTCTTTGGCGTGTTCGATACGTAACATCTGAGTAACCCTAATTTATCCCCCCCATCCCTCCCTGGCTGAGCCTAGCTAACGGGGGGTCCCCCTTCTCTTCGGGGCCCTCCCTGTAACGGCAGTAGCCAAACGTGACCAAGCAGAACCAGACGAGAACCGCTGCTGGCCAGGCCAACCGAAACCAGAAGCTCCAGCACTTCCCCTTTATTAGCGCGAAGCCCGGACTACTGCAGAGAATTTCAAACCCTTCCGACGCGGGCTTCCGCACCGCGACCCGGAAGCGCCCGCCTTAGAAACAGGAAGGCGGTACGGGATTGGCCGTCACCCCGGCGCTTTCCCAGTATACCGACTCCTGATTGGTGACCGTGAAGCGGCGGGTCTGCGCGCCGAAGGAATGGCCGGGGGGGGGGGAGTGGTTTCTCGTTCACCTTTTGCGCGCTATCGTTAGTCTGAGAGGAGAAACGGGTGGGGCGGGGTTTAGTTATTTCGGACCCCGTCAGCGGGGCTCCGCCCTGAACCCGCGCTGCGGCGCGTGAGCTCTCTCCCGTATCTGAAACCGCGCTCGCCTGGCTGGGGCCTCCCAGGACCAGGACTGAGTCGCCGGCTAAGAGATGAAGTCAGATCCCACAGGCTGGGAGGCGTTTACCGTGAAGAGGGTGGAAGGGCTGCTGCCAGCAGTGATAGGAGGCGGGCAGGCAGCACCAGGCCTGACTTCACCCCAGTGCATTTGTGGACTTGTTGTCCTCTTAGAGACATTGGCAGTACCACTTCACAGATGCAGAGAGGTGAAACTAGGCCTGGGTCTCTTTCTCCCGCACGACACACCTAGGGATCTTTGTTCTATTTGCTTATCCGTTTTTATTTTATTGTTTTCCTAGGAATTTATCAATGTTATAACTAAAAAGGAAGAAAATCTGTTTAAAGAATGACTCGTTTTACACTGATTGCCTTCCATTTTTTGTTTTAATAAATTCCCAGGAAAAATAAAAATTGAAAACAAAGGTCCCCATCCATACTTCATTCGCTACACCACCTCCTTTAAATACCCTATCAAACACTTCTTCAGCCATGGTCCATATGATATGATAGAAACAGAAAAAAAAACCCAGTAAGATACACGTGAAAAGACTTCTTACAGTCCATAAAAAGCAGTAATGACTTAGTAAACTACAAATCATGAACAACAGCTGGCATAGAACATCATCATGTGTCTTAATATTACAAAGCACCTTTTTCCATTTATGTAATCCTTACAATGACAGCTGTCCTGTACATTAAATACAGCATTTATACTTTTCTGGTAAAGCACATCTTTTCCTAATATAGCACTCAATGGTTATCACCTGCATTGGTTCCATTGCCTGACAGATCATACAAGCCTTGAACACAGCAGAGGAAGGAAAGAGGGGCCAATGGGAAATTGAGCCACATCTGCTCTACTGAAAGATTCCAGTTGTGTATCACCTGCCTGGCAGGACTCCATATATAGTTCTCCCTTCATAGATGCCACTGCTTGCAGGACTGCATTCTTGAACACTGCATCTATCACCCACATAAAGAAAGTGATCTATAAGATAAAAGACTTCTTACCTGCTTTTTCTGCTATGTATAGTGTTACTGCATATCATTTAGCACATCTGGAGCCTGAAAAGTGAGCGCCACTACTCATTCTTCGTCCCTTTTACATAGCTGTGCTTTTTTTTTTTTTGGGTGACCAAAATGATAAGGGGAATGGAACAGCTCCCCTATGAGGAAAGATTAAAGAGGTTAGGACTTTTCAGCTTGGAGAAGAGACAGCTGAGGGGGGATATCAAAGAGGTGTTTAAAATCATGAGAGGTCTAGAACTGGTAGATGTGAATCGGTTATTTACTCTTTCGGATAATAGAAGGACTAGGGGGCACTCCATGAAGTTAGCATGTGGTACATTTAAAACTAATCGGAGAAAGTTCTTTTTCACTCAACGCACAATTAAACTCTGGAATTTGTTGCCAGAGGATGTGGTTAGTGCAGTTAGTATAGCTGTGTTTAAAAAAGGATTGGATAAGTTCTTGGAGGAGAAGTCCATTACCTGCTATTAATTAAGTTGACTTAGAAAATAGCCACTGCTATTACTAGCAACAGTAACATGGAATAGACTTAGTTTTGGGGTACTTGCCAGGTTCTTATGGCCTGGATTGGCCACTGTTGGAAACAGGATGCTGGGCATGATGGACCCTTGGTCTGACCCAGCATGACATGTTCTTATGTTCTTATGATTTCTTATGATGAAAAAGCAGCACAGAGTGCCTTGTAGCTATGCCAAGGAAGCACAGGGGAGATGCAATAATCTTCGCGGAAAGTGGGCGCTGACTTTTCAGCACATTTATCTTTTTGCATTTGGAGTGAATGAGTTATTTATTTATTTATTTAACAGTTTTTTATACCAACCTTCATAGTAAATAACCATATCGGATCGGTTTACATTTAACAGAGGGTATAACTGAAGGAACAATTCAGGTAAACAATAAATAACCATAGATAGGAATAAGTCAAAGTTACAATCAACGGGAGTCAAGAACTTGGAAGCTTAAAAACAAGCTGGAAGGAAGATAAAGGCAAGTATTAATTATGAAAGATACGATAGAGAGAACGGGTTAAAGCTTGAAAGTGCTTTAACCTGGAGGTACCAGAGTAATAGCCTCATTTACATGCATTTGCATGTGAGGAGCGCTAACTCATTCACTCCGCGTCAGACGTGCATTAAATAGGCGCTAATCCCCCTATTGCATTGGGTGGATTAGCGCCTATTTAACCCGCATCTGACAGCGGGTTAAACAGTGTGCTCGGCTGAGCACACTGTATTGCATCAGCCCCACAGAGAGAAGCAATCTCTCTCTTTAGAAATATAAACAATATCAGCAACTTAGTGTGCCCATTTCTGACTGCCTACTGTGTCTTACTTGATCTGTGGTATTCTCCCTCCCGCTGCCAGTATAATCCCTTTGTATCTATGCCATGCATGCATGAATTATGCCACTGATTTGTCTCCTATAACCTCTGCAGGAAGTCTGTGCTAGGTGTCCACACCCCTCTCAGTGAAAATACATTGTTTCATATCCTTCATATGATGCACCTTGTCACTGAGTTTTTCATTCTATGGAAAAAGCTATCATCTGGTATCTTACTGAAGTCTGCTATATATTTAGATTGGTAACTGGATAAAAGACAGGAAACAGATGATAGGATTAAATGATCAGTTTTCCAAATGGAGAAAGGTCATTAGTGGCGTGTCCCAGGGGTTTCTACTGGTACCTGTGCTATTTAACATGTTCGTAAATGACCTGTGAAAGGGAGCATGCTGAAGCTAGGAAGAGAAGGCATGCATAATTACACGTGCTCTCAGAAAGGAGCTCCTAGAGGTTTAAGAGCCACCATTTCTGTTTCTTGTTGCTACGTAGTGCTGAGAGCAGAATCCAGGTACTGGCATGCATCTGAGCATCAGGTAGTGATGACTTTTCCGTAGCACATCTGATCAGGTCTGAAGGCACACTGGTTGGGAAACACTGAGCAAGAATATGACCAAGTTTGTCAACTAATTAAATGTGACTTGCAGAATATTTAAAAACATACACTTTCTATAACTGGTATTTGTAATATTTGTATTCAACCACTGATTGTAAACCCCCAAATTCTACTGTAATACACTTTGAACTCCTGCTGGAAAAGCGTGATATAAATACATGATAAATACAACAGATTTGCAGATAATACAAAATTGTTTCAAGTTATTAAAACAGCACTGGACTGTGAGGAACTGCACAAGGACCTTGTAAGACTAGGGGACAGGGCTTCTAAATGGCAGATGCAATTTAATATGCATAAGTGCAGAGTAATGCAGGTAAGGAAAAATAATCCCAACTATAGGTATTCAATGCTGGGTTCTGTGTTAGGAATCCTTGTGGAAAATATCTTGAAATCTTCGGCTCAGTATGCAGCAGCGGTCAAAAATTCAATAGAATGTTAAGAATTATTTGGAAAGAAATGGAGAACAAAACGGAGAATATCATAATGCCTTTGTCTAAAGGACAGGAATTGGCATGGGGTAGGGAGCTGCCTCTGGCTTGATCCAACCCCTGGCGTCCCGCCATGTTGACCTGAGACCTCCTAGGGAGCGCGCGCACGCACGCCCCACATCTTATAGCAGTGTTGGCGCGAACCTCGGGGACGTCCCCCTCGAGTGACATCACTGCTTCCACATTCAAAAGGTTGCCCATTTGCTGACTCTCGCCGAGTTAGCAACAGATTGGATTTGCTCCGGTCTGAAGCTGCTCTGCCGCTTCTACACTGCTGGAAGCCACCTTCACCCTCCGGGGTTCTACTAACCTGGGTACCCGCTCCTCAGGGGCCCTTTGCTTATTTCCAGGTGCCTATCCTATATACAGGTACCTGCTCCTCGAGGGCCTGTGTGTCTATCCTGTGCCTGCTACCAATTCTTCAACCTGCTGGAACACTACCCATCAGCTACAGAGTGTGAGTACAACTTCCCCCAGTTTGTCCATCTACAGCTCCTCGCTGCTCATCTGCATCGGGCCCTACACCACCATTGTGGAACGGGTCTCCTCTGCCAAGGATCACAGACTGTTAATACCTATCCTCTCTCTCCTGCTCATTAGGAACTCTATCTACTCAGCTACCAGGGAGTGTGTTATAACATCTGCCAGTCTATCTCTCCTTCAGTGCCTTACTGGACATCTGCATCGGGGCCTTACACGACCATTGTGGGACAGGTCTCCTACGCCAAGGATCACAGACTGTTGCTATCTAATCTACTCTTTACTGCCATCTCTGGTGGACACTAGCTGTATAATAATGAGGTGATTGGTGGATTCTCAGGGGCAACAGTGATGGTATCTCCTACGGGGAGGAGCCCGTAGGAAACTGAAGCTCCAGGCTAGACTCAGATGCACAAACACAGAGAATATGTCTTATATCATAACAGGAACGCAGGCCCTAATAATGAAAATAGGCAAGAGCAAAAGATCTAGCATGTTAGATGTAAATCCAACTACAAAAATAGTCCCACTAAAATAAATTGATTGTTCTGAAGTTTGTTTAAAGAGTCCAATGACCAGCATACATCTGACACAATGTGATGTGTTTGTTTATATCATATGTTAGCATAATCAGAGGACTCACCAAATAACCTATTTTTTAAGTATTTTCTAAAAGTTTGCAGATAAAAATATCTCATGAGGTATTTAGCTTAATCATAAATATCCAACCAAAAGTACATGACCCGACACTGGATCAGTGTTTCAAAGTCCTAGATCTCTGTATCAGGGGTACATAGTGGCCATTCAGTTCAGGTGCAGATACAGTAAAAGGAAGCAGCAGACCAAGATCTTGATTACCCCCATCACAGAAGTAACTAATAATAATTCTTCCATTCATAAAAGATAGTTGCTTTTAATAACTTGCAAAATTAGAACATGTATGCAGCCCTTTGAAATGATGTCCTATATCTGGAATTTCAGAGTCTCACACATGCTTTTCTTTTACTTGTCACTTTTTATGCCTGGATACTTCATAAGGCAATGGGATTGGGCACAGTGCATGATAGCGTTCCACTGCACCTCCGCACTTAAATTTGCTCCCTGGCTCTTTACAAGATCTAGATCTAAGACTGGCATTGGCCTCAACTCTGCAGATCCAAGATCAATAGAAAAATAGTTGTTCTGCTTTTTCGCTGAGGTGAAAGGCATTCCCAGTTTCTGAAAAGACAGAAAACCAAAGACTAGCTATAAGGCACTTCTAGTAGTTAGCTATTTATATCTCTATAGGAGGCCCATCCAGTAACTCGAGGTGAGGTTTAGTTAGTAGTGTAGGGGTTCGGGGCCACTTTAACATGCAGAGTGAGACATACGAACAGAACAGTGCTCTCTTGTGAAGATTTGACATCATTCGGATGAGGAAACTCACACAAAGATGAGATTTGTACAGTGTTCTCTCAACCTAGCGTGATGGACTCTGTACCTGGGTAATATCAAGCTAGGTTGAGAGAACATTGTACAAATCTCATCTTTGTGTGAGTTTCCTCACTCCAAAGGACATCAAATCTTCACAAGAGTGTAGATTTGATGTGAAAAGGCCATAAAGCGAGTTGGAAAATAACCCCCCAAGGATGCACGGTTTATTTATAAGTCTTCTATATGGAACCGTGTCAAAGGCCTTTCTGAAATCCAAGTATACTACATCTAGCACTCTCCCTTGATCCAACTCTCTGGTCTCCCAGTCAAAGAAATTGATCAGATTCATCTGACAACATTTACCTCTGGTAAAACCATGCTGCCTCAAATCTTGCAGTCCATTGGATTCCAAAAATTTCACTGTTCTCTGTTTTAGCAGCAATTCAATTAGTTGCTCACCACAGAGGTCAGACTGACTGGCTTGTAGTTCCCAGCCTCCTCCTTACTTTCACTTTTATAAATAGGAACAACATTCACCCCTTTTCCAGTCCTCCAGAACTACTCCAAACTCTAAAGAAGCATTGAATAGGTCAGCATTGAAAGGAGCTGTCAGGATATCCCTAAGTTCCCTTAATGCCCTCAGATGTATCCTCTCCGGCCCCATCACCTTATCTACTTTGTTTAGTTAGCTCCTCACAAACACACTGTTCTGAAAATAGATTGAGGTTTTCCTCACTTCCATTCTTATTTGTGTTTGTTTCTTGTGGGCCTGCTCCAGGCCCTTCCACAGTGAACACCAAACAGAAATATCTGTTAAGCAATTTTTCTTTTTTCCTCATCACCCTCTAGATATCCCTCCCCTTCACCTTTGAGTCTCATAGTGCTACTTTTGTACTTCTCACTAATATATCTAAAAAAAAAAAGTCTTATCTCTCCATTTTACCCTATTTGCTATTTTGTCTTTTATTTGAATTTTCACACTCCTGACTACTTTCCCAACTTACCTTAATTTTTCCAGATATTGTCGCCTGTCTTCCCCCTTTTGCGATCTCTTGTAGTTTATGAAGGAAACCTTTTCTCCCTTACCTTTTCGGCTACTTCTTTGGAAAACCACAATGGTCTCTTTCTCCTCTTCCTTTTATTTACATTCATAACAAAAAGATTAGTTGTCCTTAGTTTTGCCCACTGCCCTTCTTCTTCCCCTAGATTTCCCCTTCCAGCTAACGACTCTTTGAGAAAGTTAGTTTTCCTGAAGTCTAGGACCCTTGCCTTAGAATGAACCTTCATCTCTTGCATTCTAATATTGAACTACAGCATCCGGTGGTAACTGCTTCCCAGATGATCATCCACTACATCAGAAATACTGTCCCACTTGGTAAGCACCAGGCCCAGTATCGCCTCTTCCCATGTGGGTTCCATTACCAGTTGACAGAACAGTTCTCCTTGCAGAGAATGCAAGATCTCCCTCTTTCTAGAAGATACTGCAGTTGGGATGTCCCAATCAACACCTGGAAGATTAAACTCCCCCAGCAGCAGCAGTTCCCCTTGCATAGCGATCCTGTGAATATCCTCCATTAAATCTCTAACCATCTCCTCTGTCTGTGATGAAGGTCTGTATATTACACCAATATAAACAGATGTTCCATTCCATTCCCTCTTTCCAGATTAACCCACAGTGCTTCCTTCTTACCTTGTAAGCCCCGCAATGCTGTTGCTTTAATACTGTCCTTTATATATAATGCCACACTCCCTCCTTTCCTTCCTACCCAGTCCTTCTTGAATTGATTGTAGCCGGGTGTAGCTATAACCCAGTCATGATTTTTCATGTATCAGGTCTCCGTGGCAGCTCCTATATCTAAATCAGCTTCTTCCATAACTGCCTCTTGTCATGGAACAAGAGGTAGTCATGGAACAAGAGGTAGTCATGGAACAAATAAATGACAATTATCTCTGGGAGTGAGAAACACGGACTTGGATGTTCTGTTTGGGATCTACCGGATTCCTCCTAATGGTGTGGATTGGCCAGTGCATATATTTTTATGTCCTTACCAAGCCACGCATGTAACATTTACAGGTCGATACTGTAAGACCGCGGGAGAGCGGACGAACGCCCGCTCTCCCGGCGCGCACACCGGCCCTTCGCCGTGCGGGCGATTCAGTATTTAAATGAGGTGACGCGGGAAAAACGGGGAAAAGGAGGCGCTAGGGACACTAGCGCGTCCCTAGCGCCTCCTTTTTGTCAGGAGCGGCGGCTGTCAGCAGGTTTGACAGCCGACGCTCAATTTTGCCGGCGTCGGTTCTCGAGCCCGCTGACAGCCACGGGCTCGGAAACCGGACGCCGGCAAAATTGAGCGTCCGGTTTTCGGCCCGACAGCCGCGGGCCGAATTCAAATTTATTTATTTTTTTTTATTACTTTTTTTTACTTTTGGGGACCTCCGACTTAATATCGCTATGATATTAAGTCGGAGGGTGCACAGAAAAGCAGTTTTTACTGCTTTTCTGTGCACTTTCCTGGCGCCGGAAGAAATTAGCGCCGACCTTTGGGTCGGCGCTAATTTCTTAGAGTAAAATGTGCGGCTTGGCTGCACATTTTACTTACTGGATCCCGCGCACATACCTAATAGGGCCATCAACATGCATTTGCATGTTGAGGGCGCTATTAGGTGCCGCGGGTGGGCCGCGTGTTTTCCTCCCCTTACTGAATAAGGGGTAAGGGAAAACACGCGTTCAGAGCAGGCTGACAGTGCGCTCCGACGGAGCACACTTTACTGATCGACCTGTTAGTTTTCTGAGCTGTATATAGATAATTAACCAGCAGAGGGCGCCCAAATGTATCCCATCAGCTTCGAATTAACCACCAGAGTGCTAAACAGTCTTAGGAAGTGAAAGACTATTTTAATAGATTGAAACTGACAGATTTAAATGCCTCTAAAGTTCAAATAAAGTGTAGTCCATGTGTGTGTGTGTGATTGATGATTCCTTCGTGTACCAGGACCGATGCTATCCCAGGGCCCAGGATTGTCCAAATATTCGGACTGGGTGCAGGTTAGTTTTCTGCACTGCTATTTTTGTATAAGCAGAGTGGTTCTCCCTATAATAAAAGAAGGCCTTGCCGCTCACCTTCGGGGGGGGGGGGCGGGGGGTAAAGTTGCCAAAAATAAGAAATGAGGGGAAACTAAGTAGGAAATCAAAAAGTCGTTATCGAACTTGAAAGCAAAACTAATAATAGTGTCGGAGAAGATGCCATGTAGGGAAAAGCTAAAATCGCGGAAGTTCCTGTGACTGAAGTCAGTGAACATGAGGAGGAATTGGGCAATGATTTGGTTCATCCTCTGCACACAAGAAAAAAGAAGCCAGGAAGCCGAAAAAGCCCAAATACTGCGGGCCATTCCTTTGCAAATGAATGCCGGCGGCTGAGCAGGACGGACGGGGGCGGACAGAGGACAAACTTGTGAAGCACCGCGGCCGCCATCCTCCGCCGCTGCTCTCTCCTTTCGATTGCATCCCAGGACCCACCCTAGCACAGCAGTGTACGTCTGACACCCGCTGAAAGAAGGTGCACGTCTTCCGTGCCAACGGAGGCTTTTGGAAAGGAAAACTCTCCTTGTAACTGTGTCTACAAAGTGGAATGCGTAAAATGGCCTGCGGCGGCTTAGTACAACTCAGGCGTTGCTTTGCATCCCTTGATGCAGCACCCGATCCTGCAGTTTATGTGTCCTTCACAGGGTACAAATCAGTTGCCCAGATTTGCATATAAAAAGCTGAAAAATACATTTGCACAGGGAAAGAAGGGTACCTGCCATGGGCTCTTCGATGAGGGGTTGTCAAAGGGAGGCACCAGTGTTTATTTATTAAATCAAAGTTAGAACTTAAAGATAGTAAAGCAAAGCAATGATTTACAGACTTGAACTGCTAATGCCTTTTTTATTATTATTTTAAAAGGGGGTTGGGAGAAAATATCAAATGAAATGGACATCCTGGTCACGAGGTCAAAATTAGAGTATTGTACTGAGTCAGAGTCACTTTTGAGTTTGATCCTTAAAGAGCCGTGGGTCAATGTGCTCCTTCCAAGAAAAAAAAAGGGAGTGGGGGAGCCCTGTTATCTACTAGTTACTGTGTATTTCGTCACAACTAAGGCATTTTTTAAATTAGTTTAGCTTGAGCATACACAAACACCAAAGGTTCAGTATCTGTTTGTATATTTGTGTGGCAGAACTTTCGAATTCACTCCACACACACACACACACACACACACACATACAGACAACACTCACACACATACACACACACACACACACACTCTCTCACACTCACACACACACACATACTCACACACAAACACTCACACACACACACACACACACTCTCACACACACATACACACACACACATACACACATACACACACACATACACACACACATATACACACTCACACACACACATACACACACACACATACATATACACACACACATACACACTCACACACATACATACACATACACACACACAACACACACAACACATACACACACACACACACTCTCTCACACTCACACACACACACACAAACACTCACACACACACACAAGGTGTTGTGCATATAACTCTGTCCCATCTGAATGAAAAAGTGACAGAACTGATATGACTCCCATTTTTTTCCTTTCCCGTTTCAGCTTCAGAACATTCTTTCCTTATAACATGGGTATTTGGAAAATAAACGGAGGCACTAGATATGGATCTATGCTTTTCATTACCCACCCTTTCCTCCCCTCTCCCCCTGTAATTGAGCAGAGGCAAAATTCCTACCACATTTGTTGTGGGCTAAACTTTCCGTCAGGGAAGGGATCGCTTCATTAATGCCCGACAGTGTGTAATAATTTTCGCACACTTCGACGGAGCATTCCTTTTCCTTCTAACAAACCAGTTTGCTCTGTTGGCCTCTGTATTGTAGGTCAGGGTTGCAATGTTTTTCAACTTGTTTCTGGAAATAGATTTGTCAGTCGCATAGGGCTGCGATTTTTTTGTTTTAATTTATCAAATTAAGACAAAACTAAGCTAAGGGACAACAGAATGATTTGAACCATAAGTTCTCTGAGATAGGAGCCTTGCAATCATACAAGTTAAGATACCCAATAGGATTTCCAAGATTACAACCAGCTCTATAAACAAATATAATGGTGAAGGTTTGGGTTTAGTGCATGAAAACGAATATAAAGAAATAAAACATGGAATAATTTACTTTGCATGATATATTCTTATTTTGTACTACAAAGGTCCTTTTAAGGCGTGAATCTGATTCTGTGGGGAAGTGGTAAACACCTCTGGGTATTGAAAGAGCAGAGTAGTTGTGCTGTAAAGTTTCAGATGGTTTCTTATAGTCCTGCTGGCTCTCCTCGCTTTACAGTATTGTAAAGGTAAAGTGCAAAGCATATTTCAGTTATTGGCAGACCTTGTTCCTGGAACAAGATTTGTTTCTTTATCAGCTAATGTCCGAATAACATCTATGCAGAAAAAAAAATATTTTTTTTTCTTTCGGCCAATAAAAGATATCACAACCGCAATTTTTTTCCTGGGAATCGTAGGGCACTAAACAACATTTGCATTAATTCCTTTGTATTATTCTTAAATTATCATGTTTAACTATATTAAATTATGATGCGACAAGTTCGGTTTATCTTGATTGTCCCTTTTGTCCGTAACTTACTCTACCTCCGAGCTACCAGAAGCAAGCAACAGATAAGTACAACGGCTTTCAAGCACTCGCTCGGCTGCGGTGCCAGTGGGCAGCCTGGCACAGGCAGTGACCGTGGGCGGCTGTGCCAGCCCTGGTGCAGGTTCACGTCCTGCAGCCAAGGATCTCCGAAAAGGGAGCAGTGACTTGAGCTCCGGGGCTAACATCTTTCCTGGCATTGCGGGGGTTTTTGTGTCCACCCTGGTGTGGCCGAGGGCAGGACCCTCAGGAGCTGGAAGCCGGCCCCACGGGTGTCCGGCCACGAGATAAAGCTAAAATAAAAAGGACATCTATTCCTGTGCTCCGAACCCCGGAACGGGGGTCGGAAAATGCATTCTTTTATTTTCTTTTTTTTTTTGTGTAAAAGTTTCGAAATCAGGAAGGTTCAGGCTGGCCTAAGGAAGGGCATTTTGCTAGCGTTGGGGGCTGTGAAGGAAGCCGCTCACCCCTCTGCTTGTCCCCGGAGTGAGCGGCGAGGCCGAGCTGCGATTCTCCGTTTGGGACCGAAGGCTCGAGGGCCTCCCCCAGCCAAAAGCCGAGTTTGCAGCCGCTTTCCTTCGGATCCGTTTTCCAGGGGCTGCAGCCTTTGCACGGGGGGGCAGGCAGAAGGATCGACCGTCCAGGTCAATAATGCCAACTTTCAAAAGCTTCAGAGATTTCATAGGGGGAGGGGGAGAGAGAGAGAGAGAGGATCCGCGTGCATGCATTTGCCGTCAGATTTAGATATATACACGTGCATTTGTACTCAAGACTGAAAAAAAAATCACCGCGGAGACATTTTTATTTCAAAAAGGGTGCAAAACTTTCTAAATAAACATTGGGAGAGGGTGGGGGAGGGGGGCTTTCAAATACAAACAGTTTTCTCCAACAATTATGATCTTTCTGTCAGTTTCCTGTCTAAAATGCAATAACACCAGTTTTGAACCAATAGATGCTCCATACAGTAAAACGTTATCGTCGTGATCGGGTTTCATAAAATAAGTATTTAAGCAACATATGTAAACCTAACCTATCGGCCAAACCGATATTTTAACCCCTCCCCTCCCCCTCCATTCACGCTTTCGCAATTAAAAATAAGACAAATGAAGTAAAGCATCTGCGAAATCCATTAAACGTCTCTTAAGACGAGAGCGATGCTGCGATCAGGCGCTGCGCGCAGCTCCACTTCTAATCCTGATTGTTATTATTATTATTGTGAAAGCTCATCCCGAGCAAATTCAACTGCGAAATGAAAGGCGCAGCAGAAAAGTTTATTCAGATGGCCACGGTCCATCTTTCCCAGCCCCGCCCTGGCACCCTCGAACCAAACAGACAACGACTTTTCTAATTAAAGTGGAATTAGGGAGCGCAATCAAATTAGCTCACCATTAAAGCCCCTCTTTATTAAACCGTTTCCTTGCACTTGTGTGAAGCGTCGGCCCCTCCTGGAACCCGAGACGTTCAAAAGTTTACCCAGCGATATTGATTTGGCTGCGCTCAGATTTGGCTCTGGGTTAAAACTATTTACAAAGGTGCGCGTTACCTACACGTAGAGAGAGGAGAAAAAAAACAAACCCAAACCCCTTACAATTGCCTCTGACTTATAAATTGTTAAAGACAGAATAAACCCCCAGACCCGCCTCCCCCCACCCCCGGGCTCCGTCCGCTCCCAGATATGAACGCATTGCAGGAAGAGCCAATGTTTGCCCTCTCAAGATTTGAAGTGAGAAAGTAAACAGTCCAGCTGCGCCAGGGAACACTTTGCCGGGATTAGGTTTCCATACCAACCAATTTAAGAAGCTTTTACAGTTTTATTTTCCACCGGGCAACTGAACTTGGGCGGTGGGAGTGAGTTCGGGAATGGCTTTTCGGAGAGAAACCCTCCCACATCAGCAGTCGGATCCCTCAAACTGGCTTTCGGATAATTGCCTCCAAGGGACAGATGAGGTCCCCACATGTTACAATCCCCCAATGTTAAAATCAGTTTCTGCTTCTTGACCAATTCCATTTGATGCCGGGCTTCCTGCTTCCGCCTGGGAATTGTACGGCCAAGTGTTATTCAGCTAAAGATTCTTAGGACGCCCTACTGGGGTTTTGTACATTAAGCGTTAAAATACAGCGCTAAACGTGCGCTAAGAGAGCGCGTTTATTCTGATTTTTTTTGTCATTGGCGAGGTGTCGGTACAGAACCGGATTTTTAAAGTTTGATTACATGAACGCAGCGCCCTATTTTCTGAAAGGGTTTTTTTTTTCTCCCTCATTTGGTGTTTATAGAGAAAGCCGTAGGGAAATAAAGCCTTAAATATACTTTAAAAAGTCGGAGGAAGTTCCAGTGTCGAGTGGTGATCCCTAGTTCAACTAGAGCCCCATCAGATTTACAGAATCCCAACGATTAAACTTTAATTAGCTGGAGATTTTGCTTAAAAGATTAAATCGTTTCTATCTGAACAGGAATTAGGTACGCCTGGCTGCGGCTTGATAAAACGCAGGTACACTTACTGAAAGGAATAAGACTGTTAGCTCCATGTTATCATTTATTTTAATTTGGAAGACGTAAGGTCTTGAAAAATCTTAAAAATAAGAAAGAGGAATAGGTTAATTTTGACTGGAATATCACCATTTTATGATTTTTTTTTTTCATGGTGATATTTAACTTGTACTTATAAAATAGTGTTACGAAAGTTGCAATTTACTTTATTAAATTGAATTTTAATTTTGAAATATTTTTCCCTATTTGTTATTCTTTGTTTTCACACAGGATTCGTGTTCGACCCCCTAATCCGCAAGCAAAAGCTGCACTGATTTTGGAAAATAACATTTATTTATTTTTTTCTAAGTCGTCCTATGAAATGGAAATACATAAATGTTAACAGCCAGGTTTGCTATGTACAAAATGAACCAACAACAATTTTCTTTTGAAATCACAATCAGAATTATTATTAGTGGGGGAGGGAGGGCAGTTCTAGGTACACAAGTAAGAATCTCTAACATCCAACCTTATATACAAGCTTTTTATAGCTCTTCAGAGAAGATTGCCAGTTTTACAATATAATCTAAATCTTGTAAGTATGACGCCAGTTTTCTAACCCTTTGCTCACTTTAATGCCATGTTTCACCTACAAGTACATTAATAACTTAAACGTCCATTCCATAGCATTACATTCTCTTGTATATATATTTATTTATAATATTGAAGAAAAAAAAACTCACAATGCACCAAGGATATCCATGCTTAATGGTTATCAGCAACGAAGGGAGTGACAAATACCTCAACATTGAAAGTGCACTTTTTAACCTTTCCACAATTTTTATTTGTCAGCTTTGTCCAAAAAGATTGGACTCAGTGCCATCTGTCGGTATTAAATGCAATTGTGTTAGAATGCATACAAACCAAAGTTGGAAGGGACGTGTCCAAATTCAGAGTTAGCGTTCAGTTTGCGTCATTTGGCAGCTATAAACTCTCCCAGGTAAGCACTGACGAGCAGGCCCGTGTTGCCAGTCTGGCAAGAAATGCCACTTGGCCACCGTTCCACGCGGGGAGCCATTTCTGTGAGCCCCTTTCTTGCCTCACGGCTTTTCCGGGGGGTTGTTGACCATCGGGCCGTAGAGTCCATTGGGGTACACCTGCTCCTTGTGCACGCTTGATCGGTCTCTCATCAGGTCGCTGAAGGCGTAGTCCATGGGCGGGCGGAAGCCCAAGGTGGGCATCAGGCTGGCCGTGGAGTAGGGCGCCATGAAGGCCAGGCCCCTGCTGTGGGCCGAGTAGGCGAAGCGCAGGGGGTTGAGTCCCAGGTGGGTGCCCAGCGGGTAGGCGCCGGCCTCCGCTCCGAAGTGGCCGGCGTTGGGCTGCAGGGGCGAGAAGGCCGAGCGGCTGCCCAGGGGGCCGAGGGCGGGCGTCGCGGCCCCGGCGATCAGGGGCCGCTGGCTGGCGGAGGACGCGGGCTGGAGGCCGGGCAGCGCCCCCTCCCGAGCCCAGGCCTCGTCGGCGCCCTTCTCCGGCCCCCGGTGGTTCAGGATCTGCTCGATGGCCTGCACCACGTCCCCGCCGCAGCCCTGCAGCACCAGCTCCAGGACGCCCTTGCGGTGCGCGGGGAAGACGCGGGTCAGGATGTCCAGGGGGCTCCTCTGGCGCGCCGGCGAGGGCTCCTGCTCGTCCTTGTCGGCCTCGGAGCCCGAGTCGGAGCCCAGCGGGCTGGCGGAGCCCGGGCTGGCGTCGCCCTCCTTCAGCGCCTTGCAGGCGGGCGAGCCCAGGAAGGAGTCGCCGTCGCCGTTCTCGGAGCCGGAGCCCGGGCGGCCGTCGGGCGAGGAGGTGCCGGGCGCGCTGCCCGAGCCGGAGTCGCCGTCGGTGGAGAGGGGCTTGGCCGCCGCGCCGGGGGACGGCTGGGGGGTGAGGGCCCGGGGCAGCAGCGACTTCGGGAAGAGCTCGAACTTCTGCAGCTTGGAGTCTGCAAAACACAAAGCAAGGGGGGGGGGGGTCACTGGCTACAATTTGGGGGAACGGGAAACAGTGGTCCTTAAACTTCAAGCAAAGTAGGGAGACAATAAATAGCTTTCCCTCCCCAAATCAAAACCAATGAATTCAACTCCCTTTTTAACCGGAAGGAGATGAAGAAAGGCATAGGAATAATAAATACCATTCCCTCTCCCCAAACTATAGCGTTAAATAGAGACAGGTTGGTCAAGTGAATCTCTTCGCAGGCAAGTCATTCTCATAAAACAGTGCCTGGTACCGGGGACCTAAAGAGGCAAGGGCGTTACAGGCAAGCTCGGGGGCAATAGGGAAAAGGCGTTACATGCAAGCTCAGGGGCAATAGGGAAAAGGCGTTACATGCAAGCTCAGGGGCAGTGCCTGTTACCGGGGACCTAAAGAGGCATGGGCGTTACATGCAAGCTCGGGGGCAATAGGGAAAAGGCGTTACATGCAAGCTCAGGGGCAGTGCCTGTTACCGGGGACCTAAAGAGGCAAGGGCGTTACAGGCAAGCTCAGGGGCAATGCCTGGTACCGGGGACCTAAAGAGGCAAGGGCGTTACATGCAAGCTCGGGGGCAATAGGGAAAAGGCGTTACATGCAAGCTCAGGGGCAGTGCCTGTTACCGGGGACCTAAAGAGGCAAGGGCGTTACAGGCAAGCTCGGGGGCAATAGGGAAAAGGCGTTACATGCAAGCTCAGGGGCAGTGCCTGTTACCGGGGACCTAAAGAGGCAAGGGCGTTACATGCAAGCTCGGGGGCAATAGGGAAAAGGCGTTACATGCAAGCTCAGGGGCAGTGCCTGTTACCGGGGACCTAAAGAGGCAAGGGCGTTACAGGCAAGCTCGGGGGCAATAGGGAAAAGGCGTTACATGCAAGCTCAGGGGCAGTGCCTGTTACCGGGGACCTAAAGAGGCAAGGGCGTTACAGGCAAGCTCAGGGGCAATGCCTGGTACCGGGGACCTAAAGAGGCAAGGGCGTTACATGCAAGCTCGGGGGCAATAGGGAAAAGGCGTTACATGCAAGCTCAGGGGCAGTGCCTGTTACCGGGGACCTAAAGAGGCAAGGGCGTTACAGGCAAGCTCGGGGGCAATAGGGAAAAGGCGTTACATGCAAGCTCAGGGGCAGTGCCTGTTACCGGGGACCTAAAGAGGCAAGGGCGTTACATACAACTCAGGGGCAATGCCTGTTACCGGGGATCTAAAGAGGCAAGGGCGTTACATGCAAGCTCAGGGGCAATAGGGATATCAGAAAGCAAGCAGAGTCCGCACAGCTTTGGTTAAAAACAAAAACAAAAATAGAGAGACAGCGCGAACTCCCCAGGCCGCGTTAGCGGGGACCGCGGCCTTCCTCCATCGCTAGAAGAAAAGTCCTGGAAACAGCAAGCTCTAGGCCGGGCGGAAGGTGCCGCGGTGGGAACGTATTGAATGCTGCCGGGGAGGAAGGCCTCGAGGGGCGGGCGGGTCTGCAGGACAGGGGAGCCCAGGAAAGTCGGGTGCACTGCCAGCAGGGAAATCCGAGAAAGCATTGCAAAGAAATCAAGCCGAACGCCTTTCTCCTGGGACAACTTACCCAAGCGGCGAAGGCCGGCACCGGACCCCAGGAGCGCTAGGGGTCATTAGCTTGGCCTCACTTTATTTAATTCTGGGAACACCCAAACTATTCCGGCACCACCCCGGGCTCTCCCAAATGCAGTAAAAAAAATGACCAAAAAACATTGAAACCCCAGGCGCTCTCCTCGGCCTTTCTTCTTCCCTGACACCTGCCATTGCTTGGCCATGTAACACTGGGGCCTCGTCGGTCTTATCAAGGAGCAAAAAAGCGTTTTAAGCTAAAGCAGAAGACTTGGTTAGTCTGTAACATTTGCAGTTAGGAATACCCAGTGACATCTGACAAAAAAAAAAAAAAGAAAAGTTCAACTCCCCGTTTCAGCTAAATAAATAATATTACTAATCTCCAAAATGTGCTCCTGATTTTTCTTTCAAACGTAACAAAAAAAACCCCAACAACTTAATTTTAAAGTAGAAAAGTTTCGAAAGTTAGTTACTGCTTTAAATCCTAATATCGGAGCTCTGTTTTCATCCTGTACCAAGCAAGGCCCTGTATTTTATTGCGAGCCGCAGAATCGGACATTACTCTTCTGTTTTCTTTCTCTCTCCGGCAATAAACCCCCCCAAACAGACCATGAATCTGCCCCAATGCAGCACGTTTGGGCTTTCGCTCTTTCGCACTGCGCGCTATCCAAAGTGCGACTGGAAGTGAAAGTTCCTGTCCCCCTTCCCGCCCCCGTTCTTACCTGCGGTGCCTTCGCTGCAGACCGATCCGAAGACCTCGTAAGCCGGCCGGGGAGGGATGATCCCGTTGGCCGCGGCCAGGGCCAGGCCCTCCGCCGTCCCGTACAGCAGCTGCAGCTCGCGGGCCTCGTTCTCCTCCTGGGCTTGCTGCCTGCGCAGCGCCACCTGCGCGGCCATAACGCGCTGGCGCTCGGCGATGAGCGTGCACTTAGCGCACATGCAGTCCTTCCAGCGACAGTAGCGCTTGTGGCCCTTCAGCGCCGACACCACCCCGTGGTTCCGGCAGCGGGCGCACTTGGGGGTCCGCGGGTACTTCTCGGCTGCCCGCAGCAGCAGCGGGGGACCCCGCAGGAGGCTGCCGGCCACCGTTACCGGCAGCGCGGCCGCCGCCGCCGCCGCTGCCGCCGCCGCCGCCGCCGCCGCCGCCGCACTATGAGATACCTGAGGCCCCGAGGGGGCACCGGGTATTTCGGATCTCAGCTCCATCATAAGGCTTCCTCGGCCCTCCACCCTGAAATAGGAATGAAATATCCAAAGCAACTCTCTTGTGGCGAATCGCTAGCACCCAGCCCCCCCCCAAACGCAGCCTTCTCCGCCCTAAAATAATACCAAAAAGAATAATAAACCGGACCTCGTCCTTTCCGCTCAAATTGTGTTAATTCCAAAAGCGGCAGAACGCAAACCCAGATTCCTTTACCTCTCCCCTTTCATTTCAGATTTGCACTGCGATCTTCCAGTCTCCGAATTAAAGACCGAACGCAGTTCCCTGCCTTTCCCTTGCTGATCCGTCAAAATCCTTTTTCATCTATTTAAGCATCATTTTCTGTTACTGTTAAATGCCAAATGAATTTAAAACTGCTCTGCTCCTTCCTGCGTAAATGAATCCTGCTTCCTCTTCTAAAGAAATATCAATCAGAACAGAATCAGAGCTTTCGTCCTGTTTCAGCGCATCCCCTTTGCACGCACTAACTTGTATGGCTTTAAAAAAAAACCAAAACAAAACAAAAAAAAAAGCAAACGGATTTTGCATTCAATGCTAAAATTAAAAAATAAAATAAATAGCGAAACTGAAACTAGTTCAACCTTGAAAAGATCCCTTTCTATCCGATCTCCAACAGAAAGCCAGGAAAGCTCCTAATGTCCTGTGCACGCTCAGATTCTGCCTTCAGGCGGGCTCCCTGCCTTTCCCCTACCTTCAGCTTTCAAAGTTTCTGCCAGAATCTCTGCTCCCCTAATGCTCGTTACCTTCTTCTTTCATTGGGTTTGGGTCTGGGTTTTGTTTTTTTTTGTGTGTTTAAATCGTCCCCTCAAAAAAAAAAAAAAAAAGAAAAGAAAGACCCGCAGCAGCAAGAATCCCCCGAGAAAGCCAGCAGCCCTTCCAGCGTCCAGATGTAGCTTTCCCCCCCTGGAGCCAAAGTTTGAATGTGTGACAGTAACAGTGGCGGAGGGAGGCACTGCCTGCGGATCCTCAGCGCGCCCCTCGCTCGCTCGCGCGCTCTCTCTATTGTTGCGCCTCGCGTTGCCATTAGACAAAAATTTGACAACAATGTGGCGGCTGCCATTGGACGGGGGAGGGAAGCAGCGCCCTGATTGGTTTCCTTCTCTCTCTCTCTGTACAGTGTCCACCCGACTCCCTTCTCAAATAACTGTGTTTTAAGAGGATCGTAGCAGCTTCTTAAAAGGGAAGCCCATCCGAAAATCATGACAACTGCTCTCCACTTCTGGGGTTTTTGTGTGTGTGTGATTTCTGCTTGCATTGTTGTTGTTGTTGTTGTTGTTGTTTTAATACTGAATTTGGAAGCAGTTTAAATTCCTCCATGCCTCCGTCATATAGAAATGATCATGCGACAGTGGCTTGTCTGACTGTCGCATAATAAGCAGTGACCGCAGGCAGAGTCTAACGCATTTCTACATTTCTACGCGCTTTTGAAACGGCAGATGTGGGGGTTTGGGGGTTGTTTTGTTGTTGTTGTTGTTGTTTGTTTGTTTTTAGCGAGACAGCGGAGGTGTGTGGTTAAGTAGATTGGTTTTGGGGGGGGGGGGTAAGTATGATTTTTGTTTCTGTTCTCGGTCACTGTGTTCATAACTGGGAGTGAGTTTCACTGCGCGCTCGCCAGACGAGGTCCCGGGGCTCAGTGAGGCGGTAACTGTACGCACTTTCACGGGTTGTTTCTTTTTGTTTATTGTAACCTTCACCTCCAGGGCTGACGTCACCACTTGTAATCAGGACGCATTTGGGGCAAGGTTAGCGCATTCCCGTTTCCCTTCTTGAATCGCAGCGCCAGGAATTAACGCAACGCTAAGTTACCCGAAAACCTTATTTGTACTCAGCTTTCTGTCATTTCAGTGCTGCTTTTAGAAACAGAGACTATATTTCTCCGCCTCTGTTGCTGTTAGCATTATGTAGAATAAAATTAAAAAAAAACAAAAAACCCCAGGGCATAACAGAGAGTAATAAATAATCTATAGCTTATGTTGTAAAAGAGCCATTTCTAGCAGTACATCGGCATGTTGGATACGTTTTACTCTAGTGTTATAAAGCTCCGGATCCCACTGTCCAGTCTAAAATAATTGGCATTTTAAGCTCGACATATTCCCCAGATCTTCTTTTCTTGTTCCTTGTAGTAGGGGAATCCTCCTTCCTGCCTTTAGATCCTTTTGGGAATAAATGGCTGTAACCAGTCCATAATTTGACCGAGTTTATTTATATAAAACTGTTAATATTATTTATAGGATTTCTGTTTTCGTTTTAGTTAAGGCGGGACCCTTTACAAGTGTGACTCCTGCTTCTGACCAGTGCATTTTTCGTTTGAATGCCACTATAAACTCAATCAGGTAATGCATCTTTTTTGAGGAAAAAAAAATGTATGTAAAAAGCTCCTTAGGCTCCCCGGATTTAAAAATGAAGCACACTCACTACAGACAAAAAAAAAAATCGCCAGTATCTAAAGCAGGCGATGAAAGCTCCCAGCCACTTCTCCTTTTAGGTGTCATAACACTTTTATTTAATGCAAGCAGAAAGTCAAAATATCTGTCTCGGTTTTATCTGCAACCACAAATACAATTCTCCAGGGAGAATTTAGCAATGTCCTGGCTTTTGGATTGAGAATTTGTTTAATTGGGTCAAACTATTCGCACGCCTTCTACTTCCTATTGCTACCAGCTTTATTATGTGGTTACTATGCGTTTATTTTTTGTCCCCTGCCTATCGTAGTCTAACATCATTTTCATCTTTCAATAATTCATAATGACATGCAAACTACAATATATCCATTTCGCGTTTCTCCTGCCTTTTTCCGGTTAACTCTAAACAAAAAGTATCCAGTGCAAATTTGATTGCGCAATTATTCCTAAATAATTACACAGATTGCACAATATGGATGGAAAGATGTAAAATAATAATAGAGCAGGGTCTTTTATCAAAGGTTTAAATTATTTTCTTTCAGGCTTCCAGGCCTCCATGAGCAATAGCAGAGCTCCATTAACAGAGCTGCAAATATATGAAATTCTAGCCACTGCTAGACCTGGACCTAATTAAACTGCTCCTAATTTCTAGAAGCTCAGTTATAAGTTTTAACTTTACTTGCATATTTTCCATTAACGCCTATTTATATATAAACAAATATAATGCACTTTAATTCTACAATTCTTTCTGAAAATAATAGTTGCTTTTCCTAGCTACAAACCAGTGCAGTAACATAGTATTTTTTTCATAGTTTTTATTTATCTGGAGGAGCATGAGATAGTATCTTGTTATTCAAACTCTCTTATTTTGAGGATAGATAGAGATATTTTGTGCTCTTTCTACTGTTTGTCTATTACTTAACTGTTTTCCGATATCTCTATTGTAGTGCCCCTTTCAAGCTCATGGCGTGGTCTTCTGGGTCTGGTTATTGGTCGCTAATACATGACTTCAGGATAAATCAAATACAGGTTAGCTTTAAAGTTTGCTGAAGATATCACAGAAAATTGTAATTATTTAAGGTGGCCTGAAAATCAGACAATTCTCTGTTTATTTATAGCTCAATTAATAACATTCCAGCTATTGTTTTATTTCTTCTGAAATACTTTTATAAGTCCTAAAATGTTTGCTTATTTTTCTTGCAGATTTACCATCTACAGTCAAAGATTTCAGAGAAGCAAATGATGAACATAGTACACATTATATATTTATTGTGCACAGTTTGCCATCCGCAATATTACTGGTGTTATTATAAATAAGTATATTAGTATTTCTTTTTCTGGTAACTATTATGTAGTATTTTCCACAGTAATAATTTTGTTAGAATATATGCTATTGTAAAGCCATCTTTTTGACGTTTATTTCGTGAATGAATAAACTGGAGTTCAGGTGTCCACAATTTTTAAACAAAATTTATTAGCAAAGACATTTTTATAATTACTTAATAATTATGCAAACACGTGCTATCGATATTATTTTATAAAGGACAGAGAACTGCAGAAATAAAGATCTATTGTACTGTATACATAACCAAATCTGTAGATATACATTTATAAAGCACCTTGATCGTTTTTGACGTTTATAGTTTTTTATATTTTCTGTGTTGTACAGATGACTTTTTCTCTTTAAGGTCATTGATTTCGCCCCTATTTAGATATTTCACTTCTATTTATCTTTAAACGGAAGACAGATCAGGAGAAACGTGGAAACCAATACTAAGTCAGAAAAATATTCTTCTCTCTCGAAAGCTTCCTTGTATCCAGTCTAAGATCAGAACCCGGAAGGGCTGCATCACGTTAGAGAGCCACAGGGAAAGTTCGTATTTTAAAAATAACGCACGACTCAATGCACGCCTTAGTTTTATTTCATGAAAGTAATGTAATGACATTTTCCCACTGGCAGTGCGTTATATTATCTTTATAACAATGTCATGCACTTAAGTACTTCTCATATTTTAGTAATAAGAAACTAAGTAAAATAATTTTAGGCAATGTGTTTGCTCAAATGTAGACTAATTTTGGAGAGCTATTTTAATATCGATTAGATGAACTATGTAATCGATTCAGAGTCTTTTTCTTCAAATAGCCATGTTTCTATGGAAAAAGGATAGGACTTTTATTCAGAGCTTCAGGTATTTTTTATTTTTTTTATCTAAGGAATATTCTTCTTCCAATGATTTCTTGTGGAAGAATAAATACAACTCGCCGTTTGATTTGACACTGCGAATCCGATTCAGCTCCAGCACAGATTACATCGCGCCTCCTAGAAACAATTTAAAAAAAAATGCTGAAAATCACACCAGAATACAGCTGCTTTTCAACAATTATGTAAACAGATCACTGGCTAATTAAATCCTCAACACATTCTCCGAAAGAAACTTCTGTTTGTTGAGGGTAAAAATCCTGGTACAACTCCATACAATCTCAGTTTTAAAGCATAACAGACAATCTCCCCACCAGCCCCATTCCCGATTAGAGTCTGCTCGTTCTGTTTCTAGCAGGTGACAGTTTTCATGTGCTTGCTAATGTTGGTGCTCTTTAAGGTTTCAATTGTTCCAGGGGTTTGCCACTGACTTTTTCATTATTTACCTACTGAATCAGAGTAAGCAAATGCCATCTGTTTCCCTGCTGCTAGCGTCTTCACTTTTAATTATCCGCCCAGTAGCCTAATAGAGATGATATTAAACTAAATCTTTTTGACATTAAAAGTAATTATCTCCGAACCAATATTACAAAAAAAAAAAAAGAAAGAAAGAAAGAAAATTACTCCGCCTCCTTAAATAACAAAAGGAATCAAGATCTCTTTGCTGGTGCCTCCCCTTACATAGTGATGGAAATCGGAGAGAAATATATACTCTGTTATTTTAACGCTGAAATAATGATCTATTCATTCGATTTGTCAGTTTCAATGTCTCTATTATTGGTGAAGAAGACAGACCCGGATTATTATGATTATCTAGGACAGTTTATGCACTAAAAAAAAAAAAAAAAGGTTTCCCTAGCTACTACACTGTAAATAGTTTGTTTCCTGGTAGTATCAGTGCCTCGCTGATAGAAAAAAAAAAAAGTTAGAAGTGCATTATGAAATTAATTGAATTTTGGAGCATTAACCTTGCTAAGGGAAGGTATCCACGCAGAAGCAAGACGGTGCTTTGCTGCACTACTACAGAGAAATGCTGCGGCTACCAATCGTTTTGCCCTGCAAGTTTAAAAACATACAACCAAAACTGCATCTGTGAAATAATTTAACACCTCAAAGTATTGTTAGAGAAACAGTACACTTTACTGACGAATAATTAGAAAAAAATATAACAGTATTCTCTAGCAGCTGGCCTTTTTCTTGCATTACTCCCAACACGCTCCTTTAATTTATATTAAAAAAACTTCGGAGCAAGTCCTTCCACATTTATACGTTAAGCTTGTTTCATATAATCTACACTAAAACGCGTCCCATTTCCTTTAATACGTGCCAAACTGAACTAATTTTAATTGCATGTTTCAACTTTGCTAATTAAACAGAGTGGTCTAATTAAAAGAGACTAGGGAACAGTTTTAATTCAACCTTCTAACTTTTTTTTTTTTTTTTAACAATCCATTATACAACAAATCCATGGAAAAACCCGCCCTTAAAAAAAAAAAAAAAAAAAAAAGCTACAGATGACTGAGTTTTTTTTTTTACACCTTCTTATTATAGTCTCACAATGGACAGGCTTGACCCAACATATGTAACAGCACGTTTCTGCCCTCCCGGCTCCCTGGCGGGGCATTGGAAGAGGGGCTCGGAGCTGCTGTGGACCCGCCTGAGCTCTGTTGGACCCCGGGCCGCCTCTCAGGGGCTTCCCCTGCCGAAGCTGCTGAGACTATTAGGCCAGGAGAGGTTAGGAGTGGCACCTCCCGAGCACGGCAGAGCAGGATTTGGGGGGGGGGGGGGGGGGGGGGCTTACACGCTTCAGCTCTCCCCCAAGTACTCATTAGGTTGTTAACCTCTGGTGCACATGAAAGGGGCCTGGGATGGTTCTCCCCGTGAACAAATGGAAGCGTCGCCCTCCAGGCGGCCAACAAAGCCTTAAAATAACTGCCCAAAAAAGGCTTTACTTGTTACTCTAAAGTTTCTTTTATTTAGGCAATTGTGCACATACGCAGGGGGAGGAAGGAAAAAAAAAAAAAAAGATAAATTTGATGGTGTCCCAATACTTCGCCCTTCATCAATTTGTCACCCGTTCAGATAAGAGGTCGCAGTGAAATTGCTTAACTGTGTGTGGATAACTCCTCAACTTTTAAGACGTGAAGCTATTGTTTTGATACCATAAAAGGGAGGAAGGAAGCAGAGAGAGAGAAGAGGAGAAATGTGTCAGAGAGGGGAAATCCTCCTGCCCGTATGTTCTCAATTATATTTTTTTTCCGGAATTGGATTTTAAGAGTCTGCCGGAGAACGATTCGTGAGGTTTTTTCCCTTCCTTCTCGGACTGCAACGATTTAACAGCAATCGGCCAGATTCTTGCACCGGGAAAATCCGAAATCTCCTTTCAAACCACCGAGGGTTTGAATGCAGGAAAGGCACATTTTTTTTTTCCAGCTGCCAGTGGGGATCGAGCTGGTGGGCATGCAGCAAAAAAAAAAAAAAAAAAGAGAACTATTCCGACCTGTAATCTTTTCAATTAAGAAAGAGAAAAAAAAAATGAATACCACTTGTCAGCAGTTTGAGAGAGCGCTGTCCCTGTCTGGTAGGGTTACAAGCAGCTCCCACCTGCGATTTGGTTTCTCGCTGACCCCTGAGCCTGCCTTCTAATCACCCTGCAGTAACAGCGGCTTCTGGTCTGAAAATAGTAAATAAAAGTCTTCTAAAACAAACAGGCTCACCTTTAAAGAAAATCCTTCCTCTGCTCTTCTATATAATAATGCTCTTATTTCTAATTGACGGATTGCCAGAGAAGGGCTCGCAACGAGAGGCATTCCCACAGCTATTGTATGGATTTTAGGCTCTTTAAGAGCATTGCTTTTTTTTTTCTGTCTTTCTTTCTTTCTTTCTTTCTTTTTTTTTTTTTTCCAGCCCCCTCGGGCATGGATTAAAGCGACAGACAATTTTCTCTTCGCACCTTATTGCTGGTTAAATGCACTTGGAGGTAACGTGAATAGGGGGCCCTTTAAGAGCAGCCTAAATGAGTGTTTCCCAGTCACCCAGCTAAAGGTGGAAGAGAAGCAACAGTTAGGAACAAAGTATTAAAGTTTACAGGAGGAGGAATAAACAAAACCCCCTTTTGATCGGGGTGAAAGTTATATCATTTGCCCCAGAAGCGCCAGGGACGCCTCGGCTCTTCTTAGGGAAATATCAATATTTATTTTTTTTTTGAGGAATCGAGCCATACGGTTTGCCTTTCCTTTAAATAAGTTGTCCCAGGTTTGCTGGAAATCCCGTCTCTGGTTTTAGAAATTGTATCCCCCAGCCTTTCCCTGACATGCACGCACAATATTACCTGCTAGAGAAGCAGGTCGTCCAGTGGTTAGTCGGGGAAAAAAAAAATCATCCCGTTGCGCTAATTTAGTGCATAAGGAGCAGGACAGTTCATTAAAGGCTTCTAGTTCAGCTACAAACACTCCGACGGCTTATTAATTGTATTTTATATTCCGCTGCTCTTTACTAACTTCAAACACATGGTAGAAAGGATTTGCTGTTTTGTTTCAGGTAAAACCTAATAATTAAAATTCAAACCCCGTCCCATACATCTGCTTCGCCTTTGCCAAATGAATTGAAGGGGAAGAGAAAAGAGACTGCATTGAGATCACAGATGGGGTGCAGGTTTTTGGAAGACATTTGAGAAACACTATTGTGCAAAATCAAAACTCAATGTGTTTCTCCACAAAGGGGTCCGCTTTAAGCCCCTCGACTTGTATTGGACTTGTTTTTTAAACTTGAGGTGCTGCACACAATGAGCTGCCACCTAAATGTCACAACCACTCTGATTCCAAGTGTGTCTCGCTGCGAGGGGGGAGGGGCGGGGAGTGGAATCAGCAAACCCATCATTAGCAACGTTACTCGCCCGGATCCAGCTCCCTAAGACAATACATTTTAACATTTTTTAAGTTTTCCTGGAAATTGATCCAATGAGTGCAATGTCTACGGATTGGCTTCGGTGCGAATGACTTGGTTTAATTAATTCACAGGCACATACATTAGACAGCACTATAAAATAGATACCTTATGTACGTGCCGGTGGATTCATATCTTCTCATTGTGCACAATTTGTTGCAAAACTTTCATTACGGCGATCTAACTGAACCTATCCGAATAAAGTAAAGAGAAACAACGCGCGGATTTGTCTCGCTTTCACCTGTTTATATAAAAATGCGATTAATCGTGTTTTCTTCCTGCATTTGCAAACGAGAGAAGGGGACGGTTTGGTGGAAGGGTCTGGGGCCAGACCCCAGTTCTCTCTAGCGGTGGGGTTGGCGAGGTGGTGCACCAGGGCTGTAACTGGGTTTTTGGGGTTTTGTTTTTTTTTTTAAGGTAAGGGTCCCCTTGAGCAGCCCCCATTAAAACAGAGGGATTGCTCCTCTGGCTCCGCGGCTGTCACAGTCGGCTCGGCTCGGCTCTCCTCCGTTTTCATATTTCAGTGGCCGTAGGGAAACCCAGGGGTTGTTTCATTAGCAGAAAGCACGAGATTAAGCTTTTTATTTTTATTCATGATCATGACAGCCCCGCTTGGGTTTGCTTAAGGATTTTTCTTTGGAATGATGTTTGTTGCCGTAGTAGCTCATGGGCTTAAAACTCCACCAGGAATGTGGTGGATAAATACAACCTGCTCTGAAGAAACACATTGACAGTGTCCTTGGCGTAATAGACTGCAGTCTAAAAGTTCGTAAAAATCCGTGCTGGTCATTTACCAGGTCGCTTTAATTAACATGGACTGTTTATTGTAATTCTAGTTTTAAAAAGACGATGTACACATGCTGCAGACCATAATTACATTTCAACTCTAAATTCAATGTATTCTAAATGATATGTACATGTATTACACATTATGTATTTATATTTTTATATGCTTTTGCATCAATTAGTTACACTCAATCGATAAATGCAAATATTGCAGCTAAAATCATATATATCTAAATATATACACCCACCCACAGAAATGAACAGTCCGGTTAAGGAATGTAGTCAGACTTTATCTGAACAATCCACCTTGCTCAGGCTAGGACTTTATCGCTATCTTGCAATAAAGTAACTTACAATTTTATCCAAAATACCTCCCGGGACAACTGGGTAAGACTTGACCGTAGGCGAGCTCATTATAGACCGCGATAAACTGGAGTTTTCATTAAAGATCAAAGACGTATTTACCTCTCTCCCTTCACATGGCTACAATTATTCCGATAATTTCTTAATCGGAATAATGTTACTAAAAAATATTTTTAAGGACTTGCACTTTCTGCAGGACCTGCTACTTTTTCACTTTGAGCGCAGTTTGCTAACAAATATGGATTCAGGTGCCAAAAAAAAAAAAGACTCGAAATTGAGAGATGAGAATAAAGTGCAATGCTCGGATTGTCCTTATTCTACTTTCACTAGGGAAATTTATTAAAATTCCCACATTTTGCCCTTCCTTGTACCCGGTGAAGATATTTAATTTAGATCCTCGGAGCAATGATATTCGTTGCTACTCGTGTTTTTTGTACTCCTGTCCTGGACATATTCAAGTGCCCTTCCTTTTTCCCCATTTCTTTGAGAGAATCTCTTAGGTAAAATATAATGCAATGCATTTTACTCGGTATCTGGGATCTGTTTCTTGTTTTTCTCACCATAGACACTGAAATGGGACTTTTTCATTTTGCAAGATCGAATTTCATTATCAAGAAAGCAAACATTCAAATTACAACATTCAGATGTACAGGGATCAGGAAACGGATCAGATTTTTTTTTTAAGGGAAAGGTGAATTGTAACTATACTTTGAGAGTAGGTAACAATCAATTTATTTAACTGACTTTCTTGCTGATAATTTCTGGGAAAATGAAAACAGGAGTTTGGCCATGGCGGTTTCCTTCTCCGATGTCCTCGTCAATCTGGAACAGAATATACTTACGTTACAATGTATAATACAGTTTTAGAGTTTAATCCGTTCCTCCTTTGAAAGTTTATTTGGGCACCGAAAACCCAGACATCATTGTGATAAATATATTTCCTGCAAATCATGTAACTTTTACTTTTTTTTAAATAAAAATGTACACTTGTTTTTGTTTATGGGTACATATATTTTGATTTTCAAATTTGCATTATGTTAACGTTTAGATCTATTATTTTTTATAGCTTTTAAGGGGGAGTAGATTATTATGTTGTGACAATAAATAAGCAAACTATTGGCTACTGGACTCTTGTGTGCAGGAAACAGCGCAGTATCCAATAAGAAGGGTTTTAACGCCATCTCGGAAGGTAACTTTAAACGTTTCTGAAAGGCCGCCTTGGCTCCATCGTCTGCAGGTTTACAAGAGTAAAGAATAACTTTCTGCCGCAGCCCTCTCCATAGGCTCCAGCGCAAACAGAAAGCGAGAAGGAGCTGTTTGGGAGCAAACTGTTTAAGATGTAAAGACTCTGGCGCGGCAGCCAGCCCCGCCGAGGGCTCTGAGAAAGTCAACTTTGCTTGACCCCGCAGGTTACTTTCGTCTGAGATTCCAGTCCGAAGGGTCTGAGGCGGATCCGTGGGGAATGAACCCCACTCTCTCCCTTATCCTGACGTCAGGCGGGCACATGCGGGTCCACCAGCACAACTCCTCGATGTCCAGCATTTCTATGCTGTTGGGGGTTGGGTGGTTTGTTTTTTTTAAATTATTATTATTATTATTTTCTTAAAGAGTAGGAATAATAAGCGTGTACAGGTTCTATGAAGCCCCTTGCTTTCTTATCCTGGCATTTACGCTGAGGCTTTCAAGTAAAGGTGGAAAAAACCAAAATAAAATAAACGAATTTGCGCTGTTAGTTCACGTTTCTGCCTTGGCCAACGTTAGTCTGCTTTGTGTCCTTTATCCTATTCTGCAGGGAAAATGAATGCGCGTTAATGAGAGGTAGCCGGGAAGCGCTCCCCGCTCTCAGGTAGGAGGCTGCGGGCTCTTTTACTGTAATGACCGTTTCTGAAGGTGGATTAGTGCCGGGCACCGGGCAATCTTGTTACAACTTGCTCACATTTACCCAGGTTGTGCTCATTTACTGCAAGGCAAGCAAGGCAGCCTCCAGGACACAAGAGATCAGGACTGCCCGGGGCCCTGGGGTCCCGTCCCACAGGAGAAGGCCCCGCGCTCTGGAAGACTTTGCGCAGCTTCTGATGGAGGTGCAGCCGGGCCCTTCCTCTCCGCGCCTGCCTCAGGCCCCGCGCTCTGGAAGACTTTGAGCAGCTTCTGATGGAGGTGCGGACCGGCCCTTCCTCTCCGCGCCTGCCTCAGGCCCCGCGCTCTGGAAGACTTTGAGCAGCTTCTGATGGAGGTGCGGACCGGCCCTTCCTCTCCGCGCCTGCCTCAGGCCCCGCGCTCTGGAAGACTTTGAGCAGCTTCTGATGCAGGTGCGGACCGGCCCTTCCTCTCCGCGCCTGCCTCAGGCCCCGCGCTCTGGAAGACTTTGAGCAGCTTCTGATGGAGGTGCGGACCGGCCCTTCCTCTCCGCGCCTGCCCCAGGTCGTTCTCTCCCTGATTGCAGAAGCCACAAACAGATCAGGGCCGCCCTGTCCACCCTCAGACATTAATCTGCCTGGATGTTGCATTCCGGTGATGCTGATTAAGAGAGAAAGTGCTGGCAACTCCCAGGCTCCGGTTTCTTTCTGTGCGGGTGAATAACCCTCGAAATAACCCAAAACGCTGCGTGTCCTGGCTCTGAGCGAGCAATGGATCCAACCCCAGAGTCGTGCTCGGCAGCTGAACTGCTGCTTTTCGTTACCCGGAACGAGATGGTTGGCAGAGTCCTTCGTCCTCAGAAAGGCCATGGCCGACTGAGAACTTCTGCAGCAGAAAATCTTCTGAAATCCGAACGCAAGCCCAAGGATGCAGCTCCCGGAGGCGCTTCCTCCCGTATTAATGCAACCCGTGAGAGCAGAACTGCCTTGCGCAACTCGGGCTCCTGCAGGGCATTGGGAGGAGGCCGCAAGGGATGGTTTAGCAGTTTGGGGTTTCAAGGAGTTTGTGCCAAAGCGGCCTCAACGTTCAGAGCCCCATAATCTTCCTGAAATCAACAGGGCGCGCAATCGCATTTCTAAAAGTGTTGAAGTAAAGCAAAGAACGATTTCTCTTTTTGTTGTACTTTTGGTCACCTTTAATACTTGCAGGATAACGACCTTCACGGATGGTTGCTGCTTTCCTACATCCAGCGCAAAGGAGCAGGATCCAAGCACTGACTCCAGTTCTGCCACCATTGGAACTGGACAAAAAGAGAAAGCCCCACAGAGGGGTAAATCTGTCCAGGCGGTGGGAAGCAGCCCCTCTCACCCCCAGCACCCGGGGGCGGTGCCACCCGCCCTCTCTGATGGCTCAGTTTACCCCATCCCCACCCCTGCTCATGGGACACAGTCAAATATCTCCAAACTGAGCTGAAAATCTCCTTTCTTTTTTCAGCACAAGAAAATAGTTCCAGATATTCCTAGACAGAGAATTGGGAGGGAGACGAAATCGCCTTGGTTCCCCTGAAAATCTTTGCCCTGGGCATCAATCTTCCACCCAGGAGGGAGACCTAGCCAGAGCCACTCAGCATGGCGGATGCATTCTCTGCTCATTTTAAGGTTGAGTTAGACCAGTGAGGTTTCAATGATTAGATAATATCTCTCTTTAAAAAAAATGATTTACAGAATATTTCCATCCAGCCTGAATCCCTGCAGGCTTTTTCAATGTGATACCAGAGAGAGAGGACCTCAGTCACCTCGGGGTGAGCTGGCGGTCCATTTCTTGTGCCTGGACGGAACAAATGGAAGCAATAGTGAACGGTAGAATTATTATTATTACCCAGTTACAGGTGCTATGTTCTATTCTATGTATACCCCGTCTTAAGGCTCGCTGTAACCAGTTAAAAGATGGACAAACAGCGACAAGGGGGACAGAAACGGATTTACCCAAAGCCAGGGAAGGAGCTACCATAGCTCCGGGGCCTGCTCCTGACCCCCGCACTTCCTCTCGCTGCTCAGTTCTGGGTTTTCCTGCGACTCCACCGCGTTTGCTCTTACCAGAGGGCTCTGTACATTTTGACTTTTTATAAAGAAATAATTCTAGTTTCAAATGTCTCTATAAGTGCCAGGGCTCTAGCGAGGCCCATTCCTTTCCTTGGTTTTTGTTTTTTTTTACTGAATTGGTCTCTGAATAATTCCAACTGTGTATAATTCATTTCCTGCTAAAGAAATGTCTAGATAATTACAATTTAATTAATTTAAAAAATCAGGAGTGGCATGGAATTGGTAAACAGGGGACAGTTATTTATCCTTTAAAATATCAAAAAAGATATAGCAGAATTAGAAATGGTACAGAGAAGGGCAACCACAATCTTAAAAGGGATTGAACGATTCCCCTATGTGGAAAGGCTAAAGAGGTTAGGACTCTTCAGCTCGGAGAAGAGACGGCTGAAGGGAGATATGACAGAGGTTGTCTACCCTTTGAAATAAAACTAGGACTGGGGGAGTGGGATGCCCTGAAGCTGATAGGTAGCACTTTTAACTCTTTATTTATAATTTCAAGTTACAGAAAAACCAAAACAAATCTCAAGAAGAAAAATTTAAGAACTGAAAAAAATACAGGAAAGAAGAAAATTAAATATATACCACTCTAATTCAAGTCCACAAAGTAAAGGGGATAACCCAAAAGAACTATAAACATTAAACATAATTCCAAGGGCTGAACCTCTTGTGGATACATAAAAAATGTGAACACAAACTTGTTCAGAGAATTAAGATGTAACAGTCGGAAGTGACACAGATTAGCCTTGCTACACATACTTATCACCTCAGAACAAGGTCAGCATATAGGAAATATCTTTATACTTAATATAACATTTGCAGGGAAACTTTAAGAAAAATAATTGCCCAAGCTGTAAAACTCTAGGTCTCATCCATAGAACTGTGTGTTTACGCCTTTTCTGAGTTTGTTTTGCCATATCTGGAAAACCTTTAACCTTGTGTTGGAGGAGAAAAACTTTACTATGGTGTTTAACGTAAAGCTTTCAAAGTCAGTCTCTATCCAGCTCTAATACCAAAGAACGTAATTAGCGTCAAAGATTTAGCCATAAGAGAATCTGAAGTCTCCAGCAAGGTAGTTAAATCCAGATTATTCTCAGGAATAGGAGACGATTCCTGTTGTCCAGTCACAGTCTCTTCTTTTCTAAAAGGAGGAGGGAAATATATCTAATAAATACCTTCCAAACATTTCTTTAGCAGACAGCATTGGCAGTTTAGGGAATTTAACAAAACAAATTATTTCTCCTTCTAGAAATATGAGTCTTCTCCAATCTAGTTGACAAGCAAGTATTTCCTTTGACCACCACCTCTGGTAGAGTATTGACCTGTTCCACTCTATTTTGCAAACCAGCACTTTGCTGATCAGGGTCTGAATTAGAATTTTTCAAAGTTCTAAATTCTTCTCAACTAGGAGGTGTCAAATGAGACACAATAGTATTATCCAAACCCTCTGTGGTGTCCCAAATAGATTCCAGGGTAAATACAGGGGGGTCTCACCATAGAGGAACTCGTCTGAACAGTTTGAAGCAGCATTAAAATTGGCAACATATTTGCAGGAGATAACTCTTGACCAAGTCCACCTTTTTCCCTCTGAACTCGTAACTCATCCAAGTCTCTGGTGTTATTCCTGCCCAATGCCACAACATCAGTGCTTCCCGCCATACTTCCTGCACTCAAAGAAGATGCCGGAACAGCATCAGCCAGCGACTGTGGCATGGAGGCTGTATTTGCAGAGCAGCCTTCAGAGGCATTCTCATCTCTGGGCTCAGCGAAGCCCATAAAGCCTGGGGGAGCACAGCTTCCCCTCCCAAACTCCCCAACAGCTCTCCTTCCAGTAACATAGAGCCACAGACAATGTGGACATCCATTGGCCACAACTGCGTTGGTACAGACGGGACTGCAGAGTAAGCCCCTAATCTTTATAAAAGAAAAATCAAATGACCAAAAAATAATTAAGGAAAAACTACAAACGGGCAGCAGAAGATCAACAAGCTGCGGGCAGCTCAGTTGCCATCTTAAGATCCCATAGAGAGCATTTTTTAAATTAATTGGATAAAGTTTTTTTTTCACTCAGTGCACAAACTGTGGAATTTGTTGCCAGGGGATGTGGTGAAAGAAGTTAGTGTACCCGTGTAAATTTACTCAGAACCCTTACTTATGAGGTTTATAAATAGCATATACTTGAGAATCTGCTATTTATGTGTAGATGCTCATTTTTATGCATGCGGCCTTTTAAAAATGTACCTTTCAGGTATTAGTGTGGGATGTTAAACAGGATGAGCAGAGGATTGGTTCACGGCAGACACTACTTGGTGCACTCTGTTGCCCGTTATGAAAAACACACGGAAAATAAGAGAAGACAACATTTTCTATTCAGACAGGATACTAATAATACTTTACCACTGACTGTACCACCTTGGAAACATCTGCACAGCCGCCTTTGGGGGTGGAAAGTCTGGCTCCCAGTACTGACATCCAACAAAAATGCCAGTTTCTAAGGGGGAGAAATGGAGTGTGCGAGAAAAACAACATCCTTTCTATTTGATCTTTACAACCAGAATTGTCAAGTTGTTCATTCCTAAGTCACAGTAAAACAGCTGATATCCAGCTTCCATATAGTTTGCGTCACAGATGTCGCCTTTTAGACGACTGCATTCAGAAAGATGTAGCAACAGTCACTATGCACCAGAAAGCAGATACCTGGTGTGCAGGAGGAAACTGGGACCAGGTGTCCTGGGTGTAATTATTTCAGCAATAGGCTAGTGATGCAAGTGGTACTGATTTCAGCAGAGATTTAATTATCGACGATTTTTCTTTAGCACTTTTCAACAACTCCCTAACTCTATCCATCCAGCGGTATGAGAACTTTGCAGCCCGAGGAGTCCTCCAGCAGATATTGGGGCAGGGGATGGGGGAGGCAGAGAGGTAGACAATGGCCCCGGGCTCTATCTACCCTGTTCAAAATAACTGATCTGATAAGGGTAAGGTCATGTTCAATAGTGCTCCAAATCCATGTGTGTACACATTTTGTCCTTGCTTCTTTTTATTGAAATGGCTCAGTAACTGAATAAATGCTTTTATAGCAGCAGGCCTGCATGGATGGTGAATGCATGATTGCTGTATTCAAAGTGCACTGCAGCTTATTTACCCCTTGCTGCTCTATGAGTATGCCAAAGTGTGTAAAAAAAATGTTTAATGTCAATTTTTTGTTTTCTGAAGGTTCACAGGTGTATACTTTGACATTACATATCCTGGATTGAAAATCTCCCTGCTGCTGTCTTGTATATGACTTATTGTTTTTATTGTGCTTAGTATGTCTGTCTATTGTTTTATTGATTTTATGTATTTATGTTTTATTGATTTTATGAATGTTCAGTTGTAAACTGCATAGGAATTTTGATATGCAGTGTATACATTTTTAATAAATAAATAAGAGCAGGAAAATGACACAGAAAGGTTTGTCCATTCTAGCTAGTGCCTGACACATGGCTAAACAAACTACCCCCTTGTAGAATCAAGTCCCTGTACAGATAATGCACACACTGCTATTCCTCTCTTCCTGATGGTTGCCTATGTGCAGAGGCAAATGCACCTCACTGCTGCCACTGTAACCTAATCAGACTATGCTAAAAATATGCTACATCACAGGAAATATTAAAAACAAAAGCCAAGCTTCAATGACAAATCAAACTGAAAATTACACAGTATTAGGGGATGTGTTTATGCCTTCACTCTGACAGTGCCAGAGAGAGAGAGAGTTTCACACCTCCTCTTGTAGGAGCACAGTGAGGCAGATTTTTTTTTTCTTATAAGAAGAAGTGCCATGCTGAGTCACACCCATGGTCCATCAAGCTCAGCATCCTGTTTCTACAAGCAGACAGAATGGGTTACTTGGAAGCACCCAGCAGCTCCTAATGGGGGAAGGTGGCAATCCCCAACTCTACCTGGCTAATTGTTCATGGATCTGAACTTCAGAAATGTTTTAAAATCCATCCAAAGTCTTGACCTCATCCTCCGGCAAACAATGTGCTTGCTGAAAAAAACCAAAACCCTTTTAAAACCTGAAACCTGTTACTTTTCATGGAACGTGCCCTAGTCATATTTAAAAGGGTAGATAACTGTTTCCTATTTACCTGTTCCAGCCCACTCATGATTTTATAAATCTCAATCAAATCCCCTTCTCAGTCTCTTCTTCAAGTTGAAAACCCAAATCTGTTTAGCCTTTCTTCATACCCTTTGCCAGGTCTGTTGAATCTTTTTTGAGAAGGGCTGAGTGGGACTGCACAGTGCACATGGCTCTCATGTTGTTTTTGCACTCTGGCTCCATAATAAATTATGATATTCAGAGTTTTATTTTCCTTTCCAAATAATTCCTAACACTCTACTACTACTACTACTACTACTACTACTCCTATTCTGACTGCAGCTGCTGCACTGAGCTGAAGATTTCAATGCATTGTCCCACAAGGTCTTCTTTTCCTAAGTGGGTAACTCCTAATATGGGACACAATAGTCCATAGGTAGTGAGTGAGTAGCCTGCATAGTTGCAAAGTAGACAGATTCTTTTACCACGCATACTTTGCAGCTAATGCTCAAAGAAAAACACTTGGGTAGATTCTCTAGGAAAACATGCTAGCAAGAACCATGCATGTGGAAGGCACCCATGTGGGGGTGGAGCACAATGGGGGACCCTGCTGAGACTGCTTTGCACTGTCACCATCCGGGAAAAAGTGCACCTAGCTCTGGGAGCTTATACCACTGCTGGCCCACTTCCCAAAGAGATAAGAGGAGAAATGTGTGCAGGCCCACACTGTGGCCCCCAGGATCTGCAGCGATGATGAGACCATTCCTCTGCTCACAGGCCCCCAGGGATCTTGTACCACTGCTGCAGCAGCAGTCAGGGCAAAGTGGATTGCAGCCTTTGGGATCTGGCGTCACCATGTGGTGGGAGTGGTGCACTCTCCCTCCAGTACTTCTCTCCTACTCCCCTTCCCCCATCCTCTCCTTATCATCCTTCCTGCTTTCTACGCTGCTTTCTCTTAATTCCTCCCTCTCCCCATTCTCCCTCCTTTTCCCCTAACCCTCTTATCCCTCCCTTCTCCAGGGCAGGAGAAATCCTGGAATTCACAGCACTAGGGGCCTAAAATTCAAAAAAAAAAAGAAAGAAAAACATAAAAACATAAAATAAAAAAAAAAAAGAATAAGGAAAGAAGCCCAAAAAAAAAAAAAAGTCACAAAAAAAAGAGTGAAAAAATTAGAAGAATTAAAGGAAGGAATTTCCCTGGCTCTTAAAAGTCTTCAACTGATGCCCACGCTTTCTAAATATATTTCCACCCCAACCCCTCCCCCTTCAAGCAGTAGTGAGAGGAGAAAACACTACTGCTTGAAGATGCTGCTATTTTTATCTTCACATATCATTGGCCCTTGAAGAAGGCTTTTCAGCCGAAACGCGGTCCGTGTCGGGCTTGACGCTGTGCATGTCCTCACGTCCATGTCTCTGCTACTTCCTCGAGAACATAAAGCTAAGTGCTAAAGTTTGCAATGCTACTAAAAACCTAAGTGCCTAAATTTGCAACGCTACATAGCTTATGATGCGCCAATGGGCTATTTTATTGTTCACTTGTACATAAGAAAAATCTTAAAAAATATTTTGGACATTATTTGACCGATGATTATACCGCTGGTATACTACTGCTAATTAGCATCAGTTATGTATGCCTTGTATGAGGTCTGCTGATAACTAAGATCACGCTGTGTACTTACACTATTATAGAGCTCTACTTTTGGGATTCTAGCTGATTTATTTTCTGAATGAAAGTTGAGCCATTTGCTTGGAGGTGAGCTTCTGGGGCTGGTTTTTGACAGAAACATTTTTGGGAGCTGGGTATGCTTGGAGGCAAGTTGCTTATTAGAGGGATGACATAAGGTTTTAACCATGGTTTTTAACTCTGAATCATGTTTGAATTTTGCCTGGGTTGTCTTTACTGTTTTCTTTTGCTGTAAATTTTATTATTTATTGTTTACTGTGTTGATTTGCTATGGGAAAATTCTTTTAATTATGGTGGAGCTGCTGAAATTAAATTTTGCTACATATGTGCAGTCTCTTTTTTTGCAGTATGCCTGTTAGTAAAGGGTTAGTAAAATGCTATTCCCTTAGGGTTAGATTTTAAAAACATATGCGCGCATGTTACAAAATCTGGGGCGGCGTGTGCAAGGGGGGGGGGTGTAGAATTTTGCAAGTTTTGTGTGGCAAACCATCGTGGCCTTCCCCAGTTCTCTCCCAGTCTGTTCCAATTGAGCGAACTGGGAGGGGGCTTCCCTACCACCTACCCTAACCTCCCTTCCCCTCCCCACCCCCCTAAAAGTTATGTACCTTCAGGGGGGTTTTTTTTGTTTGTTTTTTAAGTTGCTGCTCCTCTGGAGGGGAAGAAACTGCCGGCGTGCGCTTCCCCAGCCTAGCGGCAAATGGCTGTGGTACCAGCGCCTCCACCCCCACCCCTAGACCGCCTCTTTTCTTCGGCCTGGCTCTTGTGCATGTAACGAGGGTTAGGCGCACAAGTTGGCCCCTTTTAAAATGCGCGTGAGGCCTGGCCACACCCATAACCCCCGGTTTCGATGCGCGTTGGCCATTTAGTGTCTGTTTTTTTGAGCCAGAGCAGTTGAACTAATTTTTGGGGATCCTCAACAAGCACTCACTGAAGGGATGAGTGCTTCAGTGGAGAATTAATTTTTCATTTTAGTTTGAATTTTTCTGGCTGGTTTTTCACCTATAATAGATATTTTCTGATTATATTTTTGGATTGTGGGTTCTTCTCTCTACACTGGGTGGGCTTTCTGTTTACAACTAGATTCTTTGACTTGTGTAATTATGACTATGTTAATTGCAGTTTTTGTCTTTCAATTCGGTGGCATGAGTCTGAACTAAAGTTAGGTTTTAAAATGTTAACTAGCAGAGGTACCTGTTCTGTGCATGTGTGTGGGGCATTAGCATCCGCCCATGTGTGGGTGGTCGTGGTAGATCTGTTTTGCTATGGGAAGGTGTGTGGATGTGCGTTTTTGCTTCTTTCAGCAACTTGAAGAGAGCTGAAATTGAACCTCTGAGTTGCTGGCTGGCAGCCTGGTTGCCTGGTGCTTGGCAGCTGATTCAAGGGCTGATTGGTTAGCAAGAGACTTTGATACCAGACCAGGAATCCAGGATACCCTTCGTATGAATGGAATGATTCCATGGTTCAAAAAACTTGCCCATCCTTCTGTTAGATATCTCATTGAAACAGTGTTCAATATAGCAACAAAAAGGTAAGCTAATAAATTAGTCTTATTTGAAGCTTGATTTTTGGTGTTAATACCTCTGTAAAAACTGATCAACAGCCCCCGATGAGCTGGTTACCCCTCACAGGAAAAAGTTGGACAATCCTGCTGTAGAACATTAATACTCCTTTTATAGGAGCATGACAGACACTGGATTTTACTACACAGAATGTGTTTTATATATATATTCTCTCTCTCACACAAAGAACAAATGTGGCAATATTCAATGCTCATCAGACTATTCTAACAATGTCAAATTATCGACATCTCAGGGATGTGGAAAAGGAAAAAGTGATTCTTCTGGTTTTATCAGAAAATATATCTTTGAAAAGAATCTTGGATTAGAATAGGTTTTATAATCCACAACCTTTTCATGTATCTTCATATGACTTATTATTATGCAAACATTTTCCTATTATAAAATCATTTCACCATCTCTGATCATTTGTCTGAGTAAATGTCCTTTTATCTCTAATAATTTTTTTGTAATAATTTGAAACATTTCTTAACAGGATGTGTCATACAGAATGGCCTGACGGCTTTTACAGAGTGTGCTGTTCATTTTGCCCCTGGTTCTCACAGACAGTAAACCTGCAGCACTGAAACAGCTGCTCTGCAGCCACTGCACTGTCATTTAGCCATCTTTTGCAAACTTAACTGAATTTGTGACTCTATGAAAATTCCATGAATACCTCCAAAAGCTTAGTAATGGCGTAAAGACTAGGGTGACCACTTAGCTCTCATTCCAAATTGGACAAGTTGAGCTAGTCCTGGTTTTACCCCATTGCCTGCAGGGAAATGTAGCTCTGATTTCCGTAAGTAGGACATCATCTCCCTGCAGGCAATGGGGGTAAAATCAGCATGGGCTCAGCTTATTCCCCTGGGCATGGAGCTCTATGGTCACCTAACTACTAATGTTAACCTTTCATCATGGGTAGAGCTGCCAACTGGCTCCAGATTTTCAGGCCAGGTTGATCCAGTCCTGCTTTTACTCACCTGCATGCTTGCTTTTTTTTTAGGGAATGCAACAGAGAAATCAGAATAAGTCCCTGCATACAAAATGGGGTAGAACCAGTCCTGAAGATCTGGAACCAGTTGACAACCTTTATCATGGGCCATATGTTATTAATTAGGATGTATTCACAACAGAAGCTCTTATAAGTAGAATCCACTGAATAAACTGACAGGAAACATAGGCACAATGAAGGAAAAGGTAGAAGAAATATCAGTTGTTTGGGAAATAAAGGTTGTTTGCTTTATTAGCTTTTTTTTTTTTTTTAGGATTCTTCCATCACTGTAAGAAATACATATTTTTTTGGTACAGAGATTTTTTTTTTTTTAACATACTACTTTTCTGTCATATTTAAACTTTTGGTTCACTGTTTCCTTTTCAAAGGTTTTTTTTTAAACTGCTTAGTTTATTAAAAAAAAAATCTTAATCTTACTTCTGCTTACATCTAGGTTTTATACACAGGATTAAATAATGCTTTGTCAGATTATAATGTCATAAACTCCAGGATATTTTAAACTCTATCCCAGTAAATTGTAGGATTTGCAGTATTGATTCTCTCACTGAGAAATTAGGACGTCAGTAAGCTTTGGTGTGAGTTCAACTATTGGGCTTGGACAAAACTGTCCCACTGCTCATGGACCTCTTGGTCTCCTGAGTGGAACAACTATTAAAGTGGATCCATTGTGTCTAGAACTAACTAGGTAGGATCTCCTTTGAGATAAATCTGATCAAACCAGCCCAAACAGAAGAAGATCTTAAGAGTTTGTGCTTTGATTGGTAAATAGAAGGAAGACCAGAGTTCCCTTACTGCTGTAGGAAAGGTGCATGCAGTGCAGGTGGGGGAAACACTGAAAACCAAGAACCTTAAATTGACACTGAAGGAACACGGAAATCATCTCCTAACTTAAATTGGCTTCCTTTTTAAAAAATCCATCTGGATCAAAGATTTGATCAGAAAACAAAGCTCCTCACTGCTTCAAAGCAGGAAATCAAGAAAGTCCTATACAGCAGATGGCTGTCCAATCCAGGGGTGGGGGAAATTGATAATCTGCATGCACAAGGACACCGATCCAGATCTTGTATCTCCCTAAAGAAACATTCAACATTGGTCATATCGGAGTCTTAAGCATTGTGAATGCTGATGCTCTTTTTCTAATTGCATTATGGTTGCATAACATGAACAAATTATTTTGGGAGCTAATTCTTCTGTGTGTTCATCTCATTTGTGTTCAGCAGATGCATACTGAGCTGACTACACATATGCACTTAACACCTGTACCTTACTTTATAATGCTGTGAATTACAAGGTAGCGTATCTTTAGGTTACAATCTAAATTTGAAAGCCACGTGGCTACCCCATGACATTGCTTAATGCAGGAGATAAGTGTCAGCTCTTGTGATGGGAGATCCTACCTTGGAACAGTCTTTGACCAGAGTGACTAGAAACAAGGAGCAAAGGTAAAACTCTGAGGTAGTAAGAGAGAAGCAGAAAAAAATATTCTGCCAACCAAAAACATTCATTTAAAATTTTTTTTTTTAACTGTCCAAACGGTAAAGTGACATACTCTTCCATAGCTTGTCGTACTACACTTTTTTCAAATATATATGCAAAAGACATGTTATTAGCTATGCCATGAGTCACTCATTTCTCTCTGAAATACAAGTTAGAGCTTTTACATTAGTATGTGGAATACATAACACTTGCCTGTATTCATATTCCTACTGCTTCAACAGCAACAGTGCCACCTACAGGAGGGATTCAAGGTCACTGCACACCAAGCGCCTCCGACTCGCTACGAGCACAGCCGCTGCTGAAGGAATACAAAGGAGAGAACACCTCCAGGTAACTGCAAGTGAAGACTCATGACGAGTGGGCCCAGGCTGAGGCCGGATCTGACTGAGCTGGAAGCCCAGAAAAAAGGTTACCATAAAAACACCCCCGGGGTCTGCTACACCAGGGATCGAGAAACGTTTTTCCCACCACTATAAGCTTTGATTCTCCATAATAATGAATCATGATCATGCTGGCCAGACAGGAAGTGGTTATTAGCAGCTTGTATGACAAAACTAGTCTGGTGGGAGGACATGGCAGCCATGATTTTAAAGTATTTGCCCTGATGGCATCAATGGTTTCTGAAGAATACAATAGATTGTTTTTGTAATTTAGACTTTATTTGGGGTGCTTTTGTCTGTTGATGGTTACTACTGATGTAACACTGTCATCTTATTTGCAAATCAGCGACAAAGCCTTTAAGCACTGAAAATAGAGTTTATGCAAGTGAAGACCAGTAACCCTGCTTTTGCCTGGATGTTTCCAAGCACAAAGGGAGGGCATAATATTTTTACAGAATGAAAATGAACTGTAAACTAGGGGCAAATATTCCCATATTATTCAATGAGATTTATAAATAGAAAAAGCAACCTGCATGCAGTGTTTCGTGCTCCATTTACAGCTGCTGAAAATGAAATGCATTGATTGCATTGTTCTTAAAAATGTTTCTCATGCGCCAACCCCCGCTGCCTCAGATTTTGAGCACTGCTGTTCACCTTGGGGGCAGTTTTCCAGGCTTCCTATCTGGTTAGAGATTGGTGGGAAAATCTTTGTTGCCTCCCCAATCCATGAACTGCAGGATGGAGGCGGAAGCTTTATAGGGTCAGCATTTGACTCAGTCTATCTGGCATCCCCTTGATGGGCTCATGCCTTGCAAATAGCCAAGGGCTTCATTTACGCTTTTTCCTATAGACACAGAATGGGAGAAAAGCCTTAATAAATCAGGCCCTTAATCTGGTGTCTTTATGTGTCACAAGCACCACTCTGCACTGTGCCTAGCAACTACTAGGGTGGGAGTTGGCAGTTGTGCCCCTTGGTTCGCTTCAAATGGAAAGGACGAATCTTTTGGATAGAAATATTACAGAATGATGGTAGCTTATTGAAACTATCCATGACATTTCAGGCTATTTATTATGACATCCATGACTGCTGATATTTCTACCATAATCCTCCATGAATGAATGAAATCCCCACTGTTAGTTGCTGGCTTTACTCAAGACCATGACTCAAATATAAAGGCATTAAATGAAAATACATTGCAGACTGGATGAATACTGCCAGGCTATGCAACTTTTTAACACATGCCATGATTCTGGATTTTGCTACTGTATCTCTCCAACACACACACACACATACACACAAAGCTAAAGGATACCACATTTCAGACAAAGGGAAGCAGATTTCTAGCACTGAATTTTGTGTAAATTGAAAATTTATTTTACATTTCTAATGTCTCTGCAAATGTAGAAGGTTTGAATGCCAACTCAGGTCCTTTACATAAAACCCACCTCAGATTCATAAAAAAAGTCCTTGTTATTTTTAAGAGCGAGTGTGTGTGAGCACAATGCAGATAAAACATACCGAGTTTACAAAATGCATAATGTTGATGGAGTATGGTAACGCAAAAAACAGGTAAGTTCCTCCGAAGCCTCAGGGAAACCTGCCACCTGCCCAAGAATTTCTAAGTCATAATAATCTAAATCAACTCTTCCAATCAGGAGTGCATTAACTGACAATGAAATCCTTCATCTTTACAATTAATGCACTAATCACATTAAATATAATCCAGTGACAGAAGGCTGCTGGCAGTACAGGAGTGGAATCTCAGCAATAACACTGTAACAGTTTTGGCTTAACATCACATCAGAAAAATATCCTAAAGACTGGCGAGTGGATTTATCACACCAATGGGGAACTTGAAGTGCATGGCACAGCTGGTTTTACTACATTAAAAAAATGCGGCTGAGCACTGAAGCTTTTCCTATAGATATTTCTTAAGCAAATGAAAATGCTGCACTTCTCCAGTTTACATGAAAGATGTTGCAACATCTTGACAAGTAAAGGCCTCATTTCTAGGCTCTTGAAAGGGGTCATTTTTAAAGCCTAGTTTTATGCGTAAATGACTGCTCTAAACCTGACCTGGGCTCAGTGCATGAAAAGACAACTGTCCAACTCTGTGTCAAGTAATTTTACAGGTACCAAGGAGGGGAATTCTATAGGCTGGGAAGGGGAGTGAGCGGATTTGGGACTTATGCATGTACGTTTTGATTTGAAAAAGCATGCGTGCAAGTTACCCTCCACAAGTTATGCCATGCTCGTGCAAGGTCAATTCTGTGCCCGCCCGGCCAATTAAGCCCAGGATTTTCAAAGCAAACTTCAACGTGTAAGTTGGCTTTGAAGACACCAGGAAAAGTCTGCGTGTTCACTGCGTACACAGCCTTGCCCGCTCTGCGGGCTGTTCGAAAATGTTCTCCCTCTCCCCATCGGGGTTGCTATAGCTCATATCACCTTAAATGGCAGATTTATAACACAATGATGAGCAACTTCCAAAGCAAGCGAGGGGAAACCATCAGAACCCAAGGCTTTTTTTTTTTACTTCAAATGATTAAACAAAAATTCAAGCCACATTTAATAAATTCATAAAACTCCTGTCAAAAGATAAAAATGTAAATTAAAAAAAAATACAGAAGTGAAGTGGAAGGAGGAGAAAGAGAACAGTTGTACAAGGACATTGAGCAAAAGATGAAATGTGAGAGCCACTCTGCTTTTTGTAGCTCGGACACTAGCTGAGTTTCTAAAGAGGGGGGGTCTACACATTACCACGTGGAAAAGCCAGGACTCTGCTCCCTAGGTAGGGTCAGGGCTCGAGAAACTGTGCAAAGGGAAGCTCAGTCATCAAATAGCAGTGACCCCTAATGGCCCTAGTGCAGGGCCCCCCTGGACAGAGGATGGTCACCGCAATGGCTGGGCTGGGAGGAAGGCATTAAAATAGGAGAAAAACCCCTGCATCGTGGGGAATGAAGTCCCATGGTTCCAACGGAGCTGGAAACCGAAAGGAGCACGAGGGAAACTGTCAGGCCAACAACAAAAAAGAAAAACAGAAGTGAGCCCCAAAGACAACAAACCAGAAAAGTCCAGCTAATAGGGATGGGGGCTTGTGTGCCCACCATAATTGGTTGATTTAACAAACGTAGTACTGGCCAAAGAGAGAATTATTCAAAGTTGCTGATGTACATAATCTTCTGAGATTACACAGCGCTCTCCATGCAGAGGAAGGGGAGGAGAACCCTGTGGAGTGTCTACAAAATTCACGTCACCCTTGGAGAATGCTTTATGTTGGTCCAGGAAAAGGTGATGCAACCTGCAAGAGAATCCCGTTTCCTCCAAGACTGGTACAGCCATGAGAACTGCAGCATCAACATCTGTTTCTGTGACGTAGGGCCTCATTTTCCAATATCGCATGTGATACCAAAAAGGGGTGTACCTTATGCTAATAAGCATGTGTATCGCAAATTGCACTATCAGCTATGCGAAAGGCTATTATCGCAAGTTGCGCTATTAGCCCAATTTGGGCTACATTGCCAGTATATCGCAGTTCACGATGTCTCCTGACAGGCCTGTTTCAGTAGAGGCCTGTTTTCAGGTAGAGAGTCCATCAAGCTAGGTTGAGAGAACACTGCCCAAATCTCATCTTGGAGTGAGTTTCCTCACTCTGTAGGTCATCAAATCTTCACAAGAGAGCACTGTTCTGTTCGTACGTCTCACGTTGAATGTGAAAGTGGTCCCTAACCCCCTGCACTAATACTTAAACCTCACCTCGAGTTACTAGGTGGGCCTCCCATAGGGATACAAATACCTGTCTAGGGAGGAGGCACTATGGTAAGGCGCTCTCTCTCACTCTCTCTGAGCCTGCATCATACTCAAACAGGCCTGTCAGGAGACATCGTGAACCGCGATAAACCTGTAGCACACAATGTAACGCAAATGAAAGAGGTGTAGTTATTGGCCACGTTAGGAGCCGCGCTAGCAGTGCGGCTGTTTCGTGGCACACGATAAATCCTCCCTACTTTACATTTGCTCCGCCCCCTGTATACGAAATTAAAAATTTGCATTCGCAAATCGTGTTAACTGCTGTTAGCATGGTTTACGGAATTATCACACGTGGTAACTCCTTGGAAAATGAGGCCCTTAGTGAGGAAGAGGCAGGAGCGAAGGAAACATCTGCACATAAAAACTATTACTCAATGACACCGAGCTTTTAGATGGATACAGTTCTTACAGTGTTAAGGTTTATTACTAGAAACACTCAGTTTCCCATGGACACAAGTTCTAAAACAGAGATGTGAGAGAGACCTTTTTGGGGAATAAAATCAGATTAAAGCAGTGTAGGTCACGGCACATTTTCAGCACCCCTTCCCCCACCCTCACAACAAACCCCCCGAGAGCTCAAGGCATTAGGACATTCTCTTTTTTGCCTTCCGGTTTTTCCAGCCCTAACCCCAAACCAGGGTCTCTAGCTAAATGTAATATCCCAGCTTCCTCAGACCTCCAGTCAGATGCATGCACAGGAACATGATCGCCCCATTTCCAATTGCAAATCACCGATGTACACAAACTGTTTTAAATCACGGTGACCAGCATAGCATAAATGTTTCTGGTACTTATGGGCAGTCTTATTAAGCAGATCTCCTACATCCTGCAGTAGCCCACTGATGATCCAGGCAGCCAGGCACTCTTTAGAGAAGGTTGGTCTTAAGTACTTTTTTTTGTAGCATAAGAAACGATCAAATCAGGATTCAAACTGTTATGATAAAGAGCAAGAAATACATAAAAATTCTGTTCCAGACTGTAAAGGCTGTGGTTTGGGTAGCAGTTGATACCTTTCCCAGGCTTTCACACATTAAGCTCTGGAAATCAGGAACAATGCAAAAGGCAATTCACCGATGTTTGAGCGCTGATTCCAACATCAAATGTATTCCACATACTAGGAGGCTCAAAGTACTGCATGGCACAGAACGTACCAACTTTTACCATCAGACAACCAGACCTTTGGAATTTCACCAGATCAAACATCTTGTAATAAAACATTAATTTAAAAAAAGTGCAACAAGGCAAAATTTGTTATCACACCATCTTTCTAGGCATTTATCGTTTGTGTGTTTTGTTTGGTTTTTGGTGAAACAAACAAGGTGCTTAAAAAAACCCAGCAGATTTATATGATACAGACAAGAACTAGAATGAATTAAGAAAACCATACAGAAACTGTCAACGAGGAACAAAGCTACGGATAGAGATTTTTCTTGTATCTGATATTCTGAAAGGTTCGAACCACTGGCCTGCCGGCCAGTTTTCGAAATGCTGGCATGATAACCAAGTCTCTGGCACCGGCCTGCTCCTAAAAATTATTTAAATAATCACATCATGCAAAGCAGCTTCTGCGCACACACTGCCATGTAATAGGGGGGTAGGGGAGAATTACTTCTTAAAATGAACCAGAAAGCGAGATCCAAAAGCAGAAACCAGAAATAAATACGTCGCATATATGTCAAACTATATTCTTCAAAACAAAACCTTACATCTTATCAAAGAAATCGGAAAGTACCAAAAAAAAAAAAAAAATCAGGTCTCTTTTAGTATAATACTGCTAAATTGCAATGGTTGAGCATGTCCCATTTAGGTATGTATTTATTTTTCTGCCTTTATAAATTAGGTGACAAAGGAGAAACTCAAACACAGAAAATGAATTTATATATGAGAGCCCTGGCTCAGCACGATCTATCAAATGTACTGTACAGCATTCTAGTGTCAAGGTACAGGTAGAATTCTCCAAGATCTCTTGGTGAAAAATAGGGAGTCGTCTGAGGAGTAAAACTTCTACTTAACAATGCACTCACATTTCAACAGTGCGTTAATTAGAACAAAAGCCAGATGATCCATGAGCAACAGTCTTCAGGCTCAGGGCAGCAGAAGCAGTACGTCATCTGCTCATGTACGCCAGCTTGAAAACAGAGATTTACGAAAAGGGAAGCTCTTCTTCTGTTTTTAGGTAGAGATGCTGCTCATTTAATTTTTCTTTTATGGACTCTTTGCCAGAGGCAGAGACTGATGATGTTAGTTTTTATTTGAAGAATGAGCCAAGGTGTTTTATGATAGAAGCCTATTTTTTTTTTTTTTCCGAGGTGTCTTTGTGTTGTCTGAGCGTTACAGGTCCTACGATTTGCCTTGTCCTATTCTTTCGCTTCTAGGAAAAGGGTTTCCTGAGGGTAGAGCTTTGCATCCATTAATGAGTTATTCGGATCCATCATAGTCACCTGAAAAGACAGAACACAAATGTTCAACACAAAGCATCATCACACCCCTTAAGCAGCCTCTGATTTTCAGAACGGTTCCTGAATATACACCAAAATGCTCTCTTCTTGCTATCAAAATGATGATTTGAATAGCAAGAAATCAGGCTGCTTTTTAAAAAGAAACGGCTTATGTCAAACCTCATTCAGAACTGGAACTTTACTTTCTGGGAAAAGCCAAACTAGTCAATCAGATTTGTTTTTTTGGCTAAATCACACTGGACATCCTATCCATGACCATGCACAAAGCTTTAGATTTGTTTCCTACATGGCCCATCTATGATGATCATCTATTTGGGTCACACAACCTGGTTAACAATCACCACCAGAGGGTGTGGCAGTGTCTCTGAATGGTCCTGTCTACAGGGACAGCTGCTGTTCCTTGCTAGGAACTATATAATCAGCAGAAGGGAAGAATTCCAGAACATACCAGGCCATCAGAAGGCTTCCTACCTTCAATGGACATTGAAAGAGGTCAACTTTCAGATGGTTTTCTGCATGAAAATGAGTGTTTATCCATGGAAAAATGACTTCTGCAAATTGCCCCCACCCCTCCCAAATACAGGAACAAGTACACAAGCTGTTGGGGAAAAAAAGTGTGGTTAAGGCGGGTGAGATGATCAAATTTGCAGATGATACAAAATTATTTAGAGTAGCTAAATCACAAGCATATTGTTATAAATTGCAGGAAGACCTTGTAAGTCTGGAAAATTGGGCATCGAATTGGCAGATGAAATTTAATGTGGATAAGTGCAAGGTGATGCACATAGGGAAAAATAACCCATGCTATAGTTACACAATGTTAGGTTCCATATTAGGTGCTACAACCCAAGAAAGAGATCTAGGCGTCATAGTGGATAGCACATTGAAATCATCGGTTCAGTGTGCTTGCGGCAGTCAAAAAAGCAAACAGAATGTTGGGAATTATTAGAAAGGGAATGGTGAATAAAACGGAAAATGTCATAATGCCTCTGTATCGCTCCATGGTGAGACCGCACCTTGAATACTGTGTACAATTCTGGTCGCCGCATCTCAAAATATAGTTATGATGGAGAAGGTACAGAGAAGGACGACCAAAATGATAAAGGGAATGGAACAGCTCCCTTATGAGGAAAGACTAAAGAGGTTAGGACTTTTCAGCTTGGAGAACAGATGGCTGAGGGGGGATATGATAGAGATGTTTAAAATCATGAGAGGTCTAAAACAGGTTAATGTGAATCGGTTAGTTACTCTTTCGGATAATAGAAAGACTAGGGGCACTCCATGAAGTTAGAATGTGGCTTATTTAAAACTAATCGGAGAAAGTTCTTTTTCACTCAATGCACAATTAAACTCTGGAATTTGTTACCAGGGGATGTGGTTAGTGCAGTTAGTATAGTTGTGTTTAAAAAAGGATTGGATACGTTCTTGGAGGAGAAGTCCATTACCTGCTATTAATTAAGTTGACTTAGAAAATAGCCACTGCTATTACTAGCAACAGTAACATGGAAAAGACTTAGTTTTTGGGTACTTGCCAGGTTTGGCCACTGTTGGAAACAGGATGCTGGGCTTGATGGACCCTTGGTCTGACCCAGCATGGCATGTTCTTATACTACCAGTTTTGCGTGTGTATTATCAATCCAAGAGATGTGTGTGTACTGCTGAAACAAATGAAATGAATGGAGCAACGAATGCACATCTCTACTGTTATAACCCTTATAAGGATACACACAGACTTTTTGCTGCATAACTGCTGGATATTCAAACAAAATATATGTGGAAAACTGTCTTGTTTTATGCCTGTCATGTTTTTCAGTTAGGCGCTCTATTCAAAATTTGCCCATTTGTATTGAAAATTACCATGGGCTGTACACCCAAGCCTGTTTTTCCCCCAAGCTCCAGGTTTAGGAGAAAAGACGTACAACTCTACTGACACAAGCTGGATTGTGCTAGACCTGGAAGGCACATCAGTTACTTCAACTAAATTTATCTGAAGACTGACCTGCTCGGAATGAACAACATTACATAATCTCTGTGTGTGAAAATAAAATGTATACGGTGTTATATACTTACCATAAATAATACTTAATATTGGAGAATTCTATGAAACTTATATCCTAGTGGTGATGGGGAAAAATGACTCCAGTGAGCAAGAATACACTTGTATGGTGACCCTTCATCTTTATTTTTAAATTGTGAGCCATCTATAAATAGCATATCTGTATGTATACTTTTCCAAAAACAAGAACAGTTATGTACAGACTAACAAACAAACTGATTTAAGCAAATCTAGAACTTAACTTTTTATTACAAAAATAGTTGTCATGCTACAGTACAGTTCTCGTTAAGCTAAAATGTGGTTATTAGGGAAAACCCAGTTGCTTGTACAAAGTACTTCATGGACCAAAACCTCTCCAATTAATGAGAAGCAGAGCAATATGGACTTGGTAATTCCAACTGAGGATGAGTTGAAAACTAGTAACGTCACTTGGTCTGAACTCAGCCTGCTAACAGAGGTTGAAGAGATGAAATTTCTAGTCTCTCTCAGTGATATCTGCTGCTCCCTTGACCTTATTCCATCAAATTTCTTACAGGGTGGAAGCATGGAATTATTCTATCCACTGGCTCTTTATTACAAGGCTACTTCCCTCCTTTATTGAAAATGGCAATTATTTGTCCTGTACTAAAGAAAGGAAACTTAGATCTTGAAGGTTAGAAGAATTATCTAGTGTCCAGCCTTCCATTTTTGAGTGAAGTTGCTGAAAAAGCAGTTTACTGGCAGCTGAAGGCATTTTTCAATGGATCTTCTGTATTACAACGAAGGGCCTGCTTCATCAAGGTATTTTCCCATAGACCAGAATGGGAGAAAAGCCTTGGTAAATCAGGCAGTTAGTTACAGCACCTGAATGTAATCCACTTTGATACTGCCAAAAAGCGTAATATAAATTAAATAAATAAATACATTTCATCCTAGACAGTCTTGATTTCCACAGGGACATGGGGCTGAATATGTCATTGTTTCTTTGGTCAATGAGATTAGATCTCAGGTGGGCAGGGGTAGAGATATTTCATTAAAGCTGTTAGTTCTGTCTGCCGCATTTAACACAACTGTTCATGGATGTCTGCTTGAGAGATTAAGGGCTGTACGTATCAAATATGTCATTTTGAATTGGTTGACTGTTTCTCTGTGTGCGGGTTCCACAGCACTTGGTATTGTCTCTGATTTTAGTATTTCTATAACGCTAATCACTGAGATTCTGGTCTGCCATGATGTTAAATTTCATTTATATGTGGATGACATTTAGCAGGTGACTGCTTAATGACTATCAGAAGTAGCCAGTTGGCTGAAGTACCATACCCCATGGCTAAATTTAAAAAAATGAGATGTAGTGGGTGAGTTAAGCTAATAGAGAGTGGGTTAGCCATATTGAAGCTGAAGAAGTTGAATTACCATAGTTCCTAAAAAGGCTGTGCATAATCAATAGACTCTAGTAGATGATCATCTTACAATGGAATCACAGGTTTCTGCTGTTAAAACAACCTCTCAATCTTTGCAAGATCAGACAAATTAGTTCTTATTTATCTAGAAAGGATTTGGTAACAGTTATGCATGCCCTGGTCTTTGGTAGAATATAATACTGTAATTCTCTTTACCAGGGTCTTCCCTTGGGGCTCCTTCAAACAATTGCAACTTCTTCAAAATGTACCTGGGAGGATTCTGACCGGGGATTGTACCATAGGTCATGTGACTCCCATTTTGCAGGAACTCAATTGGCTCTTAGTTATATGGAGAGTCAAATTCAAGATTCTCCAGTTTGCTTTTAAATGTTTAGATAATTCAGCACTGCTGTATCTTCAGAAGTTGATTGCTTTATACGCTCAGCCCAGCAAGATCTTCTTCAGGTTCCTCCTCCATCACACGTGAAGCTATAAAATACCTGTAAGACAGCTTTTAGCTATGTAGCTCCTCATTTATGGAATTCATTTCCTCTTGATGTGAACTGAATGCCATCTTCTTTGAGTTTCAGGAAGAAAGTAAAGTCCTGGTTGTTTAAAGAGGCCTTTTTATTTTGATATCTGTTGGGATTACTGAATTTTTTTTGTAGTATTTTTCCACAGTTTAGTCTTCATTAGGATTATTACAATGCTTGAGATTGATCAAAGGTAGATTTTAAGGGCTGTGTTTGTTTAAGGGGTTATAACATGTACATTTTATATTGTGTTTATATTTTCTAAAATATTATTGTACCCACTTTGTGTGTGCTTCTGCCACGTAGTTAATCAAATTTAAAGAAAGAAAGAAAGAAAAAATGTAAAGTTAAAGAGCAGGCAAAAAATGTGTAAAAAGCCCACAAGGCAAGTTTCTTTTGGCCAAAAATTTGATTTCCTTCAATGTATGGAAGAGAAAATTTCCACAGAAATAAAAATTTGCACAAGAAAAATCGAATGTGAAAAGTGCTGCGGGAGTTTTGCCCCAGAATAGTGAAAGTGCCACGGGGTGCTCTGTCCAGGCATTGGCTTGCATCATCCCTCCTGAGGAACCCTTTTCCATTTCAGAAGTGGCAGGACCAGAAAGCCCTGAGACAAGAGAGGAGCTATTTCAACTCTGGGGAAGCAAATGGACCTGCAGGCTCTCGGAAAACCGTTTGGCAGATGTTTAAAGCTGGTTGGGAGTTTGCATACAGTCCAGTTAGATAACCAGCTAGAGAGGATGAGTTTCAAAGCGGATGCTGCACACTGTGAAAAGGCAATCCTGAGGGCACGATATGCATAGAGATTTCAACTTCAAATTTGGGCGTGTTTTTTTCCGCTTCGAAAATTGGTGCACAGCCTGCGGGTAAAATGTGCCTGTGGACTTTGCACCAATGTGGGCAAACAAAAGTCATATTACTATAAATACGGGAGCACTGCAAATTTTAAAAAATTCAGAGGGAAGTTAATCTTCCATTCAAGATTTCAGCTGCACAGATCAAGACACCTTTCCTGCCACATTCTGGGGGTAATTTTTAAAGGTATTTTACCCTATTTCTTTATGAGAATTTCCCAGGGGTTGCGTGTGCATAAGAATGTGTGAAAGCTATTTTGCATACTTGAAAGAAGCGTTCTTGGGGGCCTACCTTTGATTTTTGAAGAATAAGCTAGTCAACCCACGTGTACACCTTTCTGCATGCTCCCACGCAGCACGTGTGTAAATGTGAGTCCCGCTGCCATGCAGGGGTCTGCATACACCAGCCAATTTTCCAAGGGGATTTACACGCATTAAAAGTCTGTTTGGAAAATTAGGGCTGAAGTCTGCGTATACTATCGAAGTGTGAACTTCAGCCCTATGAGAGTTGTTCTGAAATTACCACTCTGTTGCACTGCAGTGAGTCTGAGCACAGCACCCTAGAAAGAAACTCACCATCCTCACCCATCCTAAGGTCTCCATTACTCTACCTGCATTCTACTGCTGAAACTATTAAGTGATTCATTTCTTAAAAAGCAAAGATTATGCAGAGAAAAAAAAAAAGAACAGTCTGCCTCATTTGTTAAGGCTGCAATTAGAAAGGTGCACTAATTAGGCATCTTATTGTGCCTGCTTGAGGGCTCCAGGATTCTTCGGTGACAGTCACTTGTACTGAAGCACAGTGAGACCTTCACAAATCTCAGCACAAGATGTGCCGTGCACCTGAGGAAGGTGATTTTCTTCCTCTCTGCTGGGCTCAGGCGTGTATCTAATTAGATCCAGTTGCTTGTCAGATTCCCCAAACCCCTTTATTAGAAAAGCAAGAAAAGCTAGGTGAGGAGACCTTTTCTCCCTCTACGTCTGGCGCACATTGATTAAGCACGATTGCCTTAATGAACATCGCCCTCCAGACTATAAAACAGATGGAAACCTACCATGCACTTGGGTGTAATTACTGCCACGCATCTTAATCAAAACTCTGGGGTTTCCAAACTCCGGTGAGTATCCTATGAGAGGAAGACAATCTTCTCTCAATTTTCTGTTCACTTTCGAGATTAGGTAACAGTTTTAGGCTACAGCATCCAGTCTGAGCCGTAGCAGGAGTGCTGCCCGTTTCTAGCCCACATTCTTGATGCCTTCTGTTTTCCAGGGTGCCCAGGGACAGCAGAGTTTGCAAATGTTTACACCATTAGCCAATTAACCAACAATGCGGCTCCTGCATCTGTCAACAAACAAAGCTGCTAGGCACTTGGTGTTCTGAAAGCTCATCATTGCACTTAATTAGCATGCCATAATCTTGGGCATCATCTATTTTTGTTATTTGTGGCTTGTAAATATGTTGGTTACCACCAAGAACAGAAGCTTTGTTAGCGTGCACACCTCTTCACTAACAAAAAAAGAAAGGTCTCATCAAGAGAGGGCATGAAGAAGCCTAGTAATGAAAGTTAAAATATACTAGGATTTCAAATACATTGCTGTACACAACAAAAATCGCATGCAATAAGAAAGTCCATGGCAGTACTAATTCGGATTTCTGTAGTGGCTTTTATCCAAATAAGATCACAAAATGTGCTACAATGCAATACTGCAGAAACGAGCACACATTAACCTCAGGGGCTGACTGCCTGGCTACCAACTGATGACTTGAGTTTTATGACCATTTCTAAAGGGAAGAGATAAGAATCAATGTGAACATTACTACCAATTACAGGGGAGTTAACGGCAGCACAAGGTGATAAAGGGACTTGTCCAAGGTCACCAAAGCCAGTGACAGGGCAGGAGCTCCTCTGGTTTACTGTTTCGCTGCTTGAAATATTTCAGGTCACAAAGTCAGTGGGAACTAGAGGGCTGAATTTTCAAAAGGATTTGTGTGCATAAAACCTTGCACCATGAGTATAAATTACTGTTTATTGTTGTTTATTGCAATGGTCTTTGATACTGCTAATACAAATAAAAAATTTGTTCTGGGTGTGTGAGCATAAAAATATGCACATTAGTGATTTTACATAGACTTTTACATGCACTAGACAGACATTCCAGAGGGCGGGGCATTTACAGGCATACTTTTCATTTTCTATTAATTATTTCTTTATGGATATTTTTGTCTCGGATTAAGATGTGGACAACTGCATCTGAATCAGAGACAAACAAAAGGAAAAATATTAAAACAATCAAAATCCAAAACTAAGGGCCGGATTTTAAGATGTACGCCCGATTTTATAACATGCGTGCGCAGCCCCGCGCATGTTATAAAATCCAGGCTCGGCATGCGCAAGGGGGTGCACACTAGTGCACCTTGCGCATGCCGAGCCCTAGGGGAGCCCCGATGGCTTTCCCCATTCCCTCTGCCCCCCCCACCTTCCCCTCCCTAACTCACCCCCCAGCCCTACCTAAACCCCCCACAACCTTTATTTTACAAGTTTGCGCACGCTGGCCGTGATCCCCCAGTCTAGCAGCCTTAAGGAGGCTTCTGGCCACGCCCCCGCCCCTCCCCTTTTTTCAAGCCCCGGGACATACGCGTGTCCCGTGGTTTTGCGCACGTCGCCGGGCCTATGCAAAATAGGCTCGACGCGCGTAGGGCTTCTAAAATTTGCCCCTAAGAGTGTTACAATCCAAATATAGAAGAGGATTCAAGACACACCAAACTCAGGAAATCTTCACAAGGCAAATTCAGGCAAAAAATAAACTCTGTAGAAATAATATACATCATCATCAAGATATACCGAGGCAGAAGATAGCAGCTTATCACAAAGAAATACGGAAAGCTGAGAAGGTTCAAGGAATATACATCTCACCCCCTGATAATTAACAAGACAGTTGCATGGGTATTTTAGGCAGAAACAAGTTCCAATCATACTTTTGGCTTTCTAAAGGACCTACATATAGAGTGAGTGAGTGAGTGAGCCCACTTTGAAAAATTCGCCTTTAGCCTGATGTGGGCTGTTTAAAATTAGCCTCAGAATGCGATAAAGAAACTCAAGCATCTATATACAGTGTGTACGTGCGTACCAGGGTTACCTACTTATTTTCAAAGCAGACTTATGTGCATAAGTCCGCTTTGAAAATTCGAGCTAAAGCCCGATGTGGGTCTGTTATAAAATTACCCTCCCCAAGTCATTAATGAAGCACTGAATGTAAATGTTATGAAATGGATTCAGATTTAAACATGTGAAAACTGAACCTAGAAGCAAACACCAAATGAAGAGAAATAGGCGTTACTTAAAAGCAACTGCTACAGATCAATACCCACCAGGTTCTGGCACAGCTCATTGCCTCTTTCTCTACTAGGGGACTTGCACTGTCTCAAGTGGACTGCAGAGTGCCGAGAGGGGCAATGAGGGGTGCAGGGGCCCAAATGTTAATAAAATCTGCAGAAACGCACATAAAGGCTCGCGTGAAACCTCAGTTTCATTCCATCTCACATCCCGGTAGAAAGAGGAGTTAGAAGCCCAGGAGATGCGAGATATTGTGCTGTATGGCCCACTTTGAACATGAGGACAGTAGCAATAAAAATATGAGCTACTCTGTTAAGTTCTATACCTTTTCACTAGTGTAGGCCAAGCAGCTGGCAGCTCTCTAGCACTACATGCTGCTCTGTACTGCACTATCCATCCACTCTGATCTTAAGATTATGGGAACATAAACTTTGATTTTACAGTAGCAGGCAACCACGGTACTCAAATGTCGCAAACAGGTCCCAGTTTCAGGATATCTGCAATGAATATTCATGAGGTAGATTTGCATGCAATGGAGACAATACATGCAAATCTCTCTCATGTATATTTATCAGCTGCCTCACCAAGGAAGATGATATTGTATATGTCCTAAAAACCATTCTGGAGCACTCGAGAACCAATTGCTTATTCTTGATTATATCAAGGTCACTGTGTTGCTTGAAATACGTGCATTTATCTGATGGCAATACATTGCAGGGTGTGCCTTCATACCATAGGCTCCAAGGTCCACTATGGTAAGAGGCAGTCATCTCAGTATACATGGGCACCCTGATGCATACATCAAATTCATTTCACAAAGATGTAAAGACAGCTGGAGAAATGGGAAGCAAAGGTTTGGTGTTCAGGCTGTTAATAGACCGGGGCAATATTTTTAAAGACATTTTTCATCTGGCACATTAACAAAAGCTGCTGATGTGCTTCCGGCATGAACAGCATCCCCCATACGAATATAAGATGTGCCATGATAAATTACAAGAGAGGCCCATTGATCCCAGCGTCCTATCTCTGATGGAGGCCAATCTGGGTCATTAGATGTCCCCAGCAGACCCCAAAGAGTAGATCTAATTCCTTTATGCTTACTCCCAGGGATAAGTGATGAGTTTCCCCAAGTCCACCTGGCTAATTGTTTATGTGCTTTTCCTCCAGGAACTTGTGCAAGCCCCTTTTCAGCTATGCTAGGTGCCTTGACCATATCCTCTGGCAACAAATTCCACAGCTTAATTTGTGGCGAGAGAGAAAATTATTTCTCCGATTTGTTTTCAAATCTGCTATTTTTGAAATGGTAAATAACCGTTCTCTATGCTCCTGGCTCCACCTCACTCGCGATGTTATATCTCCTCTCGGTTGTCTCTCTCCTAATCTGTTTAGCCTCTCTTCCTAGGGGAGCCACTCCACCCCTGTAAACAGTTTCCTTGCCCTTCTCTGTGACCTTTAAAGTTCTGCTATTATCTTTCTTGAGATGGGGCCTCCAGACTTGCACATGATACTCACGGTGTGCTTGCATCGGAGACCTATAGGAATATTATTATTTGCACAGTTTATTTTTTTTCCTTTCTGAATAATTCCTTGCAGTCTATTTGGCCTTTCTGACCACTGCTGCACACTGAGCTGAAGATTTCCACATATTGTCCACAGTGTCTCCAAGATCCTTTCCCTGGGAGGTGACTGTAAAGATGGAACTCAGCACTGTGTATCTATAGTTGGGATTATTTTTCCCCTATGTGCATCACTTTTCACTTCTCCACATTACATTTCAGCTGCCAGTTCTCCAGTCTTCCAAAGTCTTTCTGCAGTTCCTCACAAGTCTGCTTGTGTTTTAACTACTTTGAATATTTTTGGGTCACCTGGAACTCTGATCATTTCACTCGCTGCACCCTTTTCTAGATCATTAATAAGTAAGTTAAACACTGTTCCCAGAAGAGACCCCTGAGGCACTCCACTATTTACCCATCTCTATTGGGAAACTGACTATTTAGTCCTACTGTGTTTCCTGTCTTTTAACCAATTACCAACCCTGGTGGCCACAGCAAGACATTGCCTCCTACATGATGTTTTCGTATTCCAAGGAGTCTGTTTATGTTTTGTCTGCAAAATACAATGCTCTGCATTCACATCTCAGTTACAATGCCAAAGCAATGCATATACTTATTCCACTTTTTTTTTCTGGTGGTTTCTTCTACGTTACATTTTTATAAATATGATATCATAAATATTAATGTCCATTTACTTTACTATAGGTTTCAGGTTTTATTTACATTTAGGGGCGGATTTTCAGAGCCCTGCTCGCCTAAATCCGCCCAAAACCGGGCGGATTTAGGCGAGCAGGGCCCTGCGCGCTGGTGAGCCTATTTTACATAGGCTCACCGGCACGCGCAGAGCCCCGGGACTCGCGTAAGTCCCGGGGTTCTCCGAGGGGGGCGTGTCGGGGGCGGGCCCGGTCGTCGCGGCGTTTAGGGGGCGTGTCGGCAGCGTTTTGGGGGCGGGTACGGGGGCGTGGCTACGGCCCAGGGTGGTCCGGGGGCGTGGCCGCGCCCTCCGAACCCGCCCCCAGGTCGCGTCCCGGCGCGCAAGAGGCCCGCTGGTGCGCTGGGATTTACGCCTCCCTCTGGGAGGCATAAATCCCCCGACAAAGGTAAGGAGGGGGCTTAGACAGGGCCGGGTGGGTGGGTTAGGAGGGGAAGGGAGGGGAAGGTGAGGGGAGGGAATGGGGGTAGGCTGCGCGGCTTGGCGCGCGCCGGCTATACAAAATCGATAGCCTTGCGCGCGCCGATCCCGGATTTTAGCGGATACGCGCGGCTCCGCGCGTAACTACTAAAATCCAGCGTACTTTTGTTTGCGCCTGGAGCGCCAACAAAAGTACGCCTATGCGCGCTATTTGAAAATCTACCCCTTAGTGCTACAAAGTAAATAATACTTTCAATTGTACAAGATATCACCTCCTTTATTATTTTTTGAAAAAATGTATTATTTTTTTTATATATTTTTAAACCTCTACGATTAAATATATTTTTTTGATTCTTTCTTGAAAAAATAATCTACCAACCAAGATTATGAAAAAATAAAATTTTTAAGGAGAAGGAAGGTTTCATACAATTCTCTGTCTCACTACATCCAGTAGTGTATACCATATAATCATTAGCCAACCTCCTCCCGCCTACTATTTGTTTTATATATCTCTATACTAGCGTGTCTTCAACTTTATTTTTTTTAGGGTTAAAAACGATTTTTTGTGTGTGTCTTTCCTCAAACGAAAAGCTTAACGGTCAGTCATTCATATCCATACGTCGTCTATACAATTTCTTGACTTTCACAAATTTCTTTTCACCTGACCGACTCCATAAACGCCAAAATCATTGATTGTTCAGATGTTGAAACTCAACTGAAACTAAATATAAAATTATCCCGGACTTATCTGAATATCTTTCTTTGTCCCAACAAGGCCTTGTTTCAAATCAAAAGATCCTTCATCAGGGGATTTTCATATGTTCATCAAGTTCTTATGGTGCTTCCTGAATTACGTTGTCACATCTTCATGGACGCTATGTTATAACTGGCGCCATTACTGCTGATTGCTTATATCTTATCCTCTTCCTTCAAATCTCACCAATCCCGATTCATGTCAATTAGATGTCATCTTGTCCACGAGAATGAGATGCACACCCCGTAGACTTCCTCAACCCATACACAAAATCTCCAATAAGCTTCAAGCACAAAATGCCCATTAAATCCATTTAATACCTGAATTTGAAGCAAAGATCCCCATTCCAATTTCTCATTCAGTCCACTTGGTGACTGCGTCTGAAGTGTAAAAATCCAAAAGGCTTCTCTTCGGTTCAGCAACTCAATGCAGTAGCCACGTATTGATGGTTTAACCTGATCGATGATCGTCCATTTTATTTGAGAAAAAGTGTGCCGAAACAGTACACAATGAGTGACTATCGGTGCTGTCAGTGTTTATGTATGTAAGCGGGACTTGTGTTCATTCAGTCGAAGTCTCACGCTGTGTGTAGTCCTCCCAGTATATACCCTTTGGGCACTCACAAATCAAGGCGTACACTATATGATCCGAGTTACAGGAGGTGAGAGATCTACCTTCCACTTTATATTTAGTTACCATTATATTTAGTGTTGTGCCTTCAATGCAATTAATACAATATGGGGCAGATTTTAAAAGCCCTGCGCACGTAAATCCAGCCGGATTTACGTGGCTGGGGACTTGCCCGCCTATGTTGCATAGGCCGCCGGCGCGCACAAAGCCCGGGACGCGCGTAAGTCCCAGGGCTTTGCTTGGGGGTGTCGGGGGCGGCGCGGTATTCGGGGCCGTGGTGCCGGGCGCATTCCGGGGGCGTGGCTGAGGCCTCTGAACCAGCTCCCGGGCCGGGGAATGGGGCGCCAGCAGCCGGCCAGTGCGAGCAAGTTACGCAACTTTCTGAACAAAGGTAGGGGGGGGGGATTTAGTTAGGGCTGGGGGGTGGGTTAGGTAGGGGAAGGGAGGGGAAGGTGGGCCGGAAAAAAGTTCCCTCTGAGGCCGCTCCGATTTCGGAGTGGCCTCGGAGGGAACGGAGGCAGGCTGCTCGGTGTGCGCAGGTAGCACAACTGTGCACCCCCCTGCATGCGCCGATCCTGAATTTTATAACATGCGCGGGGCAGCACGCGCATGTTATAAAATTGGGCATAGATTTGTTCGCGCCGGGTTGCACGAACAAATCTACGCCAGCGTATAACTTTAAAAATCTACCCCTGTGTGCACTGGCCACACTTGAAATGGCCTTTATCCACTTGTTCAACATTTTCCACGTTTGTGCATGAACAAGTCAATCACGAATATTCCTGCCTCTTGTGACAGTTAATGGAGGTTCTTGGAATATGCTATGTAGGCCTAGAATGTGCCAATGTTTCCGAACAGATGTTGCTATGGCCACTGCGGCCGTCATCTGTTTTAACACACACACTAACTGTGGATCCTGTTTCCTAGGTTTGTATGTCAGGAGAGACTGTCAGAGAATTTTGCCTATTTATACGCCTGCTTGACTGCTTTTTTAGGATATCCCCGCTGTAAAAATGTATCCCTTAATATTGCTGCCTGTGTTTCAAATTCAGATATGCTGGAGCATATCAGTCTAATATGAAAAAATTGGCTCGTTGGCAGTCCGCATTTAAATGAATATGCGTGATGGCTAAGGAGATTATTGCGATCAGTCGGTTTTCTGAACACTGTAGTTTTCAATACTCCATCAATGTACTGTATTGAAACATCCAGGAAAGTTATCCTTTTATCAGACCATTGTGCTGTGAATTGTAAGTTTTCATTGATGGTATTGATCCATTCACAGAATAGACTCAAACGTTCTTCATTATCTTTCCATATGAAGAAAATGTCATCTATGAACAGACACATCGTACAATTTTGTAGTTGTAAATAATGGCATATAAAGAACAAGTGTCCCATCCAGTCTTCACACATGTGCCCTGCATATAAATTCCCATAATTAAACAAAAAAAACCTCCCCCTTACCCCCAAAGTGTCTTTTACTCAACCTTTCAACCCACTTCCTACCACCACCCTCTACATTGTCCCAAGGAGAAACTACTAGTTACCTGATAATTTCCTTTTCTGTAATGAAGACAGGTTAAACCACACCAATGGGTTATGCACCTCTACCAACAGATGGAGATGGAGCAAAGCTGAAGTCACAGTATATATACCCCTGCACTTGACATCAGCCCATCAGTATTCTCTACAAAAATCAGCTGTGGACAACTTAACAATACATGAACCTAACTATTAATAGACAACCATTCAAGTACTCAGTTAACAGGAAAACACTGAGCTTAGACAAGGAGTGTAATATCACTAATCTAGGGACTGGATCTGACACTTACTAGTAATCCCCGGAAACGGAGCCACACAGGAGGACAATAGCAACCACCATCCGGCAGCCAAGGGCGGGAAGGTGGATTAACCTGTTTTTATTAAAGAAAAGGAAATTATCAGGTAAGTAGTAATTTCTCCTTTCTTAGCATTCAGACAGGTTAATGCATACCAGTGGGATGAACCAAAACTACTCCTGAACAGGGCGGGAGGCTGCCCTTGGTCCAATCAACATCACATTTGTGAAGGCTGTGTCCTCCTGGGCCTGACATCCAGGCAGTAATGCCTGGAAAAAGTTTGTAAGGAGGACCACATCACAGCTCGGCAAATCTCGACGGGAGACAACAATCTAATCTCCGACCATTACACTGCCTGAGCCCTAGTGGAATGAGCCCTAACCTAACTAGGCAATAACTGCTCAGCATCATGATAACCTCCTTAACCCAGTGAGCTATTGTAGCCTGTGACACCAGATTACTCCCGTTATGGAATATAAACAGTCTTCCTGAGAGGTTTAGAAACCCCCAAATAGCTCATGATATGCCTCTTGACATCCAATATCTGTAACAGGCGATACTCATCCATATCTCTCTCCCTGTCCAGAGTCAGCAAGGAAATTGATTTAAATAAAAATCCGAGGCCACCCTTGGCAAAAAGGACAGAACAGTTCGCAGCTGTACTGCCCCAGAGTCACTTGCAGAAATGGTTCCCGGCAAGACAAGGCCTGCAGTTCAGAAACTCTATAGGGTAGATTTTCAAAGGGATACGCGCATAACCCCCGAAAACCTACCCCTGCGTGCGCCGAGCCTATTTTGCATAGGCTTGGCGGCGCGCACAAGCCCCAGGACGCGTGTATGTCCCGGGACTTTAAAAATGGGCGTGGCCGGGGGTGTGGTGGCGATCCGGGGGCGGTCCGGGGGCATGGCAGCGGTCCGGGGGCGTTCCCGAGTTCTCCAGCACAGCAGCTGGCCAGCGCGCGCAAGTTACACCTGCCTCGGACAGGTGTGACTTTTGAAACAAAGGTAGGAGGGGGATTTAGTTAGGGCTGGGGGGTGGGCTGAAAAAAAAGTTCCCTCCAAGGCCACTCCAATTTCGGAGCGGCCTTGGAGGGAACGGGGAAAGCCATCGGGACTCCCCTCGGGCTCGGTGCGCGCAAGGTGCACATGTGTGCATCTCCTTGTGCGCGCCGACCCCGGATTTTATAACATGCGGACACAAATGTACCTCGCGCGCGGAATATTTAAAATCGGCCCCTATGTGCAGAACAAATTGCCACCAGAAACACAGTCTTCAAAATAAGTAACCTCAAGAAGAGGCTATGCAGTAGTTGAAAAGTAGGACCCGCCCAAAAATCCAAAACCAGATTAATACTCCACAAGGGCACTGGTAACCTCAAGGGAGAACAAAGATGCTGCACCCCTTTTAAGAATCAGCCACATATGGATGGCCTGATAAGGGTTCACCATTCACCTGACAAAAGCTGCCACCTGTACTTTCAAGGAATTAAGGGCCAACCCCTTAATCAACCCACCCTGCAAAAAATCCAAAATGAATGGGATCTTAACCGAACGAGGTTGAACCCCCTCATTCCTCACACCAAGCTTCAAACACTCGCCAAACATGAACATAGGTTACAGAAGTGGAGAACTTTCGTGCTCGAAGCAAAGTGGCAATCACAGAAGTGAAGTATTCACACTTCAGCAACCGAGCCCACTCAAGGGCCATACCATAAGACAAACTGGAGTTGGATCTTTGTGAAGAAAAGGCTGCTGTCGCAGCAGAGTCTTGTGGACCAGTAATTGGAGAGGAGAATCCACCAGGAGCCTTCATAGATTTTATTTATTTATTTATTTATTTTTAGATTTTTATATACCGGTGTTCCTATATGAAATAAAGATCACATCGGTTTACATTGAAACAGAACATGAAAATTGCCAAAAGGCATTACATAGAACAAGGTTATGAAATTTGCATACCATGGCCTCCTGGGCCAATCTGGCGCCACCAGAAGCACCATCCCTGTGTGACTCTCGATTCTCTGAATCATTCTACCCAACATGGGCCACGGGGAAAAGGCATATAAAAGCTTGCCTTCCAGCCACTCCAGCATGAGGGCACCAATGCCCAAAGACTTCAGATCTCTCCTGCATCTGAAAAAGCAAGGAATCTTCACATTGTGCGATGTCGCCGGCAAGTCTATAAACGGGAGGCCCCAGCGGTCCACTATGAGCTGGAATGCTTCGTTTGACAATTCCCATTCTCCTGGATCCAGACTTTCTGCTGAGAAAGTCTGCTTTTACATTGTCTTTCCTACAATGTGTGAGGCTGAGATCTCCTGAAGATGTACTTCCACCTATTCCATGAGTTGGGCTATTTCCTACGACACTTGCTGGCTCTTGGTTCCTCTCTGGCGATTGATGTAAGCCACTGTTGTCACACTGTCTGACATTATTCGGACTGCTTGTCCTGCAAGCGGTCGACAAATCACAAGCATGTCAACCAAATGGCATGGGCTTCCAGCTGATTGATGCTCCAGAGAGATTCTTCTGTACTCCAGCTCCCCTGCACTGTCAGCTCCTGACAATGAGCCCCCCCCCCAACCCTGGAAGTTCGCATCCATGAGTACTAGCCAGTCCGGGGTTTGTAGGGAAACGCCCTTCCTTAGATGATCCACTTGCAAACACCACTGCAAATGGATGGAGATCTCCACCGGTAAGTGAAGCCGTATTGAGTAGTCTTGAGACTGTAGACTCCAACAAGCAAGCAGTGTACGCTGAAGTGGATGCATATGCGCCTTTGCCCAAGGAACCACCTCTAAGGTGGTTGGCATCAGCCAGAGTATCTGTACAATAGCCACACCGTCACATGAATTGTTTCCGTAACTAGCTGCACCTGTGCCATTAGTTTCTGAATATGGATCTCCAGCAGGAACACCCTTCCTTGCTTCATGTCAAAACAAACACAGAGGTACTTCAGTGACTGGGATGGCTGCAGATTGCTCTTGGCCAACTTCACCACCCAACCTAGTTCCTGTAGCAAGGAGATCACCTTGCGTGGGGCGTGAAGACTCTCGTTCATGCTCTTGACCTGAATTAGCCAATTGTCTAAGTATGGGTGGACCAGAATGCCATCCTCTCTCAACACTGCCGCTACCACCACCATGACTTTGGAGAAGGTTCTGGGTGCTGTGGCCAAACTGAAGGGTAGTGCTCGGAACTGATAATGTCACCCCAAAATAGCGACATGTAGAAACCGTTGATGCTCCAGATGGATGAGAACAAGTAGGTATGTCTCTGACAAAGCCAGAGATGTAAGAAACTCCCCCAACTGTACTGCCATTTTCACTGAGCATAACGTTTCCATGTGGAAACAAGTCACCTGCAAATGACTGTTGACTCCCTTGAGATCCAGGATGAGGCAAAAGGAACCCTCCTTGTGACATGGGCACTGAGATCACAGCCCGCAGGCTGAGGAGTCTTGACAATGTACACTCCACTGCCTGTCTCTTCTGCAGAGAGTTGCAGGAAGGTGCTATGAAAATGTCCTGAGGAACACTGAGAAACTCCAGAGAATAGCCTTCCTTTATCACCTCCAGAACTTACTGGTCTGACGTGATCTCGACCCACCTCTGATGATTAAAAAAAAAAAAAAAAAAGAGAGGCGACTCCCCTATCTCCTGTTCCCAGGGGTGGGTTGATACACCTTTATTGAGGGGTTTGGGGGACACCGATACTCGAGCTTGCACTCTGTCTGGGCTGAAAGAACTGAGACCTACCCAAAGGTCGAGCCCTTTGAGAAGCCACTCCTCTGTAGGGTCGAAAATGTTTGAAACCCTTCTTCTTATCCTCTGGTAACTGAGGAACCTGAAACTCACCCCGCTTATTGGCCATTTCTTCCAACTCACTCCCAAACAAGAGTGATCCTTTATGGGGCAATTTCGTAAGATTAGACTTTGAAATTGTATTGGCTGATCAATTCCTCAGTCATAGCTAATGCATGGCTGCTATCACAGCCCGCATCTGCCAAAAAAGCAGCTTCCGGTTTCATCACTACCCTGGAATTCATACCAGATTCATCGACTTTCTGAGAGAGAAGCAAACAAGTGTGAGCTCCAGGGAGCAACAAGAGGCTATCTGCAAACTGAGTGCTATCACCTCTGTTTAAGGATAGCCTCAAGTCTCCTATCCTGCACATCCTTCAGTGCTGCTCCCCCTTCTACAGGGATAATCGTGTGACGGCACACACCAGCGCATCCATTTTTGGAAAGTGCAACTGCTTTCTCGCTGCTGGATCCAGGGAGTACAGTGCCTCCAAGACTCAACCCCTTTAAAATTAACTTCCAGGGTGCTACATTGAAGATCAATGGGGAAGAAACATGATGCTTTATGCAAAGTAATTAAAATGGGATTTTTTTTTAAGCAATCCCCAGTAGGGAGATGCACATCCACCATCTGCTGGAGATGGAGAATACTGGCAGGCTAATGTCCTTGCAGGGGTATATATACTGTAACGTCAGCTTTGTTCCGACTATCTGCTGGTAGAGGTACATAACCCACTGGTTTAGATTAACCTGTCGAATGCTAAGAAAGCATGTTTTACTGCTGCTATAGTGCTGGCCTCCACTACCTCTGCTGGTAGCCTATTCCAGACATTGCTGTCTTCCTCTTTGGTTCTGCAAGACCCAATACTTAATCCAACAACTCAGACCCCTCCCATGTCTTTACCATCACGTTTTGTAATAATCCATACAGCCGCCAAAACTAGTGAGGCTGTTGTCTGAAACATCTGACCACACTGTGCTTGCTGATGTCAGGGTAATAACCATGGCCACGCTGTGCAGGCTATTCTACTCTTCTTGGTAGCCTAATGCAGCTGTGTCATGGATGGCAGGGCTATAGCTATGGCCAATCTGTGCAGCCTTCTTGGAAGCCAGATGCAACCATACTACCCCTTTTCTGCCCACTGACTTGTATACTTCCCTCTAAACTTTCTTATGATTGTGCAAACCCTCAAGTCCACTGCCTCATTTCTTCTACCTGTTACTCCTAACCCTGCCTCTTAACACTGCACTGGTCTGTAGGTTTAAATCTATCATGGTTGTGGTTGTCACTATTTCTGCTGGCTGGCAGAGGCCACCCTCGCAGCAAAAGAAATTTGGAAATATATTTTTGGTCATGCTGACACAAAATACCTATGTAATGGATTATTATAGACAACAGCCCCTTCTCTTCCCCACCCCCTATAATGCAAGCAGGTCTGGTAAATCAAATCTACTAATTCTGTTTTTATTTCAATGCACACAATTTCAGAGACACAAATAAGGAAATCTATAAATACTGTACAGGCGCATGAGAATGGGAATATTTCAGGGCATAAAAATGACAGTTCTGGTTTTTCAAAGATTTCAGAAGATGGAACTCAGATATGTAAGTATGCCACTGTGATCTGCACTGATGTTTACACTTATATAATTACTAAACCAGCAGGTGATCATTTCATTTACTCCTTCCCAGCTATTGTATTACTCTAATGTTACTTGGACATTTCAATAATTCACTTTGTAGAAAATGGTTTTATGTACACTAAAGTTTATAAATGAATATAAATCATGAATCATGGAAAGAACGTGTCTTTTCTGTTCCTGGAAGAAACTCCTATGATTTTCATGACGATGGCAACACAAAGCATTAACCGTTTCATTTCTCTTGCAGAGTGACAGACTATAGGCCTACTGTAGCCCTTAGTGACAACTCCTGGTGGCAGCCACTGTAGTGAAGTTGCTCAGAGGACACTAACATCAAGTCAGCAGAACATCAGCTCAGCAAAACAAAGAACGAACTCACCATTTATAGAGGCCAAAGGTGTTTCTGGTCTATTCTTAGCTTTAGCTTTTCATCCTCCTGCCTCAAATCCCACTGCTGACATGAGGTACCAATGCTAAGAGTTTGCATAGAATATCCTCGAGGGTATAGCTCTATTCAAGAGAAGCTGACATTATCCTGTTCTTGTGTTCCATCTAAACTCAAAGGTGTCGGCCCGTGACAAAACTGCATGCCCCTTTGGGCCACTGTCCAGCACCGCACTGCTCCTAAGATTCACAATATTAGAGGATGCTCCGTACCAGGAGGATTCCGAGTTCCATTTCAACCCTTTGCAAGGACAATCTTTCCACGCACTAGAGAGATGCTAAAGTGTGTGTGTGGCATTACTGTGACTGGGAGGGACAGCACTCTGCACACTCTCCTCTAAAACATACAATAGCTCACAAACCTTAGAATTTGCTTCCAATCTCAGATTTCCATCATGTCCGTGCATGAATCTGCCATCTATTAGTTTGGTAGGCGAGCCAGCACAATGCTCTGTCCGATAAATTTGCTGCCAGAGAATCGCCACGTCTTGATCCCTTTTCCACCACCCTTACGATTCTCAACCTGCCTGGTGGCATGGCACCATTTGGATTAAATTAAGCTTGTATTAGCTGTCTTTTCAACAGCAGGACAGATTTTTTCCCCCTGTTTATTTAACTGCTGTTGGAACTAGCTAATTAAGAGGATTTCAAAAATCTTAATACGCTAAACAGAGCAAACTGGTTCTGAATTATTAAGCAACATTTTAGATGCATCTGAATAACCTTAAATGACTTAACTGCCACCTGATCCCAAGCTATGGATCAGCTAAATCAAGTGTGAAAAGAGCAGGAGCCTTAGGTTATTAAGGCATGCAGATACAGTAAACAGAGAGCTTAATTCTCTAGAACTTTATCTGCAAGAAGCATTACCTCAAAGAAACAGCTTAAATACGTACATACAAAAAGACAGGGTACAAATACTCTTTTTAAATCCCAGAAATGAACTAAGTGTTTAAATGAAACCTGTTAGCTAAGTAGTCCTCTTAGACAGAGTTTCCACATGCACAACCACCTTTTTAGAGGACTGAGTCAAGTAAAAGGTCGACTATCTGAGGTATGCAGCATATTGTCGCAAGCTCCAAAAACAAACGAGAGCTGGACTTGCCTGGGGATCACTGCTCTCTCCTGCACAGATGTACTGCTGTGCCTAATTTTATGCACAGCTTTGGATATGACTAGAGACCTATATTTGTACGGATAAATACTTTTAGTGTGAGCTTAGTAGCTATGTACCTGTCACTTGCAAGTCTCCATACACAGTGGGCTATCCAAGACCAGGATTCACACATTCTAATGCACATGACCATAAGCTGAGACTAGCACCTTGTGAAGCAAAGCATACCAGAAACTTTCTCTTGAAAATGCAACTGCATTTCCAGAGAAGATACAGAAATGACCCCATGAGGCAAAAAAAAAAAAAAAGAAAAGAGGTATATAAGAGGACAGCTATAGAGACAAACCCAAACAGATTCACTGCAAGAAAATTAATCTTTGTCCTTCTGTTCTATTGGATCCTAGACAACTCTGATCAGCATCGAGATGATTCCCAAAGGCCACAGATAAACAGTGAACGACATTAAATCTCCACTAATCAGATGGAACTAGAGCTTACAAATATTCCATATATTCAGCATACAAAACCTCATTTCTGTTATTTTAATAGGCTGTCAACAGAAGAGTTGCAGAGATAGTAACGCAGAATCCATACAGCACTAGCAAGTGCGTATAGTAAGATGATATCTTCACAGAAACTTTTCATATAGAACTAAAGAACAACATTCTTATTATTGCATTATTGATCAAACTTTCAGCATGACAGGTGAGCACTTGAAATACAAAGTACAGTTTACAATAATCTTTTCCTTCTTCTGTCCACATATATACTGCAAATAGGTTCCAAAGACCACAAAAATGCTTCCAAAATCTATTTACAATTCATAAATTACAATCTGTGAATCATAGTGTGGTACCGCAAACCAAAAACCAAACCAAAACATGGACCATAAATCGAGTGGGTTCACGCATCTGAACTTTTTGATCACCCCATCAATAGAGTGTACATTATCGGAAGACCTCAATTTAACAGCTTTAACAACCGTTCCATGCAAACAGATTTATGTACTTCGGAATTTACAGCAGATCAACTACCTGTTCATCCTGTCACAAGGCACAATTAGTACGAGAGCAGCACACATCAAAAGGTAGGAAAAGCAAGGAGCCTGCACCCCAAACTGCAAACACCTTCAATTACAATCTCATCCACTAAAACGTCACAGACGTAGCAGGTATACAGTTCCACCGAATACAGCAGGCCTGCTTGCAGGTGGCGGAGATTTGTAAGCGACTGACGCTGTCTAATGGAATCAGGATAGCATTTATTGAGAAGCACACAAACACACTACTTGAGGGAAAAGAGGTTCCCCTTCCTGCATATTTTCGTCCACATTACTGGCTGATGCGCTGATCATGATCTGTAATGAATATAAAAGGAGCTTGACTAGTCCCATACCAACAGTCCTAGAGAAGCCTGCATTGTTTGCTGGGAATGTTTAAGTGAGGCAGCTTATTGTGTAGTGAACTGGAAAACCTCTGGTACACCCTGCAGTTGTTTTCCCTGTCCAGAGTTTCACTGAAAATACAGTCTCATGTTGCCTTGCAATAAACTAGCAATTACTGTGACACTGCCAAAGCTGTCATGTTTGCTAGGCTGCAATGCTCGACACACCTACACTGAAGCATACTTTGGAGTGAAAAGCTAAAAATGGTTCCTGTCTATATAGCTGTACACTCTGAAGAGTATTATTGAAAGAGCTGGATTAGGAAAATAAGCAAAAAAAAAAACCCCAACATAGTACAAGGGGATGTGCCTCTTAAAAACACCACCAGATGAAAACATTCTTATAGACAATGCACATCAATCATTGGACTTTGCAAATGTCTTTTATATAGAGTTGCATCCAAAATCAGAAAAGAAAACTATGCAAGTGGGATCAGGGAGAAAGCAATGCAAACAGGTAAGCAACTAGCTGGCTAGTTGGGCAGATGCACAGGATAGGGATCTATGGGACGCGTTCTGGTTGAGGAAGGTGGTAAGTTGAGTGCCACAGGGATCTATACTAGCACACCTGCTTATATAAAAAGTTAAAAAAACAGCAGAGTAATGTTTGCAAATCACATCACTTTCTGCCACAGCAAACAAAATCTGCAGACATGGAAAGGTTGAATGGGGAACAAATACGTGTGACTCAGTATACACAAGTGTGAGTTGAAGTATTCATGGAATTAACAGGCTCACTACAAGGAAAGGACATTTGGTTACATGAAAGTAAAAACAAAGATCCAGACGATAAACTAAAGATGACAATATCATTTCAGCAGTTGAAAAGCATCAAGGGTCTCTGTGTACTTAAAAAGGGCAATTTAAAAAGAGGTGATATTACCTCCTTACAAGGCTTTGATAAGGTCTCAACAGGAACATGGAGTTGAGTCTTAGCCGCCTCAATAACAAAAGGATATGAAGTAGATTGAGAGGGTTCAAAGTAGACCACCACTCAGAGGACTGCCAAAATGATCATCTCAAGAAAGACTACAGAATCAAAGAGATGAAGGAGGATAGAATACTCTAAGATAGATTTAATTTGCATTTTTAATTTAATTTTGTATTTTTATCCCATTTTTCATAGCTGGACAGCCAATGAGACTATTTGAGATGGCATGGCCACAGGGAATAGGTTGAAACTAATTCAGGTTACATTTACTTTAAAATAAAGATCTGAACATTTTACATCCCAGGTGATGAAGCTCTGCAACAATCCACCATCAGATAAACTTGAGGCATATTCTAAAGAGTTTTTAAATCACAAATCATAATATAGTCCTTATTGCCAACCTTCCCCAAAAACATAGCAATGGGTATGGGGATATTTAAAGAGCACACATAAGGGTCTACCCGATGGCTCATCAGTAGCACATAAGTTCCATTACTGCATCTGCGTCCCTTTGCATTGTCCTGGCAGCAGACAAGGACGCAGGAGAGGCAGTGCTCAGAGGTTCCAGGAACAAGGGAATCCCAACCACCTCTCAAGAGCAACACTCAGCCAGTGTTCACTGAACTAAACTGGACAGGAGAGAGAATAAAATCCTCAGGTAACTGCTCATCATGTCATAGCCCCAGTTAGGGCAGACTGAGCTGAAAGCTCAAAGGAGGAAAAAGTTCTTGTTGAGACACCTTTTCCTAAAAAAGTGTTTAACACAGTCCGAAAACTATGCAATGATGTAAGCCTGTTCTTGAAAGAGGAATAACTTAAATAGGAACGAACAAGTTGGATCTTGGAACAATCAGTCTCATAAGATCTATTACTAATAATTTGTATCCTATCATTAAAATCATCTGTTGTACCTGAAGACTGGAGGATGGCCAATGTAACCCCAATATTTAAAAAGGGCTCCAGGGGCGATCCGGGAAACTATAGACTGGAGAGCCTGACTTCAGTGCCAGGAAAAATGGTGGAAACTGTTATGAGCAGCTTCTAAGAAAACTAAAAAGTCATGGGATTGGAGGCGATGTCCTTTCGTGGATTACAAACTGGTTGAACGACAGGAAACAGAGAGTAGGATTAAATGGTCAATTTTCTCAGTGGAAAAGGGTAAACAGTGGAGTGCCTCAGGGATCTGTACTTGGACCGGTGCTTTGCGATATATTTATAAATGATCTAGGAAGGGGAACGATGAGTGAGGTGATCAGATTTGCAGATGATACAAAATTATACAGAGTAGTTAAATCACAAGCGGATTGTAATAAATTAAAGGAGGACTTTGTGAGACTGGAAGATTGGGCATCCAGATGGCAGATAAAATTTAATGTGGACAAGTGCACGGTGATGCATATAGGAAAATTAACTTATGCTGTAGTTACATGATGTTAGGTTCCATATTAGGAGTTACTACTCAGGAAAAAGATCAAGGCATCATAGTGGATAATACATTGAAATCGTCGGCTCAGTGTGCTGCGGCAGTTAAAAAAGCAAACAAAATGTTAGGAATTATTAGGAAGGGAATGATGAATAAAACGGAGAATGTCACAATGTCTCTGTATCACTTCATGGTGAGACTACACCTTGAATACTGTGTGCAATTCTGGTTGCTGCATCTCAAAAAATATATTGATGCACTGGAGAAGGTACAGAGAAGGACAACCAAAATGATAAAGGGGATGGAACGGCTCCCCATGAGGAAAGGCTGAGGTGGGATATGATGGAGGTCTACAAAATCATGAGAGGACCAGAAAAGGTTAATGTAAATCGGTTATTTACTCTTTCAGATAGTATAAGGACTAGGGGGCATGCTGTGAAGTTTGCAAGTAGCACATTTAAAATAAATCGAAGAAAATTATTTTTCACAATGCATAATTAAGCTCTGGAATTCACCGCCAGAGGATGTGGATAAGACAGTTAGTTTATCTGTGTTTTAAAAGGTTTGTAGAAGTTCCTGGAGAAGAAGGCCATAAACCTCTATTAGTCAATCTGACTTAGGGAATAGCCACTGCTTATTACAGGTATTAGTAGCATGGGATCTATTTAATGTTTGGGTACTTGCCAGGTACTTGTAACCTGGATTGGCCATTGTTGGAAACAGGATGCTGGGCTTGATGGACCCTTGGTCTGACCCAGTATGGCAGCTTCCTATGTTCTTATGTATGCACACTCTTATAGGTAGGTGGTCTTAAACGCTGGTTCTTGAGTGCCACAAGTCATCAGGTTTTTAAGATATCCACACTGAATATGCATGGGGGTAGATTTTCAAACGAGCGCGAACAGCCTACTTTTGTTTGCGCTCCAGGCGCAAACAAAAGTACGCTGGATTTTAGTAGATACGCGCATAGTCGCGCGTATCGGCTAAAATCCTGGATCGGCGCGCGCAAGGCTATCGATTTCGTATAGCCTGCGCGCGCCGAGCCGCGCAGCCTACCCCCGTTCCCTCCTAGGCCGCTCCGAAATCGGAGCGGCCTAGAAGGGAACTTTCCTTTGCCCTCCCCTCACCTTCCCCTCCCTTCCCCTACCTACCCCACCCGCCCGGCCCTGTCTAAACCCCGATCCTACCTTTGTCAGGGGATTTACGCCTCCCAGAGGGAGGCGTAAATCCCCGCGCGCGAGCGGGACCCCTGCGCGCCGGGCCGCGACCTGGGGGCGGGTACGGAGGGCGAGGCCACGCCCCCGGACCGCCCCGGGGCGTAGCCACGCCCCCGTACCCGCCCCCAAAACGCTGCCGGCACGCCCCCGAAACGCCGCGCAATCCGGCCCCGCCCCCCGACACGCCTCCCGACACGCCCACTCCGAAAACCCCGGGACTTACGCGAGTCCCGGGGTTGTGCGCGCGCCGGTGAGCCTATGTAAAATAGGCTCACCGGCGCGCAGGGCCCTGCTCGCGTAAATCCGCCCGGTTTTGGGCGGATTTAGGCGAGCAGGGCTCTGAAAATCTACCCCATGATGCATTTGCATGCACTTCCTCCGCCGCATACAAATTAATCTCATGCATGTTAAGAACATAAGAAATTGCCATGTTGGGTCAGACCAAGGGTCCATCAAGCATCCTGTTTCGAACAGAGGCCAAACCAGGCCACAAGAACCTGGCAATTTGCCAAACACTAAGAAGATCCCATGCTACTGATGCAATTAATAGCAGTGGCTATTCCCCAAGTAAACTTGATTAATAGCCATTAATGGACTTCTCCTCCAAGAACTTATCCAAACCTTTTTTGAACCCAGCTACACTAACCTCACTAACCACATCCTCTGGCAACAAATTCCAGAGCTTTATTGTGCGTTGAGTGAAAAAGAATTTTCTCTGATTAGTCTTAAATGTGCTACTTGCTAACTTCATGGAATGCCCCTGAGGCATAAGGATCAGAGTTGTCCACCCTGTCAAACATTGTTGGAGCTGTGTCAGAAACATCACAAGAAAACATTATGTATAATATACAGAGTCTACCTAATTTCCCCACTGAGGAAAAAAAAAGGCTGCACAGAGCAACACATTGGAAAATGTAGCACGTTTGATCTCCCGTCACGCGTTTCCATGCAAAGGAGCCTCTAAGGTCTGTAATTTATGAAGGCAATGGATATATCTCTTGCATGAGTCACACAGCTGCAGTTTAATAGCAGAACTCTACATCAAATTTCAAGCAAATAGGATTTAATAACTTGGAGAGTCATAGCTGGGGTGTGAGAATTTTTTCCACATTAAATACAATTTAAAATTCTATATAATATTTAGTATGGAAATGCCTTTGAACTCGAGTGCTAAATCCCCCTCAAAATCTGTTATTACGGGTGAGTTACAGCACAGAATACGGTCAGGTGCTGTGAAAGGTTCCTCCCCCAGCTTTGCCAATTCACCTCAGACCTTGTCTCTAACACCCCTGCTGCTTCAGCCACAGGTCTCCCCTGAGCAGAGACGGCCAGCAGCGCAAAATTAAACCCAGGTTTCCAGCCAGGAAAGGTTTCTACATTAGCCTGCTGTGACCTCTCATTTCACAGTTTTTAGGCGAGATCCTTCTACTGATAATTGATTTCTCCCAATACACTTCAGACTCTGCTCTAGCATCAAGTCAGATGCGCTACAGAATCCACTTGTGCCAAGAAGAAACAGAGTGCACACAAAACAGGAATATATACGTTACCAGCAGCTTAACTGCTTCAGTTTATGGCCAGTTCCATACGTCCTAAGCCGTATCAACAGGCAACAAAAATAGTTTAGGAACGGGTAATTTGCAGCTATTCAAAAAGTACACGACACACACCCTGCCCATTCTCTAAACACAAATTGTCACCTGGAATGGAATTATGCTTAATACAAATAAATAAATGCCCAACGTGCGCCGGTACGAGCGTGTCTCGGCCATCGTGCCATGGCAACAACTAGGGCCAGCTGGAAGAGGATGTAATCCAGATGAAAAAAATCCCAGGTTCAGGATGCCAGAGCCCAGCAAAGGCTGGTTCTGACTGAGCTAGAAGCCCAGAGCAGCAGAAGGAACTGCTGGACCAACACCACCCTCCCCTCGAAAATGTCAAATGTTTAATTCTTCTAAGAAATGTGTGGACTTAATCCTTATCCTCCTTGTGGTATCACCATACAAAAGAAGGACCACAGAAAAGCTACCAGGGAAGCACAGTTACTGCTAAAGGTGATTCTAAAACCTGAGAAAGTCAGGGTAAAAATATTTGCCCCCTTTAGTTTGTTTTACCAGAAAGGTAATGGTCCTTCTGATTGTTTTATTAGGCTGCTCATTGAAATGCATGAACAGAAAGACTTTGTAGCGGATTAGCACAGCTCCAGCCTTTCGTGATATGTTTCAGGGCAGCTAACTTGTATTCTGCTCCTCAGCTGCTTGCCACCGAAGAACGCTTGCAGTGATACGAGTTTTGTATGTAGCGCTAGGGATGCCTCAGCCGCGCCAGTGAATGAAGTTGTGGTCTCAGAGTGGGATTCCCGGCCTTTGGATACAATCCTTGTACAAGACACAATTAAGCAGTCAGGTGCGTCAGAGCAGTTCTCATCTGCAGTTTGTAAAGAAACTGCAGATAGCTGTGATAAATTCTTTAAACATCGCTCCCTGTAATTAAAATGCACTGCATGAAGAAATAAAAACTGCTCTACTTAGGAAAGAGATGTTTTTTTTTCTCCTATTTAATTATACTGTAGTTCTGAAGGATTAGGACTCCCATACTGAGTTATTCAAGCAGAAGCTGGAGGAGTTTTTCTTAAACCTTTTGTTATTTTGCTGCATGATGATGGTAAATATTTTGTACTGGGCTCTAAGAGATATGACCCTTGCTCGTTGGCCAGAAGATTACTACAGAGGCAAATTGATGGGGTTGTCTGTTGGCAACAGACAACATGCCAACAGCATGTTCAGGACTGCTTGCGGCACCAGGAGGTTGAGATGCAACCTTTTCTCTTGAAGAGACCACGGGCCTGGGTGTGAAGCCCCTGAAGATGAATTTCTTGGGCCAGGTTGAAGGCATCTGTGGTTAGAGCTATTTGAAAGGGTAAACAAATATCAATGGGAGAGCCACCAAGACAGGGAGAGACTTTGAGGTCTTCCATGGCAGAGACGTTCCCAAGTGGCTTCATTCCAGTGGGTTTGAGAGTTCATTGTGCTTACCTCATTGGGAGATCTGCCATGGAGGGACCATGGAAGCCCCAGCTACTGTCTGCTGACTCTGAATTATTCCTTTCACTGTGACCCCTGAAGCAGCAGGGAGATAGGGCATCGCTCGAGTTGTGTTTAGTACAGCCCCTAAAAATTCCAGTTGCGATGTCAAACTCAAATTGGATTTTGGGTACTTGATGCTGAATTCTAGGCATTGCAGCACTCGTTTGGTGTTCTGCATGGATCTGTCCGACCCTGCCAAATATGTGCTGTTAATTAACAAATCATTCAAGTAGGGAAATGTTGTGCTTAAATGCTGAAACAGCTGCAGAGCTGCTAGGCCAAAAGGCAGGGTATGGACTGGAGGGTTTCTTTCTCTACTTCTAGTCTGAGATGCTTCCTGGGAGCCTGATGTACCTCTATGTGATTATAGGTCTCCTGTAAATCCACAGGACATTGCCAATTTCCTTTGTTCAGTAGGGGAATTATGGTGCCTAGGGAAGTCATCTTGAACTTTTACTTTTTCAGGAATTTGTTCAAGACCCTTAGGTCTAGGATTCTCCAGCTTTTCTGAACTGAAATTCCTGCCCTCTCTCCTGCAATAGGGAGGTTTGTAAGGAGAGGATTTCTGATCCAGAGCTGGTTGAATACGTCAACTATTCTGGGCAGACGATTTGCAGGGATCTCCAACAAATGTAATCTGTAGCCATCCCTTATTATCTGGAGGACTCAGATGGACAAGTAACAAAAGGCCAACAGTTTACCATAAGCCTCAGCCTCTCTCTTACAGGAAGATCTTTGGGGAACCAAGACTGGAACATTGGCCATCTGCTCTGGATTCAGACCAAAATCTCTCTCTGGTCTTGACTGGGGGGTCACGTGCAATAGAACGCCTCTGCTCATGCTGATGCGACTCTAAGCCCTATTGTCTGGGGTGAATAGTAACTAAGAAGTGTTTTGTCTCAGCTAAAACTGCTTCTGAGATAAATCACCGCAGAACTTTCAAGATCTATTGCTCCATGGTGAGACTGCGTCTGGATACTGTATGCAGCTCTGGCCACTGCATCTCAATAAAGATACAACTGCACTGAAAAAGGTACAGAGAAGGGTGACCAAAATGATAAAGGTGATGGAACAGCTCCCCTATGAGGAAAGGCTGTCTCTGGCTTGACTATGGACCTCCCCAGCTCCCGGCGGGTATCCCCAAGTGTGCCGAGGGGAGACGCCGCCGTCCAGTGTCCTGCTGCTCTCTAGGCGCGCGTGCGCGCCTTGCCGTCTTTTAAAGGGGCCGCAGCAGGAATCCAACCCGCAGCCCCAGATGATGATGTCAACGGCCCTGCTATATATCGGCAGGGCTCGCCACTAGTTCCTTGCCTTGGCAACAGGTCTGCACGCTTATTGTGTGCTTGCTGCTTGTTCCTGTTCCTGATTTTGTTTCTGGTTCCTGTTCCTGACTCGTTCCTGGTCACCTCCTAGTCTTGTTTGGACTGATCTCTGGCTTGACCCCTGCTACGCTTAGGACCATGCTCAGGACTGACCTCTGGCTTCGACCCTTGCTCTACTTGACCTCCATACCTTGCCTTACACTCACTACCTGCCCTGACGCTGATATTCAGCATGAGCCAAGGAAAAGTTAAGCCCCTCCCTCTGCAATGCTCCCACCTTGCTTCTTGCTCCTCCTGCTAAGCTTTAGCCAGGTAGTCAAGAATGTTTAAAACACAGGGTCTGCCCAGCTAAGCCCTGAATTTAGCCGGACAAACCCTTTGGCATCTCAGCGTCTAATTACCCAGTAACAGATGGTTGCTACCTACCAAACAGCACAAAAAGAAAGAAAAAGGCAGAGTTGATTTCAGTTCTTGGAGAATGTTCTTCAGAAGCAGAGAAGATTGCGAAATTTAGTAAACAGCCCCTGATAATAAGGTCTTAAACCCTCAAAAGTTAACATATAAACTTCAGGAGATTTGCATGGATAGGCAAAGTTATTAGGTTCTGAGTTTGCTCAATAGATTACTGAATGTCAGAGATATTTTTTCAGGTTATAGAAATGGGGTTTTGTGTTTGCATTTTTTAAATTTGAATTCATGTTCAATTTATGAAGAAAAATGTAGTGAGGAGCAAACTTTGAATTTCTTACTTAGTGGATGTACTGTATATGCTCTTTATTTTGGAAAAGTCATATGCTTGGTAATTTCACAGAACATGTCTTCGCCCCATGAGCTCCCTCTGGAGGGGTGCATGTATGTATGGCTTGCATTTGCTCTCTGGAGGAGGAGTGAGTGGGGAGCAGCATGTGGAGGAGTAGGGTGGGGAGGGTTCTTTATGTAGCGGGGTAGGGGTCTGAATAAAAGTGTGTGTGAGAAGAGCTTGCAGGGAGGGAAAGGCCCTCTCCCCACCTTGGTCAGTAGCAGCATCTCCTTCCTGTCAGAGGCTCTCGTCAGATCTGCAGGGCCAGTACGATCTCCTCTTTGGCTGGTGGGGGGTCTGGCCTCCCTACTGGCTCCATTTCTCATCCTTTCTTCCGCCACGGCTTCAGCGCTTATTTCTATTTCACTTTGTCTGCTCACCCGCTGGTCCCACCTGTGACGTCATCTCTGATGTCAGTGTCACAGATGGGACGGATGGACAGATAAAAGCAAAGATATAACAGCTCTCTTTATTCCATAAAGTCTTTTTAGCACATCTTAATTATTGCGCATTTAGTTCACGCTTATTCACTGGTAGCTCAAGGCGAGTTACATTCTTATACAGTAAGGGGCGGATTTTAAATGCCCTGCGCGCGTAAATCCGGCCGGATTTATGCGTGCAGGGCCCTTGTGCGCCGGCGCGCCTATTTTGCATAGGCGCGCTGGCGCGAGCAGAGCCCCAGGACGCGCGTAAGTCCTGGGGCTTCGTAAAAGGGGCGGGGAGGGGGCGTGTCAGGGGCGTTCCCAAAATGACACGGAGTTTCGGGGGCGTGCCGCAGCGTTTCGGGGGCGGGCCCGGGGGTGTGGTCGAGGCCTCCGGACCAGCCCCCGGGTCGGGTGATGGCGCGCCAGCAGCTCGCTGGCGGGCGCAGATTTACTTCTGCTTTTAGCAGGTGTAAATCTGCCAACAAAGGAAAGGGGGGGGGTTTAGATAGGGCCGGGGGGGTGGGTTAGGTAGGGGAAGGCAAAGGAAAGTTCCCTCCAAGGCCGCTCCGCAATCAGAGCGGCCTCGGAGGGAACAGGCAGCACGCGCTGGGCTTGGCGCGCGCAGGTTGCACAAATGTGCACCCCCTTGCGCGCGCCGACCCCGGATTTTATAAGATACGCGCGGCTACGCACGTATCTTATAAAATCCAGCGTACGTTTGTTCGCGCCTGGTGCGCGAACAAAAGTACGCGATCGCGCAAATTTTTAAAATCTACCCCTAAGTAAGGACCTGGTATATATACAATTAGGGCCTGATTTTAAAAAGCATTTACTCGAGTAAAAACCAGGTTTATTGGAGTAAATTCACTTTACTTGAGTAAGTGGGTTTTTGAAAATTGCTACAATATATGCCATTGACTTGTCTATAGGATTTACTCACATAAGTGCACTTTACTTGAGTAAATGGCTTTTGAAAATTGCTACAATAGTAGCTACATTTACGCATGTAACTGCTTTTGAAAATTACCCCCTTATAAAATAACAAAGACAACCATCCATCGCGCTCTAAATATTTTCTTGAGCTCCCTAGTCTAGTCAGGAAATGTTTGCTGTTGATTATTCTTATGTCTCAATATAAGAAGAATCTAGATTTCCAGGATTCTGGAGAAAGTTTGCTCTAACTTTGAAACACATTTTAAAGACTAGAATTCTTCTGTTTCTGGTGGCTTCAGGACTGAAATGAACGTCATCATTTTCCCTACCCCTCTCTTGCACTTTTACACTGCACTTTAAGCACGCAAGCTCATGCCGATAGCAGGACTTCATCAGGAACGAATGGGCAAAGCTATGTGGTCTCCCTTCAGATTCGGTATTGTGAAATCATTACTGTGAGGCACAGCGCCTTTTCAAGACCAGTTACTCACATCTCTCCTGGGAAAAGTGCTCAGCAGCTTGAACTCTTCCCAAGGGTATCCCTTGGATGCCACAAAATCAAAGACAACCTGCAGGTTGCTGCTGGCCAGGAAACGTCGTTCAAAGAATTCTCCACTTGGCGTTCTGATCCGCAGCTTACTGACGGGCTGACTGTTCTCCTCCTTTGGCTCTGGAGGCAGAGCCTGCTCTAGAGATAGTCGGATAGCCTGAGGAAACAAACGCAATAATTTAGTCTTCTCGCTAATAATTAAGAGAGGAAAAATACGGGAGAATGCCTTTTTTTTCATGTTTAGCACACTAACAAGTATGACAGTACTCCAGTTCCTGTTTTGCCATATTGTCAGGTGATGGAATCAATCACTTTCATTGGATAACGATGACCTACTAAGCAACTAATTAAAAGAAGCCTTCCCTTACAACACATATTAAGTCCACAGTTTACTGTGTGACAGGAGGGGTAATTTAATTGCCCGACTGAAGGACTTACAATTTTTTGATTGAGGAAATAATTGTCAGATGCCTTAATTGATCACAGTATAACAATTCTTCCTCCCTTCAAAGGTGTAAATTGAAAGTCAGGCAAAGGGCTTAACCCCCACACCCATAAAAATGTTCATCAACAACCCAATGTAATATTGTATCACCTCAGAAAAATAACCCATCATTCTGATCCATTCCCAGCAGCAAGCAATACTTTAACAGAAATCCAGAAAAGAAACATAGGCAATAAAAACAGGTTTTATATTGTTACTGTGTCTGTCTGCTGCTTTAAGTAAAAAAAAAAATAATAAAAATTCACCATGCAATGTTTCAGTTTGATTTCAGTAGGTTTCCATTTTCATTCTTTTGTTCTTCAAGCTTGTTCTCAATTATAATTAGGTAATCGGAAATTGTTTAACATTCATAAGCCTGGCAGGAAAAGATTTCTCAGTGTTATACACAACCTGAGAACAACCATCACATGACATCTGGCAGAAGATTATGTGGTTTAACTGGGAGGAGGGGGGGGGGGAGGGGTTGAGGAAGGAGGGACCAGGAGAGGAAAAAAAAAAGGTAGGCAGTCTCCTGTGCTTTCAAAATGCATCTCGTGATGTACTGTGCTCAGGATCCACCTTCACAGCCCACACTAACCTTGAGTAGAGAACATTTTGTCCTGCCTTCACAGCCAACAGACGGCTTCTAAAAGGCCGGCCGTCACAAAGAAATTCACGGAGCCTGCCCGAACGCCCCCTCAGTAGGAGCGAATGTGTGACTAAGCCACCGAACACCCTGAGCTTTCCCCGGCAGGTATTTAGCACAGGTGTCTCCACGGGTGTGGCAGTGATGTAGCATACGGTGCTGCAGAACGAAGACCTGCTGAAGGCTCGCTCTTCACCTTACAAGGTCCCTCCTTCTTTGCTTAAGGGCACAGTACTTCTTTGTGCCTGCACTTCTATTTCTGGCCCTTATGAAAGCGGAAAGACAATTTACAAGACAGAAAACCAAGGAGCAATCTTCCCAGTGCTGGAATGAAGCTATTTGATGCCTCTTGAATTAGGAAGAGGATGAGGAGGAAAGGCTAGGATCTTTTTACTGTTTTCTAAACACGGGAAATCATGCCAGCACCAAGTCTGAAGCAGCTGTTTGTTTAAAATTAAAAAATGAGAAGAACGCTGTCTTGGAAAAGTCATCAATACGTGTTACGTTGCAGTTCTTATCTACCAGTCTGACTTACCAGCTTTCTGCAAAATACTTCTGTAGCATTTCATAAATCATTAAAACGAGGAACGTTTTCCAAAGCCTGGATTTTGTTGTGGTACAATTAATGAATTCCCTTTATTTTTAATTGGAATATTCAATTTCTTTTTTCTGTGCACAAGCAATAGTGGACAACATTTGGACTAATTCCATTTTGGCTACAAAATACGTGCAGTGAACAATGGATTGTGTATATTATAAGTTGTCCTTTTCCCCTACTGTACATTGGCTGTACAAAAAGGCTGATTAAAGTGAGACTTACTGAACATAAAAGTTGAGCAAACACCTCAAAATTACAGGCACCTATAGTACAACATTATGTTGATGCAGGTCATAGTTTTGAAGACTTGTGCTGTACAATAACTGAACATGTATCTCCCTCAAAATGGGGTGAAGACAGAGAAGAGGGGAGGAGCAGCCTAGTGGTTAGAACAGTGGGCTATAAACCAGGAGACCAGGGTTCAAATCCCACTGTTGCTCCTTGTGACCTTGGGCAAGTCACTTTACTCTCCATTGCCTCAGGTACAAAGGGAAATAATCCACTTTGAAGAACTGAAGAAAGTGTGAAAAATAGAATATAAATATCAAAACTCAATAAGAGAGAGCAACAGGGGCGGATTGGCCTATCAGAGGATTGGGCATCCCCCGGTGGGCCGGTTGCTCTAGTCACGTGGTCTGCAGAGCGCGGCCGTGACGGAGCCATGCTTGGCAGACCACGTGGTGTCTCCTGGGCTGGCCTGGCGGGTCGTCATCGGGAATCTGCCCCTGGAGAGCAATATTGGATCTTTCAATTGCATGCCATCACACCTTTTGGAATGAATGCAGAGATCGAATGATTCTTGATCTTCTAATATATTTTAGTTGATGCCTTCATGATTGGCTTTGAAACAGCATTTGATTTTCTTTCTCAAATTGGTTGACTGAATTGTGAGCTTCCTGTCTTTAGCCAACGCCATCAGCTTCACATTGTCAGCTGAGCCACTGTCACTTCCGACAAGAAAGCCCCTGATGAAGACAATTGGTTCAAAACATGGATCTTTGCAGGTCAAGGAAGTTCAAGTGAAATTGCTCTGAACAGCTGCTTGCAAGTATGAAAATAAGTATTTTTGACTGAGACTTTAGTGCATTCAAAAATTAATAAATGAAGTTACAGAGATATTCTAGTTGACATTTTGGAACAGATGGCTGAAATGCTGAGCAGAAGAATACATCGAATCTATGGAGGAATTTAGCTCTCTTATGAGTGCCCCTATTTGTTTCTACTGTGGTGTTCTTGAAGTGTTGGAATTTATTATTAATGGCTTTGAGCATATTTCCAAATCTTGGGACTTTGTTGGTTTGTATCATGAGTTTTTATTCATAACTCTGCAGCATCCCCAGCCCCAGATGACCTGGGAATCAAACCCATGTTATGGTAGCGCACAGCACTCTCCACTGTGCCACTCAGCAGACACTGCGGATTTTACATTTTCAGTTAACTTACCTGGTAAATAAAAAACAACAGATTGCTTTGTTATTCTGCTGAAAATTATACTAATGACGCAGATTTTGTTTCTAAGTGCTCTATTTCTCTTTGAAAAATAGAGAAGCAGTTCTCTGAAGAGCTCATTAAAGCTCCTTCTCCAGCTTTATGCTATGGACTGGCAGTCTACGCCTGGGAAGAAAATTTTATTCTCAGCATTTTATGCAGTAGTGGTATTTTTTGCATAAAGAATGAATACAGCTTCACATGACTTTATATTACTCTAACATACTACCTTCTCCATTTACACATTCACCAGAGCCCAGACAATCCTTTATTACATAGTAACAAGAGTAATGATGGCAGAAAAAGCCTAAATGGCCCAACCAGTCTGCCCAGCAAGCTTCCTATTGTAGTATCTGCTGCACCGTGCAGGTTACCTCATGCTGCTCTTAAGGGTAGCAACTGCTGCTCTGTGCAGTTATTCGATGAGCTGCCTTGAAATTTCAGACAGTGCTGATGAATTTTGCTTATGGACTTGGCCTTAGAAGCCATCCTGTACTTTTTCACTTATGGCTACGTAAATGTCAGGGCCTGTCTTGGTGGTCATCTGAATCCAATTCCTCTTCCACCCCCTTCCCCCCACCACCATCAAAGCAGAGATTGATGTTGTGGTTGCATCAAAAGCATCAAGGCTGATTGGTTAAGGGTAGTAATCCCTTGCCTTCAGTTAAGGGCAGTAATAGCTACTCCATGAAAGTTACCTCCATGTTTATCAGTTCCTCAGGGCCTTCGTTGGTTGTCTGAATCCAACTCCCCTTCTCCCCCTGCCAATGAAGTGGACAGCAGTGTTTCAATTGCATAAAACATACCAAGGCTTATTGGTTAAGGGTAGTAACAGCTGCAGCAGCAAGTTACCCCATGCACCCTTTTCTTCATTTGAATCCTGTAGCCTTTAGGGATCCATAGTATTTATCCCATGCCTCTTTGAATTATTTGACTGTTTTTGTCTTCACCACGTCCTCTGGAAGGGCATTCCAAGCATCCACCATCCCTGCATGAAGAAATATTTTCTGGTGACCCCTAGTTCTACTGATTTCTTTCCAATGGAAAAGGTTTGAAGTTCATGCATCATTAAAACCTTTCAGGTATCTGAAGGTCTGTATCATATCTCCCCTGCACCTCCTCTCTTCCAGGGTGTACATCCTTCAGCCTTTCCTCATAAGCCTTCTGATACTGACCCCGAACCATTTTGGTCTCCTTTCTCTGGACTGCCTCCATCCCTGCCTCTTTCCTTTTTGAGATATGAGCTCCAGAACTGAACGCAGTACTCCAGGTGAGGCCTCACCAAGGACCTATACAAGGGCATCATCACCTTTATCTTGCTGGTTATTCCTCTCTCTATGCAGTCAGTATACTTCTGGCTTTAGCTATCACCTTGTCCCAATACTTTTCTGCCTTCAGATCACCAGACACTATCACCCTAAGATCCTTCTTTTAGTCCGTGCACATCAGTCTTTTGCCTCCCTATCACATACAGCTCTTTTGGATTATCATATCCCAGATGCATGACTCTGCATTTCTTAGCATTAAATCTCAGCTGCCAAATCTTCAACCCCTCTTCAAGCTTTCTTAAATCACTTTTCGTTCTCTCTACTCCTTCAGGCACGTCCACTCTGTTGAAGATCTTAGTATCATCCACATATTAGACAAACTTTACCTTCTATACCTTCCACATGTCGCTCACAAAGATATTGAACAGGGCCGGTTCCAATACCAATCCTTGGGGCACTCCACTTAACACTGTTTTCTCTTCAGAGTAGGTTCTCCTGTCAGTCAACCAGTTTGTAATCCATTCCACCACCTTGGTGCTGACTCCCAAGATTTCCATTTTATTCATGAGCCTCCTATGTGGGATCATATCAAAAGCTTTGATGAAATCCAAATAAAATCACATCGAGTGTTCTTCCTTGATCCAATTCTCTACTCACCCAATCAAAAAAATCAATCAGATTTGTCTGACAGGACCTTGGATTTAGCAACTTACTGGATTGTAGATAGTTCACTATTCTTTCTTTCAGCAGTCTCCCCATTAACTTTCCCTACCACGGAGGTGAGGCTAACCAGCCTGCAGTTTCCAGCCTCCTCTCTACTACCGCTCTTGTGATGTGGGACCACAACCACTTCTCCAGTCTCGCAACACCACTTCCATTTTTAGGGATCTATAGAACAGGTCTTTCGGCCAACCTGCCAGGACATCTCTGAGCTGCTGTAGTAATCTGGGATGTACCTCTTCCAGCCCCATGGCCTTGCTCACTTTCAGTTTTCCTAGCTCTTCTCATACATTCTCTTCTGTAAAAGGAGTTGTGTCTACCCCATTTCCATCCACGGTCTTGTCAACCAGCAATGGTCCTTCTCCAGGGTCTTTATTTAGTAAACACAGATCTGAAGTATTTATTTCATATTTCTTCTATTTCTTCATCTGTCTCCTCACCTTGCTCCTTCTCATCTTTCAGTTTCACTCTACCACTTTGGGACTTTCTTCTTTCTCCGCTATATCTGAAAAATGTTTTGTCACCTCTCTTTACCTCTTTGGCAATCCTTTCTTTTGCTTGACCTTTTGCTTTCCTGATTTCTTTGTCTCCCTCAGTTTCACCAGGTGTTCTTCAGTGTTCCTCTTTTTGGGATCCTTTATACTTCCTGAGCACTGTTATTTTTCATTTATTTTTTCAGCCACCTCCTTTGTGAAACAGATCAGTTTCTTTTTCCTTGTGCATTTGTTTACTTTTCTAACATACAAATTTGTTGCATTTATAATAGCACCTTTTAATTTGTCCCACTGTTGTCCCATCTCGCCCATTTTCTCCCAGTCTTCTAGTTCTTCCTCTAGGTACATACCCCAGTTTGTCAAAGTCTGTGTTTTTGAAATTCAGAACTCAGGTCTTTGTGTGACTTCTTATATCTTATTAGCGATATCAAACCATACTGTCTGATGATCACTGATCAGGGGGCACCTGTCCGGACATTAGAGACATTATCCCCAATTAGTGAGCACTAGGTCAAGTATCACATTCTCCCTTGTGGGTTCCATACCCATTTGTCTGAGCAGAGCCCCTTGAAGGGTATCCACTGTCTCTCTACTTCTTGCAGATTTTGCAGAAGAGATACTCCAATCCATATCTGACAGATTAAAATCTCCAACAATCAACACTTTTCCCTTCTTTCCCACCTTTTGGATATCTTTCACCAAATCTTGATCCAAGTTTTCAGTTTGGGTTGGAGGCCTGTAGACCACGCCAGTATAAATGGAAGAACTATCGTCTTGTTTTAGAATAGCCTATAATGCTTCCTTCCTACCCCTCATCCTTTGATTTTGATTGCATTGATATTGTTTTTGACATAAAGTGCTACTCCTTCCCCTTTTCTGTCCTCACTGTCCTTCCTTAATAAACCTGGGCTGGCCGTATCCCAGTCATGAGACTCCGTGAACCATGCCTCCGTAATGGCAACAATGTCCAAGTCTGCCTCCATTATTAGGGCCTGCAGATCTGGGATTTTGTTGCCCAGGCTACAAACATTTGTGGTCATAACTTTCCAGCTTTCCTCCCTTGGTTTGCTTATCTTCATAGTCACCTTTTCTGCTCCTTTTCTTAAGCTGATTGATTATATCATCATCTACTCCTGCTTCCTGTGTTGCTTTGGGTTGGCATTCCCATTTCTCTGGCTACCTTCTGCCACCCCCATCCTGTAGTTTAAATGCCTGATGATGTATGACTGGAATTAGTCACTTAGGATCTTCTTTCCTGCCACTGTCAAATGTAGACCATCCTTATTGTATAGTCTTTTACTGCTCCATATATGATCCCAGCCTCCAATGTATCCAAATCCACTTTCTTTATACAATGTTTTGAGCAATGTATTGAAATTTTCTATCTGGCTTATCCTTTCCTTTCCCTGAACAGTTAATATTTCACAAAAGGCAATATTCTTTACCATGGGTTTAATCTCCTTCCCCAGACACTGGAAATCTTTCTGTACTGCTTGGATACTGTTCCTAGTGAGGTCATTGGTCCCCAGATGGATAACAATATTGATATTAGAGTCTTTACTTTCTTCTATTATTGTACCAATTAACTGGTTTGCTTTTCTACTAGCTGAAGACACTGGAAGGCTCTAATTTTTGTGTCGCTTTGAAAAGAGATCCCAAATTAGTTCCCATAATGATTGAGTCTCCTATCAGAAGAAGCTTTCTTTTACGAAGTTTGATAAGGGTGTTCAGTTGCATTGGGTGGCTTCTTCCTTTACAAACATCCACTTATTGTCTGTTGGAGGAGCAGCTTTAGTTTCCAATTCAGAAAAAACATTTTGTAAGGATATCAGTGTGGACAGAGGATGTCTCTTCAGTCCATCCCTTAATGTACCAGAGCCCACCGTATTCCTGGATATTTGAGTCCTCTGTGGAGCTTCACTTAAGGTTTATTCTCTTTAGCAGACTTTAAACAATTAAGGTTCAAATACAATAACCTCCTCACAGTGAAGTGTTAAACTTAATCTACTGCTATCATGAACAACTTCTAAAGCCATAATTGTATTCAACATACTGCCAAAGAGGGAGGAAAAATGTAAAATTATAACAGGGACTGAGCTCCCTGTTATACTGAACGTCCACAGGGCAGAATAGCTTGGTTTAATGGAAGCAAAATTCAATTCAACTTCCCTCTCTATTCTGCCTTTAGCTTATAAATACTAGAACTTAGAATCCTAGTCAAGAAAAGTACAACAGCGATGGGAATAAAGGCTGATGGACTTAATTTGATTCTGCTTTTACGTGAAATTATTTTTAGTTCTTTCATGTTTAAAGCAAAATAGGTGGAAAACCTGTTTCCCCAGATGAAAGCAACTTTTCTTTCCTGCAAACCGTTCCCTATAAGGGGGTGTCACTATAATCCTTCACTTTCCATTGTGCTGGAACCACCTGTCCCTGCCTCTCTGTTTTGACATTTTCCAGCACAGTACAACAACAGATGCTACTTTATTTACTGAACCCAATCAATTATACTACAGAAGCTTAAACAACAGTAGCTCATTAGAGCTCTTCTCATTGCACAGAGAATACCTCGCTCCCCAATGGAACCGGTCTCTAAGGCTTCGCCCTAGAATTGCAATGAACAATGGATATTATGCACCATTGACAAACCTAGAAAACAATTATGACATGGATAACATTTGCAACCCATGAAACTAAATAACCAAGAATTTGTCAAACACCCTTGGCTCCCCCCCCCCATCAAAAAAATAAATCCCACAACTGAAACACAAAAACCCCAATTCAAACAAAAAAAAAAACCCAACCCCAGAGGTGGTGGCTTCAGATATGTACAGATCAATAGCCAGATTTCAAATATATGGCCTTAACAAAAAGGCCCTTATGAAAGCAAACACTTTAGTAGAACAATAGATTATAGGTAATCCCTGGACTTGAACAGGAGGCTTTTTAGTAAACAGCATTGTTAAGATTTGTCTTTTGTTTTGCTAAACAAATATCTTACTATTATTATTATTAATGTAAAGCTTCCTTCTTTAAAAGAAGAAAGCCCAATGCTATTTTGAAATGTGGACTGGTTCGGCTGCTTTTATGTAAGAAAACAGTTTCCAAACAGCCATTATAGTGTGGTTTCAATAATAACAGGTAGAGTAAAGGGCATAATAGAGCGGAAAAGGATGGATTATTTGTTTTGAGTGTACACAATTACTTAGAAAAAAAAAATACATCCTAACATAGTGAATTAGTAGCTGAGTAAGCCAACTTCTCAACAGTGTAGTTGTGCTGTAATGACAGTTCATGTGGGTTTTGACTGTCAATTTTACAGAATGTTATCCCCTAATTATCTATCACTGAGCTCTCACATATAGCCTTGCTTTGTTCTCTCTTTCATGGTCCTGGATACTCCAGTTTCCCTTCCTTACATGCACAAGGCTTTAAAAAGAAAGTTTTCTTTTACAGTGAAAGCAGGTATGCACCTCTCCCAAATAGTTATTAGCTCTAAGAAGAGAAATTCTGCAAACTATTACAGGACTAAACCCAGCCATTTCTGCAGTACTTCGGAGAGAACCACATTTGCTGGTGAAGTTATGTCTGCAAAACCACCGAAGCTGTATTGGAGAGGAAGCTGAAAGTACACATTGCTTGGTGTAAGGCAGCATATATTGAGAAGGGGAAGGGGAAAGACCACGAGGTGAACCTACAGTTACATTAGAATCAGATACCAGGCAGCTATCACTTTATTGAAGTTTCCTTTGTCTTCCTTTCTACATTTTCCCAAAGCCCAAAACAAAACCAAAAGCATTTCTAGGATGATACTTTGAAAGATAACATGACTGAGCTAATTGTTTTGGCCACAGTTCAATTCTGACTTGGAGTAAGTGACCATTTCTCACCCTAGAGTGGGGTTCTGGAAGCTGCTATTTGATTTCCCTTATTGCCATCCCAAAGTGATTTGTGATAGGGGGTGGGAGATGTTCCAGCTTCATACTGATTTCTGCTAGATGTATGAATTGGGTCAAAATTCTTCTCTCTCTACCTGCAGTTTACATGTGAAAGAATCAGAAGGAAGCCGAGTTCTACATCTTTGCATTTGTTCTGAACAGAGGCAGTGAAGTGACGGCTTTCAGGATACTCATTAGAAGCAATGATCTTCAGTATGATCATTTACATAATTCTTGGACGGTGTGAGATGGAGACAGCTCTGTCTCTTGATCATCCATGCCTTGGAAACCAAATGACAAACGAATAAATGGAAATGTTGTGGCCACGTGATATAGTGAGCTGGGGAAGACATGTTGCTCTCTGGCTGCAGATGCAACCCCCGAAATTTCGTTTTTAAACATTTCTTTTTGCATTGCTGACTTCACACGTATCAGTTCCAAAGTGTCTTCTGTGTTATAGACAAGTCTCTTTTCAAGGCAGAGGACGACATGACCATGCGAATGGTGAAAAAAACATAAGAAGAAACTCAAACTGGGTGAAACTAAGATGGCGGATCCTAAAGACAGTCTGGCCCCATGTTGAAGGACTGGCAGTTGCAGATCAGACTACTGCAGTGGTTGCTGCTCTAGACGGTAAATCTGAGGAAGCATGTGTAGAAATAAGAGCAGTTAAAAATGCTGTGGTAGGTACTGGTAAATGGATCGATGCAGCTGAGACGCAGATTTCCACTACAGAAGATGATATGAAAGCATTTCGACAAAGTGGCTTCTTTGGAAAAAACTAATGGCTGAACTAGATACTAAAATTGAAGACTTAGAAAACCGATCTTGCAGAAGCAATTTAAGATTTGTGGGAATACCTGAATCAGTAACAGGTCAGGAACTGGTAAATCTGCTAGAAACATGGCTACCTAGGCAGTTGGGCCTAGTGGAACAATATAGTGCTATACAGTTTGAACAAGCCCATCATCTTGGAGTTAAAATGGCACCTCAATCTGGGCCCAGAGTTCTTGCAAAGCTTTTGAACTATTTGCATAAATCTATCATACTGCAAGCTTACAAGAAGGACCTATGGTACACAAAGGAGATAAGGTCCTTACATTTCAAGATTTGTCCAGTAGGGTAACTGCAAAAAGGAAAGAGTTTGCATCCACATGTACTAAACTGGTTACTAGGAACATAACATTCTCTATTCTAGCTGGCTAAGCTGCATGTTTGGTACAACAATACACAGGTTTTTGAATCTGCTGCTGCAACGCGAGAGTTCCTGGATCAATTGAATGGAACCGACTGCTGATTGTTGAAATACTGCCTTCTTGGGTATCTGATCTTTTTGGCAAGCCTTGGAGTAAGCTGTCTCCCTGCACCTGTGTTTTGGGTTTTTTTTAGTTCTGCCTTAGAGCAACATATGGAGCGGTAACCATCACTATTAAAGATTCTTTGGATAATTCCCTTTATTAATTACAGTTCTGATATAACCACTATGGGGGTCAAGCTGAATGAAGAATTTTTTGTTCGTTTTTGTTTTAGCTTCAATCTGACTGCTTCAGCTGTGAGACTTGGAACTTGTCTTTCATATCACTGCACTTAGCATAGTAAATTAAGAAAAAGATGGGTTGGCTCAAGTTTTTTTCAGCCCAGGGCACTTCTAAATGCTGTAGTGTAGCAATTTTTTTTTACATAAAAATGTATCATTTCAAATGGAAAAACAGATTGTGGATCCATCGGGAAGATATGTACTGGTTCGGGGACAAATATTTTGTCAATTAGTTATTCTGGCCTCTACATATGCAGCCAATTAATGAGACCCTTCTCTCTTTGTGAATTTAGCTCCCCATCTAGTGGAACGGGGTCCAGCTCCAAGGTGCTGCTTACCCCTGAAAAGCCTCAGGGTCACCCACACAGTCTCTTACCCCACGGATGCGTCCATTTCCGCAATGCAAACTTGCTTAATTCATATACACTATGTAATTTTGTACATAATTCTTATCCTGTAAGCACCCTCTCCTGCTTTTGCCCTTCTCTCCAGTTAGAATTTGTTTAAACTATCTTTTCTCTAACAGCCTAGTTCCACATTCCCTGTTATAATGTAACTTTTGTTTGCTCTGTTAACTGGTTCCCCCTAGTTTATTGTAAACCGGTACGGTAGGACCTGGTCTTGAGCATCGGTATATTAAAAGAATTTATATAAAATAAATAAATAAATTATGTAGTTGACCCAATGTTGGCTAAGTGTTCTAATGCTAATCCTACAGTTCTGGGCCCCAATAAGGGTGTTACATTTTTATATGATACCTTAAAAGTATTGGATTTTTGGACAGTTTTACATCCTAGAGTTCGAGATTTTACCCATTATGCAAAGGCCCATGATACTAAAACAAGAATTGATTACTTATACTTGAAGATCTATTCGATAAAGAACTATTTTCCTCAATAGGAAACCTAGTCTGTGATATGGAGGTGACTAAGGGCCTCATTTTCAAAGCACTTTACCGCGTGCGATAAATTCGCGAATCGCGTTAACAGCTGTTAACGCGATTCGCGAATGCAAATTAGTCATTTGGTATTCAGGGGGCGGAGCATATGTAAAGCGGGAACCTGTGTATCGTGTGCGGCGAAACAACCGCAGTGGTAGCGCGGCTGCTATCGCGGATTTTAACTACAACTCCAACTTCGCGTTATGGACTGCGCTACGGGCCAGAAAAGGATTATCGCCATCCACGGTAGTTCCGGATGTTGAGAGAGAGAGAGAGAGAGAGAGAGAGAGAGAGAGAGAGCGAGAGCCTTACTATAGGGCCTATGCCCTACATAGGTATTTGAATCCCTATGGGAGGGCTACCTACTAACTCGGGGTGGGGATTAGGTATGAGCGTCGGGGGTTGGGGGCCACTTTTGCATTCCACATGAGACCTACGGACAGAACAGTGGTCTCTAGTGCAGATTTGCTGGCCGTCGGAGTAAGGACGCTCACTCCAAGCGGAGATTTGGCCAACATTTTCTCCACCTAGCATGTTGTTGCCCAGGTAGAGTGTCCATCAAGCTAGGTGGAGAGAACGTTGCCCAAACCACTTCTTGGTGTGAGCGTCCTCACTCCGACGGCCAGCAAATCTGCACTAGAGACCACTGTTCTGTCCGTAGGTCTCATGTGGAATGCAAAAGTGGCCCCCAACCCCCGACGCTCATACCTAATCCCCACCCCGAGTTAGTAGGTAGCCCTCCCATAGGGATTCAAATACCTAGGTAGGGCATAGGCACTATAGTAAGTCTCTCTCTCTCTCTCTCTCTCTCTCTCTCTCTGGAGCCTGCAACAGGCTGTCTGGGACTATCTCCAAAAAGTGCCAAATATCGTGCACCGCGATACATGAAACTGGCAAATATCGTGCACCGCGATAAAACCCTGAAAGAATCATCGTGCAGTGGGAAAACATCGCGTGCGGCGCTAATGTTTTCGCGATTGGCGAAAACATCGCCGCACACGATGTTTCCCCACTGCACGAAAGAAGCCTCATTTGCATTGGTAACGCCCCCTAATGCGTTACCAATGCGATATTGGAAAATAAGGCCCTAAATCTCCAAAAAGGCCAGTATCTTGGCAAACGCCTCTCTAGCTAATGATGGATTCCCAATTTAAACATTTCTTAGAGGATAACTGGAAGGAATTTGAATTTCACAATCAAAAGCATAGAGGTGATCTCACATTAATCTGGGAAACAGCTAAGGCTGTACTTTAGGGTGAGATTATCAGCCAAGCTGCAGCTAAAAGACACAATGGATAAAGAATATTTGACCTTGGAAAAACAATTATTCCATATTTATTTATTTATTTAAAAGCATTTATATACTCTGATCCTCTAGACAATCATTAGTCGCCATTATCCTCACTTGGACGAATGGTCTTCTATCCTCTAGAACGACAGACCTTGGCACTTCCAGTCTAAAGCATCTTAAGCTTTAACCCATATTCTTTATTGTATTATGTTGCAATTACTTCCTGCCTTTACTTTCTTCCAGCTATTTAAGCTTCCAAGTTTTTTACTCCTTGTTAATTGTAACTTTGCCTTATTCACCTCTATTGTTAATTACCTTAGTTATTGTCTCAGTTATTCCCTTGTTCTTTGTAAACCGATCCGATATGGTTTTTACTATGAAGGTCGGTATAAAAAAGTGTTAAATAAATAAATAAATAAAATACTGTTTTTAAAAATAAAATTTTATCAAAATGGTTTACAAAGAAATATAAATTCAACGAAATAAAATGGATTAGAAAATAAAATACATAGAACGGTATATAGCTACCTAGGTAGCTAATTTTAACATAAAATTTACAACAAAATGAATTATTATGCCTTGAAGAAAAGGGGAGGGGAGAAGGAAAAGGAAAAGGAAAAGAAAAGCGGGTCCAGGAAAATAAGGAGAGGAAGAATTCCCTGGAGAGGCAGAATTAGGATGAGTCAGAGGAGAAAAATATTATGAGGAGGCAGATGGAGTGGATGAGAGTTGAGTAGTGAAGGTTGGGTGAGTTGGTGGAATGTTGAATGCAAGTTGAAAAAGATATGTTTTGAGGGATTTTTTTTTTTAAAGTGGAGTGGATTTGATATTAAAGCTATCACAAATGTATCAGAGTTTAAAGAATTGAAGGAGGATTTTTTTGCGACACAAAAATTGTTAAATTAATTGCTACACCAACGAGCAGACAATCCCCTTGTCTCTTTAAAGCATACATTTTTTCACTACGGAAGTAAGGTTAGTAGAATGCTTGCAAATTTGGTTAAGGCACAATCTAGTTCTAATTTTGTTTGAGGGATGAGGAGGGTAGATCTGGCACTTCTATTTTAGAGACACATAAAATGATTTCAGAATTCTATAACGATCTTTATAGTGTTGATTCAGATGGTGGAGAAGCCGAGGCACAATTTTTGTCCAATTTGAATCTCCCAAAATTATCTCAGGCCTTGGATAAGTTAAACTTGCCTAGAGAAACATTGGCAACTGCCAATGTCATCCATAAACTGCATAATTTTAAAACTCTAGGACCAGATGGCCTTGCTGCATATTTTGCAACCTTTGAAACTTGTTTTCAAGCAGCTGATAGAGGTGGGAAAAATGCCAAATACAATAAAAACGGCATTTATTAGTGTAATATAAAAAACAAGGAGAGACATGGAAAACCCTAGTTTTTATAGACCTATATCATTATTAAATCAAAATACTGAAATCTTCACCAAGATCGGAGCTAATTGGTTGAAAATTATTTTACAAGATTTAATTTCTTTGGAACAAACAGGGTTTGTTTTTGAAAGGAGGTCAACTGTGAATGTGAGAAAGGTTCTTTTTGTTCTAGAAACCTGTAGAGGTGGTCGGACAATGGAACCCTTAGTTGTCAGCTTCAATGCAGATAAGCCATTTGATAGGTTCTTCTTACAATTTGTTCTCAAATAATTTGGATATATTGGGTTTGTTTCTGATGTCATTAAAGTTCTGTATTCTAATCCTGTTGCTCAATTTTGTGTTATTGGTACTTTATCTGATTTGTTTGGTCTATCAAGGGGTACAAGGCAAGGTTGCCCACTTTCATTATTTATACTAACTTTGAAACCTCTGGTTTTGAAAATTAAGCAAGAGCCAGTATTAGTGGTATTAAGATTGGTCATATCTCTTTGAAAATATTATTTGCAGATGATATATTGATGACTGTCTCAGGCTAAACAATCTTTGCCCTTAGTTTTAAGGCAGCTTTTCAGCACTGAAATTACATTTTGAAAATCAGAAGCTTTGGATGTCTCCAATGTTTTACAACAAAACTGGAGACATTTTCCTTTAAAACGGGCAAGAGAAACACTTAAATGTTTGGAAATTATTATTCCTAAGAGCTCAAAGGCATGGTATTCGTGTAATATTTTTCTTATTCTGCAAGAGTTCAAGCTTTTTAAGTTACATTATTGGATGCAGTTCCCTCTGGCAGAATTGCATTAGTTAAAATGGTTTTGATTCTTAAACTTCTATGTCTTATAAATGATATTGTTAGTTCTCCTTAAAAAAGATGTTAAATTGATCTACAAAATATGTTTCAAATTTATTTGGAAAAAGATTGTAAAGCCAGAACACCCATTACTAAATTCGCTGTCCCAAAAGAATAAAGAGGTATGGGATTTTTTATTAATGTATACTATAATATGGTGTTCATTAGGAGATTGGCTAACAGGTAAAAGTGATTATTTGACTTTGGAGGAGCAGTTTGTGTCCCCTTTATAAACCTGAAATTTGTTTTGTATGCTAATAAGGAGTTACTGTCAACTTTTCTTGGCAATCTCTTCTTAGATCAATTAGATATGCTTGGAAATTCGTAAGTTGGTTTTTCGATTTATTCTGGGAGACTTCTTATTGTTTGCCACTGATGGGGAATTTGTTTTTCCCGCCAGGAAGCTGGAAGCTTTGTGAGTCAAAGCAGTACAAGATTTTACTCCTTCACATAGGGCAATCACAATCACATTTGAATATTGTACAACACACATATACAAAATAAGGATTTGTTTGCTCATTTACAATAGTGCAATTACATAAGATCTGCCATTAAGGATCTTGGGTCTATCTACTCTTCAGGGCCTTTTCAGAAGTTGCTGCATAACTACAGGAAGTCACAACTCCACCTTTTCAATATAAGTATTTGTATTCTATTATAAACTATCAAACTTTGAAAATGCTGGCTGACATTTGGCATGGAGATCTTGAGGTAGACTTGATTGATAATGATATTGATTGATGTAATATGCTGATTAGCAAAGTTAAAGAAAATATGTACTTGAGAGAATTATATTTTAAAATTATACACAGAACTCTTCTTTTGAATGTCGAAAGCCTTTAAAGTGCAGATAGCACATCAGATAAATGCTTAAAATGTGCAGAAGATGGCGCCTCATTGCTCCACTGCTTATGGAAATATCCTTCATTCAAACTTTTGGGGAAGGTATTTTGTATTTGCATTTTTTGATAATAATTACCAGTAAAGAAGTGACGTGGACTATTGCTTTTGTATTTTGGGGCATATGCCCAACACCAATTATATTAGTGAGAATCAAACATTTTTCTTAACTAAAGGTTGTCTTATCGCTAAAGATGTATCCCGGCTAAATGGTTGGATGCAGAAGGCCAAAGTTGTGCTATTCCTGCCACAATTCAAAGCTATAGATTGACAATTTTTGAATATTTGGCTGGTTTTTTTTTTGTTTGGTTTTTTAAAGTCCCTAACATTAGAGATAAAGAATAAGGTGAAATGAACTACATTTGTCTGTTTAGTACTTAGCATGCTATTCCAAGTTGATTTATTAACACTGTTGCTCATAGATAATTATTTTCTGTATTGAGAATAAAGTTCTTCATCACAGAAGTATAAAGTGTTAGCTGGGAAGATGGTAGATTTGATGTATTTGGATTTTCAGAAGGCATGCAACAAAATCCCTTATCAGAGGCTTCTAAGAAAACTAAAAAGTAATGGGATAGGAGGCAATGTCCTTTCGTGGATTACAAACTGGTTAAAAGACAGGAAACAGAGAGTAGGATTAAATGGGCTATTTTCTCAGTGGAGAAGGGTAAACAGTGGATCTGTACTTGGACCGGTGCTTTTCAATACATTTATAAAAGATCTGGAAAGGGGTATGACGAGTGAGGTGATCATATTTGCGAATGACACAAAATTATGCAGAGTAGTTAAATCACAAGTAGATTGTGATGAATTGCAGGAGGACCTTGTGAGGCTGAAAGATTGGGCATCCAAATGGCAGAAGAAATTTAATGTGGATAAGTGCAAGGTGATGCATATAGGGAAAAATAACCTTTGCTGTAGTTACATCATATTAGGTTCTATCTTAGGAGTTACCACCAAGGAAAAAGATCTAGGCATCATAGTGAATCATACATTGAAATTATCAGCTCAGCATGCTGTGGTGGTCAAAAAAGCAAACAGAATATTAGGAATTATTAGGAAGGGAATGGAGAATAAAACGGTGGATGTCGTTATGCCTCTGTATTACTCCATGGTGAGACCACACCTTGAATACTGTGTGCAATTCTGGTCGCTGCATCTCAAAAAAGATATAGTTGCACTGGAGAAAGTACAGAGAAGGGCAACCAAAATGATAAAGGGGATGGAAAGGCTCCTGTAAGTGGAAAGTCTAAAGAGGTTAGGACTTTTCAGCTTGGAGAAGAGAAGGCTGAGGGGGGATATGATAGAGGTCTACAAAATCATGAAAGGACCTGAATAGGTAAATGTAAATTGGTTATTTACTCTCTCGGACAATAAAAGGACTAGGGGGCACTCCATGAAGTTAGCAAGTAGCTCATTTAAAACAAATTGGATAAAACTCTCTCATTCAATGCATAATTAAGCTCTGGAATTCATTGCCACTGGATGCTATTATAGTAATTAGTGTTTAAAAAAAGGTTTGGATAAGTTTCTAGAGAAGAAGTCCATAAACTTGCTCTGATCCAGTATGGTATGTCTTATGTTCTATGGGAGGGAAAAAAGGTTGGGGAAATTAAAATGTAATGTTTCTAGTTTCTGGTTGTTTTTCTTTATGTGATGTAGTCTTTAATGACTGTATCTCATGTTATGACTATTGTAACACTTGCTCTTCAACAAAGAAATTTTCAAAAAACCAAAATGCAGAAAATGAGAGAAGAGCCAACTCCTCAACTTTATCAAAAGAAGGTTTCACCTCCATCATCTGTGGCCTCATTTGCAGATCAAGACCTGGTCTTGTAAACATATCAACAGACACACAAATACATTTTAGGAAAGGGACTTGCTGAAAATTCATACATCATCATCAATGGGAGTCCCCACCCATCATTTATAGAAAATGAATGTGTGAGATTTCATCCAGAAATGCCTCGGAATATGGTAAATTCTTTTTTGCTTTCCAGGATTATAATGTGCGGAAGAATATCATGATATTCCCCCAGATGATGTCAAAGAGAACACAGCCAATCACAATAATGCAAACTCAAACTACAGATGCTAGCATTTTCCCCCCTGTGAATAATGGAGCTCAGATTATCATGAACAATGTTCTTGATCCAATAACCCCCAAATTTGAGAAAGGGTTTATGAACATAAACATTTCCATCAACCTACCTACATAATACAGTTTTATTTAGTTTCATATTATTCTATAGAAAATTACAAATTCAAACTATGATAGGTCATGCAGTTGGAAGGTTTCTCCTTACACATAGTATTCTTACAAAATTCTCATGCCTGACAAGGCTGGAAACACTGGAAAACAGAATGCATTAAAATAGTTTGAAAACTGGATAAATGTCATACTTCTCGCTCTTCTTCCTGCTCTTTTTTAATCTGCTCCAGACGGAATTGCTCAGCCATTTCTCTTTCTTGTGCTTCTCTCTATTTAAAAGAAAAAAAAACAAAGAAACAAACAAGAAATAAAATTCTCTTTATACATTACATTCAGATTCAATCCTATATCTAAAACCAATTCAAGCAATCCATACAGTACATTATACTACTCATGCTATAGAGTTTACCTGCACTTGCAGGCTCAGAGACAGAAATGAATAGTAGCAGATAATGAAACTAGCCATATTATACATTCTTTACCATTCCAACCAGGGCCGGTGCTTCAATTAGGTGAACTAGGCGCCAATCCTCAGCGGGCAGCAAACTTGCCAGTGTGAGCCTTTGCCTGCTGGTGGCAGCTGAAGAAAAGAGGGAAGGCACCCCCAGCAGGAGGGTGTGGCTGGGGATGGACACAAGGCTGTAACGTTCGCCTAAAGCACCTAATACCCTTGCACTGGCCCTGACTCCAGCCAGCTGATTGGATAAATAGTACAGCATTACTGAACACTCATCCAGTCACAGTTAATATGGTATTGGCCAAAAAATAAAACTGCTGGTTTGGAGGATGTCAAAATAGACACTGAAAATACAATTTTCAAAGCTTCCGTGTAATTTTATTTTTATATACTATTCCTATATATGTATGATCAAACATTCCTTTACATGTTAACATGTAATCTATAAGGTTAGCGTGAGGTGCAATATATTATGGCAAGTATAATATTTATTTATTACTATATTTATTTATATATAAATATATATAATACCTAAATATAATATATAAATATAATATATTTTATAATATATAAATATAATATATTTTATTATATATATATATATATATATATATAAATATATATATATTATATATATAAATATATATATATATATATAAATATATATAATACCTAAATATAATATATAAATATAATATATTTTATAATATATAAATATAAATATATATATTATATATAATATATATAAATATTTATTTATATATAAATAAATAAATAAATATATTTATTTATGTATATTTATGTATATATATTTTATATATATTTATTTATTTATGTTTATTTATAATATTTATTTATTACTATGTTAAACTGGCATTCGGTTCTATTGTTCAATGTAAAGCCCCTTTCTCTTTTTTGGGCATTTCATCATTTCATGTAAACCGGAGTGATTTGTAGTTCTTACAAGAACTTCGGTATATAAAAATTAAAAATAAATAAATAAATAAGTAGAAATTGCAATGCTCTCTCCATGTATATTGCACCACACAGACTACAGGAATACGTAATCTCATAAGAATGATTACAGCAATTATTAAACTAATTCTAATGGGCACAGAAGAAGACTAGAAATCAATCTGACAGGTTTAAAAGTGAGCTTTGTTCCTTTCACGTATTGCACAACACTACCCCCCCCCATGAGGGAAACACGCATGACTTTTGAACCTGCCCCCTCTGACCATTTGCACCTTTGCTCTATCTGCTTCAAGCGAAAGGCGATATGCTTCATCCTGCTCTCGCTTCACTTTTTCTCTTGCTTCTCGTTCATCCTGAAAGAAAAGTCAAAGGCGATGTCACCCAAAAAGGCCAGAATTTAAATGATCAATTTTAAGGTTCATTTATATTCACCTTTCAAATTAGACTTTAACTTTTAAACAGGAGGGCAGGTGCACATGTGCGCTTGTTTGCCGGCTTGCAGCTACTTTATAACATACGTGTATATATGCATGCATGGTATAAAACAGGCTGAGTACGTGCACACGTGCACGCATGCCTATGCCACTTCTACCGCGTAAATGGGGAGGGGATTTTAAAAGCCACACGCGCCGACGCAATTGACCATTTTCCCAATTCTTTCCCAGTTCGCCCAGGTAAGGGATGGGACTTCCTAAACCCCCTAGTTAAACAGCCTCTGTGAGCCCTGCTCCTTAAAAGCCCGCTGAGCTTTATATATTTTTTTTGTTTTATGACTTACACACCATCCATAGCAGAAGTAAAGTTATGCAGCAGGGGACCCCGGTGAAATCCAGGAATGCCCATACCTCACCCATGCCCCGCGCCTTTTTCGGAAAAATATTTTTGTGCGTGCAGTGGCAGATATGCGTGTATCCGGGCGGCTTTTAAAATCTGCTCAGGGCGCGCCGGCTTGACATATTCACATCTCTTTCAGTTTTGGCGCACGTTGGGGTTTTAAACTTCACCTTTTCGGTTTCCTGACATTTCTATACCTGGACGTGACCAACATTACTGAAATAATGATTTTATTTATGAAATTGTAACCGAACTTTATTGGCACCTGTTAGAATGTATGATATCCTACATTTACTTTCCTTAGTCTATGTGCCTATTTGTAAACTGTTGCTATGGTATATAACTTAGCGACGGTATAGAAACGTTTTAAAATAAATAAATAAATAAAATACTAAAACTGGAGTCTGATGTATAGATCACTACATTCTACCCTAGTTTCCAAATATGCCGAACTCTGGCACATACTAATCTTTTACATAGGATCTAGTGTACAGTACAGTCTCTGTCCAGAGCAAAATAGCGCGTAGAAAAATTATTTTACAGTTTTTGTAGAATGACTACACATTAATGAATACAAATGTTTATCAGCACAGGTTTTATTTGCTCTGATCTTTAATGACAGTTAGCCATACAATACTATTTCATGTTACATAATGTCTGTCTTTTCCGCCACATTTGCCCATCTCAACAAGCAACACCTATCTCCCCCCCCCCCCCCCCGTCTGTGTCCAAGATGACACTCTGGGGAGCTGTGACGCTTCAGGCTAGCTTACAAACAGGAGTGGGTGTCATCATTTACCAGTAACTGTCCAATAAATGCAGCCAATTTTTTCAGTTGCACACAAAAAAGTGAATAATATCAAAGTCAGTTTAAGTCATATCAGTCTTTGACAGGCAAAACTTCAACAGCACAAAACTTAGTACTTAGTACTTAGATTAAAACATAGCAGGCTTTTGCCTGCTGTAAACCCTGAACAAAGAACTGCCTGACCCTGCAGTATTTCGGTGTAAGATGCCTTTGTCAGGGGCAGTGTAAGTCGCTTTGATCTGTACCTGCCTGTATACACAACGGGGCCAATGTAGTAGGCCATGCTCAACCTGCCGCAGGTAACTGTGTGCTTTTTCCCATGCTGACCTTACGCGGGTATGTAATAACGTGTTCGGCACAGTAAAAACGTTCACACAACCCCGCACTAAAATCCCATGGCAGGTTTTGTGCAAGTGCATGCAAAGGACATGTAAAGGAGGCAATTATCCATTCACGGGCTATAAGGGAGCCGCACTAGCAGGGAGAATGGTTAGCATGGGATTTTTTTTTTTTATAGCGCCTGGAATAGGGGAGGAGTTAAGTTAAAGCACCTGTTTTGTTTACCGCTCGAGTGACGGCCCCGCGAGAGGCTTCACTCACCCTGAACGCAGTCTCATGCGGCTGGCTGCCGCTTCTGTGATGCATCTTCCTAGGTGCGCACGGAACACTGTTTCATTTTAAGGGCCCATGGAGGGAAAAGCCCGCAGTGCCCTTGGATGACATCACAGCTTCCTGCCCTATAAAAGGGATCCTTAGACATTCCAGCCTTGCTCCAGTTTTCGAGCCTGCCAGTCATCAGCCTTGCTCCACGTCAGCCTGCAGCTTCTGCCTGGTCTTTCAGCCTCGTCTGGCTTTGGATCTTCCCGTAGTCTTAGACAGTTGAACTCTTTCATTGCCCGGCCTGTGCAAAGTCTCGTTCGCCCGCCGTCAGCGCAAACCTTAGGGCCCTGCCCTCGAGGTTGTGCCACGGCAGGAGGGGCTCATGCCCACATCGTTTGCAACGGCGCCTGTCAGACAGAACGTTTTCTTCATTGCTGGCACTGGTGTGGGAGTGTGTCCCTGCGGCTCTAGTGCAATCATGAGTTACGTTCACTTTCTACATTTTGTGGGTCAGCCGAACAGCAGCAGAAGCCCGGCAGCGGGGCAGAAGGTCGGAGAGGGAAGGCAGTTTCGAGGAGAGCCCAAGAGGAGTCCCACTCATGGACCACTAACTCTCCTGAAAGGCAAAGACTTTTGCTCCGATCATCATCAATCGCTGGTCTCCACACTCTGTAGGTTTTCTGTGCGGGTTTCTACATAGGGCCTTGAGCACATGTTTTATGTGCATAATGGCGTGTGTAATTGTTTCTGTGCGGGTTTTCTGCATATATCTCATTAGCATACGATTCCTCTATTACATTCAGCGTAGCTGCCTATTTTTGCTGCATGTGGCAAAAAAACTACGTGCAGAAAAACAGCACCAATTTCAGTGCGGGTCTTATGACATCAGCCCCTATAAGCGTACACAGTTTGAAGCGTCACAGCTTTGAACCCGGTCTAAAGATTACGTTTTCCCGCTTGCTCCTGTTGGAATTTATGTATTGACTGCTGTGCATTATGGGTATTAGGGTTCTTCTAGAATTCCAAAACTCTACCTCATCCCCATGATCTTCCTCATCCCAACACGTGAGCCCTGACTCCACTGTTTTCCTACCATTTGTTTATGATTGTTAAGTGTTTATGCTATATTTAGCCAGTGCACTCTATATTTATTTATTCAGGTACTATGTATATATTGTTTATGCTAGGTGTCATGTTTCTGTATTATATTTGCAAATTATTCCGTAATCCTGTACATTGCTCTGAGTACTCCAGAAGGAGAATGGAGTAACAAATCTTTATATTCAGTAAATAAAATGGTATCCCAAAATGTTTTACAATCGTTTATAGATACAGTAAAATATATCAATACTACTGAACAGATCAGGCTAAAATCAGAACTCACAGGAAAGTATGTGAAGAGTGAGAGACCTGATAAAGAAACGTCAGTATGTGGTGCAGTGATAAAGAAAGATCTGCTACCAAATGCCGCTAAATTGTGAGCTCAAAGAAAGAAGAGAGGTGAGCAAGATCCAAAAGGCACAGTGAACGGATGATGGGCAGAAAAGTTCTGCAATTTAGACAGGAGCAAATCCATGTCTTTCCTTTAAAACAAGGGGGTCCCCAAATCCAGTGCTCAAGTGTAGCTAACCAGTCTGGTTTTCCAAGATTTCTACAATGGTATGCATGAGATAGATTTGTAAACAACTGCAGCAGGGCAAGCAAACCTATCTCAGGCACATTCATTGTGGAAATCCTGAGAACCAGACTGGATTTTGGGACGCCTGCTTTAAAACATACAGGCAGTTCTGAACTGGGCTCTAAAAAGCAGCAAGTAGCCGGTGGAGTCCTCTGAGGGCCGGGATGATTATTCTGCTCTTGGAACAGTCTAACAGATGAGTAGCAGCATTTTGGAAATACTAATCAGACATTTAGCATAAGGGGAGGCCCATACAAGAGCACCATATTAATCAAAACATGAGGAGATAAAGATATGAATAAAGACCTAGGCAGAAAACGTCAAAGTGGTGATGAATGCTGATTGACTAATACTGGTGAAATGAGATATTCAAGGGAGCTCTGGATCAAGGACAGCTATATTACAAACAAGACAAGTGTAAGATCAAAGTCAAGAGGGGACAAACAGCATACAGAGCAATAGATGAAGGAAGACTTCAATCTTAGAGGCAGAAGGCAAGATGGAAGTTGTTGGCCCACACTCTCAAAGCAACTAAAAAAGATATGATGTATAGGATCATTAACTCAATCAAGAGATGTGTAGTTGTGGACCAGTCTAAAAACAATAGCAGGAGTTTAAAAAAAAATCACATGAACTGTTCACAATGCAGGTGGTGGATAGGATACAAATTTGGGAGCGCTATAAAAGAGGGTATTATGCAGAGGTCGACATGGAGAAAAAAGTGGCGTGGTCATCCTCTTCCTGTCCAGCTGTCTGGTCGCTTTCCCCTCTACCACATCCCTCCAGCCCCACTTACCACTCGGTCATTCTCCTTAACTCAGTTCCTCTCTCATGATTTTCACCCTTTTTTCTGCCTCCACCTCTTTTCCATCCCCTTCTCCCCAGAAGACAGAAGCGTGATGCTCTCTCCTCTACCATGCGGTTTGAGTTGCATGGTGTAGACAGCCTCGCTCTATTCTCGCTATACCTTTTCAGAATAGTAAAAGTAATTCAATGTTACAGCTTTGCTTTTTATTTATTTATTTATTTATTTATTTATAGATTCTTTTATACCGCGGTACGTATAGGAATACATCACCTCGGTTTACAGTGTAACAATAAATTAGCAACAAGCTTTACATGTAACATTTTAAAATACCAGAAAAACATTTTATCAGCCATAGGCTTTACAGTGAACATGGGTTTCAAATAATATGTATACATCATTAAATATCAAACAATAAAATATTAATTTTATAACCATAACGTCCAGAGAATGTATGTCCTAGTCAATTCATTTAGAGTATACATAAAAGCAGCCCTTGTAGTTGAATTTATCATCACATTATTCACATAAAGTGTTTTGGTTTGAAGTCAGATCTTCCTGGATAACTGGAGATTTTGTGAGTCCCCTCAATGGGATTCTATTTTATTGTTCTGCATACTTATCAATTACCTTCTCAGCCGACATTTGTAGTTAATAATCACAGCTCTTTTGGTGCCCTCTGATCATGCATATGAAAAGAGGCCACAACGAATACTCAGTCTAAATTTTAAATATTGATATTTAGCTGGGAGATGGCAATTTCTGATTCAATTATGACCATCACCCTTGAAAATACAAGCTAAGTATTCTTTACAGCATCTTACAGTGGGTTCACCAATTTGTCCTGTAAGCTATTAAAGAATAAAATTGGGGAATTTTGTTTTGTTTTAATTTTCCTTGGGAATTAACTCTTTCCCCTCATTTATTTGGACACAATTTTTATGACAAACACTTATGATGAAACGGGGCACACAAGATCTATAAAACACAATTTTTACAACTTAGTAGTTTGAACAAACAATTGTCTACCTTACCTAGCTTCTTCCCATTAAGAGAAAGCCTGAAATTGCTTAGCTAAGAGGGTTGATTAGTGACTCACAGCAGGGTCAACCTTTTGTATCAATAACCATTTTATTGAAGAGTTAGTACACCTTGACTTCATTTTTATGCCTGAGGATGTAGGAGCAGTTGGTTAAAGGAAGTTCCTTCTAAAGGTAATATTACTGGGATAACTGTGAGACAAACGGTTGGCCTTTACCTTTACACATGGTGATGCCCGTGATTGTGATTAGAAGACACTATTAGAGGTTGTGTTACACTTAAGACACACAAATCCAGCTCTCAAAATACAGAAACATAGAATACGACGGCAGGTAAGGGCCATAAGACGCATCTAGTCCACCTAATCTCATTCCTGCCGCATTGCCTTGGGCCTCAGTTGATCTCTGCCTCCCCCCTAATCTCATTCCTGCCGCATTGCCTTGGGCCTCAGTTGATCTCTGCCTCCCTCTTTGTACCAGCAGTCTGTTGTGAGATTATATATTAGAACTCTAATTGTCAACCTGTTCTGCAAACAACATACCCTGAAATGTCCACGTGCAAGCGGGTGCTGCAGAGGCTGAATCACTCCAGTCTCCCTGAAGAAGTACATGAACCAGACTCCCATCCCTCTCTTTAAACGGAAAGCATTTCCGTGCCCATGCTGAAGCTGAACTGCCACACCATGAAAAATAATACAAGTTTCAGTCTGATTTAAAGATGTTATCTTTGCTGCACGGCAGGGAGATTCTTATCTCCTGTGAAACAGAAAAACAATATTTGTCCTTGCTTTTCTTTCTGTGCACCCTTTGCAAAAGATCTCACTTGATCTGATGATTCAAATGATATACTTTCGATTCAGAGACATTAATGCAGTTTTCAGGGTCTGATCATGTCCCACTGTTTGTCTTTGCTCATTCTATACCGGGAGCTGACAATGGTAAAGGTCCTGTGGCTTTTCCATTTAATTAATCAGGAAAGCTGTGCTCCACACACTGTGGGACAGCGGAACTGTTACCCTGCCCCCACTGCATATCAAACCTTCAAACTCCTTGGCAAAATGAAGCATATAATTACTGAAACAAGAAACAGAACTGTATACACTCTGATAGATTTTGTATTTATACTTATCTTGAGTGTCAACAGTCCTAGAATTACAGAATATAAGCTGACTTTACTCAAAATAGTCCTGGCAGAAACCCATCCAGTCCTCACCTTACAGTACTTATTTCAGTTAAAACTTTACTTGTTCTTCATTGATAGGCACAAAAGGTTCTAATTTTTCCACAAACAATTAAAGTAAATACCAATTCAGAGTTTGCAAAAAATGCAAAGAAACTATGCTTTTGTTTGCAGACCTAAAATAACTTGCTTGAGCTATTCCAACTGTAAGCCCAGGGAAATGGATCTTTGTGACAAAACAGACCTAAAGTGCTCACTTCATACCTGCCAAATTACACACCACCTCCCTTAACTGGAAAACCACTCATCTCCTCTTATGCTTTCCAACTTACGAGCTAGCGAGCACCAACAAGCCTGCATGGGACATGACATATGCCAAAACAAAATAAAGGTTCCCTTGGAATCTGCTGGCAAGCATCTGCACCCTACACCGCTTAATACTCAAGAGCCTCTTCCAGAAATCACTTTTTTCCCATTCTATACCTATGGAGCAATTCTTTACTGAATAAGGCCCTAGAATTAAATGTGGATATTATTTTGAAAACCAAGCCGAAGGGTAGACACCCACACCTCATTTTCACAGACTGACTTTTAACACTACAAAAACCCTTCCAAGAATAATCAGTCACATATTTTCTGATTACCCCAGCATATTTCACATAACCTTGTTATTTAACCATGTTATTTTCTCATTAACCCTCATGTTATTTTACCAACTGCTATTGTATTTTATTTATTGTCATTTTTTATTGCCATTTTTCATTGATATTTATTGTTGTTTATTTATTAATTATTTATTAATTGTTATTGCATTTATTTTCATTTATTAATTGTTATTTATTAATTGTTAGCATTGTTATATATATATATTTTTTTTCTCTGTTTCTTGGATTAACTATGTTCATTGTAAACCGCTAACTTGAAGCGATAGTTACTGTTCATTGTAAACCGGGGTGATATGTATATTATACAGGAACCTCCGGTATATAAATCCTTAAATAAATAAATAAATAAATAAATATTCCAATCTGCTAATGACAGTTAGATCGTGCAGAGGTAAGAACAGCAGAATCAACAATGGGTACCTCGGACACTCAGGAGGAGGCTGATCATCATAGATAAATGTCTTTTGCAGGTTACAAAGTATAGAAAATCTTATTTTATGTTTAAATTTTTACCCCAGCCATTTAGCTAACAAATCATAAATACAATTCAGAAACCAATTCAAATATATAAAATACAGCTCACACACATTCAATAAATAAACTGCCATACATTATCAATAAAAAAATAACACTAAGCATTAAAATAAAACCCCATCACCAAGCTACACTTCCCTCCCTGTTCTCACTAAGGAATTGAAGCAACCCTGGCTCTGGAAGCCATCTGTTGCAGGAAGTCATTACAATGCGGTTTGCCCCACCAGGACCAGGCTTTTGGAGTGTTCGACGTGCGCAGCTGCACAGTGAGCCATGATCTAAGGCAGAGGGGTTCTCAACCTGGGGTCCACCAGAAGGGATGTAAGGCATCTGGCTGAATATTTTCATAGGCCTAGAAAGTATCCAGAGGGACGTGGAAATTAAAAAGGTGGGTATACCGTTCAAAAACAAAACTTAAATCCAAACTAAAATTTACATGCATCTTGAATGTCAAGTCGCCATTCAATAAATGGCTTTTGTCCCTCGGTAACTGACTATAGCATGACAGAAATAGCGAAGGATGAAAGGAGATCCCTCATGAAAGCCACTGACCACAGACTCAAGAGTACTACTATTGATGACTCCCAGTGAAGAACATCTGTTGACAACATTCTCTCACCCTTCTTTGGCATCATACAAGACAACCTTTACATGAAACGAGCAGCACTACTTAAAATCTTACTTTGATTCTGATGAAGACAAGACATGTCTTTGCCACTGTGTTGATTTGCTTTTTTACTATATTGCTTGTTGTTAATATACAATTTTACCTTTTAAGTCTTACGATGACAGAATTCCACTGAAAAGAAATCCAGCAGAGTATTTTTTCTTGACCTCATGCATATTCCCTAAGATTATTTATTTAGCAACAAAAGCCATACTACTATAAAAATCAAGAATGCAATATGCATGCAACAATTTCCAAAAATATGTCTTAAATATACTTGAAACTGGATTTTAACAATTATCCACATTTGTAATGCCTTACTAGCAAACTTCTGTAGTTACTATTAGATGATAGATGGCAACAGGATCATTGAAAGCCACCTACAGAGCACCGTAATGAATAGCCGGGCAAACAGACAAATCAGGAGAAAACAGGAGCACTGCCACAAATCTCTTTTTATTCAGTCCATATTTAGAAAAAGTAAAAAATAATTATTTCCACTGACTGGGTTGATCACATTTTTGAGCAGAAAGAAAAACATTGGTGATTTTGACATCTCCTCCCACTTAGCTAGCTATACTTAAAAAATGTAAAATAATAAGAAATTAAATATCTTTATACAAAGAAGAAAGCAGAGCTAGCAATAAGAACACCTGGAAAAATAAGAAACAAATACTGACTTTGAATAATCTTGGGAATATTGCTCTTTTATTTTTCTGTCTTCTCTGTTCTAGGCACAATGCAATACATATTTAAAGTAGAATGTCCTGATCTCTAAACTATATTTTTTCAAGACTGCATGGAAGTTCAGCATCTAAAAGCTACATGAAGGGTCAGCCTGATGGCTTAGTGGCAGTGCTGTGTACTGCCATTTCAGTGTTGCGACCGTCGCTGCCCACGTCTCCACGCCGCCCTACTTACCTCCTCGGTGACTCCCTCTTGCTCAAGTGGAAGGTTGGCTGCCGCAACGTCATTCTGCCGACTCCCTCCGGCATCCCCGGAGCGGCTCGACACTGCAATCCGCCATGATTCACAAGAGCCTAAGGGGGCACTCGCGGCCCCGACTGATGTACCAGCAGTGGCGCGAACCTCAGGGGCGTCCCCCTGAGATGATGTCATCCGTACCGGAAATATAAGGTCTCTGAAATCGCTAACTAATCGAGTTAGCAAGGATAAGGATTCTTTCTTCGCTACTCTGCCTCCTCGGACTTACCAGGGGTAGCCGCTCCTCGGGGGCTTCACTCTCTCTTTGTTTTTCAGGTCACAGTCTGGAACTGGTACTCGCTCCTCGAAGGCCCATATTCCCGGACTGGTTGCTGAATACCTCTTCTGCCTGGAAGTCATCGCTGCCTACTACACCAGTGAGTCACCATCTCTCTCTCAGAGCTTTCCTTGGAACCAGGTACTCGCTCCTCAAGGGCCTAACTCATTCCAACACCTGGACTACTTCTATGAGACTATTGTGCGAGTGTTACTATCAAGGTTCTGTTCCTGAACTCTGCATACCCTGCCCACTCACTATATTCAGTTTCTCTACAGCTCAGTCATCTTGGGATTGCTGTTCCAGTATCTGAGGGACTACAGCCCAGCCGGGCATTCCAGCTCACTACTGCCACCTCTGGTGGTTCAGTATACTGTCTAATAAAAGATCTAGTGTGTGACTGTTTCCAACCTCTGAGCCTGGGGCGTGGTCATCTGCCACCAGCCCAAGGATCCACCCACAATTACTACAAATAATAACATTCAGAAATGCAAATGCTCAGCACAGCTTCTACTACTTGAGCTGGCTGGGGATAGTGTGGAGGCAATGCTCAGTGTCTCCCTGGGGCATGGGCGATTTCCATCCATGGCGCAATAACAACATTTACTGAACAGTTTTGGAGTGTGTAAGCAGTGATTTTTTTTAAGTTTCTGGAGAAGAAGTCTTTAAACTGCTATTAATCAATAGGGAATAGCCACTGCTTGTTGTCAGCAATAGTAGCATGTGATTTATTTAATATTTGGGTACTTCCAGGTACTTGTGACTTGGATTGGTCACTGTTGGAAACAGGATGCTGGGCTTGATGGTCCCTTGGTCTGACCTAGTATGGCAATTTTTGTGTTCTTATGACCCCTTCTTAGATTATGATCACAACAGACCCCACTCTGTTCAGGTGGGAAGCTCATTATCTAGATTAGATAGTTCAGGTACTTTGGTTTCCTCAGGAGGCATCCTTTTCCATCAATAAGCTGTAGACCTGGGCTATTTCGTTGGCTGTCTGTTATTTTCTCACTCTACTCACGGGAAAAGCTCTCAGAGTGTTGTCTGACAATGTGGCAATGGTAGCTTACGAGAACAGACAAAAGGGGACTAACAGTCAAGGAGTTTCAAAGAAGATAAACCTTCCATTCCCTTGGGCAGTGCAGAATCTGGAACCCTTGTTGACGGCTCATGTGGGCCAGTAGAATATTTGAGTGGATTTTTTTCAGCAGGAATTTTCTGGATCTGGGTGGGTGGGAGCTGAACAAAGAAACTTTCCATTAAGCAGTTCTCACGTGCGGTTTGCCATGACTGAACCTGAAGGGTACTCACAAAAATGCAAAGGTTCTTCAGTCATCGCAGGGGGTTCAGTGCCAAGGGTATAAACATACTAATTCAGCCTTGGGCTTCTTTCTTCCTACTATGGCCACTGATCAGTCATGTCCAGGAAAACCTTCAAGTGGAGCTGATAGCACTGGACTGGTCTTGGAGACCATGGTACGAGATCCAATGAGGCTGTGGGTCAACCTTTTTCTGTGTCTACCAGAGGCCCGAGGGCTCCTAGATCAGGGGCCGATCATTATGAAGAATCCGACTCCATTTTATCTTATGGCTTGACTTTTGAAAGGTCAAAGTTAAGGAAGAAAGGCTATTCTCCTTTGGTTATTTCCACCCTGTTGAAGGCGGTAAGACTTCCACTTCTTTGGCATACATCTGGGTGTGACATATATTTGAGGCATTTTATAGAGACCAGTCTGTTTTCCCTTGGCATGATGATATTCCTCCCCACCTCAACAAATCACAGTATATTATATGACTTTCATAATAGGCATCAAGAAGGGTTTTCACACCATGTAGTCTCTGCCTTATATTTAATTATTGGTAAATCACATAAGTGCTAATTTATTTTTAAAGATTTATTTGTGAATATAAAAATAAGTCTCAGTTCAATTTCATGTATCTTATATCCTAAATATGACTTATCTCAATTGTTATCCGCCATTGTAATCTCATAGCTAGTGCACTTGAAATGCCATTGTAAGTTTATAACCAATGGATTGCTGAAGCACCCAAGGCTACTGAAAAAGCCATTGCACCACATCTTGGGAAAGAGGATCCAATCTGAGAAGGTGCTTGATTCCCTTGAGAGGCCACTCCCCAGAGTCTCCCACTCTGCCAACATCAACTCTTCAACCTCAGAATGGAGTGGAAAAGCCCTCGAGGACATACAGACCTCCTTTATAACAGGGTCCCAAGCCACAGGTTCTTCAACCATGGGATTCACAATCTGAAGACAGGATACCACTAGGTCAATCAGGGGTGGTATCTCTTCTCTGCAAAACAGGCGAATCACTGCCTTATCATCCCTGTGCGAAGAAATCTCCCTCTCCTCCACTAAAGCCTCATTACCAGAGCTGGTGTGATCACCAGGGTCCCCCCCATTGGGGTACTGGACATTGGGGAAGATGGATTTGCCACATCCCTAAACCTGTTATGGGGAACTGACCCCCAAACCGGACCTGAAGAAACTCCAGAGCAGGGCTTATTTTTTGTACCAGTCCACTGTATAGCACAGAAAGCCTTATGTAAAAAATGAAAGAACTCCAGGGAAAAGGCTGAGGTAAATCAAGCTTGCTGTGAGACTTACCTAGCACAATAAACCCAAGGCAGTCTCTAAACTTGCTCTCCGTCTCCAAATACGGCTGCTGCAAGGCTGGAAGGCTGGCAAAACAGCAGGAAGCTGGGCCAAAATGGCTGCCATTTCCATTGAAAACAGCACGCTGGCAGCCTCCACTGCCACCTGAGAGGGAAGCATGTTGGCAGCCATGGAGGCCTCGAAACACTCCCCGGCATGCATGCAAGACATTCATAGCAGCCCTGAAGAAGAGGCCAACCACCTACTGCTTTCTCTTTTTCCTTTTCCAGTCTCCTCCTACTGATGGGCCGATGCACTATCCCCCAAGGACCCTGGAGGGAACAAAAAACTTACCCCATAGTGAGGCACATCTCGGCACAACATCTCAGCATATCCTGAAGCTCCTAACTGGCCTCCACCACACTGCTGCTGCTCAGACATAGCTGCAGCCGCTGGTTTTTCTTTAAATTCTTAAAGAGGCAGGCAACTTCTTCGGCAGGCAGTAGAAGAATAGACAAAGGAATGAGAAGGGGTAGGGTAGGCTGAAGAAGCCTCTCCACAGCACCCAGTAATATTTTTAAAATTTTAACATAAGTCAAGGAGAAGTCCCCCACCAAGCTCTGCATAGTCTCCTCTGGGACTGGGAGCTTACGAAGTGGGCTCACGCTGCTGGGTGTTACAGTGGCCTAGCCCTCTGCTAAGGCAGAGCTGTCCTGGAAATCCCGCTGCACCACCAGGGAGTCCTACCATCTGCTGGAAGCAGAGAATACTGACGTTTCTCTGTAGTGATGATGTCTTGGAGAAAGTGTGTGCTGTGCCAGTATCTGCTGGTAGGTGGCTATAACCCTCGTTTGGACTGGACTGAGGTAGCAGGATGAAATGGAACATAGCATGTTATAATCCGCCTGTATTTGGTCCGCACAGATTATAAAATACGCATATATCCACCCTTCCAACACATGCACATATGTTTCAGTATGTACGAATATTTGTAATGTACTGAAATGCGTACTTTCCCTATTTTTTTTTTAAATCATTTTTATTCAGCAAGACACAACACTGCCATAAATAATCAAGGTACAGGAGTGCATACTCCTGTACCTTGTATGTCCAGTCCAAACGAGGGTTATAGCCACCTACCAGCAGATACTGGCACAGCACACACTTTCTCCAACAGTTGAAGACCATACTCAAATATAAACACAAAAATTGTTATATTCTACATTCATTAGTTAGAAATGCATCATGTTGCAAATCCCCTTATAACCTTGCAGTACCTCATGTGGCCACGCTGATTTTTAGTATATCCCTATATATTTTATAAATGTACATGCGTATATTTTATGTGCGAAAAAATATAATTTGTATGCGTGAAACCTCAACTTAAGTGCAGAAGTAGGTATATTTTAAAATGTGAGCGCAGACTTGAAATCACCAGTTTGCCAGTACCTCTACCACTTCACCCAGTCCATCTCCAGTTCATAGAGACTCCCCTACTCCATCTTGACTCCCCCCAATTCACCCAGACCTCCCACCCAAAAATAGCAGACAATAATAAGTGATATGAATTGCGCTAGTTAATTAGCAGGTATAAAATTGCGTGAATAAGTTGCCTATTATAGTCATATAAATCTTATAGCAATTTACGCGCCTACCTTCTGTCCCTGCCCTGGAACCCCTAGACTGCCCCGTTTTTGCAGAGGTAAAATGTGTGCGCAAAACTGAAAATACAAGCGCACTTCTGTTTATAAAATAGCATGTATGCAAATGAGCTACTTACATGCGTATATACAAATTTTACGCACTTAACTCCAAGGAAAATGAACTTGCATGTGCGTAACTGACAAAGATCACACTTTCATAAGTGATATAACATTTTAAAAAGTATAGGAGGAAATGTGCCAAAGGATCACAAAAAAGCAGTAATAAATTCTCTACTAGATCCTGCCAGTTCAAATAAAGTCGGTACTGTATTCCCACAATATCTGATTGGGAGGATTTTCAGCATCAAGCCTGGACTTCTAGTGATCTTTAAAAATACATTCCATTTTATACCTCCATAAGATACAAAAAGAGTCTAAGCAGTCCAGATAGGAGCTACCAAAATGGCACAGACACTTAAGGACCTAAATATGTAAACCCCACAAGGAGAGACATTCAAATATCTCACAGCTATTTTATCCCAGCCTCTGACAATATGTTTGGAAGCTAAATATCAATGTTAATAAGGTCCACTAGCCACAAAAAGGCCACAGAAGGAAGTCTGTGCTGTTTTGCTATTCTTCTGCTGAAGGAGCACAGATCACTCTAATTTACAATATGGTCCATAGTTTGAGCTGCATGGCCATAAATGTACAGGTAATAATAATAATTCAGAAGGAGAAAGCCTGTTCCAGTGGAAAGAAATTTTTAGAGTAAAGGATCGTGATAATAAGGTCAAAGTGGGCAGACTCAAGAGTGACATAAGAAAATACGTCTTCATCAGGATGTATGGAACAGCTTTCCAGTAGAGGGCAAAACAACAGAATTCAAGAAGGCATGGGACAAGCACAAAGTTCCTCATGAGAGGCTTCTAGGAAAAGTAAAAAGTAGGAGTTACCACCCAGGAAAAGATCTAGACGTCATTGTGGATAATACATTGAAATCGTCAGCTCAGTGTGCTGTGGTGGTCAAAAAAGCAAACAATGTTAGGAATTTTTAGGAAGGGAATGGCAAATAAAATGGTGGATGTCATAATGCCTTTGTATCGCTCCATGATGAGACTGCACCTTGAATACTGTCACAACATCTCAAAAAAGATATAGCTGCACTGAAGATAGTGCAGAGAAGGGCATCCAAAATAAGGGGCGTGGAACGACTCCCGTATGAGGAAAGGCTAAAAAAGTTAGGGCTGTTCAGTTTGGAGAAGAGACGATGGGGGGTAGGGGGGAAATATGATAGATATCTATAAAATCATGAAAGGACTTGAACAGGTTAATGTAAATTGGTTATTTACTGTCAGAGAAGGACCAGGGGGGCACTCCATGAAGTTAGCAAGTAGCTCATTTAAAACAAATTGAAGAAAATTCTTTCACTCAGCGCATAGATAAGCTCTGGAATTCATTGCCAGAGGATGTGGTTAAGGAAGTTAGTGTAACTGGGTTTAAAAAAGGTTTGAATAAGTTCCTAAAGGAAAAATCCATAAACTGCTATTAATTAATAAGCAATAGTAGCTTGAGATAAAGTTAATGTTTGGGTTCTTGCCAGGTACTGTGACTTGGATTGACCACTGTTGGAAACAGGATGCTGGGCTTGATGGACCCTTGGTCTGACCCAGTATGTTATGCTCTTAATTTCACCCTATCTATACATACACAATTTTACTGTCACACTAACAAATTGATTTTATTGTAAATAAAAGGTCTCACTTATTCATACATTTACTGCATGAGACAGACTGAAGTCATTTTTAGAACAATGGAAAATAGTAGTTGATGCTAGGACTAGTTCATCCTTTGTGGAGAATTTCAAGTAAAGTTTTTTGCTCGATTTACGATTCAGTTCTTTTCCCTTGCAGACAGGCATTTGCCGAAATGCACTACCATGATAGCATTTGTTTCAGAATTTTATTTAGATTTGTTATACTCTTTTTCAAAACAGTGTTTGCTTTTTTAGGATTAATTAAAGATCATATAGAGTATATCATTATAAAAGGCAGCTGACAAATATTTTGGTGAAGGCTGTCATATATGATTAAGCTAAAAAACAATACACAAATAATTACAGTAGAAAGAATAATATATGTTAACAGTTTGAGTTTGTCACTTTTTTCTGGGAGAGAGGGCTGTCTTCCACAATGAGGAACTTACATATTTCCTCTTAGCTTATTTTTTAATTTTTTTTTTTTTTAATATGGAGAGCTTCATGAATGTGTATGCCATCCTTCATATCATTTCCAACCTTTGCACATGTACTACCAAGAGGAGCATGCTTGCTGAGGTTTCAAGTGAGTGTAATACCTTCTAAAACAAAGAAAGAGTTATGTTATAGTCACGATTACCTTGTTGTATAGAAGATGTAAGATATAAAAGTGAAAGATAAAATGGCAGATAGAAACATGAGCTTTTCATTACGTTTCAACAAACCAAAAAGGAAAAGCTTGGATTCTCTCCCTCGTATCATTTTTATGTCTAACTCAAGGCCATCCATCTTCTGTACATAAAAAGTAAGGGCGATAGGAAGATCATTCCCCGGAAATTAAATATGGGAGAGATAAACCTCTTCTTGCTCAAAGGAGTAATCATTTGATCAACTCTGGAATTTACATAAACCCTTGTGTACAAAACTCAGAATGTCCATCTTTTGCTGTAAGAACACACAAAGGCTCAAAAGCGAAATGCCAAATGTAATTTTCAACCTGCTTTTTTTTTTCTGGTTTAAAATAATATTTGAGGAGGACATACAGATATTCAATCCGAACTACTGAACACCAGGAGCGAGGGGAATTAATCACAAGGTTAACTAATATCTCCAATTCTAATAAGTTCTTTCTTTGTGGGACCTACACATTTATGTGATAAATGCTTAACATATCATATTGCAAAAAATTGGCATACAAAATATATGAAAAATTTAAAGTTCAAAAAATAGTGTAAATAGGTACCATTAGGTCTTTGGGAAAACCTTTTGATTTGGTTGAATCACTGGGGGCATTACATTTTGCCTACCCACCCAAGAAACTTAACTATTGGCTTTATCTCAGAAAAGGAACTTTACCAGGTATAAAGATTTTGGAAAAAGACAAAAAACACAAGTCCATACATCTATATTTAAGATAAAAAAATGTTTTTGTGTTAAGTATAATAGATCTCACAGAAAGATAATTTAGATATAATATAGCCAAATGCATGAACAGACACAAGAAAATTGTGCCCAGCAAACTTTGTGGCCGTTGAAACCGTTCCAAAATGCTGCAGCATGCTTTCTCTCAGGGCAGAAAAGATACGATCACATTACACCTGTGCTGGCTACTTTACATTGGCCAGAATTCAATATAAGTTCTTACCAATAAGGCATCATTTAATTCACAACACAAACACCATGAGTGGGCACCTCTTTACGTATCTGTACATTACGTTCACAAAATAAAGACCTAATAGATGCCTCCCATGCATGACGCACATCTGGTGACATCACCTTATTGGTGTCCTTTGTGTTCATCCAAGTTAAAGACTCTATAATGCATCTGTATTTTCACAACAGACAGACAATTCTGGGTGGAAAGGTATGAATATGTCTGGATTTACCTATGAAAACTCATGAGCATAGAAAGACATTTTTGGAGATGCAACAAAAAGTATTATCCTTAGGTGTCTACTTTATTTATTTTCAACTTTTTCTTTATTGAACTTTTCAGAAATAATTGATTCCAAAATACAATCATCAGAAATAGATGGAGGCTCACATAGGCAATAAAAATAAGAAAAAAACGTAAGAAATCAGAAAGAGTCATTGTTGTAAACCTTCATTTATCAGACCTCAAAGGGGGACAGAAAGAGGAGAGATATCTAAGAAGTAATGGATATACTCAGGACTCTGAACACCCTGTGCGCATCAGTAAATCTAGAAGTCCTATGCTGAAGGCTCAAAGACAACATACCTGGCCCCCTCAAATTTTATCAAAAATATACATGGACTCTAGCTCTTTCAGAAGAAAACATTTTCTTCTAGACTGTGTTGCCATAGCAACATCAGGGAATTCAGCAAATATTTTGCCCAAGAAACTTATCTTGCAAACGAAAGAACAATTTAAGAGTCCAGATCTTGTTAGACTCTAAAGTATAAAAACCATCAGCACATAAGTTTAAACCAGGAAGATTGCAATGGACAACAGGAAGCAATGTAACCCCAATATTTAAAAAGGCTCCAGGGGCGATCCGGGTAACTATAGACCAGTGAGCCTGACTTCAGTGCTGGGAAAAATAGTGGAAACTATTCTCAAGAACAAAATTGTAAAGCATATAGAAAGACATGATTTAATGGAACATAGTCAACATGGATTTACCCAAGGGAAGTCTTTCCTAACAAATCTGCTTCATTTTTTTGAAGGAGTTAATAAACATGTGGATAAAGGTGAACCGGTAGATGTAGTGTATTTGGATTTTCAGAAGGCGTTTGACAAAGTCCCTCATGAGAGGCTTCTACAAAAACTAAAAAGTCATGGGATAGGAGGCGATGTCCTTTCGTGGATTACAAGCTGGTTAAAAGACAGGAAACAGAGAGTAGGATTAAATGGTCAATTTTCTCAGTGGAAAAGGGTAAACAGTGGAGTGCCTCAGGGATCTGTACTTGGACCAGTGCTTTTCAATATATATATAAATGATCTGGAAAGGAATACGACGAGTGAGGTTATCAAATTTGCAGATACAAAATTATTCAGAGTAGTTAAATCACAAGCAGACTGTGATACATTGCAGGAGGACCTTGCAAGACTTGAAGATTGGACATCCAAATGGCAGATGAAATTTAATGTGGACAAGTGCAAGGTGTTGCATATTGGGAAAAATAACCATTGCTGTAGTTACACGATGTTAGGTTCCATATTAGGAGCTACCACCCAGGAAAAAGATCTAGGCATCATAGTGGATAATACTTTAAAATCGTCAGCTCAGTGTGCTGCAGCAGTCAAAAAAGCAAATAGAATGTTAGCAATTATTAGGAAGTGAATGGTTAATAGAACGGAAAATGTCATAATGCCTCTATAATCGCTCCATGGTGAGACCACACCTTGAATACTGTGTACAATTCTGGTCGCCGCATCTCAAAAAGATATAGTTGTGATGGAGAAGGTACAGAGAAGGGCAACCAAAATGATAAAGGGGATGGAACAGCTTCCCTATGAGGAAAGGCTGAAGAGGTTAGGGCTGTTCAGCTTGGAGAAGAGTCGGCTGAGGGGGGATATGATAGAGGTCTTTAAGATCATGAGAAGTCTTGAACGAGTAGATGTGACTCGTTTATTTACACTTTTGAATAATAGAAGGACTAGGGGGCATTCCATGAAGTTAGCAAGTAGCACATTTAAGACTAATCGGAGAAAATTCTTTTTCACTCAACGAACAATAAAGCTCTGGAATTTGTTGCCAGAGGATGTGGTTAGTGTAGTTAGTGTAACTGGGTTCAAAAAAGGTTTGGATAAGTTCTTGGAGGAGAAGTCCATTAATGGCTATTAATCAATTTTACTTAGGGAATAGCCACTGCTATTAATTGCATCAGTAGCATGGGATCTTCTTAGTGTTTGGGTAATTGCCAGGTTCTTGTGGCCTGGTTTTGGCCTCTGTTGGAAACAGGATGCTGGGCTTGATGGACCCTTGGTCTGACCCAGCATGGCAATTTCTTATGTTCTTATATTCACTGAGAGTACAAGATGCTGCAGCAGGTCCTGGCAGCACAGCACAAGCCCTGCTTAAAAAGACTTCTTCAAATTGATAATGACTTCTAAAACAGCTAAATTTCAGGTGTTATAAATCTTAGATAGGGGTCAGATATTTCTGTTTAGTATTATCTGACCAGCTATACAGAGTAAGCAATGAATGTGGTGAACTTTAAATGATTCCAGTATTGTTTCCTCTTCATTTTGGATCAAATAGAGTGAGGCCCTGGACTAAAGAAGGGGCAGGAATGATTTGCTAGGGGGCTTAGCAGTTTACATTAGGTCCAGCAGAAACAGGGGACTGGAAGGATGGAACAAAGTGGTGCAGCTACCAGTAGGCCAGAAGTGCTCGGAGCAGAGTCAGAGATCAGATATGGCAGTTCAGGAGGCAGCTACAGATAAGGTAATTCTGCTGTCAACCATTGCACCAGTAAAGGCCTGTCTGTTTCTTCTGGCCTTAAATCCTCTCTTTTACTTTGATAACTGATCCCTGGAAGGGTGTTCTAGAGCTCTCCCGGAGAGGAGATTTCTGGATTTCTGTTTTCCTCATATTCCTGTGGCTTTACTGCTTTATCTTCTGTCTCAGATGCAGACATCATGGGTTCAATTCCAGGGCTCCTGATAGTTACCAGAGTGTTATAGGATGCAAGTGGTACTAGCGAGACGTCTGTGTGTAAATGTCCTTAGCAGTGTGTCCAGAATAACTAGGCAGATTGGATGGACCAATTTGTCTCTACCTGACATCATCCATTATCTAATGGAAAAAGTATCCACTGCTTACTGGACGCCATGATTGCTTACAATCTACCCATTCATTCAGATATGAGCCTGATAATGGATGTAAGTTCCTATCCAAATGGCCTTCCTTTCCCCATTCCTCTGACTCTACTAGCTGTGAATAATTTTCTCTGTATTATGAAGTGTATAGATATTATTACAAGATATCCTAGTAGAAGTGTAGTACATAATGACAGTTGTGAGACAAGCTGTGATATGTTTTTAGATGGAATGGACCACTCAGATAAGGTGAGATTGTTACGCATGCCGCTTGCGGCAACCCCGCAATGCAGCCTTCTCACCTTTCCAGATGGATTCCAGCTGCCAGCTCTTCCTCGCTGGCGGCGGTGGGCCACCAGCTCCGACCTTGGGTTCCCTCCGGTGCCTCTGACCCTGCCATGCTACCCAGTGCTGCTAGCCAAGATGTCCCTGCTCATCGGGCCTCTCCGTGTCACCTGCGGAGAGACGCCGCCATCAGCACCACGTGCGCATCACTGATTCTTTTAAAGGGCCCGCGGCGGGAACCTGGCCGTGGACCCGGATGCTGACGTCAAACTCTTCAGCATATATAAGCTCAGGCCTCGCTCCATAGCGTTGCCTTTGCAACAGGTCTCCTTGAACTCCTCGCTATTCCTGATTCGTCTCATTGTTGTGTTCTTGTCTTCCTGGTTCTCAGTTCCTTTTCTCCTAGTTCCTGTCTATGTATTGATTGACTCTCTGGATTTGACCTCCACTATGCCTGACTACTCTTAGCTTCTCTCCAGCCCCAGACCTCTGCTGTGCCTGACTACTCTTCAGCTTCTCTCCAGCCCCGGACCTCCGCTACGCCTGACCACTGCTTTGCTTGACTATGCCTGCCTTCTCCGTACCTTGACTAGTGCCTGGATTGACTATGCCTGCCTTCTTCGCACCCTGACCCTTGCTTTGCACGACTACGCTATAGACTTTCCTGAGTCCAGAGTTCTACGTTGCTTGCCACAACTGTCACTCTCCGCTGGCTCCGAACCTAGCCTGTCAGTAACGCCTCTCCTTGCCTATCCTCTGGACATGGACTTTCTAGGCTTAGGCCTTCCTTTCCTTGGGTGCCTCCAGTCCTCCATTGTTCCTTTGGCACCTGAGCTTCTGTACTGAATCCTGTCCAGGATAGAACTACGCCACCTACAGACTGCTGTCTCTGGGCTGAACAGTTTTCATCTCTAGTTAACCTTGAGGCCCACCTGCCGGCCCCGGCACCCAAAGGCTCAACCCGAGGGGAACGAGGGCTGGTATAGGTGAAGCTCCAGCGGCCTCTAGCTTCAGCCCACTCCACCTGCTGACAGTGGGGACCTGTAGGCCCTCACCTACGGGTTGCGTCAATCCCATCTCAGCCCAAGGGTCCACCTCCAACGCAACAGAGGTAAGCAAAGAGAATAAAACCAGTTTTACTATTTATTTATTTTTAATTTATAAATAGTTGGGAGTCTTTTCAAACATGTATAGCATTCTTTGCAACTTGAATGTAATTACCAAAGAGGTCAATTTTCAGAAAAGTGGTGAATAGACAACTTATTTGGCTAAAGTTAGCTGGCCAACTTGTGACAGATGTGCAGTGCAACAAGCCTCCCATTGAAATACTCACTTAAGTTATCTGGGTAACATCACTGGGACAACACTAACCAGATATATTCTGAATATAGCAGGGTAGGTTTAAAGGTATCCGGGTAAACTTATAACCCTATCTGGTTATATTTAGAATATAGCCAACTAAAAAAAACCCCAAAAAAACCAAAATAGAAAACAAGCCTTCAGAGCCTTATCTCCTAGCACCCTCTTCCCCCACCGAAAAAAACATATTTTAAGGTATGTGCACTCTAAACCTCAAAATTAAAAAATATGTAGGCCATAGTGACACTGGTCCACCCCAAAATACCCCCAGGTCGCCCATGACTTATTTGTCTAGACGTTTTAGCCTAACTACTTAGCCAGGTAAGTTGGGAGTGGTGAAAATCGGTGGAATTTTCAAAACCCATTGTTTTTCTGAACTTAAAAGAGAAAACCCTTTGAATACGGACTCCCAAATTATGTTTTCCTACCATAAAGTATATATTTTTAATGGTCTTCTATTGTTTATTCCCTCCATTCTCACTGATTTCTTCAGACTTGGGCCATGTAAATGGTTTTGAACAAGTTTAAATGAGATAGTCTAATGACCAAAGCCTAGGCAAGCATTTCTATTTGGCTTCTTGCTCAAAGTATGAGAAAACATCATGGCAGGAGCATGTTCACTACACTTTCTCTCCCCAAATCTAGATGTTGCTGACGTCAGGAGAACAACTCTGCATTACAGGCAAGGCATGGTATAATTGCTTACCTGTAATTACTGTTCTCTATTAGCAGCAGCTCAGTAGATACATTGGCCTGGCTCATGTGAACTAACCATGTACTGCATTACAGAAGCTTCTCAAACTGATATGTTGAAACTTTGAAGCTCTTGAACTTATTGCCACACAACTAACAACCAGCAAATCAATTTCCAATTAATTTCCTTTCAAGCTACTGAGAGGAACATCTCTTCCTCACTCTGTAAAATCATCTATTTTTAGCATCTAATATGGGTTGGGTTTTTTTTCAGATGAAATTCTCATTTGACGATGCCGTCCTCTTCTCTGGACTTGCCCATTAACTTATGCATGAGCTTCACTTTCTCTAACAAGGTGCGACCTTAATGGATTCACACACATGGGTCACATCACCTAACTACATGCTGCAAATAAATTCTTAGACCTTTCATTCTAAATAAAACCGTCTTTGACTTCACAATTTTAATTTCTATAATGCCTAACCGGAGATCTCCACAGCTGATAAATCTAAATTAAGTAGCGATTCTGCTAACATTCATCAATGTTTTCTAGTCAGCACATGGTATTCCTTGGAATCACTGTTGATCTCTATGCTCAGAATGCTTCAGGTCCATATGCATCAACTGCGGAAGCTTCCATGCTTCAAATTTGAGGGTGTCCATAGACCAGGGTATGCACGACAGCCTGGCTACAATCCAGAGGATTCATCTGTTATTGAGCACTGATTTTGTCTTATCTGGCTCCATGCACAGATACTCTCTGGTGGATCCTAAGTCTAACTGCAGGGTAAATGTTTGCATCTCAGATTACTCTGGGCAGTAAATTTCTGTCCTTATAAAGGCACACAAAACCTAGATGTAGACATTAGGACACCAAATGTGTCTAGAAATGGAAAACAGAAGGCCCATCCACTTAATACATTTATTTATTTATTTATTTTAAGTTTTTCTATACCGGCATTCGCGATGGGTATCGCATCATGTCGGTTTACAATTAACAAGTGAAAAGGTAACAAGCTTACATATAAGCTTCATATAACAAGCTTCATATAACATATAACATATATACATATAACAAGGTACATATAAGCTGCCTATGCCAACTCTGTGAATTATAGCTCTTTCTCCCTGGTACACTGTGTTCTTAGAGCCTGGAGATTAGATTGTGCCCATATTGCAGTCTGGAAAGCATTGCTAGGACCTATATATTGGTCACCACCTCTGGAATTCATCCATCTGTGCCTAGCTGTCAGTTCCTTTAAGGCTATCTCAGGCCTATCTGGGCTTGGGGTGAAACTTTTTTTACTTGGTCTTTGCTCTCACTTTCTTCCCGAGATTGCCCTTGCTTCTGGCTTGTTTCTATCTGCTCTTACATCTGGGACCACGTTGCAGTGCTTTTGCTGTATCCCAGGAATCCTGCCAGGTACTTGTGACCTGGATTGGCCACTGTTGGAAACAGCATACTGGACTTGATGGACCCTTCGTCTGACCCAGTAAGGCAATTCTTATGTTCCTATTTTCTTATGTTATATAGCTACAGCATATTTTGCAGAGGTCATTAAAGGCTAAATTCTTTTGCTTCAGAAATGCACATTGCAGTTTGTCTCCGTATATATCCAGGATTCCTTTCATTCTGTTTGTCTCATTGTTCCAAGTCCTTGAGTGTGCTTGCAACTGAATCTTAATCCAAAGTGTTTACTTTTCAACAAATCTGCACTTTCAGAGCGATTTCTTTCAGCTCTCTTTTTACTGGGCAGTATTTTTTCCAGAATCCCTTTTTACTAGTGGTCCACTGTAGTGCTATTTAAACCTCTGGTCAGCAGGAGGCTTTTCTTTTTAATCGACAATTTAATTGCTTTCAATTGTACAGATAACAGTTGACATTTACAGCTATGACAGCACCTTTACTGTGATGGAGCACTCATAAATTTAACAAAATGGATTATGCATTTCCTAAATTTTGTTTTTATGAACAAAACGCATCTATGGTATCATTCACTACGTCTATGATCCACTTTTGTAGAAATGTTTAATCTTGACTCATATTTGGATATCAGAGTTTGGTATGGATTAATGGAATTCACAGCTATTCTCTGTGAAGGAATGATTTAACTGTTTTACCAGAGCAACGTCATAATTACCGGTACTAAGCCTTAGCTCTGTTTTTCCTCCACCTCCACCTCCCCGAAAACAAAAAACCCAGCAATTTAGTCTGAGAATTTCATATCTTCTTAGTCAAGCTTAAACCAGTTGGTACTTCTGTTTCCTTTGGTGATTTCCTTCTATATCTTTTTCATGCATCTTCATCTTCAGAGATATACATGCTTGAATACCACCTCATTCTTTGGGCTTTATGGCGTTATCTTGACTGTGTTTGTTTTTGGCCACACACCAAGTTGATCTTGGGTTAGTTACTTGAGCTGCTCAAGAAGGTTCCCAAACCTTTACCCAAATGAAGTCATTTACCTACCTTTGACTCTAATTTAGTGGGTTACCGTTTCAGTGTCTTCAAATTGGTTTCGCTGGGCTTACAATTTCTTTTTCCCTTGGCCCTCTCTATCTCCGGATGTCTATGGACCTTGCATTCTAGCAGACAGCTCTGCAAATGCCCTTCTGTGTGAATCCACTGAGACTATTTGTTATTAGAGAAAACAGGGCACATGGATAAGTTAATGAAGCCGAAAACATGATGACCTTTAGAACAAGGGTCACTCTAAAAGTCCATGTAAAGAGAGTTTATTTGGTTTTCCCAATACTATGAGGCCTAGTGAAGAACTTTAAAAAAAAAACAAAAAAACAAACAAACCCAAACCAGAATGTGATTTTCATTCAGTGAAGTTGCCAACTTTTTAAGAGAAATATTTCTTAAGTCCCAAATCTGGGTGAAGCGGCCCCATATGAAAGCAGAACGTTGTATACATTATGCTAAAACTCTACCAGTAAAGCACAATGATTTTATCTGAAGAATTTTTTTTTGTCAAACTTACATGTAACACTTGTGCACGGGAGTTATATAAAATGGATTATTTTCCTCACAGAATTGCAAATTTAACTTCACTTTTTCTATACATACCAGGGCATACAGCAATTCAGAAGTTAAATTACTTAACAGAAAAGTTAAACCTGCGTATTTCACTTATACAGACTATTGACATAGTATGGAAATTACTTTCCCTTAGAAATTAGTCTCTCAAGTTTATTTATTTAGCCTATTTAATATTAGATGTATATCCAAATTTCTTTTTAAAGTAACTTAGCCATAAGTTGTGTCTAAAAATTATTCTTTTTGACCTGTGAGGTACAAGAACATAAGAAATTGCCATGCTGGGTCAGACCAAGGGTCCATCAAGCCCAGCATCCTGTTTCCAACAGAGGCCAAACCAGGCCACAAAAACCTGGCAATTACCCAAACACTAAGAAGATCCCATGCTACTGATGCATTTCCATAAAATTAATGAGATATACCTTTAGCTGGATGGAATACTGGCTTTGCGTACAAAGCTTCTGGTTTATCAACCTTCCCTCCCCAGCTAGGGTTGGAGGCATTTGTTGTGAGAACAATTTGGTGAGGAGGGGTAATCCTTTAATCAGTTTGCAAGAGAAATGTCACTAAAACAGTGAATCTCTGAGCTGCCCTATAACACAGATGCACCCCTTCAGTCCCTGAGTGGTTCAATTTCACTGGGAGTTGAAGCAGCAGGTAAATTTATGTTGGCTCTGAAAATTTCACTTCACCATGAGTATAAGTTTGATGATCCTGCTGGTGGAGAGGAAGGCTTTAATTTTATGTCTAGCACAGTCCTGATTAAATGTCAATTGAGGTGTTGGTCTTAGGATGGAGTTTAGGTAATTTGTGACAAACCCTAGCAATTCTACATCCTTATAGTATTACACATGGATTTGCTCCTCCCTGCTTGGGAAGAAACAGGCCAATTGTGCAAGTAGAAAAACACATGAATCCCCAGTCTGTGAAGAAATGCTGCAACAGTCGTTAGACATTTTGTGAACCCACGCAACTCAAAAGGACAAAGGGAAGCATGCATTACTGGATGTGTTGAGTCCGTATTACCCATCTGAGATACTTCCTATGGCTGGGATGTATCTCTATTTGGGTGTAGACATCCTTGATATCCAGACAGCATACCCAGCTCCTTTGTTTAAGAGAGAAATAAAGTAAAGATTGATAGTCGCCTAGGAATGATTCATAGGTGATTTATAAATTCTGCAAATAAAAAAAATGAAGTCCAGGGAAATTATCTTGAACTTTTCTTTGAGAAGAAATATGTTCAAGGCCCTTAAGACTAGGATGGGAAGGAATTCCTTGGACCTCTTTTTTGCAGACCAGTAAATACCTGAAGTAAAACAGATTTGACTACGTTGAGCTGTAAAAGGGAGAACTCCATTTGTAGCAGTTCCTGATGCCTAAGGGGCTTGAAAGTCCCTTTTCGTGGATGATTTGGTAGGATTTTCAATAGGTATAATTCACAGAATCCAGATGGAGAATACAAGGGGCCAATGGTTTGATTATCCGACACAGATACTAGAACACTGGCTATGTGCTTTGGATCCAGTCAAAAACATATCCTTACATTTGATTCTTGCTGCATGGGATTTGGAGCTCTGTAATCACAAGGGCGAGGCCTTGAGCTCAGCCACTGACAAGGGCAAGTGGATGCAGGATAAAACTTTTTGGAGGAAAAAAAATTTAGTCTCCTCACTGGTCCGCTCCTTATGGTGAAAGATAAGGTAGCTGTGGAGAGTGTTTTAAGCATTGAACATTGGCCCTTAATCAAATTCAGTGCTTCCTTGACTATCTTAGAGATTTTCTCCTCTGTACGGTATTACTGAGAACCTATCTTGCACATCCTCTGTGAGGCTCACAACCATGACAGCCCGCAAGTGCCAACAGCTGTAGCAGAGGTTCTTGATGCTATTTAGAAAGCATCATAGATCAAATGGACCAGAAACGTTTTACATTCTTCTCAATATGTGAACAAATTATTTATTTTTCTCTTGAAGGAGAAACTCCTAGAAAACAGAATTTTGTTTACCTGTAATAGGTGTTCTCTGAGGACAGCAGGATATCACATAGATGACATCAGAGGAATCCAGCAAAGAACTTTGACATCAGAGTTTCTAGAAGCATTGAATTTGCCCCACTGGGCATGTGTAGTCCTGACTATTTCACTTCTCCTGCACACAGATATTCAGGTTGGGTCTCATAGGCAACTGAGGTCCTCTCTGGGGATTTGCTTGCTAGTCAAGTGTATAACCCCATCATATTCTTTGAGTTCAAATGGGGACAATTCACTTCCCGACCTGCTGTGAGCTGCCTCCCACAGCGATGCTGATTACAAACCCAGCTGTTTGCTAACATCACTTGCAACTTCCCCTCCTGGTGGGGACTATCACCCCACCCCTTGCTGACTTTATTTGAGTGCCAGAAGAAAGGGGAGGTGATGCCACAGGCACCATGCGTCGTTTACAAAAGGGGCATTCCCCTTTGTGCGCCACTTCATGCGCCTCTGAAGTGTAATTGAACTATTTTGTTTAGAATCCAAAAGAGCTATATGAGATTGGGGGTGAAAGGCTGTTGAGCACGGAGCAAGAGAGGGACCTTGGGGTGATAGTGTCTGGTGATCTGAAGACAGTGAAGCAAGTTTAGTCTTGAAACTTGTAGTCGAACGTTCAAAAAGAAGCTCAAAACTTGGCTTTTCACAAAAGCCTTCTCTTAAAGGTCTCTCCCTATGGGATTGATTCACGCATTTCAAACTCCAATACGCTAGCTGTCCGATGCTGTAACCATAAATTCTCCTGTCAGTTGTACTTTAATATGCAACCATACTTATTAAGTCTGTCGTAAATCCGAGTTTGTTGACTGTTATTTGTTATTTGTAATAATTTTAAGTCGTTCTCAGCTTTATCTATAAGTTCTTACGAAGTTAGCCCTGCTATTTGTACCCTCTTGTTCGATGTAATTTCCAACTTTGGTTCTATGTAAACCGACGTGATATGTACCAGTACATGAACATCGGTATGTAAAAGTCTTTAAATAAATAAATAAATGTGACAAGGCGATAGCTAAAGCCAGAAGAATGCTGGGCTGCATAGAGAGAGGAATATCCAGTAAGAAAAAGGAGGTGATGCCATTATACAGGACCTTCGTGAGGCCTCACCTAGAGTATTGTGTTCAGTTCTGGAGACAGTTATCTCAAAAGGGAGAGAGACAAGATGGAGGTGATCCAGAGAAAGGCGACCAAATTGGTGGGTGGTCTCCAAAGAACTTATGAAGAAAGGTTGAAGGACCTAAATATGTATACCCTGGAGGAGTGGAGGTATAGGGGAGATATGATACAGATTTTAGATACCTGAAAAGTTTTAATGATGTACAAAACGACAAACCTTTTCCGTTGGAAAGAAATCAGTAGAACTAGGGGTAACAAAATGAAACTCTAGGGAGGACAACTCAGAACCAACATCAGGAAATATTTCTTCATGGACAGAGTGGTGGATGCCTGGAATGCCCTTCCGGAGGAAGTGGTGAAGACAAAAATGGTGAAAGAATTTGAAGGGGCATGGGATAAACACTGTGGGTCCCTAAAGGCTAGAGGATGGGAATGAAGAAATGAGTGTATGGGGTAACTTGCTGGTGTGGTAGTTACTACCCTTAACCAATAAGCCTTCATACTGTTAATGCTACTCCATCAGTGTACTCTGCTTCAATGGCAGGAGGAAAAGAGGTAAAAAGGGAATTAGATTCAGACATCAAAAAACAAGGACATTAAATTTTGCGGTCAGGGAAAACAAAGAAGCATAGAGGTAACGTGCTGATGCAGCTGTTACTACCCTTAACCAATAAGCCACAATCTCTTGATGCAACTCCTACATTGATGTATGTTTCAACAGCAGGAGGTAACTGGGAACTGGACTCAAACAGAAACCAACAAGGGCCCTGAGTTTGACGGTCTGGGAAACTGATAAGTGCAGAAACTACCATAAACTTGCTGGGCAGACTGGATGGAACGTTGGTCCTTTTCTGTTGTCATTTCTATGTTTCTATATATGTTATTAATCATCTGATTAGGTTGGTACCTACCATAAAAAATGGCTTTAGTAGAACAGAATATTCCTACTGTTCTAGGTCAGGGTAAATGTGGCCCTCTTACGTTTTCATGATCTTGTGATCTCTATGATAGACCCTCAGTATTAAAGACTAACTTGTTATCACAATTAGTAACTCTCTCTTTGACAGTGGTTCTTTCCATTTTATTAGTGAATGCTCAATCAATTAATAAAAAGATCCCGGTTATCTCCAATTTAATTGAGCATGAGCAACCAGCATGTATTGACATAGGAGTAGATATTCAGAAGCCATTTAGATGGAAAACTGAAAAGCTATCCAGCTAAAGGATCAAACCACAATTTTAAAACTCTTAGCCGGCTATATCCTATATCAAGTTAGCCAGTTAACCTAACCGGCTAACTCTGGCCACACTGTAGGGCAGGTCTAAGTTAGCCAGTTATACCTATCTGGCTAACTTTAACATAGCTTGGTATATTCAGCAGTAAATATCTTGGTTAAATTAGCTGGATAGGTGTATTTGCCAGCTTAACTAATCGCTCAGCAGCTGAATATCTGCCCCACTGTTATCAGAGGCTGATAATGTATTTATCAATCAGTTAACGATGTGGAATTATTCAGTGTTTTCTCAACCGAAGCTGGGGGGGAGGGGAGAGGTGGTTTATTAGTGCTTTCTAAAAATGCTCTGAATTTTTCAAGTAAGTTGGTAACAAGTGTGCCTCCATTTGAAGTATTAATACTACTGTCTAGGACTATCAATATCTGCTTGGTATACTGCCCTCTGGAAGCCTCGTGTTTAATATGTCCCCTATCATTGAATGTCTTTCTGACTTGGAAGTAGATTTGTCATCCACAATAGTATTCTGAGATTACTTAACACACTGATGAATGATTTGGCAGCTGGGATTCAGTGCCTAGAAGTGCAGGGTCATGCATCTTGGGTATAGTAATCCAAAAGAGCTGTATGCAATGGGGGCCGAAAGACTAATGTGCATAGACCAGGAGAGGGACCCTGGGGAAATAGTGTCTGGCGATCTGAAGGCAACAAAGCAATTTGACAAGCCAACAGCTAAATCCAGAAGGATTCTGGGCTGCATAGACAGAGGAAAAACCAGTAAGAAATACAAGGTAATAATGCTCTTGTACAGGTCCTTGGTGAGGCCTTATCTAGGCTACTGTGTTGAGTTTTGGAGATCAAATTTCAAAAAGGATAGAGACAGGATGGAAGTGGTTCAGAGAAAGGTGACCAAAATGGTGTGGGGTCTGTATCAGAAGAGTTATGAGTAGAGGCTGAAGGATCAGAATATGTACATCCTGGAGGAGGTACAGGGGAGATATGATACAGACCTTCAGATAGTTAAAAGGTTTTAATAATGCACAATTGTCAAACCTTTTCCAGTGGAAAGAAATCAGTAGAATTAGGGGTCATGAAATGAAACTCTAATGGGGACAACTCAGAATCTACATCAGGAATTATTTCTTACAGAGAGGGGGGTGGATGTCTAGCATGCCCTCCCAGAAGATGTGTTGAGGAGGAAAACAGGAAAAGAATTCGAAAGGGCATGGGACAGACACTACAAATCCCTAGAGGCTAGATGTTGGAAATGAAGAATGGGGTGCATAGGAATAATCTGCATGGAGTGGCAATTACTACCCTTAACAGAAGGCTTGGGGATTACTTGCACGGAGTGGCGTTTACTATCATGAGTAAGTTGCTAAACAGACCGGATGGACCATTTGGTCTTTATCTGCTGTCATTACTACGCTGCTGCACGGCAGGAGAGGCATCCCTGTCTGACAGCGTTCAGCTTTGACTCACTGCGAAGTGCACTGATGCTGTATCTGTCTTTGCCTGCTATGCAGTAGTTTCTGTGTGTCAGCAACAGGTGCAGGACCTGACCCCTGAATAAACCGTTAGTCATACCTTCCACTTCTCAAGCACCCTGGATGACAACACACAAATAACTTCATGCTCCTGGTTTTGGACTGGATTTGTATGATGTTATAAATTACATCACACACGCTGTACTAACTATTTAAATCCCACGCCACTGAAGACTGTCACTTTTCTAATCGGAATTACAGCTTCTGGTTCAGGAAACAGGTAGGATAGCGACTTAACAATATAAAATAGTGACTTCCTCGTAAAATCTTTGTTCGATAAAACATCATTTACCCTCTGTATTTTTCAAATATCGAGCAGTTGATGCAGAGCTTAGATAAGTTTTATTTATTTATTTATTTTTTTGGAAAGCTGAAATCAGCAGCTCAACATACTGGAAAAATGTGGGCTGAATGATTCTTTTTTGTTTCTGGGCAGTTTTGAATTTTGTATTTGTTTTTATGAATTATTGCTAATTCTGAATAATGGATTACATTCCTGTTTTATTGTCCTATGAGGTTATTTGCTGTCAATTTATTTATTGTATTTGTAACTTGCTTAGAGTGCCTTTATTGATAAATAGGCATGAGCAGAACTGCAGAAGTATGAAGAAGAGATAGAGTGTGAGTACTTGTAAATTATAGAACAAAAGACCGTCAAATGTGCTTTTGACCTTCACTGGGTTCAGTAATAGAGAGCTCTGCTCCATGAGGCGTCCTCTCTCTCTCACTTCTGGACCCAGGAAAGGATGGAGGCAGCACAGGAAGTAAAAAAAAAAAAAATGGAGATACAGGCTAGGCATAAAAAAACTGCAAACTACTTTAAACTCCCCTTAACAGAAAGTCAACAGCTCTAATTTGTAGAGTTACCTACCAAAGTTATGGAGTATGTGACTTGGGTTTGGCAGTAAACCAAGTGCAGAATACGGCACTATCTTCAAACAGGATGTAAAGTGTAGAGAGTAACAAGGCTGTTAAATGTTGTATTTAAAAGCTCTTCCTTTTATGGATAAACTTTAAAGCTAGAGGTTTGGGGATTTGAATTCTAATGTGGCAGAAACAGGATGGAAACTTTTAAACAACAACAAAATACAGGGAATATCTTACAAAACCACTTGGAGAAGGACAGAATCATATACAGAAGAGTATACCATATTTAACAATAAAATTGTGTCCAAAAGCAGAGGGGAGAGTGAATGCTGAAAAGCTAGAAAAGTAGACAGTAAGGTGGACAAGTTGAACCAGCTGTGCAACAGTTAATTCTTGTACAGTAATAAACTCTTTGACAACCTAAATAAAAAGAATGCATTAGCAAGACATCATCTGATGAGCTCTGTCATTACATGGCAGCTCCACCCAGTATAAGCTTGTCAAAAAGTGTTACTGTAATCCATGGAGAAGTCCCTTCCTCAGGCAAGAGATGAGAAAATGTTTAGGACAGGCTCAGAACAGGTGTGTTGGCTTGTAATGCCAGGATTTAATCATGAATGCCTTCTCATTAGTTTCAAATGTGACAAATTCTGCTCTTTCATGCCCTACTAAACTTATCAGTCAACGGCCAAGTCAAGAGCCAACAAATATAAACAAAGAGGCTAAGGATAAGGCTTTTTAGCACTGTGCACTCCCCAGAACAAACAGGCAGAGAAAGTAAATGACAGCAAATGTAACTGCTGCTTCCTGAGTCAATTCTCTTCCCTTGGTGGGCCAAATACCTACTCAGCCCTAGTACATCAGTGTGCAGACTTGTTTTTTAAGGAACTGTATTTTAAAGCAGTGCATTTTTTCCTCACATTTGCACTGCCATAAAAACATGTCATTTGAATATGGACATAAACTAAAACATTGTGGATTTTGACAACTAATGTAATGGGTTATTTAAAAAAAAACAAAAACGTCCAGGGCAAGTCAAAAGGGAGTCTAGGGGTGGGTGTGAGTATGTGTGTGTAGGAGGATTAGCCCCCTCCCTCTCTGGAAAAGGTAAATGGGACCAGTTCAGTGGCAGTGCTGTACAGCGCCATTGCAGAGGGATCTGGGTTCCATTCCTGGCTTGGGTCTTCTGTTCCCTGGGTCAGCCAGCAATGGGGGTTGTTGCAGGGGCTCCTCATTACCTATCTTCCTGGATCTCTCCCTACACACCCTTTCTTGTGAATGCTATTCATCTGGCAAGTCACTTATCTGTGCCCTTCTCTGCCACCACCAACTCTCCATCCTGCATTCGTGTGTCACGCTCCCTCCTTGGCTGCATTCTAATCCAGTTTAAAAACTCAACTTTTCTGAAGCTACTTTTAAATCCTAAGAACTTCTCTAAAATAAACTTCCCACACACTCATCATGTATGTTTGTCTTGATTAGACTGTAAGCTCCATGGAGCAGGGACTCTCTCATGTGTATGTCCAGCCACGCTTTAGAAATGATAAATAATAGTAGAGGGGGCAGCATTTCTCACCCTTGGGGGTGGAGTGAGACAGACATAATACAATGACAAATGTAGGGCCCGTGATGGCAGAGCTTCTGAAGGAGCTCTGGTGTCTGGCTCGAGGCCATGGACTGTCACCACAATGATTTGATCTAATATGAGCTGGGAGGGGATTATAAGGTATGGAGAAAAATCCCTACGTAGGTGCAAATGAAGATTCATGGTGCCAGAATGTCAGATCCCAAATCTGGTTGCGACTGAGCTGGAAGGGAGCAGAAGGAAATTGCTGGGTCAAAAAGAAAAGGGAAAACTGCTAAACCTTATGCTGTATTCCACTTCTCCCATTGCCTACTCCAAGAAGAAACTTCATCCTCTTTCAACTGATGCAATCCGAACACAATTTCAGAAGCGTTCAACGGTCAGATAATACATCCCTTTGACTGAGCTGGTGTCATCTGCATGCCTCTGGAGCTGCACTCATCCTGCAGGCCATCTGCTTGCTGGTCCAGCCCTTCCTGCGTGGAAATCATGAGCCTGGTTGCTGCTTCAGGACATCCTGCCCTCCCTGTGACATCATCAGCAGGCGTCCTGCATAAAACGCCAAACTGACACCAAAGGCGTGAACACACAAAGGGTGCTCCTATACATTGTGCAACTCACAAAGTTGGCCATACATAAGCTTTAGTATTTTTTAAATGCATTTTAATTATAATTCAAAGATAACAGTTTTAACTGTTCCTTGGTAAGATCATAAATTGATTTCTTTCCTTCTATTTTCAGTTCTGACCCAATCAATATTCCATTCATAGCCAAACGTAGTCACTCTGATGTGGATGAGCTAACAAATTACCTGCCTACATGGTTAAGAAATGCTAAGATATAAAAAATTATAATCATTGGTTGCTGAATGGAAATCTGTTTTGAGTAATGTGGCTAATGACTTGGCTCCTGTGTTATTAACCCTGGCCAGCAGCATGCGAATAAATATCCATGCTGTACACTTGAATTAAGAGATACTTAGAGCACAGCGAAAATTGAAAAAATGTTGTTCTCCCCTTTGCTTAACTAATTATAGAATTCAATTGGACAGATATAGGGAGATGACAAATGAGGCAATAAAGAATTATTTTACCTCAAGAATTTGTTTGACAGGCTACAACCCTAGAGCATTATTTAGAATAGCTGAACACCTTATCAAATCAACATTTGGCATCAACAGTAATTTGAAGACTTGCTTGCAGCTTCAAAGATGTGATGATTTTGTGCATTTTGTTCATTAAAATTAGCAGATTTATGTAGTTTTCCACCTTTGCAAGATTCATCAACCCCTGCAGGGCCTGGCAAATCTTGTATCAGACAGTTTTAATCTTGTCTCAAGCACTGAAATACATCATATTTTGACCAAATTAAATTCTTCGTCTTGTCCTCTGAATCTAACAACCACTGATTTACTAAACATCATCTGTGATGATATTTCTCCTTATGTCACTAATATTGCGAATTTGTCCGTTCATGAGAGACTCTTTCCGGGTTCACTTAAACAGGTCTCAGTCTGACCAACCTTAAAAAAAAAAAAATGTCGGACCCAACTGCATTGGCCAGCTATCATCCAATTTCTTTGTTGCCTTTCTTCGCCAAAGTGATTGAAAATGTGGTCTTGCCTGACTATCTCGAGGAACATTTCATACTCAAGCCAAATAAATTTGTATTTCAAAAAATATTTAGTACTGAAACCTTATTGCTTTTACTACCTGATACCATCTGGTGGGGATTCGATAGTGGCCAGAAATATATCTTAGCATTACTGGACATCTCAGCTGCTGTTGATAATCAAACAAAACGATTGGGAAAACCGGATTAGTACTGCAATGATTCAGTTTATATCATTCTTACTGTACTAGGCAGGTTCAAATTGGTTATAACAGCTCCGGCTGGTATCCTCTCAAAACAGATGTGCCTCAAAGCTTTCTCTTATCAACAACACTGTTTAATATATATCTTGTACCTTTTTGTAAGATGCTTGCAGGGTTAGGTTTAAATTTTTAAATCTAAATGGATGATATCAAGTTCTCTGGCCCTGTTTGTAGCTCTCTAGCTACGTTTAAGCAGTTGGAGATTTACCTAACCTCAATAAAAAGATGTTATTTCATAACAGATTGCCACTAAACATTGCCTAAACTGAGATCATCCTCCTCAGTAGACATCCAGTCTCTGAAATACTATCCACTTTTGAGTTTGAAGGATGGACGCTACATCTGTCTCAGTTCTGTGATCTTGGGGTACTTCTTCACCTTCAATTATCAATGAAAGCACTTAAAGAAATGCTTGCTAAAATCTGGATATTTTAAATTAAGATTGCTATGCCATTTGAAGCCTCTTTTAGAACAAGAGGACTTCTGGACTGTCTTCCAAACTCTTCTGTTTTCAGGACTGACTAATGTAACTCATTGTTCATAGATCTCCCAGCAAGAATGCTCAGAGCGTTGCAGATTTTTCAGAACTTGATGCTCGCATTTTAACGGGAAAAAGTATATACAATCATATCACTCCAACATTGTACTCTCTCCATTGGTTACCTACCCGCTAGATAATTAAATATAACATGCCAATGTTGATCCATAAATTACTTAATTTGTCAATGCCATGTTTAGGTTCTCTAATATGCATTTACATTCCACCATGTTCTCTCAGATCATCAAACAAATGCCTCCTAGAAATTCCATCTGTTCATCTTGAACATTTGGTAGAGACAAGGGAGCATGCTTTTTCAGAGGCAGGCCCTGTATTCTGGAACTCAAACTGCAGCATGGCTTCGACAGCCCTGTGCCTAAGGCGGTGCTATACTGCAGTAGCAGGATCCTTGGGAGCATTTAATTAATTGAAATTCAGCAGGTGAGGGCGTGGTCACCTCTGGGGATTGAGAATATATTAGTAATTGATGTTAGTAATTGCTTTGTAATTTTATTGTTGTATGCAATGACCTCTGCTGCGGCCGTATCCATCCAATAAAGATCTTCTTTTGGATAATGGACTGACGGTTGTTTCTTACAAAAAATGACAGCGTGGAACTAGGGTGAGGTTAATTATAAGACAGGCGAGAGGAGGCAGTTGCACCTGAGGTGGTTGTGTAGCATGGGTATCAGTTACACTAAAATATTGAATTAAAATAATGATAAGTGGAAAGTCTGTAAGAATGGATGGTCTGCGGAAATGCACACACGCTGCTATGTCCTGAGTGGATACCCAAAGCACAAATATTTCCATTTGTGGTTTTTCAACATCTGGTTCACCAACTGCTGGAAGCGAACAAACCCAGGCGGCTTTTCATCTAGAGTGCAAATGGCCTTTCCAAGACAAATTCCTTCTTTATTCCCATTGTACCTCTTGTTCTATTCCATTTGTGAAAAGTGAAGCGCATGTTCTGAGACCGATCAAAACTCTCCTCACCCAATGGCACTGTTCTTTAGTGAATATTCTTATTGTTAAGTGCAGGATGCAGGCCCAGCTCATTACAAAAGAAAGCTCTTTTAGAATACCTTGACTTGGAATAAAGACGCACTGATTTTTTCTTTTCTTCTGCCACAAAAGAGCTTTTTGTTTATCTTCTTGTGGGTTTTACTGACTTACTGTAGCCATTATAAAAACAGTAACAGAAACCAGCGTCAGAATCCGGTTCCCTATTGTCAAGTTTGGAAAGAACTTCCATTTGGCTACATTTTGATCTTAAACAGAAAAGAAATGAGTTGATATTCCTAGACAAAGACGTTGTCAAAGGCAAGATTTCTAAGAAAGTTACATATGTTAGGAAGAGAGCCACAGGAAGAAAACATTTATTGTTCTCAAGCCGGCAACCCCTGAACAAGCAGTTCTTAGCTCACAGGGTTTATATATTTACAAAAATGTATAGTCCCCTTTATTATCAAACCGTTCAAGGCGGATAACAATCATATAAAATATTGGAGACTTTGTCTTTTTTACGTGTAGAAGTTGCCCAGCTTTGCCCTGCTTTCTCTCGTAACCACGATCCAGGGTTCCCGCTGACATAAACAGGAGGCATGCCCGGAAAAAATTCCATCAGCCTTCCTGCACGAGACCGTGATGCGACTTCAACAAGTCAGGTGGTCATATACAGGTCTGGTTTTCAGGGTACCCAAGCTGAGCAAAATCAGCCTTGTTCTTAGACTACATGTATGTGAATAAAAGGGCTGAATGTTTACTGTGGGTATCATTGAAAACAGATGTGTTTGCGGTCCTCAGTAAAGAACCCTTGGTTTATAGCATCTTACAATCTCAGTGTGAAATACCAAGATGTTTACCTTGTTGCAGAGTCTGGAAGGTTTAATACTAACTTTTAAAAATATGTTAAGTCAGGTTGAAACTCAGTGTTCAAACTGTTTGTGCAGACAGAGAATTAAAAAACAAAACAAAACAAAAAAACTTAGGACAATGAGACTTCTGTAGAGGAGAGGAAGTCATCTGAAGTGACCAAGGTGAATGTTATTTCTGGTAACCATTTAAGACTTCTGTTAAATTGTCATTTGAATCATTCCAGCTTTCATAATAAATTTAATTAGCTACACTTGGATAGGTAAACCTGTCTAGGACAGAAGCTCAGATGTACTTAAAGCAGCAGCTAGAGACATAAAACTATCAACTTGTCTGTACTATCTCCTCTTTTGCACTTATTTCTTTATCACAATAGGTAAGAATTTTTCGATGTAAAAAAAAATCTCTAGGACAAAGGATCATATTATGAGGTTGGAATGGGGGAGACTCAGCGTCACGTGCATCTGGGCTTGGCGATCAGGGCTGCCCCCCCCCCAAGGGAAATACGCTAAATTGAACAGGCAGGGTGGAGACATGGTGGCAAGGTCAGGAACTGGGGAGACACCAGGAGAAACACATGGAACAGGAACTAAGAGGAACAGTTCCAAGATGCATTTCATAATAAAGAAAACATGCCTACTGGAGCTTTGCCCTATTTGTCCATCCATCTGTACACATGCAACAGGCATGCAAAGCTTGAGCACGCCTTACTTGTGCTATGTGGCCAGCATGCTCTTTCACAACTTATAACCACACACCCTGATTTTAAACATTTCCTTCCCTACCCACTCTTCTGTTGTTCTGCTGACCAGAAAGGTCATGGAGACCCATTATGCCAGATACTCAGTAAACAGCCACACTGGTGTGGGTAGCCATTTAGACTATTATGAGACCTTCTGGTTAGAAACAGGAGAAGAGTGCTGGGTGTTAACTAAAAAGGGGATCATGCATGCTCAGCTACCCAAGAGGATGAAGTACAATGACTGATGATGACAAAACCTGTTTTGGATCAGGAGCGTCATCGTACAAGCAGTCATGCGCTATGACTGGCAGCTGGGATACCGCCTTGGTAGTGTGGATAGGAATAACTCAGTAGGCTAGATGGACCAATGGATTTTTTTCTGGCATCTAATGTGTTACTGTACTTCAATACGTATATCCGGTCTGCAAGGTGTTCTTATATACAGACTGGTGGTAAATATAGGTCATCAAGCTTGTGTAGTCTGCCCTTTTTTCTCTATCTCCTGCAATATCATGCACCTTATTCAATCTCTAGCTTTACCTTTCCCACCGCTAAGAATCCTCTGTGAGTGTCTCATGTCGTCTTGATGCAATTTTTGCTCAATCACCACAACTGGGAGCTTATTCTCATGCATCCTTTGAAAACATCTCTGTGTTACTCCTCTTCTAATCTCATATCATGACCTTTGTTTTGAAAATTCACCCCAAAGGTTTTAAAACATTTGTGTGTGTAAATTTACCACATACATATGCAAGTAGCATGTACTAATGTACACACTATTTTATAAACAGCAAAAGTATGCGGTTGTTTTCAGTCTTGCACCCACATTTACATGCAAAAAAAGGGGTAGCCTGGGGGCTTTGCAGGGCAGAGCCAAGAGGTATGCGGGCTAGACTTAAGCAGGTACATTTGGTAAATTATTCATTTAATTTTACACCTGCTAATTATCATGGGCAATTGATACCAGACTCACTATTGTTTACTACTGGCTGGGTGGGAGGTCTGGGTGAACTGGGGGGATTTCAGAATGAAGAAGCAGGAGGGTCTCAATGACCTTGAGAAGGGCTGGGTAAACTAGTGGAGGTTTCAGCAAACTGGCGATTTCAATTACATGTGCATGTTTTAAAAATATACCAACTTCCGTGCGTAAACTGGGTTTTACACAAGCAAGTCCATGCATAAAATATATGCTTGCTTAAGGAAACCTGTGCGCATAGGTTAGGGGGGGGGGGGGGAGGGAGATATACCCATAATTTATAACCACTACAGTTATAAAATACTGTAGTAGATCTCCGAGTGGCCATATCCAACTGAAACAATGCAGTCAAGTCTGCTACAGGTGCAGCTCTAAAAGCTCTTCAACACACTGAGAAGGTAATACAACAGTGTGTGGCAACAAGAAGTGTGAGGCATTAGAAGTTCACACATGGTTATGCTGAATTCTTGCAAGCTGCTAAATCAACAGCAGCAGAAGTTTGAGACACTGAATTGCAAAATCGACGCACAAAGTAGAATCAGCAAAATAAGGGATCGATGTCTCTTCCTTAAATACAGTGCAGGGAACCATCACAGGAAGAGTCGTGAACCATTTATTCCCCTGAAGAAGCCTGCAAGGCGAAACAGAGGCTTTTCTGGGACTGAGTGAACACATAGGGACAGAGATCACACAGGATATTGGAAAAACATCAGGACAGAATCAATATAGGCCACAGAAACATCTGTAGAATCTACATGAAGTAAGAGAGACATGAGTGGGACTCTACACAGCGCTTCTGTGTAATATTTACAACGTATCCTTTTCTTCTGATTCATTTGTATACTTTTGAATGCTGGTGCTTTTTATGTGGTTTCTGGCTTTTTACAAGGTAACTTTTTGAAGTCTAGCCTTATTGAAATTATTTCATTGAAAGCAATTTGTAAGCACTTTGGCAATACACATGCTATGAATGCATAACTCTAAAGAGATTTTAGAAGTGGTGTGAGTGAGGAATCACTGAGCAGGGTATGCATTCAATATAGGTTTGTGTTATCGTGTCATTTTATCTTTTGATTTTTTTTATGTTTTGTAATAAAGCTTGCAATAACAAATATTATTCATATCAACTAAGAAACTAAGATAGTGGTGGCGTTAGCTTTCTATAGGGTTTATTGCAGACACACGCAAACACACACACACATGTGACTTTTGAAAATGACCCTTTCCTGACCATAGACAGAAGAGGATAAAAGGGTTTTTTTTTTTTGTTTTCTTTAAGTTTTAGCTACATTTAATTATCTCATTCATTTTACTGAGAGTACATGCTGAGGTGCAGGAAGAATTTCAGCAGTTCTCCAGCCCAGCGGTTGGACCTGTTCCACATTTTACTGTAAACTTTGTTAAAACAGTAGAACTAGTAAATGGTGTGGAGGTGGATTTTTTTTTTTTTTTTTTTGTATATGCATAGCTCAACGTTACTTTGAAAAAGGAAAAGAAGTTACAAAAAAATACCACGATATAAGCAATCTGTGTTTGAATTTTCAGATAGTCGCATAAAAATCTAATTAAAAAATCCTATCAATTGGCACAATAAAGATTTTTTTTTTAATATATATATATATATGTTGGCAAGACCATCATATTGACAGGCATTCATGCTTTGCTGGAAATTTATCTGCAACCATTTTTTTGCCTGAGTATTTTTAAATCATTGGTCTGTGCACCAAACCTACTTTTTAAAAATGTTTTTAAATTTTTCTATTTGCATTCTTAAAAACTTTATATTAATGAAAATTTAGTGTCGTGAAAAACTTATCTTGAACATCCATCAAAAATGCCACGTTTGATTATAGGAGACTGAAGCTCCAGGTGGAAATTACCATCCCCGTGGGTAAAAGCCTGGACTCTGTTCCACAAGACGTGTGCTTTTGCCCCAGAAAAAGCGGGCAGAGGTCTCTGTGGGTACCTCCCCCTCCCCCTCGGCAGTTCTCAAGGAGAAAGCATGCAAACACTTTCCCTTTCAAAAATGGTGCAGGTTACAGCCCCCTCCCCCCCCAATCCTATGAGCTTTGGAGGGGCAGTGCATCCGGAGGAATGCCACTAGTGGCTGGCCAGGGGCTTAGGGTGGTCAGGCAGGAGGGGTGGAAGGTGGACGCAGTTAGGGTCATCGGCACCGCTCTGCCAGAGCCAGCATGCTCAGCTCAGCTTTAGTTCTCCAAGCACCAGGAGGGCGGACGAAAGATTTGCTAGCACTTTGAACAGACACTTTTATACTTTAAGGCAAACTAAGTATGCTTACGAGAAATAGATGAATGGACAGCAGCTAGAAACGAGGCCTGGATTCTACTGCTGATGGGTTTCAGACCTGTGCTAATTCAAACGCTGTGGGCCGGATTTTATAAATTAGCGCGATCGCGTACTTTTGTTCGCGCACCAGGCGCGAACAAGAGTACGCGGGATTTTAATAGATACGCGTGTAGTCACGCGTATCCATTAAAATCCGGGGTCGGCGCGTGCAAGGCTGCCCAAAATCGGCAGCCTTGCACGCGCCGAGCCGCACAACCTGCCTCCATTCCCTCCAAGGCCGCTCCGAAATCGGAGCGGCCTCGGAGGGAACTTTCCTTCCACCCCCCCACACCTTCCCTTCCCTAACCCCCCCCCCCCCCGGCCCTATCTAAACCCCCCCCTACCTTTGTCGGCAAAGTTACGCCTACTGGAAGCAGGCGTAACTTTGCGCGCGCCGGCCAGCTGCCCCGCTCCAAGTTCCGGTCCCGGGGGCTGGTCTGGAGGCCGCGGCCACGCCCCCAGAACGAAACCATGCCCCGCGGCGCCACTCCCAAAACGCCGCGTCACTGCCAGCATGCCCCTGACACGCCCCTCCATGTGCGTCCCAGGGCTTGCGCGCACCGCCGAGCCTATGCAAAATAGGCTCGGCGGTGCGCGCAGGGGGGGTTTGGGGTAGGTTTTCGGGGGGTACGCGCGTATCCTACGCGCCCTTTGAAAATCTACCCGTGTGTGCGCAGTTCTGTGCAAATGTTTCGGCCAAATTGTGTTTCAGTGAACGTCCAAGTTACAGAGGTTGACACAACTTCTGCATGATGCAAAGTGAAACCCCACATCTTTCTACAGTTTTTAATGTAAAACTACTATTTATTTGCTGATAGTAATTTAGCATTAAAAACTACAGAAAGATATTGTTTAACTTTGTATCATGTAGAAGCTGGATCAGCGTCTGTAACTTAGAGATTCATTCAAACATATCATTTGACCAGGGGGGCCTAAAACTTTGCACACAACTGTATGCCAGATAAGTGTGAAAGCTGCTAAAAGGGCAATAAAGGCTTCTGTTTAAAACGTAAACAGACAAGGTCCTGAAAGTATAATGAACTGTCAAACATGCCCCAGGGCTACAATGTAAGTCACTGACTACATTCACAAGCTATTACACAGCAGCAGGTTTAAGCAGGTGAAAAACAAAAACCATAAAATCCCAAAACACGAAACATGAACTCATATAAAGTGCAAGGAAGGCAATGCTGCTGTGAAATAATATAACCTCAGTATAAGGCCAGCTTCCAAAGAAGTGACTCACAGGAAAGGAGCAAGGCCTACTTGAAAAGGAAGTTTGCACAATCACTCAAAACCCTCCATGGACTTTACAAAGAAGCGAGAAGATCAACCCTGTTGCACCGCTTCACAGACTTCCAGTTAGTTGTTCTATATGGTCAGCCAAAAACTGACCTGCCTTCACCTGCACAGACCAGTGCTACGAAGCACCACAGGACAGCGTTATATTCAGACGTGCTCAGTCTTGTCCAGCATCCATTTCATAAGAACATAAGACGTGCCATACTGGGTCAGACCAAGGGTCCATCAAGTCCAGCATCCAAGAATCCGGTCAGGAACTTGTGCAGACTGGGCTCTCTGCACCGTTCTTCCACAGAGGACTTGCAGCATATCATCACGTTAGTAAGCGTGATCTGCATCTCTGGCTTGCACACTTGTCTCAGCTTGTTAGTATTCCTCTCTAGTCTCAGTTATCAAAATAACTTCTTATGAAAATACTTTTATTAATCACAGCCCTTTGCAGCACACTTCCATCAAGCAGTTAAATGCAATCAAAAATTCAATTATATTGCTTTGCAGTTTTCTTGTAACCCCCCAACATTAAAATCTACCAAGAATTAAAGGTATTAAAGTCAATTTCTCTGCCAATGAGCAATGAGGAAAAAGCAAATTAAGAAAAAAGATGAAGGGAGAAAAATGCATGCAATTAATGTGAACTTGCATTATTACACAACATAATTGGTACTAATAAGATACAAGACTTAAGCAGCTGAAGAATGTTTTTAGTGAGTAATTGTCAATCAATGCTTATACAAGGAAATAATAATCTTGAACGGTAACACACCTATTATTGCAAATTCCTAAGTACTTACTTCATTACTTCAAAATGTCACTGTCAGTTTATACAGAGTAACAAATAAACATCCTTCTTGTCTCTTTAATAATTACAGTAAGAAAAACCAGACTAGGATTGCTTTTGAAAACTTCCAACTATTCTGGCCATAGAAAATGTGGATGTTTGCCTTGATTGGCGACTGACAGTTTGAAAGACCTACAGGCGGTTACATAGAAAAAGGCCATTGTGGCCCATCCAGACTGCCCATTCAGACCAACTAATCAACTTTATGATCCTACCACTCCTTCTGGGATCTTCTGGGTTTATCCCATGCTTTCCTTGTTCTGGTCTCCAGCACCTCCATAGGAAGGCTGTTCTGCACATTTCCTTAGATTTCTCCTGAGTCTACCCCCTTTCACCCTCATGTCACAATCCCTCATTCCAGAGCTTCCTTTTCTTTGCCTCCTGTGCATGGAAACCATTCTGATGTTACTAGTTACTGGCCCTTCTTTCATTCATCCAGTGCAAAATGTCGAAAAAACTATTTCTGCACATAAGGGCTCCCCGCGCCTGTTCTAGTGACCCCAGAGTCAGTCCACTTTCCAGAATATCCACCATAAATATGCACGAGATAAAGCTGTATAACTTGAGTCTCCAATGCATGCACATTTATCTCATGAGGGATACCACCAGGAAAGGATGAAAAGAGTAAGGTTGGTCTAGCAGCTACAAAAGTTAGGGGGTTGGTCAGATCTGTCTGGCAGGCTGTGTAGGGCTAGGAATAATCAAAAGGACTCAGACTGTGTAGCATCAAGAAGCCATGAGAGTGGGGTCCCAACTGCCACACACGGAAATGTAATATGATTAGGAGGTACACTATTGATTATTATTTATAATCATATAAATAAAATTACAACACCCCAGAGACTGGTTGAGTAGTTAGTGGCAAAGTTCCATCTGGAAAGGCCCTGGGGGTCTACAAGTTGGATGTTTGGGCAACAGCAATGCTAATGGTGGTGATTTAGATAATTACAAAGTTTTGTGATTAAGCATGAGAAGAGTTGGGCATGAACTAAAAAGAGTATCTTGTATGCTCATCTATTTAAGATGGTACGAAGGAGGAAGATGACCAAAACGGTCTTGGATAAGGAATAATAATTTGCAGGTAGTCATGTTCTATGGCTGGTACCTGGGATATATCCTTAGCAGCATGGAGAACAATTGTGCAGATTGGATGGGTCGACTCTTTTTTCTGCCGTCGTCTACTCTGCATATTCCTTTCTGCTATACGATTCACTGTTTCCTGTGCTACCAACTTTGACAATGTCCTTATAGCTTACATGCCCACATGCCCTTTTTTTTTTTTTTTTTTTTTTAGTTCTTAAGAGGGTACTTTTATAACTCTGTGGGTAGGGCTAAACTCTGTGTGCCACTTGTACATGCGGACTTTAGTTAGCATTTTCAAAGCAAACCGATAGGCACAAGTCCGCTCTGAAAATGTTCATGTAATTGGCCTGGCATGCACATAGATTAGCTTGCGTAAAGTTACATCTTTTGCAGATGTAAATTTTATGCGTTAACTTCCATGCAGACTTTTTAAAATCTACAAGCACGTGCATGAGTTCCAACGCGGCACCTTGGCAGGCCCCTCCACGATTCATGTAGAAACAGAGGCGCACTTTGATGTACACAGAGGCCTGGTCCGTTTGGTAAGAGCCTAAAACCCAGTTGCATGCATGGAAATGGCTTTAACAAGCCACCACTTGAGAGCCTTTTATATTTTTATCCCTGGTGGAGCCAGCACAAAGAGATTAACTTACAGTTCTTGCAAAGGAACTTTTGGATGATCCCAGTAAGACTTACTTGTCTTTTGCTGTTTCATCTTCATGAAAATTCCCAAGATGTCCCTGATAGCCTTCCACACTTACCTCGTCCTTTATGTCTTCCTGCTGTTGGGCAGTGAAGATCTCCATCGCTGCCATGAGTCTCATCATTAGCTCATCCACTGTTGTGTTTCCTAGCAACACAGGAAGATGGCCCAACTTCATATTAGTAAAGTTATTAAAAAACTGAAAGTCGGCCTAGAATTAATCAGGAAGGAATTAATAACTAGTGTTGGAAAAAATTCACATTAGAATACTGATGTGTAATTAGAATATTTTTAATTTGTCTTTTCATTGTAAAGTTTTAAGTTTTCAAACAGAAAACCTTAATGAGCTCAAATAGATGCTTATGAGACAAGTGAATCTATATTTTATGTGCTAATTAATGGCCATTATTTTACTTGTTTGTATGAATGTATTTAGAGATATAATTACTCTGCACTTCTAAATGACCTGAAAAAGAAGCTCACCAAGGACGATGTTTTGCTTTCCAAGTTACACAACATCAGGATTTTAAGGCTTAGTATGAAACTTAAGTGTGCAGATTTTGACTTTCACTTTTTACTCTTCACATTAATTACTAAATATATTTTTATAAAAACCTTTAGTGCTCATGGTAGCTGAAAATACACAACTTAGAACCTGAAAAATTGCATCTTTTCTTCTCGTGAATGGTAAACTGGGCCAGTATCAGAACCAACTGCTGGTGTACGTCTCCTGTAAGCAACTGATCTCCAAGACAGAAGACAATGCGTGCACACACAAAAGATTTTAGGAAACAGGAACAGATGGAGAAATAGCACCCAAGACCAGGAGGCTGGTGCATCCATCAGAACCAACCGTTCAAGTTAGAGGTGCACAGTCCCAGTCCCGAAGGGCCACGAATGGGTCTGGTTTTCAGGTTAGCCAAGCTAACCAAATTAATCTGTTCCTTAAGTCAAATACATCTCATGAGTAGCCAATGTGGTTATTTTGAAAAAAAGACACATTCTTTGAGTGGAAGAGCTGTGCACCCCAGAGGTCACTTGGCCGGAGAGTGAGGACTGTTGATGATCAAAGAGCAAGCTCTGATCACTAGAACACAAAGGGGAGTGACCCTACATTGTGGGTCAAAGAGTGAGGGGGGATCAGGGGTCTGTGTGTGAGAGAGGGGATCACCTTTCACCCATCATTCCTCAAACCTCTTTCCTGCTCCATTTATAACTCAATCTTTCCTTTTTCTCCTTCCCTCCCACCACTGATTCTTTCTTCTCTATCCTCCCCACAATTCTCATCTTTCCCTCTCTCTCCTCGATACCAATCCTCCCCCTCATTCCCCAAATATTCAGTCCCCATGCCAATCCAGCTTCCTCCCTTCCCTACACGGATCATTAATACCCCTTTCCCCACATAAAAAAAAACACAAGAAAAGACGAGGAGTAGGAGCCTAGTGGTTAGAGCAGCGGACTATGAACCTGGGACACTAGGGTTCAAATCCCACTGCCGTGTGAACTTGGATTGTGAGCCCTGTGGGGATAGGTACTGTAGGGTACCTCTGGGGATAGGTACTGTAGGTACCTCTGGGGATAGGTACTGTAGGTATTTCTCTATCCCCTCTGGGGATAGGGAAATACCTACAGTACCTGAATTTAATCCACTTTGAAGTGCCAAAAAGCAGAGTATAAATCAAATAAATACACATTAAATATTACCTACACCCATAATAAAGGCCAGAAAATGGCTACCTTTTTTTTTTTTTACAAAGTACATTAAAGGGAGGTTAAGTTTCGGAAGCACATATATCTGGAGAGGAGCAGTTTATGTGCAAGTTGCATCTTCAGTTGCACATGTGCCTTTTGAATTATTTCAAGTTATGCAGTTAAATGACAAGGATTGCCCAGGACTGGCTGGTGGCTGACGGGCAGTGCTGAATGCTGCAATGCGGAGGGATCTGGGTTCAGCTCCTGGGTCAGCCAGGGTTGGGAGGGCTGCTGAGGCTGAAGAGGGAGTCTTGTCTTTTTCCTGCAATGCAGAGCTCTAGGAGGAGACCTGGTGCCTGGGCTCCACCTAAGGACTATTGTGCTAGGTGAGCTGGAAGGGAACAGCCCCCAGGTAAGCGGATATGAAGGCTCATGGCGCCAGAGCCAGGGACAGACTTTTGTCCCCCCCGTCGCTCCTAGGCACTCCGAGTTCACCTCTTGACCTCCAGTTTTCTGAAGCCCCCCCCATTCCACCTCCCCCTCCAGAAGATTCATTTCACATCGGTGTGTAAGCCTGTCCACAGACAGGGAGAGTGGTGTGTCCACCTGTCCATCTTGCATGCACCCGCTCTGCTCACCCTGCGATTGCAACCCGCTCCCACTCCTGGATGAGCACAGGCGCCACAGCTGAGGGCTGCGGCAGTCGGCACCTGCTCAGTTTTGGGAGTATTCTTGCGTTGCTTGCATGGCAGGGGCCGGGGGGAGCGAGACAGCAGTGGAATTCGTTTGCATAGCGGTACAAGCTTCCTCTTTATCTTAAATAGATTGAGCTCACATTTTTTCATTGATGGCTCAAGGCGACTTACAGTCAGGTACAGGAGTCATTTTCCCTGACCCTAGAGGACTTACAATCTAAGTTTGCACCTGAAGCAATGGAGGACGAAGTAACCTGCCCGAGGTCAGTAAGATCTGAACTCTGCTTTCTGTGGTTCTCTCAGCCTGCTGCAGTAGCCCCTAGGCTACTCCTCTACTCTCACGGTCTTGTGCTCACAGGCACCACGACCATCCGCTCTCCTCTGTGTTCCCGTGAGACGGTGGAGTCTCCACGTGTGCGACCAGGAGTCGCCTCAGTCCCAGTGCACATACCAGTCATTCTGAGGTCACAGGGAGAGCTGTGAAAGGGAAAGCATTGGGCCCCCATGAAAGAGATCTATTGGAGGTTTGGGTGGGAGGTGCTTCAGAAAACCAGGGCTCAGGGGGAAGCAGGACTGCACAGCACCTGCACTCCACGTGCCTAGGGGTGGCAGAGGACAGAACACCAGCACCAGGGTCTGAGGTTGCAGAGGACTTATGGGGGTAGGGGAGGAAGGAGAGTGATGGCCACAAAAATCTGAGGACATGGGGCTGAAGGAGGAAGAGAGATGAGAGGGGATGGGAATCAAAGCCTGTAAAATGGTGAGGGGGCTGGGAATGTTGCTGTCCCATCTATTTTGCTACCCTAGGCAAAGGCCTAATGTATCTGTCCCTAAATCCAGGCCTGGCCAGATCCCGGCCCTTTTCAGCTGGAAGCCCAAAAGAGAATAAGAAAATTAGCAGGTCCAAAAAAAAAAAAAAATGGTTTTTTTTTCATATGCTCTCACAGATGTAATGTCCTGAGAGCATTACACCAACTCCCTCATCCCCTATTTCTTACCACATCTATAAAAGAAAAAGAGATTATTACATTATATATAAAGGGAACACCATGGTATCTCCAAGCTCTTGGAGACGGTAATTTTAAACGAGCACACATGTGCCCATACGCGCACATATGGGTGAGCGAGGGAAGATGCGTTGGAATTTTTAATTGTGCGCACATGTTGCAAAATATACCAACCACACATAAGTATGCTCCTAATTTTAAGAGGTTACTCAGCACAGCTAGTGCGTGTGTCTTCCATAAGACTTTTATCGACTTTTACATGTGTTGGTCAGCAAATTTTAAAAGCATGCTTGCACGAGGCATATTCTTAGTTTTCCAATTAAGTCCCCCAGTTTGTCTAGTTAATATCGAGGTCTTCCAGACTCCTCTGGTTCTTCATCCTGCAAGTCACCTAGTTGATCCGGACAACTCACCCTGTCCTAAGAGCCCTAGAATTCGAGATCTACAGACTTCTGCTCATCACAAGCAGCAGTAAAGTTACACTGATATCCAATGAGTGCGCACTGCTATTTTAGGTTTTAAAATATGGACTTAAATGTGTAAATATTGGTCCCGCCCCTTTCCCACCCCCTTATGTCTCACGTGTGCACAGGTACATATGCACTTATTTTGCGGCTTTTCAAAATCTACGTTGCTCATGTGCGGCCCACGTACAAACGCATGTGAGCATTTTTGCATGAGAGCGCTTTTAAAGTTGACCTGTAAGCATTTACAGATCTTTAAAGACTAATGAAGGAGAATGTAAATCTAAATAGTTTTTGTAAATGTTTTGCCTGTTCCTCTAAGTTTCTACCTTGATCGCAAAATGCCCCAAAGAGAGCTAGGCATCATGAGACAATATCCACAGATACCCAGGGTACTCCCCCAATTTTTATTTCCTCCTGAGTTTCCCACTAGAATCCAGTCATTGCAACAACAGTCTTCAGTAGATAGCTATGCAGTGTGGCTCCCTTCAAACCCTGACTCATGTCAGTCATGAATGCCTCCTATAATTCTCTCTGTCTGCAATGGCTGGGATCCCCCCCAATCCCTTCAGGGATGGCAAACACTGCCTCCCCACAGTTCTTATTCAAAGTCTGCCTAGAACACTCTCCCATTTATCACCAATACAAGGGCAGAATGCTGTATTTTATTTACAAGCATGTTTTATTTCCTAAAAAAAAAGAGTCTACTTTATTGTGAAATATTTCTATACCATGTTTACTTTCCTTTTCTTTACCTGATAACTAACAAAATAGTTTTAAACTTTCAGGGACCAACTTTTTCTTTTTGGATCAACACAAGTAAATGACTGAAACGAATGGAAACAGAAAAGTTAGAGTAACCAGTCTGCTCATATAGGAAAGAAAAAGGCACCATCCCACCGCACCTCCACAGAGCTGGAAAGAAGTGTACCTTGTATTACATTCAGCACCTCATTCGATGATCGTTTTCCCATAATAATAAGGAAGAGAGGAAACTGGTCTGTCTTCTGAGTCCGAATGGTTTGTGCAACAACGCTACCAAAGTGTCTCGTGCACATTGTTAGAAACCTACAAATATAAAAACAAAACATGAAATGCAGGTTGTCAAATTTTCTTTTTTTGGACACCATATGGGAAATGTATTGTGCAACAGCTGAATTCCTGCACCAAGTTTTCAAGATCTTCCTTCACACAGTGAAGCTCAACTTTTAAATCAGAAAACATACACTGCAAGATTTGATTTTCATTTGATTTTAATAGTAGCAACAATTAACTGTTAGTGAAGCTATGAGTTTACTTTAAAAAGTCATTTTTTTCTGTAACTTGTCAATTGGAACAATATAAAAGTGGACAGGCAAAATAAACTTTTAAAAAATTCAACTATTAGAAACAAACTGCTGTAATCACAGTATAAAGTTAGCAATCTAGATATAGAAGAGAAGAATTTTAAAAGCACACATTTTCAATAGTGCAAAATAAGGCTATTTTTTGAGAAAATAGCATTTTCAGTCTAACACTTGAGAAAAAACAAAAACATAAAAATCTATATTTCTAAGCTTTTGACCAAAAAGCACTTCAATATTAGCATACCGAAGTCTAGCATTAGCATTCTTCACACGATCTTGAATAAATGAAAAAACTGATAAAGCTTTTCCCTTCCATTAAAGGACTGTTTGAAATTAGCATTTCTTTCAAGAGAAAAGGGTAGCTTATGATATGTTTTCAGATCTGATGGTAAAAAGTAAATGTCATAATAATAATGAATTATGAAAGACCAAATGCAAATATAGAATGCTTTAATAAGATCCAATTTAATAAAGTCTGTAAAAATAATGGACTTTTAATAACACAGGTCACAAAAGGCAAAACAGTGGAAATTCTGAGGACCAGTCAGTGATACGGGCTTATTAATTCTTAATTATGTTCATGAAAGGTAACTTAAATCGTGTGCTTCTGTACGTCTTCTGATAATATTTTTAGGTAACAAGTGCTCTGAAATGCACGTTCTGGCTGATGAGTGAAGGTCTATCGTCACATACCTCAGAAGACAAAGCTAATCCAAGCCTACAAAGTGCATTAAAATGTCACATTGCTCAGGCTGATTTGATATCCAAATTCAAAGTAGAATCAAGATCCTTAATTTTTTTTTTTAAAGCAATAAATTTCCATGCTGCAGCATAGCCACAGAACTTTAGTTTGACATCTGAAGAAGCCTCCAACTCCAGGGTTTTTCTAGTAATTTCGGAAGCATCTTGCATAAAACAGTCAACTGAGAGGAGAAGTCAAACATTAGATCCTCTAAGCACAGCTACAATGTGACGGGCTCCAGTACCAAGCTTTGAAATTCGAGAACCTCCCTTTATTATTTATTCTTTCTAATTAAAAAATGGCTATTTTGAAGAACCTTTATCTCCAGAGATATTTGGCCACTGTAGTTCTCCGAAGTATCACATATTTCATTGCTGTTTTCCTACACTTGGACTGAGTAGAGATGGATGTTGATGACACTCCATCCATAAAATGTCAAATGCAGATTGAACTCAATGCTGAGCTCAGTTTGAAAGGAGTGCCCTTCAAGAACTGAACTCATTTTCCAACTTCCATTTTTAAAAAATCAAATGTTATCTTAAATTATCAGTTCATTTCGGGTAAGTTTAGAACAAAAACTAGAGACCACCACACATAATAGCTTGGAAGAATTATACGAATGATTTTGTGTCAGGAGGTATGAGTGGCTGCAATACAAATAATAAATCCATAATTCACCAACACATGCAGTTACACACATTGGAAATACAAACATGTAAATAAAATTAAAATATTATTTCAAGAAATTAATCCTTGTCAAATATTTTTTGGCCTAGTAGATTTTTCCATCTGCTCCTTTGAGCTTCCAGCTCAATTGGAACTGAGCCTTTTCCCTTTCCATCTAGTCCGGTACTGCCAAGACAGAAGAGATGCCCGACAGAATTCATCCAGTCCTGGATTTACCTCATTATCTGTAGGGACTTCCTTATTGCATTCCATAAGAAAAGTAAGATTACAAATCCCTGCGTGTAATAGGGTAAGCCCAGGACTGGATCAACCAGTCAGGCAAATCTGAATTCTGGAGTCAGCTTGCAACCCTACGTAACCGTACTGGGCCAGGGACCGCTGCCCATGGCTCCCTTTGGAAGTCCGTCTGTCAATACCTGGACTTTGGCCCCTAGGAGTTGCTGTTGAGCAATGGTTAGGACGTCCTCCTGCTCTAGGGCTATGAACATGGTCTCTGCAGTTTAAGAAGCCCTAACAGACCTAAGAAGCAGAAGCAGGGGCTGGGAAACAAGCCCAGATTCCCTGCACAGAAGCAAGCAGGTTTCTCCAGATTCATAACCTACACAGGACTACTGCTATATTATTTACCATAGGAACAATGTTATATCTCTATACATCAAAAATCCAATCTATCTATAGGGATTTACTAATATAACTAAGTTGAAGCTCATAGAGTTCCTCCAAGATGCCAAAATGTGGTGATTGTTAAAAAAATACCATTCTAGAAGCACAGTCCAGAAGTATTCCACACATTAAGAAAGGTGGAAAGAAGGCAAAACGATTACCGGCATGGTTAAAAGGGGAGGTGAAAGCTATTTTATCCAAAAGATCTTCATTCAAAAATTGGAAGAAGGATCCAACAGAAGAAAATAGGATAATGCATAAACGTTGGCAAGTTAAATGTAAGACATTGATAAGACAGGCTAAGAGAGAATTTGAAAAGAAGTTGGCTGTAGAGGCAAAAACCTCAAAGTAAAAACTTTTTAAAATATATCCAAAGTAGAAAGCCTGTGAGGGAGTCAGTTGGACCGTTAGATGATCGAGGGGTTAAAGGGGCACTTAGAGAAGATAAGGCCATCGCGGAAAGATTAAATGATTTCTTTGCTTCGGTGTTTACTGAAGAGGATGTTGGGGAGGTACCCGTACTGGAGAAGGTTTTCATGGGTAATGATTCAGATGGACTGAATCAAATCACGGTGAACCTAGAATATGTGGTAGACCTGATTGACAAACTGAAGAGTAATAAATCACCTCGACCAGATGGTATACACCCCAGAGAAAGAATGAAATTTCAGACCCATTAGTAAAACTTTGTAACCTATCATTAAAATCATCCATTGTACCTGAAGACTGGAGGATAGCTAATGTAACCCCAATATTTAAAAAGGGCTCCAGGGGCGATCCGGGAAACTACAATCCGGTTAGCCTGACTTCAGTGCCAAGAAAAATAGTGGAAAGTGTTCTAAACATCAAAATCACAGAACATATAGAAAGACATGGTTTAATGGAACAAAGTCAGCATGGCTTTACCCAAGGCAAGTCTTGCCTCATAAATCTGCTTCACTTTTTTGAAGGAGTTAATAAACATGTGGATAAAGGTGAACCGGTAGATGTAGTATACTTGGATTTTCAGAAGGCATTTGACAAAGTTCCTCATGAGAGGCTTCTAGGAAAAGTAAAAAGTCATGGGATAGGTGGCGATGTCCTTTTGTGGACTGCAAACTGGCTAAAAGACAGGAAACAGAGAGTAGGATTAAATCGACAATTTTCTCAGTGGAAGGGAGTGGGCAGTGGAGTGCCTCAGGGATCTGTATTGGGACCCTTACTTTTCAATATATTTATAAATGATCTGGAAAGAAATACGACGAGTGAGATAATCAAATTTGCAGATGATACAAAATTGTTCAGAGTAGTTAAATCACAAGTAGATTGTGATAAATTGCAGGAAGACCTTGTGAGACTGGAAAATTGGGCATCAAAATGGCAGATGAAATTTAATGTGGATAAGTGCAAGGTGATGCATATAGGGAAAAATAACCAATGCTATAGTTACACAATGTTAGGTTCCATATTAGGTGCTACAACCCAAGAAAGAGATCTAGGCGTCATAGTGTATAGCACATTGAAATCATCGGTTCAGTGTGCTTGCGGCAGTCAAAAAAGCAAACAGAATGTTGGGAATTATTAGAAAGGGAATGGTGAATAAAACGTAAAATGTCATAATGCTCCATGGTGAGACCGCACCTTGAATACTGTGTACAATTCTGGTTGCCACATCTCAAAAAAGATATAATTGCGATGGAGAAGGTACAGAGAAGGGCTACCAAAATGATAAGGGGAATGGAACAGCTCCCCTATGAGGAAAGACTAAAGAGGTTAGGACTTTTCAGCTTGGTGAAGAGACGGCTGAGGCGGGATATGATAGAGGTGTTTAAAATCATGAGAGGTCTAGAACGGGTAGATGTGAATCAGTTATTTATTCTTTCAGATAATAGAAAGACTAGGGGGCACTCCATGAAGTTAGCATGTGGCACATTTAAAACTAATCGGAGAAAGTTCTTTTTTACTCAACGCACAATTAAACTCTGGAATTTGTTGCCAGAGGATGTGGTTAGTGCAGTTAGTATAGCTATGTTTAAAAAAGGATTGGATAAGTTCTTGGAGGAGAAGTCCATTACCTGCTATTAATTAAGTTGACTTAGAAAATAGCCACTGCTATTACTAGCAATGGTAACATGGAATAGACTTAGTTTTTGGGTACTTGCCAGGTTCTTATGGCCTGGATTGGCCACTGTTGGAAACAGGATGCTGGGCTTGATGGACCCTTGGTCTGACCCAGTATGGCGTGTTCTTATGTTCTTATGTTACGACACTGTGAAATGAATGCTTAGATTTTTGAACACACAACATGAAGGGATAAGAGAAGTTGGACGCATACATCACATTAAGTCAATTTTTCATGTTTTGTGAAAGATATGAATACGTATTTTGTAATGCTTGACTTGTTTGGGCCAGCGTTTCCATGCTTTCGGACCTGATTAAGTTGCCACAGAGATGTCACCTCTGTCTGATGTTCAGTCCAAACAAGCACCTAGACTCTGCTTTCAGCACCTTGCAACAGGAGAGCCCAGACATGGCTCTTAAATGTGTAAAGCTCCTTTTCTCCTTCCTAGCATGAGCCCTAGAGCGTGGTAATCAATGGGCAGCATGCAGGGCATGGACATCTGGGCCCACTCCACCACCTCTTCTTCATCCTTCTGAGCCTTTTCCTTCAAATCCTTCCAGCCTCTGTCTTATCCTCTGTCTGAGTGAGACAGGGAGAGCATGCACTGAGCACAGGCTGTGACTCATTTATTTATCAGCATTTATTAATCACTTTACAGATAAATTATCACCCAAAGCAATGTACAAAAATAAAAAACATAAAATATCATAAAATCATAGCTATTAAAACTCCAAAATAACATAAAAACATACAAACTGCATAAATGCAGTTCATTGAACCAGTTCATCTGAGCAGATCAGTCCTGTAACATCAGATGAAATTATTAATCATTGACAGACATAAACCTGGTTTTTAATTTCTTTCAAAACCTTGGGATAGCACTCAAGCATGTAGCAGCCAACATAACTAACCAAGCTGGTTGCCTGCATCATACCGACTGCTTCCTTCTCCTGTACGGATATATATGCTGTATGTAGAGGGAGCTGGTGCACTGAGATGAGATCGTGTGTGTTTCTGCCCCTCCCCCCATAGTTTTAAAATTTGGAAGACACACTTGTAGGGCTTTCAGTGCACCTCTAGCTCTTCTTTTGGCAATACGAGCCCTCTCCATGTCCACACTGTCTGCTCCATGGAGGTCGGTGTGCCACACATTTTGGTTAACACAGATGTGCCTTGGGCTTGAAACACTGGTGTAATTGCACGTGAAATGCACATATTTCATCACATTCCAGATACTTGTAAGGATAATTTTAATTATATGGTAAAAAATAAGAAGCATATATAGGCTACCATATTTAAGACATTTGTAAGGGCAGTTTTATTTGCATAAAAAATAAGAATATCATCAAAAAATAGTCTGAAGCACCTCCCAAGAACTGGTAAGGGGTGCCATGATTATAATGGCGTGAGTCTTGCGCCAGTGTATGAATGCTCCTAAGCTTTATTTCACTCAAGTGATCCATTTCCAGTAATATCTCTGTACATACAGTACCTCGTAATCGCTAATTCATGCACTGTTCTGTATGTCTGCACAGGGTGAATACCGGCATGGATAAGACACAGGCTGGTTATTTCGGGTAACTATCACTAGGAATTTCCTTAGACTGAAACACAGGAAAACATACAAAAGAATGAGAAAATAAAAGATGTCCAGAAAGCAAGGTAGCCGAGATGGCTCATGAACAGCAAGTGACAGATTCAGTGGTGGCTCCAAAGCTTCCAGCAGAATGGCCTGTGGAGCTCATCAAAGAGCCAGATGTCACCATAGGAGGAACGGTTTCTTCACAGATTAAAAGCCGGATTACTAAAATCTCCCACCACTGCGGAAGTGGAGGGGTATTTTAAGATAGTGAGGGCAAATGGCACCCCACCAGTACCTTTGGTTTTTGTAATTATAAAACTATTAGCTTTATTAAGAAATCAATAACTTTGGGGGTAGATTAAAAAAAAAAAAAAAAAAAAAAAAGAGTTTGAAAGAGGTAAAAATACTACTAAAATAGTAAAAAAAAAAAAAAAAAGTTAATGGAAATATTAAAGGAAAATTCACAATTAGTTTAGGAATACAAAGTGAATCCAATGTCAGCTTTTCCTGTTTGGTGACCATTAGAAACTAAAGGAATGGAATACATTTCAATAGTGGAAATGCATAGATGCCAAATAAAACATTTGGAGGCCAATATTCAGTAAGCCAGTTAGATGAAAATTTCTCTAGCTAAAGGCAGCAGGATAACTAGTCCCATATATTCAGCGGGAGAAACATCCTACTAAATATACTTGCCTAAATTTATCCGGCTACATGTAGCCAGAGAACTAAAAAAGCCCTACCAGCTATGTTTGAATATAGCCATTAGGTGTTTAAGTTATCCAGCCCTGTGTGGCATTTATAAATACATTATCTTTCAAAACAGTAGTGCTTTTTCAGTCATTTAGGCTTTAATGGTGGTAAGCCAGTATTTTCTTACTTGGATGCCATGATTATTTTAAGATTCACTAAACCTGAACACCATCATAGTCTGGGCATAATTTTTTTTTAAGTTGACTGCTGCTATCTAATATTGCATCTTTTTTTCTTTTTAAGCAGAGCTGCAGCTCTCCAGGGCTCTCATCACCAGATAATTACTAATCACCAAGAAAGATATTCTACGATCAATGTGAGCTCAAGGGCACTTGTTTCAGCAACAGTCAAAAATCTAGCTGAAGTAACCAGGGTGCAAAGCAATCTTCATCTCGTTAACTTTCTCAACTGCCACTGTACTTGCAATCGGTATATAAAAGTTAAAAATAAATAAATAAATACATCCTCTGAAATTCAGGGACGACCAACCTGGGCTTTCTGTTTTCTACACAGGGCACACACAAATAGTGCACACACAAATAAAGGGAGGGTTTTTTGGTTTGTTTTTTTAAATGTGTTATTACAATGTATTATGAGGCAATTATGCTTTACCAATACTGATTTAATAGATATGTTCCACATAGAAATTTAAACCACCACTAGCAAAAATCTAGCATTAATCAACAACGTTTGCATTCAGTCTTTACATGTACTTCTGTTTAGTTGAGCCGGACACATGGTCTCTGCCACCTTATCTAACCTGATAAAAACCTGCCGGGTATATGTTTTGCATATTAGAGCAAGAAGTAAAACAGGAACTTATTCTGCAGGCCTGTGATCTGACAATGGATTTGGCTTTTAAAGATTTTCAAGAGCTAAAAATTTCCATAATTGTCTCGTAGAGCTGGAGAACAGGGTGAACACTGCAGAGGCTCACGAAACAATTTCTTAACAAATTATTGAAAGCTGTGAGAGTGCTGAAGGTCAAGAAGGAAGATCTACAGAACAGCTCTTGCTGAAGCAATATTAAATCATCAGGCGTTCCAGCACAGGGAGAGCGAGGAAATCCAACCTTTTCAATACTGTGCCTCTTACCTACGCAGTCTCACTTTTAATGGAAGCACAGAAGACTGAAGGAGCCCGGGGCAACCATGTTCCATGGCGATGATATGCTTTATTTCTTTATTTTATAAGAGTCACACTGAGATTCAAACTCATTTAAATCAAAAAAGAGCTACCAACTCTCACTAGTAACCATGCGCTAGACTGAGAAAGGGCAGAAGCTAAGAAAACAATGATAGCAATTCTACATACTGAGGCCAATACTCAAAGGCACTTAGCCAGATAATTCACGTTATCCAGCTAAATGGCAAGTTTTGAATATCCCTCTTGCGTATCCAAAGATTTAACCTAATAAGAAAGGGGCATGTTGGGGGCGATGAGTTAGCTGAATAACTTATCCAGCTAGCTCCGATATTTGGAGTTATTTGAATAAGTTATTTGGCTATTTCCAGAAGTGCTTGACAGCAGGTCTAAAGTTATTCAGGAACTTGTTCCCGGATAACTTTGCTCTTAACCAGCTAAATTCAAATGATATAGCTGGCTAAGTACCGCAGTGGTGCTAAAATAAGTAAGTAAATAAATAAAGGCTATGTTTAGGCTACCTGGTCCCTGATTTTCCCCCTCACCCACCAATTAAATGTAAACATGTCCCTGGCTGTCAAGACCCCCTCCCCTCAAGGCTCCCAAAAATAAAGTGAAAAGGTAACAGGCCTAGACCCAAAAATCCACCCTTCCTTCCCCCTTCTCTGCCCTGAGATTGCAGAATTGCAAAAAAACATTAAACTTGCAAGGCCACCCTTCTACTTCTCCCTCCATCCCGGGTCAACCAACCCTGAACCCCATAAATCTGTTCCAGCAGCCGGGAGCTAGGAAGAGGTACCCAGCTCCTGGCACACCTGGCGATGATCTATTAGTCATGTCAGTCATGTAAGCTGCTCTAAAGCAATAGATCAGACCAAAAACATAATACTAACATGACACTTATTTGTCACATGACTTTCCATGCAAGTTACAGCCAGAAAAGGTTGCACAGTTTGCCTCTCATTACAAGCACATGTCTTGGGTTTAGTAGAGTATTCCCATTCACCATGTTGACTCTTGGTCTACTAACATGGGTACAAAGGCTAGTTAGGGTTTTCCAGAGGGTCCATCCCTCCTTCACTCTTGCAGGAAGCTGAGTTATCCTGATATTCATAACCATAGTGCCAAGCTCTCCAAACTGCGCTTGCCACATTTCACAAGTAATCGCAGGTGTAGATGTTAATTATCTCTATTGTCATGTGTGACTTCAGGTATTTTCTTGCTTTGGTGTGACCACACAGATAATGTCCTCCGTTTGCTGCTTCCTTTTTATTTGTCAGGCCACGCCTCTTCATATGTCTGGTGACACTGTTCCAGAGAGAATGTACAATCTTGTTGTAAAATCTTTAGTAACTCATCAACCTGACTAAAGAAGCTGTCCAAGTGTGCTTGACCTGTGACTGTTGTCGTCAATGGGCTATTCCAGAAATTAAAGGCCTAGTGTTAGGAGAGCCAAACCCAGGCAGCTGACAGTAAAAGTCTTCCGACTAAATCAGCCAGCACGACATGCGAGATGGGGGTAGTCCCTCAATATGAACAAGGAGCAAGAGGCCTGGAACGGAGCAAGAATTTGGACAACCAGAAATCCAAGGAGGATAGAAGGCAGGAGCACTGATTGTAGAATCTACAAAATCTTTTGGAGAAGAACAGAGCCAGAGTACGAGGACCATCTGACTGATGAAATTGCCTCAATATAAATGCAAGTCTATACAGGAAACAAGATAGCTGCTGGGGGAAGTGAGTGGCACTGGGTTGTGAGGACTGGATAGTCAGTGCCACCTGCAGGCTGGAGGAGAATCCAGCAAGGGATCCTTATATGACCTGAGCAAAACTCCCTGCTTTCACTGCTAATGCGAAGTCATTAGCATGTAGCTGCATGTGTTCGGGTGAATTGGTCATGTAGATGTTACAAAGCAGTGGTGCCAATACAATGGAATAGGCTGTCACAAGGAAATCTAGTGCCAGCAGCATCTATGTTGCGATTCTGAGAGTTTTTTCAACTCTTGATCCTGCTAATATCATTTTCCAAGTAAACCAACAATTAAATTCATTCTTCTCATAATATATTAGTTGTAAATAAATGTCTCTCTCTGATTAAACCCCCCCTAAAAATATTCTGTCATTCATATTATGATGTAATGGAGAGGTGCACAAACTGTTTGACAGTAGCCACCTCTCTGCCCCGACTTAGCAAAACTCCATTGACTAATTGGCATTAGTTACTTTTTGTAAAAGAGCAACACAGACAGAAATTTACATGATCAAATTCCCTTCTCAATTACTGTATGTCTTTCCAAGACACAAATGCAACTAACAAGATTAAAAATAAAACAATTCCCACTACAGTACTTCAACTGCATATTAATGGCAGCTTGCAAGATCCTCATTGCTAGTAAATGGTCTCATGTGCATTCCCTTCACATGATTATCACAAACAAAGTTGAATAATTCTTGTGTTAGGAGAAAACAAGCAAAACTATTTATCCAAGGATCTCACAGAATTCCATTAATATACTGATGTGGAGAAGAGGTAACGAAAGGACAGGAAAAAATGCTCATTTCAGTGCTGAAATGTACATGTTTTACATTTAAATAGTCAACATGGGGTCCAGACTGACAACCGAGTTGTCATGCAGGAGCTAGGAATTCAATTCCTGAGCTTGGCTTCTGCTCCTTAGACTGAAGACGCTGGAGCAGCAGCATTTAGTGGGAACGCGTGGGTTGGGTGCCGGCCACTGCTCAAGATCAGCGCCTACTGGCCAGAATCAGAGGGCACATGTTCTAGGCTCAAGAGGGAGCTGCAGTCGCAGCCTCTGGCTGCCAACTATGGACAAAATGACCAGGACAGATGGAAACTGCTGTTTTGCTGATAGGTGGTAAACACATTTAAATTATAAATACAAAAAAAAAATAAATGCAATAAAATTATTAAACAGGATGTCAGTAACTTGCAAGAAACCCTCCTACGTAAATATAGGGATGTTTTACTGAAGAGTGGCTGATGCTTTCATCCCAATAATAAAAACAAAGACACCTGGAAGCTAACCATGCTGAAGTATGCAGATTATGTAGAAACCTCTCTAACTTGAAATTAACCAATAAAGAAGTTTATGAAGGTTAATTTACCTTTTCTAGTGGGTGAGAACAGTATTATAAATAGTTTAAGCATCTTTACACAGATCTACTGGCTCTCTATGTAATGAGACAATTACCCTTATTTTTTCTGCTTTGCACTATTAGAAAGCTATTCAGAAGTGCAGCCCCGAACAATACCATGCAGTAATTCTGACTAGTAGACAAAGAGATGTGAACAATTACGGAGTCCATTTTGAAACCCTATACTAATAAAATCATTAGATGCTGCCCTCCCCGTGATCCTTTTAAAAGCTTCTGAAGTTACAAGAACACACAGCATTGTTTGTAGGGACAATCGCTGCTGGCGGAACACAAACCTCGAGTTAAACCATGCTGCAAATTGATCTTGACATTTTGTTAAGAATGCCACGAAAAGCAAAAGCAAAAGAGAAAAAGAGAAAATGAGTGGGTAGTTTGTAAGCATCCCACAAGATGGTTTCCATGCCCACCCTACTCTACAAACCCCAGAACTTTAACACAACATGGAGGGAATGAAATTCTCTGACGATCTGGAACCTACATCTTTCAAATACACTGAACAGACTTCCAGTCCTTCCTAATCAAGTATATTTGCACAGCCTTGCTGTAAAGTCCTCAAGAACACGGACTCAGCACGAATTATAGGCCCTTAAGGATCCAGCGATTAAGGGATTTCTCTTACTTTGTATCCACGGCAAAAACCTCGATCCTACGGTTAGTTTTATAAAGAGCAAGAAACTTAAGCCTCATCTGCCAAGATGATGCTGCACAAGCTCTGCAGTGCATTTGGTCTATGGGAAGTGATTGGAAATTAACATTAAGCGTCTTGCACAGAGACTCAACACCTGGAGTTGTGAAATGAAAGTGCCGGGCTGGGATGGCATGGTCAACTGGCCTTCAGCCAGGAAAGAATCCTCTAAGGTTATTGCGAGGGTCAGCAACTGTGAATATGGCTAATTACTTGATGATGGAGATGGCAGGTGAGGACAACCTGCTGCTAGGGGGTGCTTTAGTCAATTAACTCTTTCCTAAGCTTAGGCAACCGACGTGAAAAACTACCATTTGAATGTTAAGACTAACAAGTACCTGTCAAGACAGTAAGTAATGCCCGGAAACCTCGCATCCAAGGGCTTCAGGTTCAAAAGGAATAACAGGACAGACATTATAGTTGCTCGTTCTACCAGTTTGGTGTTGGCGTGTGCACTCACGCAAGCAAAACAAAATTCCACTTTCTTCTGCTTGTTTCTTGACCAACAATGTTCTAATTAGGATAAAAATATTGACAAAGTTGTAATGGATATGGCTCTCCATGCCAATATTACTATTTCAACTAGCCTATTGGAAACAAAAGTTGTGTGCGAAATTTAAAGAATATAAGTTAGCCTAATGGGAAAAGTCACTTATTAGATGAATGCTTGTTAAAGCAAGTCAAATAGCAACTGACAGTGGTACAAAAGGTAAAACAAACTACAAATTTGAACCACAGTTTCCTCCCACCCTGCTTCATGTTCTTATTGCAATGCATTTAACTTTTAGCAACAAGCTGAACGTCTCTAAACCGACGAAATTCAGAATCCACTCAGGACATTTATGTTTCTCCAAAAATGCAAAACAAGCAATCCCAAACTAAGGTATGAGAAAATACTTATAGTTAATGTCTTCAGAGTTTGAGGGATGAATTTTCAAAGCCATTTAAGTGCAATAACCAGGGAGGCCATGGCACTTCAGGGCCCTGCCTATGTTGTATCAATCAAATAAATACCCCAGACACATATTTCAAATGGGAATTATTAGAAGGCCACAGCTTTATTCAAATAACCCTGACAAGAAAGCCATTCCTTTGCACACAAGTACAAGGAATCCAAGGCTAAGCCAACCAAAAGGGGAGCGGGAGAGATCTCTCCACCTTTGGCCCATCTGAAACAAGCGGGATTAGGAGCCCTCCCAGTACAGGAAATGGGTCAGGGCCTTCCAAGCAGTCCACCCCATGCAAGCAGGAGTTCCAGCCCTCTGGGCCTGCTACAGGGCCTAATAAGGAACCCTGGACTGATGCCAGGTGACAGATGACACCAGGCACTACAACTCTGGTTAAAGATGATACCATCCAATTGTATGCTTGGATACCCTGTCTCAAGTATGACCTACCACCAAATCAACAAACAATGAAAATTCGAACAAGCAACCATTGTTGGAGAGACTGTTGTGTGGGCTACTAATACAATGTCAACTGCCTGCTTCTGTCTTGCATACACTTGAAAGTGGGAAGGAGGGTGGTTGCATAGGGAAGGAAGGTGAAAGAGGCCAGGTCAAATACTCCCCCATGCCTCATTCTCCTCTGGCTCTTTGCCTCCCTCCAGGAACCTGCATCCATTAGAGTTGTGGCCTCCCTCCCATCCCCCAACCCCCACCTGGCATAAGAGGGGTGGGCTCAAGGATATTTACACAGGATACCAGGCCTGGTGCCCCCCCTGATAAACCCGGAAGGTGCCCATACAACTAAAAAGCAGTCAAGGCGGGTGGGCTGTGTGAGCTGATGTCATCGCACTGCCTCTTCCCCCCCCCCCCCCCTTTTCTGTCCCCATAATGGATAATGGGCCAGCACAGTATGGGTGCCTGGTTACATACAGCGCACATGCACGTTGTTCTGTGTCATTCAGAAAGCACAGGCTTATACATGCACATCAGTTTTTATAAGATTGCCCAATGTCTGGGCACATACAAGTATGCAGTAACCCGATTCTGTGCAGATTTTTATTCTCACAGAAAAAGAGGCCTTCCAGGAGAGGAGTTTGGATTTTCATGCGCACTTTTCATTCTAAAAAGTAGACACGTAAATTTCACATGCGCAAACTGTGCCCTGCAAAGAGCAGGCGTAACTTTGTGCTGCTGAGCTCATGTACTTTTATCACATACGTTCACTTTGAAAACTATTCAAAATGATAAAATCACCCTCCCTAGGTAATACAACATATGACTTTCAAGCCTGCAACAGTTTACTAGAATCTCCAACTCTCATATGCATTAAGACTCATCTTTTTAAATCTGTCATTTTTAGAACTTGGCTAACAACTGTACAGAAATCTCCAGTAGCATTAGCACACGCCCAGAGAAATATCTCCAGCGTAGCTCCGAAAGCCTTTATAAGAGACAAAGCAGCTACAATCCACACGGCCTATGAACACATCCTGCCAGAAATTTAGGGGTTGATTTCATAATAGGACCAAAGACACACATAAGGTATGTTAATTATCAAAGCAGACTTGCGTGCATAAATCTGCTTTGAAAATGATCAATCTATTATATGCATGGAAATTTTTCTTGAAGTTTTTCACACATGCTTTTGAAGATCCAAAAGTGTGCATGCAAGAGGAAAGCCCTTTCCAACCCTGCCCCTGGGGATCACCCATGCGCACACGTGACCTGCTCAATTACATCTACCCGTCTATTGGGCTAGCAAGATTTAACAGCCCATTTCTGCAGGTAAAGAACCGTCATTGAAAATTACTTCTACACTGCCCCTAAAGCTATGGCCACGGGAATTCCTAGTGTGGCCACAGGAAAAACAGCCATGGCTCCATGGAAAGCGATAGAGCTGCTAGAGGTATTCAGCAGTCAACTGTGACATCCCAGGGATTCAGCAAATGGCACCGAACGGTATTAGGAGCAATCTCCCCCTATTAAAATACACCACTAAAGTCCAGTCTGCTCCCCAAAAGCAACCCAGTACTGAAACTGCTTTAATACAGGAACACGTTTTACGAGCTCAGAAGCTCAGGCACCTGATCATCTCTAAATAATTTGGTCCAAAACAAGATCTCAGAAGCTGCAAAGAAAAGCTGTTTTCTTCAGAACTGACACAGTCACCTATACAATGCAGCAGGTATCAAAACAAATGCAAAAAAAAAAAAGAAACTAAATGTTTTTTTAGCAATTCATTAGGATTGCAGTATGGTTCACTTCTTAAAGATAATTTCATCCATTATGGCTGTAAACTCATTTTGATTTCAAACAAGCATAAAAAAAAGTGTGCTCTCACTGAGAGTACGTATGCGGGAGCGGCATGATCCTTCTGCTTCCCTCTCCAGTCCTCCCTGGTGAACATCCTTACTCACGGGACAGCTCCCGCAAAACTGAAACGCTGGACGCGGAGCTGGGACTGCACACGACAGACTCTCCAAGGCACAAGCCAGCACCTTCAGAGACAGACAGGACACATCTTCAAGGGGTACAAGAAAAAAAGAAATAAAACTGCACCATCACATTCTGGTCTCCGCACCCCACAAGGAGCCAACTCTGTTTTCCAGGAAAGGAGATAATGATCCCCCCAAACTGGCACCTGCATGGATGAAGACATCATCGTCTAAGACTATGACATTCCCCAGGCTTCCAGATCCATCTGCTCTTAACTTAGTAACATTAGAAAGAATCCACCAAAACGGCCCATGCAGTCTGCCCAGCAAGGAAAGTTAGGATCTATAAAAAGATGAACATTCACAATTGTTTGACAGGGACGAGGGTTTTCCCTTCATTTTTAAGCAGTGGGGTTGGATCCCCTTCTACCTTTTTTCCTTTTCCCTGGATCCCATTGGCGTCGCCCATCCTCCCTCCCTCATGCAGTCTGCCATGCAGGACAGTTACCAATGGTTATCCTGGTTCTTCATTGCATTGCTTGAGCGCATCCATTTTTTTTTTTGCATCACGGAAGAGCACAAAACTGATCAAGGGAGTAAGGAATTCTTGCATTAAGAATTTCCCCATCCCTAAATAAATCCAGGTTGCATTCTTTTGCTCAGAGGTAAAAGAAAATCAGCTTGCAAATCGCAAATTAAAAGATTTTATCCTTATACTAGTATAATGAAAGTTTACCATTTAAAAAAAATCCGTAATCCTGCTGTTCAATTTGATTGACAGAACAAGAATCTACAGTTCTCATCTTTCTTTTGGTTAAAATCAAATGCAAGCTCAAAGTCATGCGCTTTTGACAGAGATTGAGATCCCGTAAGGGGTGCCTTAGTGCCATGTTCCCTCGGCCCACTGGGAACACGAAACCATTTAGACCCTGGCCAAAACCAGGAGGTTTAAATCTCAAGTAAAAAAACAAACAAAAAAGAAAAAATCTAAAACAGCTTAAACCCAAAAGACTTACTTCTAAGCCAAGAACAAAATCCTAAACCAGAAACCCAGCCCCTCCATTTCACTTTCTTGGGCACTCAGTAATATAAAAAATGTTCCACTTTTATAAATGTGCACTTTTTGTATGGATTCGAGATATTTTAATCTACAGTAAAATAGATTCTTTAAAAACAACAAACGCAATCTCCTAGCAGCACAAAATATTTGGTTGGTTACAATCTTTTGCAGAGATGAGTAACCGGAATGTATTTATTTATTTTATTTATTTATTTAAGTTTTTTATATACCAACATTCAAGACAATAGTCCCATCATGCTGGTTCACATGAAACAGGAGTGCAAAATAACCTTAAACTTGAACAAAAGTGCGGAAAAAGCAGTTACATGTAACAAGGAAAAATAGAACTTGGAGTGAGAAGGAAAAAGGAAAAGGAAAAACCAGCTAATTACATATAATTACATTGTAAGAGGTAGCTAATAGTGATATTGATGGTGATGTGTGTTGATTGTTAGGAGTTAAATAATATTGGAGTTAGGAAAAGCCTGCATGAACAGCCAGGTCTTGAGTCTTTTCTTGAAGGTTGAGAGGCTGGGTTCCATTTTATTAATGTAACACAATGCTGTCAAACAATTGTAAACGTTCATCTTTTTATAGATCCTATTAGAAACCATTCTGAGGTCCTGCAATTCACTCTTGAAGCTATTATATAATGGAAAAAATGTTCACTTTTGGGATATTTCATAAATTAGTAACCGGGAGGCCGAAATCCCAGCCTGAAATCTTATTAAGATGGCGGCCGGCCGGCCAGGCTCTCCTCCCGGATAGACCCCCTGATATACGAGGGCTGTACCCTCTCACTTTGGAGGATGGGGCTCAGAATTCATTCAGGCTGGTTCCTCTCGGCCTCCTCCCACCCCCCACCAACCCTTCATTTTTGCCCCGGGGTCCTTATGGGGTTTTGATTCTAGCAGAGGTTTGAGTTGCCTATGCCTGGATGCCTTTCGCAGGGATTGCTGGGCACGGACGAGGGTTTTCCCTTCATTTTTAAGCAGTAGGGTTGGATCCCCTTCTACCTTTTTTCCTTTTCCCTGGCTCCCATTGGCATACCCCATCCTCCCTCCCTCATTTTTTTATATCATGGCACTTATAACTGTGGAGTATTGTTGTAGTTATGGAGTAACTCGCCCACGGAATAATTCAGATGTATAAAACTATTATGTTTACGGGTTTCTGTGATTGGAAATGATGCATGGAGTGTGGCTGGGGGCTCCTATGGGACAGTGAGGTCACTAACCAGGTTGCGGGTCCTCAACTGTTGGGATATGCCAGAGCGTCTGGCACATGGCGAGGGACTAAGACATAAGACTTGCCATAATATGTCAGACCAAGGGTCCATCAAGCCTAGTATCCCGTTTCCAACAGTGGCCAATTCAGGTCACAAGTACCTGGCAGGATCCCAAGTGGTAGATATAATCCTAAACTGCTTATCCCAAGAATAAGCAGAGGATATCTGCAACTCCACTTTTATAATGGTTTATGGACTTTTCCTCCAGGAACTTGTCCAAACTTCTTTTTAACGCAGCTACACTAATAGCTTTCACCACATCCTCTGGCAATGGACTCCAGAATTTAATTGTGTGTTGAGTAAAAAAATATTTTCTCTTATTAGTTTTAAATGTATCACCTAGTAACTTCATTGTGTGTTCCCTCTTTTTGTACTTTTCGAAAGAGTAAACAATTGATTAATGTTTACTCATTCCATTCCACTCATTATTTTATAGACCTCAATCATATAACTACCACAGCAGTTTTCTCCAAGCTGAAGAGTCCTAACCTTTTTAGCTTTTCCTCATATGGGAATCATTCTATCCCCTTTATCATTTTGGTCGCTATAAGAACATAAGAACATGCCATGCTGGGTCAGGCCAAGGGTCCATCAAGCCGAGCATCCTGTTTCCAACAGTGACCATCCAGGCCATAAGAACCTGGCAAGTACCCAACAACTAAGTCTATTCCATGTTACTATTGCTAGTAATAGCAGTGGCTGTCAACTTAATTAATAGCAGGTAATGGACATCTCCTCCAAGAACTTATCCAATCCTTTTTTAAACACAGCTATACTAACTGCACTAACCACTAACCGCTGCACTAACTGCACTAACCACTGGCAACAAATTCCAGAGTTTAATTGTGCACTGAGCGAAAAAGAACTTTCTCCGATTAGTTTTAAATGTGCCCAATGCTAACTTCATGGAGTGCCCCCTAGTCTATTATCTGAAAGAGTAAATAACCGATTCACATCTACCCGTTCTAGACCTCTCATGATTTTAAACACCTCTATCATATCCCCCCTCAGCTGTCTCTTCTCCAAGCTGAAAAGTCCTAACCTCTTTAGTCTTTCCTCATAGGGGAGCTGTTCCATTCCCTTTATCATTTTGGTCACCCTTCTCTGTACCTTCTCCATCGCAATTATATCTTTTTTGACATGTGGCGATCAGAATTGTACACAGTATTCAAGGTGCGGTCTTACCATGGAGCAATACAGAGGCATTATGACATTTTCCGTTTTATTCACCATTCCCTTTCTAATAATTCCCAACATTCTGTTTGCTTTTTTGACTGCCGCAGCACACTGAACCGACGATTTCAATGTGTTATCCACTATGACACCTAGATCTCTTTCTTGGGTGGTAGCCCCTAATATGGAACCTAACATTGTATAACTATAGCATAGGTTATTTTTCCCTATATGCATCACCTTGCACTTATCCACATTAAGTTTCATTTGCCATTTCGAGGCCCAATTTTCCAGTCTCACAAGGTCTTCCTGCAATTTATCACAATCTGCTTGTGATTTAACTACTCTGAACAATTTTGTATCATCTGCAAATTTGATGACCTCACTTGTCGTATTTCTTTCCAGATCATTTATAAATATATTGAAAAGTAAGGGTCCCAATACAGATCTCTGAGGCACTCCACTGCCCACTCCCTTCCACTGAGAAAATTGTCCATTTAATCCTATTCTCTGTTTCCTGTCTTTTAGCCAGTTTGTAATTCACGAAAGGACATTGCCATCTATCCCATGACATTTTACTTTTCCTAGAAGCCTCTCATGAGGAACTTTGTCAAACGCCTTCTGAAAATCCAAGTACACTACATCTACTGGTTCACCTTTATCCAATGTTTAACTCCTTCAAAAAAGTGAAGCAGATTTGTAAGGCAAGACTTGCATTGGGTAAAGCCATGTTGACTTTGTTCCATTAAACCATGTCTTTCTATATGTTCTGTGATTTTGATGTTCAGAACACATTCCACTATTTTTCCTGGCACCGAAGTCAGGCTAACCAGTCTGTAGTTTCTCAGATCGTCCCTGGAGCCCTTTTTAAATATTGGAGTTACATTAGCTATCCTCCAGTCTTCAGGTACAATGGATGACTTCAATGATAGATTACAAATTTTTACTAATAGGTCTGAAATTTCATTTTTTAGTTCCTTCAGAACCCTAGGGTGTATACCATCCGGTCCAGGTGATTTACTACTCTTCAGTTTGTCAATCAGGCCTACAACATCCTCTAGGTTCACCGTGATTTGGTTCAGGCCATCTGAATCATTACCCATGAAAACCTTTTCCTCACCAACATCCTCTTCAGTAAACACCAAAGCAAAGAAATCTTTTAATCTTTCCGCGATGGCCTTATCTTCTCTAAGTGCCCCTTTAACCCCTCGATCATCTAACGGTCCATCTGACTCCCTCACAGGCTTTCTGCTTCGGATATATTTTAAAAAGTTTTTACTGTGAGTTTTTGCCTCTACGGCCAATTTCTTTTCAAATTCTCTCTTAGCCTGTCTTATCAATGTCTTACATTTAACTTGCCAACGCTTATGCATTATCCTATTTTCTTCTGTTGGATCCTTCTTCCAATTTTTGAATGAAGATCTTTTGGCTAAAATAGCTTCTTTCACCTCATCTTTTAACCATGTTGGTAATCGTTTTGCCTTCTTTCCACCTTTTTTAATGTGTGGAATACATCTGGACTGTGCTTCTAGGATGGTATTTTTTTTTTTTTTTTAACAATGACCATGCCTCTTGCACACGTTTTACCTTTGTAGCTGCTCCTTTCAGTTTTCTTCTAACAATTTTTCTCATTTTATCAAAGTTTCCCTTTTGAAAGTTTAGCACTAGAGCCGTGGATTTGCTTACTGTCCCCCTTCCAGTCATTAATTCAAATTTGATCATATTATGATCACTATTGCCAAGCGGTCCCACCACCGCTACCTCTCTCACCAAATTCCTGTGCTCCACTGAGAATTAGATCTAAAATTGCTCCCTGTCTTGTCGGTTCCTGGGCCAATTGCTCCATAAAAATGTAATTTATTCCATCCATGAACTTTATATCTCTAGCATGTACCGACGATACATTTACCCAGTCAATATTGGGGTAATTGAAGTCTCCCATTATTACGGCACTACCAATTTCGTTATCTTCCCTAATTTCTCTTAGCATTTCACTGTCAGTCTCACCATCTTGACCAGGTGGACGATAGTATACTCCTATCACTATAGTCTTCCCCGCCACACAAGGGATTTCTACCCATAAAGATTCAATTGTGCATTTAGTCTCATGCAGGATGTTTATCCTGTTGGACTCTATGCCATCCCAGACAAAGCGCCACACCTCCTCCTGGGTGCGCCTCTCTGTCATTGCGATATAATTTGTACCCCGGTATAGCACTGTCCCATTGGTGGTCCTCCTTCTACCATGTCTCTGAGATGCCAATTAAGTCTATGTCATCATTCACTGCTATACATTCTAATTCTCCTATCTTGCTACTTAGACTCCTGGCATTAGCATACAAACATTTCAAAGTTTGTTTTTTGTTTGTATTTTCATTCTGCTTTTTAATTGATAGGGATAAGTTAGAATTTTTTAGCTCAGGTGAGTTTTTAGTTACAGGCACTTGGACTACTTTTCTTATTATTAGAACCTCGCTGTCGGGATAGCCTAATTCTAACTCTCTCCGAACCATGCGCTGCTGAGCGACTGTCGGCTTTCCCCTTTGTTCTAGTTTAAAAGCTGCTCTATCTCCTTTTTAAAGATTAGCACCAGCAGTCTGGTTCCACCCGGGTTAAGGTGGAGCCCATTCCTTCGGAAGAGACTCCCCCTTCCCCAAAAGGTTCCCCAGTTCCTAACAAAACTGAATCCCTCTTCCTTGTGCCATCGTCTCATCCACGCATTGAGACTCCGGAGCTCTGCCTACCTCTGGTGACCTGCACGTGGAACAGGGAGCATTTCAGAGAATGCTACCCTGGAGGTTCTGGATTTAAGCTTTCTACCCAAGAGCCTAAATTTGACTTCCAGAACCTCCCTCCCACATTTTCCTAATACGTTGGTGCCCACATATACCATGACAGCCGGCTCCTCCCTAGCACTGTCTAAAATCCTATCTAGTTGACGCGTGAGGTCTGCCATCTTCGCACCAGGTAGGCATGTTACCAGGCAATCCTCACGCCGACCAGTCACCCAGCTATCTACATTCCTAATAATCGAATCACCAACTATGACGGCCGACTTGGGCAGTAGGCCTTGGGGAGATATCCTCGGTGCGAAAGGACAATGCATCACCTGGAGAGCAGGTCCTAGCTACAGGATCCTTTCCTGCTGCACCAGGTTGATGCTCTTCCTTTCTTTGTACCTTTTCTAATTCTGCTATATCTGAGATGTGGTTACTAGAACTGTACACAATACTCAAGATTAGGTCACACCATGGAGCGACACAAAGGCATTATGATATTCTCTGCTTTATTTTTCATTCCTTTCCTAATAATCCCTAGCCTTCTATTTGTTTTCTTGGCTGTTGCTGCACACTAAGCAGATGATTTCAATGTATTATCATCGATGGTGCCTAGATCCTTTTCTTGAATGGCGACTCCTTATGTGGAACCTTGCATTGTGTAGCTATAATTTGGGTTACTCAGTTGCCCACATTAAATTTAATTTGCCATTTGCATGCCCAGTCTCCCAGTTTTGGAAGGTCCTCTTGCAATTTCTCACAATCGTCTTGTGATTTAACCACTTTGAATAATTTTGTGTCATCGGCAAATTTGATCACCTCACTTGTTGCTCCCATTTCCAGGTCATTTATAAATATATAGAAAGCAGTGGTCCCAGAATAGATCCCTGGGTCACTCCACTATTTGCCTTTCTCCATTGGGAAAATTTACCATTTAGCCTTACTCTCTGTTTTCTATCTTTAACCAGTTGCAATACACAATAGGACACTGATCCCTGTCCCATGACATTTTAATTTCCTAAGTAGTCTCTCATGAGAGAGACTTTGTTAAATGCGTTCTGGATATCCAAATATACTATATCAACTGCTCGCCTTTATCCATATGTTTATTTATGCCCTCAAAAAATGTAGCAAATTAGTGAGGCAAGACTTCCCTTGGCTAAATCCATGTTGGCTTTGACCCATTAAATTATGCATTGTGTAGCTATAATTTGGGTTACTCTTCCCCACGTGTATCACCTTTCATGTGTCCACGTTAAATTTCATTTGCCATTTGATGACCAATCTCCCAGTTTTGCAAAGTCAGCAGTTTTGTTCTTTTATGATAGTTTCTACCATTTTGCCTGCCACAGACATCAGGACTCACTGGTCTGCTATTTCCTGGATCATCCTTTGATCCCTTTTTAAAAACTGGCATTACATTGGCAACCCTCCAGTCTTCAGGTACCATAGTCAATGTTAATGATAATTTACAAATGCTCAATAGCAGGTCTGCAATTTCATTTCTCAGTTCTTTCAGCATCTGGTCCAGGTGATTTGGTACTCTTTAGTTTGTCAGTTTGCCCTAGTACATCTTCGAGGTTCACCGTTTCATTTCCTCTGAATACCATTTTAGGCATAGGTATCTCTCTGGCAAAACAAATATGGAGACAAAGGACACACATCCAAGAAGTCCAAAATATAAAAAATGATGCGTGGAGTGATAGGTGTCCACAGAAAGCAAACAAAGTTCTTAAATCGTGATGCATGTTTTATTCAGGAGCTTCAAAAGAGCATACTTTAAAGACAGTTGGCAACAGATTAACAAGTTTTGTTAGCTGTTCAGAATATTGCAAAGCTTGGTAGTAAGACACATGGGAAGGAGACTGGGTGTTGGATTAAGTAGGGAATCTTGTATGCTCATCTACTCAAGATGGTAGAGAACCAATAAGAAAAAAAACAACAAAAACTGATCTGCATAAGAAGTGATATCTTACAAGCAGAGAAATTTCTACAGCTGGCAGCTGGGATATATCCTTGCAGTGTGGACAGGAATAAGTAGGTAGACTAGATGGGCCAATTGGTCTTTTTCTGCAGTCATCTACTATGTTACTATACCAATGCTTACAAAAAGATTGACCCTCTAGGGAAAGGGCAAAAAATAAAAAGATTTTAAAAAAAAAGTCTGAGGCATGCAGCTGGCATTGGCACTGTGGCTCAGGCCATAGAGGAGTATGCTGTGGCAGAAAGGATCTGAGTTTGGATCCCGTGACTGTTGGGGTCAGTATATTTTGGGTGCCTGTGGAAGTGGAGTAGTCAGGTCAGGGGAGGTTAGGATACTGTATTGTGACTGTAGCAGTCTTTGGCAATCGCTCAGTGGACACCTTAGGCTGGTTGAAGTTCTCAGTCACCCAGGCATACTATTGAGACAGAGCTGGGAGAATAGTGATGACTTTAAGGTGACCAAAGAGTGTGGCGAGGATATAATGAGGAGGGTTATAACTAGCAGAAAAAAAACCAGATGTGATGCTACTTCTGTAGGAATTATTGACCCTTTACCTGGAGAACTTTAGCACATTCTGAAATGTGCATCAATGAAAGGATAAGGATTCATACAATCCAATTGAGGGCTGCAAAGAATGGTTCAGGATTTGTACAATAAAAGTCTTGCAAGTGTTAAGATTTAAGGACCTAACTATGTATACTCTAGAGCAGGGATGGTCAATGTCAGTCCTTAAGAGCCACAAAAAGGTTTGGATTTTAGAATATACACAGGGGTAGATTTTATAACATGCGCGCATAAGGGGGTGCACAATTATGCACCTTGTGTGCGCCGAGCTGCGCTGCCTTCCTCTGTTCCCCTTCCCCCCTAGCCTGACCTTCCCACCCCTTTCCCCTAACTTTTCCCCTTCCTAGCCTTACTCTAACCCACCCCCCAAAAGTTTTATCCTATCTTTTGCGCCTGCCTCTGGGCAGGCGATCCCTTGACACAGCAGCAATGGCCACAGTGTTGCAGGCCTCTGGCCCCACCCCTTTTGTAAAGCCCCGGGACTTACATATGTCCCGGGACTTTACGCGTGCTGCCACGCTTTTTTAAAATCGGCTCGGCGCGCATAACCTTTTTAAAATCCGGCCCACAATGAATATGCATGAGATATATTTGCATATGATGGAGACAGTGCCTGCAAATCTCTCATGCATATTCATTGTGGATATCCTGAAAACCAAAATTAATTTGGGCTCTTGAGGACTGGAGTTGGCCACCCTGCTCTAAAGGATGGGGACAGAGACATTCAAATCCCTCAAAAGGTGTACAAAATGAATCAGCAGAAAGCATTTTTTCAGGAAGAGAGCTTCTAGACAAAGAGTTATGTTGAAGTAGGGGTAGACTCGACAGTAATGCAAAGAAACACTTTCTTCATATAAAGGGTAGGGGCTGCATACACAGCCTCCCAGCAGAAGTGGTACAAGGAAGAATAGTATCAGAATTCAAAAGGAAAGGTAAGGGAACTATAGCAGTGGAAACACAAGAATAAAGTCAGAGATTGGGTTGGGTCTGTGGTTCTGATGTAGGTCCAGTAGGTAAAAAGGGGAGACTGGATGGGAGAGCAGTCTTTGCCATTAATTCCTCTGTTTATATATATACGTAAAACTACATACAATATGCATGTTTATTTATAAAGAATTCTGCGGAAACATGATGCAGTGTTTCACACGGGTGTCTGCCGAAGGCTTAAGTGTTTCAGTGATCTGAAATCATTAGCCCATCTAGTCTTCTCAGTTGTGAGGCTTTCACTTTGGCATAGAAATTCCCATATGCAACCCAACACCCGTATCCATTCCACCCTCCGCACCTGCCCCCCCTCCCCCAAATGTTTCTTCCTTCAACTTTCAACTCCATTCCTCTAACCTCTGTCCCAAGCATGGCCAAAATCTATTCTAGTGCTGGCCTCCACCACCTCCACTGGTAGGGCCATTTCAGCCTTTGTCATGTTCCTTACATGTCCGCCACTAAATCCAACAGCCAAGTCCCTTTCCATATGTTACTACATTATCTAAAAATCCATATAGCTACCAACCCTAGCAAAGTCATTGCCCAAAACATTCAGCCTCCCCATAAAGATGTATTTTTTTTTAAACTATGGCTACTCTGATGCCTTCTTGAAAGCTTGATACAACCAAGCCACTGCTGTTTGGGTCATAACAGCTGTTCTGCGCATGTTGGTTATCCCCGCCAAGGCCTGTGGTGCTATTAGGTCAGGCTTCTGCTATTCCTTCACTTTTTGTGTATATCCCGTAACTTTGTTAAGTATGTTACTGTTTAGGCTTCCACCACCCATTTTAGGAGGACATTCCAGGCATCCACAATCCTTTCCATGAAAAATTATTTCCCAATATACCTCTTCAGTCTACCCTCTTGGAACTTCATATCATGACCCCTAGTTCTACAACTTCCTTTCCACTGAAAAAGGTTTACTTCCTGTGCATTAATAGCTTTCAGGTATTTAAATGTCTCATCATATCCTCTCTGTCTCTTCTTGGGTGTGTGTGTATATATATAAGTATATAGATAAGTATATATATACTTATCTTTCTGTCCTTTCATATGGCTTTTGGTGCAGACCCTGCATCATTAGGTTGCCTTTCTCTGGACCTAGTTTAGCTATATCCTACAGATGTACAGTCTCCAGAACTGAAACAAAACTTTCTACATCTAATTATTATTTCTGTTAGCATAAATTTATGCCAATTTTTATTAATTGAACCAGTTAAGAGGTTAATAATAATCTAGGTAAGATAACAGATGGAAGATTATAGAAAGCTGAGAACTAAAGCATGTTTCAATTAACCTACATTATTTAACACCACTGCTCAGGTTTCGTTATTAGCTTTCATTTGATCTTATTTGAATTTATATAGTGCTTTGGAAAAGCACTTGAACACAGTCTACAGAAGCATTTCAAATGCCAAAGCAACATTAAATAAGAAGTTAAACGAAAGCAATAAATTCAGATTCTGGTAACACATTGGAGTACTCAATAACTGAGCTACAAATAAGATCTTTATTTGAATCTGAAAAAATGTCATAAGGAGTTAACAGGACACAGCTGTATTGGATCTTTCTAATAAAACAGCTTCTGTCGCTTTGGTCACCACAGGTATCCGTGTAACCTGCAAACTCTTATTACTAGTGTATCAAAGTTGTGCTACTTAATAGACGTCTTTAGTAAAACATAAAGCAATTACATGGCTGTTGATTGTCAGTCATAAAAACCCCTCCAACACTGCTTTTCAAAAGAAACTACACTGCAATTTTTGTCGTCGTAAAATAAAAGGAGCTAGAAAATTAAATGGAGACGGGAACAAAACAACAGCAGGTATCCAACTGAACTTAGCCACTACAGATGGTTTAGGAACAGTGTTTCCTTCTACATCCAGTGAAGGATAAAAGGGAAGGAGGGGACTCCTCCCGGCCTGTGAATAGTAATACCAAAAAGTTTAGGCAAGACTCAGGTCTATGAATATCACCTCATGAAAGGCCTCGCTTGCCTCATTTTTTTCCTCTCTTTCTGGAAATGCTTTTCATTGCTTTTTAATTACATCTGAACGATAAACTGATGTAATAGAACAAATAAAGGCACTGAAGGAGTTTTCCTTGCAACACTGAACTTGCTCTCAGTCTAAAATAAGACCCATTGTCCACGAGTCCCACAATAAGAAAGCACTTGAGAATCAATCAAAGAATACTACTGTGTTCTTTCTCTTTTATCTACAATACATTTAAGGATCAACAAAAACAGTATTCACTGATTTTTACCCACAGATTCCAGGGGGAAAAAAAAAGTGTGAATAATTCAGAGCCGTTGCTTTTCAACTTTTCAGAATATTTTTGTGCACTTTTCTTTGACAAAAAAGTGGTTTCAGTCGCTTTCTGGTCAAACTTACTACATACAGTCAAGAAGAAAATATCCAATGCTGTCTGTTCAAATCTTGTGCTTGGAACAGTCGGTTATGAAGGCAGCTTCCAAAGTTTAATCGTTACTTGGAATTTATGTGGCCGTAATGTCTGGCACATACGTACGGGACACTGACCCAAGTCTTACAAAAACATTAAATGAAAGCTTGCCTTGTTTCCTGATTTTAGCTCACAAGAAGTGAACTGCTCCCCTGCTACTCCTTTTTAATTTATTTTAAACAAGCTTACATAAAACTCAAAAATACATACAAGTAGATTGCTTTGTAACAGGATCTGTAAAAGTGGTTACTCATTATCACAATATAAACTAGAATGACAATCAAATGTAGGATACAATAAAATAAACTTGCAAAGTATAATCTCTTAACAACTGAGTCACAGCCTAGAACAATAAGTAATATGGATGGTTTGTAATTGGAAAATAGACACCTACATTATATAACCACATCATGTGCCCTGGAGTGAATTCGTTTATTCTCCCTTGTTTGCCGGGCTGCAGTGCAATTAGTATTGCCTTAACACCCCGCCCCCTTCCACTACCATCGCCACAATAATGAAGTATAATGACAAATTATAATCCCATGAACATTTTAGGATGAGAAAATAAAATATTCTTTGTGCAATCCTCAACATGCATGACAGCCAAAACTATTCATTTTACAAATTAATATCACTGATGCTCTAAATGAATTAATCTAAAGGACATGGGTAGATTGCAGGCTGTGTGTCTAAAAGAATGAGTGAAAGAAAGCGATTAAATCAATTAGCATACGGTAGAGCTAAGCCATTACTCATGCAACTGGACTAGCCTATAGTTTAATATTTCTTGACATTCATTAAGATAACTAGCAAGTCTATCTTAAATAAAATAGATGCTTCACCTTATGTTCCTATCACCATATGTTCTTCAAATGTTATGGCTTCGGATCACTAGTATCACATTTTCTACATGACCATTTTGGCACTGAATAGTGTCCATGAACAAGCAGCTGTGTATTACTGCATCATTTTACACTGAGGATTGATGCTTGTTGTTTGATGCTTGTAACTAGGATACTGAGCATTCAAATAACTCTACCACATTAAAACAGAGTAATTATAAATGAAGTCCCCATCCACTTACAAGCCAAGATTACCGGCAATTCTTTAGCTGCTACCAGTATATACCATTAATAGATAATCCCATAGGAAGGATGAAAAGAATTGGTTTAAATAAGAGCCCCTTCCAGGCATCACAGCAATTTGCATAGCATGGAAAAAGAAAACTTCCTTGACATGATAGTTAAGCGCTTCAGATCTCACTGCAACATTTTACCTTGCTCTGTTTGCTTCTTTTGTCATATCCCATGCCCAAGTTATGAAGTTCTGACTCAGATAAGACACGACAGATTCGGCACATAGCATTTGTGAGCAAAACACATTGGTGAGAACACTTTCATCGTGATGGAGGTAGATGGCAAGAAGCTTTCTCTGTAAAGAAAGGAGGAAATGGTGAATTAAAAGTTGACGTCGCCTCTGTTTATCCACAGACCAGATGCAGCATAGGCAGAGCAAGTTTTACTGTGCAGTCTAATCTATGTGGTTCAATCCTGTTTTAGAATTACCCTCTCTAGGCAATGAGAGGGTAAGTCAATTAATTTAATCCTTGGCCTACATGCAGACACGGCTCATTAAAGTGCCAACAGGGATGGTAGCTTTTGCAAACTGCCATCTGCAACCAAACTAAGACCAGCACATTATTTCACATGTATCTTTTTAATATTATTTTCAGCTATTGCCAATGTGATACAAAGCTGAACTGATGACTGATTTTGTATCCCTGTGCCGATCCACTATACTATCCAATCTCCCAAACTCTCTTTTATTCTTAACATGAAATATAAAAAACCTGTCTCAACCCTTTGGTGATTTTACTGGGTTTGCCAATCTCCCAGATAAAGCCACAAAACAGAGACAGAGTTCCTCTAACAATACATTTGTTAGTAGCAGATAAGGCAGCAAAAGCTATCAACTGATCACTGGTTACCTCAGGCCTGCAGCGTTTCTATAGAATTGACAACTTTTTATGTAAGGCAGAGGGATTTTATTATTTTTGCTAATTATAAGTTAGGAAAATGGGACCAAGGGGTCTTGTAATTTGCGAGGTAGAGGTGGAGGAAAAAAGTTAGTGGCACAATTTTATTTTCTTGGGATTTCTGACTCATTTAGTCCAAAATTCATTAAGAGCTAAGAATATAACCCAAATTTCCTTTCAAAGCCCAGAGGTTGTAAATATATATACACACACAGACAGACACCCCCCAGTGCTAATCTTAGATGTTTTAGGGTTTACAGATTTAAATTCAGTTGCTATTTTGTCAGAGAATGAAACAAACCTCATGTATTTCGTAAACTGCAGAAAGTTTCAATAAGGAAAAGTTTTTAAAAAGATCTGCATCCTGCCAGTGCTCTCTAAATAAATAAATACATGCTTGCACACTCACCTTTTCTACATTATGGAGACAATGGCTCATTGTCACTCATCCCCTCCTGTATGCAGGTCAAGGTGTGCAAAATATGTGAGTGAAGCTAGGGCGGGGGGAGTGAAGGTGCATGCAAACATTTCCTGTTTTCCGATCTCCACGTGGGCTTTCCCACGCATATTGTGTGCCTGCTCCCATGCAGGTGCAAAGTACGCAGACACTTTTATAGCCGGATTGTGCACACCAGCCGCATTATCAAAGGGAAGGTCTGTGAGCAGCTTGCCTTTTGAAAGCGAGCGAGCAGTCCCTCCGGCACTGCAAGCTCCATGGGGGGGGATATGAAACTTGCCTTCTAGATTCATAAGTAATAGAGAGGAAATGGCAGTAGGGTACATCATTCAAATCTTATAGAAATTAGCCAGCACTTAAAGTTCTACCAAATATATCTATTTTGTCATCTCAGTATATGAGATTTCTTTTAATGGAAATGCAGTGAAAAAGTAGAGGATTCCCATGAAGTTGCTAGCTGGCTTCTGAGGATCTTGGAAGGTGAGACTATCGGCAACTATCAGCAGCTTGTTGCACTGTCCACCTTCTTTGCAATATTCACTTGTAGACATTATGGCAGCCTGTACATTGGATTTCTGCTTTTGCTGCTCCCCCTACCAGCTCAGATGCCATTACGATAGCCTAGAAATGACCACTGATGCATAGGAAATATGCATTTTACAGTTTTTTGCCATTGCAGCACAATCAAAGAAAGAGAATGAATGTATGTTTAGACCTGAAATCATATTTTGCCTCCACTATAGTGCTACAGTGATATCCAGTATAAGTACAGTCTCTCTGCTGTGTCCTGAAACATCTCCCTAATGCAGTACTACTACCAAAAGTAGTGAAAAACTATAAAAACGATGGTTTTGTAAAGAGCCAACATTCACTATTTACTCATTAAATATGTCAAAAGTAAAGCTCGACTTTAATTATCAAAAAGGTGAAACTGGTGCTGGCAAACACTGATAGTGCAGATCTTTATTTTCCAGCAAAAATAATGGACTTAAAATTAACACTTATAATTTATGGAAGTTAAAAATGCATCCACTCAATATTCCGCTTTCAATATGATTAAGTTCTTTATGCTGTAGAGGATTAGTATTATTCAGTAGGCTTGTGGAAATATGCCCTATGTCCCAAACCTCTCTAAAATCACAAACAAAATAAACACACATGCTGAGCTCCGCTGTTCGTGAGGAACCTGGCATTATAAAGGGTTCTCAGTGATGTTCACTTTTAGCATTAGAATTCTAGACTCAGATGCAAAAAAAAAAAAAAGTGCGGTTTAGACCCCAATCCAAGTCGCTTCCCAGTGCTGCCCTGGTATACAGAGGCTTCACAGCAGGGTGTGCAGCACTTCATACCATCTACAGCAAGAGTAAAGAGTTGTGACAGCAACAGAAAGCAACCCCAAAAAGTGATCTAGACCAAGAAGCTAGGCCAGAACCCACAGCTGAGACAAAGAGCGCTGCCTGGTACTATTTAGACTCCAGAACTACTTCTTGTTTCAGATCAGGATGCCTGTCACTGGACAAACAAGAAGAATCTGTAATTTTCAATTGTTCTTGACTTTTTTGGCACGATTGTTTTAGTCTAACTTTAACTTGTTTTATCTTGTTTTATTGGTTTTTTTGTTTTCTTTTATTTTCTGTACATTGTAATGTTTTATTGTACATCGCTATGATTTGCCTTGGTAAGAAATTGCGATTCATTAAGTAAATAAAGTAAACTAAAATAAACTAATAATCAAAAGATGAATTACATGAGCTTTTCAGATCACGCAGTCATCCTCTTTATATGTGAGAAAAGTCACTGTCAGAAAGGACCTATGTGGTCCCGAAAGCTCACGTACAACATTATTTCATTGCCTTTCTGTTAGTTCAATACAAGATAGCCCAACCTACAAAGAATCCAATTTTTGCAAGCCCAGTACAACTACTAAAACTAGAAAAAGGGTTCCATCTCCTGCATAAATCTCTGGGTGCCTTGCTAATTTCAATATTTTAATGGCTATCAAAAAGAAAATGTTTACATGAAATCAGTTTTATAACCTTTAACCTGGCTGATGGTAGATGAGGTATACATTACATATTGTTATCCCATGCACTTTAAGACTGAGTTGTTTCTGTAATTGCTAGCCAAGTGAACATAGCACACCCTGCACTGAAAAAGTCAGATTTTCTATTAAATTTCTGGCTTTGGTTAAAACTTAAAAGGTCCATTTCTTTTCAAGTCACATGATTTGAGCATTAAACTTTGGAGAAAAGATTAGTGATTTACATTGATGTCTGCCTGATTTAATTTAAATAGACTTCAAAACAAAATACACATGTCCTAGGAAAGGCCATTAATAATCCCAACATGCACAGTTCCATATGACAGCAGCCAACAATGCTGACTGAAAGCAAACCTGAGAATCCAGGGCACCGATGCACAATATCTAGCAATAAAACAGCATTTCTTAGACGATATTTAATTTAAAAAAAGAAGAAAGAGGTAGTGGAAGATCAGGCACTGTCTGTTTTGAGGATCAGTCATTCTGCATTTCAAAGCGTGTGTCCCTGCAATATCCAGGTTACTGTGGTAGAATCTGGACTATTATACCGCAGTTGTAAGAGAGGAAGGGCAAAGATGTGTTTACTCAGTGATTAGGGACCTTAGAATAAGCCTCCAGCTCCTAGAGAGACAGCTCACCGCTTATTCATTTGGGCCAATTCACAAAGCCCAGAAAGATTAAACACCCATGCTGGGAAGACAAGCTAATGCAGCCGGTGGAAAAGAAATAAAAATTCTTTAAAAACTCTTAGATGACTTCATTATTTTTTCCACAAGGAAACTTTAGGAAAGTGTTTAGTTAGAGAAAAACCCACATTGACCTCCCCATAAACCCTTAATCTTTCCTTTGTGGTAGCTCTGCTTTGTGGTAAGCGGATGGCTTTGCTCTCCTCTTTTCACCGAGTGCAGAGAGAGGGAGAGAAAAGGACTCTTGAGAAACTGTTTTAGATCTAAGGACACAAGCCCTGTGAAATTGTTATACTTCAGATTCCAGGAAAATACAGTTTGAAAAAATGCATGTGATTTTACCATCACAAGTAAGCTACAAAGAAATAGTAAGGAAGGTGCCGATCTCTACATTTTTTAAATTTCTATAACTACTCCATAATAATACATGATCTCAAAGACAAGAGATCTTTTACCAAGAGCAGCAGTGAATTTATATTTCTGGAAAGTGCATATTTATTCAATTTATAATTACTTTAACTACACCTTTCACTCCAGTGATATGCATACTCGCCCTCATAACCCATGAATTTCTGAAGCCCACAAAACAGTCAGCACGGTGTTCAGATGGGCTTGACTTGAAGATGAGCTCTCAACTACAGTCTTCGAGGGCTACAAACAGGCCAGGCTTAGAGGGTAAACAAAATAAACGAATTAACCCAGTTCTTGGACTAATTATAAGAACATCTCTCTGAAGAGTATTTGTTGGGACATCCTGATACCTAGACTTGTTGTAGCCCTCAAGGACTGGAGGAGAAACCCTGTTCTAGAGCGCCAACGTATAACATATCTTTATAGTTGCTAAAAGTCACTTTGTGTTCCATATATCCCAATTGACTTCCAGATAATATCAATATACTGGTTAGAATCACCTTATTTCCTCAGTAGTGAATGGCTGTTGAGTTCAGGCTTTGTACTCCATGTTCATGGCATCATTGATCAATGGGCTAGTGATTTATTTATGTCATGAACAGAACACACACTGGAATGCTTTTTAGATATATTAGCTTTGCTGTAATTGGTCATGAAAAAATGCTTAACCATTTAACAGAAGATATGAAATGGAATATACAGAAAAAGCAAAGCAAAGTAGGTGGTCTGGTGATTTTTAGTGTTTTGAAACCTTATGTAAGTCATGTCAACAGGGAACAATTTGGTGGCTACAGCATGAGAATGAATCAAAACACCTTGAGCACAGTCCCAGTTTTGAGTCTCTAAGCCAGTGCTTCTCAACCCAGTCCTCGGGGCACACTTAGCCAAGTCAGGTTTTCAGGATAGCCACAATGAATATGCATGAAATAGATTTGCATGACTAGGTTGAGAAGAACTACTCTAGGCAAATTAATTTACCTGTCTCAGCCATAACATAACAGGTTAGAAAACCTAACCAGAACATTGTGTCTTTTCTCTCCCTTCTCTCCAGGGCTGGTGTGACTTATTAGACAGCACAAGTGGATGCCTAAAGCAACAAGCTGCAGGGGATGGCAAAAAAACCCAAACACCCTATTGCTAACCACCCTTCTCCTCCTTCCTGTAACAGCTGCCTCATCTGTATAAAAAAGCAGCAGCAGCAGCACTCATTCTCTCTCTGAGTCCCGGGAGTACCTGTGGCAGCCTGCCTCCTCTAATGCGGGCTTTCTGGTAGGAGGATGCAGGGCATCTATCAGGCCTGGGATACTGCTCTAGTCCAAGCCATGCATGACTAGTAGTGGGTAACACAGCTGCCCTATTTTGGAAGACAGAGGACACACGGATAGTGGTGGCAGCAGAGGTTGCCAAATGACGTTGCCTTGGGCAGTAAAATTCCTTGTACTGGCCCTGGTTGTCATGTACTGTATAACCAGAGTGAATGGCCATCCTTCTTGAATGTGGTTCTATTTGTACTTTTTAATTATTATTATTATTATTACATATATGAAGTACCTGTTTATAGAAAAGAGCAAATGTACATTAATATTTTAAAGCAATAAAGGTGTTTTTGTCTGCATTTATCTGAAAGTGAGATCTAACAGTTCCCACCAACCATTTCTGGGAACTGATCACCAACAGACTATTTTCTCCACTTTATATACTCATCCAGTAAATGAACTAGGAGTATTGACAAAACTGTTTTACACTGGTTTGGAAGGTTCCCCAAGAGAAAAGAAAACTCTGCAGTGAGCTTGGCAAAAAGATAATGGACTTCTTTATTCCTTTATTATTTTTTTTTTATAGCTGTGCATTCTGGGTCCTGTAGTGCTTATTTTCTCTATCAAAAGAGATGGACTGCATCATGAGGTTAGCCTAAGGATTTAGAAAACCCTGTATAGAGGACACAGATCTACATTAAGATGGTAACTTTAAAACAAGAGCATATGGACAAGCAAGCAGACATACACTAGAATTTTAAATCATGAGAGCACTTGTGCGCATATGATTTAAAATACACCTACCGTGCGCAAGTATGATCCTAATTTTAAGCCATTATTTGAGCAAGCAAACCTCGCGTATCCTCCTTAGGACTTTAATGCGCGTTAGTAAGTGGATTTTTTAAACTTGCTTGCACGAAGGACATACCCAGTTTTTACAATCAGTCCACCTGTCTTCCCTGTCAATCTTAAGGTTATTCAGACACCTCTGGGTGTTCATCCTGACTCCTCCCAGTTGAACTGGATCTTTCACTCTGTCTTGTTAGGCCTAAAATGCAATTTCTGCAGCCTTACACCTCTCTGACTCCCAAAAATCTTCTCGATTTTTTCTCTGTATCAGCTGTCCCCTTACATGATTTGAGCACAGATATATATCTAACTATATTGTATATCTTGATGGGTATTAAGTTATTGTTCAGTTCCAGTTTCTGTTTTTCTGTTATATGCTTTAAATGTAACAGGTTGTTGTAAATGTAAACCGGAGTGAAAGCAATTTCTGCTATACCTCGGTATATAAAAAAAATGCTAAATAAATAAATAAATGAGCAGTAGTAAATACACGCAGCTACGAAGCCGCTGCGTGCTGTGGCCTCTGGTTTTAAAATATGGATTTATGCATGTAACTGTTGTCCCCACCCATTATGCTATCGCACGGTGCAATATTGCCTCTCATTTTCATATATCCCACCTAAACTCTCTCCCCTCCCCAAAATTTACATTTGCGCAATGCGATAGTGCTATTATCACGTGTGCTAACGCCATAACGCATGTTGATGAATGACCCTGTTAGTCTGACCCCAATTAAAACAGAGTTCCCGCGGGGTCAACATGCAAGTGGTTAGCTTCTGGACATGAAAATTCCTTTTGGGGACCATGAAGGCCCACAAAAACCATAGACCATAGGCGATGAACCTTGGGATCCTGCACTGTGTCACCCCAAATTCAGACAACTTTTAGAATCTTCTTTTATCATCTGCGACAACCAGGTCAACTCCTCCTGTACACTGTGAAGTCAAGTCTGGTCACAGCAGTCTATGCTATGATAATGCCACGGTTGGATTATTTTAACAACTTGTATAATGGCCTGACCACAAAGGGTCTACTCTAGCTGCAATAAATCCAGAACGCCGACGCATGGTTACAACACCATGACCACATTACATTCTTTCTGCAAAAACCACTGGTTACGAGGGCACTACAAGGCCAAGTTTAAAAAACTCTGCTTCCAACCTTCAAAGCTCTTAGAGGATACAGGCTTTTCTTGTACAAGGCTTCTTTTACCAAAGGAAGACAAGTGATCTGACACCCACCAATGAGCCATCTTATGGGGCAGCCTCCATACTCTGGCACTCACTCCCAGGAGAGCTTTGCCTAATTCAAGACTACCTCTACTTCAGGAAACAGACCTTTAGCAGGTGATGTATCTAACTACGGCTGCATGCACCTGAAGATAAATCTAATTCTCTCATACCGGACTGCAAATTGCTCACTACTTGTACTTTTTTCTATGTCCTTCCTCCATTTTTTCTTTTTTTAATAATATCTTTATTAAAGTATTTTCATACAATGTAAAACACATATACCTAAACAAGCAAATTTACTAGGGTATACTCAACCTTCAAAACATAGATCATCATTAGTTACAATAAGAACTACCATATGGGCCATCAATTCCTTAGTCATACATATAAAAGACACCAGCAAATGAACAACATTGCAAATAGTTCTTCTGCAGGAGAAAAATGGTGAACTGAGGTTATAGATTATCTTTATCTATAGACATCCATGTTATTGATATTGCCTCCTCTTCATTTTTTTTTTGTCTACACAGATGCTTTTAATGTATACATTGCTGACACTGTGGGTTTCATGCTATTGTTATACACTATAATGCAGCTGAATATAACACAATATCACTTAATGTGGTCAAAGTTTGCTCCCAATTTTTTCAGTGTTAAAATACATATCTTGTTATTTCATGATTTTTTTTAAATTACTAAGAGTGCAGGTGTTTTTTGTTCTTAGCAATAAAACTTATTTCCATTAAATCTTTATTTCCAGTATCCATAAATTTGTGCACTGTAAGAGGATCACATTTTTCTTATCTATTACAGCAAAATATATAATCTCGTTATAACACAGGCTCACTTATGTGGACCAAAATTCTGGACACCATTGCCCATATTATAATCAGGTTTATAGTGCATTATTATTCCAATGTGCGACATTGTATATTAACATGTAGTGTGCTGTATTGTTGCTGCATTGTTTTAATTTAAAACTGTGCTGTACTGTTACTGCATTGTTTTAATTTAATTTTCCTATTTCTAACTTATCTTGCTGTACAGTGCCTTAGGTTAATAAATCATAAATTTTGTTAGGAGGCATGCTGTTCACCAGACGCAACTGAAGATGGACAAAGGCAGGCTTTATAGGATGGGATTTATGAAATAAGATATTTATACTAAATGTAAGATTGATAGAGGTACGTTTATTCATAGTTTGCAATCTTATAGAAATGCAGTGTTTTTGGCAGGAACAAAGGGAACGTTTTTAAGGTGCGTGTGGCTTGAGATGGTGCAAGAGCATTGTCGGTTTTAGGAATGATGGAAGACAATGTACATAAGAACAATACACACTTAATGGTAGCTAGGAAATGTATACTTATCAAATGGACAGAGGAAAAGGGGCCCAATATAGATCTATGGCAAAGATTAATGCTGGAGATCTTTCAATTGAGAAACTGATATAGCAACAGAGAACTTTTGAAGATTTTTTAAAAATTATTTCCCTTTGGAATCCTTTCATTATGAGGCTGCCAATTGAAACCCAGCAGACTCGAGTGATTATATTGCAAATTCAAATGGTCTGAAAGATGCTGCTGATTTAATGTCTCTTTACTGGAGAATGTCAGGCTGCAGCAGGCTGTATGATTAATATATTCAACTTGTTTGATTTTGGGTTAAATGTAGGACAGTTGGAGCTCTAATAAGCAGTGGCACCATGGAATGAGCATGAGGAGGAAAAGGGCACAGAGGTGCACATTATCAGAGTTTACTATGTCCTAAAGCTTCATAGGCAAGATTAATTAGGCTTAAGACAATATTGTTTGTGATTTCTATACTTATTTATTTTTATTTATTTAAAGATTTTATATACAGACAACCGTTTGCACATCGTATCGGTTTACAGATAACTTAGAACAATGAATATAAATTAGGCATGGCCTTTACAAAGAACAAAAAACAAAAGGAGTATAACAAGGAACCTGAGAACTTAGGTTAGTACATTACAATGTGTAATGTTCTCCTCTGATGTCATAATAAAGTCATTAAAAAAAAAAATAGATACAAGTTCTCCAGTATCACAACATAAAGGCAGAGGCACCATTTTATAAAGATTTTCTTCCAAAAAATAGGAGAATACCTTCTGAGAATAGCATCCACTATGTACAAACAGAGGGCAATTCTTACAGTCATTTACCCAGGTAAAGCACGTTTGCTCACGGTAAGCGAGGTTCTCCGTAGACAGCAGGATGAATTTTAGCTATGCTTAACACCCACCCACTTCCCTGGAGAGCCGAGTCCTGAGCTAAAGCTAAGCTCTATAACCAACTGAGGGGCTCAAGAGGCAGAGCCCGCACAGAACGCCCACTCTTGCTCAACAGAGCTAAGGAGAGAAAGATCCATGTGGCAGCATCGGATGAGGTCGCCCAGGCGTCATGGCTAATTCAGCCCTGCTTGTCGATGGAGAAATAGTATTTCACCCAGGTAAACTGGACCATCTGGAAATTTGCCCTCTCCAGGCGTCTCCGGGGGGGTGGGGGGTATTTAGCTCGGGGGAGGAAAGCAGTGTGCGCGTGGATTTCATTTTCAGAAGCACACGTGCTGTTCTACCCCACTCAGCCACCCGCATGTACAGCAGACATAAGGTCCGGGCACGCTTTTCACTAACAATCAAACAGAAACTGCTCTCGACACCAGGTCCAGCAGCTGTACGAGTCCTCTTCACACCACAAGTACCTGCTGTGCTGGGGTTCCTATCTAAGCACTAGCAAGGCGCTTGCCTCTCTGAATTAAAGCTGTTTAATTCAGGTAGAAAACTGTGCCAGTTTTCTACCTATTGGCAATGGATGCTCAAGGCAGGGCGATTTTCTGTCCCATTTCTTAAGCACATTACAAAATTCACCCATTTAAATGGCATTACATGTACTCAGCATGCAGAAACAGTTTGATATGTCCACACAACGCTGTGCTATGTAAATTAGTTTCTGAGATATGCAAATATTAAGCAAATTACTCCTTGGAAGGATGGTAACAGACAGACACGCTATCTGCAATATGACTAGATGGGCCACAGCCAAACCAAATGGGCTTGGCAGTCTATTTGCTATCAGTTATCTCTGTTTCTATACATCACAGACATTTGTTTTTCTCACAATAAAACTTCAAAACCTCAAAATACAACAACATTATATGACAAAAAAAACAAAGAGAAGGAAGCTTTCATGTACATTAGGTCTGTAGCATGGAACTGGTTGCCAGGCTCTACAGAAAATAAAGTCATAATGCAGAGAAATGGCAGAAATAAATCAGAACACTCCAAAAGGTTTGGGCACAAAATGCCAAATGTTGACACAACAAATACATAAGGGTACATTGCATTCAGATAGTCTGATTTTTGCTAAATTTAAACAACTTGGTCTTACGTACTATAGCCCATCTAAATAGTTTCAATGTGCTTTACTGTTATGGCAAATAAGTGTGTATACTGTCCAGTATACACACAGTATACTGTAAAAAACATTTTTTTGTTATGCGCCATGGAGCCGTGTTTCGGACAAGGATGTCCTTTGTCAAGGGCTGATACACTGCGTCAAACAAAGGACGTCCTTGTCCGAAACACGGCTCCGTATCGCATAACAAAAAATTTCAAAAAAAAGGGTTTTTTTACTGTTGACCAATGATTATATATAAGGCAGAGTATAAAAGTGTCTAACTACACGATGATGCCTATTATGACGGTCACCATTTAATTTTTCTCTTGCGTCTGGTTATCTAATTGTGATTTTGGGATAACGGTGGTATCTATTTTTGTGTTATCGCCTCTCCAGTGATCCCGTATATGAAAAGTAAGGTCGTTCTGAGGAATTTCTATTAGGAGAAGGTGATACCATCACTCTTGCTCAACTCTGCCCACCTAGCTACCTAATTCTTTATTAAAATTTATGGCTCTTCTGAGCACAAGGCTCTAGGTGATTTACAAAAGTATATACATAGTAAATTCAAACAAAGTTCAGGCTGTGGAGGTGGTATTCCAATCATCTTTAGTTACTCTTTGGCTCTCAATCTAGTTGCTTCCCAATAAATAGGAAAATTGGACTACCTAATCCTAACATTCCATGGCAAAGCAGGACCTAAGCTTGACCTGATCTAGCATCCACCACACTCACTCTGATTCCTTTCTCAAGCTCTCAGAATTCATCTGTGACGAAGCCACTATGCCCCACAAACTCATAGTTCTTGGTGATGTCAACTATCACACAGAGAATCCTCCCAGTGGTAATGCCACTACTTTCCAATGAAATATGGATGACCTTGGACTCCATCAATGTTCCCATTCACAAGCATGGCCAGTGGCTACTCACTAAACTTAATTTTCCACTCTGCAAACATTAAACTGGATCCCAGAACATAACAATGGACATAATTTCATGGTGAGACCACTACCTTTTCCAAGCCACCATTCCTTGCCCTCCTGCTCACACCGCCCTCTAGGAACCTATCCTCTATCACAAGTGAAAGTATTAAACTCCTCCTCTACTTACTTAAATCTCTATCTCTGACTTACCAGAAGCCCTAGTCCAATAATGGAACAACAAATTTATAGGAACCAACCACCTAGTTATACTTAAACCCAGCCCCTCGAGATGCTCCAGAAACTCTCCATGGTTCCATGAGAGACTTCTCTTCCTCAAGCAGCAATCCCACCAACTTGAAAGAGTGTGGCGAAAACAGTGAACAGATACTAACCTTCCTAACTGAAAGGAGCATGCCTTCAACAGGACAAAAAGGACTACATCTCAAAACCAATAGAACTCCATGAACCATCAGAGTAAACTAAAGTTGTTCAGAAGCTCTCCAAACCCATATCTCAAACCACTTCTGTCACTGCAGGAGACCACACAACAGAAGACTTTGCTACTTTTGCCTTTAATGGAACCTCTCTATTACGATGCTTTAACTTCCCCATTTTGTTAGTATCCATGAGAACCATGGACTGCTGTATCCATGGACTGTTAGTATCCATGAGAACCATGCACTGCTGAACGACTGTTGGCTTTCCCCCATGTTCTAGTTTAAAAGCTGCCCAATCCCTTTATTTAGATGTTAATGCCAGCAGAAGCCCAACTCCCCATTTCAACCTCAGGACCATTCCTGCTTTCCATAAAGATACAAATACATTTATGGTATAATAATGCATAAACAATGATACAACTGTATTGTAATTTTAATATAAAATTTGAATGTAATTAGCCTTGAGACTAGGAAAAGAGAGAATATCAAACATTTATAAATAAAGAAGAGTCAACTGTGGATAATCAAGGACTTGACATTTTTGTTCTCCTATGTACACTACTAAGAATATTAGCTATGCTAATAACTGAACTCCATAACACTCTTAAATCAAACCTGCTTTATTTATATTCCATTTGCACATTTTTTCCCAGGACTGAGTCCCTTCGCTCTGTCACCCTCTGGAAAGAAGTAGTGGACAGTCCCTGTTCGGTCTGACATAATAAACCAGCAGCCATCTTGCTTTTTGCAGCTGCTTAGGCCTGAGCTAGTGTTGATTCTTACTGATCAAGGTAACACTAAAGATGTTTTTAAAAATTTTGCATGAAAACGGAAACAACATTTTCATATTTGACTTGTATTTTTTCAGCTATGCTTTAAAAAAAAAAAAAGATTTGCTTATCTGTAGAAGGTGTTCTGTAAAGACCTACAGTGCACCAGACAAACAAGTGGGCATGCTACTACACAGTGCTGAACAAGAAAGCATTTGCAAAGCATTCTGGTAAAGACTAAAAATCTTAACTGAACATTCACAGGACTTTCTGCTCTTTGGAATACATTTTCAAAGGGCTTTTGTGTGTAAAAATAGGATATGTGCATCTAAGTAGCATATATCTGTGTATTGAGAGTATATGCGTAATTTGGTTTCATGCATACATTTTTACTAGGGAAAAAATGGGGCAGTCTAGAGACATTCCAGGGTAGGGTTCTAAAGTATGCACAGCGGTTGCTATTTTGTAAGAGGTATACACGTATACATTAGCAAACTTATTCGTACAATTTCATACCTACTAACTGAGTGAAATCTGACTTATCTGTTGTCTGCAATTTTGGGGTGGAAGATTTGGATGTACTGACAGGGGTTCACAGTAAAGTGCTGGAGGGTCTAGGAGAATTGATGATTCCAAGTTCACGCCCAAATATTTTCAAAACGGTATAGATACATACTTAATAAAATACCCGCTTTTGCATTTAATTCTGGGTGTTTATTCATGTAATGTCACAACTATGTAAAATATATGTACGTATGTTTATAAAATAGGTAGAGAAAGTATGCATTTTCTTCCTTTGGAAATATGCACGTATACTGAAACGAACACGTACTTTCGGAGCTCATTCTGCGAAGTGCATAAAATTCTAGCATTAATCTCTGTGCGCTTACGCGTATAAATGCTGTACTGTGGGATAGATTTGAAAGTAGGGATTAGAGCAGCCCCTTAGCTGCTTTCAGTTCTCAGATAACCAAGCCTACAGGAGTCCATTTTTTACAAGGGGAGGAGTGTAGGTTTGTGCGACTGGCAAATGGCTGACTGAGGAGAACCCACGATACTGGTAAGCAAGTTTGTTTTCTTTACAGACAAGCTGGTTGACTTGGGTAGGCACTAATTTCTTAAAGTAAAATGTGCGGCTTGGCTGCACATTTTACTTACTGTATCGCATGGGAATGACTAATAGGACCATCAACATGCATTTGCATGTTGCGGGCGCTATTAGTCTTGGGGGGGGGGTTGGACGCACGTTTTTGACGCGCTATTACCCCTTACTGAATAAGGAGTAAAGCTAGCGCGTCGAAAACGCACGTCCAAATGCTGGTTAACAGTGCGCTCCACTGGAGCGATACAGTACAGTGCGCTCCACTGGAGCGCACTGTACTGTACTGTATCGGCCTGTATATGGGATAAGCTAGGGGAAATAGAAGAGGAATGAGTAAAACTGAAAGGAGATATTATAAGGACAACTAACCTTTTTATTAGGAAAGTAAATAAAGGTAAGAGGAAAAAGAGGTCACTTTCATTTTTCAAAGAAGTGTCTCAAAATGTATAAGGAAAAAAGGCTAGCATTCATACACTATAAGAGATTGCAGAAAAAGGAAGAGATGCAACAATATCTGGAAAAGCTAAGACAGGCTGGGAAAGTAGTCAGGACAGCAAAGGTGTAAATGGAAGAAAAACAGCTAATACAAGGGGACGATACCGTTTTAAAGATATGTTAGTAATAGGAGGACATGCAAAAGTGGAATTGTAAGACTCAAAGATAGAGGGAAGTAATATATGAGGAAGGGCTTAGAGCAGGACCACTGAAAACTGCCATAAATGAGAATGCAGTTAAGGTAGACCTCAAACAATTTTCAGAAGACTGTATTGACAAGCTGGTTCACTTAGAGAATAGCCACTGCCATTAGCAATGGTAACATGGAATAGACTTAGTTTTTGGGTACTTGCCAGGTTCTTATGGCCTGGATTGGCCACTGTTGGAAACAGGATGCTGGGCTTGATGGACCCTTGGTCTGACCCAGTATGGCATTTTCTTATGTTCTTATGTTCTTAAGGAGCTAGCAAAACTAAAAGTAGATAAAGTAGTGGGGCTAGTTGGGATACATTTGAATATATTAAGGGAACTTAGGGAAGTTCTGGCAGCTCCACGGATCTTTTCAATGTTTCTTCAGTCAGGAATGGTTTCAAAGGATTGGAGAAATGCAGAGGTAGCTCATCTTCAAAAAGTGGAAGTACAGAGGAGCCTGGGAACCACAGGCTGGTTAGTCTGTTAGAATTGTTTCTAAAACAAAAGACAGTGCAGCTCCTGGAATCCAATGGATTAAATGAACCGAGGCAGCTGGTTTTACCAGTGGTAGACCTCAGACAAATCTAATCAATTTCTTTAACTAGATGACCAGAGTTAGATGTAGTGCCCTTAGATTTCAGCAAGGCCTTTGACTTGGCTCCACATAGGAAATATATAAACAAAATGTGCACTCCAGGTATGGACCCTAAAGTGACTGACTAGGTTACAAACTGGTGGAGTGTGAGGAGGTGCTAAAGAAAGTTTCATTCCAAGGAATGAAGGGTTCCCAGTGGCATACCAAGGATCAGGCCTTAGCCTGATTCAGTTCAACATTTTCATAAGCAATATTGCAGAAGGGCTATTTGAAAAGGTTTGCCTTTCCACAAAGGATACTATAAAATCTGCAACAGGGTAGACACCATGGAAGGTATGACATGAAGAGGGTTTCAATGAAGCTTGAGGAATGGTCTAGAGTTTGGCAGCTAAGACTTCATGATATATTTATTTAAAATTATTTGTATATTGCATGTTCACAAATAAACCACTGCGATACTTGTGAACATGTGGTATACAAAAATTGTGAATATAAAATAAATATATCATTGTTTTGACACGAAATGAACTATTGCCTTCCAAAGCATCTCACAATTAATGCATTGACGTTATCCATTATCAATGCTCTTTGACCCATAAGGAGGACATATAGTCTTGCAGAAGTAATATTTTCCTTAGCCTCTGAGTTTAGAAAATATAATCCTTTGTTAATAACCACTGCTTTCTCGTCTAAATTCTACTGGCAGTCCACATTTGTGATTTACATCATGTATCAAACATGCACATACGAAAACCACATTTGTGAATTAAATGATGTACTCCGGATGCACATATTTAAAATTTCTTGTTAAACGAATCCCTGACCCATCAAGAACACCTGTAGCAGTGTACATATATATATATACACACAACTGAGTTTTACAGGATACGCTGTATATCAGTTTAAGAAAGGGGTAACCACCTGGCTTTTTAAACGAGCGTTTGGGATTTAATTTTTGGAACACGCATATATATTTTGTTTTTAAATATTTGTTGTGAACGATGTGAGCATGAGCCCTTCTTGCCGAGGCGCCACTGATGCAACCTCGTGAGCAGAGCCCTAAGGTTTGCGCAGGACAGTGGGTGAATGAGTCTTGGCTGTGACAAAGTCCAAAAGCCGTCATGATTGTCAGATCCAATAAGTCAGACCAGGCTAGGGCCCAGACAATGCTGAAGGACTAGGCTGAAGCTGGAGACAGACATGGAGCAGGCCTGAGGCTGAAGACGGACATGGAGCAAGGCAGAAGACTTGGCAGATTTGAAACCCAAAAACAAGGCTGACAGGCGACCTTGCTCAGGCAACCTGTGTTGCACAGCCAGTGTTTAAATCCCAGCCGTTTGACATCATCAGAGAGCATCGGGGCACAGTTTCCCACCGTGAAGTTGTTATAGCTTGGTGCATGCCGTGCAGGTGCTCAAAAAGGAGGAAGACAGGAGCAGCGGCATTTCCCTCCTGCTGGGGGTGGCAGTTTACGGCTGGCAGTGTCGGGGTGAGTGAAGCAAACTGCAAGGCTGTCCCGCGAGCGGTAAACGTAACTATTTTTCTAGGACCGTTTTATTTTTATATTAGCTAGAATTATTTTTATGTTTCATTTAATAAAAGTGTTGTACAACACGGAGATTTAATTTAAGCATGTAACAAGTTTGTTGTTTCAAATGTAGTAATTGCAACTGCACTGTCTGTGTGGACAGTAAATTAGAGCATTTCTCACCGCTCTACATACATCGTTGAAGAGCAACAAAAGTAAACTTGCTGAAAAATGGTGCATTTTAGAATAAAAAGCTGTTAAAAAATAAGAACAAAACAGGTCTGTGCTGTGCATGCTATTTCCTGTTTCACATGGTCATCATACGGCTGGGGATCCCTTTATTGGGTGCGTGGAAGCAGAGAGAGGGAGAGAGCATGGGGCTGGATATCCCCTCCCTGAGACCCAGAAGCAGATAAGAGTGAGAATGGGGAAAATGTATTCAGTTGGTTAAAAAAAAAATTACAACTACAGCAATTGTTTGTGGGTGTCCAGTTCTTAACTTTATTTACTAATAACTTCAGAAATACTGCTATGTCCTATCAACAGCTCTTTGCATGAAAGTAAAATAATCAAATCACTTGGGGGATCATCATGTGTGAAAAAATAAGCAGTTTTCTGCGATATATAAATATTACAAATAGCTTTTCCAAAAAAAAAAAAAAAAAATCTTACAACTGTGACAACATTTTTCTCTAAATAAAGATTCCAAAATCTGGGCGCTTGGAAAATATTTTTAAAAAATACGAAATGTTTTTTTTCTTTAGCTCAGACTTGGGAAAGCCCTCGGCATCAGGCAGAATGACAATTCCTCGCACAAGAAAGAAAGCGGTCCATAGGCTCTCTGGCTGCCAAGTGCTCTCCAATGTAATCAGTTTGAAGTGGTTTTCATTAAGACGGATTGAGTGCGGCATCGTGAGAAACACTTTCGCAAATGTAGTGTTTTACTTAGTGATTAACTATATACCAATTGATGAAGCAATTCAAATCCTTCATAATCCCACCACTCCAATAAACATTTAATGAGCATAGAAGTTCAAAAAGCCTAGCAGAGGATTTAAACCTTCAATCTTGTTTTTATTGACTCTTGGAGCTCAATTTCTTACTTAAAGTGAAGAATGCTAGTGATTGCTGCTCATTTATTTCGTGCTAGAAGTGCCTTCCGCGTTTTAAATTAAACATCAGATATTAAGGTTAAAGGAAAAAATATCTTAAATGTTAGTGGAGGGAGGTTTTGAAAAAAAAAAAAGGAAGGCATACTGGCAGTCTTCTTTTTTTAAACTATGAGAGAGTGCTTGAATGCTTACAAAACTTTGAAGTGTTAATATATTCATGCATTGACTGATTACAATACCGCACTATTTATAGTTCTTTAATAAATGTAAAAATTATTTTTAAATAGCATATAACATGCTACCTCCTTAATGCCTTCTGGCTCATGCTATTTGTAAATTCAGCAAAATGAATTCAAATCCTGTGAGGAATGGAGGGGTTGGGGAGTAAAACTATAGTAATAAGAATAGGGTGATCGAGGAGTTAAAGGGGTACTTAGGGAAGATAAGGCTATCGTGGAAAGACTACATGAATTCTCTGCTTCGGTGTTTACTGAAGAGGATGTTGGGGAGATACTCGTTCCGGAGACAGTTTTCAAGGGTGATGATTCAAATGAACTGAACCAAATCAAGGTGAACCTGGAAGATGTGATAGGCCAGATTGACAAACTGAAGAGTAGTAAATCACCTGGACCGGATGGTATGCACCCCAGGGTTCTAAAGGAACTAAAAAATGAAATTTCAGACCTATTACAATTAATTTGTAACCTATCATTAAAATCAACTGTTGTACCTGAAGACTAGAAGGTGGCCAATGTAACCCCGATATTTAAAAAGGGCTCCAGGGGTGATCCAGGAAACTTTAGACCGGTGAGCCTGACTTCCGTGCTGGGAAAAATTGTGGACACTGCTATAAAAAATAAAATTACAAAACATTTAGATAGACATGGTTTAATGGGACACAGCCAGATTGGATTTACCCAAGGAAGTCTTGCCTCAAGTAGATAGGATTCGTCAATTCTTAGAGCTTTGAATAATTGTGAGTCACCTGCAAATTTGATCACCACTTGTCCCTTTTCCAGATCATTTATGAATATGTTAAACAGCCCAGATCTCAGTACTGATCCCTGTGGTACTCTGAAAACTGACCATTTACTCTTATTCTCCATTTCCTGTCTTTTAACCAATTACCAAGGACACCGCCTCCTATCCAATGGCTTTTTAATTTCCTGAGGAGTTTCTCAAGGGGGACTTTGTCAGATGCCTTCTGAAAATCCAAATACACTATTATCTACTGGCTCACCTTTCTCTACCTGTTTATTTACACCTTCAAAAAAATCTAATAGATTTGTAAAGCAAGACTTTCCTTTGTTCACACTATGTTGACTTGTACCCATTAAGTCATGTCTATCTAAATGGCCAGTAATTTTGTTTTTAAGAATAACTTCTACCATTTTGCCTGGCATCGATATCAAGCTCACCAGTGTATGGCTTCCCAGATCACTCCTGGAGCCGTTTTAAAAATCAGCATTACAATGACCACCCTCCAGTCTTCAAGAATTGTGGCTATTTTGATGGATAAGTTGCAGATTACTAGTAACAGGTTTGCAATTTCATGTTTTAGCTCTTTCAGGACTTTGGGTTGGATATTATCCAGTCTCGGTGATTTGTTACTCTTTAGTGTGTCAATTTGATCTATTACATCTTCCACGGGATGTATTTATTATTTATTTGGATTTATTATCTGCATTTCTGAATAAGAAATTCACCCAAGATGGGGTACAACATATCAGAAAGGTAACATATAGTCAGAGTCCCAAAGATGTAGCAGTTTAACAATTCTATTCTGAAGGAGACCTCAGAAAGGACTAAACATGACAAAAATCAATACCAAGATTAGACTAGATAATTTATTTATTTATTTGTTGAGTTTTATATACCGTCATTCGGTAAAGCCATCATAACGGTTAAATGCAGAAACAAGGCTAAACTTACAGGTCTGTGAGGGAATGCATAGACAACTCCCTCAGAATACCTTACCGGACCAGGAACTGAGCTGTCTCACTCCGTCCTCCTTAAGGATGAGACCCGCAAGGAATCCTGGGTGAAGGGAGGAGCCCTTCACCGGAGTATAAGACCTCAGGGCCTAAAATTGTTAGAGAGGCCTCAGGGAGCTGGCAGAGAAGTACCATATGCCAAGACCTGTTATGTCTGAGAACTGCATAACTTGAAGCTAAGGTGAGCTGCATATTTTGTTTGAGATGACTTTTCCAGGACTGTGCATAACCTGAAGCTAGGCTGAGCCGCCTTATTTTGCTTTCTGTTGATTTTTACACTGTAAATAAAGTGCACCCTACAGAAGAGCCAGAGTCCGTCTCCTTTTCCTCTGGCTGTCCCAAGCCGCTACTGCTCAAGTTACCACAAGGTCTAAATTAGGTAATCTCAACACAAGACTAATTAGGTAGGAATAAAACATTTCAATAAACAATAGGTAGAGCAGCATAATGAAGGCCTTCATATAAACACAAACTTCACAATAAAACAGGTTGAAGTAGCATGTTCATATAGAGGTGGTAGGTAGCTTATCACAGTCTGTTTAGTTCTAGTGCATGGAAGAATAGAGTTCAGCTGGTTCCAGGGTGGAGGTAATTATGAATTTGGCATTAAAAGCCTGGCAGAAGAGCCAGGTTGTTACTTGCTTCCTGAAGTGAGAATAGGTCTGCGTTTGGTGGAACTCTTCTGGGAGACACTTAGAGCAGGTGCTACTCCTAAAGAAACATAGAAGAATAGAAATGACGGTAGAAAAGGACTAAATGGTCCATCCAGTCTGCCCAGCAAGCTTATGGTAGCATCTGCTGGGCAGGTTACCCCCATGCTTATCAGTTTCCCAAACCGTAAAAGTCAAGGCCCTTGTTGGTTACTGTCTGAATCCAATTCCCTGTTACCCCTTGCCGTTGAAGCAGAGAGCAAATGATGAAGTTGAATCACAAAGTATCAGGCTTATTGGTTAATAGAAGTAACTGCTGCACCAGCAAGTTACCCCCATGCTTGTTTCCCCAGACCATAGAAGCTGGGGCCCTTGTTGGATGCTGTCTGAATCCCATTCCACTTTTCCCCTGCAGTGGAAGCAGAGAGCCATGATGGACTTGCATCAAGAGTATGAAGGCTTATTGCTTAAAGGTAGTAACCGCCGGACCAGCAAGTTACCCCCCCCCATGCACTCTTTTCTTCAATTCCATTCTCTGGCCTTTAGAGATCCACAGTGTTTATCCCATGCCCCTTTGAATTTTCACTGTTTTGTCTTCACCACCTCCTCTGGAAGGGCATTCCAGGCATCCACCACCCTCTCAGTCAAGAAATATTTCCTGACGTTGGTTCTGAGTCATCCCCCTTGAAGAAGTTCTACTGGGTAACCATTCTTTTAATTTATTTTGTAGAAGAGGTCTTTACGGAGGCTCCAAATGAGGATCTTAGAGGTCTGAAAAGCTTGGAGGAGAACAGCCTCTCTCAGGTAACTTGGTCTGTTTCCTCTTGGAGCCTTGAAAATCAGTGTCAGAGTTTTGAATTTGGTTCTGTAGGGGACCGATAGTATAATTTTTGTAGGCCACTATGATATGATCATGTGGCTTACATTCCTCAGCATTTTGTATTTGCTGGAGTTTGTGAAGGGCCTTTCCTATTAAACCTTTAGGTAGAATGTGGCAGTAATCTAATCGTGAAGCTCCTGTGGCATGGACTACTGTGGTTAGGTTCGTCCTCTCAATGAGAGGACAGAGTCCATCTTTGTAGTGGGTGTATTTGAAGAGTCAGCTTTTTAATGTTGCCTGAACTTATAGGAACAGTTAGTTCTGAGTCTAGCATGACTCTGAGGCTTTTAACCAAAGATTTGTAAATCAGTGACCTGTCAGTGTCTTGAATCCAAAGAATCTCCATTTTGTTGGGAATCAGATGGAGTCTGTTTTCAGTCCACTCTGGGGTGGCTGTTTGATTGCTACTGGTGGAGCAGGATCCATTGATAGGACGAGTTAGACATCATCAGCTAAAATGTATGATCTTATATAAAAAAATTCAGGCCAGTGCCTGAGGTGGATGTTGAAAAGTACTAGTGATAGTATAGAGCTCTGTGAGACCCCACAGGCTTAGGGTGTCAGTGAACTGTATAGATTCTTGCTTGTCCAACAGAAAGGAGGTGAAGTGAGTTAGGACTTTGCCACTTAGACTGGCCTCAACCCCACGACAACTTGATGATGAGGTCTACAGTGTCAAATGTGGCTGAGAAATCCAGCAGCGCTAGCACCACTGCCTGGCTTTTATCACGGTACATGAGATCATCTAACAAGATGAAAAGGACTGTCTCTGTTTCATGCCCTTGTTTGAAATGTGACTGGCAGGGATCTCGCCAGGTGTTTAGTTAAGTTTGCACTGTTCTACTAGTTTCCCAGTAAAGGAATATTAGATACTGGGCGATAGTTTGCCAATTTGTCTGGATCCAGGGTAGTCTTTTTCACTAGGGGCTCTACCATGGTTTGTTTTTTTTCCAGATCTGTGGGTAGCACTCTCTCAGAAAGGAGTAATTTACAGTTTTGGATGCCCCGGTTATGAGGCCCCTGCTTGTTTTAATGCTCAGAATCATCACCATCAAAGAACATTTCAGGTGTGGGTATGTCCCCTCATCTTCCTCAGGAAAGACAGAGGCAAAGAATTCAATCAGTTTTCCAACTATTTCTTTGTACTGTCTGAGCACCCCCTTTCAGCTATTGGTCATCTAACAGCCCAATTGACTTCCTCACAGTTGTTTTGCTTCAAATGTACTTTAAGTTTTTATTATTAGTTTTTGCCTTAGGGCAAGCTTCTTCTCAAATTATCTCTTGCCTGTCTTACTAGTTATCTTTCAAATTTGTTAAGAGTTTACAAGCCAGTCGGACTTTTTCTGATTTTATCTCAGTCCAAAACCTAGCTCGAGGAAACAAAGTAAACTGCTTTCTCATATCAAACCCCAGTCTTAAGGAATGCTTTCCTATTAGACCTTCACTCTGAAATGAACTATAAGAAATTCAGGAAAGAAGTAAAAATTTGGTTATTTAACCAAGCTTTTAATTAGACTTCGTTTTCCCTCAGACTTTTAGAGGGTTTTTTTTTTTTTAAGTTACTTGATCTTGGACCAGATTTATTTATAGAATTGTATGGTGGTTATTTTATAAGTTTATTATAAATCCTATGTATGTATATATAAACTTTTTCATGGTTGTTTTTATTTACTTTTTAAATCTGTTATCTGTTTATATTATGTTCATATTTTATTGTAACCACTTTGATTTATCAAGAAAAACGGTACATCAAGTCTAATAATAAAGCTAAACAAGACTACTCTTTTAGGTCTAACTTGCCAATACTTAAGCTTGTGCCTATTTTCTTTTCCATGGATCTGGTGGTACAGGATTTATTTTAATGATCCACAATAATGCTTATAGAGAAAAATGTATTAAAACTAACCAATACCTATACTTTTTCACCTGGGACCAACTGTTGGTATGAGGTTGGAATATAGACTATTAGAAAGGAGAGAGAATGAGATTACTCAATCTAAAAGGTGGGTTAATAGTTTTATTCCGCAAAAGCCAAAATAATTACTTGGGGCTTTTTCAAGAAGCTTCATGATTTTCAAGTTCCCATTCTTACCTTTTGCCCTGCCAGGAGGGCTCCTTTCAAACCTTATTACAAGCTGCCTCCATTTTCGATCAACCAACCACCTGCCAACTCACTGACTACCCTTTCTATACAGTTTGAACCATTTCTTTTTAGTACAGTATCTAAATGCAAGTCAAAAAACTGCATGCAAAATGTACGCAATATAATCACAGAAACACAAAAACAGAATATACAGTAGCAGCAGATAAGGACCGTAAAACCAATTTGGTCTTCCCAATTTACTTCCTGGAACACCATCCTATGTGGGAGGCAAACACTGTTGTACAGATTTAATGCATGAAGTCCTCTGCATACCCTCTAGACTGGCAACACCAAATCTAACGTTTTCACATGTGTTCAAGAGATTCTATGAATATACAGAGATCTTAGTTGATAACCAACAGATCTTGGAAGACTTCTCCTTCCTCCCAAGAAAAATAATAGTTCTTTAATGTACAGCACAACTAGAGCTACTAGAATGTTTTAGGAAAAAAATAATTTAGTTCTCTCTTTTTCAGCATTTATAAGTTGTTTTAAGTTTTCAATACCCTTTGAAAAGATCTTCATAAAAGAATTACTATACCATGTGACTTTCAGCATACTGAGATGCAATAACTTACCATCACACTGTTCTTCTTCTTTATATGCTTACTGCATTTGGCCCTGTATTTGACTAGCTTGCTCCTTTTTGTAATAAATCCCTAGCTTATACCATGTCCTTTGGTAGACCATACCAAAGACTCTCAAAATAGTTCTTCCCCTATATTCAAATTTGAATTTAAATATTCATCATCATAATAAGCAGTACCAATTCAAAACCTTCATATGGCTTTTTTGTTTACTCAAGAAATGTCCAAGAGAAAGAAAAAAATATTGTTTTGATTTTTTTTATGCAATTAAGACGACTCTTAAGTGCTCTAGTCAATTCCATCACCCCGACACAGTCCATGTTTCTAAATTGTTTTTCTGCAACCGGACCAATAAACATTATCTCTCTGTGAATTGTTTATGTATTCTGCTTATCTAGAAATAAAACAAATCATCATTTACATATAATAGAGGTAATCAATTGCCTCATATCACTCACCATTCAAACATGGGCATATAATGTCAGTTTGACACCAAATCACAATCAGAAGTACCCCAACTGGCTTCAGAATTATATAGCAAAATAAATCTCTAGAAAAATATGTAAATTCTTTTAGTTCAGATGACCATATGCCATTCAATTTCCAAATTCAGTCCAAATGGCATGACTGTATTTAGAAAATAAATACAAAAGTGTTCATGAGTGTTTAGTTGTGACTCACGATCACCCCCTCTCGGAGACTCATTTATTTGTTCTAAAATATCCTAGTGCAGGTTTTTGAACAAGTGATTATTTTCCAGACAATGAGTCACTAAAGGGCCTTGTTCTTTCTTAGTTGAGTTGTAAGACAGCACTTATGTGCTGTTAGATGAGTATAGATTTTCCTTTTATTTCTACCTTTAGGCAAAGTCACACAAAGAAGTAAACCACAAATGATGACTTAGTAAATTCACGATCAGACCGTGGATCCTGCCAACTAGTATCTACAATGGTAGATGAACAAAATGAGAAATTTTCACATGCTTGGTGACCTATTGGGGGATCTTTTTGAAGTTGTTTTGCCGTGAGAAAATAAGAATGCACAACATAGGCCCTGATATTTTTACCCCATGTGAGTGCTATCATAAGTGGTTCAGAAAACACTGTGTGCAATTTTAAAATTCCCCAATGTTTAAAAATAATGGAAGTTATTTTATTAACTACATGGGTGTTCTTAAGCATGCACACTATTTCTCCCCTGGCTTTTTCATTTGGTCAAATAGTAGCCACTGACATTCGGCATTACACGTCTTGTATGCCTTCTTGATTGCTGAAAACAGGTAACCTCTCAACAAGAGGCAGGCACTAAGGTCAGCAGCCTGATTTACAAAGTCTTCTTTTCAGGAACAGATACGTCATATTCATAAATACTGTCCTACCCATAACTAGAATATAAATCTATTAGGATGAAACTTGAAAAGTTCAGCAAAGAAATTCTCTCCTTAGGTTTTTGGAACAGAGATGTCCCCAAACAATTGTATGCCTTATAAATAAAAATGTCTAAAAAAAAAAAAAGGAATCTTCTGATTGTCATATGTGACAGTAAATTGTAAATTCGAGTTGACTTTATTCAGCCAATCCACAAAAGCATGTAGGCTTTCTACTGAAGATGACCTAAGAAAGAAAATGTCATCTATAAATCTTGACCAATACTTATGTTCAAAAAATGGAGAGAAATATAAAAATTGCTCTTCAAATTGCGCTACAGATAAGCGGGCCACTTTTGCCCCCCCATCGCTATGCCGTGACATTGAAGGTAGAAATCTTGCATAGAGCAAAAATACATAGGTTTTAAAGCAATTTTGGCCATCCTATGGATTGAACTCTAACAGAATGCGTTGAGGTCTAGGTTGCTGAGGTAACGTATGCTGTACCATGTCTCGAGCATCCTGCTGAAGAATGTTCTGTACAAGGAGCATATATCAAGGTTTACCAAAATAAAATATGAACTGTTCAATATAACTGCAAAATACTCAACATGTGTTTAGATACTTTGATCTATGATCTGGCTTGGGTATTCTCTCCTTTCAAAACAACATCCACAAAAGATAATGGTTCCAAAATGGATCCTATGAAGACTACAATTGTTGTTCCGGAGGGTCAATCAAACATTTGTGAATTTTGGGTAGTGTATAAAATATGGCTGTTCTAGGTTGATTTGGTGTAAAATAAAAGATCTCTGTGTGTTAAATATCCTGATTTTACTGCCTCTGCAATTTAATTGATTATCCATTTTAGTTCTTAATGGGTTCACAGTCCAGTTTAACATAGTATTGAATGTTATACAATTGGCACCTCACTTTCACAATATATTGTGCTCTAGTCTAGACAGTGATAGCCCCCTCCCCTCCCCCCTATCGGTGGGCTTAATCACAAGCTCTTCATCATTCTGAAGCTGGTTAAGCTCTGTTATCTCTTAATTGGGATAGATTTTTTTTCAAACTGAGTAACATCTGCCAAAACCAATTCCACATAGATTTTTATATCTGGGTCTATGGGTCCTGGAGCATCCAACAGGATTTTGTTTGGACCACTGATACATTCATAACAGTTGTAGGTGTCTTACTAAAGAACAGACTTATCTGCAATAAGCTAAAGAATCTAAAAAGCTCCCCTCTAACATTGAAATGAACTATAAAAATATGATGGCACAAAAGGTAGCCCCTTATTCAAAACTTGTTCCTGCAATTTAATAAGAAACTTACCCAATATGTTGACTACAGAAGTTGCCGTGTTTGTGACCTCAAGTATAGATGTTGATAAATGGATTCCTGTGGTGGACGGGAGGGATATCACCCTTGATATGGTTGTCATGGTGATGGCTGGCCTTCCTCTAAAAATGCACTGAAGAAGTAGGACAAGGGTGCATACATAAAGGTTCATGAGTGTCGTCTTCATCTGAACCGGATGAGTCTCCCAACAAATCCTGAAAGGACACCCTCCTTTTAGTCATGCGTTTCAAATGTTGCCATAGATATATAACACAGGACTTGTATTCCTGTTCATCTCTATGAAATTTTCATATTTTCTCAGCTCGGAGAGAAGACTTAAACTGATCAATTGCTACTGTATATACTGTTAAGGATTTGTCAAATTCCTTCAAAGATATAGCTCTTTGCAGCATGGCTTTTGATGATTGGACAGATTGCTAGATGTCCTCAGAAGCTTTTCTCATTGTTTCAATAATTAGAATCATAAGTCCAGGGCACACTTATTGAGAATCGAGATCCATTTGCTCATAAATTCTTCATTATCTGTGAATAATTTTGGCTCTTTATTGATTCTTAAATCCCAAGGGATCATATGCTGTTTAACATATTGCAACCTCGTGGGGGTTGGTAATAGACATCGTCTGAGGGCACTGGGCGCAGTGGCGAAAGCTCGACGCCGTCATGTCAAAAAACAACCAATAAGCGGTTGATGGTTGGCAGTCACCGGGAACAGCACCATCTGGGATCAACCGTGAAGAATGCAAAACTCACCGCGACGCCCACTAACTAGCGTCAGGATGACGTCGAGGGACCCGAAGAAGGAAAAAACCAAGGGAAGAACTCGAACATGGAAGTTTTCCAAGATAAACAGTGCGAGCTCCACATCCACGAGATGACAGCTCCATGGAAAAGAAGAGACTGAAGAGGGACCCCATGTGGACGAGTAGATAGTGGCATGCTGGGCATGTTCAGTGTGCCAGTCAAAGTTATCTCAGCAACCTAGACCTCTCAATGCATTCCAAAGGATAGCCAAAATTGCTTTAAAAAGCAATTATTTTTGCTTTATGCAAGATTTCTACCTTCATTGCCATGCCATAGCAATCAGGGTGACGATGGCCCCAGTGGTCAACTTATATGAGCACAATTTAAAGAGCAATTTTTATATTCCTCTCCATTTTTTGAACACACAAGTATTGGTCAAGATTTATAGATGACATTTTCTTTCTTTGGACATTTTCAACAGAAAGTCTACAAGTTTTTGTGGATTAGCTGACTACAGTTGACTTGAATTTTCAATTTACTGTCACATTTTGACAATTAGAAGATTCTTTTTTTAGACATTTTGATTTATATGGCATACAATTGTTTGGAGACATCTCTGTACCAAAAACTTATGGAGAGAAACTCTTTGCTGACCTTTTCAAATTTTCATCCTTATAGGTTTAGTTTCCAGTTACCAATAGGACAGTTTATACAAATACGACATATCTGTTCCTGCAAAGAAGACTTTGTCAATCAGGCTGGTGACCTTAGTGCCCACCTCAAGAGTTTACCTGTTTTCAGCAATGAAGAAGGCATACAAGAGAGCATATAATGCCGAACATCAGTGACTACTATTTGATCAAGTGAAAGAACCTGGGGAAGAATAGTGTGCATGCTTAAGAACTCCCATGTAGTTAATAAAATAATTTCCATCATTTTTAAACATTGGGGAGTTTTAATACTGCACATAGTGTTTTCTGAATCACCTATGATAGCACACATACACTGGATAAAAATATCAAAGCCTATTTTGTGCATTATTATCTTCCCATGGCAGAACAAAAAGATTCCCCAAAGGGCACCAGGCATGTGGAAATTGCTTATTTTGTTCATCTACTACTGTAGGTACTAGTTTGCAGGACCAACAGTTTGATAGTGAATTTACTTCGACAACATCCATGAACTGCAAATAATCATTTGTAGTATACTTCATTGTGTGCTCTTGCCTGAAAGTGTATGTAGGTAGAACTAAAAGGAAAATCTGAACTCGTCTAATGAAACATAAGAGCTATCTTACAACTAAGAAGAAGCTCCTTTAGTGATTCATCATCTGAAAAATATTCACTTGTTCGAAGACTTGCACTGGGGTGTTTTAGAGCAAATAAATGAGTCGCTGCGAGGGGGTGATCGTGAATCACGACTAAACACTTGTGAACAATTTTGGATTTATTTTTTAAATACAGTCACACCATATGGACTGAATTTGGAGATTGAACTAAAAGAATTTACATATTTTTCTAGAGATTTAAATTGCTATATAATTCTAAAGCCGATTAAGGGTACGTCTGGTTGTGATTTGGCACCAAATTGACATTATATACCGATGCTAATGGTGAGCAGTATGGTTGCAAGAATGGGTGAAATGAGGCTAATGATCATTTCTATTATATGCAAAGGATGATTTGTTTTATTTCTAGATAAGCAGAATACGCAAAAAAGTCAGAGAGACAATGTTTATTGGCCTCCTGATGCAGAAACACGATTTCAAAAACCAGTCCGTGTCAGGGTGATAGAACTGCCCGGAGCACTAAGACTCCTTAATTGCATAAAAAAAAAATTTAAAAAATATTTTGTTCTCTCTGTTGGACATTACTTGAGTAAACAAAAAAGCCATCGGTTTTGAATTTGTACTGCCTATTATGATGGTGAATATTTAAATTCAAATATGAATATGGGGGAAGATCTATTGTGGTTTGCGTAGATCCAATTCTCTCTTTTCTTTGCCCTTGTGCATTTTGGAATTTTCTATTATTTGCTACACACCTCCTTCCACGCTGATATGTTTTATCAACTAGAAATCATAACAAGGTAGTCTAGGGGGAAAATACAGCAAATCTGGACCATCTATGTTCTAGGGGTATGCAAAGGGGTTATTTCTGTGTTGTTTTCATTTTGTGTCTTTTTTTGCTTCATTGGTTGGTTTTTTTTCTCATTTTTCCCTATTTTCGCGGTTAGTGTGCACTAAATTCTATTAATGCATAGTAACTAGACTTTAGTGTGCACTAAATCCAAGTTAGTGTGTGCGAAGTCCAGTTAGTGCACACTAACATGAAACTAAAAAAATGTTCTTTTGTTTCATGGTTCCAACAAAATGAAACTATGCATATCCCTACTATGATCTCCATTCAAAGCAATAGTTTTCAGTGATTTATCCTGTGTACAAAACAAGAAACTATTTAAGTAAAGTCCTAGCACATGTAACACAAGATGCCACGTTTAGAATCAAAGATCTCTTCCAAGCAATGTGTGTCAGACGTCTGCAATGTTACTGTGTGTTAGAAAGACACTTACATCTCTGGCCTTCCCATAGAAGGCTTCTTGAAAAGCAGCCTCTAGCGATCCAATGAAGAATACCGGATGGCAGTCACCATACCTGGATTAAAACAAATGCTGAATAAGAACACTGCTTTGGGCAAATACCGTCGCTCCACGAACAAAAAAATGTCAGTAACAACTACATTTTAAGATGACATGAACAACAAACCAGTAACAGGAATGCTTAGCAAGTACACACACTGGTCATACGAAGGAAAGAGATCAGCAAACAAAAAAAATGATTTAAAATCTTTAATCTTAAATGTTCTTGCTAGTAACTAGAGCTCCCATCTACACCTAACCCGGTGTGGCCTTTTGATTTTATCATGGCAGAAAAAAACCCCATGATATTTATGATATACATATTTGGAAAGCTGTTTTATATATACAGAAAGTACAGGGTGTGCGTTTACTAATTGCAAGGGTTCATTATACTGGTTTCATTATGCAAGTCATCTTTTACAATGTCTTCTACTAGGGCTTGTGTGTTCCAAAAAGCAATTTTTGCCCCTAGACATCAAGATCTCTTTAACGTGAGGTAGGGTTTTCGACAGGGGAGCATGCACAAGTCTATAAGTGCAACTATAGCTCACACATTTCACAGACAGAAAAGCAATATTGATGGGCAGTGGGATGTGGGACTGGCTTCAGTACAAGCACGTTAACTAGATGCAGGGACCTCAGGATACATCTACAGTCCTTAATTATAATTACTAATTAAAAAGGATTTGAATAAACTGTTTTTGAAAATACTTTCTCTTGTTATCTGTTCTTATAATCTGATATCCGTTTTCTCGTAATAAAAACACATTTTCAAATTAAATTCAGTAATGCACCCAGGAACTATGCAGCATAAGGTCTGATATAAGAATAAGACAAAAAAAAAGAACAAAAAGCCTGAAAGTCAAGATTTGCTGGCACAACTCTGAAAAAAAAAAATGTTCTGGCCAGAGATTTAATTTCCTGCAAGTTCTAGAATGGAAAAATAACACCTGCAAAAAATGTATACAAGAAAAATCTGTTGATTTTATGCCCAATTATTAAACCTAATACTCTGAACAAAATTCCCACAGCTTTTACAGTAGAAGCTTACACATTTTTCTCTGTGGATTTTCCTCTTCTTGAAGCTGCATAAAAGCAAATTTGCTTACTAAAAATGGGGTTCTCTGTAGATAGCAGGATGAATTAGCCATGTCACACAGGTACATCATCTGACGGTACCAAACTGACCCCTCTCGATCAGCTCAGTAAATTTTTACTACTGAGCATGTGTGGGAGTTCTTATGCATGCGATGCCTCATGAGCTTAACTTTGGCTAGGTAGACCTCTCTCCAGGGAGGCAGGCGGGATTAAGCATGCCTACTTCATCCTGCTGTCTATAGAGAACCCCCATTTACGGTAAGCAAACTTGCCTTCTCTGTCGACAAACAGGGCTGAATTACCCATGACACATGAGAAGTCCCAAGAGGAGGGTTGCGTGGCAGAGTATTTACCAAAAAATCAGACCCCCTCCCCCTATGGAAAGCAGACTACTAGGTGAACAGGCAGAACAAAACTGCTTGTCAAAAGTTACTCTTGCTTTTAGAGAGATTGTTGGTATAGTAATAGGACATGAAGGTGTGAACTGATGACCAAGTTGAAACTTTGCAGTGGTCTTCAATAGACATTGATCTTAGGTGAGCCACTGAGGTTGACATGACTCCTACTTGATGAGCCTTCACAAAGTCTGGGATCTAGAAGCCAGACAGAGCATAGCAATATGTGATGCAGTCTGCCAGACAGTTGGACAACATGTGCTTGGCAACAACTTTTCACAGTCTGTTAGGATTGTAAGAGATGAAAAGTTGAAAAGCTTGACAATGTGGTCTCATTCTCTTCAGATAATATGCCAAGGCCCTTTTACAGTCCATGAATGGAGGGCCTTCTCCCTTGTGCATGAGGCTTGGAAAGAACATGGGCAAAACAATGGCTTGATTCAGACGAAAAGCCGAAACTACTTTTGGCAGACGTTTTGGGTGAGAGTGGAGCACCACAAGTACAGAGAGTAATGAACCAATGCGTGTAGTTCACTGTCTCTTCCAGCTGAAGTAATGGCAACTAGGAACATCACTTCACAGGTAAGGAACTTCAAGGACACTGACTTAACTGTTCCGAAGGAGGCTTCGTCAATTTTACTAAGACAACTAAGGTGGTTTGGCAACTGGAAGTTCCATGTGCCACAAGCCTTTCATGAATTTCAAAACCAGAGGATGTAATGAGTTTGGATGTGAATGTGCTAAGCGGCAATGACACTGAGGTGCACCTTGACCAATATACTAAGGCCCGATAAGGAGAGGGAGAGTAAATGCTGAAGTTGATTCTCTGCAGTGCAGGCAAATGGGTTCAGGGAGTCAGTCTGACACCAAGACAAAAAAGGTTTTCATTTAAAACTGGATGCTCCATATGCACTGGAACAGAAGGGGAGGCGGGATCGCAGGGCCATGGTCCCCTCTAAATTCAGGCCGGCGGCGGTAAGGACTCCTCCCCCTTCCCTTCTCCTAACTGAGCAAGCTCAACGACTTTCTTGTCATTCTAAAATGTTATGGGGCATATCTGGAAGCTGAAAAGTGCAAGAGAGTGAGATCTCCTCTGGCTAGAGTGCCATGCTTGCTGGTCCAGCTCCTTCCCTCTGCATACAGTGGAGGCAGTGCATGCAGATCCAGCTCATGCTTATTCATAGTGGATACCCTGAAAACCTGACTGGCTGGGTGTGCCCCAAGGACTGCATTAAGAAGCACTGCCCTATAGTGACACATTTTTTGCAGGTGTACAAAAAAGTAATGAATCACCCGAACACAATGTTTCAGAGTGCATGCATGCAATACAGTTTAATGTGAGTTTCAGTGCCTAGGCCCCACCGTGGTACTAAAATAATTACTTCTCTCACACTCACTGTGACATGCCATGATTATTAACAGAAGTCTTTGTATATAACAGCAAGCACCAGCAATGCTTTCTGAAGAACGCTTCAGAGGAAACAGTACTTTGATGTCATAGAGCTGCATCTTGGAATACCTCTAGAGAGTGGCAGAGAGAAGTCAAGATGGATCCCTAGGCTTACAAAAAAATAAATAAATAAAAAAAACGTACAACCTTGTCTACAACTTCTACTAAGATAAAAAGCACAAGATGTAAAGCTTGTGCAGATCTTAAGTCCCCTATAAGGTGACAGAAACATTATCCCAAACATACCTTGAGGAAAATTCTGCTGTAAACTGTAATAAGGCATCTCCTTCATTTTCAGCATTTTCTGGCACTAGAGAAAGAATTAGATTAAAACATAAGATGAACAAAAATCTAACTTTCAATTAGGCAACTTGTGCCCATCAACATAATACAGAATTGCTGTTAATTACATTCAACACATCAGTTTTAAACAGTGATTTTTATCAGCTTAAACTGCCCTGATGCATAAAACCATTACTGACTGTTGTACTCTGTCTTGGTCCTTAAAAGTAAATGGGCCTCAGATAAGAAAACTAAAATAAAAAAAATAAAGGTTTCCAACACTTATTTCTTATTTTTGTCAACTTGAAAAAATGCATATCAAAACAGTAGTTTAACTTATAGTAAGAAATATTACTGTTTATTGAGCAGCACAAATGGGCACAACACTGCAACATCAATTGTATAGTGACAAGGGCCTTTCCTAGAACAGCTCTTAGCTTCACTTTAAGCACAGTAATATTAAGCACCTTATGAGAGGTGGGACTGGAACCCAGATCCCTAGGGATAATTAATAGCATTTTTCTCTTACTGCTAGGTTAAACTGACACCTTTTAACAAAGGTATTGTCAACATTGTTGCAATGTGGCAACAAGAAATATACCGTATAATTAAGACTTTCAGCCTTCTTAGTCTGGAAGAGCTATACACATCTTGAGAAAGTTCTGCTGACATATTTTCCCCAGTAAATTATACCCCAGCAGACATATTCCAAAGTCAGCCCATGCCTCACAAAAAAAAAATTATATATATATATATATATATATATATATATATATATATATATATATATATATATATATATATATATATATACACACACACACACACACACAGCACTGTGACTGTTTCCACTTACTCATTGGAGATTTTCTCAGTGCAGATGAGGACATCCCAAACATTTCTCCATCATCCACCCCAAATTCTGTTGCGTCTTCAAAGTCATCACCATCACTGTCACTAACCATATGCACATCTGTAGATGGCTGCAGAGCAAAAATGTTAACCAGTTAGCAAGTTTCATTTTTTGCATTAAATATCTATGCTAACATTTTTTAGCTGAACCTGTTTGTTTGGTTTTTTTTTTGTTTGTTTGTTTGTTTTCAGATCCTGATAATCCTCTACTGGCTCGGCATCGCTTCATACTTATGAAAGCTTCTCTGAGATATGCTCAAGGACTGTCCGTAACTGATCAAAGGTATCTCACTAAATACAAGGAGTGTAAAATTGCTTTCAAAAGTTCAACATCGACAGAATCTGTTAACTAAACGTCCACCACAGATCAGTACAGGAACTGCACAAAAGTACATGCATCTTATTCCTTTTGGCGTACCCAGCTGCTGGTCGTCTTGTGTAGCGTTAAGCTGCTTATGCACGAATGGAAGACACAGTTTTGTGCCGGTTCTGAAACTTTTAGAAATGTTCTTCAACCGTGTTTGATGTAGTAAATCCTTTACTGGGAACCTCGGGACTTTAACGTCAGCGGACATCACCCCTGGGGAAGAAACACTGCAGCGTCGGGTCTGACGCATGTTGTCAACCTCGTTATATATCCAAGGATGCTTTAAACATCCCGGAGGTCACAGACCACACAATCTTTTGCTAAGATAAGTACAATATGTACTATACGAATACGCAGTTTTTAAATGCAAGATGGAAAATGCTAAAAAAAAAAAAATTAAATAAATAAAAAATACATATGAATGAGTTCTACAAAACAAGAGACACTGTCACAAGAAGCTCACACGAGATGACCAAAAAGTGTAACATCTGCATACACCAAAAGGAATAAGAGACAAACACTTCTTGTGCAGCTCCTGTACTGATCTATGGCGGTCATTTCATTAACTGATTCTGTTGATGTTGAATTTTTACTCCTTATATTTAGTGAGATTCCTTTGATCAGTTTTGCTGTTTTTTCCGACTTGGTTCCTTATATATAAGGACTGTCCATGGCATATAATCTTCCCTTAACTGTTTACTTTTCAGTGAAACAAAAGCAAGGTTTATAAGGCTAATATAAGCCCCTCCCAGAGGAATCACTGCTCCTGTTATCTTTACAATAGATGATCTGCAGAAGGAAAGGGACACTTCAAACTACTCCAAGCTCTACTTCTCTGTACAACTTCTAATAAGTTGAAAAAACATGGCCAAACAGTTTTCTGAAAGTCTACAGACTTTTCTCCCTATCATCAGCAGCTCTGTAATGCCAATTCAGGTTAGGGTCTACATATAAGTTTGCTTTTGCACATTTCCTAACAGGAATGAACATCATTATTAAACTACAGCATGTAGGGTTCAATCTTAAGCACTCAGATTTATTGCTAGTTTTTAACACTCGCACTGTACCAAAGTGAGATGCCTTCCAATGTTCATAATGTGTCATTTACAGGCAACATATCATTCAGAAATTCTTTTAAATTTATTTATTTATTTTAAATTTTTATATACTGGAATTCCTGTATGCAATACAAATCAGTCCGGTTTACAAGTAACGAGAGGTTGCCCTGGTCTGGGAAGTTAGACCTGGGTTTTTTTTACATAGAACATGGAACAATAACAATAAACCATTGAACATTATTACAAGTAACATAGAATGTAACAATAGCATTTAACAGATTTAACCTTTTTTACAAAGAACTTTAGTAGCAAATATGGTCTGCAGTAGACGGTTATATAAAGGTGAATAATGACTGTTAGAATTGCGAATAAGCAAGTACGGTATGAAAATTACGTGGCAAGGTGTTGGTGACACCCTGCAGTGGTTGGATCTGAAAGTCAGGAGGAGGTGCCTATTGGAAAGCTTGCCTGAAGAGCCAGGTTTTTAACCTTTTTTTGAACTCTAGTAGATTGGGTTCGAGTCGAAGGTCTGGTGGGAGCGCATTCCATTGGTGTGGTCCCGCAGTGGAGAGTGCTCTTTTTCTTAGTGTTGATTTGGCAGGAGCTGCGGCTAACGTGCCTTTGTAGGCGCTTCTGATGGGTCTGGAAGATAAGTGTGGACGAAGTTGGGTTTGTAGAGATATAGGTGCGACGTTTTGAATTGCTTTATGAATGATGGTTAATGTTTTATATAGGATTCTCTGTTTGATGGGTAGCCAGTGGAGGTTGCTCAAGATGGGGGTAATATGGTCTCTTCTCTTCGTGTTAGTTAGGATTCTGGCTGCGGCATTTTGTACTATCTGTAGGGGTTTGATGCTGTTGGAGGGGAGGCCAAGTAAGATTGAGTTGCAGTAATGAAGTTTCGAAAAAATAATGGATTGAAGATTAAATCAGGTCAGTGGCATCGAACAACATTGATGCTCAGGGGTAATGTCTCCACATGGGTTAATTTTGCACATACCTTGACATGTAAACCAGGGTATGCTGAGTATGGTATCTGTCTCTCTAATTTACTACTAATGCCCTTCCTAAGAGTTGCTGTAGCATATTCGGGCCTGCTGCGGCTGCAGGAATAGTTCAGGAATATAATAAGCCTGGATCATCTTGGTTAGGGTGCAGATATTTATTTACAGTGCTTCAAAGGTACAAGAATCAAGATAGCAGCTCACCTTGCGTCAGGCACAACTAACAGGTAAACATTCACCGTCTAGGTGTATTATGAGGTCCTACCAGCTTTCTGGGGCCTCCCCAAGCCTTTCTAGGCCTGGATTCTTACGGTAGAGTGAAGGGACCCTCCCTTTACCCAGAATCCCTTGCAGCGTTCTGCCTTTAAGGAGGACTGGGTTAAAACCTTGAACCAGGCTCCTTAAGGTAGAATGAGGGTGTGGTCGGTACACTCTGTCACACTTGCACGGTGCCAAAGAGACCATCGTTCAGGAGTTCATAGGGTATTATATGCACAGGCAACGTGTCACGATGTGCCTGGAAATTCTTCTTAATCAGGCCACTGGCGCCCAATACAGTTGGGACTATTTCTGTATCTTTCTCCACATTTTCCTGGTCTCTGCTTCCATCATTTTATGATTGAGGATCTTTTTTCTCTCCACACAGCCCACGGGATAGTAGCTTGGTACTGACACTTCTATCAGCAGTGCTCTTCTTATGCTTTCCACCATTACCACTATTACACTTTTCTGTATTTAGGCCTTCTGACATCAACACTTGACATCCAGCAGCGAGATGTGAACAGTTTCTAGTTCTGTTTTACAGAGTCTGAATTTATCTATTTACTAGTTTTTTTCTATGCTGGATATAAATCATCTTGTCCTTAATCCACTATCCTGTGCTGCAGTTATCAATCTACGCTCCTCTCGCCATAACCAGGGACTCAGCTATGTGACGAGGGAGCATATTCAAACTATTCTGAAAGATGGATTGAGATCTTTCTTTTAAAGGATGGAAAAGCTCAGTTCATGAGATTCCTAATGAATATGCAGATTGATTTACATGCACTGTACTCACTTATATGGAAATCTATTTCATGCATATTCATTAGAGATACCCCGCAAACCCAACCAATTTGAGTGTATGAGAGATTTCCCATCCCTGCTTTAAAACATAAGCCACTACTGTGATTTATTACAAAAAATATATAATTAGATTTTAAGCAACTTACAATACTTTAATAATTCATGGTTGCTCAGCTAGGCAGCTCAGAAACCCATCTTTTTTCGGAAAAAAATCTTAAAGCAGATCCCCAGAACAATTTCAAAGGCCTGCCAAACTTTCTTCTTTTTCTGAAGTCCATAAAGGTTCTGCTGCAGAAGTGGTGCTCAGGTCAGTATTTGGGCCAGGGCATTATGGGGTGGCTTTTCTGAGATGAGCACAAAGTCACCTCCTGTCATTTAAATAGTGCTACAAGACGTATGAGAGACGGGCCTTGGTCCATGGAGCTTATGGTCTGGCTAAGACACAAGACAAGTAAGAGGTTGCTTTTTTTTTTTTTTTTACAAAGTAGTTCAAGTCAAGGTGGCCATGATCTGCGAGAACCAGGATTCAAGTTTCAAAAGCAGCCTCGGAAGCGAGGTTTTAGGCAGGCTTTGGCCGTGGTATGAGTGCGAGCACGACGCGGCAGCTCAGGAAAGCTAGTCCAGGCACACGGGACAGCAAGATGAAAAGTGCAACACTGAGATTTGCTGCCGGAAAAGAAGGGTAGAAACGGAGGTATCCTGTTTCATGGAGTCTGAGAGAAGGGGGCTATAGGGCAATAGGCGATGTAGAAACGGAGGTATCCTGTTTCATGGAGTCTGAGAGAAGGGGGCTATAGGGCAATAGGCGATGTAGAAACGGAGGTATCCTGTTTCATGGAGTATGAGAGATGGGGGCTATAGGGCAATAGGCGATGTAGAAACGGAGGTATCCTGTTTCATGGAGTCTGAGAGAAGGGGGCTATAGGGCAATAGGCGATGTAGAAATGGAGGTATCCTGTTTCATGGAGTCTGAGAGAAGGGGGCTATAGGGCAATAGGCGATGTAGAAATGGAGGTATCCTGTTTCATGGAGTATGAGAGAAGGGGGCTATAGGGCAATAGGCGATGTAGAAACGGAGGTATCCTGTTTCATGGAGTCTGAGAGAAGGGGGCTATAGGGCAATAGGCGATGGAGAGTGACCACACTCGTAGTTTGAACAATAGGAGGAAACGGATGGGGAGCCAATGCAGTAACCTGAGAAGAGAGGTTAAATGGTTGTAAGGACGCTGGAGGGAGAGAAGTCATAGAGCTGAACTTAGAGGAGACTGCAATGGAAACAGATGGTTCAACAGTAGACCTGAGAGAGGAGCAGGGGACAGTAGTTTAAGCACAAGGTGAAGACAGAGCAGATACAGGTTTTGGAATTATGTTCGGAAAGGAAAGGATGAATTTTGGTAATGCCACAGGGACACATTTTAGTAGTGTTTTATAAGCGTGCACAGAAGGAGAGAAAGAAGTCACAGGGAACCCTGAGTTTGGGGGCCAAGGGGACTGGGAGAAAGGTAGTGCTACTCACAGTGACAGAAAACAGGAGAAAGGCACAAAGCAGACTCTGCCCTAAGCCATCACACTCCAAGGTTTTCAGGCCCTCCTGGGAGCCTCACTTTCCCTTTCATCTGAACAAAAAGGTTGGCAATCTTTGGAGGGGGCTGCGATTTAATCTGATAAAGTGGGTGCAGCACAGAGAAGTGGGAGAAACCAAGCAGACCCAAATGCTAACGAGGCTTCAAAGTAGATGTAGGCTGGCCCCATATATTTCTGGAAAGTACTGGAGACACTTCTGAGGGGGTGGAAGGCAGTTGCTGCTCCTGCCTGTTGACCTTTACTGCAGCAGTATTTGAAGAAAAAAAATTTTTTTTTCTAGATCATTCTGTTGAAGCTAAAACCAGAAAGATCATAGTTCTTAATTTCATGTCATTCTTTCGGAGGTATTGGTGTTCCAGTCTGAAAGTGCTTCCTGCTTCATTACTTGTACCAAGATGGCAGGCGGTGTGGATCCTGATCAGAGCTCCAGAATCAGCAGATGAAGGGTGGAGAACAAGGACTGTGGTTGAACCATTCCTCTCCCCCAGCCCCAGGCAACAGAACGGGTTAGGGCTACACCCGGCAAGTCTGCTTACCTCTTCCGACTGTTCTCTGGGCTGTGCAGGAGAAGATTTTCTTCCCACAGTCAGCTGATGGCAGGGAAAGTTAATTCCTGAAGCAGCTAGAGTCATCTGCAAATAGAAAGTTCATTGTCAGTCAACATAAATATTCAGCTTCATTCTCTCGCTGCATTCTGAGTATTGTAATTATTTCTTGGATTAGTTAAAACACTGTAAACCATCAAAACTGAAGAAAGAAAAAGGAAACTGGAACATACGATGAGAGGTATAAGAAATCTCTGCTAATACAATGGTCAGTGAAAACTGGAAAGGTAAAGCATAACAAGTAGGTCAAAACAGGCTAATGACCAGAAACCTGTTTTGTGCCAATGGCCACAGCTAGTCTGATTTAAATCTAAATATTTAAATTTCGCAAAAAATGCATACGCCAACTAAAATACATAAACTCAATCAGCCACTGCAGACTTCTTTTCTCTTTCAATAGGGACCTGAAAAGCACAAGGTGGTAGCTGAATGAATTGAGAAACGTGAGGCTATGGATGGCACAGGCCTCAACTAATTTCTAACAGGCCGATACAGTACAGAGCGCACTGTGAGCCGGCATTTGGACGCGTGTTTTGGACGCGCTAGCTTTACCCCCCCCGAACCTAATAGCGTCCGCAACATGCAAATGCATGTTGATGGCCCTATTAGGTATTCCCGCACATTTTACTTTCAGAAATTTCAGAAATTTCCCAAAGGTAGGCACTAATTTCTCCGGGCACCAGGAAAGTGCACAGAAAAGCAGTAAAAACTGCTTTTCTGTGCACCCTCCGACTTAATATCATGGCGATATTAAGTCAGAGGTCCCGAAAGTTTAAAAAAGTAAAAAAAAAAAAAAAAAAGGTAAAATGGGCCCGCGGCTGGCGGGTCGAAAACCGGACGCTCAATTTTGCCGGCGTCTGGTTTCCGAACCCGTGGCTGTCAGTGGGCTCGAGAACAGACGCCGGCAAAATTGAGCGTCGGCTGTCAAACCCGCTGACAGCCGCCGCTCCTGTCAAAAAAGAGGCGCTAGGGACGCCGGGCCTAATTTAAATAAATTAAAATACTGTATCGCGTGCACAGGAGAGTGGTCTGTGCACGATTTTACTGAATCGGCCCGTAAGTCAGAAACAGCTCGATCCAGTATCGTCCGCTCGAGGATTGCCCGTCTGTAACGTGCTCGTAGCGCACAATTCGGGCGCGCAAGGCAGTTCGGCGATACAGTGTCCAGTTTCACGCGTCCGTATCGCTTCTGAAAACAGACGCATAACCCTTTCCGCACCCGGCATGTAAATGAACGAAAAAGCTGTATAATGAAGGAATTAGCTATTCCCCTGCGATACTGTAACGGGCGCTGATATTATCTCCTCCGTAACCCGCTGTTCTGCCGCGGCCTTAACCTGCTAGTTTACCGCCTCCCCCTAGTAGGAGTTAGTGTAGTGTAGTGTAGGGTAAAAACATTGCTTACCCGCCCTGGTCCCGTCCGGTCTCCTGCAGCCCCGTCCGGACCGGACGGGGCTGCAGGAGACCGGACGGGACCAGGGCAAAAAAAAACAAACGAAAAAGTAGCAAGGCTCGGGCCTGCTATGGTATGTGTAAAAAACAAAAAACCTGTGTGTTATATAAAAAAAAAAACAATTTTAAATACCTGTCGGAGGGCCGTGGGTCCAGGCGGCCGGTGGGCGGCGGGCAGCCATCAGCAGCATCCGGTAGTCCCTTCTCCCTTCCAAAATCGCCAAAATCGCCAAAATCGCACGGGCGGGTCGGCAGCGGTGGGGGGGGGGGGGCGGCAGCAGGATCCGGGAGCGGCGGGTAGGCAGCAGCGGGGTCCGGGGGGTCCGGGGCAGCGGCAGCGGGGGGGGGGGGGCGGCAGCGGGGGGGCGGCAGCAGGATCCGGGAGCGGCGGGGTCCGGGGGTGGCAGCGAGATCCGGGGAGCCAGCAGCGGCAGCATGTTCGATCGCGCAGGCAGGTAGGTAGCAAAGTAAAGATGGCCGCCTGCACGGGAAAATCGTGCAATTGGCCGCTGAAGACGTGACGTCACGACGTTTGGCGTCACGGGGTGTGACGTCACGTCTTCAGCGGCCAATTGCACGATTTTCCCGTGCAGGCGGCCATCTTTACTTTGCCACCTACCTGCCTGCGCGATCGAACATGCTGCCGCTGCTGGCTCCCCGGATCTCGCTGCCACCCCCGGACCCCGCCGCTCCCGGATCCTGCTGCCGCCCCCCCGCTGCCGCCCCCCCCCCCCCCCCGCTGCCGCTGCCCCGGACCCCCCGGACCCCGCTGCTGCCTACCCGCCGCTCCCGGATCCTGCTGCCGCCCCCCCCCCCCCCCCGCTGCCGACCCGCCCGTGCGATTTTGGCGATTTTGGCGATTTTGGAAGGGAGAAGGGACTACCGGATGCCGCTGATGGCTGCCCGCCGCCCACCAGCCGCCTGGACCCACGGCCCTCCGACAGGTATTTAAAATTGTTTTATTTTTTTATATAACACACAGGTTTTTTGTTTTTTACACTTTTTAAACTTTTTTACACTTCCTGGTGCCTGTCATTTCAAATGTCATTTGAAATGACAGGTACCAGCGCACCCAGGTTACTGTATAGGCGCTGTTACAGCGCCTATACAGTAAAATGGGTTGCGCGGGCATAACCCTTCCCTAACGCTTCACAGCCGCGGCATGCATTTGCATGCGATTAGAGGAGAGTATCGGGGAGTTAGTGAAGAGAACTGTGCGTGCGGGGAGGAAGGGTGCGCCTGACACTACCTCACTGTTTTTACCGCGGCCTTACTGGATCGAGCCGAAAATGAGGTATTATAGAGAAATGAGTGATTCCCCTCTCACCCATCAAACGGGATATAGATAAAATACAGACAGAATACGGGATACATCCAGTGTCAGTACCCTTAGTCCCTCAGCAGTGGTGCATCCGGTATCCTGCTTTTTATTTTATCTACATCCAGTCTGGAGTGGGAACGCACTTATTGTTTGTATACAAAATATAAAAAAAAAGTGTGCAAAAGGACTTGGTTAGGGGCTACAATTATTAAATATAAACAAAAATAAAAAAAAAGTCAGGTCAGAATTGATCCTAGCTGATATACATGAATGCATATGCCATGGAAGGTCTTCTAGTTTACTTCCTTGGTCTCACATGCAGAGTTACAAATCAGGTTGCATTAATTCTAGTAAGCTGCTCCTTTGTTTAATACAAATTAATACTCCTCGATAGGGCCAAAGTAACAGTTTTCATTTTGACCTTACTCATAGCATTATTGGAAAATAGTTTTACACTGCTATGCACACTTAAACAAACACTGTGCCTTCCAAGAAAAGCCATGGGCACTAGGAAACACGGCTAACTCAGTTCCTGTGTCAATGGCGCCATTGTGCCCCATACCTTAATATGTTGAAAATGACTAGAAAGGAATGAATAGCAGAAGACGCTTAAGCGCAATGCACAATCGCACAGCTCAGTGCAAACATGAAGGCAGGTGCCACAAATCTACTCATGCTTCTAAAGATCGTAATTTTCCAGCGTGCATTTGAACACATTTAAACTCTGAAAATACGATCTGGATATTTAGCCAGTTAAGTTTCCTCATTAGCCATCTCAAAAACTACTCATCTTTATTTATTTTTTAAGTGAAAAAAAAAAAAAAAACTATCAGCAAGAATGAAAAGGTATCTGGGGGTGTATCAGCACTTGACGATAGTGCTATAGACCCCAGAAGTGAAAAGAATTAGATGTATTAGTTTCTGCTTAATTCCAGATGAACTGGTGCACCTCAGGGATGTTCACTCTTTGTGGTGTTCCAAGCCACTGCAGTGCCCACCAGCATGCCCTGTGCTCCTGCAGGGAGTCAGAGGACAACTGAGGCATGTCCCATGGAACCAAGATTCAAACAACCTGTGAAACACACATTTATTTATTTATTTAAAGACTTTTATATACCGAAGATCATGTACTGGTACATATCGCTTCGGTTTACATATAACCAGATTGGGAATTACCATAGATATGGTGTACATAGAACAATGATTAATAGCCAGAAATCAATAAACAGTAAACATGAAGCATAGAAAACATTAAACAGAATGCATATAACGATAAAAAATAATAATAATAAAGAATAAATAAGAGGTAAACAGTAGGTGTAACTGTGCGGAAATAATAAACTATTTAAACTGGTGGACTTGGATATACCTCGAACGTGGTATAACGATAACGTGGTATAACGATAAAAAATAATAATAATAAAGAATAAATAAGTAGTAAACAGTAGGTGTAACTGTGCGGAAATAATAAACATCCTTCAAGAGGATCATAATGCTAAAATATAAAAGGCAGCATTCCAAACTACCAGACATTTTGAATCAGGTAGGTTAAAGTGCCTCTTCAGAAACACAGAATATGTAGCAGCTAAGAACCGCAGTGCCATCCAGTCTGCCCAAAGGTCCCGTTGCATGCCATAGACCCCAGCTGACCTCAGACATTCTTTCACTTCGTTGTGGCTAGGGATCTTATGTGTTTATCCCTTGTTGACCTGTTATTGCATCCATCATTTCATGTAAAAGGCTATGCCATGCATCCACCAATCTACTTTTTTATTGCAATGTTTCTCTGGGGCTAGAATCATGACCTCTCATCCACTAGAAACAGTTTGCTTCAGGTGCGTTATTTACACCTTTGAGGTATCAGAATTTTTTTTTATCATACCCCCCCATCTTTAAAATGTCTGCATTAGGACAAAGAGTGTGCATACTTTTACCTGCAGACTTTGCACCAATTCTCAAGGTGAAAGTACACCTGTACCTTTGCTTTGGGTACAATGTATGTTTGATTGTTGCACTTGCTATTTCTGTGGGTAGAATCTTGCTAGAAAAGAATGCGAGGAGACTTGAAAATACAATCTACATACATACTTTTCAACCTCTGATCTTAATGCCCCCAGGAACACTTCTCTTTAAGGGAGGCCAATATTCAGACAGCTGATTAACAAAGGTAAAATATTTATTCTCCATTTACATTACTTTGAAAAGTGACCTATAAGTCTCTTGTCATAGTGCTCTTTGATGTAGGCTCTGCACCATTTTGGTAGTGCTTCTACAGCCACCTTCACAGTCTACACCCTTCCTCAAGTATGGTCTTCAGAAGTGGATATAATCTTCCAATTAGCTTTATAGAGTCATTATCACTTTCCTTCTACTGGTCATGCCTTCTCCTATGCAGTCTCTCATTCTCTTGACTCTAGCCACTGCCTTGTTGCCCTGTTTTGCCACCTTGAGATCATCAGTTTTGATCACACCAAGGGATCTCCCTGATTAGTGGATAACAGTACCTCACCTCTCATTCGTGTAATGTGTTCATGGACTTCTGCACCTTAAATGTATGACACTGTACTTTTTTGCACTGAATCTTGGCTGACAGTCACATGACCACTCTTTGAGCTTTTACAGATTAGGCTTCATTTTGCCTACTCACTCAGGGGTGTCCATTTGGTTACAGAGTTTAGTGCTGTCTGGAAAAAAAACAAACCGACACATTTTTCCTACTAATCTCTCTCATGAATATAACTAGCCCCAGAATGGATCCCAGAGGCACATCGCTTATAACCCTTCTTTGTCAGACTGAACTATATTTATATCTTCTCTCTACCACTTAACCAGTTTCTAACCCAGTCGACCAACTTGGTGCACACTATCAGGCTGTTCAGTTTACTTATGAGCCACCAATGAGGACCATGTCGAAAGTTTTTCTGAAGTTGAAGTAAACCATATCCAGCGTATGTCCTTGATCTAGTTCTTTGGTCACAACAACCAAGGAAAACAATCAGATAAGTTGGACATGATCGCCATCTGGTAATCCTTGTAACTTCAGATATTACAACCTGCTATATTCAAGATACTACACTATCTCGTCCTTTAGTAGTGTCTTGAATTTATCCTCCACTGGAGTCAGACTAACTGGCTTGCAATCATCAACCTCCTCCCTGTTACCACTTTTATGAAGGAGGATGATATTCTATTAGGGAATCATTTTTCACAGAAAGGATGGTGGATAAGTGGAATGCCCTTCTTGGGTATGTGATGGAAGCTAAATAGTAACAAGAATTTAAGAGGGCATAAGATAAGCATAGAGTAGCTTTTGTTGTGCAAAGTGAAGCAGAAAGCATGACCTAGTGCATGTGTTTAAGTGTTTAAAGCACCATACTCAACTAATTTAACAATGGAGTTGGGACTGTCACAATAAATATCAAAGTAGTTATTATGAAATGGCAGAAAAAGGCAACCACATGGCTAGGTTTCTCTGGTAGATTGAAAGTACTGTATTATCATATCATTATCATATCATATATATATCATATATACACATATATATACACACATATATATATATCATATATATATGTATATATATATCATATATATACACACATATATATATGTATATATATATCATATATATACACACACACACATATATATATATACATATATATATACATACATACATACATACATATATACATATATACATATATACATATATACATATATATATATACATATATATATCATTATCATATATATATATATATCATATATATATATCATCATATCATATATATATCATATATATACACATATATATATATGTATATATATATCATATATATACACATATCATTATCATATCATATATATACATATCATATATATTATATATATATTAGTACTGTATTATCATATCATTATCATATCATTATCATATCATATATATATTATCATATCATTACCTTGCACTACTGTGTCTTATTTATTTATTCTCTTGGTTACTCACTACCGTTTCATTTTATTATCATATCTTTCCAGGCACTACTGTGTCTTATTTATTCCCTTGATCACTTATTTTACCATCTCTTATTTATGTACCATCACATGTATCCACATAGGCTTATTTATTTACTCTACTATACTATTTCATTAATTGGAAGAAATGTATATATTGCATTGTTCAATTTTCCCCCTATTCCAGCTCCAAGTTAATTTTCCCTGTTTTATTGTAACTTTCTCACACACGGTATTGATACACTGTATTTAAAGTTTCACAGTTTATTGGGAATATACGTTACGCTATGCTTTACACACATTGTTAATTGTAAACCGGGTTGATGTGATATCTGTCATGAAACTCGGTATAACAAAAAATAATAAATAAATAAATAAATAAATATTAACCCGAAGTCTTAGCTGAAACACAGGCACTCATGTAGCTGGGTGTGTCTGGCAAATTAGGCAGGGGACCTAGGAGTCTCACTAGTATGGGTAGATATTTTCATCAGGCGGGATGATAAAATCAAACAGCTGTGTCTATCTGGCAGGCTACACAAGGGAACTAGGAGGTTGGATGTTCAGGCAATGGCCACACTGTTATTGCTGTCTATTTAGATTATTATGGACCATTATGGGAAAGGTGGGGCACTGGAGGCAACTAAGTGAGATTTTGTATGCTCATGATGGAATACAAATGACAGCAAAATAAACCTGTTCTGGATATAGAGAGAGAGATTTTGCGGCAGTCACACTATGGCTAACAGCTGAAATGTATCCTTAGCAATGTAGACAGGGTAACTGGATACCCTAGATGAGCCAGTTGGTCGTCTTCTGCTGTCATCTATTATGCAACTATTTGCCATTCTCTTGTTCCTGGAGGCTCCAACATTGCATCCGATAGTGCTGGAAGCATAAACTATGCTCAGTTTGTGCTTCCAGTGCTTGCAAGTGTTACACATAAGAGTTATCCGTCTAAATAAGTTTTGAATATGGACCCCAGAACATCTAGACATCATTTACTTTGCATAGGACCTCATTTTCATGTTTTGATCCTTACAGCAGGAAAACCTGTCTTTGCATCCAATGAAAGGACAAGTAGTGACCCATGGGTTTTGGCCATGGAAAGGTGTAACCCTATCCCCATCTAATTTAGGTTTTTTTCTCCTAGTTAATAAGCTACAATCTAAAGCCAATCAGGTAATGTACTAAGGGATTAATTAAAACATAAAAAAATCCAACATGCACATTCTCCTAAAATACTTGTATTTTGAATCCAGCATTACCACATCAGAAATGAAAATAGTCTAAAATAAATACTAGAAAATGCAAATAAATGTACCTGAAAACATGGGAAATTAACTTTTTATTCCACCCACTTTAATGTGCAAGACTGTAATTTACACCCAGGTGTCCAACAATAACCCCAACAATATGAAACTGCTGAACTTGTGGTCTGCATGGGCAAAAAGATCCCTTAATCCTTCCTAAGGGAACGGAAGAAAGGATGCATTTTAGCTGTTACCATGAACATAATCCTAAAATTAGCAAACCAGTAAACTGATAGCAGTGTTGGCAACCAACTGAACAGCAGAATAATATATTCTGAAAAATTCTGAACGGATTGCGTAGCAAGTTTCCTCCTCCTCCTTCCCAGCCTCCACACATGCATGCACTCTCACATTTTGTGAAATGCTTCATTGTTTAACAAACTGCTTTTTTATTTTGCTCCAGGAAAAGAAAAGATGGCGCTGTCTGATCTAGGAAAAAAGGCAAGTATTTCCACCCATGTTAAGCACATTTAAAAAGGAGGATTATATACTTAAATGCCCTTTCTAACAGAGAGGTAAGTGCCAGAGAAATCACCGCATATTCCCAAAAAAACAAAATAATTACAGGATGAAAATTAACATTTCAAACCAATCTTTATGGAGTTCTTTGGAACTAAATTTGGGTAAGTTCTTCGGAACAACATGCGTTATCCAACATACATTCATGCATCCAAATTCAGGACTTGGAAAGGTATTTATTGATTTCAGTGAACAGAAATATTTATTTTATATTCTATTTGATAACCCATTTTTAAACAGTCTTATCAAGCCGGCAAATACCATCTTAAAAGTGTTTGATTAAGGCCATGTGTAATTTCAGAAATGTAAAAAAAAAAATCCCCACTCTGAAACATGAAATGCATTAGCAGTTTCATTATTTTGTGTATGAACCTCATTGTTCTTTTCCAGATAAGCAGTATCACTCTCCTGATGTCACTGGAACTGGAAGAAGGAAGCATTTCAAGCATGCTCTGACCATGATGTCAGCTTAGATTAAATGCAAGGACATCAGTCATCACACCAATCCAATTCCGCCACCCCTGCCTTTACTTGACAAACAAATGAACTATATACTCCCCACCACCCACACCAGGAACCTCAGAATTATCATCGATAAAGAACTTTCATTCAAGAACCACATATCAAATAAAACTAAAGAAGGATATCACAGACTTCTAACCCTAAGACATTTAAAACCGTTCCTTAACCTTTATGATTTCAGAACTGTCTTACAACTACTCATTTTCTCCACCTTCGACTACTGCAACTCCTTACTAATTGGAATACCTTATTCAAACCTCAAACCACTTCAGATTCTGCAGAACTCAGGAACAAAGAGAAATGAACACATAACGCCCATATCGATCTCACTTCATTGGCTCCCAATTAAAGCACGTATCGAACACAAATCAATGACCATCATTCATAAAATTCTAAACAATGATCATCAAGGACTAAATGGCTTAAACATAACCCCCCAGAATCCTCAAAGAAACCTACTTTCAAACAACTCAAGATGTTTAAATATCCCCCCCATCAGAGATGCGCATCTGACAACAACAAGAGAAAGAGCCTTTTCCATTGCCTCCCCTAAATTTTGGAACTCCCTACCAAAAGATCTGAGAACCCAACCTCAAAACGTTCAAAAAAGACCTAAAAACATTGCTGTTTCGCAAATTCTACACTGACTTTCATACTTCTGAACATCCTAAACTCCCAATCGAACTTTCATCCAAAAACCTCAAAATAACTTCTCTCCAACCAGAACAAACAAACCCTCCTCCTCCCACATAATGATACTTTCTGGACTTGAAATGTTTAACCTCTGTTTAATATGCACATTGTTATACTTTTTGCACAATTGTTAAGAGAGTTACAATTTAAATTTTGTAAACCATTATGATAGCTTTACCGAATGACGGTATATAAAACTCAACAAATAAATAAATATAGCCTCAAAAGCACTGGAAAAACCAGGATTAATAAGAAAGCAAAGTTACTTACCTGTCATGGAGGTTCTTCGAAGACAGCAGGATAAATCTGACACATGAGTGGGTGACATTATCCGAAGGCACCATGATGGAAAGCTCTCTCAAAACTAGGTAAAACAAAAAAAAAAAACAACCCCAAAAAAACAGAACTAGAAAGTTTTTCTGAGGCTGCTTGGACTTTCCTATGCAGCCACTTATGTGAGTCTTCTCAGGAAGCTAAGCCAACTCTACAAGGAGAGGTGGAAGGGATTTTATCCTGCTGCCCATGGAGAACTTTCATTACAGATAAACAACTTAATCTTCTCAAAGAACAAGCAGGATAATATCAGTCACACAAGTGGGGACCCCCAATCTTAGGGATGCATATAATTAGTCTGTTATTTTGATTGTCAGTAGATCATTGCAATCCATATTGCCCAAGGATGGAAGGTAGAGTTGAAGGAATTAAATAAGCTTTGAAGAACTGCCTGTCCAAAGCTGCTGTCTTGACATGAAGCAGTCTCTAGATCAGAGGTGGGCAAACAAAAAAAAGAAAAAAAAAAGGGCCACATGCCTGATGCTTATCAGAGCTGAAGGCCAGGGTCCCCCTTAGAACTCTGTAAGCAGGGGGGGGGGGGAAGGAGACATTACAGTAGCAAGTATACCCCACTTCAATAAAAAGAATTCAACACAATTAAACAGAACATCATCAAATAGTTAAAAACTTATATAAAAGGAGGAAGACGGATGTGTGTTGCGGAGCTCCCATGGGGCCTACTCATTTATACCTACCCAGATCCTTTCATTCTGCTAATTTCACGAACATGGCGCTAAGTAAGGACTCTAATCAAAGCTCCTTGCCTGTGCTCTGGGCTGAGTGGAGATCAAAGCTCAGAAAAGCGATGAGAGATAAATCGCCAGAGTGGGATGGAGAGCTGGTGGCATCCATGTTCGAAAAGGAGTCAGATGCCCTCGTAAATGCTGCAGGAGGCCCGGACAAGGTTGTGGACCTTTTAGAGGAGTTTACGGCAAAAATAAAATCACGCCTTGAAACTTGTCTGGGAGTAGTGGTGGATAAAATTGTCTCTCTCTCTAGTTCAACAGGCATCCCTTCCGACCCTCTGGAGGAGCCCTTCGATCACTCGTCTCCCCCAGAAGACCTAATGTATGCCAAATTTGTAGAGAAACTGAAAAGAATATTGGGAGTTGATGTCAAGAAACTGCCTGATCCTAGAGAAGAAATCTTTGGAATACTAAAAATCCTAGAGGTGCCAGCGGAACCTCAGCTATACCCTCCCACAAAATTCTGGGCACAATGCTTTTAAAGATGTGGGAGTCTCCACATTCCATCCTGCCAGTCTCCAGGAAGTTGGACCTCAAGTTTAGATTGCAGAAGTCGATGACCTATGGGGTGGTCCAACTTTCACATGCTTCTGTTGTCAATGAATCGGTTATGAAGCTAAAAAAAATTGAAGTTGCACACATCTACACCTCCTTAAAGGGAGTACAGGTTTTTGGATGAGATGGGCAAGAAGACCTTCCAGAGTGCAATGCTAACCTCCAGGATTCAGCAGCACCCATTTTATATGTAGAATTTATATATAGTATATAAGGTTATCCACAGTGTATAAGGTTATACACAGTCCCTTTCTGAGTGTATAATCTGCAATGTTACATATGTTCTTCTGTTGTTTTCCATCAGGTACTGTTCCTTTTCTCCTCTTCCTGTTTTTCCCCTCTCTTCTCTTCCTATCTGCTCCCCTCCCCCCACCCTGGTTTTTTGTATTTTCCTCCTTCAGTTATACTGGCATGATGTACCCATGAATGTTGATATATAAAAGCGAATAAATAAATAAATAAATATATGGTGCAGTATCTTTATGAGTGCTTGCAGTCACTAAAACCGTTCATACTGAAATGGGTCAGCCGACCACCCCACAACCTATCTACGACATGGAAGAATGGTTGAGACATCTGCTGAGAGCTGTGTACAAGTCTTTCAAAACCTCCTCCTGCACATCGCCATGGCAATCACAGCGCGTTGGTTGGCTTGGCTCCATTCCAGCTCTATCAGAGAAGATGTTCACGACAAGCTGGCAAATCTCCCTTGCTTGGAGGAAAATCTCTTTGGTGATCAAATAAGGGACATAGTGTCCCAGATCAAGGAGCAAACTGTGGCAGTACAGTCATCTTCCATATCAGACTCTCAGTCAACATCTAGGAGGTTCTACCAGCCATATAGGAAATCTTTTATATTATCAAAGGAGACCATTCAAGCAATTTCAGTCCTTTTGGCCACAACCCTATCAACAGTTGCCATGCCAAAGAGAACGGAAACAACAGAAGCTGTCTCAGACAACAACTCAAAAACCCCCTCAGTCTTTTTGAGATCAGCCACAGCCACAGCCTCTCTTCCCAGTGGGAACACAAATTCTTCATTTTGCTTCAGAATGGGCTCGAATCACCATAGACTGCTGGGTTCTCAACATACTGGGGGTGGGGGGAGGGATTTACCGACTAGATTTCTCGGCACCTCCTTCCCTTCTCTATCTTCCCAGAGGGTCAAGGGATGTTTCCCAGTTTCCTTTCCTTCAGCAGGAGATTCAAATTCTACTTGAGCAGAAAGCCATCCAGTCGATTCCAGAACACAAGATCAATATGGGCTAATATTCCTCGTACTTCCTGATACCAAAACAGTCCAGAGGACTTTGTCCATCTTGGATCTACTTTCACTGATCAAGCACATCTGGAGAAAAAGATTCAAAATGACTTCACTCAAACTAATACTCCCATTCATCCAACGGAATGATTGAATGTGCTCTCTGAATCTCAAGGATTCATACACGCACATCCCAATGCACCCCTCCTGTTAGCAGTTCCTCTGCTTCCAGGTTGCCTCAAGGCACTACCAAGTACAAGGTACTCCCCTTTGGTCTGTCCTCGGCTCCCAGGGTTTTCACCAAATGTGTGGCTGTGACAGTTGCTCATCTATGTCGCCAAGGAATCAGAATATTTCCCTACCTAGACGACTGGTTAATAGTATTCCCAGACAAGGGATCACTGCAGAACCTTCTGGAAACCACCATTACATGCCTAGAATCTCTCAGCTTCCTCATTAATTACAAGAAGTCTGTACTCAAACTGCCCCAGAACCTTCAGTTCATAGAAGCATGGATAGACAACACCCAGGGCTGAGCTTTTCTTCCACAAGACAGAGTGGAGAAAATCCGGAATCTCTGCATGGAATTGCTTCCCAGATTGGAGATCACAGTCAGTCAGTTGCTAGTACTCCTTGGCCATTTGGCCTCCGCCATTCATGTAGTTTCTCACACCCACTTACATATTCAATGTTTACAATGGGGAATAAAATTCCAATGGTCCCAATATCTTCAGCCCATGACAAGGATAACCCTTCTTGGACTCCATGCACAGTGACATTCAATAGTGGCTGCAACCAGAGGTACTGAGCATGGGTGTGTGGGACAGCCCCCATTCAGGAGCTGTCCTACACACTTGTCCTCACCATAGACACCTCCACACAAGGGTGGGGGCACATCTTCTTCAATTCAAGACTCAGGGCCTATGGTCTTCAGTAGAACAAGCCTACCAAATCAACCTTCTAGAATTCAGAGCCTTTGCCCATCTACTCAGGGGCCATACTCTCATGATCCACACAGACAATCAGGTGGCTATATTCTACATGAACAAGCAGGGAGGATCAGGCTCTTGGATTCTCTGCAGAGAAGCAGTCTGGATCTGGGAATGGGTGATAGAGAAATCAGTAAGCCTTCGTACGACATATTTGCCAGAGATAGAAAACACTGTGGCGGACCACCTAAGCAGGATATTACACCTGCACGAGTGGTCTCTGAATCCTTAAGAAGCCAACAGGATCTTCCAAAAATGGGGTCTGTCCTGTCTAGACCTCTTTGCCATGGAGGATGACTGCAAGATCAGAGACTTGCTCAATCTGCCCCAGCCACTTCAAGACACAGGATGCCTTTCTTCTTTCCTGGCCAACCGGTCTTCTGTACGTTTTTCCTCCAATTCCTCTGATCTCCAGAACAGTTCAGGAATTTCTTCTGGACAAGGTTCGGATGATTCTCATAGCTCCAGCCTGGTCAAGATAACATTGGTTCGCATATCTAGTACAATACTGAGAGGACTGGCCAATACACCTCAGGCATGCACCAGATCTCCTGACAAGACGGCGGCTTTCTTCTTCATCCTTTCCACGATTCCCTCAACCTGACTGCCTGGATGTTGAACGCGAGAACATGCAACAGCTAGCTCTTTCCCCGAGCATTCAACAGATCATTATAGCCACCAGGAAACCTTCCACCAGGTGGAATTATTCCTTCAAATGGAAAAGATACGTCAAATGGTGCCAGGATAACCAAGTTTCCCCCTTTTCCTCAACACCGAATGAACTCCTTGCTTATCTACTACATCTCTCGCAATCTGGTATAGCCACTTCGCCCATCAGAGTTCATCTAAGCCGCCTACCATGACAAAGAACGGGACTCTTCTGTGGCGTCCCATCCCTTAGTATCTCGATTCATGAGAGGTCTTCTCAATGTTCACCCTCCGGTTCAAACACCACCAGTACCTTGGAATTTGAACATAGTCCTCTCTATGCTCATGAAGGCTCCCTTCGAGCCACTCCAGTCTGCCCACTTGAAATACCTTACTTGGAAAGTAGTTTTCCTGGTAGCAATCACCTCAAAGCATCAAGTAAGTGAACTTCAAGCCCTAGTACATTTCTCACCCTATCTACAGTTTTACCTTGACACAGTGGTACTCAGAACACACTCCAAATTCCTCCCAAAGGTGGTCTCAGCTTTTCACATCAATCAAGCTATTTCCTTACCTATCTTTTTTCCCAAACCACATAGTAACAAAAAGAGATGCATTGCTCCACACTCTGGACTGCAAAAGAACTCTAGCTTATTACAAAGGACTCAACCTCACTGCCACTCCTCACAGCTGTTTCCTTAATCCCAATTCATTGGGTGTAGCAATCTCCAAGAGGACGATCTCCAACTGGATTACATATTGTATTCATTTCTGCCATGATTCTGCCCACGATATGCTACAGGTAAAAAAAAAAATAAAAAGGCAGGCGGATGCTCCGCATTGGCGCGCAGGGAAGGCGTACTAACCGAGGAAACCATCCCTGTCCATCAATTTCCCTTTTATCTTTATTGGAGCTTGGGACTCCCAAACAGCATGGCTAATTCAGCCTGCTTATCGACTGAAAAAAGCAAGTTTGCTTACCATAAACGGTGTTTTCTGTAGATAGCAGGATGAATTAGCCATGCATACCCTCCCTCCTCCCTGCATATATCTTGTCTAACCTTTCTATTCACGTTCCAGCCGTTTTTCAGCTTAATAATACCACTGAGGAGTCTGATGCTGCGCAGACGCAGCAGCATTCAAAGCTTTGCTTCCTGTATGTTACAGGAACTTCCATGAGAGTGCCATCAATGTCGTTACCCAAGCAGCATGGCTAATTCATCCTGCTACCTATGGAAAACACTGTTTATGGTAAGCAAACTTGCTTTTAACTATTCCCTCCCACTCATAATTTTACATACTTCTATCATATCCCCTTCTCAACCGTTTTTTTTCCAAACGGAAGAGACCTAACCTGCATAGCTTCTCATCATAGAGGAGCCATTCCATTCCCTTTTTCATTTTTATCAAGCTTCTCATTTTCTTTTTTAATTCCTGTCTTTTTTTTGAGATGGAGCAACCAGAACTGCACATAATACTCAAGGTGTAGTCGCACCATGGATCAATACAGAAAGCAACATGACATATTCCATTTTATTCTCCATTCCCTTTTGAATTATTCCTGATATTATACTTGCTTTCTTGACTGTCTCCACATACTTAGCGGAGTATTTCAATGCATTGTTCACAAAGACTTCGAGGTCCTTTTCCTTGGTGGTGACTCTAATATAGAACCCAGTAATGACTACCTGTAATTGGATTATTTTCTCATATGTGTATCACCTTGTACATTTCCACATTAAATTTCATGTGTCACATAAAAGCTGTCTCCCAATCTTGTAAGGTCCTTCTGCAGCTCCTCACAATCCGCTGCTGTGTTTTGTTTTTTTTAACTGAATAATTTTGTCTCATCTGCAAATCTGATCATCTCACTAATAATTCCCTGGAAGTACTCAACTAATGACCTCTCTCCATTTGGAAAATTGACCAAGCACTATCCCATGACTTTTTAATTTCCTGAGTCGTTGCTCATGGGTGACTGGCAAATGCCTTCTGAAAATCCAAATACACTAGCAGGCTGAAACAATCCCATGTGCTGGCCACAGTACAAGGCTTGACGCACGTTTTGGATGCGCGTCCATAACCCCCGATGCAAAATGGGGGTTAGGGCATCCAAAACGCACATCCAATCGACAGCATAGGTAATAGCGCTCATCACATGTAAATTCATGTTGATAAGGCTATTACTTATTTCCCCCCAATTCAAAAAACAAAATGTCTATTCGACATGCACATTTTAACCCGTAAATATTAATGCCTGCCCAGAGCAGGTGTTACTTCTTAAGAAGCCCAAAAAAATTACAGAAAAGCAGAAAATACTGCTTTTCTGTTCCTTTTTTCGGTGCCTCTGACTTAATATCGTTGTGATATTAAGTCGGAGAAACCAAAATAGGAGAATTAAAAAAAAAAGTGTGTCGGCAGTCAGGTTAGGAAAAGGGATGCTCAATTAACGAGCCTCCATGTTCCTAACCTGGCTGCTACCTCTCCTGGGCGCCCTCTGCCGAGGAGGCACTAGAGGTACACAATTTCCCCTAGCACCGCTTTTTTACCGCGGCACCCAATTTAAATATTAAATCGAGCACCCGGGAGAGGTGAAACAGCGTGCATTAAGGGAGCGGGCACCCAATCATGAGCACCCATTTAACGCATGCCGATATTGCATTGGCCTATAGGTCAACTGCCTTACCTTTATCTACAAGTTCATTTACACCTTCAAAACCAATTTTAACAGTTTTTTGTATCTTTTTTTGCACTGGTTTTGTCCAACCTTTAAATATGATCTGTAATCTTAAAAGTGCATGTATATTGTTAAATCTGATTACAAACTGGCACTATCATTCACAACACAGCATCTACTTATTCCATTTGGCAGTGTTTAATGACAGAATTAAGGATGTACAAGTGCAATAGCGGTCTATGCTGTCAAACTACGGTATATTTTACATTTTTTTGCAGAAACACACATACTTATAAGAATTGTATTAGTCAGATGGAAAAACATCTACATTTATGAAAATCTTATCAGACACTGCTCAACACTGGCATGGCCACCACCATCACCTCCTCAGCTCAGGATGAAACAAAATGTGCCCAGATATGGGGGACAGGTAAATCTGGATGGCTATACACAGGCTGCCCCAGAGCAGACTGAAAACAGGAATACGAGCAGCCCTGGTGCTACAGTACTTCCTCTAATCTGACTGGCCAGAGAACCTTTGCTGATAATTAAAACACATGGAAAGCACAAAATAAACGAAAATATTCTATTTCAGTATTATAAAACTCCCGAGCTGTCAGTTTACTGTTCAGATACAAGCTGTTAACATCCAAAATATACAGCTTATTTCACTTTAATTACAGTCATGGAATTCTTACGCACAATGCAAAATCCTAAGTGATCAGCCAGCCATACAGATATACAGTTACAAGGTAATGTGATTCAGCTGTACCTCTCTTGGCAAAGGCTGAATACTAAGATAAAAACTCTGGTCAAAAATATAAGGTTCTTAAAAAAAAAAAAAAGGGACCTGATTTTAAGCTTTAAAGTATAGCTTTTCAACCATGGCTAACATTTCCTGTACAAAAAGTATCTGCAAATATTTGGGACTTTCTTTGTTTGGTTAAACTTGTCTCTCCCCAAGCAGCAAAAAAATCTCAATGCAGGATCCTCTACAGGATCTCTCTCTCTCTATAAAATTAAACACATTGCTACGCAGCCGCTGAGGCTAGTGGGACAATTCCAATGCTGCTCTCTTCAGAACCAAGCATGGGGTTGCAATCTAGACGAGAGGCGGTTACTTAATATGGACTGCTTCTTGGCATGCTGGGTGGAAACGGTGAGGGCTTCCTGATGATGTACTGGCAATCACCTTATCCATTAAGTTCACGTCTTGGACCTTAGCAGCGGAAGGAAAATCTATTTCATTGGTGTGAGATGCTCTTTTCTGTGGACATTACCAAGCTTGGAAATAAAAGTCAATAAAAAATATAGATATATATCATTGGACTAACACTATGTTTCCTAACTAGCTTTTGAAAACCAAATAGGCAGGTCAGAGCAAAAAGCAGACAGGTGAAGCATATTGCAATGGTAGTAGTGAAGGAGGAGAGGGAAACTGAAGGGGGCTTGATGGCTTTGCAGAGTGATAAGAAGGTAACAGAGACAGCAGAATTATATCTGTAGGGAGTTAAAACAAACAAACAAACAGTCTTTGTTTATAGCAACTAACCCACCACTTATAAACACAACAAATAAATAAATAAATAAAGTCTGATCGTTTAATAGAAACATAAATATAGAAACATAGAAATGACGGCAGAAGAAGACCAAATGGCCCATCCAGTCTTCCCAGCAAGCTTTCGTACTTATTTTTCTCATACTTATCTTACTCTGACTGCTGAGGTCAGGGCCCTTTTTGGTAACTTTTTGGTTCTAATTTCCTTCCACCCCCACCATTGATGTAGAGAGCAGTGCTGGAGCTGCATCAATGTGAAGTATCAAGCCTAAATGGTTAGGGGTAGTAACCGCCGCAATAAGCAAGCTACTTCCATGCCTATTTGTTTACCCAGCCTGTGCAATTTAGTCCTTGTTGGTTGTTGTCTGAATATAAATCCTCTTTTCTTCATTCCCTCCGCCATGAAGCAGAGAGTAGTTGAATATGCAATGAAAGTGAAGCATCAGGCTAATTTGGCTCAGGGTAGTAACCGCCGCAAAAGCAAGCTACTCCCACGCTTATTTGTGAATGCAATTATTTTTTCCCACATTTCCTCTTGCCGTTGAAGCATAGAGCAATGTTGGAGTCACATTAACCTTGTGTATGTTTATTGAATAAGGGTAGTAGCCATCATTCCTGCAAGTGAACCCCATGCCTCTTCTCTTCATTTCATTCCATTCACATCTTCAAGACTTTATGGATCCACAGCGTTTATCCCACACCGTTTTGAAATCCTTCAAAGATTTGGTCCTCACCACTTCCTCCGGAAGGGCGTTCCAGGCTTCCACAACCCTCTCCATGAAGAAATACTTACTGACATTGGTTCTGAGTCTTCCTCCCTGGAATTTTAAGTCATGACCCCTGGGTTCTGCTGATTTTTTTCCAACGGAAAATGTTCCTGAATTGTTCAGTGGTCTGTTCCTGAAAGCTGCCTTGCTCTTCTTGTATCTGTATAGGTTAACTTTTAGTCTCTTTCACCAATGGAGCATCCCTGCGCTGTGTAATGGCTGTTAAATTAGAGGAAGAGCATGAAGAGAGGATCCTTCATTGAGATTCTTTGCTCTAATACACAAGACCTCACCTTTACACTGCCCGACTTGTGACATCGTCCGAGAACCTGTGTCCTTTTTTAGATTACCGCTTCTTTTGATCTTCTTCCCAGTTTATTATTGCATTAAAATACTCAACTAGCTCTTGAATAAAAGATCCTAATCTTATCTTCTTCTTGGAACTTGATTTATGCAAACTTGAAACTGTCAAAACTTGCCAAAATAATTAATAGTTATACAAAAGAATAATTCTCTTCATGTCATCTAAGGGAAATGGTATTCTCCACTGAGCCAAGTTGTTTTTTTTAAGATATGTTTTACATTTTTGGCCACTATATTTAAAAATAATAAACATCAAGTTGGTTTAAGTTTCATAAAGCTAAATAATTTAAGAAATTATTTGGGTGCTTATGGCCTTATATTCATTAAAGCAATACACATTGCTTTAATGAAAATGATAAAATTCCTAGTGTTAGGTCTCCATCTGCGGTGACTTGATACACTATGAAAAAGCTCTCAGTGATCAGATTCACAAAAAAGTCTTTAAATACAGGTTAAAAAGATCAAGTGCCTTCATTTCTTGAGGTCTCTAAGCTCTTGTGAGCTTGCACAAAAACAGCCTTTAAATAATTTAATGAGAAAAAGAATTATGTGCAGAGTACTAGATATTGACTTAATTTGTCTCGATAGCGATTCCCTTACAGTGCTACATAGTTTTAACCTTCATTTTAAAGCTTGAAATAATGATAGATTTGATGTGACCAAAATGGTCAACTTATCCTTCTCATAAAATAGCCTCCAGTTAGAAAGTTAACTGCGACTAAATGCATTAGGTATTTATGTTTAATCCACAACTCAGGGTGTTTTTATTTTTAAATCAAATATGTGCTAAAATAAAGTCACAGAGCTTTAATTTGCTGCAGGTTGAAGCAAGCTTATTAAGAAAGCTAGTTACCTGCCTGAACTGGTCTACTGCTGCATTTTTGTAGCTGGGTTAAATAACTATTTAGTCACAACAGTTTAATATAAAAAAAACTCTGAAAGGAAATGGTTGGAATATATATGTAATGATTACTGAAACCTACGTATAGGTAGCAATTTTCAAAAGCCCACTTACACACAAAGTGCATGTGTAGACATGTAAAACCCAGTTTTAAGTGTATAAATCCTTTTGAAAATTACTCCTCCGTGCTTTGGATTACTAGTTATTTTTCAGGCTCATTTCATCTTCTCCAATAGTTATATTATTGGCATTAACATTGTTCCACTATACTTTGACACTAAATTGTTCATGCATCTCAAAAGATGACAAAGGGTAATACCATAAAATCAGCTACACAGCAAAGCAAGAAATGATGGAGGCATTTAAATATCTCAGAGGTATCCAATGCACAGGAGGTAGATTTCTTTCAACAAAAGGAGGATCATGGGATGAGGATGAGAGGAGGCAGACTTGGGAATAAGCTCCTTCTCTGCAGAAAGGGTGGTGAGTTCAGGGCCAGCACACAGGATCGCTGAGGCAGTGGAAGGCATTGTAGAGCTGAGCAGTTGTGTGGATGGACAGATCAGATGGGCCGCATGGTCATTTTCTGCCATCATGTTTCTAAACTTCTAGGTTTAAGCAGACTAAATTTAATGCCCATTTAAGGATCAATTTGAACCATCTGGGTGGATGCCATAGCTTTATTGGACTGACACATGGAATTAGATAGGCAAATTCTGCCTTTTCCAACAAATAAAACCAAATTGTGTGGCCTGCTGTACAGGAGACCCAGCTTCAATGCTCCCCTAGGGACGCTGAAGAGAGCTGGCATCCCCATCACGTAAGAGCTGCCTCAAGATACCAGAAGGAATCGCAGTCCATGCCGCTCGGGCAGAAAACGGACTGAGACGGCTGTGCTGGAAGGGAGGGGCTTAAAAATTCCAGACAGCACAAACGAATGCTCACGGCACAGCAGCCACAGGAAGGGACGTTCCCACTGCACTGCAAGGCTGTGCCTGGAAAAATGTTTTAAAATGGGCATCCAGTTAGCTTGAAATGGCCTGCTAGTGTTCAAAATTCTGAATTCGATAATTTAAAGATTCCTATTTTCGACTTAAAGATGTTTACAAACTCCACAAATGTTTTATGTAGGATTATAGTTTGTAGGCATGTAATGAGATACCACAAGGGTCGGCAATCCCAGGCATTGGTGCCGGAGGATGGTGAAAACTCATGATGCCTGCTCAGTGCCTGAGAACACTGCCTTAAAGGAGGCACAGCATAAGAACATAAGAAAATGCCATACTGGGTCAGACCAAGGGTCCATCAAGCCCAGCATCCTGTTTCCAACAGTGGCCAATCCAGGCCATAAGAACCTGGCAAGTACCCAAAAACTAAGTCTATTCCATGTAACCATTGCTAATGGCAGTGGCTATTCTCTAAGTGAACTTAATAGCAGGTAATGGACTTCTCCTCCAAGAACTTATCCAATCCTTTTTTAAACCATCTATATTTTTAAACCATCTATATTTTATAATTTTATACATATTTATTAATTGATACAGTTGGCTAAAATGTTAATATTCTTTCTTTAATTTCCTCCCCTTTCAGATCCTAGTTATTTTTCCTTGTTTTTTGTAACTTCCTCACATCCTAAATATTGTTACAATGTTTTTATTTGTTAAGTTTCTTATTATATTTGATGTCGAATTGGGAAATGTTTCTACCATGTTACTCTCTGCAGTTATTCACATTGTTAATTGTAAACCGGGTTGATGTGATTCATATCATGAAACTCGGTATAATAAAAATAATAAATAAATAAATAAACAAACCCAGCTACACTAACTGCACTAACCACATCCTCTGGCAACAAATTCCAGAGTTTAATTGTGCGTTGAGTAAAAAAGAACTTTCTCCGATTAGTTTTAAATGTGCCCCATGCTAACTTCATGGAGTGCCCCCTAGTCTTTCTACTATCCGAAAGAGTAAATAACCGATTCACATCTACCCGTTCTAGACCTCTCATGATTTTAAACACCTCTATCATATCCCCCCTCAGTCGTCTCTTCTCCAAGCTGAAAAGTCCTAACCTCTTTAGTCTTTCCTCATAGGGGAGTTGTTCCATTCCCTTTATCATTTTGGTAGCCCTTCTCTGTACCTTCTCCATCGCAATTATATCTTTTTTGAGATGCGGCGACCAGAATTGTACACAGTATTCAAGGTGCGGTCTCACCATGGAGCGATACAGAGGCATTATGACATTTTCCGTTTTATTCATCATTCCTTTTCTAATAATTCCCAACATTCTGTTTGCTTTTTTGACTGCCACAGCACACTGCACCGACGATTTCAATGTGTTATCCACTATGACACCTAGATCTCTTTCTTGGGTTGTAGCACCTAATATGGAACCCAACATTGTGTAATTATAGCATGGGTTATTTTTCCCTATATGCATCAGCAGCCCATGCTACCCTCCCCGCAAGACCACCACCCCCATTTTCAGCAACTGGGATATGACAGAAAACCAGGTGCACTCCAGAGTCTGCATGCCTTAAAAATAAATAGCCTTTAATCCCACCAAGAGGAGAAAGAAAGCTGGACAGGGACAGAGAGAGCGAAAGAAAAAGAGATACTGTCTCCCCCCACGCCAGCTTGAGAGAAAGAGAAAGACAGGCCATGCAGGCAGAGCAAAAGCTGTGAAATAGAACCCAACCCATTTCCTCTCTCTTTTGTTGGCAACCAGATGCTGCAGGTGGGAGGCAGTACTGTGCACAAACATGCTGCTGACCTTTGAACCGCTATGAGGTCCGTATTCAGCCACTACGCGGCTCAGCTAGTTAGCCGGATAAACCTATCTGCCTAAAGTAGCCCTATATACTCAGCGATGCGGCAGCACCACCGCATGTATCTGGCTAACTTTAGGACCAGCGTACAGGCTGACCACAGTTTATCCAGCTAACTCTGAACATCGAAATTAGCCCGATAACTTATCCGGCTAACTCAGCTCCTCCCAGTTACACCTCTACAATGCCCCTGGACCTATCCAGCCAAATTTTAACCGGCTAAAAGGTTATCCAGCTAGAATTCAGTCAGATAAGTTCCTAAAAATTCATTTAAGCCGTTCAACTTCCAAATTATCCGGTTAAATGCTTCTGAATACGGACCTCTATGTATTTTATGAATACGTTATAAGCACTGTTTATCCTATGGAAGCGATATGCAAGATGCACTTATATTATTAACATTTGAATTTGTGTTCAGTAAAAAAAAAAAAAAATTGTTGCAAGACCTACAGATATATAAAAAATTATTTAACAATAACTCAATTGTTCTTGTTCATAATTAGAGTACTGTAATACCATTTTCATTTAAATTCCACATAAGTTACTTCAATATCATTGAAAACAGCTAAAATAATTTAGGTGCCAAAAAAGCAAAACAACCCTACTAAAACTTAATCTGCTTCAAGCAGTTTTCAATGAATAAGACATTTATCCTGGTGGTTTCTAATGGAACCAGGAACCTACTGTGCCCTAACACAAAGGTACTAGTCATGATTCGAGTACTAACTGATAGCTTGTTAATTTACTTAACAGAAATATAAATGTAGAGATTTAGTCAGGACATATTTAGAGTACCTAATGACCATTAAAGCAGCTCTACTTTTGGAAAACAGAATCTTATTAAGCTTTAGGCATCCACTTCATTGTTCATTCTCCAGCACTAAAATGTCTGAATTTTAAGAAAGATGGATATACAAAATAAAGCAAACAAAATGACTCCTTGACCTATTACTTCTCAGTCCTAGTAGATCAAAAATTTATAAAATGCTGAGGGGGCAGCGTTCATAACCCTTGGGGGTGGAGCTGGGAGCCTCACTAATTGCACGATGGACAATGCCACCTAGTGGCAGACTCAGGTTGCACACATACTGGATACTGGCAGGAAGCACAGGCCAATGGTCCCTGACTAAGGACTCTTGCTATACTGAGGAGAGAAAAATCCTACAAATGTAATAAAATAAGACGAAAAGCCACTGCATAGTTGAGAGTGAAGGCTCCTGGTAGCACAGCAAAGTAGAGACCTGTTCCAATTCATCAGGAAGCCTGAAGGCACAGGAGGAAACTACTGGCTTACAACTCCACCCCCCCCCCCACACACACACACACAAAAATAAAACAGAACATTTCTGAAAAGGGAAATGAATTGTGGCGAGTATATATGCCCTCAAGTTTTATTACTGGGTAGCTTCACAACCGGTTCAAGTGCGGATAACAACCTCCTCTCTCCTACCCACAATTAACCACCAACTCCCCATCCCTCTGTCACACCAACATTCATAAAGATCTTTATTGGATGGATATGACCACAGCAGAGGTCAATGCATAAAACTCGATTGCATACAACAATTCTGGTACTAAACATCATTTACTAATTACGAACATTCTCAATCCCCAGGGTGACCACGCCCTTGCCTGCTAGACTTAAATTCACCAAATGCTGTATAGGTTCATGCTGCAGCAATATAGCGCCATTGGGCGTGCAGGGCCATCAAAGCCTCGCCCCCATTTTACAACATGCTCCATAGTATCGTGCTAACACAAAGTAGTGCCCTTGGAGAACATAGGGCCATAGAAGCCTCAACTCCTCAGGTTATCATAACCTTCAGTCCTTGATCACCAACAAGGTTCTCTGCAATGCAACAAGGCCATGGTCCCTAGAAGAGCAGGGGTCAATCATTAAGCATGCCAACAGAATTTTGGGTGGTGCACAGGCCAATCCCGGCCGTCAAAGCCGAAGATTTGACAGGCAACTCATGTCACTTTCACCCACTGATGCAGAAGAGGCTGGTGGGTGGGGGCAATCCTGCTTTAAATTGAGCTTGCCAGCCCACCCTCCAGACTATGCCCCTTCCCTCTCTTGCTCTGGAGGCAGAGCACCTCATCGGTTGTGGCCTTCCCCCTTATCCGAGGTGGGTCAGCTCCTTAACTTGCATATGACACTGAGTATATGTGAGTGCAAGCGGCGAAACAGTATTACTCTTAGCAATAAATTAACTCACTAAAACAGTGAGAGGGATTCGAGTAAGAGAGATCTAGAATATCTGTTTTATTCACAGATAAGCAGTGCTTGAGAGAGAATCGGGCAAAGTATGGCCCCCAGAGGTGACAGCATGTCTCGGCTGCTTGGGGAACTCTGAGGGAATCCACCCCAGCAGAGGCAGAAGGAAGGAACACCCACTGCCCCCTCTTCCCCCAAGTATGGTCTGGGACATCAACATGGCACTTGGGTCCAAATATTTGCCTATCCAGGCTTAAAACAAGAAACCATTCTTTAATAAAATTTTCAGCTTTAAAATGACTTCGCCTATTATATTTTCTCTCCATCTTACTTCCATCTTCTCTTTGTCTATTTTACTTTTACACTTATTCTCCGTTCTCTTGAAGCAGCTGTCTTTGATCTTAATTTGTTATTTCTGGTAATTTCTTTATCCCTTACAGTCTTCCGCCTCTCTCTTTTGCCAAAGCAATTCTCCATTTCTCTCTCAACCCCTTTTCCTTCCTAATCAATTCTTTGATCTCTCTCCTCCAAAGTCTTCTTTCCTTTCTTCCTTTTTCATTCCTCCCACAATTTTCTTCCCCACAATGTTATCTCCTTTCACCCTGAACCATCCTCCTTTCCCTGCATCCCATCCTCTGCAGCCTTCTCTCTCTCTCTCTCTCTCTCTCTTTAGCCTGGATTTCTCTTTCCTCTCCCCTCCCTCCACAACTGTTTCTTATATCTTCGCTCCTTTTCCATTTTTCTCTTGTCCCAACAGTCCATCTTTCCCCTTTGAAGCTTCTCCTCTCTCTCAACTCTCTTCCTGCGGCCTCTCTCCCTTCCCGACTGCAGGTGGGTTGGCTCGATTTGGGGATGCTGTGGAGACACATTTTATAGCCCTTGGCAGAGAGGGAATTATAGTCATCACACCAGAGAAGTATGGCATCTAACAGAGGAGTGTCGCTGCAATGATGGGTGCCAGGGTCGACAGGGTTCGAACCTGCAGCTCTGGAACGTCTGGGCCATGAACCTGGCTTACCCCGTCATCTTGTTCCCTGGGAAGGTCAGACACACCCCTGCAGTTTTGCCAATTGGACTAGCATTAATAAGGCAACTGTATATAAGGAAGTTGTGTCTGCCACACCTTTGCTGGTCCAACAGCCCATCTGACATCCACTCTGCCCATTCGGCGTCAACCCCAATTTCCTAGCCTTGTTCTTGTCTAGCATCGTGATCCTGTGTTCCCACCATTGTATCCTGTTCCTGCATGCCTTCAATGTTCTGCCCTATAAAGTCTTCCTGCATCATAATTTAGTCTCCTGTTTCCTGGTTCCTCTTCCAGCCCTAGGCCCTCAGCTACTCTCCTAAATTCTGCTCCATTTCCAATCCTGGTTTTTGGCTGTGTTTCCGCTCTCAGATGCCTTGCCTCCCAGGTACACCCCTGCCAAGAAACCATAGTTCACCTTTTCACCAGTGGAGCCCATCCATGATAACGAGGCAAAAGGAAGTAGCGAGGGGATATAAAATAAGGGAAAACATACCTCTGAAGGTTCATGGCATCAGATCCCAGTGCTGATCTGGAAATCAAAGGAGCCAGCGGAAATGGCGGAGTTAAAAAAAAATCAAAACACTAAAAAACTGTGAGATCTTGGACTGATGAAGGCGTACAGAGCAGCAGGGAAATGCTACCACTGATTCAGCCGTGCAAGGCCGAATCAGAGGACAACAGGAAGTGTTGAGGGAAATGAGACTGCAGAAGAGAAACATCAAAAATGTATTTCAATTGGTGCCTTAGCACGGGTCAGAAAACTTCGTACTGGCAGATGGAATGATCTGCATGTGGAGCAGTGCTCAGAAGCTCCACATTATCTTTTACACATATTCTGCAGCTTCTCCCTTTGCAAACTCCCCTCATCCCCGTCGCACATGAACAGGTAGCCAAGCTGCCAGAAAATGGAAGCCAGCCTTTGGCACACATGCCATCATCTTGCCAGAGTGTTCTGCTGTGCTCACGGCTTCACTTATGCTCAGCAATGAGCGAGAGGAAAAGAATGCATCGCAGAAACTGAGGCATATTCTGCTCTCCATAAACAGGTTCCTTTCACCTGGTTTGGCAAGGTCGTTCCTGAACGATTGAGAACATAGCACCTTGGTATGCTACTACTTTTATTAACCGGTACAAAGAACAATAAATATAATCCTTACACTAACTATACATGGCACATTGGTGTCTTCGTCTGCTTCCTCTGTAACCGCGGCAGACATATTTAAAGGAGGAATTTATTGATTTTTCCCTGTTGGACCAATAAAAGGTAATGCAAACTCCAAAGGGTCCTCTCTCGCATTTGCACGATTCTCAACTGAAATCAATGTGCAGAGCAAACTTTTTGCATTAGACCATCCCTAGAGAAAACAACAGGTCTGCAATTTACTGTTCAAAAACTCCACTCGTTACAATACTTTCCTGCCTGCTAACTTCATCTGTCACAACTCTTACCCTTTCAAGAACGGTTAAACGAACATCAGAATAGGACAATGCACATGTAAAACCTATGCAAGAGTTAATAAGATCCACAGAAAGGGAACACCTGGACATCAAATCAATCAAGACCTTTACAGAGAGCAAGGAATAAAAGTGACACTGTTAGAGCAAACAGAAATCACTAAGACATCTTGTAGTCTTGTCTGGAAGCAATCTTAATAACTGTTCCAATGAGATACAATGTTTACTCAAACAGGAGGTTTTTTTTTTTTTTTAATTGACTTTATAAGTGGTTTTAAGAACACAGTTTTTTTTTTTTTAATAAAAGAAGTAGGAGAATAAGTGACTCACTGATTAACGTAGGACGTACAGGAAACGGTTCACTTCTTAGTCAATAGCACTGTCCCTTGTAATTTTAGATGCTACAATTGCTCAAATTGTAATAACATGACACCAGGTAAATAGTGTTTTTATATCCCAGAACAGGAAAAAGACTGAAATTAAAGAAAGGATTACTTGTCAGCCAAACTTTGCGGTACCGCATACACCGGGGAAACAAAAAGATCTTTAAGAAGCAGAGAAATGGAACATAAAAATAAATAAACTGAGAGGACAGAGAAAATCCTTAGCTAAGCACTTCAAGAACAACCAACCCTACCCGAATTTACGATGGACAGGCTCATGTATTTCGCTACTCTGAAGAAAAGCATTAAGTAGTTTATTATTTTTTTATTTTAGAAGCAAAGAATGAGAGGGCCCAGCATTTACATAATTTTGCATTATTTTTTTTCTAAGACTGAGCCTTTTTTGTTTGTTTGTTTGTTTTCCACATGTTTAATAAAGGCTCAGCATTTTACTTATTGATTTTTGTCTGAAGACTTGTATGGCTGATAGGAGTGATGTATCTCCAATTTTAGGCTCCACCCAAAACACTAAATGGAAAGCCTCAAATTTTCTGTGGCCGTGGAGGCTGTTGGCAGAGTTTTAATTGCACGAGATAGCGATCTCTTTACTTTTTAGGTTGTTATCCATGCAGTACCCAAGACGACCTTCTGTACCTGTTCAGAGCTGCCTACGTCTGTAGGATCAACTTACTGTCATATACACCAAGCGAAAAAGTGAAAAAAGCTCGATGCCATCCTATTATAAGAAAGGGTATTAACATGATTTGCTGTACATAAATGGAAAATTCTTTATATCCGACAGCAAGCTTCCCCATACATTTTTCAGTAGACGATTCCTTTGCCTCATGGTCCAATAATACTGTGTACTGACCGACTGATGCAATGCAAACCTTTTCAACGATGAGAGGAGGATATTTATTTATGGCTTGCAAGGGGGAACGTCCTAGAGTTTTCAAATAGCCACAGCTCTCCTTGGGCAACACTTGGCAGCTTACCGTAGCATGAATACTTTTTTGATTTTACACTGCTACTATAGGACTGAAGGACGTTCATTACACTGTAGCACAATAAAATATTTTTATTTCAAATTTACCTGGTGGGCTAGACATTTCATTTCTCCAGAAGCTTCAAATCAACAACTGAACTATCAAGACAGATAAACAAGCTCAAGCTAGTCAGTGTAAGACAAAAAGAAGCTAGGAAAAATGTTTACAGAAAGAAAGTCTCTGGTAAACACTAATTTCCCCCTTCCTGGGAAAAATAAAAATCAAAGCATGCTCGGGTTTTGCTCACAAACTAAGCAAAAGTATCCTGACGTGCAGTAAAGTCTATTTTTTTCTTTTAGACACTAACTGGAAATATTAAAAAAAAAAACCTGGGGGGAGAAGCAGGTTAAGGTTGGTTATAAAGCACTAATGCTTGCTTTATCTGCCCACAAAGTGTTGCTGAGATAATTACTGCTGACAGCCTTAGTCAAGGTTCATTTCACTTTTTCTGCTACTTTCCCTGACTGGAAGTTCAGCTGAGCCCCTGGGAAGCCCCGCCCCCTCACACCTGTTAGCTTGCCTCATGTTACGAGGGCCAGTTTGGACATGTCACCTCAAATTAGCATTGTGCCAGGGCGCTTACTGTGACAATTACTTATCACAGGTTCATTCATTATTTTAAAAAAAAAAAAAAGTTTCCAGTTCTACCACAAAAACAGTGTCAGAGACAGAATTAAGAGCAGTGGATTCCAGCTCCGCACAAGTTTTTATTATGACAGGGGTAGAAAATAAAATGTAAGCATGGCAGAGATTTGAAATCTATTATAATTATGAAGGAATGCCATATGCCTCTTTATCAGACAAAAAAACCAAAGATCTGGGCTGGAAGAGCTGGGGTTTTCTGTCAAGTTTGGAGTTGAATTTTCTCTGTTTGTATTTCAAAAGCTTCTCATGCTGGCTCACTTCAGGAGAACCAAGTGAAACTCACAGCGGCAGTAGATAGCTAACGGCTCGATTTATCAAAATGTCCATCCCCTCCCCGGCTCAAAATCTGGTCCTTGGGAGCTCTTACGAGGTCTCTCTCAGATGGGGCATAGAAACAGCTACCTAAGAAATTTAAAATAAAACACAACCAGCAATACTCCATTTGTGCCCTGCAATATGCAGCAACAATGAAGAAATGCCAACGACATGTCTTAAGTCTGAAATTATCATTCCAATGATCAAGGTGGAGAGAGAGTATTTAAACAATAAAGGCGAATTTTAAAAGCCCGGTGCGTGTTGGAATCCGGGGATCCGCAAAGACGTTGGGTGCATGCATGTCAACTGTATTTTTAAAACGCACCCGTATACACGGCACGCACAACTCAAACGTTTTCAAAAAGGAGCACGGCACGGGCATGGTCTGGGTTGGGTATGAGCGTTTCAGGGCCTGGCCAAGAAACTTGCGCATAAATACTTACACACCCCAGCACGACAAAGTCCCCTGCTACGCAACTTTACTTCTGCTACGGATGACGTGTACGTTATAAAATAAAAGGGTCAAGCCATTTCTGAGGAGTTTAAAGGATCTGGGGTAAATGGGGGGAATGTAGGCTATCAAACCAGGAGGGTTGGAAGACCTGGCTGTTAACTGGGCAAACCGGTGGAGGAACAGGGAAACTGCGAATGGTATGGGTGTGTGCCAATTTTAAAATCCCCCGACTGACATGGTAAAAGCGGGATTTACGTGTCCATTTAAAATTAGGTGAACGTGTGCGCACAAGTTATAAAATAGCCACATCGCTGGGCGTGGGCCGATGCCTATATGCAAATGTGCGTCTGCACGTTGGTTTTGAACGTTACCATCCCTAAACAGAAGAATCAATGGGACACACTGCCTAGATGTTTTAGATCCTATGTGAAGTACAACAGAACAGAGATAAAGTAAATAAAGTCCTAGAAGAACTGGAATGTTTAACCAAAATAGGAGCTCCAGGCTGTTTTTAGACTTTCAAGGAGCTATTGGTAGACTTAGTTAATTAACTGTCCACTGTTAAGGTCATATCCTTTTTCCTTTAAAATAGTCTTGAGTAATCACTTTTTTTCTCAATCTAGATACTCAAAACGCATGCTTCCCAATTTTGTGTTTAACATCGGAAGTTCCTCAGAATTCACTCAACTGGAGTGAATGCCCTCTTTATGACAGGGCCTATGAAGTCAGAGAATCAAACCTGGAAGCCTGTGGCTCCTCAAGATCAACATCTGAAGCTGGGCAGTCATCTGGACGAGGAACTTCTGTCATATCCAAACATGATGAACCTCGCATCAAAAGGAAGAATTTTGATTTCAAAGCATCAGTTATGACCAGTGTTTCGATAAGTGAGAATACAATTCCTGGGTTGGATTCTAGGCACATATACAGGTACTAAAACAGCTACTGACCACCAGCAAAACTCAGTATAACCTTCTGGGTCTTTGTCCTGGGGTTCGGAACCAGCTTCTAGAGATGTCTAAGCTGTCCCAAGGTAGCAGTAATAGTTCTGATGATTAGTGATGGACATCTTGTTGAAGAAGGGTGAACATCTCGAGGGTCTGCTGCAATCGAGGCAGAGCAGTTAATGCAGTGACAATAAAAATATAAAGGAAATTTCAAACTAATTTAGGGATGCTAAGAAAGAAACGAAGAAAAAACAACCAGGCAAACATAACATGGCACAAACAGCAAAAAAACCATCAAAGGTCCAGCAGAATACTCTTCCTCAGAGGAAAGGCGCTGTCCCGGACTGCCCCCCCCCCCCCCCGGAAGGCCGGCATCTATGTGCATGCCGGCCTTTACGCGCTTGGCTGGGCCTTTTTGAAAATAGGCTCTGCGCACGTAAAGGCCGGATTTTACGTGCGGGGGGGATTTAAAATCCAGCCTTTTCTCTTTAGGACTTTGTTTCTGTTGCAGCTCTCTGTTATGGAGGTTACCATTTCTTCCTCATACCACACTTGATAGGCCATGGCTGCTACTTTCTTCCTCCTGAAGGTATCAACCCCTTCCCTCCTGTAAAGAGATCTCGGGTGGGAGATCTTACAGTAGATTATCAGATTTAACCAACAACCTTATGATACAAATTCACTAGCTTAGGGAGCAGATCCAGACAGTTTCATGAGGTAGTCAGTTTATTAGCAGCATATGTGAAAACAAGGACAATACGGTACAAGTATTTCTTGTTTTTGGTTTGTTACAGTTTCAGTTTTATAGTGTAAGCATTGTTATGTAAGAAAAGCAAAAATAAATGTTATCTAAGCTTAACTTGCACTTAAAATTATACAATTGCCATCTAACTTATTACTGTAAAGTAATCTGAATCAGTGTTCTCACCCTTCAAAGAATTGCGTCAATCCAGGGTCACTCCTATAACAGGATGCAGTCTGACACCCAGGGATAGATCCGTATCCCTTTAGTGGATGACAGATAAAACCCAAAAATCCCACAGACATCTCCGTGAGGTATGACGGCAGAAAAGGATAAAAATCACTAATCACCAAATATACTTTCAGGGTAAATCTGGCAAACAGTTGCATGCACTTTAATGAGCAACTGTGCTGAGTAACATCGGTCAGTTCTAGTAACACGGCTCTCAGACCGCGAAGGAAATCAGAGGGAAAACCCTTGGAAGAAAGTTCGTTCAAGCAATGTCAGACATCAAAAATCATCTGGCATTAAAGTTCATCCCTCTGTGTAATTCAGAGTCTCTCTCTTGAATATTCAGCCCCATAAGGTTCCAACACTGATCCGCATTGGATATTGCCACCTCCTATGGACACAGGATTGGTGGGATGCTAATGATGTCATCTATGCCAATTTTCTGTTCCTTGTTCTGTGTAAACCGAAGTGGTATGCACAAGTGCATGAACTCCAGTATATAAAAGCCTTTAAATAAATAAATAAATAAATAAATAAATAAATAAATAAATGCATAGGAATATTCTCATCTGCTCATTAGAGTCCATCAGCAAAACAGGTGTTAGAACAATACTCGCTTCCTAGCTGGTCTTCAAGCTGGACACAAAGTTTTTACCAGGGACATGTTCTCAGTTTGGGTCCAACGTTTCTTCTTCTCGTTTGGGAGATGTTGACAACTCTCTGATATGAACAAATAGTCTTTGCTCCTTTGTGTGAAAAACAGTCTCATATAAAATTGCAAACATTTCACATGGCAGAAAACCTCCACTTTGCACCATCTCTAGGCCTGCACTTTGGTCAGTCTGTATGCAGTAAAAGGTCTCCAAGTTCATGATGCACATCCTGTTTAGGGTCACTGGCATCTCCCTTACACTTTTCTTCATTTAAGGCCGACTCCACCTGTCTTTTCACCACACTGAGTCCCAGTTGTCCTCTATTGTCCCTCTGATAAGACCCCCCTTCTCCTTTGCTGATCGATTTGTGGCTTTCATTCTTCCTTTAAACATCCTCTGCTTCCTTTATTCTTGGAGATTTTAACCTCCATGTTGACAATCCTTATGACTCTTGTTATGTTATATTTGTATACCGCCTCCTTCAAACAAAGGTTTTGCCTCACATTTCCTTGATTTAACTTCATTTGACTTTCAGTTATGCTCTACTGTTCCCACTCACGGATTGGCCACTGCCTTCCAACTGCTCTCTTTCAAGGCTTCACCTCTGTTGTGTCATCATCTCTCTCAGGCTTCTCTATCTCTGTTCTACTATTAGATTATAAACCCTCTAGGGATAGGGAAATACCTACAGTACCTGAATGTAATCCGCTCTGAACTACTGAAATCTAACCATTTTCATACTTAAACACCCCCTTCAATAGTCTCATCTATTCACCAACACCTTTTTTCAGAATATCCAGGCTATTTCACTTCATGTTCTTAATATCCTGCTTGTTAAAATGTTACCCAAACAATAGCACAGTTTCAAAACATACATAAAAATGCAGAAAGTAACTTAAAATTAAAATATTTACAACCTAACATAAAAACTATAAAGGTTTTACAATATGACAAATAAACCAAATAAACTAAAATTATACAAAAATAATTTCTGTCACCTTTATGCTTGGTATAATGCTCTACATGGTCCACTTAAATATTATCAAAAGCCTTGCTGAAAAAACAGGTCTTCACTGCTTTCCTGAAATTTAGGTAATTAGAGGAGGAAGAAATATCCTGTGGTAATGAATTGCAGAAAGAAGGTGCTTGATAACTGAATGTGGTCTCCTCCCCCATCCTGTAAGGCCTAGGCCTCCTCCAGAATTTTCCTGTTTTCCTATATCCAATCTGCAGATTTTCTCTGGCTAAGTTCCACGCTGACTTCATACATTTCAAATTCATGCTCATTTCCTTCTGGTCTGCTATTGCGCTTACGAAACAAGATTATAATGTCCATCTGAAGAACAGCCTTGCCTCCACCATCTCTTTGTTACACTCTTCTCCCTCAAACTGCTTCCACCTCCCCATCCCCCCTTCACTTTCTGCCCAGGCTATGGCTGACTTCTTCCATTGAAAAATTCACAGGATTAATTGCCCCCATGAGCATATAACTCCAGTCTTGCATCAATTACACTGGTTGCTAGTGAATGATAGAATTAATTTTAAAATGTTGGTCGTGCTGTTTAAGGCTTTGCATACTGAAGATTATTCATTGTCTAAATTAGTTCAACTGTATGTTAATACCGAAATTTTACGTTTGTCGGAACAAAATCTTTCAAAGGAACCAAATTTTAAGGATCATAAATATCAGGAAACACAAAATACAGCCTCTTCTATTAAAGGCCCTAAGATGTGGAATAAAACTTGTAATGGATTTGAGGAAATGGAGGAGTTGAAAGTTTTTAGGAAAATTTTAAAAAAGGATCTTTTTCAACAAGCTCATGGGGTATAATATGAAAGGCTTTAAATACCTTAAAGTCTTTGTGGTATGATAAAACTTTATGTATGTTTTACACTGTAAACCACATAGATCAACAATGTTGGATATTGAGGATTATAAATGTAATAAATAAAATTCTCCAAAATGCTGCCTCCTCTGCTCCACTTCAGTCACCTTCCTGTTCATTGTCTCTACCACACTTTCTTCCTTTCTGAAATCACAGAGGAGGAAACTGCCCATCTTCTCTCTTTCTCCAAACTCACTACATGCTCCTCTCAGTCTTCTCACAGTGCTCCTCAGTTCACTCTTCCCTCCGTTACATCTGCAATCAATCAATTGCCACTGCAACTGTTCCCTCTTCCTTTATACTTGCTGTGATCACGCCACTCCTTAAAAAAAAAAGCCCTCCGTGAACCCCACTTGTCCTATTATCCCTTCTCCCTTTCACATCCAAATCTGCTTTCTCCTCCGATGTCTTGCCTTTATTTTTTCCATTTCTTATTAACAGGAAATTTAAATATATTAGGTAATTTAACCTGACAAAAATATTATAGAAGGCACATACATACATGATTTTGTATCATCTGCAAATTTGATTACCTCACTCGTCGTGTTTCTTTCCAGATCATTTGTAGATATGTTGACGTGTACGGATCCCAGTGCAGATCCCTAGGGCACTCCACTGCCCACTCCCTTCCACTGAGAAAGTTGTCCATTTGACGCTGCTCTCTGTTCCCTGTCTTTTGGCCAGTTTGTAATCCACGAAAGGACATCGCCGACTATTCCATGATGTTTTACTTTTCCTAGAAGCCTCTCATGAGGAACTTTGTCGGGCGCCTTCTGGGGGTCCAGGTATACTACATCTCCCGGTTCACCTTTATCCACATGTTTATTGACTCCTTTGAGGGAGTGGGGCAGATTTGTGAGGCAGGACTTGCCTTGGGTAAAGCCATGCTGACTTTGTTCCATTAAACCAGGTCTTTCTATATGTTCAGCATAGTTATTTCAGATGTGGACTGTATAAATTGCAGGTGGACCTTGTGAGACTGGAAAATTGGGTGTTCAAATGGCAGATAAAATTTAATAGGGACAAGCACATAGGGAAAAATAACCCATGCTGTAGTTACACGATGTTAGGTTCCATATTAGGAGTTATCACCCCGGAAAAAGATCTAGGCTTCATAGAGGATAATACATTGACATTGTTGTTAGAACAATCTATGATGAAGGCACTGAATGGCTAAATGCCTCTATAAGATTACATACTCCCCAAAGAAATCTAAGATCAAATAATAAGGCTCTCCTATCTATTCCCTCTGTAAAATCAGCACAGTTAACGAAGGTCAGAAATAGAGCAATCTCTCTCGCAGGACCAAAGATATGGAACGTGCTACCGGACAACCTTAAAATGCAGCAAAATTGAAAAACATTAACAAAGATCTGAAAACATGGCTTTTCTGCAAAGCCTACAATGATCACAACCAGCAGAACCAGAAGGCTTAGCCAGTTCAAATTGTTTATTACTTATTTTATTTTTTACTTGTATTTTTATTTTTTGATGCACTGTAATTTGCAGATATAATTAAACTATTTTAATGTCTTACCTTTGATTTGAAGTATAACTTAATAGTTAATATCTGTCTTTTAAAGCCTTTGTTTTACTGATCTTATGTTTATTTATCATGATATCTGTAAACCGTTGTGATGGAACCTCTCTAAACAACAGTATATAAAATGTTATAAATAAATAAAATAAATAGTGGAACTGAGAAATGAAAAGAAAAAAATCTCAATTTTTAATCCCTTCATCATGCTTAAACAAATTATCATGTTCAGACAGTTTAGAGGTCAACAAAGAAAATTCACACAATTGGGATACCAAGTCAGTAGAAGATGCCTTCATTTCGGAGACCAGATCCCATACATCTCCCTAAGACACCTCTTCAGAAGGTTTCGGTAGAGGTGTTAAAACTAACTTATTACGCACAAGAACCAAACTTTCAGACAAAGCTGCTATTCCATTAGTAGTTCCTTCTGTGATAACTGTGGAGATGGCACCCACTTCTTCCAGGCTCTTCCCAGTTAGGTTCATCTTTGAACTGGCTTTGATGGTCTTCCAAAGTTCCACTCATGAAACTGGGCTCACTGCCAATGTCTTCCATCTCTCTAGGTCTTACTGGCTCTAATAAAACATCAGCTCATATCAAGAATCCCAAGGAGTCAATACCAGACATTTCCATGTAGTTGTAGAGGGAGGAGACCTTCTGTTGAAGCTAAGAGAAACCTTGAGGCTATCAACTTCCATACTGTTTGCACAGTTAGCACTAGCAGGTTTCTCTGAGATTCCAGGCTGTTTTAACTGAGAGACATTGCCTATGGGACAGACCACCGGGAAATGATCTCCGTTTCCCTTTTCCCTTAACCATGTTGACACAATCTTCGGTCGAATCTCGTCCCCCAGAGCTCCAAACATAGTGTTTGCCTGGCAGCCACCTTGACTCCAGCCTTCCACTTTGCAGGCCAATGTCTTGACTTTCTTTTATCTCAAACCATTATCGTACCATTCCAGTCTGGTTTTCATCTTCTACATGCCACAGAAACTGCTCTTGTCAAAGTCTCCTGTGATCTCTTTATGGCCAAGGCATTTCATGCAATTCTCATTCTCCATGACCTATCTGCTGCTTTTTTATACTTCTGATCACCATCTACTTCATGACATACTTTACGCTCTTAGATGTAGAGAGACTGCCCTATTTTGATTTTCTTATCGCTTCCATCATATTTTTAGTGTATCCTCTGGTGGTTCTTCCTCCATCGCTAATCATCAAGGCTCTATCCAGGGCCCTCTTTTCTCTCTACACTTTTCCCTTGGCATTCATCTCCTCCCATGGATTTCATTACCATATTTAAGCTGAGGACTTCCAGATCTACCTTTCTAAACCTAATATTTTATTAAGAATCCAATCCCAAATAGCTTACCTGACATCACTGTCTTTCAATTAGACTATGTATCACCTGCAACATGTTCTTTATGGATCGATCCCAGTAACCCATATTTCTCCACTGCAATCTATTCAAAATTCACCTGCGTGACTTATCTTCCCTTCAGCATTGCTATGATCATGTAACCCCTCTTCTTGAGAGTCTACATTGGCTCCCCATCTGCTTCCACATACAGTTCAGGCTTCTCTTACTCACCTACATTCACTCTGCAGCTCCTCATTATCTATCTTCTTCTCTTCCTTGTGAGCTCTATTCATCAAGCAAATCACTCTTATCTGTGCCCTTCTCCTCCACTCCCAACTCTGCACTTTTTACCATGTTGCACTGTAGGATTGAATAGAGTCATGCTCTCTCTTTCTGGTCATATTCAAATCCAGACTAAAAACTCACTTGTTTGAGGCTGCTCTTAAATTTTAATCATGTCTCTATAACAAATATATTTCCCATAGATAGGTTTTCAAGTATGAGCGCCTTGGCAAGAGTGTGTGGAGCAGGGACTACATCTGTATTATGCTGCGTATGTCTAGTAGCACTTTAGAAATGATTAGTAGTAGTAATAGGGTAATTTTCAACCGATAACTTTCCTGCTCACCAGTTTCTTCAATATGAACCTCAGTATTCTAGGCAAAAAGGTCACCTGCCTCTACAACCCTATAGCACTGATCTTTTTTTTTAGTCATTTTTTTTTTATAATTAGTTAAAAATCATGACTGTCGAATCCTAAGGGTTAATTTTTTAAAGTTATTTTTAAGGCATCAGGCACAACATGGCAAATAGGTGAACTACGAAGCCCCTATACGGTGACCTCATGAGATTCCCACATAAGAGCTTCCCCTTTTAAACCAGAAAAGGTCAGCTTTATTGTAATTTTCAAGAGTCAGGTAGGCTACTGCAGAGACACAGAACATATTTATATCAGAGCCTCGTAAACATTGCTCTATGTACTATTAATATTTAGGAATAGAACTTCTCATTGCAAACATGCAACCCCCTCGCCCCACCACCCCCCCACATTTGTGAATCTCAGTACATCTGTCCCCATACTGCATTTATTCCCCAAACAGTACACCTTTACAATATGGTCCTTCCAAGGGCACCACAGGAGGTTGTAATAGGCAATGAGGAATTTTCCATGGCTGTTTTCATGATACCTCAATACAGTTAATATCAATTATTACATTTACTTGCAATTTAGTTATACTTGTGGCCTGACTTGGTCCCTTCAAGGTACTAAGTATTGTTGGATTCATAGAAATGTTAAAGTTTTCAGGAAGAAAATTTTATTTTGCATATTTACAGGAAAAGATGACCTCTCTAACTTTCTATAATCTAATTATAGTATCAATCCATAGCTGTTTATTTGGTGTTTCATATTGACATCTGTAGAATTCCTCAAGTTTTTAAACATGATTATGTTTCCATCATTTAAGCCGCCTCCCATGGTTATTAAATCCAAAAAAAAAAAAAGAATTGCTTGGATTTCCCTTTGCTACTTCCGGCTGAAAACGTGTGCTCCAGCTTGAAAGGGACTCTGTAGCAGCAGCCATGTGGTTTCTGGCCCCAGCATAATTAATTCCATCTCCTGCACTTGGCAATCTCCACAGCAATAAGAACTTTATCAAGCTGGCGATGATGTGAAGTAGCGAAGCAAGCTGAAATCCCGCAGGGAGCAGACGCGAGCCCCCGCTTCTAAGCAGCAGAAAAGCGGTTATCATTTTCTGAATTACAGGAACTATAAAAGGACACTCTACTCAAGCTGCCGCTGAATGTCACCTGAAAAGCAATCAGAAAAGGGCTCTGTCTTGGCTTATCTCTGAGCTCTGTCACTACGGCAACCAGCAGAGAATAAGTATCCGCAGGTCTATGAATTGAAGAATCCCATAAAAGCCAGGGCTAAGATGGCATGTGAAGGCTCTCAAAGATTGACTGCATTAATACATTAGCAAATACTGTGAAACACTGGATAAATGTCAGCAATTATGGAAAAGGCGTCTAATAACGATATTCGTTGTCTGTCAAACCCCCGGGAGGGTTGATATGTAACTGCCACTCAAAAAAAAGCTGCCTGCGAGTCTACCTCTTACCTTACATCCGAAACCACAGCATTCAAATTTGTACTTCCGAAGTAATAAAACTGTAAAGCTGACCGTTCCTGCGCTTGTCACAACTGTCAACATAATGAACAACAATCGGGGGCAGAAAAGCTTTCCCCTGGCAATGCAAATGATCCATGCCAACCGTCTCGTCTGCTTCTTTATTAGAAATGGTAAGCGACCAAATCAAGAGGGCAGAAGCGACGCACCTGCCTGCAGAGTTTCACTACAATGACGGGACAGACACTGGTCTGAACCACGATGTGAGGCGGAAGCGCTTCCTTTCATTATGGGGGAAGCGAAAAACTGTATTAAAAGATTTTGGCCACGCTACCAATGTGTGCACGCTCTCTCACCTCCCAAGGCCTAGAAATCGAACTAAACGTCAGTACTCTTAACGAGGGCAGGGAACAAACTATGGTGGCCCTCTAACTAGGGGCCTTCATTTTCCTTAAATTTTTCCTGGAAATTTATCAGAACAAAAACAAGAGAAAAATCAGTTGAAAAAAATGTGAGCTTTTTCTGGATAGTTAAGAGTTCACGTTGGTGGACAATAGAACAATATTAAGCAGATTCTGCCCCTCAGCAGCATTCCTATCCCCTGCCTAGTGTGTCGCCTTCTCTCCCCCTCGCCCTTTTCTAGAGCTGGCTCCTAGGCTCCTCTCCTTCAGCGGCAGCTTATTGAGGCTCCTGCGCTCTGCACGGCACTGAACTTGGTGCTTGCTGAAACAGCTAAGTATGGGAGCTTGCTGGGCAGACTGGATGGGCCGATTGGTCTTTTTTCTGCCGTCATTTCTCTGTTTCTCACGTCCGCCTCTGTGCAAGGGCAGGAAGCCTGCCGGGAAGTGCTTCTGGTGGGCCTGGCCTGCTTCAAATGTTACACTGGTGGCACCAAGCAACGGGCACTTTGGTGGCCTGGGGGGAGGGGGAAGGCAGGACTTGAAATGCCACAGCAGCAGCACTGGAGAGCCAGTGCTTTCACTGGTGGTGGATCAGGATTTGAAACACTGAGGTGCTTTGGCCCATACTGGCTTCCCAGCAGCTGCAGGAGGCCTTGAGGCACTCTGGAGCTGCTCTTTAATCAGACTGAAATTAGGGTGAAAATCGGTTTAAACTGAAAACAAATTACCCTACCTATAAGCTTAACCTTCTACCTGGATCAAGAGAGCTGGCGTTTTTCTCCAGTCCTCTTCATACAAAATCCAAATTCAGGTTCTGCTGGCCTCCAACGTGCCGAGCAGGGATGGGAGAGTAAAGTACGTCATGTCTCTCCGCCGCCTGCTTCAGAGCCTTACGATCCGAGTTAAGGGCACCAGGGTCTTTTAGACTCGAGCACATCAGCGACCCCAATGGCTGCCAAGGAAGTGAGAGCGCAGAAAGGGGGAGGCAAACCATGAAGGCCCACAGCAAAGCCCCGAATCCTCCGGCACTGCAGTTTTAAGGGATAGGCTGCATCATTTTTCAGCAGAAAACAAGGAAGGCGACCATTTAATAGAATGCTCCTTGGAAAGCTTTTGACATCAGCTGGCTCTTTTCACCACACCAAGCTCTCAGGAGAAGTATAGTGACTTCATATTAAATAAACTTTTCATTTTGTCATTAGCTCTCTCAAACTCACTGATCCCAAGTTGCTAACTATTCTACTCAGGACCTCCTGCTTCAGGTTTCCCACCAAGTGATCCATCAGCATGGCAGTTTTCTCCTTTCACTTCCTGTTAGCATTGGGTGTGCCCAATATCACTTTTCTTTCTAATGCAAGGTTTCCATGGCCCAAATGGTTTTGGGTCCCCCATGGCTCAGCTGGCATGGCACCCCCCGTATATCACAGATTCCCAAAAAGACCAAGGAGGCTCCGACTTTACCTTTCCGCCCAGCCACAAGGGCTCGGAACAGATGTACAAACTACGTCCTCTGAAGCCAAACTGCATTTTGTAAGCGGGTTTGGCAATGGTCAGACCGTCGGCCCACATCCTGCAAATTCCTAGTCTCCGTGGCTCAGAACCCATGCTTGGAACTCAGCCACGGAACGGCTGAGAAGCCCTCAACGCAGGATAAGAGAGTCAGATCCCAGCGTTTTTATTGTTCATTTCCTAACAAACAAATACAAAGCACTATTCATGTACCTCTGGGTGATGGGCAGGATTTGAAAAATTCCTCCAGGACTTACCTGCCAAGGATGAAATGCACGTCATGCACTCTCACTGCATATATATAATTGCATTTTTTTTTGGGGGGGGGAGGGTAAAGAGAATGCTGGAAGTAGACAGTGTATTTCTTCCTGAGTGAGTGCACATCCCCCACCCCCATCCTTTGTAATCCTCTCTCCCCTCCCTCCACTCTCCACCTCATCCAGGTGAATTTTCTTCTCTCTTCCTCCAGTCCCCATCCCCTCTATTTCTAGGTTACTCCCTCACAGTCCTCACTCTCTCTACTCTTCCCTCCTTGCAATCCTTGCTCTCTGTCTCCTCTACTCCTTCTCCTGCACCCCTCTCTCATACTTTCCCTATGCAGGCATCTATCACCCCCCACAACCCAAGTCATTGAAGTCAAGGGATTCCCTTGTGGTTATCCTGTGGCCATACAAGTAGTTGTCATGTAGAGCAATCTAACTGTGTTTTCTGCATGCTGACATATAGGAGGCAATTTTCAAAGGCGATCCACACATAAACGTAACATACTATCATAGCAATTGTCAAAAGCCCACTTATGGGGTAAAATGCATTTACATGTATAAAACCCAATTTTACACAGGTGAATCCACCCCCCAAACGTCTGGGAACTTACCACCATGCTTATGAATTCTGACTGTTCACGGACTTACGGAAAACTCCCTGGTTCTCTTCACCCATTACTTTGCCTGGGATTAGCCCAAAGGTTTCTGCAGTGCATTCCTGCTTTGGACGGAAAGATCATATTAACTACTACTGGGAAAATGCAGGCTGCCTTCATCTGCTAAACAGAGCAGGAAGTGCACGATTCTTCAGAGCGTTTTCTGAAGGCACGGCACGTAAAAAGCCCTTTCAAAAACACGGCTCAGATTGTTCAAGCAAAAGTGAAGGCTTTGCCATCACCACTTATCAAGTGACACAGATCACAGGGTCATCATCAACTTACAACAGGAACATCATGATCTCATTCCATCACAACCAATTTCAGCCGGTTAACTACAGTCAGCTTTTTATATTTTTCAAAGCAAAAGTCTAAACTACTGGTGAGAGCAGCTGGTTGCTACATTTAAAATGCAAAATCCACAAAACCATTTTTAGAGACTGCGGCAATTGATGTTACCCCATTTCATGAGCTTGAAACATCAACTCTGCCCTATGCATTCACAAAAGCCTCAATAATGCAACCAGCACGCATTTTGTCCCCTTTTTGGTACAGGAGTTTGGCTTTCCCTCTCATATATCAATTTGCAACTATCATTAGATGTTCTTTTGGCATCAAGAATCCTGCAGCGAATACATCAAACTCTCTGCACATTTTTAGAAAAGAAAAGCAAATTCTATAACATAAAAAGGAAGTGAAATTGAAAACGCCAATTAAGAAATATTTGCTTAAAAAACACACACTGTTTTAAAAAAAGATCTCGTTCCACTTGCATTTTAATTAGCCCAGTCAACATAATTCACAGTGTTAAAATTGTTTCTACCCTCCAGAAACCAAACAAGTGTCCTTGTTGAAGTGCAGACTGAGATTTTTGCAGGCTTGTACGCTCTCTGATTCTCACAGTTGAACTGTCACAGCATGAAAACATTCCCCTACTGGCAGAGCTTTACAAACCTATTTCCCCTGTGAAAACGTGTGAAAAAAAAAAGTTATTGACAATTCATACAGTATCCCGTACTTCATTAGAGTAAAACTGCAAGTTGAGAGAATATTTTAACTCTGAGGGGAGACGAGGCAACAATGTTTTAAATGACTGTTGACTTCGCTGAGCTGCCTTATAATGCCAGAAACCCGAAGTCCTATCAGGTTCAGAAGAGACTCAAGATTATACAGGAATCCAATTATGGAAAGTCTATTTAGTTGTCCAGCATGCTAAGCCAGATGCTAATGAGAACAGCACCCACAAAATCTCCTGCGACGCTGTGAGATGTTTCTTGTGCTGTGTACGAGATAAACGAGAAAAAAAAAACAATCACAGCCCAACCAAGTCACTTTTTAACTATTACTTTATAAATTTAATCCAGTCAAATGTAATTCCTCAACTTTGGAAGGTGGATAAAATGTAATAACTGCAGGCCCTCCCCAGAGGAGATTTTCAGGCTTACGGTAAAACTTGGTAGAAGTCAATCTTTGTCAGGCCTGGGCTCCTCTGATCACACTCTCTCCCCACTGCCCTTCCCTTCCTCCTCTTAGCCTGCTCTCTCCTGGACCCCTATCTGGGAGACCAACCACCAGTCCCAGGAAGCTTCAGAGCTCTCTACCTGCAAGTCAAGTCTTGAATCGCACCGGTTTAAACTGCTTTTCCCATAAAGGCATTTTGTTTTCCTCAACTACATTTTTGCACCCGATTGCCCCTCATTAATGCTGTGAGGTGCCCTAGACTAGGGCACCGAATAAACAATATAAATTAAAAAAAGAAAAGAAAAATGTAACACACAAGATTTTCCTGAAAAAAACCTGCCTACTCCATCCCTCCTCATAATATTCTGCAAAGAAAGCCGTTCCAATCCTGGATGCTCCATCCGAGTTTCGTTGTGGTGATTTGATTATCCCCTATGTCATTCCAAGGCAGAAACCTGGGTGTGATTGTTGATTCTGAACACTCAATGAAGCCACATAACAGGTCCATTATTACATTTTTTTTTTTTTTTTAATTAAGATCTGTCTGTTGAAGGCTTAAGACCTTATTTCAATTTGTAGATTTTCGATCCGTTTTACAGGCCCTTTTATTGCCTAGCATAGGTTATTGCAATTCCTTGCTGCTCGTTTTGCCTGCGTCTTCCTTGAAAGCTCTCCAAATTCTACAAAATTCAGCAGCCCATTTGCTTACTGGTACCAGTCAATACCAACACATCACACTGGTACTAAGAGCTCTTCATTGGCTTCCAGTTGAATGGCAGATGAAATACGAGATGGCGATGCTCATACATAAACTGATCACTTGGATTGAGGCCTTTTTACATATTTACATTTCTGGACGTTCTGTATGTTCAGCAGATAAAATTCGGTTGGAAATTCCCTCATATAGAACCATACAACTGGTTGAATCTCAATTGCTGGCCCTACATTTTGGAACACGTTAGCTAAGCAGCTGCGATTATCTGATAACACCTTTTTTATTTTTGTGTTAACATTTTTATTGGTATTAAACATGAAAAATACACAGTAATGACCTTTTTTAAGAAAGCTTTAAAAACATTCCTCTTTAGAATACCATTTGGAGTCAGACAATGTGCACGGCTTTTGTAGTTCTGACTTGAGCAGGCAGAATATCCTCTGAGCAACCTTTACTGTTTCATATATCTTATTTTTTGATGTTTTATATATTTTATTGTCTTTATTCATTGATTTTATGCCTTGACTGTATTTCAGTGTATTTAATTTTAAATTATGAATGTTTTTGTTGTAATCTGCCATGATCATATATATATTAATAAAGGAAGTATACACTTTTAATCAATACTTAACATTAGTGCTCTTGTTCTATTTCTCATCATGTATGAGATTTTCTTTTTATATTAACAGGTAAGAAATGTAAATTATATTATTGTCTAATATCTATTGGCATATATATATATATATATATATATATATATATAAGTTTTTATTTTTTTTTTTAACAGGATCAAGAATTTATACAATCCAAGCAAAGCAGCCTTGAAAAAAAATGTTAATGCAGAAAAAGATAAAACAAAACCATTGTATCAGTCCACAATATAGTCAGGACCAAGAGTACAATAAAACATACCATACCATATAACAAGAGTAAAAGCAAAATACTAAACAACAGCCAGTTTAATACTTACAGAGCTCCCAAACAATTTCATCCCCATGATAAAATGTAGAAAACATCAACACTATCATTAAAAAGCCAAAACTTAGGACAGCTGCTTACTCGCTTGATCCAGCCCAAGGGAGACTGCCACAGGCAGCAGCTGGCCACCCAACGCTCCTACCACCTGACTTGGGGCCTTAAAATACAATGAGCAGAAGCATACCACTGCTAGCATGCCCCTCATGTCCCTTTTTCTACTGTTTTCTCCTTGAGAAATGAGAAGAAAGAGAAAAGGCAAGATACATTTTCCATCATCGAGCTTGACTCCCATACAAGGTCCAATGGATCAACATGTTATTAGATCCAACTCACCACTGCAGGGGAACCAGATTACAGAATTGGATAATAAGTCTACGAGTCCAGAGGTAAGATCTCCTCCACCTATTCCTCAGGGCTTTTTTCCTAATGGAACTATTGTTTCAATGCCTTTGTTATCTGCTGAGGCACATGTTCATGTTTCTAGGGAGAAGTCACCATTGTCTTCAAATAAGGTGGTTTCTTCACCACATCTTCTTGCCTCTCCCTTGCTTTAGGAGGACCTCACTGTGCTATTCCTGTTCCTGCACTGCCACCTTCTCCTGGAGATAGAGGCGCTGTGGATATATCAGCTGAACCTTCTGAAATCTCTCTGAAAAATATCTGGAGAATTGTTTCACACATAGAAACATCAGTATCTAACTCTGACTCACAGTTATGTCAATTCTCAATGGGAGCGTCAAAGTTGATAAAAGTGGACAATAGGTTGGGTTTCATAGAGACTAATTTAGAATCTCAATCTGGTGTGATTTCAAATATTCAATCCTCATTACTATCAGGAATTAACGACAGTTTATCTCCATTATAAATGTGAGTTACTGGAAAATAGATTAAGATCTAAGAATCCTCGCTTGCTGAACTTTCCAAAGACTCGTTGGATGTCAGGTCTTGATCTTGAGGTTTTTCAAAAGTATGCTGTTGAGGTTTTGCAATTTGCTACTGATAAGTCTTTTTCTCTTTCTAACTGATATTATATATCTGATATAAGGAGAGTTACAGAAGTTTCAGAAGGGGCCACAGATGTTTCTCTCCCCCCCCCCCCCCCCCCGATAGCACTGATGTTTCTCTTTTTACAGACCTCAAATGATTTTTCCACAAGACAACTTTAGTAGTCTCCTTTGTTTCAGACAGCGATAAAGATATTTTCTTCCAGCAATACTTTAAATATAAAGGATCGTTATTTTATGGTCACACTGTACAAGTATTTCCCGATGTTTCTAGAGAAATGAAGGTTAAAAGGAAACATTTTCTTCAGTTTAAACCATGTGTGTTCACAATGGGAGCTTGTTTCTACTTAAAATGTCCATGTCGTTGTTTAGTGGAATATCAAGGGAACAAATTAATTTTTCTTGAGCCATCACATTTGGAAACCTTTATAGTCGATAAATCTGCTTGACATCTCACTTTTTCCTTAATTATATGGATAAACAGTCGGTCCCCTCTGATACGGACTTGTTCTAGTCAGATGTGTATGTAAATATGTATGAATATTTCTTTGGTTATTTCTGATTTTCTTTGTTTTATATCATGTAATTGATTAAAATTTAATAAAAATTAAACTGAAAAAAAAAAACCCCCAGGACTTCACATCCTAGGATCACTCTGACCTCAGACTTGTCTCTCGAAAGTTTACAACTGTGCAGGATAAAATAAAATTTAAAAAACAGATCATCTTGAAAAACTATAAAACATTTACAAGGGACCTGGAGCCTGAAAAGAAGCCCCCAGGAGCACCACTTGGTCATGCAATTTCAAAAAAAGATTTTCCTTCTCATCTAAGAGCCCGTGCACACTTCAGGAAATAAGCAGTCTGCCTGCAATGTTGGTCCAATTCATGGACGACATACATTTTACTCCCAAGAAAAAGGACACCTCTATTTGTAAAAAAGCATTTCAGAATCCAGGCCTGATCCATCTCACGGACAAAGGAGGCCAACAGAATACCCCTAAGACCCTACAGTCCCACGCTGCAATGATGCAAGAAAACTGGTCATATCTAAGCTATAATAGCTGACCAGTTCCTCATCCACCTGTGCAGTCTCACTACTTTGCCCACCGGCAGCTGGAAACACCACGGCTGAAGTTAGTAATGCTATTTTGAGAATTTCTGAACTCTCCAATAAAAACCTAAGTAATAAGTCATGAGGTGGAATGATAGGTAGCTTAGGAAATTTAATAGACTGAAGAATATAAGAACATAGGAAATACCATGCTGTGTCAGACCAAGGTCCATCGAGCCCAGCGTCCTATTTTTGACAGTCACCAGACCAGGTCACAAATACACAGCAGATGCCTTAAAGTACACCTATTTTTTGTTACTCACTCCCATGGATAGCAATAGTTTTCTTTAGTCTACCTGGCTGCTAATGATTTACACACTTTCCTTTAAAGAATTTGTCGAAACCTCTTTTAAAACCCCGCTATGCTTGTCGCACTGACCATATCCTCTGGCAATAGATTCCACTGCTTGACAGGGCGCCAAGTGAAAAAGTACTTTCTACGATTTATTTTAAATCTGTTGGCTGATAGTTTCATAATGTGTCCCCTTGTTTTAATATCATTTGAAAGGGTAAATAACTGTCCACAATTTATCTGCTCCACCCTACTCATGATTTTATAAACTTCTATCATGTCTCCTCTCAGCCAGCAATTTTCCAGGCTGAAAAGTCCTAACCTGCGTAGCCTCTTATCATAAGGGGAGCAGTTCTATTGCCTATATCATTTTTGTCGCCCTCTCATGCACCTTTCCTAGTTCCGCTATGCCTTTTTTTGAGATGGGGTGACCAGAATTGCACATAATACTCAAGGTGCAGTCACACCAAGAATTGATACAGAGGCAATATCATATTTTCCATTTTATTCTCCATTCCTTTTTGGATCATTCCTAACATTTTATTTGCCTTTTTTGACTGCTGCTGCACATTGATTTGAGGATTTCAATACATTGTCCACGAAGACTCCAATGTCCTTTTTCTGGGTGGTGACTCCCAATGCAGAAACAAGCATTATCTGATGGTAGGATTATTTTTGCCTATGTGCATCACTTTGCATTTTTCCACATTAAATTTCAGCTGCCATTCAGTTGTCCAATCTCTTAGTTTTACAAGGTCCTCCTGCAGTTCTTCACAATTCACTGCTATTTTAACAACTTTGAATAATTGTGTCATCTACAAATTTGATCACCTCACCTATTGTTTCTTTTCCAAATCACTTAAAGAACATAAGAACATAAGAAATTGTCATGCTGGGTCAGACCAAGGGTCCATCAAGCCCAGCATCCTATTTCCAACAGTGGCCAATCCAGGCCACAAGTACCTGGCAATTACTCAAACACCAAGAAGATCCCAAGCTACTGATGCAATTAATAGCAGTGGCTATTCCCTAAGTAAACTTAATTAATAGCCGTTAATGGACTTCTCCTCCAAGAACTTATCCAAACCTTTTCTGAACCCAGCTATACTAACTGCACTAACCACATCCTCTGGCAACAAATTCCAGAGCTTAATTGTGCGTTGAATGAAAAATAGTTTTCTCCGATTAGTCTTAAATGTGCTACTTGCTAACTTCATGGAATGCCCCCCCTAGTCCTTCTATTATCCGAAAGTGTAAATAAACGATTCACATCGACTCATTCAAGACCTCTCATGATCTTAAAGACCACTACCATATCCCCCCTCAGCCATCTCTTCTCCAAGCTGAACAGACCTAACCTCTTCAGCCTTTCCTCATAGGGGAGCTTTTCCATCCCTTTAATCATTTTGGTTGCCCTTCTCTGTATCTTCTCCATTGCAACTATATCTTTTTTGTGATGCGGTGACCAGCATTGTATACAGTATTCAAGGTGCGGTCTCACCATGGAGCGATATAGAGGCATTATGACATTTTCCATTTTATTAACCATTCCCTTCCTAATAATTCCTAACATTCTATTTGCTTTTTTGACTGTTGCAGCACACTGAGCCGATGATTTTAAAGTATTATCCACTATGATGCCTAGATCTTTTTCCTGGGTGGTAGTTCCTAATATGGAACCTAACATCGTGTAACTATAGCAAGGGTTATTTTTCCCTATGTGCAACACTTTGCACTTGTCCACATTAAATTTCACCTGCCATTTGGATGCCCAATCTTCCAGTCTTGCAAGGTCCTCCTGTAATGTATCACAATCCATTTGTGATTTAACTACTCTGAATATCTCACTCGTCATATTCCTTTCCAGATCATTTATATATATATTGAAAAGCAATGGTCCAAGTACAGATCCCTGAGGCACTCCACTATTTACCCTTTTCCACTGAGAAAATTGACCATTTAATCCTACTGTTTCCTGTCTTTTAACCAGTTTGTAATCCACGAAAGGACATCACCTCCTATCCCATGACTTTTTAGTTTTCTTAGAAGCCTCTCATAAGGGACTTTGTCAAACACCTTCTGAAAATCCAAATACACTACATCTACCGGTTCACCTTTATCCACATGATTAATAACTCCTTCAAAAAAATGAAGCAGATTTGTTAGGCAAGACTTCCCTTGGGTAAATCCATGTTGACTGTGTTCCATGAATGCATTAAACAAAACCAGATCCCAATACTGATTGTTGTGTGATATTTGGTGGCATGGCAGCACTGCTGAATATACCTGGCTATCTTAAAGTTAGCTGGATAAGTATATCCGGCTATCTTTAGGACAGTCCTATAGCATAACCAGAGTTAGCCACATTAAGTTAAGCGGCTAACTCCGAATATCGGCTAACTACGCTCCTCCCAGAAACGCTTCCTGCCCACCTTCAATTTATGCGGCTTTTGAATATTGACGCACAGAGCATAGGTGGAGTAAGAGATCACACATAATCCAACAATCCAAAGACAAAAAAAATGGGTGAATAAATATTAACTGTTCAGTCTTTAAATACTCCAAAAAGACAGGTAAGGATTCAAAGACACTGGCTGTTTATTTAAAGATAATTCAAATTAGTACAGTCCCCCAAGATGGCTGGGTTTTACTGGTGGGGCTGCAGTGGGAGGGACCCAGGAAAGACTTTCAAAAATGGAGCAAGTCTAGGAATAGCCACAGCAGTTCAGCGTCGCCGACATAGCAACTTAAAGACGGTGAGAATGACTCGAATCAATAGAAAGACCGTAGCAAAAATGGAGGAGTAATCCATAGAGTAATTCCTCTATGGGAATGCAATGATGCTGTGCATTCCTTGTCTCACTATTTTTACAAATCTTTGCATACGATGTCTCCAGAATGCAAAATACAAAGAGGTTTGTTTGATGAGTTTTATGTATTTATGATTAGGAAGGTCATTTTGTAAATGGTGATCTATTTTTGGAATCTGACGGTATTTAAGAAATACAAATAAATAAAATAAATACATAGATAGCAGATCACTTCTGTTGACAAGAAAACACCATGAGGAACAGAACTAGCCCTGCAGTAGTCTGGGGCAATCGTTCAAAGGGAATCTTATGGGATCGCACCCCTTAATGCCACAAGTCTGATTTTGGTCCCCATCATCATTCTCTGTTGGCAGTTTATAAACAACCAGTGAAGGAAATTTAAAAATATATTTAAAATAATGTTGGCTTTAGACTTTCTGTAGGTCCTGGGTTTATTTTTTAAGAAGGAAAATGAAAACTCAATTAGTGAAAAGGGCTGGTTTAAAAGGAATTAATCCCAGAACTCTCCAATTAGATAATGCTGAGATGATCTGACTGATGTTATTTCATAAAAAGGAACACCAGTTTCATATCCTTTAAGCCTACCTGCGGATATGACAGATTTACTACTGCAAAATAGTAATACAATTAAAACATAGAAAAGCCTTAACAAGTATAAATACCAGATAGGGAGAACCCTACTCCACACTGAATAAAAAACCGTAAAAGCCATGACATTCCCAGCAAGGAGTAGGATATTCCCAACTAAATAACATATGCACACAAGAAGGCTCTAGACACAAATATTGAATGAAATAAAGTATAACAATGGCTCCATTAATATTACACAAACTTAAAATATTTCCTAGCTCAGGTACCCAAGCCCTCTTAAATTACATAATTATATCCCAAGAATGTCCATTCTGCCCCACTTTGAGAATAGGAGATAGAGTGGGATGAGGATAAGCCACATTTTGGGACACACATCAAGGAATCACCTCTAGATCAGATAAGGTCCTGGGTCCTTCTGGGAGGCAGTATTGATTGGGCATTACACGGCAGCCCCACTCCCACCCCAGCCTCACCACGGCCTTGGCAGGAGACCACCATATCAGGAACAGGTAGACCCAGGAGACAAACAGATCCTAGCCATGCGTGTGAAGTCTTAGTACAGATATCTCTGTCTCTCCCCTCAACTAAACCCACCAGACTCAGGCAATACTCCTGCCCCCAATGCTGCGATCACTGACGACGGAAAATAAGCAACAGTACAATGAACATTACTCGCACCTTTAAAGTGAGATGACTTACTAGACAATTGAATCCGTCTATGTTGTTACACTGCACCCACATAAGCAGAACATTAAGTGAGGTGAATGGGTTTCAGCAATCCTGAAAGCAGGAAAGCAGCCAGGTTGTGCCTCCTCATGAGCCCTCACGCTACCCTGTTTACCCCCCTTTCTTCCTCATCAATTTAAACTGGGGGAATGGTCCCCCTGAAAGTCAGATATGAGCGATGTCTGGGCACCTTTTCTCCCCTTCCATTCAGGCTCCCTGAGGCAGGGAGCGGGAGAAACAGCTCCATCTGCCCAGCACTGTGGTCTACGGAGGGGGTGGGGGCCAGTGCTGCCATGAGGCCACAAGGCCATCATCTCAGAGGCAGCGATTCCCTTGCCAACCTGTAGCATGGTTTCCCCACTCTCTCCTCCTCCCTCAATGCAAGGGAGTATCATCACCACCTGGAACAGGCTTTTGAAAATCGCCCGCCTGACAAGCAAGTAGAAGTGCACATGTAGGACCGCCATATGTGTATCTTTATCCACAACAACAAGAGGCATCCCCAGGGACAGGAGTAGGGAGGGGGTTTGGGACCACGCGAATACTTTGGCATTTTCAAAAAAATGTTTGTACTTAGTGTTTTTCCCCGCAAAACTATCCGCGCACGTTTGTAGCTGTTAACGTCTGCAGGAAGTTTTCCTGTGCAACAACGCTTTGAAAATTTGTGTAAGATAGCCAGAGACTTTGCATCAATGTGGGCAGTTACAAAATTACCCTCCCAATAAAGAATGTGTCATATCAAAGAGACACCCCTAGAAAGATTCAACAGTCCTAACTCACATGCCTGCACCAAGCACAGGCTAGAGGTATCGGAGGACGAGCGACGCGCCCTGCCGTGTACAGGACCCAGGATCCATTGCCAGAGCGAGCCTCTGCTCCCTGGGACGGACAGAGACGCTGAAGAGGCAGCGACCGCAGCCCCCCGGGAGGGAAGGAGTCCCAGCTGTCAGGCAATGGAGGCATCTAATGGGAGGCCTGGTTATGTGGCTCCCTGCGATGACCAGGTCAAGTGTGTTGGAAGGAGGGAACTCCAGGAATCGTGAATGAAAGCTCATGGTGTCACAGCCCAGCAGATGCTGGAAGACACTAAAGTTTATACCCGGTTCTAAAATTACCTCCATCGGGGTGGTCTGTAACATTGGACCAAAGGTTGTTTGTCTTGTGGTGTTCGGATTCCCCTTAAGCAGACGGAAGTAAAACGAATGCTGCCCCTAAAGCTGTATCAGATGGCTGGGGATCCCGGCGTCCATGTTTTGAACATGAAATCCATTACCTTTCTGTAAGTAATATAATGGGAACTGTTTACACAGCTGCCACGCCTCGGCTGCAGCACATTCAGGCAGGGAGCTACCCAGGGCTCTCTGGCTCATCAGTCCCGGAGCCCATTAGATGGGAAAAGTGTCTTACCTGCAAAGTCCGTTGTGAAAACAAACCTGGACAAGTTTAGCTATTTTTGACAACCAAAAAGACACAAGAACATTTTGGTAGGTTTGTTTTTCAGGAAAGGGGCTCAAATCCTCACTCATCACAGCACTTGACCTTACTGTGGAGTGGTTTGCGCGATAAGGGCCGGCACCAGAAATCTTGCAAGCACTGTAGGAGCCTGTACATTACAGCTTAGGAGTCCCCCTATCTGTGACACCTTATTACAAGAAGGAAAAATGAGAGTTACTGCAGAAAGTTAGTAAAATTCCTCTTCTAAAAAAAAAAAAAAAAAAGATAAAAAAAACAACCAAAGCACACACCACAAATCTGAGGGTAAAAAAAGGACTCGGTGCCAAGAAAACAGTAGGTGCTATGTATTTCTTTCTCCTCATTGCCTTGATTGTAACTCTGCCTAATCTGGACACATGTGGCTCTGAGCTTTACCTTCACTTTAAAACCAAAGTAAATTCTAATTCCTCCTTGCTGTTAGGTAAAAGCTGTCTCTCTCATTCTCCGGTACACGCACGATTTGCTTTTTCATGCACCCAGCTTAAACCAGGATTACTTTCCTGTATATTTTGGAGTGCCCGATTTGCCCTATTCTTCCTCATCTCTGGTGTAAACATTTAAACAATAAAAGCAGTGACGTCCTCTGCTGCATGAAGTGCAACAGAGCAATGGAGACTTTCCCAAGTAGCAAGAGCGTGTGTTGGTGCCACCCGGCTTTCACATCTCTCCCGCGGCACTGCTTGCTAGGTTTATACAGTAATTGATGCGTGTATTCCCTGTAGACGGTGTCAAAAAATATGGGAGAAGCACTGTGGGAAGGCTGACGTTTTGGCAGAAAGTTGAAAGTGCACAGTACACATTATTGAAAACAGCTTGAAAATACACTCAACAAATACAAATGGATAACTTTGGTGACTGAGAATTCTGCCTTTCCAGTACATATTAATCTGGAAAGCTCCGGGGACAGGTTTGAATTGGTCCTACGTTCCATCTTCATTGGACTAAATCCTTTATCCAACACTTCTCGTGCATATTATTCACTGTCTAAACAGAAGTACAGGACGTGTCTTAGGAGAGCTGACAAACTGACAGTTGCATCTTTATAGACACTATTTCAGTATTTACAGAACGCCATCCCTGCCTTCATTAAACAGACACTAAAGCTTGGTAAATGCATATATCTATTTTATGTTTGTCAGCTTTAAGTCTTCAATCCCACACTAAAATGATACATGCATGCTCCACCTCATTCACATTCATTTAACTCGTTAACAGGAAACCCATTCTCAGGGCATTTCAAAATGAAAATTGCTGACAAAAAGCAAATATCGTCTTCCCCATTCATGCCATCATCAAATAATCTGTGGATAATTGTCTAATTACTTCACTGATTTTCTAACGCTATTTTCACTGTACAGAACGGACACAAGATTGGCCACCATTTTATCTATCAAGACATTAGGCAGTGTGAAGTAAATGATGGATGACAATTAACAGCAATAGCTGAAGTAACTGCCGGATAATCTTGATATATCACAAGTCTTTGGGTGTGGAGGAATACATTCAGTGAAAGGGTAGAAATAGAGCATGCAGTCTAGAATATAAAATACTTCCAGAGCTCAGGAAAGAACGAAGAGCCATAAAACCTGGATAGCACGTACGAGAGCACCAGAGTGCTCTGATCATAAAACATAATTATTATATCACGAGTCAGTCTAAAGATCAAAAACAGATACAGAATTAAAAACCCACAGTTTGCCTACATACTTGGATAAGTTTGGATGTCTACCGGCTCTTTGTGCAGGTCATCTAACCAACAGTTCCCTAGGTTGGAACTGATGGATGAAGGCCACATTCCCTCTTTGTGGACTTCAAGTTCTAGTTCTTTTCTTAAATCAAGGAAAGTCATTGAGATTGCCACTGTAGATGGGCCTATGAGCACCTGCTGACTCACATTAACTAAATTTACCTACTTGTGTATCACAGTAGTCACTTAAGACATTAAGTGGGAAAAGCAACTTCTACCTGGACTGCATTCTGATATTTAAAAAAATATAAAGCATGATGTCCCTGCAAACAGGCTGGTCCAGTGGTTCAGGCTGCAACAAAGTGACATGGGGAATCTGGATTTGGATCCCCCCCATCGCTTGGAACTGGTCCAGACTGGGCATGTCACAGAGGTGGTGTGGGAGGGGGTAAAGGTCACTACTGGGGTGCCCCCCCCCCTCGGCTTATATGTGGTGCTGAGGGCTGGGCTGGCAAACATATCCTGTCAAACACCACCTCCTCCCCAGCATGTATAGTTAGAAATTCAATTATTACTCACAGACTCATCCCTGGCAGTAGGCGGCCAACCTTCCCACAACTGATGGCGAACGGGGATACTTGTAAGATCATATACATTTCGTTTTACCTGTAAGAAAGAAAACAGTTAATTTAAAAATATGTTTTTACAAAGTACTCCGAAGCATGTAGTGAACGAAAATGAATCGGTGGATGTGACTGGCCGGTTCATCCAGCTTGCGTCTACCACCTATCAGGATATAAACTTGGGACATGCGAGTCCAATTCAGGACCATAATCCATTTCTGCCAGCATTTTCACATTATCTTTAAGACAACTCCCAAACACTTTGAAAGAAAGAAAGAAAATACACAATCCCACCATTCTGCTTTCGGATTTACAGAATGAGGATCATACATTCATGGTGACCTCCTCCTTTTTCTTTATGCAAAAGCCCAAAATAAAAGGTGACCTGCTCACAATGTCGCACAACCCAGAAGCCCTTGTCACCATTGGTTACAAATCCCATGCTCATGACCCTATATGTGAAGGCACTGATTTACTGAGAACAAAACAGAAGGTTTGTAAACCTCTAGTGCTAACCAGCGTAACCTGTACCGGGGTCCTTCTAACCCCGTTTTGAAATCAGCACTGAACAGGTTCACCATCCGGAGCTGCTGAATGTAAATTTCATTAAATCTTTCAAAAAATGAAGATGGCAAAGCCTCTTTTCTCTGCAATATGTGGCAAAATCAAAGACAAAGACTGAAGACACTTTAATTTATAAATCACTAAGCTACATAATTAGGAAAATGTTAAGACCCGTGCGTGAACGCACACGTATGGGTTTGCCAGCGCGCACACACGGATGCAGCGCCTTATAGAACAGACTATATGTGCCTACCCGTGCACATGACTTTATATTGACAGCACAAATGCCGACTCGAGTGGCTAAGGGGGGGAATTTTAGTGGCTACAGGCGCCGACGCAATTACGAGTTTCCCCAGTTAAGGAGAGGACTTCCTAAACCCCCCCTAGCTGACTTGCCTCCCTTTTACCCCCGACCCTTAAAACCCTGCTGACTGCCTAGTTTTTATTTTATTACCTACAAGCTGTCCACAGCAGAAATAAACTTACATGGTAGGGGACCCCGACGCCCGCTTGTGTGCGTAAATACTTACAGACTCTGCTCCCCCAACTCCCCGCCCCCTTTTTGGACTTTTTATTTTGTGCGCGTACCAGGAATTATGCACGGACTTGCGCGGCTTTTAAAATCTGTGCGGTGCTTGCCGAGTCACGTGCATATCTCCCTGCTTTGGCACACGCAGTGCTTTTAAAATCCGCCAGAATATTAACAACAGAAATTAATATAAAATAAAATAGAACATAAAACATTAAACAGAATAAATCTGAAGGCCTTGATAATCCACAAACAGGTCTGGCTGTGGAGCTGCAGCGGCCAGAGAAGCAGCCCAGGCTGCTGCACGGCCCATCCTATAGCAGAAGCAGCAGCCCAGAGTGGCTGAAAATGAGGCCCTGGCCGGCGTGTGTGTGTGTGTGTGTGAGTGAGAGAGAAAGCGCCTTCTCGTCTGCATGTGTGTGTGAGAGAGCACCTTCTCGTCTGCATGTGTGTATGTGTGTGTGAGAGAGCGCCTTCTCATCTGCATGTGTGTGTGAGAGAGCGCCTTCTCGTCTGCATGCGTGTATGTGTGTGTGAGAGAGCGCCTTCTCGTCTGCATGTGTGTGTGAGAGAGCGCCTTCTCGTCTGCATGCATGTATGTGTGTGTGAGAGAGCACCTTCTCGTCTGCATGTGTGTGCGCAAGCATGTGGGGAATGTTTTAGGTAATGAACATGTGTAAGTGTGTCAGTGTGAGAGAGAGAAAGCATAAAGTTTGTGTAACCACCCTCCCCCCAATTCACAACGTTCCCAGGGTGACTAACCATGAAAAGATCCCAAACCATGGGGGACCTGAAAGCAAATAATTCCAGTTTGGAAGATTTTAGAGCACACATGAAAGAGAAGAATGGAGCTTTAAAAAATTTCAAAGCTGAATACTTCTTTGGCAGCCAAAATTAAAACCAAACTAATAATTGCAAGTTTTAAGAGCACTATGAAACATAATAATAAAGCACTGGCACTAGCTCTGAGTGCAGAAATGTTGATGTCTCAGAAGTTAGCAACTGAGAAAATGTTTCTTCAGAAATACACGAACATACTACATTTTCAAAATTCCCTGCTTCATGAAAACTTAAATATTGTGAATAAAACCCTTAAGGAAATGCATACATCTACAAATACCAAATTCACAGCTATTAAAATCAGAAGCTCTATTGAGAACTGTCCAGATATTCTTTCATTGACAAATAACCAAAGAAGCTGTGAAACAGTGAAGGGTCTTGGAATGATGATCAAGTCTACTCTGGTTCTTGGAGTCATTAGATTGTGGGAAAAATATTCAAGAGATGAATGAAATATCCCAGACAGAAGACTAGGTCAATGCTATAAATAAAGAAGGTTGGTTATGTCTGGAACAAAGTTTGAACAATTACTTAGTGACTGACCTACTTAACATCCAGCCTTCAGGGACAGATTACAAAATCATGGGATGATTGTAAAAATCTGAACTATTATGTAACACAAAGGAAAAAATGTTCAGCGATGTCTAGGTCAAGCATTCGATCTCTCACAGTGGATTCCCTTAAGACATTCTAATCAAGAGCAAGTAAAGACAGTAACTATGAACAAGACTGAGGATTCTTGGGTTAGCATGATATTGGATTTTAAGCCTTCCTTGCTGGACACTGCTATTCAACCAACTTAAACACCTGTAGCCTGAAGAAACTGTATGCAATACTGAAATGGATTTAACAGCTAGTAAGCTAGGTACAATAGTTACAGTGGCATCAAAGGCCAAAACTAAAGGCAAAAAAGCCCAAACTGGTGAAACATCAAAATGTGATGGAAGAGTTCTGAGGAAAATGAAATACTCAACTTCCGACAAGTAGCGTTCTGAGAAGACTAAAACCAATCTGAAAAAAATAACTTGATTTTCATACAGAAGACAACCATCGTTTTAAAACAAAATCTAAGCCTAATGAATCAGTAAACTAAACATTACAAAAGGACAGTGAACAAAATACAGAACATTCAGAATATAGTTATGAAGAGAAAGATTGCAGAAGAACACACGTGGTTAGTGTAACCCATCCAACTGAACAAGAACAAAATGAGTATTTTAAGGGGTAACCAACAAAAGATTCAGTAATTGACCATCATCAAAACATGGATGATTGATCTGAAAATCCAGGCTTATCAAACTACGATATCCCATTAGACAGTTACAATTTTCAAAGTTTATCCTGTAGTAAAACCAGTCAAATCCCATTACTTGAAAACTTACAGGAGGATATTTCCAGTATAATGGAAAAGAAAAATAAAAAGCAAACAAGCAGACCTCAAATTTCTTCAGAAACAAGAAAAATCAGTGGATAGTAAAGGAAATATGCTAAATTCAGAAAGCTTTAAAAATCTTGAAATAAGCACATATAACTGAGTGCCTGAATAAACAAAAGAGTAAAACTGGGCTTGTTCCAGTGAGAATGAACTTTGTGTTCAGAACATTGCATGTGATGAATTTTCAGTTATTCAGGAAGTTGTTAAAAAGAAGCAGTCCTCATTGGTCAGCATCAACAACGTATCTGCAAAACATCAAAGGGATACTTGAATTGAAGACGATCCGGTCTTCTCTAGAACACCTGTTTTGGAAGATGTTGCACAACCTTTAAAAGAATTTAATTTTGACAATGAACCAGACCCCATTTTGAAACCAGTATCTGTAGTACCAATTTTGAAAGGTAGCCTTTCAAAACCTAAAAGGGGACCTTACTTTGTATATACACCAAGCCTTTCTATGGAACCTGTTTTGGAAGATGATGTTGCAAAATCAAAAACTAAGTCTAGTTTCTGCTGAGCTTCTTCCAAACAAGAACACTATATGAAGGGGTGGCATGGGTGTGAGCCCTTTGTGCTGCAGTGTAGTTGACGCAGCTCATAGGTGAACCTACAAGGCCTATGCCAGCAGCTGGCAAATGCACACTGTAGTGGGGCAGGCTGGAGCTTCACCTATACCAGCAGTCTCCCTTGCAGGTTGAGCCCTTTGGTCCAGATGGCCAGAGGGTCTTCGATGGGTCCCTAGGGCGGTAGCTAGAGCAAGAGTCCAATGGCATAGCAGGGTCAGGGCAGGCAGCAGACAAGGATGGTCAGGTCTAGGCAAGGGGTCAGATCCAGACAATTACTTAATTGTGGCCAGATCTGGAAGTCAGGCCCAGCGGCGGATTCCCGATGAAGACCGGCCCGGGGATTCGCCACCCAGGCCGGCCTAGGAAATACCACGTGGTCTGCCGAGCACGGCTCTGTCACGGCCGCGCTCGGCAGACCACGTGACTAGCGCGACCGGCCCACTGGGGGTTGCCCGATCCTCCGATAGGCCAATCCGCCCCTGGGTCAGGCCAAAGGTGGAGGACAACATATGGAAGCCACTGGATGAGATGGGCAATACAAGGCAATGCTGAACAAGGAAGGTAGGACGAGACAAGGCTAGATGAAGCAAGACTGTAGCGGCAAGGCAGGATGAAGAATCAGGAAACAAGACACAGGAACCAGGAAATCAAACTAAGGCATGAGACCTGTTGCTGAGGCCAGGTAATGCTGCAAAGCCCTTGCTTAAATAGGCTGGTCAGAGGGCGCTGCTCAGTGTTTCCCACCACGAGGCCTACATAATGCATGAGGGAGTGATGGCTGGTGGCTTTTGGGGCAGAGAACTGCACACTGACTGCGGAACAGGTCCAGCCACGTTCGGGATGAGTGAAGTGGCTCACAGGGCCTTCCCATGAGCTGCCGAATGTAACACACTGAAGTCGAGGACAAACTATCCAGAGACAAAAGTGTAGATAAAGAATGGATTAGATCTTTAAATAAGACAGTTGAATGAACTGATTGATGCAAGGTTGTACTTCCAAAGCAAGAAAAACAAAGACTCTTGTTCTTCCAGAAGAATGTACAGATTTTATTTATTTTTATTTTTAATTTTTATATACCGACATTCTTACATCCAATGTAAATCATACAGATGATAACCAAAAATATACTGAGTCTGATCGGGGTGATTCAGATAAATCTGTGCTGTGAATATAAAATTAGAACAGGGTTTTGAGTAATGCAATCCTATGTATATATATTATTACCAATCCTCTTGTTATTTCATAGCTTAAGATTTGTTAGTTGCTCTATATTCTTCCGCTCTGTCTGACTCTTGTTACAATTACTAGTATTCGCCCACTCCCCCACCCATGTTTATTGTATTTTCCATCTTTCAGTTCTAATGTAAACCGGCATGACGTTGCACACTAATGTCGGTATATAAAAGTTTCAAATAAATAAATAAATGTGATAATAAACACTGAGCCCAGTGAATTTGGATATATTGACATGGAAAACGCAGATATTATTGAATTATCAGCTATGTCCAGTAATAAGTCATCCTGTAATCTGATAAAGCATTTAACGGAGAGTACGACAGCCTTACAACCATAACAGTGTAGACCCCTCTCCTGTGTTGATGAGCTTAAATACTGCTAGGAAACAAGAATCTCATGGAAATGAGTTGAAAAAAAGCAGACTCTCTTACCAAGGATCTCACTCACATGGCAAATACTCCAGGAACAATGTATTTATTTATTAGCATTTTTTAATCGCTTCACCATAAGCAAAGCACTACAAGATTTGACACAGTTTTGGTGTTATTACTGCCTCCCCTGAAACCCGGATAGAGACAGAAGATGATCATGCACAAAGAGGACAGAGACAGCATGCCCCTGTTAAGTACAAAGAATCACATTCAGGAAAAGTGTTGTGACATGGAGACAAATTCACAAGCACCAAACTCCTGAGCTCACCAATTTAGAAAGAAAAAAAAGAGAGAGAGGGGAAGTTAGGAAAAAGGCCAAAGCAGAAAATGAATTGTTCTTTTACTGAGCCCGGCTATAGAACGAGCAGCAAGTTTCTACTTGGGCAATCGTCTCGGAGGTAAGGATTCTAACATAGGTCTTGGCATGCTACATAACTGAGTTTGGCTAAAATCTTTTAATTTGCTTTGTATAAAAGTGTTAATGTCTGAACATTAGAGAAAAGTGTATTTTTTTTATTAAATTGCAATTTGTTCTCAAATAAAATATTTTGCTTTTCATGAAAAATAAAAATAGAATAAAACCAATGACAAAACAATTAAACCAGGACCAATTAACCAGTAAATACTATTTGCAACAGCCTAAATATCTCCAGTATTAAACTGAGGCAAGGTTACAAATGCCTGCCTGGTGTTTAAGGCTAGCTGGCAAACGCTTTCTGATAAGTCATCATACATAACTGTTCTGGCAATGCCTTCCACGATATAGGACCGGCAACTAAATATTAAACAGAATTGAACCATTATGGGACGGAGAGGGCTGGGGGGGTGGGGAGGGCTGGTTAAGATTTTAAAGGCTGCAAAATTAAAATCTATCGAAACAATTGGTGGGAGGAGGGAAGGCAGATAACGGAAAAATGTTAACGTGGGCGCTGGCTGGAATGGGTAATTTTGCCTTTTGCCATTACTTTTGTTTCATAGCCTGAATGGCTTTTCTTTTCTTAACCCCCGCTCTATCCCATTATTTGTGGGCTAAGTGAAAATGTACATTGTTATTTTTTCCTCTTTTTTTCTATGTATTTTCTTGTTTATTAGTATTGGAAGATATGCTTCTATTTCTGTTTCAAGCGTATGCTTGTATAATTGGAACTTGTAAATAAAAACTTTAAAAAAAATCTTATCCTTTACTCTTCTGATATTCACTACCAGATTTTCCTCACAATTGGAAATGTATCTGTTTTACTGATGACACCCTGCCCCTTTGTATTCTTTGATTCCCCTCTCTGAAATATGCTGCAGGGGTGATTAACACCATTTGGGTGGCCAAATATTGGCCAAGCAAGTCAAGAATGTTTGCAAGAACTAGGAGGCACTCCATGAAGTTAGCAAGTAGCACATTTAAGACTAATCGGAGAAAATTCTCTCTCACTCAATGCACAATTAAGTTCTGGAATTCATTGCCAGAGGATGTGGTTACAGCAGTTAATGTAGTTGGGTTTAAAAAAGGTTTGGATAGGTTCCTGGCGGAGAAGTCCATATACTGCAGTTAATCAATAAGTAATAGCCATTGCTTGTTACCAGCATTAGTAGCCTGGGTTCTATTTCATGTTTGGGTACTTGCCAGGTACTTGTGGCCTGGATTGGTCACTGTTGCAAACAGGATACTGGGCTTTGATGGACCTGTGGTCTGACCCAGTATGGCATCTCTTATGTTCTTATGCCTACGAACTCCTCTTCTTGCCTAGCCTCCGTACCACCCAGCCTTGCCTTCCCCTTCATTCTGTCCTTGCATCTGCTCCCTGGCCCTGCTTTTCCCTCGGCCCTGCCAGACATAGTTTCTGTTCTCTGCTTTGTCCTCTCCCTTTCCTTGCCCTTTGGACCAATCTCCCTTGCTTGACCTTGGTTGAACGCTGCCTGTCCCGACCTCTGCATGGATTCCATCTGTGCCCGAACGCCGTCTCCCCGGCCTTCCGCCTGAAACCAACTTTGCTTGTACGCTGCCTGCCCTAACACTTGGCTTGCCACTGGAGCTCCTCCACTCAGCAGGATCTCGCTGAGTGGAGGGCCTGCCAGCCCTCAAACCCAAGAGCTCAACTTGCGGGGAAAGGGGTTGGTAAAGGTAAAGCCCAGTTCTTGCACCCAAGTGCATCCGCCTAGTAAGAGCATGGGCCTAGTTGGTTCGCCTACTAGGCAGAGTCAATCTCACCTCAGTACTAAATGGCTCATCGACTGACGTACGGTAAGAAGTACAGAACTGGTTCTAACTGCAACTATAATCTTCCATCACCTGCACATCTCTGCAATTTTGGGGGTTTTTTTTTGCCCAAATACTGTTACACTGTATTTGGGCAATGAAAATTATTTTCAGATACTGGTATATTAAAGACAGAATCCTATGGTACTGTATTTCAGGATTTCATTTTTAATGACTCAAACAAAAAATGAAAGCTCCTACCAAATATTTCAAGAATTTATACCAAAGAAAAAGGCAAGGTAAATGTATGAAGAGGTAGCCTAGATTTTGGAGGTACTGCTGCTTTAATTACTGCATTCTGTATTGCATTACAATCCACCATGAGCAAACACACGCAAGTCCTCTGAAATGAGACAGGGAAATATGAGCAATGGAAAAAGCTGGGAATTCAATCTGTTTTTCTCACTCCATCCTTTACACCTGTGAAACACCAAGGGCTGGACAGTCCCTTTGATTTCATCTGTGTAATGAGGGCTAAAGGCCTGGAGATTAGCGCCAATCCCCACTTAATTTGAGCACGCAGATTTCTTCCAGTGTTTGTTGACAGCAGGCCAACCCACAAAGCAGTATGTATTTCAGAGTCATATCAGTGTTAACAGTTAACATTACCCAGCCGCAAGGCATCATGTCCCATCCAAAACAGAACTATACTCGTTAGTGCTCGTTTTAATATTCGTTTAAGATGCCATTAAAAAAACGAACAAAAAAAAAAAAGAAATATACTGAGTCAGTAGCCTTTTAAAATATAGTTTCCAGGCCATGAGAGTTTACACAAACTTAAAAGCAAGCATTATGCACAACTACATGATGACAGTTAAAGCAATCCACCGATCAATCCTTGTGTTCTAAACCTTAAAGCCATATGCTGAAATGAACAGTATTTGCCTGCATTCATTAACTCGTCTGCAACTCCACTGATTTCAATAACATTCCACTGCTATTCTAAGCTTGAAAGGCATGGCCTTGTTATAGTGTTATGTTGGTATAAAGCACAATGCCAGACTGATGTGCTGAACAAAATGTGATCAAAGTTGAAGCAATTTTAACCGCTGCACAAGTATTCTACCACATTATTCTACCAGATGGACATCTGTTGCGCAACTTGTCACAGAATAAACTCGTTATTCTAGGAAGACCATGCCTGGGAGGCTACCATGCACAGTATCTTAGGCATTGTTTGATGAAACCAACAGCTGGAGCTAACTCCGGGAGACTCTTTTGAAGAGAAGCTTGATCTATTTTGCTCCAAGCTAAAACTGTTTTTCAACAATTCTGCTATTTGGGGCTGAAACAAAGTGTATGCACCTTATATCTTCATCAAAAACTCCAATTAGAAAGGACAAGTCAAAGATATCTGGAGTCTGAACAACGTGCTATGAATTCTGCTACCCAGTCCTTGGCTTTAGCTTGGCAGAGCTTTCTTCCTAGAAAAACTAGCTCTGCAACTAAGATGAGTTGGTGTCTGAGTACATCAGCGGTTAAATCCAGTTCTACGACAAGCCTCTCACCCAGGGGCCCTTACTGACCCTGAAAAGAGTGGGAGCAGAAGCCCCAGATTCATTCCATCAAGGTCCGCTTCTCTAAGCTTGCTATTTTTGCAACTTTAACTTGGGGAATTCTTCCCCAGAAATCACATCCCGTTGCAATAGGTCAACCTTGTGTCATCTATTCTCCGGCCAGGAAAATATTAGTAGGGCTGCCAAGAAGCAGAAGCATGGCCATTACAAACATAGGAAAAGAAATGCCTGTTTATACCAAGTGACAGACCTCCTTTCCAGATGTGTCTGAAATATATTTCGTTGGTGTAGGTGCACTGTCTTTCAGTTTTATAGAGGGAAGGTAACCTTCAAACCGGTGCGTGGGCACGTGTGTGCAATCGTCAGCCTGCGTCTAGGGACGCAGCTATTTTATAAACTTGCATGCATGTTATAAAACAGCCTGGCCATGGGCACGTGTGCGCCAAATTTTAAGTGGGCTCGCGCATGAGCACCCAAATCCTGCGTCTACTGCGTAAGTCGGGGGATTTTAAAAGGGGTGCACGCCGAAGCTATTCCAAGTTCCTCAGTTCGCCCAATTAAGAGCTAGTTTAATAGCCTTCACTCCCCCCACTTAGCCAGTTAAAAGCCCGCAGATCTGCCTATTTATCTTTAGCAGAAGAAACGTTACACGGCAGGGGGTCTTGGCGTGCACCGGACAGCAGAGGTATTTACGAGCCCATCTCGGGTTCATGCCTGAAACACCCATGCCCTGCCCAGACCATGCTCCGTCCCTTTTTGAACATTTTCAAGATGTGCACACTCCGGGAGATACACGCACATCTTGGCGACTTTTAAAATCTACTCAACGTGCGCAAGCCCATCATATTCACGCATCAGGCTTTTAAAATTCACCTTTTAATTATAGAGCATAAAAACAATTTTCTATCCAGTAAAGAGAACATTTTCAACATTACTTTCTTTGAAGCAGATAATCACAGATGTAACATTTCAAGAGCGTTTTCACTTTTCTCTCTCTATAAAGTTTTCCTTCTTCGAAAAGCTCCCTTTCTAGTGTAACTACCGTCCCTCTGTTAAACAGGCTTGTCCAGTCGAGACTCGTTCTCAGGCCTTTCCCATTATGGGACCACTGCCATGTGAACTGAGGCATATTATGGACATTAAAAGCTGAATTTTAAAAGTCCTGTGTGCACAGAATCGGGGAGATGTGTGTGGTTAGGCCACGCGTGCACAAATTTTCGCAGGCCCGCGCATATCTTCCAGAATGCGCATTGGAAGGGCTACCTGATAAAGGGGTGGGCCAGGACAGCACCATTAGGTGCTGAAGCACGCATTGGGATCCCACCGGCCCGTGCAACCTGCTGCTGCTCCAGAAAGCAGGTAAATTGTAAAACAAAAAAAAAATAAAAAAGAAGGATAGTTAGTGGGGTTTTAGGGGTCGGGGCTAGTAGGTTAGGTAGGGAGGGAATAGGGCCTATCGCGATGCTGCGTGCATCTACTGAAATCCCGGGCACTCACGCACGCTGATATAAAATTGCGTGTGTGGGTGGTGGATTTTATAACATGCGGGCTTCAACACAATGTTATAAAACCACCTAGTCCATGTGTGCACGCCAGCAACCGTGCGCATATGGATGCGCGCGCGCAGGTTCGAATGTCACCGTCTAAGGATTTCAGAAAACAATTAAAGGCCTTTTTGTTTCAGAAGGTTTTTGTACATTTATGAATATAAGGCAAAGTGTTTTTTTCTTTTACGATTTTATTCTATTATACTTTTTTGCAGGTTTCATTGTTTTTGTATTGTTTTTTTATGCTTCGATTCAAACAAATTCAGAGATTTTGGACTCAGAAGATGTGTGGTGCTGTTTTTTCCTGAAGCAAACAGTGAAATGCTGGCCAACGTCTTACGTGTTCAGAAGAATTCCTTCTAAGATAAGTTTTTATTATATACAGATTGTTTTTAAAGTGTCTTTTGATTACTAAAGTGTGCTGGGAGATTTCTTTTTACAATCAATGACTGAAAAGACATGTATGCTTTAACTGCTTGTCAGTAGTGGCATATTCAAGTATCTGAGGTCTTTTCCTCCCATGAATCCAATTTATCTCAGTACTGACAAAGCTTTGAAGTGAAGAAGTTTTGTGTGTGGAATTATATTTATGTTACAATGTAAACGGCTTAGTACAACTGGTTTGCTTATGGAGTCTAAAAGACAATCAAACAAGTAAAATAAATATCAGCCATTTTTTCATATGAAGGCTGTTTGGAAGGCAGGGGGTTCAATCTAAAGCAGTGCAATTTTAAAATGCTGGTACACTGCAGCTACGCAGCCATCTTTGGTCTTCTGAGGCATCAACCAAAGCATTTCCTCGCAGAAAAAGTGGTGGATGCATGAAATAGCCGCCCAGTGGATGTGATGGAAGCAAATCCAAGAAAAAATGGGACAAACACAGGAAATGCCCATTTGTAGCAAAATGAAGGAGATGCCCAAGCTCAGGTAATCTCTGTGGCAGAAAGGGCAAATGTACAATTACACAATCCCTGCAGTCATTGTCTGCCATTATTTTATTAAGAACATAAGAACATGCCATGCTGGGTCAGACCAAGGGTCCATCAAGCCCAGCATCCTGTTTCCAACAGAGGCCAAACCAGGCCACAAGAACCTCGAAATCACCCAAACACGAAGATCATCTCATGCTAAGTAAACTTGATTAATAGCTGTTAGTGGACTTCTCCTCCAAGAACTTATCCAAACCTTTTTTGAACCCAGCTATACTAACTGCACTAACCACATCCTCTGGCAACAAATTCCAGAGCTTTATTGTGTGTTGCGTGAAAAAGAATTTTCTCCAATTAGTCTTAAATGTGCTACTTGCTAACTTCATAGAATGCCCCCTAGTCCTTCTATTATTCGAAAGTGTAAATAACCGAGTCACATCTACTCATTCAAGACCTCTCATGATCTTAAAGACCTCTATCATATCCCCCCTCAGCCGTCTCTTCTCCAAGCTGAACAGCCCTAACCGCTTTAGCCTTTCCTCATAGGGGAGCTGTTCCATCCCCTTTATCATTTTGGTTGCCCTTCTCTATCACAACTATATCTTTGAGATACGGTGACCAGAATTGTACACAGTATTCCAGGTGCGGTCTCACCATGGAGTGATACAGAGGCATTATGACATTTTCCGTTTTATTAACCATTCCCTTCCTAATAATTCCCAACAATCTGTTTGCTTTTTTGACTGCTGCAGCACACTGAGCCAACGATTTTAAAGTATTGTCCACTATGATAATACTGATCTGCAGGTATTCAGTCTTCACTCATACCTCACTATCCTAGCAAGCAGGTATCATCACCTGGGATAGATGAGCTCTGAAATAACCTTAAGAACATAAGAAGTGCCATGCCATGTTTGAACAAAGATCCGTCAAGCTCAGCATGCTGTCTCCAACAGAGACCAAGCCAGATCCCAAAAGTTGACCCATTTCTTGTTGCCTTTGCCCAGGGATACGTGTTGGCTTTCCCCGAGTTTACCTGGCTTTTTCCCAAAAAACTTGTCCAAACCCCTTTTAAACTCATCTATGCTAGCTGGCGTGACCATATTCTCTGGCAACAAAGTCCATAGGGTAATTGTGTGTTACGTGAAAAAAAAATATATATTTTTGCCAATTTGTTTTAAATCTGCTACCTGCTAGTTTCATGGAGCGTCTTCGACTGAAGGAGTAAATAATTGCTCCCTAATTGTTCCCTGTTTGGCCTTTCTTCATAAAAGAGTCATTATATTCCCTTTCCCCACCAACATCTGACTTGACCAACTAAGAATCACAAAAATTAAACAAGATGGTCTGAGTGCAGATCTGTGTTATGGCAGTCACACAATATAATATACAATTAAGGAAAAAATGATATGGACTAGAGTTGGGCAGAAACACTAGAGAATTTGTGCCAGATGGCTAACACTGCTGAAATTCTGGTAGGATAGGAGAGTTCAAACACATATCTGGGGACAAGATTCATGCCAGAGGACTTGAGAGAAGCAAACATGTAGCCAATATGAAAAGGGGACGCATATTAAGGCAGAAAATTATAGGCCCATCCATCTGGACTGAGACCAAGGAAAATATTAGAATCTATAATTAAGCAAAAATTAACCAACCATCCATAGACAAGTGAAATTATGTTAGAGGTATACAATGGGTTTATGGAAAACAAACCAGCCTAATTTTCAAGATTATTAGAACAAAGGCAACAATTAGATGCTTTACAAAGTCCAGGTAAATGGTATTTTGAGACTAGACATTACCAATGACTGTAGCAATGTATAAAGACAAAATAAGTATTTTAGACACTTGAAAGGATGATGAACAAATGATTTCAGTAAGTCTAAATAAAAAAAAAAAAAGAACAACCCTAGTAATACTGAGTATCATTTTATGTGAATTAATTGCAGATAATTGCCATATTTTAGCTGCAATCTGCTTTTATGGAAATATAAAACCGGACTATCATACTAGGGATGCTTACAAAATGTGGTCATGAAAACCTTCATATCCTAAGATACTGGCAAAATGTTATCTTCCAAATCACCTGACAGTACGCTTGACGGAGCACCAGCCTTCAGTTTGTTTCCCACTTCAGTGACAGAAAGCTACAGTTTTCGGTATCTATTACTTAGCAAATGTGTTTTTAAAAGTTCCATTAAGGAATATTCTCAATGTAAAAGTAGCAACTTTTCTCAGTTCTTGAAGCAAAAGTAAAATAAACTGAACTTGTAAGTAGAGACCCACAGAAAGCTAAGATGTAATAAATCAACAGAAAAGGAGAGGGGGCAGTCAGAAGAGAATTAGTGGCAAGAGGTGAGGGCAGAGAGGCACAGAAGGAAAGCAGAAACCACAAAAGCTAAACAACGAAAGAGACAATATGCAGAAGGGCACAGAACGGTAGAAGAAAAATTGGATAAACATAGAAAGGACGGCAGAAAATGACCAAATGATCCATCCAGCGTGTCCAGCAAGCTTATGCTAATATCTGCCACGCAGGTTACCCCCATGCCTATCGATTTTCCAGTCCGTAGAAGTCAGGGCCTTCGTTAAAACTATGAAGTGGGTATAAAAAAAACCAGTTGTGGCCCTAGCAGACACTGCCAGTGCAAAATAATTAAAGGAGTTTCAGAAGGACATGAGCTCAGCAAGGAAAAGAAAGATAAAAAGGCGCTAAATAATACGAAAGCTGAGAAAGGAGCTACAGTATATGTAAGAAAGTAAACCAGAGACCACATGTGGTAATAGATTACAAGAAGCTAAAAGATGAAATGGGCCAGAAAAGCAGATCAGCTCAGAATCTATTGGAGCATTTCATGCGGAGCCCCTGGGCACTTCCTGGTCGCTTCCTCTCCTCTCAGCTTTTGTTGCCTGGAATCCTAATCTCAAAGGAAACCTGCAACAGACTTAAGAGGTCAGAACTGAAAGGTCTGAAAACACAGCTAATAAAAATCTAATTTCTAAATTTCTGAAAAGCTGTCCAGTGATAAAATATGTGGGCTACAGCCAAGCCTAGAGCATGGTCACAAGCCTTACGTGTTTCACGGGAACAGACAAAGAAAAAGTCCTGGAACAGCAAGACTAACCTAATTACTGGGAGGCCAACTTCTCGATAGCAATTATGGGGTATATGTTCAATAATATGTGAATGTCTTACAATTGCTAGAAAGACACACAGATGAATTTTCAAAGGAGTTACGCATGTAAAATATTATTGTAGCAATTTTCAAAAGCCACTTACACACATAATGTGCACTTATGCAGGTAAATCCTATGGACAATTCAATGGCATATACTGTAGCAATTTTCAAAAGCCCACTTACACGGGTAAATTGAATTTGCACATGTAAAACCCAGTTTTAAGCTTTTGGAAATCAGGCTCTTAATGTTTTCGAATTTGAAAGTCACTGGGCATAAATACAGTTACCACAAATTTTGCCATCTCCCCCAAGAATTAATTATTTTTTCCAAAACAGTTTCCAGTTGGTGTTCTACCAAATAACTGGACTTTATATTATTTTTTCTCAGGTGCCAACTAAACACACACGAAGACTCTTAGGTACATCAGTATTTTGACGATAATCAAAAGAAAGCTGCATCCTCCAAGGTAGTGCCCATGCTTTGGATAGTAAGAGATTGAGCATTCATCTGAAAAATAACCCACCTAATTCCAAAAGAGAAGGATAATTATGATACCAAATGAGAGGCTGTAAGAGCTCACGCACTATTAGTGTGATGTTTTCACTAGTTTTCCACAAACAGAAAAAAAAATTATCTGCAAGTCGGCCTATCATTTGTGGAGCCAACCAGTTAGATCTAGAAGGCAAGTGTGAGAATTACAGGCACAGCAATACATTCTGGTTCACAGGAAGGTCTCCAATAGTTTTAGCTTGGCAGGTCTCAAATTATTTTATGCCAACTAACACGCTGAAGAAAATATTTGCAACATATGGTTTATAGCTTTAGAATTCCTAAAGCAATATACATTTCAAGCAACGAACTTTTGAGTGTCAAACTATGGTATAAATGTAAAAAAAATAAGGGAACCAATGGTTAGGGTTGCTTCTATGAAATTTTAGTTGTGTGCAGGGAAAGCAGGGCAGGGGAAGGTAAGCATAGTGAGGAATATACCACTAGCCTTTTTCCTTCCTGAGATCAGCACTCAAATCAGAATTACTCTTGCAAATGAAGACATTTCGGCAGCCCTTAAAAGATGAGTCACGCAAAATTTCCGACTACTAGTGCGGAGTCTTGCATGTACTTCAGGACATTGTGAATCTCTAGTTATAGTCCCAAACTGAAGCTTAATGAATCTTCATTTCATTTCGAATTCCTGAAACTAGTCTTTAGTTCACTATCCCTTTATCAAAGAGTGTCCCTATTTTATTTGAATTGCTGTTCTCACTGCGTTGCCAGATAATGGCGTTGCATGGTCACAAGGAGCCCAGCTGTATTATTTATTGGGGCATCTGAAGTGCAAAGCTGCAAATCCTCACTCTATGGCCCATTGGTCAGACTGAATGAACTTGGAAGAGACCTATCTGGCGCAGCTGAATTGAAGAAACGTGCCCAGATATCGTAAGACCCCATTCAAGCTTTACAAAAGGCTAAACTGTTCTATCTCTTTTGTGCAAGGGAAAAAAAAAAACACAAAAAAGGAGAGAGGAAAGGATCCTAACCTAACAGCTCGCTCTCTTTTATAAAGACAACTCTTTCAAACCACATTCCTGAAGGAAATCTGATTGAACCGAATCACTCACCTGTTTACACAGTATAAAGAAATAACCTGAATAGGAGATGGGTAAGGAACTTGATGAACACTTTTTAATGCTCAAGCTTAATATTTTTATGCACACAATGCAATAGTAAATCATACACAAGGGAAACAGACAATTTTTTTTTGAGTCGTTCTTTAAATTTAGGCTTCTTAGATGAATTTATGATATTGGATTTTTTGATCATGGCAACTGTGGGGTAGAAACTACATTTTGAAAAGCAATCATAAAGGTCTAAAAATATGAAAAAAAAAGGAGCCAAGTAGAGTAACCATCAGTACCAACTCAACATTAGTCTCTGAATATGCAGGTCTCATTTTATGTCATGCCCGGTCTTCAAGGAGAGTAACACTAACCTGGAAACCCCATAAAAGCAAGAGTGCCACCTCTCGTTATATTAGCTGGCTGTGAAATTTTGGCAATATATATTTGGACAGTTCAATTAAAATAAAGCATTTCCTTTATTTCTGGACTAAAGAAGCAAGAAACTCTGCAGAAACCCATGAAATGAAGATTTTCCTAGTTCCTAATTCAGTAGTTTTCAACTCTTATCCTTGAAGGCTCTAAAAACACCTGCTTTTAAGGCTGTTTGCAATGAATATTCATCTGCATATTTAAGTTACTGTGGAAATCAGAACCATAGTTGGGAACTCTTATCCTAGTTTAATTTTAACAGTGTAGATGAACGCATTTTCTAGTAGAGTGCAATCAAATCTATTTCTGTACTTTGTTGCACATCGTGAAAGGAGACTGTCAACTATGATAACAAGTATTCTATTACTGAAGAAGCGCTCTTATAGATTGGATCATTATCAAGGATTGAGGACCCCTTTCATAAGCATTCAGTTGCGACACAGAGTGGAGATGCAGTTTCAGGCTGTCAATCAGAGATGAAAAACTGTTCCTAATTTGCTGTAAAATACTGACAGTTGCCAAAGCAAACCGTAACTGTTTCAGTTACGATTCATGTCTTCTTGACAACCTAAAGCCAAAGAGCTGCCAAGGTCAAACGTACTTTGATGATTCTTGTCGTGCTCTATCAGTCTGTTACAAAGCAAAACAAGCAAGGTAAAGAGGTAGAAGATGAGATTAAAATTCCATCTAAATTCACGGAGTTGGAGTTGTCTCCCCTCCCCCTTAAAGTAGAGGTCAGGTTACAAACTCCTTTTAAAAGGCTCTGAAACTATTAGAAGCCCAGCTTTAACCAGGTGCATTTAAGGTCTTTAGATTTCACAATATAAATTTGCGCTGTAGGACAACAGCAACATTTGCCATAATAATTCCTTAGACCTACTAAATAAAAAAATAAATAAATCATGGCTAACTATTAATAAATTAGCATTTTCTAAAAGCTCAAGCTCCCTTTCCAAAGCATGTGCTTTGTTCATCTCTCAACCTTCTAAATATATCAGCCAACCTCTGAACTTCTCCCCATCTTCAACAATGATCAGTTCATTCCATTTCATATCCTTTGCACTGCTTATGACCACACAACCTGTTCATATCTTATCTAAGCATTAAAAAAATTAATATAAATGTAAACCATTTTACATTTATAATTTTCTCTGTATGACGTTTCACAAATCCTCTGTAAAAAAAAGCAAAACAAAAGAAACCCTAAATTATTTACTAATTACATCTTACACTTAGATTTAGTAAGTATTAAGCCATGAAAAATTGAGACAGGATCAGGTTTTGTACAAATTCTTGGAGAAAATAAGAAAAGCTATAGTTTACAAGCAACTCAGATATTTGTTTCTTCTGCATTAGTTAATAGTGTAAATTAGATCTTAAAAACGTGGGTTAAAAACCCATTAATAACCCAATACAGGAAATCAAGCTTCAGGCTGAAGAGGAAGGGGGTGTTATTACAGAGTAAATCTGTCGCCTATTTAAAAAAAAGGAACATAATCTGAAAAAGGGTCCTTGTGGTGTCAAAAGTTGTACTACAAAAAAACATTTTGTTGTTTCTTTAAAACTTATCACAACCTACTAGAACTCCATGTCCCTATAAAATAGATGTCCCGCAGGTTATAGATAATCCGCAGTCATTTGATTGTATCTGCTGTTGATTCCTTGAAGCCTCTGCACATTCCATTCTAATAAACTCCTCCCCCCTCCCTGTCCAATGACTTCTGGTCATTCTCCAAGATACAATACTTGTCACATCTGCTGCTGCCTTCTCCCACATCAAAGTGTTTGCTTGTTCTCTCTTCATCAATAGATACATTTTAAGAAATAGCTTGGGAAAAAACACATTTCTGAATAGCATTTTTCCTGCTTAAAACACATGAATTTCCAAGGGATTTGTTAACAGAAAAAGTAGCCAGAACAGATTTTTTTTTAGTGTAAAATATGTATTGGCATCTATCTACGCACAGATTTTTCCTCTATAGACCATAGGTATCTAGATATAGAGATAATATATGACCATAGTCTTATGGTCACTTAAGGTTTGTTCATATAAACCTAATACAGTGAAGCATAAAAACTGGGATAGATGTCCTGTGTAAGACACTGACCCCGGGATTCATCATTCCGTTTTTGCCCGCCACAGTTGCAGCCGCGCTGCGCACTATTGCCCCCATAGCGCCAACGGGAAAGGTATAGTTAATTCTAGCGCTACTGCCGGCAATAATGTGTAAAACATTATCGCCCGCAGCGGTACCGGCAGCAAACCTTTAACCCCACCCAAACCCCGCCCCTTTCCCTCATTTAAATGTTAAAGTCACGATGCAGTAGTTATTGCGTGCGATAAAGGCCCGTCGTGTTTTGATGAATGACCCTGTAAATCAGAAAACATTTTGGGATTTTTTTTTTTTTTTTACTTTGAAGAGAGTTTTGCTGCTCTTTTTGCTCCTCAGGCAAGCCTGAAACCCATGCAGTAGAAAGCTATGTATCACATATAAACCTGACCACTGCAAAAAGTAAAGTCACTTGACAACTGTACCTACGAATGGCACAGCAACACAGTGCAAGGAGTATTCTAGTGATGAATGATTTTGCTTGGAATGAAAATAGAGAGTCAATAACCCACTATTATACAAAACCCACGTTTACCATTTAAAACTGCAATTTAAGTAATGTTTTTATTCCCATAAGCAAAGTCATAGTGATTCATTTAGTTTTGAATGTATTTATGTATACAATGTAACTTTCTGGCAAAAATATCAATTCAGATACTGCTGGAGATGATGTCTGTACATCAAAAAATGCCTTCTTAATTATCTGAAATGGATAATCAAAACCTCCGCAAACTCCAATTAGTTTGGATAATTGACTTCACTGTATTAAAGAAATTATTGCACTATTTTCTAAAATGGCTGAGAACAATTGAGCATTACATTGGCAAATAGCATCATCTGACTGCACCAAAATTCTTCAGTTCATAGTTGGCATATTGTAGGGCTACCATTTTAAACAATGCTCAGAAACCTCACAAGCAGGGGGAATGAATAAAAGTGGATATATATACAGACAGACAACAACCAACAAGGACTGAATTACATAGTCTGGGTAAACAAATAAGCATGAGTGTAGCTTGCTTACTGCGGCGGTTACTACCCCTAACTAATTAAGCTAGATATTTCACTTAGATGCAATTCCAACACTGCTCTCTACATTAATGGTGGGGGTGGAAGGGAAATAGAACCAAAAGGTTACTAAGAGCCAAGAGTAACAGATAAGTATGAGAAAAAAAAAAGTGCGAAGCTTGCTGGGCAGACTGGATGGGCCTTTTGATCTTCTTCTGCAGTCATTTCTATGTTTCAATGCAATACCGTGCGCTGGCTGCAGTGCACGGCTCGATGCGCGTCCACAACCCCCGATGCAAAACGGGGGTTAGTGCGTCCAAAACGCACGTCCAATCACATGCATAGGTAATAGCGCTCATCACATATAAATGCATGATGATGAGGCTATAATCTATTCCCCCCCCATGCAAAAAAAAACAAACATATGCCCGAGGCGCACATTTTCACTCTCTAAAATTAACCCTGCCCGGAGCAAGCGTTAATTTTAGAGGAGCCCAAAAAGTGTACAGAAAAGCAAAAAATACTGCTTTTCTGTACTTCCAACAACTTCATATTGTGGCGATATTAAGTCAGAGGAACTACAAAATTATAATGTTTCCCCCCCCCCCCCCCATAAAAAAAAAAGAAAAGGGTGCTGGCAGTGGGGTTAGGAAAAGGGATGTTCAATTAACAAGCAACCATTCTCCTACCCTGTGGCTGACAGCCACCTCTCCTGAGTGCCCGCTGCCAAGGAGGTGCTAGGGGTGCATCCTTTTTACCGCAGCAGCCCATCTGCATTTTGCATTGGGTGCCCTGGAGAGGTGGATCGGTGCGTGTTAAAGGGGTGGGCGCTTAATCACGAGTGCCCCTTTAACATGAGTGGATAACACATTGAAATCGTCGGCTCAGTGTGCTGCGGCAGTCAAAAAAGCAAACAGAATGTTGGGAATTATTAGGAAGGGAATGGTGAATAAAACGGAAAATGTCATAATGCCTCTGTATCGCTCCATGATGAGACCGCACCTTGAGTACTGTGTGTGATTCTGGTCTCCGCATCTCAAAAAAGATATAGTTGCGATGGAGAAGGTACAGAGAATGGCTACCAAAATGATAAGGGGAATGGAACAGCTCCCCTATGAGGAAAGACTAAAGAGGTTAGGACTTTTCAGCTTGGAGAAGAGACGGCTGAGGGGGGATATGATAGAGGTGTTTAAAATCATGAGAGGTCTAGAACGGGTAGATGTGAATCGGTTATTTACTCTTTCGGATAGTAGAAAGACTAGGGGGCACTCCATGAAGTTAGCATGGGGCACATTTAAAACTAATTGGAGAAAGTTCTTTTTTACTCAACGCACAATTAAACTCTGGAATTTGTTGCCAGAGGATGTGGTTAGTGCAGTTAGTATAGCTGTGTTTAAAAAAGGATTGGATAAGTTCTTGGAGGAGAAGTCCATTACCTGCTATTAAGTTCACTTACAGAATAGCTACTGCCATTAGCAATGGTAACATGGAATAGACTTAGTTTTTGGGTACTTGCCAGGTTCTTTTGGCCTGGATTGGCCACTGTTGGAAACAGGATGCTGGGCTTGATGGACCTTTGGTCTGACCCAGTATGGCATTTTCTTATGTTCTTATGATATTGCATCGGTCTGAACATGCTCTAGCCTCACCGCCATTTCAAATGACGTAATACAATACTATTTAAAGCAGCTATATTTTGAAGCAAACACATTTTTAGCCAAGGAATTTTTGAAACGCAGCAACACAATCCAAAGATTCTAACATACTTCCTTTGAGCCAATAGTGTTCTCTTAGTCTAATGCCTCACAGTGCACCAAGAGCAAATGTTTAATGAACACCATGTAGTGTATTATTGCTCAAATATATCACCAATTTGTAATAAGAAAACCTGAGAATAAGGTCTCTTGCCCAGTCTGGCTACAAACAAGCTGTATATTTCACAGATTTCAGACTAGCCTACCACTTCCACCGTGCTCATTTTTCTGGTTTTCTCTTCAGAAAAAGGACATACGATATTTACAAAAGCGTTCTTCAGAAATTCTGCTACATAAATTAAGTGTACAATAAGTGCTACAGCTAGGATTATAGTAGCTCACATTATTGAGGCCATGTTGACTCAGTGACCAGACAATAATGCACATTATCAGGCTATACTACAACACTATCCTCATAACTGAGAGTTGACTCTCCTGCCTCCATGGTTAATGAAAGCATGCAATCTATAGTAAGCTTGATCCATGAAAGGCACAAAACTCAACTTCTGCAAAAGGTGCAATGTTCCCCACAAACAAAATATATGGCAATGCAATTAATGTCTAGCAAACGTGCTGCCCGATGTTTTGTCCATTTATGTCTACATTTCAATTTATTAAAACTTAAATTACACATTTGTCACAACAAAAATATTTCAAGGTGATTACAGGAAGAACATTCATAAAAACAACTAGATATGACTTTCGACATTATAAGACATAGAACAAAATACATATATTTCAGAGGCGCCAGCAGGAAATAAAAATATTAGTGCCAACTTCAAGCCAAAAAAATAAGCAATGTTTGAGATTATTTTGTAAAATACACACCAAGACTTCAGCTCTCGCTTATGAATTATATGTCTACCGAATCTCCAGTTACTTTCTTCTAACAGAGTGCTCATGATGCCCTTTAACACTTGAAATGTTTGCCTTTTTTAATTTAAAAGGGATTCTTAACCAAAGGACATTAAAAAAAAATAGTATGTAGCACAATATTAGTTATTTTCAATCACAATAGTTTGATTTTTTGCAAAAAAAATCTGTTTTGGCAGCTCCAGAAAACTAAACATATTAACACTACCAATTGGTAAAGAACTCAATACATTAACAGAAAATTCAGACAAAACCAAGAATACTTTCCAATATTAAAATCAGTATACATCATTTGAGCTTTGAAGTATTCTTAGCCAGTTAAACATTTCTTTAGTATTCCCTGACTTTACTCTCTATCAAAATTGCTTCTATTTAAACATTCATTAAAAAGCTATTTTTTTAGCTCATCCCTGCCATAACCTGCTCTGTTCAGAAACATATGGGAAAGGACATTAAATAACCACTGCCAAGCAGGGACTTCTGGTATTAGTGCTCCACACTGCATACCCCTATTCATTATTCCATCTCTCTTGTTTAATCTATCATTAAGATTCAGTGACCCTGAACTAAATTTAAAGCAGATCCTTCCTTCCTCCCATGCCTAAATTCGCATACTTCTCTAGTTGGGGATGCCCTCTAGTATTAGAAGCTCTCCAGGGTTTCTCTAATCTCAGCTCTGAACTATGTATGTGCAAAAGAACCAAGAAAATGCTGCTTTACATGTTTAACTATTGAGCCTGCACAAAATGTCACTTACTTGATGAGATGAAAAAAAATCTTAACAGGCGTGAGCTGTGTGTGCATATGGGGAAGATGACGACTCAGAATTTGAGGTGCTTAACCCGGTTCCGCATAGGAGGCTTATTAATAAATTGAACACCCTTGGTATGGGACCTACAGTGACTGACAGGGCGGCAACAAAGGGTAGTGGGAAATGGAGTTTTCTCTTGGGGGGGGGGGGGGAGTTTCTTTTCCACATTTTCGTGAGCAACGCAACAGAAGGATGTTGGGAAAAGTTTGACTTTTTGCTGATGATACCAATAGAGTTGACAGCCAGGAAGGTGTGGAAAACATGAGGAGGGATCTAATGAATCTCGAGAAGTGGATTAGGGTCTGGCAACTAAGACTTAATGATAAAACTTGCAGAATAATGCATTTATTTATTTATTTTTGTTTGCAGTTTTTATATACCGACATTTGTTTAGTAACCTCACATCGGTTTACATTCAACGAGGATACAAAAACCCAAGGGAGAGGTACATTATTGGAAGTGACATTTTTCTAAGCACAAAGGAAGAGAGGGATCTGGGGGGTAATTGTACCTGATGATCTAAGGTGGTCAAACAGGTGGATAAAGTGATGGCAAAAGCCAGAAAGATGCTTGGCTGCACAGGGAGGGAAATGGTTAGCAGAAAATGGGAGGTGATATTGCCTCTGTATAGGTCCCTGGTGAGACCTCCTTTGGAATACTGTGGACAATTCTGAAGACAACACCTTCAAAAGGACATAAACTGTTTGAAGTTGATCCAGAAGGTAGCTACTAAAATGGTCCATGGTCTTCGTTGTAAAGCATATAGGGTATGGGCCAATAAAGCGAGGGGAGAACTTAGCAAAAGGAAGCTTCCGTCAAAGGATCTGTGAACTTAGCCACACCAAGGTCCCAGGTAAAAGAAGGGGCGCAGGGCACCTTATTTTTGTCCGCATTCTTCTTGTAGGCTTCAGCATCTTTAATAAGACGTTGACAGGTATCCTCTCAAAGTTCCAGAAGGTTAGTTGCCGCTTGGTTGACTGCTGGAACCACTGTGGTCACAGATATAGAAAGGGGCACCTTAGGGTGCTTGCCATGGATCACAAAGAATGGCAATGTTCCTGAAGATTCCCGTGTGGAGTTAGCACAAATTACTGCAATAGGACCCAGTCATTTTGTTACATGGAAATGTAAGCTCGAAGGAAAGCTTTCAGAGTCTGATTAGTTCTCTGTTAACCCATTAGTTTGGGAGTGATAGACTGAAGAGAAATCAAGAGACACGTCTAACTTGTTGCAGAGACTCCACCAAAATTTTGTAAGTGACCGAGGGGTTCAATTCACCTCTATGTGTTCTGGTAAGTCGTGCAATCGAAAGATTTCTTTAAAGAAGTGATGTGCCAAAATCTTTTTTAAATCCAGTTACACTAACTGCTGTAACCACATCCTCTGGCAATGAATTCCAAAGCTTAATTATGCATTGAGTGAAAAAGAATTTTCTTCGATTTGTTTTAAATGAGCTACTTGCTAATTTCATAGAGTGCCCCCTAGTCCTTCTATTATCTGAGATAGTAAATAACCAATTTACATTAACCTGTTCAAGTCCTTTCATGCTTTTGTATACCTCTATCACATCCCCCCTTAGTCGTCTCTTCTCCAAGCTGAAAAGTCCTAACCTCTTTAGTCTTTCCTCATAGGGGAGCTGTTCCATTCCCCTTATCATTTTGGTTGCCCTTCTCTGCACTTTTTCCAGTGCAATTATATCTTTAAGATGTGACGACCAGAATTGCGCACAGTATTCAAAATGTGGTCTCACCATGGAGTAATACAAAGGCATTATGACATCCACAGTTTTATTTGCCATTCCCTTCCTAGTAATTCCTAACATTCTGTTTGCTTTTTTGACCACCATAGTACACTAAGCCAATGATTTCAATGTATTATCCACTATGATGCCTAGTTCTCTTTCCTGGGTGGTAATTCATAAGATAGAACTTAACATTGTGTAATTACCGCAAGGGTTATTTTTCACTATATTCATCACCTTGCACTTGTCCACATTAAATTTCATCTGCCATTTGGAAGCCCAATCTTCCAGTTTCATAAGGTCCTTCTGCAATATATTGCAATCTGCTTGAGAATTAGCTGTTCTGCATAATTTTGTGTCCTTCCCAAATTTGATCACCTCACTTGTCGTATCCCTTTCCAGATCGTTTACAAATATACTAGCAACTCTACCCGTTCTACGCCCGGGCGGCAAGCCTTTTTATTGGCACATCTGCTCTTGTTTTGAGCAGACTTTCCCTAGAAATTCACTGTAAGAGTGTCCCTTTCACATACACACACCCTCAATACAGGCTCCCTCACTCTCCGGCACACACACACACACACACACATCCCCTCATATAGGCTCCCTCTCTGAAACCCACACTCAAGCATCCTGCGCACTCCCCCTCTTACCAACCAAGCTGTGTCTCGCACTCCCCCACACCCCCTCTCCTCTCTCACACACATTCTCTCTCACCGGCATCCCCCTCCCCTCATATAGGCTCCCTCTCTCTGAAAACCACACAAGCATCACCCCACCCACCCTCTCTTACCTCCCCATGCTCTCTCTCACACCCTCCCCACCCCCCCCACTCACCAACCATGCTCTCTCACCGGCATCCCCCCCCAATGCTCTCTCTCACACCCTCCTGCTCTCTCTCACCCTCCCAGACACACATTCTCTCTCACCGGCATGCCGCGGAACCTGTGCCATTTGCGGCGAAGGTGAAGGCCTGGCGTGCTGCTCGCGGCGAAGATGAAGGACCGGCATGCCATTCGCGGCACACGGGGGCCTTCCATTTTCGCCTTGAGCAGAAAATAGCAGCGGAGACCCCGGCATGCCGCGAATGGAGCGAGTCCTGCAGCACACGCTCCGTTAGCGGCATGCCAGGGTCTCTTCTGCCTGTCCCGCGATGGCCGCTCTCCTTCGTACCTGTTGTAGCTGGTGTTGTCACATGGCCGCTGTACGGCTTGTTTGAGCCATTATAGCGCCATCTATCGGCGGGCTGCGGAACGTCCGTGAGCACTGACGGACACATAAGCCCGATATATTATGGATTAAAAAGTGCCGTCCAACTACAGATCCCTGAGGCACTCCACTGTTTACCTTTTTCCACGATGAAAACAGACCATTTAATCCTACTCTGTTTCCTGCCTTTTAACGAGTTTGCAATCCACAAAAAGGACATCGCCACCTATCCCATGACTTTTTAGTTTTCTTAGAAACCCTCATGAAGGACTTTGTCAAATGTCTTCTGAAAAAACAAATACACCACATCTACCGGTTGGTTCACCTTTATCCACATTTATTCACCCCTTCAAAAAAATGTAGGACATTTGTGAGGCAAGACTTCCCTTGGGTAAATCCATGCTGGCTGTATCCCATTAAACCAGGTCTAGCTAAATGTTCTGTGATTTTATTCTTTATAACAGTTTCCACGATTTTTCCTGGCACTGAAGTCAGCTCATCAGCCTATAGTTTCCTGGATCACTCCTGAAGCCCTTTTTAAATATTGGGGTTACACTGGCCACTTTTCAGTCTTCAGTTACAACGGATGATTTTAATGATAGGCTACAAATTGAAACAGGTCTGAAATTTCTTTTTTTTGGTTCTTTCAGAATTCTGGGGTGTATACCATCTGGTCCAGTGATTTACTATTCTTCAGTTTGTTAATCTGGCCTACCATATCTTCCAGGTTCATTGGTTCAGTTCATCTGAATCATCACCCTTGAAAACCTTCTCCGGAACGGGTATCTCCCCAACATCCTCTTCAATAAACACTGAAGCAAAGAATTAATTTAGACTTTCTGCGATGGCTTTCTCTTCCCTAAGTGCCCCTTTAACCCCTCAATCATCTAACTGTGCAATAGACTCCCTTGCAAGCTTTCTGCTTCGAATACATTTAAAAATATTTTATTATGAGTTTTTGCATCTACAGCCAACTTCTTTTCAAATTCTCTCTTACCATGTCTTATCAATGTCTTACATTTAACTTGCCAATGCTTATGCTTTATCCTATTTTCTTCTGAAGGATCCTTCTTCCGAAGTTTTCTGGAATCTGTGATGTCCACCCAGAATGGAATCATGACCCCACACTTGAGGACCTTTTCTCTAAGTCGTGTAAGTACTACTGTTTTGCCAATTGGAACAGTGAAGGAGGTTGCAGCAAGAATCTTAGCCGAGTCTAGAGTGAACTGTGGCTCAGTAGCGGTATTAGATAGATCAAATGAGCATGATAGGGCATCTACCCTGGAATTCTTCTCAGTAGGATGGAAGACTATCTGGAAGTTAAATCTAATGAAAAATAATAACCATCAAGCCTGGCAAGAATTGCGCCTCTCTGAGACAAAGATGGTTCTTGGGATCCTTTGTAACAGTGAAGGGATGTTTGGCTTCTTCCAAGGGGGCTTCTACAAACTACAAATCCTCAAAAAACTGAAGCCCCTTCTCCACGCCCATGACTTCCGCATGGTTATGCAAACCACCATACTTACCAAACTCGACTATTGCAACTCCTGAACCCTTCTTTGAATATCTTTTCTCTCCTCTTAGGACTCCCTTCCTCTACCATTAAACCACTCCAAATCCTCCAAAATGCCATGGCAAGAATTTTAACAAACACTAGAAAAACTGACCACATCACTCCCATACTCCAAGACCTCCATTGGCTCCCCATCACCTTCCGTTCCCAATATAAAACACTTACCATTCTCCACAACACACTACACAACAACAATTCACCCTGGCTTGAAGACATGCCACAATTCCGTCAAGCTAACCGCCCCACTAGAAACTCCCTTGCGGGCACTCTCCAAACCCCCTCACTTAAAATTGGGCACCTCACCGCCACTAGGGATAGAGCCTTCTCCATTGCGGGCCCTACCCTCTGGAACTCCCTACCCGTCAATCTCCGCTTAGAACCGTCCCTGAGCCATTTCAAAAAAAGGAATCAAGACATGGCTCTTTAAACAAGCATACCCTAATTCCACCCAATTCTAACAGATTTTTTCCTTGATTCACCTCAATCCCACCCTACCCTATATCCTCTTACCTTATCCTCATCAACCACCACAGAACCCTCCCCACCCCCCCTGCCCCCTCCCCCCCTGACCCCCCACCCCGCAACCATCCCTGTATATCAAGTGCACATGCCATGTTGCACTGTAAATAAGTTCCATATGCTAAATGTATCAAATGCACATGCCATGTAACATTGTATATTAGTTCATTTGCATATCTAATCCTAATCGAATGCAAATAGTTGTATCGCTGCTTTTTAACTATACTCTCTTATACTTGTGTATTCACCCAGTTACCCCCTCCCCTGTTCATTGTAATTTCCTTTCCTTCTCAGTTTTTTGTAAACCGACATGATGTGTCCTACGAATGCCGGTATAAAAAAGTTTTTAAATAAATAAATAAATAAGTGATGTTGCTATTCTTTGAGGATGAGCTTGATGGCTAGAAACTCCCAATTGTGTAGTCCTTTTTTGCAAAAGAGAACTGCCTGTAAAAGAGTCAACAGGGTCGCAGTTCATCATCGGAAGCTGTCTGGGAGAGAACTACCCCTGACTCAACAGGAGGCGGCATCCACCTCAAGATGGAAGGGTCAGTCTTGTTCGGAATGTTGGAGGACTGAAACGGTCTTGAAAGCCTCTAAGTCTCTCAAAGGGTGGCCCCTTTGTGGGTAAAAGCTGTCAGGGGAGTTGTGAGTGATGAATAATGAGGAATAAACTGGCAGTAATAGTTTTAGAATCCTAAGCAGCATTGTAAGTCCTTGAGTCCCATTGGACAGGGCCATTCTCTGATTCCTGCTAGTTTGGCAAGGTCCATCTCCAGACCTTGAGAAGAGATAATGTAACCCAAAAAGGGTAATTCAGACTGCTCAAAGGAGCATTTCTTCAGCTTTGCATATAGCCTTTCATGGATTCATTAGAGAACTGTTCTCACTTGGGAACGATGATGTGCGAGACTGGGAAAAGATTAGAATATTGTCCATGCATACTAGAATGCATTTTTGCAGGAGGTCTCTGAAGATACCATTTATATAGTTTTGAAATACAGAAGGAGTGTTGGCCAATCCAAAGGGCATAACAAGATATTCATAATGCAATCTTCCTTTCATCCTCTTGTCTGATTCTGATGAGATTGTAGGCTCCTCGAAGATCCAGTTTAGTGTAGATCTTGGTGCCCTGGAGACAAAGAGTTCATAAATAAGGGGTAATTAATATTTGTTCTTAACAGTGACAGAATTTAGGCCATGATAATCAATGTAGGGCTTCAGAGATCCGTCCCACATGGCAACAAAGAAGAAATATGCTCCTGCAGGTGGCGAGTAGGGATGGATAATGTTCTCAGTCAATTGCCTGGATCTCCAACATTGACAGTATTTTGAACATGTCTTTGAGGAACGAGAACATATGCTGTCTGATGGCCTGAATTCTATGAGAAGAGGGGATTACACCACTATATGCTATGAATTTCCAGTGTCCCCCGATGAAGCCTTATTTAGGCGAAACAGACTGGATCCAGATTCAGTAGGGATTATTCAGGAAGTTATTATATTGTATAGTTATTGTGCAAGGTGGTTATTGCTTTATGAGGATTTGATTTAGATAACTGTTTGATTAAAAAGTAGAGTGGGTAAAGGATATCAGGTAGACATAAGGGAAGAATTTTGTTTTTAACGTATCAGTAGATGAAAGCATAAGTTGGAGGGAGGTGTGTGTGTATAAGTGGGTTGAATGTGTTGGGTTTTGTGCAATAGATATTAATGATATTGAGCACTTGCATCGAGTGTGATGCAATATTTATTCTATTGTTTTATATAACATTGTAAAATTTTCTATTGTAAAATGAAATTTGTTAAAAATTCTTTATCAATTCTTTTGATTAAAAATTCTTTAACAAAATGGATTAAATACAGATTTCTTCATGAGTATGATACATTTCCTTATTGGAATCTCATTTTGTACACCTTCGTGTCCTTTTGTACCTAGTGATATAATAATATAGGTCACTTTTTCCCAGTGTCAAAAACTGACACTGATTCAAGAATCCCCTGCAGGCCTTGTAGCAAGGCAGAGGGAAGTTGCGGCACCAGAGGAGCTAGGACTAGAATCAGAGGCTGAACAGCTGGGCTCTGTGACAGAAGGGCATGATTGTGCTGAAATAGTGTTTTTACTGAAGCAGTGAGCTACTGGACTTGCAATGCCAAACTTTGCAAAAGGTGAAGTTCTGGTGAGTCAGTGGGGCTCATGGCCTTCGCAAGCTGTCACCACTGGGGGGTAGGGAGCCCATGTGCTACTGTTAAGTTTGCATTGCCTATCTTTTGTGAGCACAAAAAAGGACTTAACAGGTTGTGGTTGATGCACCTCAGGAATAGGTCTTCCCCTAGCCAATCTTGGGTTCAGCCCTCAAGTTCTGGCGTTCGGCAGCACTTTCCTGATGTGAACCAAAGGTGCTGACAGAGGCTAGACAGCTGGCTGAGCTGAGTGAGGTCAGGGTCAGGTTTGAGGTTGAGGCAGGTGGAAGGCAAGGCAAGGTCCAGGTCCAGTCTGAGGTCAAGATGAGCAAAGCAGGAACAAGCACCAGGGTGGACGAGGACAACAAAGACTGGAGCAGGGAATCACAGGTTTCACAAGGACAACACCAGAAATAAGGCAGGAACACTGGGAACGCACAAGAATACACTGGGCAAATAGCACTCCTAACGAAAGCAGGAGACCTGTTGTGAAGGCACTGGGTAGTAGGTCTGAGCCTCCCTTTATACTAGGCAGGATGTGATGTTATCTGAGCTGTCACAGGAAGTCCTGCGAGTAGGACTTATGGCTCAAGAGCTGCAGGACGTTCAGCCATATTCCTTGGATGCAGCATGATGCGAGAGGCTACGCCAGAGGTGCTTCAGACCAGAGGAGAGGAGCATTATAGGAACCAGCTGAAGCGGCCACCCCAGTGGGTGATAATTAGTGGCACATGTTCCAAATGAAATATTTTGGCAGTTGTACTTGGACACTTAATGTTCAATATTTGTATAAATGACCTAGAAGGAAGAAGAAACAAATACTGCCATTTTTACAAACATTAAACCTTGTTGTATTAATACACTGCAAAATTATAGTATTTACGAGATGGACATAAACTGAAGAACTTTTGTGATTTGCCTTTTTCCCAGTTCCTCCCAGTCCGCTCCAATAAAGGAACTTCCCTACACCCCACCCAGCCTTCCTACCTTTTGCCCTCTCCTCTCCTCTCCTCCCCAACCCCTAAACCCTCCCTAACTTTCTACATTTTTTTGTTTTTTCTTTTACTTCCATGCTCTAAGGCGCAGACGTAAGCTCCGCACGCCAGCCGGCTGCTGGTGTGCACTTCCCCAGGACAAGGCCTAACGACCGCTGTCCTGGCCGGACCCCACCCCGCCCCGGCCATGCCCCAGCCCAGCCCTTTTCCCTCAGCTGGCACTTCTGCGCGTACCAGGGGATATGCGCGTGGCCGAGCCATTATTAAAATACACTCAGCATACGAATGGCCCGGCCACGCGCATATTCCCCAGTTTTAGCGCACGCTGCGCTTTGAAAATCTACTTGTAAGCTATTAAATGGAAAGCCAGGGCTTTCTGTAGGCTGAAAGATTGTCCAAACTGGGACTAATGACGTTACGGGAAAAAAAACGTTTGGGGATAATTTAAACAAGAAACAGCAATACTTTCATAACAAATAAAACCATTAAATTAGGAGACTACCATGTACTCAAAGAGCCACAAATAGTGCTTCTTCTAAGATTAAGAAGAAAGAAGATTTGATCGCTTTCATTCACTCGCGGTGTGGTGAAACTATAAAGAATAATGGCCAGCGGAGACCACCATAAGTACAAAATCAAATATCTTGCAAGGGACAAACATACACCATTGGATAGACAATGTCAGACTCGAGAGAAATGACTGCAATATTTGGGGTTCAGAAAGGATTTCTCCCCTGCAGGACCATACAGGAAACGATGGTCTGTGGTCTTCCTTCAGCCAGACTAATCAGCTGGACTTCAGGAAACCTCTCCGGCGGTCACTCCCACTATTCTGAATTTAAGCAAAGCAGAGTTCTGAAGAACGAGGGGAGTAAGACAATGTCCATCAGCAAGAAATGCATTTTTAGAATGCCAAACTGTAAACGTGCAGGAGGATCCTAAGTAGCCTTAGAGCAAACAGGCCTTGCCTTTCATTTTTCCTAATCAATTGTGTGTGTTATTTTGGGAACCCGTTTGGAACGTTTGCACCAAGAGACGGCTTAAAGAATGAAATGGAAACCAAGTGCCAGCTTCAAGGCAGGGCACAAGAGATGAAATAAATCCCTGCAAGTCAGTTTGCTGCTACAATTTAATTTCCTATCATTGATGAAAGTAAAACAAAAAAATAAAAACGTTTTTCTACCATAAAAGTTGTGGGACTTTCTGCCCAGAAGACTTAAACTCAAGAAATTGGGGGGGGGGGGGGGGGGGGGAACGCCCTCGCTGATTTTCCCCCTCTCCAAGATCCTGCCTGCACTGCTTTCTCCCTTCCAGAAGCTGCAGAAAATTAAGCTCCTGGGTAAAAGCTGTGCGCTCGCTCCAAATCGTGCGAGTGAGCTCGCTCGCAGCCTTTTCCTACTCTTGTGCCCGATTCTTATTGTGGGGGTAGAACTTTTGGGAAACTTTTTGTCACTTAAGGACAGATACAAACCACCAGATTAAGGGCTTTAATCTGGCTCGGGGTCTGTGGTTATGTCCTGTTCCCCACGACTGTATCCCACCAACCACGAAGGCGATTTGTCAGGACCAGAAACCCAACTCACTCTTCGATAATTCTAAAGCCCTAGATCCAAAAGGATCATCTGGGTACCACCAAGTTTAGCCACCACCCTGCCAGCTGAATGTCAGCTAATTAAATTCATATCGTATCGCATGCTGTGGCGCTGCAAAGCAAAAACCTGATTAGCTCTCTCTCTCTCTCTCCAAACCAATTTAATTCCAAGTACACTTAATGCAAAGCTAACAGAAACATTCCAGTCTCATCTCCAAAGATGCAGAAAAGGTAACTGTATTTTGGTAACGTTAAAACACTGAATGTTCTAAGACTGCACAAATAACGAGTATAAATAAGTATTTAAGGCAAAAGCCGCGCCAGAAGACAAGCATCGCAATCCTGTTAGAATTAAACGCCAATACATGAAATACCCTAACATTTCAATAAGCACATTAGCATAACCTGGAATAAATAGAAAATTTTACAGAGTTAATGGATTACATCTTACACAGGAACAGATTAAATACGATAAAAGCATCCTGCTCAGTTGTTACAATCACAGGCAGTAAGAGCCTCCTGCTGATTTGCTCTAATTGCTTGCTAATTTAAAACTATTTTGGTTGACTGGAATAGCAAAGTGTACAGTAGAGGTGATACACAGACACTGGAAAGAAGAAGATCACAGGTAAAATGCGCAATTGCAGTGGAAAAAAAAACTAAAAAAGAAAAAAAAAAAAAAAAGCTGAGAACGGCTCACACTTCTCTTGGTGCAACTTTCACCAAGATCAAGAGCTTGGTGTGCAAAGCTAAATACGAGGAAGCAAATTCCAGAGAATAAACAGAGAGAGGAAAGCGCTCCGGACAAGAGGGCACTGCTCATCCTCGTCTGGGGGACAGGGGAGCAGACAGAGAGAAGATCTGTACCCTGAATCCTGATGCACTACTATCGCAAAGACTTGCTTAGCTACTAGACAACGACATCACGGGCTGGCCAGTGGGGAGGTTCTGTCATATTATAGCACTTAAACCCAAAAGGGTATATTCAATAAAAGGAGAAGATATATTGTACAGGTTTTAGTCATTTAGGTTTCGCTGGAGTTTTATGGCACAGTAAGTTTCATCCTATTTAACCTTCCAGATTTTACAAACAGTATGGAACAAAAACCCCCATGTCCGCAGCAAGAGAATCAATTAGACACAGCTTTTAACTGAACAGTAGTAAGGGACTTCTAGTTATGGTTTGGTGCAGCCACTTAGTGGGAAACATTGCAAATGGCAACAACGAATGGGACAGAGCAATTTTGAGAAATGCTGGTGCCATTCCAGCGAGGCAATTTTGGTATGGCTCCATTTTTACACAAGATTAAAAATCCAATCTGTGCAGCAAAACCAGCCAAGAAATGGAAAGGATTTTACTGTGCTTCTGGTCCTGATAAGGTTTCTGGGGTGGATGATCATGGGTTTAAGTCTGTAAATGGCCGTGTAACGGAACGATCCTATTTTCCCCCTTTAACCTAAGCAGGACCAGGCATTAAGCCTGGTCCACCTATGGAGAGAGATAACTGTGGACGGGATCCTGCTGGGAGGGGAATAAGAACGTGAGCCCAGCTGGGATCAGGAGGCCCTGCATCTCCAGGAGCAAGGAGCTCCTGACACTCTCTGAAGTTGTGTTGTGAGTACACTACCTGAGGGAAGGCAGTCTACTGTGATATTCTTTTGCTGTTTTAGTAATAAAAAGTTAAAATTGCATTAGAAACGGCTGGAGTCGGTGTGGTTTTCTGCTCCAGCCCAGAAGATTTGCTTGGTCATCCTCACAGGCTGGTTATGAAATTGCCTGGGGTGCCTACGCATCAAAGTACGCAGGTATCAACTTAGATTGGGAGGTCTCTGGAGACAGGGAAATACCTTACAGTATCCAATTTCATCACATAAAATACAGACCTTCCAGGGGACATATTTGAGGAGGAATCTGGATTTATGCACATATTTTTTATTGTAGAAAGTACATGCATAAATTAGATCTGCAAAGAGCAGGCACAGCTTTATGCGAACGAGTTTGTGCGCATTATTTCGCACAAGTTCACGTTGAAAATTGGTCGCTCGCAGCTGTCACCCTCCTTATGTTTAGGAATAATGTAACCTGGAACACAGACATGAAGGTTTATTATCGGATTCCTCCCTCCTGAAATTTTCTAAATTCAATTAGTTCATTTCACCAGCATTACTCAGCGCACAAAAAAACAAACAAACAAAATCCCCAAGCCCATCAACGACACAACCAGCTCAAAACCAGCGCGTACCTGGAAAACCAAACACCCACATGTTAAGAATAAAGGAAGACGACAGAGTGGAGAAGGGGCAAGAAGGAATTCTAGTGGAACTGGACAAGTTATTAACAGAGCTGAAGAAACGGAAACTAATAGGATCAAGAGGGTTAAGATTTTGATAAATGTAATAAAACAAGATGTTACTGCTCGCTTCAAGTGCAATATCCACACCTTTGTACACAAACACACAGAAGAATATAAAACTCATCTCATAGGGCTAAACCATACTAGCACATGAAAATGGACTAACAAAATACACTTCCCATGGTGCCCTTTTTCCTCCAACTTTGAAAATAATGATAATAAAGGAAGCTGCGGATTCATTCAGATAATCAGAATCATCCTGTCCTAGGCTGGCCTAGTCGCAAGAGGGACCTGGGTTCAATTCACAGCTCAGGCTGCAAACATCGTCGTATAGGGATTTCAAAATTAACTCTGCTCCCTTCACAACACCGAGAAAAGGACGTCGGGACACATTGGGGAAGTGGGGGAGGGGGGCATGCAGCTTTCAAACAGGGCAATCTTGCTTGCTATGTAAATCATGATTAATGCGGCTCGATGTCTTTCAACATTAGCCCCCCATGCTTGAAAGTGGAAATCTTTCACCCGGCCACTCTCTGTTTGTAGGGCCTAGAGAGGGAGTGGCCCATCTCCATGCTCCGTATTTCTCTACTCCTGAAGCCTGGGAGGGGATCTCATGCCTCCCACACTTTTAGGCAGATGCAGAAAAGTGCATTCAGCTGAACACACCTTTGCCTTCATCTTATTGCGCATTTTCTGTGTGCAAAACTTACTGCTGATGCAGTAAAGAGTTTTGCACACAAAAAACTGAGCGGTCCTAAATAGGAGTGCTTAGTGCCTTTGCATGCAAACACCATGCAAGTGAAGGTGTTAAGCATTACCCCCTCCCCCCGATGCACAGAGACTGCATTTAGCCAGCGGGTCTTTTATAACGCTGGAAACTTAACTCCTGCGTCAGAGCTGGAGTTACGTTTCCAACGCTACTAAAAAAAATTAAAAAATTTAAAAAAATCAGGAACATTTCGGATAAGTGCCAACGGCTGCCACCACTTAACCGGGTAAGTACTGATTTACCCAGATACGTATCTGGCAAAGTAGCAGCATACTGCACCAGATAACTGGATAACTATGCATTGGCAGCCAGATAGCTGGATAAATCCGTATTTATTTGGCATCCTTGACAGGCCACGCACCTGAATAATGGCTTCTCAAGGATGCCTCCCCCCATCCCACACCCCCCCCCCCCCCCTCTCAAGTTAAAGGTGCGTTCCAGCCTGTGCCGAACACACATTTTAAAGTGTAGGTGTGTTTTGTTTTTTTAAACTCCCGGTGCATTTGCAAAGCACTAGCTTACTCTAGCGCACAATGTTTTACTGCTCAGCTACCTGCATCGGCCTCTCTCTCTCTTTAATGGATCTATGTGATTATGCGCTTTTCTTCAAGCACAAAAGAAAAGCTACATAAAATCTATCCAATACATGTACTCAAATATAAAGTGCCTCAAGGCACGGGCTAAATATAAGTAAATAAAAGAAAACTGAGAACTTAGCCAACTGGGGGAAAGGGGGATCCCCATAAAACAGCGAGACACTTCTCTGTCCACATATCACAGGGAAAGGATCCCCTGCCCTGCACGGACAACGTGATGAGTATGCCGCATGGGGACGTTCCTGCAGACGCTGCTCTACAGACTGTTTTGGGGGGTTTTTTTCTTTATTTTGTTTGGCTAGTTAATTTTTTCTTAAAACTCTTTTTAGGCCAACCTGCACTGTGTCCCTGTTGCATAAGAGAATACGGAGGGTGCGTACATGTGCGAGACGAATGGGCAGCGCTCCCCTTTATACAGCTTTATTTCCACCCTTCGGTTACAAATACCACTCGTGTGGTACTGCTCTTGGTTCGGATGCTACAGGGCACCGTGTCCTATACTGGCAACCCCAGTTCCCAGACCTAACTTAACAGATGCCTTCATGTCCACCTGTTCCCTTAGCATCCCAAACACAAATGGGATAACCAGAATGAGGCCAGCGAAAAACCCCCCATTCTGAACAGAGGTCAAATAAGCAGTCTAACTCCTCCAGAACCCAAATTCTAATGCTGTCAAGCAAACCAGTGGCTCGGTGGTTACCTACGTTCTAATTCAATAAGGTTCAGAGAAAGCCTACTCTGTAATTGATATGCTATTGTAAAATAAGCTTGCAAAATTGTATTCCTTCATGGTAAGCATCCCATACTATTTCATAATATTTTGGAAAGAAACATTCAAAAACCAGCCTTTTGACAAGGACTTCAGAAGCAATTAAAATTACTAGACACAGTCAACACATTATGACAACTTGGAGCAGATTGTAAGCTTTGTTAAAATTTTTCTATAAAACACTATTAGGCAAAAGCTTTCAAATGCTTCCACATGAAAAGACGCAGGCAGAAAGTTGTATGGCCATACTCTCCACAGAAGCTGAAATGCCATTTCATTTCTATTTCATTTGAAACTCTACGCAGAGCAACCCTAGGTTATTTAATTTTCTACTTGTCAAGCTATTTCCAAAACCACTTAAATTAGGGAAAAAGAGGAGAAGCCAAGAGAAGCGCTTTGAATAGCAGCATTTTCTGTGGAAGTCGGAGGCACATCTCTGGCTCTGATTAGAGGAAATCAGCCCTGAAAGGGAATCTGCTCACATAGGCCGAGAGCTGACCTGCCCCTTTCCCAGCCAAGACTTAAGGATACCTGAAGGAGGAGGAGGAGGAGACCATAGCGGATGATGATGGCAGAAGAGAGCCTCGGCAGTTATTCTGTCCACATTGCTAAGGATCCATCCCAGCAGCCAGGCACACACTGTGCACAATGGGAGAGCAATTGCATGTTTCCTTCCTATCCTGGCAGTCTTTTCTTTTGTCTTCCTCTACTGTGCAGATCTCCACTTAATTCCCTCCACCCCCCCCCCCCCCCACCACCTTTCACCTGCCTAACCACAAAGCTCAGGAACTAGTTAAAAAGCTAGCGATACTGAACTGATCACTGTCTGAATTCCTAGGTCCCCTGAATGGACTACCCAACAGATCAGGACTTCTAATTATCACAGAAGCTGCAGCCTGCCAGGCAGACCCGGCTGTTAGGTGATCCCGTCGTCAAAGCCTGCCAAACAAACCTGGCCACGCGACTGCCTGCATTTCCACTAGGACGAGTAACATTTCACATTACCCACTCTGCTGAATCTGACTAACAGGCAACTATAAACATGTCATTAAGTCCATTTTAGCAACTAAGGATATTCTGTGCTTATCCCATGCCCTCTTCAATTCTGCTACTGTTTTTGCCACCATCACCCAAACCCCAGTAGGATATTCCATGCAACTCCCACTCTTTCTGTGAAAAAGAACTGGTAGATCACGGGGAAAAAATTAACACTAATTAGATCTGGTTGTATTTCAAGCATCAGCACACAGCACAAATCCACCTGTATAAAATACTTCACACTCCAACTTCAAACAATTTAGAGATTTGGAAACTCACGGTTCTAAAGGCTTCAACAGAAAGTACTATGCAAATTTTCAGCCTCTGCAAACTCAAGAATGCTCAAGTTACTTGCAAAAAACAGCGGCCAAGCAAGGCTGGCGAGGTGACCCTATCCTAAGAGGCTTGTTTGGACCGTGCCTGCTTTACTTAACCTACAGATAGGGAACAGCTGCACTAGTCAGCAACTTTAAATACATTTCAGCTTGGCGGCATCTAATCCAGTGCCTGGTGCAAGCAGAATGGAAAAGTCAGTGTCAAAATTAAACAAGACCAGCTTTTCGCAAAGAGCAGATGCTTTTCGCCTGCGGCTGTAAAACTCCGGGAAGAATCCGGCAGCCCTCTGCCTAGTCACGAAACTACCACAAAGCACAGCAAACAGTTTGCCACTTCTTGCAAATATTTGCTGTGAGCTCCCATATCCTTTTAATACATGGGGAAGGATTTCTCCCCTGTGATTATGGGGTCACTTTACCTCTCAGGGACCACATTAACACTGGATTTTTGTTGCCTTTGACAGAAAACGGAGAAGGAGTTTTTAAAAAAAACTTATGTATCAAAAGCGCCCTCCAGGAGTCTTTATTTGAATTCTCAGGACCAAGGTTTTTGGTGGAAGAGGCTGCTTACACATTAAGTTAAAAAGACACGAGTTGTTTCAGCATTAGATTTTAATAAAATTGTCTGGTTATTACGATTTATTTATTTATTTAAAAACTTTTCTATACCGTCGCTAAGTTATATACCATCGCAACGGTTTACAAATAGGCACATAGACTAAGGTAAGTAAATGTAGGATATCGTACATTCTAACAGGTGCCAATAAAGTTCGGTTACAATTTCATAAATAAAATCATTATTTGAGTAATGTTGGTCAAGTCCAGGTATATTATTGAGTTACTATCGCTTTGAAATATTACTTCTTAAATGTAGGATTGAGTAAATTCATTCTCATCTGCATTACTCTGTACTTTCATTCTCTACCCGCCACACTCTTTAGTGAAGACTTTTTTAAATTAAAGAGCCATGTTTTTAAATTTTTCTTAAAAGTTTTGAGATTATTCTGTAATCTGAGTTCGGGGGGCATTGTGTTCCATAGTATGGGCCCAGCCAATGATAAAGCCCTTTCTCTCACTTAGGTTAATTTTGCTGACTTTACTGAAGGGATTGTTAGTAGTGCTTTGTTTGCTGAGCAGAGGTTTTTTTGTGGAACGTGTACTCGTAAGACTGTGTTTAGCCAGTCTGCTTCTTTATCATATATTAGTTTGTGTATGGTGCATAAGGCCTTGTATTTTATCCTGTATTCGATAGGTAACCAATGTAAGTCTGCTAGAGTTTCGGTTATATGGTCCCTCCTCTTTTTTGGGGTTTGCATCCCTAAATGGAACAGTACAGCTTTCTTTTACACTTTGAGAAAGAAGCATGTTATAAAATCGGGTGTACATTTGTGCATGCTGGGTACTAATCAATAAGATATTTCAGAGCAAGGAGAGCAGTTTGAGGGACACAGCCCAGGTGCACTGGGAAGCAACAGAGATAGTTGTAGCCGGTGGCCAACACTGTGTCCATGCCTAGAGTTTTTACATTGAAGCTACACATTTTTTATTCTTTTCCAAGAAATTCTGAGCTGCAGGAGTGAATCTAGGTGCATACAAGACCTGGGGCTCAGGCCCCTAAATCTCCACCTCTCTTTACCCTGAAAGTTCAATAATTTACTCAGTCATGGTCAGCTTCCTTCCCTCCCGAGAGCAATCCTGTGACACACATAATTGTATATGTTATGTATCTGTGTGTATTATAAGAACATAAGAAATTACCATACTGCGTCAGACCAAGGGTCCATCAAGCCCAGCATCCTGTTTCCCACAGAGGCCAAACCAGGCCATAAGAACCTGGCAAGTACCCAAAAACTAAGAAGATCCCATGCCACTGATGCAATTAATAGCTGTGGCTATTCCCTAAGTAAACTTGATTAATAGCAGTTAATGGACTTCTCCTCCAAGAACTTATCCAATCTTTTTTTAAACCCAGCTACACTAACTGCACTAACCACATCCTCTGGCAACAAATTCCAGAGCTTAATTATGCATTGAGTGAAAAATAAATTTTCTCCAATTAGTTTTAAATGTGCTACTTCCAAACTTCATGGAGTGCCCCTTAGAGCTCCTATTATCCAAAAGAGTAAATAACCGATTCGCATCTACCATTCTAGACCTCTCATGATCTTAAAGACCTCTATCATATCCCCCCCTCAGTTGTCTCTTCTCCAAGCTGAACAGCCCTAACCTCTTTATCCTTTCCTCATAAGTGAGACATTCCATCCCCTTTCTCATTTTGGTTGCCCTTCTCTGAACCTTCTTCATCGCAACTATATCTTTTTTCAGTTGCGATGACCAGAACGTACTCAAGGTGCGGTCTCACCATGGAGCGATACAGAGGCATTATGATATCCTCCGTTTTAGTCACCATTCACTTCCTAATAATTCCTAACATTGTTTGCTTTTTTTTTTTTTTTTGATTGCCACAGCACACTGAGCTGACGATTTCAATGTATTATCCACTATGACGACCAGATCTCTTTCCTGGATGGTAACTCCTAATATGGAACCTAACATCAAGTAACTACAGCAAGGGTTATTTTTCCCTATATGCAACACCTTGCACGTATTCACATTAAATTTCATCTGCCATTTGGATGCCCAATCTTCCAGTCTTGCAAGGTCCTCCTGTAATGTATCACAGTCCGCTTGTGATTTAACTATTCTGAATAATTTTGTATCATCTGCAAATTTGATAGCCTCACTCGTCGTATTCCTTTCCAGATCATTTATAAATATATTGAAAAGCACTGATCCAAGAACAGATCTCTGAGGCCCTCCACCGTTTACCCTTTTCCACTGAGAAAATTGACCATTTAATCCTACTCTGTTTCCTGTCTTTTAACCAGTTTGTAATCTACGAAAGGATATCGCCATCTATCCCATGACATTTTAGTTTTCTTAGAAGTCTCTCATGAGGGACTTTGTCAAATGCCTTCTGAAAATCCAAATACACTACATCCACTGGGTCACCTTTATCTACATGTTTATTAACCCCTTCAAAACAATGATCGAGGGGGTTTAAGGGGCACTTAGAGAAGATAAGGCCATCGCGGAAAAAATAAATTATTTCTTTGCTTCGGTGTTTACTGAAGAGGATGTTGGGGAGGTACCCGTACTGGAGAAGATTTTCATGGATAATAATTCAGATGGACTGAACCAAATCACGGTGAACCTAGAAGATGTGGTAGGCCTGATTGACAAACTGAAAAGTAGTAAATCACCTGGTCTGGATGGTATACACCCCAGAGTTCTGAAGGAACTAAAAAAATGAAATTTCAGACCTATTAGTAAAAATTTGAACCTATCATTAAAATCATCCATTGTACCTGAAGACTGGAGGATAGCTAATGTAACCCCAATATTTAAAAAGGGCTCCAGGGACGATCCGGGAAACTACAGACCGGTTAGCCTGACTTCAGTGCCAGGAAAAATAGTGGAAAGTGTTCTAAACATCAAAATCACAGAACATATAGAAAGACATGGTTTAATGGAACAAAGTCAGCATGGCTTTACCCAAGGCAAGTCTTGCCTCACAAATCTGCTTCACTTTTTTGAAAGAGTTAATAAACATGTGGATAAAGGTGAACCGGTAGATGTAGTATACTTGGATTTTCAGAAGGCGTTTGACAAAGTTCCTCATGAGAGGCTTCTAGGAAAATTAAAAAGTCATGGGATAGGTGGCGATGTCCTTTCGTGGATTGCAAACTGCAAACTGGATTGCAAACTGGCTAAAAGACAGGAAACAGAGTAGGATTAAATGGACAATTTTCTCAGTGGAAGGGAGTGGACAGTGGAGTGCCTCAGGGATCTGTATTGGGACCCTTACTTTTCAATATATTTATATGATATATATAAATGATCTGGAAAGAAATACGACGAGTGAGATAATCAAATTTGCAGATGACACAAAATTGTTCAGAGTAGTTAAATCACAAGCAGATTGTGATAAATTGCAGGAAGACCTTGTGAGACTGGACAATTGGGCATCCAAATGGCAGATGAAATTTAATGTGGACAAGTGCAAGGTGATCCATATAGGGAAAAATAACCCATGCTATAATTACACAATGCTGGCTTCCATATTAGGTGCTACAACCCAAGAAAGAGATCTAGGTGTCATAGTGGATAACACATTGAAATAGTCGGTTCAGTGTGCTGCGGCAGTCAAAAAAGCAAACAGAATGTTGGGAATTATTAGAAAGGGAATAGTGAATATAACGGAAAATGTCATAATGCCTCTGTATTGCTCCATATTGAGACCGCACCTTGAATACTGTGTACAATTCTGGTCGCCGCATCTCAAAAAAGATATAATTGCGATGGAGAAGGTACAGAGAAGGGCTAACAAAATGATAAGGGGAATGGAACAACTCCTCTATGAGGAAAGACTAAAGAGGTTAGGACTTTTCAGCTTGGAGAAGAGACGACTGAGGGGGGATACGATAGAGGTGTTTAAAATCATGAGAGGTCTAGAACGTGTAGATGTGAATCTGTTATTTACTCTTTCGCATAGTAGAAAGACTAGGGGGCACTCCATGAAGTTAGCATGGGGCACATTTAAAACTAATCAGAGAAAGTTCTTTTTTACTCAACGCACAATTAAACTCTGGAATTTGTTGCCAGAGGATGTGGTTAGTGCAGTTAGTATAGCTGTGTTTAAAAAAGGATTGGATAAGTTCTTGGAGGAGAAGTCCATTACCTGCTATTAAGTTCACCTAGAGAATAGCCACTGCCATTAGCAATGGTAACATGGAATAGACTTAGTTTTTGGGTACTTGCCAGGTTCTTGTGGCCTGGATTGGCCACTGTTGGAAACAGGATGCTAGGCTTGATGGACCCTTTGTCTGACCCAGTATGGCATTTTCTTATGTTCTTATGTTCTTAAAACCCAGGCTTCCTCCTGCAGTGTGCTGGCTCCTCATTTCCTCTCATGCCTCCATGATTCATACAGCTGCAGTAATGTCTCCAAATGGGTTAATTTTGTGCATACCTATCCATGAATGAACCTCTCGTAATCCAAGATATGTTGAGTCTGACCTCAATCTCTCAAATGTATTGCCAAAGCTTCCTTCTGGAGTTCATAGGCTACTAAACGCATAGGCAACATGCCTAGATGTGCCTGGCAGTTCTTTTTAATCAGGCCAGTAGCACCCAATACATTTGGAACAATTTCTGTATCTTTCCTGTCACATTTTCTTGATCTCTGTGTCATTTGATGCTTGAGGATCTTCTCTCTCTCCATATGATCCACAGAATAATGGCTTGGTAATGACACTTATCAGCAATGTTGTCCTTGTGCTTTTCTCCTTTACCATATCAGCTGGTTTTCTTGCATCGAGCTTTTTATCTATAGGAACAGGAGTGACCAGAACTTCTTCGTTCTCTACAGTTCGCTCAGGGCTTTTCTGGTAGAATGTAATATCCAGCAATGAGGCGTGCAGCCATTTCTAGTTCAGTTTTACAGAATCTGCGTTTGTTTTACCATTTCTTTTCTATACTGGCTGTGAACCATTTTGTCTGTAATGCACTATCCTATGCTGCAGTTATCAATCTCTAAGATGTCTCCTTAGCCATTTATGAGTCAGGTTTTGATCCACATATTTTTGCCAAATGGTTTTCCTTGTTTGTGAATCAGAAGAGGTTTTTCTCTTTTTGTAAATTCTGTTGCTTCTTTCTCCTCGTGTATTGGTTGATTCTCACTCATTCCTTCCTTATGCTGAAATGATTGCCCGAACTTAAGGATGAAGACCAATTTCAGCCATTTACTTTTGTACTTTGACATTTTTTGAGTAGTGGTATCTGTTGATGCCATAAGGTATGCACGAAGGCCTATAATAGCAGCTCCATAGGTATAATCCATTTCTATAAAACCCATGCTTCAGCTCTTAGAATGTACAAACTTAGCACGAAGAAGCTTTCTTGTTTTTAAATTCAACTGTTTACGATCTTTATCAGGCCAGTCTACTATTCAAAACTATAGAAGAGTGGAGGAACTGTAACTTGGTGGCTTATACCTTATTTTGTGTTGTTAAAGCACTTTTCAAATAGCACTGTTATATGACTAAGAGGGCTGCAAAGAAAACCGAGGAAGGAGATCCAGTATGTAACAGAATCAGAATAGGAGGTGGACCTCCCAGGGATTCTGAGGAGGAGAGCGCCCGGGTGAGAGCTTGTCTGAAGGAAGGGCGGGGCAGGAACAGGAAGGAGTTTAGCTTGAAGAGACAGATGAGATGCAGGTGATGATGTTCAGCAGCCCTGAGGGCGAGCCAGAACCAATGGATTTGGGAAACGAGTGGTGGAGACCCCTCCAGAAGAAGACACATTCATGGAAACTGCAGGTCAGGTGTTTTAAGTGAACACTGCCATGGGCTGGATGTATTTGCAGCCATAGTGAGAGGGGAAGCACAAATCCCAGCTGCAGACTATGGTGGGAGGTGGCAGCAGGGCTTGGTTCCCTAAGAACCAGGCCCATACAGCACAGCCAAGCTTCGGATGTGCACAAAGCGACTGTGAGCAGTGTGCAGGAAATTAAGGTGAGAGTTGCTTTCTTATCATTTGAGTTTGAGACTGACAGCTTGATAAAGTAGAGTTACAGAGACTTTAAACTACTGGAATAACTTGGGACTATGTGTGCTTAAGCCCAGCTCACCAACTGGGGTGAGAAAATTGGAACCCATAGCCACAACACTCTGGAAGGAACAGTGTAAGGTATAGGAAATAGAGACTGGAGTTCCTGGTCTGGGGAGCCTCCAACGGTGGAACCGGGGGAACTGCAAGGAGTCAGGCAGAGGGACTGTGGAAAAGCATTCCCTAGAGGCCTAACCAGTGGTTAAGTTTCTTGTGTAACCAGAGAACGGCAGCTAGATTATGACTGGGAGAGTGGCTGGTGGCATGAATTCGCAACAGCATTTAAAAGAATGTCAAAATATATTAATCACACAAAAGAGTTCCTAGATACATACACCACTATACTAAAAAGGTTGAAATTAAGTTTTATATGGAAAAACAATGAACCTACAAAAAAATACCACCCAAAATGCTAAGGTACTAGTATTACAGGGCTGGTGCTTCCATTAGGCAAGCTAGGCAGTTGCTTAGAGTGCCAAAATGTTGGGGGCGGCAAAATTCTGCCAGTGTAAGGCATAGAGTGGTGCTGTGCCAGATCTAATCCTGCAATAGAAGGGAGCACTTTGCTGAAGCTGCTGCCGCCGGTGGGAGGGAGCACTGTGCCGGAGCTGCTGCTGCTGCCGGTAGGAGGGAGCACTGTGCTGGAGCTGCTGCCGCCGGTGGGAGGGAGCACTGTGCTGGAGCTGCTGCTGCTGCCGGTAGGAGGGAGCACTGTGCTGGAGCTGCTGCTGCTGCCGGTAGGAGGGAGCACTGTGCCGGAGCTGCTGCCGCCGGTGGGAGGGAGCACTGTGCTGGAGCTGCTGCTGCTGCCGGTAGGAGGGAGCACTGTGCCGGAGCTGCTGCCGCCGGTGGGAGGGAGCACTGTGCTGGAGCTGCTGCTGCTGCCGGTAGGAGGGAGCACTGTGCCGGAGCTGCTGCCGCCGGTGGGAGGGAGCACTGTGCTGGAGCTGCTGCCGCCGGTGGGAGGGAGCACTGTGCCGGAGCTGCTGCTGCTGCCGGTAGGAGGGAGCACTGTGCCGGAGCTGCTGCCGCCGGTGGGAGGGAGCACTGTGCCGGAGCTGCTGCCGCCGGTGGGAGGGAGCACTGTGCTGGAGCTGCTGCCAACAGATAAGTTGGATATGAAGGTTCGCCTAGGGTGCCAAGTACTCTTGCACTGGCCCTGAGTATTTAAACTTTCTAGCATGAAGTCTCCATCAGGGATTCAAGTATTAAAATTATACCAACTGGAAATACATAAATACTCCAAAAAAAAAAAAAAAGTGAGAAAACACAGGAGCACGAGCAATCTTTCTCTTCTGTTAGTGAATGTACAATGTTAGAAAATGAATGTGCTAGGGAATTAAATAAAATAACCTCTTCTTCCTTGTAGAATAAAGTACCTAATTAATGGAAACAAGAAATTTCACCTCCCCTCCAAACAAGCACATAATCACTAATGCAAATCTATTATCACATTAATCAATGTTTAATCATTGTTGTTCTTTGAAGTTAGTGTTTTTACCTAGTAACAATGCTCACATCAAACAGTTTTACACATCATTCTAATTAGCCATCTTTTAAGATCTCTACCTTGCTTCCCTGCCCCCTCCCAAAAAACAAAACACTTTCATGGGATGTTTTCTGTTCAAATTAGTTTTTGTAAGTGGAAACCTGCTTTTCCAGAATATTAGTTCATTAACACCTCATTGCTTAGAAGCATATTTCACTGACTGATGTTACTGTCTTTGAAGGCTATTTGCCTCTTTTTTTTAATTGAATCCATAAACAAAAGAAAGATTAAAAAAATAAATAAATAAAACATACTGACTAATTTACCAGGAAGGAAAAGCAGGCTTAAATAGTGTCAAACTACTGAAGTAGCCGCCCACTGAATAACATTCCCTCATGACCAAACTCAACTGGTTAGCTCAAATCTCAAGGTGCCCGACACCTTACAAAAGGAAAGCATGCAAATATAATATCAAAGCTTTTCATTACACATTTTAAATATATATTTCATACAGGTAGATTAATAAATATTTGTATACACACAGTCATCTATGAATTAGCTCACCAATTCTATAAAAACAAACCTCAATCACATCAAGAACTCTTACACATCAGTCGTACGGTACATCCACACCACGTACATCCACACTCACACCAGCAAATCGATGCAATGGCAATGAGCTAAGAAAGGCCCTTGTTTCACTGGGATTCAGTTTCCTCAGGGGGGGACGGACGATTTACCGACTAGCAAAACCCGTGAGATTAGTTTGAAAACATTGCCTTGTATGAAGACATTTTTCAATGGCACAATATACGGGAAACTATCAGAACACTTTACATTGACCCACAGAGTGAAATCATTCCGAAATGAAAGCTTTTGTGCCCGATTACACTGTGGACGCCATCTCAGATACAACGCTGGTGTGTTCACATCAGTTCTCACTCAAGGAATTGGCCAGGATATCTCTCGCTCTGTGTGTCGATGTAGCTGTCAAAGTTCCTGCAAATCACGAGAGCTTTCTGAGGACATACTGTGTGCCCCGTGACTCGGAGAACCTGGTGATTACATTAAGCTGGGGCAGTATTACTCAACATTTAATTCCAGAGACATCAATGACCTAAAGCATGAGAGCGGTGCAAGATATATGCAGCGGGATTGCTGCACGGAAGGAATAACTTTCCTGTTAAAAGCCGCTGATTAAACAGACATTTATTTTTATATACTGACATTCGATCGAGATATCACATCCGTTTACAATTGAACAATAACAAATAAGGCAGAATCTGCTTATTTTTTACATTGTAACATGTTAACCTGGAAGAAGAATTAAGGCGATACATTTATAGCAAAGGATTATAACATAGGATATTTATACATTTATAACATAGGATTATAACAAACCTCAATCTTTTGAAAGCGTTCTGATATTTTCCTGTATTGTGCCATTGAAAAATTCCATATTTAAGACTATTTACAGGTCACATTCTTACACTACTGATCTGTTTAAAAGACAATAGCCTACCAGGTTCAGCCTTCCTGAGCAGCCCACATTAAACAGTTAATTCTGCTCCATATACAGGAGGGCAGCACCCAGTCGTCAGGAGGATTTCTATAATGTGAATTATCAAAAGGGTCAGTTTCACCTGAATTTTTCAGTTTTATGTACCCCCCTTTTTTATTTGTGATTAATCCCTATGCAGTTGTGGACCAAGTCAATCTGCCCTGCCTTCCTACAGAAAAATCAAGCTGCTCTAAAACCTCGGAAAAAGAATTAAATTCCTATTTTTACAGTTGCATTTACATTTTTCAGAACAAAATGGCAGGAAAGGCCATTAAGAGCCATCTAGTCTGCTTAATTTGGTTCCTTTTACAAATGCAATAGAGCCCAGCTGATCTCAGGCTCTCTCTATCACTTCTTCATAGCCAGGGATCTGGCTCTCTACTTATCCTTCTTGAATTCTGTTACTGAAAGACCATTCCATGCATTCATGTTCTGCCTAACCCCTCTGAGCCTCCTACAGTGACCTAGAACTTCCCTGTCACTGAAAAGCATTTGCTTCTTATGTATTTCTTATACCTTTCAGATATCTGAATGTCTCCATGATATCTCCCCTCTCTCCTCTAAGGTGCACTAATTTAGGTCCTTAAGTCCTCATTTCATAAGGCTTTTAGAGCAATTCCAGGGCTGAATTTAAGCTTGGGCCACAAGATTTCAATTTATGTCAGTGAAATTGTTATTTCATTAACCCATGTAACCAGCAGTACAGTTCATCTCTAGGTAATCTACACACACCAAATGAAAGCATACATTTTCTCTCCTTATAAGCAGATACTTTGTCTATGATGCAGGGAAGTAGGGATGCACAGAGCAAAAAATGTTGTTTCATTTCATTCATTCGTTCTGTGGGGCATCTCCATTCATAAGAACATAAGAAACTGCCATACTGGGTCAGACCAAGGGTCCATCAAGCCCAGCATCCTGTTTCCAACAGTGGCCAATCCAGACCATAAGAACCTGGCAAGCACCCAAACAACACTAAGAAGATCCCATGCTACTGATGCCAGTAATAGAAAGCTATGCCCTAAGTGAACTTGATTAATAGCAGCTAATGGACTTCTCCTCCATTAACTTATCCAAACCTTTTTTAAACCCAACTACACTAACTGTACTAACCATATTAATTCATTAGTTTAAAACAAAAATGTTTCTTTGTTTTATATGTTCAATTGTTTACCATTAAAGTCAATGGAGGAAGCACTGCAGCCTATTCGGGGCTCCAAAATTGGGATTTTTTAAAAATCATTTCTAATGAAAGTGGTAGGTAGACATCATCAGAAGGGTGAAAGTGGTGCCAATGTGGCACCACACGTGGCAAAGGGGTACCAGCAGTGGCAGGAGCTTTCCAAGGCAACATGAGAGGAGCAAAGCAGCAGCAAGAATGGGAAGAATAACCCAAGGCTTTAAAAGGGGGCACCACCAACCGTGCCATGAACTCTCAAAGGCAGCATAAGGAGCAAAGTGGCACCAAGAGCGGCATCAACACATGAAGAGGGAAAAAAAAGCAGAGAAAGTGGCAGGAAAATTTTTTACTAGGATAATGAGTCTTGGAGAGACAGGGGTGACTCAGATGCAATCCTAGAGGCTCTGAATGGCTTGACACCACTGCAACCTCAAGGTCCATTGGGCTCTAAGTGTAAACGTGCCAAAGGAGTGACATGGACGGTTGCGACCAAATGGTCCAACAACCTCAACATGTAACAGGCTGACACCTGCTGACTCTGTTAGATCTCTGCCACGATGGCCATCAAGGTGACTGCTCTCTAGTGAGGCATGAAGGCTTTGGCTTGAGCCGTGTCTAGCAGGGCTCCTATGAAGTCCAATTGAAGTGACGGGCTGAGATGGGACTTTAGGTAGTTGAGAACGAACCCTAGTCACTCCAACATCCAGATGGTCAAGCGCATGGACCTGGTGGCCACTGCCTAAGATGTGCTCTTGACCAGCCAAACATCCAGATATGGGAAAACATGTACACCCAGCCTGCGGAGATTCGCCACCGCCAGGCATTTTGTGAAGATCCTTGGGGCTGATGCGAGCCTGAATGGCAACACCTGATACTGGAAGTGCTGTTTTCCTACAACAAATCGGGGATACTTCCTGTGACCGGGGAAGATCTTGATTTAAACGTATTCATCCTTTAGGTCACGGGAGCATACCCAGTCCCCTTTTTGCAAAAAAAAAAAGGGGGGGTGGGGGGAATCAAGGTGCCCAGGGAAACCATCTTGAACTTTTCTTTTCTTAGAAAACTTGTTCAAGGACATTAGGTTTAGGATGGGATGGAGTCCTCCTGTTCTCTTTGGAATCAGAAGTACCTGGAGTAGAATCCCCGCCCTTTTTGCCCTGGTGGCAAGGGCTCATCCACTTTGGCAAATTAAGAGGAAGGAGAGCTCTGCTAGTAGTACCTCCTAATGTGCTATGGGTATGGAGGGCAATTTGGCGGGACACCCAATAGGTTCAATTGGTACCCCTGATGGATGATGAGCAAAACTAGGCCACTGGTTCATAAAGAATCACAGCCTTTCCCTGACCGGAGGGTCCAGCCAGGTACAGGCAACTGGCATACGTTCCCTAAGACCAAGTCAAAACTCTGTCCCCGGAGCGGACTGAGGAGCCGGCTGGGGCTTTAGGGCTTTCTACTGCTTGGGATGGTCGCGGGAGACCTGATGGTGTTGACTGGAGCGAGGGGGCAGATAATAGTACTTCCTTTGGTGAAAGAAAGAATTCCTTGGCTCTGGTCTCACCAGCCTCCTAGAAGAAGAGGAAGGGTCCACAGTACTGGCTAAGAGTTGTTGGAGGGCTTCTTGGTGGTCCCAAAGCTTGGCTACAGCCTCCCTCACCCTCTCTCTCTCTCTCTCTCTCAACAGATTCTCTCCAATACATGGCACATCAGTGAGTCGTTCCTGTATCTCTGATCAGAGGCCACAGCCGTGCCATTCTGTGGGCTTTGAATCCCACTGCAGAGACTCTTGATTCCATCTCAAAAACATCATAGGTCGCACGGACCTCATGTTTTCCGCACTCAAGACCCTTATGCATCAACAACATGAGGCTCTCCTACTACTGTTGAGGCAGCTGCTCAGCTACCTCCTGCACCTGCTTCCAGGTGTCCCACAAGTACTGGCTCATGTAGAGCAGGTAGGCAGCAATGTGGGCAATGAGCATGGCGCCTCGAAACACCTTCCTCCCAAAAGAATCCATCACTTTATGGCCCTTCCCTGGGGGCACCGAGTAACGAGTCTGCTCTATAATTAACGGGAGGCACTGTTGAGGGGATGTTCCCATATCCTCAGCAGCAACTCCTTAAGGATCTTGTGTACCAGGACCGCCACAATCTCCTTAGGAGGCTCCACGAACTGGAGGATCTCAAGCATTTTGCACTTGGCATCTTCCTCTATCAATAAGTGAAACGGGGTGGCTTCAGCCATCATCCTCAAAAAAACCTGCAAAGTTTAAGTCCTCAGGCAGACTTCCTTCGCTCCTCTGGAGGAGAAGATTCTGAAGGGAGACCCTTGCAGCCTTCAGAGGACTCTGAAACGTCATCCCCCCAGAGATCACAGGGGTCCTCATCCTCACTGTAAGCCACAGGGGAAGGGTCCATAGGTGCTCAGCCTACGACCAGAGGTGCAAGCACCCATAGAACTGGATGGGGGGCTGCAGGCATCTCTGTTTCTCTGCTGGCCTTGGTGGAGCGTCCTTCTCAGAGGAACTGGCAACCGTATCGGTAGAGGGAGCCCTCAGTGCCCTGCTGGGCACCGATGCTGTCCGGGCAACCGACACCAGCTGGGTCGGTAATGCACTGATGAGCACACTGAGCTTCTCCAGAAGCGATATGAGGACGGGCAGCATAGGGACCAGTGCAGTAGGTGCTACAGGACAGAAGCCCTGTAGCGCCTGGTCCACCGCTAGCTGGACTTGGCACTCCAGCTCCTCCTCGAATATTGCCCATGCCAACAGCAAATGGGAGGAAGGAGGGGGTGGCCAGATCCTCTTCGGACCTTTGAGGTGGATCAGTGACTGGCATCAGGACCGGTGGAGACTGTCACGGCCCACCCCCCCCCCCCCCCCCGGTACCAATGGAGGATTGGCGCTCCTCGCCGCGGGGTCACTTTGGGAGCATCACGGCAAAAGCCGGTGCATTCCCGTGCCTGGCATTGTGCTTTGATGAGAGACCGGTCCCGATGCTTCTTCGGCTTCCCTCAATGCTCGGCCCGGTTCTTCCCTGGTGCCAAAGCAGTTGATGAGGAACCCAATGTCCTCGGCCAGGAGGAGATCGACAATGGTCGGTCTCTGGCGCCCCCGTCTGACGGCAGCACTGACAAAACTGACAGCCCTGCCGATGTCGATGGCTCGGACTTCTTTAACCCCAAGAGCTGCTGCATCTTGTCTAGTCGAAGCAGACATCCCTTCTGGGTCATCTGAGTACATAAGTGGAAACCCCGGATGTCATGCGATGCCCCCAGGCGGAGGACACATATCTCATGTGGATCTGTGATGGACATGGTTGATGCATTGCCACCATGGGGAATAGACCATGAAAGGAAATTTACCCGAACTGCCAAAAACCCTGACTAGGAGATGCTACTGGAGGGCATCAAAAGGGAACCAGTGACGGAAGAATGAGGAAAAACCATGAAAAACACAAGAAAAACCAAAGTTTTCCACAAGACCAAAAATATCCAAAGTGAGCTCACTCACACCACGAGAATTAAAGCTCCGCGGAAAAAGAGAGACTGGAGAGGGAACCCACATGGACGCGTGGTATAGGGTATGCTGGCCATGCTCAGTGTGCCTAGTCAAAGTTCTAGAAAATTTGACATGTTTTCCACATCAGGGCTCCATCTGATAATGTATCCATGTGTGAGGACTATCATCCTGCTTGTCCTCAAAGAAAAATAGAATCTCCATTCCTTATAAAACAAAGTCAGTCACTCTCATACACACAATCAATCTTACATGCTCTGTCTCTCTCTCTCACACACATGAACACTCTCTTTCTTACATGCTCTCGTTTTCTCATACACATACACTCACACACAACTCACATGCTCTATTTCATACATGGTCTCGCTGTCTCACACCACCTACACTCTCACTTTTCTCTCACATGCCCTCTCTCTTACATACTCTATTATTCACTCACAATCTCTGACTCATGTTGGGTCTCTCCCTCTCTTCTTTGACTGTTGACAGAAGCCCCGAGGGCCTGTTCCATTCTTTGATTGCTAGTGGGATAGGCTTCACCAGGGATGATCTTAGTGGGTTGGGGAGCCCAGGGTGAATCAGCCAGAAAGGGGACCCAACCATGACTGAAGAACAAGAGGGGTTCCCTTACTCAAGACTGAGATTCTGCTCTGCACTCTCCCAAAAGACTCCATGAGGCCTTTTACACTTCTCCCAAGACACCTCATGCAGCCTCCCCCCATGACCCCCTCTCCATAGTCTATGCCCCCTTCAAAGTACCCCACAAAGCCCTTTCCCTTCAGCCAAGCACTCTCCCCTCCTCCCAGGCACTAAGACCCCCAGAAAACATGTCTTCCTCTCCCTAACCCTCTCAAGCAGTTTGTCGATGGTGACACTCATCTCTTCCCATCTACCTTTGATTCATCTGCACTGCGCAGGAAGATACAAATAAATGGCACTGCCCCTTCCTCTGTGCCAGGAGCTGCTTCCTACCGATGTGCCATACCATACCAGCACTATCTCAGGCCTCAAACAGCAGTAGCCTTATCTATGACATGGCAGCAATGCAAATACTATACCTTGGTCTAGAACAGAACCTACTGGCAATAACAGAACAAATGTTAGTGCTACAAAGCCCTACAGAAAAGCTACAAGCCAGCAAGAATACTGTACCTCAATTACATATGCAGAACACAGATAGACCCTTATCTAATTCAGCCTAAGGGACTACAAATTAGAAACAGAAACATGCAGAGAAAAATAAAATGGAAAGCCTGAAAGAACAACATACAAATATGTAATGCACATTCCCTTAGATAATATATGCCAAATCACTAAAAACTCAAAAAACAATTTTTTTTTTCCTTTGCTGTTTCTGTCTTATTTTTCTAATCAGTTGGTCCCAGGCTTTTGTTTTTCCATGTACCCTTTCTTGGTCTTTTCCCAATTCCTTTTACAAGATCTCTTTTTTTCTGTTTCTTCTCTTTCCACTTCTCTTCTTCCCTTCCTCTCTCAAACATACATTCAGGCTCTCATTCTTAAACGCTGTCTTTTTCTCACACACACACACACAGGGCCAGCGGAAGCATTAGGCGGAGTAGGCAGTGGCCCAGGGTGCTGGAAGTAGGCTGGACGGTAGAGTACCTAGCAAGGGCAGCAGATTTGAAGGGAGCGCAGGATGAGACATGGCATGGGTGAATAACGAAGCTGGGGGCATCTTGGTTTTTCCAAGTTTAATGCATTTGAGGAGCTTGGGTCATTTGTGGAGTGAGTCGGGTGGAAAGCTAGAGAGAGAGATCATGTTATGTCAACACCCCCTAGGGCGGCTGGATCCCCTTCCACTGGCTCTCTCACATGCTGACACCCACGGCTCTCTCTTTCACATGCTGTCTCTCTCTCTCATATATACACATTGGCTCTCCTTCACATGCTGCACACACTATTCTCACTTTTACATGCTGTCTCTTTCTCTCTCTCAAACACAGGCTCTCATTCACAGGCTCTCATTCACATGCTCTCACACACACACAGCTCTCACATACATACAGACTCACTCCCACATCCACACTCTAAAGGGCCTCAGCCTCTGGACCTCCTTTTTCACAGGTCGCCGCGAAATGGGATCCGTGGCAGTCCTGATCTTCTCAGGCTGCCGCGAGATGAGACCTGTGGCAGCCCTGCTACCGGGCCTCCTCTTCTTGAGCCGCCATGAGATAGGATCCGCGTCAGCTCTGCATGACTCCAGCAATGTTTTTCTTCCGGGGCTATGTGGGCAGGAAGGAGAAGGCACATCTGGATGTTTGGAGGTCTCTTATTTTCTCTGGTCTGTGGTAGATGAGCTCCACCACAGCCCTGCTGATCTTCCAGGAGGGGAGGGGAGAATAAAAGCTGTGTGCAGTGGTGCATGTGCGCAGTTTAGAGGGAACAGTGGTGCCTGTGCGCAGTTTAGAGGGAACAGTGTTCATCCACATCCCCACCTCCAAGGATGATCCTGGTCTCCACCAATAGTGTTTCTTCTTTTTGGCCGCTGGCATATAGAGTTCTGTTGGTGCGGGTGGGGGACCTCCCGACGACACGAGACAGACCACCACCCCTCTGCCACTGATCCCAAATTCTTCCTGCTTCTCACAGAGAAGCTGCCCCACCTTCATGCGTCTATGGAAATGCCCTGCTATTTTCCTGTACCTCTATACCAGGTTCCGCAGGATTGCATTCCCATTGTCATTGGGCCCCACAGCCCCTGGGCATCCCTCACTGCCAGGTGCAGCAAATATGCATAGCAACGGATACCCTAAAAACCCCCATCTTCTATTGCTTTTACCATGTTTGCACCATAGTCTGTTACAAACAAACCTGCCTAAAGACTCCTGCCCCTCCAATCTAGCTGCCAACTCTCTAGCATCTTTCTTATGGCTGAGAGCTCCCATACCTCATACATCAACTGGGTGTGCAGAAAAGCCCAGCTGCACCCTGATTCCCCATCCTCACTCCAGCTGCTACTAGCCCCTGCCCTAGCCAAGTCCTACCAGTGTGCCATCAGAGAAAGATGAGAGTACACAGTGTTCATACTGGTCCAGATATCACAGATGAAATACGTGTTACGTCCCTCTGCCTTAGCCACCTGGGACTGCATGCACTATGGCACTGGTTGTACAGGGTGGGAAAGACCTTTCTTCTAAATGTAGTCCTGAAGGGAACTTTGTAATTGGGGGCTAATTAATGCAGCAGATGTTTAAAGCCCATGTTCTCTACTACCTGCAGGAGTTTGTCATTAAGGGAAATTATTTCCCTGAGGCCCCTCATTACTATTTTCGATGCTACCTGACTCTTGTCCCAGGACTTTGTTTTGGCACACCACCCCATTTCCTCTATGATGGTCTTCTGGCCTGCCACCTGACTGCTGAAAGGGGTCGTGGGATCAGTTTGGGGAAAAGTCTTCCCCTTTTCAACCCCGTTCCTCTGGCTTTTACTTGGAGTGGCTAAAAGTCCCCAGGCTAGTACTGCCAAGCTCCCCTGATGCTAATGCTAGCAGGTTCTGCTTCTGCAAGTGATACTGCATACCAGTGTTTATGAGATGCCCTACTTGTTTCCCTGATATCCTTCCTGCAGTGAATACACTGAGCAAAAAGAAGGTCCTCCTTCACTTTAAAGTGGCTCCAGATTATGGATTTCTTCCACGATGCCTTCTCTTCATCCTTGGAGGCTGATACTGGCAAAGGAATTGAGGTAGAGGATGGACCCTGAGGAAAAATGCCAGGAGCATCACTCACATCTCCTACCTGAACTGCCTGCTCTTTCTAGGGATTGATCTCAACATGATCCGTATCATCTCTCTCTCCATTATCTCACTGGAGACTAAGGCACTATTGATTAAACTTTCAAATTGCCAAAGAGAATTTGATCTTCTGATTCAGAGAATCCCAGACAAGATTCATCCTCTGAATCCATTAGTATAAATACTGCCTCAGAAGTAGGAATCAAAGAGAAGCATGCTGTTGGTTTTGGGCATTGAACTTCTGCTACTCCTGCCCAGTTACTGCCAATCTTGGATGACTTTCTCACCTTTTCCTTCTGCTCCAAAACAAGAGGGAGAACAAATGGTGATGGCACATGCTTTCCAAATTTAAATTTTTTCTGCGGTAAGCTGCCTTCCTCTTTTGTCTTTCTGGACCTAAACAAAATCCTTCAATTTATATACAGGACTGCCCTTTTTATTGTTGATCCTGCCAAAACTGCAAATATTCCCTCCTCTTTCTTTTAGTGACAACAGAATTTATTGACATGCACTGCCCACTGAGGGTTTCAATACTATAAATGAATTTGATACTGTTACTGTACCCCCACTCATAGTACCACTCACTTACTGTATGGAAAATGTGTCAAATACACATATACAGACACACATATACAGTGTAAGTGTATTGTGTTGTGTGCAGTAGTGCTAACTGACTCCACACACAAAAAATAATATTAAACACTAACAAAAGACAAAAACAGACTGGAAGCCTGGTAAGACTCTTCAGTCTCTGAGCATGCATTGCTCACCTCATTGGTGTCCAGACAAAAAAAACCACTACCATAGCTGCAACTGCAATCTCCACACTGTCTCCCACCCTTACTCTCTCCCAGTGAAGAGAGAAATCAAAATAAGCAATAATACACTGCCTCTCTTTCTGGCACAGTGAGTGAGACCACTGAAGTACAGTGAAGAGCAAAGCAGCACTTTACCAATGACAAATCCCAAATTTTGGAATCTTTTATAAAATTGTGAGAGCATCTAGTAACATGTCCTTATCCATCAAGAGCTAGCAAGAAATACAGAGGACGTCAGCTTTACTTCATCCAGATAGTCAGCTATAGACTAATTATAAAGATTCTGCATCATGATTTGTCTTCTGGCTAATCTCCTTGCCAACTTGTCCTGCCTTGATTCTGATAAGGATCTGACAAAGTGGTAAGGCAAACAGGCAAGAACCGCTTGCAATAGTGACTAGGTTTTTTTTTCTTAGCAGTACACAGCCATAGACTTCAATTGGCCATACAAATAAATGTGAAACAAACAAAAGGGATGAAGATTATTTCATTTGTGGGTCACACCCTTCATTTGTTTTGGGAGGCCACAAATATGGGCTCATTTGTTATGTTTTACCCATTCTTTCCACTCATGTTTTCTTGAATGTGGGCATACGGTACCACATAAGCCTTGTAATACAATACAAATAAATTACAATAGTAATTGTCAAACTTCATACATCCATCTCCCTGATGCTTTTCACACATCAAATAAAAGGAACACATTTCAAGGACCAACATACAGATTGAATGACTTATAATGACAATTATTCATGTCATGATCTCATGAAATGATATATAATATACAGACATCCAGACACAGACACAAACATATATAATCATGAAATCTTGAGGTAACAGATGTTATTTTCCATTATTTATAACATTTTTTACCCCTAAAACTATTGAAATGTTTCTTTAAAACTAAAACATGTTTTCTACTGCACATTTAAATGAACCAAAAAAGCAAAATATAATTTTAAAAAGGGTCAAAAGACTTGTGCAAAAATAATCAATTTCCCAAAATTTTAGCCTTCTGAAAGTAGTGACTTTTTGAAAAGACGATGTATAATCAAAAGTCTCCTAAACAAACAAAGCAAGGTCTTGAAACTACTCCTGCATTCGTCTTAAAATGTAAAGCCCTGAATATGATGAATGTGATTCATCCAGACACACAAAGCTTTAGCACAGTAAACTCGGTCAACTGTTGCTCTTGTTTTTATATTCATACCGTTTAAATAGCACACTTTAAAAAGGGGGGTGGGAAAAACCCTCCGAATTGGCTTTTTATACATCCACCCTCCCCAAAAATAACGCATTTTTTTTTTTAAACCCTTCAAATGATATGAAAGGCTTCAAGGCCTCTTTTCTCCCTTTTCTAGCACTTTTTTTTTTATTTCTGTTTGCAGTAATCTGCCTTTCACTTTCTCATTGCTACAGAACAAACAAGGAGGCTCAGCATTTTGAAAAGGGGGCTCAATGTGTAATGGGTCCACTAGAATTAATTTAGTTGCACCAAATCCATTGAGCGCAGGGGTTTTTTTTTTTCCCTTTTCTGAAATCATTTTGAGTTGAACGCAGCCCCCAGCCTTTGTAATTCTAGTAAAGCACTTAAAGTGCACAGTAGGTGTTCATCAGGACCATCTGGTCAAAAGCAAAACAAGCTGCTGATTTTGTCTTTGAATAGAATGAAGCAAGTGTGAATTAGTCTCTTCAATTAGCACTATTACAACCTGTCAAGTGCATATTGTAAAACAGGATTATTACAGTATTGGTCACCAGTACAATTATTTACTCTCTGCCTTTTCTTGCATAGAAAAATGTCTCCGTTTATTAGTTTCTGATAACTGAACAAGGCTCCCTTAACCCATACACATGGAATTAGGCAAACCTCAAATTAGAAAGCTTTGAAACACATTCTCGAGAGGTTAGGTCTCAAGATTAAAGCATTTTAGACAAAGGTGCCATACCAGTACTGTAATATTTTTATTTAAATCACAAAGTGCTTGATTTTATTCTCTTGCTTTTTTAAACCAGTCTCAAATTTCCTGTATTTACATGCTAAAGAAAGTATAAAAACTGAATGGATCTCACAGTACTTCAGAATTCATTCAAAGTGGGTAGAACAAACATCGGTCACGAAGAGCCAGTTTACTCACGAATGCTAAAATCCTTAGCCTCAGTATAAACATGCTGATTTACTTTATGTGAAATTTCAATTTACAACACAGAGAAATGGTATGGAAAGCCTTAGAACAGTCACAGAACTGTCCATAGCAGCTGTGCAGTCTTGAAAGCGTGTGCATCAATGCTTTTATGAGGTCCTGAATCAGAAATTCATAGGGAAGAAAAGGAAAGGGCCATCTCGTTAAAACTTCAGATATAGGCATGTAAAGGTAACGCCATCAGTTCAGAAAGCCATGATGCAACAACTTACACCTTCTATGCAGCTTGATGCATCAGCTCCATAGCTAAAATCAAGGTACATGGCTTCAGTACTTCAATATGAAGTATCTCAGCACCTTATTGGATAATTTCAATTGACGTTGTTGCTGTAAATTAATGCAGCTTTTACATAGCTTTATTGTTTTTAAGGAAATTACATTAGCATTTTGCTACAAACATAGCGTGCCTTGGAATTTCTTTGGCATGCTTCAACGTCTCAACAGAAGACGCCTTCGCATTCCATTTTCCTGGTTCATATCTCATAGGAAATTGTTTTAGTACATGGTTTTATGCTTCAATCCATAAATCAATGCCCTCCATGAAGAGGGATAAAAACTCAATCTAGAGTACCTCACATATTCATTTCTTTACAGAAATGGCAACAACTAAAATTCAATCATTCCTTTCTTCTCTTGTGCGGCACTAGCATGCAACATGACCAATAATCCAAGAGCCATAAGGAAGAAATTTAGCTCTGTAACGTTGGTAGATCTATAACATTGCTTGAGGTAAGACCAGTTGGATGACCTAGGGCATAGTTCTCTTCACAGCTGAAGAGAACTACTGTATCTGACTGTAATCCACCTTGTGCAACCAGTGAAAAGGTGTGAGCGAAATCTAAACAAAACCAATAAGGAACTAGAGTCTGACTGGCAGCTCTGGCATTTGCAGCATCCCCAGGTTCTTTTACCACTTCTCAGGAATGGCCTTTTATTCTAGCCCCTACTTTTGGAGTTTTCTTGGAAACATTTATGGGCGAGTTTTCAAAGAGTTATTTGGGGGCTGAGCACACAAAATAGTACAGCCATGCGTAAGCATGCTCGTGCATATGTGATATTTTATATAAACCTCGAGAGTATGCGCATACATGGGGGCACTGCACGCAGATATGAACAGGGAAATAAAAGGGTCGTTTAGGGATGGGACTGCCTTATTACAGTCAAACTGTTCAAGGCAGAAATACAAATTGCAACAACAACACATAAAAACCTCACTGTACAACTGAGCCTTCAGATATTGCTACTTTGTAAGTAGTATGTGCGCGTATGCTACCCAACTTGTCTGTGCACTTTTGCACCTGACTTGCACAACTGAAAACGGCCTTGGAGTGCAGGGCTAGCACAAATCTCTTATTTACTTAGCTCATGCCTTCTCTCACTGGTACTTCAAGGCACCCTGAATGTACTTCCCTGACCCAAAGGGCTCACAACCTAAGCTGGTACCTGGAGGGTAAAGTGACTTGCCCAAGGTGGCAAGGAGTGGAAGTGGGATTTGAACCCTGGCTCCCCTGATTATCAGGGGCTGCTCCACTCCACGTCACTGAGGACAGTTCTGAAAGTTCAGCTTCTAATAGGTATCAGAGAACACAGTAATGCAAAATGCATTCTATTAATACAAAGTTATATACTGTATTGTTTTCGTTTAGTTACCTAGTTATATTGTAAAGCGCAATGCTGAATTACTGTTTTAATGTAAACCGAGGTGATGTTATTTACGTACCCCGGTATAGAAAAATCTATAAATAAATAAATAAATAAATAAATAATAAATTTATGCAACGCTTGCTTCTGATACAGCAATCAGACTACTGAAAATATTCAATGCATTCACAAGTGCACAAGAAGACTACTCCGCATCATCGGCAGGACAGGTAGGAAGATGTTATGTCCATATCTGTCCATTCACTAGTCAAGAGCAGGAGATGACATCAAAGCTTACTTTGTTATCAAAATTACAGCTTTTAAACTAAAAACTAAATTGAACTGCAATAGCTGAATGTACATTTGACAGCAGTGGTAGATTTAATACATTTACTGTCTGATATTAAACAGGGAAAAAGTATGGTCTAAAACTGGAAGCTGTACAAAAATCACATAACAGGGCCCTACTGGAAATGAAAAATTACTTTTTTTTTTTTGTTAGCCAAGGCCTCTATACCACCACTCACAGCAGAGTTACTTATGAGGTCACATAGGGCACAGTGCACTAACAGGCCCTGCAGTGCTCTCTCCCACAAACACAACAGGACAAGCTTCCCCCCTCCATGTCATTTAAAAAATGGTCAAGCCCCTAAAATGGCAACATTCTTACTGTAACACAGGCCTAGGCTAAGAGATCTCCAAACCTGCACAAAGTAGCACGCATGCAAGCGGCAAAGTGCACAGCGCCAAGCCCCTTTGCTGTATGACAGCAGAATCTCTCACCCCACTTAGTGCATTGCACAATCTTGGTTTATCTTTACCCAGCCAGACAGCGAATGGGGTTTGCGAGCAAGAGTGGCAGAGAATGCCTCTCCGATCAGTGATTACAGTTCAATACAAAATCACCTCATTTTGGGGCTACATCATTTAATGGAAGGAAAAAAAAAACACCAATCAGCCTGACCACTTTATTCTTTTTCAGTCAATAAATCCTGATAAGCAGATGTTAAAAAAACAAACAAACAAAAAACCCCCCCTAATCTTGGTAAAGATGCAAACTTTAAGCTGGAAAGGCAGCATCTTGCTTTACAGATATAATTTAGGGAGAAACCACCAAAAGGATATTTATTCTTCCCAAGGAAGGGGACTTAGAAAGTCTACTTCCTAATTCAAACAGCAGGCCCTGGAGAGACAGTTGCATTGAAGAGGGACCCGCGGTGGAACATTTATGGAATTTTAACTATTTCTCTGAATAATTGATGCTGTCATTTTGAATCCATGTGCATAGGTTACCAGGTGTGAGCTGACTGCATTAACACTGCTTAAACATTTCAACATTGTCAGTATGGGCGACTCGATTTCTGAAATATTTGCAGAATTTCCCCTCTCGAAACAGTAATAAAGGCAAAATAAATATGTGCCACTGTTTTATAATCACTGAACATTAATGAATTTTTTATCTCTTTTTAAATCGCAGTGTTTAATTTAAAAGGGTGAAATTAAGTCTCCTTCCTGGAATGTGCCAATTATTGGCAAATCAAACAATAACCTGCCCACTTATACTCCTTTCTGTTTATATATGAGAAGTTAATTTGAAAACATGGAGCAGTTATATTTGGATAAAACGTGAGATGGCAGTAGTCCTGGCTGCCCCCTGGTGGCTACACGCTGCAATAGGCACAGGATTATGGTAAGCAGAATTCATTAACAGTGATAATGTAAACGCCAAGAGAAAGACAGGGAGGTTTCCAAGCACCTCGGAGGGAAAAAGTGAAAGACTGTGGACTTCATATCACCAAGTCTCTCAAGAACTACAGCACCTTAAATATAGTGATGATTAAATAAGCAGGTAGAGAAGCTGAGAGAACACACAACAGGCTGCGTGTTAAAGTGGGCCCCTGGAGACGAGAGCTGCTGTGCAAAACCGAGGCCTCTCTGCTAAGTGAGGCTGCTGCACGGTCCCAGCCCTGCCGGGTTTTAAATCACATGCTCTCGCACAGGCACCGAGTTGAACAGTGAAAATGCATTAGATTGCAGATAAATCTTTCAGAAGCTGATATCGCAGGACACCTTCCTCACATCTGCTGTCAGCTCCTGAGAGAGGTTTCATCCTGAACCCTGGATTCTGTTCCACCGACTCTGTTCTCCAGAGGGGTTGTTTTACGCTAAATGGATGTTTCACCTCAGCCCGAGTCAACACAGGGACGCAGCGCACAGCGCAAACAGTCAACCTCCCCGCCAAAAAAAAAAAAGCACAACCTAAGATCATGCATTTTTTATTTTTTAAAGGCAACTTAAAAAAAAAACAAACAACTTTATATTTAGCTACCTTAGATTCTATTACAATGTCAATTACTGTTTTTGCTACTTCGCAAGTGCTTAGTATTTCAACAGAGGTGCTTGTGAGAGCCCTGAGCTGTATGCATCAAATGGAAAATGACATTTTCAGATGACAGAATGGCCTTGCTAAATCTGTGCTAATATTCAGGACCTCGTTTATAGTCTTAAATTTATTACGGAATGCATACCAAGAACAGCTCACTCGGGCCCTTCAAGTGCCAGAAAACAGGTCTGGTTTTCAGAATATCCAAGATGAACAGTCAAAAGACAGTTTCCTACAGTTTCTAGAGTTTTTGGCTATCCTTTCCCACAGCTCCATATACAGTGAGCCAGGATACGTACGTAGCAGAGCAGGGCAGCACCGAGAGCTATCGTTACGTCGACACGGCCGGTAGCACATCAAGCAAACACTAGAAAAATAGGTTATACCAAAGAAAAGCAACTTCTTAACTGGAAAATCCAACTCAGAATGGGTAGATTATCACAGTACTCTTGTCACATGGGAGATTCGGGTTCAGAGTGACTTCAGATCCAGATGCCTACTAGCAGCAGGAGCATCGGGAATGTGACAATTTGAGCTTGAAGGAAATCCAAAAACTAGCCCAATCAAAACATTTTCAGGTACGGTTATCAGGAGCTTTGTCCTTTATTACCTGATTTTACTGGATTACATATAACAGACTGGGGGCCTATAATTTAAAAAAAAACAAAACATTTAAGCTCTGAAAGTAACCCAGATCAGGTCAGCTTTTTTGCATTGCAATTTCAGGAACTAAAATACTTTCTAGCAAATGTAATCTGCACTTTTCATGGCGCCCCCCTAGGTGATTGCTCAGGCTCAATGCACACAGCCACAAAGCAGCCTGCCAGCACGGGACCCCCCTCTTCAGTGCAGATACAATGCGAGATTTACGCTGCCACCATAATTGTTCACATGCCAGAAGAACTAACTCTGAGCAACGTTAGTCTCTGCTAAGGTTTTCCTTCCCCTCCCATTTAACCTTTCCATCTTTGCCAGTCTTCCCTCCCACTTTCATAGAAAGCATGCCGGGGCAGTTTGGGGCACTGTGGAGGAGGTGGCCTCCTCAAAAGGTGCCAGTTCTTAGTCAGCGGAGGCTGCCACAGAAGCTTGGACCTGAACATGTGCCTGGCGATCCCCCAACGTACGGAGGATCCAAACTTGGGTCCAGCAGAGCACACAATGCTGGGGGGGTCTGCACCATAGGGCCAGCACAGTAATCTGCTTCTATTAAACAAGATTTTCTTAGAATTCTGCTGTAAGGAGATCTAATGTAGCAAGCACCGCAGAACGAGCGACGACAGACATCCGGGCCTAATTACAACCTTGACCAAGTACGTCAACAGGATGAGGTGGGTTCCAAACTATATCAGTCCCCCCCCCCCCCCCCCGTACCTTCTGGAAAGAATTCCCTACATGAAGAGGCCTCCCATCGCTATCTTATCTTCTTACCCCACTCTCACATCTTTACACAGCAGGGCCATTCCCAGGTTCAGACTCAGGATTTCACCACCACTGTGCTTTTTTGGGATTAGGAAAAGATTTGCTTGTTTTGAAAGACCAGATAAGGTTCTGCTCATCAGTACAGAGGGCTCTTCTACTTTTAAATGTATTTCCCTGCCTCTCCAACCTTTACACCCCATCCTCCTGCACCAAGGCTGATATCAAGGATAAGTCTGAGCCTAACCTGTCACAGGAATATTTTAAAATTCAGATTCTTCCGGATGTGGTTAAGACCACTCAGGAGAGAAGGAAATTGTTTCCTATAATACGTCAGGAGGTTCTTTCCTTAGGTGTGACATTTCTTCTTGGATATCCATGCAAGTGTGTGGGGACATAATGCAGGCAACAGATATTTTTTCCTTCCTGACCTGTTATGATTTTTTGGGGGGATCAAAAGAAAGCTGCTCTCCCAGCATCTATTGCTCCAATTAGTTAATACCACCATGGTTTGTAGCAAGTTAAAGCTTGTTTCTTTGAAACTGTTACTTGTAGCTCTCCCTTGCCTTTAATGTCCACCCCCTTCTTATTGTGGTCCATGGCTGATATTGGAGATGCTTTTGTTTAAATTTGCTGAATAATTTTATTTCCTATGTTATTGCTTCATATGAATCTCCTGCCTTTGCTTTCCATTATATAGCTATGTATATGAATATGAAGCACCATGAGTTCCTCTAACTTGCTGGCCTCGATCATATCTTTCTACATTTGACAGGTGCCTTAGGCCCGGCTGCTCTCACACCTCCCTGGAGAAGCAAGTTCAGAGTCTCCAAAAGGATAAAATGGCAGTACGGTCGTTCCCAACGCTGGCCCTTGGTCGTCATTCTACACTTGAAGGTTCACAGCCTGTGCTCTTTGAGATCTAAGGTATTAAATGGCGAGCAGAATGGAGGCAGAAGGTAACCCAAGAAAGCCAACGAGGAGCATATACAATCTGTAAGACCTTTCTCCTAAGGCAAGCTCTCACTGAGTGTTTGCTATAAAACTGCAACCTCCAAAGAAAGACAAAGTAAACTTCCTCTGTTGAAAATACTTTAAAATATGAAAATATTCTAGCTGCTGTTGATATGTTCAAGTTATATAAAAATGCTTTAGGATTATCAACGGCGAATCTTTGGAGCTCAAAACAAACAAGAAACAACAGAGCTCCTAATGAAAGACTGAGTATCTAAGTGGAGGAGATCAGCTCTCTGTCTCAGGGTCACCATTAGCTCTAATGAGCTGCCTTTATTCCTCAGCTGTGAGATATGGCGCATAACTCACCTCCTGAATGGTACTACTTCCTGAGAAATTCAGGCTGTACTCCCGCTGGACTTCTCGATGGGTGATGATCAGCATGAAGTTTTGATTTAATAACTCCTGCAGGGCACTGAAAGGGTTGAAAGAAAAACAAGAGAATCAGAGCTGAGCATGTTCTAGCCTGCTCTACAGCTAGCGGTAAAAGCCCCAGGAGTACTCCAGCCTGCACACAGACAAGCCCAGGCACACACACCAGCATCCTCCTCCGCTCCGACCGGCTGCAAGCCACCGAGGGGAGCTAACCGGTTAACCCCTTCTCTTCAAAAGGTGGCTACAGCTTCCAAAACTAGCAAGATTTTCTCTTAGCAGGAATGTGAAAAAATATATATATGTATCCGAGCCATATGGTTACCACTGTCGTGACATAAATCTGTCACACATATTTACCCTAAAACAGAATATGCAGTAATAACAGTGTGCCATATACACACACTAGCTCAAGCCCCTAACCTTTATTTCTAATGCCAGTTAGAAAGAGCAGATTTGGTTTTATATCTCCTGGACCCAGTTTTAAAAAACCCCAGTATATTTCAAACTAAAGTATTTGTGGATCATATAGCAGCATCTCACAATAAAAGGAGTTTGATATTCAACTGCAGTGAGTTACACTAAAACGCTTGCTTTCAAAAACGGCATAACTTTTGTTAAATGAGAAATCCTAAAATATGTTCTATGTCCAATAAAAGTAAGGTGGATGCTTGGAGCTCCCTCCCAAGTGGGGGAAAAAAGGAATGGGAATTGGGGGAAAAAAATGGAGAGGCTGGAAGAAGCAGAAGGAGCATCCTAGAGACTGAGTGCGAGAACCTGCAGATCACGGAAGGCTCCTGTATGTTTCATGAAGGAAGGTTTTCTTCACTTGCTAAGATTAATTACCACCAATAAGATAGCACGCCATGCAATCACAAAAGCTCTCTTTCTTGATAAATTCTGTATAGATGCACACAGCCAATGCCAGTAAACACGTTATTTTGTCAACGAGAAACATCACATCCACTGATGTGTTAAAACAGCCAGAAGCACATGTCCCTCCTGTATATATTATAAATAATGACTTTTTCATTCTATGGATAATTATTACACAACAGTTGGCTACCTACAGCTCCCATTGGAGTATGATGAAGGCTTCTCCAAGTGCACATTTTCCATACACTTTGTAGCACTATTTCTTTTTATAATGTTAGAGATGAAGATTCCTCGTATGGACCACAATTTTACTTGTTCCGAGACCTCATCGCTAACAAGGCCTTACAACAATACTGAAATGCCTTCTTCAGAGGAACTTCATGCTCTGGTGTAGAGACACTGTTTTTCGTCTCAAAGCATTTACAGAGCTGCTCACTGCTATGGGCTTCATGCAGAAAGTCCCTGATTTGCTCTTTCACACTCTGGCTCAGCAGGGGCTGGGGACGCTGTGGCGGCAGTGTCTGGGAAGGGCGGGGGATTGAAACCCGGGAATTGTTAAGAGCAGCTCCCAGTAGCTGGATTCGGAGCCCATGAATCAGGGTACTGGAAGGCGCTCTTAGTGCATGGCTCCCCTTATTCCTTAGCACCACTGCTGCAATGACCAAACAGCGGGAGAATGGGTTGAAAAATGCCAGGTGATTGTGAGTGAAGGCTCATGGCAAATGAAAGTCTCAATATTAGTTCCCACTGAGCTGGAAGAAAAAGGAGAAAGGAGGAACTACCAGGCCCATCCCCCCCCCCCCCCCCACCCAAAAAAAAAAAAAAAGGCTTTCTAATCGTCAAATCCCTATCTGCTTTCCTTATGATTGCAGGTGACATTCTTATAATTGCATGCATACTCAAGTTCTTATGAAGTGACTGCCTAAATTAAAAATGTTTTAAAACTGTAATCTATGTAAATCTCATTACAAATGGAAATTGTAACCAAAAGTAAAGCTGAAAAAGGAGCACTGAATGGAATCTGCACTATCTGTGGGAGCAGTGAACTAATGGCACTCAGGAAACATCCACAAATGTCGGACAAAATGATGTGGCACTCCTATTGATCAAGTGAGGATACTGTGATTTTGTATCAAACTGTATCGGAAAAACCCAACATCAATTATCTAACCAATACCAGTTTTCTTTACCTTACAAATTTTGACGCAGTGTTATGGTAGATACTCATATTCTTATGACCTTCATAATAGGCATCATCGTAATTGCTTTCGCGTGTATCAACTCTGCCTTATATATAATCATTTGGTCATTTCAGTCCCGATTTTTTTTAACTGAATCAGATCATTATTATTTTTCAAAAAATTTTTTGTTTGCACTTAAAAGATTCTTAAAAATATATATATATATGGTCCTTAAATTCTGCACTTATCTTCACACTCTTTTTTCTCCATTAGTGTTGATTGTGCTCTTGCTGTAATCCACAAGAAACAGTTGACCCAACACTGGACCGTGTTTCAGACTGCTGTAAACAATCTTCAGTCCTTTATCAAGGGTGGTTAAATCTGCGTCTAAACACACCATATTTTCAATCAATCAGTCACTAACATTTTTTTAAAAAATAATTCTAAACGTATATACTTGGACTATAGTTATTCCTCGAGCTGGCACCGTAACTTTGTGTACTCACATTTTTTGTTCATTTCTTCATATTAAACTCCACGCTCACAATGGCGTCTCGGCGTTTTTCTTGTGGTTCACATCCGGAACCCTACCAGAACTCTCTTAAATTCTCCACTGCACTCCCGTTCCACCTTCTTTTCTGACGTCATGTTAGTCTCCATCCATTTATGTCAGTGAATACCACTCTATTGAAGCATTTAAGCCATTTGGAGTAACTGTATCAAGCTTAAATATCCACTGTTGCTCCTTCAAATTCAAAGTTTTATTGATGTTTCCCCCCCGAGGATGTATGTATACTTTTTCTAAAATCCTCCAACGTAAATCATTGAAAATATGGTTGTGGTCTTTACAATGTAATACTAGGGGGGCTGTAATTTTTTCAGTATTAATGCAGCTTCTGTGTTCGATTAATCGTGTACGGATCATTCTTTTAGTTCTTCCCACGTACTGTAATTTGCACGGACATTCAATCAAATAAATGACATGTGTGGATTTACAATCTGTGTGATACTGTAATGTGAAATTACGTCCATTGCCATCTACCCATGTTTCCCCAGCAATCACCTGCTAACTATAGTCCAAGTATATATGTTTAGAATTATTTTTTTAAAAAAATGTTAGTGACTGATTGATTGAAAATATGGTGTGTTTAGACGCAGATTTAACCACCCTTGATAAAGGACTGAAGATTGTTTACAGCAGTCCGAAACACGGTCCAGTGTTGGGTCAACTGTTTCTTGTGGATTACAGCAAGAGCACAATCAACACTAATGGAGAAAAAAGAGTGTGAAGATAAGTGCAGAATTTAAGGACCATATATATATATATTTTTAAGAATCTTTTAAGTGCAAACAAAAAATTTTTTGAAAAATAATAATGATCTGATTCAGTTTAAAAAATCGGGACTGAAATGACCAAATGATTATATATAAGGCAGAGTTGATACACGCGAAAGCAATTACGATGATGCCTATTATGAAGGTCATAAGAATATGAGTATCTACCATAACACTGCGTCAAAATTTGTAAGGTAAAGAAAACTGGTATTGGTTGGACAAAATGATGTGCCAGACCCTGTCCTGCCATCACTTTTTAATCATGGATGACAGTCAGCTCTCCACCATGGTACTTCCAAGGACTTAATGCATTAATTTCTAATAGGATAACATGGCCACCACCGGCAACTGCTCCCCCACTCCCCACCCTTCTAAATCTTATCGGGCTCCCTATTTATTTATTTAGAAGCCTGTTTTGTTTCATGTTTTAAGAGGAATGGTGAGGTTTCTGGTTTTCCAATGATGCACACAGACAAGAGTCTGGCTTGTTGTGGTTTCCAGTTCAGTTTTTGTCTGCACATTTCTATTTGTATTTGATGGTCTCTCTTTTCTGTATTTGGTGAGGGTCTGTCTGGGCTCTGCCTGAGTGACCAAGATGAGAGATTCTGCTATTGTGTAGATTCTGGGTAGCGATTTATAGCAACCTGATTTGTTCTGTTTTCGTAATAGGATGTGTATTAGTGTTTTAAGGCCCGGAGTAATATTTGCACTGTTGCATTTTCATAAGTAGGGTTCTTACTGTTTGAATGCTAGCAGTTAGTGTTATTTTGGTATGGAGGTCTAGTGGTCTATAACTGTAGTACAGTTTACTTGTGGTTTTCTGAGGGCCAAGCACCAAACCTAACACACTTTACAGTAGGCCTGATACCATATGGGTTCCAAGTGTCTTTTGCAGGACTTCCTCACTGGCACCACAGCAGTGTATCAACCTAATAAATGAAGGTTGACCGATGTGCCGCAAATGCGCAGTAGAGAGCAGCTCTACTGCGCATGTGCGGGCGAACACGTCGGTCTCAGCCAGCATCAGAAAAAAAAAACCAACATGGCGGCGTTGAGTGGCAGCGGCGTCGGGTGGCAGCGGCGGATGGCAGCGGCGGCGGCAGAAAAAAAAAACAACATGGTGGCGTCGAGTGGCAGTGGCAGCGTCGAGTGGCAGCGGCGGCGGCAGCGGCGGCCAGTAACAAGGGAGGGAGGAGAGAGAGAGAGGGAGGGAGGAGAGAGAGAGAGGGAGGGACGGACTGAGTGGGAGGGAGGGAGGGACTGAGTGAGGGGGAGGGACTGAGTGAGAGACAGGGAGGGACTGAGTGAGAGTAGGAGGGGGAGGGGACTGAGTGAGAGGGAGGGAGGTAGGGGGTGGGGAAGAGTGAGGGGAGAGGGAGAATGAGGGAGAGGTGAGAGACAGGGATGTGAGTAAGTGGAAGGGTAAGAAGTTGTGGAGCAGAGAAAAAGGGAGTGGAGGAGGGCTGAGGGGGAGGGGATGGGATTGAGAGAGGGTGGGAGTGACTGAGGGAAGGGGAGGAAGGTGAGAGTGAGGGGAAGGAGGCAGTGGGAGACAGAGGGTGAGTAAGACTGAGTGGAGGGAAGGGGAGGAGTGAACGAGGGGAAGGGGGAGAGAGGGAGAAAAAGTGTAGAAGGGTGCTGTGTTAGAAAATGGACTGAAAAAAAAATGTAATGTAGCCCATTTTAACGGGCTTAACGGCTTGTGTAAATATAATGTAAATATAGAAACGATGGTAGAAAAGGACAAAACTGTCCATTCAGTTTGCCCAGCAAGCTTATAGTAGTATCTGCTGCGCCATACAGGTCACCCTCATACTTAACAGTTTCTCAGATCGTAAAAGTCAAGGCCCTTGTTGGTGTCTGAGTTCAAATCCCCTTTTCCTCCTGCCATCGAAGCTGAGAGCAATGATGGAACTGCATCAACAGTATGAAGGCTTTTTGGTTAAGGGTAGTAACCACCGCACCAGCCAGTTACCCCCATGCACTCTTTTCTTCATTTCCATCCTCTAACCTTTAGGGATCCACAGTGTTTATCCCATGTCCCTTTCAATTCTTTCTCTGTTATTGCCTTCACCACCTGTTCCAGAAAGGCATTCCAGGCAGCCTCCACCCTCTCTGTGAAGAAATATTTCCTGATGTTGGTTCTGAGTCGTCCTCCCTGGAATTTCATTTTGTGATCCCTAGTTCTATTGATTTCTTTCCAGTGGAAAAGGCTTGTTGTTGGTTGGGCATCATTAAAACCTTTCAGGTATCTGAAGATCTGTATCATATCTCCCCCTGCACCTCCTCTCTTCCAGGGTATACATATTTAGGTCCTTCAACCTCTCCTCATAAGTCATTTGATGGAGACGTCCCACTATTTGGTCACCCTTCTCTGGACTGCCTCCATCCTGTCTCTGTCCCTTTTGAGATACGGTCTCTAGAACTGAACACGGTACTCCAGGTGAGGCCTCATCAAGGACCTGTACATGGGGAATATCACGTCCTTTTTCTTACTGGTTATTCTTCTCTCTACACAGCCCAGCATTCTTCTGGCTTTAGCTATCGCCTTGTCACATTGCTTCGCCGTTTTCAGATAGCTAGATACCATCACTCCAAGGTCCCTCTCTTGCTTCGTGCACAACAGCCCTTCATCCCCCAACACATACTGCTCTTTTGGATTACCGCACCCCAGATGCATGACTCTGCACTTCTTAGCATTGAATCCCAGCTGCCATATCTTTGAGCACTGTTCAAGCTTCCTTAAATTTATTTTATCACATCTCATTCTCTCTACTCCTTCTGGCATGTCCACTCTGTTGCAAATCTTAGTATCATTCACAAATAGACAAACTTTACCTTCTATCCCTTCCGCAATGACGCTCACAAAGATACTGAACAGAACTGCTCTCAACTCCAGTTCTTGTGCCACTCTGCTTAACACCACTCTCTTTTCAGAGAAGGTTCCATTTACCATCACGCTCTGTCTTCTATCTGTCAACCAGTTTATAATCCACACCACCACCTTGGCGCTTACTCCCAAGCTTCTCATTTTATTCACAAGCCTCCTATGCAGGACCATATCAAAAAGCTTTGCTGAAATCCAAGTAGATGACATTGAGCACTCTTCCTCGATCCAATTCTTTAGTCACCCAATCAAAAAAATCAGATTTGTCTGACAAGACCTTCCAATCCTCCTGACTGTACACAGTTCACTATTCTTTCCTTCAGCAGTATCCATTAAATTTCCCACCACCAAGGTGAGGCTAACTGGCCTGTAGTTTCCAGCTTCCTCTCTGCTACTACTCTTGTGAAACAGGACCACCCCACACTTCTCCAATCACTCTGCACCTCTCGCGTTTCCAGGGATCTATTGAACAGGTCATGCAGCGGGTCCGCCAGCACATTTCTGAGCTCCCTCAGTATCCTGGGATGAACCTCATCTGGCCCCATGGCCTTGTCCACTGTCAGTTTTCCTAGCTCTTCCCATACATTCTCTTCTTCATCTTCCCCATCTCCATCTTCAGTCTTGTCAACCAGCAGCAGTCCTTCTCCAGGGTCTTCTTTAGTGAATACCAAATTGAAGTATTTGTTTAATATTTCCACCATTTCTTCATATCTCTCCATACAATGCTCCTTGTCATCTTTCAGTTTCACTATACCACCTCAGGCCTCCCTTCTTTCTCTGATATATCTAAAAAAAATTTTGTCTCCTTTCTTTACCTCTTTGCATTTCTTTCTTCCGCTTGACTTTTTGCTCTCTTGATTTCTCTCTTTGCCTCCCTCATTTTTAACAGATATTCTTGGGTTCCTTTTTTTTTTAGATCTTTTATACTTCTCGAATGCTGTTCTTTTTCCCTTAATTTTTTTCAGTCAGCTCCTTAGAGAACCAGATTTGTTTCTTTTTCCTCTTACTCTTCTTTATTTTCCTAGCATATAGATTTATTGCCTTTGTAATAGCTCCTTTTAATTTGGTCCATTGTTGTTCTAACCTACCCATTTTCTCCCAGTCTTCCAGTTCTTCCTCCAGGTACATTCCCATTTAGACAAAGTCTGTATTTGTGAAATTCAAAACTCCAGTCTTTGTGTGACTTCTCTGTTTCCTATTTGCAATACTGAACCATACTGGCTGATGATCACTGCTGCACAGGTGAGCACCTACCTGAACATCAGAGACATTAATCCCATTAGTGAGCACTAGATCAAGGATTGCACCCTCCTTTGTGAGTTCCATTACCTTTTGTTTGAGCAAAGCACCTTAAAAGGCATCTACTATCTCTGAATGGATTGGGGTGAAGCAAATTGTTGACTTCCTCTTGCAGCAGGTGATGGTTCTCTAAGCGGGGCTGATTTGGCTGTACCAGGTGTGGAAGGGCCTGGGATGCTCTTGAAGTTCAAGGGGTAACCCTCTGACGATGTTCAGCACCCAACAACTGGAGCTGATTGCTGCCCAAGAATGGTAAAAGGAAGACACTCTGCCCCCTACTCTCAGTGGTAGGAGTGGCCCGGGTATCTCTAAAAAATCTGTTGGGGTTTTGCGGCAGATGCTGCTGACGCTGGCCCTGCTGCTGCTACGACTGTGGTCGGGTCTGCAGAAAAACCAGTGGATGCTAGGCTGGGTATGGCCTGTAAGGCTGTCACTGGTAGTAAGCCTTCCAGAAGCTCAGGTAGTACTTCCTGCTCGAGGACTGCTGGCCAGTAGGAGACGTTAGCAACAAAACCGCTGTATTTTGCTCCTTTAACTGAGCAACTGTCTCCCCACAACTTGTCTCCAAATAGGTTGTCCGTGAGATGCGGGAGCTCAGCCAGCTTTTCGTGGACATCCTCCCGAATGGCGCTAGCTTGCAGCCACACCATTCTTTGAGCTGCTATGGCCCCCGCTGAAGTCCAAGCGGATGTCTCGAAGGCCTCATATATGGTTCTCAAAAAGTGTCTCAACCCCTCTTCTAGGTCGTGAAATTGCTGCGGTGGAGCCGCATCTGGTGAAGCAGAGGTAAAGTGGGGCTTCAAAGACTGCATGCCCTCATACAGGTACTGTGTGATGTAGAACTGATGCTGTTGTATTTTTGCATTCAGCATACCTGCTTGGAACGCTCTTGCCAAAGTCATCTAAATATTTGCAGTCACGGCCTGGAGGGTTATTCAGATGGAGGCAGGTCTTCTTGGCTCATTTCATGGCCGATTCAACCACCACTGAGGCATGTGGGAGTTGGACCATGCTGTAGTATGGAGACTATCACATATTAAACTTCAGGTCCGTTTTCTGTGAGGTCGTTTGACCAGACAAGGGGGGACTCCCAAGCCTTCGTCATCACAGAGTAGAGAACCGTGTGGGTTGGCAAGGCAGTAGGCTCAGCTGGAGTATCAAAAATCTTCAGGATCCCCAGCATCTCAGCCCACAGGTCTGGCACCTTCCATGTTTCAATGTGAAGTTGAGCGCGAACCTTTTCCACAAACTTAGAATAGGATAGATCCTCTAGAGGTGAGGATGGTTCAGGTTGCTCCTTTGGCAGGTCAGATGGGTACCCAGTCGAGGAACCTAGCGAAGTAGGTGGTGAAAATTGCGGAGAGATGTCCAGTTGTGGAGACAGCTGAGGGGCCAGGTTGCTAGTCTGAGGTTCTGGGCAACTGTCTCCCAACTGTTGAGAAAGTGACTTTCCCTGGGGCGAGGCATTGCTTGGGGTAGGGCTAGATGGGCTATATCCCCTTGATCCTCAATGGAGGTGAAGAACTGTGACAGAATTCGAGAAATTTGCAACACTGCCTGTGAGGCTAGGTCTTCTCGGCCAAGATGGGAAGCTGTTCTCCCTCACGTGGAATTTCCTGGGGGCAAGGCTGCCAATAAGATGTCAGGGTCAGGACCGCTCCATTTTGGAAGACTTCCTATGTCTTTTCTGGAGGGGTTCCTGCAGCTGTGGTGAACACCTCTCTCTCTTGGATACAGAGGACAGATCTGAATAGACCCATGCCGAGGACTCCGAGGAGCCAGTGGACATGTGCTCAGACAAAGGCTCTACATCTGAAAACAACAACTCTACCAACTCTTCTGAGGTGAAGACTACCTAGCGGTCCACAGCCTGATGAGGCTTCCTGGAAAGCTTCCCAGTTGAGGAACTGAAATCCGGGCGTTCCTGATGTGACTTCAACACTTTTTGCATCGTGGACTTCAATGCCACCTGCCCCTGCATCGGCACTTGTGTCGAGGGGTCGTTCTGTATCAAGCCAGACGCGAGGCGATGCTGCATTGTGCTGTGCGGTGAGTGCTTCCATTTGTGTGTCACGCCGGCCAGCAAAATCATTTTCATCTTTAGAGGGTTTTTTACATTTTTTTTTATTGGGGGGGGGGGGGCGGAGAGGAGTTATCACGATGTCTCAAATACTGAAATTAATAGTGATCCCATGTGGCAATTAAAATTTCCATTTTTAAGCTTTCATATTTATACCAGCTCATGTCAACATGAGACCACATTTACTGTAATTACAGCTTATTGACATTAAAACAAAATAAGGAATCAGTATGTAAATGTAATGTTTGTTGTTGCTAAAGCAGCTGCAGATGACAGATTAGGTTCAAGCAGCAGTCACTTAGAAAATCTGAGGAATATGCAAACAAGATCCCAGCCTCCGTGTTTACCCTGTGCTTGGGAGCATTACGTCAGCACCTTTTATGTCATCTCATGAGCAGATGCCAAAACCTTACCACCGCCACCATTGCTCATGCTATCAAAGTAACTAAACTTCAGTGTAGACAAATTACTGGCAAGTAGTAATACTAATAATTAGAAGCCACAGATTACATCATGCTTAATTAACACTTGCTACAGTTGTTAACGAACCCCGACACGCCATGTCGCCACACGCTTTGTAGCAACCTTAAAACCAGATTTAACTAAGGGCTGGCCTCCTGATCAGCACCTGTGATTTCTCTTTATTTTTCACCAATTTAAGTGCCTGACTCTTCATTATTAGATTAGTTTTATTATATAAAACAGAAGAGCACATCTCACTCACCAGAGTCCCTCATTTATATTCAAAGATAAGGAAAAAAGGAAGCTTTTCCTTGATTAAAAACTCCATTTTGTTTCCAACACTTTGGCAGCGCTCATGATGTCCTCCGAGGAAGGTTGCAGTGGGAGCAAATGTTCCAAGAGTCCGACTTTAAGCAAACTAGAAGGAGCTACCAAAAACAGCAAGTAATTTGCTTTGCCTTCCCTGATTCCCGGGGGGCTAACTTCATACCCGCGGTATCTACAATGCGATGCCCAACAGGCCCTTCAAGGGGCGCTCAAGCTCATTTACATGACCCAACTTGTATTTCCAGGCTGTGCGGAAAACAAGAGACTAAATGCAAAACTGTGCTAAGATTTGCTAAGATCTTTCTTTCCTTTCTCTCACCTCTGAAGGGGAAAGACTGACTGACACTAGCTTGTGAAAAAGGCATTAGAAAAAACTCCTGCAATTTCATTTGTACCCTTTCTTATGTTCTTTGTAAACCAATGTATTCCTTATATATCTGCCTCTCCCTTCTATAAATATTAAACAACATTTGTATTTAGTATCTTTTAAGAACTCAATGCTTTACAGACAGGGAAAGGTAATACTATTTTTTTTATCATATCTAGCTTTCATTTCTACTATACCAAAAGGATATAAAGCTGAGCTGACCGTACTAATATTAAAACCTGTGAACGCCCCCTTACCTCTAACTGGAAAGCCAAAGTTATTCCGCTGGCCTCCAGCAGCTCGAGATGATTAAAATTCATTGATCCAAAAGTCTCTTAGCTCATTTAACAAAACCTTTTGACAGACACCAGTTACAGTGTTCCCGCTTTTGGAGATGTTCATATACCACATCTGATGGGAACTGTTCTGATGCACCAACAGACTTTGAAGTTTGGAAAACACCACATGCTAGATCTGTAATTATCTGTTCTTTCCCAGAAGGAAAAGTAACAATAAATGAGTGCCATTGGGCGGCCTGCATGCAAGCCAATAACAACTGAGGTGCCTGTGCAGAACCAGCCCGCTCAACCCACTTGAGGAGGGTGCACAGGTGGCCTAGTTCTGAGTCAGGCAGAGGGCCTCAGGATCCGGCCGTCTCTGCACCGTTCAGCAGACAATGGGGCTGGTTAGATAACCTCCCCCCACTGGGAAAGGAGGCATGGCCCCATTAGTTTTAAGGGATACAAAGGGGGCCACTGCCAGCCATGGCCTCTTCCTCTTTACGTCTGCGCCGTGACCACCACAAGTTGCCCATTCACCTGTCATTTGTCTGTTGTCTTCTGACTCCCAGGTTGTAGATGGTAGATTAGCTGTATTAGCTGGATGACAGAGGTATGGGATCTGTCAATAGTCCCAACGGGCTCGACCTTCCTTTGTACTGCCCTTTAGAATCTCAGTTGTCAGATTTCAGGCAGGATTCCCAAGCCTAGGGGAGGGGGGGGATTTATTTTCCTAAGGTGAGCGATCTCGGCTGTCTTAAAAGTCCCCATGAGCATGGCTGGCATTGTCTGCTGCAGTGTTGCTAGGTGCAGCAGCTGGCTAGTGACTCCCAGTGCAAACATGACGTGGCTCAGGAGGGCTGCCAGTCCTTCTGAAACAGAACGGGTTGTCTGGTAAGGCCCAAGCTAAGTTGCCCCGCTCCTCCCCTCCTCATTAGGTCCACAGCTCGGCTTGCTTATCGCAGGCCAGACCTTACTCCAGATACCTATGGTACATAGATCAGATTCCCGAGACATGGATTCAATAAAGCTGCAGCCTTTAATTCCAAGTCTGGTCTAGTTTTCCATTGGGTTTCCTCTTATCTTGCTAGCTGCTCCTTCAAGTTTCTAGTCAACAGCTTTTCCTCAACTTCCTTGCCACTAACTGTTGGAGTTTTTCAGCTCTTGGTTCTTACCCCTTCTCAATCTCCTTGATGTTGAGTTCATACCATTGCTTTGCAGATGACAGCCACTTCTACAACTACTTTACTTTCTCAACTTCTGTGTCCTTCTGTCTCTGTCTTTTTTCTATCACATCATCGATGAGTTTGGCAAACACACCCAAAACTGGTTTCCTCTCTGCCTACCAATGCTCACCTTTCTTCACATACTCACGAAGTTTCTATCCAGCTGCTCACTTTTCTAAACCCAGAACCTTAGTGGTATTTTTATCCCACTCGCTTTCATTTTCTGCTCAATTTCCAAATTCTGCTCTTCTCTCAGTTATCAACTTTATAATCGCCAGAAAACGCTCTCCTCCCTTACGGTTGACATTGTCACGCTTTTCTTCGTGCTCCTTTTATTTCACTCATGGATTGTGTCTGCTCATGGCCTCCCAAACTCTTCTTTTCATCATCTTCTGATTTTGCAGAATTCCACTGGGCTTCATCTCTAGCTCTGTCCTTGCTACTCATGATTCTCCTCTCCTCGCTGCCCTGCACTGACATTCCGTTACGTACATGTTTATGTCAATACTAAAGTTTCTGTCTTCGCCTTTAAATTCATTTACAGTCTAGCTCGTCCTTACCTTTCTACTTCCCTCTCTCATTACCTTCCCTCTCACATTCTTGATTTGTCCAATCAAAAACTTCAGATTACAGACCTGCCAAGTCTTGTTTTCAGATCTTTTCTTTCCTCGGAATATGCTTCTACCAAACATCCAAGAAGTTATATTACTTAAGTTTTGAAGACTAAACTATTGTACTTGCCCTATTAGTCCACTTGGATTTGTAGAAACCTTTCATCTTCTATTTTAGACAGGTTAAGGCCATTAGATGGGTTTCTCTACTGGTGAAGTCTCAAAACAATCACAGTGGTCCCCAAAATGTAACCTCCTCCTGGCTCCCCAGGTGGCCATAGGCAAAGTCTACAGGGATCAGCATTAGACATTCCCTGGGCCCTTTAGACTAGTAACCTTAATGCTACAAAACTAAATTAAAAACTTACTTATTCCATATTGCCTTCTATTATATGTTTTCTATGTTCTAATTTTTGAGTCCTTCTATATAGACCACAGTCTATGGCTACTGGTTTATTAAAAACGAGACTGGATTAAGACAGCAAATAAGTTTATGTAAACAAATGAGTATACAGTGTGTGTGTGTGTGTGTGTATAGATAGAGATATAGAGAGATGTAGATAAAACCCAAAAAACACATACTACTGAAGTGAAACCAAAAAAAATATTTGTCTAATTTTTTTGTATAGTTTTTACTTTTCTACTTGTATATTATTTACATAAACTGTATCTAATTAGAAATAGATGATTGGCAGCAGGATACTGCTATCTGATTTGTTTGATTTTACAGACCCTTCTCGACACACTATTTCCTTCCTTTATCGCACCTTGACAGGACAGTTAAAACCTCATAGTTAAGTCAAACTAGTGACTTCTTGGGAACAAGAATTGGGGATTGTGTTTACTGAAAAACAATACGTGCAGAATTTAAAAGAATGTGAGTTATAACCTGTAATGTGGCTCTGTGTGAAATATAATATAAACTGTTAATGCATTATTACTTTCCTCAACAAGGAGCATTTGTTAAGAAATGTTCTAACAGTTTTGGGACTGTTCAAAAATAGGAGCTTTTTGGGGGAAAGTGATCATAGCAGGGGTGAGGTTGCCCTTTAATGTCAATGGAATAACTTGCATGGGCTGCCATGTTAAATTTTGTGTGCACAAAGTTCTTTTATTGGCAAAACGATGTAATTTGCAATGCTGGCTTATGGAAGACCTGCCAACAATGACACAGTGGAGAAATCAAATTCATACAGGGGCGGATTTTAAGAGCCCTGCTCGCGTAAATCCGCCCGGATTTACACGAGCAGGGCCTTGCGCGCCTATTTTCCATAGGCCTGCCGGCGCGCGCAGAGCCCCGGGACTCGCGTAAGTCCCGGGGTTTTTCGAGGGGGGCGTGTCGGAGGCGGGGCCAATCGGCGCAGCGTTTTGGGGCGGGACGCGGAGTTTCGGGGGCGGGCCCGGGGGCGTGGTTTTGGCCCGGGGTGGTCCGGGGGCGTGGCCGCGCCCTCCGGAACCGCCCCCGGGTCGCGGGAGGCGTAAATCCGTCGACAAAGGTAGGGGGGGGGGGTTTAGATAGGGCCGGGGGGGTGGGTTAAGTAGAGGAAGGGAGGGGAGGGTGAGGGGAGGGCGAAAGAGGGTTCCCTCCGAGGCCGCTCCGATTTCGGAGCGGCCTCGGAGGGAATGGAGGCAGGCTGCTCGGCTCGGCGCGCGCCAGCTGCCCAAAATCGGCAGCCTTGCGCGCGTGCCGATCCTGGATTTTAGCAGATACGCGCGTATCTGCTAAAATCCAGCGTACTTTTGTTTGCGACTGGTGCGCCAACAAAAGTACGCGAACGCGCATTTTCTTAAAATCTACCCCACAATGTGCACTTATGAAAAATATATAGAGAAAATGGATATACTTCAGAAAGGAAATATGGGAGCCATGTTTGTAGTCCTTGCCTCCCAGAGCAGAGTAGGATTTGAAATGACTTGACTATTCTTCCCGACAGGAGGCACTGATAACTTCTTCCAGCCACAGACAAACCCTTACACGTGGGGTAGGGGGGGGATGAAGAGGGTGAGTGGAAAAAGGGGATGTTATTAAAGGAAATGTTGTTGCTGTTTATATCGCAATTTATAGCGCTGGATACTGAAAGTGTATACGAGTTCCAGCATTCTGTTGAATTGTCTATTTGAAAATTTATAAAATAGATTTAAACAAACATAAAAAAGCCGATTCATAACTTACTAGAGACCCAGCAAAATATCTTGCAAGCCCATCCCACTTGTGCCAACAGGCAGAGCCAGCGGGAGGCATTAGGCAAACTAAAGTGGCCGCGTAGGGCACCGGAGTAGGCAGGGCTCCACGGTCGATGAGAGCGCACAATTTTTTATTTTTATTTTAAAGTGAACGAGTCGCGTGGTGCGATGCACAGATTGGCGAGATCACGTGGTAGGGTGACATCACCGCCTAGGACGGCTGAATGTCCTTGCACCGGCACTGCCAATAGGCCTCAACAGAATTAAATCAGTACCGGCTTTAAAAAAAACAAAAATAAAAAAAAAAACCCTATAATATAATTAGAGTGTTCTATCCATATGCCACACTACGAAATAAATGGGTAAAAAGTATAGTAAGAACCATCCAATCTTAAGGAGTAGTATATAATTGTTCTTGCTTATGTAATATAGCATTTTATAGGAATATCTACATCGCAAAAGAGCTTATGTTTATACCCACAGAAACCAACACAATGTTAAAGGCCGCATTAATACCTCAACTTGAGGCCTCCGTTTCACCATCCAACGTTTGGTTTCTTCAGGGGATAAATGGATATACCGTTGGCTTTTTGAGAATTTCTACAAAGGCAGTTTTTATGAAACATTTGTTGAAATATGTCATCCATAGCGTTGACATGATTGCTGGCATCAGCGAAACAAGGGCCTTATCGGGGATCAAACATCATTCCTAATAGTCCTGGTGCACTGTTTTCCAGAACGTTTGGGTACTCAGCATCACTTCTAAGAGATGCAATACACCGTGTCTTCAGCATCAATCACACACTGAATAGAAATCCAATTCAGGTCTAGGATCCAACGGGGGAATTTTAATTCCCCGGTGCGCACCAATACCGGAAGATACACATGTGACCAGGCCAGGCGCTTTATCATAGCATCCCGGCCACACGCATATGTGCAGGTACGCGCAGAAGGGCCAGGTCATTTAAAAGGGGCGAGGGCCAGCTGGGACAGCACGTGCCCACAGCTGGCCAGCGCACACAACTTACTTCTGCTCAGAGGAGCAGGTAAGTTGTGAAACAAAAAAAAAATAGGTTAGTTAGGGAAATAGGGAAGTTCCCTCCCAATCCACTTCTTTATTGGAGCGTACTGGGTGGGAACTGGGCAAAGGCCCGATCTTGTCACCGCACGTGTGTTAAAAAATCCCTCTCCCTCCCACGTACAAGTGGGCACCCGCGCCAATACAAAATCAGGTGCGCATGTGCATGCGGGCATCTGATTTTATAACATGCACCAGCAACACGCGCGTTATAAAATTGGCGAATCTGAAAATTTTACACCTAAGAACGAGACAGCCCAGTTTTTTTTTGAGTGGTTTACATGAATTTTCGGTACAAATAAAGAGGTAAATGTTAAGATCCACAAGCAGGCACATGTGCGGGTATTTGCCAGTGCACACACATGGACGCAGCGATTTTACAAGACGCGCGTATATGCGCGGGTGTTATAAAATCTGTATACACGTGTATGTGTGCACACGATTTTATGTTGATGCATGCAAATGTCATCTTGTGCGTGTAATTGGGGGGGGATTTTAGTAGCTACGCGCACGGATGTAAAAGCCCTTTTTCACAGTTTGCTCCCAGTTCACCTGATCCACCTCGCTAACTTGCGTCCCTTTTACTCTCGACCCTTGAAACGCCGCTGACTGACCTATCTGTTACACAACTTACACGCCGCCCACAGAAGAAGTAAACTTAAACGCTAGGGGACCCCGGCGTGCGCTTGTGCGGGTAACTACTAATGCGCTGACTTCATGGTGCAGTCCCGCCCCTTTCTGTGAAAATGGTTTTTTTTATGGGCGTACCGGGAGATTCGTGCATATTCGCGGGGTTTTTAAAATCCACACGGCGCGCTCCAGGCCAAGTCACAGGTGTCTCTCCCAGCTTTTAAAATCTACCAGAATATTTTTTTATTCAGATTTTTGTTAACTTTTTTTCTAGAGTAAGTTACATGTTATATCGTGAGTTCATTCAGTATAGATGCTGGAAATCTGTGTATGTGCAATTGTTTTATTTAAACAGTATTATAACAATGTTAAATTGTGAAGTTGTGTGAATGGTTCCACGATTGTCGAATGTGTTTCATTTGACTTGTGCAGTACGGCACAGAGCTGGTCTTTAAATGTACATTGATATTTTTGTATAGTTGGTTATTGTAATGGAAAAATGTTCGTTTATTTTATGTTCATTTGCTAATAAAGGAAATACATATTTTTACTGAAGATTTAACATTAGTGCTCCTGTTCCTTTTCTCATTATGCATGAGATTCTCTTTTTTCTTTAAAAGCTGAGCACTTTAAACACTATTATTGTCTAATATCTTTTATTCTTATATACACACACATACACACATATAGACATACCTGTAAACACATACGCAATAGCAAAAAACTATCATGTGAAAATACCAGAAAATAAATTAAAAACTATAGTATATATAAAAAGATCATGAGATTATTTGCAATACACATAAAAATGGGGAAAAAAGCAAGATCATAACTTACCACCAACATCAAGTGTCAGCAGGCCTTAAAGAATTTCAATCATTAGGAGTGCCAGAGCAAGCCCTATTAACAATACCAGCATTCCCAGGGCTGTAACTGATACAAACCAGAAAATATGCATTTTCATGCTTTGCTCCTGTACTTACTTATAAAATGCATAGCCTGCTTATCTATAATACTAAATGGGTTACAATATATATACACAACTGTTAAACAAAAAGACAACAAATGACCCAAAAGCATACATAAAGCATAATAAAAAAAAAAACCCAAACAAACCATAACAAACTTTAAAAAATAAAATCAATATAAACAAATGACCCAGATTAAAAACATACCTGCTCGCTGATACATGATCAAAAACTGTAAACCTTAGCCATAATGGATACAGTAGCGTTCATACGAAAAGTGAAGGCATGGCTTTCCCTGCAAGTCTTCTCTAGATTGTAAGTGGGGAGATCCTGGGAAGCCTTGGGGCTTAAGGGGTTTAGTCTGAATGGAGGTTTTCATCTCTGTTTGCTCCTTCTGGGATGTTTGGGTGACTGTGTAAGGCAAATGGGAAAGGAGATGATGAGGGTGGGGTTTGTTTTTTTATTGTATGTGAGGGGATTGGGACTTATGAGATTTGATTTTGTATTAGAACTTTTTCTTATTATGTAATTATATGTACTTTACATAAAGTTTTGATTTGGGAAAATGTATTGTAATCTGCTTCAGAATTTACAGTATGAAGCAGGTAATAAAAATAGGAATGATAAATAAATGCATAAAAATAAAAGGAAAAGAAGTCTCTGCACAGATATTAAAAAGAAAAAAAAAGTTCAGTATAAGTAAGCCTGTGTGACTACTACCCAATTTAAACTTAATCCCTTGTGGAAATTAGTTCTGGTTTTCTTTAAAGGTGAATTTGTAAGCATTGGGTTAGTAAATGATGGTTAATTAGGGACCACTTAATAGTGTCTAATTTGAGGGCTAGGACAGGTCCCTGAAGTCAAATTCTGGATGAAAAGAGAAGCTTGTTTCAAATTAAAGCATCAATGGAGATCAAAACACACGTAAACCTTGTGCCACACCAAATCCAATGACACTGTTTACTACCTAGGTATAGGTCAGCGGTTACTGCAATTAGCTCATCAGCATCCTGCCTGAAAAGGATTATAAGCAGGACTCTACACTTCCTTTATAGTACACTGAAAAGAAAGCCACATTTTCTGTACCTGTTACGTCAACTCTATTTTATTTCCATTGATTACAAATTTGTTTAATATATATTCCACTTTTCAGGCACTTAAAAACATAACATAAGAAGTTGCCATGCTGGGTCAGACCAAGGGTCTATCAAGCCCAGCATCCTGTTTCCAATAGTGGCCAAACCAGACCATAAGAACCTGGCAAGTACCCAAACATGAAAACAGATCCCATGCTACTAATGCCGGCAACAAGCAGTGGCTATTTCCTATTGATTAATAGCAGTTTATGGACCTCTCCAGGAACTTATCCAAACCTTTTTTAAACACAGCTACACTTGCTGCCTTAACTACATTCTCCGGCAATGAATTCCAGAGCTTAATTGCGCATTGAGTGAAAAAGAATGTTCTCAGATTTGTTTTAAATGTGCTACTTGCTAACTTGATGGAATGCCCCCATTCCTTCTATTATCTGAAAGAATACATAACCAATTCACATTTACCCGTTCAAGTATTTTCATAGACCTCTATCATATCCCCCCCTAAGCCATCTCTTCTCCAAGCTGAATAGCCCCAACCTGTTTTGCCTATCCTCAAAGAGAAGTCGTTCCGTGACTTTATCACTTCGGTTGCCCTTCTCTATACCTTTTCCAGTGCATCTATATGCTTTTAGAGGTGCAGCGACCAGAATTGTACACAGTATTCAAGGTGCGATCTCATCATAGAGTGATACAGAGGCATTATGACATTCTCAGTTTTATTCACCATTCCTTTTCTAATAATTCCTAACATTGTTTGCTTTTTTGACTGCCGCAGCACACCAAGTCAATGATTTCAATGCGTTATCCACTATGACACCTAGATCTCTTTCCTGGGTGGTAGCTCCTAATATGGAACCTAACATCGTGTAACTACAGCATGGGTTATTTTTCCCTATGTGCATCATCTTGCACTTGTCCACATTAAAATTTCATCTGCCATTAGGACGCCCAATTTTCCAGTCTCGCAAGGATCTCCTGCAATTTATCACAATCCACTTGTGATTTAACTACTCTGAATAATTTTGTGACATCTGCAAATCTGATAATCTCACTCATAATCCTTTTCAGATCATTTTTTTAAAATCCTTTTTATTTAGCAAGACACACATTTCTATCATCCAAAACAAAAAAAGACAACATACCTCATTCATATACAACAGAAAAGGCATAACCATAAAACTGCATAACAGTCACTTCTCCCCATTAGAAGATATATATGTATTTTTTTATAATATATATTAAAAAGCACAGGTCCTAGTACAGATCCCTGTAGCACTCCACTGTTCAGCTTTTCCTCTGAGAAAGCCGACCATTTAATCCTACTCTCTGTTTCCTGTCTTTTAACCAGTTTGCAATTCACAAAAGGACACTGCCTCCTATCCCATGATTTTCTTTTTAGAAGTCTCTCATGAAGGACTTGGTCAAACGCCTTCTGAAAATCTACCAGATCACCTTTATCCATATGTTTATTAACCCCTTCACAAAAAAAAATGTAGCAGATTTGTGAGGCAAGACTTCCCTTGGGTAAATTTATGCTGGCTGTGTTCCATTAAACCATATGTTCTGTGATTTAGTTCTTTAGAATAGTTTCCACGATTTTTCCTGGCACTGAAGTCAGGCTCACTGGTCTAGTGTTTCCTGGATCACCTCTGGAGCCCTTTTTAAATATTGGGGTTACACTGGCCACCCTCCAGTCTTCAGGCACAATGGAAGATTTTAACGATAGGTTATAAATTACTAGTAATAGGCCTTAATTTTCATTTCTTTCAGAATGCTGGTGTGTATACCATCCGGTCCAGGTGATTTGCTACTCTTCAGTTTGTCAATCTGGCCTACTACATCTTCCAGGTTCACCGTGATTTGGTTCAGTTCATCCAAATCATCATCCTTGAAAACCTCTCTCTTCAGATTAAAATATTATATGACATTTATATAATACTATCTTCTCATTCCAATCAGTTTCTTTTAATTACGCTAAACACACCATGGTGTCCTATTTACCTGCAATATGATTAATATTGTAATTTATCTTTCAACTAATTCTGACCTTGAAAATATCTGTACTGTTAATAATGTACTATTAAGTTGATCCACCAGCCCTATATGCCCCAGCTAATTCTAGTTTGGTTTATTTTAATTATATTATAATTTCAATGTTATCAGCTATGTATCATTACTTAAATATGTTGCATTGTAAAGCTTGTTGCTAATTTAATGTTCATTGTAAACAGAGGTGATGTTTGCTAACGAGCCGCGGTATATAAAAATCCTTAAACAAATAAATAAATAAATAAATCTCAAGAATGGGTATCTCCCAAACTCCTCATTATTAAACATCAAAGCAAAGAATTCATTTAGTCTTTCCACAATGACCTCATTTTCCCTAACTGCCTCTTTAACCCCTCGACCATCTAATGGTCCAAAGTGAATTACATTTAATACTGTAGGTATTTCCCTGTCCCCAGAGGGCATACAATCTAAAAGCCTCATTTACTAAGCATTTTTCCCATAGAGACAGAATGGGAGAAAAGCCCTTTAAATCAGGCCCTAAGTTTATACGTGAGGCAATGGAGGGTGAAGTGACTTGCCCAAGGTCACAAGAAGTAGCAGTAGGATTTGAACCCTGGCCTCCTGGTTCACAGTCTGCTGCTCCAATTCCAACAGGTCTTTGTACTATGACACTCATTTTCCATAACAACAGTTTTAGAGCCCCACAGATACAAAGAGCCGCTGAGCAGCAAAGTAAACCAGTTAACTTTAATCGGTCATCTTAGGCTGGATATTCAGCTGCAGCTAGCCAGCTAAAGTTACAACTGAATATCTGGTTAAATCTAATCACACAGTTACATTTAGGACAGCCATTTATGCAGCTAAATCTGGCAAATGAATCTGTTTGTGCTGAACAGTGCACTAACCAGATACATTTGACCCAGGCTTTCAGTCTAGCTATATCAGTGCACACAGCTATTTTGTGCACAGATTTTAGATGAATCTGGGGGGGTTGCGGAGAGGGTTTTTTAAAAATATTTATGCAATTAAAAACAGGAATTTAAACACACAAATCTTTTGAACATCAACCCCAAAAATAGGGAAAAAAAAATCCTGGAGTAAATAGGCCTCTGGATTTCTTTACATAAAATGAGCTTTAAAACTGAAAAAGCCAGTGGCTCGGAAAGTACACGCGACTCTCCAGGGGTCTCTGCATAGCTCTTTCGTACTGCAAAATTTTCCAATGAACGCTGAGAAAAGGGGAACCTAAATTGAAAACATAAGGCTAAAACAACAATTGGCTTTCTGAAACTCACTTTCCTGCTAATGAGACTCCTGATCTGATGAAAGGTCAGACACCATCTCTATAAAAACATGTGTGCATTACTTCCATTCAAGAAATGCATGTATTTATTAACAGGAAAATGTTTTTGCCATTCCCAACTGGGTTGTCTGAAAAGAGTTTTAGTTGACGTGGCACAACTTTCCTTACATGTATCCGCTATTTCTTTCTGCAATGTTGAATCCTGACTCTCAGGAGATGGGCATGCTGCAACGGCTTCATAGAAATAGGCTGTGAGAAGACGCCTGCGTGGCACTCAGGATGCAATGGCCCTGGTCTATGCTGCAGGGTAGACTGCACCTCCAGTGTGCATTTCTATTAACGGCCAAGTGCGGAGCTCTTAAAAAAAAATAAAACCTCTCTTAACCTTTGCTGCCAGTCTATTTCTAGTGTCACGGACTTAGGAATGAGGCATCAGGAAACAGAGATCCATGGTTGGACGAACACCTCAAAGTCACGGGATCGCCAATCAATTGTATAATCCATGAACAAAACACAGGGCAACCCTCTGTAAACATTTTTTTTAAATTTTTCAAGCTTTCCACCGTATACAGGGGATTGCTTGCCGTAGTCTCCAAGTTTTGTATTGTTAATTCCAATAGATGTGTTTGATTCAGTGAAATTTCACTCTATCTAAAAGTACACACTGTAACCCTCCTGCACTCTCGGGGTAACAGATGATGTTCAGGATTAATAGGGCCCTTTTGATTGCCGATAAAATCAATGTTTACACTTAAAAAAATGTTTCACCAATTTTTTATTTATTTTTTTTAAACTCCCAACACACAGAATTTGGTTATGGTCTGCCAGAGATCATGACTGGGCCAGAGTCCCTCTCAGCCCCAATAAAGTGTTACCCACCTATGCACTCCGGTTCGATCTCCGCTGCACATTTTCCGCCCCAGTTGTACAAGAGAAGCTGGGCAGCGCTTCCTACTCCTGTCCACCAAGATAAAGCCTGATATTTACCCAGAAAAAAGAAGGAATCTTATTTGCCCTGACCTCCTTCCATTTTGTTTTACTGGTCAGCGCTAAAGCCCCAGGGAAAAATAAAATAAAAACCCAAAGAGCCTATTCATGATTTTACGTCTCAAGTATCAAGATTCAGAAGAGGACTTGTGAGACATTCTTGCTTTTGTTCAGCAGGCAGAAAGGAAGCGGTAACCGAAAAGTCACAAAGAATGGGTGTTAAAGTAACTTTCTCCCCCTGCTTTCCACAGTCATCTCAGTCCGGCCCACAAACTGTATGCAAAACCCAAGGAGAAGCACGAGACCAGCAGAATCGGAGGATGTCTTTCTGCATGTGGAAAAATCCCTCCAGCAAGCCAGGCATTCAATCAGTCCCCAAATGTTCAGCAATTTGGAAATAAAACATCGGACGGACCAGGACTGACGCAGAATGAAAATCCTGCTTACTCCCCTCCCCCCCCTTTCTAAAATATTCCTGATCCCCCCTTTGCCTTTAATTTAAAGGACTGATGGAAGCAGATCTGAGTTGGGATATAAGAGTTTTCAATAGTGCCAAGAATCTCTTTTTTGTTTGTATTAATTCTAATTTTAAAATCACAATCAAAATGTGCCCACCAGCAAAAGAAACCTGGTGCCTGCAAGATGCACAGGACATGCTGATGGATGTTTTTAATATAATTACTCATCCCGATGTATTCAGAGCATTCACTTTCACTTGTTTCACATTTACTCCAATTATGACCTCTCAGTGTAATATGCAACTATTGTGCGCCCCCTAGTGGCCATTAAGAAAGTTAAGCCAACCACTCTCTGGATGAAAATGCTTTTCAAAGCTAAAAAGTTATCCGGCTAACTTGAGGGCAAGGCAGGGGCGTTTGGGGGTAGAGTTGGCCATCAGACGCTGAGTTTGACTGCCAAGCCCTCTCCTGCTCCCAGGACCACCATGAATGGGGAGGATGCGGGGGCATGGAGACCCAGTCGTCGCTCACCAGCACTCCCTGCTGCTAGAGTCAGGGTGCACACGCAGTGGGAGCCTGAGTCCGTGGTGTCCAGACGAGGACTGGCACAGAGATGCCTGGGATAGATGAGAGGAAAAGAAAATGAATAAAAGGGCGAAAAGGCCCAGATTGCAGCAAATGAAGGACCAGTTCTGTTTGAGCTGGAACCCCAAAGAAGCAGGAGGAAATGCCATGCCGAAAATATACAGACCGAACTGAAGGTTCAATGTCAGCAGTATTTATGCTTCACACAGAAAAAAGAGGAAAATAAATAAGAGCAAAAGTGCAAAGCAGGTTCAGCCCCACAATTCCTTCAGTCCAGAACCCTGCCTCCGACAGGGGCCCATCTGGGTCACTTGGACGTATCTGTCAGATCCCCACGTCTACTTGCCGCAACACCAACACAAAAAGGGCTTGATTCACCCAAGTTTGAGAATTGTAAGCAGTAGCGCCAATTGTCAAGGCTTCAATGGACAGTCAAGGCAGAAGCCTTGATGACTGGTGCTACTGCTTTCAAATCTGTGCTAATTCAACCCCTTTTTTTTTGTGTGTCTGGAGATTCCTGAATGTATCCGGAGAAGACAATGCAAGGCTACAAACTCGAAAATAAAAAGCAGTTCTCTTATTTTAAGGATGCTCATGCATTGTCTCTTGTGTCCACCTCATGGATACAAACAAAGAAAAACTGCAGACGAATACAAACATCGAGACAGATCGGCGTTAAAAAAAAAAATAAGACAAGTAGAAAAAAGCATGGCTCATGAAGATCATAAACTGGTAGCACTGATTGATGGCAGAAAAAGACCAAGTGGTCCATCCAGTCTGCCCAGCAGCTGCTTAAGATAGTAACTGCAGCTCCGTGCAGGTTTCCCCCAAACCTTATGTTAAGGGTAGCAATATTTACAACCAAAACCAAGCAACTGTCAAACCCATAACAAAATTACTGCTAGCAGCATTTTTCCAGGGTGAGCAGCCTTCCTGATAATTCATAAAACGTTTTGCTTTTGGTCTTGGCCGTAGAAGCAGTCCTGTGTTTTTTCCCTACTATCAGTGTATCAGTACCCAGACCATAGAAGTCGGGGCCCAGCGTTGGCTGTCGTCTGACTACAATCCACCCCCCCGCCGAAATGGAAAGCAATGCTCCAATTGCATCAAAATCATGTCTGCAAATTGGTTAAAGGTAGTAATCTCTGTGCCTTCTGTTAGGGGTGCTACCTGTCGCTCCATGCTGGTTACCCCCATGCATCCTTTCCTAATTTACAGCTCTAGCCTTTAGGGACCCACAATGTTTATCCCATGCCCCTTTGAATTCTTTGACTGTTTTCATCTTCACCGCCTCCTCTGGAAGGGCATTCCAGGCATCCCCCACCCTCTCCGTGAAGAAATATTTCCTGACATTGGTTCTGAGTTGTCCACCCTGGAGTTTCATTTCGTGACCCCTAGTTCTACGGTTTCCTTTCCAATGGAAAAGGTTCGAAGTTCTTACATCATTAAAACATTTCAGGTTTATGAAGGTCTGTATCGTATCTTCCCTATACTTCCTCTCTTCCGGGGTGTACATATTCAGATCCTTCAGCCTCTCCTTATAGGTCTTCAATAAGGATCCCACACCATGATGATCACCCTTTTCCGGACCACCTCCATCCTGTCTCAACCCTTTTTGAGATGTGAGCTCCAGTACTGAACGCAGTACTCCAAGTGAGGCCTCACCAAGGACCTGTACAAGGGCATCATCGCCTCCTTTTTCTTACTGGCTTTTCCAGCATTCTTCTGACGTTAGCTATCCACCTTCTCACATTGTTTTTCTGCTTTCAGACTGCCAGACACTACAGCATTTCTGAAGTCGAGAATAAATTGCTGAACTTCCCAAACATCCAAAGCCTGCATGAGTGTACACAACATGGAACTGTTAAACGGCCCCTTGGGAACCAAATGTAGAGTATTATTCCCGTAAACTTAAAAAATTCAGACGTCTGCATAATCCTGCAATAAGCACATTAAAGGCTGGATGGAGTTCACATTTAAAATGGGACCAAATCTGTTCAGAGCAAGTGAAAGTACAGTACAAGACTAATACTAGAGGGACAGTCTCTGTAGGCCCCACCTACAGTCATGAAACCATTACCACCCGCCCTGGCTTGCAATCGGCCACCCGGTAGGGAGAAAGGCCCCATGTGAGACCAGAGGTCAGTAAGCAGTAGGGGAAATGGGGAAGAGGCTGACTGGTGACTTTGTTGGGTGGTGGCCAAAGAAAAAGAGCAAAAATAATCACATCAGCAAAACAGCTGGGCTGTTCAGTCTGGGTTAGGTGGCAAAATGGCACTGCCCAAATTCAAGCCCTAGCCCCCAGCATTTAAAACCAGGTACGTTCTTTGTGAGTCAGAATACGAAGACCTCACTGAGAAAGCAAAAGAGAAGGGTGAAAGGGGCAGGGTGACGGGAAGGAGGAGTCCGAGAGTAATAACCATCTCAGAGGTACTCTGATGATTTTGGGATACCTTGTTTGACAGACATAACTCCATTCAAAGGGCAATGCAGTGAGGCCAGGAAGCTGAGCGTCTCCGTTTCCAGGAGCCTCAAACTTCCCAAGCTCTGAGGAATATACAGGATGAGGAATCTGATCAACTATTATGCCTATTTGGCAAAAAACTTATTACACCTTCATTTGGAGAGGGTGTTCACCCCACTAGAAATAGCTATGGAAGCACATTTTCGCAATTATTTTGTGCCTGAAAGTAAAGGGAATGAAATAAATTCTTACCCCCATTTACAGGACTTTTTCCCACTACTAGGAAACAATTGCAGGAAAAATTAGATGAAGGCAAAGGGAGGCAGAAGGAGGTGCAAGAATGGGGAGGGGGGGGTCCCTGCCCCACCCCTTTCACTCGGTGGCACTCCCAGTCTCAGTGCCAGCACCTCACATAATGCCCCTTAGTCTCCTCAATGCCCTTGACCTTGTCTTTCTAGGTGGGATCTTGACTGGTTTAGGAGGATTCAAGGAAAGGATAATTTAACCTTCCTTATCATCCTGCTAGACCCAGCATTACAGTTTGGATTTATCAAAGCTTCCCCATAGTGGGGCAGGGGAAGATAAGGCTATCTTTGTTAATCCTTCCCTCGAAGGCAGCAACCGTCTTGGACTGTGTGACCAATCCATAGTGTCCAAGAAGATGCCCGAATGATCACGCCACTGCCTTGCCAGTTTCTTCCGGTGATGCCGAGGTGCCTCTGCCCAGGATGAGACCTGTGCCCTTGTGGTGAGCCCCGGAGCATTACCGGGACCTGCTATCCTGATAATAGTTAGGCCAATGCTATTGCCTCCTTGATCCATCTGGTATGGAGACCTTAGAAGACCTACCCCTTTTCAGACACCAAGTATCATGAACAACGCATCTGTTCTTCTATAATGTTAGGTATGTCAAGAGAATCCGACGTACATTTAATAATTGCGGGTTTAAAACATTTTTTTCCTGACAGCCACCACTGCTGAGGACTGGCTGAGCCTTTGCTCCCCCTAGAAAACTAATCCTAGCTCAGTAGGAATGATGGAACCTGACCTTGAGAAATTCCTAGATAAGGATCTCTGCAGGACTGAGCCTGATGCTCTGAGATGCATCTTAGCCAAGTAAATTCCTTCGAGTAAGACCATTTCCCAAAATGGCCCTTCATGGATGCCCATTTTAATGGCCCAAAAGGCCTTAAGCATCCAAATGACATCCCACTCTATTCACATCCCAACCTGTCTGTCAAACAGGGTGGGGTATTATTCTGTAGACTTAATGGCTCCCTGAGCCACCTTGGTGCTTATAAGTCAGACGTCTAAGTATGGGTGCAGCATAGTGCCCTGTGTATGCCGGGCTGCCTGCAGGATTCTTACAGGCCTTACCCAGCCTGCTTGGTAAACAACCAGGCCAATAACCTAACAGAAGAAGGGCTACACAGGTTAGGGTTCTTCAGATTGGAGAAGAGATAACAGAAAGGATATGATAGAGGTTATAAAATCATGAGTGGAGTGGAACAGGTATTAAAATAGGGAACAGTTATTTACTCTTTCAAATAATATTAGGACTAGAGAACAATTCATGAAACTAGCAGACTTCAAACAAATTGGAAAAAATATTGTTTTACTCAATGTACAATTAAGCTATGGCATTTGTTGCCAGAGAATGTGGGCAAGGCATCTAGCATAGCTGGGTTTCAAAGGGGTTCAGCCCAGTTCCTGAAGAAAAAGTCCTTAAACAATTATTAGCTAGGTGGACCTGGGGAAACTCATCGCTTATCCCTGGGAGGGGCCACAAGGAACTGGATCTACTCTTTGGGATCTGCTGGGTACTTTCTACCATCAGAGAAAGCATGCTGGGCTCAATGGACTTTTGTTCAGATACAGAATAGCTGAGGGGGTCAGGGTCACCATTCAACCTGCTGGAGCACCAAGAGCAGAACTTGGGGTCTCTTGAGCCACTTATCAAGATACCAATTCGAGGAGCAGAGGTCCCAAAGGCTCCCTAGTTGGTTTGCCAATGTTGTGGCAGAAAGGAGGCGGGAGGGATGCCCCATTGTCCTCAACACTTTTCAACTGTTATCAGAGGCACAAAAGTCATTGGCACAAATCCATCTTTCTCTGCCATGAAAACCTCTTTCCAGCATCTGGATCAACTTCAAAACAGCTCTGGACATATATGATGAGAACACAACAACCTGAACTATGGCCCCACAAAGTTCACAAATTCCTTTTAGGAACGTTTCTAGGCATTTATCCATGCCATCTCTTCTGGGATGCTGCTCCTGCTACAGGAATGGCCATGTACTTCAACAGCTCCGATACGGCACTATACACCTTATGGGCTGAACCCCACTAGCTTTCCTCTTCCTTCAGATGCTTTATCAGCTAGGAAAGGTGCTTTTGAATTAGCTCCCTTGCAGGCCAGCTCGGTGGCTCTGTGGCGCACCATCGTGAGAATGAACCAGAGTTTAAATCCCAGCTCAGGTCTTCCATGGATGCTGCACAGGTAGCGTTCACAGCCTCTGGGTCGGGAGAGGGAGTGCAATGGTGACACCTGATGGCCAGATTTAGGGACCATGATTACAAGGGCCTGGAAGGCGTGTTGGCTTCAAGGACTGTGGCGGCAACCACCAGATTAGTTATACTGGGTGAAAGGAAAAGTAAAACAGGGGGGAAATCCCAGGGTAATTGTGAATGAAGGCTCCTGGTGCCAACAGGGTTGTGAAATATTAACTGTTTAAACAGCAAGTGAAGTCTTATTGTTTCGTCCTTTAAATATTAATGCCTACTGGAACAAGCCAGTGACCCCCTCAAAAGATCCACTTTCCTGGCATGCTGAGCAGCTCCCCAAATTGGGGTAAGGGGACGACTATTGGCCAGCCCAGTTAGCATACATGGATACACTGAGAGGAGGGTTGGGCTGCTCTTTATCCTTTAAAGCAGATAACCATTTCTAGTTCTGACTTTCTAAATGAGATGTACATCCTTAGGCATCAAATCCCAGACCTTGTTCCAATGAAGCAAGCGAAAACTGCAAGTCCAACCCCCCCCCCCCCCACACACACACACACACACACACACAAACAAACATCTTTGATCCGTAACGGGATCTGCCTTTCTGTCCTTCTGGCTTCTTCAACACCAGGAAAGAGGCTACCTATCTAGTTTACAGCGCTATCTCAGATTCTGTGGAAAACAGGGACCTTCCAGTCATCTCCTCCTCTTCTGAGCTGGAGTGAATCCTGAGTGAAAGTATGAGAAACTGGTTCCTTGTTGTTTGTTTGTTTTGTTTTTGGATTTTATGAATATTTTTACTGCATGCCTCATCGAGCAATGCAAATGGATGGTGTGCAGGCCACACATTTTTCTCTCGGACAGCATATGGGATTGTGAAGAGACCCTGGGGAACTAGGCCATGAGGCCTGGCCCTCATTCTCTTCCTTGTGGGAAAAGGAAGCTTTAGAGCAAGGATCCCAATACTGTGGGCCCATGGATCCACCATACTTTTCCTTCCGGTGGCCAAACCCAGCCCACAGAAGAAGTTTTTTTGTTCTTTTGGAGGGATTTTTCCCCATCAGTTGCAGTGGCTGCAGCAGAAAAGCTGATGGAGTTTTCCAGGCTTCACCAGCAGAAGCAACAGACGACCTGTGCAATGGAGACAGAATGGCTGGTGGGGTTTCCCAGGTCCCGCCAGCAATCGTAGGGCTGGAGGACCGTGGCATTGGAAACATCCATTCATGTGGAGGTCAGGCTCTGCCAGTGGGAGATCAATAGGTGGATGAATGAAAGGAAGGGATCTGAGAGAGTGAGACACAAAGCAGTGGGGATGGGGTGAAAAGAAGAGTTAAAAAGGAAGGGGTGAGAGTGGAGAGGAGAAGAAGGGATGAGAGTAACTGAAGGGCAGGAGGGAGGTGAAAGGTAAGTATCAAGGGAACGAGTGAGAGGTGCGAGGAAGTGCGGCCTACACACACCCATCTAATCCTCACGGAGCAGATGGAACAGGGTTCCCAGGACTATGGCACAGCTGCCAACGTCAGAGAAATCTAGAAATGTTAGTGGCATTCATGGGGTCCCTGTCCTCTGCTTTCCCCTTTCCCAGCATTTATCATCAATAAAAGGGCCAGACATGATTTGCAAAATCCGAGAGTGGGACCCCACCCCTGTGGCCCTTCCCTGGGAAGGTGGGGGGACTCCTGCTTTACAGCCTGCGTTCTCTTGAAACGTACACTGCATCAGTCCATGTCCATCATAGAGGGTCCAAGAGCTTTCTCAGTTTCACTCCCACCTCTCCCCTGGGATTTCACTGGTTTGTGGCATCCTGGGGTTCTTCTCACTCTCTGAATTTCCTTATAGAAATTTAATATTCTACATTTTAAAAGCTATTCTCAAGGCAGATTACAATCAAACTGATAATAAACACTCACTAGTTTACAGATGCAAAGAGATAAACATGAAGATGGGATATACCCAGGTACAGATGGAAGCGTGAAGGGGTTTGTAATTGGACCACTCACAGGTTCACTAGGAGGATTTGTGAGTCAGGATAGTGGAAGGTGTTTTGAAGTTAGCCAGGCAGTGAATGATGTGCTCTCATGGTCCAGGTAGGGAGTCTCTGCCTTCACTGTAGTGGGATGTGGCGGAAAGACCGGCCAAACAGCCAAGCCTCAGCTTTTTTCCTGAAGGTAAGGTAGAAGGTCTCAAGGCACCCGGGTAGTGGTAATTTTGGAGCACAGCAACTGAATGCAAAGTCTTGTATAAATTAATCAGGCAGAAGCCAGTGGAGGAGAGGAGAGGAAGGCCGTTGGAGAGGATCAGAGTCTCCTTGTAACTCTCCCAAAGAGCTGGGAGAGAGATTCAGGGGCTGTTTTGTTCATGCACTCAAAGATGAAGAATTTTGGATTGGATCCTATTTTCAACTGGAAGCCAGTGCCAGCTGACTTAAGATGGGCCTCATGCGGTCAGATGCTCAGGCCCGTACCAAAGTATTAGTGGCCGTACACACTGTAGGAGATGGCGGTTTTTAAGATTTTATTGTGGGATACCATAAAATCGAGAATTACAGGTTGTATTTGTCAAAATACTTGTGCAGTTGGCGAATCTGATACAGATGGATAAAGGTCTTTACCACCTTTGAGACGTGGGCTTCCACTGAAAAGCTGTGGTCGAATTGAAGCCCCCACGTTCCACACCATGGCCTTAGGTTTTACAGGGAGGGCAGACGTAGTAGGTGGAGTAGCTAAAGATGTTCCGATTTTGAGGGTTTGCATTTCTACCCATTCCCAAGTCTGGTAAACTGATTTGATTCCAGTGTAATACATGCATTTCCCACTGCACAGGCAGAAACAATCCCTAGGTCTTCTTTTGTTCTTTCATTTCTTCTCTGAACTCTCTGGCACAGGGATACCTTGGCACTGGATTCTTGCTCCTTCCTGCCCCTACACAGTCCTTTCCCTCAGGAGAATTTCGGCATGCTAAAGCCTATTTCAGGCCAGAACTGCACTCCACAGCACTTCTGTTCCCTCCCATGATTACTGGCGACCCAGCGATGAAAGCAGCTGAAGTCAGACGTCAGATTTAGAAGCACAGCTCTGCAGGCCCTCCGACACAGTCTCTTCTGTAAGACAGGCTTGCCGTATGATCACCACTGCTCTTCAAACAGGACTCAGCTACACCAAGACAACCTGAGCTTCCAGCATGAGAATCCTGCTTCTGCACACCAGCAGAGCCTTGCAACAATTGAGGGAGGCGCAGCAGAAGCCGCCGAGGGAATCCTGGGAGGATGGAGATTATCATGGGACCTCTTCTAAAGATGACCGCTGAGGTCTGCTAAGTCAGCAAGTGATGCTGAATTCTACATGGTACAGACTGGCAAAGACATAACACAAAGCTCGTGTTTAAAATGTAATAAATGTCTAACCAAGTGTAAGTGAACAATACATTTTAGATCCAAATGGGTACAGAGGTCACCTGTGCTAAAGAAATTTTACAGCTGCTGTTGGGGGAGTATCCACCTTGCAATATGGCAGCAGGGCAGTGCTATACTTTTCTATTTAGCCGGCTCAAAATGGATGCTGCAACAGCAGCAGGGGATCATCTTCAAGTTAAGCTAGGACAGACCCCTCTTGGCACTAAAAAATTAATGTATCAAGTGGGTATTTTCATCTGGCTAGACAAAATGCCATTTTGAAGGTCAGAACACTACTAAACATCCAAGTAATTATTTCTAAGTTTGCTTAAATATTGCATGACTGCTCATATTCATGATGCAAGAACAAAGATACCAAACCAAAACCTGAAAATGTTTAAATCCCTGCCCCCCCAACCCCATAAATTCATATTTGACGAAGTCTTACCTAGAATTGCTTGACAAACTTGGTGGTGGTAAATCAGGTGTAAGAACATAAAGATTACTGTTTTTTGGCAAGTGTAGAGTTCTTAAAACAGTCTGCAAAGCAAACAGAAAATCTCATGAGAAGGTTATTTGCAATTGGTTTAAAATCACTGATGCTGCAAGCCAAAACAGAATTTAAAATTAAATTCAAATTACAACACAGAAAAGTACCAATGAGGCCACACATCTCAACATCAAAATGCTATTCTGACAAACTCTAATTAGCTCCCTATTGCCATGCGAGTGCCACTGAAAAAACATCAGCATACTAAAGGTGACGGGCATAACTTTTTCTATTCACATTCCACCTTAAACAAGGTGGAATTTGGTTATCGATGCTAACATTTAAAAAGGAGTTAAAACTAGATCATGGGGAAAATCAACAGTCTCTCAGGAGCACATAATCTGGAGTAAGGTTATCTTCAAACGCTGGGGAAGTTAGAATATCCCAATGGAGAGGATATGACAGAAGCAAAACTAGTCCAAGTGCATTTAAATAAAGGGCACAGAGAGACAAATGATTCCACACAACCTATTTAAAGTGCTAGTTAAGCTGTGAATACAATTAAAAAACATACTTTGAATTGCCTGTACGTGAATGCCATGTGAATGTGAATGCTTCTTCGATCTTTCTTGATGGTCACCACGGTCTTTGCCCGGAACTGATGGCGACAGCGAGGAAGCCGACCAGGATTGGACGACAAAGATTGTGGCCAGTCCCGTGCACCTAGTTCGGAGCCAGGGAACGGTGGAGGGACAACCCCAGCAGGGTCGAGATCGGGACTTCCTTCCTGAGTGGGGTGGAGGTCCCCGAGGCTGAAGACAGATCTGGTTTTTTGGACCAGAATAATTTTTCCATTTTATTGAGACGTGCCCAATGACCCTTGGGGTCATCTGGGCACAAAACCTACGCGACGTGTGGACAGGAAAAAACCTCAAAAAATCACAAAAAGAAGCGCGAGCTCCGTGACCGTCGGGCAACGACTTCGCGGAAAAGAAGAGATTGAAGAGAGACCCCAAGTGGACGCGTGGTTAGCAGCATGCCGGGCATGTTCAGTGTGCCAAAGTTTCTAGGAACTTTGACAAACGTTTTCCATGCCAGAAATTCATGTTGATGAGGCTATTACCTATTTCCCAATTAAAAAAATAAATATGTGCGTCTAACGCGCACATTTTAACCCACAACAATTAACGCTTGCCCAGAGCAGGAGTTAATTGAGGAGCCCAGAGGAACTGAAATAGAATTAAAAAAAAAAAAGTGTGCCAGCGGTCAGTTTTGGAAAAGGAATGCTCATAAAATTGAGAATCCCTTTTCCTAACCTGACAGTCACTTCTCCTGCTCTTGCTTCAGATTTGGAGAACTAAGCTGGCCAGGAACTTTCACCCAACCAAGCAATGGTTCCTGCCTAAGTTTAGCATGAGCTGCTTTCAGCATCCTAGCAGATGCCTCCAACAAATTGGATTTAGTTTTGCAATTCCATAAGGGATTATGAAAAACTGTTTCAGATGAGTGAGGGAGAGAGTGAGTGTGTTAAAAGAGATGGAGGGAGGCGGGATTCACGCATTTGGGACATTTATTTAATGACCAAGGGACGCTGTTCTCTTTCTCAGAACTGCGCGAACAGTATGGTAGGAAAGTGGTTTCTGAATTTTCTTATTTGCAAATCATGCACTATACTAAAACCGTACCAGTCGCGTTTGTGCGACTATCAGCTTTTCAAAAACTGGAGAAGTTGTTAGTTTTATCCGGTTCCCAGACCCCGTCCATATCGCAGTATTATAAACAACTGCGCAAGCTGCAGGCTGTGGAGATTTTTGATACGCTTGCTGACCGGTGGAATAGGGATGGGGAATTTATGGTCACTTCCTCAGTTCTGCAAAGTTGTTTTGGTCGGGTTGCCAGAATCTCGCAAAATATATACTATAGAGAGTTACAATACAAATTTTTAGGGAGGGCATATGTGTCCCCTCAGATGGCGCAGCGGCAACAGATTGCTCAATCGAGCGCTTGTACCCGTTGTCATCGTGAACAGAGTACATTGGCACATGCTTTTTGGGCTTGCCCAGCCATCAAAGCTTTCTGGACAAAGATTGCTTATTATTTAGCGAGGATATTACATCTTTCTATTCCGGTTGCGCCCTTATGGCTTCTCTTTGGGTGTATACCACCTTTGAGAATACGAGATCCTGGCACCCGTCTATTGTTGCAAAAGGCGAGTGTGGTGGGGAAGAGGGTGATATTACTGGGATGGCGTAGTACCGATAAGCCTTCTTTTTGGACCTGGCGAAACCTCTTTCACGCTATGATGCATATGGAACAATTGTCAATTCGACACTCGCCAGCTACAAGACGCAGATTCCTGAATGTATGGGACTCCTATATTCAAACTCTTCCACCAGCAGCCAGAAGTCGGATTCTCAATGACTGTGTATAGTTTTGGACTTCCTAAGCTACGTGGTGATTTTCCAACAGTTTGCTTTGCCAGTTTCTGCTGTTCTCCTTATGTTTTACGGAAACCATGAGTAATTTATTGTTACTGTTTACAGGACGGGGGGGTGGGATATGGAAGGGGGGGGGGATCTTAGGGTTACTCTTCAGAGTTATGTTGTGGCTGGCCTGGGATGGGTGAAGCGACCAACCCTCCCGGGACGATTGTAACGTGTTTTTTTTTTCAATGAATTAATAAAAATTGTTTATAACTAAAAAAAAAAAAAAAAAATGAACAAAAGTTCAATTCAAGAATTAAAATCCCTTGTGTTACGTCTCTCCACATGCAAGGTATGCGTGCTGGACGAGTTTATAATATTCACAGATGCCATCAACGAATCACAAATGTCCTATGTAAGCAGACTTACACTGTCATCAACGTCACCACACTTCCAGCCTTTTAGCAGCATTTTTGCTACAGGAATCTGAAGTTCGTTTTCCAGAATCTGTTTGATTTCTCCTGTGGAACAGGGAAGAGAAAATTCCGAACATGTAGTCAGCTGACTGAAGTTTCTCCACATTCAGAAATAAACATTAAAAACAAAGATCTAAGAATCTCAACACTAAATTTAGAAAGAGCCCTCAAAGACCCATTTGAAATGTTAGCAAACCAAACTTGTTCTCACTCGCGCATGGCGATACCCATTGCCAGGGTTAAAGAAAAACCACCTTTCATGGAGGCAGTCAACAGCAACCCAAGCACATAATGAAAATCACTTTTCCATGTCATTGAACATTATCACCATCATTAGGGAGGAGGAGAGGACTCTTGGTCAGGGACTACGACATTAAAACTTTAGGTGACTTCGGGCACTCTCCCTATTGAAAACAAAACTGGTCATCCAACAAGTTTCCTCAGTGAAAACTTTTAAAAGATTATGCATATATTGTAAAGGATGTACCGAAAGTCCCCCAAGTCATACAAAGTGCTAATGGCATCATAAGAATGGCTCAGGAAATATGGACGGCACAATATTAACAACTGCAATGTGAATTTCCTCCCAACAAAAATCTCAAGTTGACATTCTGTTCAATTAAAGTCTCAGCCTAGAGGTCAACTTGCTGCCTGGGTCTTAGACCCATTCTGTTTTTTAATTTAAAGATTTTAAATCTGGAGCGCATATGAACCCTAAACTGCCCCATAATTCCTCATACTAAGGCCCATTCTGAATGCTTTCAAGTTTGCTAAAAGAAATTTTTTTTTTTTTTTAATCTAAAGAGTTTACATAAAGTGCCTTATCCACTAAACCTGAACCTTGGATGAAAGCCAGAAAAAATATATGACTTGAAATTAATTTTAATTCACCAGATAAAAGGACACAGGTGATGACAGCTTCCTCTCACCAACTGATGTCAATCAAACAGTTATCGCAATGTCCTCTTCTCTGATTTCATAGTAGGATAACAGAGGGTTCAATCATCAATAAATTGTTTCTCTGCCTTTTGGATGCGAGCCACTCGTAGGGGCTACGTTAAAAGCCGAAGGATGGTCTTTTCTTGGCTGCTGGCCTGGGACTGAGAACCTGTACTACTTGTGGAAGTTAATGTCATGTTACCTAATCCTACTGGGGACAGATGTTAAGATTATTGCCAAAGCAAGGAGGATGAAACTCCCTGCTAAAAATATTTTTCTGGAAACATAGTAAATTAATCCTCTTAAAATTCACTGTGTATTGTTCTGAACTACCTACGGTATGTTGAGGAATATGTATATAGAGACATCTACCACATCACAGCCACATACGGGATGCTGGGGGTTAGCGAGACCTTTATAACGTAGAGCTAAATTGTCACCAAGATTCAATGACTGAGCTCACAATTTTTATTACTGTCATGAGAGTCCAATCCCTAATTTTTCAAAATAACCTTTTGGGCATATAAAGTTCAATAAATTTAAAAAAAAAAAAAAAAGTACTTATCTTAATAACTTGCACTGTCCAAACTTTCATACCCAGATCTGACACAGGCCCCGTGTTTCGCCCTCTGCCTCATGCATGTATTTTCTGGGTGCAGGCAGAGGGCGAAACACGGGGCCCGAGTCGGATCTGGCTTTGAAAGTTTTAACAGTGTGATTTTAATACTTTTTTCATTTACTGAATTTTATATGCACAAACATTTTTTTGAAAACTTAGGAACTGGACTCACGAGACCAATGATTCAAACTCTAAGCTCAGTCATTGAATCCTGGTGATAAGCTCTATGTTATAAAAGTCTCTATAACCCTCATTACGTGGGTGGCCGTGATGTAGTAGATGTATGTATAGCATTGTATTATAAATACTACAACATGTCAGTTTGTTTTTTCAGAGGACTATGTATAGTCATGACAACGTTTATATCTAAAAATTATTATTGTGAACATAAATATACAATCAGCACCTACCAACCAGATTCCATACTGGTAGCTTAATCATGCATGTAGAAATTACTATTTAAGAAGACTTCTTGTTTAATACAGCATGAGCAATTCACACTACAACATTATGTAGTGGGCTGAAAAGGCACACCAGAGTGTGTTACAGTTAGTCACTGTGCAGTCACAACACATCAGTCATGCACAGTCGGCTCTGCATGAAGTTACCAAAACATTGTATCAGTCATTATAGATTGCAATAGCACATGCAGAGTGCTATAATTACAACATGCCAGTTTGACTAGCATAGCAAACAGCTTCAGAATTCAAATACGCCTACTCAACATGTCTCAAGCAATACTAGGAAATGTATGCATCACTTTGCTGAACTTGGAGTTCAGTAGAAGTGAGGCGTAGTTGGCAGGTGTTGCAACAAACAGCATGAAAGCATCTTGCACAGAGAGCATTCTGTGTGCAGTTAAGTCACTTATTTGGCAATCAGCTCCCACAGCACACTAGGTTTTAGGACGTGATCCAATGAAGGAAGAAGTCTTTTCCATTAAACACCAAGTCCAACAATCTGCCGGCTGGCATATGGTCTCTCTGCTCAGGGTCGTTCCTGCAGGACTAGAGGGCACCACCGTCCACTCTTCTACCACTGCCACATCATTTTTAAAGCCTGACTAGACATATGCAGCACCGTACAGATACATAATCAAAAGAAAGGCAGCTCTTTCACTCCCTTGGTTATGTCACGTCAGATGTGGTCACAATAAGAAAATACAATGATGTTAACAAAGACCACAGCCAAGCCACAGGGGGGTCTTGCTATATAATCTTCCTATGTGAAATAAAAAAAACTATACAGGCTGGTAAACAAAAAGTAGGCACTGCCAATCGATCTTAGCAACTCCTGGCCCCTGAACTCCCTGTAGCACAGTAATGCACGTTAGCCAGAACTTTTGTTTTTTCCCAAGAAGGCTTCCAATAAGTGCATATAATATCACCACCCAAACAGACAAATACCTATTGCACATGTACTGAAAATATTGGTAGGAAAAACGCATCCCTTACACTGGCTGAACATTCATGTCCTAGCATCTACCACTAGATGTCCCCCTCTGACATAAAATAGAAAGCTCCCAATTGTTTCCATTCAAAGCTGCAGAGCAGGGATACTAACGGCAGCCGGCGATACCAGAGCAACCACATCACATAACAGACTACCTTTCAAGGCGCAACTTTTGTTGGGTTTTTAAATAAAACGAAAGTTTCCCTGCATGCTCTTCCAGTGCCGTTTTCGTCTGTTTCAAAAATCCAGAAAAGACCACCAAAAAAGTGCGGCTTTTTTTCTTTTTGGTTACTGAGAGCCAGTTTACTTTTAAATTCATAGCAAAAAAGATAAAACTAAGGAATAAATATAGTATTGAACAGAACTCAAGATACCTTTAAAAAGACGTGGATAACAAACAGCTACTTGGCTCTCTGTAACAAGAGGGGGTTTTGTAAAACTAACTAGAAATTTTAAAAGAAATGTTCACATTGTTCTGTGCTGTGTTTAGATAATGTTTTTGTTCCTTAATGTTAAAAACAAGCTTTTAAAACTGTTTCAACTAAACTAAATTCTAACATTATCCTATTAAATATAAAAAATAAATCTGTCAATTTTATAAACCAGCACCATTAAGGTTTCATTTATACAGCGCCTTTCATTCAAGCAAGAGCACAATGCACTGCATTTTCAAAAGATTTAACCGGCTAAGTTCAGGAGCCAGCGGCTTAATCCTCTGGCAACAAGCTGAGAACCAAGGAAGCCAACGCTGAAATCCCACTTCTCCCACGGACACTCCATGGGGCCGATGTAATAAGACCCACGCTGAAATCCGCACTGATTTTTTGGCGTGGATTTTTTTTGGCACGCATGGCAAAAACCAGTGGCAACACAGGATGTAATCATGGCCGCGTATGCTAATTAGACATGCGCATAAAATCCGCATGCAGTAACGTGCACTAATGACCCTATGTATTAAAACGCGCGGACACCCATCGGTGTGTGAACGCTTGCGATTCTTGGGTTGAAATATTTTCTTTTAAAAAAAAACGAAAACAAAAAAAAACCCCCCAATAAATTAGTGGTCCAGAAGTTAATGTGAAGGTGGGTAGAGCAACATCTAACCCCTTCAAGATCGGACTCAACCACCGGTGAGAGCATGAAATGCAGATCAGCAATGCTGCCTCATTAAGAAGCTGCTCGCTCTCTCTCTACCCATTCCGGCCGCCACTTGGCTGACTCGCAAAAACATCAAAAACCCGGTCTCCACACTGGGGCTTTCACTTTTCTCCTAAAAACCCGCACTAATCTGATCGCCCTGCTAGCGCGGCTCTCTGCACCGCCTAAAAATAATCACCTCCTTTGCATGTCATTAGCATGCACTTGTGCAGGAAAAACGAGAGCCTGTAAGCGCGCTTCGACACACTTTCCCATGCACAAGGTCTTATAACATATCCGTATAGGGCTTTGCGCGTACGAACCCGCAGCAGCTTCAGTGCACCTTATTACAATGACCCTGAGTCTAAGCCCTCTGTGGGGCACAGAATTCTCCTCTGTACTTGGATTGTAACACACCGTGCGCACAAGCTTGGAAAGAAATTAAATCCAAAACCCAAAGTTTTCCCTCACTATTCAGCTAAACTGAACCATCTCAATTAAAGAGGCGACTCCTGGGGCAGGTTTATGATTTAACTGGTTGGAGCTGATTTTTTTTTAGTTTAAGTTTAAGTTAAGTTAAGTTAAGGCTAAGTTTAGGCAGCATCTTCGGCCACACCATCAGTAACCCTAAATCTAACTGGTTAAACTTTGAATGGCTAGATTTAGGGAAATTTTCAACTGAGAACCTAGCCTAAAGGTCATGCTACCATTCAGTAACGTTAGTAGTAATAATATGCTAGCCGCCAGCCTTTAAAAAATATCAATCACTTCTTCCAGATAATACTGTATATTTAAAGCAGGCTTCTCTCCGGCCACCGGTGTGTCTGTGCATTCACAACGTTTATTTTGGTTGCCAATAAATCTTACCAACTGTGCAGCTGTCTTCAACTACCACATCTACGTTTCGGTCTCTGTACTCCACTCTGAAGTCCAGCATGCGAGGCAGCCGTTCCACTATCTGTCTAGACGGCACAACAGGTCGAAAGGCTGAAGCAGACGTGGACACCGGTGGGGACACAGTGGACGTAGAGGTTGTGGGATGACTTGCAGGCCCATATACCGGACTATGTAATGTCTCGCCACCATAGTCACTGAAAAACAAAACACAATCTTGTATAAGTATATCATCCATTGTACAGTCACTTTGATTGGTTATCTTACTAGTGTACATAACTCATGATCAATCAGTTACTTACTGTTACTTGCCTTGAGCTACCAATGAAAAGGCATGAGCTAAATACACAAATATATAAATATATTACTTCCCTCATTATGTGGTGCAAAATTGCAGGAGACACACCTAAGGTTCTTCTCAGTGGCAGCTCCTTTTTTGTGAAATACTTTGCCAGTAGAACTGACCCAACAGAAAGATTTGCTTACCTGTAACAGGTGTACTCCGACGACAGCAGGCTGTCAGTCCTCATACATGGGTGACATTATCGGACCGAGCCAGTCATGGAACTTTGCTCACAAAGATTCTAGCACTTTCAGCATGCTCTACTGAGCATGTGCAGGTGTAGCTATGTCCCTGTCTCTCAGGCAGAGTCCCTCAGCCCATGATATAGTAAATACATGGAGGGGAAACCCCCCCCAAAAAACCCAACTCCTCCCAGGAGAGATGGGAGGGTATTGGAGGACTGACATCCTGCTGTCCTCGGAGACCACCTGTTACAGGTAAGCAACTCTGCTTTCTCCTCACACATGGCTGAATCCCAAGCTAGAGGCTGCCTGAAACAGGAAAAATGGGGAAACCCTTTAGAGTGGAAGCACCACCATTTTCCCCACCCCTTTCTCAGTGAGGCAGCTGACCTATAAGAGCCCTAGGAGGGAAGAGAGACTGGTATGACAGACAAATACAGTTACGCAGCAAGGCGTCCAAAGGCAGGGGCATAATGTCAGCACAGGGCAAGAAGCCCACTGAGCCGCACAAAAAACAATTCAATCAGCGCTTCTGAACAGTGAACTCTGTCTAACACCAGTAGGCCTAGGACCCAGAGGGTACAGGCAAAGGCACAAGACAACTGAAAATCAGCTGGGGCTAGAGAGCACAGCAGAAAGAAAAACTGCAGTTTATTAGCAACCAGGTAACAAGACAGATTGGACATGCAGAGAAACGCCCAAAGTATGTCCAAAAGGAACAGCAGGCATGGAAACCAAATGTCTGCCCAGAGAAGCAGTGGCAAGAAGATTCCAAGTCATACAGCAGGCCCGACCTGCTGAGCTACTACAAGTATAAGATCAGACCTCCAAGGTCAGATGAGATAAAAACCTCAAGTACCGAGCTGCTACCGAAACTCACCATCAGGGGAAGCCAGGTGAAAGGGAAGCACCTCAGCCAGGAAACTGGCCAAAGCAGTGAAAGGGTAAACAATCCTTCCCATGACCACTCCCATGCGCCCCCTGGCTTCCTCTTGGACTGTCTGTCTGAAAGTCAGAAGAGGTGAACACCACAAGGAGGCAAGACCCCTGGGCTGCAAGACAAAGGAAACTTCCTCTAGACTGTAGAAAATACAGATGGGAAGACTTCCCAACCATACAAACCCCCTCCCAATCCGAGTAGGGAGTTAAAGCCCACAGGGCCCATCTCCCCTCAGTAAAGATACTGAGAGAGTCTTAGATTTTAGCAGGATGAGAACAACTTATGGAAGAAGTCCGCAAACCTCTCTGCTGAGGACTTCCTCACCGATCTGGGAACCTTGAGATTACCATAGGAGGAACAGTCTGATCAGCAGAGCAGACTGCCCACCAACCGATCCTAGGTATCAAACCTATGTTCAAAATAACCTATTGGTCCACCTGATAACATCAAGGCAAACAAGCGGAAATGCCCGCATGGATAGGGACCGCCATGTCTGCCAATGAATGCATCTACAGATAAGATCACCTCTAAAAGAGAAGAAAAGAACCCATGACTGCAATATGGTTGGAGAGCTACTTTCGTGAGATCCTCCATCCCCATCCCAAGTTGCCCTAGAGATATGGTGAGCTGTCAGAAGGCAAACCTGCCAGTGACGAAACAAAGAGAGGAGAAACCTCCCCTCAGAGTTGGAGTGCCAACTAATTCGACACCAATAGGTAAGAACAGCATGAAGTGAAAACTATTACTGCTGCACTCAGCAGGTATCCAAAGAGGCACTCTGCCCACATGAGGAGGAGCAGACTCCCAGGAGAGGGAATCCCTGACTCTGAGGAGTCCTGATCTGGGAAGAATATTGACCACCACAAGGCTTCCCTACTGCAAAATAGCCCAACAAGGAAGCAAGAGCTCTTGATGGGAGGCCTTCGGATCCAGTGCAAAAACAGAGGCAGGTGCCACTCAGAGGCTAAGCCAGCCCAGAAGATGGGATGTGAAAAACAACCCCTTCTTTGAGCAGAAAACAAGGCACAGAGAGGGAATCTTCTGAAGATACTTCTTGAAAGCCAAACATCAAACCTCTCACCCCTGAGATGAGAGGAGAGCACACTGTTCCACCAGATCTGTTCAAGTCCAGAAAACCTTCCGCTCTCCGGATGAGTGTGGGGCACAATTACTGACCTATGATGTCCTCCCTGCAACTGGAAGTCACTGGTGGTCATCTAGTCAAATCCTAAGGCCAACACTGGAAACCAGACAGGAAAAACCAGCAAAATGACCCAGCTGGCCCATGTTGCTGAACTGATTCATGTGAATCAAGAGCTGTATCAGTTGGCCAACATCAGAATTAATCAGTCTTAAACCACAGAGGTGGGCATTTTTCATACCATGGGGAAAATGAGAAATATAAAATGAACCTAAGGTTTTTTGGAAATGAAGCGCTGTGATTGAACAGAACAGATCACAAAGCCCCTAGGACCTCCATGATGAATCGCTTACGAAATGGTCACTTAATGGAGAAAGAAAACCTGGCTGGCCTATAAGTGGAATAAACCACGTTGGTGGGGGGGGTATATCTTATTGCATATGTGGTTTATGCCTAGGATATGGCAGCTCCTTTTGCTCTCCAGAGGTACTGCAGCATCTCCTTTATCCCATGCGACCTTAGCAATGCAGCTGCTTATCTACGCAGAGCAATGCAAACAAGCGACTCAGCCTGCACTGGCAGAGGCGGCGACAGCAGCGGGTGAAGAAACCGAGCCAGTGTGAGGCACAAAAGGACAAAGGCCTTCTAAATGTACCTAGAAGAAAAATGTTACACAGCAGATCCTGCAGTTTGGGAAAAAAAAAGAGATTTCAACATAAAAATTCTAAATATTTTGCTCTCCCCACTTTATTTTAATTTATATGCCCAGCGCTGATAAATCTCTCATGGATCGTCTGGAGGAATGTGACTGCTTATATAAAAAGGTCAGCCTCTCTCTCTTTTCTTAGCCATGGAATGAGTAAGCACAGACAATTATTTCACAAGAAAAAAATAATATTCTCTTGCTTAAGTCAGCTGCACAAATCCCCAACTGTCCTCACTGCCATGCCCGGCATTCTGCCGCCCACATACATAATTTTTTTTTTTTTTTTAATGGTCCATTCGAGCTCTTGGGACAGGACAAAGGCCTTTCTCTAGCTTTCCCCAGTCAGCAGCAGATACACCACGAACAATTTGCAGCGCTGCAAAGACATTCCCAGAGATTTCACAGCAGGAGAAACCCAAGCATATGTATGGCTGCTTTTAATGAGGCAAACGATGCTGAACGAGTTACACCGCAGCCTATGGGACAGAGATCTGCAGAGAAGCAAGACTTGACTCTTGCCAGGTACAAACATGGAGGAGAAAAAGAAGCCACTAAAAGCCTGTTTAAAGTTATCCGGACAACGTTAGGACTCCTCACAAGCACGCTTACCTGGATACCTCTGAATATTGCAGCCATCTGGCTAAGCTATCTGGATAACTCCAGAACATCCCCGGGCAAAACGTAGCCCATCAACCTCGGGGGTTATCCAGAAACATCTGTGTTACCCCGACAAACCTCTTTGAATAGGATTCTCCCTGTTATTAATGACACTCTTCTGAATACGACTGCCTCGCAGGATTCATGGAAAAACGCAGCCGAGACATTTCAAGAGTTTCCATTCAAACAACTTAAAATTCACACAACTGGCCACACGGACTGCACGCTGAGCATGGTTTTCTTTACAGCTTGGGTTAAGCAGAATTTTAAAAAAACATTTTAAAATAAAGCAAATAAATTGGCTGGGAGTAGGAAAGCAAAGCTTTATTCAGTATGAAGAGAAAGCAGCAGGAGCAAAGCTCTAAAAATGGTTCCATGTTAGGAAACAACTAAAGAAAAAACCGTGTACTAGTCATAAATTTAGTATAGTACATATAACGCCAAACAGCTTATGTCAGACCCTCTATTCACGGGCAGACATTTTGTATGTACAGCTCGTTTTTCATAGGGGTCACTGTTACTTTAATCATGGTAATCCATAAACTCAATTTTCGTTTTTTCAATCAAAATAAAACCGGGTACTTATCCGCACTGAAAAGGTCCCAGGGTTACCTGGGACCTTTTCAGTGCGGATAAGACCTTCCCAGGGTTACCTGGGACCTTTTCAGTGCGGATAAGTACCCGGTTTTATTTTGATTGAAAAAACTGAAAAAACGAAAAATTGAGTTTATGGATTACCATGATTAAAGTAACAGTGACCCCTATGAAAAACGAGCTGTACATACAAAATGTCTGCCCGTGAATAGAGGGTCTGACATAAGCTGTTTGGCGTTATATGTGCTATACTAAATTTATGACTAGTACACGGTTTTTTCTTTAGTTGTTTACAGTGGTGTGTACTAGAATACACTAGTTGGTGTGTGTGGGTTTGTTGTGTGATTGATATCCATGTTAGGAAAGCCATCTTTTCCTTATGACGACCTTTCAGTTAATAAATCTGATAATACTTAATTCAAGAAAACCAAACAGCAACTTTCTGGCAGAACAGAAATGGATGCTTGGCTCATATTTGTATTTTTAGGGTTCATGGCATGGCATTGAACTTTGAGATAGAAAAACAAAGAGCATACAACGGATTTAACGCTGAGCATTCAGTCCCTATTCACGCTTTCGACCAATGCTGTCCATAGCACATACCTTTGCAGAATGCCATTTTCTTGTGGTATTACGCCATTTATTGCTGCCTGCAAGTAGAACACAGAGAGTTGATATATGGTAGAAAGACATTTTAAAATCCATTAACATTATTTTTATTGTATAATGGCTACATTGTTTAGCAGATGTCAATATGCATTTACCTATTTCTGTAGAAAAAAAAATAATAACCCTCCAATAATTCTGAATGCTGTTGGTTCCAGACCTGACTGCGTTGCCGCATGTAATTACAGAAATCCATTACAGCCATGAACAAATTATGAATTCCCACTCACACTGCGATGAGAGTTTGCAGCCTCTAGAAGGTGTCAATCCTGGAACCTATTGCCAGCCTAACACAAGGTATCAAGCATAGGACAAAGAGTTAATCAGGACTCAGAATCAGTTAATAAGGCAGAGGCCAATTCCTGGGTTTTCCACTTCCTGATCCCTCCCCCACCCCCAGCAGACACCGTGCTATAAAACACAGGGAACAGTTGAAGATGACAAAACCAGAAATGGACAAAGTCTTCATTATGCAATCTCTGGCCAAAGCTAGAATTCACATCAGAAGCTTAATACAGAGCCACTGGGCCCACAAAGGCACTCCGCGCAGCCCTTAATCCGACAGAGAAGAGAATATGATCATTCTAGAAGAAACAGGACTTCGGGTGGTCCTTCTGCAGGGGAATGCAAGAGACACATAAGCAGCTTTGGCACACACTTCTCTACTGAGAAGTTTTATGCAAATAAAGTCTTCACTTCAGCAATCAATCAGGAAGCAATCAAGAGCATTAAAGTGCTCCTTTCCACTGTTCACGCCATGCCAGCTATCCCTTGACAAATGGAAGAAAACCCGACTTGCACGTCCAAGTTTCAAAAGGAGACGGACAAGGCTGATGTGGGGGCTACGAGCACACACTGGCTCTCAGTCCCAGGCTCTGTGAAAGTAGATAAGGTGATGGGGCCAAATGGGATGCATCCGAGGGTATTGAGGGAATTTACAGAAATCCTGGCAGCTCCGCTGGTGACCTTTTCAATGCTTCTTTAGAGTCGGGAGTAGTTCCAGAGGACTGGGGAGGGGCAGATGTGGTTCCTATTCATAAAAGTGGAAGTAAGGAGGAGGCTGGGAACTGCAGGCCAGTTAGTCTGACCTCTTGTGGTGAGCAAATTAATTGAATCGCTGCTATAACAGAGGATGGTGCAGTTTCTGGAGTCCAATGGATCACAAGATCCGAGGCAGCATGGTTTTACCAGAGGTAAATCTTATCAACGAATCTGATCAATTTCTTTGATTGGGTGACCAGAGAGGTGGATCAAGGGAGAGCACTAGACGTAGTGTTACTTGGATTTCAGCAGGGCCTTTGACACGGTTCCGCACAGAAGAGTTATAAATAAATTGTGTGCCCTTGGTATGGATTCTAAAGTGATGGACTGGGTTAGAAACGGGTTGAGTAGGAGGTAGTGGTAAATGGAGTTTACTCTGAGAAGGAGGGAGGGGGTTGTTACTAGTGGTGTGCTTCAGGAATCAGTCATGGGTCCGGTTCTTTTCAACATTTTCATGAATGACACAGCGGAAGGATTATCAGGAAATGTTTGTCTTTTTGACAATGATACCAAAATCTACAATAGGGTAGACAGCCAGGAAGGTGTGGAAAACATGAGGAGGGATCTAGTGAAGCTTGAGGAATGTTCTAGATACTGGCAGCTAAGATGTAATGCTAAAAAATGCAGAGTAATGCATTTAGGGTGCAAAAACCCAAAGGACAGGTACAGTATTGGAGGTGAAATTCTTCTAAGCACAAAGGAAGAGCAGGATCTGGGGGTAATTACATCTGATGATCTTAAGGTGGCCAAACAGGTGGATAAAAAGCAGGCAATAGCCAAAAGGATGCTTGGCTGCATAGGGAGAGGACTGGCCAGCAGAAAAAGGGAGGTGATATTGCCTCTGTACAGGTCCCTGGTGAGACCTCACTGGGAATACTGGGTACAATTCTGAAGACCACACCTTCAAAGGAAATAAACAGGATGAGATTGGTCCAGAGGGAGGCTACTAAAATGGTCAGTGGTCTTCATACTAAAGCATATGGGGATAGACAAAGATCTAAACATGTATACACCTAGAGGAAAGGCGAGATAGGGAAAATATGAGACATGAAAATATCTCAAAAGGTTTCCATGCAGAGGAGGCAAGTATCTTTCAACAGAAAGGAAGTTCTAAAACAAGGGGTCATGAGATGAGGTTGAAAGAGTAGACTCAGGAGTAATCTTAGAAAATGTTTCTTTACAGAGAGGGTGGTGGATGCATGGAACTGCCTCCCAGTAGAGGTGGTGAAAGCAAAAACTGTCTCCGAATTCAAGAAAGCATGAGATAAATGCAGGGGGATCTCTGAGGGAGTGATGGGAATTGTAATGGCTAAATAAATTAGATGGGCAGACTAGACTTTTCTGCCATCTCATTTCTATGTTCCACCTTCCCGACAGTTCTGCTCCACACTCCTCTGCCAGGGGCATCAATTAGCCAGGAGATGTAATTGCAGGAGAGGCAGCTATGGCTGTGATCACAACTTAAGAATACTCTTCCCAATTGCAAGGTGTTATATATCTGAGGGCTAAATCCCTGAATAAAGCAGTTGACAAAAGCATGAACGGCGAGCTGGGAGGTGAAATGATTTCAGAAACTAGAATGGCCATCAAAATGTCTCTTGAATTTTCAAAAATAAGACTACAGCGAAGACAGTGAAAAGGAAGAAAGGAGAGCTAGCACAGGATGGTTATGAGATATTTCCACAGAAATCCTAGATCTCATCTGTCATTATTTATGGATTCCTTTATAATGCTGAACAAAGCCAGGAACATAGCACTAAGCACTTTAAAAAGATTTTCTTGATCTTTGAATTAGGAAATAACTAAATGATGGAGAATTAACTAGGTAATGTACTTTATACACTGTATCTATAAGCAGAGACATTCATCAGATAATACACAAATGACTACAGGGCTTTGAACAAGTCTTCACGTTCTGCTGCTAAAAAGGACAAATCAAAATGCATTACAGCAGGAGTTTGTTTCGGTGATCTACACGTTCATCATGAAAGATCAGTTTTAAAGAGAGTCTTAAACAAGTCTTTGCATCCTTTGTCACAGCAAACCTAAATTAGCTCCCATTTAAAAAACGGCCTTAACAAGGCCCATAAGTTAAATAGATCTCGCCTGTGTCCGACCGTAGCAGTAGAGTCGATTTAAATATTCCTAGATGAAGAATGAAACTATTTCTGTTGTATGAAGTGAAGGACCTGCCAAAAGAACTGTGGGATGGCGTTATTCAAAAGGTATAGACTGAGGGTAGTCTATAAAAAATATATATACATTTTCGTTCTCTTTTTTTTTTTTTTTTTTAAATAGCCCTTGGGGCACTATCAGGTCCTCAAATGTAAAGTGGAACAGACTGGCACCAACAAGACACTGCCTTAATCGGGCCGTCCCTCCAAAGTCAGTAGCCATGGGTGAAGGAAACTGTTGTGGAAGGTCACTGTGAGGCCTAAGATTACTTTAAAAGAACTAAGTCTCGGGAAACGTTAAATGTTCAACAATTTCAAGATTACTTCATAAACATGGCAAGAATGGAGTCACTGCTGACGAGAAGCCATATGATGTGCTGCATAGCGTTTGCGGAAACGCTTGTGGGAGAAGACTTTGTGGTCTGATGAGACCTCAGTGGAACTCTTTGATCTCAATACTAAGAGGTAAGTGTGGCGTAAAATGAACACAGTACATCACCTTACAGTAAAGCGTTACGCTGGGGAGGTGCTTTGCAGCAGGAGGGACAGAGAGAGGCTTATGAAATGAAGACGAAGACAAAAAAGGATGGTGCAACGTACAGGCAGATCCTGCAGGAAAACCTGTTCCCGTCTGCCATAGACTTGTGACGGGGGAGAAGATTCGCCTTTCAGCAGGAAAATGATCTGAGCACAAAGCAAAAGCAACAGTGGAGAGGCTCAGCAAGAAAGAAAGTGAATGTCCTCAAAGGACCCAGACCTGAATCCCATAAAAACCCTTAAAAACTACAAACCACAGATGATCCACAGCCAACCTGAAAGCTTGAGCTCTTCTGCCAAAAAGAATGGGCAAAATCTGCACCGCCCCACTGTACAAAGTTAGTAGACACTTCCCCTAAATCTCTTATAACTGTCATTGCTACAAAAAGGGCTTTGACTAAGCATTGAGTCACGGGCGTGCTAATTTGTGTTTTTTACTCTGAAATACTTTTGGAATATGTTTATAATCAGTTTTTCATGATGAAAGGATAGAGTACGTTGTGTGGATCAATGAAATAAACTTGACTAACATTTTGATTTATTTCTGTAGGCAGCAGAATGTATGAAGACTTTTACAAGGTACTATAGTTTCACACACACATAAGAGCGCAGTCTGGGGTGATAAGATCAAAAAATGGTCAAGATGTAGACACAAGGGCGAAGCACAGGGGAAAAAAAAAAAAGAACATATTTATTTATAATTTTTAACCCACTACATTGGAGAAAATGCGTATTTCCTTGCATTAAGTGTTCATAAATAAATAAATAAATTCAATTACATAAAATAGAAAAACAGCAAAATCATGCAATCCTAGCACTAACAAAAACTCAGCAAACCTGGCATCATATTCATGGAGTAACCCAAATCACTCCCACATCTACATCTGAAGGCCAGCACCATCCTACAAATACATGGATGTCCTCAGTCAATTCTTTTCTCACCCTCCTTTCCCTAAAAAGCTCAAGGTGCCATTCCTCTATTTCAGGTCACTATTTTTTTCCAGCTAGGCTACCAACAATAATTAGACTATTATTATTGTCCCCAATCAAGATCCTCTGCACAACATTTGTTACCTAAATGCTAACATAAGGACAATCCTGGATCTCACACAAAGGAAAGCATTGAGCTTGTGTTTGACAGTAGAAACCTAACTTCAGAAATAGAACCCGTAAACAAGAAACCACAAACCCCATCAGCAAATTAAAATAATCAGAACTGAACTTTCTAAGAAACGGTTCTAGAAACAGGAAATCAAGCACATAAGGCACTAAGTATGCCCTGTGGTTTTCTTTGGCCTTTCATATTAGTTTATTTTTATTTTAAGATGCTAATAATTGATTGTTTTATCTTTTATATTCTGCTTTTCACACTTCTTTCAGCGCTTCAAAGCGGATTACATTCAGGTATTGTTGGTATTTCCCTATCATCTGAGGATAGGGAAATTCAATCTGAGGCACCTGAGGTAATGAAGGGTAAAGTGACTTGCCCAAGATCACAAGGAGAAGCAGTGGGATTTGAACTCTGGTCTCCTGGTTCATAGCCCACTGCTCTAACCTCTAGGCTGCTGCTCTACTCCATTATTTTAGAACTTTTTTCCCTTACATTGACTTTTTTTCCTCTTTAACAAGGAAATTGTCATGGCCGTGCTGGCCGGTTTGAAGATACTCCCTAGGCAGTAGGGAGGAGAAAAGAGAAGGCAAGTCAAGCGAGAGGTCTTCTGCCTGACCAGCCATCTTCCCTTTGGGTTGGACTCTCTGTTGCTGGTGGCTGGCAGTCTTATGGAGAGCAATTTGCAGGATCAGGGACATGAGACCTACTGGGACCGGCAGGTAGCAAGAAACAAGTGGACAGGAAGGTGCCCTGCCTACTCTGAACACAAGACAGGAGTAAGCACCTACAAGACAGGGACTGACAAATAAGCACAAGGCAGGGTAGGTCCAGAGACCTAACAAGATTACAGACAAAGCATGAAACAACAGATAGCACAAGGGAAACACACAGGCATAAACAGCCACTGGGAGGCCTAACACAGGACAGGACAAGGCTAGGAACACTAAACAGAGCAAAGAAGCAGGCAAGGCATAGAAGAACAAGGAACACCAAGAATACCAGAACAGGGACCCTAGGCAAGAAATACAAAGACACGGATCACATGCAGAGAAAAGACTCCACTCTGTAAGGGAGGATTTATACAGGGCTGGTCTTGCTGCGTCATGCAGCCTTCAGGGCAGAGGCTAGAGCGGGTCTGAGTGTGGCTTAGTGAGGGCCCCTGCTGGCAGGGGGGGGCCCACCTAACAGCCAGTATCGATACAGAAATCTAGTGTTGGCTGCAGTTTTCATGCCCCTTCAATCGCAGTTACGTTCAAGTGTTCCAGCATCTCCTGCTCAGTTACTAACATCATTTAACACTAAGACGCGCGTCCAGCCGCTTATGTATGCTCCATGCAGCCTGCACGTGTTGATGTTTTATAACTTCTGCGCTCAGTGTCCAAAAGGATGACGCGCAGAAAGCACGTTCCCTGTGCCCTGGATAATTACTCGGTACCGTGCTTCCGTAGGTACTCCAACCCGAAGCTAAAAGAGATTGCCAGCAAAAGAGAAGAAAGATGCCGTCACCCCCCCCCTCCCCAAAAAAAAAGCAGCACTGCTGCTATCTAGCAAGTTGGTGGGGGGGGGGGCTTTTTGTTTCTTTTAATTAAATAAGCACAGCAGTTCCAGAAAACAACAGCCAGCAGCCACAATTAAAAAAATAAGAATAAGCAAAGGATATTATCATCCACCATATCTTCTGGGAACAGCCAGAAGACTGTGCTTATTTTTCTAAAGGCAAAACTAAGCTGGAAAAAAATAAATTAAATTTCATTTTCGGGCATGAGGAGGCTTTCACAAACAAGTCCTGAACATGTGCTTTCTATTCAGTAGTAGTACAAAACAGCGTCATCTAGGCGTCTATGCATGCGTAAACTCTGACCTTCTGTAAAAGCACATCAAAGGATGATCAGACACATACAAGAGTAAAATTCACTTTAGAGAAGAAAATACACTCTCTCTTCTTACAGAAAAACCACAAATATTTCATCAGCAGGAAAATTACTTTTCCTGGGACTCTTTCACTAACTAAGGGGTCAGGTTGGGGACCTCTGCAGTGCAACCACCCTTGATTCGGAGAATCAGTACAGATTTATTATTAGCAAAGGCAAGAACAGAACCATATTTGCCGACTTGTGCACTGCAGGCAAAGCTTATGCAGGCAATTCACAGTCCAGGTCAGTTCACCATAGCTTCTCTTCTTTAGCCATCTAAATGCTGGGAACACATCCCTTCCGAATCCCCCAAAGACCAATATGGATCCTTGGGGGTGGGGCTTTCTCTGAGCCAATCTGTGGCTCTGCACACAGCACAGCCGCCTCTTGGACTAAGCAGATCCCAGATGAAGGCCAACAACATAATATTTACCCTGACATCAAGAGCCACAAAGAGACCTGGTTTTCAGCATACCTATCATGAATATGCATGAGATATATATACACATAATGGAGGCAGTGCATGCAAATCTATTTCATGCATGTTCATTGAGGAAATCCTGACAATCAGGTTTGTTCGTGGCCACTGGCCATCAATATAGACTTTCAGTTTTTCCACAAATTTATCAGTGTTTCTTAAAAACACATGGGAGAAAATCAGTGGAAACCAAGGAGTCATGGTTTCCTACTGATTTCCTCTCAGTTTTGCTTGTTATAAGAAACATGGATATATTCCCAGGAATAATAAAATAAAAACAGAAAACTGTTAACAAGCATAAGCGCAGAGTTTTATGTGCACATTAATGGCCAATGTTAATGATATGCAAATGAAGCCCATGCTCCCAAAGACAGTAAAGTATGCTCATTAATACAGACAATAACACAAAAATTCAATACGATTCCCCGGTGTGCTTCAATTTTTGGCATTAAGCATATGCATTACATTTTGCATGTTTTAAAGTGCATTTTTTTTCACTGTACTAACAGGTAACGAGCTAGTTTGCTTAATTTTACATCTTATCTGAGATTTAGTATTAACAAATTAATTTATGCAGGCATTTAACATGCATGAATGTGAGGTGGGGAGGATCCAAGATGGCCGCTTGACTGGACGCATATTCAGACGCTCCTGCCTTTCGTTACACTTACCGGACTCTCGTTGAAAATGCCTCACAAAAGAAAGGGGAAGGTGAGGGTTTATCCCCCCGAGCCCACACTTCCCGCAGGTCAGCGTGTTATACTGCAATATGCTTCTCCCATTTCGACTGGAGTAGCGAGCCCCGCTAGCGGAATAGGAGGAGGAGTCCTATCTCCGCTTGGGGAAATATCGCTAACTCCCCCGGAACCACGATTACCGCCGAATGCTGTCTCACCGAATGCCTCGGGGCAAGAGGAGTCGCTGGTGAGAAGCGTCACAAGTGCGACCCCTGAGGGAGGACTCTCGCGAGACATTTCGAGTTTGGAGGGGTTTGCCAGTGCCTCGAATCCCCCGGAAGCTGCGACATGGAGAGAACAGAGGGTTGAAGAAATGCCGCAAGGATTGTTAACACCGATGGGTCGAGGAGAGGTAATGAATAACCCTGTAAGGAGTCCCATTGAGATTAAAAGACCAGCGGTAATCACTATGGAGTCCCTTTGGGAAGTGGTTGTGGGTTTAACGAAGGCGTTCAATGAACAGACCCAAAAAAACCGAAGAAATCGCCCAAAAAATGGTATCTATCGAAAATCACTTACATTTGAAGGGGACAGAGCAGCTGCGAGAGTTACAGCAAGTTAAAGAAAATCTTAAACAAGTGACTGATACTAACGTTGCATGTGTGAAAGATCAAATGATCCTAACACGGCGGCTGGAATCTGTAGAAAATCATTTGAGGCAGTTAAACCTTAGGGTTTTAAACTTCCCAAAAGTGGTGGGTGAGATACCACTAATAACTTTTAAAAGATATATGAAGGAAATATTACAGATACCAGAGGAGCAAATTCCAGCAGTTAAAAAGATTTTGTTTTTAAAACAAGGACAGAGCCAGTTTCAAATATCTCCAGTAGGAGAAATCGGAAATTTTAACAACTTATCTGAATATTTGGAAAGCTCTGGACTGGAAATTGCTGAAAGGGCAGTGCTCTTTATTTCTTTGTTTTCAGAATTTGATAGAGCCCTTATTATGAAGTATTACTTTAAAGTAATTAATGTTACATATATGGGTGGTTTGGTTAGGATATTTCCTGATTTATCCAGGGCTACTCAACTACGCAGGAAATCTTTTCTAATAATGCGTCCTGAAGCGATAGCTATAGGGGCAAGTTTTCTTTTACGTTATCCTGCTAAATGCGTGGTAAAGTACTCTGGTAATACCTATATATTTTATAATCCAGAGCAATTAAGGGTATTCTTGGATGCCAAGAAAGAAACCCCTATAACCTAGAACATCTGGTTCCTTAAATATATATATGATTGGGAGTAATAGTCAAGGGGCTTATTTGTTAATATAAAGTTTTCTTTTCTTTGTAATACTCCTCTTTTTCTTTCCTCTCCACCAAATATTGCTTAGAACAAAGGAGATAAAATTGTATAATGAATTAGTTGTGTAATTATGATATAATTGCATTTATTAATGTATAATATTTTTCTTTTTTGTAAATCTCCTGATTGAAGCAAAGGATTCTTTGTTTATAGTTTGTAAAATGGATAAATAAATAATTAAAAAAAAAAAAAAAAAAAAACATGCATGAATGTTAATAGGCTTTAGTATATTAGTGCCTAAATACATTTTAAGGCAGCAGCACCAATGCTGCTAAATCTGAGCCAGTCCCTACCCGGACCTTACAATTCAAGCAGTTCTTTTCTTCCTCTAGGTTTCTCAGTACATATACTTTTGAAAGATCTGGGTTAAATATTGGCTTTCCAATTTTTTAGTCAAGCCTCCCCTTCTAAAGTTTATTGAATGGAACGTCTTGTGGCCTAAAGGCTAACGATGAGGTGAGCTGCCCAGCGATATTACAGACGCACTACCTGAAACATGGCAGTCTCCGAGCCTCGGAAAGGATGGCTACAACTTTAAAAAGGAGACGAAGCATAAAAGCCCTTTTGTTTTACAGGCGAGGGAAGCCATTTTAATGGGTTGGAAATCTTTCGATACTCAGAGTTGGTTTGCAGGCAAATCACAGACCTGTTCTTGCAGGAAGTCTTGGCAGCTAAATGAGAAATGGCTTTTAAGCGGGGAAACTCTGAGGCACAGAGCATCCAATCTATTGTTACCAGGCTGGGGCAGAACTCACCATTTGGGGAAACTAACAGCTTTTAAACATGATTGTCTGCTAAGATATGATGAGACCCGAAGCCCTTTTTCTCATTGGATGAAGACCTGCAAAGACAAAGGCCTTGGTGATACTCATACTGCAGGATGCTGACTTCCTAAAAGCCCTACCATTATATTTTGATGGGATCTGAAACTTAGAAATGAGAGCAGAAGAGCACCAAATGGCCCATCCAATCTGCCCAGCAAGCTTGTGGTAGCATCTGCCACACCACACAGGTCACCCCCATTACTTAGCAGTTTGCCAGACCTGTAGTACTGGTTAGAGATGTCACATAAAGAACCCCCGTACTCAGGTCTTTTGTTTCCCAGTTAGGCTAGCACTGGGAATCAGAGTTCATAGCTCCTGAAGTACTAGGAATGTTGAGGGGTGGAGGGCAGGCAGACAAGATGGAAATATCAGTCATCATGCAACTATGACACCTACTGACAGGATAACATCATCAGTCAGAGGTTTGAATCTGGTGCTGAAATACCTCCTAGTCCTGCTTTGGCCTTCGACACCATCAACCATAATCTACTGCTTGGCTGTCAGCAGGCATTTGGAATAACTTCTACCATTTATTCTTGGTTTTCTTCTTTCCTTTCTAATCGTTCTTATGTAATGATTGGCGATAGTTCGTCTAATCTGTACTCATTGTCTATGGGTGCACCTTAGGGTTCTTCACTCTCTCCTACTCTTTTTAATACATACATTGTCCCCTCTGTGCTGTTCTTTCCAGTTTAGGCGTATCCTTCAAACTTTATGTAGATGATCTCCAGTTTTTCTTTCCTATTACCACCACACTTGATCATGCTTTCAAAAAGCTGACAGTTTGTTGTCCAAGATTAAGGAATGGATGTTTGAAAACAAGCTCTCTCAACATTAAGAAAACAGAAATTTTGCTTCTATCCCATGCTGTCTGTAGATACTCCCATGGAATTTTTGTTTGATTGTCGCTCCTTCCCAATTCAATAAGTCCCTGTACGTAACCTGGGGTTATAGATGATTCATCACTGTCACTACACTCACATATCAATTCTGTGATCCAATCTTCTTATTATAAACAGTCTTCTGTGCTGTCTGAATCCTTTTCTTTGTCCCTCTGACTTTTGCATAGTGATACAATCCCTTATCTGACCTCGCTTGATTACTGTAATGTTTTGTTTTTAGGTTTACCAAATTCCTATCTTCACAAACTGCAATTAATCCAGAACTCTGCGGCTAGGTTGATCTCTGGATCTTCATTGCATGATCACATCTCTCCTGTCCTAGAAGGCTTACGTTGGTTTCTGGTTGCCTGGCGGGTTAAGTTTAAAGCCCTCACCTTGGCTTCAAGACTTTCATGAGTTTGCTGCATCCTGCATTGTTTCAATCAATTGTGCTTATTGCCCCAGTTTCTGCCTACATTCCTCTTCTCAACATTTGCTAGAAATTCCATCACTAAAACAGGTTCACATGGCCAAATCCCATAAATGGATTTTTAACATTATAGGTCCTACCCTATGGAACGAATTACCTGAGGTGTTTCAAAAAAAAATACTTAAAGCCCACCTTTTCAATTTTGCATTCCCTGACTATTGTAAAGTATTGGCTTGGCCTGAGTATCTGGGAACTCAGGCTGCAATTTTTAATTTTTTTCTGGTTTTGTCCATTACATTGTTCTGTTTTGCATCATTGCTGTTGATGTAGTACTTTTATGTACGAATCCCAATTTTATTATGCAAATTGATTGTAATCTGCTGAGATTTGTGGATCGGCGGAATATAATTTATTTAAATAAATAAATAAATATGTTTGCAGGCTTCCAAGAGGAGCCCTAGTGCAAGGCTCCTGGTTCAAGATTTTTGCTGCAATGACAGGGCTACGTGAGTTAGGAGGAGATACAAAATAGTGTGTGGGGGGGGGGGGGGGGGAATCCTTGTGTAGTTGTGAATGAAAGCTCAGGGTCCTGTGGTCCAACAGAGGCTGGTTACAATTCAGCTAGAAGCCCAAAACGAGCCGGAGAAAACATCTAAGTCAAAAAGAAAAAAGTAGTGCTGCAATATACAATTAAGATTGTCTAGGCTGCGCACTTATCTGAAGTGCATGCTGTAGACTATGTCATCTTCTAGTTACAAGAATCTATGGGAGTGATTCAGCTTTGCCAAAGTTAGTATATAATGCAGGATCTTGTCAAACTAGTTCTGCTACAGTAATAAATGGAAGGAAAACTGGAAGAACACACAATATACTTGGATTACAACCAAGTTTATACAAGGTCAAAGTGGTTAAGAAGTGTCATGTCCCCACTGCAAATTGCACTTATGAATCGTAACTTTTTGACTGCAGGGATCCTAAATATGTCCCTTACCAATGATGCAGGTATCTCCACAAACACTCAGCAATGAGGTCACAGAGATTTGGAAGTTTTCAGACACTCCCCCATTGGGAGGTGTCTTGGATTTTGAGAGCTGAATAAATCCCAGGCAGCCCAGAAGTTTCTGTACTCTCGCTCAGTGGATGCAGGCCTATATCAAGACTAGAGTCCCTGGAGCCGCAGGAGAGAGAAAAGGGGCTCTGATCAAGAATCTTGGGTTGATTCCCAGTGAAGGGGCGTACTCTCCATACTGCTTGTTCCAGGGGGAGATTTCACACAAATGCGTGAGAGAAGTGGAAATATGCCTTGGAATAGTCCAAGTTCTAGAGAGTATGATCTGTTCATGTGAAGAGATTCTGCACTCAAAGTGGCAGCAGAGGCTTCTCCCCAAACGAATTTGTCAGAGAATGCTCAAAGGAGACTTCACCAGAGTGAGAAGGGTCTCATACTGGAGCAGGGGACCTGTCCTGTAGTGTCAGAGGAGGAGAGAAGAAATCACCAGCTTGATTTAGGTACCAAAAATGGATTCTGGGGTCTGGGAGTCAAAAGAAGCTCCTGATGCTAGATACTGAACTATATTGGTTTAAGCCAGCTAGTCAAACGGACACAAAGCATGCCATACACTTGACCTAGTTCTCACCCCAAACTCCCTGCTACTATAGTAACACTACAAGAGCTATCCATCACAAACATGCACACTTTCCAGCTCTCTGGTCAGACCACCACAGGGTTCTATTTGACTTAAAGAAGCTCCCCTCTAAAGAGTCAGAACAAAATTAATCAGATCTAACATACACCTAAACCCAGAAGTCTCAAAGTCTCAACCAGCCTCTAGCACATAGATTACCACTATCACATCACTAGTCGATACCGCGAACACAAAACAACCAGATAGTCTGCAAACTCAAATATCCCAAATCTACACTTTGGTGTATGCCAGAAGTAAGAGAACTAACGCAAGCTGGAAAAAGGATAGAACACAAATGAAATCAGTACTGCAGTCTGACAGAGATGCCTGCAGGTGACATCTGCATCCTACTGCAGAGCCATCACCAAGGAAATGAAAATCTAGTTCTCAAAAGTGATTGATTATGCAAAGAATTCTCCCAGATGGCAAATACATTACTAGAACCCATACCATCTCATACCCCTTCTGTGGCATCCAAAACCCTCTGTAATAAACTAGATTTCTTCTTTCAAAAGATCAAACTCATCTGGCCAGACCAAGACTCCAGCACAACAGATCCACTGCCAGATCTCAACTTCATACAAAACCTCACATCCTATTTAACTTAAAAACTACTACATAACACGAGGACTCGTGCATCTCCTGGATAATCAAACAAGCCCAAGACTGGTCTACTTGATTGTCTCCAGCCCACTATATACACATCATTAGCCGAGGGCCATTTACCAGATTGCTTAAAAAAAAAAAAATCAATAGTCGAACCAACCTGAATGCTAATGAGCTGATTAATTACAAACCAGTCTCTAATCTACCATTTTGGGCAAGAACATCGAATTAGTTCTTCTAAATGCAACTGTCTGATTTCCTATTAATCACAAATGGCCTAGACCCTTTCCAAATCGGGCTTCAGACCTTACTTCAGTAGCAGGACCACACCAGTAAACCTAGCTGATTTCCAACTACACATGGACTGGGAGCAAGCCATCCTGCTGATAAAAAAAAAAAAAAAAATTAACAACCCCAATTTGGTGAGGCTGTATTTTGTTTACTGGAGATAAAGAGAAGTACATCTTCCTCCTGTCAAAGAACTCCTTCTGCTCCATGGGGTATATTAATGCCCCTCATGTCTGAGAAATGAGTAGAATAGGGGTCACATATACATAAGAAAGCCCACAGTTATGGCCATGAGTGATATGATCCAGCATTGATAGGATCATATACATCCCATACATTACTACTCCATTGCCCCTTGAAGTTTGTGTTTTTATGGTTGTATCCCACTTCCTTATATAATTCACCTCAGCACTCTTCATGGGTGTCACTTTTATTAATTTCAGAATTCGTTTATTTTACTAGGAAATTGTATCCATCTGAAAACTAAACACTATCTTAATAGTAAAATCACCAGATTCAAAGTGCAGTATGACACATCCAATACAGATCACAATCTGTCCATTGCTCTTCCATACACTGCAGCAGGCAACAAAGCAGTAACCAAAACAACTATTTTTGGTGGATTTTAGCCTGTTAGTTTTTGCATGCGCCTTCAGGCTTCCAGCTCAATCGCAACTGGCCTCCATTAGCCTATTCCTAACCCCCATGGGATTCTCCGCATATCATAATCCCCACCTAGCCCAGCCATTGCAAAGATAGCCCCATAGGACACAAACAGAGGCACCTCTGGAACCAGGGATGCGTGCACCCAAAGTCCAGCCTGTAAGTGTCACCACTGGGCGATGACCAAAATTCTCCCTTCCAGGGACTGCGAAACTGTCTCCATTGTATCAGTCACCCTGGTGGGTCCAGTAATCGGAGGCTGAGCCCTGGGTCTTATGCATGGCAGTCAGAACACTTCCACTGAGTTTAGCCTAGTTTCCTACAGGGAAACTGGCGTCTGTCTGTCTGTCTCCTCAATAACGTTTGCACCAGTCATCCAATTTCATCCAAATTTCTACAACAGATAGATCACCTAGGGATCCCAGCTCACACTTTTAAAGTGTCCCAATGCCCCCTACACTTAGAAGTGCTGATTTTTGCATTTTTCTGTAGGAAAACAAGCCAATTCAATCATAATCTCAGAGAGGTCAAAGTATAATGTGATGTTATCATAAACTACATTGTCTATAGGTGCCCTATCACATAATTTGAAATATAGCAGCATGTCAAGTCACCTCTCTAAAGAAAAAGAGAAGTTGCAATCTGAGGTGGTAGCATACTGTGATATTATAAAGCAATCATAACAATAATAATCACATTTCTGTGCCAAAGATAAAGTAGGCATCATGAAATGTTCACCCATCTCCTCACTTTCAAATTTGGGGAGTCATGCATAATACTAGCGAATTGCACTGTACATCTATTAATGCAACGATCCTCTTGGATTAAACTTTTATACAAGAAATTCCGATAGCTTTATGTTAAGATTAAATGGAGAAGTGGATATCTGCAGGCAAGAAACCCTCAAAGCAGAAAAAATATGAGGAGTGTCCAATTACAATGTTCAGCTGACTATAAAAAGGGAAGTACATTTTTGTTTTAGAAAACCTTTGGGTGTGACTCTATGGTTAGCAATTAGAAAATACTTTAATATTGAGCATAAGAGGCCAGGGAAATGCTGACAGCTCAGTGCAAACTGCAGAGAGAAGAAAAAACTGCTGACTTAGCTCTTTCATGCACAGAGAGACAGATTGGAACTTCAGGCTGCTTTTGTCACATTGTTGGTGGAGCACTGTTCCTGCCAGTATGGCTAAAAGGCCAGGTGAGAAAAGCTATTTATTCAAAAGAGCTTCCTCCAAAAAAATGGAGGATCAATCTGAAGAAAACAGGAAAAAAGCATAAGCATTGGCAAGTTAAATGTAAAGCACTGATAAGACAGGATAAGAGAGAATTTGAAAAGAAGCTGGCAGTAGAGGCAAAAACTCATAATAGAAACGTTTTTAAATATATTTGAAGCAAGAAGCCTGCGAGGGAATCAGTTGGACTGTTAAGTGATCGAGGGGTTAAAGGGGCACTTGGGAAAGATAAGACCATTGCAGAAAGACTAAATGAATTATTTGCTTTAGTATTTACTAATGAGGATGTTGGGAAAATACCCGTTCAGGTAACGTTTTTCCAAGGATGATGATTTACATGAATTGAACCAAATTGTGGTGAACCTGGAAGATGTAGCAGGCCAGACAGACAAATAGAAGAATAGCAAATCACCAGACCGGTATATACCCCAGGGTTTTGAAAGAATTCAAAACTGACATTTCAGACCTATTACAAGTAATTTGCAACCTCTCATTAAACTCATCCGTTGTACCTGAAGACTGGAAGGTAACCAATGTAAGTCCAATATTTAAAAAGGGCTCCAAGGGTGATCCAGTGAGCCTGACTTCAGTGCCAGGAGAAATGGTGAAAACTATTCTAAAGAACAAAATCACAGAACATTTAGACAGACATGGTTTAATGGGACACAGCCAGCATGGATTTACCCAAGGGAAGACTTGCTAACAAATCTGCTTCATTTTTTTGAAGGGGTTAATAAACATGTGGATAAATGTAAGCCAGTAGATGTAGTGTATCTGGATTTTCAGAAGGCGTTTCACAAAGTCCCCCATGAAAGACTCCTAAGAAAATTAAAAAGTCATGGGATAGGAGGTGATGTCCTTTCGTGGATTACAAACTGGTTAAAAGACAGGAAACAGAGTAGGACTACATGGTCAGTTTTCTCACTGAAGAAAGTTAAACAATGGCGTGCCTCAAGCATCTGTACTTGGACCAGTCCCTTTTAATATATTTATACATAATCTACAAAAAGGGAACAAGTGAGATGATCACATTTGCATATGACACAAAATGATTCATAGTTATTAAATCACAAGCAGATTGTGATAAATTGCAGGAAGATCTTGTGAGACTGGAAGATTGGGCATCCAAATGGCAGATGAAATTTAATGTGGACAAGCGCAAAGTAATGAACATAGGGAAATATAAACCATGCTGTAGTTATACGATGTTAAGTTCCATATTAAGGAGTTACCACCCAGGAAAAAAATATAGTAGACAGTACATTGAAATCATTGGCTAAGTGTGCTGCAGCGGTGAAAAAAAAAATCAAACAATGTTAGGCATTATTAGGAAGGGAATGGTGAATAAAACAAAGAATGTCATAATGCTTCTGCATCACTGAGACCATACCTTGCGTACACTATTTGCAATTCTGGCCACCGCATCTCAAAAAATATGTAATTGCACTAGAAAAGGTACAGAGAAAGGCAAACAAAATAATAAAGGGCATGGAACAGCTCCCTATGAGGATAAGTTATAGACGTTAGGGCAGTTCAGCTTGGAGAAGAGATGGCTGAGGGGGGATAAGACAGATGTCTTTAAAATCATGAGAGAACTAGAACGGGTAAATGTGAATTGGTTATTTACTCTTTCAGATAATACAAGGACTAGGGGACACTCCATGAGGTTAAGACAAATCAAAGAAAATTCTTCACTCTACACACCCCAGAGAATATGGTAAAGGCAGTTGGCATAGCTGGATTTAAAAATACGTTTTGACAAGTTCCTGGAGGAGTCCATAAACTGCTATTAATCAAACTGACTTAGGGAACAGCTACTGCTTATTACTGGCATTAGTAGCATGGGATTTATTTAATGTTTGGGTACGTGCCAGGTGCTTGTATCCTGGATTGGCCACTGTTTGACAGAGGATGTTGGGCTTGATGGACTCTCAGTCTAAGCCAATATGGCAACTTCTTGTGTTCTTATGGATTCAGTTCTTGACAGTATTCTAGCTCAAATCCACAGTTCCAAGTCCCAACAGAGATTCTCACATTACAGAAGCCCCATAACACACACCATCAGTGGAGGTGAATACCAACTAAAAGGGTTCAGAAAACTTAACAATATGCTCTCTTAGTCTTATCCCCCCCAAGAACAACCTAGAAATATGATAGCAGATAAAGACCATGTGACCCATCTAGTCTGCCCATCTGTCCAATTAATTTAACATTATAATTTCCATCATTTCTTAAGAGATCATCTGTATTTATCCCATGCTTTCTAGAATTCATATGTTTTTGTCTCCACCACCTCCACTGGGAGGATGTTCCACACATCCAACACTCTCTCTGTAAATAAATATTTCCTAAGAATACTCCTCAGTCTCCTTTCAACCTCATCGCATGATCCCTTGTTCTAGAGCCTCATTTCTGTAGAAAGAAGCTCACCTCTTGTGCATGGAAACCTTTGAGATATTTGAATGTCTCTATCATGTCTCTAGCTCACCTTTCCTCCAGAGCGTACGTGTTTAGAACTTTAAGTCTATCCCCATATACTTTAGAACTAAGACCACTGATCATTTTAGGAGCCACCCTCTGGACCAATTCCATCCTATCAATATCCTTTTGAAGGCGCGGTCTCCAGAATTGTACACAACATTCCAAGTGAGGGATCACCAGGGACCTATACAGGGGCAATATTATCTCCCTTTTTCTGCTGATCATGCCTCTCCCTATGCAGCCAAGCATCTTTCAGGCTTTTATCGTAGCTTTAGCCACCTGTTTGGCCATCTCAGATCAACAGATCAGATACAATTACCTCTTCCTTTATGCTTAGAAGAATTTTACTTCCAATATTGAACTTTTACCTTGGGGTTTTGCATCCTAAATGTATTACTCTGCACTTTTTAGCATTAAATCTTAGTTGCCAGTATATAGACCATTCCTTAACGTTTGCTAGATCCCTCCTCATGTTTTCTACATCTTCCTGGCTGACCACCCTGTTACAGATATTGGTATCATCAGCAAAATGACAAACCTTTCCCAACAATCCTTCCTTTGTCACTCACAAAAATGTTGAAAAGAACAGATCCCTGAGGCATACCGCTAGTAACATCCCCTTCCCTTAGAGAAAACTCCATTTATCACTACCATTTGTTGCCTCCCAATCAGCCAGTTTCTAACCCAGTCAGGTCATTCTAGGTTCCATACCAAGGACACTCGATTTATTTGCAAGTCTGTGTGAAACCGTTTCAAAGGCCTTGCTGAAATCCAAGTGCGCTACATCTAGCGCTCTCTCTTGTTCCAACTCTCTGGTCACTCAAAGAAATTGATCATATTTGTCTGACAAACCCAAGCTGCCTTGGATCTTGCAATTCATTGGATTCCAAAAATTGCACTATCCTGTTTTAGCAGCGATTTTATTAGTTTTCTCACCACTAACCGGTCTGTAGTTCCCAGCCTCCTCCTTATTTCTACTTTGATGAATACAAATCACATTTGCCCTTTTCAAGTCCTTCCAGACTACTCCAGACTCTAAAGAAGCATCAAAAAAGATCAGCCAGTGGAGCTGGCAGGACGCTCTTCATTTCCTCAGATGTATCCCATCTGACCCCAGATTTTGATATATTAACCATACACCTACTACCTTGGATCTAGGATTTGTGTACATATGCAACAATCTCCCTTGGACTTTTATTTTATCTTCTATCATATACAGATTTTATAATGCTTCTTTATCCACCTGAATTTATAAGCAGGGTATTTATAACATCAGCTGACTAATTACTTTTCAACTTCAACATTTCCACTTGCTTCTTAACGTCTTACACACTTTTTTGTTATATTAAAAAAAAAAACAACACACAGAATATCAGGGAAACAGACCTTATTTTTAATTAAAATAAAAACACCCATAATATTATAAAGAAGCTATGTCTGAAGGGCTCCAGTTAGGAGCACTCGGTCATCTGAAGAGTAAAGATCACTCCTGTAACAAGTGACTTAGGGGTTGATTTTCAAAGCACTTAATGCTTGTAGATTATGCTTTGAAAGTCAAATGGGGTAAAAGTTAACATGAAAACAGGCTTCATGAGTACTTTTACCTGCGGTAGGAAGAGGCATTCCGGGGTGGGGGTGAAGTTGTGGTAGGGGAAGAATTTATGCAGAAACATTCAGCATGTGTAGAAACCTACACACACACAGCTACACCTGCTCCCAAGGAGGTGTAAGTCTGTGTGCATATCTGGGAAATCTGCACATTTACAGAGCCGACTTATGCACACACACAAATCCGCTTTGAAAATTCAGGGTAACGTCTATGGGCAGAAAGTGCTCTCAGACAGGGCAATTTTATAAGAGGTCCTACACAGGGCTAAAATCCGCTCTTTGTGGAGTCGTTATCTCTAAAACCAGAGAGAATGGATGCTCTATGCCAAGTTTATTATATGTGAAATATATAAATCTTATTTGTAAAAGTCAACAAGAAGCAGCTCAGATAAATATTTACCCAGTTTCTCCTGTTTTTAAATGAAAAGCCCATTTTCAAAGGACTCTGGTGCTCTAATTAGTGTTACGTCTGCTTCCGCGATGACGGTTAATAGATTTTTCCTATAAAGCAAACGACTAAAACAATTCTGAAAAATGAAGTATGGCATCATCATATCAAACATGAGCAGCAGTCATTAATCAATGTGAAATCATGCTCCAGGAATAGAGGAACCTAGACTTAGCCATATAAAGAGAACAAAATACATTTATTATATTGGTATGCATATTACGGTATATATATATATATATCTTGGTTGGTTTTATACATTTCTGTTTATGCACATATATACCACCAGATACTTTTCATAATTTTAGCAGCCAATCGCATCACTGTGTAATACACTAGTTCCCAATGCAGACTTGATCAAACAGGGCTTACTGCATAGATCAGGTGCTCAGAGCACAAAGACCGCTCTGTTACAGGAAAGAGAGGTTTCTTCATTTTAAAAAAAGCCCTATATTTATTAGCCTGCTGCTTGCTTGATGACTATGCGTTTTTTTTTACTGGCAGCTGCACAAGGAAAACAGAGTAGTAAAGGAACGCCTTTCGGCAGTAACTAAATTCCTACTATTATTTTTATAAATAAGAAAGAAAAAAAAAAAAGAATTAGGTTCTGCAGCCCATGTATAAAACACGTTTTACTTTGTAATGCTGACAGCCAATCTAGCAGACCATCGGGTCACAGCCATAATTGGATCCCCCATTATAAGTTTCAGCCCATGCTTTCATATAAAATGCTGCCCAACACTGGACACATTCCATAAACATTCGTAGAAATCAGACTTCATTATTACCGATTCTTGGCAAAGGCTTTTCCTTCAGTCTAAAGTTATATACAAAAATGAAGGTACCCCTGATTAAATTGTATGTTTCAATGAATCGCTAAGTGAACAAAAGCGACACAACCTCTACATGGTGCAAAGTTAAACTGACACATTTCTGCAATTTTTAATACAAAATGACTATTTGCTGATTTTATGTTTAAACCTGCTTTTATTACTTTCAGAAAGGACCGGGTGGCTTTGTTCCTTAGCTAACCAAGCATATAGGAGAGCTTTACAAGAGAACCATGCTCAATCCCCCCACCCCCTAAAACCCAAACCACCCTCCCTCCCACCCCCTAGGAGCAAAACCCCCAGTGAGGCAGCGGTAAGAATTCAAGAGCAAGCTTCTAGTGTGTGAAAGGTGCCCCAAACGATAAAGGGGATGGAACGGCTCCCCCTGTGAGGAAAGGCTAAAGAAGTTAGGGCTGTTCAAGCTTGGAGAAGAGACGACTGAGGGGGGGATATGACAAAGGTCTACAAAATCATGAAAGGACTTGAACAGGGCTCCAGGTTATTTACTCAGATAATAGGACTAGGGGGCACTCCATGAAGTTAGCAAGTAGCCCATTTAAAACAAGTCAAAGAAAATTCTTTTTTACTCAGCACTTAGTTAAGCTCTGGAATTCATTGCCAGAGGATGTGGTTACAGCAGTTAGTGTAACTGGGTTTAAAAAAGGTTTGGATAAGTTCCTAGAGGAAAACCAAAGAAACTTGTATTTGGAATTCTTGGGTCCATTTAAGCCATAAAGATTCCATAAAAAGAGAACCAAAATAAATCTGTAGAGACTTATGAAGAGAGGATAAGTTAAGTTATGTCTTCTTGGATCTTCCAAATCAAACCAGTCTTGAAAAACTACCCAACCTTTAGCTATGAGATCTTCTTACCTCAGGGAATTAATATAGTGTTGTATTTGCAAGTAACTAAACAAGTCTAGATCTAGAACTTCCAGCTTTTGCCACAGACTCTAAGGACAACATTTTCCCATGTTTGTCAATAATATGATCCAAGTTGAAAAAGCCCACCTGAAGTCAGTTATGAAAATCTTTCCTATCAATGCCTGGTTGAAAAGCTCCATTGCCTATGATTGGTAGAAATGGAAAAATGCTGTAATTTAGATTCAAACTGGATGTAATCCAAGGTCATGGTTCCCTAGCTGGAGAAATAAGTGTATGTTTTTTCAAGTACCCAGGAAATCATGAACCAGCAGCACGCAGGACATAGCGGAGATATGAAGGGTACACAATTTGCTGCTTCTTAGCTATAATCACAGTAAAATGAGGTACCCATAAGCCAGCCACCTAATTATCTAAGATTGGCCCTATGATTGTATAACTGAATTTCTGGTAATCCCAATTGAGATTACCAGTCTTTCTCAATTGAGAAAGATAGTCTAGGTTTCTGTCCCCTCCACAAATAATTAAGTACCTCTCAATGGATTCTATTAATGACTTTTCTAGTGAGAACGGAGGCAGAACACTATCATCATAGAGCCACCTGGGGAAACTATTCATTTTAAATAATTCTGGCCCCCCCAAAACAACATCAAATGCATCCATTTCCTTAGACTAGCTCTCGTAACATCTTGCAATTTAATGATATTAATAGCATGTAGGGAATAAAGGTCAGCAGGAATCCAAATACCCAAATATTTCATCTGTCCATTTCAGTGGAAATTCACCCTCCCAGTCACTTGCGCCCCAATTTCCAATAGCCATAGCTTCGGACTTATCCAAATTTAACTTCAGGCCCAAAATATAAAAAACAGTGAATACAGCACATGCAAAGGTTTGGACACCATCCAACTTGATTCATTACTTTTTTTTTTTTTTAAAGTCTTTAATAATACCTCAAAAATTAATTGACTTATTAGGCTTTCAATTAGTCAGGTGAAGACAATTCTATGGATGATCAAATATTCTGACCTTCTAACCTACCAATTGTGACAGTGCTCAGTCTACTTTCAACAGCCAATGGCTTCTCTAAGCAGGTGTCTGAGCATTTGAAAATTAAGATATTCACTTTTATAAAACCTGAAAGCTCTCTAAATGCTTCCAGCTAGCAGTTTCAACTGTCAGAAACACTGTTGAGAAGTGAAAATTACATGGAACTGTTGAGGTCAAGACAAGATCTGGAAGACCAAGAAAAATTTCTCAGAACTGCCCAAAAACTGGTCAGATCTGCAAAATAAAACCCACAGATCACTGAAAATGAGCTTCTGAAAAGTGTTGTTGACACTGGAGTAGTTGTCCAAAGATGCATAGTACAGTGTTGCTTGCATAACAGTGATCTGAATGGGAGAGTCGTTGAAAGGAAATCTTTTCACAAAAATAATCTAAAGTACACAAATCATATCCAGGCAGTCAGATATTTAAAAGTGGAGCTACACAGGTCTTTTGTTTTCCACATAGACTGGCATTGGTGTTGAGTGTTCACAGCCTCTGAAGAGATAGAAATGTTTGGGGGGAGAGGCAGGCAGACAAGGTGAGGTCTCAGTCATCATGCAATGGTGATTTCTATTAACAGGATTTAGAGCTCATGGATACATGGAACAAATACTGTTTTAGTGCATTTTACTTCCAGACTATAAAGGCAACAAAAGATGAACATTTTGGAAGGGGTATAGACTTTCTATAGCCACTGTATATGAGGATAATTCACTTTTATTAAAAAAAAAAGGAAGGCTATAAAAAGTTCTAAATGCTTCCAGAAACCTTCACCAAGGCTCCTTATGGAATCCTGCAAACATGAGCTCTAAATCCTGTTAATAGAAATCACCATTGCATGATGACTGAGACCTCACCTTGTCTGCCTGCCTCTCCCCCCCACCTCCCCCCAAACATTTCTATCTCTTCAGAGGCTGTGAACACTCAACACCAATGCCAGTCTATGTGGAAAACAAAAGACCTGTGTAGCTCCACTTTTAAATATCTGACTGCCTGGATATGATTTGTGTACTTTAGATTATTTTTGTGAAAAGATTTCCTTTCAACGACTCTCCCATTCAGATCACTGTTATGCAAGCAACACTGTACTATGCATCTTTGGACAACTACTCCAGTGTCAACAACACTTTTCAGAAGCTCATTTTCAGTGATCTGTGGGTTTTATTTTGCAGATCTGACCAGTTTTTGGGCAGTTCTGAGAAATTTTTCTTGGTCTTCCAGATCTTGTCTTGACCTCAACAGTTCCATGTAATTTTCACTTCTCAACAGTGTTTCTGACAGTTGAAACTGCTAGCTGGAAGCATTTAGAGAGCTTTCAGGTTTTATAAAAGTGAATATCTTAATTTTCAAATGCTCAGACACCTGGTTAGAGAAGCCATTGGCTGTTGAAAGTAGACTGAGTATTTGTTCCATGTATCCAACATCTTATCCCACAACTGCCAAGTGAAAAACATATTCCAGAATTCCTTAGATATAGGGAAAGGAAGTGATTATCATGGTTGAAGATGGCAGCTTAATTTGGAGACTCTAACCAGCGGTGCTCTTTTGCATAACAGGTGGTGTCCTTTTATATAAGTGAAAGTCTTGGGGGTAAAAATAGAATCTGATGTCAGTGAGAGAACATCAGACAAGTGCAACTAGTACTTTCATTAAACTAAAAGCACTATGAGATTATTGACAAGTACCCAATTATGTGACCATATTACTCCAGCCTTATGTTCCTTCCACTGGTTGCCCATAAAATGGAGGATACAATTCAAAACTGTAACAATGATTCACCATGCATTAAAAGGTGAAACTCCAATGATTGACAAGGGAGAACAACTTGTAGAGGAGCAAGCAGGACAGGTTATGGATTGCTGGAGACTTCTAATGCTGATCTCATAGACACAATTCAGAACCTGGAGAACTTCTCTTGCCCGAATAATGTTCAGATCCCTTTATGCAGCCTTCTTTTCCAGGCCATCTGATATTGTGGCTCCATTCAGTCCCACAGCATTCGGGTTTCTTGTGGCCCTATCAACAATCCCAACATGTGAGGATCCCTTGCCTACTTTACCTCCATCCTGCAGGTGGTGCTGTGAGTTTTTTGGACTATCTATCCAGTCCTCCAAGCTCTGTGGCCTTCTCTTCCCCCCAGCAGCCATCTTATTTATTACCTAGACCTATTTATACTCAGGCCTTTCCTCAATCAATCAATTGCCAGAGCTTGGTCCTACCACCTAGTCCTCATACTTTGACTCTATCCTAGTTACCTGAATCCAGAGGATTTCTTTGTCTCCAGTTTCTACCTTCAGCATTCCTGCCTGCTCTTCTTCCTGTTGTAGTCCAGCTCCTCTCTTTGTTCCAAGCTTCAAGCTCCTTACTTGTATTGAAGGCTACCCCTATTCCTCATGCTTCACCGGCCATCAGTATTTGAAGGTTTTTACTGTCATTAGCCTGGATTCGCCTCTCCAGACAACTACTGTTATATCATGTCTATTACCCATGCAGACTTCTCAGTGATGAGTGGGGTGTGTCTATGTATTAGCATACACATACAGAACACCACCCCCCAGTCCTGGTGTCCACTGGTCTCTCAGCAGAGCGTACGTGCATAAATCAGAAATTACACACGTATACTCTGAGCTATGTGCCTACCTTGGTGAGTTATGTGTTTAGGTTCCTCAGTAGATAGTGTGCACGAATGTGCACCCCATCAATGCCACTATGTAATCTGCTTTAAAGTGGTTGACCAGCTAGAAAAGGTGGAAAAAAACTACAAGATTAAATTACATTAAATTCAGTGGACTAAGCATATTATATATATTTACCTAGAGTATTTGACTGAATAGGAATTTTTATAAATGAGTAAATAAAAAATAGATATCTAGTTTTTCCAGAATGCATTTGACATTGCTGTGTTTTTTTGCTATAATCTTGAGCAAAATTTGTGACATTCCTGAAGAATATAATAGTGTCACACTTTTTCAAGCAAAGTGCTTTTCTCAGACTCTTGCATACTGAAAATGCCAATCAAATTGCAACAGTTTTACCAAATGTTCACTACAGCAGAAGTCCCTAAAACGAAGGTGCAAATAATTGTATCCAATCCCTGGTGCTTTTCCAACCTGGGTATCACTGTTGGGCTGAAGGAGGAGACATGGGCCCGAGTCACCACATAGAAAGAGGATGGTGGTGCCCAGCATTCGCAAACAAAGAAACTGAAAGCTGTAGCCTGCTGAGGGGAGGGGGAATAGAAAGAAGGAGAGACACTGAAAGCCAGAAGAGGGGATAAAAGGGAAGGAGAGGCAGATAGAGATGCTGAAGGGAAGGGGAAGAGAACTAGGAGAAGAAAGATGTGAGGCGTTGAGAAAGGTGGCGACGGGGAAATAAGATGGGAATAGAGGAGTGAGAAGTAAGAATTGGGGTGGGAAGGAATGAAAGGAAGAAGAAAAGCAAAGAGGTTGTGATGTACAGAAAAAAATGCAGTGAAGAGAAAAAGATGGCACAAAATAACATGAAAGACAGATGGTACAGCAGTGTCAGATGGAAGGAGAGCGAGAAATAGAGAAAGGAGACACAAGAAAAGGAATCAGGAGGAGACAGACCAGGTAACAGCAGATTTGGAAGTGAGAACAGCATGGTGAGGCAAAAGAAAAAAACCACCCACAGCAAAAGTGGAAAAAATACTAATATTAGATTGTGTGATCATTCTTAATTTACATATTAAATCATTATATGTTTATTTATTTAGGCATTTTATATACCGTCGTTCCAAAAGAAGATCACAATGGTTTACAAAAGCAACATTCATATTCTATGTCAACGCAACATCAGATACATGTTAAGCGGGGGCTAGGACAGTAGTTTATAGTACAGGCGTTCCATTTCAATTACTTTCACGTATTAGTAAGCTGTTGTAATACACTTCACATCACTCTTTACCTATTGCTAATTCTACCAACATTATCTATGATTTTTGCTCGTGAAGTTATCTGCATATTGATGCCGTTTTGAAGAGCCAGGTCTTCAGTTCACATGCAAAACTCTTTCTTCCTGTTATTATACGTAATGTCTCTGGTACAGAATTCCACAACTTGGGACCTGCTATGGAAAACATTCGGCCTCTTATTTGTGTTAGGTGTGTACTCCATGTTGTAAGCACAGGTAATAGTGCTGTGTTTTGCAATTTTAGAGCTTGCTGCGGTGTGTATGGTTGGGGGTTTATTGAATGTACATTTTAAAAACAGACTTTTTAAATATAGTAGGTGTAATAGCTCATTTCTACCATTGCTCTAGCCTTGTTGAGGTCAATATTCAGTCACTGCCCAGACAGAAAAGTTAACTGGATAAATGTATCCTTATCCAGCTAACATTGAAGGTATTTAAGAAAGCCAGCTATATTAGAATAGGCTGAATAACCTTATCTGGCTAACATTAGAACAGCTCTTTGGTCTGACAAGACTTAGCCAGCTATTCCATCTAATCCTCCCAGATACACCTCTGGAACGCCCCTAACTTATCCAGAAAAGTGCCCAAATCTTCATTTAGTTGGATAACGTTTGAGTTATGCTTTTCAATATCTGTATTCCAGCTCCAGCAGTGGGGGTGATATTCCTGATATTGCAGTTCATGTGGTCTTGTTCCCTACCTCCAGAAGTGGAGTGATACTGCTGTAGCTCCTTCGGCCTGGCTCCCCTGGTGTCCTGGCTCTTTGGTTTCAAGTTCTGTGGTGGAGGTGACGCTGGAGCTGTACAACCTCACTTGCTAGGCTTTATCACAGGACAAGGCAACTGAACCAAATTTCATTTTTTTTTTTTTGGCAACAAGAGACTGAACTTTCTGGTTTTGTTTTTTCATTAATTAGAGATAAATTTGCATATAATGGAGGCAATGCATATTCATTATGGATATCCTAAAAACCAGAATGTCTAAGGGGGTACCCCCAGGAGAGGGCTGAAAACATTTTGTTCTAGGACAGGGTTTTTTTTCCTGTTATCTGCAGCATAATGCTAATTTGTATTTATTATTTTACTGGTATGTTTTATATTCTGCTACTTTCAATCAATTGTTCATGGATCACATTCATATGCTAGACTGTTCTGTTGTACTGGAATTTAGCTCTGACCGTGTGTAATGGTCATTGAGAACAACATAAAACATTCAAACTAATGACCTCTGTTTGCATTAAGCCCCCTCTAGTGGTTAAATTGCGTAGTTACACGCTAATAATGGCCCAAACTAGACAGATGGAAATCTTTCACCGCACTGCATTTCATACACCTAGGAGCCCCCAGCAGACCGCTGAGATGGAAAAAGCCAGGCTTTGTGTTTCAAGACTTGTCCAGTGTCAGCAGCAGCCTTTCCTTCATTACTTTTCCAATAACTACCCTTCCTTTCTCTGCTTTTCTCTCTCCGTCCGAGCCTCCCCCACCACTTTTGGATTTTCTTCACTCTGCAAAATCTGTACTTTTTACTACCATTGTTAAACAAGGTATCAAAGAGGTAAAAAGATAAAACAGTAAAATGTCAAATAAAAACTGAACTTCTGTACGAAAAGTCCAGTTTTCTGCACAGGAGCCTAAAAATGAATTCCAGGCTACTTGACATTTTTATACCATTCCAAGGGATGGTCAGAATAGCGACCGACAAGAATTATTCAACCGGAGATGCACACAAGCATTGTAGGGAAATGCACTTCACCTTCCAGACATTACTATTCTTAATGCAACTACATTTTGTTCACCAAAAAAAAAAAACCTGCATCAGGAGAACTCACTTAAGTAACTGACGCAAGGAAACCGGTGCAGATGCCGTCTCTTATTGAAGAAAGGGTCCAGTGAGGCTCTTACTGCTGGCAAAAACAATCAGATACATGGAAGCTGAGTCTGGCACAGATAAAAATGTAGCACCACAATGCTAAATATATGCTACAAATACTGCTAATTAAATGGGCAGATGGACCACACGGTCTTTTTCTGCCATCATGTTTCTAGGCTAAGTAAGATATACGTAGCACAAAAACCATCCAGCGTTCCCTAGCTACAGAAAAGACCCAACTAAACGAGACTGTTAAATGTAATAAGTGAAGATTAAAGGGAAGGAAATAACTGTGCTTGGGTAAAATGTGCTGTCTCATTGTTCATGCTCAGAGGGCACAAGTACTCAGTCAGAAAATCCATTCTTGCTCCTAATATAGCATCAAATCACCACTGAGTGGATTTATAGAAATGTGTATGGTTTTCAATTTTGGGCCATCAAACAGTGTGTAATCGGCTGCCTAAAAAGAGTGACAAATCACCATTGCTCAATCTTGTGCCAAAGGTGACTCTGTTCCTGAATTCTAACACAAATTGATTCTAATTTTGACAGTCGTAGGGCAGAGACATTGGAGCGCATAAACAAACTGCTGAATGGGAGGTAAAATGTCCCCATGAGTGTGTCTTAACTCTCTACAGAACCAATGAAGTCATTTTTTGTCTGAGTTTAAATACAACATGCTCCGTAGACATATGGGAATGCTAATTCTGAGCAGAAAAGCAAGTTTGCTTATCTGTAAACAAGGTTCTCAAGTAGACAGCAGGATGAATCAGCCATAATGTAGGAGTGATGTCTTCTGACTTCACCAACACGGACCCAGATCTCAAAGCTCAGTAAAAAAAAAAAAAAAAAAAAAAAGTCTTGCTGAGCATGCGTGGGAGTTCCCATGTATGTAACTGCCTTGTGAGCTTCAGCAAGTTAGTCGACTCTCCTGGAAGGCAGACAGATATTAAGCATGATAAGCAATCTTGCCTTCTCCATCGACAAGCAGGCATGAATCATTCAGAATAAGTGGGGAGTCTTAAGCTGAAGGCTGCATTCTGGCTCAATTACTTCAAAAAAATAACCCGGCCCCACTAGTTGGAGAATGGACTACTAGGTGAACAAACTGCACAGAACTGCTTGTCCAAAAAGTTACCGTCTCCTGGTTCGTAGCCCACTGCTCTAACCATTAAGCTATTCCTCCTCCACATTTAGACAGTATTATAACAACGATGGAGTTCTTTTGGCAAATGCCCTTTCCAGTTAATTAAGAACATAACTGTCATGCTGGGCCAGACCAAGATCCATCAAGCCCAACATTCTGTCTGACAGCGGCCAATCCAAGTCACCAGTACCTGGTAAATCCCATAAAATGGATCTAATTCCTGTTACTCACTCTCAGGGATAGCAATAGCTTTCTTTAGTTTATCTGGTTAATAATGTGTTTTGGACTTTTCCTCCAGGGACCTGCCCAAACCTCTTTAAACCCCGCTATGCTAGTCGCTTTAATCAAGTCCTCTGGAAACAGCTTCCTCAGCTTCATAGTGCATCAACTGAAAAAGTACTTTCTACGATCTGTTTTGAATTTGCTGGCTGTTAGGTTTTATGGCGTGTCCCCTTGTTTTAGTATTATTTGAAAGGGTAAGTAACTGTCCTTTATTTACGCAATCCACCCCACTCATGATTTTACAAACTTCTATCATATCCCCCCTCAACTGTCTTTTTTCCAAGCTGAAGACCCTAGTCTGCGAAGCCTCTCATTATAGAAAAGATGTTCCATCCCTTTTGAGAGAGAGAGAGAGAAAAAAAACTCTGTAGAGGCTCATAAAATAACTATTTATAACACTGTAAGAGGAGGCACTAGTAATTTGGGCTCAGGTGGGTTCTGGGGGGCTATTTTACATGTACGGTCATACGTACGAACAGAACAGTTACCATCAGTGAAGATTTAATGTGATTTGGAGTGATGAAATGTGAAAGAAAAGTAGATTTGTACCATGTTTTCTCTATCTAGCTTGAATGCAGTATTGCATCAAGCTAGAGAGCGAGAGAACATGGTACAAATCTACTTTTCTTTCACATTTCATCACTCCAAATCACATTAAATCTTCACTGATGGTAACTGTTCTGTTCGTACGTATGACTGTGCATGTTAAACTGCCCCCAAACCCAACTCATCCCGAGGTCATAATGCCCCCTCTTACAGTGGTATAAAAAGTTCACAAATCAGTGAACCTCCACAAAGGCGCTCTCTCTTTCTCCTCCCTCTCAGTTTGTTACTTACTTCTGCAGTTCCTTGCAATCTGCTGTTTTAACAATTTTGAATAATTTTCTGTCATCAGCAAATCTAATCATCTCAATTGTCACTCCATTTTGCAGATCATTTATGAATATGTTAAACAGCGCAGGTCCCAGTACCGATCCTTGTGGTTCTACACTAATGACCTTTCTCCATGTGGAAAACCGAACATTTAGTCCTACCCTCTGTTTCCCGCATTTTAACCAGTTACAAATCCACAATAGAAACTTGGGGGAGAGTTTGTAGAACAACCCTGTTGTGAAAAAACTGCAGGTATGGTGAATATGAACTCCTAGCCTGAAATTCGCTTACTCTTCATGCCAAAGTGACGGCAACAAGAAACAAGACTTTCAAGGTGAGACACTTCAAGTCCAGTGACTCAAGAGGTTTGAAGAGCGGTTTCACAAATTGAAGTAGGACTATATTAAGGTCCAAAGGCACTGGGAGGTTTGTGAAGGCATGGCCTTAACCTTCTCCTTAACCTGAGTGGGACCAGGTCTACCTTAATCCCCACAAGAGGGAGAGCGCTCTGTGGGTGGGACCCAGCTGGGATCAGCAGACCAGGCCCAGGTCTCCAGAAGGCAGCTCCTGTATAGATTGCTGACCTAAGGTGAATCCTTGTGAATGGCGATTGTTACTATGACTACTGCTGAAGATAAACATATGCTGTGATTTCATGTTTTCATGTACACTAAATAAAAGTACTCAAAGAAGCCTTGACTGCTCATTTACTGTGCCACAAGTTTATTGACTGTAGGTTCAGAATGCCAAAGACCTTGCAGGAGAGAGATAGGAGCCCCTTCTACCTGCTGGTAATACATCACAATGGCATGGAGATGAACCTTAACTGAAGAGGCGTTGAAACCTGAGGACAACAGGAAGAACAGGAATTTAAGCAAGTCCCTCAGTCCAGCTGGCTAGACTCACATCAAGTTGAGAACCTCTTCCACTTTAAAACAGTAGGATCTTCTGGTTGAAAGCATTCTAGCCAAAATCAGCACATCCTCACCTCCTTAGAAAAGGAGTAAGGATGATACTATTGCAAGTTCAACATCCATGCAATGAGGCATGGATGTTTTCCTGTGTGATCAGAGTGGAGACATCTCTAATGGAAATTGAATTGACAGACAGATGAGCTATGGATACCACACTTGTCATGATCAGACTAGTAATATAAGAATTACCCTCACCTTGTCCTGAAGGGCCATCATGATAGCCTGTCAATGAGAGAAATTGGCAGGTCTGCATAGAGTAGACCAATGTTCCAGTCTAGCACAAAAGCATTGGGAGCTGATCTGCAGTTGCTTGGATGCATGGATCACTGATACTTCCCACTAACTGACCAAGTCATTTGTGACCCCTTGATCCAAGAGCTACTCATGTAATTGCAGCACTCTGCTGAGATGGTCAACAAACTTAATCTGGATATCCAGTAGATAAGTTGTTTGGAGATGGGTGTTGTAATGACCAGCCTACAACAAAGTTTGGAGGGGCTCCTCACAGAGGGTGCAGGAGCCAAAACCTCCTTGCTTGTTTACAGAGAACATGATTACCTGGTTATCTGTGTGGATCAAGATTCTCTTGCCCAAGAGCAGATGAGAGTGAGCCCTTAGGGCATAACAGAGGGCTTGTAGTTCCTTTAAAAAGGAGATAGAGCAGCTTTTAAACTAGAACAAAGGGGAAAGCCGACAGTCGCTCAGCAGCGCATGGTTCGGAGAGATGTATCTTTAAAGGATACTAATGATGCATTAGAATTAGGGCATCCCGACAGTGAGGTTCCAATAATTAGAAAAGTAGTCCAAGTGCCTGTAACTAAAAACTCACCTGAGCTAAAAAATTCTAACTTATCCCTATCAATTAAAAAGCAGAATAAAAATACAATCAAAAAACAAACTTTGAAATGTTTGTATGCTAATGCCAGAAGTCTAAGAAGTAAGATGGGAGAATTAGAATGTATAGCAGTAAATGATATTGTGCAAACAGTCGAAAACCCTATAACTGACACTCCATTTATACTCAAGCAAGGGCACAAATTATACTTTACAAATATGCAAGGCACCCACTGCTCTCATTACACCAACTTTTGGCGACTCACTCCTTTCATGACCTTCATAATAGGCATCATTGTGCGGTAACTCGTACCATTTGCTCACTCTGCCTTATTTATAATCATTGGTCAGTCCATATATTTTTTTAGAAATTTTTTGTACTGAAAATTTAAAGTGCTCTGTGCTTTTGCCACTATTTCAATGAACTTATATTATATAAAGAATATCACTTAGCTCATGAATCCAGTTTGTAATGGCTGTTATTTGTCCAAATTGCACATCCGATAGTCTATAGCAACGTGATCCATCTCCACATTGCCATGTTGTGTCCGTGCCCGACACTGTACAATGTTTCGGACGTGGTCGTCCTTCTTCAAGGGCGATGTTCTGCGCCATGAAAAAACGTACATTAGACCCTGAATAGCCGTGATACACATCATATAAATATCCTAACATGCATAGCTACTTACTCAGTTCTCCACCATTGTAGCTCTCAGCGTTTTTCGCGATCTTCTCTTCCGGTTTGCCACTTCCCGCCACCATTTTTAAACCCCTTTACGTATGTGACGTACACGCACGTCATTCTATTATTATAATGAATACCACTCAATCATATTGTTCAACCCCATAGGACTCACAGTGCGCATCCAAAAGATCCATTGTTGCTCCTTTAAATTCAGCAAAACATTAGGATCGCCACCACGTTGTTGCGTGGTGACTACTTCTAAAACTCGCCATGTCAACTGTTGAAAACAATGTTGTTTCTCTTGGCAGTGAGCCACCATTGGAGCCATAATTTTACCTGTAGCGATGCAGCTGCGGTGTTCAATCAAACGCACTCGTATTTGCCGTTTTGTCCTGCCTATATAATATAAATTACAAGGGCAAACAATGATATATATAACATGAGATGTATCACAGCATTCCACCTGTGATACATCTCATGTTATATACATCATTGTTTGCCCTTGTAATTTATATTATATAGGCAGGACAAAACGGCAAATACGAGTGCGTTTGATTGAACACCGCAGCTGCATCGCTACAGGTAAAATTATGGCTCCAATGGTGGCTCACTGCCAAGAGAAACAACATTGTTTTCAACAGTTGACATGGCGAGTTTTAGAAGTAGTCACCACGCAACAACGTGGTGGCGATCCTAATGTTTTGCTGAATTTAAAGGAGCAACAATGGATCACAGCATTCCACCTGTGATACATCTCATGTTATATACATCATTGTTTGCCCTTGTAATTTATATTATATAGGCAGGACAAAACGGCAAATACGAGTGCGTTTGATTGAACACCGCAGCTGCATCGCTACAGGTAAAATTATGGCTCCAATGGTGGCTCACTGCCAAGAGAAACAACATTGTTTTCAACAGTTGACATGGCGAGTTTTAGAAGTAGTCACCACGCAACAACGTGGTGGCGATCCTAATGTTTTGCTGAATTTAAAGGAGCAACAATGGATCTTTTGGATGCGCACTGTGAGTCCTATGGGGTTGAACAATATGATTGAGTGGTATTCATTATAATAATAGAATGTCGTGCGTGTACGTCACATACGTAAAGGGGTTTAAAAATGGTGGCGGGAAGTGGCAAACCGGAAGAGAAGATCGCGAAAAACGCTGAGAGCTACAATGGTGGAGAACTGAGTAAGTAGCTATGCATGTTAGGATATTTATATGATGTGTATCACGGCTATTCAGGGTCTAATGTACGTTTTTTCATGGCGCAGAACATCGCCCTTGAAGAAGGACGACCACGTCCGAAACATTGTACAGTGTCGGGCACGGACACAACATGGCAATGTGGAGATGGATCACGTTGCTATAGACTATCGGATGTGCAATTTGGACAAATAACAGCCATTACAAACTGGATTCATGAGCTAAGTGATATTCTTTATATAATATAAGTTCATTGAAATAGTGGCAAAAGCACAGAGCACTTTAAATTTTCAGTACAAAAAATTTCTAAAAAAATATATGGACTGACCAATGATTATAAATAAGGCAGAGTGAGCAAATGGTACGAGTTACCGCACAATGATGCCTATTATGAAGGTCATGAAAGGAGTGAGTCGCCAAAAGTTGGTGTAATGAGAGCAGTGGGTGCCTTGCATATTTGTAAAATAGCAGTAAATGATGACATAGACTTAATTGGCATCTCAGAGACATGGTGGAAAAAGGATAACCAATGGGACAGTGCTATACTGGGGTACAAATTATATCGCAATGACAGAGAGGAGCAGTCGGGAGGAGGTGTGGCGCTTTATGTCCGGGATGGCATAGAGTCCAACAGGATAAACATCCTGCATGAGACTAAATACAAAATTGAATCTTTATGGGTAGAAATCCCTTGTGTATCAGGGAAGACTACAGTGATAGGGGTATACTACCGTCCACCTGGTCAAGATGGTGAGATGGACAGTGAAATGCTAAGAGAAATTAGGGAAGCTAACCAAATTGGTAGTGCAGTAATAATGGGAGACTTCAATTACCCTACTCGCACAAGGGAGTCAGTGGTTAACCACAACATACAATCTAATATACAAAAATGTGGAACCAAATTACTATTCAAAGAAAAGCCTATGAAGGTGTCAGCAAGCCTTGACGTTATGTATCTTTGAAATTAGACACTAACCGGTCTTTTCGATCATTCACCTTCCTCATTTATTTAATTCAACATATTTTTTTTAAATTTTTTTTAAATTTTTTTCACTTATTCTTTTCAAAAGATTAAAAAATGTCCTCCGTTCAGATGAAAAAAGTTTTCTACAGAGTCATTTTTGTTTATTTCAACAACATAGCCCTACACAGGCCGGTGTTTCGCCGGGTGAGCTTCCTCAGGGGCATGTAAAGTTACTTAAAGTAAGAGCCAAGTATCTAAGAGAAAATCATTTAAAAGTATCATTAGTAATGCGGAAGAAAAGCAAAAATAGTACTTATCTCGATGTACAATGGCTATCTTCCTCAGCGGGACCAAACGTCTCAACCTGTTTCGACGAAAAACGGAGGAACCGGAACCGAGGCTGGGCGTCCCTTTAAATACGCCCTTGGAAATGACGTCAGCCATCAATATTGAAGTAATCACTCTGCCAAACAAAATATAGTTAGTAATTTTGAATTTAACCCAAAAATGCATATAAATCCAGTTCATTATTCAATCCCAACGGGTGCACAGTTTTTAGACGATAGATCCAGCGTTGCTCTGACTGTAATAAAATACGCTCACGATCGCCACCCCGCCAGTGTAAAGGAACGTGATCTATTGCACAAAAACGTAAATCTTCAAAAGTATGTCCTTTATCCAAACAATGTGACACTAAGGGTTCATTTGTCCTGGCATTTTTGATATTCGAGCGGTATAAAATATTCTGGCATTTTTGATATTCTGGCATTTTTGATATTCTGGCATTTTTGATATTCGAGCGGTATAAAATATTCTGGGTATAAAATCTCTTTACGTTTTGACACTAATTGTGACTCATCTATGGTCGTGTACTTAATTGAATGTTCATGTTCTCTACTGTATATTGGAAAAACGAAACGCATCTTGAAAACACGCATGATCGAGCACCGCTCGAATATCAAAAATGCCAGGACAAATGAACCCTTAGTGTCACATTGTTTGGATAAAGGACATACTTTTGAAGATTTACGTTTTTGTGCAATAGATCACGTTCCTTTACACTGGCGGGGTGGCGATCGTGAGCGTATTTTATTACAGTCAGAGCAACGCTGGATCTATCGTCTAAAAACTGTGCACCCGTTGGGATTGAATAATGAACTGGATTTATATGCATTTTTGGGTTAAATTCAAAATTACTAACTATATTTTGTTTGGCAGAGTGATTACTTCAATATTGATGGCTGACGTCATTTCCAAGGGCGTATTTAAAGGGACGCCCAGCCTCGGTTCCGGTTCCTCCGTTTTTCGTCGAAACAGGTTGAGACGTTTGGTCCCGCTGAGGAAGGTAGCCATTGTACATCGAGATAAGTACTATTTTTGCTTTTCTTCCGCATTACTAATGATACTTTTAAATGATTTTCTCTTAGATACTTGGCTCTTACTTTAAGTAACTTTACATGCCCCTGAGGAAGCTCACCCGGCGAAACACCGGCCTGTGTAGGGCTATGTTGTTGAAATGAAAAAAGTTTTCTACAGAGTCATTTTTGTTTATCTGAACGGAGGACATTTTTTAATCTTTTGAAAAGAATAATGAAAAAAATTTAAAAAAAATTAAAAAAAAATATGTTGAATTAAATAAATGAGGAAGGTGAATGATCGAAAAGACCGGTTAGTGTCTAATTTCAAAGATACATAACGTCAAGGCTTGCTGACACCTTCATAGGCTTTTCTTTGAATAGTAATTTGGTTCCACATTTTTGTATATTAGACTTCAATTACCCCAATATAGACTGGGTAAATGTATCATCGGGTCACACTAGAGAGATAACGTTCCTGGATGGAATAAATGATAGCTTTATGGAGCAATTGGTTCAGGAACCGACAAGAGAGGGAGCAATTTTAGATCTAATTCTCAGTGGAGCACAGGACTTGGTGAGAGAGGTAACGGTGGTGGGGCCGCTTGGCAATAGTGATCATAATATGATCAAATTTGATTTAATGACTGGAAAAGGAACAGTGTGCAAATCCAAGGCTCTCGTGCTAAACTTTCAAAAGGGAAACTTTGATAAAATGAGAAAAACTGTTAGAAAAAAACTGAAAGGAGCAGCTACAAAAGTAAAAAATGTCCAAGAGGCGTGGTCATTGTTAAAAAATACCATTCTAGAAGCACAGTCCAGATGTATTCCACACATTAAGAAAGGTGGAAAGAAGGCAAAACGATTACCGGCATGGTTAAAAGGGGAGGTGAAAGAAGCTATTTTAGCCAAAAGATCTTCATTCAAAAATTGGAAGAAGGATCCAACAGAAGAAAATAGGATAAAGCATAAACACTGGCAAGTTAAATGTAAGACATTGATAAGACAGGCTAAGAGAGAATTTGAAAAGAAGTTGGCTGTAGAGGCAAAAACTCACAGTAAAAACTTTTTTAAATATATCCGAAGCAGAAAGCCTGTGAGGGAGTCAGTTGGACCGTTAGATGATCGAGGGGTTAAAGGGGCACTAAGAGAAGATAAGGCCATCGCGGAAAGATTAAATGATTTCTTTGCTTCGGTGTTTACTGAAGAGGATGTTGGGGAGGTACCCGTAATGGAGAAGGTTTTCATGGGTAATGATTCAGATGGACTGAATCAAATCACGGTGAACCTAGAAGATGTGGTAGGCCTGATTGACAAACTGAAGAGTAGTAAATCACCTGGACCGGATGGTAAACACCCCAGAGTTCTGAAGGAACTAAAAAATGAAATTTCAGACCTATTAGTAAAAATTTGTAACTTATCATTAAAATCATCCATTGTACCTGAAGACTGGAGGATAGCAAATGTAACCCCAATATTTAAAAAGGGCTCCAGGGGCGATCCGGGAAACTACAGACCGGTTAGCCTGACTTCAGTGCCAGGAAAAATAGTGGAAAGTGTTCTAAACATCAAAATCACAGAACATATAGAAAGACATGGTTTAATGGAACAAAGTCAGCATGGCTTTACCCAGGGCAAGTCTTGCCTCACAAATCTGCTTCACTTTTTGAAGGAGTTAATAAACATGTGGATAAAGGTGAACCGGTAGATATAGTATACTTGGATTTTCAGAAGGCGTTTGACAAAGTTCCTCATGAGAGGCTTCTAGGAAAAGTAAAAAGTCATGGGATAGGTGGCGATGTCCTTTCGTGGATTGCAAACTGGCTAAAAGACAGGAAACAGAGAGTAGGATTAAATGGGCAATTTTCTCAGTGGAAGGGAGTGGACAGTGGAGTGCCTCAGGGATCTGTATTGGGACCCTTACTGTTCAATATATTTATAAATGATCTGGAAAGAAATACGACGAGTGAGATAATCAAATTTGCAGATGACACAAAATTGTGCAGAGTAGTTAAATCACAAGCAGATTGTGATAAATTGCAGGAAGACCTTGTGAGACTGGAAAATTGGGCATCCAAATGGCAGATGAAATTTAATGTGGATAAGTGCAAGGTGATGCATATAGGGAAAAATAACCCATGCTATAATTACACGATGTTGGGTTCCATATTAGGTGCTACAACCCAAGAAAGAGATCTAGGTGTCATAGTGGATAACACATTGAAATCGTCGGTTCAGTGTGCTGCGGCAGTCAAAAAAGCAAACAGAATGTTGGGAATTATTAGAAAAGGAATGATGAATAAAACAGAAAATGTCATAATGCCTCTGTATCGCTCCATGGTGAGACCGCACCTTGAATACTGTGTACAATTCTGGTCGCCGCATCTCAAAAAAGATATAATTGCGATGGAGAAGGTACAGAGAAGGGCTACCAAAATGATAAGGGGAATGGAACAACTCCCCTATGAGGAAAGACTAAAGAGGTTAGGACTTTTCAGCTTGGAGAAGAGACGACTGAGGGGGGATATGATAGAGGTGTTTAAAATCATGAGAGGTCTAGAACGGGTAGATGTGAATCGGTTATTTACTCTTTCGGATAGTAGAAGGACTAGGGGACACTCCATGAAGTTAGCATTGGGCACATTTAAAACTAATCGGAGAAAGTTCTTTTTTACTCAACGCACAATTAAACTCTGGAATTTGTTGCCAGAGAATGTGGTTCGTGCAGTTAGTATAGCTGTGTTTAAAAAAGGATTGGATAAGTTCTTGGAGGAGAAGTCCATTACCTGCTATTAAGTTCACTTAGAGAATAGCCACTGCCATTAGCAATGGTTACATGGAATAGACTTAGTTTTTGGGTACTTGCCAGGTTCTTATGGCCTGGATTGGCCACTGTTGGAAACAGGATGCTGGGCTTGATGGACCCTTGGTCTGACCCAGTATGGCATTTTCTTATGTTCTTATGTTCTTAAGGTTTATTTGCAGGTGATTGTCAGTTAGGAACCATGTCCCCTGGGTCCATGCAGCACCAGTGTATGTTCCTCATCCTCAGTGGAGGCATCTGTAGATAGAGTCACTTGATGCTTAAGACACATAATGAGAGCCCATTGCTAAAACCCTCTGGGTTCATCCAGCAGTGAAGAAACATTCACATCTTGGGAGTTCCAGAGATTTCATGGGATGGCTAATAGAGCTAATCCCAGTAACATGGGAAGGCTGACTAAAGACCCCATATGAGCAGATGAGTCAGAGGAACCCCTTGTACTGCCATGGCCATGCAACCTAGAAGAAAAAAGGACCAACTTGCTGACATCCAGTCCTCTGAATAAGGATCATCAGGCCCATCAAAACTCCAGCTTTCGACAGGAAGAAATGCCTTCTCCTAAAATGAATCTATCCAGGCTCTTATGAATTGTATTTTTTGAAACAAGATTAAGCTGAACTTGGAGAAATTGATCAGTAACCCCAGGGACTAGAGAAGCAGATGACTGCGCTGAGGGACTCTAGCACTCCCATCAAAAACGGGCCTGTTACCAATGGATCATCCAGGTATGGGAACATGCAGAATCCCTGCTGATGAAGCTGCACAACTACGAATGCAAGGCATTTCGTGAACACTCTTGGGACCAACAAGAGGCCAAATAGAAATACCTTGGTTCTGGTAGTGCATGCCCTTCATCATCAACCTGAGGAACTCTCGATGGGCAAAGTGAATGGGAATGTGCGCATAAGCATCTTTTAGATCCAGAGCACGCATCCAATCCCTCAGCTGAATGAAAGGAAGACTTATCTGGAGGGAGTTCATCTTGAACTTCTCTCTTGGACCAACAATCTGTTCAACTTCAGTAAATCCTGGATAGGCCTTTATTCCCCTTACTTCTTGGGAACTAAAAAGTATTATTATTATTATTTATTGGACTTTATATACCAGGAATAGAATCTCCAGCCGCATCCCTGAGATGGGATAAGCTCAAATTGTCTTCTGCTGAAGGCGAGAGGCTCCTTTCACCTGCAGTTGGGCATAATAAAAATATGTAAAATCTAAAGACTGATCTCTATTGGGTTGGAAGAGGGCAAAACAAGAATAAGTGATGTTATATTATACAATTTCAGGACTCATGTCCTTGGTGATGCAGACCAATTCTGAAAAGAACGAATGAATTTATCCCCCCACTCCTTCCTGGAGAAGGCAGGTAAGCAGGCCTCAAAGACATCAAAACCTGTTTCCCAACTTAGGCTCCAATTGTTGCAGGGCCTTCGGCTGCCAGCTCACCTTCTGTCAACCTCTAGTAGGAAGTTGCTGTGGCAGAGTAGGAGGAACTCAATGACACTGAAAAGGATGGAAGGGGCATCTCTGGAAAAACAGTCGCCTGAAGGCAAAGTATTGGCATTCAGGTGGGCTGGCTGGTCTCCTACTGCTACAGACAGCAACTGAAGAGTGGATTCATTATCTCTAATCCAATCAGTCTTCTACATTTTATTTCCAAATAAGATTTCCCCTGTACAGGGCACATCTGCCAGGTAGTCATGTACATCTTCTCAGGAAGCCGCTTGCTTTCAACCACTCAAGCCTCCTGGCTCTTATAGAAATAGCCAAGATTCTGTCCACGGTGTTGAAGGCCTCATAGGCAGAAAGGACAGATCTGTTAAAGATTTCAGCTTTTGGACACAGTATCATAGATACTGCATTTTGAACAACCAGTTCACCATAACTCGAGCACTAAGCATGGATACCTAGAAGATCATCTTCCCAAACACATCTAGTACCTTAGGAGAAACATTAGAGTGATCCTGAGTGTGCTTCACTTGCTTCAACACTGACTCCACCACAACAGAGTGATGTAGTATCTGGACTGCATCAAAGCTCCAAAGAGGCCTGGTCCCTAGATTTCAATTTCCCAAGCTACCGGAAAACATGCCATCAGAGCCTGCCACATCCTCATTTGCAGCTCCTTGAAGAGGCCATGTATAGGGATGACCATGGTGTCTGCCAGAGGCTGAGAAAAGATGCAACAAACCCAAAATATCTGTTCTCAAGTTCTGCTTCTTTTTCACATTAACGGTTAACCTCTCTGCTCTTTCCAGAAAATGAGAATAGCTGAGATCCTCCAGCAGAGACATATATTGAGGCACGTCTGAAGAAATCCCTGTAGAATCCTCTTCACCTGGCTACAGAAGGTCACTCTGCCAGGAGCTTGAAGATGAGGGAAATGGAAGATCTCTGTTGGTCTGAGGGAGAAACCATCAGTAGGAACTCAGAATGAGTTGATCCCACTTCTTTTTACTTCTGATCTATGAAGAGACTCCCTTGAGGGAAGTAAATCTAACATCATTTGTTATATTTTATTACATTGTATCCATTTTTTAATTAAAATTGTTATATGTAAACCGACGTGATGGCATTAGCTGAATATTGGTATATAAAAGCAAATAAAATAAATAAATCAATCTCAGGAAAGGAATCACTCCCATGGACAAAAGTCCCTGATGCGAGATAGGAATCTTACTGCAGATTTTACAGGGCCCCACTATGCAGAAAAAGCCCTTCCATTCTGGCCAGGAGAGGCTCCAATTCCCTCTTTGGTCTTCAGGTCTTAAAAGTAAATAAATTCTTCACCAATTCTAATAGCTGGGCTACAATTAGCTGAGGAACCCTTTGCACTGGAGTTGGAGAAGACACATCCTTTTTGGACACCCATATTAGCTCATCCTCTCTCAGGGCCACTGCTAAATAGGAATTCTGAGATACAGAAGTTACAATAACAGAAACCACTGGCTCTGATGCACTTCATACCAACTGCCCTGATATGTTGGACAGGTGCCAGATCTGCCCCTTTGCACTGGCAGGGCCATTCTCTGCATCAAGACACTATTGAACATGGATGAAGGATACTTGTCCCTGCTCAGAGATGTTCTCCTCCAGTGAGATCAAAGGAACCCTAGTGTTCTGCGCAATATCTCTTCTTGGCATTGAGGCAGGATCTGCACCATGGAGGTTCCTGTGACAATGGCAATGACCTTATCAGTGCTAAGGGAGACAGCAGGAGATCCCTTGTACCATTTAGATGCTCTTCTCAGTGCCTCATTTGGCACCATTATCTTCTGTGCCTTTCTCAACCTGTGAAGGATTCAGACTCCAGTGCCATACAATGAGAATCTTCTCAGACTTGCAGGAGAGTTAAATCCTACCTCAGCTTCATCCAGCGCCAAGAGTTCAAAGATGCCTTGTAGTGGAAGAAGCAGCAGCTCCAGAGTCCACACTCACATTGAAGCTTTGGTGTCTTACCCAATGGTGCTTTCATCTTCCAGGTAAGGTACTGCTGCCCACTTGGGGACATCAGACCACAAAAGGGACAGTTAACACTATCATGATCCAGGTCCAGGCAGCAATAGAAGACAGAATGGGTGTCCGTGAGAGACAACTGACACCTACACCCTCAGGCCTTAAATTCACTAACGGCAAGCTTGGGTTTCTCCACGTCTTTTTTGTTTTTGCAGAACTGAAAAGTTATGTTGAGGAGCTGCCGAAACAATAAGAGAAAAGAGATTTGCAAGCACGAATTTGAGGCAAACTCAAGGCCAAAACAAGGCCACAAAAAAAAAAAAATTTTTTTGAGAGAGACTGGGAACACATCCATAAGGTAGCTCGGATGAAGAAAGACCAAAGAACTCCCGCGGTAGCAGTGCATAAGAGAAATCCCGCACATAATTAGTAGGACTTTTACTGAGCTTTGAGAGCTGGGTCCATGCCATTAGATGGTGTCACAAATGCATTATGGCCAATTCAGTAATACTTTCCCAAAAATATATACACACACACACACACTTCTTTATTCATTTTATTTGGAGGCTGCATTTATCTTTATTAAAATGTGTTAATCGCCTAAAACAACTAGGCAATGCACAAAATAATACATTCATAAATTAGATAACACTTAAAACACTCAATAAAACAAATACATAATATAACATTCAAGTTTTCATAAATGACTCAAAAAGTAAATGTGCCAACCTTCAACTTGAAGCAAAGTATAATGTAAAACTAACAAAAATAAGCGTATTTAAAAAGAAATAGTGTTAGCATCATATTAAACGTTTTTACACAGTCCAGTTGCCTGATCTCTTTAGGTAACTAGTTCCAAAATATAAGTGCAGCAACAGAGAAAGAGCAGTCCGTTTGCCACAGTCAAATGTGCTTGCCAAGCTGAAAGGATATCAAGAAGACCTCAAAGCTCTCATTGAGCAATAAAGCCGAATAAGAGCCTTGGCTCATGGGGACTTGTCAGAGCAAACTAATTTAAATGTTAACATCGCTGTTTTACACTGAACACCTTGTAATATAGGGAGCCAATGTAAATCAATCAAAACTGGTGAAATAAGCTCTCTACGGTTCTTTCCTGAGATAAATCAAGCCAATGCAGTCAGCAGTAATTGAATGGGTCTTATAGTTGAAGCAGGAAGACCCAAATAAATGATATTACAGTACTCAGCAAGAGACAGTACAGAAGCTTGAACAACCATATGGAAATCTGAGGTATCCACACAAAACTCTCAGTGAAAAATCCAGATTTAATAACAGTTTTGACACGATGACAGAATATGCAAATAAGCTGTTGAAGGAAACCACTATTTTGTTATATTCTAGATAAAAAAAAGTCTCAAAATCTTGATATACTGATCCAAATGTTATTTTGCAAAAATCGGCCTCTGGCTATTGGATTTCTACAAGGGAGCTCCAGTTGCAGCTCTTAGAAATAGAAGCAGTCCTTGAAGAGGAATCTAGATCTTGTTTTGTTACGAAGTTCATGCTTGAACAATTGCTATAGATGTTATACTTACACTTCCAAAGTTAATTTTTGACCCGTCATGAAGGACCAACCAAAAAAAGATGTAGGAGTACAGAAGCTTCTGAAACGTCGTTCAGGTCCAATTCAATCTAAGAACTACCCTTCATTTACAATAAGCATTTCTATAAATATATTCAAAAGTTAAGTGGACTACAAAATGTAAACAGCTTGCTTAAGTAACTGTGCATTGCCTCATTGGGGTCAAATGTTAGAAGAATGTCATGTCAAAGAAAAATGTGCCACTTTAAACTACAACTGTAATACAAAGGTTATTTTTAAGCAATTTATTGGTTTCAAAAGACAAATTCATTTTATAAGACAACGTTGCATGCATAAATAATGGAGCCTACTTTGAGACACACATCTGTGCCTATACATGAATCCAAAAAAAAAGAAAAAACATGCTCTGGCCAGAATGCACTTGGACCCCCAAACATGTCCTGAATATTTGGAGTACGTAGGACTCAATACACAAAAGTTATCGGTGAGATGCATACAGTCAGACATGGTGACCTCATTACCCTTTGAAAAGTAAGTTTAAAATAGAATTATAGCAGTTGACTAATATCACAACAACAAGAAGATAGTTTGTGGTATTTCGAGTTACTGCACTTTTAGGAAACAACCAAAAATGTTTTTGCGATTTCAATATCAGAGGGAAACAAGGAACTTGAATGGCTCTCTCTATAGGTCATGCATCATGTGCATGAGTAACTGAACATCTTCATTTCTATTCCAAACTCATTTTTGGGAATATGGCAGCCACTGAGCAAACCTCTTCACACAGGGAAAGTAACGAGGAAGCTCTATTTAGCACAATGTACATATTAAGAAGAGTACTAGAAGTAAAATTTGAGAAAATAAGATCCCCTGGCTTATGAGGCTTATGCAAAACAAACCCATTTGGAAACTATACTCCATGAGAAAGTCTAAAAGAACAGAATCAATTTTATTATGTACGCTCACGGTAATTGGGCAGGAGAGAAAACAGAGCTACTGAGATATATTAATGTAATATTTTTATATAATGGACTAGAAGCTATAAGGACAATCTCATCCATTAAAGTCTGCAGAGTCACTTGCAGAGCTCCTGTTTTTACCAATAGGCTCAGGTGCATAAGTAGCAAAAGGCAATGTGGGAAGCGATACTGTCCCCGTATAGGTCTCTGGTAAGAGTCCACCTGGTGTACAGATCTGGAAGCCACAGGTTTGTAAAGACATTGAGAGGATGGCAGCAATTCAGGAGGGCTACCAGAATGGTACAGGGGCTACTATATAAACCCAACTCAGGTTTATATCTATGAATCTATGCCAGATTCTCTTTGCATTACACCAAGCGTAACATTAAAAGTAAGGAACGGGAACATATTTTTGGGAACTGACCTAGGTGTCTCCAAGGCAGGGCTCCATACAACCTCCTTCACTAAATGACATTACTTTGATCAGCAGGGGATCTGTGAAAACGACTCCATGCTTTTTTTCTGCAGTAGATGCAGCTTTTGAGCTTTCTTATTTGATTCTCTCCCCACTTTGAGGACTTCCTCCGTGGTGTGGCAGATCAATTCTATAATCTTTTTTTTTTTTTTTACTGACCTCTTGCAATATTTGTTTATTGTCTCAGCTATTTCCTTTTCGCTTCGCTTTTATAATACTCATGCTTTTGTATGAATATTTGAAAAAATGTTTTAAAAAATACAAATTTAAATTTAATGTAAAAATGCAGGATGAAAGTAAGGCTATTTAAAATAACTCTAAAAGCTACTGTAACGGAAAAGGACGGAATCGTTTTAACAGGTGCTAAAAAGCTGCATATTTGCTCTTCAGGGAGTACAGAACAGTTCTTGTCAGCTAATTCTTGGACACAGTATAAGAGAGGAACTGCAAGTCATCACATTTACAGGTGCACAAAACCGCTGGTTTCACTGCAAACACACTCTGCTTTGAACTCCTGCCAAACCGAAGGAATGAAAAAAAAAGCAACTAAATATAGAAGCAAGGTTCCACACTACTGTAGGATGCCTGCTTTAAAAAAGGTGTTTTCAAAAACAAGATGACCATTGCTGTTTGGAAGAAGTGAAGGTCACTTTTATTCCGCAATGTGAATGTGAACTGAATGATAATTCTCCTTTCCCTTTTAGAACTTAAGGGGAGGTAACTAAGGTGCACACAGCTCAATATTACCAAGATCCAAAAATGTTTAAGAAAAACTTCATACACCTCTTTAAATTAGCATTTGATTAACTTCCCAGTAGGGATATTGGTTTTCTGCAACATACTTTGCACTTTTACTGGGAAATGTATAATGTAAGCTGGTTTTATTTCTAATGATGTAATGCTTGCTTAATTGTTTTATGTTTTTGTAACCCACTCCGAACTATGAAGGAGTGGGTTACAAACTACTTTTAAATAAATAATAAATGCATTCACCAGTGGCTCCCAAACCTGGCCTATTGGCCTCATAGCTAGTCAGGTTTTCAGGATATTCACAATGTGGAGAGATCATTGTGGATTCTTATGTTCTTATATGTACTGGGTATTTATCTCATGCATGTTCACTGTAGATATTCTGAAAACCCAAAAGGCTATGGGGGTCAATACACCAAGTTCAGGAATCACAGTCAGACATTACAGGTTCAAGGGGGTCAAAGTTTTCAGCATTTGAAAATGTTGAGCGATAATATCCCTTGCTTCTGGTTTTACAGAGACATTTTCTTGCTTCCTCGTCTTTCCTAAAGACCAGGTCTCCAAATCTTGAATGTAGCTCAAAATCTGTACTTGCCTCAGCTTACAGAATCAAGAGAATATGGTCAAGGTTAGTAGTATAAGTGGGTTTAAAAAGAATTTGGACAAGTTTCTGAAAGTCAAATTCATTAATTATTAGCCAGGAGGATGTGGGTGGGGACTGCCATTAAATTACCTCCAGAAGTAAGCAACAGGGAAGGAATCTTCCCATTAAGATCTGCCAGTGCTTCCAAATGCCCATGACTGCAGGCAGGATGCTGGCCTCAGTGGACAATTGGTCTTATATATTTATGACAAAATTATCCTTGACAAGAAGAAATCTTACAGAGATCATGCTCTATGGCTGGCAGCAGGGATGTGTCTGTAATTATCTGAACAGGAATTGGGTAAATGTGATGTTTTTTTACTGTCATCTACTATGCTACTATATTCCTACTGCAGGGACAGTTATAATACACAAATTTCTCACCATTGCTCTCTGTAGAATAGGAAGATCCCTCTACTACCAGTAATCAGCTGGAAACCACAAGTCCATACATGAAAGAGGCATATACGTATTATATACATGGAGTTTCTGTAAAGAGGCTTCAGTTTTAATGCATGCAATGCAACTGGAGCCTCTTTTCACACAATCACGTATCAATATTATCAGGATAACTTCAAACCTATTCGCGTTTCTGGATTTATGCAAGGAAGTGGACACACACAGAATAATATAATATACTATACTATAATATAATATATCTTAGAGATGGCAGGTATCCTCTCTTCAGGAAAATTCAGGATGTCCTGTAGGTAACTTTTAAACATGTCACGTGGGGATACTGCTCTAATCCTAGGAAAATTAATTATTCTCAAATTGGCTCTCCTTTGTTCATTCTCCAATCTCTCCATTCTATTTGAACAAATTATCTCCAATTTAATTAAATTATGCTGCACTTCTTCATTTTTTTCTACTTTTTGGTGAATCTCTTTCATTGTATTTTCTATTACCAATATCTTGGAGTCTAGCTTATTTATTTATTTATTTATTTATTTAATTTCTTTTACTATACCGATGCTCAAGACTAGGTCTTATCGTACCGGTTTACAATGTAACTGAGGGGAAACCAATTAACATCAAGGTAGAAAGTAAAGTTACATTAAACAGGGAGCATAAAACCTGGGCAATGGAAGACAGTAGAGAATTTAAACTAAGAAACAATTAGAGAGAGATAAATATATAATCAACAAAAACTATAAGATATGTAAACATAGATTTATCCTAGGCAGTTATTAGCATGGTATGTCCAGTGGGAGAAGGAAAGGGTGAGGGGAGAGGGAAAAGAGGGGGGGGGAGGGGTGGGAGAATGAGAGTCAGTGATGGTTGAGGAGATCCTTCAGCGGTAGGCTTCTGCGAACAGCCAGGTTTTCAATTTCTTTCTGAATGTTGAATGGCATTGTTCTTGGCGTAAGTCTTGGGGAAGTGAATTCCAATGTAGTGGACCTGCTATTGAAAGAGCACGCTTGTGAATAGAGTTGTGGACCGATGATTTGTTGGGGGGGGCCTTGAGCGAACCTTTGTAGGCAGTTCTGATCGGTCTTGCGGAAGTATGTAATTCGAGTGGGAAGGTGAGTATGTAATTCGGAATGTAATGCGGAAGTATGTAATTCGAGTGGGAAGGTAAGCTTCTTAGTATTTTGTAAATTGTCCTTCAGCATGCCCATCAGGGCTTTTATGGAACTATCCAATGATAATAATACTGTCCATATAGTGTCCAGAGTTATTACTGGAGGTTTAACCAAAGGTAAATTACAAAAAATATGTACCTCAGGTTCGCTTCTCCCTGTGCCATCAGGGTCCCATTCTCCTCCACTCCGACGATGTTCCTCGGTCTCCATACCCTTGGAGTCTAGAGTGGCCAGGCTCTCCGAAATGAAGACTCACGGGCTCCATATCATTTCTCAAGGTAGTTGTTTTTACTGAGACCTCCTTCTCTTCCAGCCATTCTGCCATCACCTCTCCGGGCAGGCTGAAAATTCTCGACGGTGGCTCCGGGGTAATCGGTGCGCCGGGGCTGAGAGATGTTTCCTCGGCCTGGGGTCTCGGCGTCTGCTCTCCGTCGAGTGCCCCCCGCGGCTCCTCCCTCTGGCAAATGTATCATGGGTCTTGCTAACAACGAGTCGATTCGCAGCTGTCTTTCTAGAATCGGCGTCAATGTAGAGGAAATTCTCACTTTTGCCTTCCTCTGTGTGTGAGGCATGGCAAGAAAATAGAAGATTTCAGGCAAAGACTAAAGAAATCTCCACGGAGCAAGGTTGTGAGTGTCCAACCTATGCGGCGGCCATCCTGGACTCTAATTTTTCTATATTAAGTACTGCAACAAAGCAATTAGCACCTCCAGAGTTTCTCTTACAGCTTACTTTCGTAAATATGTCTCCAATTCCATGCACAATGAGAGCATGAAGCCACCATCTCAGGTCATGTCTCCTTTATGGGGTTTGGGTTTTTTTTATAATTTAATCTTTATCATCATTTAAATCTTGTAATACAGATTTATTTATTTATTTAAATCTTTTCTATGCCGTCGTTAAGAAGGATCCGTCACAACGGTTTACAATAGGGCACATAAAATAAGGATGCTGAGATATATTAATTTACACAGGTGCCGTAATGATTCGGTTCATAGTTTTCTAAATGATGTAATTGGTTTGTGATACAATACTGTCCAGGAATTATCAGTTTAAAAACAATTCTAACTTTATAAGAAGGTGATGTATATAAGCCTAAAATAGAAACAGAAATTCGAAATTTAGAACATAATTCCTTACAGAGGTGATAGACGTGGTGGATCAGGGCAGTGTAGTAGATGTTACCTAGCTGGACTTCAGTTAGGCTTATGACATTGTTGCAAGCCAGACAGTGTGAGAGTACGTCAAACTGTTATAAATTGAGTGAGAAACTGGTTGAGCAAAAAAATAAATAAATAAAAGACCCAGAGGGGATGGAAAATGGGTCCACACTGGTGAAGACAGTGACCAGTGAGGTATCCCAAGGCTCGGTCCTGTGCCCAATTCTATTCACTAGTTTTATTAGCAATTTTGCAGAGGCTCTAGGAAATGAAATGCTCATTTCCCCAACAGATGATACATTTTCAAAAATGTACATACCAGAAGGGATGAAGACACGTATAAGAAGGGGACGCCCACTAAGAGTAGGGGTGCAGGAGTGGCATTCTTGTGCTCACCGCAGTCTCTCAGTCCTCGACAGCATGCCTCTGTTACGGTACAATGGACACCCTCTATTTGGCTTTGCCGCATTGTCCCAGCAGTCAGGCTGCAGCAACCCCACTGCTGGGACTTTGCCTTCGTCTCCATGTGCCTCCTGCACCCACATCCTCCATTTACCATGAACTGCAGGTTTCTTTGGTCCAAACAGCAGAATCACAAGAACAATCTCCTTCAGAATCAGGATGCGAGACTGCCACAGTTTGGTGCTTTAAGCCTTGAAGGTAGAAGGCTGTGACCGCTCTGGGATTTGCCCGTGATACAAGGTCACGGACAGACAAGAGACAGACACAGAGCTCCTCCATTCTTTCCTACCTTCAGGCCCTTAGAGAGTCTCTCCACCGAGTCCCGAGGTCAGATTGAGAGCTTCACATTTTGGCTGCACAAGGGGGGGGGGGGGGGGGGGAGAGATGGGACGCCAGCCAGAGGCAGATTAGGTACAGGAACATCCTGATCAGTTTCAATACAGCGCTGCAGCAAAAAGATCTTGATTTACCAAAAAAAGAAGCCTAACTGGAATGTGAGCAGATATAAAATCCCACTGATTTGTAGCTGAGTGGGTAAGAGGAACGGCCATGTTGAAGTTGTGGTTAAGAGTAAACCGGAGCTCCTTCCAGGTTCGCATAGAACATCGCCTTTGAGCCCGTGGTAATAGCGGCTCCTGATGCATTCCTTCTGCCGAGGGCCAGACAGATCACACTTTTGGTAGGCTTTCAGAGAAATATTTGCTCAGTTTTTTTTCTGTCCCAATTCTGATCAAATGGTAGCAGACCTGTCTCTCACATGGAGGCCAGGAGGCTCCAGAACATAAGAAATTGCCATGCTGGGTCAGACCAAGGGTCCATCAAGCCCAGCATCCTGTTTCCAACAGAGGCCAAACCAGGCCACAAGAACCTGGCAATTACCCAAACACCAAGAAGATCCCATGCTACTGATGCAATTAATAGCAGTGGCTATTCCCTAAGTAAACTTGATTAATAGCCATTAATGGACTTCTCTTCCAAGAACTTATCCAAACCTTTTTTGAACCCAGCTACACTAACTGCACTAACCACAGCCTCTGGCAACAAATTCCAGAGCTTTATTGTGCGTTGAGTGAAAAAGAATTTTCTCCGATTACTCTTAAATGTGCTACTTGCTAACTTCATGGAATGCCCCCTAGTCGTCCTATTATTCGAAAATGTAAATACTTTGAAAGTGAAAACCCAGGTCACACCAATGGAGGAGGGAACGGGTCCTGTACTGAAGTTCAGTACCACAGGAGTCTACGGTCATGGAAAGAGAATGACAGAAGAGGGGGCCCAATAGGGCTGCTTCGATTTGATTTTTAATACTAGAATTGTGAGATCAAATATTTCCAGAACCTAAACTAAAGAGCTGTTAATAAACCTTACGTTACTTGGTCATTCTGCCCTTCTTTCTGTTGGCTAACTGGTGTCCTGTTACTGCCAGGCAGCACTGTGCAAGTTAGGAGTAAAAAAGAAACAATAAAAGCTATCAGGCTTCCAGAGGGATATTAACCACTGGAACTTTTTTATTTTTTACTCTCATCGCAAACAGAAAGATAATCGTTGGCATTTAAGTGGATTTTCTGGGGCACAGCATAAGCTCTAAAACCACCTCTATGACAGAGAGCCCATATCTAAACCAAACCGAATCACTTCCCACCATTACAGAGAACGCCCCAGTATAGGAGGTTCTGCGACAGGCTGGCTTCTTTACCTCAGAATTAAACGGAGAAAACTCCTGTATCAAGGAAAAGAAAAGGCTGGATGGCACAGTCCATTTTATGGGCGCATCATGGAAGCCGCTCTAATTTATATGCAGCAACAAAACATAACCATTACATGAACTCCATTACCCCTATGGGACAAACACAGAGGATCCCTGCTGGCTAGAGAACGGAAATGAAGACATAGGGAACCTTTTCTATTGCACCTACAGTCTACATTGCTGCTTGAGGGTGGCCTGCACGGAGCGGCAGCTGCTTCTACCCTTAACACAAGGCTTGGGGACGGCCTGCACGGAGCGGCAGCTGCTTCTACCCTTAACACAAGGCTTGGGGACGGCCTGCAGGGAGCGGCAGCTGCTTCTACCCTTAACACAAGGCTTGGGGACGGCCTGCAGGGAGCGGCAGCTGCTTCTACCCTTAACACAAGGCTTGGGGACGGCCTGCAGGGAGCGGCAGCTGCTTCTACCCTTAACACAAGGCTTGGGGACGGCCTGCAGGGAGCGGCAGCTGCTTCTACCCTTAACACAAGGCTTGGGGACGGCCTGCAGGGAGCGGCAGCTGCTTCTACCCTTAACACAAGGCTTGGGGACGGCCTGCAGGGAGCGGCAGCTGCTTCTACCCTTAACACAAGGCTTGGGGTCGGCCTGCACGGAGCGGCAGCTGCTTCTACCCTTAACACAAGGCTTGGGGATGGCCTGCACGGAGCGGCAGCTGCTTCTACCCTTAACAGAAGGCTATTATCCTAAAACTTGCTGAGCAGAATGGATGGACCATTTGCTCTTTATCTACCATCATTCAGTATGTTACATCATAACTAAACTACAAGCAAGACCCCCAGTTTGCCAAAAAGGCTCCTATTGCTTATGAATTACAACAAGCTGCCTGTCCTCCTGCCATGCTCATCACGGATACTGCAACTACCTGCCTCTTGCCCCCAACCCCTCCACCTCCAAGGCTCCCACCCCCATCTTCCCAACAGCCACCACCTTCTACCCTTTGGCAAGGTCACTAGCGCAGGCCTCCCTTCCTCCCCGACGCTTCTGCTCACTGCTGTCTGCCCTCCCTCCACGGGGCTCTTTACACAAAGCAAAGCCCCATGGTGGAAGCAACAGCAAAGAGGAAGCAGAGCAGAGGGGGAGGCCATGGCTATAGTGGGGGCTGGGAGAGGAGGAAATTGAGAGCAGGGGATGGGTGTCCCGAGTGTTACCAGGAGAGGAAGAGAAAGATCACAGCTGACAAGGAATAGGAACAGCAAAAGAAACCACAGGGAGAGAAGAGAGACTGAAGGGGATGGGAATGATGTTTACAAGACAAAGAAAAAGTAAGAAAGGGAAGCAGAGACTGGAGGGGGAAATCAGAAAAATATGAAAATATAAAAGACTTTGATTTTCAATTAAAAATGTACTTTGTGTACACATTGATGAATATGTAAAGCAGCTGGACCACAGAACAGGGCCAGCCCAATGGCTCCGTAGCCTGAGAGGGGAAGGCGGAGGCATCATCTCAAGCGACAAAGGCTCCAGCGTCTAGGGGAGCCGTGATCCGTGTCACTGACACCACGGGGCCAGAAGGGTGGAAAGGGGGAAAACCCCAGAGAGCTGTGAAGGAAGGATCATGGCACCAACTGCCCCAGCACAGGCTGCTCCCAATGCAGCCAGCAGCCCAAAGCAACGGGAGAAAACCACCAAATCCCAAAGAACATTTCTGCAAAACGTCTCAGACTACAAGGCACTGAATTTTCTAAGCAGAATCTGCCCTCAGGTTGCCACAGAAAACAGAGGAGGGGGCTCATTTCATTTCATTTTAGTTTATATTCTGCTCTTTCAGATTACATTCAGGTACTGCAGGTATTTCCCTGTCCCCAGAGGGCTCACAGTGCGGGGTGAGGTCACAAGGAGCGGCAGCGGGATGTTAACTCTGGCTGACTTTGTTCACAACCCACTGCGCCGAGCACTAGGCTACAGGTGCTGAAAACGCAGCCCTGCTTCCATGAACAGCTGGCCTGCCTGGTTCGGCTCCACTCGACTGGAGGAGCAGCCTAGTGGTTAAAGCAGCAACCGAGAACCAGGGTTCAAATCCCCACTGTCGCTCCTTGGGACCCCCTCCTTTGCCTCCGGTGCAGCCTAGATTGTGAGCCCTCTGGGGACAGAGAAATGCCTGCAGTACCTGAATGTAATCCACGGAAAGATGGAATATAAATCAGATAAATCAATAACTGGATAATCAGGAACTGAGTGCCACAGGTCGTCTCTCATTCGGCCTTTCCTAATACAATAAGAGCGCACTGTCAGAAGGTCCCCTAAAGAAAATATGAGGAGGGACGCATTTTTTCCAAAAGAGTAAGTTGCTCAGTATTTGCAATCCCAGTGGCTAAATGTGTTTAACGTTCGGCAGGCAGGTGCAGGAGACCGGAGGCAAGATGCAGTTCTCCACTGCAAGTCCTCTCATAAAGCACCCGAAATGTTAAAACTCCCCTCCATCCGTATAAGCCTCCGTCTCCCCTCCCTGCCCCCTGCGCTGATCCTTTGTTTATTATTAAAAACGCAATAAATAAATGTTTTAAAAACAAGCCTCCCCTCCAGGTTAGTGGCTCCAGACGGGCCTGCTCTGCACATACCATGACTAAGTCTTGCTACTCAAATTATGACAAATCATATAAAAATCTAACAGAGACAATTCCTTTAAAATTTTAAAAAAATTTTGCAACTTGCTGAAAAAATAGCAATTAAGGCTGTGCCGCTACTTTTATTACTTACTACAAATCCCTTTCTTTGAAAGGACGGATGCTTATTTAAAGGAAAGACAGGGGTTTGGGTTTTTTTCGCTTTTTAAAAAACAGAAAGCTTAATCCTCCTGCCTCAGCCAAGATCCAAACAGTTTAATAACCCAAATGGTTCTTAAAGAAGGGACCACCCTCGGCTCGTAGCCGAGACGTTAACCGAGGGGAGTCACGAGAAGCGATCCGCGGGTGAGAGTAAAACACTCCACTCCATTGGGAACTTGACGACGCAATGATCATTGCCATAAAACTCCTGCAAAAAAAAAACAAAACAAAAGTTTATACTGTGCAAGGTACTTAAAACCTTAACTAATTCCAGGCTGAGGGCAACACAGCAGCCTCCGAGTCATGAAATCACAGGAACCAGTCATGTGATGCTCTCCGGGGCGGCCTCAAACCTCGCCCACAGCCGATATGCAGAAAAGACAGAACTGCAACAGCCCCTCCCCAATAATTGGCTCCACCACAAAATGTCTAAATCAGACCCTTTCGAAAGATTGCTTAGAAGAATGTAAGGAAGTCCTCAATGGAGGAAGCGCTAAACGGGACAGCAAGGCAAATAAAACTTGAATCTGCCATCTGGTACTCAGGGGGCAATTTTCAAACTTGGACCCTCCACTCCATTTTCATCTGGAAAAGCAGCAGAAGTTCCTATCAACTGACCGGCCGATGGAGAAATCCTTCATAAACACCAATCTTGTGTATCTGCAAACTCAAAAATAACTGAACACAGAAATGTGTAGCAGTTATGAACACCTAAAGCCTTGGTTATCAGGTGCAATGCTGAATTAGCAACTGATGGCACCGACCCGAGCCTTTCTACACGACATGTACGGGCCTGTAATGCTCACAGAGCCTGCAGACAGGAACCTAAAAGTCTGCTAGCTGCGCTATTTTAAGAACAGCTCCTCCTTCCAGCAGGCACTGCAAACAGAGCAAATAAACCCAACACTGCTTTCCAGCCTCCCAAAACAGGGAGCAAGGCATTTCCACTAGCCTGTGAATTAGGCTGCAAGCTTTCCCCTGCTATTTACTGATGCAGCGGCTCCACTCAAGTTTGACATTAGGTTTCTGTAGGTGGGTGATTGTGTTCAGTCGCAAGACTAGCTATGCGCTAGACAAAAAGAAATCTAGATGGAAACATCTCAGCTTTTCAGCCATCTCTGTGGACTTTTTTGCAGACCCCGTGCATGAGTACACATTATAACGTGTGCTTTCTGTATATTCATTCAGAGGCAAAACTTAACCAGGCACCTGCCATCTTGCTAAGGAAGCACTAACCCGGGGTGGCCAATTCTGGCCTTCAAGAGCCACAAACAGGTCTGGTTTTCAGGCTAGACATAATGAATATGCATGATGGATATTTGCATCCAATGTATCTCATGCAAATTCACTGTGGATATCCCGAGAACTGGACCCGTCTGTGGCTCTTCAGAATTGGAGGAGATGGCCACCGCCACACTAGCCTTTTCGTTACAAGTCCTGAACCTATTATACCTTCGTACTAACAAATATACAAAACATTTGCTCACGCGTGTCCTCGAGCACCTTCATTAATGAAAATTACAAAAGTATCAACTACAGAAAGGAATTTTTGGCAGCTTTGCAGTATTTGGAGTTTTACCTTGCTGCGTCTCTCCTTCTTTCGCCTGAGCACACTGCTTTCATCATACACAGACAATTTTTGGAAAAAGAAAAATCACAATCTCTAAGTACATTTAAAGGCCGCATTATCTAGGACCCCTCATTTTCTTCCAATAAAAATAAAAGTTTTTAAGAACACGAGGTTCCAAGGATTATTCATCTGCTACAGATACAAAATTAATTCCAGTGGGAGACCACGTTTGGCACTGCCACGTGGAAGGTCCCAGGTCAATGGAGGCTGGAGATACTGCGTTCACAGCCTCCGTGGAGGGACGGGAAGCCATGGTCCATTGGACAATGACTGGACTCGTGACTGGATTTAGGACTCATGACCGCAGGGCTCCAGCGGGAGCTCTGGTGCATGCCCGCTCGCCCGCCCATCCAGCCCAGGAGTCTGAGGAGGGGGGAAAGAGTCAGATTATAAATTCAGGGTAAAGTTTCCAAGGAGCAGGAGAAAACTGTCAATGTTAAAAAAAAAGAAAAGTATATTATTAGTAAATTCACTGGTTGTGGCAGGCCTGAGAAACCTGTACATTCTTTGTAGAGGATTTTACAGTTGAGCAAAGAGTAAGAATCCTCTTATCTATAGCGATCTCACTTTGTGCCCAAGGGGTAAACATAAAAAGAAGCCTTGCATAATAAAGCCGGCCCCAAAAAGCCTCAGCTTTACCACTGTTTCAGGGAGAGGGAGCCTGTCACTGAGCCGCAGTGATATGTTTTACAATGTCGGTCAAACTCATTTGACCTAAGGGTGGCACAGCCAAAGAATATCGGAGGCACATATGAAATCACTTGCTTCAGAAGCATTACATTATTGCTGTGGCTACAGTCCTACTTTAACCAAATAAAACAATCAAAAACAAACTGTAACCGCTGCACACTAAACATCTCGTTTCCTGATTCTCAGAGACCGGTACTTTTCAGTGCAAAAGAATCTGTCCGCGGTTTGGTGCGGCGGCTCACAGACGTTCTATTCCCAGACCAGGACTCCATTCCTCAGGCTGGCAGGGGATGCTGCGGAGGCAGCGTTCACAGCCCCCGGGGGAGGAGAGGAGAGGGAAACCTCAGTCATCGCTTAACAGCGACACCTAGTGGCCAGACTTGGGGACTGGGATCACAACTGCATGCTTTGAAGGGTATTTGGTTGCATGACCCTTGAAGAAAAGTGGTGTTGTGATGGCCAGCATAGAGGGAAGGAAAGAATCAGAAAGATAGGGATAAAATGCCCGGGGTAGCTGCAAATCAAGGCTCATGCTCACAGTCCCAAGTCTGATTGAGCTGGAAAAAAACAGGAATAAAGCAATGGGTCAAAAAAAAAAAAAAAAAAAAAGTTGTTCTGCAGCCTGACATGACTGATAAACCATCTTACAATTCATTTCCATATAACCGAGGGCCTCGCCTTCATAACAGGACAGTTTGTGATTTTTAGTACATGATTAATGAATCAAGGTGCTAATCTGAATTAGCACTGGTTCTTAAATACCTACAACAAAACTTGCAGAGCTCCACCATCTCTCACAGCAGGAAAAAGAAAAAACAATTGTTATATTCCCAGTTAAAACCACTGAATGTGGTTCTCTGATAGCTCAGGGAATACACATCATAAGTTTATAAAGCAAAAACAATGTTTAAGAGATCTCACATCTTGCAAACTTTATGTGAAAGTGCCACTGAAATGAATGGAAAGGAAAAATTAAAGGGCTGGGCTGCTGTACAGTCCATGGATCTATGGGATGGACGGATGAACAGACAGACGGACGTCAGGAGGGGGAAAAAGGAAGAATCTGGTTCACACACTTACCACTAAATCCCAATTGTTCTGTTCGAGCAACGTAATAGCTTCATCGATATTTTCAATACCAGTACATGCCTGAAAAGCAAAATACAGTTCTGATTAACTTTCAAAGTCTTTGTGCATTCACGCAGCTCATCTAGGAAGGAAAAAAAAAAATCTTAACGTGGAAGGGATACCAGCACCATGCTCTCTCTGGCCTCTTCCTGATTTCAGTCTTTTAGCAATATTTTAGTTCTGAAAATAAAAAAGTTAGGTTCATTGTACAAAGCTCATTGGGCAGGAGAGGCACCAAGGAAGTGAAAAGCAGCACAGAATGTAGACAGAAGGTGACAGAGGATAAAAAGCAATCTTTGTGGGTCTCAAGAAATGCAAAATGAACTTTTATCTATCCAGCAGGTGCAAAGACAAGGCCAGCACTTAATTCTACAGATTTCACTTTTTTCTAATTTCATTTTTCTAGACGTCTAGAAAAACTGAGCAGGTGTGTCTCATAACACTATCTCTACGCCGACGAGGTCCAAATCCTGATCCCTATAACCGAATCCCTCACAAAAACACTGAAATTCTGGGACAACTGCCTCCAAGTAATCATCGACCTCCTTACCACCTTAAACCTTGTGCTCAACACGTCCAAGACAGAAATGCTCCTAATATCTCTCAACCACAAAGATAGCCTACACTCAAGTCACACCAACACCCTGGTCAACCAAGCAAGAGACCTCTGAGTTATAATTGATAACCAGCTAAATCTAAAAAAGTTCATCACCAACACAACCAAAGACTGCTTCTTCAAACTTCAGGTATTAGAAAGACTCAAACCACTACTGTATTTTCAAGACTTCAGATCGGTACTCCAGGCTATTATATTCTCCAAATTAGATTACTGCAATTCCATTCTGCTAGGCCTTCCTGCTTCCTCCACCAAACCGCTTCAGATGCTACAAAATTCGGCCGCCAGATTTTTAACAAACTCCAATAGAAGAGACCACATCTCACCTATCTTGAAAAACCTACATTGGCTCCCAGTAAACTTCAGAATTCTACACAAGTGTCTCACCATCATCCATAAAGCTATCTACAACAAAACACCCATCGATCTACACTACCCACTCATGCTACACTTCTCATCCAGACCCATCAGAGAAGCATACAAGGGCACGCTACACACCCCCCCAGCCAAATAACCACACCTCTCATCCACCAAAGATCGAGCCTTCTCGACAGCAGCACCAATCATCTGGAACAACATGCCCCCAAGACCTTAGACAAGAACCTTGCACGCAGACATTCAGAAAGAAACTCAAGACTTGGCTATTTCTACACGCCTTCCCTGATCTATGACCTCCCCAACTGATACAACTCACCTTGGTCCGCCAGTCGACACCCCCCATCCCTGACATGGCTTCTGACGTTATATTAATCAGTCCTAAGTTTTATGAACTAATACTATTTTAGTCAGGAACATTTGATAGTCTCCTATACTTAGGGCTGTAGACTAAGTACACATTTGATAATATTCAGTCCTGAGTACAAGTGATTATTATAGTCCTAAGTATATGATTAGATATTATTTATTTCTATGTTAGCCATGACTTTGGCTTTTCCTCCTCCCAGTTCTAGTGCCCCTGTTTTATTGTAACTTTCATTCACTTTTTCTCTCTTCGCCTATTGTTCACGTTGATGTTAATGTTATTGCACAGATGTTTATTGTAAACCGATACGATATGATTGGTATCATGAGTGTCGGTATAAAAAAGCCCTAAATAAATAAATAAAAATAAATAACAAAAGCAAACTCACGAAGCCTAGGGAAAGTCAAACTGCTCAGCGACTGGTCACAGTGTGCGTCAACTGGATCTTATGTAACAAGAAGCAACTGTTAAGATGCTGGGCATTTTACATCTATGGATTTTAATCCTAGCAACTCAAGTTACTTTTTACAAACTCACTTACTTTTTCCTCTGACCCTGTCTCCACCCAATTCCTCAGCTCCATCTCCACTGTAGTCACCCCTTCTATCTATCACTCTCCATTGCTACTGTTCCTGCTGCCTTCAAACGTGCTGAAATCATACCACTGCTTAAAAAACCCTCACTGGATCCTTCCTGTCCTATCAATTATTGTCCCTGCTCCCTTTTACCTCCAAACTACTTGAACGTGTTTGCTCACCACCGCAATCTTGACTTTCTTACATCTCAAGACACTCTCAAGCCATTCTTAATCCATTCCAGTCTGGTTTTCACCCTCTACATTCAACTGAAACAGCCCTTGCCAAAGTTTCCAAAGACCTGTTTATGGCTAAAGCCAAAGGTCTTTATTCTGTCCTTATCCTCCTTGACCATTCTGCTGCTTTTGACACTGTTGATCACCACTTACTCCTTGATACTCTGTCCTCGCTTGGATTTCAGGACTCTGTCCTGTCTTGCTTCTCTTCTTACCTCTCCCGTCGCACTGGTTGTGCCTCAGGGCTCCCTCTTGAGCCTTCTTCTCTTCTCACTATATACTAACTCCCTTGCTGCTCCGATTTCCACTCCAGGCTTTCGGTACCATTTTTATGCTGAGGACTCCCAGATCTACCTTTGTAAATCAGAAATCCAATCCCCGATCTCGGCCTGGATTTCCCGCCACCACCTTAAGCTCAACATGGCCAAGGCAGAGCTCCTAGTCTTTCCCCCATTCTCCTTTCTCTGTTTCTGTGGATAACACGGTCATGATCCCGGTCCCATCAGCTCGTAACCGTGGAGTCCTCTGACTCCTCTCGCTCCTTCTCTACGATTATCCAAAACACTGCTAAAATGTGTTGTTTCTTTGGGAACAGGGTCATGGAACAGAGAACACGTCCTCTCCCTCTCACTCCATCACGTGACTTCCCAACAACTATTATTTAAATCACATAACTGTATGTACAGCTCTGCTTATTTATACAGGACATATGCAGCGCTGTATAAACACATAGGACAGTCCCTTCTCCACAGAGTTTACAATCTAGTCAAGATTCAAGAAAAGTCACATAAAAGAAACACTGTTCCTATAGTAAATGGTTAAATCAAGACAGCCATGACCAAGGAGAACCAGTTTTAAGATTTTAAAATGGCCTCAAACAGGTGGGATTTGAATATAACTAGACAGCACATAATGCATCAACTCAGGAAGACTGTTCCAGCCAGGAACTGAAATATGGCCAGAGAGGGAGCATGGTGTACGAACTCAGGAAGGTTGTTCCAGACATTTGGAGCTGTAAATGATGATGGAGAAAAAGAGCACAGACTAGAGCAATTTCCCTAATAAGTAGAGTTCAGGAAGATGGACGTAGAGAGAGACACGAGGAGAGGTAGTGACGAGCTGCAGAGTGAATGCAAGAAGCTTGAAATGTGTGTAAAAGCAGTTGGGGTGGCAATGGAGTGACTTGAAAAGAGGGATTTTGTGCTTGTATGTAACGTGGAAGTTAAGTTGTGCAGCTCAGTTTTGAATAGACAGGTGATGAAGGATGCATAAGGGTTTTGGTAGAATATTCAAAAGGAAGGAATGGTGTAGAAAAAGGAATTACACATTTCAGCAGTATTCTGAATGAGTACAGAGAAGGAAAAAGGAGTTGATGACCAAGGCTGTGGGCAGGTGGAAATGAGAGGATAATAGTGTTATTCATAGGACAGAAAAAAAAAAAAGAGGGAAAGCAGAGAAGTGGATTTGTGGGGAAGGTGATTGTGGGCCAGTCAGGCAGCACTGTCAGGCAAGCAGGCTGAATTCGTAGTGAGCACTTTGGTACCGAGAGGTAGATATGGGAGTCATCAACATAGGCGGAGATCATATTACCAAGGGAAAGCAAGAGGAGAAAGAAGAGATCCTGGGACACAGCTCTGAGGCACAGCAATTGATAGTGAGATAGTGGTGAAGGAAGACCCACCAGGGGAAAACCTGACCGTGCAATAAGAGAGATCAGAAAAGAATGGCGAACAATAGAGTGGAAAGGATAAGGATCGAGTAAAGACCTGGAGGATGGCAAGAGCAGCACTTGAAATCCAGACTGGAGAGGATCGAGGTGCAAAAAGAGATAAAGTGCATAGTCAAACAGTTTGGATGTAAAGGGGAGAAAGAGGACGAGACGATGATTAGCAAGGTTCCTGGGAGGGGTGTGCTGATGACGGCAGTGGGACAGGTGCCATGGAGGGGATGATATGGGAGACAGAACAGAGGAGCTGGGTGGGAAGGGAACAGGGAGTTAGTTTGGAGGAGGAGGCTCTCGCTCTGCGATTTCAGAAAAACAGGAGAGGGTGGCAGGACTAAGGGAGAGAGACAGAGGAATAAAGTGGAAAAGGTAATGGTGGCCTGGAGAAACAAAAACCCTCAAAATCAATCTTACAAGCCTTAGAATGAAAGAACATCGGCCCTAAACCGGGGCAGAGAGAAAGTGGCAGTGGCATTTTGAGGAGAGAGACCGGAGGAAAGGATGTTGATCAGATGCTCATCGTAGGCTTGCTTGGCACTGGAAGGAGGCAAACCTGGACTGAAACAGTAACAATTCGGGATGGGATTGTAGCTACAGCGGGTGCAGGATCGCAAGACATGAACAGTGGAAGTCAGCCAAAACCGTCTTACAGTACAGGGCGTGGTGGGGCAAGAATGTCCAAAGAAGGAAAGAACACAGAGTCGTAGGAAGAACAAGTAAGCGCTCCGCACACACAGGCTGGAATTTCCTAATACAGTTTATTACTTTCAAAATAAAAAAAATATATATGATTTCATGTGGAGGTCAACAAGCATAAATCTTAAGAGAAAAGATTAAAAGTTTCTCTTTTCAGAACCAATACAAACTGGAAGCATTATAGATCTATAGAGGAAAGCGCTCAGGACTATACAAGGATGATGGGACCACTACAGTTAATGAATCTAAAACCCAGCGTTTCAGTCTCATAACGGGACCTTCGTTACGGATAACATACAAATAAAAACTACAATTCTAATATAGTCGCTAGGCACCCAACTCTCGATTCAATAAATGCGTTTCTTTTGGAGGGACTGCCCTGTTCTCCTATTTTTAATGATTCATTGTGCGAGACCGCCCTGCTAAACCCGTCCCGTAAACATTAGTCCACATTGCTCCTCTGCCCCTCCACCCCCCCCCCCCCCACAAACACCTTTGTTCTCTCACTAGATGGCAGAGTCCCTGATTTGTTAGAGTCAATTTTCAAGATTCTGCAGCAATTACGTGGCAAAATTGCATCATAATTCACAACTCTAAACTATGCAAAAAGAGTACATAAGAACATAAGATATGCCAGACTAGGTCAGACCAAGGATCCATCAAGCCCAGTATCCTGCTTCCAACAGTGGCCAATCCAAGACACAAGTTCCCGGCAAATACCCAAACTTTAGATAAATCACAAGTTACTACTGCTTATTAATTACCATAATAGTTTATGGATTCTTCCTCTAGGAACTTACTCAAACCTTTTTTAAACCCAATTACACTAACTATCATAACCACATCCTCTGGCAATGAATTCCAGAGCTTAACTATGCACTGTGTGAAAAATAATTTTTTTCAATTTGTTTTAAATGAGCTACTTGCTAACTTCATGGAGCGCCCCCTGAGAGAATAAATAACCGATTTATATTAACTTGTTCAAGTCCTTTCAAACTTTTCTAGACCTCTATCATTTCCCCCTTCAGTCGTCTCGTCTCCAAACTGAACAGCCCTAACTTCCTTAGCCTTTCCTCAAAGGACAGCCGTTCCAGGCCCCTTATTTTAGTCGCCAGTCACATAGTTTGTTTCTAACAATATTTGAACTATATTCAAATAAAAAATGTATCAAGCACAAAAAAAAAAGAAAAGCAAAGAAAGATATATAAATTACAAACATTTCACTGTGAAATGTCACTACAGTTTTGAATTGAAACAGTGTAACCATCCTTTTTATATTTTCTTCAGAAAGAACTCATCATCCTTCCAAGTATGTGAGTTTAAGCAGTATCATCAGTCTGTCATGCTGTTAATTACATTAAAAAATGTGTGCACATAAATTGGCCACATGGATGCAGACCTGTTGAATTAGCAGCATTTGAAGCTTGTCATCAGCAGTAATACCAGCCATCAAGGCTTCGATGAATTGAAATTAAGTACCCTCTCTGCCAACAGTTGCAGACTTCCAAAAGCACATCCAGGTCTTTGAATAAAGGTATATGACTTTCCATGTATGCAGGTGCAAGAACTTTTATATAAAAAGAGGAAATTCTTTTAAAGGGAAGAATTATAACACTGAGGAACAATTTTTAACATAATTCCTGTTGAGTTCGATTTTTCAGCTGTTTTAGACTTAAATAGGCATGCTGATGTCAAAACTGCAGTTATTTTTCTTCTATTACGTCAAGTTTTTTTCTCTACAGCCTATCTTAGGCCTGGATTTATCAAAATGCACTAAATATTGCATGTGATAGGAAAAGGGGCGTGTTTATGGTAATAGGCTGTTTATCGCAAGGTGCGCTATCTTAGCTTAGATAAAGGCCGGTGTGTTTGACAGTCCACAGATTCGGCAGCTCATTAAAGATGAACATTCATCAGGACAATGTCAGAACTCCAAAAGAATACTTGGTTGTCATTCAAAAACCTTGTCAAGGACTTTCTTGGAAATACACAAGCACAGAATTACACCAAAATTGTCCAGAAACTCTTGGAGAGCTTCAAAATGCTTCGTTGCAACATGAGCATTAAGGTGCGTTTTCTGCATAGCCATCTTGCTGACTTCCCAAAAACCTTGGTGCAGTCAGTGAGGAGCAAGGTGAATGATTCCACCAAGATTTGAAGGTCATGGAGGCACGGTATCAGGGTAGATGGGATGTACATATGATGGCTGACTATTGTTGGAGCATCAGGCGAGATTGTCCACAGATTGAACACTGCCGGAAAAGCTATAAGCGTAAATTTTCCCCAGGATCCAACATATTTCTGCTGAGGAAATCAATCCAAACATTTTCCACTCCCACGATGTGAGTCACTGAAGAGAGCAACAGATTTTGTTCTGCCCTTCAAACAGCAGATTTGTCTCCCTGGCCACCACTGGACTTCAGGGGCCCCCTTGTCTGTTCACATAAGGCCATATACGAGTCCTAACTCACGGAACCAAACCTAAGGTGGCCACCATGGAACCCCACAGCTAAAGATAATTACAGGTTCGGGGGGGGGGGGGGGCAGGGGGTTCCTTGGGAAAGAAAAGCTTGCAAACTATTTTTGCAAATCTTTCCAGAGTCAGAAAACTCAGTCACCTTGGTATCAAAAAGCTCCTAGAAATTCCAGTGACTTAAAAAGAACAAGATTGCTCTTTGCTAGGTTCAGCACTCAGCCCACGTTATCAAGTACCTATACCACCCTGCAGGAAACTTATCAGCCAACCATTGAGATCCACAGGCCACAATGAAAAAAAACATAACTTTTACGCTAAGACATTTAAAAAAAAAAAAAGGACACCACCAATGTCGAATCAGAACTACTAAATTGGATTTCTGGTTATGCTGGCCATCTGTGAAGACGCTATTGAAATGAACTCTGTGAGGGCCCCCTGATTTTTCGTATCTCCTACCTTCTTTTTGGAAAGTTTTGGGTCTTGTGCAGATTTCATGCAGGTCGTGTTGTGCCAGTTTGGAATGTCGACACCTCAGGGCGAGTTCCTGAAGAAAAAGAAAAGGAGAAGCCGCCCCTTCCTGACGCCAAGATGGTGACTGAACAAGCAATCTTTACTGGAGCTCAAAGAATATCTGGTACGCGACATATCAAAACTCAATGTTTGCTGCCTTGATGGATCAGTTTAGCAAATTTAAATCCACGAAGGAAGAATTGTCCGAAAAAGTTGGCAAGCAGGCCATGAAATTATCTGACCCTGACAACAGGATTATAAGGCAAGAGGACATTTGATCAGCTTACTGGACAAATGGTGGAGTTGAAAAAAGAAAATGCGGCCTTGTTAGACAGAATTGAAGATCAGGAGAACAGGGCATGAGGGAATAATATCCGTGTCATTGGCATTGCTGAATCTATCACAGAACCCAAGTTGCTGAATTTTTTCCAAATATAGCTTCCGGAGGTGCTGGGCCTACCGCTGGAAACCGAGCCCATTCTTGTGGAAAAAGTACAATGGATTGGCGTTTAGAAGGATAGTGATTCTAGACATAGGCTGGAGATTGTCCACAAAATTCAAGATGTGTGCAAAAGTCAAACTGATGCAGGCATTTTGAAAGCGCGAAGGCAAGTTGGAATGGGATGGCCATTCTTTGCTTTTATTTGGTGACTTCTCCATTAAAGTTTCAGAGGCGTGGCAAAAAAATGGCACCAATCTGCACAACGCTATTGTAAAGGAGTTAAATTTTCATTACAATATCCTGTGAGACTCCGCGTCTTTGCAATTGGAAACACTTATTTTATATAATAAGGAACAGGCCCAACAATATTTGGACTCTCTCTGAAGCCTTTTGTTTTTTTGAAAAGTGGAAGATGATGCTTTCTGAGATGCCAGTTTAAATATTTTATCTTTAGGTCAGCTTATTTTTGTGGTGGTCTTATGGAAATTTTACTCTTTTTCTCTACTTTGCCTCTGCCGTTTCATATACTTGGCTCATTGCCTTCAGGATAACTGATATTTTATTCTGCTTTTGGGGGGTTTTTTTTGCAAATATATTTATCCTGAGAGGCCACAGGGGCCTGCTACCTCTGGTTCTTTTGGTAACTCTGGCAATGTTTTATTTTGGGGGGTTTTTGCACACATGCAATTAGTTTTCAGATAAATCTGCTGCATTGATAAGAGCCTTTTCCTGTTTTCTAGTTTTTAATATTTTTATTTCGACTGCCTTTTTACCTTTTCTGATAGTGTGTTCTGACCATAAAGGTGGTTGATATCATTAGCAGTCTCTATGCTTGTTTAACTCTTGCTTATTTTGCTTGGACTTCTTCATTTGGAGATTCAGGTATGACAGCTGATTATTGAGCCCTCTAGGATGCATCTTGGGAAGAAGACTGGATGAAGAAGATGCAGTTCCTTGGAGAAACTGGACTTTGGTTTTTGTCTTACGTCTTGGTAAGTGAACGTGGAATGGTTTCTGATTTGTATTGGTGTATTTTGGTCTTTATTGCTAGTGATAGTAGATGTACCAATATGAAAAATATCCACCCATGGTATAAAGTACCAGTCTGGACATCTATGCTGGGAGATGTCTGGACAATTTTGGTTATTGATACGTCATTTTTGAATTGCCCTCGTTTGTTTGGGATGGGTGAATTAAATGTATTCTCTTTAAAATAGATGACATTCATTCACCGATTAAGCGAAAGAAGTTATTGAACTTTTTTCATAAGTCTAAAATGCATATTGTATTTTTTCAAGAGGCTCACTTAACACCAATTAAGCACAAAAATTTGCAATCTCAGTGGGTGGGCCAGGTGTTTTTCTCTTCCTATTCTAGGAGGCAAAAGGTAGTGGAGATTTTACTTCATAAAGATCTTCCCTTTCAAATGAACAGGAAATTTGCTGACCTAGAGGGATGCTATACTTTACTTAGTGGGACCCTATTTCAACAGAAAATTGTCCTTTGTAATATTTATGCCCCAAAAGTATATAATCATGGCATTTTTACACATTTGATTGCATCACTCAATTTCCTGAACATCTGATTAATCTGGGAGGAGATTTCAATGCACTTGCAGATTCTAGTATGGATGCAAAGCAAACTAGGCCTGGTAGACAAACTTCACAGACCACTGATATTTCTTTTCTCATGAAAGAACTTCAGCTGTTGGATATTTGGTGGGTACTTCACCCTGGGGAGCAAGATTTTTCTTTTTATTCTGAGCCACATAATTGCTATTCCCGTATAGACTATTTTTTGTTGACAGGATGTCTCTCGTGATTAAACGTGCGGATATTGGGGTTGCATCGATTTCAGATCATGCTCCCATTTCATTCCAACTCAGTTTGGGTCCCCAATTATCTAAGACCCTTTAAATGGTGACTCAGTCCTTCTTTGTATTTTGATTCCAACTTTAAGGAATTGTTGCATGCCAAGTGGCAAGAATATTTAGCGATTAATATATCTCCTGAGGTTGCTATTGATGATATTTTGTGGAAGGTTGAGAAAGCAGTTATGCGGGGTGAGAATTTCTAATGAAACCAGTAAACGTAAGGCTTCTGATGCTGAGATTTTGCAATTAACGTAGGAACTGACTGCTCTCAAATTTTCTCATGTGACTACTTTCCAAGTTGAGACTATGTTTCACATGTTAGATGTCAGGAACATTTTAAATCAACTCTTACATCAAAGAACGCTTGATTTCCTGCATTTTTTGTTGGAATGTAAACCGATGTGATGTGTAAAATCAAACACCGGTGTATATAATAAATAAATAAATACATACATACATAAATAAAGAGTGATTCAAAATGTCTACTGGTTTTGTAGTAAATTGTTTCGGCATGGGAATAACCCGGGCAGGTTACTTGCAAGGCTAGTTCATAGTATCAAATCTAGGCAATATATTTGTACCTTATAAAATAAAAAGGGGGAATTGGTTTCTACCACTAAACAATTGACAATATCCTAAGGGAACATTACTCTGACCTTTATTCAGCCACACCAGATCTTAAAGTAGTTTGTTCAAGATTTTTTCAGCAACTCATATTGCCGACTATTTCAGATACACATTTAAAATCTTTAAAATGCTCCAATAAGTGAAACTGAATTTGCTAATAAATCCTTGAAATTGTCTAGACACCTGAACTAGATGGCTTTGGCTCCAAAATTTACAAAATTTACCAAAATTTTGGCACCTCTGCTAGATATGTATAATTGTTTTACCCAGAGAGTTTCTGCACAGGAGGATAATCATTCTTTAATTACTATCTTTTTTAAACCAGGAAGGGATTCCACTAATCTTGACTCCTATCAACCTATTTATGATTTTATTTTGTCTGATTTTTTTCCATTGATGCTCTTTACTTGTTTTAGTATGTCCATTTACATTTCCTATCTTAGTCTGTTTGTGTCTCTTCATTACTTATGCTTATTCATTTATTGATCTTATACTTTTAATCTGTGATAAAAAAAAAAAAAGATGTGTACAGCAATGTATATTATGTTTGTTTTATTGTAAACTGCCCAGAACCTTGGAGCGCACAGCCAACAAATCTATTTAAATAAATAAAATATTTGATTAATGTTGGTGTTAAATTGTTGGCTTCCATTCTGGCAAACCACTTGAGTGTAGTCTTGCCCTCCTTAAATTTCGGAAGATCAAACTGGCTTTGTCAAAAGGCATCTTGGCGTACGGAATGTGCATAAATTATTAGAGGCTTTATATAACCCTTGCCCCTTAAATCGAGCAGGATTGGTGATTAGCCTTGATGCTGAAAAGGCATTTGACAAAGTTCAGTGGCCATACATGTTCTGGGAGCATTTTGGGGTGGATACGTCTATTGTATGCCTTCCCTCAGGCTCGGCTAAGAATCAACGGGGAAATCTCATTTATTTTATTTCCATAGTGGCACTCGTCAAGGTTACCTGCTATCACCATTATACCTGTTAATTGTCGAACCTTTAGCACTTAAACTAAAGTATTCAGAGATAGTATATGTTTATTTGCAGATGACATGCTTTTGATTGTTAGCAATCCTGTATCCCTCTCCCATATAATGGATCTTTTTATAATGTTTGGTAGTTTTGCAGGGTTGAGGATTAATTTTACCAAGTCCAAGGCTTTGGCATTAGATGACTCCACTAGAATTAGCAGGGAGAATTTCCTCTCAGCTAGGCGCAAAATAAGTTGAAATATTTAGGCATCCAGGTTACTAGGGATAAATCTTTGCTTTATGCTGCAAACATGAGATCTCTATTTTCAGAAATTCAATCTCAACTGCAAGCTTGGGTGGATCTTCCATTTACTTTGCTTGGTAGATATACTTTATATAAAATGGTAATATTCTCTAAGTTACTATATAGAGTGCAAAATGATGCCATGTTGGATCCCAAATAAAGATATAGCGTACCTAAAATCCATAATTGTCCACTTCCTATGTGGGATAAGAGAGCTGGGATTAGCTATACTAAAGTGATACATCCCATCCTATGGGGGTCTGAACTTACCTGACATTAGGTTTTATAAGGATGCTTGCCACCTCTGTTTTCTATGGGAATGAATCACTATTATTTGTGTCTTCTGTAGCCCTAATTTGATAACTGCTAAAATCGGCATTCTCTCTCCTTAGTTGGCTGCATGCTTCTTGGCAGTGAACTACCAGATGAGCTTTGACACTGTTGCTTGGGGACATCATGCCGAAGCCTCTGATTTATCACTTCTTCCGGGTTTATGTGGTGGGATATTTCAAATATAATATCCCTCATTCTCTGTTCCTGCCATATCTATGTATTGTTTTGATGATCAATGTCTCTTTTTGTTTGAACAACTGTGAGATAAATACCAGATTTCTAAATCTCATTTCTATGGATTTTCACAGGCCAAACATTGTTTGTCATCTGCAAAGGGCTTATCCAAGGATATTTATTTGGATTGTTTGGTAGTGATCTTACCATCTATGGGAAAACAGTCCAATAGGTATCATGATGGTATAAACTTTGTTTATATAAGATGAATCCTGATTTATTGACTGATCTTGCACACTCCTGGTCTCAAACGGTTGATCTTAATATATCTTCCAAGGACATTAATCTTTGCTTTGACTACTGTACAAAACTTTCCCTGGATGCTAAATTTCAGGAGTTATATTATTACATTGTAGTTACATTGATAGTACCAAGGCTTGTAAATTTGGCATAACTCAAGCCTGATTCTTGTCCCAGATGCAGAATTGAAAGAGATTCTTTAATTTCCCTTATGTCCTAAGATTTTTTTCTTTCTGGGAAGAGGTTCTCTCTCTTATCCATAGTTACTGGATCCAGTCTTTCCTTTGATGGTCATTTTTTGTTTTTGGAGTCTCCTCTATTTAATATATCCTCCTCAAAGGGCTTTTGGAAATTTGTTTGAGGCCCTATTAGTAGCTTTTTTTCTATATTATTGAGAGTTTGGATTCAACCAGAGCCTCCTTGTCTTGCACCATGGTTTACTGTCATGGCTGACTGAATGCATATAGAAAGATTAGATGCGCTGTTTATTCCTTGTAAATTATCTAATGATTATAAGCTAGCTTGGACACCTTTTTACAGTCTTTTGACTGTTTCACTTAAAGACCACTTAAAAACGATTGGGTTTTCATACTCAGTGGTGTTGATGATCTTTGTAGGAGAATTGTTGATATGTTGGTATGCACGTGGGATGTATGTCTTGTTATTTGTGGATGCTTAGCATCCTTACATACATTTATGTTAAACAGCAAGCTTCAGGACTAGTTTATCAGCTGCAGATGATGACTTATTGTTACATTGTACCTGGTTTTATGCTTGCTTGTTACCATAGCATCTTATACATATGAATAAATAAAGAACCACCAAATCATTCCCAATCCTTAGACTGAATTTATCCGTTTTTAAGTTCACAGCCCAAGCATGACAGCATGAACTGACAAGGCAGCCAAGACTCTTGAGGGCAAAACAGAAAGTACAGTTCAGTGGTAAGAACATCAAACTAGAGAGCAGAAGAATTCTTGGTTCAAACACTATCTCCACCTCTGCCACTGGCTCACTGTGTGTAGCTTTGAACAAATTACTTTGTCCTGCGAGCTAAGATATCCATTCAGGAGGTTACTATACATGCGTGTCTACAGATTGGCTCTGCAGCAAAGCCTACTAGGATTTACAACAAAGAATACTGCAGGAATCCAGATTATGATCAATGTTATAGCAAATAAACTAGACAGGACAGACTGGCCCTGTGCCCCACTGCAAGGTGCTGGGGCTCAGAAGACTTAGGATTAAGTTTCCAGTCCAACAGGACCAGTTGGCATGAAGCAGACCTCAAAGGCACTGCACACAAGCTAGAAATAAGAAAGATGGATACTGCTATCATAGCAGCTGGCCACAAAGCAGCGCTGAGGATTCTCCAATAAGAAGTGCCTGTCCCACCCCAGGGTCAATGAACAGTCCTGGTACTGCTTAGGCAGGCCTTCTGGGGTGGGTGGGGGGATGTCTAGGAAAAGAAAATACCACACAGAGCAAACTAAGATATTCTCGAAAACATTAAGAAAAAAAACCTGACAGAATCTTTGTGAACGATTGGGACGTTCTTTGAAAATTTCTCCTTATTTGCTGATTCAGGGCAATGAATCCTTTCTGCCAGGGATACGGTATAGAGTTTCAGGTTCGTGGAGTTCTAAAAAGGTATCACTCAGCTTTGGTAGGGCAAATGTCTTTTCAAGAGTTACAGCAAGAATTTGATTTAAACACCCAAGGATAATTTTGCTCATATACAACTTCAACACTACGTTCATAGCTTGGAAACTAATTACTTAAAAGGAGACTTTCTGTGACAAGAGTAGAGGAATCCTTACAGATCAAGGTTTACAGTAAAACATGGATTTCTAGGTTGTATAAGCTCTTGTTGAATATTCACTCACCCCTGACTTTGAATTCTCTACTTGATAAGTGGAAAAGAGAACTATCAATTGGGCTTACAGATAGCCAACTGAATACCAATTTTAAACATATTAATAACTAACATGAGCTTGAGAGAAATGCAATATAAATTCTCAAAGAAGGCATATATATTGTATCTTCTTCTAGAGTTGTACAGCCAGATTTGTAGACATATATTTGTCAAAAATCAAGAGAAATTGAAGGATACTGGGTCATCTTTTCTTGACATGCGATATAATTAAATTCTGGGATTGGCTTAAATATTTCTTTGGGCAAATTCTTGGACTAAACATTTCTTTCCTCCCAGAGAGGGGTCCTATTTGATGACCCCGCTTCTTTTCAAATCGAAGGTAAAGGTAATAGGCTTCTAATACATAAGGCTTGCCTGGTAGGTAAAAGGGTATTCTCATGATGTGAAAAGATAAGGAAGCTCCTTCCTTTCGAATATGAAGGAATGCCTTTCATAATTTAGTGTTAATGGAAAAAACAGATGGGTTTGTGGATTAAACATTGACGAGCCTTTTTGAAGGTTTGAAATGCATATCTTCAGATATTGCCTGTTAAAATCCGCAGTGCTGTGTTAAATGTTCTAGCCTTATGAGAACTCTTAGCAACTTCATTACATTGGAGACTAGGCTTTGCCATGTAAAGGATTACTGTTGGTCCAATTTGATTTTTTTTCTCTGCTGTATTTTGTTTTTGCATTTATCATATTACTTCCTCTCGACGGTGCTCTCTTCTTCCCGCGGCCCGGAAGAGGAAGTGGAGAGCATCGGGTGCCTGCGCGGGAAGACCCGCGCAGGCACGCTAGTGTCCGACGGGAAGAAGACTGCAGCGCGGCTCGGAGGAAAATGAAAATCTTCAACCGCGGCCGATGGGACTCCGCCTTCGCCTCCGCGAGGGCTGAAAATGAAGGAGGTTAGCGTTGGGAGGTGGCTGCTGCTGCCGCGAGTTCCCGGGGAGGGGGGGGGGAAGGGGGAGAGAGAGAGTGAATGAATGAGCGAGCAAGCATGTGTGTTTGAGATCCTGTGTGTGTGAGTGAGAGATTGCATGTATGTGAATGATTGAGAGCCTGTATATGTGAAAGAGAGTATGTCTGTGATTGAGATCCTGCCTGTGAGAGAGAGAGCATGAATGTAAGTTTACCATTGGGAACCTGTATGTGTAAGTTTGTAATTGAAAACCTGTTTGTTTGAAAGAGTATGTGTGTATGATTGAGATCCTTTGTGTGTGAGAGAGATCATGTGTATGTATGATTAAGAGCCTGTGTGTATAAGTAAGAGAGAGATCATGTGTGTCTGTGTCTGATTGACAGCTGGTTTAGGTGATGGAGCATGTGAGTATGTGATTGAGAGCCTGTGTGTAAATGAGAGAAAGAGAGGACATGTTTGTAAGCATGTGAATGAGAGTCTGTGTGTGAGAGAAAAAGACAGCATGTATTTATGTGATTGAAAGCCTGTGTGTGTGTAAGCGTGAAAAGATAGACAGCATGTGTGTAAATGTGTAATTAAGAGCCTATATAAGTGAGAGAGAAAAAACATTTGTATATGTGAGTGACTGAGAGCATGTGTGTATAGGTGTGTCATTGAGAGCCAGTGTGAGAGAGAGCGCTGGTATGTGACTGAGAGAGGAGAAAGTTCCAAGCAAACCACCCCACCTCCTGCTAATTCAGAACAATCTCAGGACACCTGGATATCAAACGTTCCCAGGTATGCAGAGCAAAAAAATTTTTGTATCCTTATTATTTTTCATTACTGGATCTTTGTGTCTGCTATTTTGAAATATTTTGTTGGTATCTGGAAATGTTTTATATGAGTTTTTAATTATTGGATATTCCACTCATCAGCTGTTTCGAAATATGTTGTTTTTGTTAGTACAGTTTTACTGCTGATGATTTTATATTTCTTGATTTGTTTTATAAGGATGTGTGATGTTTCTTTTTTCCTTTGTTACACTGCATACAGAGACTCTGGCTTGTTGCAGTTTCCAATTCAGTTTTTGTCTGCATGCTTCTTGTTATGCGTTTTGGTCTCTTTATTCTATGTTAGGTGAGGGACAGCACGTGATTCAGGTGAGGTTTTCTGCTGGCGTGTAGTTTCTGTGTAGGACTCTATAGCAGCCTGACTTGGTCTGTTTTCCTAATAGGAGATGTATTGGTGTCTTAAGGCCTGGTGTAATATTTTCAGAGACTTATTGTACTTTAAAAGTGTGATCTTACATAAAATGCACACATTTACTTGTATTTAGTTTTAAACATATTGTATGGCTCTCATGGAATTACATTTTAAAATATGTGGCGTTTATGGCTCTCTCAGCCAAAAAGGTTCCTGACCCCTGATTTAGAGCTTCTGTTTTCACCTTAAAAAAAAAAAATATCAAAGAAGAAAAAATGAAATCTGTATTTACTGGATAAAAATCACTGAGAACACGCTTTGGTCCCCTCCTCCACCAGCACTCACAACCTGCCCTACCCTCCCGGCCACTGATCTGCCCCTGCACCTCTTTCACACTGATGGCTTCTCAGCTGTCCAAGGTTTTAATGGCTAAGAAGCCATTAAAACATTAATATATGTTCCATGTAAACCGCCTCCCCGGCGATAGTTAACTGTGAACCGGAGTGATATGTATTGTATACAGGAACTCCCGGTATATAAAAACCAAAAATAAATAAATAAATAAATAAGAAGCCTCCTTCTCCTCCTCCTACCGGCCCCTACTGCAGAGCTGATTCCAGCAGGAGCATCAGACCCCAGAATGAGCAAAGGGGCGAGGCAGGGTTGGGGCTTGAAAAAGATGTGAGAGAGACAACACACACCCCAGAAAAAGAAAAACGTGATGCAGTCTACCTTACGGGACTAATCCAGTGGGCTAACTTGAGAAAAAAAAAAGCAGGCACTACAGTGACTCACTGGAGTCTCTCCCCACAGGCATAAGGAGGTCATGGAGGCCCAGTGCCAGAGGATCCCAGAGAGATCTCTAGCATAGGGAGTCGCTGTACAACAAATGCTCCCTAGACATGCCTGAAGGTCAGCAGTCTCTGGTCCGGGACCAGGGGACAGAAGTAAGCCCCAGAGTCACTCGGAGCAGTTCTGTGTGTGTTACTATTTGTGGTTTTCCTGCTGGATCCTGGCTGACCCGTTGCCAGTGCTGCAATTGTAGCAGCAGTGAAAATAAACCTGGGCCTGTTGAAAGCTTCATCCCCGGCTTTAGCTTTAAAAGATGCCCCACGACAAGACTCCGGAGGAGCTGCAAAGAGTGGACTGGCCAAGCATTAGCTTATTCCAAAAAGGAAACCAAAAATATTGAATTTTTAACACTGAAGCCACTCGCACCTTGAAACCTCCAAAACTTATTATATTTCTTTTCTTTTCTTCTTGCCGCATCATCAAGCCTGACAACGTGCCTCACTGGTTTTCAAAAGGAGGCCGTCCAGTCTTTTAATCATTTGCGGTCTAAAACGTGAAAACCGTTTGGGTTTTTTTTTTAAAGACGGTGCTAATATTTCTTGTACATATCTTAAATCAAGCTTTACTCACAATCCACTCGTCAAACAGCCAATGTTTCGCAGATCCCTGCTTCATCAGGAGCTGACAATGTTAGTTTTTCCAACAGTGGTTAAATCACCGCACTTCTTTTTGACTCTGTTTATATTGAAAGCGTTCGAGACAATGGTTGTCCTGTGAAGATCAAGCTAGAATATAGGGCGACTCCTTTCTTTACCCGTCTGTAAGCAGCAGTTTGTTGCTCTACAATAATACATTTGTTGCTGTATCTTATTTAGTTGATTTATATTCCACTTTTCAGCACTTCAAAGCGGATTACATTCAGGGTATTTCCCTATCCCCAATGTTTTCTAATGCTGGTCATTTAAATAAACAATTAAAAAAAAAAAAGACAGCAAACCAAGTCCTAGGAATAGTACATGAAATGTAAATGGGATTTGGCTAGCCCAATGCCAGACATTTTTTTGGAGAGAGTACATTCCTCTCCCTTTCACTACAGAGACAAGGAAAACATAACAGTAAAAAGGCCACCATAGGCTTTCACCCTAACATACACCACAAGGCTTGGAAGTAAAGCAAATCAACCTTTACTCACATTTTATCACTGTGCAATCAGTTGGCCTCCTGTTTAAAGGAACACTGAGCGGGGGAGGGGGGAATTTCCGGTCCCCTACTTGCCAATGGCAACCAGAAACTGTAAGCTAGCAAGTGAACCGTCGGTGCCACACCAGCAGAAGAGCACAAGCGTGCAGGCAGGAATCACCTCTCACACCCTCTCCTGCAAAAGAGGGCAAAGCGAGGCGCAAGATCCGGAGAAGCTTCATGATTGGGTCCTGGGCTTGATTAAATGCCTTCTTACTTTTTCTTCTTTCATGCTGAGAGAGACTGGAAGGCACCAGAGCAGAGGTTTCAGGACAGGCCCAGTGAAGACAGTGCTATGGCAGCAGCCAAGGGTTGCCGCTTGCCACAATTCAGGCTCCCCTTCCTTCCCTGTGCGATGGTTGTCTGGGGGTTCACCTCCTAACAGGCTTCCAAGCACCCCTGCTCTATCTAAATGGTCTTTTCTTTCCAAGGACAGGAGAAATCCACCACCAGCAAGCAACTCAAACAAAATAAATAAGAGCTCACAAGATAGAAAGCAGGGCATCACTATCATTCATATATCACTAGAGCATCCGCTTCATGAACTTAATCCCATCCAAAAATAGTTTCCACAGAAAAGAAGTCTATGAAGCAGTTCTTAGAAATATACACAAAGAGGATGCTTAAAAATGAAAGAAGCCTTGTTCTGAGTTAAGATCCTTGCTAAGAAAATACAGCGTCTACAGAATGACAACACTCAAAGGAGAGGAATTTAAACATCCATCCTGTCTTATAAAATTGCTCCATAAATATATTCCATCTCGTGACTTGAGGCATCTAACTCACTCTATCAGTCAAGCACACAAGGCAAAACCCAGCAGAGAAATGCTGAGCTGCGTTCTTTCTAGGTCATACAGAAAGGAGAAATGGAAGGCTCCAGATGACAGGACCCTAGTCTTGAAAAGCATGGCCCAGTATATAGTACATTTAGACACCATTACCAGCAGCCATTTCTAATGGAAAAGTTAAGTTTTATCTTGAATTTGCACTGGGACTAATCTTGTGGAACCGTTTCAAGAAAACAAACCAAAAAAAAAAAAAAAAGAGAAAACCATGCAACACCAGCAAGCACACAATGTGCTCAGCTCTGGGTTGGATTTACGAGTGACTCATCCAACCCAACCTCCATGGAGTTTGCTTCTAAATTAGACAGCCCTTCTTACCAGCAAATGTTTATTGCTAGTGTGTGAAAGATACCATGCACTGCTCAATATTCATCAGCTTGACCAGATCTCCACATAAACAACAGGAAATGCATGCAAAGACATTCATAGAGAAACACATTTCTGCAATCCTACAAGCATCTTTTCTCAAGCAGGTTGAACTTACACTCAACTCTACCCTTAGTTGCTATCCAATAAAATATGAGTTGAGTGTACATCTGGTAAACTAGGTCCTCTCAGGACTGCGTAAATCTCAGGAGTCAGATCACTGGGGTCTAAAATTCAGAAAAGCAAAGATTTGGCAGCCCTATATAGAATGGAAGTCTAGGCTACACGTATGACTGGCCATGTTGGGGGAGCTTTTGTTTGAGGGCAACTATCATGCACCTTCACCTGCCTATTTTTCTCCCGCTCTGGCTTGCCAGTCTCTAGGTTGTAGTATTGGGATATCAGCTCCAGGAAAGGGTTTTTACTTGTTTGGGTTCTTAATTGTTCATCACTAACTGTGGGTGTTCGCCCCTTCTTTGTGGTTGCTTTCCTTGGGCACTCTCCCAGGGCACACGCCTATCTTACTGACACCATACTTCCACCATGTGGTGGGGACTGGGAGGGGGTTAAAAAAAATAAATAAATATGAAAAGTCATCAGTAAAGTCTTGTTCTTACTATAGTTGTACTTTACTCATTAATCATCTTGTATGATACTGTTGTAGTATGTCTGTACACTGAATTTGCTATTGTGGGTATTTCTGCAATATTGTTCAATAAACAGTCAGTCAATCACAAAAATTCAGAAAAGCAAGAAAATATTTTAAAAGTTTATATACTAAAAGCACAAAATAAGAAAAAAGCCAAAGAAAATATCAATAAGAGTGAAAACATGAGTAAGTTTTCTAAATATATTTCTACCCTCTGTCTTCTTACAAGATGGCAATCATGCGATTGTAGAAATGTTATTTTTAATATTGTTCTTCTGTTGAGAATGCAATGTTACCCTTATTAACTATACATTAGTAATATACCCTTAGATTCATCTAAATGCTATAATTTTGCATGGATAACATCCACGATAAGAAAAAGGGGCATGTTTATGATAATCCTAAAATGATCGCACCACACGTACGTTACCGCTTCACCTAGCAAGTTTACCGCATGGCGTGGCAGACTTCTCATACCTTGCGATACTTGTAGTTTACGACTCGCAAAGTGCCCAGACAAGCATTGACTTTCTTTGGGGAGGGAGAGCCAGCTAACTCCTCGAGGTGAGGCTTTGGGGCCAGTTTTACCTGCAGAATGAGATGTACGAAAGACGAGATTTCCACAATGTTCTCTCGCCCTAGCTTCATAGTAGCCTGGTAGAGTCCATCAAGCTAGGGCGAGAGAACATTGTGGAAATCTCATCTTTGTCAGACTTTCCTCACTCCAAATGATGTCAAATCTTCATTGACGTGTACTGTGCTGTTCGTACATCTCACTCTGCATGTCAAACTGGCCCCATAACCCAACTCTACCACCAACACCTCACCTTGAGTTACTAGCTGACCCTCCTATAGTAATAGAAATAGTTGAATACTGTGAAGGCCTCCCCAGAGGCTCTCTCTCACACTCTCTCTACTCCACTCCCTCTCCCCAAGCCCAAAAATGACAGAGATGCAATTTGCAATCTTTATTGCGAATTGCGTTCTGGCCATTTCAGGCATTTTGCACAGCTTAACACCAGGAAAAAAAGGTGTAGTTATTTCCGACGTTAAAAGCATGTGATAGCATGCGGTACGCTATCGCACAGTGCAAGAGTGCCCCACCCAAACCCTTCCCCAATCCCACACCCCTTTGAAAAATTTGCATTCATGCTACCATAACTATCACGTGCATTATGGCATTAATGCATTTTGATGAATGACCCTGATCATTTGCTACATACTGAAGATCCATCTCCCTAAAATTAACACAAGCGAAAGTATCTCCTTTCCTCTGAAACCATTTTGGATGTGCAGCTCAGCTCCAGCAGTCTTGTTAGCTTCAGAGGTGATAGGTGTTTAAAATCATGGGAGGTCTAGAACGGGTAGATGTGAATCGGTTATTTACTCTTTCGGATAGTAGAAAGACTAGGGGGCACTCCATGAAGTTAGCATGGGGCACATTTAAAACTAATCGGAGAAAGTTCTTTTTTACTCAACGCACAATTAGACTCTGGAATTTGTTGCCGGAGGATGTGGTTAGTGCAGTTAATATAGCTGTGTTTAAAAAAGGATTGGATAAGTTCTTGGAGGAGAATTCCATTACCTGCTATTAAGTTCACTTAGAGAATAGCCACTGCCATTAGCAATGGTTACATGGAATAGACTTAGTTTTTGGGTTCTTACCAGGTTCTTATGGCCTGGATTGGCCACTGTTGGAAACAGGATGCTGGGCTCGATGGACCCTCGGTCTGACCCAGTATGGCATTTTCTTATGTTCTTATGTAAAAATATTAGAGGGTGAAAGTATTTCCTTCCTACTGTGCCAGAAATTATTATTTTATAGCTTTACATTACAAAATCTTCATCTCTTACCAGTGCAGTTCTTGGTTTTGGACAAGCACAACAATTGTTTTTGCGTTCTTCCTTCTGCTCTGTCTCTGGCATTTCCTTGCCCCCCCCCCCCCCCCCCTGTTCCAGTTTTATGTATTTTCCACCTGTCAGGTCGAATGTAAACCGGTATGATATTGCACACTAATGTCGGTACATAAAAGCGTTAAATAAATAAAGTAAAACCTGTAATTAGATGATTTATTATGGAAGAGTAACCTGAGCAGGAAACCTCTCTTAACTTTTACATCTCTAATGAAGGCCTGCAGAGAAGCTTTAGTTGATTTCAAAATACAGGGAAGCAAAGAGGAATAATAAATCAGGTCACAGATTTCTCCGATGACTAACTGATAAAATATAATACACAAAGATCCTTTCTGGATTTATTGGCACTAATCTTAAAGTGCTGTTGGCCAACTGCTACTGACCCACAAAGGTTTTGACAGCGAGGATCACATCTTCAGGGCACCCTGACAAGTGGTTATTACCCTGCTTTAGCACTACTAAACAAAATACTGCATTTGAGCCCTTTACCTGAATCCTCTTAGGTCTATAAATAAATACCTCGCAGGTCTTAGCACACAAGATTTTTCTTTTCCTCCAAATTTCATAAGTGGCACAACTATAGAACTTATTAAAAGCTTTCATTTCCTTGAAGTATGCATCCTAGCAACTTTCATGTCACCTTCTTCAATCTGAACTAGGAGTAAATTTAAAGTCATTCACTGTACACAGAACTTAAGTGTCCTTCCTCAGATCTGGAGATAACATTTCCATACAAACAGGATGGCAGAAGAGGACCATGCAGTCTATCAAGCCTGCTTATCCCTTGTCTGCTCAGCTCTACAATCCCTACCACACTTATCCCAAGCTTTCTGGTCTCCACCACCTCCATTGGGAAGCTGTTCCACGCATCCACCATCCTTCTCTGTAAAGAAATATTTCCTTAGATGATTCAGGAGTCTATCCCTTCTTCCATGACTCTCCTTTCTGTTGATACTTTGGAGGTATTTAAATGTCTATCGTGTTTCTCCTATCCTCTAGGGCATATATGCTAGATTAAGTTTTTCTCCATACATTTCAAAATGAAGACCACTGACCATTTTAGTAGCTGCCCTCAGGACAGACTCCATCCTGGTTATATCCTTTTGAAGGTGCGGTCTCCAGAACTGTACACAACATTCCAAGTGAGGTCTCACCAGGGACCTACACAGGGGCAATATCACCTGCCTTTTTCTGACCAGACCTCTCCCTATGAAGCCAAGCATCCTTCTGGCTTTTGCCATTGCTTTATCCACCTGTTGGCTGCCTTCATATCAAATAAATCCGGCCCTGGGGTTATTGTAAGATTATGGCTCCCATAGGCAGGGGACCAGAAATCAGACAGCAGTAGAGGAAGTCCCAGAATTGGCACCTAAGGCATACACCTGTGTTACCTGTTCCTAAATCCGGCCTTGAATCATCCCCAGATCCCGCTCTGGTTTCATGCTTAAAAGAATTTCACCTCTTATACTGTACTGCTCCCTTGGGGTTTTCCAGCCCAAATGCATGACCCTGTACATTTTTAGAATTAAATCTTCATCGCCAGACACCAGTCTATTCCTCAACTTTCACTAGATCCCTCCTCATGGATTTCCACACCTTCCTGCCTACCCTGTTGCAGATTGTATCAGCTGCCAAAAGACAAGCCTGTCCTGACAATCCTTCCATGAAAACCCTTATGAAAAAACTGAAAAGAAGCAGTCCAAGGCCCAATCCCTGTGGCACATGACTAGTATTGCCCCATTCCTCTGAGTGAACTCCATTTACCATTACCCTTTGTTACCTCCCACTTAACCAGTGTCTAACCCAGTCAGTCCCTTTACGTCCCATACCAAGGGCACTCAGCTTATTTATCAAAGTCGTCTATGTGAAACCATGAAAAAAAGGCCTTACTGGAATCCAAATACACTACATCTAATGCTTTCCCCAAATTCCTGGTCACCCAGTCAAAGAAATTGATCAGATTCAGCTGACAAGATCTACTTCGGATATAAAACAAAATCATGCTGCACTGGAATGATCAATTGCAGGAACTGCACTAGCCTCTGTTTTAGCAGCAATTCCATTAATTTGTTCACCACAGAGGTCTGTGGCGTCCTCCTCACTTCCCCTTTTCTGAATAGAAACCACATCCGCCTGCCTCCAGTCCCCCCGACTCTAAAAAAGCGGTGAAAAGGTCACCAGTGGAGCTGCCAGAACTCCCTAAGTTCCCAGCCCCACTGCTTCATCTGCTTTTAGTTTCGCTAGCTCTGAAGATTGTTTGAGGTTTCTCTCACTTCCAATCTGATTTGTGTCCGTTTTCTATGGTCCTTCCCAGGAACAACCACCAGAAATCTATATTAAACAATTCCACTTTTCCCTCCTCAGCCTCTACATATTCCTCTCCTTCGCCTCCAAGTCTCACAAAACCCCTTTTGCACTTCCTCCTATCATTAACATAGCTTTCAAAAAAAAAAATAAATCTTTAGTGTATTTGCTCCTTTTTCTTTCATTTGGAGCTTCACTCTCCCGACCTCTCTTACATTTTCCAAATACTGTTGCCTGTGTCTTCCTCTTTCTGGAATCTGTTGTAGTTTAGAAACACTAATGCTTTCTTTATCTTTTCAGCTACTTCTTTAGAAAACTAGAGAGGCCTCTTTTACCTCTTGTCTTGATTTACTTGTCTAACCAAAAAGATTAGTTGCTCTTCCAAGCTCTCCTTTTAGTTTTGGCCACTGCTCTTCTGCTTCCCATCCTTGAGGTACTCATCCATTTTTCCTGAGGTCCAGCACCCTCACCTTTGAATGAACCTCCACTTCCTGCAGCATCACCCGGTAATCACCAGATCCCAGATGAGCATCCACTACTGCCCTCACTGAGACCAGGACAAGTACTGCCGCCACTAGCTGACAGAGGATGCAGGAATCTTCCTGCTTCTAGAAGACACCACAGCCGATATGCCCACTCAATATCTGGCAATAGTGCCTTCCCCTTTCATAGCAATTTGACAAATATCCTTCATTCCTTCTTTCCAGATTAACCCATAGTTCCTCCTCCTTGCCTTGTAAGCCCTGTAGTTCTTTTGCTTTCTCCCTTTCTCCCCTCCATGTCCTGCCTGACTAGATCGTAGCCTGGAATAAAACTTATATCCCAGTTGTGGTTTTCCACGTATCATGTCTCCATGACAACCACTACAGCTGGGGCTTTATTGCCCATTAGTATACATAGCTTTCCAGATGTTCCCCTTTATTCCCATTTCTATACCAAAAAGTATTTGTTTTGCTTACCTGAGGGGGTTTTTTTTTATACAACCATCCCCAACAATCCTAGTTTAAAGCCCTCCTCAACAGGTTTACCAGTTCGTTCTGAAAGACCCTTCACCCATTCTTCAACAGGTGGACACTGTCTCTGTTCTGCAGTCCTTGGAACGCCATGCCATGGTCCAGGGAGCCCAAAATACTCTCAGCGACATCAACACAAGCATTCATTCACCTCCAAAAACGCAAGCTTCTCTGCCTCCACCTTTAGACTTAGATATAGAAACATAGAAACATAGAAATGACGGCAGAAGAAGACCGAATGGCCCATCCAGTCTGCCCAGCAAGCCTCACACATTTTTTCTCTCATTCTTATCTGTTACTCTTAGCTCCTTGTTCTATTCCCCTTCCACCCCCACCATTAATGTAGAGAGCAGTGATGGAGCTGCATGCAAGTGAAATATCTAGCTTGATTAGTTAGGGGTAGTAGGGGCAGTAACTGCCGCGATAAGCAAGCTACACCCATGCTTATTTGTTTTACCTAGACTATGTTGTACAGCTCTTGTTGGTTTTTTTTTTTTTTTTTCTTCTCCCCTGCTGTAGAAGCAGAGAGCCATGCTGGATATGCATTGAAAGTGAAGTATCAGGCACATTTGGTTGGGGTAGTAACCGCCGTAACAAGCCAGCTACTCCTCGCTTTGTGATTGCGAATCCTTTTTTTTCTTCACCCCTGTCGTTGAAGCTATGCAGGATATGCGTGAAGCATCAGGTTTTTTTTTTTTTTTTTTTTTTCCCCCTGCCCTTGAAGCAGAGAGCTATGCTGGAAATGCGTGATGTATCAGTTTTTTGTTTTTGTTTTTTTTTTGTTTTTTTTTCCCCCTGCCGTTGAAGCAGGGAGCTATGCTGGAAATGCGTGATGTATCAGTCTTTCTCCCATGCCGATGCAGGAGAGAACCATGCTGGATATGCATGGAAAGTGAAGTATCAGGCACATTTGGTTTGGGGTAGTAACCGCCGTAACAAGCCAGCTACTCCCCGCGTTTTGAGTGCGAACCCTTTTTCTTCTCCTTTGCCGTTGTAGCAGAGAGCTCTGCTGGATGTGTGAAGTATCAGTTATTCTTCTCCCCTGTCATTGAAGCAGAGAGCTATGCTGTATATGCATTGAAAGTGAAGTATCAGGCATATTTGGTTTGGGGTAGTAACCGCCGTAACAAGCCAGCTACTCCCCTCTTTATGAGTGCAAATCCTTTTTTCCATTACCTCTTGCTGTTGAAGCTTAGAGCGATGTAGAAGTCACAGTAAGCATGTGTATGTTTATTTAGTAAGGGTATTGTGTCAATAGCCATCATTCTGGCGAGTCACCCACTCTTCATTGGTGGCCTCTTGACTTTATGGATCCGCAGTGTTTATCCCACGCCCCTTTGAAGTCTTTCACAGTTCTGGTCTTCACCACTTCCTCCGGAAGGGCATTCCAGGCATCCACCACCCTCTCCGTGAAGAAATACTTCCTGACATTGGTTCTGAATCTTCCTCCCTGGAGCCTCAAATCGTGACCCCTGGTTCTGCTGATTATTTTCCTACGGAAGAGGTTTGTCGTTGTTTTTGGATCATTAAAACCTTTCAAGTATCTGAAAGTCTGTATCATATCACCTCTGCTCCTCCTCTCCTCCAGGGTGTACATATTTAGATTCTTCAATCTCTCCTCGTACGTCATCCTATGAAGATCCTCCACCTTCCTGGTCGCCCTTCTCTGTACCGCTTCCATCTTGTCTTTGTCTTTTTGTAGATACGGTCTCCAGAACTGAACACAGTACTCCAGGTGAGGCCTCACCAAGGACCTGTACAAGGGAATAATCACTTCCCTTTTCTTACTTGATATTCCTCTCTCTATGCAGCCCAGCATTCTTCTGGCTTTTGCTATCGCCTTGTCGCATTGTTTCGCTGTCTTCACATCATTAGACACTATCACCCCAAGGTCCCTCTCCTGCTCCGTGCTCATCAGCCTTTCCCCCCCCATCGAGTACAGTTCATTCGGATTTCCACTCCCCATATGCATGACTTTGCACTTCTTGGCATTGAATCTCAGCTGCCATATCTTCGACCACTCTTCCAGTTTCCTTAGATCCCGTCTCATTCTCTCCACTCCTTCTGGCGTGTCCACTCTGTTGCAGATCTTAGTGTCATCCGCAAAAAGACAAACCTTACCTTCTATCCCGTCTGCAATGTCGCTCACAAAGATATTGAACAGGACCGGTCCCAACACCGATCCTTGCGGCACACCACTTAAAACCGCTCTCTCTTCAGAGAAGGCTCCATTTACCATCACACATTGTTTTCTGTCCGTCAACCAATTTGCAATCCAGGTCACCACATCGGCACTCACTCCCAAGCTTCTCGTTTTATTCACCAGTCTCCTGTGCGGAACCGTATCAAAAGCTTTGCTGAAATCCAAGTAGATGACATCTAGTGCTCTTCCTTGATCCAATTCCTTGGTTACCCAGTCAAAAAAGTCAATCAAATTTGTCTGACAGGATCTTCCCCTGGTGAATCCATGCTGCCTCTGGTCCATCAATTCTCCAGACTGTAGATAGTTGACTATTCTCTCTTTCAGCAGTGACTCCATTACTTTTCCCACCACCGAAGTGAGGCTAACCGGTCTGTAGTTGCCTGCCTCTTCCCTGTTCCCACTCTTGTGAAGCGGGACCACCACCGCTCTTCTCCAATCACTCGGCACCACTCCCGTTTCTAGGGATCTATTGAACAGGTCACACAGCGGACCCGCTTAACTGGGATAAAGGCATCAGCACACACTGTACAAGGCAATTCACTCTAAAATTTACAAACAAGGAGGTTACCATGCAGACAAAGTCATACAGTTCTCAGCAGAAAGCAGAGTCAAAACAGGGAAGAAAAAGTCAGAGGCTGGAATAATTAGGTCGTGACAAAAAAAGGGATAGTTTTGAACCATGCCAAGTACAGCTGAAATTGCATTTTACCTTGACCTAGAGTGAACCAAATATGTGTTCATTTGTTTGAAAAATACAATAAATAAAAAAAAAAAAATACCAGAAATGTTCCTGCTCATTATAAACCCTAACCTCCATCCCTTGTGATTCAGAGTTCAGCATTCCAGGTGGTCAGAAATAGATTCTATTTAACCCAAATCTGAATCACCTCCAGCGCAAACTCTTTCCTGGCAGCAGTGGCTTAAAAAGGTGGCCACTGTTCACATTCACTCCAAGGTCTAAGAATCAATTGGGCAGAGTTCAGAAAATAAAACCATTTTAGGGACTGATACACAATACAAAGCCCACCAACGTAGCTAATAGGACCAAAGCATTGCCCAAATTGGCCTAGAAAATTGTGCCAATGCAGCTGTGCAAGCCAACGTGAAGGGTGGGTGCTCCACCAGACTGTCACAATGGATAACAAAGACTGCTCTTGCAGTCATGCAATCATCTCATTCCCATTTCAGTGAAAGGCCAAAATGTGGCCAAGACAACAATGCTATGCAACGGTTTCTCATTAGTGTTATCAACAACATCATCTACCTGGTGCTATACAGGGGCACAAGAGAAGGATGGCTTACAAGCAGTACTATCACATTATAGCAGGTAACTCTCACGTTTCTTCTGAAGATCATAAGTTAAAAACAACCTATTAGGAGTCTCTCTCTAACATACGTCACCATATTACCTACAAAAGGAGATTTACTTTGAAAGAACTGGCTCCTTCTTCCTGCAAGTTTCTACTGATGTCCGCAAATTTTATCCAAGATTCTTGGAGTGAATAAGAGCTTCCATCATGCTCTTTCATTTATTCAAATACAAGCATCCAATGCTCTTCTCCATCTCGTTTTTATCAAGGAAAAGAGAAATCGCTGAAGAAAGCCTCCACTATCTATGATTATTTACTTTTCTTTTGTAGTACCTGTCTCAGTATCCATTTTTCATTATATCAGACTCAAAAGTCTGGCAGTAATAAAGAGGATAATTTTTAAGACAATCTAGCCAACTAACTAAGGAATTAGGCAGCTAGACTGGGGTTTTGAAAATGTGCTGCTACTGAGCGACTAAATATAGCCTACAAAAAAAGGGGGCAGGGGCATTGTTAAATTATTCTTACCTGATAGTTTTCTTTCCTCGAGTCCTGCCAGACCAGTGTTCACATATGGGATTTCCCTCCTCCACAGCTGACGGAGGGAGATGTGGTCCTTTGCCAATGCCAAGGCATTAGGACCCCCAGAAATCCACCCCCCCCCCCCAAACACCAATTTCTTGAAATCAAATACTAGAGGGCACTGAAGACCACTCTGAGTGAGTCAAGAGATACAATGAGGGAAGAGAATGGAAGGGAAAAAAGCCAGCAAAGGGTGTACTTTGCACCATACCACTGTTCCCCAACACCCCTGTCTTTACTGGGCAGGTTCTGAACTAGTCTAGCCGAACTTAAAGAAAAAAAAAAAGTTATCAGGTAAGAAAAATGTACCCTTCCTGCTAGACCATTCTTCACACATAGGAGTTCTCTAAGCTTCTCCTTGCTTGGGGAGGAAAGTTGACCCCCATTCCAAAGACGGAGTCTGCCTTGGCGTGCACGCCCAGCCTGTACTACCTTGTACAGGAAAGACAAGACGGCTGCCCTACAAATATCATCTGTGAAACTGAAGACACCTCCATACAGGATGCCCCCTGTGCTCTCATAATCTGGCCTCTCAGTGCCACCAGAGCCTGTTCCACACCAAAACCATTGCCTCCCCTTCACAGGAGGCCATCGAACACCACAAACAACTTACCTGTTTTCCTAAAAGGGTTTTATCACCTTTAAGTACTTCAAAAGAAGATGATGCGCATTGAATGGAAAAAGGACTAACTGGTTTTCAGGAAAGAAAGATACCACCTTAGAAACATAGGATTGTACTAATGAAAAAGGTACCGAGTCCAGAGAAAAGACTAAGTGTCTCTACCCAAGAGGGCCTGAAACTCAGATGTGCCTAGCCGAGCAGATCGTAACAAAGACAATGGTCTTCAGGAACAAATCTTTCATGGAGGCCTCCTTTATTGACTCAAAGGGAGGCTTAACCAAGTTGAGATCCCAAAGAGGGAATATAGTTCTGAATGGCAGCCAGAATTGTCTTAGCTCTCTCAAAAACCTCATCATGCCTGAGTGTGTTGTCATCTGGGCACTCCTGATTCAGCCTCTACAGCAGGGCTTCCCAAACCTGTCCTGGCAGTCAGGTTTGCAGGCTATCTACAATGAATATGCATATCTAAAAGCCTGACTGGTTGTGGGGTCCCCAGGAAAGGTTTGGGAAGCCCTGCTCTATAGCTTGAAATTGGTTCTACCTGAACCTTCAGGGAGTTAAGCCCTAGCCCCTTGATCAGGGACCACTGCCCCCCCCCCCCCCCTTTGTCACAAAAAGTCTCAAATATCTGCTAAATTCTGCTATATGCTAAGGATAGCAAAACCCTACATGCTTTCAACAAGGCAGAGATCAAGGCCAGGCAGTATGCTCTCTTATATAAGCATGCCACTTCAAGGAACAAGCCAAAAAAGAGAGAGAATGGAGACCTTGCTCCATTGCTCTTGCAGAGCAGGCCCCACTCCTTGGGAAAGCACAGCAGGTCTGCATACCAAGTCCTTCTCGGCCAGTCTAGGACTACTAGTATGACTACAGACGAATGATTCTCTATTTTTATCGGCTTGCCTATTCGAGGTCTCATGGAAAGACGTACAGTGGGCTGAGCCGCAGTTTCAGGCGTGCAAGTACAACTATATTGCTGGAGCCTAACTCTACCCTGTGGCTAAAGAACAAGCCAGCCTTGGCATTCACTTATGTTATCATCAGATCCGCATCTGGATGACACCATCCATCCACTATCATTTGAAAGACTTCTGGATTCCACTTCCACTCTCTTGAGTCCAGCCTGTAACAACTGAGAAAAACAAATAAAATGCTTGGTGATTTTCCATCCCTGTTACATATACACTGAAAGCAGGAGGCGATTTTCCTTTGCCTATTCACACAACCAAGTTGCCTCTTGCACTAATGTGCGACTGGAATGCATCCCTGCTTGTTTACGTATGCCACTGCCTTGGCATTGTCTGACAAAATTGGGACAGTCTTCCTCTCTACCAATGGGAGGAAGCATTGGAGACCAACCAGACAGCTTATTGGCCACTGTGCCTTTTCTGATTATTAGCCCTGGCAATGCGCCCCCCTCACTTCCCAAAGCTGGCATCCATGGTGCCTAGAGGCCCCTGAGTGGATTATAGTCAACTCTTTTGCAGATTGGCAGACTAGAGCCTGGATTGGCACCTACTTCTTCCTCTCCTCCCCCTCCCATGGAGCAGAGGTTGGTAATCCTGAGAGATGGGCAACCAGCTGAGAACAGGGACTGCTGTAGAGGTCTCATATGCACTCTAGCCCACGTGACCAGGTTCAGCAATGCTGCCATAAGGCCCAGCAGCTGAAAAAAGGTCTCCTGCCACTGGGCGATTCCTGGGCTCAAAGGGCCAACACACCATCTATCAACTTGGATATCCTATTAGGAGAAAACGTAATTTGATCTTCCCTTCTATCAAAGTAAACCCCTAAAAATTCCAGGTTCTGAGAGGGTTTCAGACTGCTTTTTTGCATAGTTTATTACCAAGCCCAACTGCTGCAAGAGATGAATAATCGCCTCCAAGGCCCTGCGGCTTTCCTGCGCTGATTTAGCTCTTATGAGCCAATCATCTAAGTAAAGATGCACCATAATTATCTGTTTGCATAAGACCACTGCCACCAGCACAACCTTGGTAAAGGTCCTGGGGATTATCATAAGGCTGCAGGGTTATCGCCTGGAATTGAACTTGCTCGCCACAGAACCTTAGGAGATTCTGTTGGGACATCCGAATGAAAATAAGAAAGCACTCTTCCACTAAAATCAAGGGAAACTAAGCACTCCCCTATTCTTACCAATGACATGACCAAACACAATTTCTCCATCTGAAAATGGGACACATGCAGGCACTTGTTGACCTCCTTCAGATCCAATCCTAGGTGGAAAAAGCCATCTTTTATTGGAACCACAAAATATATGGAGTAAGTGCCTTCTCCTCTAAGGGGGCACTGGCAAAAAGCCTGCAGATTTATTTAGAAGACTTGTAATGCGCCCATGTCCAAAGTTCAAGTCCAGGAATAAGATGTCGCAACTTTGCCAGTGTTCCTTTTACTGCCTCTCGAGTGGAGACATTCTAAAGGTCTTTTTGGTTTCCCTGTGGACAAGTCTTGCGCACCCAGGGCCATATCCCTGTTGCATAATGTCCATGACCCACTAGTTCTTCGTAATTTGGGTCCATTCCACATAGGCACCTACCAGTACAGAAACCCGCTATGTATCGTCAGGCTGAGCAACTGGGCCCTTGCTACTGCAGAAGGCTCTGTCTTAGCTCCTCCTAAAAGGGGATGAATGACTCACTGTCCTATATCTGTGCCAGTTCCAGGGTTGCTGTAACCTAACCCACTCTCAAGGAGTCTCTGGGATTCTGACTTCCCCAAATTTTTTACTAGTTTTTCCAGTTCTTCTCAGAAAAGCAGATTCCCCTTAAAGGACAACTTACAAAGGCATGACTTTGATGGAGAGTCTGCCACCCAAGTGCACAACCATAAGAGTGTCCCAAGCTGTTACCCCAGAGCCCAAGATGTCATTCTAACCATATCATACATATCACCTGCTAAGAATGCTATTTCGGACTCTAGGCGGGCTCTCTGTAATTTGCAGGAGCTGCTGGATCCAGCACAAGGCTGCCCAGCAAAGCAACGTTCACAAACGGAGGCTTACAGAGACATGGCTACAGTAGCAAAGGCCGCCTTCAAGGTACAATCAATCTTCCTGTCCTGGGGTCCTTTAGGGCCAGCCCCCTTTCTACCAGGACCGTGGTTGTGTGCGTCAATGCCGAAACGAAAGCATCAACTCACGGGACCTGAAGGAGGTTATTTCTCTCTCTTCCAGGTGCAAAGGGTAGAGTCTATTTAACATTCTAGCCTCCTTAAGCCCTGCTTGGGGGCTGTCCCACGCTGAGGACTATGTGCCTCAGGGCACTATGCAAAGGAAAGGCTTTGACGGTCTTCTCAGCCCTTGGAGAATCAGGTCTCCTTCTGTGAGATCCTTAAGGGTAGCATCTGCTATTCCTAGGGCTGATACAACACTGGAGATTAGGACTGACAGCAACTCTTTAGAGGAGTACCAGACCTCTCTTCTAAGGAAAACTCCTCTTCTTCCAGCGACTACTGGGGAGATCTCGGCCCGACTTCTCCGCTGACTAGGATGTCTCCCCTGGAGATCTGTGCCTCTAAACGGGTGCCTGGGGGGAAGGAAAGGGGATGCCCTGAGCATTCCCTTGGGCATTCAGGTGCTGCCCCTTTAGGGTGGTAGTTACTCCCTTGGGATCCAGGTGGCGTGGGTTCATCAAGTTTCCGCTTAGCAATAAATGTGATCACCACAAATTTTGGGGAGAAGGTCCCCTGCCAGGACCCCAGTCGCTTGTGCTGCCTCCCCCCAAGAAGGAAGATTTCTTCTAACAGGCAATCCTGGGCCTGGGCCTGGCCTGGCCTGGCCTGGGCTGGGCTACCCCCCCCCCCCCATCCCCCATACTGCCATGTCTGGAGGAAGGGTAAAGAAAGCAGATCCCCCTGGGAGAAGAGGTCTTCTCTCCACCCCAATGTGCTGTCCTTGTTCAATTTTTTAATCCAACGTCACCTGCTCCCCCTGAGACCTTCACTAGGACTTCCCTCACACGCAGGGCAAAAGAAGTCATCAATACTCAGGACCTATTTAGTCTCATAAGCAAAACATCTTCTGCCCCGTGCATCATCAAGAGCCAGAAACTGACCGCACAGTAGAGCTCCACCCCCAAAACCTGGGGTACTTAGGAAACTTCCTGCCGCAGTGGTTTTTTTTAATCTTAGCTGTGCCATGAGCAATACAAAGGGAGAGGGATGGGAGAACTACAGCCCTGCAGCAAAAATAAAGAAATCTTTTTCTTTTGGAAAGGGCCTCGAAATCTGGTTCCTTTCTGGTACTCCCAGAGGATTCAACCAGGTAATCCCTAGGAGAAATGTCAAGTTGTGGAATGAACCGCTTGTGGCACTGAGAGAAGAGAAAGATCTGTCGCATTTAGGAAGGCTGTAAAAACATGGTTAATGAGAGGAGGTTATTAAAATCTATATTTGTATTGGGTGATGCAACAGTGGTTTATAGTATGCTATGGCAAGTGTGTTTTAATTTTGGTTTTGTGATGATTTTATGTGATATTTTTATTTGAATTTTATGAAATTATAATATACTGTATGTTATTGTATTAATGTATGTGTTACTCTCTCAGAGCGATATACAAAAATTATTTTAAATCTGGAAAGGGTGAATCATAAGTATTCTTAAATAAATAAATAAATGCTTCCACTGGGGAAAATCAACCCCAGAAAGAGCTATTGAGCCCTGGTTCTCCTGGGTCAACCAGGCCAGGGCCGAATGTAGGCTCTGGGAGCTAATATCCTCACATGTCCACAGTTGCCAGAGATAAAGACTACTGAACTGGCCCAGAGTGAGGTCATGAAAGAGATGTATTCTCTGTGTTCATCAGCTGTGGAGGAGGGAAATCCCATATATGAAAACAAGGAAAGACATCTGAAAATTACACACACACACACACGAGATACCCTGCACCTGTCAAAGCAAAATCCATGTCCTTTGGTATTAGCAAGGACCACATAACCAAATTCATGAGACAGACCCAAGAATTAGCTGAAGGACATGATAAAAGAATAACTCATGAATGACAGAGCTAAATGAATTTGCAGAACACACCCAACCAGGTCATCTACGTCACTCCTTTAAGTGTGCTGCTAAACTTGCAATCTCATGTTTGTGGTTTATCTGAGACCAGCTCTTCTGGCCCTGGGCCTACTCTTATTAATCTACAACACAAATTTACTGCAAGATAAGACTGACAAAGCAGTTCAGTTTTCAGCAGTTCAGTTATCAGTTTCTGTGCTGGTATAAAAAACACAGTATATGTCTAAGAGCTGTAGACCCTTTTCTACCCAAAACCATCTTCCTAGTAAACAAAAATTTAATCTGAATGCTGCGAGGCTGCAAGAGAACTAAAATGTCTCCACTTACTGCATGGAGAATGCCATTCACCAACAAGTTAATATGCTTAAAAAGATTCCAGCTTATTTAAAGCAGTGCTGTTAATTCAATTCATTTCAGGTACCACAACAAATGTAAAAAATATCTGAAGAGCAATACAATTGTATCCTGCAGTCAGGTAAAGCTCAAGACAGTGAGAAAGAATGCATACATAGAGCATAAATATTTCACTTTAGACTCAAATTTCCTTTCCCCATTGGGAAACCACTAAGCCAGGAGGTTCCCAAACCTGTCCTAGAGGACCCCCACAGCCAGACAGATTTTCAGGATATCCACAATGAATATGTATATGAACTCAAACATATTCACTGCGGATATACTGAAAACCTGACTGGCTGGGAGTCCTCCAGGACAGGTTTGGGAACTACTGCACTAAGCAATAAGCATTAATAGTGATATCTTTCATCCTCACAAAAGAAGCAGCTGAGAGTTCATCCTCTGACTTCTTAGTTCTGTTTGCATAAACACCACAGATGAACCATTACAACTCCAGGATTCAAAGCCATGCATTTCATGCACTTCCTAGTGGCAGGTTCACCATGTAGACTTGGAATGGCAGACATCCAAAAGCACTACATGTGCATGACAAGAAATTCAACTAGGAGCTCTCCACAGAGTGCAATCAGCTGCCATTTAGCATCCATAAGTACTATGCCTCCCCCATTCTCTTGGGATCGATCTACGTGGCAAAAAAAAGTGTCCAGATTTGCATGAACGCTCATATTTTGAATTAAAACAAAAAGAAAATCACTTTGATGAGGCTTCATAGCATTTATTATGCTCCCTGAATTAATGCATTTATTCACTGCCTTTTGAGAGCTTTTCACAAAAGCACAATAAATGCTGTGTGCTCCACATCTCATACATGCAAACACCTAGGGGCAAAAGTCTGTACAAACAGCAACATTTACTTTTCACATCATTATTTTTGTAATTCTTAATGGAGATTCACTGGAAGCTGCTACATCGACACAACTGCAAGTCAAGTCCAGAGCGCACACAATGACAATGTTAAATATCTCGCTAACACAGCAGTTATTAGAGAACTGGCTTACAGGATTGAAAAACAAACTGAGCTAGGTCGTTGTATAACCTGAAAAGGCAACAATAGATGGGACTGATTTTTCCCAGGGTTTTTCCCACACAGGCACGGAACAGGAAAACCCGTAAATTTGTTGCACTGTATGAACTTTCAAAATGCTGCCCAGTCCATGGTTCTTTTTTATGTTCTAATATACCAGTATTTAAAATATCTACACACTGCAAGGCTCACCGGCCACATAGAGAGCATGCGAAACCATGACCCTTCAAGTTACACATTAAGGAGCCTATGCACTGAGAGGTTAACATTGAAAGGCTTTGCCCAGCTAGTTAACTTACTCATACAAAACGTGATGTTTCAATAGTCATCCCCGCCAACCACACAAAATGTATGCAGACAAAAAGGGAACAGATGGAGGTGTTCTGGGGGCAGAGCTAAATTTTAGCTGGTGAGCACCCTTCGGCTAATGCTATGCACACGAGTCTGATAGGAAACAGCAGCTGTCCTAACATTATCCAGGTTATCCGGGTAAATCATGTGCGAACTTTTCACAGACAGTCAGCAGGACTTAGTCAGATGTGTCTGCCAATGAATATACACGCAGAACGTTCCACGAACAACTTTACCAAGATAAAAAAAACTGTCCACGTGCCAGCTCTCTGAATGTTGAACTCTAGTTTTTATCAGATAGACAGAAAATAGAAAAAACGCTTTCATGCACGTGATCCTAAATCTGCCACAGTGTTTGTTATTCTGGAGAGATAAATGATAAGGGTGATGGAGCAAGAATCCTATTCTTATTCCAAGATATTGAAACTTAAGCCGCTTACAACTTTATGAACAGGAAATGTTGCAAGAAAGTCTGTAGGAAAGATCAGGAAGGAATTTTAAAAAGGAGCATCAAGCAAGTGAGTGGGCTGGATGGGAATGAAGACTCAAAGCAGAGTCCCAGAATGGGCTTCCAATGAGCCGGAAGCTTGAAGCAGCAGCAGAAAAAAAAAAAGAGAATTTTTCGATCTTGCACTTAAAAGATTAAAAAAAAAAAAAAGAAGATTGTCAGATGGTTGGAGACTTTCTTTAATTACAAGAGGAAAGGGAGAATATATTGTAATATCTGCAACTTCGTTCATCCTCCTACAGAAGATCAGTCCCAATACAAAGCAGACAAATAGGCCAATGGAAGCTACTCTGTCCCCTCAGCTGGAAGAGGGGCTCGCTCTCTCTCACGTGCTTACCTCTGCTCAGTCTTCAGAGAGATAAAGATGCTAGAAGTTTTGCATCACTGGGCCGGGCTCTCTCACATGCTTACCTCTGCTCAGTCTTCAGAGAGATAAAGATGCTAGAAGTTTTGCATCACTGGGCCGGGCTCTCTCACGTGCTTACCTCTGCTCAGTCTTCAGAGAGATAAAGATGCTAGAAGTTTTGCATCACTGGGCCGGGCTCTCTCACGTGCTTACCTCTGCTCACTCTTCAGAGAGATAAAGATGCTAGAAGTTTTGCATCACTGGGCCGGGCTCTCTCACGTGCTTACCTCTGCTCAGTCTTCAGAGAGATAAAGATGCTAGAAGTTTTGCATCACTGGGCTGGGCTCTCTCATGTGCTTACCTCTGCTCAGTCTTCAGAGAGATAAAGATGCTAGAAGTTTTGCATCACTGGGCTGGGCTCTCTCACGTGCTTACCTCTGCTCAGTCTTCAGAGAGAGATAAAGATGCTAGAAGTTTTGCATCACTGGGCCGGGCTCTCTCATGTGCTTACCTCTGCTCAGTCTTCAGAGAGATAAAGATGCTAGAAGTTTTGCATCACTGGGCTGGGCTCTCTCATGTGCTTACCTCTGCTCAGTCTTCAGAGAGATAAAGATGCTAGAAGTTTTGCATCACTGGGCCGGGCTCTCTCTCACGTGCTTACCTCTGCTCAGTCTTCAGAGAGATAAAGATGCTAGAAGTTTTGCATCACTGGGCCGGGCTCTCTCATGTGCTTACCTCTGCTCAGTCTTCAGAGAGATAAAGATGCTAGAAGTTTTGCATCACTGGGCCGGGCTCTCTCATGTGCTTACCTCTGCTCAGTCTTCAGAGAGATAAAGATGCTAGAAGTTTTGCATCACTGGGATGGGCTCTCTCACGTGCTTACCTCTGCTCAGTCTTCAGAGAGATAAAGATGCTAGAAGTTTTGCATCACTGGGCCGGGCTCTCTCACGTGCTTACCTCTGCTCACTCTTCAGAGAGATAAAGATGCTAGAAGTTTTGCATCACTGGGCCGGGCTCTCTCACGTGCTTACCTCTGCTCACTCTTCAGAGAGATAAAGATGCTAGAAGTTTTGCATCACTGGGCCGGGCTCTCTCACGTGCTTACCTCTGCTCAGCCTTCAGAGAGATAAAGATGCTAGAAGTTTTGCATCACTGGGCCGGGCTCTCTCACGTGCTTACCTCTGCTCAGTCTTCAGAGAGATAAAGATGCTAGAAGTTTTGCATCACTGGGCCGGGCTCTCTCATGTGCTTACCTCTGCTCAGTCTTCAGAGAGAGAAATGCTAGAAGTTTTGCATCACTGGGCCGGGCTCTCTCACGTGCTTACCTCTGCTCAGCCTTCAGAGAGATAAAGATGCTAGAAGTTTTGCATCACTGGGCCGGGCTCTCTCACGTGCTTACCTCTGCTCAGTCTTCAGAGAGAGATAAAGATGCTAGAAGTTTTGCATCACTGGGCCGGGCTCTCTCACGTGCTTACCTCTGCTCACTCTTCAGAGAGATAAAGATGCTAGAAGTTTTGCATCACTGGGCCGGGCTCTCTCATGTGCTTACCTCTGCTCACTCTTCAGAGAGATAAAGATGCTAGAAGTTTTGCATCACTGGGCCGGGCTCTCTCATGTGCTTACCTCTGCTCAGTCTTCAGAGAGAGATAAAGATGCTAGAAGTTTTGCATCACTGGGCTGGGCTCTCTCACGTGCTTACCTCTGCTCAGTCTTCAGAGAGATAAATGCTAGAAGTTTTGCATCAATGGGCCAACCCCTAAACTGCTCCAATCTTGCTGTCTCGGACACTCATGCTCTCAGTCTATTCTTACATACAAGGCTAACTAACCAGTCTTGCAGGCTATTAATAAAAAGGTATTTTAATTAGACTGATTTTAATTAAAAAGGCAGTACAGTAAGAAATAAAAGTAGTATTTCTAGTTCTACTGAAGTTCCCTTGAGAAAAGTAACTTGGCTCGGGGAAAAAGTCATTTTAACATTTCTACCTCCAAATCCTGCCCTAAACAGGTAAATTTATGCCTTGGCTTCCTAAGCTTAAGCCAATCCGTTAGGGTGGTTTTGTGAGCTTAAAAAAAAAAAAAGTGACATTAGGTTAATCTGAACACTGAGTATTTCAAGCTTGGTTACTTTCACCATTTCTGTTCATATTAAGGACTGAACTATTAGCGGTCAAGCAGAAGAAATAAAATTGGGCAACAAATCTTTAGAATTATTATGTCTGCAGATATTTTGTTTACTGGAAATGCTTCAGAATCTCTCACACATTTTGAATCATTTGTCTACTTTAGCAAAAACATCTGTGGTCTTAAAAATAAACTTTTGAAAGTCAGAGTTTAAAAATCCTGGAGGGAAAATTCCTTTTACATGGGGCTTCAGCAAATTTAAAGTGCTTGGGACCGCCGATACCCAGATCTTTCTATACTTTACAAATTAAATATTCAAATCATCAGAGAACTATGCTGGAACTTCTGCTCTCTGTTTATGCATTGCGCCCACTTTAAAATGATCTCGCGCCCTAAAATTAGTATACATCATACAAATGCTAAAATAGATTACCAGAAAAAAAAAAAATCCACGTTGACCAAATTCCTTTAAAATCCAAACAGTTATCCTAAAGCGAGACAGAGTACAGACTAGGTGGACAAGATGTGCCAGACTTTAGAGCTTTTATTACAGCGCATTAACTAAAATGTCTTTGTGAGCCCAGCATCCACGGAGGAATGGCCTAGTGGTTACAGCAGCAGGAAACCAGAGCTCAAATCCCACTCCGACACCAACACTCCTCGTGACCTTGGGGAAAATCACTTAAACCTCCACTGCCTCAGGACAGATTTAGGGCCGAATTTTAAGACCTACGCCCGATTTTATAACATGCGCGCACAACGGCGCGCATGTTATAACATCCGGGGTTGGCGCATGCAAGGGGGTGCATGTTGAACCCTAGGGGAGCCCCAATGGCTTTCCCTGTTCCCTCCGAGGCCGCTCCAAAATCGGAGCGGCCTCGGAGGGAACTTTCCTTCCGCCCCCCCGCCTTCCCCTATCTAACCCGCCCCCAGCCCTACCTAAACCCCCCCTAACCTTTATTATTTACGTTGCGCCTGCCTCAGGGCAGGCGTAGGCTGCACGTGGGCCTTCGGAGGACTCTGGCCACGCCCCCACCCAACCCCTTTTTTTCAAGCCCCAGGGCAAAATAGGCTCGGCGCGCGCAGGAGGGGTTTAAAAGGGTTACGCACATAACCCTTTAAAAATCCACCCCTTAGTGTGCAAGTCCTCTGAGGGAGGGACCTTTTTACTGTGCCCGAATTGTAACCTGCCTTGAACATGAGTTTGACAAGGCAAAAGTACCCTGCAAATACCAATGGGAAGATTCATCCCCTAGGGTTCACTCCGAGAAGTCTGACTAAATTGTTAGTGGACCTGTCCTCCAGAAACATGGCCAAACCTTTTTAAACCCACCAATTCTATTAGCTGTGACCACAACCTTGCAAAAACAAAATTTCACAGCTTACTGGGAAATTCACTGGAAAAAAAACAAACAAACACTTTTCTTAAATTTGTTTTAAAATCTTCTACCAGTTAATACTAGGACTAGAGTATACTCTGAAACTATTTCAAAGGATAAATAACTGTTCTCTATTAAACTTGTTCCACGCCACTCTTTTCTTTTTTTGCCAAGACATTTACTCCCAACCACTCAATCCAAAATGGGGCTAGAATCTGGGGCCAGGAGCCTTCGTTCACAATTAATAGCGGATTTTTTTCCCCCTATTTTATAGTTCTTCCTGCCTCATCTAGCCCAGACATTGCAGCATCAGTCCTCAGCGAGGGGCCAAGAACCAGGGCTTTTTCTGGAACCCTACAATCATGGGCCCTAAATCCAGCCGCTAGGCGGCGCTGTTGCACAATGATTGGAAATCCCACTTCCTAGGAGTTGTAATGGCTGCCTCTGCAGCATCTCCAGCCAGCTCAGGAAGGAAGACCCAAGGAGGGAATCAAACCCAGGTCCTCCACACAGTATTGTACAGCACTGCCACCAAGCAAAAAGGCCAGCCCCTCAGATTTTAATAACTTCTATCTAAGCCACTCCAAGCTGAACCCGAACCTTTTTAGCCTTTCTTCTTAAGGAAGCCATGCCATACAAATTATTATTTGTGTTACCCTTCTCTGTAGCAATTCTAGTTCCACTATATCTTTTTTTTTTAAGATAAGCTAACCGGAACTGCAAACAATACTTAAGATATGGTCTCACCAAAGATCCATACTCTCAATTTTATTTTCTATCCTCTCTAAATAATTCCTACCATTCTATTTGCTTTTTTAAACACGGATATACACTGAACTGAGGATCTCAAGGTACTGTCCACAAAGACTCCAAGATCCTTTCCTTGGATGGTGACTCTTAATACACAACCAAACACTGTGTACTATAGCTAGGATTATTTTCCCCAATGTGTACCTCTTTACACTTGCCCACATTAAAATTTCATCTGCCATTAGATGCACAGTTCACCAATCTCGCAAGATCCTTCTGCGGTTCCTTACGGTCAGCTTGTGTTCTCACTACTTTGAATATTTTTATATTACCTGCAAGTCTGATAATCTTCCCCACTGATCCCTTTTCCAGATCATCAAGATGTAAGTTAAACCTTGGTGCCAGTACAAATATCTGGGGCACTCCTCTATTCACTTCTGTCCATTGAGAAACTAGTACAATTATTAGTTTAGTGTCACAGAACTAGTACTTGGTTGTAATTTCTGTTATTGCGTTAAAATATTAAACCAATTACAATGTGCGACAGTAAAATAATAATTACACCAGTTGTAATGGAGAGAGGCAAAGAGGAGTGGATGACTGGAATGATCCTATAATTAGAAAATCACATATGGCATTACTGAAATTGTACATAACCAGTCAAGTCCTCTTCTAACTATTTCCCACAGCAGGCTCATTTATAACACAAAAGCAAACATACAGAACACTGTTTTTTTTCCACTACTGTAAAAAGTAAAATTAAGTTCTGTGGAAGTTTCCCTTTGGGTCCTTCCAGACCATACCAAATCTAGGAAAGGGAAAATGTGCATCAGAATCAGCACCAAACTCCTTCCCTTCCCTTCGACTTCTTTACAGATAGATACTATCATGGCTGGAGAGGAACAATAAAGGGCAACAGGGTCAAGATAAGAACTATATTTCTCTTAGTAAGTCTGCTGGTGTGTCACTCCTTTAGTTAAGGTGTAAAGTCTTTTTGTTCAGGCCAGAAAATTGCAAACTGAAATCATAAGACCCACAGTAGGGAAAGGGAAAAAAAAAAAAAAGTTATAGCACTGTTACACTCTAGTTTGAGAAATCCTGGTATTTGACGACAGTGATGGGATCCCAAATGTGATCCTGGGCAGCGTGCAGAAACTGTGAAGATAGTAATACACTATTTCTTGAGCAAGAGGGCACTGACCCCCATTGTTACAAGGGGCAGAAAAGACACAATAATGGTCAAGTAAGGAGGAGCGATGCTCGCTCTCTCTCTCTTCAGTGGTGAAAACCTTAATTTAAACCAGAAAGTGGCAGGTTCAAATCTCTAGATCCATTGGAAGAATATGATGTACCACTATAGTACGTAATCCTTGTAGATTTCCAGCTATATCTTCTGTTTAAATGTGCTGCAGGAGATATGTAAGCTTCATTCCTCTGCTTCTCTGGTTGCTAAAGTTGATGAAGGCTGTCACAATTGTTTACATTCGAGGGGCGAGGGTTAACTTACCTTTTTATTTACTCTGTTCTAAAAGATTCCCCTGATCATGGGTTGCTGCATTTGCTTTCTATGAAACTATCAATTTAAAAATGTAAAACATGTAAATTCCTTGTGGCAGAGTTAAATCTAAAGCAAGAGTGCCCACAAGTTAGAATACAATAATAAATTATTAGGAGAGTGTTAAAAAAAAAACAAAAAACAGTAGATGGAGAAGAAAGAAACTCAGTGATGAACCTTCCTCCAACCAGAAGTTTTCATCTCATAAGCAAAATTAGCATACATCCATTGTTCATCACATTCCACACATATGGCAGTATGCAGATATCTGTTATCAATGGATGCATCAGCAAATGTTGGCAGATGTGTCAAAATAATTATTGTATATTAACTGTGTGTATATATAGATAGATAGACACAGTTAACACCTAATTATTTTACACATATAGAGTGGACAGTCATAAATGCATGATAATGTATTATATAAGTGGTAAACCATAAGTATGTTCTGATGAAATAAACCCTTACAAATTGAGTGGTGTTTACCTAAAGCTCCATGTAGTGCTGATGATACGAGCAGTAGGGAAGTGCTGTGTCATTTACCTAAGACCTGTTTACACTGAGCGCACATCAGCCAAAAAAAGAAAAGAGCAAAGAGACAGCTCAATGTACACGCGTCCCCCAGCAGACCTGGAAACCCTTTCACAGCCTGTTGTCGCAGATACTTTTTTTTAGAATTACGTTTTCGTCTAACTTCTGATTTAAAAGCCAGCAAACTGGGGGCAAAAGTCATCAGGGCTTGTCTTCAACCTGCTCTCTGCTGCCAGCACGGCCAGAAAGGAACGGCAAAAAGTCCAGGCGATAGCAAGCGGCGCAGAGCAGGGAAGGGAAGGGACTCTCCACAGCCCCCGTGGTATTGAAACAAGGATTTTCCGAGTAAAACAGAAAAAGATTCCCTGCTCACCCTGTCAGCATCGCAAAGCCACGGTGCCACCGTCTGAGGCAGCAGCCGGGTGCTGGCAGGAGGGGAGAGCCAGCCGAGGGGGGGGGGGGCACTTCAGATCCGAAGCTCGGCGCAGTCACCCCGAAAGCCGGCACCTACCTGAAAATCGGCCAGAATCATTTCCCGATCCATGTTGGACGCCATTGCGCTTGTCCCTGCCGGGTTCGGATCCGTGCACCCGGAGGCTGCTGCGGCGGCTGCTGCTGCTGCTGAGAGAGAGAGAGAGGGGGGGGGGATAAAAGAGGAGGCAGCGGCCAAGGGCTCATCCACCGCGGTGGCGGCGGGAAAGGGGAGGGGACGCGAGGCAGCCTCCGACGCACTCGGCCCTTCCTCTCCGCAGCTGGCCGCCGTCGCACACTTTCTCTGTCACCGGGGTCGTAAAGTGCTGCTTTGCGGCCGCCGCACCACGTGACGGCCTCCTGTCAGACTGCCGGCGAGGCCGCGCGGAGCGGGCGCCCGCTCTGGGCTTCCCTTTAGCCCGGCGGCCTTCTTTCCAGCCCTGTCGGCGCCTAAAACCTGGGAGTGGGCTCCGAGCGATCCGGCGGGAGATATTGGGGGAGGGGGGCAGTGCCGGGGCTTGGTTTGTGTCAGGCGAACGCCTAGGATTTCGTCGCCGCAGGAGGCTTTAGAGCCAGGCGTTTAGATGCGGGGGGGGGATACCGCAGAGGTCACCTGTGTTAGTCCCTTTTGCGTTTGAGCTGGCAGACGAGCGTTGGTTTGCTCCTCTGTTGGGGGATCCTTTTTTTAGTTTTGTCCAGGTTCCCTTTCTCTCGGTGGCTGCGAAGGCCGTAAATAGGGGCTTAGGAGGGACGAGTGAAAGGAGAGTTTGCTGCTTTAGGCAGCTGCACAAAAGTGCGAACAATTCCAGCGCTGACGGTGAACGTCGAGATATCAAGTTTATTTCTCACAGTCAGCGTGCACGGAGGGGACTTTCCAAGAAGGACCCACCCGCATGAACAGCGAAAAACTATTGGCAACTGTTATTCAAGAAGAAAACATGTTTGTCATGAATACAGTGGAATACTCCACCGAGAGTAACGAGCTCGTTTCATAGAAGGAGCGCTGGATTTTTACTTCCTACCATCTGCTCTTTTATTCAGTTTGAATAGCATTACTGAAGCTGTGTCTGTATTGGATACATAGTGACAAAGTAGGTGATACTAAATAAGAACCAATTAGCCTGCCCAGTCCTTATACTGCTAAAGATATAGGTATATCCCAATTGCCAGCCCTACAAGCTTGATATCTTTATCCAAGTAAGTTGATTGTTTTTCCTCTTTGGTCCTCTAAAATTCTGGGTAGACCAGTGAACAAGTTCCAATATTTAAAACAATATTGAGGCCTTTCCACTTCTGTCTTTTTCCCAACCTCACAACCCTTTTGTTGCCATTATCCTCTATATTTAGCCTAAGCAGGATTAAATTCCATTAACGTGCTGGCCTCACCACCTCCAAGTATCCACTATCCTCTTATATATGGTACTTGTCATTTTCCTCAGAATGGAAGACTGTTCATGTAGAGTTGTACCCTTGCATAATTCTTACTAGAGTAAGTCCCATTCATATATCAACTCAGTGAATACTCAAACTGCTCACTGTACCAAAACCAAAATTACATTGAAATTACACTCCAATTGCCCTAGCGCAGTGATTCCCAAATCCAGTCCTTGTGTACCCCTACTAGACCTGGGTTTCAGAGTAACCAAAATATGCAAATTAGCATGATTCACAGACCAAATGCATGTGCCTATGTTTCATTAGTATGTTAAGTAATTCCTAAAAACCAAACCTTTTGAGGGTAGACTGTGACTGGAGATGAAAACCTCTGACTTAGGAGAATATATATAAATTAATAGCTTCTGGGCCGGTACCCATTCTATATTTGACTGCTTTCCAAGTGAGCTCACCTACTTTTTCTTTCCAGTTTAAATCCTGGGTGAATTTCATGTAGTTGGCAGTATAATAGTAGCTACGGCACTGAGTTCCTGGGTAAATTCCACCACTCACCACATGACCATGACTTAAGTCACTTAGGGCTAGCTATATGAAAGTGTAGTAATTTTGGTATGTTACACTAGGTGACTTTCCAAAATTATAGTGCAAAAAATTACCAATATTGTGCTATATATAAAGCTACTAATATGCAAAAATAGTGAGGTATCATAGTTGCTATATGATAACTCTTGAATAGATATATGCTATATGATAACTCTTGAATAGATATATGATAACTCTTGAATAGATATATGCTATATGATAACTCTTGAATAGAAAACTATGTCCCACCCACACCTCTTAATGCTAGCCAAAGCCAAGATACCTTTTCGCAACAAATAAAAGACCTGGGAGTCATCCTAGACAGTGGATTCAGCCTCAACAAATTCGTTAATAACACTACAAAAGAATGTTTCTTTAAACTACAAACCTTAAAGAAACTAAAACCACTCCTCTTATACAGAGACTTCCGCATGGTACTACAGGCCATCATACTCCCAAAACTGGACTACTGCAACTCCCTCCTTCTAGGCCTACCAGCATGCACCACAAAACCACTTCAGATGGTCCTTAATGCCTCAGCAAGAATCCTCTCAAATGCCAAAAAAAGAGATCATATTACCCCAATCCTTCTTCATCTCCACTGGCTCCCGATTAAATTCAGGATCCAATTCAAATCCTTAATGATGATACATAAAGCTTTGCACAACATCGCACCGCTCAAGTTAACATTCCAAATTCAACTACACACATCTACAAAACCCACCAGAAGCGCTTATCAAAACAGACTAACCACCCAACCGGCTAAATCCTCGCTGAGGAAACGCGCTCTATCCACAGCGGGCCCTTCACTCTGGAACTCGCTTCCTCCTGACCTTCGCCTTGAACCATGCCACGCTACATTCAAAAAGAAACTTAAGACTTGGTTATTCAAACAAGCATTCCCATAGAACCAAGAGCAGGAAGAAAATCAGTCACATATTTTCCGATCACCCCAGCATATTTCACATAACCTTGTTATTTAACCATGTTATTTTCTCATTAACCCTCATGTTATTTTACCAACCGCTATTGTATTTTATTTATTGTCATTTTTTATTGCCATTTTTCATTGATATTTATTGTTGTTTATTTATTAATTATTTATTAATTGTTATTGCATTTATTTTCATTTATTAATTGTTATTTATTAATTGTTAGCATTGTTATATATATATATTTTTTATTCTGTTTCTTGGATTAACTATGTTCATTGTAAACCGCTAACTTGAAGCGATAGTTACTGTTCATTGTAAACCGGGGTGATATGTATATTATACAGGAACCTCCGGTATATAAATCCTTAAATAAATAAATAAATAAAATAGAAAAAAATAAACTCTCTAGTATTTTCACCAAGAGAAACCAACAAAATACTGTGGTAAACTTCCTTCCTGCCTACCAAGAAAAGTATAAAAGCCAGGCCTTGACATCCACTCACTGTCAGTACTATGAGAAGGATATAGAATGCTACATGGAGGATATATTTGTGCTTAGAGTGAGACAGAGAAACTACTGATTATGAATGTCTATTTATTCCTTTACTGTTTCCCTATTTTTGGCTTGTATTTGTTTGCCTAAGTGCATGAGCGATTTTGTTGATTTGTCTGTCTGGATGGTTTTTTTGTGTGTGTTTGGGGAGCTAAGGTGACGTGGGGGGGTGATGTGAGGATGAAGCATGAAAAGGGCTGACAATTAGGACAAGAGAGTAAATGGCAAGTATTAGGATGGAGGAGGAGGAACAAGAGAGACGAGATCAAGGGAGAAGAAGATGGAAGAGAGCAGGAGAGAAGAGGAGGTATGGTGGGGAAGGAAGAGGCAGCAGAAAGAGAGAAAGCCCCCTTAGCAATAGATGTGAAAGTGGCATCATGCAGGTCAGGGACATCCCAACTCAGACCTTGGATCCAGGAGATCAAATTCAGGACCAAAGAGATTTAACCCTCCTGCTTCATTGTATCATTTTTTTATTTTATCACATCAGTTTACATTTAGATACTATAGGTATTTCCTATCCCCTGAAGCAATGGGGGGGGGGGGGAGGGGGTTAAAGTGACTTGCCCATGGTCACAAGGAGCAACAGCAGGACTTGAACCCTGGTCTTCTGGTTCATAACCCACTGCTCTAACCACTAGGCTGCTACTCCTCCACTCCTGTTATTATGTTTATCTGTAAACAGATATGATGTCTCCAACGAATGTCAGTCTAGAAAAACTTTAAATAAATAAATAATACAGAAATCTCTGTACAGTGCCCCATTCCCATAACTTCATTATGGTTTTTGTGTGTCCTGCTTATCTATGGACTTTCGTGAACATCCCCTGATGAAGCTAGTTTAAAGCCCTCCTCACTAGGCTAACAAGACTATGAGCAAAGATACTCTTTCTACCGACAGATATATCTTATCTTTTCTCAGCAGACTTCCATTTAATACACACTGTGATCAAGAAAGGTCTTGCCATCAAAGCCATCCATGCAGCCATCTCCTGGATGAGTCTGTCCTTACCTTTATCTCTGACTGGAAGGATAGATAAAAGTAGTACCTGGGCCCCTGCTTCTTTCACCTGTGCTCCCAGTGCCACGTGGTCCTTTCTGATCCGCTCAGGGTCAGAACTTGTGGTATCATGTGTTCCTAAATGAATGAGCAGCATAGGAGAATAGTCAGAGGGCCTGCCAAGTTTTGGCAACCTTTCTGTTAAGTCATGGATTCAGCACACCTCTCTGATCAGCATAGCTGGTGTGCAAATGGGTTCCTTTGTCCCACATAAAAGGCAGTCACAACCGCAATAATCCTTCCCCTTGTTGTGGCCTCTGAAGTGCTTTGATTCCCCTCTTCTGTGTGTTGCATGCCTTCCTTCTCCAGTGATTCCAAGACTTCATATCAGTTTTGTAAGTGTATTGAAGAGGGCTTTAGGGTGGTGTGCTCTCTGCTACTAGAAGGGTCTAACATCCACTTTTCATGTAAAAGGGATATAATGTCTTCCTTCTCTGTATCTGTTGTCCTCTATGTGGTCTCCATATATAATTAATAAAAATCTTCATTTCTATGGATGCTTCTCAGCCTGGCCACCTTCTCCTGCACTTCCCTTACCTACCTCTTGAGGAATTTTACTAGCTGGCATCTCAGATTGGATACTATTCATGGACGGACACTTGTTTACTATAATATGCATGCCACCTTCCCAGCACATTGCGATCTGATTCTGGATGGAAGCATCCTTTGCAGGATGACCATCTTCAGCAAGGATCCTCGCGTTGCAGGCAGAGGATCAGTCTGCAGTAATAATGAGCTTGGTGCCACCACATCTTCCCACTAGCATGGGTATTGTACTGAGCTTTCCTCCTCTGATTGCACTTGGCTATTGAAACCCTGTTTTAAAGACTAAATGTGACAGTAAATTAGGAACTATAGCAACCCCTCTTAACTCCCTTTTCCTACAGTGCTGTACGCTTGCTCTCATGGTGCACAAGGACTGTCTTTGAAACTTCTTATAGCTCTTCCTCTTTATTAAGGTGGACTGTCTACCTTTCTAAGCTGTGAAAAGCTTTTATACAGAAACATAATGGCAGACAAAGCCCATATGGCCCATCTAGTCTGCCCATCCATCCAATGTATTTAACCCTTACAATTCCCATCACTTCCTTAAGAGATCCCCTGTATTTATCCCCATGCTTTCTTGGATTCAGATACTGTGTTTGTCTTCACCATCTCTACCCTTTCTGTAAATAAATATTTCCTAAGATCACTCCTGAGTCTACCCCCTTTCATCCTCATCCCATGACCCTTTGTTTTAGAGCCTCCTTTCCATTGAGAGGCTCACCTCCTGTGCATGGAAACCTTTGAGATAGTTAACTGCCTCTATCATATCTCGCCTTTCCTCTAGGGCAGGGCTTCCCAAACCTGTCCTGGGGACCCCACAACCAATGAATATGCATGAGATACATCTGCATGCCATGGAGACTCAGTATATGCAAATGTATCTCATGCATATTCATTGTGGATACCCTGAAAACCCGACTGGCTGTGGGGTCCCCAGGACAGGTTTGGGAAGCCCTGCTCTAGGGTATACATGTTTAGATCTTTATATCCCCATATGCTTTAGAACAAAGACCACTGACCATTAGAGTAGTCACTCTCTGGACTGACTCCATCCTGTTTATATCCAGGCAAATCTAATAAAGCCCACAATATTCAAGCAAAACTTGCAGTAAATTCCCAAAGAGAAAAATAAAGCAATACCAAAACTATAAGTATTTATTTATTGGATTTGTAAATCGCCACTTACTTTGCCTTTCAGAAATACAGCCAAAAGTTGTCTGTAGTATATCCTTAAGGACCCCTTTCTGCAGTCCTGTGTTAGACTGTAAAGGCCTTATCGCACTTTAGTACATCTGTCTCATTAATAAATATTTTTCCTTAGGCACAAAATGGGGAAAAGTCCTTTCTGAGTGTGCCTGTGCTCGGACCTGAATTGAAAGCTTTGAATGAAGGGACATTATAACCATGCACAGCGCAAGTGCATGGAGTGTGCTATAGAAATAAGGACTGCTTTTGTAACTTTATGGCAGTGTTTTCCAATCCTCTCCTGAAGCACACCTAACCAACCAGGTTTTCAGGACTACCACAATGAATATACATGAGATAGATTTGCATACATGGGAGGCCCAGGATATGGAAAACTCTCTCATGCATATTCATTATGGATATCTTAAAAACCTGTCTCAGTGGGTGTGCCTCCAGGAAAGGGTTGGGAAACACTGCTTTATGGAACGTGTTTTCATGCCAGGCTTCTGTAACTGCATCAAAAGAGATACTGTACATCAGGGTTTCCCAAACCTGTCTTGGTGATCCCCCAATCAGTCAGGTTTTCAGGACACCCATGAGGAATCTGCATGAGGTGCATTTGCATATATTGCAGTCCCAGCATATGTAAATTTGTCATGCATATTCATTGTGGAGATCCTGAAAACCCAGCTGATTGTGGGGGTCACTAGAACAAGTTTGGAGAAAACCTTCCATATGTCTGTACTAATGATATTTTATACAGAAAAATTATGCACATATTGAATACAAGGTAACAGAAGAAAAATGTTGATTTAGCAGAAATTTGTGATCAGTAGCAATTTGACAGCACTATTATTACTCAGACGCTTGAAACTTCTGCTAATTCATCCCCATTCTGAGACTATTTTATACAAATATTTATAAGCTGTCATGGAAGAAATAATACTATAACCATCTAGTTTCCGGCCAGCATAACCAAAACTACAGCTCTGGAAATTAATACAAAGCTCAACTTCTCCTTCAGTGTTGCTCTGTGTCAGCAGGATTTGCCCCTGCATTGGCAATCATTCTCCCCTCTGGGGTCAAAGTGCATCGCCTCCTTGGTGCACCATTACTCTGCTGGGTTCCAACACGTAACACTTGCACTGTGACAGAAGACTGGCTTGCATTTTTATTTTTAAGGTAGCAGTACTAGTAAGACTGATTAAATAATAAATATGTCAGTTTCTAACCACTGTTGCTTTTGATCTTATTCCTATGCCTTCTTTGATTTTTAACACATTTTATAGAGATGGGCTAAATAATCCCAACTTGCTATTGTGAAGATTTTATTTCTGAGAAGTTTACCTTAGGGTGTTTATTCTTCAAAATGTCTGTACGATGTGCTTGACTAAGTATCTGGAGATATGGCATTTTTCTCATGCTGTAAAAAAAACATTCAGTCCAGCTCACCTTGTATTCATCTCTGGACATTTATACTTCTGCATAGGTAGAAATCCAAATGTCACAATATAGAGATCTAAGGACGTATGGAAAAGTAGGGCAAGAAAGTAGAAAACATCTGAGCATCAGTTTGTCGGCACCGTTTTGAAATAGTTCATCTTTTGCTTAAGTATTTAATTTCCTGCAACTTCCGGAAAAGAAAGAAAAACACACACACACACACACACACACAACATTGTGCAAGCAAAGCTGCAAGATGTGCTGTGGAACTTTTGCCCAATTCTTGCAGATTGAACTTGTAGGGCAAAAGTCCCACAGTGTTCTCATTACAAGTTTTTGTTGGCATGAGTGATTTTTGTGAAATTATTTTCCTTTCCAGAATTTGAAAGAAAATTAAATACTTGGGCAAAAGATGTGCTGTTTCAGAACTGTACGTCCAAACTAACTTGCAGACTTTTGCACCCCAATTTTGCCCAAAATTTAAATCTGGATCTACCATATATATTAAAATTTCTTGGCATATAGCCACACCCAAACAACTAAACAGCAGGGCAAATATTGCTTCAACAATTTCTTCTGAGCATATATTTATATGAACAATATTTGCCCTGCTGTTTAGTTGCTTAGTTGATTTTTGCACTTCATTTTTTTTTACTCTATATTGGAATTATATAGCCACACCCACCATTATGAATTATTAAAGCCAGATGCTGATCTAATTAGCCTTATCAGAATCTCAGGTAAGCCAGTGTTGCCCAATCCTTTCCTGGAGGCACAGCTAAACAGGTTTTCAGGATATCCAGAATGAATATGCATGAGATAATTTGCATACCCAGAGCAGTAAATCTCTCTCATGCATATTCATTGTGGAAATCCTGAAAACTCAAGAGGCTATGTATGCCTCCAGAGAGGGTTGGGAAACACTGATGTTGGCAAATACATATAAACCATGAACTGCTGAACTCCTGGAAAGAGATTTGTGAAAAAGTATATATATTTTATTAAACAAAAATGAGAACCACGGAGAAAACGGATGTAGAAATAAGACCAATGGAGTAAGCAAAATAAAAAGGTGCACCGTTTTGAAAAACGTAGTCAGTACAGTACTACTACTACTACAAAAAAAAAGTTATCCCTGCTAGGCTGCTTTCTCGGCAATGCTAAATAAAAGTATATTCCATTTAATATCACACTTTTAATATAATGATGATTGACTATCACTTGGCTAGATCAGTGCAAATAACTTCCTTCAGAATATTATAACCCTCAATTACAAAGAAATTAAGATAAAGGTTATAAAACGAAATGGTGCTGTCTGGAATTATGATAAACACTTCATGCCAGTCATTTTTGTAATCTCAGCCAGATGAACTGCAGTGACTCGCTGCAACATTAACCACAGCCGCTGCATGCTGAGTTTTCACAACAAACCAAACCCTAGTCCCGCCCGCCGCACTGGCTGGAGGTGAAATATTAGCTCGCCCACTCCAAAGAAAGCAACGGGAACGGCGAGGGGGGCAGAACGAAGTTAAATATTAGGCACCAGGACACAGGTCACTTTCAGCTGGGAAGAATAATCCGTTTTGAACGGATGGGAGATTGGAGCATTGCCAACTATACTTTGAACCCCTCCCCCACCCCACATGCACACACTCAGTACTCTAAACAGGGCAAGAAAGAGAGTGGCGAGTGGTGGTGGTGGCCTCAGAATGCAAAGTCGCCAGATAGGCGAGTTCCATGCCTGCTGCTCGCCGGCAGCGCTTCTCTAAGCAAGCCCGTTTTCAGCATTATATTGGGAGTGGATTGAAAAGCATGCAGACAGTCCTACATGCACGTAAATCCTCGGAAGGGGCCAGCGAAACACCTCTTAGGCTAGCGGTTTTGTATCAAGCACTTTGCAAAGAGCTTTTACTGTTTTTCTCTGCTCATTGTATGTTAACTGGGAAGAGCTTTTTGCATTTTGCAAGATTAATAAGCTGCGGTCTTTAAAGATAAAAAAAAAATAAGGTATATGTTGCATTCAGTGGTTGCCAAGAGAAATGCACCTTTCCTATATAAATGAAGATGGACGTGCTGCTGCAGACTGTTTTCAGACCGAGCAACGATCGTCCTCAAGAGCATCATTGTCATGGAGGGCACTCTTCTACCTACCCCCGGACACCAGGGTCACAAAATCCAGCCAGTATGCAACACAGCTTTGCACCAAGCATCCATACACTCCCTCCCCCAATCCAAAAAAAAAAAAAAAAAGACTTGTCATAGCTCCCTTAGCTCTACTGTAAGCTAATTATTAACATGACTTTGTCATTAAACTATTCTTAAAATAGTAATTTGTGCACAAACGTATTTAAACAGCTAAGAGAGGGCTGGATTACGAAATTTCATCTTTTACGTAGACACTGCCCAAGTGGATGTCCTAGTTAGGTAACCGAATGTCATATGAAGGTCGAAATCTATATTGCGAGTTTAAAATAGGCTTGACATTAGCGAAGATGTCAGGTTGCTACTTTCCTGACTACCTGTGAAACAGGTGAGTATTTGGAAGCTTGGTTACTTGGACTGCAGCCTTGTCTCGCCAGAGTACAGGGACAGAATCTGATACAATTAAACGTATGCCCAGATGGGAAAAAAAAAAAAATCACTCTGCGACACGTTCAAAGGAATTCATGATGTAAGTAGCACAGATCCCGAGAGCTTTAAATGATACTGAACACCAGCTGGAAATAAAAGTGTCATAAAATCCCATTGTCCCTATAGAGATGTCAGTGGATGTGGCACTAAGGATAGAAGTTGCTAGCCTAGTTCAGGGTATTTGTGCTCACCTGGGTAGGTCACACCTGTACAGGTCATCAACCCTGGTCTGAAAAAGCAGGCTAAACTATCAGGAGACGAGACTTGTTTTTCTGCTTCTCAGGACATATAAATAGGGACGCTCCGCCTCACTGATCGTATCTTTAATAACCGAGTCAAATATCCCAATCAGTGCAGCTTGTCTGTAATTTAAACCTAAAAAAAAAAAAAAGCAGAGGTAATTATTCAGGACAAAGAACGGCCCAGAGACGTTAAAAATAAATGCAAGGTCCAACAAGTGATGCGAGTTTTGCTTTTAGCTCAGATTAACAGTTAAGGCCTCTCAAGTTAACGTTTGCAGAAAAATAAAAATGGCAGGTTTGGAAAACGCTCGGTGGCAGCAGGGCTACCTAGCGGCCGAATGCGGCGGTCCTTTCCCTCTTAGGCCCTGAAACCTTTCCCTGCCTTTGATTTCTTGGTGGGGAGGGGGAGGGGAGCCCTGCGGTTTGACAGCCTGTGCAGCCGGAGGAAGGAGGAGAGAAATGGCGCTTCACCTTTAAACCCTAGTGGTCCGATCCGTGCAAAAAAAAAAAAACCAGAGGGCAGCGCGTCTCGCGGGCCTGCGCCGACCCGGGATTCAGGAATTAAAAAAAAAAGGGCTCCTGGCAGCAGCCCCTCCGCCTCAGCAGCGAGGGCAGAGAGGAACTCGCCGGAGCCTCCTTAAAAGTCTGCCGTTAAAATGGGGGCGGGCTTTCCAACCTAAAAGCGCTCTTTTTTTTTTCTTTTCAAAAAAAGCTGATGGAGTAAAAAAAAAAAAAAAAAACCCGGCTTCACGCAAGGAACAGAAGTTGCAATTGTTCCTGCAGTTACAGTTAAGAAACGCGTTTGCAAGAAGAAAGGAAACTTTTTTTTTTCTGCAAGACTGGCAATTTTTTTATTTTTGCAAGTGGGAGAACCAAGAAAGAAAAAGCTGTCAGAGAGAGAAGAAAAAAAAATATGTTCGCCTTGGACTGGGGCAGAGCTGGGTTGCAGCTCCGGAGAGCCCGGGGGGAGTGGGATTGACCGTCGCCGCCTGTCGCCTCCTAATGCAGACGTGAACTTGGCCCCCGCGCTCGCCGCCTTCTCCCGTAACCCCCGATCGCTCGTTCCCCGCCTAAAAAAAAAAAACGCCGAGCGACAAACGGCATCGAAGCTAAGGGGGAGAGGGGGAGGTTGAAGAGCCCCCTCGGTATTGCTGCTTTTTTTTTTTTTCCCTCTTACCCCCCCCCCCCCCTATTCCGATCTCTGCACGGGGAGAGGAGACACGGGAGCCGGCGGCGGCCGGTGCACGCGCTGACCGGGGGGGTGCACGGAGAGACATGCCGCTCGCTGCCTTTTCGCTCTCTGCCCGGGGATCGCCGCGCTGTGCCTCGGACTCCCGGGGCGGCGGCGGGTTTCGGGTGCTGTGACCCTGATCCGGAGTGAGCCCCGGGGAGGGGCGGGGGATTCGGGCAGAGTCTGGGCCAGCGATGATCGGGGCTTGCTACCGCCGCCGCCTGCAGCGGCAAGTCAGCGGACCGGGTGCGCCCTCCCATACACCGCTGCTCCCGGCAGGGTCCGGCCTCGGCTAAGGACCCTGAGTGACGGCAGCTCTGCAATAATAAAAAAAAGAAAGAAAGAAAGAAAGAGAATAAAGGCTGCGGGCAAAGCGTGGCTCGCTTTTCTGCAACAGAACGAGAAGGACTGCGGACGACTAAAGCAAGAACTGGGACGAAGCTTTGACCCCCCCCCCCCCCCCCCCCCTATATTCTGCCCTCCGTTTTTCTACGATCGGAAAGAAGCAAAAAAAAAAAGCTCCAGCAAGCAATGGATGCAGCGCCTTCCGAGAGATCCGCGCTGCAGAGGGATTTGTACTGCAATGCACTTCGCAACTCTGCAAACTGCCAGCGGGCGCTTTGGCTCCTTCGACGGTTACAGGTCTGAATTTTATTTTGAATATATATTTTTTTTAACCCTTTTTAAAAAGAAATATATATATATATGTACCAAAGTGTTAACTCGGGGGGGGGGGGGTCATGCTACATGCAGGACACAACTCTTAGTGGATCCCTTTTTGACTGACATAAGATCACGTGGGAGGAAAGGGGGCGGGGTCTTGGCCGTCTTTTACGAGTATTTACTACAGGCAATCCTCCGCCAGATTAACCATCAAAGTCCTCCTGTCAGGCTCTGATGCCGTGACCTACTCGGGGAAACGGACCCTTTCCGATCGTCCGGGCGCAAACCATGGCGGATCCTTTGGGAAACCTGCTGACGTCCGCGGCTGCTAGGGGGGATCAAGAGCAAGTTGAAATTTTGTTGCAAAATAATGCAAACGTCAATGCAGAAAATGGATTTGGAAGGACGGCGCTGCAGGTTGGTATACGGAAAAAAAAAAAAAAAAAAGATATATATATTTCATCACTGCTACACCTACGTGACCCGGGTTTTGAGAAACGGTGCTTTTAAGTAGCCAGATGAGCAAATCTACAGCGTTTTGGAACTAGTTAGTTGCCATATTTTATAGTCTTAGTAGATGTAGCTTCCTAAATGACGTACTTTAAATAAACAGGGCAAAACCATTATTTTAAACGGGGATCATCTTCAATATCGAGTAAGTTAGGTATTAAAGCGCATTTTATAGCTTTATATCCCTTGTAATAAATTCAAATTAGAAAGGAGAATTCATCGACGTAACTAAAACGTATTCTTTGAAGTTTGGGAAAACAGGTATCCTAATTATACAGGTTTTTCAGACGTTAGGTATTATTTTACACCAAGACACTAATTTTCTCACTTCTGCAGACATTCACAAATTAACGTTTCTTATAAACGGATTGCACAAATAGAACAAGCTACCTTTATTAACTCTCAGAAATGCAGATTCTGGAATCAGGAAAACAGCTCAGGTCGAAGGAAATCCTGAATCGCTTTACTGGCTATCCATTCAGGTTTAGGACTAGACAGAATGTGTTTCTCGATTCAAAATATTAACCTTTTTCACTAGCGTTTTTGCTATGAATATACATGTTGTACATAGGCTACCTATTTATTTTCTAATGCCCAAACATACGATCCACAGGCAATATTTCATGTTTAACTTGATATTTTCTTATTCTTTAAACAATATTTGACGGAGGCAAACATCTTAACACAAGAAATCAGATTGGTATTTATGAAAACAGGTATTGCACACATTTTTATATATGCGTATTTGTGTGTGTAATATTTATGTAATGTCCAAATGTTAGCTGTCTTGAAAATGACAGAATGCAATATCTGTTGGTGAGGACCTTGTGGTAACTGAGTTTTAAAATACTTATTTTTTTTTATCTCTTTTGTTCATAAGAAATAGAAACCACAGTTTTACTGGTCAAACAAGAGGTGACTGCTTGGGTTACTATTTCACACTGGCACTATATTTACGTTCAATATCTTGGTAACTGTTAGACACTAGAAGTACATCCGCTTCTTCTCCATGTTGTAACATAAGAACTCTTGTCTTAGTGGTGACTTGGAAACATCTTAACAGAAAAAAAAAAAACCCCATTCTGTTCTCCAGTTTTGAATGGTAACGATAGCCCGGTGATGACAGAGTTCTTAATACAGGGGGCAGAGAGACCTTGTACTCCATAAAGCCACACAATATAAAAATATCTGTTAAGGAAAACGCAGGGGAAGTTTAGCAACATTTCTCTGCTCTTGGAAGCTAAAAAGAAAATGTATTTCACCTACTTTTAAAGCAAAAGAGTGAACAAACATTTGGGAAAGTTAAATAGTGGCAGGCTAGGCTGCTGATTTTAAACACATGCAAACGCCCACATTTTTTTTATTCCTGTATAATCTCTAACGATTTAATGAACCACATCACAATCAAAACAGAGACCTTATGGGCTTGTTTATTTACAGTATTGCGGCTGAAAGGATATTTTTACACCGCTCCTGTCTCCAATATAGTGTTAGGAGGAAAGTGAAGGCAAATATTTCCTTAGTCTGCAATTAAGCTGAATTTTCGCCATAATTGCAAATAGTCTGTTCCCTTCTGCACTTCGTTTTGCTGGAGTGATACTGCGTTACAGGCCCAGCTGAGGTCTTTCTGTATGCTTTACAATTATGTAAATATACTAGACCAACATTTTCCTTAACAATCAGATCATTTTTCCCCTGGATTAAAGAAACTGAAAAGTGTCTTTTTATATTTGTTCTTCTTCTGGGAGGTTTGATACTAACCGATCCAGCAGGAGACTGAAGCCTTTAGGTCAGGGGGAACATGGAGCATGAACTCCAGTCTTTTATTTTTTTTTCCAGGAGTACAGATTATAATTTAGATATGACTGGTTTATTTAAGATAATATAAACGAAATATGACAGCCTCATCACTATTAATTAGCTTCCCCTGCCAGGTATATTCTACATCGGGGTGCACTCTTTTTATTATATTGGATTTTTCTGCACTGTGCAGTGAGCTGAAGGAGACACATTTCCAAATGAAGTGCTACATTTTATTCTGCACAGCAGTTTCCTGCGCTGTTTCACGGTATTTCACAGTGTTGTGGCTATAGCAGGCTTCTTTTCTGCCTGGGGGGGGTGCACGAAATATTTCAGTCTGTGGGAGGAATCTAGTTCTGATCTGATCTAAACGCTATTTTTGCCAGTCATAAGACATTACCAATTTAATGAGCTAAAGCCAAGAAAAAACAAATAAAGCATTTGGAATATCTCAGCTCAGGATTTTTAATGTGACATATCTCTCTTTCACAACTGCCATCCCTTTATAAATAACTAAACAGTAATAGAAGAGATGTGGTAAAATATCCAATATTCTAGCTGAACTCTCTCCGTGAATTATGAAAATCAGTACCAGCAAGTAGTGGAGCAATAGTGCAAGCCAAATAACTTATTGCACACATGTAAATGAGGTATAGGGGGAGGGGGGGGGTCAATAAACAAGGCGAATTTAAACTGTTTAGATTATGTGATTAAATTCAATTTCTTTATTGACTCCCACTCCTGTGCCTGTGTGTATGCATAATCTCGGGGGGCCTGTAGTAGGTTTTTTTTGTGGGGGTTTTGGTTTTTTTTAGCTGATCAACATGATCAAAGGGCATCAAACATACAATGATACATATTTTAAGAGGCGTAGGAGAACAGCATCAAATTCAGTTATTGTAAAGGTTTATAATTACTGTTAATCGTTCTGCAATGAAATACTTGAATATTGACCGAAGTATCTAAGGAGCTTGCTTTATTGACGTCTGGCGCACAACCGAAGTAATCCATGTGTGCACATCCTCCCCCGTGCATTTGCCTTCACTTTCTCGCAGTGTGTAGATATAAAGCAATGCTATCAGAAGGACACTTCCTGAACCAAATAAAATAAACACTGACCTATTTGCTGGACTTTTGCTTTTAGGGTAAAAAAAATCCATTACCCGCCCTGCATGCATATATATATATGAAGATATAAGAATGTTTTTCCTCGTCTATTTTATTTATTGATGTTTTTTTAAGTAATAAGACTTGGGGAGTCGTAGCCCGCACCTTGCCCCTCGCCCAGGTAAGCTCCCGCAAACAGTGGCCTTGGGGGTGAGGTCGCATCTTAGTCCAGTGTTGCCCTCGCTCACTGCCCGCGTAACCTTGACCCGCGCAGCGTTCCAAACCCCTTGTACTCCTTCTCCTTCTTCTTCCTCCCCCTCCTCCCAGGTGATGAAGCTCGGGAACCCCGAGATCGCCCGGCGGCTGCTGCACCGAGGCGCCGACCCGAACCTGCGCGACCGGACCGGCTTCGCCGTCATGCACGACGCGGCCAGGGCCGGCTTCTTGGACACTGTACAGACTCTCCTGCAGTTTCAGGCCGACGTGAACCTGGAGGACAGGGAGGGCAACCTGCCCTTGCACCTGGCCGCGCAGGAGGGCCACCTCGGGGTGGTGGAGGCCCTGGCCCGGCACTCCCGGAGCAGCGTGGGCCGCCGGAACCACCGAGGAGCCACGGCCCGCGACCTGGCCCGGCTGTACAAGCGGGAGGAGGTGGCGAAGTGGCTGGACGAGCACGCGGGCGCCCAGGCCGCCGGCCTGTAGCGCCGCAGGCAGGAAGCCCAGGCGCCCGCCCTTCGCTCTGCTGAGACTATTGGGAACGACTGTTACAATTGCCTTCTTTTGCTTTCCTTTTTCGTTTCCTCTTTTCTTTTGTAATTCAGAATAAACCGAACACGAGGAGAGATTGTAAGGTCGGTGTTTATATTCCCAGACACGGCTTTGCCGGAGCCCTCCCATCCCCAAGCCCCACTCGTGCCCAGAATGTCTGATGCCAGCTTCAAGGTCACTTTCCCTTCCTGCTGAGTTGGTTTTGTGGGTAAGAAAAGAAGATGGTGCGTTTCCCACCCATGCTTGGCCTCTTAGGAAAATTTGAGAGCTCCCAAGGGTCTTTCAGGTCTGCCCAAGCAGATGCATATTTATTGCTACAGGACAGGGAGTCCTTTTTCCCCATCGTGTTTACCACATCATTGTAAAAATGATAATAATAATAATTAAAAAAAAAAAGCCTTCCGGGTCCTATCTTTCCTTCCTGCCATCTTAAGAGGTTGTAGTTTGCTTCGGGAGAGACTGTCAGCTCAGGGCAGCTCCACTGCTTGTTAGAGAATAACAAACCTGTCAGATACAAACACCTTGCATTTCATTTTTCATCACTGTTCTACCGATTAAAATGTATTAAATCCTGGCTCCGAGTGCGATGCATTTTTTTTTTCTTTCAGTCATTTCCTTTACAGAACTTGTGCAGGCCAGGGTGAGTTCTGCGATGTAAGGGGGCCGATTTGCTGAAGATTTTATTCCTTTCTCTGACTATGGAGAAAATGGGGTCCCATTTGAAATAGGCACCTTCTAGGTGAGCTTTTTTCGTCCAAGCATTATTGTGTTCTTTGCTTACTGCCCAAATGAAACAACTCCAGTAACGATCATTGGGTTCAGGGTTTAGTTTTGTAAACGTGTTCATCAGTAAAATGACAGTTTCCCGAAAGTGAACTTGAACTTTTCAGGTCGCCTTGGTCGATAACTGCAAAGGGATCCCAAGAGCAGAGAGATTTACAACTGTCCTGGCCAGGTGTAGAAAGTCCTTTCCCTGTAGCAATGCTGGAATTGAATGTATGTACTTCATCGAGCAGGGAGAATGTCGATTTGGGCGCTGAAAGTACTCGCAGATCTAAGGTGATTCCTGACAGGACTGGTACCTGAAAACTTGCAAGATTTGAAAATGAGCAAAGGACTCGATACAGCACAAGTGCCTCCTATCCCGACTTGCCTGATAGGCGCTTTTATTGCTTTACTGAAAGTACTGTGGGCGCTCAGGCAAGTCAAATGATAAGCGTCAAGGGCTGCAAACCAGTCGCTGCTGCAAAATAACAAATAGTGATGCAACAGTAACAGGCCAGGTAGGGAACAAACTACCTACACAGTACTGGGATGACTGGGAGCTCAATTACAGAGAAATAGAAGTGGGATGCAGGCAGAGTTCGTTTGCATTGAGAATACAGAACTGAGCTTGCATAACGCTGTGAATTGAATTATCAATCCATTATACTGACTGGAGAAACAAAATAATCGATTAGACAGAAAAAGCAGCTATGCACATAGTAGTGGCTGAATACAAATAATATATAACCTGTTATATGAGGAATGTCAAAGTGATTTATCATAGTAGTGGCTGAGCATAGGCTATAAATCGCTGTCCCCATTCATTATTGTATTTAATGCATAGAACAATCGTAGAGATGTAAAAGCAGTGGCATTTAAATTCCAGATTGCATTTCATTTTACATTTCTAGACCACCCTATTCACATAAATGTGACCCAAAGCAAATTACTACACAATGCAGTGCAAACAGAACAAGCCTCACATTAAAAACAATAATCAGATAACACATTGGATCCAAAAAATCCCCAAACTTTCCAGTGGTGCTATTTTTACATTACATGCCTAATGCCCTGCTCTGCTTCTTGCAGAAGCAAAGTATCTGTGCTCCGCAATAGAGAAATGTATATAAAACAATAAACATCTGCGGAAACACAGTAGTTACTGGTTTATATGTATATATGTGTGCATGAATAAAGTTGATATTTAAATATATACCCAGGGTAAATGTAAATATGAGAGGACGAGAGATATAGATTTTAGCAAGATCCAGTGTTGAAAGCTATAAATGCATTTTCTATAACCGTGCACCTTATAATCAGCCATATGCAATATCAATTCGTGACAACTTTCTCTTCCCCCCCCCCCCCCCCCCCCCCGCTAAAATTGGTGAGATTTCCTTAACTGGAGCAACCGGAACGGGAAAACCAAAACGGGGGCGAGGGGACGAATCGGGGATGGATTGCCAGAGCCTGCATCTCAGCAATGGCAAAGTATCAGCTCCCTGCTAACAGCACGTATAGAAAAAAAAGTGGCGCCTCCCACCAGGGCAGCGACGAATCGAAATACCTGAACGCCTGCAAGCAAACCGGATTCAAAATGCCGGCTGGCAGGCTGCGCAAGCGGGCAGAAGCGCGCGGTGCCGAGCGCCCCGGATCCCTGCGAGCCGCCAGCAAGAGGGCGCCGCGCTGCTCTGCACAGCCCAGGGACCGTTAGCTCGCCTGGGGGTTGTTGTTTTTTTTTTCTTTTCCTGGAGACTATTTTAAATTTCCGCGCCTGAAATAACAGTCCTCTTTTCTATATCGCGATTCCTTTTAGTATTTATTAAAGAAGGAACGCCTGACCTTGCTGCTATGCAAACATTGACCGCTTTTCTTTCTCTGTTTTTTTGTTGTTTTTTTTCCCTTAGGGGAGAGGCTAACCCTTCACGCTTAGGATTTTTTTTTTTATTCCTCCGGATTTGAATTCCTGCTTCTTCTTTTATGATCCTTGTGCTCTGTTCCCAGTTTATGTTTGCACCCCGAACACGAACCCGAAAAGATCGTGGATATTGATCTTTCCAGGCAGTTTCGCGTGAATATTGGCTTTCTGGATGCAGAAAGGTAAGGGGCTTCTTTTTTTCTTTCTAAGGCTAGCAAGCAACTGTTAAAAACTTCAGCCAAGTAGACATTTTGAGGTGTAGGGGAAATTGGTGGTATTTCATTAAATGAAAAATAAGCAACCCTGACACCGCGATGATTACGCAGATGCCTAGAGAAATTAGCCTTGTAGAAAAAAAAAAAAGGAAGCTAGCAGCTGCTTTGCTTGTGGTTTGTGCGTTTCATTCTGAAAATGAATAGTGTTTGTATGTGTTTAAGCGCACAGGGCTTGTTTAAAGACAAATAGCCTGTGCTCTATGAATCTGAGTTTTCAAATGACTTGGCATCTATGTCTAATATCACTTCTCCTGATCACCATGTTGACTCGATGTGATCTTTTAATATTTTTTGATTTCAGACATGTTTTCTTATGTGTTATGCGCTTCTGGGGGCTTCCACATCCCACATACAGAGAAGCTTGTCAGATTATTTTAAGACAAGAAAATGCCTCCCTGAATGGCAGAGAGGTGACCAGTAAGCAAGCTGGCAACACATGGCTCTGTTATGTTCATGCTGATGTTTGTGCATTATAATTTATCGCCCACGCATGTGATCTGTACACCGGTCTGAAAGCATCGTGCAAGGTGCTAAACAAGTTAATGCTCTTATTTGTCTCTTCCTTAAGTTGGGGAGCTCTGATGTAAGGTTTAAATCTATGAGCCGATCTCTATTAAGCATTTCCCCATTTTCAAGCACAATATGAGGGAAAACTCCATAGTTCATATCCCTCTATGGCCCTTGAATCTTTTAAGTTGATTCATTAGATTTTACAACTTCTATATTTAACTCTGTACTATTATTACAAAAAAAAAAAAAAAGCAAATGGACAAGGATTCCACGAACCTTCAAAACTCAGGAATTAGTGACTTCCGGGTGTATTTCGGAAGAGAAGAATCATAGAAAGGTATGCTAAACATGCAGTATATTATTCTAAAACCATCTTAGGAGGTGATTTTCCAAATATTTTGTCCATAGGCATAGAATGGGAGACTCTTTGGAAAAGATGGCCCTTAATATAGACTTGAGAATGATTACCGAAGTAAAATGGGGTCTCAGATACTAAAGATACTGGAGAACACCTCGTACTGAATGATACATTTTCTAGAATGAATATCTATCTATCTATCTATTCATCGTTTAGTCTAATGCTACCTTATTGAATGTCAGTGCTGGTTGTAAACACAGAACAAATTATCTACAGGTAAAAGAAAAAAAATCCTAACAATGCTAATGAATGCTTTCCTTACATGCGCTTGCATAAGCATAGGTAAAACTTACTTGTAATTGTATCCTATATCTTAGATTGCAAAAAGGTTTCCTATCATATCAGTAAAGAAAACGGAAATGATTATTTACAATTACTTTTACATAAAATCTTCAGGATTCAGGCCTCCTACAGGCAGGGAAGCTTCAGCTCCCTACACATATGCACCAAAGAAAATATCCAATAAAGAAACACTAATCCAGCAGAAAAACTCTTCAGCTTTTAACCAAGTATTACAAACTATATATATATTTTTTTTTTCCCTAGAGGAAATGCTGAAACCATTGAATCTATTTTTCATTTACATTGCATTTATTTTTTCCGAATGAAGGCAGTAATTTAGCAGCTTTTTAAATTGATGCGGTAATAATTTAGAAAAAGTCAATATTTTTCATTGGTTCTGACAGAAAAAAAAATTCCCCATTCATCATAATGCATTGAAGGAAAGAGAGAGCTCCCGTTTTCACATCCTCCTTTGGTTTAGTGCACTGTTAGGCCTCTTCTAAATCTGCTTAGTAGACAGGAAGAGAGCACCAGGTCGGGCACTTTAGAGAAGGCGCTGATCCGAGTTTTAAGTTCACTGCTCTGTAAGTCATTTTAGGACCATATTTTCCAAAGATTTTACCCTCAGAGAATGGGAAAATGCTTCTTTCAGAATTGGGTCCTCGATGTTTAAGGAAACTTAAATATCCCTGGTTGATTTCAATAAGATGTAAAACTACTTTTGCACAGTTTCAGCTGTAATGAAGTCATGAATGACAAAAATCGTTAGATGCGCACTACAAATCTAAACAGAGTAAATTGCAGGTATCCCTTCAGAATATTCATTATTTATATGTATTATAATATTGGGCGTCAACAATTTAGAGTTACCACACACAGACACAAAAACATAACTAGTTTATGTCCCCTGTGCTGATAAAGTGGCTATCATGATTCCTGATTTCAGATGCAAAGATTTTTTTTTTTTACAAAATGTTTGTTTCAGAGCCCTTCATTGGCCCAGGTGGCACAGACTAATCCTCTCTAGTTTATGACAAATAGGTTCTCGATCAATGCAGTCTGATTTTCAGCCCCTCCATACAGGTATTTTAAGAACTGCTGTAGACCCGTGGACGTTTTGATGTTCCGCGATACTGTGCACGGATGTGCATACTGCAGGACATCGCAGGAGCTCAATGCATAACACAAGCAGGCCCAGATATCGTGAACTGCTGAGCAAGAGGGTTTTCAGGAAAGCAAAAACATTGCTTTAAACGAAGATGGACTGCTGCTTTACATTCGTGAATATGATCATTTTCATTCACCATAGAATAGCGCTCAGTGGTTTCACAATGTTGAAATCAGCATAGATGACTGAAATACATTCATATGGTGCATAACACATTCAGCTCTGTGCAATACCCATCCCAGGGTATCTAGGAATAAGCCACCTGCAGGGCTTAAAGATGTCGCTGTAAAGTCAATATTACTAGAGAACAGCAAACTATGTTTCAGTCTTAAAAAAATGCAGCACACGATTTATCCATTCTCATACGGTTTGACTTCTGTACATTTTGCTTGGGGTGTACTTTAAGCTTCTAAGAGGCATTAATCTTAAGTAAAAGAGCTGCATACTAGCTGTGCCTAATGTGTGGCCGAGGCTCTGCATGTTTATCCCACAAGCACACAAAGGGATACTGCCTTGCGAAAGCAGGGTCTCTGTGCTGGCAAAAATGTTTCCAGCTTTGAGCTTGCTTCTGAGTTAAGGGAGTAGGTGGTGATAAGTGGCCCTTAACTTGGCAGGCCTAGACGTCAGGGAAACACTGCCGCATTTGCTGGTTACTGCTGTTTGTTACGAATTGTTCTCGGCCTCATTTTTTTTCTTAAATGAATCAATTCTGATCAGTTTTAAGAAAAGATGTGCCGAGTCAGACGGGTACACTACAGATGTCAGTGGCAACAGTAAATATAATCTAATGCCTCTGACTACTTTCCTTATCAATTAAGTGAAAACCCAAAAGCTTTAAAAACGGCATTTCTCTTACACAGTACATTTTTCTCTTATATAAATATAATATTGAAGTTGAATATTAGGGTTTATTTGTTCTCAATCTCGACTTCAGAGAAATAGGATTTAAAAAAAAAATGAAAACATGAATAGAATAGCCAGATTTCATAGGGCATACATATGAATGAGTGCCCTATGATGCAGCCTATTTATGACATAAATCCTGAATAAATGAAAGAACGGGGAAGTATAAACTATGATTTACCAAGCAAAATAAGTTTACATTATCCCATAGGAAGAGAAAAGCCCCAATTCCTTAAGGCTTCTGTTATCAGAGGAAAAATGTTATTCTGGAAAAGTTGCTCCAGTATTTATAAACCCAACAGGACATTTCATTTTAGACAGAAACAACCTTGCCAGCTAATTTTTAATTACATTTGAATATATTTTCATTAAAATAGCTAGCACATAATTCTAGAAACCCTAAAACAAAATTGTACTGGCTGAAAGTACAGATCTAATAACTTTGAGAAGCTTCATTAAGTGCTATTGCCCCATCTAATTATTCCCAGAGATAAAGGAGCAGAATTGTAAGGGCCTGGTACAATTTAGGAGCTCATTTATAAATGCAGGGAGAGGCGCAGTGCAAAATAGGGTTTGAACTGCGCCTCAGTGCTAAACCTTGCAATAATATACAGTGCATGTAAGCACCTTTCCCCTCTCAGCAGGATCGGTGTCAGTGCTTTTTACAGGCTAGCATTTGCTTCTGCCATCATACAGGTTAGAGACTGGTGGGGAAAGAAGGGTTGGGGTAGTTCCCGTTGCTTTTTAAAAAAGATAAACCTAAAACTGTCCCAATGGAGACATTTCCTTACTGTTCGGTGTATTTAATTTAGAAGTTATTTTTTTGCAATAGATACAAATTCATCAAGAAACCTGGTCCTGTGTGTTTGATAAATTATACAGTAAATCTTTTCTAAGAAAGAACTGGAACCTTTTTTTTTTTTTTTGCAAAAATGAAAACATTAAGGTTTATTGACTTAGTTTATGCTTCATTTTTTCACAATCCATGTATCTGCTTCTTATCACATAAAAATCTTTTGAAAGGAAAACAGCTTGAAATTAATGCATAAATAAAGAGTACATTTAAATATAATGCAATAAAAATAATCTCACATTGGATATCCACAATCAATATGTATGCAATGGAGACAGTATACAGAAATGCATCTCATGATTATTCAGGGTGGACTTCCTGAAAATTTGACTGGCTTCAGTACTCAAGGACTAGGCTTGCCTATCCCTGGTCTGTTTTATGGAGTTTGCATGGTCTCCACTGGCAAGCCCAGTATGAACATGTTAGGACCCCAGAGTATTTTCAGAGTGCCCATGCTTTGTTGGATGTTAGGGTATTTGTTTCCAGAAAGAGCACAGCCTGGGGCAATTCCAACAGACATGGCTCATAAACCTGCTTCTGCCATAATTTCTCCAACATCAACCTGCAAATTTCAGACAAATCTTATGTAGTTAAGGTATCTTATGAAATCTTATGAAAGTTAAGGTATCAGTGTAACAAAACTTTATATCCATATATTTAATATTTTGTTTAGATGTATTGGGCTGGGTATGATGCAATTCCTGCAGAAATCTGTAGAAGAATAAATCCATAGTTTCAAAATTATCCATATCTTGAAAAGTACAATTTCTTGTTGAAACTTTCTCCCTAAGCAACTGAGGGAGATAGGAAAGATAACTATACTGTATTGTGTGGTTTCATCTCCATTTTGTTCAAATGAAACGTCAGTATAAAGTGCAGTGCTTCTGAAACCAAGAAACAGGAACCATGCTCTGAGAAAGCAGATGCAAATTGCTGTTTGAATTGTAACTCTCACATGTATGCTGGCTTTATCTCTATTGCAATTGATATCAAAAGCAAGCAACTGCTGTCCATAACGGTTCTTTGTTATTGTATATGTAAAATCATAATCCCCACAACTCCTTCTTTTAATTTCAATTGTACTTTTGGTCTGGCAGTTTCCTCCTGTTCCCTTAGGCTTCCAGCTCAGTCTCTGATCTGGCCCAGTGACAATGCTGCATACTATTGTGAAGAGGACATGGGTTTAAGTCCCAGGTCAGATTTTACACTTTCTGGGTCAACCAAGGTTAGGGCCAGATTTAGGACCCATTATTGCAGGGTTAAAGAAGGAACCCTGCGGCATGTTTCTGGCTTAGGAGTGTCATTATGATGACTGAGCTAGATGAAAGGAGATAGAAAATAGGCAAAAAAAAAAAAAAAATCTCTTGGTGGATGCAAATGTAGGCTTATGGCACCAGATCCTTCACATGATTCTGACTGAGCTAGAAGCTTGGAGGACCAGGAGACAACTGCAAGGTCAAAAAGACAATAAGCACTTATTTTGGCCAAAGACGCTATGCGCCTTCACTTGCAACCACCAGGGGTATTTCCCTATGTTTTGTTTTTAAAACCTTCCTTAGTCTAGCCATAGTAGTGATGGCACTTGGCCGAGAGCCACAGGCCACAATTTCTTCCATACAGGACTGATTCTTCCAGTGGATAAACTAGGTGATCACCTAGAGAGCTACAAATTTGCAGTGCAGCAGCAAACAGCTGTTCTTACTGCTGCAGCCCTTCTCTGCTTATTCTTTAGGATCCTAAATATAGGTGAATTTTCAGATACATAAGGACTTGATATGCCATACTGGCACACCAAGAGTCCATAAAGCCCAGTATCCTGTTTCCAACAGTGGCCAATCCAAGTACCCAAACATTAGACAGATCACCATTGCTTATTAATTACTGCCATAGCAGTTTATGGATTTATCCTCTAGGAACTTATCTATCAAACCATGTCTATCTAAATGTTTTGTGATTTTATTCTTTATAAGAGTTTCCACAATCTTTCCTGGCACTGAAGTTAGGCTCACCGGTCTATAGTTTCCCGGATCACCCCTGGATCCATTTTTAAATATTGGGGTTACATTGGCCATCTTCCAATCTTCAGGTACATCGGATGATTTTAATGATAAGTTACAAATTTTTACTGAGGCCAATATAAAAAAAAAAAAGGTTGAACTCCTAAATTTAGGAACCTATTTTTAGTTGAACCAAGAAGGCTACATTTTTGGTACCCTCAAAAATATGCAACCTGCATGTATACTCTTATCAATGTCCCACAGGCTTTAAATGTTGCTTAGATGGCAATGCTGGAAGTGGCCAGATTGTGGTAGGAGTATACTGTGATCAAGGGCAGGCTACGGGTTTTTGAGGGTGCCAGGTGGGGAGAAGGTTAGGGTAGGGGTGCTGGGGGAGGATAGGGATGGGGAAGAGAAGCCGGCCAGAGGTAAGTAACTGTAGCTGAACTGGGGGGAGGGGAGAGCTGCGGCAATCCTGCTCTGTAAACAAATTTTGTAAACAAGTTTGAGGGGCTTTGGAGGGGGGGAGGATGATTGGGCTGGATGGGGGTGGGTAATTGGGTCACTAGGCTTGATTGAGTCTTTTTTTTTTTACTCATTTTCACTCCGTTCAGTTCTTACTGGTTATATTCTTTGAATATCGCCAATACTCATGTAGCCGGATAACTTTAATGCAACTGGCGATATTGAAAAGATGGCCAGTTAAGTTTAAAGTTATACTGCTAAAGATAGCAGATAACTTTATTCAAGGATACTCAGTGAGATGTTTTTCCAACTGAATAACCAGAATAAATTATCCGGCTAACTAGCTGGATAAGTTATCCATTTATTATATTCAACGCTTTGATTTACCTTTGTAAAATGTTGCAATTAATTAACCAAATAAATAACTAGATATTTTTAAAAATCTTTGCCTCATAGTTATTCTAAATAGTCTTTGAAGGTAAAGTCTGATGGCTCTGCTTTCTAAAATATTTCTCCATTTTTCTCATTTGTAAAACTCTTTTGAAAATAGGGCTCTATGGTTATTTCTTTGCCTGTTCAACTGTTGGTATTTTTAGAACTTATGAGTGCATTATGCCTTTCAATTAAGACCATAGTGAGTCTATACAGTTCTAATTTTTTTTTCACAGGTAACAGAGTAACAGTAATGACGGCAGAAAAAGACCAAATGTCCATCCAGTCTGTGTTATAAATCTGATGCTTGATGGGAGGAGCAGTCAGATAGGAGGAGCAATCTGATATATCTCTGATGTTAGTTAGACTGCGGAGTAGCAATCTGATATAGTTGTGGGTGGATCCCTGGGCCGATGGCAGATGCCTACGCCCTCCGGAGGATACCCCGAGAGGGACCACCGGCTAGGCTAGAATATGGAGACACACATATTAGTTCTTTTATTAAACAGGGTATTAGAAACCACCAGAGGAGGCAGTAGTGAGCTGATATGCCCAGCAAGGCTGTAGTCCCTCAGGTACTGGAACAATGATCCCAGGATGGCTGAGCTGTTGAGAAACTGTAGAAAGTGAGTAGGCAGAGTTCATGAATAGAACTAGATGACAAAACTCACGTAAGGTCTCAAGTAAGCTCAGGAGCTGGAAAGGATTAGGCCCTTGAGGAGCGAGTACCTGGTTCCAGGGAAAGCTCTGAGAGAGCGATGGTAACTCACAATTGTTTGTGGCAGGGAAAGCTTCCAGGCAGTAGAGAATCTTCAGAGTGTCCAGGAACATGGGCCCTCGAGGAGCGAGTACTGGTTTCTATCTGCAATCTGAAAATAAAGAAAAGAGCGAGGCCCCCGAGGAGCGGGTATATTTGGTAAGTCCGAGGAGGCAGAGTAGCTTGGAATGAATCTCCTTGCGTATCCTTATCCGATTCTGTATCTTTGCTAACTCAGGGCCTTATTTTCCAAACGTATCGCACGCGGTAAGGGACTTTTCACACGCGAAATGTCCCTTTTCGCATGCGATACCAAAATGGGGGCGGAGTCGGCCCCGGAAGAGGAGTCGGGGCGTCACCAGGGCCGACTGCGACAAACGGCGCGCACAGCGAAAAGGTAGGTGCCTTTTCGCTGCCTATTTCGCTCCCAATAGCTTCACCTCCTATGGTGGCGCTATTGGGTGCGAAATTGGCAGCGATCGTACCGCGACAGTGCGATCGCTGCCGGCTAGCGCAAGCCCGCCCCCCACCCCTCATCTTCTAAAGTATCACAGGCCTGCGATACTTTAGAAAATGAGGCCCTCTGTTAGCGTTTTCAAAGACCTTTAAATATTGGAAGCAGATGATGTCATCTCAGGGGGACGCCCCTGAGGTTCACGCCCTTGCTGGTACAAGAGTCGGGACGCGGGCGCCCTAGGCATCAGGACAAGATGGCGGAGTTGCAGCGTCGAGCCGGTCCTGGGATGCTGGAAGGAGACGGCATGGAGACGCTGCGGCAGCCAGCCGTCCATCAGACCCGGAGGGAGTCGCCACAGAGGTAAAGAGGGCGGAGTGAGGGCGTCGAGCAGCGACGGTCGCAACAGTCTACTCAGCAAGCTTCTTAAGGTAAGTTAGCCAGCAAATATGCGCATGTGTTGCACCAATTTTCAAAGAAAACTTACACACATGAATTCACTTTAAAAATTATCCTAGGAAAATTACATGCGCACCTGCTATTTTGGTGCACACAGTTTGGCTGAGAATTTACACACATAGGGGTTCATTTTAAAAGCAGCACGCAGCCATCCATGTGCGCTCAGTTCCCGGCATGCGCACACAGCCACACCAATTTTATAACATGCGCACGCCGGGAACCGCGTGCTGCTTTTAAAGTCAACCCCTAGGTGTGTAAATTGAGGGAGAGAATCTTTATAAGGCTCTCATATTAGTCAACCATTTACATCACTGTAGGAGGGTCAACCAGCAACTCAAGGTGAGGTTTTGGGAGCCACATTAAACCTCATTTGCAGAAGAGTTTTCCCAACAGGCACAGGGTAGCAACCCTTTTCAGAGCAAGGGCCTATTTATAGTTTACTCAGGTAATTGAATAATGATAGTAATATTCAGTAATAACAATAAACATGTTTTCCCAGTCTAATATTTAAAAATAAAAAATATTTACTGTAGTTTATTTTGCTTTTAGTTTAGTTCCAGCTATTTTATCTGAGACTTCTCAGTCATGAAGAGCTGAAATAGTCTGCAAAGTGGAGACATTTTGTTGCAAGACCTTAATAGCAAATTAACTTTAGCATTATCTGATTGCTGCACAGTAGGTGATCTTAATCCACAATTCATAGGTGATCTTGGTTAGTAGATTTTATAACTAAAAAGCTGAAAGTACCTTCAATAGGAAGTCTTAATATGTTTCATCCATTTGCTATTTAAAGCTTGAGTTAAATAACATTTTTCACCAACCATTCTGCATTATTTAAAATGTTTCCTAAAGGCTTTACTTTTCTTCTAGCTCCCTTGGGTTTGTTAGTTTTATGGTGCCATGAGTCTTTGTTTACTATTAGCCAGTGCCTTCCCCCAATTCTATATCCTTCTTCTGACTAGCCCAGCTATCAGTGTCTATCATTGGCCAGGTCCTACAGACTGCAGCTCTCTCCAGAACCTAATACATAAAATATTGACTGGCTAGTGGGTGTTGCTGTTGACTAATCGCTGGAGCCTCCTCTCTCAGAGGTTGTCAATGTTGCCTCTGAATCATCCCCAGCCCTGGCTGGCCAGAGAAATAGAAGCCAATCTTGGGAATACTCTGGACTAGCATTCCCCCTAACTTGTGAGGTGCACCTCCTTCTGCTTGCCTAGTGCTGCTCCAACCACCTAGGTTTGAAATGCATAGAGCTAGCAAATAGGTGAGCAGATGGGAATCAGAGATCCCTGCGCAGATTAATAGGATCATTAGGGATGTGCTTTCATTTCCAAAGGACAGGAAAATGTCAAATATATTTTTCATGTCATTTGTGCTGCTTTTACATCTGAAACAATATAAACCAAATAACATTTCTTTATGTTGTTTCTGTCATTTTGGATGGCTCCAATTTCAACCAGCCTTCACTTAAAAAAAAAAATGTCAACTCCAGGTCCCTCCTTCCACCCTCTCCCCACCTACATAACCTATGTACACTGTAAGCTGATTTGGGCCTCCAGCCAACTCCAACCCATACCTGAGCCATCCTCTCATCTTTGATCCCCCCGCCACAAGACCCCAAGCCGAGCTAGCAGCTGTAGTCTCCGTTACCTGCTCTGGCAGGTAATAGGAGACTACAGCTGCCAGCAAAATAGGGGAAGAGAAGGAAAGTAGCCTCTCATGATTTTTAATTGCATTTTCAGAAAAAAAACCCCCAAAACCTTTTAGAGAAAAATAGTATGGACCTAAGATTATGTATGACCTATAGTGCTACTACTTATGACTATGGCACAGTTGGCATGGCAGTCCACGAACAGAGTTTCTACTAAATGCTTACAGTGCTCTTCTCACAAAGAAAGGTAGATCAAGTGCTGTTTGATGATAGGTAAGAACCTATCTAGAACAGAGTGCTTCTTTTCATTATTTACATTGCTCTCACTTAGATACTTAGATAAAATATTGCCCCTAAATGAACATTCTGATAGATTCTTCTCTAGCAAACATGTTGTCAAAGTCTTCAGCTATCCATTGTAGTCCTCGGCTATTCATGTCGCCAAGATTTTCAGCTGTCCAACACAGCCATGTTTTGCTGCTCAGGCTTTCTTGAGGAGATTGCTGTGACCGCCACAGCTGAAATATCTCAGTTGTTTGACATCACAAGGAATTATCAGCCTCAAATGAGACCACTCATCGGTGGTGGGCACATGTTTTGGGCAGCATTTTATGATTATTTGTGCTCCATACTGGATGAACCGGCATGGTTAAAAGGGGAGGTGAAAGAAGCTATTTTAGCCAAAAGATCTTCATTCAAAAATTGGAAGAAGGATCCAACAGAAGAAAATAGGATAAAGCATAAACACTGGCAAGTTAAATGTAAGACATTGATAAGACAGGCTAAGAGAGAATTTGAAAAGAAGTTGGCTGTAGAGGCAAAACCTCACAGTAAAAACATTTTAAAATATATCCGCAGAAAGCCTGTGAGCGAGTCAGTTGGACCGTTAGATGATCGAGGGGTTAAAAGGGCACTTAGAGAAGATAAGGCCATCGCGGAAAGATTAAATGATTTCTTTGCTTCGGTGTTTACTGAAGAGGATGTTGGGGAGGTACCCGTAATGGAGAAGGTTTTCATGGGTAATGATTCAGATGGACTGAATCAAATCACGGTGAACCTAGAAGATGTGGTAGACCTGATTGACAAACTGAAGAGTAGTAAATCACCCGGACCGGATGATATACACCCCAGAGTTCTGAAGGAACTAAAAAATGAAATTTCAGACCTATTAGTAAAAATTTGTAACCTATCATTAAAATCATCCATTGTACCTGAAGACTGGAGGATAGCAAATGTAACCCCAATATTTAAAAAGGGCTCCAGGGGCGATCCAGGAAACTACAGACCGGTTAGCCTGACTTCAGTGCCAGGAAAAATAGTGGAAAATGTTCTAAACATCAAAATCACAGAACATATAGAAAGACATGGTTTAATGGAACAAAGTCAGCATGGCTTTACCCAGGGCAAGTCTTGCCTCACAAATCTGCTTCACTTTTTTGAAGGAGTTAATAAACATGTGGATAAAGATGAACCGGTAGATATAGTATACTTGGATTTTCAGAAGGCGTTTGACAAAGTTCCTCATGAGAGGCTTCTAGGAAAAGTAAAAAGTCATGGGATAGGTGGCGATGTCCTTTTGTGGACTGCAAACTGGCTAAAAGACAGGAAACAGAGAGTAGGATTAAATGGACAATTTTCGCAGTGGAAGGGAGTGGACAGTGGAGTGCCTCAGGGATCTGTATTGGGACCCTTACTTTTCAATATATTTATAAAATGATCTGGAAAGAAATACGACGAGTGAGATAATCAAATTTGCAGATGACACAAAATTGTTCAGAGTAGTTAAATCACAAGCAGATTGTGATAAATTGCAGGAAGACCTTGTGAGACTGGAAAATTGGGCATCCAAATGGCAGATGAAATTTAATGTGGATAAGTGCAAGGTGATGCATATAGGGAAAAATAACCCATGCTATAATTACACAATGTTGGGTTCCATATTAGGTGCTACAACCCAAGAAAGAGATCTAGGTGTCATAGTGGATAACACATTGAAATCGTCGGTTCAGTGTGCTGCGGCAGTCAAAAAAGCAAACAGAATGTTGGGAATTATTAGAAAGGGAATGGTGAATAAAACGGAAAATGTCATAATGCCTCTGTATCGCTCCATGGTGAGACCGCACCTTGAATACTGTGTACAATTCTGATCGCCGCATCTCAAAAAAGATATAATTGCGATGGAGAAGGTACAGAGAAGGGCTACCAAAATGATAAGGGGAATGAACAACTTCCCTACGAGGAAAGACTAAAGAGGTTAGGACTTTTCAGCTTGGAGAAGAGACAACTGAGGGGGGATATGATAGAGGTGTTTAAAATCATGAGAGGTCTAGAACGGGTAGATGTGAATCAGTTATTTACTCTTTCGGATAGTAGAAAGACTAGGGGGCATTCCATGAAGTTAGCATGGGGCACATTTAAAACTAATCGGAGAAAGTTCTTTTTTACTCAATGCACAATTAAACTCTGGAATTTGTTACCAGAGATGTGGTCAGTACAGTTAGTATAGCTGTGTTTAAAAAAGGATTGGATAAGTTCTTGGAGGAGAAGTCCATTACCTGCTATTAAGTTCACTTAGAGAATAGCCACTGACATTAGCAATGGTAACATGGAATAGACTTAGTTTTTGGGTACTTGCCAGGTTCTTATGGCCACTGTTGGAAACAGGATACTGGGCTTGATGGACCCTTGATGGACCCTTGGTCTGACCCAGTATGGCATTTTCTTATGTTCTTTTGAAATTCTTTTGGAAGCTGCAAAATATAAGATTTTAAATAAATAAATGTGATGATTAGGCGTGGAATCCCTAGCCCTTTTACACCATCATGAGAGTTACATGATCTATGAAACAAAGAAAATTCACTGTAGGGAATATTGCTTGGAATTTCATGACAGTTGTTAACAAATTACATTTAACAGGTACTGTTGTAGTATGTATAGCTTTTATTTCAATAAGTACAATCCTTTTATCTGAACAAAAACGACTGCCTTGTTACTTTGTGCAGGACTACTGAAGCTCATGTTATTAGTTGATGCCCTTGACATTTTTGTATTCTGCTCGTTTTTTTGGCAGCAAAAATATCTTCAGCTTGCAAGACAGCTCTTGCTCCTGAATCAGAATGATGCTTTCAGCTGAATGCCAACACAGCATCATGAAAGATTTATAAATATTGCTCAAGTTTACATGCTGCAAATTCAAAGGCACTCTTTCCAGTGGCTGCACCAGTCTAGCCCAGGCTTCTCATGGGCCTTCAGTTTCTCTATACCGATAAGTCTCTGAATCTGTTTTGACAAATATTTGGATTAATTTCATAGTGGTTTAGAATAGCTTACTTTAGTCTTTGGTAATCCTTACTCTTATCTACACTAAAACTGTGATGTGTAGTGTAACATTCACTTAAAAGCTGTGTTAATAAAGTTGTTAGCAAAGGTCATGGAGCCCCACAGGGTGCTCTCGGATAATAAAGAAATTCACTGTTCCTGTTATGACTGTGAGATTGAGTCTTTCTGGGATGGGGCCTAATTATACCTAAATAATCAGTACATAGCTGTCTAGCATGTGACAAAGACCACCATAAGTTTTCTGGATTTTACCAGTTAAACAAGATGTGATTCTTATTACCCACGGAGTTTCTGGCTATTGAAATGCTCTTGCCATCTATTCAAAAGAAGTTAAATATTTTTCAATTTTATTGTCTTAGGACAACAACTATTAGACAAGATTCTTTTAGCATTTACCCCTGTGAGTCTTTATTTACCCACAGGCATTCGTAGTAAAGTAGCTCCAAGCGTCATTGAGATAGACTCTGTAAGGATCCTTTCCAGAGGGGGAAGCCACATCAACAAGGCCCTACTGGTAGACACATGCTGTGTCAAAGCTCGTTATGAACATCAAGACACTCTTTTCTCCAACTTTCTTCAGTGTTGAATTAACTAAATAATGATAATAGTGCAGTGTATGCAGTGGGTCCACCCATACTTTATCATGAGACAGAATACTTCCTCAAATAAAAGAATACATTTTACAAGTTACATTAACTACTCAGGTAAGACTTTCTAGATTCTCACTTCTGGAAAGTGACACCATTGCTAGATAATCATGAAAGAGTTTCTTCCTTGCACAATTCCTCCTTCCAGTGTTTTTCAACAAAGTGTGCCACCTTCGCAATAAGGTTACTTGGATAGCCATACAGACTGCTGGCTATGTCTGCAGGTTCTCTGATGGGAAATACACCAAAGATCACATTAAGCATATTGCTTTCCACTTGAAATTTCCTGAGCCTATGCTGTATTAATCAAACTTCTTGAGATTTCTGCTTTTCCAGCATTTCTCTCACTTAGGACTATAGGGAACTCCTTATTCCTCACTGAGAATCTGCTCTTTTTCTCATCTACAGCACTTCTGGGAATTCCTGGAGAGCACTCCTTAATCCTGATTAACTAGATGGAGATTCTTTTTTACCCTCTACTTCCTTTTTCTTTCCAGAGAGATTTTCTCACCTTCTTAGCTTCTCTCCTTAGAGGAAAAAGGTTTTTCCTCTGACTCATAATCATCTCATACTCAGGTCCACACGATACATTTGGAGGTCAATTTTAAAACAATGTTTTTTCTGCAGAAACAGTGTTTTATAAAACTGCTCACTCAATATGCTGCTAAACATTTGGTCATACTACCTGTTCATGTATACATTTACCTGGACTGAGCAGAAATATTCCTGGAGGTGGGGCTGCGGAGGGATTTGCACTTACTTGCATGTCAGAAAATTCAGACATATGTATGTACATTTTCTCAAAACATTTTCATGCACATGATAACAGGCGAATTGTGTGTAGGCAAATTTGGTGGGAAAGTTTTCAAAGAGGACTCATTTACCTAAGTCTGCTTTAAAAATTTGTGTAGCTTATAGTATGTGCATAGTTGTCAGCAAACTTATGCATGATGTTACAAATTATCCCCTTAGGGGTTCTTTGTGCTGTCTATTACTACTACTGCTTAACATTTCTATAGTGTTACATGACATATGCAGCATTATACAAACACAAAAAAAGACAGTCATTGTCTCCTCTGCTCCTCCTGAAATTGACATCTCTCTTCCACTCTCTATTAGTCCAGCCATGTTAGCAGTTGCTCTATGCCTCCTATTGATGGTCCTGTGGTGGTGGTGGTAACGGGAGGTGGGGAGAATGAGAGAGGAGTGCTAGATTAGCTAATCTCTGCAGAATTGGATCCTCTAATTTTTTGGTCATTTTAGAATCCTGAACTGTAATTTTGTTGCTTAGAGTTTGGATCTGGTCCATCAAACCTCGACCCTTACCTCTTCAACTTTCATTGTTGCTTTTACAACCTCACCTTAGGGATACTTTCTTATTACTGATGTTCCTTGTGTTTGGAAGTGTAGGTCAGCTAGGATCCCAATTCTCATATCATAAATGGGTGTTCAGGCTTGAAGATTCAAGGCACAGGGTCAGGAGGCAACATTTCAGCTTAAAGAATAACCTGAACCTCTGACGTGGCCTTGACTTTACGAGGAGTAGCCTGGTGGTTAAAGCAGCAGGCAAAACCAGGGAAGTTAGCGTTCAAATCCTGCTGATGCTTCTTATGACGTTGGGCAAGTAATTTCTCCCTCTTTTGCCTCAGGTACAAACACTGTAAGCTCCCTGGGGCAGGGAAATGCATACAGCATCTGAATGTAATTTACCTTGAGCTATAATACAATAAACTTCAGGAGTGGAAAACAAAAAGAAACAATCCCACTCTATAAGGAGCAGAAAGAATCAAAATATAATGCTTGTGACCATCATACAACAGATGCAGACAGTAAGTCTGACTGAGGTCTGTTTTAGATATGTCACAGTATAATCATTGGTCACCAAAGTCCAACATGTTTTTTTATTGATAGAATTTTTCTTTATGCAGATAAAAATATCTTACAGTACTTACATGGATACTTATCCCAATATTCAACACTTGATCTGACATTGGCACAGTGTTTCAAAATCCCAAATTCTTCAACTGGGGTCCAGGGACAGGCAATGGCAGCTCAGTGTTTCTGCACAGGCAAACAAAAAGGAGACATTTTTAAAGAGGCAGTGGTGGGAGAAACTGACACACACAATGAAAATGAAAAAAAAATGCATGAGATCTTTATTAAAGAAAAAATTTCATAAAGTAAGCCACGCTATAGTTTCATTAAGGCTAGATAGAGATCCAATACAATGTTCTGTCACCACCACCTCTAGGAGACGACAAACCTGATCAATAATTGTCCATTTAAGTTGAGCAAACACATGATTCTTAGCCAAACAATGTTTCACTATGAGTGCTTGTGTCTGCAACATATTCATACAGCTGCAATGAAAGTCCTATACGCATTGCCCTTTGCATATGTCCTACATAAATGAGCAGAGGCACTGAAGTACATATACTACATATCGCAAAGTACAGTTAGTCTGGTTTCTACAAAACCACTTATAACCTGTGTTAGGATGGCATCACTGCGTCCCTGGTAAGATCATGGAACACATATCACACTGGCCAAATGAGAAGGGTCCCCACTGTTCAGGCAAATCAATGGAAGAAAAAGGCACAGCAGCACAATCCACATGGTCCCTTATATTGTTACTTCTCATGTAAGAGATTTGGGAAACTTCTCAAAAACTGGATGCATAGAAAGCACTTTCCAGCGTTGTATCATTGGTGATCCCACCCTAAGAGCCATATTAGAGAATCTTGAAGCACAGGTCAATTTATCAGATTTAGGTACAGATTTATACTGTAAAAGCTGAGCCCAGTCAGAGAACCTAGTCCTCTTGTATGCCTGTTCGATAACCTGCTTAGAATAGCCTTGCACCAAAAATCTAGTACATAGATCTTGAGATTGACGTTTAAACTCCACTAGATTAGAACAAAGTCGCTAAAGTCTTAAAAACTGTCCAAAACCGCACTTAAATGGACAAGGGTGAAAACTTTGAAACTATAACAAATTATTATGTTCAATGGGTTTATAAAAAAGCATGAACTAAATATATAAAAAATACTGCTGGGCTAACTTAGCAGCCTGAGATTTCAAAGAGAACTATGTTAACTTAGCATCAAGATGCCTTTTACATTCAAAACCTGCTATGGTATATCTTGATTTGGAAAAGATTGCAAGCATATTTACATGGATGCCTGGAATGTTCTCTCGAAGGAGGTGGCGGAGATAAAAACTGAAGTAATTCAAGAATGCATAGGAGAAACACAGGATTCCTAGAGGCAAGAGAGTGGTAATTAAGTTCTGGGGTAACATGCACACAGTTCAGCCTAAAATAGCTGTGGCATGATTGCACGGAGGGACTATGGTTAAAAATCAAACTTCAACGAGCATTTATTTATTTATAACTTTTTTTATACCGAAGTTCAATTAACGGAGTTAATTATCATTCCGGTTTACATTGCAACAAAACATTGACAGCATGGGGAAGATGGATATTTTATAACAGCCTCACTATCCTTAGCTGCTGTGGGGATTAATACAAAACTTTGTAGTAAATCATAGCAGACAGCCTGGATGTTGGCTTAAGGACTGGTCTCATAAGAATTAAAGTTGAAGATGGCAAGTCCTGAAACGGCTGACTAGCAGAGGTGGTGGAAGCCATCACTATAACAGATTTTGGGCATGATTAGGACAGATATGGAGATCAGTAATAGGAAATAGGTTGAGAGGCCTGGTAAAGAACATACTGGAGGGGGAGTTAATGTTGGGTTGCTTATGGGAATTTATATGTGTATCTACCCAACATGGATGAATCTCAACTGACAGACTGGATAGGTCATTTTGATATTTATCTGCTGTCACTTGCTATGAGGTCCAAATGCAAAAGCCCCGTGAGTAGCAAAATTACCTGGATATTCAACAGCACTGTAAAGAGGTATACATGTTAAAACCCCAGAACATCTTTAAAAGCCAGGACCAGGTATCTAGTTGGTTCATCTTAAAATCCAGTCAGAGTGGGAACTCAGTTCATAGGTCATTCCCCAAGCCAGGTGAATAAATATCTAGGCCCAGAGAGAAACAGGGAGGACTAGAACAGAAAAATGTTCAAAGAATTACGCCAAGACCCTGTACATTTAAATGTCTGACTTTTGATGGAGCATTGCTGAAATAATCAAGCCTGTTACTTTCTGTTATTGTAAATAATAAAAGTGTTTTCTGTTGGAAAAGCAGGAATCCAGGTCATTTCTGTTCTCTGGTAGTCCCCTCCCTAAATCCAAGAGTGCCCCATGCTATCACAAGCACTTATCCATGTAAAAGTGCCATTGAATATACCTGAATAAGGTTGTCCAGATAACTATGCTGCCCAGTGTGCTTTGAAATTGGAAAAAAAGGTAGCAGATCACTGGTACTCCGATCCCTCCTTCACTGCCACAAATAAATGTAACGGATGCTATGGTCATATTACCAGTAAGCCCTGGGTAATTCCTTATTGAACTAGATCAGTACAGGTTAGTGAAAAGCAGAGGCACCATTCTATACAGCCCATCCCTTTGAAGGTGCTGGAATAGCCAGCCCCTCTGAGAGTTTTTTAAAGAAGTTCTCTCCTGAGAGCTCTGGGAGGCAGTTTAGTTGATAGTTTTGGAGGAAGTTGGCATTGTTTTCCCTTTGAGTTGGATTTTTGGACTATCTGAAGGCCTGGGCTCCACTTTGCTTGGGTCTTTGGGTCAGGTTGGAGACTCCACTCGTGTAACCCACTCCATAAATGCAGGGTGGTTGTCCTGCGTTAGTTTTGTAGATTTTATCTTTCTGTTGTAAGAGAACAGTGAGACCCCATGGTGGTGCTCAGGGAGAGATCTTGGGGAAGCTTTTCTTTGGAGGGCCCTGGGTAGGGAAGACCTGCTACACTTTTCCTGGGACCTGGTATATCTGGAGCTGCCTGCTCCCACAGAGCTCCCTCCAATCTGGAATCTGGAGACAAGAACAAGATGCAAGAAAGAATACTTATTAACTGTAATAACCAGTTAAAGAACACTGAGGCCCCCCCCCCCCCCATCTGGAGTCTTCACCTCCTGGGGAGAGAGAAGGTTGGACTCTGTGCAGTGACTGTTTTGCCAGTTCAGCAAGTTTGGAAGGGGTTTTCTCTTTTTTCTACCAAGGAATACCCCTGCCCACCTAATGATCTCACTCATCCAAACCTTGGAGGGTGGAAGTCCCCTTTCTCTGGTGCACAGATTGAGGGAAGCGACTGTAATGTAAAAGCCACTGTGGTACTAAGGACTATGTTAACTGTGCCATTTACAAATTCAAATTCTCCTCAGTAAAGATTTTCATTTTTAGACATACCCAATGAAATCTCCGGGGTTTTATTTGGAAATACAGGCCACAGTGGGCTGAAAGGAAAAGATTACCCCTCCCCAGGGACAAAGATTAAAAATAAAGGTACTCCCTAGCACGCCGGGCCCTCAAAGGATAACCTTTCCCTCCACCCAACCAAGAATCCAGACCCTGAGAGAGAAGAGAGAATGTGTTTTAAGAGATAGCCTGGTTAGGTTTGAGCCCCAAAGAGTAACAATTCTTTTATGCAGTCAGCCTCCAGTGATGGGGTTACATAAAAAATACAGGGGGCCCAGAGATGCCCGATCCCACCCTTCCTGTCCCCCCTAGCTAAAGAAAAGCAGCTGTGCTCAAATTCCCCCCAAATAAAATTTGTCAGCCACATCCTCACCCCCTCTCTCCCCCACCCAAATAAGTGTGCATGAAGCCCAGGGGGAAGGGGAGAGGCTCTCTTTCCCTCCTGCTGAGCTGACACTTTAGTGCTGGCATAACTGACAGAACCTGACATTTAATGTTCATTTATTCACTGCACTCGGGGTGAACAGACCAATCCCTCTTCAGAACTCATTACTGAACAAGGATTAATTCCTTCCCTGTCAGTGAGTTCTGACTGAGGTTTGGTCCCTTCACTGCTGGCCACTATTTCTCTTTAGCTTGGGAGGTGGGAGGGAGGGGGAGAGTCAGGTGCTACTAGGCCCCATGCTTTTTTTTTGTTTCTTGCAGTTGAGAAGGAGGGGATCAGGGTGACAACTAGCCCACTTCTTTTTTTTCTCTACCTCCAGTAACTTTAAGACAGCTATTTAGCTAACCAGAGTTACTCGGATACGGTCTAGGTAGTACTGAATATCATAACGTGAAACTGTGTCCCAGGAACACCTTCAGGTCCACCTCATTATACCCAGCTAAATTTTGTTTCACGAGTTGACTGAACCAAATTTAGCTGGGGAACGGGAGGAAATATTAAAATCTATGCTTTTGTTTGGGTAACTCCAAAAGTTACCTGGACAAACCCTGTGAATATTAGCTTTCTTGAGGTAAATATTCAAAAGCCATTTAGAAGGATAACTCACAAGTTATCCATTGCCAAGTATCAGGAGGTCAAGTGATAGATGGACAAAGTATGTGGAAAGTATGAAATACCTCCAGTACCTGAATGTAAACCGATGTGATATCTCAGATTGAATGGCGGTATATAAAAATAATAACATTTTGCCCATTGTTAATGACAGGTTCTGAGCTTAAACATCCTTCCCTCAATATTCTCATTAAGAGAAGATATAATATGGACTGTTAATCTTCATTTGTTGTATATTTGATCATACGCCATGCAACAAGGCCAAACTACTCGAAAAGTGAGAACCAGATTAACTGAACACAAAAGTTGTTTGAACATGGGCAAAACATCAGCATCAATGGTTTCTCATTTTATTACAGCACTGACATGGACCATCATTGACCATGTTCCGAGGAATGAGAGGGTAAGTGACAGGTTCAAAAGATTGGCTATAGGAGAACAATTTTGGATCTTCAAGTTGGATACAGTAGCTCTCAAGGGTTTAAATGAGACAATTGACTGATTTGAAATAGGCTGAATTCATTCTGGCACCACTGGTTGAAATTGACATCAATCAAAATGAATTTGTGCTTGTGTGTGTGATTTCTGTTGCAGAAAGAAGGATCCATTTCAAAACAGAGGCAGACTCCCCTGATGCAGAGAATAAGATGTTGTGAACTCTTGAAATGCTGTTCAGCTTCAGGTGACCGGTCAATTTTACTCGCTCCTGTGATCAAGATAAGTCATGATTTTGAGTTTACAATAATACTATCCAATCAGGAAAAGACTATACTTTTATTTGAATAGAGAAAAATTAACATAAAATAACAGAGACTCAAGATGATAGTATTTCTCCGCGGCACCTAGGCTGTTGAGATTTAATAGTTTCAGGTCTCTATAACATATATAAATTTATGTTCATTTGATCCTGAGTACTAGGTTGTTCTATTTAAGTAGTAGACAAAGTTTAAACATGACATCTTTCTGCAATGTTTAATACATAATTACTATTTTCTGATTTTTTTAACAGATTGAAAATAAAACAGTGAATATGGCATGTGGAAACGTTTGACACCCTTTCAATTAATTCAATAGTACTTTAAAAAAAAAAAAAGGTTGTTAATAAGGCCCAAAAGGTTGATTGATTCATTAGGCCTTCAGTTAGTCAGGTGAAAATAATTCCACAGTTGAACAAATACCTCTCAGGTTGTCATTGTTGTTAAGTCTACTTTTATTAACCATGAGCAAATCCAAGCAGCATTTGAGTGAATTCCTTTACTAACACCTTCTTTCTTCGTCCACTCACTCAATTTCTAATCCAGTCCATCAGCTTGGAATCCATCCCAGGCTGCTCAGTTTATTCATGAGCCTCCTATGCAGGATAGTATCAAAAGCATGCCCTCTATCTAATTCTTCTAGAAGAAAAGATAAAGACTCTTAAAAAAGAAAAAAAATTAGATACAATGGCTTATTACATGGTTAATAAACAGTGAAAAGACAGGGGTACAATCTCTGAGGAGAATATAAAGAAACAAAATTTAAAGAAAAAGCATTAATCTGTCTGGAACCGCACTAAATTAATTGCTAGACATAGTAAGACACCTGTGTCACTGCGATAGGGCTCTAGATCTAAGAAAGCTCTCAACTGCTCTGGAATAAAGAAAATATAACAGTCACTATCCTTTTTGACAATACATTTACAGGGATACTGTAAAAGAAACATAGCACCTAAGAATATAGTTTTCTGCCTCATTGAAAGAAACCCTTTTTCTCCTTTCTTGAGTTATCTTAGAAATATCTGGAAACATACAAACATTAGAACCATGAAAGGATGAGTTTAAATGATGAAAATATTAATATCATGTTCAACTATTAATGATACAAGTGGCATTGGGTGGTCAATAACTTCTAAACCAGATTGCTCAAGGAAATTGGTTAGATTCTGAATTTCAAAAGAAACTCCCCCAGTCTCAGGCAAATGACTTTCTCCAGAGGATGTCGGAAAAAAGAAAACCTTATTTATAGGAGGGAGTTTAGCCTCAAGAATCAAGAGAACCTTTCGCAAATATCTCTTAAAGGTAAACAAAGGATGTTCTCGCAGAATACAAGGAAAATTTAAAAGTCTAAGATTTAATTGACGATTCCAATTTTCCAGGTGCTCAAGCCTTCTTGATAAAGCATTTCTATCTTTTTTTTTTTTTTGTAATGTAATGTTTATTAATGACCATGAACAAAAGAAGAGTGTATACAAACACAGTAATCATGTGAACAACATTCGCACAAGAAGAAGGTATACAAGCACAAGAAGCGTATAAATGGCATACAGGAAATATATATGATGAAATGACCTATGAATCGAGTGACGTGACCAGAGAGAACCTTACATACTGGTCGTACCTAGCATTACCAATAAGAAAGCATTTCTATCTTTAATAATTGCTTCCTTAAACTGAAGACGTTCTGAAGTGTCTGCTTCTAACTTTCCAACTGAAGTTTTCAGAGCTTGCAAAGATTCTTCTTGAGCTTTAATTTTGGAATCTAATGAACCTGTAAGCGTATCAATGTTTATATTGCAAGTTTTAATGGCAATTGCAAGTCCTGCAGTTAGTTCCCATAGTGTATCAAGCGTTACAACTGCTGGCTTAATTGGAGAGATCATCAACTCATCCGGGGGCTGAGAGGTTCCTTCAGTTGGTGAAGACATCGATGGAACCCCACAGATAGCAGAAACAGTCCCCGGATTTCCTTCTTCTTGTCCAGGCTGTGTAGATGGCTCATCAACTTCTTCTCACGGCTCACTGTGTGCTCCCTCCTGTGGCATCAGAATGTTGACATCATTGGTTAGTGACACCGACTGCACTACAGGAGCCAGTGGCGGTCTAGCTTCGGTGGGGCAGAAGGAAACCTCACCCCCAGGTGAAAATGACTATCTTCCATCAGTTCTCACAGCAGGAGATACCCCCCCAAGTTTGGCAGTTCCCAGAATCATAAAGGTGGTAATGAGCTTCTAATTCTCAAAGTGAACAGCGAGTGAGGGAAAAACACTCACTTTGCCCTTGCGATTTGGTGGCATTGCGACATAGGTAAGCAGAAAAGGAAAAGGCAAGATGGATCAATGCTCAAATGTAGCTCTGTTCAGGACACCATCTTGTGCCCAGGGATGGATCTTCTGCAAAGTTTTTGATATGGTCTTACTCAGGAGGCTTCCACCTGCCATCCCTTTCCTCTAGTTTAAACATTTGCCAATATATTTCTGAATTTCTCACTTAGAATTAATCTTTTTTCCTCACCATGGAAAGATGTAGGACACCATTATATTGGAACCTGTTGTTTGATGTACAGCCCAAGCCATTTACATAACTAAAACCTTTTTCCTTAACACTAGACTTTGAGTTATGTATTGAAGTTGGTCATAGGATATAGTCTTTCCTCTCTTTTTCCATGAACAGGCACTACCTCTGAATACAGCTAGATAAAGTTAATTAAAGCATCCTCCAAATAATTTTAGCACAACACAAAACATTGCACTGATAATGAAAATCCAGAGTTGAGGAAGTGTTTTTTTTTAAGATAGGTCAGATGAAAGTCCATCAAGCCTAGCATCCTGTCTCCAACAGTGGCCAATCCAGGTTGCAAGAACCTGGCAGATCCCATAGATCTATTTTCTGTTACTTACTCCCAGGGATAGCAATAGTTTTCCTTAGTCTACCTGGCTAATAATATGTTTTGGACTTTTCCTCTAGGAACTTATCCAAGCTTCTTTTAAACCCCACTATGCTGGTCATCTTGACTGCTCATTCTGGTAACAGATTCCAGAGTTTACTTGTGTGCTGAGTGAAAAAGTGCTTTCTACTATTTGTTTTAAATTTCCTAGTTGCTAGCTTCATGGAGTGTTCCCTTGTTTTAATATTTTTGAAAGGGTAAATAACCATCCTTTGTTTAGTTGTTTCTTTCTCAAGATGAAGAGTTCTAGCCTGCAAAACCTCTCACCACAGGACAGCCGTTCCATCCCCTTTATAGTTTTTGTCATCTTCCTTTGCTCCTTTCCTAGTTCCGCTATGTCTTTTTTGAGATGGGGCAACCTGAATTGCATACAATACTCAAGGTGTGGTCACACGATGGCTCGATACAGATGCAATATGATATTTTCCGTTTTATTCTCCATTCCTCAGGCTAATGACATTTTCATTGAAAAAAGAAAATGCTTTCAATAGCTACAAATAACAGTTCAAAGATTTCCTTTGAATTTTAAACACTGGCATCAGGATCAGATTTCAGCCTATTTCACTAAACATAGAAGTTAAAATCATACTACAGTTGTTTTGCTTAAGACCCACATCTGTAGCTTCTCTGTGTCCTGACTGTTACTGGATCCTTTTGATCCAGGGAAGGTCCCTCACTAATAATCACAACCTTCAGCTTAATATATGGTAGATGGAAACTGTCTGTACATTACTCACAGACAGAGAGGATCCCAAACAATTCAATATAAAACATACAATATGCAAAGCAATAATTTAACTATAGGTGACAAAATGCAAGCCATCTGGCCTTATAGAAAAATACAGGCTTTGTCTCTGTTCCAGCATTATCCAAGAGAGACACAGGGACTCATACTGGTATGAAGCTGAACCACAATCTTTAGTATTTAAACTAGAATAAATAGATCAAAGGCATAACCAAGAGCATCTGTATTCTGTGTTCATTTCCCTATCCCCAGATAAAACTACCCTCTTTCATTCCCTTTCCCAGCCCCTTCTGGCCTGGGTTAACTAGACAGAACAGCTTTACCAGTGGCTTGTCTCACAGTCAAGCCTAGGGATTACTTCAGTTACAACAGCTTGCTCCCTGTCAATCACAGACAGTAGCTGATTACCTTTTTCTATTTAATTCTGTCAGTGCAGGATAATTAATCCACTTTCACAGGGAGATATACACAGTTAACATACTTTAACCGATAACTTACTAGTATTTCCCCAGGCTATGAATCCATCAAGAGCTCTCACAATGAAGATTCTTTCAGTGTGTGTGCAGCCACCTCCTTGCTCATCTCACAAACACAAGAGTGAAAGACACAGAGCAAGATTCTCCCAGCCTAGGCAGGTTTTTTCAGGAGTTGCACACCTATCATCCAATTGGGACTTCCTAGCTAAGAGACGACTTCAATAAAAAGGGGAGAACAAGACAACAATCAGCAATCGGCATAACAACCTTTTGTTGAGATCTTTTTTTTATCCATTTTATTTTTCTTATTGTTTTAGAACATAGACAATTGGGACGAGAACCCCAAATAATAAAATGCACCCTTGGAGGGAAGAAGTTGGGCTCGCCCATCAAAAAGGCCACAGAGGTCAGTTTAAAACCAGCATTTGAATGGAAAGCTATGTCCAAATAACAATGTGATATGAATGTGTGGACTGAACTCCAAATCACAGCTTTGCAAATCTCCTCAAAGGAGGTAGACTTTAGAATGACAAGCAACGTCACCTTGGTCCTAACATGATGAGCCTTGATTTGCGTTTCTACGATCAATTCTGCCTTGGCATAAGAGGAGATGCAGTCTATTACCCAGCTGAAAATGACATGCTTTGTCACCGCTTTGACAGGTTTATTGGGATGAAGGGAAACAAATCCGATGAACTTTTTAATGGCTTGAGTCTGGCTTCAGATACAAAGTGACAGCAGTTCTGCAATCTGAAGAATGGAAGGCTGCCTCATCCTTATAGACATGCAGCTGAAGTAAGAATGTTGGTAGGTTGTAAGATGAAAGTTAGATGGAAGTTTGACATTACTCTTAGACAGAAACTTGGGATTTGTGTGAAGCACTACCCTATTATATTGACATCTAGTATAAGGTGGATAAGTTAATAGGGCCTGGAGCTCACTTACTTTGCAGATTGAAATGATCGCTCCCAAAAGAGCAATATTCCAGGTCAGATACTTGAGCTCATAAGAGGTTCCAGAGGGCTTTTTTCAATTGGGTTAGAACCCATGATAATGCAGGAGGCTTGAATTGAAGCAAACCCCAAATGAATTTCTCAACTAAATCCTGTACAAAAATTGGGATTCCTTCTACATGGCAGTGATCAGAGCTATTTGCACTCAATTGAATCCTAACAGTTTTGGTTTCCAGACCAGACTCTTGGAAATGTAGATTCTATTCAAGCAGATTTTGTTTGGGACAGGAGAAGGGATCTAGGGCCCTGGCTTCACATCAGATGGCAAATCTCCTACTTTTGAAACCATAAGACTCCTAATGGTTTCCTTTCTAGAAGCCAGGAGAACTAAAGGACTTATGACTGATGGGGCAAAGGAAAGCAAGATATCAGCTGGTGTCATTTGACACCACACAGCCAACATAAGTAGGAATTTCCTGCTTGGGGATGTAAGAGGAGGTTTGAGGGTTATTTCTGCTCCCACGGGGCAGGTGTTTCTACTGGTGAGGCAGAGGGGTTTACTTCTGTTTCAGGGTGGGGTAACTTTGGGCCTTTAAGGAAAGTATGACAGGGGCTGGAGGAATGGTTAGTGTTTCTGCAGCTAGTAGCACTGATGTGTTACTGCCGGCAGGAATGCAGATACATTCCCGCTGCTAGAAGCTTCTGCACAGTACTGGGCGCAGCAAAACCCACTGTAACGCAATTTACAGTATTCCCCTAGTTTAGCAGTATTCCTCTAGAATAGTTTGGCGAATACTATGTTAGCTAATGTGCATTAATATGCATTTAAAGCATTTTAATAAATAGGCTTCAAAGTGTTTTGTCCAAGGCCAGGAGGAGTTTCAGTAGAAGAAACTTTATTTGTTTGTTTGTTTGTTTATTTATTTATGTGTTTATTTATTTATTTATTTGAAGAGTTTTATATACCGTCATTCGGAAACGTTAAAATAACGCCATCATAACGGTTTGCAAAATTGGTTATAGGGAAATGGGGGGTTAACAATGGTTGTAAAGTACAAACTGTTATTAGGCTTAGGAAATAACATAAGTAATGATTAAGTTCAGTTTATGAGTTCTTTCATATTTAAGAAAAGCATAGATGTGATGAATTTCAATTAGTCATGAGGTTGTGTTGGAGGATGGCGATGTTTATATACTGTTATTCTATTTGAGAATTGCCAGATCACAATGGTGCACAGGTTTAACACTGGATGAGTTACAGAGACAGGCATACATACAGGTAAACATTCAAGGTAAACATTCCGAATCTAAGGGTGTACTTCAAAGTCAGACATATAGGATGCATTGTAATCTTTATGGGTGGGGGATGAGAGAATGGGTAATATGCAGGACATAGCTGGTTATCAGAGTGAGGGAGAATTAGTTATATCACTCAGAGAGTAGGCATTATCGAAACTGAATTTGAGCCTCAGTCTCTTGGTTCCCAAACATTAATAACTAAGCCATCTCTGCTCTAAAAATTAGTATCAATACTACTTTTTAAATTGAGAAAAACAAATGAGCTACTATTCCCAAATATAGCAGGAAAGTATGTAAAAGCTAACAGTAATGGTCTCTTTATATTATCAACTACCTGCTATTAATAGTAGAAAGGATGATGTCATCCACAATCTGGACGTGACAGAGGGCGTAACAGTACATGCAGTAAAAACAAGAGCCAACAGTTACCATGCCACTGAGTGCAAAGATTTCAATCAAGTTGAAAATAATCTGTTCTTTTTATACACAAACCCTTTTTGATACAAATTGATGCTACCTACACAAAATGTATAACATTAACATTATATTTAGCAAAAACTGTCTTTATTCTGACTGCAATAGAAAAAATAATTCAAGAAAGAAATTTACTGCAAAATAATTGTCCAGTTCAAGATTTAAGATTAAACTAAATCGATTTCACTGTGTAACTGTACATTTTATTTACATTACAGTGAAGTAAATATTCCTTTTCAAAACATTTTACTATATAGCAAATTATATTAATTACTAGTAAATTCAGCCTGAAGGATGAATAAACACAATTTGCACGATAATAACCTTCCCAACATGATTAACAATAGAATGACCTCTTTTTAACTCTGGTGATTTTGAATATGGAAAATAAGTTTGATGAACCTTTAAATACATGCAGTTTAGAACAAAAGTTATCCAATTCCCATCTTTTCAGTCAAGGATATGAAAAAATAATGAACTCAAGGGCAAATCTGTAAGTTAAATGGCAGTCACTTAGAGCAACCATTGACAAGGTAACCAATATAGTATGCTTTAGAGAACTGTTCAGAAACACTAGGAACAGTAATTTGATCATATTCAGCTTTAATATTACCTTGTAATGAACAGTCTCTATTCCTCTAAGTCTGTTAAAATTTGTTTCTAAAACTGCCATTTTACACTATTTTAAAAACACCATTACTTTTTCGCAAACTTTTAAATTCTGCTGATTTTATCTTGAAATTATCCTGCTAATTTGTCTGGAATCTTTTCAACAAATTAAACTCATGGAAAACAAAACCCTCAACAGTTTACACACGGAAACACTGACAAAGGCAACAAAAGCAACTATTTACTGCAATCATGAGACTACAGTATTAATAATATAGAGACTCTAAAGAAGAACCAAACTGGTGTAACCTACAAGGAGCTTTGAGAAGTTAGGATGGATTTTCAGGGAAATATTATAAGGAATTTAAGTGTTGGATCCTAAATTGGTTAGATTTAGGAAGATTTCCTGCTTCCAATGTATCAAGCAATAATTTCTCTTATTCATAAAGGGGCGGATTTTCAGAGCCCTGCTCGCGTAAATCCACCCAAAACCGGGCGGATTTACGCGAGCAGGGCCCTGCACGCCGGTAAGCCTATTTTACATAGGCCTACCGGCGCGCGCAGAGCCCCGGGACTCGCGTAAGTCCCGGGGTTTTCGGAGGGGGCGTGTCGGGGGCGGGCCTGAACCGCGCTGCGTTTTCGGGGTGTGTCGGGAGCGTTCCGGGGGCGGGCCCGGGGGCGTGGCTACGGCCGGGGGCGTGGCCGCGCCCTCCAGACCCGCCCCCAGGTCGCGTCCCGGCGCGCAGGAGGCCTGCTGACGCGCGGGGATTTACGCCTCCCTCTGGGAGGCGTAAATCCCCCGACAAAGGTAAGGGGGGGGTTTAGACAGGGCCGGGCGGGTGGGTTAGGTAGGGGAAGGGAGGGGAAGGTGAGGGGAGGGCAAAGGAAAGTTCCCTCCGAGGCCGCTCCGATTTCGGAGCGGCCTTGGAGGGAACGGGGGTAGGCTGCGCGGCTCGGCACTCGCCGGCTATACAAAATCCATAGCCTTGCGCGCGCCGATCCAGGTTTTTAGCAGATACGCGCGGCTCCGCGCGTATCTACTAAAATCCAGCGTACTTTTGTTTGCGCCTGGAGCGCAAACAAAAGTAGGCTATTCGCGCTCCTTTTAAAATCCGCCCCAAAGAGAGAAAAAACCCCCAGTGATAGGCCTACTTTCCTTTTAAATACTGACCTAAATAATGTATATTCCCAAAAATAAGGGCTGAGAGATTACAAGGAATGATAAATGTGATATTTTGTATCAGGTAGGATTTATAAGAGGAAAATTATCTGTTGATCATATGTAAAAGATTGCACATTTATGGCTAGATTTACTAAATTTTTTCCCAATAGACACAGTAAATTAGGCCCTTAATCTGGGTAGAAGTTTCCAAGAATAAACACTGTGCCCTGTTAAAAACTGATGCTGTGAAAGCAACTGAATTTTCAGGATGACACTCAGATATCCTCTTCATGTTTGCAACAGCATGCAGGATGTTCTATTGATGTTCCATTTTGTCAGGCCAATACAATAATTTGTGCATTAAAACTGTGCCCTGAAATCCAGTGCACAGTTTCCCGATACAGTAAGCTAATGATATGCTAATGCATCGGGAGTTAAAATGTGCATTCAGCATGGGCTGAATGTACATTTTAACTTGGGAGGGGAGCAGGGGCGGATTGTGAGAAAATATTGGCCCAGGGAATTTTTCTCCATACTGGCCCATGGTACACAATTACACACACTATATAATTTACATATGTATAATTTATATATATATATATATATATATATATATAAAATTTACATATATATGCACATACACACACACACCTTAAAAGTAATAGGGTAGATTTTTAGAGGGCACGCATGAGGTACATTTGTGCATGCTACCCGGCACCACAAATGTACACCCGATTTTATAACATGCGCGCGCTACCCTTCCCCTATCTAACCCACCCCCCAGCCCTAACTAAATCCCCCCCTTACCTTTGTTTCCGAAGTTGGGCAGGCGTAACTTTTGCGCATGCTGGCTGGCTGCCGGTGTGCCATCCCCCGGCACAGGCTGCTGTGCCGGAGGACTCGGCCCCGCCCCCGGACTGCCACCACACCCACAGCCCTGCCCCCAGACTGCTACCACACCCATGGCCCCGCCCCCAGAATGCCCCTTTCTCGAAGCCCCGGGACATACGCTCGTCCCGGGGCTTGCATGCATCGCTGAGCCTATGCAAAATAGGCTCGGCGCGCGCAGGGGTAGGTTTTCAGGGGGTTGCGTGCGTAACCCTTTGAAAATCTACCCCAATAAGTATAAAGAAATTTCCCAGTCCCACGCTCCATACCTGCGAACCGCGCAATTCTACAATTAGGCAGGGCCTGAGGCCAGGCATGGAACAAAATTGTAAGGTGGCACCAGCAAAAAAATGGCCCCTTCTAGCCAGCTCTCTCAACCCTCAAACATCCATGTTCCCAGAGGAGTGGCAGATAGTGTCAGTGACAATATTTCTAGGAATCTGGCAACCCAGCCACACTCTCAAGAACCCTACCACCTGTCTCCCACATGCTCCCTTGCACACACTGCAACACTGGGGAAGTGGAGATGGGTGAATGGTGGTGGATTTGTGTGTCGTGTCCTAGGTGATCCTTATAGCCTTGTTCCCTCTCCCCCAGCCCTTCCCACACACAGTTAAAAATTATGCATTAATAACAGAGCTTACATGAAAAAGGACATCAAAGTACAATCTTCTGAGGAAAAACATCACTTACAAAAACGTGTATATATTTACATGCACTACTTATGTACCAGCCAAAAAATGCTTCAAAAAAGACACTTGGAATTCATATGGTATTAGGCCTACTGTAACACATTTTGGGTATGGGCTTGACCCTTAGACAGCCATAAATAAATGGAATTACAATATAGTAAACCTCCTATAACCAAAACAGCACTAATTGTCAGCCTTCAAACAGTAACAGTGTTGCCTTCCATTGAAAAAGGCAAGATCGCAAATATTACACCAGACCCTAAAACACCAATACACCTGCTATTAGGAAACGGAACAAACCAAGTTGCTATAGATCTCTACACACTAGCAGAATACTTCGCTTCAGTCATATGCAGAACACAGACAGATATTCACCAAATACAGAATAAAAAAAAAAATACCATGAAGCATAAATTGAAACCTGCAAACAAAAAACTGAAAAGGAAACTGCAACAAGACAGACACTGTATGTAGTGCAATAATGGAAAAACTGAAACATTACCATTCCTCACAAAACATTAAACAAAATCAAGAAAAATAAAACAATAACAGTAAAACCATAATAAAAAGAATAAATACATTTTAGAAAATAATTAAATATTTTCAAATATTTCCCAAACACCAATAAAATATTTTAAAACAGCAGACATCCCCAGCTTTAAATACTTGGCAACAATTTCCAGCCATCCTGAGATTGTTGTGGATTAGTAGGGATGGAGTGCACAAACTTTCTCCTCCCTTACATACACTCACAACCACATTCCCATGCTTTATGACACTCTCATGCTCTCTCCCAGTCTCTAACTTGCACGCTCTCTAACACACACATGCTCCCTCACAGTCTCTGACACACACTCACTCCCTGACATACATATTTACACATTCCCTCATGCACACTTGCTGCCACACATGTCTGCTCCCATGCACTCTTTCACATGCTCAGATACACACACATGCTCCCTTGCACACACTGCAACACATACTCTTACACATGTCTCTTCATGCTTACACATGCACCCACACAAGCTCAATGACATATTCCTATTCTGACCCACTTTTTTCTTCTGCCTCCTCTGGATATATTTAAAAAAATATTTTTATTTACATTGGTGGTCAGGGGAAATCCAGACAGGGATATCTGCTGATGGTACTGGTGTAGGAAAAGGAATTCAGGAAGGCTCCGATGCAGGGTGGAATGGGGTGGAAAGGATTATAATTTTTTCGCGGTCTCAACATAAGGTGGGGGCCGGTTAGCAACACTGCTGCGCCTCCTCAAGCCCTACCTGCAATTCTGGCAGGGCCGTGGCGTGCTGCTCCTCCTCTTCAGGCCCAGAAGATCCTACAGTTTCAAGTGGAAGAAATTCTCAGCATGGTGTGGGACCAGCCAGCTAAATCCCTTCTCCTTTGGCGCGAGGGACTTGAATCAATAGTTATTCTTCTTCTCATCCTCACGCCTCAGTAGTTCTTCAGTTAAAGTTCATCCCAGTGCTCCTGCATCATATCACCAGTAGGTGGAAAGGGATCTGATCTCTTGTCACGCTTTGGTATCAAAGTTCATGAAAGGGCTGTGGCATTCCAATCCTCCAGTCAGTAAACCTCCAGTGCCTTGGGACCTCTGTGTAGTCCTTGCTCAATTCATAAAACTTTCTTTCAAACCTCTCAAGTCAGTGAACCTGAAGTTTCTCACCTAAAAAGTGTTGTTTCTTGTACCAGTCATTTTGTCTCAAAGAGTAAGTGAATTGCAGGCTCTGGTTCCTACTCTCCATACCTGCATTTTTTCACAACAGGGTGATTCTGTAGATTCCTAAATTCTTTCCAAAAGTTGTGTCCACTTTCAACTTTCTTTCCAAGACAAATATGTGCACAAAGGAGAACAGATTCTTCACTCCTTGGACTATAAGAGAGCCCTGGCCTGTTACTTAAAGAGAACTCAACTTCACTGCTAGCTTCTCAACTGTTCATGTCCTTTGCTTCCAATAAGTTGGGAAGGGCAGCTGACAAACAAACTTTGTCTAATTGGTTGTTAGACTGTATCACTTACTGTTGCATGCTGGCTGCTTTATGGATTAGAGACTATTAGGCTCATCTAGTGAGAGCCGTGGCAACTTCAGTGGTTCATCTCAGTGCAACAACCATTGAAGACATATATGAAATTGCTACTTGGTTGTCTGTTCACACTTTTATGCCCCACTATTGTCTGGATAGCACTAACTTGGACAATCAGTTCTGCACAGCCTGTTCACTCAGTACTCCATTCTCTATCGGTGGGGCACAGTTGTCTTTTTAGTCACTCCACAATGCAACTCTCAGCTTGGTACTCCTCATGTGCTATGGTTAACTCATACCTGTTTGTTGACAGAGAAAGGAAGTTTGCTTACCCATAAACAAACTGATTCATCTGTGGTAAAAAGCAGGATTAATCAGCAATATTTAATACCCACCTGTCTCCCTGGAGAGTTGATTACCTTGCTGAAACACTGGAAGAAACTGAGGGGATCATGAAGCAGCATGTGTGCATGGGATCTCCCGTGCATGCTCAGAAGACTTTTTCTGACCTCTGAGATCTGTCCTTGCCATCGGATGACATCACCTACATGTTATAGCTTATCTTCCTGCTGTCTACAGAGGGCTCTGTTTACAGGTATACAAACTTGCTTTCTCTTATGCCCAGTATTGCTGGGGAACTTCTTGGCATCATGGGAACTCTTCCTAAGAAGACTGGTTCTTTTCTGCTGAGTATACTACAAATGAAGGAAAAAGAATTGTATCTCCCAACTTGTCAAATTACTATATAAAAGAAAAGGAGACTAGTGATATTACACAATGCTATGACTTAACATTTAAAAAATTCAAAAAAATTATTTTTATATATAATTTTGCAAAGAGGCAATGGCACAAAACTCATACGAAACATATCAACAATTATCCACAAATTATCACAAATTTTATTAAATCAATCTATATTCAACATATATCTAAAAAATTGGAAGAAGGATTCATCTGAAGAAAACAGGATAAAACATAAGCATTGTGAAGTGTAAAACATTGATAAGACAGGTGAAGAGAGAATTTGAAATGAAGTTGGCCAAAGAGGCAAAATCTCATAATAAAAACTTTTAAAAATATATCCGAAGCAAGAAACCTGTGAGGGAGTCGGTTGAACCATTAGATGACCGAGGGGTTAAAGAGGCTCTTAGGGAAGATAAGGCCATTGCAGAAAGATTAAATTAATTCTTTGCTTCTGTGTTTACTAATGAGGATGTTGGGGAGATACCAGTTCCGGAGATGGTTTTCAGGGGTGATGAGTCAGACGAACTGAACGAAATCACTGTGAACCTGGAAGATGTAATAGGCCAGATTGACAAACTAAAGAGTAGCAAATCACCTGGACCGGATGGTATGCATCCTAGGGTACTGAAGGAACTCAAAACTGAAATTTCTGATCTATTAGTTAAAATTTGTAACCTATCATTAAAATCATCCATTGTACTTGAAGACTGGAGGGTGGCCAATGTAACCCCAATATTTAAAAAAGGCTCCAGGGGTGATCCGGGTAACTATAGACCCGTGAGCCTGACTTCAGTGCCAGGAAAAACAGTGGAAACTATTCTCAAGATCAAAATCGTAGAGCACATAGAAAAACATGATTTAATGGAACACAGTCAACATGAATTTACCCAAGGGAAGTCTTGCCTAACAAATCTGCTTCATTTTTTTGAAGGGGTTAATAAACACGTGGATAAAGGTGAACCGGTAGATGTAGTGTATTTGGATTTTCAGAAGGCGTTTGACAAAGTCCCTCATGAGAGGCTTCTAAGAAAACTAAAAAGTCATGGGATAGGAGGCGATGTCCTTTCATGGATTACAAACTGGTTAAAAGACAGGAAACAGAGTAGGATTAAATGGTCAATTTTCTCAGTGGAAAAGGGTATATAGTGGAGTGCCTCAGAGATCTGTACTTGGACCGGTGCTTTTCAATATATATATAAATGATCTGGAAAGGAATACGACGAGCGAGGTTATCAAATTTGCGGATGATACAAAATTATTCAGAGTAGTTAAATCACAAGCGGATTGTGATACATTACAGTAGGACCTTGCATGACTGGAAGATTGGGCATCCAAATGGCAGATGACATTTAATGTGGACAAGAACAAAGTGTTGCATATAGGGAAAAATAACTCTTGCTGAAGTTACACAATGTTAGGTTCCAAATTAGGAGCTACCACCCAGGAAAAAGATCTAGGCATCATAGTGGATAAACCTTTAAAATCGTCAGCTCAGTGTGCTGTAGCAGTCAATAAAGCAAACAGAATGTTAGGAATTATTAGGAAGGGAATGGTTAATAAAACAGAAAATGTGATAATGCCTCTATAATCACTCCATGGTGAGACCGCACCTTGAATACTGTGTACAAGTCTGGTCGCTGCATCAAAAAAAAAGATATAGTTGCAATGGAGAAGGTACAGAGAAGGGTAACCAAAATGATAAATGGGATGGAACAACTACCCTATGAGGAAAGGCTGAAGAGGTTAGGGCTGTTCAGCTTGGAGAAGAGACGGCTGAGGGGGGATATGATAGAGGTCTTTAAGATCATGACAGGTCTTGAACGAGTAGATGTGAATCAGTTATTTACACTCGAATAATAGAAGTGTTATGGTTTTGAGGTGTTGGAGTGGATTCTTGGGAACTGCAGTGATGACCACGCCCACGGGGAGGAGCCCTGTGAGGAGCTGCAGTACTAGGCTAGACTCAAGACACACAAACACAGAGAAGGTCTTTTATTATACAGCTTGAACATACCACCAGAGGTGGCAGTAGTGAGGTGATCCAGTAGTAGCAGTCCAGGGACCCTCGGCAGAGGGGACCCTTCTCCCAATGGTAGGTGTTGGCAGCACACAGTGGTATAGGGAATTCCGGTAGCAGGTTCCCAGTGCTGAGCTGTAGATGAGACAGACTGAATTAGATAGATTACTCACTAAGTTGGTAGCTGTATAGATGTAGATCCCAGCAGGCAGAAGTAGTTGAATACAGGCAACGAGGCAGGGAGAGCAGGCCTTCAAGGAGCGAGTACCTGATCCCTGATAGGCACCTGAAAGAAAGCACAGGGCCCCCGAGGAGCGGGCACCCAGGTTAGAGAAATACCCCGAAGGGCAGAGAGAGCTTCCAGCGGCAGCAAGGAAGCAGCAGAGTAGCTTAGACTGGACAAGTCCAATCCTTGCTAACTCGAATTGTTTAGCAAATGAGGGGCAGGCTAAATACCCGGATGGCGTGATGTCACTTGAGGGAGACTCCCCCGAGGTTCCCGCCATGACATGGATAAAGATGTGGGTGGCGTGCGTGCGCGCACCCTAGGAGGCCCTCAGGAGAAACATGGCGGATAGCCTTGCCAAAGCTGTTCCAGGGACGCCGGAGAGAGTGGCAAGCAGACGTGGCGGTAGCCATCTTCCTAAGGATAGTGGGGAGAGCAGAGAGAAAGGTGAGGCACAGAGGTTGAAGCCGTCTGAGACTGACGGACGCAACAGAAGGACTAGAGGGCATTCCATGAAGTTAGCAAGTAGCACATTTAAGAGTAATCGGAGAAAATTCTTTTTCACTTAATGCACCATAAAACTCTGGAATTTGTTGCCAGAGGATGTGGTTAGTGCAGTTAGTGTAGCTGGGTTCAAAAAAGGTTTGGATAAGTTCTTGGAGGAGAAGTCCATTAACGGCTATTAATCAAGTTTACTAGGGAATAGCCACTGCTATTAATTGTATCAGTAGCATGGGATCTTCTTAGTGTTTGGGTAATTGCCAGGTTCTTGTGGCCTGGTTTGGCCTCTGTTGGAAACAGGATGCTGGGCTTGATGGACCCTTTGTCTGACCCAGCTTGGAAATTTCTTGTTTCTTATAATACAACAAAATACATATGTTCAAAAATTACATATTATAATCATAAAATCATTACAAACCCCAACATATATCCTTATTATATACAAAAATTACATACATAATACCCATAAACATATATGAGATCCATATTGAAAAGCCATTTAGACAGATAAGACAGGGTGTTCCGGGGTGGGCAGGAGATAACCGGATAATTTCGAATATCTGGTCAGGCCGTCCTAAAATTAGCCAGTTATACATAACTGGTTAATGTTAATATACCCTGCTAGTTAGATGGTTATGTATAACCAGCTAAAAAAATAAAAATAAAAATAAAAATAAAAAAATAAAAAAAATAAAAATAAAAATAAATGGACTCTGAGACATTCAGGTTAAAGCACCGTCCTTAAGTTTTTAACTTGTACACTCTATGGTAAAATTTTTTACCGGCCTATCTTCTTTCCAGCTTGTTACAAGCTTCCAAGTTCGCTCCCCCTGTTGATTGTAACTTTGACTTATTCCTACTTATTGTTATCTTTTGTTTACGTGAATCTGTTACTCTAGTTTTTCCCTTTGTTAAATTGTAAACCGATCTGATATGGTAAATTTACTATGAAGGTCGGTATAAAAAAAACTGTTAAATAAATAAAAATAAATAAACTAGGACAGCTCCATAGCAACTGAATATGGACCTCTACATAACCTAAACCCATTCTCTCCAAAATACAAATTCACAACCCCTATACTTGTTCAATTAAACTGTCACTATAATTCTTTTGTCACTATAATTCTTAAAGAAAATACAATGTGCCCTGGAAAAAATGTTCTTCATCCCATAATAGTTGTTCTTATGATTTGTCTCAAAGCTCCCCAATAAGGGACCGTCCTTTCACCCGGCTTGGGCTTCTTCAGGGGGATACTACCGCCAACACCAATTTTTAAAATCTGATAGTGACTATTATCATTGAAACCATGAAGGGAAAAATGCCTCTCATTCAGCAATCCAAATAGCTAGCTTGGACGCCTACTATTCACACTTGCCAACAACTTCTCAAAATCCTGTTCAACATCTGTCATAGCATTATGCATAGTTTAATATGGTGTCTCACCATCCACCAACTCAAAACTAGAAAAGACAGCTGGTCTGTTAAGCCAGTAGGTGGTGCTGTGGATCCTATATGGTAACAGCAGGCAGCTTTGCTTCAGAACTGCAGTCGCTAACAATGCACACTAGGGATGTGAATCGTGTCCTCGATCGTCTTAACGATCGATTTCGGCTGGGAGGGGGAGGGAATCGTATTGTTGCCGTTTGGGGGGGTAAAATATCGTGAAAAATCGTGAAAAATCATGAAAAATCGTGAAAAATCTAAAAATCTAAAAATCGCAAAACCGGCACATTAAAACCCCTAAAACCCACCCCCGACCCTTTAAATTAAATCCCCCACCCTCCCGAACCCCCCCCAAATGAGTTAAATAACCTGCGGGTCCAGCGGCGGTCCGGAACGGCAGCGGTCCGGAACGGGCTCCTGCTCCTGAATCTTGTTGTCTTCAGCCGGCGCCATTTTCCAAAATGGCGCCGAAAAATGGCGGCGGCCATAGACGAACACGATTGGACGGCAGGAGGTCCTTCCGGACCCCCGCTGGACTTTTGGCAAGTCTCGTGGGGGTCAGGAGGCCCCCCACAAGCTGGCCAAAAGTTCCTGGAGGTCCAGCGGGGGTCAGGGAGCGATTTCCCGCCGCGAATCGTTTTCGTACGGAAAATGGCGCCGGCAGGAGATCGACTGCAGGAGGTCGTTCAGCGAGGGTTCCGGCGCCTCGCTGAACAACCTCCTGCAGTCGATCTCCTGCCGGCGCCATTTTCCATACGGAAAATGGCGCCGGCCATACGCGTATGGCCGGCGCCATTTTCCGTACGAAAACGATTCGCGGCGGGAAATCGCTCCCTGACCCCCGCTGGACCTCCAGGAACTTTTGGCCAGCTTGTGGGGGGCCTCCTGACCCCCACGAGACTTGCCAAAAGTCCAGCGGGGGTCCGGAAGGACCTCCTGCCGTCCAATCGTGTTCGTCTATGGCCGCCGCCATTTTTCGGCGCCATTTTGGAAAATGGCGCCGGCTGAAGACAACAAGATTCAGGAGCAGGAGCCCGTTCCGGACCGCTGCCGTTCCGGACCGCCGCTGGACCCGCAGGTTATTTAACTCATTTGGGGGGGGGGTTCGGGAGGGTGGGGGATTTAATTTAAAGGGTCGGGGGTGGGTTTTAGGGGGTTTTAGTGTGCTGGCTCACGATTCTAACGATTTATAACGATAAATCGTTAGAATCTCTATTGTATTGTGTTCCATAACGGTTTTAAGACGATATTAAAATTATCGGACGATAATTTTAATCGTCCTAAAACGATTCACATCCCTAATGCACACTGCTCAATTACTGTCCAAGCATATTTGTCACAAAAAGGTCTACTCACTAACCTGCAAAACGTTTCTTTCAATGTTATATCATACAGGAAAAACTTATCACACCTCAAAGCAGTGGAAGTTTTTATCTGTTCACTAACATTAAGTGTGAAAAATAAGGTACAAAGTTATGACAAGTAAAGGGTAATTGTATCCAAAAAGAATATTTTGTATTTTATAGAAGACTGTATATGCAAAAAATTCTCTCCAAGTGCAAATAACAGCATATTTATGAGAACTAGGATATTTGCATAATTACCTCAGTATTGCTTTGTGTTGTTTTAAATTTCTGAGAGCCAGTATGCAGTGCATATGCTAGTAGCAGTGAATAAAACAGCTATAGCTGCAGGTCTATTTCTATACCAAAAAGCCCAACGGCGGAAAATCTCCATTTTATTTACCATTGGATGTGCACAAAATAGAAATAACCATCTAAATGAACATCAACTACATGAAAATAGCTCTTCTTAACTGAAAAAGCTCTGTGGCTCACCACCTCAAGCATTACCATACTTGGGGGCCCACAAAAGTCAAGGGAGAGTGGTGAATTCTAGACTTGTTCCACAGAAAAATACCATAAATACCTAATTTCATTTGAAGTAAAACAAATTTTAAGCTAAAAAACAAACTCCATTTAATATATACCCTACACTCTAGTCTAAAAAAATAAAGAAAAATGAAGCCGCGGAACAAGGCCTTTGGAGGGATCGCGGCGGGACCGCAACAGAGTCCAACTTGCAAGTGTGCATGAGTGAGTGAGAGCCTGCATGTGCATGAGAGAGCACCTGCATGTGTGCATGAGAGAGAGAGCACCTGCAAGTGGGCATGAGAGTGAGAGACTGCATGTGTGTATGACAGAGTGAGAGCCTGCAGATGTGTATGAAAGAGAGAGAGCCTGCATATGTGCATGAGAGTGCCTGCATGTTATAAGAGCTGCATGTGGATGAGACAGAGTGCGCCTGCATGTGTGCATGAGAGCCTTCAGATATGTATATAAGAGAGAGAGCCTGCATGTGTGAGCCTGGCATGTATGTATGAGAAACAGAGAGAGCCTGAATGTGTGTGTGAGAGCCTGCGTGTGTATGAGAGAGAGAGAGTGCCTATGTGTCTGAAGGAGAGAGAGGATAAAGATTGTGTGGCCCCCTTCACCCAAATCCACAACAATCTCTGGGAAATCAAAAGATGTCAGGTACTTATTTATTTAATGGTATGGCAGTAGATTTTTAAATTATTTAATGTTTTATTATTTTAAATTATGGGGTGTTATTTCATGGATCTGCTGTTTTAAAATATTTTATTAGTGTTTCAGAAATAGAACAAATTTATGTGGCTTTTTAAATAATTAGGGACCCAATATTGAAAGATGAACGTTTAAGTAACTTGGCCGGATATAACTTATCCTGCTAAATTACATGGTACATTCAGCGGCACGGCTATGTTGCTGAATGTATGCATATATATTTGTACTTAGCCGTACACGTTATAACTGTCTAATGTGGCCGGTTAACTTACGTGGCCAAGACTGAATATTGTTCCTTAGCTGCTTAAGTTATGTGGCTAAATCACCCCACCCACAACTTATGTAGCTAACTTTTTCGTCATATAAGGGTCTTATGTGGCTAAGTAGCATCCGCTAAATGTAAACGCACATTCAGTGGGTGCTACTTAACCAAAAAAGTCCTGCTTATCTGGCTAAGTAGCGCTGAATATGCTTTGAATATCGGGCCCCCTATGTTTGTTGGCTATTTTGACATATTTATTCTTTTCATGGTTTTAATATTATGAATGATGTCTTATATTTCTTGATTTTATTGCTCGATGTTTTGTGAGGAGTGATTATGATTCTGGTTTTCCATTGTTGCATGCATAATACAGTTGGGCTTGTTGTGGTTATCAGAGCTTGTTTATGAGTAAGAGAGAACGAGTGAGCCAATGAGCATATGTTTCAGCAAGAGAACTATTTAATCCAGTGGGCCTGAGTGTGAGTGTAAAAAAGAGCGATTGAGCCAGTGAGCATGTGTATGAACAAGAACAAGTCGTGAACTTGTGCGTGAGTATGTATATGAGAGAGCATTAGTGTGCCAGTGAGCATATGTGTGAACAAGAGCGTCAGTGTGGAACATAGTGAGCATGTCTGTGAGAGAGAACATGTGAGACAGTGAGCATGTATGAGAGAGCGCATGTAATCTAGTGAGCATGTGTGTGTGAGAGAATATAAGGGAGTTTTTATGAGATTGAACATTGTATTAGACAGAGAAGAAAGTTTGTGCATATCTCCCACCCTTTACTAATCCATGACAATCTCAGGGTGACTGGAATGCAAAGTTTCCAAGACGGAGAGGAGGAGATTTAATTTTAACTATTGAATGTTGTTTGCTGTGTCTGCTAGTTTGAAATATTTTATTGATGTTTGGGAAATGTAAAACAAATGTTACATGTTCGTAATCATTCAGTGTTCTTTTCATCAGATGTTTTGAAATATTTATTCTTTTTATGAGTTTGGTTTTACCATTACAGTTGATGCTTTATATTTCTTGATGTTATTGTTTGAGGTTTAGTGAGGAATGATATTTGTTCTTCCGTTCCATACAAAGTCTGGCTTGTTGCAGTTTCAAGTTCAGTTTTTGTTTGCATGTTTCCATTTACACTTTATTATCTCTTTATTTTGTATTTGGTGAGGGTCTGTTTGTGTTCTGCATGTGTGACTGAGGTGAGGTATTCTGCTAGCATATAGCAATACATCGAGGAGTGACTAGGTGTGTATAAAATGTTTTTTGCATTAGCAACAATTTTTTAAACCAGCAATTTTTGAGCACCAACATTAGTCTTCCATTTCTGTATCTAGCACAAAGAAAAATGTATGTGAGCAATCATGTAAAACCTATGAGCAATGCTCTAAAATGTATGAGCAATTGCTCACACGCTCAGCTTAAAGGAAACTATGGTGTGTAATTTCTGTGCAAGGATCTATAACAGCTTGGCTCATTCTGTTTTCTTATTAGCAGATGTATTAGTGTTTTAGGGTCTGATGTAATATTTTCAGTGTTGCCTTTTCATAGGTAGGGTTATTACTGTTTGAGTGCTGGTAATTAGTGCTGTTTTTGTGTTTACTATATTGCAATTCAGTTTACTCAATGCTTTCTGAAGGCCGAGCCCACACCCAACATCCGTTACAATAAGCTTTTTTGCAGTTTTTTAGTTGGTGCCATAGTAGTACATGTAAATAATATACATGCCGTGTGTGATATTTTTACCTTAGAAGACTGTACTTTGAATGTTCTTTTTCATGTAAAATCTGTTATTATAAATTACCCTTGCACCAGCCCTGGATGCACTGGCTCCACAAGAGAAAGCAGGATTCCCATCTAGAGCTAGGATTCCCATCTGGAGCTAGTCTCGGTCAGGGCTTAAGTTTTTCTTTTTATAAGCCTAGACAAAAATTGAGATTACTTTTGGTCCCCTATTCCCTGGAGTAAGTAGTCAGAGTCAAGCCTGGGGAGCCATAAAAGCAGCAGACTGTGTAGCGTGCAGTCAATGGGAATGCACTGGAGTGATGGAAGGGTGGCGGAGAAGTGGAGAAAAGCTACAGGCACAGGAAGGGAGGAAGTGAGCTAGGAGAAAGTACCTGTGCAATGTTGGGGAGGCTTCTCTCCGAGGTGACTGGACTGAGCCATGAGAGGAACAGTTAGCTGTAGAACCAGCAAGTCTCAGAGTGGGATTGGAAAAGGAGGAGACTGCTGCAGAATGAGGACGGGCTCGCAGCAAGCAAGAACTTTAAACTATGATGCAGTAGTGCTGGGGTGGGGGCACACACTGTATGAGCACATAAGCAGCAACACAACAGTAGCGTGTGTGTCACACAGAGAGCAGCACATACCCATACATACACTTTGTGTCAGAGGGAGAATGTGTGTGTGGGTCTCTCTCTGACACACACACACACTCTCTCACTCTCAGGTGTGTGGGCTTATCTGTGTGTCTGTGAAAAGTGTCTGACAAAGAGTATGTGTCAGTGTATATAAAATTTCTACAATCTATAAATCTGTTTGTGTGACTGAGAATGTTTGTGGTCTGACATCAGCTGGCAGTGTAGTTGTCTCATTACTTTCACTAGCTCAAGAGCTGCTTGGTTGGCCAGACCAGGATATTAATTTGTGTATGTTAACCAATTTGAAAGGATGGAACTGAGTCTACAGCTTTGTTTACTCACTGCAGGTCTAGAGTTTGCTCTATTTCTTAGTTATTTAGGAAAATGTGAAATTTATTTTGGAGATATTTAGGTTTAATTCTGCCAGGTTCCAGAATTACTTAGCGTGCTTTAGAAAGCTGTCGACACACGTGCTGCAGAGAAAGTGCACGAGAGAGTCCCCATGGGCCGGTTTTGAAAAAATCCCCCAGGCTGATATTTTCCTGCAATCCACCTGTGTTCAAGAGTGCCAGAGAATAAAAGGCAATCCCTGAAACGGGATCACTAGCCCAAACCTCAGAGGAGGGAGATAAGCTAGGACTGAAGCTCACCCATGCTCCATCCTGTCAAGGGTAGGGCTATCCATCCTGTCCACAAGATAGCTCAGGTGAGAAGGAAGGCACTTTGGTCAACCCAATGAAGTATGAAAAACTAAAAGGCAGTACTGGCCAGAACCTGGTGAAAAAACTAAGATACACCACAAAAGCCTTAGGTTCCCCCCTCCCCCTTGCATTCTGACTGGAGTTGGAAGGATTGAAAAACACAAGACAGACAGACCTTGGGACTGCAGGGATAAGGAAAAGGTGCTAGGCTATATATCTCAACCCCAAACAACTCACTGCTGACTCCAGTAGGGAGTTATCTTCTGAAGGTACATCTCTCAACTTGACAGGAGTGGCCAAAACTGAGAGTGAACCTCCCAAAAAAGAAATCCGGAAACTCTACCAAAAGACAGAAAGCAGGGATGCTGCAAGTGCAAATCCCTGTAAAACAGAATTTCTTCATCAGCCTGGAAATCTGAAAGATACCAAGGCAGGTCAGTCCGATCTCAGAACAGACTGCCTACCAACTTGGTCTAGGTATCACTATCTAAGACCATAATTACATATACTTCCCCCAACTAATCAAGAGGTCTAGTAAGTGGAACAATGGTTGTGTGGACCAGGTCCTCCCTGCCCACAGACAGAATTATCCCTGAAAGGGGGAAGGTTAGCTCACAAGCTACCGCAATAAAAGTGTAGCACCTCTGTTGCGGGATCCCTCAGCCCCTAACACAGACAGCCATGGATATGGTGAGAGGCTAAAAGGTATACCTGCCACATTCCTGCATGTGGGACCCTCCTTACTGAGGTAGGGTCCCACGTGCAGGAATGCTGGCAAGAGAAATCAAAACACAAAAACACACTGGGCTCTGTGTTGGTCCATGGTGGTGGGCAGCCTTGTGCAGCATTGCCCCCATTGCACCCACAGTGCCAGATAACACTCCTAAGAGGCTGACCGCAGCCCTTGAAATCGTCTTGTGAGTGGCTCTCTGCCCTTCCTGTCACCTAACGGCATCAGGGAAGCCCATGGTGCCCTTCAACATCCGACCACATCCGCCAGTGCCTACAGTGGTGATGGCGTCTGTGGTACCAATAGTGCTCTCGGCACTTACTAGCAATGGATCATATCTATGGCACTGAATGATGCTGTGCCCAGGGCTTTGGCAGTGCTTGACCATGCCGCAGGAGCTCGACACATTTGTTGACTGATGGCTTACAGCACCATCGATGGCACCCCAGGCACCTGCAGACATCGACAGCCCAGCAGCACCTATGGAGCCCGAGGTGCCCAAAGATGCCAACGACTTGGACTGAAAAATGTTGAGGATTGGTGGCACCAGAGACGACAGTGCCCGAAGATGTTGATGGTCCGGTGGTACCAATGCCAACAGTGTCTGAAAGTGGCGGCCATGAGCCACCAACATGCAATACCGAGTACGATGCTGAAGAAAACCAATGATAGTCTGTGCCATTGATGGCTCTGCCGGCTCACCAAAGCGCCCGAGATGTTGCAAGCTCGATAGTGTCCTTCCACAATGCCCATGGCAGACGATATCCTTGACAGCAACCCTGGTGCTTGTTGGCACCAATGGTGCTTGAAGCCTGGCAGTGCTCCCGATGCCTGATGAATCCAGTTCCTCTAGCGCTGGATGGTGCCTCAGGGCACCTGAGAGCTTCAGCATCCATGGCAACTGACGGCCATATACTATTGATGGCACACTAAGGTGCCCTTGGTGCTCAGTGGCCTCCCCAGTATCCGTCCGGATACCGCAAAGGGGCCTATCGGTGCCCACCTCACTCGACAGCCTTGAGTACCCTGGACTATGGCACACCCAGGATGTCTTGACGCTTGAGGGTGCCTTGGGTTGATGGTTACCCCAGCACTCAACAGCATCAAGGCCTGAAGGCTCTCCTATCGCCCGAGGGCTTCTGTGGCACTCAAAGACACTTAGGACAGCCCACCGTGCCCTGGTGCTCGATGGCCTCTAGGATGACCAGGGCACTTGATGGCGATCCCTGTTCCCTATGGCAGCGATGGTGCTCGACCTTGAGAGCGGCCTTGGTGGCGAATGGCATCACTGGCACACATGGCACACAATGGTCGCCATGGCACTTGATGGCATTGAGAGTCCATGGCCCTCGATGATGCTCAAGGTCAATGCCTCTACTCCACAGCATTGAGGGTCCTGGTGCTTGGGGTCAATGGCCATTACTCTGGTGCATCGAGGGCCCATGGTGCTATGGTGCCTGCTGATACAAGAGTCCTTGCCAGCAGCCAGGTGGCTCGAAGGTGTGCACAACGCTTGATGGCGACCACGGCCCTCAATAGCCTTTATGGCATCGAAGGTGGCCATGGCACCTCAATGGCGTGAAGGGTGACCATGGTGCTCAATGGTAGACCTGGCCCCCCATGTGGTCCTGATATCGACACGTCAGACAATAGGTACACTGTCACGGACATGGATGGATAACCAATACCAGGCATAGCACCGATGGTGCAGGAGTAACGCTGCTTACCTAGGCTCCTGCTCACCCTCTCTCACAAGGAGACTGCACTGCCATCTCTACAAAGCAGGAGGGGAGGCTACATTATCCAGGGCTTCTGCGGTGATGACTAGTTCCTTAGAATGTGGGGAGGATAAGATCTCCCCCCCCCCCCACAGGAATGGTGCGACCCTTGATCCCTTCACTGTGCGAGCCTCCATTGATGCCAATCAATGAGTGAAACAACATGGAACTCCTGCTGGGTAGAACTCAGGTGAGTCCCAGGCTCAGTGGCCTATACAGATCACACACGAACTTCGTTCTGTCAGTCCCACCAGCATCAGAGAAAGGCTCAAAAACAGACAGAGCAAGGAGAGAACACAAAAGCTAAACTTCAGATGCAGTATTTATAAAAGAAAAGAATTAGACTCTGCAAGGCTGCACAGTGACTAAGGCCTGCCATTCAGCTGGCAGAGAGTTTGAAAGGAAGAGAAAAATGAAATAAAAAATAAAAACCCCATAAGTAAAAGAAACAGAAGGTTCTATAAGAAAAAGAGCTACATCTCCAGAAAAATATCACAACAAAAACTTTGAGAAGAGAGCAAAGGTACAAACTTAGGGGGTCATTTATCAAAATGCGATAAGGCGTTTTCGCATGCGATCGCACCATATCGTATGGTGCGATGCAAATTCAGAAAATGGGAGGAGTGGAGAGTGGGCTGGGTTAGCCTGTCTGTGAAGAGCTATTGCACAGCCATAATGCTGATTTTAACTACACCTCTTTGATGGGTCCAGAGCCTGAGAGAGAGAGAGAGAGAGAGAGAGAGAGAGAGAGAGAGAGAGAGAGAGAGAGAGAGAGAGAGAGAGAGAGAGAGAGAGAGAGAGAGAGAGACTGGCCATAATATCATGGCCCATAGGTAGGTATTTGTAACCCTATGGTAGGCCCACCTAGTAACTCGAGGTGGGGTTTAGGTAAGAGTGTAGGGGGTTAGGGGCCACTTTGACATTCTACTTGACACCTACGAACAGAACAGTGGTCTCTTGTGAAGATTTGCTGGCCTTCGGAGTGAGGAAACTCACTCCAAGATGAGATTTGGGCAAGGTTCTCTCAACCCAGCTTGATGTTACCCAGGTAGAGAGTCCCTCAAGTTAGGTTGAGAGAACCTTGCCCAAATCTCATCTTGGAGTGAGTTTCCTCACTCCGAAGGCCAGCAAATCTTCACAAGAGACCACTGTTCTGTTCGTAGGTGTCAAGTAGAATGTCAAAGTGGCCCCTAACCCCCTACACTCTTACCTAAACCCCACCTCGAGTTACTAGGTGGGCCTACCATAGGGTTACAAATACCTACCTATGGGCCATGATATTATGGCCAGTCTCTCTCTCTCTCTCTCTCTCTCTCTCTCTCTCTCTCTCTCTCTCTCTCTCTCTCTCTCTCTCTCTCTCTCACCATTAACAATGGTCCCCTGGTGGTTGATGAAGGAAATACAACAGGTCTGGCACTACACCCCTTTTGCTATAAAGTGGAATATAAATCTAAATTAAAAAAAAAAAAGCTGAATACTGTGACCACACGGCTCCACGGAAAAAGAGACAGAGTCTGTCTAGGGGGCAGGGTGATTACTGAGCATGTTGAAAGTTCTAGAATCTTTGAGATCAAAATTCCGGGCCAGGCTCTATCTGATGATGTCACCCATGTGTGAGGATTGCCATCCTGCTTGTCCTCTGAGAACAAGCATTTTCAGTGGTGGCTCCAATTTTATGGTACTCTCTGCCCCAGGAGTTGTGCCTTCCAACTTGCACCAAGTCCTTTAAAGCTATCTGAAAAATGTATTTGTTTAAGCAGGTGTTCCAATGAATTTTTATTTCCTTTATTGCTCAGAATGCAGATGTTATGATGTTTTATTAGTTGTTTTATGAGTATTTTTATTATGTATGTACTTTTGTTTGCTGCCTTGGGCTTCGGCATAGGTGGCCTATAAAAACCATAAATAACTATATAAGTAAGTACTATAAGAGCAAGATTCAGTCAAACACTGCTAGAAGTATGATCAGCTTGGGGGCAGCCAAGAGGACCTTGGACATATACAGAAGAGATTCCACAATACTTTCATCATCAGAATAGGGCTCAAGAGAGAGAAATAATGCATTGAATGTGAGACTTTATGATGTTGTCAAGGAAACAGAGAAATGATCACCCTGCAAATGAATTGGTATCTCCTATATATCGCATCAACTCAAACATGTCCTCTGCCAAAAGAGAACTGGCTAATGTCATAGAGCAGGGCACAGAGGCCATGCCAACACAGCCTGGAACTTCCACAGCCTCTATTCTGTCTATATTGATGGTTCTCAGAACTGCTCAAATCAGTGTCCTCACTATGAATGCCAAGGAAGGTGTGGTAGGCGACATGGTTGGGGGGTGGGGATAGCTGGCCATATGGGAGAAAAATGATCTCAACTGAAAACAATATGCTGTTGTACATTTCTTATGTATATAATTGTTGTGACGTGCCCTCATACATTGCACAAACACGGTTTGATTGGCACAGTTGTGAAATTGTATATTCTTATATCTTATTTTATGTGCTCCATGATTATTTATCATAATATAATTTATTATACATTATAATATCTTGTATTGTTGCCAACTAATAAATGGTTTATTAGTACTTATATTTCTGTAGTCAAAAGGTTTTTTGTTCTACAGAAATGTGGGTCATATTTTGTGCCGAAGTCAAGCTCCTTAAAATAAACACTGATCCATTAACTATATTGTGCTATTTCTCACATACTATTCACACTGTAACAAGGGACCTTCATTTTCATTTTTTATTTTATTTTCCCCTGGAACTTAGTGTTTAATTATAAAAACCAAAAATGGTAGCAAAATCAGTGTAAGAAAAAGACTCATTCAGAGGGCACAGGGAGCTCCCTGAACATCCTCACAAACAGGAACATGTATAGGTTGGACCTTCCAAGACAGAGAAAAGATGGGAGAGGAGGAAACCACAACTCCTGGCAGGCAGTGCTAGTGGAGAGGTAAGGCTCTGAGGCTAGAATTCCTAAGCAGAAGAGTAAGCAGGAACTCCCAACATGCCTAGTATGAAAAGGTGTGTGGGCCCAGAGGAAACAGGAAGAGTTCATAGGTAGTAGAGAAAGAAGGGAAGCTTCAAGGGTAGGGTTGGGGGGGGGGGGGGGCAGTGTTCACATAGGTGGAAGACAGGGAAGAATACATCAATCAATATTTAGGCCAGAAGCTGCTTAATAATGAAAACAATTACACCACCAAAGACAAGGTGTGTCTGGCAGTAAAAGTGGTAATACAGATATTAAAATACTATCTTGTTAGAAATGCAATTTACTCTAATGACCATGTCCCATTAAAAATGTTAAATCAGATGAAAGACATCAACTCCCAACACACATGTTGGTACTGAGTGTTACAGGCTAAGATTTTGAGGTGCTATAATGGGTGGATCAGAAACACAAAAATGGATATTTCTTTTAAATCTAGGACAGCAATATAAGAACCCAAAGGGGAACAAACCAAAGGCTTGTTTAAAAGAGGGAGGTGCATGATAGAATATATATTTCACCGGGGTCATGGGCAGTAGCCAGAACATCCCAGTAGACAGGTGTATGTATAGGTTAAACCTTCTAAGATAGAGAAAAGATGGACTTCCAGGAGGTATATAAAAGCTTCCCCTTGTGGATAAAATCAGAGGACATTAACGAAGCACCTATGATAGATTCTGTCTGTCCCAAATAACTTTTTTCAAGTTGTTCCAAACAGATGTTTCTGTCCCAAATATCACTTGAATAATCTCTTTTACAATTATTTGGGGAAAACACAAATATCTAATGCTAATTGCCAACAGGAGGTCCAAAATAGTGGGGTGAATTTACTTACCTAATGGATGGATTAATTTGCCACAAGAGTACCTACTTTATACAAATAATAAAGGATGAAACATAAAACTTTATCACAGCAGGCCAGCCCTTGCCTTTGACTGCTTTCTGAGTTACAAGGTGCTCATATTTCACTTAGCAGGAAGGAAAAACAATTACCAGTCAGCTTCACATCACTTAAGCTCTGATCAACAGCATGAATGCAGTAAGGCTTCCTCTTAATATTTTCCTGCAACACGCCCAGCATTCAAATAGAGAGAGAAAAAATCTCAGTGGATTTGAAGCAAGCATAGAATGATTTTCTCATAAGATTTACCAGTTACAGAACTGTAATGAAAGAAAGCTTTATATAAATCTCCTTAGGAGTGGCAAACTAGTTAGCAGGTGAAAGGGAACTGAATGTCTGGAGGATAATGTGCAAACAAATTACAAAGCTATATACATAATACTATGCCTATCACTATGTAGTGAAACTTGGCACTGAAAACGGATACTTAATAGAATCATTATTAACCTTTTCTTCAAGTTTTTGCTGTTGCAAATTAACATTTGAGATCCTGTTACAGTATATCCTGACAATTCTTATGCTGTCTAGGTTTTCCTAACTATATTAATGCTTACTTCAGTATGATAGCCCTGTAGTTTTGAACATTAACCTATGATAAAATTGTTTTTCTGTCTTACAGCTGATTGTGAATAAGGGATCTTGGAAGCTTCATTAGTTTATTTAATTTAAAATTTTCATTCTTTTATTTACCAATTTTCAAAAATTTGCCTATAGATAGATACTTAGTTTCAGAGAGCACAAGTATTAAAGTTGTAGCACTAGATCTTTTACACAAAGCCAGAGGTTATCAAAATTCAAAGGGCTTACAATTTTCAAATACGACTTCAGTCACAAATTCCAAGAAATCACTGGAAAAAGTTGAAAGCTATTCTATTTACTATCCAAGGACATGTCAGGAGCTCCTATAACATACACTTTTCCAATCACCAAGGCAAAGCACACAGCTGCCCCAACAAAATACCTGAAACCATAAATAATAGCAATCGCCAACCACTATCAACAAGGTTTCCTCAATCAGTCTGCAGGAAAGTAAGGAGAAACCCACACATACTTGGTGGAAGTTGTCAGTACCAAAAATCCAGCTAAACTCCAATCACCAAGGGATCCAGAAACTGACTGAAGGTTACTCAGGCACAAATATCAGCTACTGGCATTTCCTTCAGCTAATTTTACAGTTGAACAAAAAGAACCCATACAACTTTCTGCTGGGGTAAAATGGAGTAAACTTATTATAAGCTGAACTATCAAGTCTCCGAGGCCAAGTCAGACACAATATCAAATTCATGAAAATGTATAGCAGTAAAATATAATGTCTTTCATATAGCACTGCCAGTGTTCAGGTTTAAGCCACCATCTTGCAAATGTTTAAATTTAGGTTTTATAGTTGACTATGAGCTCTTAGTGGAAAGCAAACATCAACACCTAAACAGACCTTTCAGAGGATATGTTGCCTTCACAGCAGCCAGTTTATTTTGATTGAAGTCCTATACTGATGTTTCCCTGATTTTTTTATATACTTTACAATAAAACAAATAAAACAAAATATAAAAACAAACAATAACAATAAAATAGCAATGCATATAATACCAATATAACATGCCTTTCCAAATGTGAAACAGCTCAAATTTCTACTGTTGGTACTGATTTAGAATAATCATACCTCATACCTAGGGGTCCTTCGTTTTCAGTTTAAACCGATTTTCACCCATAAATTCCCAGATTTTTCCAATAGTGACCATCTATTTAAATCGATTTTTCACCCTAACTTTAGGCTGATTAAAGAGCAGCTCCAGAGATGCAAATGCAGTGTCTCAATGCCTCCAGCATGGGCCAAAGCACCCGCAGCATTTCAAGTCCCATCCCCCACCAGCAACAGTGTTCACCCACCAGTGCTCTGCATCTCCCTCTCCCCAGGCAACCAAGGCTCTGTCCCATTTTTAATCCAGCATCTGAAGCGGGCCATGCCCATCAGAAGCACTTCCCGGCAGGGTTCCTGGCCCCACTTAAAAGCAGTGTTGCAAAGCGCAGGAATCTCAGTAAGCATGCTGCTGAAGGAGAGAGGAGAAGCCTGGAGCCACCACCAGTTAGGATGAATGCTATTGAAATGGAGGGATGAGGAAAGGGAGTTTATCAGGGGTGTGGGGAGAGAAAAGGACATGCTAGGCAGGTGGCAGAGGTAGAGATAGGGGTGCTGCTGAGTGGGAGAATCTGCTCAATATTGTTTTATTGTCCTGGCCTCTGTCCACCAAAATAATGCTTCTTAACCTTCTCCCAGCACACCTAGCCAGTCAGGTTTTCAGGATATCCACAATGAACATGCAAATGAGAGACCTGCATATCATGGAAGTCATGCATGCAAATTATCTCATGCATATTCATTGTGGATATCAAGAAAACCTGACTGGCAAAGTGTGTCCCAAGGACTGGGTTGAGAAGCACTACACCAAAATAAACTGATATTTATCAAGAAAAATGAGTCACATCCTAATAAAGGTCTCTACTCATACCTCAGACATCATCAACATATGTTAGACAGAGATTATCGGGGAAGCTGTTTCCTTAGGACAAGAAAAGGGAAAGCTGAAAGAAACAAAAGGTTTCAAATTCAAATCCTTATTTTCCATTGTAATCATCATTTTCTGTATTTGATCGTAGTTATGTTTTGGCACTGCACTTGAAACATTTCTTTACCCTAAGAGTTGATCTGCAAGTGGAATTACAAAAGAATCCTTGATCTCAGCATGATGTGAATTGTTTCCAAAATATGCTTCAAAGATAACATTAGAATACATGGATGCCACTGACAAACAAATCTCCCTGATGAAGCTATTTCAGTGAAACAGTGGCCTCTGTTGGGGTATTCTTTGTAAACTTGTATTCTTTGTAAACCTGTATACATCGTATTTGTGATTCTGGAAAACTTGTAGACATTGTATCCATGAATGTGGCTTGGTAAACTACATACATTGTGTATCTGTGGGTACGTACAATGTTTTTTTTATTTCCTGCATGTATGATTGAGGTGTGCTGAAGCCTATGTTTTATTGGTGTGCATGATATGTGTGTATGATATATGGGTGTTATATGATTTTTTTATAATCTGTAAATGCAGGGCTGGGAGGGTTTTTGAATCACCTTTATGTTTGTCAAAGTCTTTTGTGATAAGAGGTTTTCATTAATGGACATATAATAAAAAATACACAAAGATTGTTTGATTCCCTTTTATTTTTTAGCTTTTGTATACAATCTTTGGGAATTTTGCTTCATTATACCTTCACTGTTTGTAGTACCTCTTGAGTCTCTGTCACAATGCCCATTGACGAGGCAGGAAGGCCTTGAACTGAGTCTTGTCTAGCAGGGCTCCTATGAAGACCAATTGAGGTGTTGGGCTGAGATGAGATGTGGGGTAGTTTGTGACAAACCTTAGCAACACACAGAGTCGAGAACATGGACCCTTCGGCCCCCTGCCTGAGAGATGCTCTTGACCAGCCAATATTCCAGACAGGGAAAAACATTGACTCCCAGACTGCGAAGGTGCGCTGCCACTGTGGGCAGACATTTGGTAAAGACTCATGGGGCAGACGCTAGCCCAAATGGCAGAATGGACGGTACTGGAAGTGCTGTTTCCCAACCATGAACTGGAGATACTTCTGGTGGCTGGGGAAGATCTTGAGGTGAGCATATGTGTCCTTCAGATTGAGCGAGCATAGCCAGTCCCTTTTTTGCAGGAACGGGATCAAGTACACAGGAAAACCATCTTGAACTTTTCTCTTTACATGCGCGGCCCTTTTAAAATCGGACCTTTACTTATTAAACTTTAAATGATCTCTGTCCTATATTCCCATGCAGCTATCATTGGGGAACATCCTATATGACTGATAAGGGTGGGAGTTGAGGGAATTGTCCTGTTAGTTTAGTAGTGGTGGGAATTTCATGGCTTCCTCTGCAGTTACTTCTTACCAAGCTCCATCCATGCAGAGACAGGACACTCCCACTCACAAAGTAAGAGGCATCACTGTAAATGTTTTGCACCATGGTCACAAGGTACTGGGCATGCATGTTAGCAGTGTTTCTAGACAGAAGGATCTTCTATGCAACAAAGAATCTACCGACAGGTATCAACTGCCCAGTAAAACTACCATTAAAATTATTCAATAGTATAATTCGATCACTTCGTCTACATAGGAGTGAAGTCTGGGGTCTATACAGGATGGGACAGAACCCCAATATCAACCAAGCACCTCAAGCTATGTAAACATACCCTGCATCCATGCAACTCCCCTAACAATAACTGCAGAGCAGAACTAAGACATTTCCCTTACTACTCACCATGCAAAAATAATATTCAAATTCCGGTACCATCTCAGTAAAAGCAATACAAACTAACTCCACTACCAAGAACATTTATTTTATTTATTTATTTACAATAATTTGTAAACCATGCAATAAATGCACACAGAACCTATACAGCAAACCTGCCATACCATAACATATTAACTGCCAGACTCAAACACTAATAACCTTATCCATGAAAAGATAGCAAAGCAAATATTACACTAGTCTCTCATGCAGGATGTTTATTCTGTTGGACTCTATGCCATCCCGGACATAAAGCGCCACACCGCCTCCCGGGTACTCCTCTCTGTCATTGCGATATAATTTGTACCCCGGTATAGCACTGTCCCATTGATTATCCTCTTTCCACTATGTCTCTGAGATGCCAATTAAGTCTATGTCATCATTCACTGTTATACATTCTAATTCTCCCATCTTACTTCTTAGACTTCTGGCATTAGCATACAAACATTTCAAAGTTTGTTTTTTGTTTGTATTTTCATTCTGCTTTTTAATTGATAGGGATAAGTTAGAATCTTTTTTAGCTCAGGTGAGTTTTTAGTTACAGGCACTTAGACAACTTTTCTTATTATTGGAATTTCACTGTCGGGAAGCCCTAATTCTAATGCGTCATTAGTATCCTTTGAAGATACCTCCCTCCAAACCATGTGCTGCTGAGCGACTGTCTGCTTTTCCCTTAGCTCTAGTTTAAAAGCTGCTCTATCTCCTTTTTAAAGGTTAGCGCCAGCAGTCTGGTTCCACCCTGGTTAAGGTGGAGCCCATCCCTTCGGAAGACACTTCCCCTTCCCCAAAAGGTTCCCCAGTTCCTTACAAAACTGATTCCCTCTTCCTTGCACCATCATCTCATCCACGCATTGAGACTCCGGAGCTCTGCCTGCCTCTGGTGACCTGCGCGTGGAACAGGGAGCATTTCAGAGAATGCTATCCTGGAGGTTCTGGATTTAAGTTTTCTTCCTAAGAGCCTAAATTTGGCTTCCAGAACCTCCCTCCCACATTTTCCTATGTCGTTGGTGCCCACATGTACCACGACAGCCGGCTCCTCCCCAGCACTGTCTAAAATCCTATCTAGGTGATGTGTGAGGTCCGCCACCGTCGCACCAGGTAGGCATGTTACCAGGCGATCCTCACGCCCACCAGCCACCCGGCTGTCTACATTCCTACAAACTTGTCTTATTGACTTAAGTCAAATTTCAGGATATCTGCAATAAATATGCATAAGATAAATATACATGCACTGAGCTAAAACTGGAAAGGTCTAGAAATTTAAAAAATAATTTATCTCATATATATTAATTGTTAATATCCTTAAAATCTGACTGGCTGTAGGGTTACTAGCATAGGGTAGTGGTTCTCAAACCAGTCCTATTGACCATACAGTCAGTCAGGTTTTCAGCCTTAATTAATTAGGCAGGAGATATTTTTGCATATAGAATATCCAATATATTCAAATGTCTCATGTATACTTACTGTGGATATCTTAAAAATCTGATTGGCTTTGAGGTTAATAGGCCAGGTTTAGGAACCTGCATAGGGCAACCATATAACTTCAAGACAAGTAGGACAGTCTGAGCCAATTCTGGTTTTGTCCCATTGCATGTAAGAAGATGTAGTTCTGATTTCCCCAAGAAAACTAAGACTTGATCTTCATGACTGTAATGGGATGAAACCAGGACTGACTCAGCCTGTCCCCTTTGAGATGGAACTATATGGTCACCCTAACTATATAAAAGTCATTTCTGAAGTTCACAGAATTGTAAAAAATTAAACGCGATCTCATGCAGGTGTTCTTGTTTTTGGGTTTTTTTACACAATTGTGTTACTGCAGCACAATGAACTCTTTACACTAGAATCAACAGAAACTGGTCCTGAATGCCACATCAAAGCTGCAGAAACAGTCACTGTTGTAGTTCCTCTTTCAATAAAAATTAATTTTCTTTCATCTTTTCAGAAATGTGCTTTTCTGTAAACCCTGCTTCGACCTGGTACAGGTAAGTGAAAATGCTTGTAGATTTGCACTATCCATATTTAAAACTAGTATATTTGTCTAGCTGTGAATATTAAAAAATATATAGATATACTCAAACTGAAATTTGTTCACATAAAAAAAATTGGCAACTGTCCAGTAATAAATGTAATACTTTGTATTTTGAAAACTATAGTAATTGCTTATTTTGGCACAATTTGCAGCTGAGAAGTTTTCCTCCAGTAAGCTCATGGTATTTTTTTCTTATAATCATATGATTTTAATTTTTGCCCAGAGGGGCTCTAGAACATGTACAATCTGGTACAGTTTTGTCAAAGTAATTTATGAGGTTTTAATAGCAGGAAATTCTCTTACTGGACTTTGTTTAATAAGGTTCATTTTTTATACAATTTAAGTGATTATTGCTGATGTAAAACAAGTCTAATAAAACCAACATACAAAAAGCAAAACTGAAAGAATTAAACTAACTATAATATTCAAGCAGAGACATGATTCTGTAATTCTTATATTTTTTTTTGTCCAGCAGCATGCAACTTTTCATTAAGATTCCAGCCCAAATGGAAGCTGCCCCAACTAGAGCTACAGCACCATGGTTCTTCATAAAGGCTACCAGAATTTTATTGCCATTTGTACTCCTGACTCCTTCTTGTCTAGCCAAGTCAATGCACTGACAGTCCGAACAGAGAGAAGACCCACTGGGCCGTGATGGACCCCATCCTGCCATGGCCTGAAGAGTTCATAGGGTAATGTAATCAAATGTTTTTGCTGGTGAAAAAAATGTTTGCTCATAGCAAACCACTCCTTAGAGGGAACATTGCTCCCCAGTGATGCCTACTGTCCAATGTATGAGTGCCAGCCACAGTTACCCATTTAAATGGTAAGGTTATGAATACTGAGCTACTTATCTGGCTAAAATATAGCTGGATAAAACAGAGGTGTTCCGGGGTGTAGTTCTCTGGTTAACTTAGGTGACTTTCAGTGCTATCCAACTAAGGGGGGTTATTTTCTAAAGCTAGTGCACGCGAAAAGTCCCTTTTCATGTGCAATAGCTAGATCGGGGAGGAGTTGGGGAGGAATAGCCACCGGAAGGGGAGGAGTTGGGGTGGCACCAAGGCGGACGCCGCGAAGACAGCATGGACGGCGAAAAGGTAAGTGTAGTGAACAGTAGTGTTTTTAATTTCTATATTATTGTAAGCCCTGTGGTATGCAGATCGGACCACCCCAGCACCCCTTCCCCATTTTCATTTCTATCTTTCAAAGCTTTTCTCTCAAACCTCTCCCCCCCCCCACCCTGCAGTACTAATGAGCCTGGGTGAACCCCCACCCCCCCATCATACCTCCCAATACAAAAAAAATCCCTGTTAGGAGCAAGAGTCTTAATTCCTCCTGGTGATTCCAGTGCTGCTTTTGATAGGCAACAGTGGATAACAATTCCAATGCTAGACGTGTAAGTTAAATAAGCTTATACGTCTAGCGCTGGAAGCGTAAACTGAGCTCACACATATGCACAGAGGCTCTCTTCTCACAAATACACACACACATAACACAGATACAAACAATCTCAGGGCCTCCCCCTCTCTTTGGGCTGCGATGGGATGAGCTCCACCATGGTCCCGCCAGCATTGCTTCTTTCTTCAGGCTGTGGCGGGGTGGGCTCTGCTGAAGCCCCACTGGCCTTGCTTCCTTTTTTGTGCTGCAGCCCCACTAACCTTCCAGTAAGCTAAGGGAAAATGTTGTGCCCTACAATGCAATAAGTTGTTGCACGCATTCATACAGTTACACTACTGGGGAGCAATGGCTGAGACTCCGAGTCCTATGGAGCAGAAACAAAGTGCAGATATCAAACCTGAGCCTTTCACAAAGCAACAGTGCCACTGAAACACATTAGTGGTAGATTGAACTTGAACAAATCTTTTTGGATGGAAAGGAATCTAGAATTGGGGGTCATGATAGAAAGCTCCAAGGGGGCAGACTGAGGACCAACAATCCGGAAATATGTTTTCATGCAAAGGATGGTGGATGCCTGGAATGCCCTCCCGGAAGAGCTGGTGAAGACAAAAACAGTAATGGAATTCAAAATGGCATGAGATAAACGCAGAGGATCCACGGTGGTTAGAAGATGGAAATGAAGGAACAGGGAAACCTATGGTAATTTTAGGCATAGCATTTTTGAATGGAGGTAACCTATATGGAGTGGCAGCTACAGCCCTTAAAAGGCGGCATGGGGTAACCTATATGGAGAAGCAGTTACAACCTTAAAGCTTGCTGGGCAAACTGGATAGACCATGTGAGTCTTTATCTGCCATGTTACTATCACAAAGATATAGTAACATAGTAAATGCCTCTTTGAGGCATTTTTCTGGCATGAATTAGGCTAATTCAGGTTGGAAGAAGTGAGTAAAAAAGCAGTATATATATTTATCCTTCATGAGGACTTGCTCGTGAGAAGTCTTGGGAGTTTGATTAAGCTATGTACCCAAGGTCATGTTTATCTTCTAGTAGCCAACATATAGAAAATGGTAAGGAAAATATCCAGTGCTCTGAATAAGAGCCAAATGTTTAAATGTGTTAAATTGCTTGCAAAATATTATGAATAGGATTTTTGGTCAGTAACCAGTCAGCCTGCTCCAGCTGGATAGAAATAACTTTCCCTATCCAGAGGAACTTACAAAAATTAAAGACACTTGTATTAAATTAAACATGTATTTCCCATGTAAATTGTCTGCCTTTGACCGAAACCTGTAAACCGTTGTGATGGCGAAACCGAACGACGGTATATAAAACTCAATAAATAAATAAATAAATAAAATTAAATTTCTCATTAGGGCCCCATTTTTTCCTTATCTTTCACAGGTTAATAGAAACTCCTTACCAGTATATATACACTTTAAGACTACTCAGGGAGTGCCTCAGGGATCTGTATTGGGACCCTTACTTTTCAATATATTTATAAATGATCTGGAAAGAAATACGACAAATTTGCAGATGATACAAAATTGTTCAGAGTAGTTAAATCACAAGCAGATTGTGATAAATTGCAGGAAGACCTTGTGAGATTGGAAAATTGGGCATCCAAATGGCAGATGAAATTTAATGTGGATAAGTGCAAGGTGATGCATATAGGGAAAAATAACCCATGCTATAATTACACAATGTTGGGTTCCATATTAGGTGCCTCAACCCAAGAAAGAGATCTAGGCGTCATAGTGGATAACACATTGAAATCGTCGGTACAGTGTGCTGCGGCAGTCAAAAAAGCAAACAGAATGTTGGGAATTATTAGAAAGGGAATGGTGAATAAAACGGAAAATGTCATAATGCCTCTGTATCGCTCCATGGTGAGACCGCACCTTGAATACTGTGTACAATTCTGGTCGCCGCATCTCAAAAAAATATAATTGTGATGGAGAAGGTACAGAGAAGGTCTACCAAAATGATAAGGGGAATGGAACAACTCCCCTATGAGGAAAGACTAAAGAGGTTAGGACTTTTCAGCTAGGAGAAGAGACGGCTGAGGGGGGATATGATAGAGATGTTTAAAATCATGAGAGGTCTAGAACGGGTAGATGTGAATCGGTTATTTACTCTTTCGGATAGTAGAAAGACTAGGGGGCACTCCATGAAGTTAGCATGGGGCACATTTAAAACTAATCGGAGAAAGTTATTTTTTACTCAACGCACAACTCTGGAATTTGTTGCCAGAGGATGTGGTTAGTGCAGTTAGTATAGCTGTGTTTAAAAAAGGATTGGATAAGTTCTTGGAGGAGAAGTCCATTACCTGCTATTAAGTACACTTAGAGATTAGCCACTGCCATTAGCAATGGTAACATGGAATAGACTTAGTTTTTGGATATTTGCCAGGTTCTTATGGCCTGGATTGGCCACTGTTGGAAACAGGATGCTGGGCTTGATGGACCCTTGGTCTGACCCAGTATGGCATTTTCTTATGTTCTCATAATAATCTTTCATTAAAACAAGTAGAACACTGCATCAAAAAAAGACAACATTCCACCACTTATGTGTTAGATTCAGATTATACCTGTATTGGCTTCTAAAGAAAGTTAAAGCACGAAGTCCTCTTGTCAAGTATCATCATTGCCATGGCTATTTATAAAGGGAGGAGTAGGGGGCATAAAAATGGGAACCCCCAGATAACTTAGAATGAAGGCCTGTAGGCCATAACCCTGGACTGGGGGCCAATCCATAAGTAATTCCAGCTCTCAGCTGTGTGATTTACAATGGGCATATATAGTACATTCACACAACTAAAAGTTCTTCCAGGGGTGAGGAGGAAAGGCTGGAGCTAGAAATAAAATAAAATAAATACACATTATTACTATTGCAAGTAATATAAGCAAAATCAGTGCATGCACATTTACAAAACACATTTAGAGGAGCAAAGCAGCTCATTATTACTACATTTTATGTAAATAAAACAACACTGTTTTCCTGAAAAATCATAAGCCTCATTATTTTCCTGAAAGTTAGCTACAACTCAGGAGTTGTAGCTAAATTTCAAAGTTCCAGGTACTTTCTTACAGACCCAATTGACTGGGTACCCTCAAAGTGTAAACCCTCCCAGAGGTTTTGCGAGATCTCCTAAAGGTTTTGCGAGAACCCTCTGTCTCTAGAGGTGACCCTAATGTTAAAAACAAAAATGTAAAAGTTTGCCTGCCAAACAAACCTCTCCACTACCCTATTCTGTCCCTTTTCAAGAACCCCCCCCCCCCAAACCTCTCCCCCAGCTTTACATTTTCCTCATCTTCTCATTCCCTCACCCTTGACCCACCGCCAGGTATACCTTTAATTTCTGGTGGCCTAGTGGTTCTTGGAGTGCCCCCTATTTCTAGGCCTGGTGCCATCTCAGTTCAAAATGGCATCTACCAGCCACAATATAAATGATGGGGAATAACTGGCACTATTTTGAATTGAGACGGTGCCATGTCTGGAGCTTAGGGGTGCTTTGGGCCCCATTAGGCCACCAGGTATTAAAGGTATGCTAGGGTGGGTGAGTGTAAAGCGAGAGGGGGAGGTTTGGAACTGGCGGGGTGTTTTTTCTTGAAAGGGGGCAGAGATGGATAGAAGAAACAGGCATTTGCCATGTGAAATTTACATTTTCTTTTTTTTTTGTTTGTTTTAACGTTTTTATTGGTGAATATCAGATTAACACTACCAATAAACAATATAAAATACAATCGTGTCACCCGGGTTTTCATTATTTACCCTAGGGCACCCCCACCCCCCTTATACTTATCTATCCATATACTTTTCTAACAGACTAGCTGATAGTGAGTATCCCTAAAATGCTGTCACGATGCACAGTCCTTTAGCGATAGTCTGTATAGTAACCCACAGTCCTTCTTGATTAGAAAGCACCATCGTGACTAGAATATCCAACGAGATGAGAATAGTTCACGGTGTAATTACCACATGTCCTTAAGTGGCCCAAGAATCACGCCAGCGAAGGTAGGGATCCCAGGTTTGATGAAATATCCGCAGATTCCGATGTTTCTCTGCCGTCAGCTTATTCAATGTGCATACCTGTTCCAAGTGTCCAAGAATGGCCGCGAGTGTGGGGCTCGTCTTATGCCTCCATGCTTTCGCTATCTCTAGCCTAGTAGCTATACATGCCTGACTACATAGAGGGTGCACAGGATGTGTCCCAGGCCCAGCCACACTATTCAGCAATGCTCCTTCAATAGACAGTTGGATCATGGTGGTTAGTACCTTTGTAAGAAAGTCCTCCAATAGCCTCCAGAGAGGCACAATACAGTCCCCCGACCACCACATATGCAGAAACGTCCCGGGTACCTTACATCCTCGCCACACAACCCATCATAGCATGATGACATTTTCCTGAGTCTTTCAGGGGTAACATACCACCGGTATAAAAGCTTATAACCGTTTTCAAATATGGATGCAGATATAGAGGCCTTACTGATATGAAGATAAATATCAGCCCATTCTTCAGAAGTCAGTTCCCTAGAAAGGGCCTCTGCCTAAGCCTTGGCATATGGCGGGATCACTGTAAGTCTAGTATTCAAAGATTTATATATTTTGGAGATAAGACCCTTCTGTGGAGCTGAGGAAGAGCAAAACCCCTCAAATAATGATTTCCCGGATTTTAAATCTGCCAGTATATTTTTACTCTGACAAAAGTGGGAAATCTGATAGTAAGCTAGGAATTCTAAGTCTGGTAGATTATGGGGTAGATTTTATAATTCTACACGCGCACGAACAAAAGTACGCCGGATTTTATAAGATACGCGCGTATTTTATAAAATCCAGGGTTGGAGCGAGCAAGGGGGTGCACATTTGTGCAACTTGCGCGCGCTGCCCATTCCCTCAGAGGCCGCTCCGAAATCAGAGCGGCCTCGGAGGGAACTTTCCTTCCGCCTCCCCCCACCTTCTCCTCCCTTCCCCTACCTAACCCACCCCCCCCGGCCCGATCTAAAACCCCCCCCACCTCTGTCGCAGAAGTTACGCCTGCTCGAAGCAGGCGCAACTTTGCGCGCGCCGGGCTGGCTGCCGCGCGCCGTGTTCCGGTCCGGAGGCCGCGGCCACGCCCCCGGGCCAAAACCACGCCCGCAGCACTGCCCCTGGATGACGCGCCGACCACGTCAAGCCCCCCGATGACGCGCCGTCTGCGTCACGCCTCCCGAAAAGCCCACCCCAAGAAAGCCCCGGGACTTACGCGCGTCCTGGGGCTTTGCGCGCGTCAGAAGCCTATGCAATATGCGCGTAACCCTTTTAAAATCCGGCCCTATGTTTCTTGCACAAATACTCATAAGACAATATTTTATCACCTCCCCATATGTGTTCTAACTTAGTTATTGTGCATTCTTTCCATATCTTAAAAGCAGAGCATGGGATTCCTGATGGGATATCAGTTTTATGAAATAAGTTAGACAGGTAAAAATAATCTTTCTTTCTCACCAGTTTTCACTTCCATCTGCTCCAGTCCTGCAGAGTATGTCTGGTCGATGGTAGCATATTTGGGCATGCTTTCCAAGTTTTCCTGGGTTGCCTTGAAAGAGCGGATAACGGCATTCCAGACAATCGAGACTCTTCTATAGAAGCCCAATGCTTCATAGCCAGTGCATTATGCCATGCTACTAGGGGTCGTAACTGAGCTGCAGCATAATACCAGAAAAGGTTCAGCGTTCCCAGCCCTTCTTCCAATTTAGGTTGATAAAGGACGTTTCTACTAACCCTAGGTGGTCTACGTTTCCAAATGAAACTGAAAATTTTCCGTTGCCATTGTTTTAAGATTATGTTCGGAATAGGTATGGGAAGCGATTGAAGTAAGTATAATAATTTGGGTAGTATATTCATTTTGATAGTGGCGATGCACCTAAGCCAGGAGATAGGTAAATTACTCCACTTTTCCAAATCTGCAAGTACTTTTTGTAGTAGTGGGGAATAATTCAATTTAAAAAGGTCTTTAGGATGCTTGGACAGATAAATACCCAGATATTTAATTTTATGAGACGCCCAGCGGAAAGGATATGCATGTTACAACATTTGAACACTTGATGGCGAGCATGTAACTGGGTATTTCGGAATTCTCCCAATTATCCTTGAACCCTGATGCTTCACTAAAAGTACGTAGCTCTTTTCTATCCCAAGCAAGGATTGATGGGGTTGCGTGACCGTAAACATAATATCATCCGCAAATAAGCAGAGCTTATACGATTTGCTGCCTACGCTGAAGCCCTCTATCTCTGCATGACGCCTGATATTAATGGCCAGGGATTCCAAAAACAGGGCAAACAAAATGGGGGACAATGGGCACCCCTGTCTAGTACCTCTGCAGACTTCAAAGGAGTCCGAGTATCCACCATTAATCTTCAGTCATGCCTTAGGGTGTTCATATAATTTGGACAGCCAACCACAGAAAGAGGGTCCAAAGCCCATTCTGTTCAGCACACCAAACAGATATGGCCAGTGCACCATGTCAAATGCCTTTTCGGCATCTATAGATATAAAAAGCGAGTCATGTTGGTGTTCATGGGCTATCCACATTAAGTTAATAAGTTTTCTAATATTATCCCCTGCTAATCTCCCTGGAATAAATCCTGCTTGATCTTGATGTATAAGACTAGGGAAAACTGCATTTACTCGTTCTGCTAGTATTTTAGCTAAAATTTTGAGATCAATATTGATGAAGGAGATGGGTTGATAAGACCCACGGGATGTGGGGTCTCGACCCGGTTTAGGCAATGTTGTAATGTCTGCCCTGTTAGCATTGGGACCTAGTGAACCCTCCCCCCCCCCCCCCCCCCCCACACGCAGGTAAGTTAAACATTTTTTGCAGGTGCGCAACTACGTAAGGCCAAACAATTTATAAAACTTGGCAGTTATGCCATCGGATCCTAGCGATTTCCCCTGTTTAAGGGATGTGATGATATTAAGGATTTCCGCAGTAGAAATCTCAGCATCCAAAGCAGTCTGAGCTTCCTCTGTTAAGCATGGTAATGGAGTCATATCTAAGTATCCGTCAACCTTTTCTTGAGAAATTGTCTGACTGACGCTATAGAGCTTCTTGTAAAATTTAAGAAATCTGTTTCGGATGTCTGTATTAGTGATAAGATTACATCATTTTCATTTTTTATTTTTGCTACAATATTTTGATATTGGACTGTCTTTAACTTATTAGCCAAATGTTTTCCTGCCTTATTCATGGAAATCTTCAAGCATTACGTGAATTTCTTTTTTGTAGCCTTGTAAATCACTGCGCAAGCTGCAGAACCAGTTTCTAAACTCAGATCGTGGTTGGTGCCTCCTCTGAGGCTAAACTGAATGCGTCATCCGACTCACTCTCCTCTGGCAAGGGTCCTGCAGCCGCGCCAGCCACACCATCATCCGGGCCTTGCTCTCCCAATTTTTTAAACGAAAAACACTTAAAAGTCCACTGACTTTCGTTTCATCACTGGGGTCCGTCGTCTTGGAATCAGCAACATGGTCCTTCTCCTTATCTTTCTTCGTCGATTTCCCCGATGTACTAGCAAGAAACAGTCCTCAAAGTTCCAAAAAATTGTGGGGAGGTATCAGACTGCAGTAATCTTGATTTTAAAGGGGAAATATGCATGAAGATTTATATCAAAGGGGAGAGGTCCACAGAGTAGCCAAAATCATGTCTTAAGCCCTCCAAATGTGTCACATGACCGTAAAAGAAGAATTTATTAACATAAGAAAATTAAGAAAACTGGCTTTTTGGAAATTATAACAGACAACCATTAACTCTGCCCTATATCTCAGTTAAGTACACTTCGAGAAAATTAAAAAAGTGGGGTTTCAAAATTCCCTTCTAAATTCTGGCCAGAATATTAGCATAAGTTCTCAATTTAATCTCACATGATAGTTGAACTCAAACTCCCCTGCAATCCAGATGGCTGATGAAGCAGTTGCAGATGCTTGGGGTCCAGTGCTTCATGCAAATTCAAAGTCAACTTGCCTCACACAGATGATGTTTGAACTCTCACAAATGAAATAAATATTCCTTCTCTATTCTAAATAAAAATCACAATAAATCTTCTGAAAGTTCCCTGAAACTAAAGTTGCCTAATACTATTAGTGTGTAAGTATTATTCCTAGGACTGGAAAGCTAACTGAAAAATAAACAAAACAAAATTTATCTTAAAAAAATCACTAATTCTCTTGCTAAAAAAAAACCCAAAACAAAAAAAACCCCACAACAAAAGGCTATGCCAGAACAGGAAAGCAGCAAAAAAGAAACTACTTTACTTTTTTTTCTCAGTCTACAGCCAAGCTGCAGATAAACCTCTCACTTCTTGGCTACATCCCTGTATCTCTCCCTCTTTCACTTTTTAAACAAAGGCAGCCTCACCTTTATTACTTAATTAAGACTCATTAGCAATTGATCCCCTGTCTCTCACTGGGCTTCAGGTATATATCGTCCACTCCAGCTGACAATTGGTCATTTTGAATTTAAAATAGTATTCTATGGAATGACTAAGAAAAATTAATTATAATAAATTCTAATATCTTCCTCTCTCCAGTAATGTCCACTCGGTGTCAGTGTGGTCTAAAAAATAATACAGCACTGGCTTTCAAGCAAAGGAGCCCTCCTGCTGGGAAGACAGTAACATCAAATTTAACCATCCACTATAAGCACAGTTAATTACCCTTCCCATTGTCTTTCAAAAACATTTACTATTTGTATTCCTCTGTAACTGACAAAAGAAAGATGTTAAGGAACTGCTTCAAGCTGTCATTTGTCCTTTAAACTTCGGAACTGATGAACAAAAGAAGCTTTGAATTAATAACTTCTTCTAAAAAGTCACTTTCTTACAGTAAGGATCAACATTACTGTGCGGCCCTACAGGAAAAAACAGAATCACACTCCATACAATGACAAAGTAACAGGGAATATAAAATAGAAGTTAGGAGACTGAAGGTTTAAATTGTTTGGATTATGGAGGATCTCACTGTAGTTTAAAAAAGGGTTGGACAGCAGTCTGCTGAACTGGATGGAGCTCAATATTATCTCAGAGGGGCATGTTTTAAGGTTGTTCCTTACCTTAGTGCATAGACTTCAAAATTCTCTCTTCCAAATGGTAAAGAGAATTGTAACTTATCTAGCTTCTGGTCTAATGAACATTGTGGGCCCAAAATTCAAAGATATTCAGCTATCTAAGGGGGTCATTTTCTTTTTTTTTGTGTGTTTGTATTTTTATTGGTATTGAACATGAAAGATACATAACAATATAAATGGAAAAAGAATAAAAGGAAAAAAATCATTGAATACCACTTTTACATATGTTAATCATCCCCTGCCCTCCCTTCCCTCCCCCAGTACCTATAATGCAATGTTTTCATTGAAAGCCAATGCCAGTCCAATATCTGATAATGAACTGCTATATAACAGGGATAATACATCAGGGGGTCATTTTCTAAAGGGATCGCACGCGAAAAATCCCTTTTCGCATGCGATAGCTAAATTGGGGTGGAGTCGGGGAGGACTCCATGACGACTTCACTGACGGCGAAAAGGTAGGACCCCTTATCGCTGCCAGTAGCATGCCCAATAGCACCACCTTTCACGGTGGCGCTATTGGGTGCAAAAGCCGGCCATGATAACACCGCGGTGGTGCGATCGCTGCCGGCTTTCGCAGGCCCGCCCCCCATTACCGCGGGATTCACAAATCCCTGCGGTGTTAGAAAATCCAGCCCTAAGTTATCCAGCTATCTAACTTATCCAACTAACTTAGAAGGGATATTCAATGGCACGGCTATGCTGCTGAATATACCTGGATGAGTTATAGTTAGCTTGATAAGTTATATCTGGCTAATATATAGCATTTATTATTCAGTTAACTTAACCGGTAACACTGAATATTGGCCTCCTGAGATGGTTACTAGCTGTTTGCTTAGTCCCTGCACAAAAAGTAAGGTAAAAGATTACAGTTTCCATGGTCAGGGTTTCTTTAATTTGCAAAAGATGAGGAGAAGTTAAGATGGTTGCTCCTAGGACTACATTTCCCAGAGGCCTCCACAAAGCAGTTTCTGAAAGAATCAGTGGGAAGTAACTCAGTCAGGGTATGGTCAGCCACAGGCTGCCAGCTGAAATAATGAGGCAGCTTTAGTAAGAGAAGGAGAGCAGGAGAAACAGTTAGCAGGCAGTCAGCACCATGGAGGAAAATTTGGAGGAGGACTCAGTGTCATTATCTGTAGACACTCCATTCCTTAAGATAAGTTGCTTGTTTACTAAGTGCAAGTGAGATGTTTTTCTTCTATTTAATTACACCCTGGAAAATCTGGGACTGGGAATTTAAGAAAAAGGAGTGGACGTCTACATCAGACAGGATTGGTGGGAACACAGCAAGCCAGTATGCAATGTTGCTGGATTTAAGAAATAGTACTCTTGTAAACTTGTCTGCCTCTTAAGAAGTTAAAGTGAATAGTAAGCGTGTGAAAGTTTTACAAGTGAAGCAACTGATATGTCTCTAAGCTGGCTAATTTATGATGTGGATATTGTAATAATAGATGAGACTATACCAGCCTTGTTTTACATTCTCCTATGAACTGTCATGACAACAGATTTAAAAAAAAAAATTAAAAAAATTATTTATTTATTTTAGAACTCAGGCTTGTTATGAAACCTTTAGAAACTTACCTGCTGAGTTCCAGAAGACTGCCTAGCTACCAATCTCTTGCTTTAACTTCTTAAAGTTGTTTCAAGGCAGTTAAAGCTATGAGTAGATTTTTTTTTTGTTGTTTTCCTAAAGAAGAGAGAGAGGATCTTCCTTTGATGAGATGTGTGACCAATTATATTAAGGGGATATAAAAGGAAGGAAAGGAAGCTGGCAGAGCTTAGGTTCCAGCACTGCTCCTCCTCTTTACAGAACACAAGGCTTATAGGCTGTGACATTTTATTTTAAGCAAAGATCTGTTCTGTGCAGAGTTAAGGTAGAACCAGATCAGGGAAAATTCTGTTGGCCTGCATGCTGCAAAGAACTAAGTTTGGGCTAAGCTCTTGTTTGTGGACTGAGACCCTTGTTCGAAGAAGCTATTTTTCTTGTTTGTTTTCTGCACATACTTATACTAATGGAAAGAATAAATATGGTTTACCCAAGAAGGGGGATCTGAAACCAGATACAGAAGGTGTTTTGTTTGTGTAACCTGACCAGGATTGGATGGACTATGAATGCTACCTTCAAATAATAAAAATATTATTTTTATAAAGGACAATATGACTCTGCGTCCATGTGGATATTGAAATCGGGTCTAAGCCTAGCCACAGGATTACTGAAGCTTCATTGCTTACACTGATGTAAAGTAAATAATTCCCTATAGCCTTAAGGTTCTTCCGTAGACCCTGAAACACACCCAGGACACAAGGCTATTGCAGCCTTACCTAACTGCATACTGGCGACAATAGGACCCTGTGCCATGCCAGATAGCCTTTTGATTTCTTGTTTATATTTCTATAGGTCGAGCTGTATTGCAGATTGGTGAAAGCACTGCTCCAGCCAAAGAGACCAGTGAGCGAATTCCTTACACCTCCCCATGTTCTAAGTGAACATATATATAGAAGAAAAGAGAAGGTGAGTTTGATGTTCAAATTTATTAAAGGTACATGAAATAAACATATTAAGAGCTCAATGCAAAAAGGGGTTTTAGCCCCAGGGGTTTGAATTTCCCATCCATTTGACAAACTCTGACTTATCCAGCTAAGTCAGGGATGGGCTGGGGGCATTCTGAGGCAGAGCAAAATTATCCAGCTAACTTAGCTGGACTGTGGAGGAATATGGAAATATCAATTTCAAAAGCAGAGGAGCTAAAGAAAAAGTGTAAACTGTTGGGGCCAGCAAGATGAAAAACAAACTTGTAAAGGGTAAGTCTGAGGGGAGAAAAAAAAGATGATCTGGCGGCATCCTGAGCTGTGCTGTCGAGCCAGCCAAGTCAGAGGTGAGAGACATGTCTCATGGGGGCATCCCTTGAGCTGCAGAATGTAACAGTACCCCCCCTCTTAATCCCTTCCTCAAGGTCAGAAGCTTAGGTTTAGAAGAAAATTGATGGTGAAATTTTCTTACCAAAATTGGTGCACCGAGATTGGCTGCTGGTTTCCATAAATTTTCTTCTGGCCCAAAATGTTTCCAGGAAATAAGTTATTCTAGCTTGTTACGTCATCTCCAAGAGTCCAAAATCTCCTCTACTTCGTAGAGTGTATTTTCTTCTGAAGAAATCTCAATGGACTTAGTAGACCGTTGAGATGGCCAGGAGAGGATCAGTGGCTTCAGTAAGGAGCCATGACATGTATTGTGTATCCTCAAGGTAGCAGGGAGTTTCAGTTGGTATGTTACCTGCCAATCTGACGCGAGATGGGGACTGGAACTATAAATCAGGGTGCCAGGCATAGAGATAGAATATGAAGGCATAGGTGTTGTGTACTTAACCATATGAAATCACCCACAGAGAAGTGCGGGACTGGACTGTATCTGGCATCCGCGATCATCTTAGACTTGGCAGCAGCTTTGGAGATCAAGTGGTTGGTCCATATCCAAAGGTCCTGAGGTTTCTGTGCCGTAAGTCAGACTGCCGGCCACTGGACTGAGAATGGAAGTGGTAAAGGAATTTGTGGATTCTGGCTGTAAACCATTTGGAAGGGAGAAGAGCCCATGGTGTTGCTTACATGGTTGTTGTGAGAGAACTCAGCCTATGGTAAGAGGATGGCCCAGTCATCTTGCCTTTCATTGATGTATAGGTGGAGAAAGGTTTTAAGGACCTAATTAACCCTCCCTGTTTGCCAGTTGCCTTGCAGATGGTAGGCAGTGGTAAAGTCTAGTCTAATGCTGAACTTTCAGCAGAGCCCCTTCCAGTAGCGGGCCGTGAATTGGATGCCCATCGGACAGGATATGGGAAGGTAGTCAGAATAGCTTGAAGACATGCTGAACAAACAGGCAATCTAATTCAGGAACTGAAGGCAGACTGGGAAGTGGTATAAAATGCGCTATCTTGGAAAACCTATCCACTACAACCCATAGCATAATGGAGCCATGTGATAGATGGAGATCCACACTGAAGTCTGTGGATAGGTGGGTCCAGGGTTCAGTGGGGGTTGTCAACAGCTGTAACAGCCCTCCAAGGTTGGGCACGTGTAGGTTTATGCTGCGCATATATAGGGCAAGAATCCACATAATTCTTTAATCTGTTCTCACTTGTGGCCACCAATAAAGGCATTGAAGGAAGTTGAATGTAGGGGTTACCCCAGGATGCCCTACCAGGCAAGAGTCAGGACCATTTTAACACCTTCTCCCCCAACTTCTTGGGTACTACAGTTGCAAGAATAATTCTTGCCGGGTCGATGTGTGTCGATTCCTTAATATCTTCCTATTGAAAGGATCGGAAAAGCACATCCGCTCTTAGGTTCTGGGTTGCAGGTTGATAGCGAAGCTCAAAGTCAATGCGGTGGGAAAAGAGGGACCAGTAAGCCTGTCTAGGGTTGAGTTGTTGGGCTTGCTGAAGGTACTCCAGGTTTTTATGGTCAGTATAGATCGTGATCCGATGCTTGGCCCCCTCTAAGAGGTGGCACCATTCTTCCAGAGCCAACTTCACTGCAAGAAGTTCATGATAAAACAGGATAAAACACAAGCATTGTCAAGTTAAGTGTAAAACATTGATAAGACAGGCGAAGAAAGAATTTGAAATGAAGTTGGCCATAGAGGCAAAAACTCATAATAAAAACTTTTAAAAATATATCTGAAGCAAGAAACCTGTAAGGATGTCGGCTGGACCATTAGATGACCGAAGGGTTCAAGGGGTTCTTAGGGAAGATAAGGCCATTGCAGAAAGACTAAATGAATTCTTTGCTTCTGTGTTTACTAATGAGGATGTTGGGGAGATTCCAGTTCCGGAGATGGTTTTCAGGGGTGATGAGTCAGACGAACTGAACGAAATCACTGTGCACCTGGAAGATGTAGTAGGCCAGATTGACAAACTAAAGAGTAGCAAATCACCTGGACCGGATGGTATGCATCCTAGGGTACTGAAGAAACTAAAAAATGAAATTTCTGATCTATTAGTTAAAATTTGTAACCTATCATTAAAATCATCCATTGTACTTTTGAAGACTGGAGGGTGACCAATGTAACCCCAATATTTAAAAAAGGCTCCAGGGGCGATTCAGGTAACTATAGACCAGTGAGCCTGACTTCAGTGCCAGGAAAAATAGTGGAAACTATTCTCAAGATCAAAATCGTACAGAATATAGAAAGACATGGTTTAATGGAACACAGTCAACATGGATTTACCCAAAGGAAGTCTTGCCTAACAAATCTGCTTCATTTTTTTGAAGGGGTTAATAAGCACGTGGATAAAGATGAACCGGTAGATGTAGTGTATTTGGATTTTCAGAAGGCATTTGACAAAGTCCCTCATGAGAGGCTTCTAAGAAAACTAAAAAGTCATGGGTTAGGAGGCAGTGTCCTTTCGTGGATTACAAACTGATTAAAAGACAGGAAACAGAGAATAGGATTAAATGATCAATTTTCTCGGTGGAAAAAGGTAAACAGTGGATTGCCTCAGGGATCTGTACTTGGACCAGTGCTTTTCAATATATATATAAATGATCTGGAAAGGAATATGACGAGTGATGCGGATGATACAAAATTATTCAGAGTAGTTAAATCACAAGCAGATTGTGATACATTACAGGAGGACCTTGCAAGACTGGAAGTCTGGGCATCCAAATGGCAGATGAAATTTAATGTGGACAAGTGCAAGGTGTTGCATATATGGAAAAATAACCCTTGCTTTAGTTACAGGATGTTAGGTTCCATATTAGGAGCTACCACCCAGGAAAAAGATCTAGGCATCATAGTGGATAATACTTTAAAATTGTCAGCTCACTGTGCTGCAGCAGTCAAAAAAGCAAACAGAATGTTAGGAATTATTAGGAAGGGAATGGTTAAAAAACGGAAAATGTCATAATGCCTCTATATCGCTCCATGGTGAGACCATGCCTTGAATACTGTGTACAGTGTCCAGCACTTAGATTGTCTATCCAGATCAAGTCTAAGTTCAGACCAGTGGTAAAGAAATCCCTTCAGATTTTGCAGGACATGCAATCAGAACTTGGCCTTATAGACCACTGGCAAAAAAGTCACCATTTTTTCCCATCCTCACCACTCCTATGTTAAAAAAAAAAAGGTCCAGGATCCGCACTTATCTTATCTCATTTCGTCATGGCCACATGTAACTCTGATATCTTACACCTCTTTCAAAAATACTATAATGCCCTATACACCTCAGCAACTGGGATTGCTGGCACAAAATGTGAGACATTTTTTGCTGGATTACAGCATCCCGGATTAACCAATGTAGACAAAATTTATCTTAACTCCCCCATTTCAAAAAAGAAAATCAAAATGGCTATTACTTCTTTTCCCAGACCCTGGGACTGATGGCTTTTTGGTCAAATTTTATAAGACTGTTAGTCCCTTTCTATATACCAAGTTTAAAAAACCTGTTTCATTCAGCCCTAACTAAATCCCCCCCCCCCCCACCTTTGTTCAGAAAGTTGCGCCTACCCGAGGCAGGCGTAACTTGTGTGCGCCAGCCCGAGGCAGGCGTAACTTGTGTGCGCCAGCTGGCTGCCGGCGCGCCATTCCCCAGCCTGGGGGCTGGTTCAGAGGCATTGGCCATGCTCCCGGAACGCCCCCGGGTCGGCACCACGCCCATGGCCCCGCCCCGGAACACTCCCGAATGCTGCGCCGCCCCCGACACGCCCGCAAAGCAAAGCCCCGGGACTTACGCTCGTCCCGGGGCTTTGTGTGCGCCGGCGGCCTATGCAACATAGGCGCACCGGCACGCAGGGCTTTTGAAATATGCCCCTATGTAATTATTGCAATATGATTCCTGCACTATGTCATGCGGTCTAAAGTAGTCCTGTACATTTTGGCATTTTTATTTGTTGGTTTTGTCTTGTTTCTGTCATGTTTGAATAAAGAGAATGAACTTAAAAAAAAAAAAGAACCATTATCTAATGTTTGGGTACTTGCCATATCTTACTGGCGGTATTTGGGGATCATCCAAAGTTTTTACCAATAGAGGTGACCCAATTCTGAGTGTACCGAGGGTAGATTACTAGAGCTTGTCTTTCATTTACCCTCCTTGATGAAGTTATTGCTTTCAAGAAGAGTGTTCCATATAAGAAACTTTAAATGTGCTTCTGCTAAGGGTTTCTAAGATGACCTCATCAATTGTTGTAGTACCACATTCAGCTCCCACTGTGGTGGCAGCGCTTTGATTGAAGTTTTTAATTATAAAGCCCTTTAATAAGGTTAATGCAGTTAGTATATGTTGCTTTCGTGCCTGCTTTCGCCCTCGCTCCACCCTCTCGCGCCGATGACTTCACGGGAGATTGAAGCAGGAAACGCCGTCGGGGCCGGGTATGAAACTTCACCCCAGTATATCCACTGCAACTGTAATCTCAGTCCTTTCTCTTTCCTCCACCTCTTCGGATATATTTTTTAAATATTTTATTATGAATTTTTGCCTATATGGGCAGCTTCTTTTCAAATTCTCTCTTAGCCTGTTTTATCAATGTTTTATATTTAACTCACCAATGCTTATGCTTTTTCCTATTTTTTTGCCTAAAGTCAATTTCATGCTCTTATAAAAGGACTTTCTGTTTTGAAATATATAGTAGCTGATTACCTAACGATTTGTCATAGGGAAAAACATGTTTACAGGCATTTACCCAAGTAAAATAATCTAACAATTGCCCTTCTCAAACGCATGGAAAAAGGACATTCCTGCAAGTGTGTTTAGATTGAAGAGGAAAAACAACATATATGCATTAGATTTTCAAATGTACATACACTATTTTGCCCCATTCTCTTCCTCCCCTCCCCCACCAACTGAAATGAAAAGGGGTGCTTTTTTCTGGGGTTGAGAGAGAAAAAAGCCTATTCTTATAGCAACTGATTAGTATGGGGGAAGGAAGAACTGGTTTTGCCTGGACATAAGTCTCTGAACTGAAGAGAAGCAAGGTCTTTGGACTAGTGAGCTGATCCAGATCAGTAGCCTTCCAGAACTCGCTAAGTGACTTTTTACTCATTGTTATTTGTATACTTATGGTCTATAATTGCAAAAGTGTCTGCCTTGGTTATAGGAGGGGGGGGGTGGTTTTTTTAAACTGAAACGAAAAGGGGTGCTTTTTTCTGGAGTATTGAGAGAAAAATCCCCCAATTCTTCTAACAACTGATTAGTTCCCTCATACCCTACTCCTCTACCCACCCACCTCTGAGTTTACTTTCCTACGTACTCTTCCCTGGACTCCTAGATAATTAGCTTCAATTAGTAGTAATTTCTTTCAGCTCAGATAATTGTAACTTATACTATCCTGCAGTTTTCATATTCTTCCTATTAATATCACTTATTTTTACTTAGCCTCCAGACTTTCACAATGCTAAGCAATAAATATTGTCCATAGAGCAGAATTCAGATATAGTTCACTAAGAAGCTGTATGACATTAACAGGAAATCATTTATAACGAAGGTGGTATCCTGTAGGATGTGTGTAATTCATATAATCATGTGTTGATTTATAGGGTGCTGAACTTTGAATTCTGGTTAATGTGGGATTATTACTGGTTAAATTTATAACCACAGGAAATAACTAAGTGTAAGTTGCAATGATAAAACTTTTGTAAAGCTTTCCTATATAACATTTATATACATGATTTATCAAGAGTTTATGCAAGGTGCATTTAGTAATCTTGCTATGCAGATAGAAATAAAATATAAAATTTATTAAAAATCTTAAATGTTTTTAGTGATTCTAGGCCCAATGTATGTTTCACTTCCACTTCCTGAGAGAATTCTTGTGTTATTTGTACTGCTTATTATTGTAATGGTTGCAGACTTCTGGTGCTGCCATTTTTTAAAAGAAATGTTTATTGAAAAAAACTAGATCCCGGATTGCCATACCTTTGTCCAATAGCTCTGGAGAGATTTTGTCAAAACTTATATGAGAGACTTAACCAGTAAAGAACATGCTTTCCAAAAACCCATATTGGAGTGCTTAAGAGAACAGTTGAAAGCTAAACTACTTGCCTCTTATTTCAAAAGGACAGAAGACAAACCGGTAATAGACAATGGGAACTCCGAAGATGAGAAAATTAACTTCTTGATCACCATCATATGTCCTTTCTACTTCAGAAGACAATTCATTTGACTCCTTAAAGTACATTTCTGGAGGCCATTTACCAGACTATCAGATCCATCCCCTGAACCAAACATGGCTTCAGTATCTCCTGAAGATACACCTATTCAGCATTCGTTCAAAATATGGCTGAAGCTATCCCATTCAATCTTCAGGAGGAGGACAAAAACAGTACCAAATTGATGTGTGTTCTGCAGTGCATACAACCACCAAAACAACTCAAGCTATGCTTTACAAGTTGTGTAAGCAAAGTTATGGAAAACACCTTATTCTATATCTCCAGTTAATAGGAATGTGGGCATCAAATAAAGAATTCAGAAGTGTTCAGGACATGTTAAAGTGCAATTACTGCATGAATTGTTGAATCAGTGATGAAAAAAAACCAAAAAAGCTAAAACTTATTTGAATAACTTGTCTGGGGAAAGATCCAAGGATTTTAGAAAACATTTGTAAAAGAGGTTTTCAAGGTGCAACTCTATAATCCAGAATTGAGGCACATAAGTTGCAAATGATACAGTATCTGTTCAATAACTTATAAAAGGTAAAACAACATGTACAAAAATTACTAGAAGATGAATACAAGCAGTTTACTGAAGTCATAACAGATATGGAAGACTGTGCAAGACACATTACGCACTCGGGTTATGATTCATTTGACACTTCCACAAGAGTTTCAGCCATAGCTACAGTTGCCAGAAGACTAGCTTGGTTACTGGTTTCTAGAGTGAGAGAAAAAATCCATAAAAAACTAGGAGACAAGTTAACCAGACAGTAGAATCCATAAAGAATCAGACCACAGCCCCCACCAATCCTTATCTGCTTTGCAAATAGATACATCTTTTCAAAGAAGATATTAGCAAGAAATGTTCAGGAAACCGTACTATTATATACAGAAAAAATGTTACAGCCCATATATGTACTATGGGCAGTATCCCATAACTTTGCTACAACTTTAGCAACCTCAACAACAAATCCAACAGATTCAGTCGCGTCAAAGAGGTCAAGTATTTCAACGACAAAGACAGACTCAATAGCCCTCATCAACGCTAATGCCTGGTTTTGACCAACATATACAATACGATCAAAAAACAATGTAATTGCATCACCACAGACAAATAGCTATTGAAAATAATCCACCAAGCATATTTCCTGAATTTTGAAAACTACCATCTCAAAAATCCTCCTCTTACCAACATCAATCAAATTCACATCTACTACTTTTGTCTCAGGAGCTAAAAACCCTTTTGAAATCAAAAGCAATTCAGTCAGTCCCAAGAAATCAATGGTAAAAGGGATTTTATTTAAAATACTTCCTAATCCCAAAGATCTGCATCTGATATTAGAACTTCAAGACCCAAATACTGTCCTAAAGAAAGAAAAATTAATGATGACCAGTTTAGCTACATTCCGTTCTCTTCTACAGCAGAAGGACTGCCTCATTTCTGTTGCGACCATCGGTCTGTGACGGCTTCGCCCCGCCTACCTTACCCTTCCTGTGGCTCCTCCTGCTCACCTCGGACTACTGACTGCCGCAGTGTCTGTCTGACGACCTCTCCGGCGTCCCCGGACCGGCTTTGGTGCTGCTTCCCGCCATGGTCCTCCAAGGTACCATAGGGCGCGCACGCCGCCCTCATCTTTATTTCCTCATTGGCGCAAACCTCAGGGGCATCCCCCTGAGATGACGTCACGTTGCCCGGATATTTAAGCCTACCTCTTTTGCTAGCTAATCGAGTTAGCAACAACTTGGATACTGCGGATGGGATTTGCTCTCCATACCGAAGCTGCTCTGCCACTCCAGCTTTCTCTGGAACTTTTACTAATATCGGGGTACCCGCTCCTCGGGGGCCTCTTCTATTTCTTTCAGGTGCTATCAGGAACCGGTACTCACTCCTCAAGGGCCCATGTTCCCTGAGTCGCTGCCTGCATCTACCATCTTCTCTACCTGGAAGACTTCACTAACAGAATCCATCTGTGAGTACAACTACCATCTATTCCACAGTACTGCTTCTCTGGAACCAGGTACTTGCTCCTCGAGGGCCTACCCTCTGTTCCAGTGCCAGACCTCTCGTCTAGTGGAACCGCTGTGTGAGTACTATACCACAGAGTCTCCCTGTCTCAGAGCTTCACCAATTCTACCTGGGACTCTGTATATTTGTCACTGTGTACTCATAACTCTCAGTCTCTTTCCACTTCAGCATAGCCAAGCAAAGGATCCGCTGTTCCAGCGTCCTGTGGGATACTCGTCAAGCCGGGCTCAACATCTACTACTCACTACTGCCACCTCTGGTGGTTTCCAAAACTATTTAAATAAAGATTCAGAGAGTAGCCTGACACCATGGTCCCTCACGGGACTGCCCCCCCGTGGGCGTGGTCAGCTGCCACAGTGTCCAAGGATCCACCCAAACACCAATAATCATAACAACTTCGCTAGATCTCAAAGATGCCTATGCTTATATTCCAATAAACAGGAAACACAGGACATATTTGAGATTCACCCTTCAAGGTTACTGTTATCAATGCAAAATACTCCTCTTCCACCTAGTGGCAGCTCAAAGTTTTTAACCAAATGACATGTGATGAGTGCTATTAGCTATATGCTGGTTTGGACATATGCTTTGGATGCGCTAATCCCCTTATTGCATCAAGTGTTAGCCTAGCGCGTCCGAGAGCTCGTCAGCCTATGAACTAGGCTCAGTGCACGATATAGCATTGGCCTGTTTGAGTGTCAACCCTCTGGGGATAGGGAAATACCTACAGTACCTGAATATAATCTGCTTTGAAGTGTCCAAAGGCAGACTTTATAAATAATAAAGATCTGTATTAAATATTTTAGATATCTTTGTTTTACGGCTCCAACTATTGTGCTATACAAGACTTTTGGTTTGGAAGTATTTAAATTAATTATCATAAAATGCTCTGTTGTGATAGTACTATAAAATCTGTAGTTAACTCACAATGCTGCATTTTTCTTCCAGCATCCTGATTTCTTTATATTAACATTTTAGATATGGCACCATCTTGTGGAGGTTTACTATAAAGTTCATGAGAATATTAACTATTAGTGCTTAGAAGCTTGTATTATGTGGCCTATAAATATTTTAAATAAATAATGAATATATTTGTCCCAGCAGCCACATTAAATTTCAAATATACACTCAATAATAATAACTGGCCTTTTTAGAATAATACCTTTACTAGTTTTATAAAACCAATGCAATAAAAGCAAGTTTGCTTACCGTAAACGGTGTTTCCATAGATAGCAGGATGAATTAGCCATGCTGTCATGGGAACTGTCCTTCAGGGCCCAGGAGGAGGAGCTTCAGTAGTAGAATACAGAGCTTTGCTCTGTGCGGCTGCGCATGCCTTCCCGCGCAGCAGAAGATATTCTCCGCTGTCTGTGATTAAATAGGATTCGTTGGCTGACTATCCAGGGAGGTGGGCAGGTCAGCATGGCTAATTCATCCTGCTATCTATGGAAACACCGTTTATGGTAAGCAAACTTGCTTTTTCCCGTTGATAGCAGGGCTGAATTAGCCATGCTGTCATGGGAGTCCCAAGCTCCCTATCACGCTGAACAGTACATCACACACCATCCGATTCACTGGTTCAAGTGATATTGACTGACTCATAGTGAGCTAGTTAACTTTTTTTTTTTTTTGCGTGATCTCAGTGGTGGATAGTGTAATCTAGGATTAATGAATGACAGAGTATAGGACAGCTTTGCCTGCTGTTGCATCAGCTGCCGTTTGTTGATCTAAACAATAATGAGACATAAAAGTGTGTAAAGATGACCATGTTGCTGCTTTACAAATGTTAATAGGCTGTACGCAATGGAGATGTGCCACAGAGGTTGCCATCGCTCGTACTTGATGTGCGTTCGGAGTATATGTCAGGATTATCTTTCGCTTTTGGTAACAAAATTGGATACACTGAGCAATCCAACTGGAAATAGTCCTTTTTGCCACCGGACGTGCTGGTGCATTTGGATTAAATGAGACGAATAATTGCGATGATCTGGATGTAGAGTGTGTTCTAGACTTGTAAAATGCCTACGCTCTTTTACAGTCTAAGGTATGTAGTAGTTTTTCACTATCATTCCGATGTGGTTTAGGAAAAAATATCGTTAACTCTATGGATTGGTTTAAATCAGGGGTGGGCAAGTCCAGTCCTCGAGGGCTGCAAACCAGTCGGGTTTTTAGGATACCCCTAATGAATATGCATGAAATAGATTTGCAGACAACTGAGGCAGTGTGTATGCAGGTCTCTCTCATGCATATTCATTAAGGATATACTGAAAACCCGACTGGTTTGCAGCCCTCGAGGACCGGAATTGCCCACCCCTGCTTTAAATGGAACTGAGATACCACTTTTGGCAGAAAAGATGGTTGAGTTCGTAGGATCACCTTGTTATGGTGAAATTGTAAGTATGGGCTGTAATGCACCAATGCCTGAAGTTTGCTGACTCTGCGTGCAGACGTTGCCGTGACCAGGAAAACTACTTTCCACATGAGATACTTTATGTGAGCGGATTCAATTGGTTCGAATGGAGGTAACATGAATTGTTTCAGGACAATGTTTAGATCCCAGGATATCAGCGGTTTGGAAATTGGAGGTCGTAAGCGTATGAGACCTCTGAAAAATCTGGAAACCATCAGGTGTACCGAAATGGGTTGCCCTTTGTGCGGTCTATGATATGCTGATATAGCACTGAGATGTACCCGAATGGATGAGGTAGCCAGTCCTGCTGTATACAGGGTATGGAGATAGTCCAGCAAAGTCTCCGGAGAACAATCTATGGGTTGGAACCCCTTAGCTAGACATCAGCTGGCATATCGTTTCCACTTGAAACTGTAATTAGGTGTCGTGGATGGTTTTCTGGAATGTAAAAGTATTTCCTGAGCTGCTATGGATATGCCTTGCTCATTTAATAGGAGCCGTTGAACCTCCACGCTGTCAAGTGAAGGGATGCTTGCATCGGATGCAGCAGAGTTCTTTCTTCTTGCTTTAGAAGGTCTACTTGAAGTGGTAGTGTGAATGGTTCTTCTATGGAAAGATTTAGAAGGTAAATGTACCATGGCTGTCTGAGCCAAGCTGGTGCTATTAAAATCATCTGTGCTGCATCTTGTATGTACTTTTGTATGGTTTTCGTGATGAGTGGAATTGGGGGAAAAGCATACATGAGAAGTTCTGTCCACGGAATCAGAAACGCGTCTTGCACCACTTTGTGATTGCTGCTCCAGACAGAGCAGAAGCGAGGAACATTTGCGATGTGTTCTGTAGCGAACAGATCTATTGAGAGCAGTCCCCATTTCCTGAATATGGTTAATGCTACTTGTTGATTCAATTCCCATTCGTGAGGGTAGAATATTCGACTTAACCTGTCTGTTCGAGTGTTCACCCTCCTGGTAGGTAAGTTGCTTGTACCTGTATACAGTGCTGATGTGCATGTTCCAGAATCTGAATCGTCTCCGTGCTCAGTATCCAGGAACCGGACCCTCCTTGTTTGTTTATATAAAACATGGCTACCTGATTGTCGATATAGACCATAATCCTTCGACCTTGAAGATTAGAAAGGTTCGTACAAATCGCATTCTTGATAGCTCTTAGCTCCAATAAGTTGATCTGCAGGTGTTGTTCTTGTGTGGACCATAAACCTTGAGTCTGCAAATGATCCAAGTGTGCCCCCCAGCCCTTGCGAGAGGCAACGGTGGTCAAGACTGCATTGTGTTGAGGTGGGTTGAACAAAACTCCTTTCGTCAATGCTTGTCTTTTCACCCACCAGTCCAAGTCCTTTGTCATTTCTGCGGTGAGGGATATCTTGGTTGTGAGAGGTTGCGAATGTTGTCTCCACTGCCTCTTCAGTCCCCATTGCAATCGGCGCATGTGCAATCTTGTGTTGGGAACTGTATAGATGGCTGCTGCCATATGTCCCAAGACCGTGAGAACTTGTTATGCTGCCGGATATGGGGTTAAGCGGAGAGATCATAGCACACATTGCATCTCTAAGGTCCTGTCGTGAGGTAGAAACGCCCTTGTCTTTATGGTATCTAAACGTGCTCCAATAAATTGAAGAATCTGCGTTGGTTCGAGAATGGATTTTTAAAAATTGACTAGTATTCCCAGCCAGTCCCAGCACTGGATCGTCTGATGTAGATGGTGTCGGAGCGTCTCGGGTTGCGATGCTACTAACAGCCAATCGTCCAGATATGGGAAGATACGGATGCTTAGTTTCCATAGATGTACCACCACTACTGCCATGCATTTCGTAAAAACCCTGGGGGCCGCCGAGAGACCAAATGGGAGGACTCTGTATTGATAATGTTTGCCCTGAAATTGGAAGAATAGGAAGCGCCATGAAGAGGGGTTGATTGATATGTGCATATACGCATCTTTCAGATCTATGGAACGCATCCAGTCCTTTGGTTGTAGAAGTGGTAGAATATTCTTTAATGATACCATCTTGAACTTTTCCTTGCTTAAGTGTTTGTTGAGCTCCCAGAGATCTAAAATTGGTCGGTGACCTCCTATCTTCTTTAGAATGAGGAAGTATGGGGAATAAAAACCCCTGTGTCAAGCATGCGGTGGAATCAAGTGAATTGCTCTTGTTTCTGAAGGGATAGTATTTCCTTCAATAGTAGGGGTTGTTGTGGATGTTTTCCTTTGCGAACAGGATGCGGGAGCTGAGGTTTTGTAGCAAATTGTAGCTGGTATCCCTTTTCCACTACTTCCAGAACTCACTGGTCTGTTGTTATGTTCTTCCAATCTAATAAGCGGGTTGAAATCCTGCCCGGCGGATACAGGTGTGGTAGTGGTGGCGGTATCTTTAAAAAGAGGATTGAGTCTTGGTTGAAGACTTGGTTTGTTGATTCTGTGGGCGTTGTCCTCGTGGTCGACCTCTTCCTTGCCTTGCTTGATTTTGCTGTTGTTGAGCACGCTGTGGTTGATTATAAGGTTGAGGTCGATATGATTGGTATTGACGCATCGGCCTACGCTGTTTGCGTAGGGGATTATAGTATTTTCTCTGTGAAGAGAATGTTGATGGCTGAATCAGGGACTGAACCGCTATTGCTTGTTCTTTTAAATTAGCTACAGTCTCTTGAAATTTATCCGCTTTGCAAGGTAGATTTGCAAGTTTTGAGTGTAGATCCTCACGAATGGTGCTTGAGCGAAGCCACGTGAGTCTTCTCGCCGCTATCACCGATGCTGAGATGCGAGATGAAGTTTCAAAAGACTCATAAATTGTCCACAGCAGGTGTCGAATACCTTCTTTCATATCACTGATTTGGTGATTAGAGTCGGTGTTAAGATGTTCCGATCCTGGTACATTGTTCTTCATTTGCTGTACACACTCAAACAAATACTGAACAATATAAAATTGATGTTGCAGACAACATTGCTCCCTGAAAAGATTTTCTTGCAAATTCGTCGAGGAGCTTTTGATCCCTACCCGGTGGGACAGATGCGTGTAGCTTGGATCTTTTGGCTCTCTGCATCGCCGACTCCACCACCAGCGAGGAGTGTGGAAGTTGTTGGACCGAATAACAGGGAGCATGCTTCATTCTGAATTTTAAATCTGTTTTCCTGGATAGAGCTGGAATAGAAAATGGCGTTTCCCACGACTTTTCAAGGACTGAGTTTAAGACCTTATGTAAAGGTAACGATGTTGGTTCAGCTGGCACGTCAAATATTTTGAGTAAATCCAAGGTGGATCTGGCAGTTTTTGTATCTCAAGATTTAACATCGATCTAACTTTTTCCAAGAATTTTGGATAGGATAGATCCTCCGGAGGAGAGTATAGTTCAGGGGGTTCGTCTGGAGGATCAAATGGGAATCCCTTGGATGATGAAGGTGATGTTTGAGGGTAATTCGGTTCCGTAACGTACACAGGTTCTTGTTCAATTTGTGGAACTACCGCTTATGGAAGGATTGGCTCCTTTGTCGGTGTTGCTGTCACCTCCCCTTGGGAGGAGGACGAGGAACAACGTGGAACGTCACTTCCTGTTGGTGAAGTCGGCATGTCAAACGACGATTGCATGACTCCAAAAAAGTCAGAGAGTGCTAACAAAAGTTGCACAAATTTTTCCTTCGTCTGTGTCGGCATTTTTGGTTTGGAGCCAGTTTTTAACTCCCAAGATGGGGTGTGTGTCCGATTTCTGGTTGGTTGAGAAGGTCGAGAATGTAACTCATGAGTTAACTCTTCTCTCCTCTTTTTCCGTTGAGGTTCCTGTGAAAATTAGTCAGTCAGGACATGTCTGGATGATGTATCTGAACAGACTATGATGGATGAGCAGGATGACCGTGAAGAAGAATGTGACGTGGTCTGTCCTTTTTCCTCGCCCAATGGTAGTAGTTCTTTGGAAGAATGACTACTCCTTTAAGAAACTTTCGCGCTCTTGAGTCAAGGGTATTGTACTCTGCGTTGATCCCGACACGTGCTGCAACGATCTTGGCGCTGTTTGTCTCAGGACTGACGTTTCATGTGATCCGGACGTCCTGTGTGCCGTTGACGGCGCTCCGTGTGTCGCTCCGGACGCTTTGTGCGTCGATCTTGACGCTGTGTGCATCGTGCATGGGTAATAGATAATCAAATAGATAATTCAAAATTAGTAATAAATAGTGGAGTATATACTGCATACTTGGATAAAAACATGTAACAAGAAAGTACTGATAAAAGCATGTAATGTCACTATGTTTCTGGTGTTGGTCTTTTAATAGCACTAATGGTGTGTGTATGTGATGTTAGCGAGTTTCTATACTGTCTAGTAAGAGATGTGATTTTATAATTTTTGTGATACCAATAAAGTTATTGTATTGACATTATATGTATAAACTATTCTCTTTATGTGGATGTAATTAAACGTGAAAGTTTGCCAGATTCCAATCTTCCTTTCTACCCTCCTGCCTACCTCTACCACCGTTTCTAATGGGATACTTGGCAACGCCCTTCAACTCTGTACACCACTCCTGTATGTGCTAAAGTCGGTAGGGGACGCAGTTTACGTCCAGTACCTCCACACTGGCGCGTCTCCATCCATATTTATTTACAAACTCTTCCATTTGGAAGCTCTGGAAACCCATCCCACTGTGCTCATTCACCCTTTTGATTCTCAGTCAAAAATACCGCCTGGAACCGCTCTTGCCCACCAAGACAAAACGATCCTTCAAACTGTGGGCAGCTCACCCTGGAACGATTTTACCCTTCCTGTATAAAGTCCGGCTACCTCATCAATATCGGCTTTACGCACCTGTCTAGAAGAAGAAGCTTCCGCAGAAATACAACCCCCGGCGCCCTGGAGGAAATATGGCGGGAACAGGAGGCCCTGCTCGCGTAGGTCTAGGCCGTGAGGCGGCGCGCGCGTCCCGATTGGGTCCTCGCCTCGTGCCCAGTGGAACCCGAAAGCCGCGTTCCTGCCACGCTTTCTACCGTTAGTCAGCTGGAGCGATGCAGGCAGGGCTGGTCGTGCGGCCCCCTCCTCTGTCGGTCATAACCCTTGCCCCCTCCCCCACAACCCAGCGTTGTTAGAGCGATAGACTAAAATGGTAGCGGAAGCGGGACATGCTGCAGACGAACATTTTGGTTTTCGTCCTGGGGCTTATTGTCGTCTGTAACAGGAAGATCGTCGTGGTTGGGCAGTTTAAACATTTCTGGATGAGGAATGAGCAAGGTCGGACCAAAACCTATGGTGAATTAATTAAAAAAATTAATCTTTTCGTTTTACAAGTATGCCAGATTTCCTTGTAACTCTGACCGGGAAGACAACGCGAGTGCCAATTTTGGTAAAAGGAAAGCTATGTTTTTTCTTCTTCTTTTTTTTTTTTATTAGTGAATTGTCGGTCCAGTCAAACGTATCTAGACCAGTGCTTTTCACTAGTAGATAAAAGCGCCTCTCTTTATCTTCGAATCACTCACTGGTGATCCAGTAAATATAATGGAAAAATTGATGCCTAAGAGATGCTCTGAAATCCATGGATGTGAATGACCTGATAAGGATGTTTTTAAATTGATGGGTCACTCTCACATTGGGACTTCGTTATCTCTTTGATTATTTATAGTCTAAGATCATAGATACATGCAATCCAACAAAAAAGCAATGTGCATCTGTAGTCGATTGTGCAACAGTGGAAAAAAAAGATTTCTGTAACCAAAGATGGCAGTCAGCATATTTGTCTATATAGTTCAGCGTCCTCATCATACCAGTCAGTATCTTTCTCTTTCTACAGGACTTGCCAAACTTTCTTTGGTAGATGAAATAAAACACATTTCACCACAGCTGATTAAGGATCCAGAACTGTAAGCTCATTACTATATTTAAGATAAACAAGAAATGTTTTTAACTTCTCTACAGAATTGACTACAGATGTATTTTGTTTTCACCTTCAGGGTTACCACCTTGATGGGGGTCCTTCATTTTCAGTTTACACTGATTTTCACACAAAATTCCCGGATTTCCCCAAAAGTGATAATTGGTTTAAATCGATTTTCACCCTAATTTTATACTGATTAAAGTGCAGCTGCAGATGTAGTGTCTCAAGGCCTCCAGCATTTCAAGTTCTGTGCCCCCCACCAGCGAAAGCGCTCACTCTTCATTGACACTAAATGGCAAATTTCAGGATATTTAGCCAGTCATCCGGCTAAGTTATAGCTGGACAAGTCATTATCCGGCTATAATTTAGCCAGATAAACAGGGGCATTCTGGGGTGTGACCGTTATCTGGCTAACTCCAGCCAGGGTAAGTGCCCAACCTACCCTTACCCTTCCTCCCCCCAACCCCCATTCCTTAATGTCTTTCATTTCTTCTGCCTGGAAGACAGTAGCATCCTACTGTGATCCAGGTCCAGCGCTTCTGCCATTGCTAGGCTATTCTTTTGAATACAGTCAGGTAAGTGTAAAGTTATCTGACTAGCCATAGCCGAATAACTTTATACATAACTGGCAATTTTCAAAAGAATATCTGGTTATGTTTAAACTTAACCGGATAACTTTAATCGGGGATATTCAGAGGGACATTTATCCTTAGCCAGATAACTTGTCCACTAAATGGCTTACTGAATACTGGCCTCAATAAATTGTATTTTTCCTGGCATTGCTTCAAAGACTCATGGGGCAACTGGGTGCATAATATCCAGAATATAGCTAAACATTTTGCTTTCTGTGCCTGTATAATAGCACTGTATCTTATATGTAGTTCAAAACCTTCAGATTTTTGGTCAGGCAGTTTAAGCAACATAAAGTACTGAGGGAGTACTGAGAGTGAGAGCTGAAGGTGATTTTGCTGGTAATTGAATAGGATTTGTAAGTATTGCTTTGCTGGGAAATTTTCTGAATTAAAGCTTGGGGCAGAAAGGATGTTGTGAGTAAATTGGTATTCTGTGTGTTGATTTAAAAGCGTAGGCTTGGCTAACTCTTAGCATGGGTTAGATTTAATAGAGAAAGCTAGATTAACTCAGTGCATTTTTTTCCCTTGCACCGATCCCCATGCACGTTCTTTGATTATATAGGCTGTTAGCCCAATTAAGAGGACAGTGGAACATTTTTCACAACAGGAATCAATCAGGGAATTAGATAAACAAGGGAGTAAACCAACCCTTATCAATAGATTAACTGTTATCCCCTTGTAGGTCATTACAAACTAGCAACCTTAATTAAATAACAACTCAAGTATATTAAGATGCAGTTAGAAGTTCCGGGGGACCTTTCAGTCTTTTACACTGAGTGGCACATGTATGATCATCTACCAGTAAGGTAGAGGTTGTATGTGTACGCTCAATGCATTGGGTCCAATTTCTGGAGGCCAGAGTGGCAGACCTGGAGGAGCTGAGGTAGACAGAGAGGTATATAGAGGAGACCAGAGCAGGGGTGGGCAAACTACGGCCGTCATTGACTTTTATGTGGCTAGAAAAATCTTTGAAAATTAACATTAGATGCAGCCCGCGATGTTTGCCAAGTGCCGTTATCAGTGAAGGCTCATGCAGCTCCCTTTGACTGACATGCTGAATTGTGCGACTCTGGGTCCTGGCCTTTGCCGATGACATTGGCACCCAAAGAGGGGGAGGAGGTAAGCTCGTGACCCCGGGAGTGGGTGGGCAGGTGAGTGTCTGTGTTACATGGTATCCTGAATAAAGATGCGATTAGCTTGCCACATGGCGCAGACGCTCACCTGCCTGCCTGCTTTTCCCCTGTATGTGTTGCGATTGGCTCTTATATTTGCTGTAAGAGCCAATTGCAAAGCTTATACGGAAGAAAGGAGAGGAGAGACCCGGTGCAGCAGTGCTGGTGGGGTTACCAACCCCACTAGCAAGGAGAGGCCCAGTTGTCTGTGCGCTGGCAGGGTTCCCTGTTACCAGGCAGAGATAGACAGGGGAGTCGGGCTGCACAAGTTACCAGACAAAGATGGAGCAGGGTATCAAGTTGCATAAGTTACCAGGCAAGGATGGAACAGGGAGATTGCATGGGTTACCAGGGAGGAGGGGCCCCATGCTGCTGTAAGGAGTAGTGAGTAATAGGGGAGTAAGGGAAGGGACAGAGAGGGAGGCTTGGGAAGGAAGGGAAAATGGTGAAAAAGTGAAATAGAAGGAACATGAGTGGGAAGGAGAGGGTGAGTGACGGAGGTTGTCAGTGTCAGGAAAGGGAATAAGTGGATGGGTGGGAGAGGGAGGCTAATGACTGAATGGAAAGGAGGTGAGAATGAGAAATGAGGGTGAATAGGAGTGAGGGGATGAGTGACTAAGATGGAAGGGGATTGAATGGAAGGGTGAGTGACAGAGGGGAGTGAATGGGAATATAAAAGTATGTGACAAGAAGGGGAGGGAAATAAAGGGAGTGAATGGGAGGGAGTGACTGAGGGGTGAGTGGGAATGAGAGGTGAGAGACTGAGGGAAGGGAAGAAAGTGAGGGGGGTTGAGTGAGAGGGAATGACTGAAGGTGAGGGAGAAGTGGAGAGGGTAGAAGTGTGTGTGTGTGTGTGTGTGAGAGAGAAAGAAAGGAGGAAGTTTGTGTGGACCTTCCTTTCCTTTCCCCTACTAATCCTCTACAATCTCAGGGTGATTGGAAATGAAAGATTTCCAGGTATTGGGGGGGGGGGGGGGGGGAGTTATTCTTAATTAGTTTTAATTATTGGGTGTTTGATGTGCCTGCTGTTTTGAAACATTTGATTTGGGGAAAATGTTTAACGTTTTTTCTAATCCTTAGTCATCTTAGTTAGTAGATGTTCTATTTATCATCTGTTTTGAAATACACTTTTTGTTAGTATGGTTTCCTCACTGTTATGATGGATTTATATTTCTTGATTTTGTTTTATGAGGAATGGTGATATTTCTGTTTTTGCATTATTGCACTGCATATGAGTCTGGCTTTTAGAGTTTCCAGTCCAGTTTTTTGTCTGTACTTTACTATTTATACTTTATGGCCTGCATTTGTGACTGAGGTGAGGTAGTCTGCTAGCTGGAAAAATGCCTTGTATCTGTTGGGTTGAATATTTTTCTGATTTTGGTAGAGGCTGGGATTCATGATTGAAGGGGCTCCTTGGGTGCTACAAATGTGTGTCAAGGACTTGTCACATCACACCTTACCGCTCCTCGCCCTGCCCCTCCCCCCCCCCCCCCCCATCCAGCCCTCGTTGCGCTTGGTAACTTGTAATGTGGCCCCAGCACAAAAAAGTTTGTCCACCACTGGTCAGGATCATAGTAGTCAAGTCATAACTTCAATCTGGCAACTCCTGTGCTGTCTTGGAGGGTCAAAATCACCTGGAAGGCGAGTATCACCTTGGTATAGCAAGAAGTGATCCTGTATCTAGGACCTGTTGTCCAGGTGATACATTATCCTTTCACTCCAAGGATGGATCTCCAAGGGCTTGTGCCCAGGAGAGAGGTTAGGATGGCCTTCACAGTTTGTGATTCGATGATCAGGGGTGTAGATAGCTGGGTGCAGATGGACGTGAGAATCATTTGCTAATTTGCCTGTCTGATTTGAAGGTGATAGATCTCATCCGCCACCTAGATAGGATTGTAGACAGTACTGGGGAGGAACTGACTGTCAAGGTACATATGAGTAATTATAACATAGGAAGATGTGGGAGGGAGGTTCTGGGAGCCAGCAACTTATAGGTACATAGAAAGTTGAAATCTAGAATCTCCAGGGTAGCAGTCTCAGAAACGCTCCCTGTTCCACACACTGGACCCCAGAGGCAAACAGAGCTCTAGAGACTCAATGCATGGTTGAGATGATGGTGCAGGGAAGAGGGCTTTAGATTTGTTAGGAACTGGGGAACATTCTGGGGAAGGGGGAGCCTATTCCGAAAGATAGGCTCTGTCTTAACCCGGGTGGAACCAGGATGCTGGCGCTAACAGTTAAAAGGAGATAGAGCAGTTTTAAACTAGACTATGGGGGAAAGCCGACAGTAGCTCAGCAGTGCATGCTTCGCAGGGTGGTATCTTCGAAAGATACTAACAAAACAGGGAAGAGTATCCCGACAGAGAAATTCCAATAAAGGTAAGAGTAGCTCACATGCCTTTAAATAAAAAGCAGATTGAGTTAAAAGATTCCAAATTATCCCTGTTACTTGCAAGGAAGGTTGTATATACAAATAAAAAGCATACCTTGAAATAGCTGTATAAATGCCAGAAGTCTATAAAATGGGAGAGTTGGAATGTATAGCACTGAATGAAGAGGTGGACATAATTGGCATGTCAGAGACCTGGTGGAAGGAGAATAATCAATGGGACACTATATCGCAATGATAGGGTGAACAGAATTGCAGTTGGGGAGGGTGGTTGTGCTATATATTAGAGAGAGAGTCAAACATGATTAATATTCTGCAGGAGATTAAATATACTATGGAATTTATATGGATAGAATTCCTTGTATGATGGAGATTATAGTGGTTGGCGTATACTACTGACCTGGCTAGAATGAATAAATGGGTGATGAAATGCTAATATAAATAAGGGAAGCCAACATTTAGCTGCACAATAATTACCCTATCACACCCATGTCACATCAAGCCATGCTAGGGAGGTAAACTTTCTAGATGAAATAATTGTTTCATTGAGCAGCTGGTCAAGAAACTGGCAAGAAGGGGAGCTATTTTAGACCTAATTTTTAATGGAATGTAGGATTTGGTGTGAGAGGTAACAATAGTAGGGCCACTTGGCAACAGTGATCATAACATGATGTTGCACTCAGCTGCCAACCATCCCATCCCACGGGTCGCCATTTTTACCTCCAGCCCTTACCCGATGCCAGGAATCCTCCACACCCAGGAGGAGCCCCAGGACAAAGACGCAGCCAACTGCTTCAACTGACTAGGCACAACACTACGCCACAAAAAGATGCCACTGGCTCCAATGTGGCTGCCCCTAGGTGTGCTCGCTCCTGACCTGCACTAATTTAAAGGGCTTGCGGCAGGAAATCTAAGGCTTCCCAAAACAATGCCTCCTTGCCTCAGCAATAGATCAACTCCACTTGGAAAAGTGCTTTGCCTCCGCGTTCCTGCTTCCTGATCCTCGCTTCCTGGTTTCCGCTGTGTGTCATTCCTGTGTTCTGTTCCTGGTTTCTTGGCAGTTTGGTTTGTCTCCTGAGTTCTTGTCTTCGTGGTCAGTATTTCCTTTGTCTGTCTTCAGCATCTCGTCTTCCTGCTCTGGTCCCTTGTCCTCCCTCCTCCTCTTCGTGCCTCGTCTCTTCGGAACATAAGAAATTGCCATACTGCGTCAGACCAAGGGTCCATCAAGCCCAGTATCCTGTTTCCAACAGTGGCCAATCCACACTACAAATATTTGGCAAGCACCCAAACACTAAGTAGATCCCATGCTATTGATACAAGTAATAGCAGTGGCTAATCCCTATGTCAGCTTGATTAATAGCAGTTAATGGACTTCTCCTCCAAGAACTTAGCCAAACCTTTTTTAAACCCAGTTACACTAACTCACTAAACACATCCTGTGGCAACAAATTCCAGAGTTTAATTGTGCATTGACTGAAAAAAATATTTCTCTGATTAGTTTAAATGTGCTACTTGCTAACTTCATGGAGTGCCCCCGAATCCTTCTATTATCCGAAAGAGTAAATAACCGATTCACATCTACCCGCTCTAGACCTCTCATGATTTTAAAGACGTATATCATATCCCCCCTCAGCCATCTCTTCTACAAGCTGAACATCCCTATCATCTTTAGCCTTTCCTCATAGGGGAGCTGTTCCATTCCCTTTATCATTTTGGTCACCCTTCTCTGTACCTTCTCCAGGGCACCTATATCTTTTTTGAGATGCGGTGACCAGAACTGTACACAGTTCTCAAGGTGCGCTCTCACCATGGTGCGATACAGAGGCATTATTTACTCTTTCGGATAGTAGAAAGACTAGGGGGCACTCCATGAAGTTAGCATGGGACACATTTAAAACTAATCGGAGAAAGTTCTTTTTTACTCAACGCACAATTAAACTCTGGAATTTGTTACCAGAGGATGTGGTCAGTGCAGTTAGTATAGCTGTGTTTAAAAAAGGATTGGATAAGTTCTTGGAGGAGAAGTCCATTACCTGCTATTAAGTTCACTTAGAGAATAGCCACTGACATTAGCAATGGTAACATGGGATAGACTTAGTTTTTGGGTACTTGCCAGGTTCTTATGGCCTGGATTGGCCACTGTTGGAAACAGGATGCTGGGCTTGATGGACCCTTGGTCTGACCCAATATGGCATTTTCTTATGTTCTTATGTTTTCCTAATAATTGCTAACATTCTGTTTGCTTTTTTGACTGCTGCAGCACAATAAGCCGGACGATTTCAATGTATTATCAGTGCTATATGCACTTTTCTCTCCAACTGGCACTGTTCCCAGAGGACTCGATCAAGACCACATTCATTCTCTCTTCTTGATGGCAAGGCCCTAGATGGGCTTCTCCCCTTTAGGAACGATCCGACCCAATCCTCAGAGATCTTCAGCAGTTCGTCTTAGCCTTCAAAACTGCCTTTGATGATCCTTGCCGCCAGGCCTCATCAGGCATGGATCTTCTCCACCTACACCAGGGGAACTGGTCCCTAATGGATTACACTTTAGAATTCCAGATCTTAGCTACAGAACTCACTAGGAGAGATGATTGCCTATGCCCTGTCTTCCTTGAGGATCTGTCATCCCGAATTAAAGATGACCTGGCAGCTCACCTACTCCCAGAGTCCTTGAAAGGACTTATTTACTTGGCCAGCAGAATAGATCGCCATCTCCAAGAGCGGGCCAGGGAGCTCCAACCTCCTGAAGGGCCATTACATTGGCTTCCCATTCTCCATTGCTACCATCTCCACCCACCTCACAACCTCCTCCAGTGGCTCATACCAAGGAATCTATGCAGCTGGGACAAGGTCGCCTTTCTCTGGAGGAACGCTTTCAGCGTCACCAGTCTGGGCTATGCCTCTACTGTGGCGGCTCGGATCATCATATAGCCCAGTGCCCAATCAGATGGGGAAAATTCTGTGTTTAGGGTCGAGAGGGAGGCAGACCCTAGGCTTCATGACTCTGGCTCCCCAACCGATCCTTCCTGTAACAATCTCCGTAGGTGATCAGAATTTCTCCACCCTGGCTCTTGTGGACTCTGGTGTCAGCGGGAACTTTTTAATGAAGGCCATGGTTGACCACTTTCAGATATCGACCGTCTCCCGGGTTGTCCCACTAATCATTTCCTCCATCCATGGAGATTCGCTGCCTGTAGGATCACCCTCACCACAGCCCTAGTGACATTACAGACTGGCACTCTCCATGTCGAATGCTTTGCATTCCATGTTCTCGACAAAGCCATCCACCCCATGGTCCTGGGGCTGCCCTGGTTCCAACAACATTCATCTCAGTTTGATTGGGCTTCCTTGCAGCTTTCCAAGTTATTTATTTATTTATTTTCAATTTTTCTATACCGAAATTCTTGTATGAAATACAAATCAATCCGGTTTACAAAGAACGGCAACTCGCCCGGGGCTTGTCTGGCCGGAGCTTTTTTTTACATTAAACAGTTAAACAAGTTGGGTCCTAACTCACATTTCATGCTTGGAGACAGTGGGGAAGTTGATGGTGGTGGGGCCGCTTGGCAATAGGGATTATAACATGATGAAATTTGAATTAATGACTGGAATGGGGGACATGGATCTAGCATTAAACTTTCAAAAGGCAAACTTTGATAAAATGAGAAAAATAGAAAAAAAACTGAAAAGTGCAGCTACAAAGGTTAAGAGTGTACAACAGGCGTGGACATTGTTAAAAACAAATACCTTCTTAGAAGCGCAGTTCAGATATATTCCACACATTAAGAAAGGTGGAAGGAAAACAATTGCCAGTTTGCTTAAAAGGTGAGGTGAAAGAGGCTATTTTAGCCAAAAGATCTTCCTCCAAAAATTGCAAGAAGGATCCATCTGAAGAAAATAAGTAAAAGCATAAGCATTGTCAAGTTAAATGTAAATCATTGATAAGACAGGCTAAAACAGAATTTGAAAAGAAGTGGCCGTAGAGGCAAAAACTCATAATAAAAACTTTAAAAAATATATCCAAAGCAGGAAGCCTGCGAGGGAGTCAGTTGGACCATTAGAAGATCGAGAGGTTAAAGGGGCACATCACAGAAAGACTAAATGAATTCTTTGCTTTGGTGTTTACTGAGGAGGATGTTGGGGAGATACCCGTTCTAGAGATGGTTTTTAAGGGTGACGATTCAGACGAACTTACCCAAATCACGGTGAACAAGGAAGATGTAATAGCAAATCACCTGGAATGGATGGTATACATCCCAGGGTTCTGAAAGAACTAAAAAATTAAATTTTAGACACCTTACAAGTAATTTTTAATCTATCATTAAAATCATCCATAGTACCTGAAGACTGGAAGGTGGCTAATGTAACCCCAATATATAAAAAGGGCTCCAGAGGTGATCTGGGAAACTCTAGACCGGTGAGGCTGATTTCAGTGCTGGAAAAAATCATGGAAACTACTATAGAGAATAAAATCATGTAGATAGACATGATTTAATGGGACACAACCAGCATGCATTTACCCAAGAGAAGTCTTGCCTCACAAATCTGCTACATTTTTTGAAGGGGTGAATAAGCATGTGGATAAAGTTGAACCGGTAGATGTGGTGTATTTGGATTTTCAAAAGGCGTTTGACAATGTGTCTCCTGAGAGGCTTCCAAGAAAACTAAAAAGTCATGGGATAGCAGTATTTGGAAACTGGTTAAAAGACAGGAAACAGAGTAGAATTAAAGGATCTGTTTTCACAGTGGAAAAAGGTAAATAGTGGAGTGCCTCAGGGATCTGTACTTGGACCAGTGCTTTTTAATATATTTCTAAATAATCTGGAAAGAGGTATGACGAGTGAGATGATCAAATTTGCAGATGACAAAATTATTCAGAGCAGTTAAATCACAAGCGGATTGTGATAAATTGCAGGAGACCTTGTGAGACTGGAAGATTGGGCGTCCATATGGCAGATGAAATATAATGTGGTCAAGGTGATACATATAAGGAAAAATAACCCATGCTATAGCTACACTATGTTAGGTTCTATTTTAGGAGTTACCAGCCAGGTAAAAACTGGGCATCATGGTTGATATTATATTGAAATCATTGCCTCAATGTGCTGTGGCAGTCATAAAAGCAAACAGAATGTTAGAAATTATTAGGAAGGGAATGGCAAATAAAACGGAGGATGTCATAATGCCTATGTATCACTCACTGGTTAGACCGCACCTTGAATACTGTTTGCAATTCTGGTCGCTGCATCTCAAAAAAATATATAGTTGCACTGGAGAAATTACAGAGAAGGGTGACCAGAATGATAAAAGGCATGGAAAGACTCCCCTATGAGGAAAGGCTAAAGAGATTAGGGCTGTTTAGCTTGAACAAGAGATGGCTGAGGGGGGATATGATAGAGGTCTACAAAATCATGAAAGGACTTGAATGAGTAGATGTGACTCGGTTATTTACTCTTTCAGATAGTACAAGGAATAGGGGGCACTCCATGAAGTTAGCAAGTAGCACAATTAAGCTCTGGAATTTGTTGCCAGTAGATGTGGTTAAGGCAGCTAGTATAGCTGGGTTTAAAAAAGGGTTTGGATACGTACCTGGAGGAGAAGTCCATAAACTATTAATCAATAAGGAATAGCCACTGCTTGTTGCCAGCATTAGTAGCATGGGATCTATTTAATGTTTGGGTACTTGGATTAGCCATTGTTGGAGCTAGGGCTTGATGGACCCTTGGTCTGATCCAGTATGGCATATCTTATGTAACTAAAGGTCTTCAGATTCATTTGTGGGACTCTGATACATGCTAAAATGTAACTAAACTACTGAGAATCTGTGCCATATGTTAATTTATGGCAGTCCATGAAGTGCTTTCTGGAGGCAAGTTCAAGTTTTGCTTGAGAGATTGATTCCATAGGGTGAAAAAATTATTTATTTGTACTGGTTTGACAAATGCATTTCCTTGCCTAGTGGAGAAAAAAGGTTATTGGCTGTCTTGCTCACACTGGTTAAAAAGACAATCCTCTTGCATTGGCACAGTGATGAATTGCTGTCCTTTAGTGTTTAGAAGACAGCATTGTTGCACTTTGCATCATTAGAACTTATAAGGTGCCAGGAAATAAAAGGCAAGAATTAATTGTTTCCTAGCACCCAGACAGATGAATTCAGGACCAGTGGGTTATACACCTCCTACAGTGGAGATGGAACAAATGATGTTACAGAATATATACTCCTGCAGTGACAGCCTGCCAATATTCTCTGTCTCCAGCAGATGGTGTACATGCATTTCCCTACTGGGGATTGCTTCAAATTTTAGAGGAGAAATAATAAAGAGATTTTATTCACTCCATTCTCCTGTGATGATACCAAATGGTCCCTCCCCTAGTTGAAATTCCTCATGTGATTTCCATGGTCCTTCAGATGAGGGCCTTGCTGGTTTTCTCAGCCAGCATGGACTTAGCTGATTAAAAGAGCTGAAAGTCAGTGGGTGCAGGAAGGAGTGCAGTGGTGACAGTATATGCCCTCTTCCTCTTGCAGCTGGAGACCATTTCTGTACTTAGTCGGGTAAGGCTAAGCTCAGGTAGGGTTTTAAAAGAGGAGACTGTTAGCGCTCACCCCGCCAGGAGGGCGGAGTTAGCAATCTGTTAGCGCTCACCCCACCAGAAAGGCAGAGTGAGCGATCTGATAGCAATCAGCTCCTCCCAAGGGGAGGAGTTGGCAATCTGATAGGCTTGGCTCCTGAAGGAGGAGAGGATAGCAATCTGTTAGTGCTCTGCTCCCCCAGAAGGGAGGAGTTGGCAAAGTGTTATGCTTTGTTCCTGAAGAAAGAGGAGCCAGCAACCTGTATGATCCTCACGGGGAGTAGGCTATCTGATATGGTCTGATGTGGGTTGGCTCCCACAGAGTGGTAGATGATGATACCACTCTATTAGTGTAAGAAGTAACACTTAGTAGAAATAGTGAATCCCTGGGCCGATGGCAGATGACAGCGCCCTCAAGTGGAGATCCTGAGAGGGACCACCGGCTAGGCTGGAGTATTGAGACAAACACAGATAGTTCTTTATTAGACTGGAAGTAGAACCACCAGAGGTGGCAGCAGTGAGCTGATGTGCCCGGCGGGCTGAAGTCCCTCAGATACTGGAATCACGATCTCTGAGTTGCTGAGCTGTAAGGAGAGACTATAGGTAGTGAGTAGACAGGGTAAGCTGGACATACAACCAGTGGTAGATGATACATTCACACTTATAGATATCTGTAATGTCATTTTATGCAACAGAGAGTCTTCAGTATTCAGGAACAGGAGCCGCAGGCGAATACTGGTTCCTGTAGGCAGTCTGAAATAGAACTCACAATAACTGTGTATGGGATGGCTTCTGGAATAGAAGAGAGGCTAGGAGAGATTTAGGAACATATGCCCTCGTGGAGCGAGTGCCGGTTCCAATCTGTAAATCTGTAATAGTAATCCATAAGATATGGGTATGCGATATCTTCTGAGGAAGAAGAGAGTCTGAGAAAGGTATTAGGAACATAGGCCCTCTGGAGCGAGTACCGGTTCCTATCTGCAATCTGCATTGTTAACTAACTCGAATTGAATTAGCAATCATAGACCTTTTATGTTGGAAGCGGATGACGTCACTACGGGGGGACGCCCCCGAGGTTCGCGCCCTTGCTGGTACAAAGTCTGGAGTGTGCGCGCCCTTACGTCATCAGGAACATGGCAGATCCGTAGCGTCATGCCAGCCCGGGGATTTCAGGAAGAAAATGACGAAGAGAAGCCGCGGCCACATCTGTCCGTCAGAACCGAAGGGAGTCGCCACAAGGTAGAGAGGGTGGAGCGAGGGCGAGAATAGGCACAAACGCAACAGAGACAGAGTAGAAGACCTTCCCCTTCCTCAGGTCTCTGTGCTCGGCACGTGGTTCTGACATTCGTTTTCGCTTCATTGGGAGGTTAAGGGTCTTGGGCAGCCTGGCGGGTTGAACAGCCTGGGTGGGCTAGGCCCCCCTGTTAGGCTTTCTTTTTTGTGTCCTGTATGGTTGGCTGCGGCGGCAAATTTGGGCACTTTTTTCTGCACATTCGGCTGCCCTATTCAGGACCGTTGGTGCGTGCAACTGGCGTCTGGCTGTGCGTCCGAGGTTGTGCACCCACTTTCTTTTGGGTGCACTGCCTGTGTGCACAATCTGAGACACATTGGTTGTGTGTTTAAGATTGGCGCAGTGAAAGTGTGCCTAGTTTTGTGACACCTAGCTTTGGGATGCCTACATTTTGTGCTACTAATTTTGCAGCGTGAACTCAGCTGGACTTACACCTTCAGTCGCCTATGGCTAAGAAACCTAAGCATCTTTCCCTCTGTGCTGCCCATCATATTTGGGCATCTCAGCCTGAAGTGCCCTCTAACTTGTGCCAGTGCTGCTTAGAGGCTCAGGGAGAGTTATCTTCCTCTGATTTTACTAAGCCTGGTTCTTCCCAGTCTGATGACCCTGGGTAAGGACATGTCAGGATGGACGCCTGACCTTGGAACTCCCTTAACTGACTCATCAGTGGGGGATTGTAACTCAGTGGGCACAGCACAGATGCCTCCTGTGTTTGGCATGGATCCTTCTGCCTTTTCTTGGGTAGAATGTTTTCAAGGATTGCAATCCTTTCTTCAGGCTCAGTACTCAGCCCCGTCCAATCCTGTCAGGTCAGAATCGTAAGCGGTGGCCTCTCACTCATCTGATACTAAGCGCCGAAGTATATCTAGGTCGGCAGCAGATCCTCCTGATAGGAATCCAAATGGTACTGATGACGAGGCCGATCCCGACTCTCTGGAGGATGGGGAAATTCCTCAGGACTGGAACCGTAAAGATGTCGGGAGTACTTAGGGCAGATTCCATATTTGAGCCAAAGAAAAATCCCATTTTGGTTCTTTGTGTAAAGCCTCATGTTTTTTCCCTGTTATGGAGGTCATTCAAGAATTGATTGATCTTGAGTGGGATGCCGCAGAGGCAAATTTCAAAGGGGGTTGATCCTTGGAAGGCCTGTACCCCCTGGATCCGGTAGTGAGAGAGTGTCTGCGCTTTCTGAAAGTGGATGCACTTGCTGTGCTGTCTCTAAGCGGACGACTATCCCCGTGGAGGGAGGAGCGGCCTTGAAGGATGTGCACGATAGGATGATTGAGGCCATCTTAAGCAAGCATTTGAAGCAGTGACAATGACTTTGCAGATAGCTTCTTGTTGTTTCCCTGGTGGCTTGCTCTTGTTTACTTCTCTCTCAGGAGGTCGATGAATCTGGAGTGAATTCCAAGGCAGTTATGGAACCAGCTGCTGCCTTTTGAGCAGATGTGGGCTGCGAAGCCAGAGGGGTGGGTTCGGTAATAGTGGCCAGGCGTCGGTTATGGCTGAGAAATTGGTTGTCTGATGCAACCTCCAAGTCTAATCTTATGGAATTGCCTTTTAAAGGCTCGTTCTTGTTTGGGAGTGAGTTGGGGAAACTGGCCAGTAAATGAGGCGAATCCCCGGTTCCTCTCTTGCTGGAGGATAAGAAGCAGACACTGTGTCCCTTTGGCATGAGGGATCGTACTAGGGGTTGTAAGCATTTTTGACCTTATAGAGGAGTGACCTTTCAAAGGAATCAATATTTCGATAGGTCTCGGTCCTTTCATCCCAGACAGCGCAGGCAGGGTGTAGGCTCAGGTAGTAGAACCTCCCGAACCTCCCAATGAAGTTTTGCCAACCCACCCCCAGGAACAGGAGATAGGGAGGCACCTCTCTCTCTCTATTTTATCAGAGGTGAGTCGAAATCACAGCAGATCAGTGGGTCGTGAAGGTGATACGAGAGGGATATGCGTTGGAGTTTCACAGTGTTCCTCAGGATGTGTTCATGGTGTCTCCCTCCCACTCCCTGCAGAAGAAGCAGGCAGTGGAGTGTAGATTGTCAAGGCTCCTCAGCCTGAGGGCTGTGGTCCTAGTGCCAACGTCTCAAGAAAATATGGGTCGATATTATGGGAGTAATGAAGAGGCATCAGACAGCTTTCATGGCAGGCAGGAAGAGAGAAGGCAAAAAGAGCAAAGAGGGTTTGTCCTCCCGAGCCTCTTCCTTTTATTGTACATTCATACAAAGGCAGATGATGTGTCATTACATGATTGGCTACTTTCCCATAGCAACAGAAGAGTCATTACACCATTGGCTTTGGCTCAGGGGGTGTGCACGGATCATATCATTGGCTGCTGAAATCTATACCTCCTGACTTTGTCCTGCCTCTGACTAGGGAAAACCCAGCCCCTCCCCCAGGAATTCAGGGCCAACAGGTATCCTTTCCCAGGCAGAGACTTAAGCACAAGTGATGCTTTTATTCAGGCAAAGGTCAGGGAGAAGGGAAGTTAGTGTTTAAACCCTGAAATGGCTTGCTGGCAAGCGCATATTTCCCACATCTCACCCTTTCTGTTTTTGTTTAGGCAGCTCAGTAAAGCTTTAGACCCTTACTGAAATCTGTTATGTCTTGGTATGGGTTGGAAATAGGGGAAGAGGGATTATGGAGAGAAGAAAGCTGATTCGGCGTGGTGTGCCAGCTGCCGATGAGCTTCTGAATCTCCATATCACCCAGAGCTGGTGCAGGTGGTGTGCCAACTCTGCAGGGCTCATGATTCCCTATTAGGCATCTTACAAGACATCTTTGTATTCGGGCTGAGAGCAAGGTTTCAATATGGATATGAGGTTGGGTATGCACTGAATACAGCATCACAGGCCGATAATTATGGTCATTATAATAGAAATCACCCTTTTGAGACCAGAAATATCAGGGAGTCAGGACCATAGCCAGTCCCATGGAGAAGTTGGTATTCTGTCTGAAAATGGTGCATCAGCAACCATGGTTTCTATCTGCTCTATGGTATGTGTGAGGTTTGCTTTATAGTCTGATATGTACACACAGCAATGAGATCCAATTAATGCACAAACACCACCCTTTAAGGCTAACATGGTTTGTAAGGTATAGCTGTTCTGAATGCTACTTCTCTAATCTGAGAGACTTTTGTTGTAAGTAGTTTTAATGCATGGACTGTCTGATTAAATATGGCAGTCGTCCAGTTAGCTAGGATGTGTAAGTCCCTGTAATTCATATCTGTCCCCATTGGGGGAAACAGGCTTCTAGCTGAGTTTCTGTATACTTTTCTATGGGATTATTTATCGCCTCCCTTTTGTTACGGAGCCTTGCTTTGGGTAAATTTTTGACTGCATAGTATGAGGGGAGGATGTAGCCTAAAGTGCATCTGTCTATCCATCTTGGGGAAATGTACATATTTGCTCTACGCCCACATAACATCCATATGTTTCCTAACAGATTAGTGGACATGTCATTGGTTATCATTTGGGCTATATAACTACAAAAGGTAAATCCTTCATCCCCTCTATACTTTCTGTACCTGCTTGGGTCTCCCACTGCACATCCTGAAATCTGCCAATTGTATACATATATGTGGTATAATAATGTAAGTGTTCAGTGATTAATACAAATGTTCGGTTACAATATGGATATTTCCCACCTGAATTCCCTTCCCATCCCCTGTATCATAGTCCCAACAAAGAGCGGCAGTCTCTTGAATATAGCTACCAATGTGTAGTATGGTATTATTAACTGGAGAGTTAATGAAAACCTCTCTGTAAAGGATAATTAGTCCATACTGTAAGGTTAAATGGTACAGCATGCATCAGTAGTTCTCCGCAGGCATGGGTTGGCATGTGTGTGCAGATCCAACAGTCTGTTCGATTCAACAGGTGTGAAAAGTTCTGTCAAAGTCCTTGTTCTGAAATCGCCATAGCTGGAGAAATAAGGCAAAGGAGGAGGATGCAGAACACAATTGTTAATGAGTTGGCATTCAGGCAAGAAAAAGCGGCTAATAAGTTCTCTGGAGTTTTCTCAAGGCCTTGCTGTTCTAAGAGTTGTGCAGATTGGTTGGATAGGGCCTTGATCTGTCCCCAGGTCATGTGGTGCTGCTTTTTGCAAGGAGTCCGGTCTCTGTCCTTCTGAGGGCTGTGGAGGCTCAGGGAGAAGTTGGGGATCGGGTCCTGTAGACCTGGACACCTTTCCATCTCTCCACGGCTTGATACCTGTGGAAGCAAGCAGAGAAACATATCCTCGTTCCCCATTTTAAGGGAACGGGACTGTACCAGACATTAAAAAATCTATACAAAACTGATGGCTGTGGGTGACTAACCCTAGTCCCATAATGATTACTCATGGCTGTGTTCTTATGTGAACCTGATATGTTTAGATGATTTAAAGTAAACAATACTTTGTTCAGGGGGAAAATCCAGGGGCAATCCCCCCTTTTTGTTTTTGTTTGGTCCAGAGCTCTTAAGGGTATGATTTGCTCTCTCCACAATGGCTTGCCCTGTGGTGTAGTAGGGGATGCCAAATAAGTATTTAATGTTCAATTATTGACAAAATTCATGTAAAGGAATGGCTGCAGTAAGCAGAGCCATTATTAGTTTTCAGAACGTAACCCCATTATCAAGAAAGTTTTTATGCAGTGATCAATTTTCATTCAATAAAATAGCAATAAATGTAAATTAATCGTTTAAAGGAAAAGTCATTGGCAGTAAGCAGAATCAAATGACAAGTATATTAGACATTACATTAAACATATGCTACACAAGACTGACATATATTCATTCATCTTGCAAATATTCGTTTACACAAAACTGACACACATTCATCCATCCTGCAAATATTTCTTGCATCAAGACAGTCAACAGATAACACATAATATGAGCTAAAAATCTTATCAAAAAGTTATCAAAAACAAAATTAGATCAAGGATCAAAAGTCAAAAGGTGTTTAGAAAAATGTTAAAATAAACTGCAAAGTGTCCATCTTCACATCTCTTCATGGCAGCGTCAATCTGGAAAATATTAAAAACTGGCATACAGCAAAAAATTACTAAGGTAAGGATTAAAGTGAAATTCTTACTTTTTTAACCTTGGAGAATCAATTCTATCATTCAATTTAATAAAATCAATTTGGATTTGCAAGAAAAGGTTTGGGAGGGATTGCTTTAGATGTAGCAACCTCTGTCAGTAAAAATTATAAGGTTCAGAATTCTGTAAAAATTTTGTGAAAAAGAAAATAAAACTGAAGTGTCCTTAATACAGAAGGTCTGTAGGCCTGAAAAATAAAAACTATTATACAACAGAATTATTAAAACAATAATATAATATAACTTGTAGAATAACATAGCGCCTCCTAGTGGAGACCCCATCATTACTTTATAGATTGCAACTATTGTTCCAGGTTGCAATCAATAATACTCTGAGCTTACTTTCAATGTGGAATATCAGAATAGAATTTCTTCTTATAATTATTAGAATAGGAAATTAAACACGCTGTTTGCTCAGCTCTGTCTGCTGCATGCTAAAGTGACTGTAACTACTATTAATCTGTCTGAGTTATAACATATATAAACTAGAGAGAGAAACTGCAGTACTAAGTCCAGTTTTTTTTCCTTTCAAAAGTTCTCACTCCCTCCCCCATGAGTGGCTAGCAAGAGTTACAGAAAAAGGGGGGGAGGAGCAGTGTTTCTCAAAAGAAAAGAACTGCACCCAAGGAATTAATCCTTCAGTCAATAGGAACTTAAAGATAGCATTGTTTAACAAATCAACCAGAGACAATGGCTTGGCAGGGACTTGCTGATTCCTTGCAGGCAGATACTATTTTTTTAAAAATCTGTGCGCTGGCAATTCAAGCAATTGCTTATAAACTTAAATCTCAGAGAAATGGAGTCATTTTAAATGTGAGCCAAATAAACTTTGCAAAAGGGAAATTTTCACATGTAATTTATACAGTATATTATTCAAATCTCAGTACAGTTTTAAACATAAGGCTATGCATTCACTTTGTGGGGGAAAATACTCTCAAAGTATGCAGATTTTTTGTAACTGAATTCAAATACTAATAGAAACCATTTTTTCCAAATTTGTACTGTTTGTTAATAGAAACCATTTTTTCCAAATTTGTACTGTTTGTTAATAGAAACCATTTTTTTTTTTTTCATAGTGATATTTTCTTTGCTTGTAACGCAGGAGTCTAATTAAATCCTTTTTTTCATATTGATATTTTCTTTGCTTGTAACACAGGAGTCTAATTAAATCCTTTTTTTCATATTGATATTTTCTTTGCTTGTAACACAGGAGTGCAGCTGCCTGGCCCAAGGTCTTACACGCTGATTTCTTTGAAGACCTGGGGGCAAAGTCACTGCACATGGCACTTGCTGCCACACCTAGTTCTTTGTTTCTTTCTGTAATGGGAAAGGCTTGAATCCCTTTCAATAATTCCTCCCTTGTGAGATTTCCATGTTCTAGGTGGAATCCCATGCTGACCGCTGCACATAAATTGTTACCGGGAGCAGTGGTTTGAGATGGTAATTTACCTGCACAAATTGATGATGCAGAATTAATGACTGTCTCAGGCAAAGGCAAATGAATGTTCAGGGAGTGGTTAGTGGGGAAAGGGGTTTGCAGGCAAGATGGAGGAAGGCTAGTTTTTCTGACCTCAGTGTTTTCTATTTCCTGGGGTCTTTTCTCTGAGGTGGACGCAGAGGAAGCCACAGGAGCCATGTGAGTGTGTGTCTCCAGATGTTCTATTTCATTTTCTGTCCCCCTTTGTTCATGGTTCTTTTCTGGGATGGGGAAGGCTTGAAGTCCTTCTAATAATTCTGTTTCTGTAAGGTTTTCTTTCTGCAGTTTCTGCTGAAATTCAATGCTAATCGCCCCACCCAGGCCAGGTTGTAGCTCTATTGTTCTCAAGGACTGCTTTTCCGAAGAAATGGGGAAGGTGTGAATTGCTTGTGCTTTGGGTGTAGGTATGGGGAGCTGAGGATACAAAGAATTTGCTGTCTCTGAGGAAGACTGAGAAGATGGGGGAAGGGTTTGTCTGCCTGCTTCTAAAAGCACATGGTTTGAAACTGCTGTTTTTAAACCTTTTTTTTCTACCATGTGTTCGATGGCTTCTGTACATTTTTGCCAAATTAATCTTAGCTTTATGGGAGCTCTGGGAGCCGTAAGAAGATAATTGCCGATTGAGATCCAATCCTGGGTATTTAGAGTTCCAGACTCCATCGAATACCAAGGGCAACGGCAAGCTATTTCACTTATTAATTTTTCTAAGTCCCCCAGGCTGACTTGCGCTATTTTTCTTCTGGTGATGAAATAATGATTATTGATGATTTTCTGCAGCTGCTTGGCATGTAGCCTCTGCTGCATAGATAAATCATTACCCATGCTTACGAGTGTGGGGAACAAACTTGCTGAGAAATACTTTTAAAAATTACTAAGAAGTACTTTTTTTTAAATATATTACAGTTGCAAATCTGTTGAACGGTACGTACCTTTAAGCTATGACCAGCCGAAATAAGCATGGAGTTTATCATCACTGTCGCGGGTCACCAGATATGGGAGTAATGAAGAGGCATCAGACAGCTTTCATGGCAGGCAGGAAGAGAGAAGGCAAAAAGAGCAAAGAGGGTTTGTCCTCCCGAGCCTCTTCCTTTTATTGTACATTCATACAAAGGCAGATGATGTGTCATTACATGATTGGCTACTTTCCCATAGCAACAGAAGTCATTACACCATTGGCTTTGGCTCAGGGGGTGTGCACGGATCATATCATTGGCTGCTGAAATCTATACCTCCTGACTTTGTCCTGCCTCTGACTAGGGAAAACCCAGCCCCTCCCCCAGGAATTCAGGGCCAACAGGTATCCTTTCCCAGGCAGAGACTTAAGCACAAGTGATGCTTTTATTCAGGCAAAGGTCAGGGAGAAGGGAAGTTAGTGTTTAAACCCTGAAATGGCTTGCTGGCAAGCGCATATTTCCCACACGATATTCCATTTATTTCTTTGTACCCAAGAAGGAGGGCTCTTTCCTTCCCATCCTGGATTTCAAAGAGGTCACCCATCATTTGCGGGTGACTCACTTTAATATAGAAACCTTGCGCTCAGTGATAATGACAGTTCAGTTGGGAGAATTTCTGACCTTCCTGGATCTGTCTGATGCGTACCTTCATATTCCCATCTGATTGGCACACTAGTGTTTTCCGCGTTTCGTTCTGTTGGGGTACCATTATCAGTTTTGGGCACTGTCTTTTGGTCTGATTACCACTCCCAGAACTTGTTTCCAAGGTAATGGTGGTTGTGGTGGTGGCAGAGTTGAGAGGATGGGATCCTGGTACACCCATATTGGAACAACTGCTAATTCGGGTCAAGTCTGTGGAAGAGAACCGCCTGCTGTCCCAAGGTGATCTCCCTGTTGCAGGAGCTCAGTTGAATGGTGAATGTAGCCAAGAGCAGTCTTCAGCCATCTCACTTGGGTTTCGGTTCGACATGAAGCAGGGCAAGGTTTTCCTGCTGGAAGCTCATATTCCTAAGTTGAAGGGGCAGATGTGTCTCTTGATGAACAATATACGCCCGACAGTGTGGTCCTATCTGCAGGTACTCGGTTTGATGGCGGCGACCCTGGAAGTGGTGCTGTGGGCAAGAATGCATATGTTTCCTCTTCAGTGCTCCCTGCTTTCTTGTTAGAGCCCACAGTCTCAGTCTCAGGACTGTTTAATTTGACTCCACCTGCCAATGGAAGTCTTCTCTCACCTCCAGTGGAAGTTGCAAGCGGATCATGATAAAGGGGATGGAATTGCTCCCCTATGAGGAAAGACTAAAGAGGTTAGGGCTGTTCAGCTTGGAGAAGAGATGGCTGAGGGGGGATATGATAGAAGTCTTTAAAATCATGAGAGATCTAGAATGGGTAAATGTGAATCAGTTATTTACTCTTTTGGACAATAGAAGGACTAGGGGGCATTCCATGAAGTTAGCATGTAGCACGTTTAAAACTAATCGGAGAAAATTCTTTTTCACTCAACACACAATTAAACTCTGAAATTTGTTGCCAGGGGAAGTGGTTAATGTAGCTGGGTATAAAAAAGGTTTGGATAAGCTTTTGAAGGAGAAGTCCATTACCGCTATTAATCAAGTTGTCTTAGAAAATAGCCACTTGCTATTACTAGCATCAGTAGAATGGGATATACTTAGTTTTTGGGTACTTGCCAGGTACTTGTAGCCTGGATTGGTCACTGTTGAAAACAGGATGCTGGGCTAAATGGGACTCTTGGTCTGACCCAGTATGACAATTTCTTATGTTCTTATCTAAGAAGGGAAGTTTCCATGAAATCACTGGACTGGTTAGTACTCACAACGGATGTAAGCCTCCAGGGTTGGGGGGCTCACTGTCAGGAACTAACAAAGCAAGGGCGCTGGAATATGGAAGAGTCTCTCTGGAACATCAATTGGCTGGAAGCCCAGGCGGTCCAGTTGGCATGCTTACAGATCAGCTGCAGGGTTGAGTGGTCCAGGTAATGTTGGACAGAGCAACGACAGTGGCTTACATCAATCGGCAGGGAGGAATCAAGAGCCAGCAAGTGTCACAGGAGATAGACTAACTTATGGAATGGGCGGAAGAGCATTTTCGGAAGATCTCGGCCTTACACATTGCAGGAAAAGACAATGTAAGAGCAGAGTAGACACTGGAGAATGGGTATCGTCAAATGAGGCATTACAGTTGATAGTGGATCGCTGGGGCCTTCCGTTCCTAGACCTTTTGGTGACCTTTTGCAATGCAAAGGTTTCTTGATTCTTCAGTCTCAGGAGAGATCTGGGTATCGATGGTCTCGTGCAGGACTGGCCAGAGGACAAACTGCTGTATGCCTTTCCCTCGTGGCCCATGTTGGGCAGAATAGTTCAGAGGGTTCAGGGTCACAGAGGGATGGTGCTTTTGGTGGCACCAGATTGACTGAGGAGACCATGGTATGCAGATCTACGAAGGCTCCTGGTAGACTCCCCCCTCTGGTTTCCAAGCATAAGAATCTGTTGCAGCAGAGACCTGTTCGTCACAAAGATCCGACTCAGTTTTGCCTTATGATATGGCTCGCTTGCTGAAGTGTAGATATTCTACTGCGGTAATTGCCATCTTACTGAACAAGAAAGTTCTCCACTTCTTTAGCCTGTGTACGGGTTTGGCGAGTATTTGAGGCTTGATGTGAAGATCGAGGAGTGTTTCCTTGTTCAGTAAAGATCCTGCTCATTTTGGAATTTTTGCTGGATGGATTGAATAAAGGATTGGCTCTTACAGGTACAGGTAGTGACTCTTGCCTCTTTCAGGAATCAGGTAAATGATGAATCCTTATCGGTTCGTCCAGTTGTGGCCCGTTTCTTGAGAGGAGTGAAACATCTTCATCCTCCCTTGCGGTTACCGGAAGCAAGAACCATATGATACTTCTTGCAGTTTGCAAAAGAAGGTCAAGTTGCCATGTGAACACCTTGCAGTTGCAGGATAAACTTAACATTCTTTCTTAATTGAATGGTACCACTAGACATTGATTTGATGTCCCAGCCATGCTAGCTGATTATAGGTAATCCCTAGGCAACAGCAGCACAAGACTCAAGGACAGGATAGTACAGAGTCTTCTGCCTGACTCGCCACCTCTCCCTTGGGATGAGCCTGCAGGTTTGGTGGTTTGCAGGATTTAACTGGAGGTGCACTGGGGCTGGGGTACAAGAGGGCATCCACAAAGGCCACACTAGCTGCAGAGTATAGAAAGGTGCTCAAAAAGACTCAGAACAAGGAATACATGAAAAGGACAGACAATAAGTAGTTAAGACAGGAACAAGACTAAACAAGCACAAAGCAAGATCAGGGCAGGGCAAAACTGAAAGCGTGCAAGGCAAGGCAGGGGCCAGACAGGCAAGACACCAGAAGGCCAAAGAAAGGGCAAGGAAGGGCAAGGCACAACACGAGTGTGCATACACACACACAAGGAGCTAGAAGGCTACACAGGAACCAGGAACAAAGACAGGGCAAGAAGGCCTCTGTCAGACCACATTGCAAACTGAAACAAAGACAATGCAATAAGGTCTTTAACAGACCACATGGAAAACAGGAACAAAGACAAGGCAGGATAAATCTCTAGGATGGGCACAGCAAGGAGCAAGGGAGTCTCTATGATGAGGCAAAGAACTGTGAGTGAGGCCAGCTTTTAAGGCATGGCAGTGCTGCCTCGTGTGCCTTTGAGGCAAACCTGTGCAGGTCAGACTGCAGCTCCCTGGGGGCCCCTGCAGGCAGGAGGCCCATACTGCAGCCAGAACCTTTACACTTATCCAAGTTTGTGTCTAATTAAAAGGCCCATCCTGGTTAACCAAGTGGTTTCCAGCATGTAGCCATTCATGTGACATCTGTGCGAGTATGCCACCCTGGAGAAAAAACGTTTTTGATGTCCACCAATCCTATGTCCAGAGGATTGTGGTAATATCCAATCACAATGACCACTTCTGCACCCTATGGATTTGCATGGAGCCCTGATAAGAGTCAGAAGAGTTCTTAAAAGATGGCATGAGACAAAGAATTGAAACATTGAGCCTGAGCTTTGGCTTTTGCCATATTAGAGTTTTCCCTGCCTTCCACCTTATTGAAGTTTTTACCCGCATTTTGCCTATGCTACCCGCAAGTGCCATTGTTCCAAACTCCCTGCCTATTTCAGGCCTATAGCAACAGTTACCCTTGGACTTGGAGTATCATGAATCAGCTGCCCACTGATGGAGGTGCAGCTAGCTGCTCAAATGCAGAAACCAGACACTAACCAGAGCCTTTGAGTGGACAGCCAAGATTGCTGCAGAGAGACAGAGGCTACTCGGACGTCTCTAGACACATGAAAGACCAGTTGGTGCAAGTTGATATTAAGAACACATGGGTGTTCTCCAAGTACTTAAATAAGAATAAAACAATTACCTTTTGTTGCTAATAAATTGAAATTATTGTGTATTTTAATTATTCAATAAATACCTATAATCTACCTTTAGAATATGACTTAATTCTGAATTCTTAAATGAACTTGGGTTAAGTTTATTTGAATCTAAAATAATTCAGATTATATGTGAGGTTATTTACACCCTCTGTGCTCTGGCAGCTCATAACTGGTTTATCAATTTAGAAATCTTGTTTGGAATCTTCACAGGACCTGTGCCATTTGGGGGCACAGTTTTTGACAAGAAGGATTGGTGAGGTTGCCATAGGAGAAGATGTGGCAACTTGGAGAGGCAATTTTAGCTCTTAGTGGAACAATGCATATGGGTGTTGGACTTTATAGCAACAGCTCCAAAGATAGATCCAAGGGCCATATTTTGTATGAGACTTGAACATATGCTGCCAAAATAGTGCAGATGCTTTCAGAACGAACTGCAAGATTTAAGGGACACCAACAGTAGAGTGAACTTGTTTGTGTCTCATTTCAGAAAGAAGCTTTCCAGGTACTTTAGAAGGTTCAGGGACCATGAAGCAGTTACCATACGTATGTTCACACAATGATGAAGTTCTGCATTGGTCCATAAACAGGAGAATTCTGGAGTAAATAAGAAAACAGGGAGATGTTATTCTAATAGTTCAGTACAAAATTGTTGGCATTAATGGTAGAGGAACAACTTGATTTTCCCTTGTGAAGGATATAATCACCTAATGTGTCCGTTCTACATTCAGAACTGTAGTCCTTGCACTTGTCTATCCTTTTATCTTCCAAGCTGTCTTGAAGAAAGAGGGTGATAGAAGGTTTTGACTTTTTTGAGAGAGGCTTATTATACAGTATTGTTAAAAGTTTGCCTTTGGTGTCATGAAAGAGTTATGTTGGCAATAGGGGCATCTATGATGTTTTGCTTAGGAGAATTGGATTAGGACCTAAAGGTGAATGCTCTAAAATTGCAAGTGGCATTTGGAATAGGTATTCAAAAAAATACTTGTGATTTCTAAGAGATAAGAATGAATTTTAACTTAGCAAGTTCTCAAATATTTAAATGTTTTCAGTTGAGGCACAGTATATTAGCAGGGTGTTGCGACCGTCGGTCTTAGACGGCTTCGTTCCGTATGCCTCACCTTGTTCTCGGCTCCTCCCGCTTACCTTGGGAAAATGGCTACCGCCGCGTCTGCTAGCCGCCCTCTCCAGCGTCCCCGGAATGGCTATGGCGTTGCCTTCCGCCATGTTCCTCCCAAGGGCCTACTAGGGTGCGCGTGCGCACTACCCACGTCTTTATTCCAGCAATGGCGCGAACCTTGGGGGCATCCCCCTCAAGTAATGTCATGCCATCCGGGTGTATAGCCTGTACTTGTTTGCTAGCTCATTGAGTTAGCAACGGATTGGATTCGTCCAGTCCAAGCTACTCTGCCACTTCTGTGCTGCTGCTGGAAGCGCTCTCTCTGCCCTTCGGGGTATTGACTAACCTGGGTACCCGCTCCTCAGGGGCCCTCTGCTTTATTTCAGGTGCCTTACAGGGATCAGGTACTCGCTCCTCGAGGGCCTGCTCTCCCTGCCTCAGTGCCTGTTACCATCTACTTCTGCCTGGTGGAATCGCCAACCTTACAGCCACCATCTAGTGAGTAATCTAATTCTCAGTCTGTCTCATCTACAGCATTGCCGTGCTGGGAAACCTACACCGGAATCCCCCTATACCAACAGGGTGAGACGGGTCCCCTCTGCCGAGAGTCCCAAGACTGCTACATCCAGACTACCTCACTACTGCCACCTCTGGTGGTACACATCAAGCTGTACAATAAAAGATCTAATTCTGGGTTTGTGCGTCCTGAGTCTAGCCCAGTACTGTGGCTCCCCACGGGACTCCTCCCCATGGGCGTGGTCATCTGCCACAGTACCCAAGAATCTACTCAAACTCCGCTAAACCATAACACAGGGAAAATTGATATCCATTCATTGCAAGATGTACCAAAGATTTTTAAAACGTGTGATAAAGTGCTGACATCCTCTAAAGTGGTTTCAGGGTTCTATTAATGTTTGTAGAATGCACTTACTGAAGGTTGCAAAGGGGTAGAGAAAGTGTAGCCTGTATGGAACATATGCAATGAGCTATTTTTTTGGAGCAAGTCATTCAACAGAATTGCAATTGTTTATAAAGTGGAACAGTTACTTGTCTTTTGGGGGGCAAGAGAGAAAAACACGACCATGTCCAAGCCTTCAGTTTCCAGATGGATTAAAAACTATATTTTTGAAGCTTATAAAACTGGATGAAGGCAATATTCAGTCACAGCCCAGATGGCAAAGTTAGCTAGATAAACTTATCCGGCTAACTTTGGAGGTATATTCAATAGTGCAGGCATACTATAGAGTATAGCTGGCTATCTTAAAGCTAGCTGGATAACTTTATCCAGCTAACATTAGGACAGCTCTTCGGCACGACCAGAGTTAGACTGCATTGGTAAAATCATTATATACTTTCACAGAGCACTATACGATTGAAAAATTGGCAGGTTTTGAAATAAGAATTCAGCAAGCCATGATCAACCCCCCTTCAAGAGGACAGTGCTTTGGTAACGTCTATGGTCAGGAATGGATGAGACAATACAGAAGAAACAATTTCAGACCTGCCCATTATTTTTCAGTTAGTTTCATTCCAGTTTGGACTATCCTACCCTTTGGTATTTTCAGGAGCATGGTGATTTTTTTTTAAATGTGAGCAATATGTAATCTGGAATTATTAGCAATATCTGTTACGCTCAGGCGGAGTCGTGGACCCTTGGGCCGGCCTGGAGGATGGTATAAGGAAGGCCGGTAGGCGGAGTTGGTGAGGAATAGCAGAAGTCTTCACCCGTGCGGTGCGGTACCCCCCCAGGAGGCGCCCGTAGGGACCGACCGCGGGGACTTAGGCGAGAGACATTCGGAGGTGGCTGGTATAAACTGGAACAAGAGCAAGGAGAACCAGCAACAGGAGTTCAGAGTCTATGATAATCCCTGAGAAGAGTAAGAGGCCGGATGGAGAGTCAGGCCCTGGCTGGCAACAGAGCTAGGTGGGCGTGCCAAGCCTAGCGGTCAAGGTCCAAGCAGGGCCAGGGTAGGGGCCAAAGGCCAGCAGGGAAATCAGGAGCAATCCAAGGTCGAACCCCCGAGGTCAGCAGCAAGGCAGGAGTCCAAGGTCAGAAGACTGACCGGGGTCGAAGCAGGCAGGAACCGGGAGCGGCAGGAACCAGCTGGAGTCAAAAGGCCAAGAGCCAGAGCTAGAGTCCAAGGTCGGTAGCCAAACTGAGGTCGGGGCAGGCGGCAAGCAGGAGTGTCTGGAACAACGCGGGGTCAAAAGCCAAGAGTCCGCAGCAGACCTGGAGTCCAAAGTCAGTAACCAAACTGAGGTCGGGGCAGGCGGCAAGCAGGAGCGTCTGGAACAAGCCGGGGTCAAAAGCCAAGGGTCCGCAGCAGAACTGGAGTCCAAAGTCAGTAGGCGAACTGAGGTCGAGGCAGGCAGCAAACAGGAGCGTCGGGAACAAGCCAGAGTCGAGAACCAGGGATCAAGAGCGAGGCAGGAGTACAAGCAGCAACTCAAGGCACAGAGGAACTGTGTGAACCTCGTTGCAAGGCAAAGTGAGGAAGTCTGGCATCTGCTTATATACTCTAGCTGATGAGTGACCTCACCTCGGGGGCGGAGCAGCACTTCCGGGTACTGGGGCTGAAGTACCCAGCCCTCGCGCGCGTGGAGTCTGGAGAGGCTTCGGCGGCGTTTTCGTGAGGCAAGGCCGGAGCCATGTGGCTGGGCCCGGGCGAACCAATGCGTCCTTCTCTGTGGACAGGAAGAAGGCAAGAGAGCCCAGGCTTGAGTGGAGCGAGGCCAGAGCCGCGCAGGGAGTCCTCACGGGGAAGCACAGGAGCCATGCAGTCCGGTAGTCTGGAAGCAGGGCGTCCCCCACCGCGGTCCCCGGGAAGGTAAGAAGCCCCGAGCCCGACAGGGGTGAAGGCGGTCGGGACCGCAACAATATTTTTTTATGTCTTTCATATACTGTTGATGAAGTACTTGGACTGAAGAGAGGATGCATTACAGACCCTGAGGAAGACATGCAGTTAAGAAACTTCATGTTTGGTCTGTTCTCTGTCCTCTCATCCTCCTACATGAGCTGTAGCATGTAGTCTAGGATGGCATGAGACTAACAGAAAAAGCATTAATGGATATGAAATTCCATCTTATAAACAGATGTCAGTCAATTTACCAACACTTCACATGTTTATATGATATCAATATTTTGGAAGCATACTATGTTTCTTGTATATAAAAAGCTATTTTTACTGTGTCTTTATATTTTCAGGACACTGTCAAAAGAATGATAAGGTTTACTTTCAGAAGTCTTTATTTTGTTAGAAAGAATAATGCTTTATTGTTTATTAGAAAAATTATCTTAAAGTACTTTTGAAATTATAGCTATTAAGAGAAATCATATTATTGATTTTGTAGATACTTTCATGGCTCCTACAAAAGAACATCAGCAAGCATCAGTGACAACAAAAAGAAATACCTTAAATGGAAAGTTATCATTTCTGAACACCAAACAATCTCCATTTGGAAAAAATACAGCTGTACTTTCTAGTAGCATGAGCAAAAATATAAACAGAGTGCCTCTGAGAAGTAATTTATCAGAAACACCATTATCTGATTATTTGAATTCTTTTTTGCATAATATACACCCAAAGGAGAGACCTACACCCCTTATTGTTTTAGTCAATGGTTTTAATACCAATGATGGCATAGAAAATCAAGCCCACTCACTGGAAATATCAGAAAAAATAGTGAGTGGAAACTATCTGCCCTTTAATCATACAAATACTGCTAATTCAGCAAATAATTTTATAAGCAATTTGCATCACACCTCTGAAAATCTACCAGTTCAAAATATTAGTACCAGAAATCCAGTTCGCTCTTTGGTTGTTACTAATCTTCAACTATTTCTCACTTTTTATCCAATGTTTTTAAAGATGTTTGATTGTAACAGCTACACTTCCATAGATAGAAACACTCAATTAGATAATTGCATTGAAAAAGCATTTAATGCATATTCCAAGTATAAAGATTTATTACTACAAAATCAATCAAACATTTTGAAACTGGCTTCTGAATTTGGACCCAAAAATAACAGACTGGCAAATAAAGAAAATGTCTTTTTGTCCACATCACATAACACAATAGAAAGATTAGCCTCTCTAACATCTAAGGAAGAGACAAATCACTTGACAGAATCTGCTAAGAAAAAGAAATATTTAAAATTAACTGAACTATGGTCAGGTACAAAAAATAAACCAGTCCTAAATATGCCCCAGGACAAGATGATACCTCATGAAGAAGAATATACCAAAACTATACTACCATCAAAGAAAAAATATTCACTCAGGAAAAAAAAAAGCTTATCAAATTCTAATTTTTTTAGAAACAAGTCTCAAATGATTCACAACAGTGATATAAAAGTACACATTTCAACCAGATTGAGTCAAAGTGGGGTACCTGGTCCACTGACAACAAAGATTAAACTTAGTAAGCTTAGAAATCCTTGGAAAATAGAGAAAGCTAAGGCGTTAAGAATGTACAAAAAGATTAAACCAGTTCTACAGAATGACAGGAAAAACACAAGAAAAGAATGGCTAACAAGAAAACCTAACAGACTTATTGGACATTGGCACAACTCATCTGAAAGTAAGTCAGACTTATTTAAAATAAAAGAATGGCAAAAATTTAGTTCTAGAACTGTTGAAAGAGAAAAGTATTTACAAAGAAAATCTCTGAAAAATGAATGCTTTCATAAAGTATTTCAAAACACTCTGTGGCATGTACCCAGTGGAGCAGAAGAGAAAAGTATTTTATATGAGCAAACCATAAAACCAGCCATTAGACCTCAGAAGAAAATCATAATAATACCTATGAGAAAAGCTTTAACTTCCCTACAGTCAAGATTAGAAGGTATGCAAAAAAATCCATACAACACAGAAGACAAGCAAGACTGTTACAATACATTTAAAAGATGTCTAACAATAGCCGTTCAACCTGTTATAGAAAGAGAATGGAAAAAAGCAGACAGAAACTCTGTTGCAAGGAAACTAAGAACCTTAGTTTCTCATTCCTTGTACAGAAATGTTGGAGAAAGTGTAGAAGATCAGAAGTCTGCATTTAATAAAGAATCTGCCAGAGATGAAAGAAAGCACAATTCACTGAACATGGTTACCTTCACGATCATAAACCAGAACGAAAGACAAGTGGATACCCCTTTTTTTAAGGGAAAATCACAGCATTTGGTAGAAAACCCAGGGCTACTTATTGAGAGGAACAAACGGAGAAAGAGAAGAAAGGTAATGCCTAAACTTATTGTACATAAAAAGGAAGTTAAAAAGAAATTAGACACAAAGTTTATAAAGTTAAAAAAGAAAAAGCAGCTGCAGAAGAAAATGGAACAAGACTTACAAATTGAGAGTAATTTACCTACTTCAAAACAACGTGTATTATCTCCAAAATTACTTCCATTCACTGTCTTCATTACAACTAGAAAAAGAAGAAAATCAGCTCAGGCTAAGAAAATACCACAGAAGTTACATTTATCTAAACAAACTTTAAAATTAGGCGAACAAAAGAATAATAGAACTATAGTACTGCAAGAAAATGATACATTACTTGAAAATGGGTTGCACTTGAAAGAAAGGAGGCATCCACCTGTAAGAACAGAAGGATTGACAACACAAACACTGGATTATACACATTGTGGTAAGCTATATAGCAAGTTCGTTAGTAAAATCTCACAGTTCTGGAAAGAAGAAAATAATACAAATTCCTATCAATATAAAAATGTCATTAGGAATATTTTAAGCATGATTGAATCCCCTGCAATAGTAGAAACAGGACAGACTATTAAAAAAATACCCCAAAATAGACATTCTCAAATTCTTCCCAGTGCTAGTGTTGATGATGCATTATTAACAAAATATCCAAAATATGTTAAGAATTTACAAATTTTAGCCCAAAAGTATGCAACAAAAAACAAATGGACAGCAAATATCTACAGTGCTGTATCTCAAAAACTTGCTAGAAAAACAAATATTCCATCTGCTGGAAACATTTCTCTGATGCCTAAAGAAGATATTTTCAATGTTGTGAAAACTAAAAAGAGGCGAATAAAAAGAGAATTAACAAATGATGCAAAACAAATACATTATATTAAAGAACTCGCAAAAATCCTAAAAGAAGTAAAAAATTTTAGTGGAACTCAGTATAGTAAATCAGGGGATACAGGCGATTTTAGAAGAAAAATCAGTGATATTCAAAGTACAACTACGTCGTTTCCTGTTAAACAGCCAAGTAATGGTGAAAATCCAGTGATGAATCAATTTGTTCATAGCGAAACCAAAATGAGATCTCTTGAACCACACCATATAACAAACAATGGCAAGAACTTAGAAAATATTAAAAATGATCTCCAAAATATATCAGATGTAATCCAAACTACTGATTTGTCATTTCCTTCAGATAAGCAAGGCAAAGCAGAAAATGCAAATGAGGCCAAGTCTTTAAAATCTGTTTCATTATTTACTGAAAAAAGTACTCATCAAACTACATCCATTGCTGTTCCAAATATTGAGGCTTTGACACAAAGAGAAACCAAAGCAGAAAACCAGTTGCAAAACAGTGAAAACAGCATACAATCTTATGAACCTCTCAAAACAGCAAAAGAGAACAAAAGCTTAAACAGAAGTTCATCATATATTGATAATCAAACTCCAGTTAATACAGCAACTGCAGTTGAAATTATGAATGATCCACTTCTTATACAAAGACATAAGAAAGAAAAATATCCTATGAAACATCAATCTGTCTTACAAAGCAAGCATGAAAAAATTAACACAAAATCTTTTGATCCATATCATAAAATGAAAGATAAGTATTCAAGAACACATATTAAAAATGTTCTTCAAAGTACTCCAGGCTATAAAAGGAAGCAAACAACATCAAAAATTGGTACTGTAATGATTCCAATAGGTATGCTTTTTATGTTTTTCTGCCTTACTGTAAATATTGTATATGAACTTTTATAATTAAAAAATAAAATCTTGGGATGGGAGCATATTTTTTGGTTTAACAGTAGGAAAAAAAACAAGTCAGGTAGAAGAAAGTAAACTGGGAAAGGGATATTAACATTATTCTTCAGATGGATCATATTTAATATAAAAAGACCAAGAGGTTGATTTACGCTCTAGAGTGCAGATATAAAAATTATTATTGGGTTTTACAGAATAGTAGCTATCATAAAAAGTGAATTTTTGGTTAAAAACGTAAACCTTTTTAGGAACATGGAGAAGGATCTATTATATACAGTTTGTTTCCTTATCACCTTCCATAATAGGCATGTAGAGTGAACAAGTATTTGTGGTCAAGGACATATCCCCAAACACTTGTTCATTCTACATGCCTATTATGTCTTCCAGAGCCTAATCATGTCCCTTCACTAGGAATGTGATGGCTGAAAGACCTACATCATTTTGGAAATAAATGAGAAAAAGAACATTTTTTTTCTATTAGCTGTTTCTTCCTCCTTCTTTGGATTTCCAGCTCTATTGGAACCAAGGCTGGGATCTCATGCTATGAGTTTTGTTATTTAACCACCCAGGGATTTTTACCTCTATTTTATATCTTTCCTCAGCTTACTTTAGTCTATTGCAGCAACAGTCTTCCACTGGGAACCATGTACCAGGTATCTATCTGGAGCACTGCAATTATGGGCCACATATCTGGCCATCAGGTGTCACCATTGTGTGATGACTATGATTCTGTCCCTTTCGGGAACTGTGAGCATTGTGCAGCATCCCCAGTCAAAGCTGACCCACAGAGCAGAAGATCTGAACCGGGAATTGAATCCAGATCCCTCTACATGGTAGTGCACAGCACTGCTACTGAGCCACCAAGCCAGCCCTAAGGACAAGTCACTTATAAAATACTACATTCTCCGTTGACAAGCAGACATGAATTAACATAACATGTGGGTGATGTTATCTGACAGCACCGACATGGACCCAACTCTCAGAGCTCAGTAAAAGTCTTACGCTGAGTGTGTGAGGGAGGTCCTGCATGTACACACTGCTTCATGAGTCCTTACGTCTTTCTTTGTCCAAGCTATCAAACGGATATGTTCCCATTTTCTCTGTACTTTTTGTTTTAGCCTTGTTAGTCATCCTAGTGTCTTGCCTCATTTCATCTTTTTTTTTTTTTTTTTTGACGCTTCCTCAGCAGCCCTTCAACAGAACTTTTCAGTTCTAAAAATATAAAATAAATATGTAAAGGCCAAGAAGACTGCGGTAAGCAGTTGTAAGGCCTGTGTTTGTGGGTGTTAGATGTCCATTACAGAAAAATATTGTTTGTTATCGCTGCATGGGCCCGGATCATGATACCTCAAACTGTTACAGTTCTGATCAGATCTCTCCGAGGGTGTAACAGTAACATGTCTGGAAGATGGAGGCTCTGTGGAAGGCACAGTCAGTTATGAGCCTGCATGTGGTACAGCAGTGGAGCTGCTTCTCATGCAAGAGCAAGTCATCATCGGATTCTTGGCGCCATAAGAAGTTGAGGTGAAACATTTCTCCCTTCTTTCCCACCAGGGAAGGCTCTCTTTTCCCCTGCCCTCACACTAACCATGGTGCCAGCTCTTGGATCTGCCACCATAGGGATTGAGCATGGTGCGGAAGACCATGGTATTGGATGAGGCACCGAGAAGAGTTCCTAAGCAAAACGAGGAATACCCCCCAGAGTCGTCACCTTTGGCACCTAAAAAGAGGCCAGGGCCACCAGTGCAGAGCCTGCCAGAGCAGACCCCTCCTCAGCCTTCTTGTTGCAGGTACCATCATCTCTCATGGAGCTGAAGATCCCAATGGCGCCAAGTCATCTATTCTATCCAAATCCAACACCGACCAGGGAGCTGTCTGTTTCATCAGTGTGGACCTCTCATTCCAAGACACAACCACTTCCTGCAGCACAAGGCGTCTTTGTTCTCGTTGGATTGAGGCCTAGATTTAAGAATAGGCAACAGCCTCAGCATTAAATTTTGAAGGCTACGGGAGTGTGGCTAATGCTTCTGCCATCCGGGCCTGCAACCCTTTCTTCCTTTTCCAAGTACTGTCCCAGCTTCAACAAGAATGTCCCTCAAACGCAGGGCCTTTGCATCAGCATGTGCATGCTGACAACAAGCTCCATGGCACGCTATCCCTATCATGGGTTGCTCTGGTTACAGGAAGCCTGTGCTGTCGCAGAGCAAGGAGCAACATGGAACCTGCTGTGAGTGCTTATGAGCCACTGCAAATGCCCCATATTTTATTTTATTTCTTTATTTTAAAAATGTTATATACTACATAATCAGTAGCTACAACAGTGGAAGTTTACAAATTTACATACATAATAAAAACCATAAAACAGACAAAAAACACACCACAGAAAACAACTTGCTGCTTACCCTCCCCCTAACCAACCTCTCCCCTAACACTGTAGCTTTAAGAAGACAGGGCAGGTAAGAAAAGTTGTTTTAATTGGCCCAGCAAGGTCATGTAGATGTGTCTCAGAGAGAGCCTCATTTTATTGCGCATGATAATAGCTGCGATCCATGATAATGGGCGCTGTCGTGATAACACTTTTTGGCAGTAAAGGGGGAAAAAACTTATTTCCCATGTTACATCCTGCGTTATTCTGTTATTTTACTGTTAAAAGTGGTAGGGGTCTCATTTGCATAATTTTATAGCTTTTGCACACTCATTATCATTTGTATACTAATAAGCAACGCCATATAAATTGCACGTTTAAAGGTAGATTTTAAAAGCGCTGCACGCGTGCCCATAAATGTGTGTATCTTGCCGCGCACAAAACACACTATTTTATGCACGTATGTTAAGTGTGCTGGCTGAGAAAAATTAGAGGCTACGTGTGTCAGTTGTAGCTCCGCCTCTGGAATGCCCATGACCTGCCCCTCTTCTGGCCACACGTACATCAATGTATGCACGCCCTTCCCAGCTATTTAAAATTTGCATAGCTCCCGCTCGGCCCACTTATACGCATAAACGGCCGGTTTTGAGTGCTCAAGGCTTTTAAAATCTACCTTTTAGTGCATTAGACTCCTTTTAACAAGACATATGGCCCTACAGGATTTGATGAATGACCCGGTTAGCTGGAATACTTAACTCCTCCCCAAAATGCTCTTTGTGCTGAATTTGGCAAAACTTGCTTTTGAATATTGACCTCACCATCACTTTTGTCTCTACTTTGTCTGATAACTAAAAGAGCTAAATTTAAATTCTCATCTTTGATTTTTTCATTGTATGAGATCTGCTGGCCCAAAATACTTGTTTGACAAATTGGCCTGGCATAAATCTGGCCTGGTGCTTAGGTCTTCCAAGGGCTCTTGTTAGAGTTTTCCCAGAAATACAGTTTTAAAACCAGTCTGGGTTCAAAACAGGCATTTACATCAATGGCTCCACAGGTCTGGCATACTCTCCCAGTTTTGGTAAGGAATGAGCTAATTGTTTGAAATTTCTAAAATTAACTAAAACACATCTGTTCCCTTTTAAGGATGATTAAGTGAATATAATGTGTTAGTTTATCCTTTTGGGGAATGAAAGGTTTGGGCAGAGATGGATGGCTAGAGGCATATCATGAGGTATTAGAGGTTATAAACCTCTCAGAAACATGGACCAGCTGTTTTATACTCCACGGTGGGAGTAAATAGGGTGAGCTGGAATCACGGGCTACAATAGCCTGCTGGATTAAGAAGGTTATCACGGCCACATGTGGATGCTGAGCAGCCATTGCCCAATAAGGTTAGTGCTCATTCCACTAAGGCTCAGGCAGTGTCATGGGCGGAGATTAGATGGTTGTCTACCATCTAGATTTGTTGAGCTGCAATGTGGTTTTTCTTATACAACTTCCAGGCATTGCTGCCTGGATGTGCAAGCCCGCGAGGACGCAGTCTTCATGCGTATGTTGTTAGTCGGACTGTGGGCAGCCTCCCGCCCTGTTTGGGAGTAGCTTTGGCACATCCCACTGTTGTGGATTAATCTGTCTGAATGCTAAGAAAAGAGAAATTACTACTTATTGATAATTTCCTTTTCTTTAATAAGGACAGGTTAATCCCCCTTCCCGCCCTTGGCTGCCAGATGATGGTGCTATTGTCCTCCTTAGTGGCTGCGTTTCTGGAGATTACCGGTGAATGTCAGATCCAGTCCCTAGATTAGTGACATTACACTCCTTGTCTAACCTCAGTGTTTCTATTAACTGATTATTTAAATGGTTGTCTTAGTGGTTATAATTATGTATTTTTTAGTTGTCCACAGTTGGCTTTTGCAGAGAATACTGGCGGGCTGATTCCAGTGCAGGGGTATATATATCCTGACCTCAGCTTTGCTCTCTCTTCATCTGCTGGTAGAGGTGCATAACCCATTGAAGTAGATTAACTTTTTATTTTATTTTATTTATTTAACAGTTTTTTATACCGACCTTCATAGTAAATAACCATATCGGATCGGTTTACATTTAACAAGGGTATAAGTGGAGTAACAATTCAAGTGAACGAAAGATAACAATAGGTAGGAATAGGTCAAAGTTACAATCAACAGGGAAAGAGAACTTGGAAGCTTGCAACAAGCTGGAAGGAAGATAAGGCAGGAAATAAATATAAAGTGTTACCAAAGAGCGTACGGGTTAAAAGCTTAAAAGGTGCTTTAACCTGGAAGATTCAGAGTCCATTGTTCATGAATATAAATGCCAGGCCGGGTTAGAGTGAGGACAACTAGTGATTGTCTGGTGGATCGGCGAAGGCTTGGTGAAAGAGCCAGGTTTTAAGTCTTTTTCTGAAAGTTAAAAGGCATGGCTCCAATCTTAGATTTGATGGGATGCTATTCCAGATAGATGGGCCTGCTATCGAAAAAGCTCTGTCTTTGGTCGTAGAGAGGCGTGAGGCTTTAGTGGGGGGATATTTCAGAGTGCCTTTGTGAATATCTCTAGTTGGTCTGTTAGAGGAGTGGAGTTTGAATGGGATTTCCAGGTCGAGTTGAAGTTGATGGTGGATGGTTTTGTGGATTAAGGTGATTGATTTGTATAGAATTCTGAAATTCACTGGTAGCCAATGTAGGTTCTTGAGGATGGGTGAGATGTGTTCGCCGCGGCTTGTACTGGTCAACAATCTCGCTGCCGCATTTTGTATCATCTGCAGTGGTTTGGTCGTGGATTTGGGGAGGCCTAGGAAAAGGGCACTGCAGTAGTCTATTTTGGCGAATAGAAGCGCTTGGAGGACTATCCTGAAGTCATGGAAGAATAGGAGTGGTTTCAGTCGTTTTAGAACCTGTAGTCTGTAGAAGCAGTCTTTGGAGGTTGTATTGACCATTTTCTTTAGGTTTAATCGATTTGTCTAGAATTGCCCCAAGGTCTCTAACCTGCTTACAGGTAATGAGAGAATTGTGTGGTGATAGTGGGGAGATATTGTTTTCGTTTGAGGAGATGTGGAGAAGTTCTGTCTTTGAGGCGTTGAGTACAAAGTTTAAGCTGTTGAGTAGATTAGTGATGGATGAAAGGCAGTTATTCCAATGGGTGAGCACTTTTGAGATTGATTCTGTTATGGGGATTAGAATCTGCACGTCATCTGCGTACAGATAATAAATTAGGTTGAGGTCTGTTAACAGTTGGCAGAGGGGGAGGAGGTATATGTTAAAGAGGGATGGAGATAAGGAGGATCCTTGTGGTACACCAAGAGTTGATTTTGTTAGGGGTAACTCTTTATTGTTAATTTTGACTTTAAAAGTCCTATTGCTGAGGAAGGACTTGAACCAGTTGTGGGCAGATCCGGAGATGCCGATATCTGCTAGGCGATCCAGCAGGATGTTATCGTTGACGGTGTCAAATGCCGCCGAGATGTCTAACAGGACTAATAAAAAGGAGTGTCCTTTGTCTAACCCCATGATTATATGGTCTGTAAGTGATATGAAGAGGGTTTCCGTGTTGCGTGATTTGCGGAAACCATATTGCGATGGGTATAGGATCTTGTGGTCTTCTAGGTATTCAGAAAGCTGGGAGTTTACCAGTTTCTCCGTTAGTTTGGCAACGAATGGGAGGTTAGAAATGGGTCTGAAATTAGCTAGTACATTAGGGTCTAAATTGTGTTTCTTGAGGAGGGGCTTGAGTGAGGCGGTTTTTAGACTGTCTGGGTAGCTTCCTTGAGTTAGAAGGCTGTTTATGAAGGCTTGTCCTCATTAAAGAAAAGGAAATTATCAGGTAAGTAGTAATTTCTCCTTATGCATAGTGGACTACAGAAAAAAGTTTAATGTTTACAAAGGGGGAAGTGAAAATTGATTTCACAGAAGGGGGCTTCACACAAAAGAAATGAACAAAATGTCAAAATTTTGGGATTTGCACATTTTGAGGTGTTTTGCACTTTTTTTCACACAAAGTGTCTTGTGGAATCACTTTGCACTTTAGTACATCAGTCTCTTGGTCTGGCCCATGTGTTGTTCTTCTTCTAGTTTTTTATAAATGAATTGTAGGCAAGATACAGGAAAACCACGTAAGGATTAAAAAAATATTAAATAAATTGCTCTGTATGGGTGCTTACTAATCCCCTTCTTTTTGTTCCCCTAAAGGCAAAAACCTGTTAGTATGAAACAGACTTTAAAATAGAATTTCCAGAAAGATATATTATAAAAGTTGGAGACAAAATTTTATTATATTAATACTTGTGTTAATTAAAATATATTTTCATGTAATCCTTACTAATTTTGCTCTTTGAATTTTTTGTTCATTTAGGATTTTTGACCCGTTTGATTTCTGGTCTTGCAGCAAATGCTACTATTTTTGCAATTATATTCCTTTTCTTTGTGGTGTCGGTGTCATTCCTGTTATATAGGGAACGGTAAGATTAAAACTTCTATCTATATTGAATTTTTATTGCAAAACATAAAGTTGTTTCTTACTGTAGCTAGTAGTTATTGGCTGCTAAGCAAATGATATGACCTGATCATTTTCAGCATGCCAACATGTCCTAAAATTCAGCTAAATTGAAATAATATTAGTGAATATAGGGGAAAGAAAATGTCTTTTTTAGAAAGGTATGTGACTTCACAAACACAGGGCTTCTTCCCTTTAGCCTCGTGCATTTCTTGTAGCACCTGCTCTCTGAGATGGTCCTACAGCAGCTCATAGTGTTAACAGGTAAGACCTCTTAGCCTCTGGCATGTATTATCCAGCAATTTCCAAGGGAAAATATTTTAAAATGTGTAATTTTACCCCTAAGTACTATGTAGTGTTATACATTTCATCCAAAATTATTCTGACAGTAAGCTGTGTTATGCTATTGCTTTGTTACAAATATATCCACAACTGTTAACAGCATCCTTTGTGTTTGGTTGTCTCTTATTCTTAAATGTTGTTTTCATTCTCAATTTCAACTAATATAAAACCTGAAGAAAAATGTTGATTGACTAATGAAATTTGAGTACTTAAGTAGCATCCATTTTTTCTATAATACCTATACTCAGAAAGTGAAAATTATGGTAACTATATTTATAATTTTGATATGCTTAACACAACTTTAAGCAAGAAAAAAACATTTTACTAATAAAGAAAATTCTAGGCAAGGGAGGTTACTTCCACCAACTTTTTAAAAAATTATTTAAAGCAATACTGTTAAAATCTATATGGTTCGAAAATTGCCAACTTTTTGTTGTTGCTTCTTTCCTGCATAGCAATTTATTCTGAAGCTGCAAAAGCTATAACAAATTTTGTGAAATTGTGTATGGAGACAGTTTAGAAGATATATTTGTATCCAGGTAGCAAATTAGTACAGTTTAGCTAATTTGTATAGAAAAATGGGAAGTGTAACTTCAAAATCTTTTTCAAAAGTATTCATATTATTGCATTACCTCACCAATGTTCAGGGTGTGTGCTGTTGTAAAATAAAGCTCTTTCTCAAGGTTGATGTTACTTTTACAAATACTTTCAAGTATAAATCTTGAGTGTAACACGAGAACTGTCAACAATTTCTTACTTTGCAATATTAAAATTTAGTTAAGGCTTCTCCTGTAAACTTTTCAAGCATTTGTAGAGGATTAATTATTTCACTGATACAAATATGTTAAGAACTTTATGGTCATGTGTAAACCAGGATGTGCTTACTAACCAATTTTACCACTTGATTCTCTGGCGACAAGCAAGGCTGAATTAGCCATGACACGTGGGTGACGTTATCCAACAGCACTGAACAAGACCTTCTCTTCTAGCTCATATAATTTTTGCTCCTCTTAGAATGTGCAGGAGTTCCTCAAATCTTTTTTCATCCAAGCTCCTGTATGGATGTGTACCATCTCTCAGATTTTTGGTACTTCTAATATTTGACCTACAACTCACTTTGAGTTGCCTCACTGCCTCAGCAGCCCTTCAACAGCACTTTCAAGTGCTACCTAAAAATAAATAAATAAATAATGGAAAAGATTATCATGACTGGCTCCAAGAAGACCGCATCCAGTTGCTTCAAAGACTGCATGTGTGGCCAGAAGATGTCCATAACCAATGGCCACAGCATTTGTTATAAATGTTTGAGGCCGAACCATGACATAAATAATTGCTGTGAATGTGGCTGGAATTTTCCGAGGTCCTAGAGAAACAGGGCCTGGAAGATGGTGGAACTTCACAAGCTGGCGAAATGCCAGAATCATTGCTCTTCCTAGAGCAGGCCATCCTTGGACTTCCTCCGTGCTGAGTTGAGCAGGAGCTCCTTGACCAGAGCTCCCCCTACTGTGGTAACAGTTTCCAGATCTGCTGCTTGACCAGGGTTGAACAAAGCACAAAAGTGCCATGAACAAGAGGCTTGTGGCAGGCCCCGAGGGGCTCATTTATGCATAAGAAGAAGTGCAGTTGGCGCCACCAAAGCTGAGGTTGGGAACCCTCCCATTGATGCACCTACAGTCATCAATGCATTGAGCCTTTGCATCATCAACCCATCAAAGTCCGGCTCTGCCAAAGCAATCAGCTCCATCAATTCATCAGCCGTCAAAGCATTGCCCATCGGCATCATCGACATAGTTGTCATATCGAGCCTCAATTTAGCCAATGCAGCTGTTTGCTATGTCAACGATTCAGCACTGGATCCATCAGTCTTTGTGTCCTGGCACAGTTGAAGTGCCGGTCTTCTGCCTCATCAGGGCACTAAATGCATTTGAGGCGAGAAAGATCAGTAAGAGGCCCAGAAGGAGATTTTCTGCGCTTACCTCCCCCCCCCATCTGGAGGTCCTCATCTACATCTTGTCTCCGCAAACAAGGATTTTGCCTGGAGATGCTAGATCTGACATGCTTCACGGTGTCTCTGATCTCCAAGCAACCACTGTTTCAGTTGATCCAGGAGGAAGATATCTCCCCTAACTCCTAGTTAGAGGACATAGCAATTCATAAACCAGGTAGCAGAGTTGGTGAAGACTTTCTTTGCTTCACTATCAGCTGGTGACAAGGAGAGCACCCTTCAACTTCTCCTGCCCAGAATGTTGGATTTGTGCCCTCAAAGGGGAGCCCCTCTCACCTCCACACCTCGGGAGCTACCATCAGATGTCCAGGGGGCAGGATCTAGTCTCCAACTGTTCCTTAATGCGGAGGAATCTAGCCAGTCTGAGGAAGGAGTTCTAGACACCATTGTCTACAGCATGCCCTAAGAATTGTTCCCTTCAAGGTGACCAAGGACCTAGTCCCAATTGCCTTTGTCATCATTGGGCTTCCTGGATTAGCGTTCCTTCATCTCTGAGTTCTGAGGAAGGGTCTATGGGTATTCTCTCCAACCCCCTATCTGATCTGCCAGAGTACTCGTCATCATCAGACGATCTCTCGTACTGCACATTATTGGATAATTTGGTTAAGGTATTTGGTGTCAGTTCTGCAAGGACTAAGACCCCCGTTCCAACATCATAGGTCTTTTCCGAATTCTGGAAATTCCATCCAAGCCCATAGCAATTCCAGTACACTCAATCCTATGGGATTTACAAAACAAGAAGATGGGAGAATTCAGCAGCCAATATACTGGATTTCAGATATAGAGTTCAGCAAACCCCAGTGTTTGGGATATTCCAGCTACCGCACCAGTCAGTGATCGTTGAATCAGCACTTAAATGGGCAAAGAAGACCAGGATTTTCTACAAAAACTCCTCAGGCAAGGACCCTAGACAATTAGACAACTTTGGGAAGAAGTCTATTAGAGCTATATGCTCAATGCCTGCATTGCAGCCCACCAATTCTATATGGTGTAATACTTACATTTATATATTTAGCAAATTTTCTATACTATCATTCAGTCGTACCATCACAATGGTTTACATATTTAAAAGAATAAATACATAGTTTCAGAATAAAAGACAATATAATATTAAATTTAAGAGAATAAAATACAACTTTTAAGGAAAATGTCACATACAATACTTAAATATCAACGGCATAGTAAAATATCAGATAGGTAAAATAGAGATGTAAGTACAAGACTAGCAGCATAAAAGAGATAAGTAGTTTGCAGACAAGTATCAAACTGCTCCATTGTAAGCTTTTCTAAACAGCCATGTTTTCAGATTTCTTTTAAAAACCTTCAAGTCAGATTGCATTCTTAATTCAAAAGGTAACTCGTTCCACAGTTTCGGACCGCTAATGAAATGGCTCTCTCTCGCACTTGACTTAACCTTGCCGAGCTTAAGGACGGGATAGTCAAGAGGCCTTTATTCGCTGATCTAAGATTTCTCTGTGGGGTATGTAATCGTATGGCAGCTTTTAGCCAGTCATTTTGGTCTCCATATATTACTTTGTGTAAAATGCACAACATTTTAAATTGAATATGGGATTCAATTGGGAGCCAATGAAGGGCAATTAAGATTGTGTTATATGATCTCTTTTTTTAGTCCCCGATAGGATTCTCGCTGCAGCGTTTGTAGGACCTGCAATGGCCGGATCGTTGATGCAGGCAGACCGAGTAATAAAGCATTACAATAATCAGTGCTAGAGAAGATTAATGATTGAAGAACTGTTCTGATTGCATTGATAAGCTGAAACCCTTATTAGAGTCAGTAGATGGTGTTGGATTCGTGGACCCTTGTGCCGGCTGGGACAGATGAAGACTCACCGTGGGAAGACCCACAGTGGATGTCGAATCCTTGAGGCGGCACAGGGCAGGAGACTGGAGGGATCTTCACCACTGGAAACCCGAGGTCCCCACAGGAGGAGCCCATGAGGACCCGAGCCGCTTGGACTTACATGCGGTCTCCAGTGGGCCGGTGTCTGAAGAGGAGTTCCATAGGATGGAGAAGAGTAGAGCTGAAGTCAGGAGGCCAACTGGAACTTCACCACTGGAAGTCCGCGGCTGTGAGCTTCACGGCCGGTGATGGGACTGCCAATGGCAAAGGCAAAAGAGGTCGGAGACGTCTCCCATAGACTACCTGGAAGGGAGGCCTACCGGTGGCCGAATGCCTATGGTGGTTGTAGGAGAATTCTGCCCACGGGAGTAAAGCCACCCAATCATCTTGTAGGTCTCCCATGAAGGCTCGGAGGAAGGCTTTCAAGGTCTGGTTTGTGCGCTCCACTTGGCCATTGCCTTTGGGATGGAAGGCGGTCGTGAAGTCCAAATGAACCCCAAATTTCTTGCAGAGTGCTCTCCAATACTTAGCCGTGAACTGTGAGCCTGGTCGGAGGCAATATGAAGAGGAAGTCCGTGTAGGCGAAAGATGTGCTGAGCGAAAAGACTAGCGAGCTCAGGTGCCGTTGGTAACTTAGTGAGGGGGACGAAGTGGGCCATCTTCAAAAACCTGTCGATCGTGACCCATATCACTGTTTTCCCTTCAGAGGTGGCAAGTCCACGATAACGTCGGTCGACAAATGGGTCCATGGCTCATTGGGGATAGGCAATGATTGAAGGAGCCCCCACGGGCGACCAGTCAGTATCTTTTGTCGAGCACAAGTCAGGCAGGAGCTGACGTAAAGACGAACATCTCTCCGGACCTGAGGCCACCAGTAATATTCGGTCAGCAGATCCAAGGTCTGAGCGACCCCCGAATGCCCTGCTTTCAACGAGTCATGAGCCCATGACAACACCTTCTTGCGCAGGCGAATCGGTACGACCGTCTTACCCATAGGAACCACCTCTGAAGCTGCAAGAAGGACTTTGGCTGGATTGAGGAAATAACGGGGCGGATCAGGGTTATCCTCTGTTTCAGCCGTGCATGAGAGGGTGTCAGCTCTAATGTTCTTGGAGGCTGGCCTGTACCTGAGGAGGAAATTGAACCGGCTAAAGAAAAGCGACCATCGGGCTTGAGAATTAAGGCGTTGGGCTCGGCACAAGGATTCCAGGTTCTTGTGGTCCATATAGACGATCACGGGGTATTGGGCCCCCTCCAGCCACTGCCACCACTCTTCCAGCGCAAGCTTGATGGCCAGGAGCTCCTTATCGCCGATACTGTAATTTCTCTTCACCAGAGAGAATTTTCGAGAATAATATGAACATGGTAGGGGTTTGCCTTTAGTGGATAACTGGCTCAGGACAGCTCCTACCGCAAGATCAGATGCGTCTACCTCCACAATGAACTGACGCTGCAGATTTGGATGGTGGAGACAGACATCAAGGAGAAAGGCTTCCTTCAGCCTCTGGAAAGCATTTATTGCCATCGGGGACCAATTCTTCGCATTGGCACCCTTCCTGGTAAGAGCCGTAAGTGGTGCCACCATCCGGCAGTAATGGGGTATGAACTGACGGTAGAAATTAGCGAAGCCTAAGAAGCGTTGTAGGGCCTTGACCCCTAACGGCTGTGGCCAATCCCGAATGGCCGCCACCTTATCAGGGTCCATGTGGAAGCCTGTGGATGAGACTATATATCAGAGGAACGGCAAGGATTCCTGCTCGAACTGGCACTTCTCTAACTTGGCAAAGAGATGATTGTCCCAGAGTTTCTGCAGCAGTTGCTGCACTTGTACATGGTGCATAAACAAGTCTTTTGAATACACCAATACATCATCCGAGGTATACTATGACAGAGGTGTGCAACATGTCCCTCAAGACCTCATTCATAAGGTTCTGAAAGACCGCAGGAGCATTGCATAAGCCAAAGGGCATGACCAAATATTCGTAGTGCCCGTCTCTAGTATTGAATGCGGTCTTCCATTTGTCGCCGGGTCGTATGCGTACCAAATTATATGCACCCCGGAGGTCCAGCTTGGTAAAGACCTTAGGCCCTTGAAGCCGGTCTAGTAATTCAGGAATCAGAGGCAAAGGAATCGTGTGATGGCGTTGAGGCCGCGGTAGTCGATGCAGGTTCAGAGTGACCCATCCTTCTTGGCCACAAAGAAGAACCCGGCCCCAGCGGGGGAATTAGAGGGCCGAATGAAGCCTCTGTCCAAATTTTCCTGAATGTATGCCGACATGGCCCGAATTTCCGGGAGTGATAAGGGGTAGACCCGTCCTCTAGGAGGCGTAGTGCCTGGGATCAGATTTATGGCACAGTCAAAGGGCCGGTGTTCTGGAAGGAGTTCAGCTTTCTCCTTAGAAAAGACATCTTCTTAATCTTGGTACTGTGGCGGGAGTGCCATGGGCGTGGTCAGGAGAGGCACACTGGGACGAGGGATACCTGTCAGGCAGGAGTCAAAACAAGGCGGACCCCAGGATGCAATCTGAAGAGTATCCCAGGGTATACCTGGGGAATGTTTCTGCAGCCAGGGCAAGCCCAAGATGATAGGGTGAATGGACCTCTCCAGTATAAGAAACGAGATTTCTTCCAAGTGTAGGAGACCAAGGCGAAGAATCAAGGGCTTGGTACAGGTAGAAATACTCCCTGGGAGGAGAGTACCGTGAATCGAAGATACCCGGATCGGGGAAATTCAGGGTTGGACCCCAATCTGCAACTGTTGGACGAGGTCTGCGAGGATGAAATTTCCTCCCGCTCCGGAGTTGATCAAAGCCAGCATATCAAAGGATCCCTCGGGGTAGACGAGGGTAACAGGAGGCGGGTAACATGAGGAGGCGGAACTTGTATTTCCTAGGGTCAGCTCCTCAATGATCCCTAGGTTCTGGCGTTTCCCGGCCGCTCACCACATCGGGCTAGGAAGTGCCCCTTGCTGCCACAATATAGGCACAGACCTTGAGTGCGGCGCCGTCTTCACTCTTCCTAAGAGATTGGACCTTGACCCAACTGCATAGCTGCTCTCCAGGTGGTGCATTGTCCTCTCGCACAGAGGATGTATCTCCCAGGGCTCCTGCCCAAGAGGGAAGGGTTAGGTAGGCCATCATAGTTGGTGATTTGATTATTAGAAATGTAGACAGCTGGGTGGGTGTGAGGATCGCCTGGTAATATGCCTACCTGGTGCGAAGGTGGTGGACCTCACGCGTCACTTAGATAGGATTTTAGATAGTGCTGGGGAGGAGCTGACTGTCATGTACGTGTGGGCACCAATGACATAGGAAAATGTGGGAGGGAGGTTCTGGAAGCCAAATTTAGGCTGTTAGGTAGAAAGCTGACATCCCGAACCCCCAGGGTAGCATTCTCTGAAATGCTACCTGTTCCATGCACAAGTCCCCAGAGGCAGGCAGAGCTTCAGAGTCTCTGCGTGGATGAGACGATGGTGCAAGGAAGGGGGATTCAGTTTTCTAAGGAACTGGGGAACCTTTTGGGGAAAGGGGACCCTTTTCCGAAGGGATGGACTCAACCTTAACCAGGGTGGAACCAGGCTGCTTGCACTAATCTTTAAAAAGGAGATAGAGCAGCTTTTAAACTAGAACAAAGGGGAAAGCTGACAGTTGCTGAGCAGCGCATGGTTCGGAGGGAAGTATCTTCAAAGGATACTAATGACACATTAGAATTAGGGCATCTCAACGGAGAGTTTCCAATAATAAGAAAAGTAGTCCAAGTGCCTATAATTAAAAACTCACCTAAGCTAAAAGATTCCAGTTTATCCCTGTCAGCTGAAAAACAGAATGTTAATACAAACAAAATAGCGCTATACCAGGGTACAAATTATATTACAATGACAGAGAAGAGCATCTTGGTGACGGGGTGGCGCTTTATGTCCTGCAAGAGACTAAATGCGCATTCCCTGTACGTACCCGGATCAGTCCAGACAGTGGGTTGAGCCTCCTGTTCAGCAGATGGAGACAGAGAAAAACTGAAAGGGTATCCTATATCAGGACAGAGCCCTCTCTGCGTCCCTTCAGTATTTCTCTGTCTCCAGCAGATGCAGGCAGTTGAACCTGCGGTTCCCTCTCTTTCCTAAATTTCTTCTCTCAGGGAGATTTTTCTCTTCATACCTTTTCAGGATCAAGCAAGAATTACCTATCTCATTTGTTAATTAAAAAAAAAAAAAAAAAAAGAGAAAGCAGATTAACTTTTCTTGGTATAATTCAAAACCTGTTCCTTAAGGGAGACAGTTCTGTCTCCTCGCTCTTGCAAGGTCCTAGGGGGGCTTGCCCCTTGATTGTTCAGCCTAGGATTCCTTCCCCGATGAACTTCTGCCTGGCTTGGGGTGAAACTGGTGGTCCAGTCACTCCTCCTCTCTGGTTGCTTTGACCCTTGAGAAGTCTAATGCCTCTGGTCCCGTTGCAGGGAAGAAAAAATACCTCTGCTGTTTTAAAAAAGCTTTAAATCGGACATAGAGCCTGAATTTGTCCATGCAGCACAGCTTACCCGCGTTTGCATGGCTCTGTACAGGGAGGCAGCGTAGCAGGGTTCATTCTTCTGCTCCTGCTTGTGATTGCAGCCAGGCTCAGCAGTTGTTAATTTCTCTGCAGCATTTTTCCTTTCATCATGCCGCGTCCAGCAGGTTGCCTGGCCTGTGGGGAGCCCACCTCGTGGCTCTCCCACGAGGGGCTGTGTTCCACATGTTTGCCCGGCGAAGAGGGTCCCTCCGTGGCGGTGGTGAGGTCAACAGCCCATGGTCGGGCTCCCAAGTGTGTCTCTAGACCGTCTCCCACACAAAAAAACGCAGGAACGGCAGCCATTTTGAGCTCTGCTCTCACAGTGAATCAGGGCTTCAGGTGGGGAGGGGAACCAGATTTTACAGATTTGCTGCCAGATTTAAGTCCTGAGGGCTCCCCGGTTGGGGTCCCTGACCCTCCTGCCTTAGTTCCCCCTCCCCCATTACCAAAGAAATTAAAACCTCGATTTTCTTCTGAGTTTGTGCTTCTCATGCACAAATCCTATTTAGCCAGCCTGCAGGAAGAGGATGATCCCTCTCCGGACCCCCCCCCCCTCCTAAGGTTCCAGATCCGCAGGGCTCAGTCAGGGTCTGGACCGTACCGGGTGTTCCAACTCCCCCTGATCCTCCCCAGCCTTCTCCTACCCCTGATCCAGACACAGATTTACTTCTCCCAAATCCACCTATTGAGGGGGACGACCCATGGGTCCTCAGGTTGTTCCAAAGAGAAGAGCTAGATCCGCTCATCCCTTTTGTGCTAAATGAGCTGGGGATTGAGGTTCCACCTGAAGAATCCACATCTGCCTCTATTACCGGGAACGTGGACCCTGTCCTAGCGGGACTTAGGGCTCCTCCACGTACGTTCCCATTCCATCCCATGCTCATGCAGCTTCTCCGGGAATAGGAGTCCCCTGAATCAGGTCTCCGAGTGGGTAGGGCAATGGATAAACTCTATCCCTTCCCTGATCAATGTCTTGAGATGCTTAAGGTTCCCAAGGTGGATGCTTTGGTCTCAGCAGTCACCAAGCGAACCACCATCTCGGTGGTGGGAACTACAGCGTTGAAGGATACTCAGGATCGCAAACTGGAACTGCATCTCAAGCGGATTTTTGAGGTCCTGGCTTTGTGCGTTCAGGTGACAGTCTGTAGCAGTCCATGCAGCGGGCAAGTCTCAGGTGGGTTCAACAATTACTCAGCACACAGGACCTCCCGTCTGCAGAGGCGGAACAGGCAGAACAGCTGGAAGCTGCGGTGGCGTACAGGGCCGATGGTCTCTACGATTTACTCCGGGTTCAGGCCAGAGTTATGATTTCAGCAGTGTCCGCCAGACAGCTTCTCTGGCTGCGGAATTGGTCGGCAGACCCTTCCTCTAAGTCACAGTTGGGCACGCTTCCCTTCAAGGGTAAGTTGCTTTTTGGTGAGGACCTTGAACAGCTTATTAAATCTTTGGGAAACAACAAGATTCATAAGCTGCCTGAGGATTGTCCTAGAGAGTCTAAGTCCTTTTTTCCCTTGCGCCCCCAGAACGTGGGGGTCTTTCCAAAGAGGTACCTCCACCAGATCACATTCGTGGTCTCATTCCTTTTGTGGCCAACGTCCCTTCCGGGATGGTAACCTGCAAGGCTTGGCCGCAAAGTCCTCTTCACAATGAAATACTGCTGGCCCATTGCTCCGTTCCCAACTTAGGTTGACGTCTGTCCCTGTTTCTCAAGGAATGGGTCAAGATTACAACAGATCAGTGGGTCCTCGATGTGATTGAAAAAGGCTACGTGTCAGAATTTGCTCGGGACCTCCCGGACCACTACCTAATTTCTCCCTGTGGAAGTCGGAAGTACCCAGCAGTATGTCAGACTCTTGTCCGTCTGCAAGAGCTTGGAGCCATAGTCCCGGTTCCTTTACAGGAACAGGGGTCCGGCCAGTATTCCATCTACTTCATCGTGCCCAAAGGAAGGAAGGTCAAACAATTGCTAGCATGGCTAAAAAGTGAGGTGAAAGAAGCTATTTTAGCCAAAAGATCTTCATTCAAAAATTGGAAGAAGGAACCATCAGAAGAAAATAGGATTATGCATAAGCCTTGATAAGTTAAATGTAAGACATTGATAAGTCAAGCTAAGAGAGAATTTGAAAATAAATTGGCCGTAGAAGCAAAAACTCACAATAAAAACTTTAAAAAATATATCCGAAGCAGAAAGCCTGTGAGGGAGTCAGTTGGACCATTAGATGATCGAGTGGTTATAGGGGCACTTAGGGAAGATAAGGCCATCATGGAAAGATTAAATGATTGCTTTGGTGTTTACTGAAGAGGATGTTGGAGAGATACCCATTCCAGAGATAGTTTTCAAGGGTGATAATCCAGATGAACTGAACCAAATCACAGTGAACTTGGAAGATGTGGTAGGCTAGATTGACAAACTGAAAAGTAGTAAATCACCTGGACCGGTTGGCATACACCCCAGAGTTCTGAAAGAATTAAATAATGGAATTTCAGACCTATTTCAATTAATTTGTAACCTATCATTAAAATCATCCTTTGTACCTGAAGATTGGAAGATGGCCAGTGTAACCCCGATATTTAAAAAGGACTCCAGGTGTGATCCAGGAAACTATAGACCGGTGAGCCTGACTTCAGTGCTGGGAAAAATCATGGAACTTGTTATAAAGAATAAAATCACAAAACATTTAGATAGACATGGTTTAATGGGACATAGCCAGCATGGATTTACCCAAGGGAAGTCTTGCCTCACAAATCTGTTACATTTTTTTGAAGGAGTGAATAAACACGTGGAAAAAGTTGAACATGTAGATGCAGTGTGTTTGGATTTTCAGAAGGCGTTCCACAAAGTCCCACATGAGAGGCTTCTAAGAAAACTAAAAAGTCATGGGATAGGACGTGATGTCCTTTTGTGGATTGCAAGATGGTTAAAGACAGGAAACAAGAGTAGGATTAAATGGTCTATTTTTACAGTGGAAAAAGGTAAACAGTGGAGTGCTTCAGGGAGCTGTACTTGTACCAGTGCTTTTTAATATGTTTATAAATGATCTGAAAAGGGGTATGACGAGTGAGGTGATCAAATTTGCCATTGACAAAAAATTATGCAGAGTAGTTAAATCTCAAGCAGATTGTGATAAATTGCAGGAGGACCTTATGAGACTGAAAAATTGAGCTTCCAAATGGCAGACGAAGTTTAACGTGGACAAATGCAATGTGATGCATCCTGGGAAAAATAATCCTTGCTGTAGTTACAAAATATTAGGTTCTTTCTTAGGAGTTACCACCCAGGAAAGAGATCTAAGCGTGATAGTGGATAATACATTGAAATCTTTGGCTCAGTGTTCTCTGGCGATCAAAAAAGCAAACAGAATGTTAGGAATTATTAAGAAGGGAATGGCAAATAAAACGATGAATGTCATAATGCCTCTGTATCGCTCCATAGTGACACTGCATCTTGAATACTATGTGCAATTCTGGTCGCCGCATCTCAAAAAATATATAATTGCACTGGAGAAAGTACAGAAGAAGGGTGACCAAAATGATAAGTGGCATGGAAAGGCTGACCTATGAGGCAAGGCTAAGGAAGTTAGGGCTGTTCAGTTTGGATAAGAGACGGAGGAGGGATATGATTGAGGTCTACAAAATCATGAAAGAACTTGAAAAAGTTAATGTAAATTGGTTAGGAAGGACTAGGTGGCACTCCATGAAGTTAGCAAGTAGCTAATTTAAAAGAAATCAAAGAAAATTATTTTTCACTCAGCACATATTTAAGCTCTGGAATTCATTGCCAGAGGATGTGGTAATTGGGTTTAAAAAAGTTAGGATAATTGGGTTTAAAAAAGTTAGGATAAGTTCCTAGAGGAAAAATCCATAAGCTGCTATTAATTAATAAGGAATAGTAGCTTGAGATTTATTTAATATTTGGGTACTTGCCAGGTACTTGTGACTTGGACTGGCCACTGTATGAAATAGGATACTGGGCTTGATGGTCCCTTGGCCTGACCCAGTATGACAATTCTTATGTTCTTATGTACTCTCTAAAGTAGTAATAGCGCATGAACAAGTATATATTAAATAATGAAGTACTGATTACTAATGGTTTTTATTTAATATGTTTTTTTACCTTGCCTGAGGTGCTAAGGGTGATAAAGCGAGAACTTAAATCTTTGAAATTTAATAAATAAATATCAACAATAATATGGATGCACATATGAACCAGAAATAGAAATGAGTGTCAAAACATGTTTTCTAACCAATGAGTGGAAGCACGAGGTAGCCAAAGAATTTTCTAAAAATGGAAATTTATTGCTTTAACAGGTTAAATGAAAGTGGGTTACGATATTGAGCCATTGAAAAAGTGCTGTTTGAGCCCCTATTTATCTTTTTTTCATGATGGCCTTGAAGAGCGACATTTTACAAATACTTTTCAGTATAATTTTTATATTACTCTCCCAAATATTTTTTAGTAAGTTCTGTAGAATTCTTGGACAACTGATAGAGGACAAGATTGAAAGCAATTCTTCCTCAACAGAAGAGTTACATCCTCCTCCTTCCACATGTATTCCTTTTTCCGAATACTGCCATACAGACACATCACAGGTAAAAGTTATTTTACTTTTTTAATTGCAAGGACTCAAGCAAACTGGTTATTTATCATTATATCAGAATTTCCCAACTGGTGTGCCGTGGCTGGAGTGTAGGTGTGCCACAGCTGCAGTCTCAATTCCTGTTTCCCTCCTGGCCTGCAGGATGTCCTCCCACCAGTAGGGGGTGACAAAGAGCAGCACTTAGCAGCAGCTGCTCCTGCTTTCCCCTTTGCTGGCTCACCTCTGCAACAGAAACTACAGAGTTCTTGGGTCTCATTAAACCTGCTGGCTCCATGCAACTAAGATTGCAGAGGGAAACTGGAAATGAGAAAGAAGCAGAACTTGGTAAGCCTGCTTATAGACTATTTCTGTACAAGCATTGGGATTGGAATGAGGAAAGGGAAGCTGAAAATGCCACCAGGTGTGGGGGAGAGTGAAGGGAAGGTGATGATGCTTCATGGGGATGGGAAGGAGAGGTGAAGGGAAAGGGAAGGTAATGATGCCAGGAACTGAGGTTGAGGGGAGGTGATGCCAGGGAGTGGAGGGAATGGGAAAAGAAGATGATGGTGTGAGGAAGATGGAAGATTATGAAGATGATAATGTTGGTGAGGAAGAGGAATGAAGGTGATAACAGGGGGTGAGGGAGAGGGAAGATGAAGATGATGCCAGGAAGTAAGGGAGAGGGCAGGTGATGTCAGAGGTTGGAAAGGAAGAGAAGGCATTTGCCATGGGGATGAGGGAGAGGGAAGAGAATGTGATGATGCCAGAATTGGGAGAGAGGGATGATTATGCCAGGAGTGAGGGAGAGGGGTAGAGGAAGAGAGAATGTGATGATGCCAGTGGGTGGAGGCAGAGGGAAATTGATGATGGTGCTCAGGGATGAGGGAGAGGTGTAGAAGAAAAGGGAAGCTGATGAGGATAATGCTAGGGCAAGGAGAAGAGATGGAGGGAGAGAGAAAGTGATGATGCTTGGAAGTGAGGAAGAAGGGTAGAAAAAAGGGAAGGTGGTGACGATGTTACCAGGAGTTTGGAGGTGGAGAGGAGAAAGTAATGATGATGATGCAGGCGGGGAGGACGAGGTGGTTGGAGTGGGATAGTGAAGATGGTGGGATGGGGCGGAGGGAGAGGGAGAAGGAATATGATGCCTGGGGGTGAAGGTGAGGGGAAAGGGAAGGTGATGATGCCAGGGGGGGGGGGGGGGGTGAGGGAGAGGGACGGTGATGATACCAGGGGGTAGGGGAGAGGGAAGGTAATTATGATGAAAACAGAGGTGGAAGAAAGAGATGACGATGCCAGAGGGTGGGGGAGAGGGGTAGAGGGAAAGGCATGATGATGGCAGGAGAGATGCAGAAGATAGGGAGAGAGAGAGAGAAAGTGATGATGTCAGGGGGGAGAGGGGTAGAGTGAAAGGGAAGGTGATGATAATGCTTGGGGCGAGGAGAACAGATGGAGGGTGAAAGAAGGTGATGATGCCAGGAGGTGGGAGAGAAGGAAGGGAAGAAGATACAAGGGAAGAGGGGTGAGTATGATGCTGGGAAGTGGGGGAAGAGGGAAGGTGATGATGATGATGATGATGCCAGTGGGATGGGGGGGGGGGGGAGAGGGAAGAAGAGATAAAGTGATGATGGGAAGTGGTTGGTGTGTCACAACGAAGTGAACCTTGAGCTAGGTGTGCCATGAAACAAAAAAGGTTGGAAACTACTGCGTTACATTATCTGAAATAAAGGATGTGAATAATTTAGTGCATTGCACAGCTACCATAAATCATCAGTAAAAATGCAAAAATCATTGTTAACTCCTGTAAGCTAGACAGTGGGCCTTATTCAATATGGAGGTGAATTTTCAAAGAGTTATGCACATAAAATCAGCATATACACATGTATGTTGGGTGTAAACTGCCTGGATAACTTGTTTACAAGTAGTATATAAACTCCAGTAAATAATGAGTCCAGATGGTACTGAAGGAACTCAAAAATTAAATTTCTGATCTATTAGTTAAAATATGTAACCTATCATTAAAATCATCCATTGTACCTGAAGACTGGAGGGTGGCCAATGTAACCCCAATATTTAAGAAAGGCTCCAGGGGCGATCCGGGTAACTATAGACCAGTGAGCCTGACTTCAGTGCTGGGAAAAATAGTGGAAACTATTCTCAAGATCAAAATCGTAAAGCATATAGAAAGACATGATTTAATGGAACACAGTCAACATGGATTTACCCAAGCGAAGTCTTGCCTAACAAATCAGCTTCATTTTTTTGAAGGGGTTAATAAACATGTGAATAAAGGTGAACCGGTAGATGTAGTGTATTTGGATTTTCAGAAGGTGTTTGACAAAGTCCCTCATGAGAGGCTTCTAAGAAAACTAAAAAATCATGGGATAGGAGGCGATGTCCTTTTGTGGATTATAAACTGATTAAAAGACAGGAAACAGAGAGTAGGATTAAATGGTCAATTTTCTCAGTGGAAAAGGGTAAACAGTAGAGTGCCTCAGGGATCTGTACTTGGACCGGTGCTTTTATATATATATATATATATAAATGATCTGGAAAGGAATACGACGAATGAGGTTATCAAATTTGCGGATGATACAAAATTATTCAGAATAGTTAAATCACAAGCGGATTGTGATACATTACAGGAGGACCTTGCAAGACTGGAAGATTGGGCATCGAAATGGCAGATGAAATTTAATGTGGACATGTGCAAGGTGTTGCATATAGGGAAAAATAACCCTTGCTGTAGTTACATGATGTTAGGTTCCATATTAGGAGCTACCATGCAGGAAAAAGATCTAGGCATCATAGTGGATAATACTTTAAAATTGACGGCTCAGTGTGCAGCAGCAGTCAAAAAAGCAAACAAATTGTTAGGAATTATTAGGAAGGGAATGGTTAATAAAACAGAAAATGTCATAATGCCTCTATATCGCTCCATGGTGATACCGCACCTTGAATACTGTGTACAATTCTGAGCGCCGCATCTCAAAAAAGATATAGTTGCGATGGAGAAGGTACAGAGAAGGGCAACCAAAATGATAAAGGGGATGGAATAGCACCCCTATGAGGAAAGGCTGAAGAGGTTAGGGCTGTTCAGCTTGGAGAAGAGACGACTGAGGGGGGATATGCTAGAGGTCTTTAAGATCATGAGAGGTCTTGAACAAGTAGATGTGAATCAGTTATTTACACTTTCGAATAATAGAAGGACTAGGGGGCATTCCATGAAGTTAGCAAGTAGCACATTTAAGACTAATCGGAGAAAATTATTTTTCACTCAACGCACAATAAAGCTCCGGAATTTGTTGCCAGAGGATGTGGTTAGTGCAGTTAGTGTAGCACAGCTGCACAGTCAAAGCTCTGTGACTCACTGAGGAAAACTCCGCCTACTCCTGGTCACATGCACGCTACCCAGACAGCATGGCTAATCCTGCTATCTACGGAAACACTGTTTACGGTAAGCAAACTTGCTTTTCACTGAGTCTCATCGATAATGTCTCTAATGTTTGAGTAGGGGCTCACTTGAGTGATCATAAGATGGTATGATTCGATATCACGAATAGGATACAGAGAAGTCACAAGAAGACCTGAGTTTTGAATTTCACACATATGGACTTTGTCAAAATGGAACATACCTGGAGGAAGAACTGGAAGACTGGGAGAAAATGGATGAGATGGAACAACAGTGGGCCAAATTAAAGGAAGCTATTACAAAGGCAACAAATCTATATGTTAGAAAAAGAAACAAGAGTAAGAGGAAAAAGAAACCAATCTGGTTCTCAAAGGAGATGGCAGAAAAAAGAAAGGCAAAAATAACAGAATTCAAAAAGTATAAAGAATCCCAAAAAAGGGAACACAGGGATGAATATCTGTTAAAACTGAGAGACACAAAGAAAGAAATAAGGAAAGCAAAAGGTCTTTAGAAGAAAGGATTTCCAAAGAGGTAAAAGCAAGGTGACAAAACATTTTTCAGATATATCAGGGGAAAAAGACAGCCACCAGTGGTATAGTGAAATTGAAAGGTGATGAGGAGAAATGTGTGGAGAGAGATGAAGAAATGGCAGAAATATTAAACAAATACTTCAGTGTTCACTGGAAAAGGACCGTTGTTGATTGAGAAGACAGATGGGGATGGGGTAGACGAAACTCCATTTATGGAACAAAATGTATGAGAAGAGCTAGGCAAAGTGAAAGTGGACAAGGACATGGAGCCAGATGAGGTACGCCCCAGGATACTGAGGGAGCTCAACGATATGCTGCCGGGTCCGCCAAAGGACCTGTTCAATAGATTCCTGGAAACGGAAGTGGTGCCTGTGGGATTGGAGAAGAGGAGTGATGGTCCCACTTCACAAAGTGGTGGCAGATAGGAGACTAGAAATTATAGGCCGGTTAGTCTCACCTCAGTGGAGGAAAAATTAATTGTGACACTGTGTTAGCATCCAGCTTGCTATGCAGCCTGCCTGCTACCAGAAGTCCCCATGGAGGTACACCTGCTCTTACTTCAGCCATATTCTCCAAGGGCTCATGACTCAGCAGGACTTGGCTTATTTAGCCCTTCCTCTTGCAATACCTAATGTGTCATCAAGTCTACCTAGCTCCCTGCTTGGCCTTGTTCTATCTTGTATTGCTCTGTCTTGCCTAGACCTGTGGCTTCTAGCTCTGTCTTGCCTAGCCTGTGGCCTCCTAATATCTCCTTTCCAGGCCTCTGGGCCTTATGCTTAGTGGCCTACGGGCCTTCTTATCCACTGCCTTTGGGCCTCTGTGTACTTTGTTTTGTTCTGTTTTGTATTATCCTTGTCTGTCTTGTTTGGTCTTGTCAGAGTCTGGTTTGATCCTACTGTGCCTGTACTGCCAGAGCCTTGCCTTGTCCCAGCATGTCCAGCCTAGTTCCAGTATGCCCAGCCCTTGTCTCCAGTCCTGCCTTGCCTCAGTCTCCAACCCTGCACTGCCTCAATCTCCAGTCCTTGTCTCCAGCCTATATCTCCACGTTCAGGCTGCTCCTTGATTCTAGCCATAGCCTTAGTCCTGTCGGCTGCCAGAACCCAAGGGTGCAATCTATGGCGGAGGTAGCTGTTCCAGGTGGAAGATCTGCTCTGCCTTGTCTTGAAGTCCTGGGCTTCCTCTGTAGGGGTTCTACAGCCCTAGCCAGACTCTCAGCTGTGATGAGAATGACATGGCCATACTATCCCCACAGGAATGGGTTCAGGACTCCTTGCCCATCTGGTAAGCCCAGGGAATATTAATTTAATCCTTTTGAATCCTCAGTTTTATACTGCGTTTGCTCTCAATGCCAAGGTCATAGCCCTTTAGGATTCACAATGTGTGTCATGTGTAAATTCCCCAATCCTGCTCTATGGGAAAGCAAAGGGTACAAATGTGTGTATTCCATGTCTCTAGAGTATTGCCTGTATTGTAAGGTACCTAAACTAATTTCTGACCAAATACCTATTGCACCAAAAGCTCAAGTTGTTATAGCACTGCCTTACATCCCTTGTTACTGGGAATGCTAGGGTTTCCAACATGAGTCCACCATTTGAATGGGTATGTCATCACTTCCTAATCCTGCAGCACCTTTTTGGGGTTGAAAAATGCTATGTAGAAAACAACTGCTTTGAAGTAACCTATTCTCCTAAGACAAGCAGGATGATAGGCCTCACACAAGGATGATATCATCTGATGGAGCCCAGCACAGAAAACTTATGTCAGAGTTTCTAGAACTTTGACTAAGCACATTGAGCATGCCCAGTATGCCCTATTCCACATGTCCATGCGGGGTTCCTCTTCAGTCTTTTTTTTTTCCCACGGAGCTTTCATATCGCAGTCTCTGAGTTCCTGCTCTTTTTCGCTTAAAATAAGTACTTTGGAAAACTCTCATTGATCTTCTCAGTGTTTTTTCGCGTTTTTCCCGGTGAGGGTCTCTCTTCTGCTCCTCCTCGCTTCCCAGTCAGGTTCGGTAAGTTTCCTTTTCCTTTGTTTCCCCGTGGCGTAGGTCACCCGCCGCCTCCGTGTTCATTTTTGTCCCTGTATTTTGTGTTGCCATGGCCTCGTCGGGTTTTTGCTGATGCTGTCAGTGCCCGAGGACTGTGTCCATTATGGACCCACACAAAGTGTGTATCCTCTGCTGCATGTGCAACCAAATGACCCCAAAGGAACATCGCGCTCACCTCGATAAGATGGAGAAGCTCTTCAGGGTAAGGAAGTCCGAGCCATCAACATCAGCATCGGTGGCACTGACATTGAAGGACCATGGAGCCGCACTGATGGACACTGAACCATCAACACCGGCAGGGCTTTCCATTCTATCGGTGCTGCCAGCAGATAGGGGCACCAGGAATCGACCTCGGTCAGTCTCCTCCAGATCAAGGACATCGGGTTCATTGTTTTCAACCTAGGCACCTGGAAAAGACCAGGCACGGTGCCAAGCTCGGGTTGATGCCAGCGTTTGTCATGATGCCCCAAAAGTTACCCCACGGCAAGAAGTGCCTATCCTCCATCAATGCCGGGGGTCTGCGATGGTCTCCACTGGTCCTGGTGTCAGTCGCCAATTCACCTCGAGCCTCCGAGGAAGATCTGGCCGACCCTCCTACCTCCCAGTCTGTTTTGGCATCGGCAACCTTTGAGAAGAAGTTGGAGCGCCGAGTCCAGCTGGCAGTCAATCGGGCACTGTGGGACATCAAGCCAGTGGCACCGATGGTATGGTGCCCAGGCTCGAACTGCTGCTGGAGCTTCTCAATGTACTCATCAGTGTGTTACCAACCCAGCTGGCATCAGTTCCTGGGAAGCCATCAATGCCCAGTGGGACACCGATGTTTCCCCAGACTGATGCGGTGGTCATTGTCAGTTCCTCTAAGAACGAAACCTTGTTGGTGCTGGCGGCACTGCTGCAGCCTGTAATCCCCCATCCAGCTTTGCTAGGGCCAGCACCAGTGCCTCTAGATAAAGGCCCCATCCCCCATGGATTATAGCGAGGATGAAGCTCCTTATGACCCCTGGGGGGATGACACTGCGGCATCCTCCTCTGAGGACTCAGGGGGGTCTCCCCTCAGAACCCTCTCCTCCAGAGGAGCGAAGGAGGTCTCCCCCTGAGGACCTGACTTTCACAGGTTTTGTGTATGCAATGGCGGAAGCCATCTCATTTCAGTTGATGACTGAGGAGGATGCCCAGCACAAGATGCTGGAGATCCTCCAGTTTGTGGAGGCTCCTAAAAAGAACATGGCGATCCCAGTGCACGAGATTTTTAAGGAGTTGCTGATGAGGATTTGGGAGTACCCCCTCACAGTTTCTCCGATGAACAGGAAGGCCTATGGGGTTTACCTCATCCAGCAGGCTACCAGATTCGAGAAGTGTCAGCTGGCACACCAACCTGTGGTGGTTGAATCCGCTCTCAAGAATGCCAAGTGCTCTCTGACCCATGCCTCAGCATCCCCGGGGTGGAATCATAGAGTGCTGGATTCCCTTGGGAGGAAAGTTTAGCAGGGTGCTATGCTTATTGCCCGCATTGCCTCCTACCAGCTCTACATGAGCCAATAGTATCACAACCTCTGGAAGCAGGTACAAGAGGCGGCCGAGCGGCTGCCTCAACAGCAGCAAGACATCTTTCTGTCACTGGTGCGTCAGGGCCTGGAGTGTGGGGAAATACGAGGTGCGCTCCACCTACGATGTTTTCGAGTCAGCAGCAAGAGTCTCTGCAGCAGGAATTAGTGCCTGCAGGATGGCATGGCTGCGGGCATCAGATCTCCAAAGGTACAGGAATGATTCGCTCACCTACCATGCATTGGAGAGAAGCTCTTCGGAGATAAGGTGAGGGACGCGGTGGCCCAGTTGCGGGATCACCATGAAGACCCTCCAGCAACTCTCCACCAGCACTTCAAACCCAATCTCCTCAACCAGAAGGTTGGCGAGACAAGAGCAGAGGAAGTCTTTCTACCACCAGAGGAAGTACTACCCTCTGGCCACTCGCTTCCAGTCCCAGAGGGTGAGCCCTCGTGGCTGTCTTGAGGTCGTCCCAGGCAGCAGTGAGCTCCCAGGACGGGGTTTTGACTGGATCTTAGGGAGCGTGAGCCAGCCACCTGTACCCGAGACATTGGAGGGGCAGGCTACGATTCTTTGCGAATGACTGGCCCAGTATAACCTCAGACCAGTGGGTTTTGTCCATTATCCACCAGAGGTACCGATTGAACCTATTGGGTGTCCCACCAAATTCTCTGTGCCCGTTTTGGGGGGCTGATCAGGAGGTACTGTTCAGGGAGTTCTCTGCTCTCTTATTGGCCAGATCAGTCGAGCCTGTCCCACTAGGGCAAAAAGGGCAGGGATTCTACTCCCGGTACTTCCTAAGTCCAAAGAGAAAAGGGGGACTCTGTCCCATCCTAGACCTAAGGGCCTTGCCCAGAGCATAGTTTTCTGATTAAACAGAATCTAGGGAGACACTCTACACCAGATCTTCTGTTTCACTCTCTGGCAAGGAAACCTTTACCTGGGAAGGATCTGGTATGCAGTACCCAGAATCTGCCTTTATCTCCTGAAGAGAAATCTAACCTTTCTTAGCGTCCAGTAAGATGAATCCAAATCAAGTGGGTTATGCACCTCTACAGCAGATGGAGATGGAGCAAGCTGATATCACAGTACATATACCCTTGCAGTGACCTCAGCCCACCATTATTATCTGTCTCCAGCAGATGGTGGACGTGCATCTCCCCACTGGGGATTGCTTCATTTTAAAGAAAAGGAGAATTCAGAAAATAAATTTGCCTCGCCCTCCTGCGGTGATACCACTTGGTCACTCCCACAGTTGAGAATTCCTGAGGTGATTTCTGTGGTCCATCAGATGAGTGTCTTGGTCCATTGGTTGATATCAGTTAGCGTGGACTTAGCTGCTTGTGCAGCTGAAAGGCAGCGGGTACAGGAAGCCGAGTACGGTGGTGACGGCACTTGCCCTCTTCCCCCGCAGCCGGATACTGTCTCTGTACTCAGCCAGGGAGGGCTGAGCTCCAGTAAGTTTAAAAAAAAAAAATTAAACAGAGACTTACAGGGACTTAGAAGGAAGGGCTTCCTTCTCCCCCGGTCTCCATGCTCAGCATGCCGGTACGAAGTTCATCCCGCTCTGTAGGAGGTCGAGAGACACGGGCAGCCTGCCAGGTTGAGCAGCCTCTTTAGACTAGGTCCCACTTCGAGGCTTTTTGCTGTGTACCGCATGGTAGGCTGCAACGGCTTTTCAGCACTTATTTAGGCTTCCCTGTACAGGATTGTCAGTCCGGCATGTACATCTAGTTGCATGCCCAGTGGTGTGCTCCATTTTTGGGTGCACAGTCAGGCCTTGTAGTCTGTGTGCCCACGTTAAGCGCTGTTTCCCTGTGCTCAAGTGGTATTGTATGCTTTCGTTTTTTGTGCTCTTATCTTTTTGGCCGCCTAGGTAAGTGCCTAGGTGTGCGCACTTACCTGTTGGACACAGTTTTTTGAGCACCTAGTTGAGCGCATAATATATATAAAAAAAACAAACAGCTAGACACATGCCACCAGCCGCCAATCAGCGCTTTTTTGGCTATAATGGCACCTGTACCTAAGAAGCCTAAGCATCTTTCTCTTTACACTGCTTGTCATATTTGGGCATCTCAGCCTGGAGTGCCCACTGATTTGTGCCAGCGTTGTTTGGAGGCTCAGGAGGAATTGTCTTCCTCTGATTTCACTAAGCCTGGGTTTGGGTAAAGACGACTGGGGGGGGGGGGTGCCTGTATTTGGTTCTTCCCTAACTGGTTCTTCAGCAGGGGACAGTAGCTCAGTGAGTGCTCCTCCTGGTCTGGATTCGTCTACCTTTTCATGGGTAGAATTTTTCCAGGGGTTGCAATCCTTTCTTAAGGTGCAGTCCTCAGCCCTGTCCATTGCTCCTCGGGCAGAGGTGCCGGTGGGAACCTTGCCTGGACCATCAGTTAAGCGCTGGAGCACCCCTATAGTGGTAGCGGAACCTCTGGATAGGGATTCGGATAACACGGATGATGACACCAAACCTGCATCTCTTGTGGATAGTAAAATTTCCCTCGGATTGATGTACACTTTGAAGTGCCAAAAAGCAGAATATAAAAATCTTAAATAAATAAATATAAAACTATGTTGCAGTTCTTTCATAAAGATGAACTGCCAGCTCTGATTTCCCAGAGTTTGACAATGCTTGGAGTCCCTGGGGCAGATTCAGTGTCTGAGCCAAAGAGAAATCCCATTTTGGTTTCTTTGCATAAAGCCTCTTGTTTTTTCCCCATAATGGAAGCAAATCAAAAATGGATTTATCTTGATTGGGGCGCCCCAGAGGCTAATTTCAAAGTGTTTTCAGCTTTACAGAAGAGCGTTCTTTCACAGGACTTGTCCTTTTGATAGATTTCAATCCTTTCATCCCAGTCAACCCAGAAGAGGTGCAGACTCGGGTGGTGGTCCCACCTAAGCCTCCCAATGAGGTTTTGCCAACCCTCCCCTGGGAACAGGAGATAGGGGGACGCCTCTTTCCCTTTTATTGGAGGTGGGTCAAAATCACATTAGATCAGTGGATCCTGGAGGTGACATAAGAACATGCATACTGGGTCAGACTAAGGGTCCATCAAACCCAGCATCCTGTTTCAAACAGTGGCCAATCCAGGCCATAAGAACCTGGCAAGTACCCAAAAACTAAGTCTATTCCATGTTACTGTTGCTAGTAATAGCAGTGGCTATTTTCTAAGTCAACTTAATTAATAGCAGGTAATGGACTTCTCCTCCAAGAACTTATCCAATCCTTTTTTAAACACAGCTACACTAACTGCACTAACCACATCCTCTGGCAACAAATTCCAGAGTTTAATTGTGCATTGAGTGAAAAAGAACTTTCTCCGATTAGTTTTAAATGTGCCACATGCTAACCATGGAGTGCCCCCTAGTCTTTCTATTATCCGAAAGAGTAAATAACTGATTCACATTAACCCGTTCTAGACCTCTCAAGATTTTTTTTTAAATTTATTGTTTATAAATTTACAAAAATTAGACCTCTCATGATTTTAAACACCTATATCATATCCCCCCCCTCAGCCGTCTCTTCTCCAAGCTGAAAAGTCCTAACCTCTTTATTCTTTCCTCATAGGGGAGCTGTTCCATTCCCTTTATCATTTTGGTCACCCTTCTCTGTACCTTCTCCATCGCAACTATATCCTTTTTGAGATGTGGCAACCAGAATTGTACACTGTACTCAAGGTGCGGCTCACCATGGAACAATACAAAGGCATTATGACATTTTCCGTTTTATACACCATTCCCTTTCTAATAATTCCCAACATTCTGTTTGCTTTTTTGACTGCCGCAGCACACTGAACCGATGATTTCAATGTGTTATCCACTAAATTGTCTAGATCTCTTTCTTGGGTGGTAGCTCTTAATATGGAACCCAACATTGTGTAACTATAGCATGGGTTATTTTTCCCTATATGCATCAGCTTGCACTTATCCACATTAAATTTCATCTGCCATTTGGAGAAGGATATGCGATGGAGTTTCACAGTATTCCTCGGGAAGTGTTCATGGAGTCTCCCTGACACTCCCCGTAGAAGAAACGGACAGTGGAGGGTACATTGGCAAGGCTCCTCAATCTGAAGACTGTGGTCCCTGTGCCCATGTCTCAAGAAAATACAGGGTGATATTCCATTAATTTTGTTATGCCAAAGAAGGAGGGCTCTTTTTGTAAGCATCCTGGACCTCAATGGCATCCACCGTCATCTGCGAGTGAAGCATTTTTGAATGGAGACCTAGCGCTCGGTGTTCATGGCCATGCAGTCGGAATTTCTGGCCTCTCTGGATCTGTCCGAGGTGAATCTTCACATTCCCATCCAGCTAGAACATCAACTCTTCCTGCGGTTTGCCGTTCTGGGACACCACTTTTAGTTTTAGGCTGTGCCCTTTGGTCTGGCCACCACTCCCCAAACCTTCTCCAAGGTAATGGTGATGGTTGTGGCAGAGTTAAGGAAGGATGGAATCTTGATACACCTGTATTTGGATGGATGGTTCATTCATGCCAAGTCGCTGGAAGAGAGCTGCCTGGTGACTCGCAAGGTGATTTCTCTGTTGTGGGAGCTTGGCTGAGTGGTGAACCTAGCCAAGGGTAGTCTTCAGCCTACTCAGTCACTGGAATACCTGGGGAGTCAGTTCAACATGAAGCAGGGCAAGAGGTTCCTGCCAAAAGCTCGAATTCAGAAGTTCCTAACTCAATCTGTTGTTGAACACTCAGTGTGTGTTGCATTCGTGGCTGCTCTTCGGCCTTGCTCCACCCTCTCTACCTCTGTGGCGACTCCCTCCGGGCCTGATGGACGGCTTGCTGCCGTGGGGTCTCCATGCCGCTTCTCTCCGGCGTACCCAGACTGGCTCGACCCTGCAGATCCGCCGTGTTCCTGATGATGTAGGGCGCGCACGTGCTTGCTCCGAAGTATGTACCAGCAAGGGCGCGAACCTCAGGGGCGTCCCCCTGTATTGATGTCATCCGCTTCCAACATAAAAGGTCTTCACTTTCGCTTACGATTTGAGTTAGCAAGGACAGACGGTCGGGATTCGTTCCAAGCTACTCTGCCTCCTTGGACTTACCAGAGGTACCTGCTCCTTGCAGGCCTCGCTCTCTTTTCTCTATTTCAGATTGCAGATAGGAACCGGTACTCGCTCCTCAGGGGCCCATGTTCCTGAATACTTTGAAGATTCTCTACTGCCTGGAAGCTATCGCAGATTCAGACATTCATGAGTTACCACCGCTCTCTCAGAGCTTTCCCTGGAACCAGGTACTCGCTCCTCGAGGGCCTAACTCTTTCCAGCTTCTGAGCCTCCTTGGGAACCTATGTGAGATTGTCATCTATTACAGGCTATGAATACAGCATACCCTGTCTACTCACTATCTATAGTCTTTTACAGTTCAGCAACCCTGGGATCGTAGTTCCAGTATCTGAGGGACTTCAACCCTGCCGGGCATATCAGCTCACTACTGCCACCTCTGTTGGTTCTACTAACCTGTCTAATAAAAAGAACTATCTGTGTCTGTCTCCATACCAAGCCTAGCCGGTGGTCCCTCTCAGGATATCCTCCTGGGGGCGCTGTCATCTGCCATCGGCCCAAGAATTCACCTGTTTACATTCCTTTCCAGCTGAGTACCCTCTCTAGCACTCCACTGGTACAGATTGCCAACTCAGCAGTGTACATCATAACAAGATTGCTAGTTCCGCCTACGGAGCATATCAGATTGCTAAACTCCTCCTTCCATGGGAGTCAGTTCCTAACAGATTGCAACTCCGCACAGTGACTCATAACAGATTTCTAAACTCCTCCCTCTACAGGAGTATCCAGCGGCAGATTACAATAGATTGCTAACTCCTCCCCTCTGGAGGAGCATTACCTACATATTGCCAACTCCCATCTGTTTGCTCCTCCCATCAGCATAGCAGATTCTAACAGTGTGGTCTTACCTGCAGGTACTTGGCTTAATAGCGGCGACCCTGGAACTGGTACCTTGATAGGCGAATCTGCTTCGGCTGCAGTGACCTTGCTCTTATGGCTCTTGAGAGCTTGAGGCCTTCTGATCCAGGACCCCGAGGTCATGGAGGATCCAGCTCCATTCTCTCTTACTATCTGGCCATTGAGCAGAGATGACTCCATAAGGAGGGATATTCTCCCGCTGTGATTTCTGTGCTACTGAAGTCCCGAAAATGATCTACATCCTTGGCTTATAATTATATCATGAAAGATCAGAGTTCCCATGGTGAGCCACAGTTTCTACCAGCTGACCCTGGACTTTAAATTCCAACATTTAGTGGAGCTGTCTTTGAAGCTAGCCCATTATCTTTATGAACCAATTTTTTGGGTTTTTGTTTTTTTTTTACTTTTTATTAGGTAGTATCAAATGAGAGCTTGTCAATGTCAGCACACGAGTTGCTGTGCCAGTCTTTATTTAAAAAAATATTTTGGGTGATGTATGCAGCTTTTGCCCAATGTTGTAATCTAATATTTTGAAGCTTGCCAGTCCAGCAACATATGTTATCATTGGAATATGTTTTGTGAATTGTGCCTATGTGTACCTGAGGTAATTGAATGATTGAGCACCTTGGTATGGATGTCTAATTTACTTGTGCATCTTGTCTGGGCTACACACTTTGGAAGGGCTGGGGGAGCCTGTCTCGCTGGGCCCATGATAATATGGGCGCCAGCCGGGCTCCTCCGGTCAGATGCTGGAGGTGGGGGAGGGGCGGGGTGGGGAGTGAGGGAGAGAGCCAGGACGCATGTCCTTGCTCTCCTCCCCCCCCCTCCTCCCCTGTTATGATGTGCCTGTGATACAGAGGGGCTGGCTAAGCTGACCTGAGGGCTGTGGTTGGTTGGCCTCGCTGTGTCACTGGGTTTTTTGAATGGAATATAAAAGGGGGCGGAGCCGTTGGGACCGCTCCTTTTTTGATGCGAGCAGCCGGCCTGATCCCCTCCCTCCCTCCCCTGTTTTTTAAGTGTTATGGGGCTGGTTTGTCGCAGCTTGGGGGGGGGGGGTTTATGCGGAGCGACCAGAGCCAGGACTCAGTTGGGGTGGGGTTCAAAGCAAGGAACCCGCTAGGTGGTGGGCTTTCTTGTCTCTGGCTTCAGCTGCGTGTGACTGGGTTCAGTCTCATGCTGAGGACCCCTTGCTGGGGGCTGTGGTGGGGGGTCCCGATTAGCGGTGGGATGCTGCTGGTTTGTGCAGATTTGGTGGCCTGCAGAGGGGTCATTGTGCTGAGATGCGGTAGATGACCCCGGGATGGGAATTTGGAGTGTTAAGTTGGCTCTGGTGGTTATTGTATCAATAAAGCTGCGGCCTTGTTTGAATTCCAAACGGTTGTTTGTGTGTTATTATATCATAAGACTGTAAGGAGCTGAGGGGAGGGGACCATCAGTGCTGGCTGCCCATATTAGTATACATTGGTGTCAGTTAAGAAACAATTGTATCACTTTTCAAATAGCAACACTGTTCTCTTTCATTCTGCAAACAGCAACATTGTATTTACCCAGGTTCACAGTCTTTACCAACACATTCTACTTAATGGATAGAGCTGGTACTATTATTGATCTACTTATTTAAGTGTTTTTCAGTGAATGTCAAAAATCTTCTTGACAAGTTAAAGTTTACTCATGATTCACTATTTCTTGTCTGTATAAGCTTTGTGAAATGCATGATTGCATATTAAAGAATTTTGGTATGTACCATTTGGAGCCTGTTTTTAATTAAGTTAGTAACTAATAAAGTTTTTTCAATAATTTTTTATACTTCTATCATTAGTGCTCTTCTACCATCAGTTGGGGTTTGTTTTGGTATATGTGTGTGTGTGTGTATATGTATATATATATATATATGTATATATGTATATATATATACATATATATATATATGTATATATATATATATATATATATATATATATATACACACACCCTAGAGGAGAGAAGGGATGGGGGATATAATACAGCATTCAAATACTTGAAGGGTATAAATGATGCATGAAAATCAATGCTTTTCCAATGGAAGGAAAGCTGTAAAACTAGGGGTCATAATATGAAGTTCCAAGGGATTAGACTCAGGAACAACATCAGGAAATATTTCTGCACAGAAAGGGTGGTGGATGCATGGAATGCCCTCCCTGTAGAGGTAGTTAAGAAGAGAACTATAATGGAATTCAAAAGAGTTTGGGATAAACACAGATCCCTAATGGCTAAAAAATGGAAATGAAGATAAGGGGTAACCTGCACAGAGTGGCAGTTACTGCTTTTTAACAGAAAGCATGGGGTAGCTTGAATGGAGCAGCAGTTACTACACTAAACAGAATAAATAAATTAAAATAATAAATAAAGCTTGCTGGGCAGACTAGATGGACCACTTAGGTCTTTTTCTGCCGTCATTCACTATGTTACTATGATTTAGAGGCAGTTATGGAAGTGGCTGACTTGGATGTAGTGGCTGTCATGGAGATGTAGTACACGAAAAACCATTTATTTATTTATTTATGAGCTTTTATATACCGGCATTCGTAGGACACATCATGTCGGTTTACAAGTAACTTAGAAGAAGGAGATTACAATGAACGATGATAGGGGGCTGGCTATAAGGGGGGGGGGGGGAAAAGGCGAGTAACCTGGCTGAGAGAGGGGGAGGAACAAGAGAAAGAGGGTAAACAAGTCAATAACTAAAATAAAAAATCAAAACACAACACATGTAAAGTGCAAGTTCTAACATGGGTTACCATGACTGGCATATAGTTATATATCTGGGCCTTTATGGTTGGGGGTTCACCAAGCTCCACCCCAGTTCTGTGCTAGGTCCCACTTCCAATTTCTTACTTTACAGTTAGTCATTCTTTCTTATGTACATTCTTTGCATAAATCATAAAGTATAATTCATTCCGAGACCAAGCAAAAAAATGCTTGATGCTAGAAAACTGCTGGGGTCTTTTTTTCTGCCTATGGGCAGGAATGGCCTGCTCCTGAGAAAAACTAGAAGTGTCAGCATTAAGCGACTATTCCCTGTACGTAACAGGATCAGTCCAGACTGCTGGGTTGTGTCTCCGTTCCAGCAGAGGCAGTCAGAAAAAAAACAAAACTGAAAAGGCACCCCTCTTAACCTGGTGTGCCACCTGCGATCCCAGTATTTTCTCTGATTCTCAGCAGAAGGGTTGACAGAATCTGCGGTCCTGATTTTTCAATTTTTTAAATTTAGTTACATCTTTTTTTTACAGAGTTCTAAGGCTCTGGATGATTTAGTTAGCACCTTTGGCTACAGCAAGTTGGTTGAATAAAAAAAAAAACAACTTGGTGCGGTTTTATTTTCCCAGGCTTCTCACTTCAGCAGCGGTAGAGGTAAGGCAGGGGCTGGCAGCTCTAAAAGCCTTGTTCCTGGTGGGCCGTCTATCTCTGGAGGGGGACTAACCTGTGGGCCGGTCCCTCCCCTCGGCGCCCCGAGACGAGTTTCCTCGGGTGCTGCAGCGTTCCCAGAGCTCCGGAAGGCCGCGAGTCGGCAGGGTATTTTATTTATTTATTTATTTATTTATTTATTTAACAACTTTTATATACCGACGAACGTTGGGAACATCTCGTCGGTTTACATAGAACAGAACTTAGCAACAGGCTTTACAATTATTGCATAATTAAATAAGGAACATTCAGCACATACAAATAACAGATTAGATTATATAAGTAAAATTATCAAAGTGGGAAACGTGAAAGAGGTTATCTAAACGGGGGGGTGGGGGGGGGGAGATTTTAATTTCTTTTTTCTTTCTTACCACGCTGTTTGGAAACCCCCCTGGGATGCCACGAGGGCTATCGTGCTCAGCATGTGGGGAGGCGGGGTTGCGCCTCTCGCGGGACAGGGTTTGCGCCCGCTGCCTCCCCGGAGGGGGAGGGCTCATCTGGGGTGATTTTGGGCCCATTTTGCCTCGAGGCGAGGAACCGCGAACAGATTTCTCCTCCCAGTCTGAGTCCCGTTCGACTGCGTGATCCGGGGCCCGCCCCCTAGGGGAGCCCGCTCCTCCTCCTCCTCCTCCCCCTCACCTATCGGATCCCTTAAAGGGCCAGTCAGTTTTTTCTTCAAAATTTATTTTACTTATGCATAGGGCTTTTTTGGAGGCGGAAGCTCATCAGCAGGATGAGCAGCCCCCTCCCGCGAAGATTGAGCGGCGGGACACGTCTCTGGATGCACTTTCGGACCCTGGGGGGACTCCAGATCCTGCTCCCTTGGGATCTTTTCTGGATCCTCTCCTCCAAAACCTAGATGGGGGTATTGATGAGTTCACTCCAGTAGAGGGGGACGACCCCCGGGTTTCTCGGCTGTTTCGCCGGGAGGAGTTGGATCTCTTGATCCCCTATGTCCTGGAGGAACTGGAAGTGGAAGCACCAGTCCCCTGTTCAGAGCCAGTTAAGGGGAAACCAGTACTCTCGTGGCTATGTGCCCTGCCCCAAACATTTCTTTTCCACCCAATGCTTAAGCAGTTGGTCACTCGGGAGTGGGAATCTCCGGACGCGACCCTACAGGTGGGACGGGCAATGGACAAACTCTACCCTTTACCCGAGGAAGCCTTGGATATCCTCAGGATTCCCAAGGTGGATGTGTCGGTTACTGCGGTGACCAAGCGGACCACCATTCCTGTTACGGGAGCGAAGGCTCTTAAGGACTTACAAGTTAGGTGGCTAGAAGTCCTCCTCAAGCGCATTTTTGAGGTGTCAGCGCTCTGTGTTAGAGCGGCGGTCTGCAGTAGCCTCATGCAGCGAGCGACCCTCGGGTGGGTCCACAAATGCTCACATCACAGGTGTTGCCGCCAGAGGAAGCAGATCAGGCGAATAGGATGGAGTCCGCGGTAGCTTACACAGTGGATGCATTATATGATCTGTTGCGGACATCTTCATGCAACAGGGCCACTGCAGTTTCGGCTAGACAGCTTCTCTGGCTCCGGAACTGGTCCGCGGACGTTTCTTCCAAAACTCAGTTGGGCAATCTTCCTTTTAAGGGAAAATTGTTGTTTTGGGAGGAACTTGACACCCTTATTAAGTCTCTTGGGGAGAATAAGGTGTATAAATTGCCAGAAGACAAGCCTAAGTCTTCCAGGCCCTTTGGGGCAGCGTGTTACCATTTCCGAGGACAGCACAGATTTCGGCAGTCGCAGCTGCCCGCTTTTCCTGCCCAACAACAGACTCAGAGGGCTCAGTCTTGGCCTACTTCCTTTCGTGGTCGGAGGCCATTTCGGGAGGGAGGCTCTCAAGGGGCCACCGGAGGTAAGCAGTTCCAATGAAGGTGTTCCGACCCTCTCCCCAGTTCCAGTGGTGGAAGGTCGTCTCTGCCTGTTTCTCGAGGAGTGGTTCAGGATCACGTCGGACCAGTGGGTCCTCAGTATCATCGCCCACTGTTGCGAGTTGGATATTGCCCGCCCGTTCAGGGATCTTTTTCTGATTTCTCCCACCGGCTCTCTGGCCAAGCAAGAGGTAGTCGGGCAAACCCTGAGTCGCTTGAAATCCCTGGGGGCTATTGTTCTGGTCCCTCCAGAGGAGCGCAGGGCCGGCAGGTACTCCATCTATTTCGTAGTCCCGAAGAAGGAGGGGTCCTTCCGGCCAATATTGGATCTCAAGGCAATCAACCGAGCACGTCGGGTTCCCCGATTTTGCATGGAGACTCTACGGTCGGTCATTGCGGCCGTCCACTTAGGAGAATATTTGGCCTCTTTGGACCTGACCGAGGCGTATCTTCACATCGGGATACATGAGCGCCATCAGCGGTTTCTCCGGTTCATGGTCCTGGGGGAGCATTATCAGCTCCAAGCTCTTCCGTTCGGCTTAGCGACAGCGCCTCGGGTCTTCACCAAGGTAATGGTAGTCGTAGTAGCAGCAGCCCTCTGGCGGGCGGGGATCTTGGTTCACCCATACCTGGACGATTGGCTCATCTGGGCCAAATCAGAGAGCCTCTGTCAGGAAGCAGTGAGCAAGGTTTTACTCCAGCTCCAGTCCCTTGGTTGGGTGGTCAACTTTGCCAAGAGCCAGTTGGTCAACGTCCTGGGAGCATGCGTCAATACCTCGGTAGGCAAGGTCTTCCTCACTCGGGAGAGGAGGCTCAAGTTAGTGGCACAGATCCATTGGCTTATGTCCTTACCCCTGCCCATAGTATGGGATTATTTGCAGGTACTTGGTTCCATGGCGTCTACTCTGGAGGTGCTTCCCTGGGCATGAGGAGCATATGAGACCATTACAACACGCATTGCTTTCTCGGTAGGATCCGAAATCGGAGGAGTTTTGCCTGCCTTTGCCACTGATGGAACCAGCCAAATCCAGTTTCGATTGGTGGTTGATTCCGGCCCACTTGTTACAGGGGATGGACCTGGAGGAGCCGCAGTGGGTAATAGTCACGACGGATGCCAGGCTCACGGGTTGGGGAGCAGTTTGCCAGTCACAATCCGCTCAGGGTCGTTGGACAAGTTATCAGGCAATGTGGTCAATCAATCGATTGGAAACCAGGGCGGTACGCCTGGCGTTATGTGTTTTTCTCCCTCTGGTAGCCCAGTGTGCTGTGCAAGCCTTGTCAGACAATGCAATGACGGTAGCCTACATCAACCGCCAAGGGGGAACCAGGAGCCGGTTGGTGGCCTGGGAGGCCAAAAGGCTCTTGACGTGGGCAGAGCAACATCTAGTCCGGTTGGCAGCCTCGCACATAGCCGGGGTGGACAACGTGCAGGCAGACTTTCTGAGCCGCCAGCATCTAGATCCTGGCGAGTGGGAATTGTCCGACATAGCTTTCTGGCTGATCACTCGTCGTTGGGGGGTTCCACACCTCGACCTGATGGCAACTCGGACAAATGCAAAAGCGCCCCGGTTTTTCAGTTTGTCTGAGAGACCACAGGTAGGAAGGAGTAGATGCTCTTGTTCTTCCGTGGCCTTGCAGCGTACTACTGTATGTGTTTCCGCCTTGGCCACTAGTGGGCAAGATCGTGCATTGGATAGAGAACCACATGGGGTCTGTCATTCTGGTAGCCCCAGAGTAGCCCCAAAGGCTGTGCTTTGCGGATCTGATATCGTTGGCGCTCGACTGTCCTGTGCATCTCACCCACCTTCCGAATCTTCTTCGACAAGGTCCAGTATTTTTAGATCAAGCTGATCGCTTTTGTCTAGCGGCCTGGCTTATGAGAGGAGGCAATTGAGGAAGAGGGGATATTCCGATTCGGTTATTTCTGCCCTCTTGCAAGCATGGAAATTGTCCACGTCGTTGGCCTATATTTGTGTTTGGAGAGTTTTCGACTCTTGGTGCCAAGGTTTGAATGTACCTCCGCGTCTGGCTTCGGTGGCACATATCCTATCCTTCCTGCAGGAGAGACTGAAGAAAGGTCTAACTTGCAGTTCTCTCCGGGTGCAAGTCGCGGCACTGGGTTGCCTGCGGGGCAAGATTGATGGCTTTTCGCTGGCAGCTCATCCAGATGTGTCCCGTTTTTTGAAGGGGGCCAAGCATTTGCGCCTGCCAGTACGACAAATTTGTCCTGCCTGGGGCTTGAATTTAGTTCTTAAGGGCTTATGTGGTCTTCCTTTTGAGCCCCTCCGGCGGGCTACGTTGAAGGATATGACACTCAAGACTGGTTGTTTTTTTTTTTGTAGCCATTACCTCCACATGGCGAATTTCAGAGCTTCAAGCTTTGTCGTGTCGGGATACGTATCTTCGTATTTCGGATTCCGGAGTTTCGCTGCAGATCGTTCCCTCCTTTTTGCCCAAGGTGGTATTGGCTTTTCATGTCAATCAGACGGTAGAGTTACCGGCCTTCCCGAATTTGGATCCGACTTCCGACGGATAAGGATCTGCATAAGTTGGATGTGTGCCGGGTTCTCCTTCGCTATTTAGAGGTGACCAATGCTTTTCGATTATTGGATCATTTGTTTGTCTTATTGACTTGTCCTAGATGGGGACACAAGGCATCCAAAGCTACGGTTTCTAGGTGGTTGAAGGAGGCCATTTCCTCCACTTATCTTTGCGCTGGACGTGCCATACCAGAAGACTTGAAAGCGCACTCTACCAGGTCTCAAGCGGCCTCTTGGGCGGAGAGCCAGTCGGTCTCGCCGCAGGAGATTTGTAGAGCAGCCACTTGGAAATCCTTGCATACTTTTGCAAAACATTATCGGGTGGACGTCCGGGATCCGGAGGTCGACTGTTTTGGCAGCAGTGTTCTTCGTGCAGGACTCTTCAGATCCCACCCCAATTAGGGCAGCTTTGGTACATCCCAGCGGTCTGGACTGATCCTGGTACGTACAGGGAAAGGAAAATTGGTTCTTACCTGCTAATTTTCGTTCCTGTAGTACCAAGGATCAATCCAGACGCCTGCCCTTGGGTTTTTTTTTGAGAGTCCGTTTTTTCTGTATTTTTCTTCCTTCTTCTTACCTCGGCAGAGTTCTTTACAGGCATGGGAAGGAATCTTCTTGATTGATATGTTATGCGGCGGTACGGTTTGTTTCTTTTACCGCGCTTATTGTTGTAGCCACTGGTTATTATGTTTGGGGATTTGTTCTCCTTTATTGGTTATTCTGCTTTGATATTGTATATACTGAGGGATCGCAGGTGGCACACCAGGTTAAGAGGGGTGCCTTTTCAGTTTTTTTTTTCTCTGACTCCCTCTGCTGGAAGGGAGACACAACCCAGCAGTCTGGACTGATCCTTGGTACTACAGGAACGAAAATTAGCAGGTAAGAACCAATTTTCCTTTCTGTACTATGTATGGAGAGAAAAAAGTTCATGGAGTACCAAGAGATGTAATCAGACCAAGAAAATATGGCCTAAAAATATAGAAATAGTTCTAATTGTTTGGGCATCATTTACCTGATTTAAAAAATCATCCAACCTCACCTCTGTATGTCACGAAAGCATTTGCCTCCCAGGGAAATGGAAGATAGGTAAATGGTGAGGGATTGTGTGTGGTAAACTCTTTCAGGGTCAGTACAAGAGTGTTATACACCCAAGGTGAATCTTACATCCTTGTGCTCCCTTTGCCCTCAACGCACACAATAATTATGCAATAACAGATTTTACATGAAAAAGGTCATTTAAAGTAGTCTTCTGAGGTAAAATTATCACAACGTATATTATATTTACATAAACTGCTGCGGTGCCAGTGAGGAAACCCTGCAGAAAATAAAGACACTTGGAACTGAGGGGAATAATGGCTACAGAATAAATTACCTGATTTAACAGATAACCCGCAATCCCAGTTCAGTAGTTTAGGGTAGGCAGAAACTTAGACCTTTGTGGTATAGTAAATCAGTTTTATTATAGCAGCATAAGTATACAATTGATTGTATGGTAGGTATAGTTTTGTTTTTAAGTTTTACAGAGTGACGCACTGTTGCTACAAGACTACACAAATATTCCTGCATTAAGTCAAAGCCAACCTGTACTTCTCAGTATGGTATGCCAACTAATTATCCCAGCTAAAATTAATTAAGCCAGTTTATTTCACCCTTAGCCATAGGTGGGTTACAGTCCTGATGAGAACCGGGAGCCCGGAAGGAATCTAGCAACACCTCCAGCAGCGGCCATGATATTAAGTCAGAGGGTGCGCAGAAAAGCAGTTTTTACTGCTTTTCTGTGCACTTCCCCGGCGCCAGCAGAAATTAATGCCTACCTTTGGGTAGGCGCTAATTTCTTAAAGTAAAATGTGCGACTTGGCTGCACATTTTACTTACTTTATCGTGGGGGAATACCTAATAGGGCCATCAACGTGCATTTGCATGTTGCGGGCGCTATTAGGTTGGGGAGGGGGTTAGACGCGTGTTTTCGATGCGCTATTACCCCTTACTGAGTAAGGGGTAAAGCTAGCGCATCCAAAACGTGCGTCCAATCGCCGGAGCGCACTGTATTGTATCGGCCGGTATGTAAGCCCAACGATCGTACTATATACACACCTGTACCTAACTTATTAGCTGCAATGATCAGAAAGAGTAGAAGCCAGGCATGATACCTTAAGACCTCATATCTGCTGGTGCGCACATGTTATAAAATTGGCACGTCCATGTGCGCGCGCCAGGAACCGCTCGCACATGGACGGCCACGTGCTTCTTTGAAAATCGACCCAAACTGTCCATTTTTACCTGTGTACTATAAAGTCTGCGAGGTACGTGTGTACCGCCTTAAACAGATTAAATGAATGCACATCCCTACAGACTGTTAGGTACTAAAAATCATACAGCAAAAATACTGATGAATGTAAAATCTACTCTAACAAACAATCCTCCAATGAGATATTACTTGGACACTTAACAGCCAGAGCTGTCATCCCTTCTAATGGCCAACATACTAAAACTGGTTCCACTACAAGAATGGAATATGGGATTCTGTTTCAATTACTTCCTGTTTCTAAAAAAGCTGGTTTCTGGCACATACTGGATATCAGGAATCTCAAAATATACTTAAAAAGGGAAACATTCCGGATGAATTTGTTGAGTTCCATCCTTCCCCTTCTCGAGAACAAAAGCTAGCTTTCTTCCCTAAATCTCAAAGATGCTTACATACATATCTTAATTCACAGGAAACACAGAAAATTTTAGTGTTTCCCCATAGCCAATGACACTACCAATATTATGTTCTCCTATTTGGCACCTCTGCAGTACTCAGCGTTTTCACAAAGTGCCATGCAGTTGTTGCTGCTTATTTAAGGGCAAATAAAGTTTTTATTTTTCCCTTGCTCAACAACAGGCTTATAATGGGCCATTGCCTTAAAAAAGCTTATTCACTGTATCTTTGATGAACACCCCCAGAGGCAGGCAGAGCTCCATAATTTCAATGCATGGGTGAGACGATGGTGCAAGGAGGAGGGATTCAGTTTTATAAGGAACTGGGGAACCTTATGGGGAAAGGGGAGTCTTTTCCGAAGGGATGGGCTCCATCTTAATCAGGGTGGAACCAAGCTGCTGGCGCTAACCTTTAAAAAGGAGATAGAGCAGCTTTTAAAGTAGAACAAAGGGGAAAGCAGACAGTCGCTCAGCAGCGCATGGTTCGGAGGGAGGTATCTTCAAAGAATACTAATGACGCATTAGAATTAGAGCATCTCAACAGTGAGGTTATAATAATAAGAAAAGTAGTCCAAATGCCTTTAGTTAAAAACTCTGCTGAGCTAAAGATTCCAGTTTATCCCTATCAATTAAAAAGCAGAATGAAAATACAAACAAAAAACACACTTGGAAATATTTGTATGCTAATGCCAAAAGTCTAAGAAGTAAGATGGGAGAATTAGAATGTATAGCAGTGAATGATGACATAGACTTAATTGGCATCTCAGAGACATGGTGGAAGGAGGACAACCAATGGGACAGTGGTATACCGGGGTACAAATTATTTTGCAATGACAGAGAGGAGCATCTGGGAGGTGGGGTGGCACTTTATGTCCGGGATGGCATAGAGTCCAACAAGATAAAGATCCTGAATGAGACTAAATGCACAATTGAATCTGTAGAAGTAGAATTCCCTTGTGTGTTGGGGAAAAGAATAGTGAAAGAATACTATCGTCCACCTGGCCAAGATGGTGAGATGGATAGTAAAATGCTAAGAGAAATTAGGGAAGCTAACTAATAATGGGAGATTTCAATTACCCCAATATTGACTGGATAAATGTAACATCAGGACATGCTAGAGAGATAAAGTTCCTGGATGGAATAAAAGACAGTTTTATGGGCAATTGTTACAAGAACCGACGAGAGAGGGAGCACATTTTAGATATAATTCTCAGTGGAGCACAGGATTTGGGGAGAGAGGTAACGGTGGTGGGGCCGCTTGGCAATAATGATCATAATATGATCAAATTTGAATTAATGACCCAGTGCAGCTAGAATCCTTTGCATCATCACCTTTAGTCTTTGGCCTTGACAGCATGGATGTTGAAGGCCTTCTAGTATCATCGATGCAGTAAAGAAATAACACTATCATAAGGTCTTTCAACTTTAAATGGAAAAGATTTTCTATCTGGTGCTCATGCTTTGGTCAAGAGCCCTTTAAACTATCCTATCCCCTTATCTTCTAAGTCTTTCTAACTCTAGATTGAAAACTAACTCCATCAGAATTGGCCTTTGCCACTATAGTGTCATATCATATTGATTGAGGTAGCGCTGTATTCTCTCATCATTCTAATCTAACCCCTTTTTGGAGGATGTCCCTGTTTCCTGAAAGTAAACAAAATAATTTGCTTCTGGAGCTGTTTCAAACTAGCATTTCTTCCCCAACTACAAAAAAGCGTACCTGAATTCTGGCAAAGTCCAGGGTCTTGCCAAATCTGTGTCCTGTGTTCCCTGAGCTGGAGATACAGTTATGGGTCTCCAAAGGTCTTGGCTCTTCATGCTAATCTCCAAACCTCCTGAAGCAACCTCTCAGAGAAAGGTCTGATGTTGGCAAAAATGGAACCAGACTATCCAGCTCCAGTGTGAGGAGGAGTGGCAAAAAAAACTCCTCACCAAATAAGGGAAAATTACTATACAGTTACTAAAAATTGCCTCTGGAGTGAACACTGTCACTGCAGCTCTTCCACTTGCTTGGATAGAGACAAACAGATCTTCAGTTCCCTGGCCTCTGGATCCAGGGACTGTCCATCACCAAGAATGGATCACTGTCTCACCGCCAGTCAAAATCCAAAAAAATAGACAAATTCTTAATGGTCTCTCTTCCAAAAAGGGAGACAGATCCTTACAAACAGGCAGCACACTATCAGGACTCTCCTCTATAAAAGAATCAACAAGTTAGGGTGAAAGACTCCAACAGAGCAGGGAAAATCAAAATATCTCCTCACTCCTCAGATGCTAAACCAAAAAACCACACTTACTTTACTCCTAGCCCTCCCTCATAGGCAGAGATCAAACCATCACAGACAACCTCAGAGGGAGGTGCCACAAGGAATGATCTGTCCCACTAGCTATACTACCAGGGCAGGGATATAGAGCCATCTGGTGGAGACCTGGGGGTCTGTACATTACAGTTGTCAAATTCATGAAAGGCTTCACACATCTGTAGCCTCCCTATAGTTTGAGATATAGATGTAGTTCTTGGTCAGCTCATGAAACCTCCATTTGAAACATTGTCAACAGCAGATCTAAAATTCATTTCTTGGAAAATTTTACTTTTAGTAGCAGTTACTTCTGAACAAAGAGTAAATTGCAAGCCTGATCTCATGTTCTCCTTATCTTCAGTTCTTTTACAACAGAGTAGTATTTGAAAACTCACCCTAAATTTCTCCCAAAAGTGGTTTATCAATTTCATTTAAATCATTCCATTGTATTACCAACATTTTTCCAAGATCACACTGCATGAGGGTATGCAAGCTCTTCACACATTGAACTACAGAAGAGCTCTTCTCTTCTGTTTGTAGAGAACAAAATCCAACAGGAAGTCCTCACAGCTGTTTGGGGGGGGGGTTCTGTTACAGGCCGATACAGTACAGTGCGCTCCAGTGGGAGCGCACTGTTAACCCGCATTTAGACGCACGCTTTCGACACGCTAGCTTTACCCCTTATTCAGTAAGAGGTAATAGTGCGTCAAAAACACGCAGCCAAACCCCCCCCCCCCCGAAACTAAAAGCACCCGCAACATGCAAATGCATGTTGATGGCCCTATTAGTTATTCCCGCGTGATTCAGTAAGTAAAATGTGCAGCCAAGTCGCACATTTTACTTTCAGAAATTAGCGCCTACCCAAAGGTAGGCGTTAATTTCTGCCGGCACCGGGAAAGTGTACAGAAAAGCAGTAAAAACTTAGAGCTTAGAGCAATGTTGGAGTCGCATTAACGTGTGTATGTTTATTGAATAAGGGTATTATCACCAGGTAGTAGCCATTGTTCCCGTGAGCCACCCACTCTTCATTCACATCCTCTAGACTTTATGGATCCACAGTGTTTATCCCACACCCCTTTGAAATCCTTCACAGTTTTGGTCTTCACCACTTCCTCCGGAAGGTCATTCCAGGCATCCACCACCCTCTCCGTGAAGAAATACTTCCTGACATTTTTTTTGAGTCTTCCTCCCTGGAGTTTTAAATCGTGACCCCTGGTTCTGCTGATTTTTTTCCAACGGAAAAGGTTTGAGAACCGATGCCGGCAAAATTGAGCGTCGGCTGTCAAACTTGCTGACAGCCACCGCTCCTGTCAAAAAAGAGGCACTAGGGACGCGCTAGTTTCCCTAGCGCCTCTTTTTACCATGGGCCCTCATTTGAATACTGAATTGCACGCACAGGAGAGTGGCCTCTTGCCCGCTCTCCCGCGACTTTTACTCTATCAGCCTGTTAGAGAGCTGTTTCAACTTGGATCTCTGATAATAAGGGCAGCCAAGACTACTGGCCCTTCTCCCTCAGCTCCTGTCAATGACACATTCACCAAGTAAAACTCAGACAATGTAATTGGAAGTCAAAGAAGGCTGCAGCTTTATTAAACACCAGAGCCAACAAATGAACATAAATACCCACCCCAAGGAATCAACCGCTTCGCCTCAGCAAGCTGATCCCTTCACAGGCCACCAAACATGTACAATCCAGCGGCATCCCGCCACTAACCGAGACCCCCACCACAGCCCAGCAAGGAGTCCCAACCATGTGCCTGAACCCAGCCACATGCAACTCAAACAGCCAGAGTCGAAGAAAGCCCGCCACCTAGCAGGTTTCTTGCTCTAAACCCCACCCCAAAGAATCATGGCTCTGGGAATTCCGCTAGACCCCAACCCAGCTGCGACAAACATAACCCTGCCCTGAAACAACAGAAAAAAGGAGGAGGGAGGGAGGGGAACAATATGGCCGAGCAGGGAAAAAGGGGATGGTGCACAAGGGAATGTCCCCTTTTATATCCCTTCTGCGCCATCGGCATGAGATCCCTTGGTGCACTGGGGGTGACCAATCAGGGCCCGCAGTAAGGCGTCCCCAGTGCACGGATTCAAATTAAAAATAAAAATAAGGTGACTCCACCCCTCCCCACTTCTCCCGAATGCTCCTCCCCGGCACTCGAAAACCGGGTCGCCTGAAGGGAGGAACCAGCCTGGCGCCCGCATTATCGCAGGCCTCAGAGACTGGGCTCGTCCAGCCCTTCCATTGCATTTTTAGTTGCTACAATCAGTCATGAAAACAGCTTCAAAGTAAAGTGAAAGCCTGGCAGGTTAGGGTTAAAGCAGCTGTCTTAGCACATCTTATGTTATGTTCTTATCTTCACTCTGCTCCCATAGAAAATATCTGAAGGACTGCACCTTTTCTTTCAGCCATACTTTCACTTCTGATTACTCACTAGAAATGCTTCCCAGCAAGATGGCAGTTTTGGACAAGCAATTCTGTGAAGTTTATTTAATTAATTTAAATTCTTCCCTCCATCCTCTGACTTGAAATACGAGTTATAGTGACCTACAAAAATGCAGAATAACAAACTAATCCTATGCAACCCTCAGCTTGGGAGGCCCCACTTGTGTGGCTGATTCTATCCTGCTTGTTCATAGAGAAAGCTAAGTGGCTCACCTGTAACAGTTGTTCTCCATAGACAACAGAATATGTCAACCACACAATCCCTCCCATCTCCCCTTAGCGATGAAGTTAAGATTGCTAGTAAAACTGAGCATATTCTAATGGCTGTGCAAGAAGGTCTATGCATCCTCAAAAAGTCCTCCTTGGTCTTTCTGAGATCTGAGAGAGCTTGTTCCATCTTGGTGCTGTCAGATGCCATCACCCATTTGTGTGGCTGATTTATCCTGCTGTTTATGGAAAATACCTGTTACATAGGAGCAATTAACTATCAGCCCGATACAGTAAAGTCCGTGGGAGAGCGGACAAACGCCCGCTCTCCCGGCGCACGCACCGGCCCTTGGCCGGTGTGAGCGATTCAGTATTCAAATGAGCTGACGCGGTGCAAACGAGGAAAAGGAGGCGCTAGGGACACTAGCGCGTCCCTAGCGCCTCCTTTTGGCCTGGAGCGGCGGCTGTCAGCGGGTTTGACAGCCGACGCTCAATTTTGCCGGCGTCGGTTCTCGAGCCCGCTGACAGCCACGGGCTCGGAAACCGGACGCCGGCAAAATTGAGCGTCCGGTTTTCGGCCCGTCAGCCGCGGGCCGAATTCAAAATTTTTTTTTTTTTTTTTACTTTTGGGGACCTCCGACTTAATATCGCTATGATATTAAGTCGGAGGGTGCACAGAAAAGCAGTTTTTACTGCTTTTCTGTGCACTTCCCTGGCGCCGGAAGAAATTAGCGCCGACCTTTGGGCGGCGCTAATTTCTTAGAGTAAAATGTGCGGCTTGGCTGCACATTTTACTTACTGGATCGCTCGGGCATACCTAATAGGGCCATCAACATGCATTTGCATGTTGAGGGCGCTATTAGGTGCCGCGGGTGGGCCGCGTGTTTTCCTCCCCTTACTGAATAAGGGGTAAGGGAAAACACGCGTCCAGAGCAGGCTGACAGTGCGCTCCGACGGAGCACACTTTACTGTATCGACCTGTTTAAGAGGAGGCTTTTCCAGAGGCATGTTTTGTCAGGGGAGGAAAAACTACACACATTATTTTCCATTCAAAAAGTACCTGCAAAAAAAAGCAGGTGCCAGCTGCAAATACATGCAGCAGTTTTAAGTGCAAAAGTACATGTATACTTTTGCTTTGACACATGGAACAAAGCCTATCAATAAAGTCTGGCAGATTTTGACCTGATGCGGATATTTTGAAAATTGGCCTCTAATAGCAGTATGGCCTGGTCATCATTTGAATACATTTAAACAGTGTTTCTTAATAGATTTAGATTTATTAAGAAACACCCCTTGCCGTGATTGCATGTTGTAAGCTTTTCTCTGAGTATTGTATCACATGGATATGCAGCACTGATATTAACTTTCCACCTTTCTGTTTGGTTAATCACATTTGTTTACATGTGATAATGAAATGCCTAAAGAAAAATTGTATTGTTAAGTATTGTTCATTTTTTTTCAGAATACTTAATCACAAGTTAATATATTTTTTATTTTGCTCATCTAATACAGAATATCAGCAGCAATGAACAAGAAGTTTCAAATCCTTCAAGTAAGTAAATGTTATCTGCACTGCAAAATAGACTCAAGGGGGGGGTGTTCCATATTCAACCGCTATACTAAGCAAGTTAGCCAGATAAACGTGTCCAGTTAACGTGGCCAAGATATTCAGCAGATAAGATCTTGGTGAACATTCTGGGAGCGGTGGCCAGTCCAAACGGCAGAGCTCGAAACTGATAATGGTGACCTAGGATGAAAAATCTTAGAAACCGTTGGTGGTCCTTTCATATGCCGATATGCAGGTATGCCTCCGTCAGGTCCAGTGATGCCAGAAACTCGCCCTGTTGTACGGAGGCAATCACCGACAGTAGAGTCTCCATGCAGAAGCGAAGTACCCGAAGACAGCGATTGACTCTTTTTTTTTTTTTTTTTTTTAAACAAACTTTACTTCTAACCAACCTCTCTGTCTACACTCACAACTCAATGACCAAAGCTATATTTTAGTTCTACTGATCAAACCAGACTGTGGGCTTTGCACCTCAACCATCTGCTGGAGACAGAGGAATACTGGCAGACTGTGGGTGCCACTTTGGTATATATGGCAGAGTCTGTCAAAACTTTCTCTGTCGCCATCTGCTGGAAGGGAGGCAAAACCCAGGCGCCTGGACTGATCCGTGGTTCTACAGGAACGAAAATTATCAGGTAAGAACCAATTTTCCTTTTTGGCTTCCAAAAATATGCAATGGTTATCCTGGCAGCATATAGTAAATGATCAATAAGCCTTTGGATCCACTTATTTGGAGGAGCATCCTCCCATTGTTCCAACAGAGGGAGGCCGTAAGCTAAAGGGAAGAGCTCAGTAACCCACAATCCAGTGGGGGCACTGAGAGGAAAGGATCACCTTGCTGAAAAGAATCAGTAAGTACTGCTTGGGGACATTTTAAAACTTAAAAGTATTAGGGAGAAATAAGCTATTGGGGTATATTATTTAGTATGTTTGTGTGTCTATATTGAATAGTTACTCAGAAAGGCAGGCAAAAAACAGAAGTTTGCATATTTTGTATTAAATAGGTAGTCAGAAAGGCAGACATAAAACAGAGGTTTGTATGTTTTGTATTAAATAGGTAGTCAGAAATGCAGGCTAAAAACAGAAGTTTGTGTGTTTGTATTTCCCAACCCTCCCACCCCTCTCCTACCCACTCTAGCTCATCCTTTAATTTATAGGCAGGTGACACTTTCACACTAAAAAAAAAAAAAAAAAATCAGCCTTTTAACTTAAATTCAGAAATTCCCTACACCTTATCAAGAGTTTAATCATTCCCTTGTAGGTCAGTACCAGATACGTAGTGAATACACTAATACATTTAAAGGACCCAAATTGTGGGGCCGGTGTAATTAAAGTATACTGAAAGGGAACGCTAAGTGTTCAGCGCCTGCTTTCCTAACGCCCCCAGGCACCCCTCCTGGGGGCACCATGCAATATTTAAATTAGGGGTCACGTTGTCAAGGAGGCACTAGGGTCGCTGGCACGCCCCTAGCACCTCCTTGACAGCAGAAGCCCACAAGCGATCGGCTGTCCACGAGCGATCGGCCTACACAATTTGCGTCCAACTGCAGGTTAAACAGTGTGCTCAGCTGGGCGCGCTGTATTGCATTGGCCCATGTACACATTCCTATTCCCGAAGCAACCTAAAACTTAACTAGCAACCGAACAAATTTAAGATGAAGGCAGCAGTCCAGCAGCAAGGGGGGGGCCTCCCAGTCTTATGCAACAAGTGTCACATGCATGATTTTTTACCCGCCAGTGAGAAATTGTACATGTGCATCCAAAGCAAAGAACTCCTGTCTCTCAGAGAACGAGTCCGATCTCTGGAAGTTAGAGTGGCAGACCAGGAGGAGCTGAGGCAGACAGGTGTATAGATGAGACCTTCAGGGACATAGCCAAGTCCCAACTCCAGTCTGGCAGCCCTGGTGCTGCCTTGGAAGAGGAAGGGTCTCATCATCGGAAAGCATTAACCTGGTGCAGCAGGAAATGATCCTGTAGCAAGAACCTGCTCTCCAGGTGGTGTATTATCCTCTCACACCAAGGATGTGTCTCCCAGGGCTACTGCCCAGGAGGGAAGGGTTAGGTTGGCCGTCATAGTTGGTGATTCATTTATTAGGAATGTAGACAGTTGGGTGGCTGGTGGGCCTGAGAATCGCCTGGTAACATGCCTACCTGGTGCAAAGGTGGCAGACCTCATGTGTCACCTAGATAGGATTTTAGACAGTGCTGGGGAGGTGTGGGAGTGTGCGCACCGACATAGGAAAATGTGGGAGAGAATTTCTGGAAGCCAAATTTAGGTTCTTAGGTAAAAAAATGAAATCCAGAATTTCCAGGGTAGCATTCTCTGAAATGCTCCCTGTTCCACGCACAGGTACCCATAGGCAGGCAGAGCTCTGGAGTCTCAATGCTTGGATGAGATGATGGTGCAAGAAAGAGGGATTCAGTTTTGTAAGGAACTGGGGAACCTTTTGGGGAAGGGTGAGTCTGCCGGGAGATATCATAACTCAAAATTGAAGCAGAAAAGTATAGGGACCAGGCAGGCCTGTCTGGCATTGAGTTGCTGGTGGAGATCTTCAAGTTTCTTGTGATCCGTGTATATCACGATCCATGTACATCCCTCAAGCAGATGGCTCCATTCTTGAGGAGCCAACTTGACTGCCAGGAGCTTTCTATCCTCGATGCTGTAGTTGCACTCGGCTGAAGAGAACTTCTTGGAAAAGAAGGAACATGGGTGCATTACCCATTCAGATTTGTGCTGGCTGAGGACAGCCAATTGTTACACCCATCGGTCGCAGATGGCTGCGAACTCTCATGCTCACCTCTTTCTTTGCTGCACCATCGATTCTAGGAAGAATGGCGGGCCTCCGCCAGCCACCGCTGACTTACCTGGCATTCCCAGGACGGCGTAGGCGATGCTGACCACCATCTTGTTTTCATGAATCACCTAAGCCACATGCACGCACATGCGCATGCGCAAGGTCAATCTTTGTACACGTCATGGCGTGAACCTCGGGGGCGTCCCCTTTGGATGACGTCACCTTGCTGTTGTACTTAAGCTGACCGGCCTTGTGCTTCTTCGAGTTAGCAAGGAGTTCCCTCGTTGCTGAATCCGCTCCAATCTTGAACTTCCGGTTCCAGATTCCTCGATTGGCTTATGAACGCTCTGGGTACCCGCTCCTCGGGGGCCCTTCTGCGTTCCTGGCTATCTGCTCCTCGGAGGGCCTTCCTGCCTTGGACTGCTACATACTGTCCCGCTTCCCGGGACACTCTCCTGGAACTACCTCTTGTGAGTACTTTACCTTGGACTTCAACGATACCAAACCTTACTGAGATTCTCTACGGTGTACCCCGTGCCTCAGGCCACTACTGTATCTCCCTCAATAGGAGCCGTTCCGATATACCCTGCACTGCAGGTTATTGCTGCACCATCTACAGGATCCACCACAGGTTCCTGCACCTCAGACTACTTCATCATCACCACAGAACAGACATCCTTGGTGTACCCTGCTCTGCGGGCCACTACCAAATCTGCACATCTGAGGTAATTGCTACACTTTTTTTTTATTTATGATTTTCAAAGATAACCAGTGTACAACATAAAGGCCGTAGCCTATAAACACATGTGAATCACGAACATATACAGATATGCAAACATATTTCCAAACAACTAGGAGGCCAATATCCAAGAAATGTACATTGTTATCCCGTTGTTTTTAATAACATAAAATATCCCTCCCTTCCCACCGCCCCCCACCCCCACCCCATGCCACGTTGGCATGAAATATTTAATGCTCTCTTAACTTCTGTTAGCAATATAAAGCTGTGTTCATGGTATTATATCCCTACAGCTGATATTAAGGGTAGTCAGTAAGCTTATGTGTTATGAACTAGCGCTGCCCGTGGGTCTCCCCCGCGAGCAGGCCACTTACCCCGCTGTTGTCTTCAGCCGACATGGCAGGACGCCGCCGTCGGCCCTCCCACGCGGCTGGAGCCGCGGCCTAAAGTTATCCACACGGCCCGGAGGCCGCCTGCGATCCTCTTCACCTCCGCGGCCAGAGCCATGGCCTTCCTCGGGGCTGGGACTGCCCCCGACGCCGATTCCACCCTCGCGGCGCTAGGGCTGCAGCCCCGGGCTCGAGAAGCGGCTGGAGCCGCCCCTGGGGCCTCCTGCAGCGGCTGAAGCCGCTGCCAACGTTGGAGCCTGCACTCAGGCTCAGCCCTGCCTCTGCTAACGTCTGACGCACAGACGCTTGGTCCTGCACAGTCTCTGCTTCCTCTCTCTAGGTGCGCGGCCGCGTCTTCTTCTTATATTTAAAGGGCCAGACACAGAAAGTGTCTGGGCCCCACCTTGGGAATGTTTCCTGCTCCAGCCCTATAAAGGGCTGCTCCGTTCTTCGTTCCAGGGCCTTGCATCGTCGTCGTGAGTCTTCGCTCTGGAGGCTCCTGCCTGCCAGAGCCCATTGTAAGGTCTTCTCATCTTGTGGAGCTCCTTACCGTGATGTCGTCTTGTCTCGTCATGCTTTGCCATGCCATGCCATGTCTTGTTTCCGAGCCTGAGGTCCATGTCCAGGTATCTTCGTGATCTCCTTTGTCCTGGTGTTCCTGCCTTCCTCGATGTTCCTTCCTACGCCATGCCTCGTCTCTGCTCTCGAGCCTTCTGGTACCGGTAGGTCGGGGGTCCCTCAGATGCAGTATTCCTGGGTGGACTGCCTGCCAGTGGACGGTTGTCCTGTGCTCCTGAGCCGTCAAGTCCTGATGTGTGTTCCTGTGCTGTCCCACTCCCGTCGTGGTCCGTGACCAGTCTGCAAGGGCTGTGTAGGGCGCGAAATGGACAGGGTGGTCCGCGACTCAGTCGCGCAGGTGGCCTGAGTAGGGCACCCTGAGAGACAATGCCAATGTCCATGCCTTGTGTTGCCTCTTTGGATGTCTTGCCATGGATGCCGTCGCATCAACCCTTGTCTTCGTGCCATGGATGCCGTCGCATCAACCCAAGTCTTCGTGCTATGTGATGCCTTTGCATCAATCTTCATTTCTTCATGTCAAGGCCCGTCTGCCCTCAACCTCAGGCCAGGCCTGCTGCTCCATGCTGCTCGCAGCAGGTCCGAAAGGGCCCGGAATGGTCGGAGGACCATTCACCTTCCAACATCCTTGGATGTTTGGCCATGGGAGCTTGCCGGCCTGGCGGAGGGTAGACCGCCAGCCATGCGGGGCCACCGTCAACCCTTGGCTTGGCCTAGAAGGTCTGGGTCAGGCTGAGGCCCACAGGCACACTAAACCCACCGCTCTCAACATTATGATATAGTGAGTATGTTGGTACCGGAGGTTTGACTTTCCAGCCAGGATGTATAAGGTTGCCAGCGCTTCTTAAACCTATCAATTCATTTATGTTTAAGGGCTGTCAAGTGCTCTAGATAATAAATCTTTGCGATTTTCTGTAGAACATTCTGACTGGAGGGCACTGCCACCTGTTTTCAGCCCCTTGCAATTTCTGTCTTTGCTGCTGTTAGTATTTGTGTTATTAGATAAAAATGGTCTAATAAGGCTGTTGATATCTGAATGCTTAATTTATTTATTTATTTATTTAAGGTTTTTTTATACCGGCATTCATGAACTCGTTCACATCATGTCGGTTTACAGAAAACAGGGGTGCGGATAATACAACCAAAAAACATAAATAACGTGATGAAGAGAAGCAGTTACAATTAACAAGGGCTAATGAACTGGGAATGTAAGAAATAGAAAGAGATAGAAGAGAATAATTATATACAAAAGTTCAATATAAATATGGTGTCTCATATGTACAGTCTCTGAGTAGAGAGTTTGTTTATGGTGCATCTTAGGTAGAGTTCGAGAAGGCTTGCCTGAAAAGCCATGTCTTGAGTCTTTTCCTAAAGGTTAGGAGACATGGTTCGTTTCTGAGTTCTGGAGGGATGGAGTTCCAAAACTGTGGGCCTGCGGTGGAAAGGGCTCGGTCTCTTAAGGTGCTGTGATTAGTGGTTTTCGTGGGTGGAACAAAGAGGCATCCTCTGTAGGCTTCCCTGGTCGGTCTTGTGGATTTGTGGAAGCGGGGAGGAATTTGTAGATCGATTGTGGTATGTTGGTGAATGATTTTGTATATCAAGGTGATGGATTTATAAATGACTCTGAAATGAATTGGTAACCAGTGGAGGTCTTGTAGCACTGGGGAGATATGGTCTCTTTTCTTAGTGTTTGTCAGTAGACGGGCTGCTGCGTTTTGGGCTGGGTTCAATGCTAATTGTGGGTCTGTTATTTCTAAAACAAGCTTCGCTACCACTGTCCAAAAGACAGCAATTTTGGGGCATGTCCACCACATATGGAAATATGTACCTATCAGCCCACACTTCCTCCAGCAGTGGTTGTCCAACTTAGGAGTAAAGTTATGTAACTTCGAGGGGGTCATGTGCCATCTGTAAAGGACTTTGTATCCCTGTTCTGTCAAAGAAGCTGAAATAGAGCACTGCTTAATCTTTAAGAAAGCACTCGAGCCAACATTTTGTAGTGCAGAGCTCAGGAATATCAGTCTCCCATTGCTGTATATGAGTTGGTGGAGTCGGCAAGTCTCCGTTCAATAGCGTGTAAATCTTTGATATGACCTTAGAGAGTTTCTCAGCTTTATCGCAATAACCCTCAAAGAGCGTCCTGCCCTTTGCCAAATCATTCCTGATCTGAGGCTGGGACATATAGTGTCGAAATTGCATATAAAAATACTGATCCGAGGGTAAAATATCAAATTATCCCATTAAATCTGAGAATTCCCGAATAGCCCCTCCCTTTAACACATGCTCCAGTCTAAAACAACCGCCCTCAGTCCAGCGGCAGGCCAAACCCTGGGATTGACCAGGAGCGAACCCCCTATTGTGGAATATCGGCATTCTGTAAAAGAACCCCCTGTCCCCTGTTAGTTTGTTTCCATGAATCCCAAATCTTTAATGTAAGTTGGACTGTGGGTGGGATAGAATAACCTGCCCTCTGATCTATTTATCGCAGCTACATCTGTGATGCTGGGGTGTGTCCCTGAACCATATCCCTTTCCAAGCTGACCCATCACTTACCGCCCCCTGTCATGTGCCAATTTACTACTGCTTGTAGCTGCACCGCTACATAGTACCACAGTAAACACAGGACTCCAAGACCACCTCTTAGTTTGGTAAGTACAGTACCCTGCTGCTGACTCTGGGAGGCCTATGTCTCCAAATAAAGCGGAGAAGTTTCCTCTGTCACTGTTTGATGGAATCCACAGAGACCTCAACCGGCAGTGTATGAAATAGATAATTAAAGCAGGACAAGATGTTCATTTTGACCGTAGAAATTCTTCCCAGCCACGAGAGACCCTTTCTGTCCTATACCTGCAGATCTTGTAAGATACGGGACCTCAGACCCTCATAATTGATCTGAAAGAGGTTGTCTAATTTGGGACCTATTTTCAGCCCTAAATATTTCAATGTTTGTGTACAACTTTGAAGGGAAATTTCTTCTTCAATCCCTCAAATTGGTGCGCGGGAACTGATACATTTAAAAGCTCCGATTTGTCCATGTTGAGTTGGTAACCAGAAACTGCCCTAAATCTGATTATCTCAGTTACCAGCAGTTCTAAGGACTCAACAGGGTGTGTTACAATAAATAGGATGTCATCCATGAACATCGAGAGTTTGTATTCTTGCTCCCCTACACACACACACACCCTTAATTGCTGCCGCAGCCCTAATGGCTGCCGCGAGAGGCTCCAAGTATAGTGCAAAGAGGAGCGGAGAGAGGGGACACCCCTGTCTGGTACCCCTTTCAATCTCGAATGTTTTAGAGTAACCCCCATTGACTTTAATGCAAGCATTGGGGTTATGGTAAAGTCGTCTGATCCATGTGGAGAAGTTTCCTCCCATTCCCATCTTATCCATGATGCCGTAACTATTAATCTTATTTCTTTGTCTCATACTCCTATTGGTTAAATGTTCATCATGCTGCACCCATACCTATTAAGTCTGATGTAAACCTTAGTTTTGAAGACTGTTATTTGTAAATATTTGTAATTATTGGTTTCTATTTACAATGATCTGTAACTACTTTATGTCTTGTTCTCTCCTTAACCTTCAAGTTCTAAGTTCCTTCGAAGTTAGCATTGTTATTTTGTACCCACTTGTTTGATGTAATTTCCAGTTTTGGTTCTATGTAAACCGACGCGGTATGTACTAGTACATGAACTTCGGTATATAAAAGCCTTTACATAAATAAATAAATAAATCCAACATGGCCAATAGAAAATCCCAATGAACCATGTCAAAAGCTTTCTCAGCATAGACAGTAAGCAGTACCAGAGGGATTTTCGATTCTTGCCCCCACCAGATCAGATCAATAACCCGTCTCACATTATCAGCAGCCAGTCTACCAGGCACAAACCCCATCTGGTCTGGGTGAATCAAATGAGTGGCCACAGCAAGTCTCCATTCAATAGTGTGTAAATCTTTGATATGACCTTAGAGAGTGGTGGTGGGAGATAGGTCTATACGACCCACACTGTGTCGGGTCTCTGCCTGGCTTCGCTAAAATTGTGATCCCCGCCCTGTTTGGCATCTGCTGCAATTAGCCCATCTTTCAAAAGATTATTAAAAGCTCTAGTTAGGGGACAGGTTAAGGTGGTAGTGAGTCTTTTGTAAAATCCCACAGAGTAGCCATCGACGCCAGGGGATTTACCTGATTTTAATCTTTGAATTACTCAGGCTACCTCAAGTTCTGAGATCTCTCTATTTAATAGATCCTGCTGCTGGGCCTGTAATTGTGGCAGAGTAATGTCTGTCAAATAGTCCTGTATGGACTCCTGTGTGATATCCCCTCTTCTAGAGTAAAGTTGTTGATAAAATTGAGTAAACTGTCCCTGAATGGCGGCACTCTCAGAGACCGATTCCCCTTTCCCATTTTTAATTTCTAATATCTGATTAATGCTCATTCTTGCCTTGAGGCGACGAGCTAATATGTTACGAATGGGCTCAGGCCAGGAGTGGTGAACACCACTAACAGGGGTGTCTCAGGGTGGAGAGAGGCAGGGTTGCGGAAGAGTCTTGATGCTGGCTGGTACAGGCAGGAATGAGTGAACCTTATGGCAAGTGGGAAGGTGGAATAGGCAGATGGAATCTTACACTGGCTAGAGATATCAGATACCAGATGCATGGAGGTAAGGGTGAACTCAAATACTGAAATAGCATGGAGGTATGTGTGATAGTGAGTGCAGGTAAAAGTGTACAGAAAACTGGAGCTGGGTGCTGGTAAGGATGAATTCAGGGAGCATGCAGGTAAGAGTGATAATGACTGGAGGTATAAGTGACTAAATTGAGGAAACAAGACTGACAGAGAACTGGACAGACAAACCAGGACAACACTAACATTGAACATGAAATACATAAGCCGAAGGCAGCAGAGCGAGGCAAAAGGCCCGAAGACTACAGACAGCAGACTGAGGGCCCGTAGGCCACACACACACAGAGCAGGCAGAAAGCCCGTAGAACACAACAGCAGGCAGAGGCCCGGAGACCACAGACAGCAGGCAGAGGGCCCGTAGGCCACACACAGCGGACAGAAGGCCCGTAGGCCACACACACACAGTAGGCAGAAGGTCCGTAGGCCACACACACACAGCAGGTAGAAAGCCCGTAGGCCACAGACAGCAGGCAGAGGACCCGTAGGCCACACACAGCGGACAGAAGGCCCGTAGGCCACACACACACAGTAGGCAGAAGGTCCATAGGCCACACACACACAGCAGGTAGAAAGCCCGTAGGCCACAGACAGCAGGCAGAGGCCCGTAGACCACAGACAGCAGGCAGAGGGCCCGTAGGCCACACACAGCAGACAGAAGGCCCGTAGGCCACACACAGCGGACAGAAGGCCCATAGGCCACACACACACAGTAGGCAGAAGCCCCGTAGGCCACACACACACACAGTAGGCAGAAGCCCCGTAGGCCACACACACACAGTAGGCAGAAGCCCGTAGGCCACACACGCACAGTAGGCAGAAGCCCCGTAGGCCACACACACACAGTAGGCAGAGGCCCGTAGGCCACACACAGCAGACAGACAACAGACTGGCTAGAGCAGGGAGTCCAGACAAGCTCGATGCCAAAGCGCCGATGGAACTGCTAGCCAGGGTTATAAAGGAGAGTCTGGGATATAGAGTAGACAGGAAGGAAGGAGTGGACCAGCCAGAAGAGCATGCTCGTGGGGGACCTCTGGTGGTGAGGCGGCTGTGTAGCAGCCATGGTTGTAACATAATAGCTGTCCCGCCTTATTCCCTCCCTCATAGAATTCTTGTTTCACTATATCTAGCTGATGTGCGATATTCCCCAGGTCTAACTTATTCAGGTCGTCCCTAAGTTTTTCTATTTGACAGCGATTTGAGGATCCGATTGTCTTTTATTCCTAAGCTCTAGGTTACCCAATTGATTCAAGATAAAGGTGAGTTGACTATCTCTCTCCCTTTTAACATAAGTAGCCCTGGCTATTAACTTGCCCCTGGCCACCACTTTGAAACAGTCCCAGAGTGTGTTTGGAGACACCGTTGTCATTTTCCTCTAGATATTGTTCCATCTCTTGTTGAAGTTGAGCAACATATTAGAACATAAGAAATTGCCATGCTGGGTCAGACCAAGGGTCCATCAAGCCCAGCTCAGCATATTGATCTTCATCAAGAAGACTCTCGTTAAGCCTCCTATAGCGCTCTCCCTCCTGACCGCCTAGCCCCTTCAGTGTAAGCCTCATAGCGGCATGGTCCGACCATGTTATCACATCAATACCAGTATCCTGCACATAGTTGACCAAAGCCTTATCTACTAAGAACATGTCTATCCTAGAGTATGTCCCATGTGCTTGCGAGAAAAAAGTGTAATCTCTTTCTGAGGGGTGTTGATGGTGCCATATGTCCACAAGATTCCAGTCTCACATGAGTGCCTTCAGACATTTCCTGTGGGACCTGGCATAGGATTGGCCTCCCTTACTGGTATCTAAAAAAGGGTAGCGGGTCAAATTGAAATCTCCTCTGACGATCAATAAGCCCTTTGCCCATTGTTGCATAACCGCAGATATGTTTTCTATAAAGGGCCCTTGTCCCACATTGGGGGCATAGATGTTCACTAGTGTGTATACCTGGGTACCTATTTCAGTTTTCAGCAGTAAATATCTACCTTCCAGATCACAGATTACAGTTTGCACTTCCACTGTTAGGTTTTTTGAAAAAAGGATTCCCACCCCACTGTATTTCCCCTTAGTTGAGGCTGCAGCAAAGTACTGTAGTGGGAAATTCTGTGATGATAGTAATTTCTCATTTTTATTTTTTTTTAATGTGTCTCCTGGCAAAATAGAATATCCACCTTGGCATTTTGGGCATCTTATAGCAATCTTTTCCATTTTTGGAATGTATTTAATCCCTTAACATTCCAAGACAGTAAATTATGTTTTCCCGCCATATTATTCAATACCACCAGGGCTTAGCGCAAATTGGTACCAAAAGAACATTAAACATATAGAGATCCTCCCCTTCCCACCACGACACCCTTGATTTAGTTATTAAACCATGCACCTCCCATAAACATTGCCCCATCTGCCATCGCCCATGCAGCCCCCCTACCCCTCTCCTATCCCCTCCCAACTCCCCCCCCCCCCCCCCCCCCCCGCTTTCTGAGGAATACTGACATCCATCTCGTAGCCTCATGAGGCATCCCCTAACGCATTAGCAATATTATATATAACATCCCCCCTTTCTGACTTTAGCATAGCCTATCAGTCTCTCCACAACAACAATAAACTGCCCCCAAGTTCTGGTGGCTATTCCAAGTTTTCTGTTGTTCACCTCTAATGATAGTAATGGGTCATCAGCCAGGGTCTATGGTCTCTCTGTAACAACAGCTGTCAGGAAATCCGGATCCTCAGAAACATCCTAGCAGATAAAACATAGTCTCAAGTAGCTGCTTTACTGGTTCCCATTTCACCTCCTGAGTGGCGTCTCAAGCATTTGCCTCCATGTGGCACCTTCTGCCATCTTTGGTGTGCTGCTTGAGAGAAACTGGGCTGCGCTGGCTGTCTAGATGAGGGGTCCGGTCCTTTCCAGATCCCTGCTGCTTGCATGATGGTTTTTGCCTCCTCCACCGTCTGGACTCTTGATGTGGTGCCGTTGATGGTGACTTGCAAGCCAAATGGGAACAGCCATTTGTATCTGTGTTCCCCCATCTAGATTGGCTCCCGGAACTCCCTTCTTTTCCGGATGGTTATGGGAGATAGATCTTGAAAAATTTCAACATGATTACCATGCCACTGTAAGTCAGTGATGCTTCTCGCTCCTCTTAGTATTTTTTCTTTAAGCTGAAATTCATGGAAATTTACTATTATGTCTCTAGGGACATTACCCCTCGGCTTAGCCAATGACCGATGGGCCCGGTCCAGGTTAATTTGTGGTTCTTCCTGCATTGCATTAGTGTTGCCCTCATGTAGAATCAGCAGGTAAATATCTTTTATCACCTTAGCGCAGTCTGCATTGGCTTCCCCTTCAGGAATCCTGTGAAAGCGCAGATTTCCCCGCCATGACCTGTTCGCTAGGTCTTCGAGCCATGCACTATGGTCTGTTTGATTTTGCTGAAGCTGTGTTATTTCTACATGGGTTGTTTCCAACGCAGTTTCCTGCAGTGACACCTGATTTTTCCACCGAGGCTACCCGCTCTCCCAGCACTTCATGCTCGCGCCATAGGTCAGCTGCTAGTTGCTGAAACTCAGTTTTTAGTGCACCCATTCCAGCCTGGATTTCCTTGAACCATGCCTGAAAATTGGCTCTGAAAATCTCGGGTGCGACCGCTCCCCCTCCTACCTCTGGGGAGCTTGCTCGTTGCTGCTCAGAGCGTTCCGCAATCACGGCCTCCTCAGGCCCGGATTCTCCTAGGCCCTCCTTGCATCTCTCACTCTCTCCATCATAAGAGAACTGATAGAGGTCCGCAATTTTCTTCCGCACTGACATTTTGTTGTTAGTTCTGCAATATCTTTGATTTGTAAGGCGAAAAACCCTCGGATGTCAATCTTATAAGGGGATTAATTCACAACAGAGCGGGGAACTCGAGTCTCATGCTGCCATTTGGGTGGATGACATCACTTCCTCCTAATTGCTACACTTCTGAAGAGACTTCCTGGCATACCCCGCTCTACGGGCCACTACCGGATCTTCACATCTGAGGTATCATAGAAACATAGAAATGACGGCAGAAGAAGACCAAACGGCCCATCCAGTCTGCCCAGCAAGCTTCACACATTTTTTCTCTCATACTTATCTGTTTCTCTTAGCTCTTGGTTCTATTTACCTTCCACCCCCACCATTGAAATATCTAGCTTGATTAGTTAGGGGTAGTAACCGCCGCAATAAGCAAGCTACACCCATGCTTATTTGTTTTACCCAGACTATGTTATACAGTCCTTATTGGTTGTTTTTCTTCTCCCCTGCTGTTCAAGCAGGGAGCTATGCTGGAAATGCGTGATGTATCAGTCTTCTCCCATGCCGTTGAAGCAGAGAGCCATGCTGGATATGCATTGAATGTGAAGTATCAGACACATTTGGTTTGGGGTAGTATCACCTTGGGTATACCCCTCTGCTCTGAGGCCCTTCTCTGTGGAATTCCATTCCCACAGATCTCAGACTGGAACCTTGCCTCTTAACTTTCAGGAAAGGACTTAAGACTTGGTTATTCAAGCAAGCTTTCCCAGACACAATCTAATATCACGTCATAGATACAAACCAAGGACTTCAAATATTCAGCCATTAATCATGCCATTTTTACATAGCATTTAATTTATTTGTATACCGTTCAACCGTTTATTCTTTCCTATCTCTTCCTTCTTATCCAAGTTCTGCTACCCTTGTTATTTGTAACTGCTCCTTCGATCACCACAGTTCTAGTTGATGTATTTAATGCACTCCCGTTTCATGTAAACCAGCAAGATATGTGCTCATGATTGCCGGTATATAAAAACCTTAAATAAATAAATAAATAAATAAATAAATAAATAAATAAATAAATAAATAAATAAAACAAACAAACAAACAAACAAACAAACTGTGCTTTAACTACACCTCCTGTTCCGCGGGCTCTGCTTTTCCTTCCATCATAATAAAGTCTCTACCTTACAGCTGTGTCCTATGCCACGGAGACCACACCTACCAACAGTGAGGCTCACAGAGCTCCTCCCTGTGGGCTGAGACACCTCTCACCTCGGCCCAGGGTTCACACTCTTACAAAACATAACACCAATATCCCCAGGGTAGAGGTATCTACCTCAAGAATGAAAGGCCAAGCAGAATCTAGGTGGCACAAGCAAGGCTTGTAAGCAAAGGAATTTTTAATTTCTGGAAAGTGTTGCGCTGGTGGTGGACCCTTGGCCCGAGGTGGGGTTGATGCTACCCATAGGGCAAGCCCCATGGGTCTCCACCATCAGGAGGCAGAGTAAACTGGGAGACGGAAGCTGACTGGAGCTTCGCCAATACCAGCCCTCATTCCCTGCAGGTTGAGCTCTTGGGTGCTGGGGCCAGCTGGTCTTAGGTGGGCCTCCGTCAGATGGATTCCAGTGGATGTTTGAAGTAGGTAGCCAGGGACCAGCAGAGGTATTAGAGGGACCTAGATAGGTCCGGACGAGGCAGGAGTCCAGAGGCCTGGGTGGCAATAACGGACCGGAGTGCAAGGATAGGTGATGCCCGGGTAGTAGAAGGCCGAAGCCCAACAAGTCTAAGGAGACACCAGAGGCGAGGTCAGGAACAGGCTGGAGTCAGGGCAGGTGGCAGTGCTAGGCAAGGTGTAGCGGAGCAAGGGTCAAAGCCAGAAATCAGTCCTGAGCATGGTCCAACAAAGCAAGGGTCAAAGCCAGTAATCAGTCCTGAGCGTAATCAAATGAAGCAAGGGTCAAAGCCAGTAATCGGTCCTGACTGTAGTCCAACAAAGCAAGGGATCAAAGCCAGTAATCAGTCCTGAGCGTGGTCCAACGAAGCAAGGGATCAAAGCCAGTAGTCAGTCCAAGGCAGAGGCTAGGTAGGAACCAAGAACAGAGTCAGGAACAGGAACCAGGAACGAAGTCAGGAACAGGAACGAGCAACGGAGCACACGACTAGCGTGGAGACCTGTTGCCAAATAACTGGGCCCAATGACATCATCCAGGGCCGTGAGTTAGTTTCCCGCCGTGGCCCCTTTAAAGGCCAACAGGACGCGCGTGCATGCCTAGGAGGAGGCAGGACACTGAACAATGATGTCTCCCCGCATCACATGTGGGGAGACCCGCCGGGAGCCAGAGGGGTCCGTGGAGCAACAGGGAGTGCCCAAGGAGGCAACGGGGGTGTGGGAGGGAAGGTGGCTGCCCACCGCTGCCAGTGAGGATGGGCCAGGATCGGGAACTGTCCGCCGGAGGTGAGTAGGCCCAGTTGCGGGCCTGCTGCAGCCGGGGCATGCAACAGAAAGCCTCCTTAGCCTCCGATGGCTAGTTTTTGGTGTTCACGCCATTACGGGTAAGAGCAGTAAGGACGGTCACCAAGGAGGAATAATTAAAGATAAACTGGTGGTAGTAATTTACAAACTCCAAAAATCTTTGTAAGATTTGAAATCCTACTGGGCAAGACTTCTACCTTAGCTGGATCCATCTGAAATCCATCTTGCAAGACTATGTACCCAAGGAAGGGGAGTTCCTTTTGTTCAGAAAGATATTTTTCCAGTTTGGCATGAGGTTGTTCTCTCGAAGGTGTTGTAAGACAATGTGAACTGGTGGTTACATGCGGACCATCTCAGGAAGGGAATTTCCCTGATGACACCGGATTGGTTGGTACTCAAGACAGATGCGAGCCTCCAGGGCTGGGGGGCTCTCTGTCAAGTGTTGGTGGTGCAAGGGCGCTGGAATGCAGTGAAGCAGCAGTTTGTTTCTGGCCTCATCAGATTTGATTTCCATGGCTGCAGTCCCTCTATGCTAATAAACCAATAAGATTAAGGATATTCCCATCCCTTATCACTTGGTTTAATGGGAATCTCCTGCATCCCAACCTTGAATCTTTAGCTCTAACTGTTTGGATTTTAAAAGTCAGCTAGTATACCACAAAAGAAGTAGAGGGATTAAAAAACACACCAAATGTTAATCCAATAGACAAAGTGTGTTGCAAGTCAATTTCATATACAGTGTTGCTAAAATAGTGTTACCTCCATTCTGGTTAAACCCATCCCTCCCGATGCAGCACTGGCAAGGGACATTTATAACCAGTCTTTGGGATATCTGCTGTAATAAAATGTTCTGCTTATGAAATGAACTAAAACCTTTTGGTTCTTTAGAAATTATTTGCTGTGACATCAGTTTGGGAAAGTACAGATCACTGAAATTGACTTGCAACACACTTTATCTATTGGGTTGAAAAGTCACCTAGTGTCATCTATGCAGATACCTGCAGAGTTAAGAAAGTTCTTTATGCTTCAGGAAAATACACTACCAGAAGTGGAGAAGATTGATAGCCTGATGTGCACATTAAATATCCTGTTTCCTTTTTACTCCAATATCTGCTAACCCCATCTGACTCAGACATGAATACCAATTCTGTCAGATTTCACCTTAATGCTATATCAAGCGGATTGGGAGGGCATGTGTATTTATCACTAACCTACAATTATCAGATTTATGAAAGGCCTCAGGAATCTGAAACCTCCATGTGAGGCAGCACCCCTAGTGTTCCCCTGTTTACCTGAGTAGGACCAGGCTAGATGCCTGGTCCACCTTAAATGCCTTAAGGAGAGTATGTTCTATGGGCAGGATCCTACGGGGCAGGTGAGGCTTAGAGGACATAACCAGAGACTGGGGAATTAAAGCTGGATCCAGGTAGGGATAACCAGACCAGGCCCAGGTCTCCGGGAGGAAGGCAGCTTCTTTGGACAATGTAACATTGTCCAAACATTAAGCTAAGACAAAGCAGTACAAACTGTGAGTGGAGAGAGTACCCTGTCTGAAGATAAAGGCAGTCTGCTGTTGTGTATGTGACTGAAGCTGTGAATAAAGATTATGTTTTAAGAAAGGATGGAGTCAGACTGAATTTCTGCCTCTAGGCCTGTGGGAATCACCACTCATTCCTACACTCCAATAAAAGATTCACCGGTTCCTTGGAAGCTGAATATAGTCCCCACTCAGCTTATAAAGTCTCTGTTTAAACCATTAGCATCAGCAGACCTAAAATTTCTCTCTTGGAAAGTTATTAATTTATTTATTTATTTCGGGTTTTTATATACCGGCATTCGAGATCGCAGTCCCATCATGCTGGTTCACATAAAACAGGGGTGCATCGTAAACATAAACTAAAACTAAAACAATGGTGCGGAAAAGGCAGTTACATATAACAGGGAGATTAGAACTTGGCGGAGAAAGAAGAGAAAGGACAGGTTATTAATTCAAACATGTAAACAATAGTGGAGATGGTTAACCATGGTGTAGGTGGAGATAAGGAGTGGCGTGGAAGAGATAGATCAGTTGGAGTCCGGGAATGCTTGTATGAATATCCATGTCTTTAGTCTTTTTTTGAAGGTTGAGATGCATGTTTCCAGTCTGAGGTATGAGGGGATGGAGTGATAACATACAGCTAATTTTACCAATTGATGACACTGGTCTGCTGGTTCTTTGATTCTGCCGCTGAGGGCAGCAGCAAAAGCACAACGCAGATCGGGGTGGCAGCTGAAATGAAATAAAGGCAGGTCCTGCCTCCTGCCGCCTGGGGCAGCAGCCAGAGAAGAATGATCCCAGCAATGGTGGCAAAAGTGGCCCATGGGTTTTTTTGCTGCTGGTTTTTTTTTAAACTTGCTTACAGTGTAAGTTACATCTTTTAAAATATAAATGCCATCGCTAGCAAGCTGCTATGTTAATATGTTCTCTGTACACCGACGTGATATTTTGATAAACGGCGGTATATAAAAACCAATAAATAAATAAATATTTTTAATAGCATTATTTCTACCAGGAGAATAAGCAAATTGCAAGCCCTAGTCTCATATGCACCGATACTCAAATCATCCACAATAAGGTGCATCCTAAATTTCTCCCAAAAGTTATCTCCAAGTTTAATTTTGATCAATCCATTGTGTTACCAACATTCTTCCCCATATTACACACACAAGGGTAAACAAGGGCTTCATACACTGGACTGCAGAAGAGGTTTATTATTTTATTTGGACAAAACAAAGTTTTAACATTAAAAGTCTTCACAATTCATTTCTTTCATCTTAGTTAAGCAAGGGATATCAGTTTCAAAGAGAACACTTGACTGATTGCATCACTTATTGCTACAATCAGTCAGAACTGTATCTTAAAAATAAGTTGAAAGCCCATCAAGTTAGGGCTACTGCTGCTTCCATGGCACATCTTTGTTCTGCTTCTATAAAGATATTTACAAGCCTGCCACTTGGCCTGTCATACATATTTTTACAACTCACTACTAACTGGAGAACACTTCCTATCAGGACAGCAGATTTGGACAGGCAGTTCTTAAAAGTGGTGCTTCCATCCACCACTCAATGCTACCCAGATATTATGGACTACAATGATTTATCTACAATGCTCAGATAATGAGCTGATTAAATGCAACACTTAGCTTGGGAGTCCCCACTTTATTCTACTTCTCCACGGAGAGAGCAAAGATGCTTACCTGTAACAGGTGTTCTCCAAAGACAGCAGGATAAAAATCAGCCACTTAGTCCCTTCCTCCTCCTCTTACAGTTGAAGAATAGTTTGATATAAAGACTAAAAACTCTCCTGGGAAGACCTGTGCATGCTGAGAAAAATGTTCTTGCTTTTCCTGAGCACTGGGAGAGTTTTCCCATCCTGGCACTGTCAAGATGATGTCACCTGCTTGTGTGACTTGCTAATTTATCCTGATATCTACAGAGAACACCTATTACAGGTAAGCATCTTAATTTTTCAGAAAACTGATTAATGCAGATAAAATGTTTTTTACCCACGTAAATTGCTTTGAAATATTACATTATGCAGAAGACAAAGTGTCATTACAATCCTTCTATTGATTGCCACTAGCTTTAATTTTGTGTTGATTGGATTGATTGGTGTTGATTGGTTGCTAATGAGCTCCTTTCTTCAGGATAGGCTGCTCCAGTCCTGGTTTTCCCCCACTGTATAAATAAACTATACTATAGTTCCATATTTAACTAAAATAATTAATTTGTCATTAGATGAGAGCCATATTCCAGTTGTTTTGAAATGTGCATCTATCAAACCCATCTTAAAAGATCACAAGGCTGATAGTAAAGTATTAAATAACTATAGACCAGTGGTTCTCAACCCTGTCCTGGGGACCCCCACAGCCAGTCGGGTTTTCATGATATGCACAATGAATATGCATGAGGGAAAATTTGCATGTTATGGAGGCAGTGTATGCAAATTTTCTCTCATGCATATTCATTGTGGATATCATGAAAACCCAACTGGCTGGGGGGGTCCCCAGGCAGGGTTGAGAACCACTACTATAGACCAATTTCTACTGTTCCTGCAATCGCAAAAATTTTAGAAAAAGTAGTTCTTTTGCAATTGTCAGATTATCTTGAAGCGAATAACATCTTATTCTCAACACAATTCGGTTTTAGAAAGCATTATAGTACAGAAACACTATTGTTGGCTTTAACTGATACAGTATTGCGTGGATTTGATGCAGTACATTCATATCTACTAGTATTATAGATCTGTTAGCTACATTTGATATTATAGATCATAATATTATGATTCAGAGACTATCCGAAATTGGAATTGAGGGAAAAATATTAGAATGATTTAGATTATTCTTAACAGATCGAACATACCAGGTTAGATTAAATGGATGTATCTCAGAAAGAATAAATATGTCAACTAGATTCCCACAGGGATCAGCTCTTTCTGCAACCCTTTTTAATATAAGAGTAAAAACAATAGGAATCGGATGATCACATGAAGCCCTTTATTATGTGCCCGACTCTGGCCGAGTTTCGCTCGTAGAGCTGCCTCAGGGGCAATTCAATTGGCAGGATTTTAACAATGCCTGCTGGGCTGCTGTCACATGTACACTGTCACAAAATCATGTACAGAAATTTATTAATTCCTGTTCATACCTACGGAACGTACTGAACATCATTCTGCTGCTAACCGATGTTCAGTACGTTCCGTAGGTATGAACAGGAATTAATAAATTTCTGTACATGATTTTGTGACAGTGTACATGTGACAGCAGCCCAGCAGGCATTGTTAAAATCCTGCCAATTGAATTGCCCCTGAGGCAGCTCTACGAGCGAAACTCGGCCAGAGTCGGGCACATAATAAAGGGCTTCGTGTGATCATCCGATTCCTATTGTTTTTACTCTAATACAGCCAACTGGATCGGTTTCCGATTTGTTTCTTGGGTCCAACCCTTTTTAATATATACATGTTGCCATTATGCAGATTTTTATCAGGAATGGGTATTAACTATTACATTTATGCAGATGACATTCAGTTTCTTATTCCAGTTGATATCTCCATTGAACACTCGTTAAAAATATTGGATATATATTTATCATCAATTAAGCAGCTATTGAAATATATGAAATTAGTTTTAATATTAAAAACAGAAATCATATTGTAAAACAGAAAGATTCCAACTACCGCAACTAGTTCTATAATAATTGATCAGAGCAAAATTGAAGTAACCAATCAAGCGCGTGATCTTGGGATTATAATTGGTAGCCATCTACTTATGAAAAAACATATATCTCAAAAAAAAAAAAAAAAAAAAAGAAATGGGTACTATAAAATGAACATTTTAAAACAATTAAAACCACTTCTTATACATAAAGATTTTAGAAAAGTGTTACAAACGCTCATCTTTACTGAATTTGATTACTGTAATGCTCTTTTCTTAGGCTTACCGGCTAGCATTATTGGACCTTTACAATTACTGCAGAATACAACAGCAAGTCTATAATCAGACAATAAAAGATATGATCACATCATGCCTATTCTAAAATAACTTCACTGGTTGCCAATAAAATATAGAGCACAATTTAAAGTTCTGTCTATACTTCAAAATATGATAAATAGCAATAATATGGTGTGGTTAAACGCTTCATTACATCTATATGTTCCAACTAGAAACCTAAGATCCACCTTTAAATCCCATCTATACATTCAGCCCATCTAAGCGAAGTAAGAGAAAGGGCAGTTTCAGTTGCTAGTCCAGTACTTTGCCAGAAAAGTGTTACTGGTTTCCGGAGTTGGGGTGTTACTGGTTTCCGGAGGTGGGAGGATGTCTGAGTGGTGGTGTCTGTCATATTCTGGTACAAGTCGTTGCATTGGTCTCTTACAGCACGGGAGGGTGCCTCGGCTGGGAGGGCTCCCTCCAGTTTTCAGTTGGAAAATCTGCTCTCGATATCTCTGTTTCTCATAATCAATAAACAAAATATAACATTGAAACATCATAATGACTGAGTTGAATAAACAATAAACGGGCATTCTCCACAGCCGGTCCAACTTTATGGAACTCCATTCCCCTGGATCTTAGAATGGAACCCAGCATCTCAACATTCAAGAAAAGACTCAAGACGTGGCTGTTCACACAGGCCTTTCCTAACTCCAACACTATGTAACTCCCATCAATCATCACGCTCCGCTAGTAATAGCGTTAATAGCCACCTCTCACAATGTTATTTATTCATATATATAATTATTTGATCTTCATTTTCCTTCTCACTCCAAGTTATTGATTTCCTTGTTATATGTAACTGCTTTTCTGCACTATTGTTCAAATTGTAAAGTTTGTTATAATTGCACCCCTGTTTCTTGTGAACCAGCATGATGGGACTACCGTCTTGAATGTTGGTATATAAAAAAACTTAAATAAATAAAAGCTGTGTACCCAGAAAGATAATAAGCTATTCAGAAAGGATCTAAAAACATGGCTGTGTAACATGGCATATGCTGAGCAAGAGAAATAATGAAGTGTAGAGCTGACGAGAGAATTGATATTATAAATTTTAATGTTTAGGTTATTATTTCAATGATTTTATTGTAATGTTTTTTTCCTGTATTGTTTAATTGTAAACCACCATGATTGTATGTCGAGAATGATCATATATAAATAAATGAATATGAATTAGAAACTTCTAATTATGATGTCCCCATTGATTTCCCTAAGAAAGATAGAACTACAAGTCCATGCACACAATGGAGTAAAACCAAAATTGGAATAGCTTGTCTTGAAAAAACGAAGCCATTTGGTAACCCTACATTGAGCAACCTGTTAAAAATAAGAGTAGCAAATGTTATATTATTTTAATAAATTATATTTAGTATTATATTGTCAATACACCAATGTTTGTTTTCTTATAGCTCCCTATTTACCAGCCAAAGAAACTTCAGTTTCCAAGCCAGTTGAAAAAAGTGCATTTATAGAGAACACCATGGATAAGACTGCCATCCTGTTACATACAAGTTCTATGCAGAGAAGAAACCTATTTAACAATTCAAAAGAAGAGGATATCTATTGTAAAGGTGAAAATTTTCCACTAAAGAGCACTTCTAATTAGCTTTTTGTAAATTCACTATAAAATATGCAGATAATCGTTTGAATACAGTTTGTATCTTTATTTGTTTAAATGAAATGTTTTAAAAGTCAATCAGCTCCATCCATTTCTTCTGTTGAGCAATATATTAGACATTTTATATCACAGAATAATGAAAGTATTAGAGCATGTTAGTCACAAATACTGGCAAGTCTAAAAACATTATACAGTGTAGGAGAAAACTATTAAAAAAAAAAGGTATGTTACATAGAGGAATAAAATGAGATGGTAGCATAAACTAAATAGTGGTATAGACAACACTGTACAAAACAATTCACATGTTCTTTAACACAGGAACTGACAGCAGAGAAAGAGCCAAAATGGTTCATGCAGTCTGTACTGCTCTTCTGTGCAGGTTCCCCCCTTGCCCTCAGTTTAGGGTTGTAACTGCTGCTCCATGTACGTTACCAAGGGTTGCCAACTTTTCCACAGACGGGGTCGGCGGCAGGGAGCAGCGGAGGGGAGGGGAGGGGAGCAGGAGCGTCCTTCTTGCCTGCCAAGGTGAGAGGGACCGGTTGTTGGCTCACATGGCTGGGGTGCCTAACACCACGCTCTGATCAGAAAAAAGAATCTGCCACATCCCATGAAACATACTCAGCTTACCAAGAAAACAAAAGGTCTGGTATATTCAAGACAATCTGTCTTTCAAGGAAGAGAAGGAGCCCCAGGAAATCAGAAGAATCCGTTTCAGTCTGTTCATCAACCCACACTGCACAGAGGCAGAAAGGAATCACCAAATTTCAATTAGTGTCCTTTAGCTCATCATTACAGAACGGAAGACCAAAAAAAAAGGGGGGTTAAAAGTAATGGATAGGACCAACAGAACCAAAAAAGCTTCAATATCATGCATAGTTCAAGTTCTAGACTTTTAAAGAGATTAGAATCTAGGTTCTTTTAAAATAACACAAGTGTCTTTCTGTAGGTTTTAATTACACTACAACAGACTATTTCTTGCTGTTACTTTTACAATAATATTTATTACATTTATAACACATTTTTCCTTAATTTCTTAGGCTGAGATGTTAGACAGCCTATGCTATATAGTTCCTTTATACAGAAGAAAAAAAGACAGGGAACGTGTCCAGCATTCTCAGTGGCTCTATAACCTTCGCCTGGGGAGCTTCCATGCCTAAAGTTGCTTCCTTTCAAGGGTCCTCCTCTTGCCATGAAGCAACGAGGGCCTCTAGCTCATCACCTCCTGCCTCCCACTTTCTATGCTTTGCAGGGGGAGGAAGAGGTTCAGATGCCAGACAAGGGCTTCAAAATCTGCATTTACTACTGCCTGGCTTGTATTTTCCTGCTCTTTATCTCCCTTCTTCTTTACCCTGGGCCTAAACTTGCTAGGGGATGTTAAAGGACAAATCTGGGCTTGATGGACCCTTGGTCTGACCCAGTATGGCATGTTCTTATGAGGTTTTTTTTTTTGCTGAATAGAGGTGTCTTCCAAGTTTGCAGATAGGTTGTACATAACCAGATAGAGTTTTGTATATTAAATTGTGAATCATTATGAGAATGTTGTGCTGTATATGAAAGGATATAGGTAGCCAATGCAAGGATCGGAGAATGGGTGTGATATGTTCATGCCGGGTAGAATTCGCTAATATACGAGCAGCTGCACTCTGAATTAATTGAAGAGGTCAGATTGAATTGACTGGAAAGCCTATATAGAGGGCATTACAGTAATCTAGGCTAGTGAGAATCAGCACTTGTAAAACTAAGCAAAAGTCATCTCTATCAAGAAGCGGCTTAAGCAATTTCAATAAATGAATTTTAAAGATTGAGGATTTAACAGCTGTGATATGAGATGGGTCATTGACAGCTCTGCATCAGTGTTACACCGAGGTTTCAGGCTTTTTCTGTGATTGGAATAGAATGCCCATCAACTTTCAATGTACTGGGAGGGCAATGAGATGAATTTGGGATGGTGGTTAAGTATATAATTTCAGTTTTTAATGTATTCAGTTTCAGACGATTGTGAGATATCCAAATGTTCACAGAATTTATGCAAAGAGTAACAAAGTACATAGTGTTATCCCAAGAAACATTATATGGAATAAAGAACTGTATATCATCAACGTAGATTCTGAAATCTACACCCAACCCAGATAGAAGACAGCAGAGTGGGAGCAGATATAAATTGAAGAGTAAGGCCAAGAGAGAAGAGCCTTGTGGGACACCTGAAGGAATGAAATACCAATTTGAATTATGTGCACCAATGTTTATTTGTTGAGGGCGATTGAGTAAGTATGAGTTAAACCATTTATGTACAGTGCCTGTAATTCCAATAGATTCCAGATCTGTAAGTAAGATTGTATGGTCTAGTGTGTCGAATGCTGCAGATTTGTCTAATAAAACTAAAATGTAATTGGTGTTTGAATCAAAACCTCTTATAATTGTATCGAATGACAATAGCAGGAATGTTTCGGTACTGTGGCCTTGTCTGAAACAATGCTGATTGGGATGTAAGATGGAATTCTCGTTTATATAGTCTGTCAACTGAAAAAAAAAAAGGATTCTATGATTTTTTACTAAGGTTGTGAGCAAAGCAACTTGTTGAAAGTTAGAAAAGTCAGTTGAATCATTGAGTTTATTTTTTGGAATAGCAGAATTGATGTTTGTTTCAAGGCCTCAGGAAATATGCCAGAATTAAGAGAGTGTTTTACCAAATGAGATAGAGATATTATGGGCAGCTTTTAAGAAGTAAGTCGGGCATGGATTTAATAGACTAGATAAAGGTTTCATTTTTGATAAAATGTGGGAGATCGTCAGAGAGCCTACCTCTTGAAAGGAGTCCCTAGATACAGGGAGTAAATATTAAGTTTTGGCATAAAGAGATGGGAGAATTCAGCAGAAATATTTGTTACTTTCTCCTCAAAAAAACTGAGCAAGCTTGTTACAAAAATTGTCAGTTATGTAGAGTATTCTGTCTTAAAAATGTTAGTCAATAATATTGAACAAAATCCTAGGGTTATCATTTGCCTTTATCAATTTGTTTTCTATACTTAATCAAAAAAGCCATGTAAGTGTTTTTACGTTCAGTCAGAGGATTTTTTTTCCAGCATTGCTCATGGCGCCTTAAATTTTTTTTTAATTTCTCAGGTGTGAAGTAAACCAAGGTGCATTGACATCTCATCAGAAATTGCATTACCATCCTTTTATACAAAAAATATGGTTGGAATTTGTGCATAATTATCTAAACCCAATTCCAACATTTCATCCTCCCATGTCTATAATGAAATGTGTTAGAAAACTTTGCTTCTACTTTGTATATTCAATTGACAATTCTTTCCTACCAGAAGTCTCCTAAACCATGAGTTTTACTAGAAACTCGGGAATCTACAAGAGAAGAATTAGTACTCATATGAGATTCAGAAGAAGAGTCTTTTTTTTTTTTTGACGTTCAGATGAGTCATGACACTCCTTCAACAGTTCAGTGAAATTCCTACCAGATCCCTCACCAAAGCCAAGGAGTTCAATGTCAACAGATGACATGTTCTAACCATCTTTTGTACAAGAAATGATGAATCCCATCCCATTTACCTTAGGATAGGACAAGCCCAACACCAAAGACCTTCTGGAGGGTTACAGTTTATAGGACTGCCTACACAGGCTAAGAAAGTGCCTGTCCACAGAGCTCTTCAACACCTTCAGTCGAAGATCTGGCAGACATCTCTGATCATATCTCCAGTACATAGAAAGATAGGTTTCAGGTATAGAGTACAGCAATGTCTGGGCTATATAAAGAGCCAACTCTCCTAACATTCAGTGGTGTTTAAGGCAGAGGTGAAGAAGGCAAAGAAGTCTAAAATGCACTCCAGTACATCACCTGGAAAAGACACAAAGCTGTTGGCTATGGCAGGGAAGAAGCTAAGAACATGAGAAATTGCCATTCTGGGTCAGACTGAGGGTCCATCAAGCCCAGCATCCTGTTTCCAACAATGGCCAATCCAAGTTACAAGTACCTGACAAGTACCCAAACAGTAAATAAATCCCATTCTATTAATGTTGGTAATAAATAGTGGCTATTCCCTAAATCAACCTGATTAATAGCATTTTATGGATTTCTCCACCAGGAACTTGTCCAAACATTTTTTAAACCCAGTTATGCTAATGGCCTTAACCACATCCTCTGGCAATGAATTCCAGAATTTAATTGTGCATTGAGTGAAAAATAATTTTCTCTGAGGACAAGCAGGATTGTAGTCTTCACACATGGATGACATCATCGGATGGAGCCCGGCACGGAACTTTGATCTCAAAGAATCTAGAACTTTCAACATGCCCCACTGAGCATGTGAAGTTGTAGTCATCACCCTGCCCACTAGGCAGAGTCCCTCAGTCTCTTTTTTTCCGAGGAGCCATGTGGTCGCTGGAGCCATTTGTGTCACAGTATTCAGGTTTGCTCTCTCCTCACAGTTTTTGTAAGTAATTTTTTTCTAGAGTGGCAGCTGTTTTCTTTCCTTTACCTTACAGTAGTTTTATTTCTTTTCCTTTTTCTTCTTCTTTCCCCTGTCTGACAACCGCATGGCAGGCCTTAGTTGCTGTGCATTCTGGCAGAGTCTATTCCTATTCCTTAAAAAGAAGAAAAATAAATACTGCACTGGCAGTTTAGTATCTGTGTCTTCTCATTGCTCTGTCTGTTTCTGTACCTTTTGTCAGGAGCTGGCAGGATTGACTGAATGCATCCCATGGGTGATCTGTGTACGTTGCTGAACCCGGAGACTCGCCTGAGTTCTACCCAGGCAAGAGTTACATATCGTTTCACTGATCAATCGGCATTGAAGGAGGTTCAGATGGTGCAGAGATTGAGGGCCACACTGTTCCTGTGGGGGAAAGAGCTAATCTTCCCCACATTCAAAAGAACTAGTCTCCACAGGCATGATCCCTGGATAATGTAGCCTCCCCTCCTGCTTGCAGGCAGGAGGGGGAGGGTAGTGCGGTCTTCTTGTGAGAGAGAGTGAGCAGGAGCCTGGGCAAGCAGCTTACTGCCGCATCTTTGGCGCCATGCCTAGTATCGGTTGCCCATGCACATCTGTGACTAGTGCACCGTTGATCTGTTGCATCAATGTCAGCACCATGTCAGGGAATCAGGATTGCCATTGTGTGCCATGGTCACCCTTGATGCCATCAAGGTACTGGGCATCTTTGTTGCCATGGGGGGTGCATGACCGCCCTCGATGCCATAAGTGCCTTCCGTGCCATAGATATCTGTGGACCTTGAGGTGGTGGAGTAATGGCCCCAAGCTTTAGTGCATCGATGCCTCTGTCTCATCCATGCCATGGATGCCTCTGGTCCCATCCATGCCCTCGATCCCATCAAGGTGCATGAATGGCCACCCCTGATGCCATCGAGGTGCATGGCCTCGATACCACGGTCACCCTTGGGGCTGTCACAGTGTGTGGTCTCAATACCATCGTGGTGCGGAGCTGCCCTGCTACCATTGATGCCATCGAGGTGCGGGTCCACCATAGAGGCCAACAGGAATAGTGACTACCGATGACTTTCGTTACCACTCTCAACAATGTCGAGCACAACCAATGAGGCACTGGGATTACCATTGAGTGCTCTGGTCATCCCTGAGGCCATCAACTGCCGAGCTCTTGAGAGCCCTCAAGTGCCACTGAAGACCATGAGCGACGGGGATTTCGGCCTTGAATGTGTCAAGCACCGGGGTTGCCATTTACTCAAGGCACTGTGGTACACCAAGGCTTCCAGGCACAGTGGTCTGGTGCCCTTGAGGCTCCTTGGTAGTGTCCTGATGGGGTACTGATGGGCACTGTGCTGTTGCATCACTGGTCTACTGCTATCAGGCTCTGTGGATGCCAATGATCTCGGGCACCCTGAGCCACTGGGATCTGGGGGCATCAGAAGCCCCACCTAGATTCATGCACCATTGGCGTTAAGGAGCGCTAGCGAGGCTATCATCAGCCATAGCCACTCATGAGGGACACCATCGAGCTTGCAGCATCTATGTCCTTGGACGGGTAGGTGAGTTGAGGGGAACAGTTGCTGGCACTGGCAGTCATCGGTTCCTCTGGGCACTGATGGGGTGTGTTGGGGCTGAAAAGCCTCTGCCTGCAGGCATCCCTGGCATCTTTGGTACTGCTGGTCCATCGATGCCTTTGTGCACCGGGGTCTCTATTGGTACCGCTGGGCTGTTGAGGTCCAAGGGCGCCTATGGCACCGGGGATGGTACTATATACCGTCAAACTGATCAGGTTTCAGTCAAGTGCCATCAAAGCCCTGGGTGCAGAATCATTTGATGTCCTTGATGTGATCAATTGTTGGTGAGCATGAAAGTGCTATGGGCCCTGCAGGCACCATCACGACTGTGGCACCAGTGGTCACAGTTGGATGCCGCAGGACACGACTGCAGAGCACCATGGGCACTGTCGGTCGCCATGGACTTCGCCGCTGTGGATCCATGAGGAAAACGACTGTGAGCCATTCCTAATGCAATTCAAGTACTTTGTCCAGCCTCTTGGAGTGTTATCAGGTACTGGAGGGGGCAATGCCATAGAACACCACCCACTATCATGCCATACCCTGAGCCCCAGTGGTACTGGGACGCCGTTGTCACACTGTTCCTATGCACTCCACTGGTAGTTACTGTGACAGTGAAGCACAGCATGTGCGGTCGTGTATGGCAAAGCATCTACTCCAAGTGCCTTGGGCGATGGCAGGCAGCATTCTCCCTGTCTGTACAGCTCTCAACCATGCCAGGGTTCTGCCATTGTCACATCAATTCTGCACTACCAAGTGCTGGGAGCACTGGCGAGGAAGGCATCATCATACACTGTGATTTTCCTTTTGGCAGCACGCAGCCACCAACTCTTCCAAGTGATGCTCGGTCCTTGCTGTGCCATGGGATTCTGCCCACAAGCATGGAGAGAGGGGTCATAGGTGTACCGCCATCCATAGGATGGGATAACACTGTATGAGTTCTGGTCAGCATGCTTTTACAGCGAAGGGCTTTATTCTCCAGTGGCCCTCTATTGTATGAGTGAGTGTGTGTTTCCCACATGGCGAACACAACAGGTTGTGCGCTGCAGCCACAGGACTGACCTAGAATGGGGTTCCTGGTTGAACCCTAAGGGGAGTTTTCTCACTCCTTAGAAGAGGAATATGTCTTTCGACCCCCTTCTGTGTCAAAAATCCCCTTTGTGGGGAAACCCCTGGGGCTCCATCCCTGGCAGGTTTATCACTGAACCGGAGCCTCAGTTCTTTGAATCTGTGCATCTCCTTGTAGGCCAGGGTCGGGGGATGGCAGCAGTGGTCATCTGACCATTTTTGCTGGGGCCCCTTCATTGATTACCATGGTGGCCTTCCCCATCCGAGGGTGGCTGCCAGTAGCAGATTGATTGCTTCTGAACCTCAGTGATCAGAGATTGTGTCTCAGCTGGAGAGCTGACAGGTTTTTAGGGATCAGGAGGCCCCAATTCCCGTTGTTTTCCTGTCCCTTCGGGAAGTGGGGATTCGACTGGGTTCTAGGGTAACTCTTATGGGTTCCCCTCTGGATGCTTGGTTGTCCAGCCCTGCAAGGGATGTCCCTCGTTCTCTGTTTCCAAGAGAAGGCATGTCATAGCTTCTGACTGGCAATTGCTCTCGGTTCCTCGTGGGGATCCGAGGCGGTAATGCTCTCCTTTAGGTTGTCCTAAGGCACAGCAGTCTATTTCATGATGGAGCCTTTCCAGAGTAGCTCCCTGTGAAGATTAGGGGTTTCTCCCATTCAGGAGTTACCTTTGATACCTGTTGAGCTCAATGGGTGCTTTTGATAAGGACCACTATACCAGTCATTCTCGACTGTGGGACCCTACCACAGTGAGGAAGGTTCTAATCCATCTAATTGGCAAGTATGACTTTCAACCTATTGCCATATCCATGACTGAGGGAGTTGGGGGATGAGGGACCCCGCAACAAAGGTCCTGCTCTTTGTTTGCAATGGTTTGCAAGCTATACTTCCCCATTTTAGGGATAACCTTGTCTGTGGACAAGGGGAGTCCTGGTTCATGCAACAATTGTTTCTTTTTCTGGACAGTGTACTTTCTTGGGAGAAGTATATGCTATCATGGCTGAATGAATACCTAAGCCAGGTTTGGGGGCAATCTGTTCCGAGATCACCTTTGTCCTGCCCTGGTACCTTTAGGGTTTCCAGGCCGGTGTAGAAATCCTGTTCGACAGTGGTTTGCACTTGTGGCACTTCGGTTTTCTGTCTTTTAGTGAAGTATTTCTGGATTTCTTTCCTGTGGAATTTGCTCTCAGCTTCAGCTGTTCCAAGCAGGCTGAAGGCTCTATCTCAGTGGGTACATCCCTACTGGAATCAGCAGTGAATTATTCGCTTGGGGTTGAGTTGTACAACCTAGCAACTTGTGCTTACCCCGGCAGTCCAGCGGTCTGCCTCCTTCTGTTCTTCACTCCTTCCAAATTCCAGTTGGAATGTCAGGGGAGGGGAGGAAAAGCTAAGGCATTTGTGGTATATTTGTGGTTCTGCAAGCCAAACATGGAAAGATACACCACTTTTTCCCTATATTTTTGTCAAGCTCTGGCCAATACTGCCTTTAGCTTTTCTCCTGTCATTAGGTTGCCCAAAGGGTCTTCCTGCTCACTTGAACTATCCTGTAGATAGAATGGATAGCCCTGCCTCTGATAGGGTGCAGTGTGGGTGATCTTCAGCCCTAATGTATCTCCCTGCTCGGGGGTTTGAGCTAGCAATCCCATTCAGGGATTTCCTTTCATCCCCTGAAACTCTTGATGCTGTCCTGCTAGTCAGCTATGTCTGGTGCTTTGACATGTAGAGTCTGTCACAGACTCTGCCATTGTTGCTGATTATTCTTCCAAGCGTTGCTTGAGTTTTCTGCCCATTATGCCTGTTTGCCAAACATGGGCACAATTCTGCAGAGACAGTCTGACTTTCGGCTGGCAGTAGACCGCTGTTTCTTTCTGGGGAATTCTTGGGCCCCGGTTCGTTTTTCGGTTGTCTTGTAACACTGAAGAAAACTACTATCTTTGTCAAAGAATCCTTCTCTTGTTTACATCTCTAGACTTTTTCCTGTATCGAGGAGGTTCTAGATCTACTGTCGTCATCGGGATTTACTGATCCAAAACCCTGCTTGTAATGTTTTCTGTGATGTGGAGTATGTTTCTTGCATCACACTTGCATCATTCCCCTGCCTTAGGTGCCTCTGCTACACATTGGGGTTTTGTGTCTCAGTCTTTTCTATGGTTTTCTCTTTGTAGAACCCAACTCTTTTCCCGCCTAGACCCATTTGGGGGTTGGCTGCCTCCCAGGCAAAAGGGAGAGATGTGGTGCTTTCAGCTTGGGGCGGTTTCCTGCTTTGTCTTTCGGACAGCCTAAAGCTTGGGATTCACCCAAATGTTAGGACTACCATCCTGCTTGTTATTGGAGAAAGCAGAATTGCTTACCTGTAACAGGTGTTCTCTGAGGACAGCAGGATATTAGTCCTCATGAAATCCACCCATCTCCCCTGGGCGTTAGTTTCTCCATGTATTAGCTATATTATGGACTGAGGGACTCTGCCTAGGGGGCAGGCTGATGACTACAGCTGCACTTGCTCAATAGGGCATGTTGAAAGTTTTAGATTCTTTGAGATCAAAGTTCCGTGCCAGGCTCCATCCGATGATGTCACCCACGTGTGAGGACTAACATTCTGCTGTCCTCAGAGAACATCTGTTACAGGTAAGTAACTGCTTTCTCTAATTTGATTTAAAGGTATAGAAAAGGGCGATCAAAATAATAAGGGGAATGGAACATCTCCCCAATGAGGAAAGACTAAAGAGGTTAGGACTTTTCAGCTTGGAGAAGAGACGGCTGAGGGGGGATATGACAGAGGTGTTTAAAATCATGAGAGGTCTACAACGGGAAGATGTGAATCGGTTATTTACTCTTTCAGATAATAGAAAGACTAGGGGGCCCTCCATGAAGTTAGCATGTGGCACATTTAAAACTAATCAGAGAAAGTTCTTTTTTACACAATGCACAATTAAACTCTGGAATTTGTTGCCAGAGGATGTGGTTAGTGCAGTTAGTGTAGCTGTGTTTAAAAAAGGATTGGATAAGTTCTTGGAGGAGAAGTCCATTACCTGCTATTAATTAAGTTGACAGCCACTGCTATTACTAGCAACAGTAACATGGAATAGACTTAGTTTTTGGGTACTTGCCAGGTTCTTATGGCCTGGATTGGCCACTGTTGGAAACAGGATGCTGGGCTTGATGGACCCTTGGTTTGACCCATTATGGCATGTTCTTATGCTCATGGAATGCCCCCTAGTCCTTCTATTATCTGAAAGAGTAAATAACTGATTCACATTTAACTGTTCTTCTTCTCTCATGATTTTATAAATCTCTATCATATCCCCCTCAGTTGTCTCTTCTCCAATCTGAACAGCTTTAACCTCTTTAGCTTTTCCTCATAGGGGAGCCATTCCATCCCCTTTATCATTTTAGTCACCCTTCTCTGTACCTTTTCTAATACAACTATATCTTTTTTGAGATGCAGCAACCAGAATTGCACACAGAACCTCCTCTTTCACTTTCCTATGTCATTGATTCTCAAATATTCCAATACAGCCATCTCCTCCCCAGCACTATCTAAAATCCTATTGATGTGACATGTGAAGTCTGTCACCTTCACACCAGGCACACAAGTTACCAAGCAATCCTCATGTCCACCAGCCACCCAGCTATCTATATTCTTAATAATCGAATCACCATCTACAACAGCCATTTCCTAACCCTTCCGTCCTGGGTGTCTCTCCCTGGAGACATATCTTCAAGAGGATAGTACACCACCTTGAGGGCAGATCCTAGTTACAGGATGGCTTCCTGCCTCATGAAGGTGATTGCTTTCCTTCCAGGTGACCTTTTTCCTCCAAGGCAGCACAGGGGCTGCCAGATTGGAGGTAGGACTGCTCCGCTATGTCCTTGAAGGTCTCCTCTATATACCTCTCTGTCTCCCTTAGTTCCTTTAGGTCTGCCACTCTAGCCTCCAGAGATCAAACTCATTCTCTGAGGGCTAGGAGTTCTTTGCAACTAGGGCATACAATCAACCTCTTGCCAACTTGGAGATTATCATAGATGTGGCATTCTGTTTAAATTTTGCTGGTTATGGGGTCATCATGCGACCAGCACCTCCGTGTGGGCCCCGGCCTCCCGACACAGCAAGGACGCTGCTGATGCCTTTCTCCGGGCCGCCATTCCTGCTCCATAGGCATGTGCAACTGCGCACATCTTAAAGACCCCATGGCAGGAAAGCTACTTCACAGCGCCTATTGATGACATCACTAGCTCCCCTATTTAAGGCTTGGCTGTGCTGCTGTTCCTTGCCTCAGCAATAGGTCTTCTGCTTGTTTGCAGTTCGTGTTGCTCCTGCATTCCTGAACTTGCCTTATCTCATTCAGCCCGCCTTGTCCAGATCTCCCAGCCTACCCTGTCTCCAGACTGACTTAAGTTTTGACCTCTGCTATGGACCCAAACTACTCTCCTACCTGCCACTTGCCATTGACCTCAGCTTTGGACTTTGCCTTCGTCTTGCTTGCTATCTGCCTCGACCTCCACTTTCTTACTGGTTATTCTCTGTCAACACTTGTCCTGACCTTGGCCCAGCCCCCAGACTCTTACCCTATTTGCCCTGTGGGGACCCTTGCCTAAATCCAGCCAACCCCTGGAACCCAAAGGCTCAACCCATGGGAACAGGACTGGTATAGGTGAAGCTCCAGTTTTGTTCCAGACCAGGGTGTGTATGCCAGCTGTCGGCATGGGCCTAGTGGGTTTGCTACTAGGCTGTGTCAACCATGCCTCAGCACAAGGGCCACTATTCTAACACAGTGCAAAAGACTGGATAGCCCCTCCCTCTCACTGCTGGACTACTTGTTGCATTTTCATTATCTGGATTTGTTGTTGAGGTAAATTTTCTAAGGGGTGACTTTCAAGATGGTCACTGGCACCTTCCTCTTTGCTGAGGTTGCTTGTCTTTAAAGCAAATTTTCCCCTTCTAAACTTACCTCCTAATCTCGATGGGCAAACAAAATGGGAAGACTTGTGCTTTCCCTGAGATTTCTTCAGTTGTCACAGGTTTTATAGACAAGTTTATCATTAGTGCCGAGCCTCCTGCACAGCCTCCTGTTTGTGGTGCAGACGTCCTTGGGAGCCACAGCGCACAAAGGTTTGGCTCTGGGCTTTCCCGGATGCTGAGATCACGTTGTCTCCAGATGGCTGAGTTCCCCTTCGGTCAACATGAGTCCCATGGTGGGCTATGCACTGGTGCTTGTGCTGAGTTAGGAACACAGAAGGCATCACGACTCCTATTCTTGGCGTTTCAGCCTCTGTGGTTGCACCAATTGTGGGGACAGGAGGAGAAAGAGGAACAATGCAAGATGCCGATTCTTCTGATTTTTATTCTGAGATCCTGATGCCCCAGGTACCTCAATGAGGAAATAGGAGTTTATTTTAACTAAACCCTCTACACTAACTCTAGATACTATTTGGGAGGCGATTGTAACTCTTTCCTCTCAGCTGGGTCATTATGTTATTTCTCAGCAAAATCTTTCTGACTCTACAAAACTCCCAGTGGGAGCTTTCTGGTTTCTCAGTTCAGCTTCAGGAAGTTCAACCCAGGATTTCCTCTCTACAAGATAATGTCAAGATTTTATCTAAAGGACATTTGATTTTACAAAATAAATTGGAGTCTCTGAAAAATGTGGTTAGATCTAAAAATATTAGATTAATACATTTTCCTAGATAGAAATTAGTATCTCTTGTCCAGATGCTAAGAAATTACTTTTTGGAAGTTTTGAATAATCCAGAGAACATTTCCCCTCCTATTGCTAAGACGTATTATTTGCCACAAGCTAAGAGAACCCCTCAGTCTGATCCTGGATTACAAATGACTTTGGATCTTACTAATTATTTGGAAGACTCTACCTCTAATGAAATGATTTCCTCTACTCTGGTTGTCACATTTTTGAAGACTCATATAGAGAGTTGGTAAAGTTCATAAATATGTAAGATTTGATATATTGGGTCAGACCAAAGGACCATCAAGCCCAGTATCCTGTTTCCAACAGTGGCCAATCCAGGTCACAAGTACCTGGCAGGATCCAAAGTGATAGATAGATTCCATGCTGCTTATCCCATGGATAAGAAGTGGATTTCTGCAACTCCACTTTTAATGGTTTAGAGACATTTCCTCAAGGAACTTGTCCAAACTTTTTTTTTAAATGCAGCTACATTAAAAGCTTTCACACATTCTCTGGCATTAAATTCCACAGCTTAAATATGTGTTGAGTGCAAAAATATTTTCTCTTAGTTTTAAATATGTCATCCAGTAACTTCATTGTGTGTCCCCTAATCTTTGTACTCTTTGAATGAGTTAACAATCAATTAACATTTACTCGTTCCACTCCATTCATTATTTTATATACCTCTATCATATATACCTTCAGCTGTCTCTTCTTTAGGCTGAAGAGTCCTAACCTCATTAGCCTTTCCTCATAGGAGAATAGTTTCATCCCCTTTTATGAAATATTTCTTTCGGAATAGACTAACTCCTCTTTTAGAGTATTGTGTCAACATTTTTCTGGTTGTTATTAAAGTCACACAGCTGAGGAAGAAGTGATTTTATATATTTGACCCCTTGCAATTTGACTACACAATATATATATATATATATATATATATATATATTAATCAACAATTGACCAACTTTATATCTCAGAGTTATTTAATTTCGTTTTTCTCCTAGTCCATCATCTCCTCCTGCAGAATGATACTGCCTAAGTATAAACTGTAGCTATGTATAGGTGCCAGGATAAACCATTGTATTTCCTTTAATATTTTCTTCTTTTTTTTCTGTAGCTCCCCTATAATTGTTGGCTAATGATTAATATTGGTTTTCTTCTATTTTGAATATTCTAAACGTTTTTGCTGTATTCTGTACAAAACTTTTTTTGGATGAACTTGTAACAGCTATAAATAAAAAAAAAAAAAAAAGTTCTAAGGGAGTAGGGATATAAAAGTACTTTTAGCTATTGATTTATTTATGTCAAGTGACCCTCAAAACACTACAATTATAACTACTTACTTCCCACCTTATTGACTCTTGTTTTGAATTAAAATCCTTCTGTAGCAAATCAGTAGTAAATTTATAGTAAGGAGTTTTGAGGCTGTGAAGACTGATGTCCTCTCCCAGGAGCTGTTAGGTAAAGTGTACAGATCAGCCTTATAGTCCTGCTGCAAGGAGTATGGGGCTTCTGGAAGCTGAAGCTCTGGAACATGAAGCCTGGATAGCTCATGGTGACCTCGAGAGTAATCTCCCAGGGGCTGCTAGGTAAATTATTCAGATGAGCTTTCTGGTCCTTCTATTGCAAAGAGTGCAGGGTCTCTGGAAAGTGAGACTGTGGAGACTGAAGCCTGGATAGCGCGTGTTGGCCTCGTCTGGGTGCTGCCTTCTGATAAAAGACTCCTCTTTCTCAATGGGATTTTAACATAGTTCTTGCAAAAATGATGACCACTTTTCTAGCTCTTAGTGATAGCAGAAATCAAATTCCTCTCATGGAAAGTATTATTTCTAATAGCAGTTACCTCAGCAAGTAGAGTGAGAAAACTTGAAGCCTTAGTACTTAATGCTCACTATACACAGATATTTAAGAATCAACTGGTGATGAAAACTCATCTGAAATTTCTACCAAAACTAGTTTCCCAATTTGCTTTAAATCTATCCATTGTTCTTCCCACATTTTTCCCCAAAATCTCATACTAACAAAGCAGATCAGATTCTTCATACCATAGACTGTAGGAGGGCTTTATTGTATTACTTGGAAGTTTTTCTGAAAACCCTCATGTAAACCTCCCCATCTAGGGATGGGCCACATAAATCACTCCACCTCTCAGTTGTGCAATTTAGAATGAGTATATGTAGCAATCCCATACAACTAAAGGTTTTCCCAGGGTGGGGAGGAGAAGCTAAAGCAGAAAAAACAAAAACATAAAATAAACACAATATATTATTATTGCAAGTAAAAAAACAAAACCAGTGCATGCACATCTACATAACACATTTGGATTCTTTACTATAGGAAACAGAAGCACATGGCATTATAGTCAAAGAAGGATTTATTAACATTGAAAATTAAGAAAATTTGCTCTTTATAAATTATAACAGAAAACCACTTTGTAGAAAATCCATATTCAGTCACTGGCCACATTGCAAAGTTAACTAGATAAACGTATCCAGTTAACTTTGGAGGGATATTCAGTGGTGCAGCTACACTGTTGAATATAGATGGCTATCTTAAAGATAGCCAGATAAGTTTGCCCAGCTAACTTGTTAAGTTGTTATCCGGCTATCCCAATTCAGAGTTAGCCGAATAACTTATCTGGATAACCTAATTCCTCCCAAAAACATTCCAGGAATATTGCTACATTATCTGGCTAAATTTTAGCTATATAATAAGGTATCTGACTAAACCTTAGCTAGATAAGTGCCCAATATATACAAAAGTTGGCATTTAACTGGATAAATTCTGAGTTATCCGGCTAAATGCCTTTGTATATGGACCTCAATATTAACATACGTTCTCTGTTTAATTTTGCATGATGCTTGAATCCTTTAGATGAACTTCTCTGCAATCTAGAAGGTTGATGAAGCAGATGCTGATGCTTGGCAATATTTGTTTCCAGCTATCCACATAGCCCCAGGATCACCTTGATTTTCCAAAATCTTGCAAAAAGAAAATAATTCTTCTCTATTTTAAATAAAATTGCAACAATTCTTCCAAAACTTCCCTGAACTAAATTAGTCTAAACAAAACAAAATTTATATTTAAAAAATGAAATTATTTTGCTGAAAAAAAAGAAAGGCGACACTTTTTCCTGTTGCCAGAATAGGAAAGCAACAACGAGAAATTACTTTTTTCTCAGCCTGCAGACAAGCTGTAGATAAACCTCTCACCTCCTGGCTATATCCCTGACTCTCTCTCTCTCTCTCTCTGTCTTTAAACAAACGCATCATTACCTTTTATAGCTCATTAAAAAGGCTAATTATTATTCAATCCCTTGTCCCTCATTAGCTCCAGGCCATTATCACCCACTCAAGTTCTGGTGGGAAAGCCAAGAATTGGTTCTTTTAAATATAAATAGTATTTCATGATAAATTAAATTATAATACATTCTAATTTTGTTCCCTGTCAAATAATGTCCATTGGGTGTCAGTATAGTGTAGTAACTAAGACAGAATTGTCTTCCAGCCAAAAAGGCCTTATGGGACACCATAAAAAGGTGTTAATGACCCTTGTTTTGACTTTCAAAGAAGATTTGGCATTTGCATTCCTCTGTAACTAACAAAGTGGCAGGTCTATCAACTTTGAAATTTAATTTATTCTAGCTAGGCAGGGAAAAGAACAATTTATTAAGCCACTAGCTTATACTCATAACTCTATTTCTTATGATCCAATGAAAGAAGGAATACCAATTCAAAAACAAAGTTTATCTACATGGCTATCAGACTGTATTATTTTTGTTACATACATTCTTGGAAAGCATTTACCGCCTAAGATAAAAAAATTATCACATCAGGGCAACATCAATAGCTCATCTTGGTTTTGCTTCATTACAGGACATCTGCAACCACATGATCCTCTGTACACATTTTAACCAAGCAGTTTTCCAGAAGGATAGTAGTTTTGGCCTGGCAGTTTTGAAAAATCGTTTTAAAAATTAGTTTCAGTTCTTCCTTCAACCTCTAAAATGTTTCAATAACACTTATTCATCAGAAATGTAACTATAACATTGTAATCCTGAGCTTAGGAGGCCCACTTGTGTGGCTAGATTTGTCCTACTTATCTACAGAAAAAGCAAATTTACTTTACTTACCTATAACAGGTGTCCTCCCTAGACAATGAGACAAATCATTGTCCTCTCCCGAGTTGAAGCTTAACTAGTGAAGACACTGAGGAGGCTCATGCAGTGGCAGCTGCACAGGTATAGCTGTGCATGCTTAGATTCCATTCCATTTTGGAGTCAGATGATGTTGCCCACTTGTGTGGCTGATTTGTCTCATGGTCTATGGATAATACCTATTGCAGGTATACAACTTTGCTCTCTTCTCTAATTGCATTTTGTCTGGTTTGCATGTCTGCTAGCCAAGGATCCCAGGAAGCATTTTACCTTTTTGTTCCCTCAAAATGTACCCCCAAGTTAATGCATTTGATAAGAGTTACTTAGCAGGAGTTTTCTGTTTTGAAATTTATTGACAGTACTTTAGGAATTGGAGGAGGATCCCTAAGAAGGCAAACAAAAATCAAGTGGCTGAACCAACAAAGAGTAAGGGCAGGAATCCCACAATGCTGTTGTGCCAGGAAAGTTCCTGTTTAGAGACTATGCTTAAATTCTGTGTCCATTTAGTGCTTCATCCCCTTCATGAGTCAGAATGTATCAGTGGCATTGCTTCCCTTCAGTTTCAGCCATATTTCCATAAAGGTGAAAAAGCCCTTCATTATGCAGACTGCAAAAGAACTGTTGCCTTTTCCCTGGAGTAGACTGTGGCCCATACAAAGTCTACTCAGCTTTTATTTCCTTTGACCATAATAGGCCTCAGAGTGCCTCTTACTTTTGAATCAGGAGTTTTGTTCTGCGCTTTTGGGCTTTCAGCTGGGATCTAACACCATGAGCCTTCATTTGCAACTATCCAGGGATTTAGACCTTATTTTTTATCCACTCGCAATATATTTTTGCCCAGTTATTGCAGTGATCATTCTCAGGTGGGGGCCAAATACTAGGGTTCCTTCCCGGACCCTACAATTCATTAATTTATTTATTTAAAAGCATTTATTACCTGCCCCTCTGAAATTTGGGGTGGGGTACAAAAAAAACCTCATAACAGGTAGACATAACAGCAATGCAATTATCTACATTAAAATAATACAAACTGGAGAAAAGAGCAATATATTGTTCTTCAGGAGCTGGAGGAAAAATAAGGACTTAAGGCTGGAGAGAAGGGGAAGGACATCACTACTGAAAGGCTTCACAAAAAAGGTGTGGTTTTAGTCATTTTTTAAACAATAAAGAGTGAATCGCAATGGAGCAGGGAGGAGTTCGAGAGGATAGAGCCATGAATGGAAAATGAATGCTCGCTTGTGGAAGCCGGATGGGGGGGGGGACGGGACATCAAGAAGACACTGGACAGAGGAACGCAAAATCTGTGCAGGCCTGTGGATATGTAGGATAGAGCTAATCCAGGTGGAATTGCAATTGTAAAGCGAGTTGTCTATGGAAATAGCAACGTTATATTTGAAGTGGGCAGAATTGGGTAGCTAATAAGGAACGCTGTAATAAGATGTAATATGGGCCCTAAATCCCGCCAATAGGTGTTATCACTGCATAGTGACTATGGCTCCCTTCCCTCTCAGAGACTCTGAAAGATTCTGTTCTCCTACACCAAGCACAGTCACATAACATATCTGTGTGAGGGATCAATTATTGTCTTCAGGGAACATCTGTTACAGGTAAGCAACTTTGCCTTCTCGCATTCTTTTAAATTTTTTCTTCCTCCAGCTTATCCTCCTTTTATCCATAACATTATTTTTTTTTTTTTATAGAAAGAGCTATCTACTGACCTTGTTGAAAACTGCTGTACATTTGAATGTTTTTACCATATTTTGCTTTTTCTTTCTTTCTTCTAAAGAGTACATCTGTAACTCCTTAGGTCTCATGAAATTAGGAGGTCCATATTCAGAAGCATTTAGACAGATAACTCAGAAGTTATCCAGCTAAATTAATATTTGGGCACTTAGCCAATTAGGATGTAGCCAGTTAAGTTAGGGGCATTCCAGAGATCTTTAAAAAATAAATTTATGAATCTATTTTGTCATTTGAATAGGTGTTCAAGTGAGGTGTTTTACAATATTATTATAAATGCAACTGTTTGACTGATTCACAACAAAAGGTGTGGATCTGTGATTCCAAGCAAGTTTGGAATTTGGTTTTATATACTTCTCATTTAATGTCTGAGAAAGTTGCAATTTCATTTTTACAGCTCCCAGTTTTCCAACCAAAGAGGTTCCTGATTCCAGACAATTTCAAATACCATGTGTAACCGAAAATTTAAACGATGTGTGCAAGAGTGTCATACCAGAAATATCAAGTTCTGTACAAATGAAGATCATATCTGACAGTGCAGAGGAAGAGGACGTCTGTAATATAAGTGGAAATGTTCCTTTAGGAGCCAAGTTTTCCTCATGCGAATCCATAACACTAAGCAGTAGTGATGTATTGAATGTTGCTTTAATCCCAAGATTTTCAAGCCCACTTCCTAACAAAACTCTTATGGAAGTAATGCATGATTACTTGTCAAGTATAGATGATAGCATTAACATAGGAAAACATTCTAACTTTAGTTATTAACTTCACTATAAAGATTCAACCAGTGATGGTCAACAAATCCTAAGTTCTTTTAACCTCCAAATCCTGAAATATTAAAGTGCTTTTGAAATATTTCTTCTGTAAATATAAGATCTTTGAGTAACCTGTTTCTTAGTTTTTTAACTTTCAGGAGTATCTGGTCAATTCACAAGAGATGAAATCCTTTTTTATATATTTAATGGGTAATTTTCAAAAGGATTTATATGCAGAAACTCCAGTTGGATAATCAATTCAGAGTGTATGCATGTAAAAGTACGTGTGAAACACAGTTTTGTGCATAAGTTTACATGTATAGTAAGCAAGTGATGGAGTTGGGTGGGTAAAGAATTTATACACATAGAGATCAATATTCAGACATAGCGAACTAAGTACCTGATTCACTAAGGGGTAGATTTTATAACATGTGCACCAGTGCACATGTTATAAAATCAGGTGGCCACACCCATGTGCGCAGTCCATGCGGCGATGCAATCGGGCCTTCCCCAGTTCCTCCCAGTCAGCTCCTTCCCTAACCCCCTGCCTAACCTTCCTTTTCCTCTCCTCCCTTCCCTACCCTCTAAAGCTAACCTACCTTGGCTCAATGTTTTGTTTTATTACTTGCTGCTCCTCGGCAGCAGAAGTAATTTACGCGTACCGGCTGGCTTTCGGCGCGCGCTTTCCCGGGACAGCGGCTAATGGCTGATGTCCAGGCCGGCCCTCATCCTGCCCCCTGGCCTGTCCCTTTGAAGACGCCCGGTACTTGTGCGCGGACTGGGGTTTAGCAGGTCTAAAGTTAGCCAGATAAGTTTGCATATCCGACTAAGTAGCTTCTCCCAGTTATACCCCTGGAATGCCTCTTTTTGTATCCTGCTAGATTTTAGCTGGATAATGGCTTAGTCAGCTAAAATCTAGCCAGATAAGAGGCTGAATATACCAAAACTTTCCATTTAGACGGATAACTTTGTATCCATCTAAATGGCTTTTGAATATCTATCTCATGCTATCAATTTTTGAAGATATGCTAGTAAATCCATACATACAAATTTATACCTGCTCTCGAGCAGGTATAACTTTATGAGTGGATGGCATAGGGGTTCTGCGCACACTTGTGAATTTTTAAAGAAGATTTATATGCATAAATTCGCTTTGAAAATTCTGGCTAAAGCCTGTGGATAAAAAGTTCCCAAAGACTATAGCCTATGCAATCTATTTGAAAATTATTCTCCCTCTATATAGTAAAAGTGTTGGTTTACAGAACTCTGACTGTAACTGCAGCACTCATGAAATTATCAAACTTTGACCAGACATTTGCTGATAATGTCATGATCAAAATTTGGACTTTACCTTCAGTATCTTTTTCTTCACTACCACTGCATCTGCCATTCATAAACTATCTCCCTTTTTCATTGACTTAGATTATACGCTATTAGAAGGAAGGAACTATCCAAACTATTACTTGTAAAACTGTTGTTAATTGTATCGATTGCTCTATGTTTACCTTGTACAGTGCTACATATACTGTCAGACCTGTATAAAATAAAATCATTTTCACTGAGTGGTAACTGAATATATAATAAAGTAAGTTTAAAATAGTAAAGTATGTCCCTCCAACACTGTCCTCAGTTCTCCCCTATCCCCACACCAGTGTCTCTTTCTCAATGCTCTCCATCCTCATGCCAGTCTATCCCTCAGACCCCCAACACTATCCTTACACCAGTCTCCCCCACTTACCACCTGTCCCTTCATCAGTCTCTCTCAATGTTTCCCTGTAAAGGAGTGGCCCTAAAACCCCTCCTTAGCCTGGTTCACCATAAATGTTAGACAGAGCTCTGTAGATAGGACCTGGCTGTGCATGAATACGGGCACGGGCCCAGTTGGGAACAGACAGGCCCTGCGTCTCCAGGAGAATGCAGCTCCTGACACATCTTAAGGTAATGGCTTTATGATTTGTACTGCTGAAGGTAAGCAGATTGTAGGCTGATTTCTGGTATAATCATCTGAATTCTTTAAGAAGGCTGGAGTCAGTATGGCACATATCTCCAGCCTAAGAAGCTGCTTGGCTATCCCATATGTGTCATTTTGAAGATTTCTGCACTACACAGCGCATAGTGAGAAACCCAAGGGAGGAAGAGAGACTAGTGAAGAAAAATAAAAGTTTGTTGTATGTGTCGCATGCCCAAAGAAGCAGTTTGGGACAGAAGCAGTGGTGCTAGCTGTGCACAGAGTACTGAGAAGGTTAAAAGACTGAATAAGAGGGGACCACAGAAGCCACACAGTTTAAAAAAACAGTTTAATACAGAGAGCTGTGCCTTGGGGCCTGAAAAAAAAAACTTTAAAAGTATTATTGCAGGTAAGGAGAGAAGCGCCGCCTGCTCAGAGAGGGTCTATAAAGTGAGTCAGAGCTGAACAAGCAGGGTTTTTTTTGTCTTCTCCTCATAGAAAAAAAAGGAACAATTTGAGAAGTGTGTGTTTGAATCAAGAATGGCCTTCCAGCAGTAAGCCAGATGCTTTGCACTAGAGCTCAAGGAAGTAAGCCTGTCTAGGGAAAAATGACTCAGCAAGAATTAGACATGTGGATTCAAGGCCTCTTGGAAGGACAGAGGCAGTTGCAAGAATGTGCTATAAAGTTCCAGACTGCTTGGGTGTATACCTGAAAGTAGCAGCTGGATGAATCACTGATTACTGCTTTACCCTCCAGAATGACAAATGTTTAGAGGTAGAGAATAGCAGCAAATGTGTTGGAGCCAGAGAGGGACCTCTGGGCAATGATTCGGAAAATCCTGGCATGGAGCCAGTGAACACTGGAACAGGTGATAGAAGAAAAGCCAAAGTTAAAGAACAGGCACAGCTGATTATAAGGAAAGTGGATAAAAGCCAGGTGAATGAACTTGCAGTGACTGTGGCCTGAATGCAAGAGAACTCATGGTGGAGCTTTACAGACTGGCCTCAAGCAGGCAACACAAACTCCCCTGAAGGTGGCAGTGCAGAGTAGCCTAATGGAAACAGCATAGACTGGCCTGCGGAAAGCAGCATGGAGGAACCAGATGAAGGCACTGCAGAGTGGACCAACGGAGGCACTGCAGAGAGGACAGACAGAAGAGCTGCAGAATGGCCAGAAGGAGGTGCTGCAAATGGAGATAGTGCAGAGGAGTCAGAAGACTCTCTGGTAAAAATTGGAAATGAGATGAAGCATGTTATAGAGCAAGTGGAAGAGAAGTCACAATAGTAGCACCCAAGTAGAATCAAGAGAGTCCTGCCAGAGGAGGACTGGAACTCAGAACTTCAGATGAACTAATATAAAAGTCTATGGGTGAACAGTGGGCCAAGAACATAGTGAGTGGTTATGGTAATTGGGGATTGGTTAAGCATAACTGTAACGAGAGCTCCTGACACATCTCTGTCCTAAGATAAGGTCTGTATGAGTTGTGCTGCTCAAGGTAAGCAGATTGTATGCTCATTTCTAGTATAAAAGCCAGAGTCAGTGTGGTACATCTACAGCCTAAGAAGTTGCTTGGCTATCCCACAATCTCCCTTTTCGCATACCTGTCTCTTAATGCCCCCCATCCCCATACCTGTTTCAGCTCCAAGCCACTACCACCTCATCCCCATTAGTCTCTTTCTTTCTCAACAACCCATCCTTTGCCATCAGTTGCTTCTCTTACTCAAATGGCCAGCAGCATTTCTACTCCAGCAACATGCAAGAACTCTTGTCTTCCTCAAGGCTGCTAACACCTTTCACTCATACTGCTAGGTTCTACCTTCTGTTTTCTACTGGTGCAGGCTTCTGCTGATGCCACCTCTTGTTTTCAACCCAGGCAGCCCACTAAGATCATTGCTTCTTTTGTTAACCCAAGCAGTATGCAGCTTCCTGTTTTTGACCCACGTGGGGGAGGATGACACATTTATTTATTTACTTCAATCTAATTAATGGCACAACTTTCAAAAGAAAATCTGAGTGACTTGTAAAAAAAAACACACTATTTCTGGTTTTCTGCCTGCATGAGCCAATGATGTCACCTATTCTTTTTTTATGTGCAAAGACCTATGACAATGTTACACTGCTTGTGTTTGAAGAGCTGGTTTCATGTTCCTCGAGCCAATGTGGCTCACAAGATGCCCACTGGCCACCCCTACTCCAGACATTTGAGGCTGATCCACACCTTTTATGTGACTAAATAGATGCACTTTACATGTTGGAAAAGCATGAAACAACCAAGCAGTTTAACAATATACAGCCTTATAAAGATTTGCCATTTATAGAATGATATTGAGGGCATGGTAAAAGAAGAGATGACGTGTTTGACCTAAGGAGACAATGGAACATCTAGTAGCAGATTGATAAGAGAATCAGTAACAGTTTGGCAGCAAGAGTTCACAGGCAGAAAATGTTATTCCATTGGTGTAAGGGCAGTAGTTCATGTCTTAGTTATGAAAGTTTCTGGATTTGATCAGGGCCAGTGCAAATGTATTAGGCACCCTAGGTGAACCTGCCATGCACTTGCCCTCCCTCCCCCCACCTCGATCCAGGCCCTGCCTCTGGCCCCAACTCCATTCACTCAGACAGGCCCCCTCTCTTATACACACCATCTTAGAAGCACAGTCCAGATGTATTCCATGCATTAAGAAAGGTGGACGGAAGGCCAAACGATTGCAGGCATGGTGAAAAAGTGATTTTAAAGAGACTATTTTAGCCAAAAGGTCTTCATTTAAAATTTGGAAGAAGGATCCATCAGAAGAAAATAAGATAAAGCATAGGCATTGGCAAGTTAAATGTAAGACATTGATAAGACAGGCTCACAGAGAATTTAAAAAGAAATTGGCCATAGAGGCAAAAACTCATAATAAAATTTTTTTTAATATATCCAAAGTAGAAAGTCTGTGAATGAGTCTGTTGGAACTTTAGATGATAGAGGGGTTAAAGGGGCACTTAAGGAAGATAAGGCCATCGCGGAAAGACTAAACAAATTCTTTGCTTCTGTATTTATTGAAGAGGATGTGGGAGAGATACCTGTTCCAGAGAATATTTTCAAGGGTGGAAGATTCAGATGACTTGAACCAAATCACGATGAGCCTGGAAGATGTAGGAGGCCAGATTGACAAACTGAAGTGTAGTAAATCTGCTGGACTGCATGATATACACCCCAGGGTTCTGAAATAACTCAAACATGAAATTTCATACCTATTACAATTAATTTGTAGCCTTTCATTAAAATCATCTGTTGTACTTGAAGACTGGAAGGAGGCCAATGAAACGCCAATATTTAAAAAGGGCTCCAGAGGCGATTCAGGAAATTATAGACCGGTGAACCTGACTTCAGTGCCGGGAAAAATCGTGGAAACTGTTATAAAGAACAAAATCACAGAACATTTAGATAGACATGGTTTAATGGAACACATGGATTTACCCAAGGGAAGTCTTGCTTCACAAATCTCCTACATTTTTTTGAAGGGGTGAATAAACATGTGGACAAAGGTGAACTGGTAGATGTTGTGTATTTTGGATTTTCAGAAGGCGTTCGACAAAGCCCCTCATGAGAGGCTTCTAAGAAAATGAGAAAGTCATGGGATAGGAGTCTATGTCCTCTGGTTAAATGACAGAAAACAGACAGTAGGATTAAATGGTCAGTTTTCACAGCAGAAAAATGTAAACTGTGGAGTGCCTCAGAGACGTGTATTTGGACAGGTGCTTTTTAATATATTTATAAATGATCTGGAAAGGAGTACAATGAGTTGATCAAATCTGCGGATGACACAAAATTATGCAGAGTAATTAAATCTCAAGCAGATTGTGATAAATTGCAGGAGAACCTTGTGAGGCTGGAAGATTGGGCATCCAAATGGCAGATGAAATTTAATGTGGACAAGTATGAGGTCATGGAGGCATGGTATCAGGGTAGATGGGATGTACATATGATGGCTGACTATTGTTGGAGCATCAGGCGAGATTGTCCACAGATTGAACACTGCCAAAAAAGTTTTACCTTGATATGTGGTAGCAGAACTTTACTACTTGCACACAATTTGACTTACAGTAACAATATATAGCCTTTGTATGAATAAAATAACTCTAAATAAACAGTATATTCAGGTAATTTTTTTCTTTTATTTCCTTTGTATGTACATTTTGTATGATTTTTGGGACAAAGGGAGGGTATCCTGTACCTTAAAACGTTGACGTGATAGAGAAAAACTGGGGTCATTTTTGGATTCAGATGTCAAAAGTTAGTCAAAAACAAGTGTCAGATCTAACTCAATGAAAATTGTGTTCCCCAGTGTAATAAGACCAGGGGGCACTCTATGAAGTTAGCAAGTAGCTCATTTAAAACAAATCAAAGAAAATTATTTTTCACTCAACACATAATTAAGCTCTGGAATTCATTGCCAGAGGATGTGGTTACATCAATTAATGTAACTGGATTTTAAAAAGATTTGAATAAGTTCCTAGAGGAGACATCCATAAACTACTATTAATCAATAAGGAATAGTAGCTTGGGATCTATTTAATGTTTGGGAACTTGCCAGGTACTTGTGACTTGAATTGGCCACTGTTGGAAACAGGATGCTGGGCTCGATGGACCCTTGGTCTCACCCAGTATGGCATGTATTATGTTCTTATATGTGTGTGTGTGTGTGTGTGTTTCTGTTTTGTATTTGTGAGGATTTATCTGTATTTTAAAGGTTCAGTTCTTGTGTAACTTGAATTCTTGCCATGAAAATGATGGTACTTATCACTAGCTTTTATGGCATTATGGTCCTCTCTTCTTCATTTCTATTTTAAACAGAAGTTTGCTCTTTATTAATTTCAATTGCATGCAAAAAACAATTTTGAATGTTCTTGCAGAATTTTATTGTAACTGCTGTTAGTAGATTAGGTGATTATTTTAAGGGATAGACATAGCTAATTTTTCCTCTAAGGATTGCGTTGCTATGAGCATAAAATTGATAGGCTTATTACATCAAAGAGAGTAGTACTCACAAAGTAATGTAGAAGGGTGTACTGTGTTCTAGGGCACCTGGCAGCAGCAAATTTTCTGGAGCACCAACTTCAGCAGTTACCCTACACACCTGCTGACAGAGCCAAAGAAGAATCCTTACCCTGCAGGCAATGAAGGGTGAATAAAACCCCACTCCAAGTTTTCCGGGATATAAGTGGACATGGCTGCTGTTTCGGGAGCAAAAGTTGAATAGACTCTGCCCCTAATGGGCATCTTATCCAGAATCAGGTCGATTGGGTAGTCATAAGCTGTGGGGTGGCAGGGTCTCAGAATGCTTTTTGCTAAAAACATCGGCAAATGCTGCATACTGAGAAGGAAAGCCTGGGAGGTCTGAGTCCAGGCTAGAGGCACTGGTGGCACAGCCAGGGTGAGACATTGTTGCTCGCAGGAGGGCTCCTAGTGGGCAATCTGCAGATCCAATCTATAGATAGATTATGGAGCATCAGCCAAGGCAAGTCAAGGATGAGGGGATTGACTGCCTTGGATAGAACGCTGAAGGAGATGCTTTCCTTGTTCAGTAAGCCAGTTTGAAGCATTGTTGGCAAGGTGTCCAAGGACAGCCGGCCAGGTAGGGGTTCACCATAAATGGAGGATATGATAACCAGCTTAACCAGCGTTGCTGTGTAAAGGCCTCATCGATAAAGTTGCCACCGGCACTTGAGTCCAAGAATGCCTTGGTATGCATCTCTGTATCTGTTGCATCCATCGCTGCTCGATGCCCTCACTCTGCCCTCTTTACCTCTGTGGCGACTCCCTCAGGGTCTGATGGACAGCTGGCTGCTGTGGTGTCTCCATGCCTTCTCCCTCCGGCGTCCCTGGACCGTTTCCCGCCTTCTCAGAAAAATGGCTAGCAAAGTGCCTTGGAGCAGCGTAATAGAGACAGAAGTTGAGCCACCGCTGACTCTACTTTTCTTCCTTGGTGAAGCAGGACCTGCCGAGTTGCATGGGTTCTTCTGGGGGGAAGCAGACAAGGCATCTGTGATAAGGACTAGAGGTTGCTGAAACCAGAGCACCAGCCTGAAGTACCAGCGAGAAGCCTCCCTCTCTTAAGCTCACTTCTGGATGCTGAGCTCCACTCATATTGCCAAGGTAATGAGGTCCTCTAGTGCAGGCGGAAGATCTTGGCCCACTAGCTCATCTGTGATGCAGTCCGCCATATCCTGCCAAAAGATGGCAGTGAGAATATCTTCACCCCAACAGAATTCCGAGGCCAGGGTGCAAAATTGGATTTATTTATTTATTTGTTTGTTTCTTTTTCTATACCGATGTTCATTGGACATATCACACTGGTTTACAGTGTAACAGAGGAGTCTATTTGTTTAGACTTCTTGTTTTACATTGGAACATTATGACCTTTAAGATTGAACCTTTTAACACTTTACATTGAGCTTTGTAACATTTTGCATTGAACTTTATAACATGTTGCATTTTATACCATATATTGCATTTTATAACATATTGCAGTTTACATTGGACTTTGTAACATTTTGCATTGAACTTTATAACATTTTACATTGGACTATGTAATATTTTGCCTTGAACTTTATAACAGGTATTGAAATTTTATAACTTTTTGTATTGAAACTTTGTAGCCTGCGTAACAGTTGGTCTGTGAGGAGGCATTATGAAATACATTAGAGGTAGAGAAATTCGTTAAAACTGTGCATCAAGTGTAGTGAGACAGCTTGGGTTTTTGGGGTTGATCGTAATATGTGATTATGCGGATCTGATGTGGGTGTTGAGGGAGGGGGGTGGGAGGTGTGTGAGGGAGAGCTCGTATTCATGTGTTGGGTGGTGGGTGGTAGCTGCGTATGCTTTTCTGAAGAGCTATGTTTTCAGGTTCTTTTTGAATGATTGGGTTGTGGGGTTGAGCCTGAGTTGAGGTGGCAAGCTGTTCCAGAGTGTTGGACCTGCCACTGTTAGGGATCGTTCTCTTGTTGAGGTTAGGTGGGCCATTTTTGGTGATGGTGGCATGGTCACCCTCAGTGCAGATGCCCTGTCTGATGTTGAGAAGCTCTGTAGCCATGGATGAGGCCTGACCAGGCTCATCAAATACTTGCCAAAATTGTCAGAGGAAGTTGTCCAAATTTTTTACCAGAGGGTTGTTCCTTTCCCAAAGAGATGATGCCCCCTAGGGTAGGCCCTGCCAGAAGAGGCAGCATAAAGGTCAAGTTAGCTCAGTCTGAGGGAAAGCTTGCGGCCTGTAGTTAAAAGTATTTTCTACATTGATTCTTAAAACCTTGGCAGGCCCTAAAGATCCCTGTCATACCTGGGCAGCAATGGAAGGTGTGATATGGGTCCCAGATGCCAGTCAGGAGCAGCTGGAAGAGATGCCAGTGCAGGTGCCAATAAGTGAACCTGCATGGATCCCATTCAGACTGCCAGGCCTTGGAGAATGCTGGTCATATTGTTAAGCTGATCTTACTGCTGCTGGACTTGGAGAGCCAACCCCAGATAGCCTGAATGGGGACAAGTTCATGGTCTCATCAGATTGTCACGGATGTGAGCCCTGGGACTGTGGCATGGTTGACACAGCCTAGCAGGCGAGCCTTCCAGGCACATGCTGACAGAAGGTTGACTCACTCTTACTAGGAATGGAGCTGGGGTTTAACCTATACCAGCACCATTTCCTGCAGGTTGAACCCTTGGGTTCCAGGGGCCGGCAAGGCTTAGGTGAGAGTTCTGTAAGGAGCGGTCGGATCATCAAGTCTTGGGCAGAGGTCAGGACTGGCAGCAAGCAATGGTATCCAGGTCCAGGCCAAGGTTGGGGCAGGCAGCTAAAAGGCAGGTCAAGGTCCAAGCTGTGGTCAGGGCAGGTGGCAGTCCAGAAGTGTAGTCAGTATCCATAACTGAAGTCAGAACCAGGAATCAGGCAAAGATGGATGGACAAGACAGGATACAGGGAAACAAGAAACAGGCAGGGCAGATGGGGCAAGGTAACAGAGAGGCAGGGCAAGGCAAGATAACAAGGAGTCAAGGCAGGCAAGATAACAGCAAGGCAGAGCAACAAGGAGGCAAGACAAGGCAATAGGCACAGAGACAAGTAGCAACAAGCACTGCAATGCAGGAGGACCTGTTGCTGAGGCATCGGCTTACTGTACAGTGGGGGTTTAAGTATCCCAAAGAGATGATATCATCCATTGGTGCCGCAGAGAGGTTTCCCGCCATGGGACTTATATCAGTGTGCCGAGGGCACGCATGTGCGCCTATGGGAGGTCAGAAAGTAAATGGTGGTGAAAGCAGCATGGTGCCATGGAGGTAAGGGGAAGCCGAGTACAGCATGGTGACCATGGCAGCGGCACATTACGTACAGTCAAAAAGAAGTTTTCATTTTTGTTGGTATTCCTCTAAGGAGGATTGGCTTAACACATTTGTTGAGACTGTTATCCTGATGAAATCTGAGAAGCTTTTCACTACTCAGAATTCTTCTGCTAAGTGATGATCATAAGAGATGTAAAACTTTAAGTCATCTACAAAAAATAGGTGCAGTGTTATCTGTGGATTATTAATGACTCTGGGATTAAGGCTAAATCTGTAGTACTATCTAAAGCTTTCTTATAGTCAATCCATGTTATACTGAGATTTTGAGGGGGGGGGAGTTTCTTACAGCTGGTCATGATGGCTTTATTCAGCATTAAATGCTATCTTCTTGTTGCCATATTAGAGTCAATATTTACCCCTGTTTTTTGTAACTGCTTCCCCCCTTGCACAAGTTTAGTTATACTGTTCATTGCACCCCTTGTTCTATGTGAACCGGCATGATGTGACTTGTTCATGAATGCCGGTATATAAAAAAGCTAAATAAATAAATAAATAAATAAATATTGTAATAATAATACTCTTGTGTCTGTCCAGGACATGAGGTTGCAGTATCGGCAGTGGCCACAAGGTGGCAGTATCATCTATGCTAATAATTGGATACTGTCATTGTGTGGCTCCTGCTGAAGTGCACACAGACAGTCCATAAGCTTATTATTCCAATAGATATAGTGGTGCCCATTGAAACACTCTTCCTATGATAACAGCAGTCACGTGTCCATTCTTAGGATAAGCAAAGTACAAAGCAAAGTTGGGTCTCATGGAGGGGAGTAGGTAAAATTCTTTTTGGCTCAAAGCAATAAAACTTTCAATTTTCTGCCCTTCTCCCAAGACTGCAATAAAAGTGTATTCTGATGATACATGCACAGACAGATATAACAATGTAATGAACAGAAAGACAAGAGCCTGGTAGAGTAATTAACAAAAACCAGCACAGTAGTCCACTTTAAAGCAAAAGGGCAGAAAAGGTAATCAGGAAGAGCTGCAAGCTGAGTGAGAAAACCTGCCCAATAAAATTCCAGATCTGCAGATGCTAATGCTGGCGGCAGACTTGGGTATTGTTGAAATTATGGAGACATGATTCAGAAAGTCTCATGAATGGGATATGGCCATACCAGGCTATAATCTGTTGAGGAAGGACAGAGATGACAGAAATGGGGGAGGAATAGCTTTTTATGTCAAAAACAATATCTGAGGAATTGAAATGCAGGGGCATGGGAAAAGGAAGAAGCGCTGTGGGCTGTCAAAAAAAAAGATGATGGCACTTCCATTTACACTGGTGTGGTCTACAGGCCTCCAAATAAAATGGAAGAACTGGACAGAGATCTGGCTGAAGACATGCAAAAGATGGGGAGGAAGGGAAAAGTGTTGCTGGTTTGGAGATTTTAATCAGCCACTTGTGGACTGGGGAATCCCTGCTGCAGAGTCTGCAAGAAGTAGAGAGATTATGAATGTACTTCAAGTGACTCTGCTCAGACAAATGGTGATGGAACTCATGAAGGGAGGAGCAATAGAGGACCTAGTGCTCACAATTGGAGATAGTATCTCTAATGCTGGGTAGGTGCCAAGAGGGAGATAAGCCACATGAAGATCAAAGATTTGGATTTAAAAAATACAGACTTTGGTTAAATGGCAATGTACCTTGAGGAGGAGATAGGTGAAGTGGAACAGCAGTGGGGCAAATTAAAAGGAGCTATAAACAAGGGCAGCAAACCTTTATGTAAAAAAAAAAAAAAGGAAATAAAAAAGAAATTGATATGGCTCTCCAAGGAAGTGGCTGAGAAAATAAAGGCAAAAAGAATTGCATTCAAAAAGTACAAAGAAAATTAAAAAGACGAACACAGAGAAGAGTATCTGTTAAAGCTGAAGGAGACGAGGAAAGATATCAGGATAGTGAAAGAAAAGATCGCCAAATGGTGACAAAGCATTTTTCAGATATATTTAAAAAAAAGGAGGTAAGGCTAGAGGGGGCATTGTAAGACTGAGAGGAGCAAGATGTGGAGAAATATGAGAAGTAGTAGAAATATTAAACAAATACTTCAGTTTGGTGTTCACTAAGGAAGACCTTGAAGAAAGACCATTACTGGTTGGCAAGAGTATGGATGACAGCTGGGTAGATACATCCCCATTTACAGAAGAGAGTATTTGGGTGGAACTAGCAAAACTGAAAGTGGACAAGGCCGTGGAGTCAGATAAAATATATTCCAGGATACTAAGGGAGCTCAGAGAAGGGCTGGTGGGTCCACTGAAGGACCTGTTCAATAGATCCTTGGAAACCAGAGTGGTGCTACTAGATTGGAGAAGGGCAGTTTTGGTCCCATTTCACAAAATTGGTAACAGGGAGGAAAACTACTAGGGATGTGCTTCGTTTTCAGCCCGCCACGGGAAATTTCATATTTTCCGCAGTTCGGGCCTTTAAAGTTCAGGGAGACCCAAATTTCATTTTAGTGTGCACTAAACCCGAAAACGAATTTTTCCCAAAATTTCAGGAAAAATTCCTTTGGGTTTCAGGCACATCCCTAGAAACTACAGGCCAGTTAACCTTACCTCAGTGGTTGGAAAATTAATGGATGCTCTGTTAAAGGAAAGAATAATGAATTAGCTACAATCCAATGAGTTAGAGCAGTTTGTTCCTAAACCTGTCCTGGAAGACCCCCAGCCAGTCAAATTTTCAAGATATCCACAAAGAATATGCATGAGATAAATTTACATGCATGGATTCCATAGCATGCAAATTTTATTCATGCATATTCATTGTGGATATCCTGAAAACCTGACTGGCTGGGGATCCAAGGCAGCATGATTTTTATCAGAGGAAGGTCCTTTCAAACAAATCTGATTGATTTTTTTTTATTGGTTGACTAGAAAATTGGATCAAGGAAAAGCATTCAATGTGGTTTACTTGGATTTCAGCAAGGTTTTTGATACAGTCCCACATATAAAGTTCATTAGTAAAATGAGAAGCCTGGGAGTGGATCTCAAGGGAGTGGAATGGATTACAAATTGGCTAACAAACATCAGCAAGTAATGTTAAATAGAACTTACTCTGAAGAGGGGAAAGTACTAAGTGTAGTTTCTCAAGGATCAGTTCTGGGACCAGTTCTATTCAATATCTTTGAGAGCGGTATTGCAGAGGGATTAGAAGTTAAAGTTTGTCCTTTTGTAGATGACACTAAGATCTGCAACAGAAAATGAGAAGCAATCTAAAAAAGTTTGAGGAGTGGTGAACATTTGGCAGCTGGGATTCAATCTTAAGAAGTGCAGTAATACATTTGGGGTACAGCAATCCAAAGGAGTTATACACAATAGGGGGTGAAAGACTGATGTGCACAGACCAGGAGAGAAAACTCAGGGTCATAGTGTCCAATGATCTGATGGTAGCCTTGGAGGAGCAAGGTCACCTGGATGGAGAGCATCACCTTGGTGTAGCAGGAAGTAATTCTGTAGCTAGGACCTGTTCTCCAGATGATGCATTATCCTCTTGCACCAAAGATGGGTCTCCAAGATCTTGTGCCCAGGAGGGAAGGGTTAGGTCAGCCATCATAGGTAGTGATTTAATCATTAGGAATAAGGGTGGCAGGTGGACATGAATATCGCTTGGTAACTTGCCTACTTAGTGCAGAGGTAGCGGACCTCATGCATCACCTACATAGGATTTTAGACAGCGTTGGGGAGAAGCTGCCAGTTATGAAACATATGAGCACCAATGACATGGGAAGATGTGGGAGGGAGGTTCTAGAAACAGGCCAAAATTAGGAGAGGCCCAGTGCTGGAGGTGGCCATGGAACAGCCTGCCTGCATGTGAGATAGCAAGGGAGGAAGGAAGCCTGCCTTTGTGTGTGAGAGAAATCCTGCCTGCTTGGGTGTGTGAGAGATTGGAAGCCTACCTACAACGGTATGTGAGAGATTGGAAGCCTGCCTGTATTGGTGTGGGAGTTTGTGAGTGTGAATGGGAACCTGCATGGGTTGTGTGTGTGTGTGAACGGGAGTCTGCTTTTGATGTGTATGTGTGAGTGGGAGCTTGTCTGGGATGTGTTTGTATGCATGGGAGCCTGCATAGAATGTGTATATGTATGTGTGAATGGGAGCCTGCCAGGGTTGTGTGTATGAATGGGAGCCTGCTTGGGTTTTTGTGTGTGTGTGTGTGTGAATGGGAGTCTGCCTAAGTTGTGGTTGTGTTTGTGTGTGTGTGTGTGTGTGTATGAATGGGAGCCTGCCAGGGATATATCTGTGTGGGTGTGTGTGGGTGGGAGCCTGCCTGGATTGTGTGTGTATGTGTGAATGGGAGCCTGCCTAGGTTGTGTTTGTGTGTGTGTGTATGAATGGGAGCCTGCCAGGGATATATCTGTGTGTGTGTGTGTGTGAATGGGAGCCTGCTTGGGTTGTGTATATGTGTGTCTTCTCCTCTTCCCCATTAATCCACAACAATCTCTGAGCATCTATCTGGAAATAAAAAGTTCCCAGGTACAGAGAGAGGGATTTTAAAAAATTATTTGTTTTAATTATTGCTTGGTATTTGTATCAGGTTTTTTTTTTCCTGGACCCAAAACCCCTATTCCATACTGGGATTGGGATAAAGCTGAAAATCCATGCAGTAAGGTCAGCATGGTTTATTACATCGGCCCAATTATTAAATGACTCGCTTCCATAGACTTCCATAGCATCACCTAACATGCCAAATACGTGACAGTTACGTCTATGAACACTTCATAGCTACGCATCCAGTTCACTCTGGCACTGTAGAGTCTGTGGTTATCAGGAGGAGGAAAATGAATCCTTGTTTTTCATTGCGAAAGAGTCATAAATACTGTCCGCCAGCACCAACGCGGCTGTTTGCCTGAAAGCAGCAGCTTCCACTTCCTTAAACAAGGAGCGTTCCAGCTCGGTGCAGCTACTGCCGGCAATGCAGGGCGCGCCCGCCCGCCCGCAGCCCCCGAAGGCCGAGCCTAGAGCAGGAGCGGCGGTGACTCGGCGCGCGCGCGCGCGCGCGCGCCCGGCCGGCCCCAGACTCCGCCCAGCCGCGGGGAGGCTGACGTCAGCGCCTCGGCGCAGAAGATGGTGGATGACGCGCCGCGGCTGGCGGCAGTGGGGCTGCGCACGGAGCGTTACCTGCGCGCTCTGCGGCCGCCCTGCTCGCGGAGGTGGAAGGTGCAGAGGCCGGCGCGTGTCTTTGTGTGGCGGGGCTCGGGCTCCCCCGGGCGGCGCGTGAGCACGCGCGTGGCGGGGGAAGGGCTGGGTGCATTTTTTTGTCTCGCAGCAGGGCCGCGTCCTGTGTTTGGCAGACCTTGTGCTGGCTCGGAGGGAGGACGCGGGCGGGTGTGAGCGAGCCCTGAGCCCGGCTCCCTCCGCTGCCCGGCCGGCGATGAGACGTTGAGGCGGTGGAGCGCCGGGACTCAATAAAGGATAGGAAAAGGAAGTCGAGCCGAAGATGGGGAACTGCTTGAAATCCCCCACCTCCGATGACATTTCTTTGCTGCACGAGTCTCAGTCGGACCGGGCGAGTTATGGTGATGGAAACGAACCGGACCAGGAGCCTCCGCCGCCATATCAGGTACTGGAAATGAACGGGCAACAGCAGGCAGACTTCAGGTCATTTCTGCCCCCCCCCCCCCCCCCCCCGTCATTGGTTTGGAGAATTCTCCTTTTCTTCCTCCGGTTTTTTTGGTCTTCAAAAGGCCATGCGGGGAGATCGAAGCTAAGGGCGCTCCGTAATCGATGCGGCGTATTTCAAACCTAAATACCCCATTCCCGAAACTTTGCAAGAGTGGAAATGTGTCGAAGGCTTCATTTTCTGACGCCGGCTTATGCCGGAGACCATGGGGCACCTGGCCGTGAGCTGGCACTCTCTGGAGACCGCGGGTGTTGCCCCTTGGCCCCGGGCTCGTTGCATCGTGTGAGCCGGGAGTCCTTTGGCCGTGTAATTCTTTCGGTGCCCTGCTCTGTACCGGAGCTGCTCGCGTTGTGCACTCTCTTTGTTGTCTTTCGCTGGTGACATCACTGTCTGCTCTTGCCCATTTCTCTTGGCGGTGCTCAGCGAAGGCAAGGAAACATATTTATTAGTTTTCGGCGATCTTTAATTCCCTCTCCCCTCCCTGTTCAGATTCTGACTGTAATAACTTGGGGATCAGCATTGCTTCTCCTGTTAGGTGTTGATTTTTGACCTGGTTGGGGGGGGGGGGCTCCGCATTATGTCTGTCTGGGTTGGGGGAAGGGAAGTCGGGCTATAAAGCCCTTTGTGTTACTTGGGATTTTCCACATTTCACGAGCTTCTTTAGATGCTTGGCATGCATGTATTGGCAAGATCTTAACAGAATAAGAAAGCCGAATATATTTCTGATTTATTTTGGTTTTCATCAGGAAATTGTTTTGATGCTGATTTTTAAAATTTTGTATCCAGGCCAAGGAGAGTTTGCTGAACTTGACCCCTGGAGACCGTGGCTGGGAAGTTGTCATGGCAGTTGTTTGTATTGTCTGGGTGATTAGCCTAATAGTTCTGTCCTTCTAGTAAGTCTCAATGCATAATTTAAGAGCAGATATCTTCAACAGTACTGTCCTTGGGGGAGGGGGATTTGAACAGGGGTGTCTGAACCTTTGCACCTTGCACCCTGCTCTTTGTGGGCCCCACGCAGCCATGATATCCCCATCCCCCGACACTATAATTTCAGCCTTCCAGGGCTCTTCTGTGGTTGATTTACCCTAGGCATCCTATCCTCCTAAGGTTAGCACTGATCTTCAGAACAGCCTTTATCCTGCTTTCCATGGTTCATCATATTTCCCATGTTTAAAAATCTCTTTTTTTCTTACTCTGACATATCCGCCCCTTAAGTTGGTTTTTGGATTATTTTGATTTAAAATTCCTAATGCATTCTCTTATTTGCAGAATAGATTATTGTAATTCTCCTTTCCTTGACTTACCTGTTTAACAAATCAAGCCATTACAGCTACTTCAACATACTGTTGCCAAGGTTGTTTAAGGGTTGCGTCAATATGATCACGAGTCCCCATTCTGCATTATTGGTTGCCAATAATTTGTTGTATTGTATTTTAAATTTTGTTTTGCTTTTTGTGCTCTTCACACTGGGGTTCGTTCTGTCAAACCTAGCCAAATTAATTTCCTTCTCTCCAAAGAGGATGGACCCAATTCCCCTATGAAGAAAGGCTGAAGAGGTTAGGAGAAGAGAGGGCTGAGGGGAGATCTATCAAATTATAAGTGAAATGGAACGAGTAAACATTTTATTTATTGTTAGATTTATATTCCGCTTTTTGCACTTTTTTCAGCGCTTCAAAGTGGATTAATCAGTTGTTTACACTTTCGAAAAGTACAAAGACCAGGGTGGACACTTACTAGATAATATATATTTAAAACTAATAAGAGAAAATATTTTTTTTACTCAATACATAATTAAGCTCTAGAATTCATTGCTAGAGGATGAGGTGAAAGCTATTCATGTAGCTGTATTTAAAAACTGGACAATTTACTGGAGGAAAAAAAATCCACTGCTTATTCTTGGGATAAGCAGCTTGGAATCTATCGATGCTTTGGGATCCTGCCAGGTACTTGTGACTTGGACTGGCCACTGTTGGAAACAGGATACTGGGCTTGATGGCCCCTTTTACCCAGTATGGCATGTTCTTATTTTCTTATGGTGAATATGGACCTAGCGTTCTTCCCGAAAAAGCTTTTTTTTTTTTTTCCAACTCCTGTCTCTCACAGCAATTAGACTCCAAATTACCTGCAAGTCTTCCGATGTTTGTTTGTGCTGGCATCAACTTTTTGAAATTTAGAAAGGCTTTTAAAACCTTGGCTTTACTCTCAGACATTTAATTGCTAAATTGAGTAAGCTACATAGTGCTGGTTCAAGCCTTAATTTGTCACCGAGGCCACACTTACTTACATAGTAGCATAGCAGTGAGGGTAGAAAAGGGCCTAATAGTAGATCCAGTCTGCCCAGAAAGCTTCTCATGGTAGCGTCTACCGTGCCATTCAGGTTACCTCCATGTTTCTGTTAAGGGTAGCAACTGCCGCTCCGTGCAATTACCCCCTCCCCCCAAAAATTTTTTTATCATAAAGGTAATAATATTTATTACTTCATGAACGAGTTAACCTGGTCTGTCTATTTAGTAGTCTAATTGTAACTTTTGTCTAATAGTTTCTACTTATGTAAGTGTTTTATTGCTGTACACTGCTTGGATAAAATTTTTACAGGCAGTCTATTGAAATAAATATTTAGCCTGCACTTAGAAAGAACAGATATGCATGAGGTTTGCCCTGACTCTGTGCTCCCATGCTAATAACTTTGTTTGACTTGACATTTGGAGGACTTGTCAGGGGGGTCTGGTCAGAATGAGGTTTTGCTTTTTGGACCCACTCATGAGTGAACTGTTTAGTTTGCCCGGTTGTTTCTGTATGATGGTAATTGTTCCTTTTATCTCTTCTTGCACCTGAAATGCAAAATGTTTGTTGTACTACAAAGAGCAAACTGTTTGCTCAGGCTTCAGTTTTACTGCTACAGGATCACTGGGTTATCTGTTGAATCACCTGTCCCAAGGCAGAGTGACAACAAATCAGTGTGCTGTGACGGTCAAAAAAGCAATTGGGGTCATTCATTAAAACGCAATGTGCCCGCCATCACACGCGAGAACTATTGTATCGTGACTTTAACACGTGAAGGAGGGGAGGAGGGGAGGTTGGGGCAGGGTTTGGGTGGGGGAACAAAATGTCATGCCAGTACCGTTGCAGGTGATAATGTTTTACACATGATCGCCGGCATTAGTGCCGGAAATAACACCACCTTTTTCAGCGGCGCTATGGGAGCAAGAGTGTGTGGCGTGGTCACAACCGCAGTAGGCGAAGATGTGATGCGGCCAGCTACACACTATCGCCCCTTCGCCCCGTTTCTGGCCGCGGCTCCTCATTCCGCTATATTTATAGTGGAATGATAAATCTAGGCCAATGTTAGGGATTATTGAGAAGGGAATGGCGAATAAAACGGTGGATGTCATAATGCCTCTGTATTTCTCCATTGTGAGACCGCACCTTGAATAATGTGTGCAGTTCTGGTTGCAGTAGCATCAAAAAAGATAGTTGCACTAGAGAAAGTATAGAGCAGAGCGATCAAAATGATGATAAAGGGGATGGAATGGCTTCCCTAAGAGGAAAGGCTGAAGAGGTTAGGGCTGTTCAGCTTAGAGGAGAGATGGCTGAGGGGAGATATGAAAGATGCCTACATTATTATGAAAGGACTTGAGCAGGTAAATGCGAATCAGTTATTTACTCTTTTGGATAATACAAGGACTAGGGGGCACTCCATGAAGTTAGCAAGTAGCACATTTAAAACAAATTGGAAAAAATTATTTCACTCAATGCATAATTAAGCTCTGGAATTCATTGCCAGAGGATGTGGTTATGGAAGTTAGTATAACTGGGTTTAAAAAAGGTTTGGACAAGTTCCTACGGGAGAAGTCCATAAACTGCTATTAGTCAATAAGGTTTAGTAGCTTGTGATCTGTTCATTTAATGTTTGGGTACTTGCCAGGTGTTTGTGACTTGGATTGGCCACTGTTGGACACAGGATACTGGACTTGATGGACCCTTGGTCTGACCCAGTATGGCAAATCTTATGTTATGTTCTTATGTAAATAGTTCAGAAATTTGGTGCCATCTGCTAACCATGGGTGACCAGGGGGCAGCCAGGTGGCTCACTGGCAGTGCTACGTGCTGCTTTGCAGAGAGACTGGAATATGATTCCCAGACCCCAGGACTCCGCTTCCTGGGCTGGCTGGGGGTGCTGTAGAAATTGTACACAGCCCTTGGATGGGGGCAGGGTATAGGAGAGCCCTCACCAGACACTGAACAGTGACACCTAGGGACCTTGATTGTGCACTTCAAAGGGTGTAACTGTTGGCCGTGGCTGGGAAGATACTCTAGTTGTAATTGTAGTTGTAATTGAAGGCTCGTGGTGCCTGTTCTGATTGAGTTGGAAGAATAAAGAAGCAGGAGGAAAGCGCCATGTTAGAGAGAGAGAGAGAATGGGTGACCAAATGAATCCTCCTGGTCCTCACAGAATTTCTGGCACACTGCTCTAAAAGATTGGTAGATAGACCAGGGAAAATGTCCAATCTGTTACTGTTAGCAAACTTTCCATATGGCGAAATTGATTTACAGGTTACAGAAGCCGACATTGGGGGTGCCAGGACTGAATTGAAATTACCCTAAAGTGATCTGGCGAGCAGACACTGCAAAAATGAGGCCTGAATGTGACTTCCAGCTCATAACTGCTTAGCACAGGGAAAATGGAAGAAGAGGCTCCTGTTGTCTTGTTTCGGTAGTGCATCGGTCAGTAGGATGACCTTTAACCAGTGATGTCATTTAATTGTCTTATGATATTGGCTGCAGTGTTTTGCTGTAACTGCGTAATCAGCAAGTGCAAATAAAAGAATTTTTACCAGATCGCAAAGCTCCCACGCAGAAGTAGATCAAAGGACTTCCTTTTACATGGAGCCTGTGCTTTTTTCTTTTTTTCTTTTTTAAGGTTTGCCTTCCCCCTGCCTTCACATCGGAGCTTCCAGCCCATTTGGAGCCTGCTTTAGCTCTGCTCGCTCCTCCTTTCTGACAGGTGCCCTTGCCTTTTACTTGTCATCTTTATGGAGTTTTTCCCAGGCACGGCCCCACCCTTCTCGCTTTAGCAAGTCCTTGGCGAGGGACCATCACTGTTTGCAATGCATTGTGTCCGCCCTGCATCCCCCCGCCGGTCGAGGGGTCAGCCTGGTACCAGAGAGCAGACAGCAACGTGTTTTGTCACCGAATGTTAATAAAAGGGTGAAGCATGCCACCTACCCATTTTCCTCAGGTTCACCAACCTAAACGTTGTTGTACACCTTCTATAGCCTCTACATTCTGGCCTGCGAGCAGTTTGAGGGGGGGGGGGGGGTTTCTGAAGTCAGGCTGGGGTACAGGAATGAGTACATTGGTGAAAGCGACTCCTTTCTACCCACCCATTCAAGTGTGGGCTGCTGCATTTAGTATGACAAACATTTGTGTCTTACTTTGTGCAAATTTAGCTGACTTTAGGCATGGGGGGGATGTGAAATTTTAAATGATCTAGCAAAGCGGTGAAAAGTAAAATGAAAAAAAAAAAAAAATTGCACTGCCCACATCCAGATCCAACACAATTTTATACAGGAACAAAGAGGTTCCAGACAAGTCGGAGAGCTGCCAGGGTTTTATAGAGGGGTGGAAAAATATATTTAGAAAATTTGGATGTCAGCCAAGAATGTTTAGAAGCCAGAGAAGTTTCTTTCCTTACATTTCTGCTCTTTTTTTTTTTTTTTTGTTCTGTTTTGCTTTTCACTCTTTGCTTTTCTTCAGTTTCTCTGCCTGCAGCTGCAGTGGGTTTGTCCACAGCAGAGGATCTTCCACCCAGGCAGGAGCAGGGACCCCATTTTAGGCTCTTAAGACTCGTCCAGCCCTGTCATCGGCACCTCCAGACCAGAAGACTATCTGTCCTGTTTCTGTGGTGCGGGGCCTGCAGATGTTTCAGACTTCGGCTACATGTCGCCTATCCGGGATGGAGTTAAGGCTGGCTTCCAGTTAGCTGGCAGCCTTAATGTAAAGTTGTTCAAATATTGTTCACAAAATGCTTTGCCACGGATCCATTTGATGCTGCGTGTAATATAATCCTAGTCTGTCCGAGACCTGCGAGAGGGCGTTCTTGGTGTGGGGTCCCACGTTGTGGAGCTCGCTGCCCTAGGCGTAACTCCCTGTACCAAAACATTTAAAAACTTGCTGAAAACACATTTGAGGTGGCATTCTGTTGTTCTGCTATACTGATGAATTAATATTTCTGTTTTTATTTGAGGTCTGTTTTAGTTTTGTGTGTTTGATTTTATGTTTACCGCTTTGAGCTGTGGCATAGGCGGCCTGGCCTACAAGAACTTTTTAAAATAAGTCATTGATAGGTACGTGGAGTTTATTTGAATGCAGGTCAGCGTGAACTTTTCTGTTAGAGAAACTGATCAAGTTTAACCAACACCACTAAACCTAATTTGTGCATCTTCCCTGTCTTCCTGGCATTCACAAACTCCGTACGGGCAATTTCAGCCCCCAATGTTCCTCAGTTAGTAATCTTTATACAGATACTGGTACAGCTCCAGTAAAACAGGATCTAGGGTTGTAAAATGTTAAACTGTACGTAAAGTATTAATGTTATGTTAGCTAGGATTTCAGGCACATACAAAAACACCACCGCCTTTTAAAAGCATCTTGAGGTGTGTTGTTTTTTTTTAATGGACTTCTCCGGCTCTGCTGTGATTAGCTGCTGGAGGGAAACAAGGCAGGGAATTTGGAGGGTTGGGAGACCTGGAGCCTGAGCTGGCAATACCCTTCTCCTCCCCGTGTGCCGGACTGAGTGGCTGTGACTTGACGTCCCCACCCTGGAGTCCCTCGGCCTCACTGTGCCTTCTACCTAACGCTTCACGGGTGACCCTTTCAGACTTCAGTGTTAACTATTTAAACGACATTTTACAACCCTAACAGGAATTCATCATTTTTCAGGCCAATATGAGAAACTTCATAAACTCGGCTTCTTGTTCAGTAGAACTTTTCTGAAGTTTGCATTGATGATGATTGACCTGAAGAGGGAGCCCATGAGCAGGCTTTGCTGCATTCCTGCAGGCCTTAATCGCCAGGGATGAAGTGCACTTGCCATGTATTCCTGTCACCAGCTGCTCCCTCCTCCCATTCTTCCTCCCTCAGGGTGGCAGGTAACAAAAATACAGAATGTGTATTTCAAAAACAAATAAGAATCTCGGTCATATGATTCAGTCAAGTAAGAACATAAATTTATGTGCGTATGAATATACGTAGGACTGTCACACATTCAGCTTGTACAAACAATGTTTGCTGAGAAGAAATTGGCCACTTTTTTTTAGTAATTTTAGTATGAATGCACATAAAAACATCATCACTAATACTTTGATTTCATCCAGGTAGGACCCCTGTTGACAAAGTCCAACACAGATAATGGTGAGCGAAAACACACGATATCAAACTGCAAGCGATACTTAGCTCGTGTCTGTCAGCTTTGAAAAGTTCCCGACACGGAACCATGTTTCAAAAACAGCCTGCTTCCGGGGGACTTCATTCCACGGAACGCTCGAGCCATGGACAGCCCATTCCGTGCTGGAAAACTGCTGAATTTAAAAGGAAACTGGAAATGACGCAAAAGCTACGTGGGAAGTACCCACTAAGTACATTTGTGTACCAATTGACCGCCTCATTGAATGAACACTTTTTTTTCCAAAGCATGCGCACACCCCACCTCACCCAGGTGCAGGCCTTGGTCTCCCGCACCTTGACCCTGCACTCCTCCCACCACCTGTTTCTGCTCTTTCTGTCCTCTCGAGCCCTGATTAGGGCCGGAGATGACCCCCCACCTCCTCCCAGGGCTCCAGTCAGGGCAAAAGCTTGCTGACCAAGCAAATCCCTGCCTATTTTTTTTTTTTTATGTCACTTACACTTATATGCCACTTTTCCTATTTTTCAGAAACTGGCTGAGCTCCTAACTTAGCAGGTCCAAATGTAAAAAGAGGTTTGGAGCTGGCAGCCTCGTTCCAGACGTGAACGTTTTTTTTACCCAGATAAATCCCTCCTCCCTCCCCATGAAACTCACCGGGCTGGGAGGACAAAGGTGTGCGCTGGACATCGCGCTGGCAGGACGCCGTAAGATATCCCTGGGCCCCCCTCGCCTGCCCCATTTGGCGGCAGCGTAAAGATGGCTGTGCCCTCTCTTGCTCCGCCATGGCTGAGATAACCGGCTCTGCTGTTCTGCTTGGAATGGGAGATGTTGCAGTCTTAGTGCTTGATTTAATATGACCTTTTTCTTCCACTCTTTGTCTATCAGGAAAAGCTTGGTAAATCGGGCCCTTAGTGTGTGAGCGTCCGCCTCTGTTTCACCGGGTGTGGTTCTTATTTTTCTGCAGTGTTCTTCTAAGATGAGTCTTCATCGTCAGACATGCGTGAAGGGCAGTAGACTTGGGAGGAACATGAGAGGGCTTTTCTGTGCAGAAAGTGCGAAGGACGTATGGATCACTCTCCCTGTGAGAGAGTGGGGGCAAGAACAATTTCAGACTTCCAGTAAAGCATGGAAGAAGCACAGAGAACCCCTCAAGGTGGGGAAGGAGGTAGGTAGGGAAAATGGACAACGTAGCTGAGGCTTGCCGTCACGTTCCCTTTTTCTATGCAGTTTGATGTGAGGTGTCTTTTTTGGCTCTCCTGCAGACCTTAATCCTGATATAATTTGAGAAGAAAACTGTCCCTAGTTACCTTTTTCTGTTTCCCATACTTTCTTCCCTCAGTGCTGGACCAAGCTAAACTGAGAAGGCTTGTTGAAAGTGTCTCCCCCACTTTGTGTGACGGGGAAGGAGCAGGAGTAATGATGATCGTCTGTAAGGCCCCTTTGAAAACCCAGACCTGGACGATTTCTTGCTAGTTCTTTTCCGGATCTGAGGGCCAGCTTACAGTAGGTGTATAAAGGACCCAGCACTTTATGTACACTGTGGCTGTATTGTGCATTCGATTATAGTTCACATTGGCTTCCCTGGGCTTTTTTAAGATTATGAGAAGCTGACGTACGTTGGCTGTGTGTATTTTGGCACGAGCAAAAAATTTCCATACTGTCTGAGCAATTCCAGAGAGTTTCAAGTGTATGTAGACTTATTTTGTGGATTTTCTATCTAGGGTTCAGGTTTTATTTTTTGTTGCTTTAGTTACATATCTGAGTGTGTGCCATGACTCGTAAGAAAATGTTCATCATGGCTTTCTGACCCAGCCTTGACAAGATGTTCTGAACTTTTTCCATTCTTAAAAAAAAATAAAAGCTGTACTTCTACATGGGAAGGACCTTATTATCCTTCTCGATTCAGATCTCCAAAATGTAGAAGAGTAAATTCATGCAGATTGAATAGAGTTCTTTTTATTTTGCCCTGGATGAATTTGGCAGATGAAATAAAGGATTTTCTTTTGTTCATTTCGGTTTGTGAATGTGGTAACAGACTAATCGGATAGGAAGCATATCCGTCAATAAAGATCGCTTAGCATATGTGGCAGCCGCTGAAATGTGGGGACCAGTTATTCCAGCTTTAAAAGTAAGAGTTGCAGAGTTTCTGAAAGTCATTTAGAAAGTCTTTAACTGTACAAGTCCTTTTTTTTTTTTTTTTTTTTTACTGCAAAGGAAACAGATGGCGGTTGATTGTATGCTGTATTTCTTATGAGAGACAATAATCAGGGATGTATTGTTCAGGGCACCTGTTAGTCTATTTAAATTTATCGTGGCCTTGAATTCTAGTGCAGATGAAGTTATTTGTTCGCAGTATGGTTTGGTTTAGCTATGTGTTTGTACATGTCTAGCCAAACCATTGTTCTTGCCAGCACATGACACACATCAGTAAGCTGTAGCTTCCTTACTGCCAATCCATCTTTATTCTGGTCGTCTGTCCAGCAGCCGAGGGTTTCAAGGTTATGTTGTCAGTTTCCGCTGTAAAGCTGCCTTAGCTGTTGATTTGTAGTTGATAACTCTGACGGGAATTAAACCTGAAATCTTACCAGGTGTCCTTTCTGTCATCGCAGTACAGTCTAAGGGTTACAACACAGCGGTGGACTACTTCTGTGCGCCTTCATTGGAGGAAATGGTGAACATCTGCGGTTTTATGATTTTGTAAAACCTTTTCTTTTCCAAACTAAATAGTAGTGGAAACCTCTGGTTATACCATGAAGCTCAGGGATTAATTGGATCTCTTATTTATGCTTGGAATCAGTGCTGCACAAATGATTTAACATATTTTTTTGTTTTCCTGTCTTCTGTTTCGAAAGAATCATTAACGATTTTCTTAGGAAAGGTATAATTACAGCCAAAGCAAAAGAAGAAGCTTCTAGGTGCATATGGAGTACCTGGGTTCGATTCCTTGGTCAGGTCTCCTCCTCCGGTATTCGCAGCCCCTGGATTGGTGGAGAAAGGGGAGAGACCCAGTCATCGTGCAGTGGTGACACCTAGTAGATGGATTTAGTGCCTGTGATTCAAGGGATCAGGAAGGAGCCTCGATGCAGGGGACCATCTCTGTAATGAGTGGGTTAAAGTGGTTTGGGAGGGAATATAAAACAGGGAGAAATTCCCTGGGTGGTTGCAACTGAAGACTTGCTGTGCTGGATCGCAGCCCTAATTCCAGTAGAGCAGCAGAGAAGCTGCCGGGCTCCTAAAGTGATCAAAGATGTTGATGCCTCGTTGAGTGAAAGGTAGCTGAATACTGAACGAATGTGCAACCACTTTCTACTACTGCTGCAGCAATTCTTGCAAAACCACAGTTGTACCATGCTGTAACGTAGTGTTGGACCTTCGCAGAGAACGTTTCAGAATAACGGGCTTTTTGAGGTGACTGAGAATGCACAGTAATGAGTGCTTCAAGGGCAACATCCCAAGAGAAGGCAAGGAAGTCAAGTCGCATAGACTGCTGCTGTCTTTTTTTACTCGATGCACAATTAAACTCTGGAATTTGTTGCCAGAGGATGTGGTTAGTGCAGTTAGTGTAGCTGGGTTTGAAAAAGGATTGGATAAGTTCTTGGAGGAGAAGTCCATTACCTGCTATTAATCAAGTTGACTTAGAAAATAGCCACTGCTATTACTATCAACAGTAACATGGGATAGACTTAGTTTTTGGGTACTTGCCAGGTGCTTATGGCCTGGATTGGCCACTGTTGGAAACAGGATGCTGGGCTTGATGGACCCTTGGTCTGACCCAGTATGACATGTTCTTATGTTCTCCTGAAACTGCCTGCTAGACAGCATGGTGGCTCGTGCTTGGTTTCTGCCTAATGATTCTGTGGTTTGTCTTTTTTTATTATGTGAAATTAAATCTCTTTCTTTTAGATCTACTTATAGTAGAATTGGAATAGCATCAGCATGGAATTAGTCCTTGAGGATTCAGATGTTGTAGTGCGTTACTGGTGCCATTGTACACTAGGGAACGTCTAAGCTGCTTTGTGTATTCTTTTATCCTATGTTCTGTTACTCTTGCATAAGTCTCTGCCAGTTCTTACCCTATGGATGTTTCCCAAGGTGGCAAACTGCTTCACGCCTGTAAAGAGCTTAATTTCCTTCTTGTTTTGTTGGTGTAGGTCTTCTGAAAAATGTAATGGCATGTTAAGCAGCAACAATCCTTATGTAGGCTGTCTGTGCATAGTTAGCAGTTATGGATGTACAGAGAACTGTTAACTATCACTGGGCTGGGATTTTATGGCCGCCTAGTGCAGCAAAACTGGCGAGCGCCCCTTGATAAAGGTCTACACTGGACTTGTAACTATGTGGTCCTAGACATGACACTTAATCAGTAAATACAAGCATGCAGTGGGGGGTACAATAATATGAATGAAGAATAATTACAATAGTAACAGCTGTTCGTTCACAATACAGGGCACAGTGGGATGCTAGGCCCTACCTTACAGCAGCATTGAGAGTTCTGGCTGCTACTTCACTGTCCACAGCTCGTTTCTATTTTAATGAGTCATTTTTCATAGCAAGCATAACTTTCTAATCCGAAATTTACTGGTTATTCTAATTAGCAAGGGTAATTATCAAAGTATTTGCAATCCAAGGATGAATTTTCCAGCCAGCAGGTCAATGGAAGTTTTCGTTTCGTGATGCAAACTCCAGCTTTGCAGGGGAAGCAGTTAGTAATGAAGGCAGCGCCATTGCAGCAGCACTGAAATCCTGTAGAGGGCTTCAATTATAGCACCACGTCAGTAAGTGGGTTTTGTCATTGGCTTCTTGAATTGTTGATGAAGACCTGGAGCAAGCATTGGCTGCCTGGCATCCGAGACATTTATTTAGTGCATTGTAGCTCAAGGCGAGTCATATTCAGGTACTATCGGTATTTTCCCTGTTCCCAAAGGGCTCACAACATGGACGAGGAAGAAGAAACACTGCCAGCAGTCTCCACGGGAAAGCAAATTTACATTTCACTTTCCTTTTAAGAATGGATCCTTGTTGGAGTTGGTGAGGGGGACAAAGTTATGGAACAAGGCACGTAATGCTTTGTTGCAGCCAATCACATCCTGTCCTATCAAAATGAAAATTCATTTCTTGGATAGTTGATCCCTTTTTTTCTGTTTTACAGAACTTGGGTTTACTGTATCTTTGTTTTACATCATGCCTGTTTATATTCAGTTCAAAATCTCCCAGATTCTATGTAGAATACCAAGATGAAATATCTGGAGAGTGTGCGTCATATACTTTGTGATTTTCAGTACATAGAGGCCCTACCTAGTATTGATGATGTAGACTTAAGTGAATTAGACGAAGCATCCCAAGCTTCTTCTGCAAGTAACTTGCTTGAGAACGTGTATTTTATATACTTCCAAACGCGGAGATTTTGCTTATATATGATGATGATGATGATTTACAGAAGAAAAAGCAGAGGCACTGCAGCTTAATTCTGTCAATCAAGATCCGATTCCGTACAGCTTCATTTTAACACTTCCCTTTTTTCATGTTGCTGTATTCTCTGTGTTTTGTTAAAGAGTGAAAAACAATCTTAGACTGCTCTTTGTCTCCTAATCTGCTTGAAACAAAGCTTATAGAGGGGCAATTTCCCGTATGGCTGTAAAATGTGTGAGTATGTTTAGCAGTTTCTCTTTGAAAATTAGTGTTAAGTATACACATTAAAGCAGCCATGTACTTTGCTCTTGCTCTTTTTTATGTGGGCGGCCAAGAGAGGAAAAATGCTGTGCCTGCTTCCAATGTCTATTTCATACCTCTGGGACCCCCTCCTCGCAGCTGCCTGAAAGGGTGAGGGCAGATTTCCCACAGCCCTGGGAGCTGGAAGGGCAGCCCTCGGTGGTTGGAGAGGCTTCAACTCTGCTGTGCTGATATCCCCGGCCCAGGGATGGGCAGCAGCACAGTACAGAGGAAGTAAGACTCTTGGGGGCGGAGTTTAAAAGGGTTACACGCGTAATATACGCGCGCAATCCTTTTAAAACCCACTCCTGCGCGCACCGAGCCTATTTTGCATAGGCCCGGGGACGCGCGCAATCTCCGGGACGCGCGTATGTCCCGGGGTTTGAAAGCGGGGCGGCCTGGGGGTGGGACCGACGCCTCCGGCACAGCGGCTGTGCCGGGGGATTGCATGCCGGCACTCGGCCAGTGCGCGCAACCTACGCCTGCCTAGAGGCAGGCGAAAATAAAGGTGGGGGGAGATTTAGGTAGGGCTGGGGGGGGTGGGTTAGATAGGGGAAGGTGGGGGGAGCGGAAGGAAAGTTCCCTTCGAGGCCGCTCCTATTTCGAACGGCCTCGGAGGGAACGGGGAAAGCCATCGGGGCTCCCCTAGGACTTGGCGCGCGCAAGGTTCACAAGTGTGCACCCCCTTGCACGCGCCGACCACGGATTTTATAACATGCGCGCGGCTGCATGCACGTGTTATAAAATCGGGCGTAGATTTGTGCGCACAAATCTACTCCCATGCATAGCTACTAAAATCTGGCCCTCTGTTTCTCCTTGATTCCCTTTTGCGCACATCACAAGAACATTTGTTTCCTACCTGCACCCTCGGGGGATTTCCACGTACGCATAGGAGCTGGTTAGAGGGCAGCCAGGTGGATGGTAGCCAGAAGAAGTCCTCAAAGTACAGAGAAAATAGCTTTTCTCCCTTCTGATACTCTGCCCCTATAATATTCCTATGCAGTCTTGACTAGAATTTCGGCATCGCTGAATGTTGTTGGGTTTTTTTGTAGGGGGGAGTGCTGGAGGTGGTTTTGGTTAGTTTGGCACACCGCCTTTAAGTTGACAATAACCTAGGTCAGGGTTGGGCAAAATCAGGTCTGTCATTCACTTTAAAAACAACCTGCAAGGGGGAAAGCCGACAGTCACTCAGCAGTGCATGGTTCGGAGAAATGTATCCTTGAAGGATACTAATGAAACAGGAGAGTTAGGGCATCCCAACAGAGAGGTTCCAATAAAAGCAAACATAGTCCATGTGCCTATATGTAAAAAATCACCAAAGCTAATGATTTCCGAATTATCCCTAACAACTGAAAAGCAGGTTGTTAAAACAAGCAAAAACCGCACTTTGAAATGTCTGAAAGCCAATGCCAGAAATCTAAGAAGTAAGATGGGAGAGTTAGCGTGCATAGCAGCAAATGATGAGATTGGCATCACAGAGAGTGAGTTACAGCCAGGAAGCTTGCCTAGGGACCTTATAGGTGCAAGGCCGACCTTAAGAGCCTCTCCTGGAACAAGGCAGTAGGTCATGGCGGAGGGACCTGCTGGCCCTGCCCATCAAGGGTTTTCCTTGGGATTAATTCTTTTAATGCACCAGGGTTTGGAGCCATGCAGTCCGGCCAGGACCCCGCAGGTTCTTCAGTTTCAGGGAGGGGACCCCACCTAAGAGGCTCAGAACAGCCCTAGGGATTTCAGGACCTTTCAGGTCTGCGACCGAGCAGCCCTTGGGGGATTTCCAGCTCCCTCTGACACGGAGGACGAAGAAGAGACAGACAGTCCACCAGAATTTCCAAGGCAAGGGTAGAGAGGCAGATCAGAGACTTACGGAAACTTCCACCGCCCTGAAGGAAATGGCGATGGTCGAATGGGATAACCCCCTGGGGGACTCTCCAAGGCACCAGAGCCCGAGGGACGTTATATCCCTTAGCTCTAGAGATGGAAGGAGTCGCTTCTGAAAATCCCGAAGGTGCACTCTCCCGCTGGAAGAGGGGGGCACCCCTGAAAGACTGAATCCACTAGCGCAGGGGGAAATGTGGCCCTCGCGGTTCTGAAATGGCTACAGCAGCTGCCTGATTCCCCAGGACGCCTCCTCCAGCAGTAGTCAAGGAAAGAGAAAATGTGACCATTTAGTTCAAATAGTGCATTCTAGCAACGTTGATATTTTATCATCTGAGTTATTATTGCAAGGGTATATTTTCTCCAAACCTACCGTGGGAATTTGTTCAGACCGGAAGAACATTTTCTGCATTGATTCATTTTTTGTCTTATTGACAAGGTTAGATTTAAGTGAGAAAAATCACGGTATTGCATAAGAAACGCACTCACTGAGATACTAGCATAACTTTCAAATGACATAGATGTGTATGTATATACTTAAGGGTGAATTTTAAAAGGAGTTATACATGTAAATGTAATATACATCATAGCAATTTTCAAAAGCCCACTTACAAGGATAAAGTGCATTTGCACATGTAAAAACCCAGTTTTAAGTGGGTAAATGCTTTTTGAAAATTAGATCTTTCCCCGTCACATCTAGACACATTCTCTGGGTCCTACACAACTTATTTCTGATTTTTGCCTTTTTTGGCGTTAATGGTATTGGGAGCCAGGATGTTTCATATTTTTTATCTCACTTGGATCTGTTAGGCTCTTTCAGAATCTTAGACCATGGATTTTACATCTGATTATGCGTAACTTGCCTAGAACTAAGGTGGGAGTTGACATTACCCATCAGGGAGACACATAGGGCTTTATAGGTAAGTAGGAAAACTGAAAGGCGGTGTGGAGATTTGAGACGCCTGATGTGGGCGTGTAGAGAAGGAAGATTTAGATCTAATTAGGTAGGATTTAAAACACTATAATATCTGGGTCATGATGTAAGGATTCTAGCACTGAAACCATGACTGTCCACATTGTCATTCATAAATGCAGAGAATGGAATGACCTCCGACCTCAAAGATAATGTGGGACACTTTAATAGTGTCTGTGGCACCATTACAGGTAAGTTTCAACACTATCACAAAAAAATACCATCTTCCTTTTGTCTTTTCTTCAAGTATTGACATTAAGTAGTTATGAAGCCCTGTGGATGGAGTTAAATATTTAAAATTTTAGGGTTTAGTAGTCTAAAGTTATAACAAACAGAATGATGCATTGACCAGTGGTAGAAAGCTTTGTTTCAGCTGTAAACTGGGGTGCCAGCATGTATTACATGCAAAAGACCATCAGTGCTGTACATATCTTTCAGTGTGTGTGCCCTGACACATTTGCTACTGCTCAACATCTCCAAAATATGCGGGTTCTAAGCATTTAAGATATTGCTGATCATTTCTGTTCTTTAAGAGCTATTGTCAATTCTTTCATAAGCTTTTTTTTTTTTTTTTTTTCCATATTCAAGTGCATTAGTGTGTGTGTTCTTACAAATTCAATTTTTTTTATTAGGTTTTTAAAACTAGAAAAATATAGGAAAAATTTTAAAAAACCAATAATGGTTAAGGCTCGCTTTAAATTGCAGGAACCATGTTTCCCACAATATTATAGTTTAATCCTTGTAAGTCACACCCCTTCAGCAGAAGACTCTTAATTTTGTTTCTGGCTCTAAAATATTTGCCGTCATGAGTCGCTCATTGTACAATACCTCCCAAGGACAAGTCATTGCAGTAAATGGTTTGGTCTTTATAGCTGAAACACCAAGTGGGTTCAAATTTGTATCGACACGCCCTGTCCTTTCAGAGTGTAACAAATTTTTAATTCTGTACAGCTTGGTTTAGAAGGTCTTATTCATGAGGCCTATGGCTCAGGATCTCATTGGCACACCTTGGAAAATGATTTCAACATCTATCAATATAGCAATGGCTGTACTGATATACTAAGAATCCAGTGCCCCTTAACTTCCTTCCTGCAGTCATAGTCCGGACCTTCATAACACCATGTTGAGAATGAATTGACTTCCTTACAACTAAACTGGGGCATGTGTAATCATTGGTCTGTTATTCATTTAGTGAATCTTCAAATATGTATCAAAAAAAGCATTTTTTTTATTTATGCATTTTTTCAAAATAATTACACAAGAGTACATTTTGTGACAGAAATATGAGACTGCAGAAAACAAAGGAAAAACAATATTTATCCATAAGTCTCACAAAATTAGAAGAAAAAGGGAGGAAAGAGATAAAGGGAGCAGTGTACAAAGGAATAAAACAAAACCAGGAAACACAGAGGTTAAATGACTCGCTACGTAAAAAGCCAATCAGAAGATATCAGTTAGAGAGAGGTTGAGCATCAAGATACGATCTCAACTGCACAGATAAAAAAAAATAATTTTGGAATTCAAATGAGTAAAAATACATTTACTGGAATTTAGCACCAAGAGAAACTACTTCTTCTTGCATCAAAAGACATGTTTTTCTTCTCTCCTGAGTGTCCCTTGTAATATCCGGATACATCCATAAACACCGGCCAAAGAATAATGAAGTTCTAGACGAAAAAACATTTTAAGAACATAATCTTGTTCTTTGGCGAAAACGAAGGAACCAGTTAGGGTCCCCCGGGTTGGTGATCACTGGATCAGTAGATGATTCCAAAAATTCTGTTAAGATTCAAATTAGGCCGATTGATGGAAGCTCTATTCTCCAATTGTGAGTTCTTCATGAAATAAAGTTTAGCAATAGTAGGCATACACTCTTGTGGAATCTCTCAAACTTCCAGAGCATATTTCTTAAAGGTATCCAAAGGAGAAACCAAATCACAAATTGGAAAATTCAGTACTCTGAGGTTAAGATAAGGAAGGGAGTTTTCAATATTCTCTAACCTCTTAGAATGAATCAGCTCGGATTGAATTAAATTTCCTTGAACATTTTGACAGGAAATAATTTTGATTTGCCATATATTAGTAATTTTTCCTTCATGTTGAGCAACTAATGATTGAAGACTGTTGGATATATCAGAGGTAACTGCTACTGAAGAAGGAATAGATTTTTGCAGGGTCATCAAAGCTGACCAAACGGAATACAAAGACACCACGGAGAGTTTAACCAGCACAGGAGAAGAAATAAAAATGCTTAAAGCTTGTCTGGGAGCTCTAATATCAACTGGTCCCTTCAACGGCATGGAAGATTGTAAATGCAGGAGTACTGTATTCTCCTCAGCGAGCCCGGTTCCTCAAGTCGCTCCCGAAGGGTCCACAGATTTCATGGGGACAGACTCAAGCAGAGGACACACTTGACAAGGAGGAAGTCCCTCAGACACAGCCCACACGGCGGAGAGACTGCTCCCGACGAAAACCAGCAATCGCGGCGGGGACGGCGTGTTCGGCGCGCCAGGACTTGAGGGTGACGTCTACATCCGGGAGAAGAGCCGCGCGCTCCTCGGCTACTGCCCCCAGGGATCTGTCTGCCGGCGAAGACCGGCCAAGGGGGGCCAGGAACCCCGAGATCTTTGGTTGGGGTGGTAACTGAAACCTTTGCCTTCCTCTTAGTATGAGGCATCGTGGGGGAAAAAAGTGTTTTGTTGTGTTTTTGTTTTGTTTTTTTAAATGCAAGTAAAAAAAAACAAAACCCAGAAAAACTTTATCATCTTTAGAGCACAGGCATTAAAAGAGAAGTGCTGCTTCCTTTAGAAAATGCCAGCACCATGCTTCCATTTTCTGTTTCATGTGCTCGTACTGCACGCTTCATATCCCAGCTTACTTTGTAAATTTGATATCTCCAAAAGCATGAACAACATTTTGTATTAACAAAAAACCCCCGTTATATAATGTAAAAAAACCAAACCCTTTCCATCAGCATGTCCCAGAGAACTGGCTGCCATTGTCTTTGGAAATTAGAGCCTAAGCATAAGCTTTCTTGTAAAGATCACTTGCGCGCCGACGTTACACTGTTGAAACGTGAGCATAGTGACTGTTGCTGATTGTTAAAGGGCAATGCCAGAGACGGAAGTCTTGGAAAAATTCTGCTGACAAGCCATATATTCAGCTGGGGACTAACTTCCTGCTCAGAAACGGCCGTCGTGAGTTTGGCATTATCCTGTAAGGCCTAGGAGAAATATATTACTGGCTATCCCAATTCATTTCTGAGGTATGGAACATTAAGTTCACAAATTCTCCACCAGATGTCTGCATATTAATTGTCTAAGCAAACATGTGGCTCTTCTTATTCCCATTAGCATAGAATGTAAATGTTCTGGGATGCAATGCATTTTCTACTTTCTCGCTGAGGATATTTTTGAGCTCATCTTGCTTTGTCCAAGCTCTGTACATTTGCAATAGAAGGGACTGGTCTGTATTTAAAACTAGCCTCCTTTCTCTTGGACGATCTTGCTAAAGTGATCCCCTAATTAGTGCTTTCCCAGCATCCCATATTTGCCAGCTACTGGTCTTTTCTAGATTCGATTTTCTTCCCTCTATTAACTTATCTTTTAGGAAGCCCTGGGGAAAAGATTCGAGTCTTTCCAACATCTCGTTTTAAAGAACCCAATATATGAGAGAGAGATTTAGCCTGGAAAAAGAATTTAGTCTCTCTTCCATGGAGGTTAATTGCACAATTTAGGTAGGGCCCTGATGGGTGCATTGCCTTAATTTACAGATTATGTATTGGAAAACATAGGAAACAAACATAGTCTGATTTTAAGTTTATGAAACTATCTAGCTGGAACTTATAAATCAAATGTAGAGCATGGAGGCTTGGAGGTCTGCAGAGAGCAGCTTTTTGCCTTCTAAAGTAGAGATGTTTGGATATTGCTGCTCTTTTGTTAATTCGCAGACCACCTTAATTTCATTATAAGACCTACAAGGCAAACGGAAACCACAGGTATAAACGAATGACAAGAAAAGGTGTCGTATGCAATTAAGGACCAAAAAAATCCAAAACACCCCTTATAATTCTTTATACAAATTAAAAGCAAGTAGGTTCTGTATCTGTAATTGCCGCCATTCTCTAATGTGAAGTATCTAGTGAAACCTTCATCCCAGCATTCTTAAAACCAATTATGAGATGCGGTCTTTCTAAAATGTATTAAAAATCAAGACTTAATCCTGCTAAAAAAAAAATGTATACACAAGCTTGAGAAAAACAAAAACGTCACTGTACCTGCAAACGGAGGTTGACATTGTATAATCTTACTGGTCTGGATTGAAGGCAAGGCCACATCAAACATGCCTTTTACATTGGAAGGTCTGCCTAACAAACCACGTGACTCACAGTTAACCAAACAGATGGTAATTGTGCTGCAAACATTACTTAAAAGGCTTGATTTAAGCCCCTCTGAGCTAGAGAATACCAACGAAACCTATAGATATATTGCCATCCCCGACAAGACACTTGACAGATTAGAGCAATTAAAAGTTTTTGTATAGTATGATTAGTACTTGATCCAATGAGAAATCAAAGGGACCTCTGTCTTGAAATGCCAGATCCAGGAGTTATGCTCAAGAATCCCATTTTTAATGCTCCTTTTAGTGTAACCGTGTTGCATTTTTGTCACTGGTTCTGGAGAAAATATCCATCCTCTTCTGCCGTTCGGGTTGACATGTGTGCAAACTTTTTATAGCTTCTCACAATGAACGTTTGGCACCAGCTTTCGAGTTTTGCTATGGTGCTTTTACCATTGGCTTTTTTGGTTCATTATTCTTTAAAATCTTGCTAACACTTTTATTTTTTTTTTTTTAATAATTGTTTTCTGGATCCCCGTTCGGTATTGACTGAATTCTCTAGTCCTAATCCCAGTTCATATAGTTCCAGCAAGAGTACTCTGTATTCCCCCTTGTAGGACCTCCTTGGTGGACGGTAGTGAGGGATGCCTGCTTCCTTCCGTACACATGCTCTGTTCCTTTGGGTGCATTGGAAACTGTGTTTAGCTATTCATTTAAAATTTTGCAGAGTGTGGCCTTGTATATAGCTTTCCAGAAAATTGTTTTGTAGAGATTCAACAATGGCATTAAAGGTATAATGCAGCGGCATTACATTCTTTAAAGGAAAAGGAATAATTTTGGATTACAAATCTTGGGCTACCACATGTGTGGGTTTTTGGTTTTGTTTTTAACAAGGATCTTAAACTATTTTATGAATTAAAAGAAACATTCTGGTGAGTGTATTGGTACAAAATCAGAGTTCCCCGCAGCTAGTGGAAGAGTTGGATCTTCTGCCCTATGAGATTTGCTTTTGGATGCGTATCCTGAGAGCTGACGAGGCAGTGTCTCTGCTCGAGGGAGCGAGGTGCTTAGCTGGCAGGTTCAAAAACATTTCCATCAGGAGTAGTTTGTAACTTGCTGTGTTTATTTCTGTAACTGTTTGTGTGCCTGCTTGGTACTGTTCAGAGACTAGAAAATGGATTTTATTGAAACTAAGTTAAGGATGATCCTCTTTAGTTAAATTTATTTTTTAAACAGAATAATATATATATTTTTTTGTATCTAGGCTAGAGAAATCCCAGTGATTAGGTGTGGCTGGATGCCTAAAATTTGGGACTTGGCAGCTGGTACTGCCCCAAGGCCAACAGGCGTTGCCGTGGCTCTCCCGGACTCTACGAGAGCACTGCTGCCAGCCAAGGCCGGTAAAAATGCACCATCGCTGCCGGCACAGGTCCAGAGGATGGAAAGACCGCATTAAAAAAAAACAAACACGAATGGGCAGAAATCATTTTTCCCCAGCTCCTTAAAAAGAAAGTAGGCTGGTATCTGAGAATTACAAAAATATATCTCCCCCCCACCCCCCTGCTTGATATTGTGCTGACTGCCACAGGGACGTGAAATGAAAGGCGATGGCATCGGTGCCCATGACTGGCACAACCTGCAACTTCCCGCGGGAGCCCATCACCTTTACACTGATCTCACCCGGATTGTTTGCTCAGCAGAAAATCCCCATCCCCCCCCCCCCTCCAAAAAAAAAAAAATCTGCTTCGAGCAGCTGAGACTTTATTTTTTTTTCTGCAGCAGATGGCTCAAGGCGGGATTCACCCAGCGCCAAATTACTTTGGCGTTGCTCTTTTGTGCACTCAGGATTGTGCAGAATTCCCTTCGCAGCTGAGCGCAACTCGCCGTCCCAGCCTGCCTTCTACCTACGCAGAGCAGAAACGCTGTTCCTGCATCTGAAAATAACTTTTTTTTGTGCCCTGAATTACGCCGGTCTCTTTCTGGACTCGGACTTGCCAGAATACAGAGGCCTCTTCAGTGAGGGGGTTTGCCGTTAGGTTACTGAATAGGGGCCATAGCAGCTAAAAGCTGTCTCCGTGCACTTCTAAAACAGAAGTGTCTCTCTGCTGCTGCCTGGACAGTGCTACAGCTGGGACGTTCTGAGGAAGGGGAATGGTGGTGGTGGTTATAGATTAGTCTTTTTGCTTTGCCTTTTTCGATACAGGGGTTTGCTTTTAATTGCCCATAGTAATTTTTAGGGACGTGTCTTTCGTGTCGAGGATTTCCCTACATGCTGTGATACTTTTATTGGCTTGGCGTAAGGATTAGCCAAAAGGTGCTGCTTTTCTGTATTTTACAGAGTCCGAGCCAGCTAGCTCTAGGGAAGAGGATGAGGCTGCCGCCCGATTTGTACCCACACTCAGGGCGGGCACTCGTTCTGTGCATTCTGCATCCAGCCTCGGTCCTCACAGAGCTCTGCCAGAGTCGTCTCTGAGGACATGTAATTTGGTGTCTCCAGGGATAGAGCAACACAGTAAATAGGGAGGAACTGCTGAAGACTACAAGATCCACAACTGTCTCGTAGATGTGCTGAAAACCAGAATTTTGACGCATCTAAAATGCACTAAAAGGAGAAGGGAGCTGTTCACAAGGGGGTCTTTTCTTTTTAACATAACATAAGATATGCCATACTGGGTCAGACCAAGGGTCCATCAAGCCCAGTATACTGTGTCCAACAGTGGCTAATCCAAGTCACAAGTACCTGGCACGTACCCAAACATTAAATGAATAGATCCCAAGCTACTAAACCTTCTTAATAGCAGTTTATGGACTTCTCCTGTAGGAACTTGTCCAAACCTTTTTTTAAACCCAGTTACACTAACTGCCATAACCACATCCTCTGGCAATGAATTCCAGAGCTTAATTATGTGTTGAGTGAAAAAAAAATTTCCAATTTGTTTTAAATGTGCTACTTGCTAACTTCATGGAGTGCCCTGCAGTCCTTGAATTATCCAAAAGAGTAAATAACCGATTTGCATTTACAGTAATCCTGTGAATGTAGAGTGGCAGATTTTAAAGTAACTGTTCTATTGACGCTTGTTTTAATTGTTCTCGAGGAAGAATAGACAAAATGCCAATTTGATCTTGCTCTTTTAGGTTTTTTATTCTCAACGCAAGTCGAGTTATCTGGGGAGAGGGGAGGTTATACTTGTTTAGTCGCACCCAATGCTATGAAACAGCAGGTGCCACCTCACTGTGTTTCATCAGAAAACTGCTAGGCCCTCGCTGGTACATCCGAAGTATAATCGGAGCTAAAAGACAGAGAGCTAGAGCCGTGGGCCCTCTGAGGCTCACCTTCGACGTTGGCCTGCGGTGAGAAGGAACCCGAAATGGACAGCATCAGCCTCCTGCCTTCCCTCCCACCCTCCCCCGGTCTCGAACGCGTCGCCCCGTGGTGCGCCCGAGCCCAGCAGGAGCCATCGGACAGCTGCGTCGCAGCGCTGCAGCCCGAGAGGAGGAGTGCGATTCCCGAGGCGCGGCCTGTGCTTCGTAATAAACGCTTTGCTTCTCTTTTGTTCTAAGTAAAGAGTAAAAATCGTTTTGGTGTCCTTTCAAGGAAATGAAAAGGATTTTCCCAAAAAACTAAACTGAAATCAGACAGGCATGGGGGGGGGGCTGTGACCAAGAAACGGGCAGGGGTTTTTTTTCTCACTTTAAATTTATTAGTGTTTTTGATATAAAAAATCCCCGGTTTGATTGATTATTTATTTATTTATTTATAACTTTTTTTTATACCGAAGTTCAGGTAACAGAGTTACTTATCACTCCGGTTTACATTATAACAAGTAGAAAACAATGACAACATATGTCTTACAATGAACAAGGGAGTGAACAACTTGGATAATATAACATAACATAACTAGCGGCGGCAGCGTGCGAGAGGCAGGGAGGAGCAGTAACGGCGGCGGCGGCGCGCGCGGGAGGGACACCCCCTGTCTGCCGGTTGTGGATGAGCTGGGAGGAGAGTGAGCTGAGGGGGAGGTGGGAGAGAGTGAGCTGAGGGGGAGGTGGGAGAGAGTGAGCTGGGAGGGGAGGGAGAGAGTGGGAGGGGGGGGAGGGGGAGAGAGTGGGAGGGGGGGAGAGTGAGGTGGGGAGGGAGGGAGTGAGGTGGGGAGAGAGGGAGGAGGGAGTGAGGTGGGGAGAGAGGGAGGTGGGAGGTGAGAGGGAGGGAGGGAGGAGAGATAGAGGGAGGTGTGGGGGGAGGTGAGAGAGAGAGAGAGAGGTGGGGGGAGGGAGTGGAAAGGAAATGGACCAAAAAAAAAATTTTAATGTAGCCCGTTGTTACGGGCTTAACGGCTTGTTAGATTATAAACCGCCTTGATGAGCTCGATGTATGTGTGGTACAGAAAGGTGAAAAAAACATTACAATCGTGTTCCAAAGTATACATGTGAATTATACAAAACTGTTTCCAGTCAACACTATGGCTATGAATATGCAGGCCTTTTAATATACAATTCATTTCAGTTTTTATTTTTATTGTATAGCACTGTGAATTGTGGAACAGCATTTTAAATTGCATTAAGCGCCCAAATTTAAATATTTCAGGCCAGATTTTCTATATTAGCACACGGTTCTGTTATAAATAAGCGAGAGAGAGAAGTAATTGCAATACTGTTAACTCCAAATAAGTCATTCTGCACTCAAATTATTTATTCTTCTGAGGTTTCCGTTCTACAGAATCAAATTTCTTACTCCTTTAACAGTTAAAGCTTCTTGATTGCACTGTTATGGCAGAGCAACATTTGTGAGATTATTATCTGCTGAAGCTTGGCATCGAGGCGGCTGTCGTAAGAAAAGAGAGCAAGGGCGCCTGTAAATTTGTCACTGTTGACCTGTCTAGTCAAGGTCAACTTCAGGCAAGGTTTGAAGAGTTGAAGGAAAATGGCTTAGGACTATTGCTTTTAGTTCGGAGAAGTGTTTTGCAACCATGTCAAGCCCAAGGCACATCTCCTTTAACAAAGATGTTAATGTAGCACAGCAGCCTCTATGGGACGGGCAAATGCACACATGGAAAGGACTCGTGTAGTCCAAAGAGCAGCTAGGGAAGCCCTGAAAAGCCCCACCAATCTGTCTTCCAAAGGGGGAGAGGGGAGAGAGCCACGCACGGACCCATCAAGATGGCCCAGCTCGCTGTGTGCAGAAGTCCAGTGTGGTGCAGGCAGCCGGCTTGGTTGGTTACCTTGGCTGCTGCCAGAGCTCTCCGCGCACAGCGTGCACCACGTCCTGGATGGGAGCAAGCCCGCTGATGGGTTGGTACCTGCTGTTGCAGTGCAGGGGGCCGCTGTGCACAGCTCTCTGGATGTTGGAGGGAGAAGTAGGAGTCTCCGCTTTGCTCAGAGAGAAGATATCCCCACATCAGACCACGGGAACAGTGCCTCCGATCATGATGCATTCGTGACTAGAGGGGATCCCAATGCCAGAAACTGTGTTCCCGCTGCAGGGCCTGCGAGGTTTGGAGGCAGGAGAAACGTTGGTCTCAGCAGCCAGCATAACACTCCTAGACATCTGGAAAGTGGTCACATGAACAGAGAATTCCTTGGCAGGAACTGGGACTCAGCTGTGTAACTTTTTCCAGAGGAACCTGGTCTAAATTTGCAGAATGTGAGCTGGGGAGGCAGAAAACGTTTCTTCTGTAATGAATCAAGTGGTCATGCTTTTAAAATGCTGGAGCAGCTAATAGCAAGGATAACTTGGAAGCCTTGCAGAACTTGGCTAAGTCCAGAAAGCTACGGCTCTTGAATTTCCTCAGGACTCTATTAACTTCTCTGCAAGAATTGTTGGAAAAATACTTGCCCTGGGGTTTTGCAGATTTTTTCGGGAAAGGTGATTGATCTTGCAAAATGTTATGAAATGCTTAATGTGACCCAGAATATCAGTGAGGAAGAAGGAGGGGTTGCTAGTCTTGCTCTGTTTAATAGTGCAGGTTTAACGGACAATGTCTCGGTGAGAGGCAATCTTTTGATTACCTTTGTTCATGACCGTGACAAGGATTTGGTCTTTAAACAGTACTTTAAATATAAAAAGGAATTGTTTTATGGCTGGAGGGGTCAGATATTTCTGAAAGTGGCAAGGGCCACACAACTGAGGAGGAAAATTATTTCTCTGGGAGCGGTTTTGCATTTGGGGGTTTTTGTTTTTGTTTGTTTTCTGACCCTGCTCATTTACAGGTGAATTTTAAAGTTGTTGCTTTTGTTTAAAAGGCCCATATCTGCCAGAATCTGAGCCGAGCGTGAGCGACTTGTATTTTAAAACTGCCCAATTATGAGTGCAAGCAACCCAATGTGCAGGGCAAAGGTGGCGTCGGGGGGTGTTCCGGGGCGAGGCCATCGTAAACGCACGTAAATCCGTATTTTAAATGGGGCGGCCACGGCGCCTGGCAGACTGTTTGCTCCCGATGAGATGCAAGTCTGCAGAAAACTCGTTTTAGGCCTTAAATTGACTGGGGGGGGGGGGGGGAGTGCGGTCTGAATGATTTGTTATAGACCGGGTGAACTGCCGGACTAACGGTCAAACTGGGAATGTCCTTTCTGCAAGCGTTTTAAAATCCGCTTGCTTGCATGCAAAGTCCTAGGGAAGATGCAGAAGCCTCATTTGCTCTCGTAACTGCTTAAAATTACAAGCGCACGTGTGCTGGCTTAGGGCCTGATTTTAAAAAGCATTGACGCGCTTAAACTTGGGTTTTACATGTGTCGATGCAATTTACCCGTGCCAGTGGGCTTTTGAAAACTGCTACAGTAAATCTGCTTTAAATTGTTTTTTCTTTTTCTTAACCTATTGGAGAGTTGGTTTGATGTTTGCCTTTTTAATGTGGACTGGTAAAGACCTATGTACATATCTTTGCATGTTTGCCTTTATTCTTAGAATTATTTTTAGCCTGGTATAAAAAGCAAAGAGAGAGTAGATGGAGAGGGATCATTCGCGTTGTCCCGAGGAGCCGCGTCACGATGACGTCGTTCATGATTTGCACTGCAGCACCAGCGTCCTCGCCAGGCAATCTAGAAAGGTTCGTGCGGACTGCACACTGGTAACCCAGGCTTGAGTGGTGAATAGTCATCCTTTTTACTCTTTCCATCCTAGGAAAGAAAACTTCCTCTTCTGTCGTAATGTTTAAAGTAATTAATAGACCCGTAGAGAGATTCAAATGTTTGGTCTGTCGCGTTTAGTTTTGCCCTGCCTCTCGCACAGGGACTGATGCTGGTCTCTGTGGGGTGCATTAAAACATTTTATGAACTCTTCTAATCCATGTTCTCGCATTATTTATTTAGGCGTTTTATATACAACGATTTACCAAAAATTCGGTATTCATATTCATGGTCGATTATCACACATTGTGTGTCTACATTTGTTTTCTTGTTCTAGTTATCAATCATATATATATTCTCAGATATCACTATAGCTGCTATATAATCGGGTTCATGTTCTTACATTATCTGGTCGACATAATAGTGAATGCAAGTTCTAATGCTATTCACCGTACACTTTGTCATTCCTCGCTCTGCTACCGTTATTGTACTGACTTTGCTGCATATTGATATTTTTGCACTAAGTCGTAAGTATTTCTAAAGAGCCATGTTTTCACTTCCTTTGTAGCTTGGTGCTGGCCTTCATTAGGTCCAGTTGGGGAGTTGCTCCCGGAAAGCAGGGGGTGGCACTCTTGGGGTTTGGAAAGGCGTTTCTGGTGCACTGACCTCTGAGTTCCAGGGCAACGAAACTGATTTGCTTGTCATGCTTGCAGACGCTCGAGTCCGTATTGTTAGCGTGCCGCTGCGAGGTGTTCCCGTGTCTTCTCTCGTACTTTGCTGTAAGTGCAGCTCTTTTACAATGCACCAGAGGATCCTCACTCCTGGGAGTAGGATGGTGAGTGCTGCTTCTATTACATAATGCGTTTCTCTTCCCACACAGATGGTGATTGGGGGGGTCTAAGCACGAGACGTCGTCATCCTGTTTTGGCAGTGGTCACAATGTCGTCGTATCCCCAGTGGGGGTGGGCAGCAGGGCATTAACCCCCACATATTACAGCCTCTCAGTCTGAGCCAAAAGACCAAGAAGGGAATATCTTCCCTGCGTAGCTCACACCCTGCCCTTGAATCTTGGCCAAAAAGCGGCATTACTGGTGTCCATCTTCCGTTCACCATCTAATTCCGGCAAGCATGAGACTCAATGGAAGAGCCCTTCAGTAATTAAAGGGTGTTTTGAATTTTCTGCTTCCTTTTTACTCCTGATTTTTCAAGATATCCATAATATACACGCGACAGCTTTGAAATACATTGGGTCTCCACTGTGTGCAGATATCGCATGTATATCTGTGGCTAGGTGTGCGTGGAGACAGATTTTGTCCTCTGCCAGCCCTGGGCACGATCGGTGCGGGTGCTCTGCTGCCACCCCCTTCCCTGGACGGATTCCTGTTGCTCTCCCACTGATTAACATCAGATCTCCAGTGCTGACCCTGCTGTTCTGGGATGGCCGTTGTGCGATGGGGGCCTGAGTCGGCCGGCAGCCCACACGTTCACAGGCCAAGCAATGGTCCTGCCCCATCTGGGCTTCTGTGCTGCAGGTGGGGGCTCCGGGCCGGCTCGGAGACCCCCGGGCGTGCATGCTGCTTTTATCAGGACAGCAGCGCCAGCACCGGCGCTCTGAGGGAGGCAGCGGCGGCAAAGAATAGCAATGGTCAAAACAGAACTTTAGGACCGCTGGCTTTCTAGAACTTGTGTAGCTTTCTGAAACCTCGATCTTGTAGTTAATCCACCGCAGAAGTACGGAAAGGGCGCATATCTCTTCATTTGCTTGTACTTACCAAATATCTTTGTTTTCAGAAATTCTTATCTTGTGTTTTTGATTCTCTAGACAGAGCCATCGGTGATCGGTAGACTAACTTGTCATATTCAAGCCTGTCAGAAAAATGTATGTGCTTTCAGCTAATCGCGGTTTTTGATCTCGGGCAAGTCGCCTCACCTTCCGTTGCCCCAGGAACAAAAACTTAGATTGTGAATCCTCTGGGGACGCACCTGAATGTAATCCACGTTGAAGTGTCACGGAAGGTGGAATATAAATCCAAAATGTATTAAATCTATTTTAGTGCAGGCCGGTATCCCTAAAATGTAATCACCTGGGTCTCGATTTTGCAGCATTGCTAAGGCACTTGAATGAGTGATTTGGTGGCAGTGCAACCTGGCAGGTCCCCTGTTGGCTTCCCTCTGCACCCGGGTCGGTGGGGGCTGGGGCAGTGGTTGCTGCAGAGGCAGCGCTCACAGTCCCTAGTGAGGGAGGGGGAGTCATGATGATTGTTTAAGGAAGTCACCTTGTGGGCCGGGTTTATAGCCCAGGGTAGAAGAGTCCAGAAGGGAGGCCTGGTGCAGGACTCTCAGCATCAGGTCCATAGCTGCACTGACCAGACTGAGGGGAGGGGGGAAATCCCCGGGAGGCTATGAATGAAGATTCCAGAATCCCAGCACGGGGTCCCCCCGTGCAAGATGAAGGGAACTGCTAGGAAAAGCTTTCCTGGAAGCCGGAGGTGCTGCTGCTGCTGTCAGACCCGGGTGGTTGATGAGGATGTTGTGCTTTAAGCTCCATTTACCACTTCCATCGTTCACGATCTGCCAGCCTGCTTCAGCGTACGGATTGCTGGAGGGTGCACAAAGCTACATCACCCTCAGCAAAATGGCTTCATGCCAGCTTTACCAGAAGTTGTCGGAGACGAGGTTTGGCTTTCCTCTTTAGCAGGCAGCCGAGCTCCTCGCTGCTTACAATTCAAGTAATTAATGCTTACAGAAAAGGATATTTTTATGCTATAACGCACGAGTCGACACTTGTTCAAACTACGTGTTTTGCTTTGTCTTGTATAATGTTGCAGACTTTATTTTATGTTCGTGCATCTCCTTATAAATTGCACTTAAGAACTGTAATACTGTGTGTGCCTTGTGCAGTTCCCTTTCCATGGCTTTGGGCCTTACAGAGACCTTTTAAGTTCAATAGTTAACTTTTTTCCTTTAGCAGATTTTTAAAAAAATTGCTAGTCCAAGAGAGAATATTTTAAGTTGCCTTCAGTGCAAGTTTGAGTTCTTTATAACTGCTTTCCAGTACAAAAAATAAAATACTGTTGCTGCGTTAACACTTTTTCAGTTGACTAATGGTGTGTGTGTGTGTTTGAATGACTTGCAGGGAGCTGATGATAGGGCTCTGTGTTGTAACCTCTATAACAGCAGCCGGTAAACTGCCGCCCACTCTAGAAAGAAGTAATATTAATTTAAAATGTGTCTCTCTTTTGCTCAATTTAGTAATAGAAGCATTTCCACCTTTCCTGAGGGTGCGTCAGACTAACGTTTGAGTTCTGTGCCTCAGAGTTAAGAGCGGTGTTTCTCCAAGAAAAAGATATCGCGACCTACCAGTCCTGTTTTCATCAGGAACAAACGAAACGCATGGGTTTTAATGAGCGCACTTTCAAGGCCTTGCCCCGGCTGTTTGTGAGTAACGACACAAGGGAGAAGTCGCATGCAAGTCAGCTTAGAACAATCAATCGCTCTCCGGGATCGGGAGGGACCACCTTCTTCGTTTTCACCCATAGATCCCCCAGATTTCTCCAATGGTGATGTAGGCTAAATGTCCAGTCCTGCCCCCCCCCCCCCCCCCGTGAAAGTGTTAGCCCTCCAATCCCACTGATCATGGCATTTCTAGTCCCCCTCCACCAGATCCATTCTCCAGCAAGAGAGCAGGCGCCACAGCAAGCCTGGTACCGCGAGAGGAGGAACCTGGGTCACCGTCAGGCTGGAGAAGGGCATGGGTGGGAGAATCTGCTTTAATATTTTATTGCCCACCAAAATAAACTCTGCTATTTATTTACCTTGAAAAAAGGGAGTCTGTGTTTTCCCGTTGCTTTTCCCCTTTTTTTCTGCTCCTAGTCTTAAACTGATAAATTCCTGTGAAAAATTAAAAAACAGTAGAAAGTGAAACTAAAGGGTAAGAGCCAAGGCAGCTGATGGCATCGCACATCCTGCTGCTGAACTGGGAAGATGGTTTATATTCAACGCCCTCCCCTACCCAAAAAAAAAAAAAAATTTAAAAGAATATATTTCTGTCCCGGCAAAGTCCCTGCTACTTTTGTCCTTGTGTGGAGCCAGCCGCAAGGAAGTTTGAACAGAGTGCTACCCTAGCGCCTGGATGAACTAACGGACCTGCACCGATTGCGATGATTTGCATTAAAAGACTCCAATAATGCGTGTGACATCTGAAACATACGGTGCTTTTAAGGTGTGTGGTTTAACTAGCACAGCCCGGTGCAAACTCTGTACAGGCTAGATAATTTGAATAAGTATGCAAATTGGCTCATTACCTGTGAAAGCCTGGTTAAATAACGCATGTTAATGCAGAGCCATTTCCATGAGAAACTTAAGTGCACCTCAGCTGTTACTGTCCTAAAGCTGACTGGGAGCATGGAAGGAAAGGCTTTACCTTGGATCGTCCTGTCAGCTGATCGAGCTTCAGTGCAGAGGCAGTGGTGTTGGGATCCCCATGAGTAGGAGTCGTCCTGCCTGTTGCACAATGGTGACATCTGCTGGTCAGACTCTTAAAGTGTACGCATACCAGGGGTTGGCGGGAGCACCATTGTGCTCTGTGGGACCCCTGGCTGATAGATTGTCACTTTTAATGGGTTAGATCAGGGGGTAGGTAGGTCTGCTTTTTCAGGATATTCACCATGAAAATGCATGAGATGTGGAGGCTCTGCATGCAGATGTACCTCGTGCACATCGATTGTAGCATTCCAGCACCAACCATGCCTGCCTCTGGGCTAGACAGGAGGAACCCCTGGGTTGATGTGAATTAAGGTTCGTGCACTCTAGCTCCAGTCGGGATCAGTTCCAGTTTGCCCAAAAAAGGTGGAAGGAAAATTGCATCCCTTATTTAAACCTATTTTACTACTCAGAAGGCATTCAGAAAATCATAAATGTTGGTTTAGCCACACACAGCTTGAGGCATTCTCACATGCTATATTTCCTGTAAAATTAAGAAACGTTTGGATGGGCATCTGGGAAATATACCAAATATCCAACGTGTGGTTTCAATTTTTCTCTTTTGGCTCTTCTGTTCTTGTTTACTTAGTTTAATTAGTTTATTGTGTTTTAGGCTGTTATGTATTATATTTTATGTATGTACATTTTGTAAACCGCTTTTATTGTATGCAGTATATATGGTTTTTGTTTTATATTTTGAAATTAAATTGCAATTTCAGAGCATAATTCTGCCTGTAACTAGAAACTGATATTTTACTATCCTTGGCCTTAAAACTCGCCCCTAATAACTGGAAGGGTAGGTCCTGTTGCAATCAAAACAATAATAGAAAATCTCAGGAAATCTGGGAACTTGTAGATTATTTATCCCAAGTTCTGTAATTGCAACTTTTTTTTTTTTTTGTTACACAGTGGTGTTAATACCGTTTCCATTTAGTGAACATGTTTTGGATCAGCAAGAATTAACAAGAGGTTGTAAATTTATTTTATTTTTAATTCCAAAATATATTTGTCTAGCTAGACCTTTTTGGTAATGAATGTCTTTCTGTAGCTAAGAACATTTTTAGCTTTAAAAAGCAAGTTCCATAGCCAGCAGACTGGTTCCCTCCTCCGTAGGCCTTGCACCTCGGGTGGAACCGCTCTCTGTTGCACAGTCACGCCAGAGCCTTCCCGCGCCACCTGCCTGAACGTGGAGCCTGAGTCTGGCCACTAGTTGTCGCCGTTGTGCCGTGGGCTGTGCGTTCCTGCTTCTGCAGCCTCCCCCAGCTCCAAGCTGGCCCTGGTGCTACCACTGAGACACGGGACCAGCTCAAGCAGGAATAGTGAACTGACGTTTTGGCAGTGGCCCTAATGCTGACCTTTGATCCCACACCGGAGCACATTGCCTAGCTGCTGACCCCCGTTTCTCTCTTCAGAACAAGGTGGAGATGCTGCTGTGGTAATGCAGTTATTTTTAATTAACATAAGGATTTTAACAACAATAGGGGGTAAGGCAACAACTTGAGCAAAAGGCCCGAGAGCCGTCCTTCTTATTTTCTTGAGTTCTTTCTGAAGATTTGAAGGCCCGGTAATCTTTCCCAGTCTCGACAGCCTGTCATTTTTTTTTTTTTTTTTAATAAACTCCACCAACTATAATTGCAGTTTAAGTTAATTAGATGAAGCCATCAACACTGATTCTGTGTACAGGACAGTGGCTTGACTCCTTCGTCTGGACTGGCAGTCTGTCACAGGCTGTTTGATGAAAAGAGAACGGCTCTGAAACCTAAATCGCTGCTCTTCTTTCTGAAGGTGCTGTCCCCCGACTTAGATACTGGCAGCGTTTGGCATTCGGTTGTTCCTGGCTGATAAAGGCTGCCGTCGCAGGTGTTTCCTAGCCCCTGAAGCTCCTCCATATGGTGACGGGCCCCCAGAGAGCAAGCTCCGGGCAGGTCTTAAAAACCTCGGCCAGCTCTGTTCCCATCGAGACCCTTGTCCTTCCTCCCATTCCTCCTCCTATAGCCTTGGCAGGAAACACAAAAATCTGGTATGTACTGTCTGGTCCTTGTGTGCTCGTGTGTTTTGATGATTTTTAGCCCTCAGTATCCTGTGCTCTGGTTACTGATTATCAATCAGAACAGATGGTCCATTTGAGAGAGAATTGCTGATCTTTAGGAAGCCACGCTTCGAAACATTTTACGCTGCTGGGTATTCGTTGCGTTTTGTAACATTAACAATAAGGAAAGCCCAAATCTGACCCTTCCAATCCTACCCGCTCCCCCCCCCCCCCCCCCCCCAAAAAAAATGAAAAAGATACATGCTTGAATCAAGCTTTATAACCAGATTGTTTGTTTATGAAAATACAAGAAACAGAATAACACATACAAAGGAACAAATGGAGCCAAGAAATATCCAAGATCAGATTCTGCAATAGCTAGTACCTAGTACTTTAAAATCCATTTTTCCTAGCATGTAGACAGATGGACTCAGGACCAGTGGGTTTATGCTCCCCTGCCAGCAGATGGAGATGGAGCAAGCTGACGTCACAGTATGTATAGCACTGCAGTGACCCCCAGCCTGCCAGTATTCTCCGTCTCCAGTAAATGGTGGACATGCATCTCCCTATGGGGATTGCTGTAAATTTTGGAAGGAGAATTTTAAATTGAGGAAATAATCTGGGAGTCAGAACTCATTTTAAATGGATAGAAGGTTCTGTCAGTTTTTCCCAGGTTGTGGCATGAAGGTGATTTGAGCAATGGTGGCCAGAAGTCTGGGAACATTTTATTTCATACTTTTGTGTAAACCATGAGCTGCTCCACTTCTGCAGACGAGTACCAGATGGACCTGTGCTAGATAGCAAATTCAGTCAGTTCTTTGGTAGCTATTAAGGAATTTGTGCTGACTTTTTTTTTTTTCCTAACAAAAATGTCTATCTTCAAACTTTATAAATGTAGGACAGGTGTATTTAACAAGGGATCATCTCGTTAAGGCTTTGTGGGCATTTTCCATCTCCTTTTGTACTTTGTGGGGGAGGGGATAGTAAATTGCCCATGTCCGTACAGCTGTAAAAGGAGTGGTTGCTTTGCTCTTTCAGACACTTAGTATAATGTATTGCTGTCCTGCAGAGCAAAGCAGTCTTGTGATTATCCTGGTCTGCGGATTAAGCGCTTTGCCGATCTGCCCTTGACCTGGTTCCAGTGTGTTATGAAATCCTTCTGACTGGAGCAGGGATGACCCAGCCAGCCTTTTGGTTAGGAATGTGCACTTCACGTTCCTGAAAGCTAGCGCCGTCCTGGGAGTGTGCGTCTGGGGGTAGCATTCTCATTCTTAATCACACGTTGGCGAGAAGATGAGCTTGTTGCACGATTTCTACCCACGATGTTGAAATCTGGTACAGCACGTGTTCAGATTAAGATTTTAATGCCATAGTTTGATACTGAGTATGAAGGAAGTTAAAAAAAAAAAAAAAAAAAAAAAAAAGGCACAGAGAATTGGCCCAATTGATACAGACCTAAATATGTCTGCAGGTAAGGAGCGTAAGGCCCATCGCCTCTACCCCATTCTCTTCCTTTTGCAGTGCCACAGATCAGAATTGATCTCTGGCTTTCCCTTCACTTGACCATTAGAGATTCTCTGTTCCTATCTCATGCTTGCTTTTTTTTTTTTAATTCGGGTTTTTGCCAGTGCTCAGGGTGGACAGTCTTGCTCCTTTGTGTCGAAGACCTCTGCTTATACTTAGTTGTCTCCTGGTAGTCAGCTAATAGTCCTAAACCTCTTAACGCTTTTGAAAATTCCATAGAAAAATATATTCTGATAAATGAAATAATGGTAGAGGGCCTTCCATGGCTACATCCCTCGCTGGATTTAGTTTGTCTTGCTATTCCGCTTTTCCATAAAAATCCAAAGTGGTGTAAGAGAACAAATCATGAAATACATAAGAACATTAAGGCAAGCCAATACATAAAATAATCCCTTATAACATTTAAAACTATAGAATTGAAAAGTGAAAGAACATCAAAACTGTATTACAAGGAATAGACAGCTAGACGCTGTTCCTGATAATTAAAATACCAATTAGCATAATATACATTGTTAGTTTGTTCCTGTAATCTAAAATCAAATAGTTAATCCTGAGAGAGCTATTAGACTCACAAGGATAATGAAAAATCAAACTGGATAAACGTGCACTCCCAGCCTACACAGCACAGAAATAATTGAAGTGAGAATCGTAGCAGGAGGTCCATGCCCGCTTTTGTAAATGACCTCGCTGAACAGCTTCTGATATCCTAATGTCTCACTGACCAGTCCTGAATAGCAGCTCATGCAGATTGGCTGGTGGGTAGGGTAATTAACATTTAACCCCCAACCAGGACACTGGCTGTCCGTCCGTCCCACCCAGCTCCCGGCAGAGGTGCACACACGCAGCCCTCGCTTACACAATATGCAGTTTTTCAGAACATGCATGGCGGCACTCCAACGAGAGAGAAATTCAAAACCATAATTCCTCTACCGCTCGATGTACTTTGAACCCCCCCCATAACAACATACCACCCCCCCCCATAACAACATACCACCCCCCCATAACAACATACCACCCCCCCATAACATACCACTAGGCCACTCGTCTCCATTTTCCCAAGCCGCCTTAGCCCGCTGCAGTCAGGAGCCGGCTCGGCTTGCGATGGAGTCGCGACAGGAAAAGCTGGAGCCGTCACCGGTATTGTGGGCTTCGTTGTCGGTTGGACAGAGGTTGTTGGAGTCGCTGTGGATGAAGTCTTCTTGAGTCTGGGGGCACCGCAGCCTGTAGCAGTGAGACTGAGGAACCCTATGACCCCTGGGGGGATGACACTTCGGACTCTTCCTCCAAAGTCTCTGAGGGCCTCCCTTCAGAAGCTTCTCCAGAGGAGCGAAGGAAGCCTCTGCCTGAGGACATAGCCTTTGCAGGTTTTGTGAGGGTGATGGCGGAAGCCATCCTGTTTCAATTATTGACGGAGGAGGATGCTGGGCACAAAATGCTTGAGATCCTTCAGTTCGTGGAGCCTTCTAAGGAGACCGTGGCAGTCTCTGTACATGAGATCCTTAAGAAGTTGCTGCTGAGGATATGGGAACACACCCTTCACACTGCCTCCCGTTTTAATAAAAAGAAAAAAAAAAAAAAGCAGATGGTGTCTAACTCATCCTCGGCGTCCCTGGGGAAGGACCATAGAGCAATAGATGCTCTTGGGAGGAAGGTGTTTCAAGGCACCATGCTCATTGCCTGCATCGCTGCCCACTACCTCTACATGAGCCAGTACTCGCGGGTCATCTGGAAGCAGGTTCAGGAGGTGGCCGAGCAGCTGCCTCAACAGCAGCCGGGCACCCTTATGTCGCTGTTGCTTAAGGGCCTGGAGTATGGAAAACATGAGGCCCATGCGACCTATGATGATTTTGAGTTGGCATCGAGAGTCTATGCAGCAGGAATCGGTGCCCGCAGAACAGCATGGCTGCGGGCCTCGGATCTCCAACAAGAGGTACGGAAATGACTCGCTGATGTTATCGTGTACTGGAGAGAATCTCTTCAGAGAGAGAGGGTGAGGGACGCTGTGGCCCAGCTTTGGGATCACCATGAAACCCTCCAACAACTCTCCGCCAGTACTCTGGACCCATCCTTTTCTAGGACGCCGGCAAAACCGGGGCCAAGGAAGTCTTTCCTTTGCCCCCTTATTCCTGTCAACCATCAGGGCTCCCGTGGCCACCCTAGGCAGCAGAGAGCCCCCAAGCCCCAGCCAGCTCCTCTGTCAACTCTGCGGGCGGGGTTTTGACTGGATTGTAGGGATCGCATGCCAGTTGCCTGTACCCAGGATAGTGGACCCTCCAGTTGGAAGAAGGCTGCAGTTCTTTGCAGTGGCGCCCGGTATAACCTTGCAAAAACCTTAGGTGAGAAAACAAACTTCTCTTACAAATTCCATCGCCAAAAACCAGACTGGGAACGAGCCTTTTCCGTAGCAGGTCCTATCTTGTGGAACAGTATTCCTCCAGACTTACGACTAATTGCTGACAAAAATGCTTTCGAGCACTACCTTTTCCTACTTGCCTTCCCTGACCTATTTACATCTTAAATTTAATCTATCCAGTTTTTTATTAAGTTTTTTCAATTCTTTTAATTTTCCACCATCTTATTTTGTTATATTTTTGTTATGATGCAAATGCAATTTTTAGTTACTGGGGTTTTTTTTATTTCTTTTTATGTAACCCACCCCAAACTTTGGAGGGTGCGGGATATAAATACGTTAAATAAATCCTGCTGTCCGTGGACAACACCTGTTACAGGTAAGCAACTTTGCTTTTCAGCATAGCCTACACCCGACTTATAGCAAAACTATATAAGAGAGGAAAACATTGTCTTTTGTGAGCAATTGATAAATTATGCACATGAGAAAAATGCCATACTGGGTCAGACCCAGATCTGGGGAGACCTGCATCCTGTCTCTGTCACACATGCCTGGAGGATCCCAAAAAACAGACCCAAGTTCTGAGCTAGCAGTAGCTTTCTTAGTGTGTCTGGCTAATAATGGTTTACAGCTTTTTCCTCCAGGAACTTATCCAAACCTCTTTTAAGGCCCTGACCACGCCCTCTGGCTTCAGATTCTGTGGCTTGATTGTGTGCTGAGTGGAAAAAGTACTTTTCTGTGATTTTCTTTTGAATCTGCTGGTTTAGGTTCATGGTGTCTCCTTGTTTTTAGTATATTTTTTTTAAAAGGGTAAATAATTCCTTTTACCCCTTCTAAATTGCTCCTGGTTTTTATACACGTCTGTCGTGTCTCCTCTCAGTCTTCTCTTTTCCAAGCTGACCTAGCCTACGTAGTCTCTTGTTATAGGAAACCTGAGCTCTTCCCTGTATCATTTTGTCGCCTTCCTCTGTACCTTTTTCTAGTACCACTGTCTCTCTCTCTCTTGCACACAATACTCCAGGTATGGTCCCACCATGGCTCCATACAAGGGAAATATAGTTTCCATTTTATTCTCCATTCCTTTTGGGATCATTCCTAACAACATTTTATTTCTTTTTTTTTTTAACTACCGCCGCACACTGAGCTGAGAATGTCGATGTATTTTCCACAAGGACTCCAAGGTCCTTTTTCTGGGTGGTGATTTCTCATAAGGAACCCAGCATTGTGTACCTGTAGTTGGGATCATTTTTCCCTATGTGCATAACTGAACTTTTCCACATTAAATTTCATTTGCCACTCAGTTGCCTCATCTCCTAGTCTCACAAAATACTTCAGCAGTTCCTCGCAATCTGCTGTTTTAACAACTTAGAATAGTTTTGTGTTCTCTGCAGATTGGAGTACCTCACTTTTGCCGATCGTTTGACTGTGTTAAACAGCACAGGTCCAAATACCGAGCCCTGTGGTTATTCCATTAATGACCTTTCTCTATTTGGAGAACTGACTCCCTCTGTTTCCTGTTCTCTTAACCAGGGAATTGCCACTGCCTCCTATCCCATGCCATCTTAATTTTTCGAGCAATGTCTCATGGGGGACTCTGTCAAATGCCTTCTGACAAACCGAATACACACTATCAGCTGGCTCCCCTTTATCTATCCTTCAAGCCATGTCTGCCTGTATGGCCGGTGATTTTGTTAAGGATAGCGTCTGCCATTTTGCTCAGCACCAACGTCAGGCTTGCTGGTCCTCTATGTATTTTGTTGTTTTTGCCGTTTGTAAATATGATTCATAAATGTAATTTATAAGTAAATAGAAGAGATTTACATGCTGGAAGGGTGGAGATTACCAAGCAAATTGAGCAAGACCTGCTTCCCCAGCACCCACATTCTCTTTGCAGTGGGTTTTGTTAGGTAAAACCTAAAGCTGGTCCTTTTCATGACATCCTCCTCCATGTATGCAACTATTTTTTGTTTTTTTTTTTACTTGTGAGATTCCTAACTGACCACTGATCTGATGTCTCCAAAAAAAAAAAATAATTTAAAAATTACCGTCTAAAACTTGTTTGATCTTTATTTCTACATATCTGAAGGGAGTCAAAGGGTAGCCACACTACTAAAATGCCATCTAGGACATGAAGCCACAGTTGGCAATGCATATTTTGAGTCACGGTAACTACCTTTTCTGTTTCCGCAGGAGCAAGTCCCAGTTCCTGTGTATCATCCGACCCCCAGCCAGACCCGCCTGGCCACGCAGCTGACGGAAGAGGAGCAGATCAGGATAGCGCAACGGATAGGGCTGATACAGCACTTGCCCAAAGGAGTCTACGACCCCGGAAGAGACGGATCGGAGAAAAAGATTAGAGAGTGAGTCTGCCACAGCTCTCCTGCCTCGAGTCCTAGCGTGCAAGAGTGCCAGCAAAATTCAGTGCTGCTATGTACAGACAGAGAAATGGTCAAGGGGGCTTTACCCACAGAAGCAGCCCGGGTTAGAGCGTCTGCCTGTACTCCTACATGCAGAAGAGAGCTTACCAGGGGGGGTGGAGTCTGGGCGGGGTTGGGATTGATTTTAAAAAGGTTTGTTTGCCAGACAAATAGCAGGTGGAATTGTGTGCATGCAGTTTTGCCAGCATAACTTTCAATATACACCAACTAACCTCTTTCCCTTCACTAATAATTCTCCAACATCTATCGATTCAAGGGAAACCTTGTTTGGTGGTATATTTTGTACGGTGGCTCTGTTCAAGGATAACCAATTTGTAGTTATCCTTCTCATTCGCCCGTGAATTACTCTTTATTATTCATACTTTAATATTTATTATTTTTTCTTTTTATTTTCTCCTTTGGTTTTTGCTTATAAAATCCCTTCTCCCTAGCTGCCTATCCGACCCACTTGTTTTATTCTTGTCTTGAGATACTTAATCAAGGCTGTCACCTCTGTTTCTTCTCATGGGTTCGGATCTGCCTGCCCGACGTTGGCCATTTCTTCCCCGCAGCGCCTGAAGCGGGCACATGGTGCCGAAACATGGCCAACGTCGGGCAGGCAGATCCGAACCCATGAGAAGAAACAGAGGCGACAGCCTTGATAAGTATCTCAAGACAAGAATAAAACAAGTGGGTCGGATAGGCAAGGTAGGGAGAAGGGATTTTATAAGCAAAAACCAAAGGAGAAAATAAAAAGAAAAAATAATAAATATTAAAGTATGAATAATAAAGAGTAATTCACGGGCGAATGAGAAGGATAACTACAAATTGGTTATCCTTGAACAGAGCCACCGTACAAAATATACCACCAAACAAGGTTTCCCTTGAATCAATAGATGTTGGAGAAGCATAACTTTCGAAGCAGAATTAAAAGATTGGTGTAACTTCTGCCTAGGGCTTCTGATTTTAGCTTATAACTGATTAAACACAGATTTAAAACACCCCAAATGGAAAAAGAAAAGAAAATAGGAGTCTGTAGAATAAACACTGGAAAACCCCCACTTCCTCTTCTTCTTTCTCACCCCTCTCCTTGTCTGCCATGGATCCTCCACTCTGTTTGTGACTTCCCCCCCTCCCCCCCCTTGCTGACGACTCCTCAGCTGCACGCATTTATGTATTTGAGTCAACCAGAAAGTGTACCCTGCAATATTTCCTGTGCCGTAAAATCACCGCTAAGCAATTTTAGTTTCCTACCCTCCAAGAACCCCTAATTAGCTTGAAAATAAACTCAGTTTTATAATTTATAAACTCCTAAAATCTAAAGCCCTACTTCTGTGAAATGTTACAGAACACCCAGCCCAGTAACGTACAAAAACAAGATCTCGTCACTGACAGCTTCTGAAGCTGCTTGTTCACTGAGGTTCCTGTAAGAGAGAATCACTTTGCATTTATATCCGGGCACAAATAGTCTGTGTGCACGTTTCTGGTAAGAGGACTTGATGCTGTAATCTCTTTCCTGAGCCATTCTGAAATGCACTGTTAAGGCGATTCTGCTTGTGCACCTGATCTAGGACCTGCACTTGGGTTTTAAAAGTGCAGATCCCAAATATGGATCTCTGGGTAGAGATTAAATGATAAATAAACATCAGGATACAATTTGACTGAGTGGGAGGCCACAAAGGGCAGTGATAAATAGAGCTCACTGGGAGGAAAGGGGCCTTGCTACTGGTGTGCTATTAACCCCCCCAGTATCCTGTCCTAGATAGTCGTCCATTACTCCTCTCTTCCAATGCAAGTTCATTTCAAGAACGTAACGATTCTGATGGCTTTCTGAGTGGATCTTGTGGAAGAGTCAGATTCACCTTCCGGTGTCCATTGATCGACCGTGATAACCCCACTGTAAACTGTACTGGGCAGCGCTCGCAGGAATCGCTGGAAGAGAATGAGACAGGACGTGGCGGCGGGAGGGAGAAATAGCTGGGTTGGACTCTGCACAGAAGATACCCTGGCCTCCGTGTTCACAGTACCAGGTAGTGGGGATATTTAGCTGCCATGCGGAAGCCCCAGGAATCGAGCAGTGTAATGCAATGGGCAGACGCCGCTCTCTTTCGGCAAGAATGCAGGTGAAAAACCGAAGCAGTCAGAAACATAGATTTAAAAATATTCTAACTGAATTAAAGTCCACAAGGGAGCAAAGAGCACTCTTGTGATCTCTAAATGTCCACAGGTCAAGAGTGATTAGGGCAGCAGGCTGAGAACCAGGGTTACTAGGGTTCGAGTCCCACTGTCACTCTTTGTGACCTTGAGCAAGTCACTTTACCCTCCATTGCCTCAGGTAGAAGCTTAGGGGTTTATTTTTTTTAAGCCTTCCGAGGAAAACTCCGTGCAATTCACTAACTTGCGGTAGGTACTGTGTACCTCAGTCTAATAAATCCAACAGGGTTTTTCCCGGTGGTAAAATACCACGGCAAGGTAATCCATGCTATGGCGGCCCCACATCCAGGGACCACCCTCTTTCACAGGGTCCGTGCAACCCGCAGACACCCCCTACTCTCCATCCCATGTGTAAAAACCCCAGGGGATCTGTTGATACCTCCCTCCTCCCATCCTACGCTCATACTGTACCCAGAAATGACCAAACTGTAAAATTTAAAATAAATATGTATGCCTTCTAAAAATCCAGGTGCCCTATACAAACTGGCTGAACCTTATCTACAGCTTTATTTACACTTTCACATCCCCTGCGATAGAAGAAAATTTCAAAATGATACGGCTGGACCCAGAGCCCCAGGGGCTGCTGTGGGACCCACTGAACCACCAGGGACGTACAGAAAGTATTGGGGGGGGGGGGGGGGGAAATGTGGGGGGTAACGTTTGCCACACAAAGGGGGGTGGAGTTTGGCAGGGTGGGGTCAGCACCGATTATACTTTTTATTTGCATTTCGTCTGGGTTTTTTGGAGAGTGGATAAGGTTTAGAATTAGAGATTCTGAGCATTATCGCTGCGGTTAGACATTTACCGCAGTCTAGTAAATAACCCCCTTAGATTGTAAGCTCTCTGGGACAGGGAGCTACCTACTGTACCAGACTTTCTCTCTTTGAGCTCGGGTTCAGAAAGGCGAGGAATTAAATCCAAAACCCAAGGGATGATTTTTGACCTGGTTTTTTTTAATGTTTCACTGGGTTTCTAACCTCGCCATTGTGTTGTTGCAGGTGCGTGATCTGTATGCTGGACTTTGTGTATGGGGACCCCATCCGGTTCCTGCCCTGCATGCACATTTACCACCTGGACTGCATAGACGACTGGCTGATGCGATCCTTCACGTGCCCCTCCTGTATGGAGCCTGTGGATGCAGCTCTGCTTTCCTCCTACGAGAGTAACTGAAGCTGACACTCCCTGGAAACCATCATGCTTTGTGGTTTTTAATCTTTGTCACTGAGCCCAAAGAGTCAAAAAGGGGGAAGAAAAAAAAAACAAACAAAAACGTAGGAATCGAAATTCTGGCACAGAGTGCATTTCCTGTTTAAAAAAACAAAAAAAAAAAACCCCCACCTGAATAAATGATTACAAATACCGGAAAAAAAAACAAACAAATTATTTTGGAAAGGAAAAAATAAACGAGGAAGTATTTTTCTATAAAGCATTGACCCGGGGTTTAAAACTCGAATTTTGCTTGGGAAAGCTGGTCCGTGCTCAGCATAGGAACTGTGAAAGCGCCACCGGGGCTGACAGGAGCTGCGTTCGTCAGATTTCATTATAAAGCACGGTGGAGGGTGGTTCCCCCCTCCTCCATAGACAAAATGGCTTTCTGTTCAGAGCCTCCTCACAAGGTGCAGGCATTGGGGTCAAGGCTTTATTAAAAGCTACGTTTTATAACACTGGCACAAAGAAGTAGTTTTAAGCTTATTTGCACATTTTTTTTTTTTTCCATTGGAAATGGAATTCATTGCCTTAGGTCTTTTTTTAAATCGTCTATTGTTATGGTTGGGGCTGGCTCTACGCTTAAAAACCAGTTTATTTATAACCTCTTAAAAGTGCTATATTCTGTTTTGTAGTTTTTGGATTATGCAGAGTATAACGCGATCTCTCTAAGTTTGCCAGCAAGCTGTGAGACGCACGATCCCTTTTCTATAACTGCGTGTTTAGTGTCGACGCTAAAGCCTGGGAAAAAAGTAAAATTAGTGAGTTGTGTATTTACTCTTTTTACCTTTTTTTTTTTTTTTGCTTCATTTCTGTGTATTTTTTTTTTTAGTCTCACATCCGTTCATGCTTAGACGATGAAACTTACTTTGATATCACCGATTCTCATGATCATGTTGATGTGCACCGCTGTGCGTCAAGCACCAAATTTTAGTGGAGGCAAACTTAAAAAAAAAAATCTGTCTGTTTTATTTATGCTCTCAAAATGAACGGGGGTTTTGATGGCTGCTTTTTCACAAGAGCTTATTGGAAAGGTGCTGCATCTCTCACGTCTGTTGTTCTCTTGAGGTTATCAGAACTTAAACATAAATGCGTCTTAGCCCTGAGAAGAAGATTCCTATGTTAAGGCCTGCTGCTTTACGTCCAGGTTTTCCAGACAGGATTGGACTTGGATGTAAGCAAAAACGTACCGTAGATGCTTTCCACGTTTTAAACGGTGTCTCCTGGGAAGTACAGACCCTGCATGCGGCAGCAATGTCCTAGCTCGAGAGCCCCAAGCAGCAGCACCTGGCCTGGAGGAACCTGTCTTGGAGTTGCCCACGCTTCGTGTCATGCTCAGGAATAATTTGGCAGAGTTGTTCCATTTTGTTTCCTCGGCATGTTTTGGATTTTCTTGAAATGAACGCAGCAGCAATTTTTCTGCATTTAGCTCGGAGCTGATGGTTAAAAAAAAATCAGTTATGACCCCTTTTGAGTCATCATTTCTAGTCTTTATAAGCCATTTGTCTTATTCCATTGATTTCATGTGTTTGGTATGCCCGTTATAAAAGAAAAAAAATGAAGAAACAAATTGATGCATCCAGTAATCGGTCAGAATAACCGTATGACTTGTACGAATTCAGCACGGATTAAAATGTTAGTTTAGTTGACCGAAATGTGGTCTCGCATTGACCAAAGCTGATTAGTGAAGTTGAGAGAGTTTTATATGGTTGACTTGGAATTCATGTGTAAACCAAGAAATCCTGCTTACAGTACACTGGGGTGAGATGTGTGTATGCGTATATATGTCCAAAAACATAAGGTTGACCAATGGTTTACAGAGTTGAAGCCCACAGCAAACAATTTTGTTGAAAATTGGCAGATTAGTTTCTGTTGTCAAACCATAATTTTTCTTTTTTTTTTTTTTTGGTCATCTGATTGTTCATGTGAACTTTTCTTTGTAGAAAACAAGTCAGACAGATTATGTGAAGTTGTGCAATATTTTTCATTCATATTAAAGCATTACTTTTCTTTTTAAGTTCGGACCACTGTGTGTATGTTTTTGCTGTGTTTTAACCTATTGCTTCTATGATTCAGTTTTAGGTTTTCTAGAGTGCTAATGAGCAATCCAAAAAGATCTTTCTGAGACTGATGTATATCTTCTGTTTAAGACTTGAAAGAAATAGCTGGGTATCAAGTTGAATGCTTCCCTGCATGTTGTGTGCAGGTATTCATATAACTGTTCACACTGTGGTGCATGTGCCACGTTAAAAATGTATTTCTTTAACTCTGCTGATCCAGGAAAGACAGATTTATGATGAAAACCTTGTTTTCAGCAGGCTCCTGCTGGAGGCAAAGCAAGTTTGCTTACCTTTAGAACAGGGTTCTAAATAGATAGCAAGATGAATTAGCTATAACGTATGGAATGACATCATCTGACGGTGCCCACATGGAGCCAGCTCTCAGAGCATGTGTGGGAGTTTCCCCATGTGGGCTCTGACTCCTTAGAGCCTCTCAGTCTCTTCTAAAACTTCAGTGTTAGCAAGGTGGTTGACTCTCTAAGGAGGCAAGTGGGTATTGAGTATGGCGAATTCATCCTGTTATCTACTGAGAAATCCCGATCACACGTAAACAAACTTGCGTTCTCTGACAAGCATACATGAATTAGCCATAATGTGTGCAAAGCCACAAGCCAGAGGTTGCAGAGCAGTGTGAATCCACAACAGGTAGGGGGACTTACTCCCACCTCTGGAAGCCCCTGAAGTGAAGCACAAGCCTTTGGAGGAGAAAGGGGGACTTAAAACAGTGCTACTATGAAGGAAGATTTCTCCTATATTGGGCAGGAGAGGCCCAACCTCATTCTTCACTCCTTGGGGTTCAAAAAGGTGAAGAAATACTTAAAGAAGCTCCAACGGCTAGGCTCCCACTGGCTGTGGGATCCTCTACACTGGAGTTGGCAGAGAGACCTCCTCTTCAAAGACCCAGCTTGGCTCCTCTTCATTAAAGATCAGTGGCACCAAGTGGGACTGCAGTAGTAACTGTAGCTGTGGCTGACTCTGAGGCTTCCCACTGATTGGCACCATATCTGATGGATGGCACTGGAGATGGCCCTCCACTATGACAAGGCCGTACTGTGGAGGAGCTCCACACCATTGAGCCAGACAGGCCCTGGGCCTCGCTAGGTCTGGATAGAGGAGGTGGCTTGGCACAATGCAGACCTTCCATACTGTGAATGAGTATGGCACCTGCACCAGGGAAGTCCTTTCCCAACTTGGGGTTGAGGCTAGCTCCACTACGGTAGAGGACCATGCAGGCTTCTTCAGTGCTAAGAGAGAGAGAGCCCCAGAGGGGGGGATTCCTCACTTCTCCTAGGAGCTCTTTGCTGCGCCATGTTCAACCCCTGATCTGAGACTGATTTGAGAGCCAATGCCATGTGACGATGGAGGGAAGCTTGCTCGATGAGGTGGGGAGAGATATCTCACTTAGATTTTCTGCACAGAGTCTGTCAACACCTCTCTCCAAGATGAGGAGCAGCCCGACTGCACCTTTCTGCAGGGCCTGCATTTTCCAGGCATGGTGTTGCACCCATAGGGACATCCTATCTCAACTGTAGCAGTTGTCCATCATCCGGCCCCAGACAGCAATGGCAAACTGAATGAGAGTATATGATAGACATCCGGTGCCCTCAGATGCAGGCCTTGTAACCAAAAGTCTTCTTGGCACTGGATTTCTCCATTTCCCACACTCAGTATTACTAAAAAAAAAAAAAAAAGTTCTGTTGAGGAGCTGCTGAGGCAGTGACTTGAAAAGCAAAAAGGAGGCAGCAAAAAAACCTAGGCCAACAAAAGAGCCAGAGAACAAAATGTAGTAAGAGACTAGAAATGTGTGTGTGATAGCCTGGACAGAGAGAGGACGGAGGGGCTTGTAGAGCAGTGCACACACATGCAGACTCCCCAAAAAGGCTCAACAAAGTCTCTTTACTGAAAGCTGGGTCCATGTTGGTGCTGTTGGATAATAGCATCCGCGCATTCTGGCTAACTCATGCCTGCTTGTCAACGGAGAAGAGTACATGACTTGTATTTTAAAAGCACGACCACTAGCAAACTTGCATTACAGAAATTATAGAACTAATCAAGGCCATTACAGACATGTTCATTTATAGTCTATTTAGCTGGAGCAGGTTCAAAGCTGCTAAGAGTGAGCAGTTTTGCAGGCGAAATGGCATTTATTCCCAGGTGGTGGGTCAGATAATGAGATTTTTTCATATTTTCCTCTTTCTGCTCAGCCTACCTAATTTTCCCTAGATGTTAAAGAACGCACACTATCTAGGAAGAAATGCATTCTTGATGATGGGCAAGGTGATTCCAGAAGTTACTCTGGTATGGCAGCTTGACTCTGTGTGTTCTCACCTTGTCTTAGCTGAAATGTCCATTTTACTCAAGTGCCAGCCCGTGATGTGTGTATTTTGGAGCATTAAAGATTGTCGTACGGTAACTTCACTGCCTTACAAGTGTCATGTGATACATGTTTAAATCATTCCATAATCTGTATGGTAGTCCAGTTTTAATGTTGGGTGCCGGGAGGCTTCCACCCCTTCTGAGATAGAGTTATTGACGTTCGTAGAGTAGTCGGTCCAGATACCGAGATGTTTAAGAGCTGTACCTGTTTTACCCTACCTTTTATGCAAGTTCATCCAGTGTTTTCCACCACCAGCGAGCACTGTTCATGCGTTCTTGGTATTGTGCTGCAGTATCATGGCTTTCTCATCTCTTACTGAATTCAGATGGCAGCCCGGGCCGCCCTTTCTGATCTGCGGCAGTGCACGTTATTCTGCATGCAGCCGAGATGCTCGCACGCAGAGGGAACCGTGCCGTGTCCAGAATCTCCGGATCTGCTGCGCGCGCTCTCTGAAGGCACGGTCTCCCGGTTTAAAGCGAATCTATCGGGGGGGGGAACCTACGGTCCTAAAACTTTCCAAGACTTTCTCGTGACTTACAGCGTCAGAAGTAAAGACTTGAAACTCCTGCACCCGTTGTAAATGTTTTAGGTTTGATTAATCTGGGGTCTTTTTTTGGGGGGCTCCAGGGTGCCGATATCTCCAGATATTTGAATTTTGTTGAATAGTAGCTATCAAAGGTGCCGACCAGAGCAGTACAGGAGTAAAAAAACAAAACAAAACAAACAACTCTGACACAACTTGAAGAAAAATGTTTGTGCGCAAGAGACCTTTAATGCCCCCTCTATTCCATCCACACATCCTCACTGTTTTTTATTTGCTTTCTGGAGCCCTCACCCCTGAATATATTTAGTTTTGCTCATGGCCAGAGTAGCTCCAAAAGGCTTTAGCTGCAGCTGTGCAGCTCATGTTATAGTCTCTGGGCACGATTTTTTGTCACTTTTGGGCATGAGAGGGAAAAGAAACCTGCTGAGCTAGCTGAAACCAGCCCTGCTCTTTTATTCTCCTGTCATGAGAGAGAGAGAGGTGACACAACCTCCTTTTGTCTAAAAACTACTGACTGCGTCGTCTTGCGGCTAATGCCGCATTTAAAAGATGGCACTGCTTTCTTTGCAGGGGATCGTGGCACTTGTCTTTTTAAAACCACTTTGCCATCAGCAGCCTGACTCTCTCATGTAGCGTCCCTTCTAGTCTTACCTTTCCCCATTCTTAGTCGTTTGTACGTTTCCCAGCCCAGTCTTGGAGGCACACCAAACCACGATGAATATGCATGAAACCGTATACATTGCAGATCCAGTGCATGCAAGCATGGCTCAAGGACAGGTTTGGGAAACCCTACACTTGTGGTACGTACACAGGCATATGTTCTCTTATGCTCACACCCATCCTTCATGCTTCACACAGTCATATCTCTAAGCAATGACATTGTGTAGTATCTTTATTACAAAAATTAAAACCTTTCTAAAACTATACAGCGAGAAAACGAAAACTTGCATTTCTGCCTTTTACTTTTTATAATTTGTCAAAGATCATGAAAATTTAATTTTGAAAGTGGATTCTTCTTTGACTTTGAAGCCTCACATCCAAGAAGTTTGTATAAGGCGTTTATTACAAGCTTCATATGCTATGTAGACTCCACCTGTACCTTAACGAAAATTACCTTAAAACTGTAGTGCATTCTCTGGTAATGTCTTCCTTAGACTATTGCAATGCCTTGTATCTTGGCTTTTCACAGAACGCCATCAGAGCCCGCCAGTATGTTCAGAATTTGGCCGCCAGAATGATGTCCAGAACACCAATCCGCCAACATATAGGCCATTAAAATCGGGGTTATCATTGGTTGCCAATTAATTGGCAGATTAAAAACCATCATCAGAATTTTAAATGTAAAGGTCTTAATGGCCTTGCGCCCTGTAGTTGTAATGCTTTCCTTAAATTTTATCAACTATCTAGGCCTGTGAGATCAGCTTCACAAAGTTTATTGGATGTTCCCTCACATAGAGTAGTCAGATTGGATGAATCTCATAAACGGTTATTCTATGTACAAAGTCATGAATTGTGGATCTCTTGCCTTGTCCTTTTAAAAGAGGAGAATTCACTTCTAAAATTTAGGAAAATGGTTAAGGGTTTTTTGTTTCAGGAAGCTTTAAACTAATTTCATAGGTATAAGGTAAATTTTTAAATCACACAGCTTATGGAATAAATGGATTATTGAATACGGTTTTACAACTTGGCAGACAAGCATTACTAGCTGGGAACTAACAGTTGTAAAATTGGATGTGCAGAGATTTTGTATTTTATTAAACTATGTGTGTATTTGTTTTAATAATGTTTTATCTCTTTTAATGTTTATGTACTGTATATCTGTGGTTTCCTATGTTTTTTGATGATTTTATGAATGTGAATTTGGAAACTGCTTAGAAATTCTGATAAGCGCTATACCAATTTTAAATAACAGAAAAGTACACACTCCATCAAAAAGAGAAAAAAAACATAGAATACAAGCCCCAGCCTCTGAACAAAAAAGTGTACAGAAAAAAATATATATTTCAAGTAGCTGATAAACCAGAGTTGCAAGACATATTAGGTTTCCCAACTCCTTAGTTTGACTTTTAATTACAAACATGCTTATGGCTTAGCATGTACATGGGGACTTGATATTTCATGCAAATGTTTGATAGGTATACATAAGAATTTTCCAGTATGTGACATTAGCCCATTAATAATACGTTTTCATACATCTCCAGTACTGAAATTGTGCAAATTATAGGTAAAATGAATTCCTCTTCTAATCCACTAAACCTGTTTCCAACTGCTTTGTTGAAAAACCTTGGCAATGACATTAGTGATTCTGTAATACAAATAGTTCATATATCATTTGCTGAAGGTATAAGGCCAGTTTTAAAAAGCCCTCCTTAGATGCTACCTTTCTGATTAACTATTGTCCCATCTCCTTTTTACCATTTTTAGTCAATTGGATGAATTTTTAGAAAATAACTTGCTATTTTAGAACAGTAGCAATTTGGATTTAGAAGACCTCGTAGCACTGAAATCTTGCTATTGTCTACATTAGATACTATATGATGTGGTTTTGATGCAAGATCCTATTATATAATGATGCTATTAGATATCTGAGCTGAATTTGATACCTTTGACCATCAAGTCCTCCTTTGTCACTCAACTGACCTAGGTAGTTCTGGTTGAGTTTTTGATTCGTTTCAATCATATCTCCCTGAATGTGTCCAGCGAGTTTGGCTGGCTGCATGACATCATCTTGGCAGTTTATTATTTATTTATTTAAAAATGAATAGACCACATCGATGCAAAACTGTCAGAATGGTTTACAATGAAAACACCCATTAAAAATATAAAAACAACAAATAATCACTGCTAAACCCTTTAGCCCGTAACCCCACCCACTTAAACACTAAGGAACGGAAAAGCCTTAACATGTTTCTGGAATTACGGATAGTTCAAATCTGACCGCGCTGCAGTTTGTAATGAATTCCACATTTAAGTTTTGTTAGGAAGAGGTCTCTTACGAAAGTGCTGCAACCAAAATCCGTATTCTACTGAAGTTAATTGGAAACCCTGCAAAGAACGCAAGACTTAACCAGGAACATACCATTCCAACATATCGTACAAGTACTCTAGGCTGTTACTCTGCAACAGGGAAAATCCTCTGTTTGTTAGTAAATTAAACTTGTATTCTCTCCATCACCAATGGAGGTAAACTGCTCGTTTCTAATCTTACCGCAAATTAACCTAGTCGCACTATTTTGAATAAGTTGGAGTATCTTGATCACATCAATTGGTATCCCAACAACAAAACATTGCTATAACGCCCCAAGAATTCAAGATGAACCACTGTCTGGGAAGCAAAATCATCCAAATATGGCTTCAGTTGTCTAACCATTCATAATTGCAAGTAAGCTTGCCAAGCCACCTGAGAAACATACAATACCAAAGAGAAGCTTGAGCTTTTAACACTATCCAAAATCTCTTAACACACAACCATCCGCTACAGGCCGTACCATCCGGCTCGCCAAGCCATCAAACAACCTCCCTATTCCAAGAATTTTGGTTTTGGCCTTATTCAAAGCCAGTTTACCAGCATCCGCCCAACAAGAGATCTTTGTCAAATAGTTTCTAAACAGATAAACATATGCAGTGACATCCAGCTCCCAAAAATGATCAGCTGCAGGACTCATAGATATGTTAAACAACAAGGGCAAAAGGCAGGAGCCCTGAGGAGCCCCTGTCTATAAAACTATTGGTGGTGAATAGGCCCTGACACCTGCACCCCCTGTGTCCTTCCTTCTGAAAAGGAAGAAATCCAAGCTAGCACCTGCCCACTGAAACCCATCTGCTCACATCTCTCCAAGAGTAACAGGTGCTCTGCCAGATCAAAGATGCTGAAAAGATCCAGCAGGATAAAAACTACTGACGTAGCAAAAGATGACATCTGCTGCGGACATCGTTACCAGTTCCGTGCCCTTTCCGGACTAAACCCCGATTGCCTATCTTACAAACTACCAGAACCTTAAAAAATTCTGATAAGTAACTAGGAACTATTTTTTTTTCCATAATCTTCCCTAAAAAAGGCAAATTAGAAATTGGACTATAGATTTCACATTTTGTTGGATCCAAATAAGATTTCTTCAAAATTGACTTTACCAAAGGTCTTTTCAAACTGTCTGGAAGACAACTGTCCCTCAAAGCCACCACTATAATCTTAGTCAACCATTCTAATCCTCTTCCTAACTCATTTTTTTATTAAATATAAACAGGGGGTCAAATTGACTACCTGTACCCCCCCCCCCCCCCCACCTTACCATTAATTCATCGGAACTCACCCAACTGATCAACTACAGAGATCCCAATACTACGCCCCCCTTTTCTGCTCCCAAACTGTACTATTTCCATCCAACTATAACTGTTGGAGCCAAACCTTAATCTTATTACTAAAAACCAAAGAACAAATAATATAGTCTGGCATTGCCACCAAATCATCTCTCTCCTCCTTAGGCAGAAGAGCCCTCACTAGCCTAAAGATCGCGCTATTAGTAGACTCAGCTGATCCTACAATAGCAGGAAAACATATTTCTTTGCATCCTATCTGGAGTTTTGCAAGGGTCCGCCCTCTGGGCAACTTTATTTCAGATCTACCTTAACAGCTTTATGTAGGCTTTTGGCTGGTCTGGGTGTATCCTATAAGTTGTATGCTGACACTATATAGTTCTTTGGACCTATGAAATCATCATAGGCAGCCACTTTCTATTATATTGCGCTTTCTTTATCAAACAAAAGCTAAAATAATTATCCTGAGCTGTTTTCCCCTTCATGATTCACCTACTGTATTTACCTCCAAGAACTACAAATCAAACGTGTAATTTAGGAATTATTTTTGACACAGTCCTTTCAATGTGTCCACATGTAAAAATGCTGATTCGGTCAGCATTCTGTAAATGATATATATATTAAGGTTAAAACCCTATCTACATTCCCATTATTTATGTACTTTAAGAATGGGGGCCTGCAATACACATTTTATTACTTTAATTTGGTCTTTCTCGGTTTATTAGTTCACCGCAGCTTGTTTAGAACTCCTGCCGCACACATTTTAGCTGGTAAACTGATGCCTGAACATATTACCCCTGTATTCAGCTCTCTACACTGCTTACTAAGCTAGTGGAGAATGAAATATAAAATAGCTGTGCTGATTCACAACCGTCTCACTATGCAAACCTCTGTCTGGGCCAGTGCTGTGCTTAGAATCAATAATCCTCTCCTCTCCGTGAGCTCTATCAGAAATTCCATCTGTCTGTGAGGGCCAAACCGCTGATAAAGCTTTTTCCATTACTGGCATAGTCTCCCTGATGCAATAAAGCTGATTGATGATACTCAGACTTTGAAAAAGGCCCTGAAAACATTCCTGTTACAACAGGCTTTCTATGCTAGTACTGTTTTTATAATTAGTCTCTCTGCCCCCAGCTTGACTCTATTTATTATGTTTGTTTGTTGTAGTTTTAATATGTGTAACACCCGAGAGCCAGAATAATGCGACTGTTTCTTCTACAGACAGTATCCAAACCAAAATGTTATATAGATTCTAACAAATAAACGCGTCACGCTAAAGTAACAGACGTGTATCGTTTGGACACGACGATCCCCTGATGCAGTTACGTTCTTCAAAACATGGCGCGTGTTGGGATTCTTGGGATTACAATGCAATAAGCAGTTTCTGCAAGATAAGTTGTTTATACATTTCATTTGCAAAAAAAAAAAAAAAAAAATGAGTAAGCAGGAGCTCTGATTATTTAAAAAGCAATGAAGGTCTGTTCACTGGGAGTTGCATAGTATGATGGTCCGGCAATAGCTTATTTGTTATATATATCATAACATATTTCGGTTTGGATATTGCTAGTTTAATATGTTCCTTTTCTCCCGTTTTGAACATTGGATACATGTGGATTGCACTTTTTTTTTTTTTTAAATTAAACAATAATTTGGGTGGGGTAGATTTGGTGGGATAATTTCCAAAGTAATAAATTGATGTGACTCGTGCATATTTGCAGCATTAGTTATGCAGGATATTTGAAAATCACCCTCCCCTTGTTTTAAATGTTCACAGGTGAGAGACGTTTTAGAAAAATGAATGAACCCCATGGTTTTGGAGGTTGCTTGCCTAACCAAAAGTCGTGTGCCGAAACGTGCGATTACGTCCTCTAATCTTATCTTTATAAATAACCTTTCCACAACTCTGCCCAACTCCATCATGTGGGTCTGACCTTCAGCACCACCCCCTATTTACCCTCCTAAGAATTCATTCGTGCCAAGAACGAGACTCCGTTTTTGAAGAATGACCTGGCCGCAGCTTTTATTTCTTTTCATTTCATAGTAAATTGGAGCCATCCAGGCCCTTTTATAAAATTCTTATTTAAGAGACTTTTTCTGCCACAGTGGGGAGCACCACCTGCCCTTTGGAATAGTCACCTTATTCTTGTTTGGTGGTGGTGGTGCTGCTATTTCATCATTGTAGGGTCAACGAGGCCCCCAGCTGAGCCGTAGAAGAAAGTAAGGGCCAGACTGCCCCCTCATCGTTACTTAATTGTTCATTCTTGTGTGCATTGAGGGCCTGCCCTGCCCTGCCCATACAATCACAAGAGTGGACTGCCCTTGCCTTACTATCATAATGAGTGAACTTGAATGGACTTCTCTGAAATAATGTAAACAGCCAGATAACTAAAGCATACGTTAAGGGTAAGATATGCCCAGATGCATCTCTCGCCTGCACCAGCTGCCATTCACAAAACTTCTAGAGGAGAAGATACGCCACTCCAGCCCTCTACTCACATCTAACAACGTCTAAGGAGGGTGCAGGGTCAGCGAAAGAGGCGGAGCTGACCCATGCTTGATTTTTAAACCCAGCAGGATGTCCCACATCCCCCCCCCCCCCCACTCCCCCAATGTGGCGATTGGCTGCCATAGCAGCCTGACCTCATCTGACCCTTTGCCATGGATCCTAGTCTATGGCCAGGCAGCCATTTTAAGCTGAGTGTGAAAGCCATGCCAAATGTTCTGCCCCCCAGCATGGTAGCTTGGACTCTTAATCATTTTATTGAAAAGATATAAAACATTTTTATTGCAACGTAATCGAACGCCAAAGAGAATGCATTGCCACTCTGAACATATCGCATGAACAACACAACCCAATTTGTAATATCCTCTTAATCAAAAAATCACCATATCCCAAAGTAGAACTCTTATTTAGGAATCCAGCTTCATCAGAGCCATCCACCTTCATTCTGGAATTCATTGCCAGGGGATGTGGTTATTGCAGTTGGTGTAACTGGGTTTAAAAAAGGTTTAGATAAGTTCCTAGAGGAAAAATCCATGAACAATTAATAGGCAATAGTAGCTGGTGATTTATCTAATGTTTGGGTTCTTGCCAGGTACTTGTGACTTGGATTGGCCACTGTTGGAAACAGGATGCTGGGCTTGATGGACCCAGTATGGCAATTTCTTATGTTCAAGAATTTAATTTATAGAAGTTCCAGAAATAGTCTGCTGTTCTTTGAGGACTTGAATGCTGTGGGCATGGCCTAGGATCTTCTCGTCCTGCTACATCATTCTAGAATCTCATTTCTGTGCCAGCGTAACTTGCTTATATTAATGTTAGCTGCCCCTGTGATTTCCAGTCTCGCCAACTCTGCTGATGTTTTCTGGAGAGTGCCACAGAAACAGAGGTGCTGGGTAGATTACCTGTGCTAGTCAAAGAAGAGCAGGAAATCGGGAAAGGCAAGTCCGACGAATGCTGGCCTGGGTGGGGGGTATTTGTTTTATATCCTCTCCAGTCTGACAATGTTCTTGACACCTCTGTTTCTTTAGTGGGTGCTGTCCACAAGGGCAGTGCTGCAAAGTCATTTAGAGGGTAATAGAGAAAGGGACTTCTGTGGGTAAAGTGAAGTGATTTATCCTCAGAAACAGGGATGCTGCAAGATAATTTGGTACCCTCAGTAAAGCTGGTCATTCCCCCCCCCCCCCCCCCCCCCAGTGCAGCCTTCCTATCTTTCTCAGTATTGGCTTTCCTCCCCTGGACCTTGTGCCGATGGCAGTTTGCCGCCCCTAAAATGTTAGCGCTCTAGGTGACTGCCTCGTTTGCCTAATGGAAGCGCCGGCCCTGCTTACAAAAGGCCCTTTAGAAAATAGTGCAACTGATCTGCCGGTAAAATCACATGCACATATAGGGCCAGATATTCGTACCTACGCGTGGGCGTAGATTTGTGCGCGCAACCCTGCGCGCAAAAATCGACGCCCGATTTTATAACTAAGTCAATAAAAATGTGAGCAAGAGTGAGTAACAGCAGTTACTCTTCTGTCTCCAAATGCACCATTATAAATTTACGTGACTGTATCTCCCCACAGAGCGGAAAAGCTGGGAGATGGGAGGAGCCTTCTCTCAGGTAGGACTCCTTCCCAATGGGGGATGAAAGCGGTGATTAAGTGTCCAGGAGCCTGCCACAAGGGGCATACATGAAGGCTGTGCTCCCTGCTCACTTAACTGACTGCTGGGGATGCACTGGATGAAGTCCTGGGTGAATCAGACAGGGTAAGCCCCCCCCAAGATTGAAGAGCTGGGGGATAGTGTGCAATCCACTCAGGGCCATCTGACACAGGCTCTTCACCTCTACAAAACCAGATGGGGGAAGGCAGAATAAAATCTTGCTCTCTTTATCCACTCCCCCTCCAGACCTGAACACCAGACTGACCAAGGGCTCCAACCAGCGCACTCCCAACCTCCAAAGCCAAAGTACTTCTTTAGCCACTCTCCCTCTGCCCCCAGCTTCACAAGCACTGCTTCGGGTCCTTTGCTGCTGACCGTGCAACTCTTCCTCACTAATGTGGGCCCGACACGCGCCTAATGATGCTGTCAGCTTATCTCTTCCCTAAAGTATGGGGCCCCAGATCACACCCTCCCCATTTGGGGTGTCGTATCTTAATGAGAAGGCTAGCTGTCGTTCAGTTAGAGAGAAAGTAGATTGTGCAGATGGGGGAAAAAGCCTTTTGTTGTGCTTCCAGACCCGTTACCCTTCCGTGACCGAATTCTTCGTGGTTTGTGCCTTCCCCAGGCACTGCAGGTTTTGTTGTTCTGCTCAAGTTGCTCGTTATCACCATTGTTTGCTGTGGACCGGGTCCACATACGTGTTTAAGGACACATTTACCCAAGGTAGTGAGTTGATTAAAGCGTGCCAGGGGAGTTTTTTTTAAATTTGTACCTGAGGGGGGTAAGGCCGCAGACATGGCCTCATCAGGCGTGCCCTGCTGGGTTACAGCACTGCTCCATGGAGCCCAGCATCCTGTCTCCAGCAGCAGCCAAGCCAAGTCACTTGGAAGTATCTTGATCAGCTTGCTCCCAGCTGTAAGAGGCGGTGATCCCTCTTCCCTGCCTAGTTAATAAGTACTAACAGGGTAAGAGATGGCAGATAAAACCAAATGGTCTGCCCAGCAAGTTGTAAATGCCACTCCATGCAGGAATGTTACACCAAAATTAAACCACAGGGTAGCCCGTTTATTAAGGTCGATCCTCTGTGCTTAGCCCATGCCCTTTTGAATTGTCTTCACCACCACTTCTGGAAGGACATTCCATGCATCCACCCCTGGTTCTCTATCGAACGTTTTATTTAGCATACAGGTCGCACAGCCAATGTCGTACAGAGCAGTGACAGGTCACAGCAGGTCTGACAAAAGCAGCCTACAAACCATGCAGTTAAGGGACAAGCTGCTTCACTAGCCTTTCTGTGAAGAAACTATTCCTGAATCTGCCCTTGGACTTTCACACGATGGGGGCTGGTTTTATGGCTTCCTTTCCATCAGAAAAGGTTTGATTCTTGTGCCTCATTGCTACCTTTCATGATACTATTTAAGACTATTTTATAGTTCCCCTGTCTTTCCTCTCCTCCAAGGTCTGCATGGACCTGTTCTCCAGAAACTCAGCTATGCTATTAATTATGATCACATCTCCAGCAACAAATCCCCCCCATAGTAAACTGTTAGCCTGTAACGGAAACCACATTTAAAGCACTAAAAAGGGTTTTAAATGTAACTTCTGCTCTGGGACCCGTTGTACATAGCACACTAATGATGTCTTTAGCGTGCTGTGTCCCCATTTGGCAGATATTAGTGCATTAACATTTAACGTACCACATATTAGCTAAACAGAGCTTTTTTTTTTGTCGTCAAGGTCAGGACCTTTGCACGCGCTGTGCTAATTTTAGCACACATTTAGTATATTATACCTGTAATTTTAGCACACATTTAGTATATTGTCTGAGTTGCTTACTCTGAATTCTTTTGGCCAGCTATGCTGATTGGCTCTCTTTCCTGCCGGTGGTAATGAGCATAACAGAAAGCCAATCAGCTTGCAGCACAGACTTGCTGTGGGGCAGTTATTCTCTGTGCAATGCCAAGAGAACATTTAATGGAAATCCACCTGTCTGTGTTATCATGATAATTATGTGCCTGGAATGGCAGAAGACTGGGGCTATGCCTCAGATGTAAAAATAAAAGAAAGTGTCAAAACATTGTAGGTTTGCTTAAGAAAGACAGGGCCGTTCAACAAATAAATCAGATGTGAAAAGTTTACTGGGGGCAGTATATCCTCAAAGCCTTATCACAGAAGTTGCACTTCCCCAATCTCTTAGTTGTTTTACAACTCTAGCTGTCAGCTAGAGAACAAAACAGATCAGCAGTGTGATGACACTCCCAGTTTCATTTTTCTTTATGATTGCAGATAAGCTACTTTATTTCTAGCAATAGCACACTTCAGCCCTAGCAGAAGGTTTTAAGAGAACACAAAAGCTAGTTCTCTGCAACCTTGGGCGGTCATAGTGCTCGTACTTGTAATAAGAGCTTGGTAGCCAAGAAAGTAAAAAGTGCACCCAGGACGCTGGCGATGCCCCGTTCCAGGGTGCATGCACTTTAAACCCAGCCTTGCTATTTCAAATATGTTTTAGCAAAATCTTTTCTTGGCTCTATGCAGTGTGCTAAGTCCTTGAGAGAGAATTTCACTTCTGACAGTATAACATCAAGGAGGAGGAGGAGGAAAAGTGCAGCGCACGTGCCATGCCAGATCCTATCTTCTTGGTAATGCACCCTTGGCAGTGGTGCAAGGACATGTGAGTGGACACCAAACACGTTGCTTCACTGCAATTTGCTGCTAAAGTAGGGAGTTTGCTTTTTTTTTACTTTGAAGTGTACACGTAATGAAACTGCACAACCATTTTGTAGGAGTTTTTTTTTTTCAGAGAAGCCCATTTTCTGGATCCAGACCTGCTGTTCTGTGCAGGGTATTTTTGCTTAACAAATGGTCACAAATCTGAGCAGAACACAACAGGGCTGAATCTTATGAAGGGGTGCTCAGACTCCTTAGGCCTCCCCCAGCTACTCGGGTTGTCAGAATATCCCTAATGAAGATGCATGAAAAATAGTGCATGCAAATAAATCTCCTGCATATTCATTAGCGATGTCCTGAAAACCTGACTGGCTGGGGGCTGCGCACCTTTCTTAGGAGAGCCTATGAAATCGCCCAAGACTGCTGCAGCAGCAGCAGCATTTAAGCAACAATGGCCCTTATGTGTGGAGTTATTGGACATCGCCCAATAACTGACTGCCAGAAATGTTTGTAGGCCCTGATTTTGGGTGAATTGCGCCCTTGGTGCAATCCCCCCAGTCGATGGCCACCATTGAATGGCTGTCCTGGATGAATCCTCTCTTTAATAATTTGAATACTGTGGCTTTGGTAAACCTTTTGGTATTAGCTGTTAGCTTTTATTTCTTCCCATTTCACTAACAAGGAAAAGCAGTATGGGGCTGGTAAAAGCAAAGCAGACTGTCAGCAGTGGGATTTGAACCCAGCCCTCTAGGGGAGGCTATGACCTGAATGCAGCACTTGACCCTCCTGCTGAGGTCCGGGACAGGACGGCTGCCATGGCCTGGTCCTAAAGGAAATGACGAAAGCGGGCGGGGGAGTAACTTGCTGGGGTGGCGCTTATTATTGCTACCCTTATCCTTTTAATGCATCTCCAACATTGCTCCCCACTTGGGCAGGGGGGAAAAAAAGGGGGATGCGGATTCAGACAATAACCAAGAGGATCCCCGACTGCTACAATCTGGGGTCCTGATACTTGGGCATAGGGGAAAAAGCACAGGACGGCCGCCACAGCCAAGTCCATAAGCAACGCCCGTCAAGCAGCTCTATCTGAATTTTCAAGAAAGCTCATCACCCACTAAAACAAAAATTGCTAACTGAAATGTTGTTTAAGGGTTGTCCTAAAGCTTGTGATAACTGCATAGAGCGGCAGTTACTACCCTTAAGAGAAACAGGGGGGGGGTAGCCTGCATGGAGTGGTAGTGCTCACCCAGGGCAGACTGGACGGAGCCTCTGCTCTGTATCTGCCATCATTCCTATGTTACCGTACACACAGAGGCTGGGCTTTCCAGCTGTGCAAAAGAAAGGTTTGTTCCACGTCTTGTGGTTTAGAGAGAAGCGAAGTGAATGTGTAACCTGAGGCAATCCTGCTGCGGAAGGTGAAAGCTACACCTGCTGAATGAGCAGCGGTTTCAGGCTCGCAGCACCGGGCCCCAAGGCTTCGACCCACGCCACAGCCTTTCGTCAGCATTCAGCATTCAGCTATATCCACATAGTTTGAAAAATGTCTCCAAGTAAAAGCGACTGTTGTATTCGCTCATCAACTGCATGGATGAGTCCTAGGAGCTGGGAGGTTGCATGGGCGCACGTAAATGCCAACGGGGAAAAGAGGTGGGCAGGGGAATGTGATTGTCGGGGGAGGGGAAAACATACTTTGTATTGAAATAAAGTAGCCTGGAAACTGGCTGGAGAGCGATTGCTAAATTCACAAGAAGATAAACAGAATCCACCTTTGCCACGGATCCTGCCACGACCCATTTCCTATCTCACATTCTGAATTTGGCTACTTCTGTCTTAGGGTTTTAAGTTGTCCAATTCAGTTAAAAAGTACATTTTCAGGCGCTGTCTCAGCCATGTGCCTTTTCTTCAGCCTGAAATAAGAGCCCCAGTTCCTTGGGTCTGTAACCAGAGTATTCTGGGCACTTAACTGTATACAAAATACACCCAACTGTAATTACACAGAAAAAGCCACAGGCGCACACGCACATAGTACCGGGGGGGTTAAATTGCAAGTGAGAAATGTGTGAGCCATTGCCAAGGGTTCAGCCCTGCCTAATGGCTTTCCCTAGATCTACGCGTTTTACCTTTTAATTTTTTTGTTTGTTTGTTTTTTGTGTGTGCTCTGATCTATTACTACATGCAGTGTTATATTGTATCTGTTTTAACCAGTTTGGGGTATTTGTGATTATTTCATAATAAGTTGATAATCAAGACTGAAAGTAACCAGAGCTTGAGCGCAGAGAAAGCTGGAAAGCTGAATTTTTTGTTGCGTGTAAAGAGTTCAGGATTGTTCTCAGCTCTTTAGTGAGCCCCAGTAAAGCAGGGTTTTGAGAGAGGCTTCCTGCAGGTGGCACGGAGGGGCAGGAGTCCAGTACAGCCGCGTCGCCGCCCTCCCCAGTCCCCCCGCTGGCCCAGCCCCTTCCTGCGCCCGGCCTGGAAATGCTGATAGCGCAGGCGAAACGCGGCAGGAGAGCGGCACGCGCAGCACGGTCTCGTCTTCCCGTGGCCCGGAAGAGGAAGTGGTGGGCAGCGGCCACATGCGCGGGAAGAGGAGACCGTGCTCCCGGAGCAACGTCCGCCCCCCCCCCCCCGCAGCCCGTGGGACTCCTTTCTTGAGGCCGCGAGGGCTAGAAGAGGAGGAGGCTTCTGCTGCCCCTCGTTGTTCGGTGGGGGGAGAGAGAGAGTGAGTGAGAGAGCATATGTGTTTAAGGTCATGTGTGTGTGAGAGAGCCAGCATGTATGTGAGTGACTGTGAACCTGTTTGTGCCAAAGAGCCTGTGTGTGTGATAAAGAGCTTGTGTGTGTGTGGCAGCATCTAAATGTATGATTGAGAACCTGTGGGGTAGATTTTAAAAGGAGCGTGAGCAGCGTGTACGCCCGATTTTATAACTTGCGCAGGCAAGTTATAAAATCAGGGGTCGGCCCGCACAAGGGGGTGCACAATGGTGTACCTTGCGCGTGCCGAGTCGCGCTGCCTTTCCCCGTTCCCTTCCCCCTAACCTAAACCTTCCCACCCCTTCCCCTAACCATTCCCCCCCTTAGCCCTACTCTAACCCCCCCTTAAAAAATTATCTTACCTTTTGCGCCTGCCGGCAGCCTGCTGACACACAATCCTTCGACACAGCGGCAATGGCTGCTGTGTCGGAAGCCTCTGGCCACGCCCCCGGACCGCCTCTTTTTGCAAGCCCCAGGATTTACATGCGTCCCAGGGCTTTATGCTCATCGCCGGGCCTTTTAAAAATAGGCCCGGCTTGCGTAACCCCCCCCCCCCACACACACACATGTGTAAATCCTTGAAAATCCAGCCCTGTATGTTTAAATGAGAGAGCCTACATAAAGTGAAAAAGAGCATGTGTATATATGGTGATTGAGAGCCTATGTAAGTGAGAGAGAGTGCATGTGTATGTGTGTGTGATTGAGAGCCTATGTAAGTGAGAGAGAGAGCTTGTGTGTGACGAGAGGAGAAAGTTGCAAGCTATGCCCCCCCTCCTCCTAATTCACAACAATCTCAGGGCACCTGGAAATCGAACGTTTCCAGATATGGAGAGCAGAGCATTTTTTATCATTATTTTTAATTATTGGGTCTTTGTGTCTGCGGTTTTGAAATATTTTATTGATATCTAGAAATTTTTATATGAGTCTTTAATTATTGGATAGTCCATTCATTAGCTGTTTTTAAATAATCTGTTCTTTTTATTAGTATGGTTTTACTGCTATTGATTTTATATTTCTCGCTTTATTTTATGAGGACTGGCGATTTCTCTTTTTCCTTTGTTGCACTGCATACAGAGTCTCTGGCTTGGTGCGGTTTCCAGTTCAGTTTTCGTCTGCATGTTTCTATTTATGTTTTATGGTCTCTCTATTCTTTGTTAGGTGAAGGTCTGCACATGAGGTCAGATGTTCTGCTTGGCTTGTTCCGAGTTTTAAAGCCTGGTGTAATATTCTCAGTGTTGCCTTTTCTTAGGTAAGGTGGTTACTGTTTGAGTGCTGGAAGCTGGTGCTGTTCTGGTTTACTATTTCTGTTCAGAAAGGGTACTTATCGTTCCCTTGTGTCATTATGAACAATAATTTAAAAAAAAAAAAGCCCAGTATTACTTCTATGTTTGCTGTGGATTGTAATGAGCAGTGTGTCACACGTGCGCATTGTCTGTCAGATGTGTCACGATGGGGAACAGGTTGAGAGCCACCGACTTAGTAAATTCTTCAGGAAGTTTGCAGCAACATGTGACAGCTCTTCTTTGCTCCCATGCCGGGGCTGCTGTGTTAAAGGGACCACAGGGTTCTCCCATACCCTCCTGCCAAAATCACTGGAGTCCTCTGGGTCCCTAGTGATGCTCGTGGCACGGGCCGGCTTAAAGGGACCACAAGATGCTATAGTGTGTCCCCCACCCCCCTGCCAAAATCCCTGCTGGCCCTTTGCTACAAGGTCAGATCCCCTCATGCCTCTCTTCACACCTAGCATATAAATTTGCAAAAATTAGCAGCTATTAAGCCCCACTCCCTTCAACTAACCGTAGCTCTGCCCATGGCCTGAAAATCCCATCCCCATCTCAAGTATTTTGAAACCCACTTGGGGGTTGCACTCCCAGACCCTCTCAGCTTATTCCAAAGAAGGCAGAACTGACCCCCCAATCGCTCATGCCCCACCGGCACCCTCGACTGACCTGTGGCTTCCCCTTACCCCTTGCACACAGGGCAGAAGCACCGTTGTGTAGTAAGATGCCAGCATGGCAGGAGCAAGAATCATGGGGGGTCATTCCTGTCTCCTGTGGATCCCAACGGAAGCGTCTGGTTCTGGTGCTCAGTGAAGAATCATTTTTCAGGGAGAAGGGGAAGGAAGAACGAGCGCGAGGCTGCTGGCCAGGAGAGCAGAGAGAGGGAGAGGGAGAGATGAGGAATGCTGGGCCCTGTAGAGAGGGCAGACGGGATGCTGGTGCCAGAGTCATCGGCACTGCCGCGAGAGGGCGGGCTGTGCCAGAGATGCTGCCGAAGTGGGGGCACAGCCTACAGCCCGCCCTGCTGAACAGGGCTGCACTTTTCCCCTAAATTTTATTTTCTCTTGATTTGAAATGTAAAAGTTTTTTTAATGTTTTTTTTTTTAAATGTGTGTTTTTTTAACCCATGCAAGCCCCCAAACCAATAATTAAGCAAAAAGTGACTGACAGGCTCCCGGGGAAAGACGCTTGAAGCAGCAGGACTTCTAAACCAGATTCAAAGTCAAAGTAGTTGGAGTAAAAAGCAGAGATCGTTGACTTTTTTTTTTTTTTTCACACCAATCCTGACTTGCAAACCCATCCCCACTATTATGTAATCAGTAAAAAAAAAAAAAAAAAGACAAAACAAGAAAAGAACATCCTGTCTTGTTGATAATGTGCTACGTTCCAGTTAGACTAAATTTCATAAGGGGAAAGTAAACGTTGACCCTTTTAAAACTGGTTTCTGAGAACTGCCGCGCCTTACTGTGGGTGCCCTGCACACTCTGTATATCCCAGAGCAAGGAGGAGGTCATGGAGAGTACAGACTCCTCCCGGCCAACCTGACCCACACACACAGTCACAGAGGCTGCAGCTAGTTTTGCACTTTTGGACCTGTGCACGCTTTAGGTCTCATTTTGAAAGGGAAACCACACAAGGTTTTTCCCTTTGCAAATGAGCTTGCAGGCTCGGTGGGGATTTTGGATATCGCCCCCTTTTTTTTTTAATCTAGGCAAAGGATTTGGTTAATTCGTGCAATTTTGATACTGAAGTAGTTCTCCTTTAACTTTGCTCAGGTCCCCCGTTATCAGCAGCAGTCTGAAATGGTCTCCATCTGAAACCAAGGTAGTCCACTTATGTGCAAAGGAACCCTGTGTCTGAGGCAAGGGGCTTGGATGCCTCGTTGTCACGCATGAATCGAGTTGGCAGGAGATCCTTACTGGCCAAGCTTACTAACCCAGCTTTTTGGCTATGTGTTGAGTGCATAAATTATGCGCTTTCTGCAATATGGCATTTGAAGCACCAGTGCTAGCTAGGATTATCCAAATCTCAATTTGCCTGCATTTTTAAGAACATAAGAACATGCCATACTGGGTCAGACCAAGGGTCCATCAAGCCCAGCATCCTGTTTCCAACAGTGGCCAATCCAGGTCATAGGAACCTGGCAAATACCCAACAACTAAGTCTATTCCATGTTACTGTTGCTAGTAATAGCAGTGGCTATTTTCTAAGTCAATTTAATTAATAGCAGGTAATGGCCTTCTCCTCCAAGAATTTATCCAAACCTTTTTTAAACCCAGCTGCACTAACCACATCCTCTGGCAACAAATTCCAGAGTTTAATTGTGCGTTAAGTTAAAAAGAACTTTTTAGGATTAGTTTTAAATGTGCTACTTGCTAACTTCATGGAGTGCCCCCTAGTCCTCCTATTATCCGAAAGAGTAAATAACTGATTCACATCTACCCGTTCTAGACCTCTCATGATTTTAAACACCTCTATCATATCCCCCCTCAGCCGTCTCTTCTCTTTCAAGGTTTCCTTATCTGTTCTTTATTTTATGGGGGCAGGGAAGGGGTATGGTAGATATCTCGTTCTGCTTCGCCCGGACTCTGGAGTTACAGTGACAACTACCTGTGGTTTCTCTCCATTTTTCTAAGCTCCTCAGACCCCCAATCTCATCCAGCCAACAGAGGAACAGTCCTTGGCCAGGGGTCCTGCATTGCTGGCTCAGGCCACTAGGGGGCACCATTGTGCAATGGCTGGAGCTCCCTTCTTCTGCAGGAGCTGTGAACACTGTTTCGGCAGCAAAGTTCTTTCATTGCTTTAGTTTTACACGTCCTCAAGATAAAAGCTGTGCTGCTTTGACCATAGCACACATTTTTGGAAAATCTTCTCTAAATACATTAATACATTAAGCAGTCTCTAAATACATTAAGCATTAAGCCGGTGCACAGACAGAGGACTGTCTGTGCACTGGCTGTTTTTAAACAAGAGGTTTAATCCTTTCACATCCCTGGCAGGGGCATGTGGTAGCGCATTAGCCGCACATGTCCTACACGATCTCAATATCAGCCAAAAACTCAAGAAGGGACCACCCAAAGTAGGTGCCTCTTCTCCAAAAAAAAAAAAAAGGTCAAGTTTACAGTTTCATCGGTGGTTCTCACCCCAGTCCTGGGGGACCACCCAGCCAGTCTAGTTTTTGGGATGTTCACAAGGCCTAGCCATGAAATATATTTGGAGGTACTGGCTCCATGCTATGCAAAACTCTCTCATGCATGTTCACTGTGGATATCCTGACAATCAGACTGGCTGGGTGGTCTTTGAGACCCGACGCCTGCACAGGATTCTGGTTACAAGCAGCACAGCACAAGCCACATCTGCAGCACCCAAAATCTTTCATAGGATTTCATGTTCTCTTACAACATTATTATAGAAATTAAGTATATTTATAATTGTTTTAAAAAGGGCAGAAACTTTCAACCAATTCATTTTTTTGACTAAGACTTGCTTTGTTGGGTTTTTTTTTTTTGTTTGTTTAAAGAAAATCCCAAATCTTGGTGCAAAATACCTTGTAATTTATTGTATCTTAGCACAGTATGAAATAACAAAATGGGACCATCACTCTGTATGAAAGCAGATTTCTTTAAGTCTTAAGAGGATGAGGAATATTCATTATGAGACAAAACGCCTTCCTCTGAGGAGAATGTCGAATCGCGGGTCAGTGCCTTCCACTTTGGTTGTTGCTTTTTAAAATGCTGTTCCTGATCTAAGTTTGTTTACGGCACATTTACCCCGACTCTAGCACACTTCTGTACAGAGCACTGTGCTCCAGGCCGAATCCGTCTCACCTTTACAACTCGATCTCCAGCTTAAGTTTATTTTTGTTTATCCAGTTCAGTAACCTCCCTATACGTTTTTGTCCTGCTGCCTGCGATGATTTTCTAATAATTCAGCTATATTTATATATATATATATTTTTTTTTTTTTTTGCTTTGAATTATTCTAACCCTAAAATTCCAATATTTATACTTAACATTAAAACAAAAAAACAACAAACCTTCTTGCTAGCACTGTAACATGAAACTATAGCCAGCAGTAATCTATATGCAAAATACACTGCCAGCCTATATTACATTTACAGATTGCATTCAGGGACAATAGCTTATCCCTTCAGCTCCTCCACCTTGCCAGATTTATCATCTAAGCTGCCTGAAGAACACACCCGAGAAACAGGATTCAGTGTTGCACGGTGAGGACTTCTGGAAAATTAGCCCAGGGATTGCTGGTTTAAGAGTTTGCCTGGAAGCGATTTTGTGTGCACTTTTGCGCCTTCTTGGGAGAGGCTTTCCAGGGCGGGGGGTAGAGGTGGGACAGGACCACCATCATTCCCACCTGCTCCCAAGCAGTACTTATGTAAACGTGAGCCCACATGCCACTCAGGGGGTCATACACCAACGCGCACCGTCCGCCTTGAAAATGAGTGGCAAGTCTGCTGAAGTCCACCTATACTTTCTACATGCAGACTGCAGGCCTACGTGAGCTCTTATGGCGTACAATTATCCTCTGTGCACGCAGAACAGAGAACTAAGCCAGCCCAGCCCACCGATGGCCCCTACTGAAAAGACTTCTTGGCCAGTGATCTGCGGGAGAGGACTCCTGAGCTCCTCATGCTATATTCTTTGTTTTCATAAAATAATTTTAGCAGCAAGCAGCGCCCGGCTGATGGGATCGCTGCTTTCCTACCAGAAAGATCCACAATGATCCTCGTATAATTCCACATATTAACAGCATGAGGCAGCCAGGGCTGTGTGGACGGCCATAAGTTGTAGGAGTTTGCAGGACTGATAAAGAGAATGACAGACCTGCATACGAGGTATAGAGAGACTGTTCCTAGAAGAGCTTGGAGGATGGAGGGGACTTAAAAGATTATCTTTTTAGACTTGTGATTCACTCCATAATGACCTAGGCTTTGTGTAGCTCATTTGTCTTCCCTTCTGCATGTACTTCTTATCCATCCAAATAACGTTAAAATCCTTTTCTTAAATGTGTTAGTTTTTAGGTGGTTGGCAAGCCAAAATCTGTTTCAGCTATCCAACAGCGTCAGCCCAAGACCAACCTACACCCACCACCTAATTCTCAGGTCGCCCATGGCCTTGGTGTCAGTACCTAAGTTTCCCATCGTCAGTTCATGGTTCTGTCCGACCATCAGTCAGTCTCTGTCTGTTACCTCAAACTCTTTGGATGGTGCTTTCCAGATGTCAGAAATGTGCTTTTAATGTTAAAGCCGAAGCTACAGAGTTTGTTTTAAAGTTATATAGAAACTTACTTCAGCAACCAATGCTGTATGGTATTAAAAAGAAAATGTAACTCCTAAAAGTCTGTACTGTCCTGGAACATATTTCTCAAGTTTACATGGTGCTGTCATGCATTATTAAAAAAAAAAAAAAAAATGTATTAAAACAATTACACAGATGTACAAGCAATCAGTGCATAATTATTTAAGGGTGTCCTTGAAAGTGGTATTAAAATTACGATGCTAAATTTCTCTTGGGTAGGTGGTTTTATTGTTACCAAAACTTGATGGGAGGATTAGGCCTGCAGGCTCTGAACTTTGTCCTCACGTGCTAACTCGATACCTTAATTCAGGTATTTTTCTCTCTGGACCTGAATTTTATGGTTTTTCTTTTATATGTTCAATGCTATTTGTTCTAGTTTTTCTAATCTGGAAAGTAATGTTTCTTTCGTATCTTCTTGTGTATATAAAACCTTTAGTAATTAAAAAGTCCTGCATAATTCCTCACACTGCACTGAAATGGAAAGCTAGACTTTTGGATGTGTTATTTACTAGAGAACAGAGCCAAATGTGTGCATAATTGCGCTTGTGAAACTTTTTTTTTTAAAGACAAAATATTTAACAATTTTTATTAATCTGCCATTGTGCTGCATGAAAACAGTCTCTGCATCTTGTGTACTATATTATTTGGCTTTAAAATTTGAAGTATCGATCACGGACACGCTGTGGTGCACAGGCCTCGAGGGGAAAAAGTGGCAGCTCTGAAAGAGACTTACTGGCCTGCGCATAGCCCTGCGGCCATCTGACATGAGGATGGGCAAAAGGCGGCGAAGTCCTTGGGCCTGAATTTAGAGTCCCGGATGGGAAAAGAAGCAGTGAGAAATATTGGGGCAGGATTAGTGCCCATTTAGGAGAAAAAAAAGAAAAAGAACCAACCTGCAGGAAAATGCTAACTTTCCCGGATCGATCGACCAACCTGCTCGCTAATCTCTATTTGAAAACAAATAATTTAAGACCATTTACTATGACAAATGCCTGCTGAGTTGAAGTGGGTCAGGCAGTATGGGTAGAATACGTAAGTATGTATGTACTAATTGTATGTATGTACTAACTGTATGTATGTACTGTATGTATGTACTAACTGTATGTATGTATGTACTAATTGTATGTATGTACTAATTGTATGTATGTACGTATGTACTAACTGTATGTATGTACTAACTGTATGTATGTACTAATTGTATGTATGTACTAACTGTATGTATGTACTGTATGTATGTACTAACTGTATGTATGTACTAATTGTACGTATGTACTAACTGTATGTATGTACTAACTGTATGTATGTACTGTATGTATGTACTAATTGTATGTATGTACTGTATGTATGTACTAACTGTATGTATGTATGTACTAATTGTATGTATGTACTGTCTGTATGTATGATGTACTAACTGTATGTATGTATGTACTAATTGTATGTATGTATGTACATACTAATTGTATGTATGTACTGTATGTATGTACTAATTGTATGTATGTACTGTCTGTATGTATGTACTAATTGTATGTATGTATGTAGGTACTAACTACAGGAGCCCATGCTGGATGTGGGCTTTCACTCGCAGAAGGGCCTGAATAAACCGTTACAATTACAGGGGCACAGATCAGTTCCCACTAATCTGAAGGCTGATTTTAGGAAGCGAGCTTGGGAGCCTGCTCATTTCACAGACACACGTGCTACAGAACCAGAATTTTGAAGTCAAGCAATCCCGTTGGCTGCTCTTCAGGTGTGGTTATTGCTTGCCCTAAGCTACAGCCCAGAATGCCAGCATGGGGAAGTCCTGGAGCTGTGATGCAGCTGGGCGCAACTTATTTCCCCCCCCCCCCCCCGCGATACAGAGTGGGGGTGGGGTGGGTGCTCTCTAGTACAGCTCCCCCGATGTAAGAACAGAGCGACTGGATGGGGGGACGGGCCGACCCTCCCACGTCACGTCTACAGGGGAAAGCGGAGTACGGGGGAGCAGCTCTGCCAATGGTCGAGCACTTTATGGGGGGGGGGGGGGGGATACTGTCCCAGTCGGTTGAAGTGCTGCCGCATTTGAGGAACGCAAAATAATGACCCACCCTGCCGTGGGTCACTGCTGCACACGGCGCCACACCCCCCACTAGGAAAGCAAATCGTGCCTTGCTCTGTACCTTCCCCTGTGCGGCACCAACTCTAATAGACAAGGATTTAAAAACGTCCAAAAAACAACCCCAAACCGCACTTTTTTTTTTTAATTTCAATTGCATATTCTTCAAAATAGTGATCTCTGATTTTTTTTTTTAATTACTCTTCATTCCTGATCTCTAGTGGAGGAGGAGAAGCCAGAGCTTTACAAACACATCTAACGTGAGGATCAACACTGGATGTTGGATTATTTCTCAGTTTAATAATGACAAATGTGGTTTTCGTCTACTGGTCTTTCATGACCTTTTTTTTTTTTTTATAAAAGCCCGTGAACAGAAAAGTATTTCCATCCAATGTCTCTTTTTTGGGGAGCAGTGGGGGAGGGGGATAAGGAGGTCTGGCTCACTTGCACCCCTACCCCTAACCTTCCAAACCAGTGAGATCCAGTCCAACCCCCATTTTTTGCCACCTAAGACCTCCGGGCAGGGGGCTGGAGCAGCAGTGCCGTTCAGGGGGCGGGGGGTGTCTTCTTCGATTAGGCCCCATCCTCTCTCTAGCCCGAAGGAGCCCCAGAAATCAGTGCCCTTCAGAAGCCAACGTCGGCCCATCCTGAACCGCGCCTGCAGCTGCCACCGTTGTGCGCGAGCAGGGACCCCCCCCCCCACCTCATCCCGGGGGCTAGGAATATCATTTCTGCAACAGCCCCAGCCCTCCTGGGGCTGTTGCAGGACTCTTCTACTTTTCCCAATCCCATCTTTGGAGATAGAGGGGTTGGTTAAGGCTTATTCTCACTCGGGTTCTAGGAGGTGCACGCAAACCAAAGATTCTGGAACAACCCGTTAAAAAAAAAGCTCAAACTGCTCACGTCCTACCAGTCTAATATTAGATACCTTTCATTTTTTTTTAAGATTTTTCCCTTTATAAAATAATAAATGTATATAAATTCTCTACAAAATATTTTGCACAGTAAGACTGATTTACTCAATCCCTAATCCTACTTTACCAGGAATGGCATCAATTACAGATGCATAACACCTGCCCCCTCCTGCGAAAATCTATTTACCCTCTCTGCTACTTAACACGAACGTGTGAGATTCACCAAGGCTGGCATGAAGCTTTGGGGCTGAGGAGTATAAATTAAGTCCCAGTGGCAGTCGCAAACACCCAACAAGGCTCAGCTCGGGTCGGCCGCATGCTGGCCTTGCCTCTTCAACCCTCCTTCCTGAAAGCTTTGCTCTGGCAGCCAGGAAACGGTAAGCCAGGGTACCAAGAAACCGCTCTGGGATGTTGGGCTGGGGGGGAGGAGGAAGTCCCTTTTTCCAAAGCTCACCGCATCCTCCTGAAAGACTTCAGCTTGCTTCGGAGCAGCCTGCAGCTCGGTGATGTGAAGCCCGTGTTCCCCCGCCCCCCAGCCCCTGTGATCCATCTTCTGCCCGAGGCCTAGCCAAAAGGACAAGCACTGCTCACGCAGCAGAAAGGGAGGGCGATGCTCACTGGCCCAGCCGGATCCATGCTCCATACCCTCGCCAGCGTAGTGATCCTTGAATCCGTCAAAGAACCTGGTCCTGTTTTGCTGTCTTCAGCAAAGCTCCTGTAAACAAGTGAAGGTGTTCTCTTATACACATATGTACATACATCATATAATTTAGAAGGCTTGTTGTCAATGTGAAAGGACGGGGGGGGGGGGGGGGAGGAGGAATATGGAAAATAAATCAGTTTGCCAATGGAGTTAAAAAAAAAAAATGGTAGCAGCATTTACTGTGTCCGACTTGCACTTTTTTTTTTTTTTTGCCATGTTGGATTATTTTCTTAAGATGGTCTCAAGGCACAAAACTCCCCTGCTGATTATTATATTTCTTCAGGTTTTCTTTTCCCCTGCTGTTGTGTTCTTTCATGTTGGCACTAAGGCACGGGGGATGCCACGTGGACTCCGTTCTCTATATGGGATCTGACTTGGAGCAGGGCTGCCTGGATCCTGAAATGGGTCCTTGACTCCATGGAGTAATTCTTGTAACGTTGTCTGGAACAAGAAGGAAAGATTTTTACAAAAGGCACCTTTTCTGCAGGTGTTTCTCCTCCCCAGCCCATCCAGCCCGTTCCACATGAATCTGTGCAGAGTTCATGTGGAAGCCTCCTCTCACCCTCTACTGCTGCCTATCCAAAAGGCACTGGCGGCCGCAGAGCAACGCTCCTCTCATACTTACGCCGGTCATTCCCAACAAACAAGGGGCAAAAATACAAACAAACCAGGCGCTGTCAGCTGGGCCATGCTGCCATGTGCCTCCTACTCTCCATATTCTTTTGCTTTTCTTAATACTTTTTTCTGTGCCCTTTGGAAGTTTGACAGGTTGACAGTATGTGTGCTCGGCCTGAGCCCACCTATTCTGCACAGACTAAGTGTGGAGAGTAAATGGGAAAAATTGAAGCCCAGAACCACAGACATTCCTGAAAAGTTCTGCAGGAAACACAGTTAAATAGAAACCTGACATTTTCTACCATTTTATTTCTAGTTTCCTCAGCATCACAGGTAATTTCAGGATTGTCTTGCTCTTCCTTCCCCTCCCCCTCTTCGATCCATGTAGACCAAAGCACCCTGCTGTCTTGTGAGTAAAAGAATAGGATGCAGTTCCCTCTCTCACATGCCTCTCTGTTGCTGACCACTAGGTGTCACTGTAAGACTGTTACTTGGCTATACTCTCCCCATTTCTTTATTTAAAAAATGTGTATCCCCCTCAATCATCAATCCTCAGCAGTTAACAACAACAACAACAATACATACATAAAATTGAATCAAGTTTAAAACATATTGACCTATTCAAAATAAAACTAAACAAAATTAAAAACACAAGATCCTGTGACCTAGGTCAGTATAATAAAGCTAAGATGGAAAAAAAGATACATCAGCCTAGCACCTGCTTTGTCATGCAGAGATAACTTATTTGTGGCTGACACAGATTGTTCACGTATGACGACTCAGCAGTCAATTAATTTAAACAAACAGGGCCTGACCAGCTTCGGATAACACAGTTAGTCATTAAATGCCTGATTAAACAAACAAGTAAGCTTTTAATTGCTTTCTAAAATGATCCAAAGGAGCTTTGTTCTCCAGCTCCTCCAAAAGGGAGTTCCAGAGGAGAGAGCCTGCAACCCCAAACAGGCGTTTACACAGCTCTGCCAAGCCTGAGGGTCATCCAACAGATTCCAAAAAGATGAAGGAAGCAGATGACAAGGGCGATGAATTTTTAGTACAGCATGTTACCTGGTTTAATGTAAGACATTCTCATGTCATGGTTTTTGTTGGAATGTAAACCAAAGTGATTGGTAACTCTGTTACTTGAATATCGGTATATAAAAGTGCTAAATAAATAAATGTTACACTGGTACTGTGCGTGTTGCATTAGCAGAATCCACTAGTCTGGATGTGTCCTAGCATCGGTTACACCCATGAGAACACTAATGCGGTGACAAAAAACGTACAAGTACCTCACTACGCTTTCCCCACTAGACATCCACTAGTTTCCCAATAAATCTGAATCTGTTATACAATGCAAAGAGCTTAGACATTTGCCCAAGGGATTTCTCTGCAGGGCAGCCGCTGGTTTTCTTCTACCTCTCAGGACGCCTTTTTACTTCTGGCTCGTTCATTTAATGCCACAGCCTGCAGCCCTCGATGTATTTAGGTCATGCATCAGGTAACCTGCAGTCTACATCGCCACATAATCCTTGCTGCAGTGTGCGGCGGATGGGCACTGCAGCACAGAAACCTGCTCCTGCAGACCTGGCCTGCCCTCTGCTGGTTGATGAGGGAGCTGCGAGTCATACCAACTGAAATATCTTAGGGGTGGGACTGGGACAGAAAGAAAGGCCTGTTAGTCCTTGACACGCTCCTGTGGCGCAGCCCATTGCTAGATATTTGTTTATTTAGAAAACAAATGATTTTTGCTTTAAAGCATTCAGTGCTAGGAAAACCTTTTTTTTTTTCCTTTTGGTGGCAGGGCAGGGAAATATTTGCCCTCTGATTCCATTTCATAAGGAACAGGCCAACCCGGTTCTGGCTTTTTCCCCAGTGCATGCATGGATTTGCTGATACAGTTTTGTGGGGCAGATTAGGTTAATGTTTGGGACATGGAGCCAGCTGACAACCTGGGGGTGGGTCCCACAGGAGAAGGTAATTCATATGACAGGTTAACACAAAGAGTTCAAGAGATGACAGCCGTTTCCTATAAACGAGCCCTGCTTCTCGGTGCTCCCTGGCACACTCCTGCAATTAGCTCTTACTTCCTGGCCGCTGAAGGGCGTCTGTGACCTCCTCCTCTGGCCTCACAGTGCACAAAATTCAAAGCAAACTCCTTCCTATGAAACATTCTCGCTTACTTTCTGTCTGCCTGTCCGTTACTGGACGGCTACCTGCAGCCTCCAACCAGTTTTTAACCATCGTTTTTAGATTTGTGTATAAGAAAATTGTTCTGCTCCCAGGGAGATTAAAATCTAAGGACGGTGCCTGGATCTGCAGCCCTCCACATTAAGCACGGGCCTGTAGCATCCACTGAGCCAACCCCCCTAGCCCCCAGCGCATCCACTCTCGCTGCAGGGCAGGCGGGGCTTTCCTTACTTTGCTATGTCGAGCAGCTTTGCTGCTTCCTCTTTCCTGTCATTCTCCAGGTGCAGAAGAGCGAGCTCAAGCAAGGCGTTGGGAATTAAATAATGGTCATACTTAATCTTCTTCTCGCTGCAAGACAGGGAAAAAAAAAAAAAAGCAAGCGTCAATGTGCACAGTGGCGCAGCACCCGGGGGCCAATACATTTCTGTTGCCTCCCCTTCCAACCACCACCACCACCCTCCTCCTTGTAGAAATGCGTAAGGTCACAGAAACAGCAGATATTTCAAATGACCCCCCTAGTCTCGCCTTCTACCTGTGAGCAGCTGAAAAAATAAAAATGCAAAGAGTCTGGCGGGCGCCCCCTACAGCCTGGAATGTGCACGCCTGCTCTGCATTGAGGACACATTCCCCAGGGTGCAGACAAGGCCTCCAGCAGCAGGGGCCAGGGAAGACGGAGACAGAGTGCCGGAACAGGCTGCTGTAATTTCTATCATTACTGCTAGGGAATTTTTTTTTTTTTTAAACAAACATAAAATAGTTGAATCTCTTTATTTTTCAACTTTTGGCCACCTCATCGTACAGCTCAGCTTTGAACACCACAATCGGGTTTTACCGTTATTATCTCTAATCAAGGAAACTCTTCCTTCTCAAGGCCTCAGAGTTTAGCATATTTTCCCCCACCGTCCTCTTCCTAAAAGTTGCCCTGGAAGATTAAACTTGCCCTGTTTTCAGTGCCTGAGCAATGGCCTTGAGCTTGGGAGTAGGGATGACGGCGGCAGAAGATGCCTGGCACGGCACGGCGCGAGCACAGGAGAGCGACCGCCGCAGGGAACAGGTGGGCGCGCCGCGCTGAAACGGCAGAGGAGGGAGTCGGGTGCAAGGAGAGAACAGGGCTCCCGCAGCACATTCCCAATGGGACCAAAAAAAACCCAACAAAAAACATTACCTCATCACTGCCAGGGGAAGGGAGCATTCTCAATGCGGGCAGCAGCGGGATGCGTTAGAGCTGAAACCGGACACTTACTTTGAATGGACAAAAGTGAAATATTCTTCCGCTTCCAATATCTTCCCCAAGTACTTGAGACAGAGGCCTTTCAAAAGCTTCACCAAACACTGGTCATCGAAAAAGAATTCTGTAGCTGTGAGACGACACGGGATTAGACACCACCTGACTGACACGCAGCCACAGAAACAGACCACCCTTTTTAATTTATTAATTACTTCAATGCTCTGTATCCTATCGTTCCATTTTTATTTTTTTTTTTTAGTGGCGGTCACTGGCGTCCTGTGTAGGCGAGAGGGTTTCGCCCGAGGAAACAGCATTGGATCACTCACCGTCGCTGCTCCTGGGTGGCCGGACCCTCCCGTTCTGAAGGGACACAGACGGGCTTGCTCCCTCCAAGGCAGGAGATCCCCTTCATACACTGAACCCCGGGGCTGCCACCAGCCCTCACCAGGGAGGTACTTCCTCTCTATAAGACCGTGAAGAGAGAACTCCGGGCCTGCAGTCTTTACAGTGGGGGCTCACTGCAAGTCCTGTGCCACAAGGCACCCACAAAAATCAGCATCATAAAAAGATGGCACCTTACACAATGCTTACGTAGCAATACTCTAAAAGACAGAACTGATCCTAAAACTGAGCAGTAGTGAGGGCACTACAGGACGCCCTGATAGTTTCTCTCAGTCAGAGTGCATTTCTTCCTGCATGAATGAGAGTTTACACACAAAGGGGCCGATGCAATACCGTGCGCTCGGGCCAGCGCGCGGCTGGATTATGAGGTCACTTTGGGGGAGCAGAAGTCGATTTCAAAATATTAAATTTATAATAAAAAATTTTTTCCTGCTTTACATTTTACAAATGCCCTTTTGACAGATCTACACGCCCATGCGATGGACGTCCAACGCAATTAAACAGGTAGCGCTACGGCCGCTCCGTTTTGAACGCCGCGTGCACTTTTGGTGCACTTTTCATTTCTGTTTCATTTGAATACTGCATCCAGCGCCCCAGATCCATGATGGACGCACTTTTTTTACAAGCATTTTATTGCACTGGCCCCACCATTAATTAACTGAACTTTAATGCGAGACTGAAGCCAAGCCCTTCACGTTGTTGCTTTTCGGCAATATCGATAGTTACCTGGAGCACTTTCCAGCGTTACCTCTGCCTGGTTTAAGGTTTCTAGCATCCCTTCTGTGAGGTCTTGGTGTTTCCCGATCACAGCGTAACCATTCCAAATGTACATCATTTCCTGAAAGAAGCCAGAGCAAGTTTGCACTAATAGCACCGAACACCTTTGCAGTCTCTTTATGTATTATTATTATTCATTATACTTAATATACTGCCTGTAAAAAAAACAAAAAACCCCAAAACATTTACCCATGAGGTTCAGAATAAAACAGCAGCGAATCCTTTCCTGCAGTGGAGAAGCGATGAGGGGGATCGTACACTATCCCACAGTCTGTCTCACAGCAGCAGCACGGACGTGACTGCTCAAAATGTCGGCTTTACCTCTTTCTTAAGAAGCCCTGCACTCTCTTGTAGTTTTATTCCTAGGTCTCCTCTTTTGTACAAATGTATTTCTTTTATCTTTATATTTTCTTGGAATAAGGGGTTTGGGGCTTTTATTATGACAGTATGCCCAAGAGTCACCAGACTCACAGGAGCTACAGTGTTCTTCAGCATGTCAAAGAAAAACATTTACAGCTAATATTGTAAGTTATTATTGGGCACCACCTGGCTGCCCAATAAAACTTATAAACAGCTGTCACATGGAAGTGTCCCCTCCCCCCCCCCCCCCAAAAAAAAAAACCTAGTTCAACAAGAAGTACTCCTTTACCCCATGTAGCATGGAAACTCTCATGCTCTTTCACAGTTCATGATACAATATCAGAAGTGCATCATTTTGGCTGGTTGACGTGAGGGCCAAACAAACAGGCCGATACAGAAAGAAACGCGGGAGAGCAGACAGGCCAGTGTCCTGTGCGCGTGATCCAGTAAATAAAAATATGCTAATTAGGGCCTGTGGTAAAAGGAGGCGCTAGGGACACTAGCGCGTCCCCAGCGCCTCCTTTTTGACAGGAGCGGCGGCTATCAGCGGGTTTGACAGCAGACACTCAATTTTCCCGGCGTCGGTTCTCGGACCCTCTGACAGCCATGGGTTCGGAAACCGGACGCCGGCAAAACAGAGCGTCCGGTTTTCAACCCGCGAGCCGATTTTAAATTTTAAATTATTTTTTACTTTCATTTATTTATTTATAAACTTTTTATACCGATATTAGTAGCGACATCATATCGGATTACAGCATAACGGCAGGTGGAAATTACAATAAACAGGAATCAGGAAGTAGATGCATAGGAACAGAGAATTAGCATGGAAAGTAACCGGGAAACCAGTAAAACATCAACTAAATGATTAACAATTATGACAAAACTTTTTAGGACCTCCGACTTAATATCGCCATGATATTAAGTCGGAGGGTGCACAGAAAAGCAGTTTTTACTGCTTTTCTGTGCACTTTCCCGGTGCCGGAAGAAATTAGCGCCTACCTTTGGGTAGGCGCTAATTTCTGAAAGTAAAATGTGCGGCTTGGCTGCACATTTTACTTTCTGTATCGCGTGGGAATGACTAATAGGGCCATCAACATGCATTTGCATGTTGCGGGCTCAGTGTGCCGTATATACATTTTTTTTTTAATAAATCCCGGATGCAGGACCCCAGCACCTCACACTCCGGATTCAGCCTCAGCAACTTTACTCCACCTCTGACCAAGAGTTAAACGTCCAGCATTAAGAAAACCCGAGTAAAGCCTATGCACCTCTCTGCACTGGGAAGTTATAGTTAACGCCTCGATTAACCTGGGATTTGCATGGAGAAGCACTAATTTGCCTCGTGCTTGTGCACACATTGTTTTGTGAGTTAAACTCCTTGCTCAAGCAGGAGCAAAGCTGTCCACACAGAAAAAATTCACACAGCCACGCACTAATACGCAAGCACCACCAAGCACACCTTATTACATTGGGACCTAGGTTTGATGTGAGCAGCAAGGGCTTAAAATTATTCACCGGTTTTAAAGGACGAGTTATCCACACATGGCAAAAAAAAAAAAAAAAGATTCTGTTATTCTGCATGGGGGGGGTCCTTGCACGTGTGTCCTAATGGCCTTTGGGATTAATGCTCGTCAAGGTGCCAATCTAGTGCTTCTCAACCCAGCCCTTCACCATCACCCGGTGGCTCCTGATTTCGGGTCATACACAATGGATTTACATACATTGGAGGCAGTGCAGTATTCACTGTGGCCAGCCTGAAAATCAGACCGGATGGCTGGACCTCAAGAAAGGACGTTGGCACCCACTGCACTATCCTGCATCCAAAGTGCAGGGCTGCTTGTGAACTGCTGCTTTTCCTCTCTCCTTCTCTGTCCAGGTCCCTCATCTGTTAGCCACCCAGGGGGATACACAATACGTGCAGCCGCAGACTGCTCAAGCCTTCGCTGAAGCCGATACGCGGTTTCAGTCACAAATACAGGTTTACTCTAATCTGAAAAATGTGCTAGGTTAGGGAATCATGTTCTGGGCATAACAGCAAATACTCTCCTGTGACTGCATTACGTCACCCTGTTTTGTAAAGTTATAATTAGAGATCCAGTCAAGCAACTGCAAGGTGCTCAGACCAGGCTGTGCAGCAGGCTCCACACTCCTATCCCTTCCCCACGCACGCTGCCAAGCAATGCCTCACCCTGGGCGACAGGGGGAGCTGCTGAGAGCCACAGGCAACGGTTTCACTGTTTCACCACTTTTTCAATTTATGGTCAATTTTTTAAAACAAGAGAAATAACGTCACATCCTCTTCCTTGCCTCCTGCTCCTTTCAAAATTCAATTATGCATAGAGTACAAGGAACCGGCTTTAGCAAACTAAACTGATTTAAGCTACTGTGCGTTTTTGGGTAAAGCATTTTCCCACTATGGCTCTGCCTTACATGCCACACTCCTGCAGCTGAGAGTTCAGCGTGGGAGGGGAGTGGACGCTGGCAGTGGATAGGATGGTCAGCTGGCTGGTATCTTCATGGGAGCTGAGGAGCCTGCAAGACCAGAAAGCCAGCCACGGAAAGTATTGGGTTTCTGCTGGCCGCCAGTCTCCAGGCTTGCATGCACCGCTCCGCTTCTTCTTCCCAGCCCAGCAGGTCTGAGGCCCGACTGCAGATGCACTGCTAGAAGATTCAGGTTACGAAGCCGCGCGGGCAGAGAGAGACGGCATTGGCGCTTGGGTCCTCTCCCTGGCTCTGACCGGGCTTCAGTATGGGCGGCAGTGCCTTGAAGAGGAGGCTCATGCGGACTCCTTTCCTGGCCCAGTGCGCTCTCAACCACCTAAATCTGCTAATACCACCACTGTGATCGGCCCTGGTGGGGGAGGGGAGGGAGGGTGGCCAGTTTGTTATGGGTTTATTTTTTTTGGAAAGCTGGCAAGCCTTGTGATGCATCAGCTGCAGAATTGCACTGACAGAGAAGCTGAAATGGCAGAGGCACAAATAAAGGGGGAATTTCATTTGAATGCTCAAAGCAGACTTCTTACATTTCTGCTCAGGACCCATATCTTGCAAACAAGCATTAGACTGACTTATTGGTGTGTGTGTGTGTGTGTGTATGTGTGTGTGTGTATGTGTGTGTGTGTGTGACAGAGAGTGTGAATGAGAGTGTGAGAGTGAGGTGTGTGTGTGTGTGTGTGTGTGTGTGAGAGAGTGTGAGTGAGAGTGTGAGAGTGAGTCCAAGTTCTTCTCTGGCTCCTCCTCCAGTCCCATCCTCACCTCCTCCTCATCCAGCCCTCTCCCCACAGTCCCCCCCCCCACCCCTCCTCCTTATGTGCCCGCAGGCTCTTTTCAGTCTCCTTCGCCCTTGCTAGGGTTCACTTCATCTCATCTCTCTCCTCCTTTCCCTCTCCTGCGTATCCCCATGTTTCCTGCCACTCCCCCCCTTCCTCCCCAGACCGCTCTCTCCTCAGCGGGAGAGGGGATGAAAGGGAAGAGATCAAGGCAGGGTGGGGGTGGGACTGAAGGTCCTGACCACAAAAACTTTGTAGGCCTGGGCATTGGGATGAGAGCAGAGAGGAAGAGAAAGTTGGAAGCCAGGAGGAAGGAAATAGAGAGAAAGCAGATGAGTGAAGGGGAGAGCAAGCGAGAAGGGAGCTGGCATGGTTAGGAGGGGAGAGAAGAGAGATGGAAGCTTTGATGGGGGAGGAGAGCAGAGATGGGGCAAGAGACAAAGATTCGGAGGGCAGGAGGCAGCCGTAGGTGAGGGAAAGTGTGGGAGGAGGAGATGCCAGATGATGAAAAACAGGGAGAAAAAGTGGAGAGGCAGTGAAGGAAGGGAGGTGGAGAGAAGCGAGGAGGTGAAAGAGGAACTGGGAGGGAGGGAAGGAGAGATGGAGAAGAAAAGAAGTCAGAAAAGGACAGGCAAGGCAGAAAACATTTTATTTGCAGTTTGGCTCCTGGAAATTGTAACTTTTTAAAACCGATAAGTCAGGCACTGTGGGGTAAAGTTTTGGAAGAGTAAAAATGAGTCGTGATGGACCCAACCCAGCCTGATGCGCTCAGTGTGGATTTTGAGCTGCTCAGAAATACGTGTCCCGTGTAATTACACTCAGAGTTAAAGATTCACGCATGGGAGCTGAATTTTCAATAAGCAGAGCGTGCGAGCAGCCTGTGCCGCTCACATACACAACCTGTGGCCCCGTCTCGTACTTATATTTAACCGCAGCGCACCCCGACCTTCAAAGACCACTTGTGCGCCTATCGTATGTTTGCAGAAAAGGAACAAGTGGGGGGATTTTAAACACCAGGCGTGCAGACGCCATTACCAGTTATCCCAGTTCGCCCAGGTAAGAGACACAGCTTCCAAACCCCCCTGCCTCCCTTCCCCCCCCCCCCCCGACCCTTAAACCCCCCCCCTCCCTTTATTTTATAGCTTGCAGGTCCTCCGTGGCAGAAGTGAAGCTGGGCAGCAGGGGACTCCGGATCTGGCATGCACCGGGCTTTTCAAATCCGCCTGCGAACATTGATCATGCATCCAATCCCAGTTCTTTCATACTTTTTACTGGGGGGGGGGGGGGGGGGGGGGAGGGAGCGCTACGCACTGTAATTATTTCTTCCCCCTTAACCCACGACCTGGAGTCTGCAATTCACACTCGGGCTCTCTGTTTCACTGCATCCCGTGCAGGACTTTTTATCCCGGGACTCAGACTTACAAGTTCACAAAGCGGGATGAAGTGAAACCAGCAGCCGGGGCAGAAAAAACAAAAACGGAGCGGGGTTGTAGCTGCTGGACCACAAGGCTGCCAAATGGATCCGTGTCACGGGGAGCAAGCTGATCCTTTCCTGGCTCTGCCCAGCGCCATCTCTGCATTTCCTTATCCTGCTCTCTCTCTCTCTCGGAGAAGCCGGAAGGATAAACTCCGTGGATTAAAGTTAATCCGCCCGATGACCCTCGCACCATCAACCTTCCCACCCTGCGGTCACCGCCAGCTTCTCTACCGACAGAGCCGCGCGCTCCCAATCCTACCAGAGGCGGCACGGGCAGGCGGACGGGACTCTTGGACTGGTAACGCCGAGATTTCCGGATGGCAAATTTTTCCGTGGGCAACGACTTCCCAGCGATTTTCAGCTTCAAACTGGGCACGGCTCTGAAAAACAAAACCCAAGACGTCAGCAAAACAACGGTGGGTCAGGAAAAGTTAACCGTTTTCACCCCCCCCCGTAGGCACCTGCACGACGAGATAGTGATACTAAGCAGTGCCCTCGCTGCCAGGCCAGTCCTGGCCTTCCTTTCCCCCCTCCAGTGCCTGTCCAGGAGATATTACAAGCTCGCTGTGTTTTATTTTATGCGTACCATGAGGAAAGGATCAGGCCATTAAATAACATATCGGCAAGGTGTGGAATAAAATTCTATATTTGGTGATGCCGGTGTGCGCGCCCACATTTCATCGTTAGAGGCGCGACCCTGCATCTATAGGACTGGCATTGTCAGGATCGCCAGTGGGGGAGTGGCAGGAGCAGGTGATCAAGAAGGGGAAGAGAGAGAGATCTGCTACGAGTTTCACTGGGCCTGCTGGCCCCTTGGGGGGGTCAGAAGATCTAATCTGAGGAAAGAAGACCAGAATCAGCTAAAGGAAAGCCTCGCAGATGCCCCTAAGCCATTCGAGGGATGGGGAGAAGGGGTTCTGATGCACAGTAACTTGTGATGGTGGCAGAAGCATTTCAGGAACCCCAGACACTGACTGCGGCATCGCACCATCAATGGTGACACAACTCGGGTACCGGGTGACACACATTATACGTTTAGTACATCCCCATTTGTGCCTGCGATTTAAGTACTGAAAACAATGCACAGAGGAAAAACTGACCAAGGAACAGCAATGGGGTTACCCACGCCCCCATTCCTGAACATCGCTTCCTCGATCTCGAGCCAGCATCGTGGCGCACTGTAAACCTCCGGATGTTAATATAAACCTTTCCCGTTGCACCCTCGCTGCACCTAACCCCGCTCCCTGGGAATACCACGTTCAACACCTTTCATGGGCAGAGCCAATGCTGACAAGATAGGCAGAGGAAACGATGGATGGGATCAGCTGCATGCGACCGACAGGGCTGCTCCGCTGCCCAGGTTTTACGATATTTATTTAAAATTAAAAGCCTTTACAGTTTAAATAGTGCAGACTGGAGCTCAGAGACCCTGAAATAAAATAAAACAAATCTTGATAATATCTATAACTAAAAAAACCAAATAGAATACTAAGCTCTTGCCTGAGGCTCTCTGTGCACTACAGAAGGTTGAATGGCAGAAGAAAGAAATGCAGAAAACTATTTTTGTCTTTCAGCCTTGTCAAGAATAACTCTGTCTCCTGCATGCATGGATCATGAAATTTTCCTGCCAGTTGCAAAACATTCAGATTCCAATTCCTTTTTCAGAAAACGTGGTAGGCGAGACCTTTTTATCGGACTAAGGCGCTACTTCCGTCACTCGCTGTTGAGCGCAGATTATGACCTAATGAAGGGAGCAGAGCTCTCCCAAGCTAGTCAGAGGCAGTGAGAAGGTCGAACAAACAGGTCTCGCCTACAACTTGTTTGTTCACTGTTACTTTTACATATTCAGGTGGACTGACATTGCAACCACAATACTTTTCCTCCAAGTCAGTCACTTAGTTGAAATTGAAATGTTCCCCAAGGGAGTACACTGCTAAATATATTAATAAACACACCCTTTGTAAAGGAAAATGGCCACTAATTATTTTATTTCATTTTATGATTTTTTAATGGGAGCTTCAAACAGTTTCATGTCCCCAGTGGGGTCAGTTGACAGGGCATTAACTCCCCCTCCCCCTCCCCCTTGTTATAGTATAGGTTCTCAGTCTCAGCCCCAAGGGCCATGCAGGAACGGATCTCAGCTCATGACTCAGTCCTTACCCATGATCTTAGCCAAAAAAGTGGTTAAGAAGCAATTTGATCCATTAATTATGCCAAAATTAACCATTAATGCAAAAGCTATTTTCACGGTTTGAGGGTGTATAGCACTATATTGTGCTGCTCTGTAGCCTCAGGTAGCATTTTAAACCTCAGCCGGTTTTTGATTCAGCATGGGTGGCTGAAGTGACTCTTTAAGAGTAAGAAAGAGTTATCAGCCCTGGGAGGTGCAGGCTCAGAGCTGTGCAAACTAAAAATGCATCTCCTTTCTCTTTGCTTCCAGCTCCACTCCCTAAGTGAAGTCACAGGGCTTTGTTTAGAAAAAAAAGCGTGGCCTCTTTGTTCTGAGTCTCAGAGGGAGGCCAACGTTCAGCTTTAAGCTGGGTGTGATCAGGTGGGCCGACCTCCAAGACATCAGCTGGCTCCTTTCAGTTCCCGAAAATGACTAAGCCACATCGCCAGAGGTGGCTCGTGCCATTCAACTTCCCGGCAATAGTAGGACGTCACCACGATGACGAAGGCCTATCACAGGCAGCGCTCGGAGCCTGCTGGCAGAGGCAAGAAAGCAGCAGGGGCTTCCCAAACTGGGCACATCAAGATAAGAGGGGAGCTCAGTGAAGGAGCCAATGGGTTAGACTTCTGCAGTTTAAAGACCAAGGATTCTCTGCTGGCTGAGATCTCATTTAACGAGCAAGCATGGGAATCACCAAGGCTCCCTTCTGAAGACTTATGTCCATTAAACAACCTGCAATGATTCCTTTTTTTGGGCAGGACCACCAGGGCTAATGGAAACCTTGATTGCTTTACAGTTACATTTTTCTTTTTTTTTTTTTTTTTTTCACGTGGTACAACTTTTGTGCCTCTTATTTTATTTTTAATGAGCAAAATAAATTCTCATCTAATTGGCTAAAGTCAAGCCTCAAGCGTAACTGTTCATTTAATATTTTGATTAAAGCACATACACGTTAATAAAATCACTGCAGCTGGGCCACCCAAATGACAACTGAAAGCTCGATCCCTAATCCCTGGAATTCCTGTCTGGCAGAGTTAAGTGGATCCTGATGTTATTGTATAAAAATCAGGTCATTTGCAAACCTCAGTCACAGTACAAATGAAATATGCACAGGGGGCTGACCTGGAGAGTCATCAACACAGCCATGGGCTGTCATGCAGAGGTCCAGCGCTCACTGGGGCTGGGAGTGCTGCAGAGGCGGTGCTCATATCCCCCTGCAGGGGGGGAGGGAAAAAAGAAGAATGATGGGGAGTCTTGGTTTGTTTATCAAACAGAGGAATTCTCGGACAGCTCTTGTATTCCTGTGACCCTGTTGCTGGAAGGAGATGTGTTTACCTCCAAGGAGCGTACCGTGTGGTGTAAGCAGGCCGTGCACCTGTCGCTAGCTATTTACCCACAGCATACTTGCAGCTCCGGGGAAGTTCTTTTGCAATGGTTTCTGTTCAGTGCTGCCTCTGCCCTCAACCCTTAGGGCAAAAACATTCCCTGAGCGAGAGAGTTAATTTGGTTATAAGCTGCTGGAGAAAGCAGAGTTCCTTACCTCTCTCTAACAGGTGCTCTCCGAGGACAGCGGGATGGCAGTCCTCACGCATGAATGACATCATCGGACGCAGCCCGGCACAGAAAACTTATTTTAAAAGGTTTCTAGAACTTTGACTGAGCCTCTGTAAGCATGCCATACCACCACACCTCCACAAGGGGTCCCCTCAGTCTCATAATATAGAATTCAGGAATAACCCAGCTCCATGGGGAGGTGGGCAGGTAATCCTGCTGTCCACGGAGAACACCTGTTACAGGTAAGCATGCCATGATACCACACCTCCACAAGGGGTCCCCTCAGTCTCATAATATAGAATTCAGGAATAACCCATAAAGTGGAAACCCAGCTCCATGGGGAGGTGGGCAGGTAATCCTGCTGTCCTCGGAGAACACCTGTTACAGGTAAGCATGCCATGATACCACACCTCCACAAGGGGTCCCCTCAGTCTCATAATATAGAATTCAGGCATAACCCATAAAGTGGAAACCCAGCTCCATGGGGAGGTGGGCAGGTAATCCTGCTGTCCTCGGAGAACACCTGTTACAGGTAAGCATGCCATGATACCACACCTCCACAAGGGGTCCCCTCAGTCTCATAATATAGAATTCAGGCATAACCCATAAAGTGGAAACCCAGCTCCATGGGGAGGTGGGCAGGTAATCCTGCTGTCCACGGAGAACACCTGTTACAGGTAAGCAACTCTGCTTTCTCCGAGGACAAGCAAGATGGCAGTCCTCGCACATGGGTGAATCCCAAGGTACAGGCTGCTCCCCAACATAAAAGGGGACCAACAAAACAGCAAAACAAGTGCCAATGGGCACAACAATAACCAGTTTTGTTGGGGGGGGGGGGGGTGCAGCCTGAACAAAAACAATGAGTCCTAGGCGGCAACGGAGCTTGGTGCTAAAGCTCAAACAAACTCCGAAGGACAGACTGGTCAAACCTGCTGTCGCGTTGGCCATCCCTATCCAGACAATAATGCGATGTGAATGTAAGGAGACAACTCCATGCCGCAGCCTTGCAGATCTCCTCCGTGGGAACTGCTCGCAAGTGGCTACCGACGCTGCCATGGCTCTGACAGAGTGAGCCTTGACAGGACCCCCAACATGCAATCCCGCCTGATTATTACAGAAGGAGATGCAATTTGCTAGCCAATTGGAAAGTGTTTGCTTGGCAACGGCGATACACATCCTTTTCTGGTCAAAAGAAACAAAAAGCTGAGTGGACCGTCTATGGGCTTCTGTCCACTCCAGACAGAAGGTTAAGGCTGTTTTGCAGTTCAAACTGTGCAGGGCTTGTACGCCTTGGTACGAATGGGGCCTGGGAAAGAATATTGGCAAGCGATGGACTGGTTAAGATGGAAGTCCAACACCACCTTAGGCAGGAACTTAGGGTGTGTATGCAGGTCCACTCTGTCATGAAAAAAACTTAGTGTAAGGTGGATAAGTCACCAAGGCCTGAAACTCGCTGACCCTATGTGCTGAAGTGACCACCTCAGGTCACAGGAATGCAGTGGCTCGAAAGGAGCTTTAATCAGCTGGGCCAGCACCACAATGAGGTTCCAGGACACAGCAGGAGCCTTAGGGGAGACTTCAACTGAAGCAGTCATCACATGAACCAATGAACTATAGGCTGTACAGAGATGGGCTTAGTCTCTCCACCGTGTTGATACGCACCAATTGTACTCAGGTGAACCCTCTCAGAGTTGATTTTAAGACCAGCTTCTGAGAGGTGTAGAAGGTAGTCAAGCAGTTTGTGTGTCAGGCAGGAGAAAGGATCGAAAGCTTTTTGCTCACACCACATGCGGAACCTCCTCCACTTGAGTCCATATGATTTTCTGGTGGAAGGCTTCCTGGAAGCCGCCAGGACATGAGACACATCCTCTGAGAGATCGAGGGGTTGGAGAGCCATTCTCTCAACATCCAGGCTCTGAGTGACAGGGCCTGAAGGTTAGGATGATGCAGTCTGATCGGTTTCCGGATGGGCAACTCCCATAGGAATGGGAACCAGCCCTGTCTCAGCCAATGAGGGATTATGAGAATCACAGTCCCCTTGTCTTCACGAAGCTTCAAAAAAGTCTTTGCTACCAGTGGAGCTGGAGGATATGCGTACAGAAGACCCTCGCTCCAAGGTAGGGTGACGGCATCTGAGGCTGGCTTGCCGTGAGTTCTGTACAGGGAGCAGAACTGAGGAGCCTTCCTGTTTCAAGGCGCAGCAAACAGATCCCTTTCTGGGGTCCCCCAGAGATGGAAGATCCAATTTGCCACACCCTGATCCAGGGACCACTCGTGGGGTCTGACTGTGAGACTCAGCCTGTCCACTAATATATTCTCCACGCCAGCCAGATACATGGCCCTGAGCACCATCCTGTGGGAATGAGCCTATGACCAGATCTGAACTGCTTCCTGACACAGGAGCTATAAGCTCGTGCCTTCCTGCTTGTTGACTACCACATTGCAACTTTGTTATCAATCTGTATCAGGACAATTTTGTTGGACAGTGATCTCTGAAAGCCCACAGAGCATACCTGATTGCCCAAAGCTCCAGGAAATTGATCTGGCATTGCCTTTCCTAGACAGACCACCAACCCTGAGTGCTAAGCCCATCTACAGAGCTCCCCGGCTCAGGGTGGACACATCCATTGTCAATATAATTTGAACCCAGGGATTTTGGAAGGTAACCCCCCTATTCCAGATTGTAAATGACCCGTCATTTGTACAAAGAGTCCTGGAGGGCTGGAGAAATTCTGATGCAATCCTGGAGGTCCTGCTTGGTCTGGTGCCACTGAAACCTTAGGGTCCATTGGGCTCTCCTCATGTGCAGCTATACCAGGGGAGTGACATGCACCATAGCGACCATATGGCCCAGCAACCTTCACATGTCCCAGGCTATCTGCTGGCTCTTTTGAATCCCTGCTGCAATGGTCATCAGGTTATTGGCCTGTTGGCGCAGCAGGAAGGCCTTGGCCTGAGCCGGGTTTAGCAGGGCTCCGATTTAACTTCAACTGAGGTGACGGGGGACTTGGGGTAGTTGATGATGAATCCTAGTGATTCTAGCACCCAGATGGTCAAATTTATGGATGCTTTGGCCCCTGTCTGAGAGGTCTCTTCATCAACCAAATCATCCAGAAAGGGGAAAACATGGACTCCCCGCCTGTATATGTGCGCTGCCAATACAGCTAGACATTTTGTGAAGATATGCGAGGCGGACGCTAGCTCAAAACGGCAGTGGGCGATACTGGAAGTGCTGAATTCCCACCACAAACCTGAGATACTTCTGATCACTGGGGAAAATCTCGATATGGGTATACACATCCTTCAGATCGAGAAAGCATAACCAGTCTCCTTTTTGAAGAACAATTCGGGTGCCCAGGTAAACCATCTTGAATTTTCCTTTTTCAGAAATGTGTTCAAGGTCCTTAGGTCTAGGATGGGACAGAGTCCCCCTTTTTTCTTTGGTATCAGGAAATATTGGGAGTAAAATCCCACCCTCTTTCCCCTGGTGGAACAGATTTGACTGCTCTGGTAGGAGAGCTCCTCTACTTCCTGATGAGCTACTAGTCCCCAAAAAGGAGGGCAATTTGACAAGGCACTCAAATTTAATTTTTACCTATTGTGCACGATGGCTAGGACCCACTGGTCCGAGGTTACATTGGGCCACCAATTCGCAAAGAACCACAGCTTGTCCCTGACCAGAAGATCCCTTGCCATGGATATGGTGGACCTGGCTATGCTCTCCCTAATCCAATCAAAACCCCACCCCAGGAGTTGACGGACATTGGTTGAGCTTTTGGGGCCCTTGGCTGTCTGGAGCAGCTGCGAGGGGACTGTGATTGCTAACGAGTCAAGGTGAAGGAGGAAGAAAGACTCATTCTCTCAGCCTCAAAGGTTTCCTGGTTGAGGAGGTCGGGTCCTGGGTGCCAGCAGAGAGTTGGGCCACCACGTCCTCCATCTTATCTCTGAAGAGATTATTTCCCGTGCACAGCACGTCTGCAAGTCGTTCCTGCACTTCCGGTCAAAGGTCCGAGGCCCACAGCCAGGTGAGTATATGAGCGCCAATCCCCACTGCAGAGACTCTCGATGCTGTTTAGAAAACATCGTAGGTCGACCGGACCCAGTGTTTCCCGCAGTGCAGGCCCTTGTGCGCCAGCGACTGGAGTATACCCTCATGCTGTTGAGGCACCTGCTCAGCTACCTCCTGTGCCTGCTTCAGACTGTCCTGCATATCCTGGCCCATGCAGAGCTGCTAGATCGCTATGCGGGCAATAAGCATAGGTCTTTGAAAGACCTTCCTCCCAAGAGCATCCTTAGCCTTCTGATCCTTCCCCGGGGGCCGAGGAATGGATCCAAAGGCACTTGGCCTTCTTGAAAGTGGATTCAATGACCGCAGATTGGTGTGGAAGCTGACGCTTGTCTAATCTGAGAGTCTTCAGAGAACAGATAAACCGTGTCCGCCTTCCTGTTAACTGGAGACACTGAGAAGGTGTTCCCACATCCTCATCAGCAGCAGGGATCTCGTGTACTGGGACTGCCACAATTTCCTATATTTTATATAGATATATATATATCTATGCATATATGCATATAATAATATATAAATAACAGATTTTTAAAAAAGTTTTATATATACATATGTGAACACATTATTTCAGTGTTTTCCAACCCTCTCCTGGAGGCAATCTGGCCAGTCGGGTTTTCAGGATGGCCACAATGAATATGCATGAGAGAGATTTGCATATATTGGGAGACCCAGTGTATCCAAATCTATTTTGTGCACATTTATTACAGATATTCTGAAAACCAGATTGGTTACATTTCGCTCCAGGAGAGCTTTGGGAAACACTGCATTATTTACGTGTGTGTTTATATTTAATATTTGTACACATGTACACATTATTAAAGCTTATATACATTCAAAGGTATAATAGCTCCCTAGACCTAAGAGAGGTTAAAATGCTTTGGAAAGGCAGCATCACCCATCTTCTAATGTGGATCAAGTCCTCAGTGTTGTTTCGGCATTATCAGAGTCTTCTGCTACGTAGTTAGTTTCTGTGGCTTTGGAATTAAAAATGTATTTCAGGCCTTGTGGTGAAGATTTTTTGCAACTTAGAATCTTGCTATTTCCTGATGTGCCGGAGAAACTGAAAATAAATGTTTCCTGTTAATGCGCCCTCGGCGCTTTATTTTTCCTCAAATTTCCATGTAAATGTTGCATTAAGTATTGAGGGATTTCATGTGTCGCTTTTGAACCATCTCAGCTTTCTTTTTTCTTGAGTGATAAGATGGTCAGACTCCCTCATCGCCTTTATCACCTTCTGTAGCTTAAATTTATGTTTTTGCTCAGGATGCATACCGCCCTCTTTGATTTCTTAATGGGTTGTGATAGTGATCCCCTCCCCCAATCGATTGTGGATGAAACTGAGCTGTGATGATTTTTCCTGGTTTTCTTACAATTTCCATTCTGTATACATATTCTGTGCAGCTTTAGATTTTTTCTCTTTCTCAAGTTGTTTTGATGATTGTAAATTTGAAATATAAATAAAATGTTAAAAAAGCATATATATATATATGTGTATACATTAAAGTGCATCTCTCTATTTATACACATTTAATATACATGTGTGTACATTATTAAAGCATATAAGGACATATATATATATACACACACACACACTTAAAATACATAACTACACACAAATACAAACAAATACAGATATCTTCTCAGAGTTAATATGTTTCTACTAACAGCTTTTTGGGTTCTGTCTGTAAAAGACATTGGTCTATTGGAACTGACCAGATCTTACCTAAAAAGTTCCACTTCATCATCCCCAAACGGTTTACAATCATCTTCTGCAAACATACTGAGGTAGGAAGCTTTCATGTATACGTATGTGGCCTGTAGCAAAGAACATACAAAATCCAATTCAGTGACAGTAGGCCAGAAGCTGCCGGGCTCATGCTCTGGGAGAGAAATTCTGCAACGGCTCTACCGAGCTGAGATATTTGCAGCTAAGCAGGACGCCGCCTGGGCAAGGCTGTGTTTGGAAGCACTATACAAAAAAGAGTACTGCTGAGCACAGCTGGAATATATATTACTAAATACTTGCAATAATTTTCCCCATACTATTAACCTGATCTGTTCAGATGTTTGATTCTATGTAACATAAGCCACCCAATGCCTGAGTAGCAGTGGGAATCAGTTCCTGAGCCTGGTTTCTGCCACTCGGGCAGGCCGTGGCTGGGGATGTTTGAGGGGTGGTGGGCAGAGGGAGATGGGATAGAGTCTTAAGTCATTGTGCAACAGTGAAACCAGGTGGCCAGACTTAGCATGACTATGTGCCAGGTTCTGGAGGGAAACGCAGTAGATGATCCCTGGGACAAAGACTGTTCCTGCAATAGGTAGGCTAGATTTGGGGGGGTGTCTTAAATGAGGGGAAAAATCCCAGGTAGCTGTTAGTGGAGCTGTAAACCAGTAGCTGCTGGTTCTGCTAGAACTAGAAATCCAAAACCAAAAAAGGGGGAGGAGGAAACTGCCAGGACCTAACCTCCCCACCCATGTGATTAATCCAAGAAATATGCACAAAAGAGCCAAATCAGAGTTCGCCATACGTTAGATGTAGAGAAACCTTGACTCCTTTAAGGGGGGTCTCCTCAGACAAATGGTAATGGAACCCGTGAGAGAGGGCAATAGAGGACCTGGGACTTAGGAGGTCACCCGAGCTCTAGTGGTCACCAGCATTTTGGAATTCCCTTCCTTTAGAACGCAAAGGCATAAGCAACGTCATACAGTTTAGGAAAGGCAGACTTTTGCTTAAGAAGTTAATCTATCAAGTAGTTCCGATTCAGTTTATTGCGTTTTTGCATACCTGGTGACGTTATTGTTGTGTCTTCACTTTTTATTGTCTCTCTGTTGGTAAGTACAATGTGGTTCCTTGGCAAATGTTTGCTGAAGAAGCTGTTTTTATGTAGTTTTATTTTGTTTATTTTTACTTCTTGTTCCTTTTATTTTTTTTTATTTGAACTGTTTGAGCCCAATTTTATGACACAGCGCTCAGGGCTGACGTCCTTGTGTACAAAGCACACGTGGACATCCACCTGAAATTTGAAAGCAGACTTACAAGTCTGTGCACTTTTAAAATGAGCAGGACTGCATGTACCTCAGCGTGGCCTCTTTACGCCTGCCAGGGAACATTTTGCATGCGTACCTTCGAGTTCCACCCTCCGGGAATGCCTCTTCTGCGGTGTGCGTAAAAAGCATGCATGAAATCGCTTCCCTGCACATTTTTTTTTACACGTCCAATCCCTGGGGTAAATGCTTTTGAATGGAACCTCCTGGATGTACATTTGCTTTTGTGAGAATGGATGATTTTGTAAATTATAAATACATTAAGAAAATAAGAACCCAGGCAGAAAGGGGGTCCTCGACTTCAGGAGCGCCACTTTGTTAAAATACCTCCAGGCGACACTGGCAGGGCAGGACAACCTCTGTGCAGAAGAACAGTGAGCTACAAAGCACACGAGAGGAAAAGGGGAGCAGTGTGGTGTTCTAAGCATCAAAAAAGGATTGAATTTAAAGGGGACGAGAGATCTCAAAATGGAGGAGGCCATTCTGTAAAACCCAATTCCATCTGCATTGCTGAAGGGGGTGGAGCAGGGCACCTTCTCCCTGAGAGGCCCAAGCCCCAGGTTAGAGATTGGTAAGGTGTGCAGTACCTTGAAGATTATTTTGATGGTTATTTTCTTGTTCTAAGGGCATGCAACCCGTTATACTTTAGAAGTTAATATTGAACTATTGCACTTTATTAGGGAATTTTTATTTTGCACCACCGGCTCTGGAATACAAAAGGCAACCGCGCTGAAATCCTGCAGGTGTTAAGTCCGATTGGCTTTCACTTGCCCTTACCTTTGACCAGGTGTTTTCTTTGCTGAGCAGATCTGCGTAGAAGTAGGCCATCTTCCACTGGCGCTTGTACGTGAAGCACCACATCAGCTCCCAGTAGCACATGTGATGGAACTGCTTCCAGTGCTGCTGGGCCTCGCAGCATTCCTCAAACCTGCTAATAGCCTGAGGATCACAAACACAGGAGAGAGAGAGGGTGGCAAAGCCAGCACTTTACCGTGGGCTCGGGCTGCATAACGTCCGGCTGGGGCAAAAGAAGCAGGAAAGGCAGTCAGGATGGCAAAGGCGCAGGGAGGGAGGAAAAGAAGCCGTCTAGGGACTGGGACCTGCCCCGCTGCATCTGAACGTAACTTGCCTCGTGCCTGCAATGAAACGGCTAAATCTGAAACGAAAGATGTTAAGTAAAGGGACAAGACTTTTTCAGGTATGAAAGGAGGAAGGGCAGAAGTGGAATTGGAAGAGGGGGGGATCGCTGATTGTTGGCAGGGGGATGCTTATGGTAGCGCCATGGATGGAAGGGTCTGCAAGGAACTTAACCGAAGTAGACGCAGGAAAGCTCTGGGACCGGATGGAATACATGCTAGGATGTTAAGGAATTCCGGAGAGGTTCCGGAAAGTCCGCAGAAGGATCCGTCCAACATGTCTTGGGAGATGGGAGCGGTTCCACGAGCATGCAGAGGGGAAATGCCCTCCCTTCTTCATAAAAGGGGTGACTGAGGAGGTTACAGGCCTGCTAGTCTTACCGCTGTGGTGGGAAAGTTAATACTGAAGGAAAGGACAGGGAAGCATCTGAAATCCAACGAGCTGCAGGACCCAAGGGATCAGGGTTTTACCAGAAAGAGAGAGAGATCGCATGAAACAATTAAAGAATTTCTTTGAAAACGAGAACAAAGGCGTGCACTGGATGTGATATACTTGGGTTTCATCAAAGCTTTTTATACCGTCCCTGTGTAGGTTTATTTATGAGCCTCCTACGCAGGGCATTAGTGAGACCTCCTCTAGAAACCACTGTCCAGTTCTGGAGCTCTGACTTTCAAAAGGACATTGAGAGGCTGGGGGGGGGGGGGGGGGGGGGGGGGGGGACGGGACTGGAAAAGGGCCACCAACGTGGTACAGGGTCTAAACCAAAGCCATAAGAGATGAAAATGAAGCACTTATACATGTACACCCAAAAGTTATAAATAATGCACAAAAGGCAAAAGCTTTTCAGAGGAAAGAATGCTCTAGAACAAGAGGGGACAGACTCAGGAGCAACATAAAAAAATGTTTCTTCTTAGAAAGGATAATAAAGGCATGAAATGGCCTCCCAGATGAGGTGGGACACACAGAGTTCAAGGAAACCTGTGATAAGCACAGAGGATCTCTCTGGATGCAAAGTAGTGAAGAGAGAGCCAGTGGTCAACTGAGGAAGGAAACTGGGCAGATTAGAAGGGCCTTACAGTCTGTATCTAGCACCATTTTCTGCGTTTCTATAAAAGGAAAGGGGAGGACCACAGCCTTCTCCGTCCTGTCATGTCTACGCGGAGCTATGACGCCGCTCCCTGAACTGGTCAGTAGAGGTCACCTGTGAGCAACACAGACTGTCTCTCTCTGTTCATACACCTGCCACAGATTCTGTGACGCTACCACAGGTCCCAAAATTTAGCTGCCCCCAGAACTGGTATCCTGGGTGGATAAACCTCCAGCTCACCTATCATGCTAACCTACCAGTCAAAATAAATGGAAATTTAACAAAAAGAGCTGCCGTGTCCATCACTCAAATATCAGCCACTGGTAACACATTCTTGGTGCCCTTTTTAAATAAGAAAACCACAGATTTTTAAGAAGAGAGTACTCACAGTGTCAATATTGCCTTTTATTTCTTCAATCCTGCCTGCAAAAAACAGGAATATGGCTCCCTGTAACCGGAAAAAAAAAAATCTTTATCCTTGCAGCCCGTGCTTGGAAGAGTAGAGGAGAACATTAGACTGCAGCAAGCCCGGGCTCTTACTTTGGGATAGCGCTTCAAGTAGGGCTGCAGTAGCTCTTCTGCTTCTTCAATGTTTCCCATTCCTGTGCCTGCAGCCGCGCAGAACAAAAGAGAATGAAAAAACTTAAAAGCAAAGCTCTCACAAACTGCTGAGCACAGAAAGATCTGCCTTCTGTTTTCAGGCCCCGCCAGCATTTTGGTAATTTTGTAATGTCTTCCTTGCCAACAAAGGAAAGCGGCCATCTTAGGTTTCTGGAGGCCGCACCTTGAAAAAGATATAAACAGGATGCAGAGGGCGGTCACTAAAATGGCCAGCGGCCTTCCTTTTAAAGCAATATGGGGACAGACTTAAAAACCTAAACATGTCAGGAGGAAAGGTAAGCGAGGAGAGATATCTCCTTCAATGGAAAGAAGGCTTTGGAATGAGGAGTCATGAGGGTGAAAGGGGGTAGGCTCAGGAGTGATCTAAGGAAGTAACTGCTTTACAGAGAGGGTGGCGGTGCATGGAACAGCCTCCCCGAGGAGGTGGTGGAGGCAGGAACAATATATTAATTAAAAAAAAAAAAAAGCATGGGCTGAGCACGGGGGGGGGGGGGGGGGGGGGGGGGGGGATCTCTGAGGGAGCGGAAGGGATTGCAGGATGGGCCTTTCCCTGCCGTCATGTTTCCATGTTTCGCTGTTTCTGTCTGCATGTGCTGAAGAAGGCACATAATCAGTGTTAGGTACAATAAGAGAGAGCACTGTAGAAACTAATTATCTTGATGAAGTATTTGAAATAAAAAAAAAAGGTTTCAGGACATGGGTGACTAGGAACTAGGTGGTAAGGTACTAAGCAGCATGTGGTAAACACAGTGTGCAAGAGTAAAACAAGTAAATAAACGAAGAGTTAAATAAATAAATAAATAAATAAATAAAATAGACTTCTGTCCTGACAGGAATAATAAATTCCACATGCCATGAAATAATCTCCACCTAACTCTCTTACCATCCTGCTAGGGATCACGTTACTGTACGGTTTCTAGTGTTTGACGGGAGCGATGTCTTCACACCCTGTTTTGAAAGATCTGGAGTCTCCCGTTACTAAAACAAACCCCGGCAAACCAAATGTTCTCACCCAAGACAAAGCTGAGGAAGGTATGATAGCAAAGCAGCAGCATGGTGCACAGAACAGCTCTGAAGCTGTGCAGGGAGGCCCCCTCCTGCAGCTGGGCCAGGCCGTATTCCTACGAGAGAGATTGCAAACATCAGTCACATCAGCTCATGTCCTGCGGCATCGCTAGAATCCCCCATTGCCCCTTTGATAGGTGCCCTGTGACCACGTTCACAGCTCTGTGACTTATACAAGGCTAGACGGTGGTTACAGGAGGTAAACCTAGATCTGCGGTCTGATCTTTGGAAATCACACAGTGCACTACGTTCCACCACCACCACCACCACCCATCGGCGTTGCAGGAAGCTCATGAGGGAGTGCTGGAGAACCCAAAGCACTGCAGGGTGGGCGGGCATCTACTGGACCTTAATTCAGTGTGCCCAAAATGCTCCCGGGTCGCAGCTTGTGCTGGCCACTGTATATTGAAAGCAAATGCTCCCTGCCAGAGACTCGCTGGTCAGTACCAGCCTCATGAGAGTCTCCTCGCTGATAGAGCTTGCTCCAGCCTTTTGATCAGTCACCCAAAATGTGCCACTTCCCAATGATGTGTCCCATCCTCTTTCTGAATCACACCCGCACGACCAAAGTTTCTATAACCAGGCCAACACAGAGCTGTCAGATGTCATAGTGTCTGACATCACCAGCTTACCCAGAGCTGCCCTGTTACCCAGTTGCAGGAGAGAGATTTTAGGCCAGTCCTGGATTTCCGACAAGTCTATTCTGATGCATTATAACACCTGCAGCGCTGATTTCAAAGAGTAGAATCAGGAACTACAAATACCACAATGCACTGGGATGTAAGTCCAAAACCAGAATGCAACAAAAAAATCCCCCTCCTGGAGCTGGGTAACTTAGCAGCTCTCAGACAACCTAATACTAAACTTCACTGATCACCTATGATCTGAAGTGTTGTCACCTCGCTCCAGGAAAACTGAACAGGTTGATCCAGTCCTGGATTTGCCCCACTGCATGCAGGGACTTGTGGTTCCCGTTTTCCTCAGGGACGTCAATGGCACGAGATCCCTGAATTATGCTGAGTATTGGAAATGCCAAGCAAACTAGGCGGGTGGTCCTCAACTCTTCTCCTCAAGGCCTGCAAACAGGGTAACTAAAATATGCAAATTAACTCTGTTCTTGGACCAAGAGCAGGCAACGATATCATTACGGGCATCCTGTAAATCAGGCTTGTTTGAGGCCCTCGAGGATCGGAGTTGAGAGCTTCCCAAGTTAGGGTTTGAGTGCTAACTTATTCCTGTGACCGTGCGGGAGGAAGAAAGACATAAATAAGGTGAGGGCAGGCAAGTCCAGTCCCCACGGGCCGCAGGCAGTCTGGTTTTCAGGGCAACCACTGTGTGAATATATTTATCTCTTTTTTGTTTTTGGAGACAGGTTAATTAGCAAGCCTTGGTTACCCTGAAAATCAGAACAGCCGGCGACTCCTGAAGGACTGGAGCCGTGCCCGCCAGTTCTGAACCCTTCAGCAAACCCTTTCCCTTGCCTTCGGCTCCCTTCCCCCCCCCCCCCCATTCCTGAGGAACTAAGCTAGCGCCACTCCCCCAGCTATGAATCTGAGTGGCTTGGGGGTAACTGCTCTGCTAACCTTAAACTGAACCCCATGCAGGCACCAGATAGATGCAAGGTGAAGTACAAAGGTGGCAAAAAAAAACAAAAACAAACAACCCAAGGGCTGAAGAGAGAGCCCACCAAAGGAGATTACAAAGAAAGGCACGGCCACAAAAAAAGTTTATAAATACAAGAGAGAAAATCCATCAGAACCTGTAAGGTCTCTCCCTTATTCTGCTAAAGGAAGAGGTCTCAGTAAATAAAAATGAAAGAAGACCTGGGGATAAGACCCAAACAGAGAGGCAAGCTGATGTTCTGAAGAATTCAGCTGGCATGGATTCATTAAATTTACATTAACTATGAAGAGCAGCATTAAAAGGAACCAAAATCCTTTAAAAACAAAATGTGCATTTAGAAAGAAGGCTTAGTAGGAAAGATCCATTTTTTCTCAGCCTTGGGACAGCTTTTTCTGTACCTTGTTTCCAGAGAATCCCACAAACTCCAGTAACCGCAGAATGCGGGTGGGCAGCATTGAGAGCGTCTGTGGGGAGAAGAAGAGAGAGAGAGAGAGAGAGAGAGAGAGTCGCTGTGACACATCCAGAATCATCAGCCCCCGGGACCATCCAGATTCTGGCGAAAATCAATACCACAATAATTATAAGTCCTTCCTCGTCCCCATATACAGTTATATCCTTCGGTTAACCTGGCCCTGGCGCTCAAATAACCTCAAGCGTGAAACAGAAACTTGAGTTGCATTCAGAGCCTGCAGAACAGAACAGGACTGCATATTCATCACTGGTTTGACTATTTACTGTGTAAAATGTCTCATATTAAGTATCTGCTGTAGTGCAGGGCTCATTTGATCACACACACACTCTAGTACCTCAGGTTACAGCCCTGTGATGCACCCAGCGGAGGAGGCGGCCTTCTGACTGCTGGATAGACCAGGAAACTGAGTGCTGTGACTCGGCGCGGCACACAGAGTTCACCCACGGTCAGAGGGGCCTCATAAAAACAAGGGGGGACTGTAAATCATTTCAAGGAGAGAATGGCAGATGAAAAGATGATTCGCAACCCAGGGTGACCCAGATAAATCTGAGCAATGGGAAAGTCCTCTGGTGACGCCAAGCTCCAAGATACGGTTCTTGAGTCTTGCGTTAGTACCTCCGTCTCGTCGACCGTGTCATGTCCAGGTCATAATGTCGTCGGGTGAGCACGTCATGGCGTGTTGTGCAAAAGCGCCGTCGAGCAAGATAAGCGTACATGAAGGGCGGGCACCGGGAACACTGGGGCCGGGGACAGAAACTAAAGAGTGGTCTCAGCCAGGGCCCTCGCATCCTGAAGCTGTACCTCAGTGTCACGGGGACCCTTGCTGTACCAGATCCCAAGCAATTGCCCTGCTTGCCCCTAAAAGACAACCCAGGGACCTGCGTAAGCCAGGCGACTTCCCCCACAGCTTTGACTCAGGCTGGTGGAAGCTGCATGACATCACTGAAGCCATGTGATCACACAGAAATCTGCCCTTCCACCCTAAAGCATTCTGGGGTGTGTAGTCTCTATAGGACGAGGAGGACTAAACAGCATCTAATATTTTGAAGGGGGTGGTAAAAGAAACCCAGAAACTTGAGAAAAAATGGTGAGCAATCCTAGCATCATCTTGTCATTCTACTGTAACTGTCCATCCTTTTAATTTTGTATTGTTTTACCACAGAGACCACGAGTGTCACGGAACCCAGAAAGTGCCACGGATTGCTCTCAGAATGTAAAAGGAAGGTGCAAAGGGAAGTGTACCGTGTGACTGAATCTTCAGATGACAGATTCTCTGCTTTACAGTTCTAAGAAAAAACAGTAATAAAGAAAAACCCACAACCCACAAACTTCTCAATCTCAAAAATACCTTCCCAAGCTGCCCACTGCAGCAGAACTAAAAGTTATTACATAACAGCCAAACCCACAGACGCCTTGCAGTAACTACACAGCAGACAGCTCTCCAAGTACCCGAGAAACAGGCACAACTAAATTCTGACGAGGGAACACCTACAGACTCCCACTGCAATCAGTCGGCAAGACATACTGAGCATTTCTCCCACACTCAAAGGGCCAGATGTATTAAAGGGGCTTTCCCACTTTGCATCCATGAGAAAAATACTTGGTGCATCTGATCCCCAAGTACCTGTGGCCCAATATATATATATATACAAATTCTGAGTAAAGAAAATACCAGCCTGAGAGTGAGACTCTGGACTTTCAGGGACAATGTGGTACGTACTGGAACCTAATGCAAGAAAGCTTTCAATGCTGGACACGTGGATTTGAATCTAGCTGCTTACACGTATCAGCTTAGCCTCCAGGAGACTTCTGCCCATCGGAGGACTGCTGCACAGTCTGACAGCTGCCAGCACGCGTGTCTCTTTTGTTCACGGTAGTCTAGAAACAAGGTATAAGCAGGATACTGCAGGTAGACATACGCCTCTGGTCTGTAATATCTGACTTTCATTTCATCGTGAGTGCTTTCATTCACAAAATGTATTCCATTCCTATGAGAAGATGGCCAATAGAGAAACCAAGTTGCTCACATGTAACAGATGCTCTCCACAGAAACGGGGGACATCGTCTTATGACACCAAAATGGAAAAACCCTTTGAGGGCTCAGAAAAACAGAGGTTCTCTGACCATGTACGAACCTTCCCGCACAGCCACCCCACCATGTGAATCTCCTCGGTGTTCATAGCAATCCTAACGGGAGGAGAGCAGAACGGTGTGGCTGCTGTGTCCTGCTGTTTATGGAGAACACCCATTACAAGTGATCAATCTAGCTTTCTCCACGGACAAGAAAGACAGAGATCGGCTACACAAGTGGAGACTCCCAAGCTGAGGGTTGCATGGAACCACAGACCCTTTCTACACAAGGCCATCAAACAACTTTCAAACGCTAATAACTTTAGGCCACCAATAACCTGAGATACATCTGAACTAGACATTTACAACAGAAGTGAAAGGTAATATACACTTGCGCCAGCTTCCCCTTATGTCTCCCAGACTAATCAGTTCTAATTATCATGGTTTTACACAGTTGCATCCTAAAAATGTCTCAGCACCTGCCATGAATTCCACAGTCAGAAGCTGCTTGCAGTGGCCACTTAGCTTCCAAACCTGGGTGTTTACAGATGTGGTTCTCGGTTATGAACACAAACGGAGCATACACTGCATGCCCCACTGCTTAGCAGCATTAATAATGGAGACAATAAAAACTTGCCCTGTGAAGATCTGCTACCTACCAGGTTGAAAGCTCCAACACCAAGTTTGACACCTCCTTCAAAATGGCAGTGGTTCTCTCCTTTCACGTAGTTGGAGCCCTGTTCCAGGCTATGAAGCTCTCTTGCAAAACAAAATGTATTAAAGTTATTTAAGGAGACCATGAGACCTGCATTAACTCCTTAAGTCTTGTGTGATAGCTCAGTGAAAACTACTGTCTGCCCAGTTGGTGTGAAATGCCACAGAATAGTTGACTGGATCAATGTGGTCACTCTGTTATGTTACAAATGTGTGGAAATAGAAACCAGCAAACCTCTTGTAGGTGATACATACATCTGTGAGCTGATTTCAAGAGCTATACTCCCTTTATCAGGTTAGCTTAGCACATTAAATTAATTTATTTATTTATTTTTGGTTTTTATATACCGGAAGTTCCTGTATACAATACATATCACTCCGGTTCACAATTAACAGAGATAACTATCGCCGGGAAGGCGGTTTACATGGAACATATCGAATAAAGTGAACGGATAATCTATAATAAAGTACAATCTAATTTGAAACGACTGAAATCAACTTAGAAAATAACTTGGAACATATAACTGAAGCAAGATGAACATTACATTATTGTAAATGGCAGAAAGCCTTTGTCCCAACTTTTCTGTTGTAACTATTTAGTCAACAATTTACTTGTATATTTTGGGCAACATCAATCTTCACTCTGTTGCCCTGATCTGATGAAGGGAGTATAACTCAATAAAGCTACAGACATATTTATGTTCAGTGTAGGGGCTGCCTCATCCAGCCAAGCTGTCTGAAAGGTCCAGGGCATGCTAGCTTCAGCAGATGAACCTGTGAAGAGTCAAACGCCGCTGAGCTTAGCCATTCTGGATACAAATTCCAGATCTGCTCCTTACAATGGTAATGAAATCAACTTTCAAGTGTCCAATCTCAATACATGAGCTTGCAGGAGATGTCTCTTACAGGAGACTAAAACATGAAACCTAGAAATAAAGGCAGAAAAGGACCAAATGATCCACCCAGTCTTGCCCAGCAAGCATCGCAGCTTATGAGGCTAATGCACCGATGACAGCAAACGATTTCTCGGCAGGATATGTGGGCAATTCTTGTAAAGCACTTCCTGCATTATCCATTTGGCTGATAATGGAATGTACAACACCTATGGGCTGATTCTTGGATCACAAAGACTGCAGTCTACAAAAGGTGAGGCCAGATGTGTGTATTTCCCAGACTGGGACTGTGGGCAGCAACAGGAATTTAGTAATCCTAAAATTCAGATTTTTTTTTGTAATTGAAATCTTCAGTTGTGACTGGGTAATTAGGGGATTTTGATAACTAAAATCTAAATGAAATGTAATAAAACAGATGAAGCAAACTTGCACAGCCCGTGGTGCACGTACTGTTGCATGGACCTCAGCAGGGCGGGCTTACTGCACTGATTAAGCAGGGCAGTGAGCAGCAAAGGAGTGGTAAGCGAGCAGACCTGGGGCCTCCCTCTCTTATCAGGGTCTCTTCAGCAGTTGTCAGGAAGAAAAATAACTTTGCTGCACAGAAGAGAGCAGAAACTTGGCAAATACTGCTTCAAATCTCGGACAGCATTTATGACTTTGCTAACTTGCTTTAATGTTTTTTCTTACTATCACTTTCTAAATTACAAGCACTCGGGAAATATTTACAGTTTTATAACTCTAACCTTTGTGTGCGAGTCTCCAGTAAATGCCTCTGCAGGGCTTTCTGTACCTTTTTTTTTTTTTGTCAACAATGTGTGTTTGTGCCTTGTCTTAGGATGTTGCCGATTGGCTTGTCCTCTGTCTGAACCAGAACCACGACATGACTGCATGTTCCGTTCTCTACGTAGACAAGGCCTCCTCCTCCATTCCTTGGAATCAGCGATGGATTTGGGGGGGGCTCTAGGCTCAAACCTAGAGAAAGGTAATGGAAGTGGACCGGGGGGGGGGCCCCCATGGGCTGGTACAGCACCCTTAATGTGTCCCTGTGGGGGAAACTCGTGCTCCGGCAATGGGTCCCCTAAAGGCCAAGTTTAATCTTCTGCAAATAACCGGAAATATGCCAGAAAGAAGGCACTTTAATAAGCCGTACACTGGGAACCACACGCAGCATCTTCCCTGCTCACCTATCCTGCAAAGCTTCTCTTCCCTACCTGTGCTCATTGGGAGCCCGCAAGGCGAGAACGATTTAGCTGATGAAGCACGGAGGCCAGCAGGTTTCCTTTGTGGATAGATTCTCAGCTAATCTCCCTCTCTGCTACAGTACAAGTACCACCCCAAGGGTATTCTATGTTCTTGCTAGCAGAAGTTCATGAAAAACCAAGTTTTGCCTCTCTCAGCAATGAAGAGCATCTGAGCAAGTCTCTTTATGGAGAAATGTTAAGTTAATGATGAATGAAGCACAAAGTATGAAGCACAAGGTAACATGATGGCCACGAGAAAGGTCACCATGCACTCTGCAATGTGCTCACTTAGCATGGGAGGTAGCATCACGGCAAGTACTTCACCACCACTGCTTACTGCCAGTAGCAGGCTGTGTTGTACTCAACAAACCTGCCTCCTCTTTACTTCCTTGTGGTGATGTCTCAGCTGTCGTGCTGTCTCTCAGGACACTCGCTATGATTTCTTTAGCCAGATTACTTGTACACAGTGTCGGCGTGCTGTGATGCTATTGTTTGCATGAGACGCCTCTGCTGTTCTTAGTGCAATGAAGTCATTCTTACCTGTATGTTTGGTAGCTATTTCTGACTTTGATCCCTCCTTTGATAAAGCTGACCATGTTCTCATCCTGTGTGAAACAAAGCCATCAATAGCAAACGCTGATCGCACAGACAGAGGGAGAGATGTGAGGCAATCAGAAGAAAATGGGGCTCCACAAACATCTGACAAGCTAACGAACTATCCAATGATGTGACCAGGCAATTTACTTTGTTTGCAGGTAGAAAACTATTTCTTCTCTTTAACATGGGATATCATTGTTTCTCAATTGAAGGTGAAAATATTCCTAATATTTCATAATCTTAAAAAAAACAAAACCTTAAGTCATCAGAATCAAGAGCCACAAAAAATAAGACAGTAATTATAACAATATAAATTAAACTTAAGCCACTTGGACGCGCTGTGTGCTTCTCGTGGCCTCAGACCAACCCCTAATGATTTCTTGGGACTATGATACAATACCTGTAAAAATGTTAGAGCAGCTCTCTGAAGCAGGCACTCTGCATAGCAAACCTCAGCATGGATCTCCTCTGCAACGGAGAAAAAAAAGACAGGAAGAGAAAGCACAAATGTCATGGATAAAACCTAAATACCACAATGCAAATCAAAGATAGAAGCACTCATCGTGATTAGAGATAAGTAGGTTTGCCAGCAAGCTTCATGCCATCAGGGAGTGGCTGAGCCTGTCCTGTTTCTACCTCACCAATAAGGACCCCACTCAATGAACTTTTCTATTCTGTACTTCTGGAAAAATGTCTTGTGAAGTACATGAAACCTTTTTTGAGACAGTAAGGGGCTTTGAAAAGAGCATTTCCACCCGGCAGGCTCGAATGTATAGCATGAAATACAGAAATCGTCATAGATGTCAACAAATGCATTCATTTTAATATTTTGACAAAACCAGTAGCAAATCTGAGGAACACTTTAGTTATTTTATTAGTGACAGGAGCTTTAGGAAACCATGAAAGAAGGAAGAAGGGAACAGACAAAAAAAATGAAAAGAAATACCTTCAGTAAACTGGTCAAGGCTCTGGCCATGGACTAAACTATTAAAGGAATCTGCCACGGTGGATTTCTTTCTAAACCTAAGGCAGAAAAGAAATGATTAGTCCCAGCAAACCACACGCAAGAGACAGATAATGCACAAGAGAGGCTACGTTGATACTAAACTCAGCGCTGCGCCAGTCTCTCCTCTCCCAGCTGAAGCAGCAAACACCACAGTGGCAAAGAGAATTAGGTTCCTCTTTTTACAGGGGTTTCCCCCTGTGGATCATCCGGAACCACGGAGCGAATATTCTCTCAAGTAGTAATAAATAATATTATCTGCTTTCATGCAATCAGAATTCAAACAAGCTTCAAGGGACAACGCATTAAGAAAGGTACATGCAGTCATTTCTGGGGTGTATGACCGAGAGCATAAACCCGATGCTTGGACCGCGTGACGAAGGGGTTAAGGGAAAAGAAACAGGTGTTATTATTATTACTACCCAAATAAAAGTTGAGTAAACGGATGTGCAGGGAGGTAAAGGACCTTTGTACTAAGCATTTTTCTCATGGACAAAAAAAAACAGGAGAAAACCTTCAGTGCAAAGGCCTGAATAGGACTTTCCTAAGATCAGATCCTAGGTCATCACTTAATGGGATTTGAAACGGGGTTGTAGGAACCATCTCAACAAACTTTAGTGCCACAATGTGGCCAACTCATATCCTCCTTATGCAGCTCGATGGTCACAGGGTTTCTTCTTATAATGGACAATTGCTGGGCAACACCCGGCTGTTTTAAACCGGCCTAAAAACTGGATCCGCCATCTAACTAGGAATGCAGCATGAATGCCTGCACCACGCCTGCTTCCGTGCTTCACCGCCCTCCTCGAGGCCTAACACCACGCCTGCTTCTGGGGCCCACCACCCCCTCTCACAAGGGACCGCGTCAGCTTCTGTGCTTCACCGCCCCCTCCCTGGAAGCAGGCGTAACTTTGCGCGCGCCGGCCGGCTGCCCCGCTCCAAATTCCGGTCCCGGGGGCTGGTCCGGAGGCCGTGGCCACTCCCCCGGAACGCCCCAGGCTGAAACCACGCCCACGGCGCCACCCCCGAAATAGCCGCATCACTGCCGGCACGCCCCCCTTCATGCAAGTCCCGCCGAGCCTATGCAAAATAGGCTCGGCGCGCGCAGGGGGTGGGTTTGGGGTAGGTTTTCAAAGGGGTACGCGCGTACCCCTTTGAAAATCTACCCGATTGGTTCTTAGTCTTCCTCCCTGGAGTTTCATATCATGACCCCTAGTTCTACTCTTTCCTTTTCAGCAGAAAAGATTTGAAGTTTGTGCATTGTTGATACCTGTCAGGTATCTGAAGGTCTGTATCATATGTCCCCTGCATCTCCTCTCCTCCAGGATACTGAGGTCCTTCAGCCTCTCCTCATAGGTCTTCTGAAACAGACCCCGCACCATTTTGGTCACCTTCCTCTGGACAGTTTCAATGCTGTCTCAATCCTTTTCGAGAACTGAACACAGTACTCCAGGTGAGGCCTCACAAAGGATCTGTACAAGGACATTATCACTTCCCTTTTCCTGTTAGTTATACCTTCCTATATTCTTCTGGCTTTAGCTACTGCCTTGTCACATTGCTTTGCAACCGTTAGCTCGTCAGACACAATCACCCCAAGCTCCTTCTCCCAGTCTTCGCCCCTATCACATACAGCTCTTTTGGATTTCTGCACCCCAGGTGCACGACTCTACACTTTTTGGCACTGAATCGCAGCTGTAAAATCTTCGACCATGCTTCAATTTTTCTTAAATCACTTTTCATTCTCTCTACTCCTTCAGGCGTGTCTACTCTATTGTAGATCTTAGTATCATCTGCGAAAAGGCAAACTTTTCCTTCTAATCTCTCCGCAATGTCGCTCACAAAAGATGTTGAACAGAACCGGGCCCAAAACTGATCCTTGAGGCACTCCACTTAACACCAGGGCTTCATTCACAACTATCCGGGGATTTATACTCACTATTTTATATCCCCTCCCCCCAACATACCTAATGTGGTCACTGCAGTGAGCTTTGGACCAGGGGCCGAGCCCTGCAATCACAGGCCCTGAATCCAGCCACTAGGTGTCGTCCTTAAGCAATGGTCATAACTCTCCCCCTCTCCCCCCCATACTGAGGCCGTGAGTACTACCTCCGCAGCATCCCCAGCTTCAGCGGAACTGGAGATTGCTCAACTCAGGGATAAAATGGGAACCAATGCACAGTGCTTGCCACCTGAACTGACTTACAGCTCAAGTTTGATAACAAAAATAAAAACATCCCCCCCTCCCCCCAAGTTTGATAAATCCTTTCCTATGTCAACAGAATGGACAATGTCAGTTTGTCATGCACACTTTCAGCTTATGCTAGGTTTTGACTCCTATCGCTAAGCACTCTGGGATGTTTAAATTTTGTATTTTGAACTGCAGAAAGCATAATTGCGAACCTTGGAATGCTTAGCCATGGTAGTTAAAAACAAAAAAACCCCCAAAGGACTAGCCCAGGGTGCCCCTGACAGTACAGAGCTAAAACATGGGTCTGTGATAGGGAGGTCGCCTTCCCCACTTCAATCTGAACAGGCAGGTCCAGTCCTGGCTTTGCCCCACTGCATGCATGGAGATGTTTTCTGACTTTTCTTTGGGAAATCAAACAACTACAACCCCATGAATGCAATGGATCAACTTGCTTGGGTTGACCTTGGTGAAGCAGCACCCCTTGAGGCACGAGCACTAAACTGTGAATATGTTTGGCAAAAAAAAAACAGGGACAAACGGAGGAGACGAGTGACGTCACCAACCTGAATGGCAGCCTGAGTCAGTAGCTCCGGAGTGCCTCGCGCTATCTTTGTTGAGAATCGAGCTCCATCCGTCCCCTTTCTGCATCTAGGCGAGCATCCCGCAACCCCAGATCTCACTACTTATTACTAGCCATGGCCTCTAAACGCAAGGGCCCCGATTTGAAGCAGTTTTCTTACACGAAGGGGAAAGAGGATGAGGGGCTCACTGCGGGCCGCGATTCACCGGACGAAACTGCTTCCGCGATGGAGGAGGGCGACAACTCCGAGACGGAACTGGGGCAGCGAGACACCAATATCCCTACCAGGGATGAATTTCGGCGCTGGTTCCAGGATCTTCGCCAGGATATGAAAACGAATAAACGTGAGATGCTGGAGAAAATGGCGGAACTGCGGGATGATATGGCGGACATCGGCCGACGGGTGGACGAGTGCGATATCCGGCTGGAGGGCCAAGCAATGCGTCTGGATCAACTACAGGAAGAAGAGTCCTCTCTTAACCAGAAATGCATTGAAGTTACAGCTAAACTGGAGGATCTCGAAAATAGAAGTCGCAGATGTAATCTGCGATTTCGGGGCGTCCCAGAGACAGACCTTTATGCAGACTGTGAGTCAGTGGTGCGCTCCCTAAGCAAGTTTTTTCTATCGTCTGAAACTCCCGGGGAACAGCTAGAGTCGGAGTTAGACATTGCGATTGAGAGAGCACATCGTACTCTGGGCCCGCGAGGCAGCAATCAGCCGCGCGACATCATAGCCTGCTTTTTGAGATTCCCTGTTAAGGAACGGATCCTGGCTGCGGCGCGCAGACAGCAAACTTGGCAGTGGGAATCGCATCAAATTGCGGTGTATGCCGATATATCATCCATCACCCTGAAAAAACGGCAGGAATACCAACCTGTCACCGCAGTGCTTCGCAGGGAGAAACTTCGTTATCGCTGGCTGTTTCCAGGGGGCATAGCGGTTACCATTCAAGGAGTCACCTCAAAGGCTCTTAATGTTTCGGAAGCAGCGGCCATTTTGACGGCAGCAGGTTTTCCAGTTCACGTTCCAGCACCGCAGCCACAACGTGCGAGGCCGGAGGTCAGGCGATGGCAGCGGGTAGAGCATGGCGGGCGTCGGTTGCGCAGGAATGCAAGTGGACAGCTCGAGGAGCCGACGGAAAAGCGAGTTGGCACATGAAGTGCTTTTCCCTGCTCATCCGGCTGAGTATCTACGCACGATTTCATTCTTCAACGGGTTTTAGTGGAGCGACGTCCGGCTGGAGTCCCACATTTTGATAGACGGGTCTTGTAAGGATGCCTGTTGCATCGGGGACCGCAGTTCCTTTGTTTTGCGCCTGGATGTTTATTGACAGTTCGGTTACTGGACTATGGAGGGAGGCACTGGAGTGGTGGCGGGCTGCTACAGGGACTTCATTGGTCTCCTCTGCTTCGGCAGAAGCGCCATGCAGTGGTGGCGCGTCATGCTAAGGGGGGGAAAGGGGGGGGGGAAAGGGGGAAGGGGGAAGGTGAAGAGACATGGTCATGGTACTTATTATTATTTGCAGGCTTGTACATGGGCTGGGGGAGGTTCATTTTGTGCAAGGGGGAATTGGAGGGATGTTCTGGGACATGATGGATTTCTGGTTGTTGTATATATGCCGCACCTGAGTCACCAGTGGATGGTATTTCCTTTGCTTTATGGCGGTCCATATACTGTCACTTAATGTTAAGGGGCTCCATACCCCAAGGAAAAGGCATCTTCTGCGGCAAGATATTAGATCCCTAAAGGCCCAGATAATATGCCTACAAGAGACTCACCTGTCTAAACGATACGAGCATCTGCTCCAATGGCCGGAGTTTACTCATAAGGTTTTTTCGGCAGCCAGACCAAAGGCGAAATATACTGGTGTCTGTATTCTTTTCTGTCGGGGGGAGGATTATGTTATCCATAAACATATTAGTGATGAGAATGGGCGATATGTGCTTGTATGTTTTACCCATCAGGGGACCACTTATACCTTATTGAATATATATGCGCCTAATGATCACCAGCGAGATTTTTATTCCCAGCTAGATGTGTTATTGGATAAACATGGGGAAGGCCTATTAATAGTTGTGGGCGATTTTAATCTGGCCCTGGATCCCCTTTTAGATACCTCCAGAGGAGCTCAAGAAGGGTCCCGATCCCATCGAAAACGCCTAAAGTCTCTTATGGGCACATGGAATCTGGTGGATCCCTGGCGGCAGCAGAACCCATCTAGTAGAGAATATACATTCTTTTCAGCTTCCCATCACTCCTATTCACGTATAGATTTCTTTTTGATTGATTCCTTATTGGTGGGCCGGATTGGGGATGTAGATGTGCAGAGTATTACATGGTCAGACCATGCCCCCATTACTTTAAAGTTGCTGGGAACTAATGCCGATACAGGCATTAAGACATGGAAGATGAATGACACCTTACTGCGGGATGAACAATTTTGTCACCAGCTAATTGCTGATATTCAAGAGTATATTGCTCATAATAAAGGGGCGCCCACTCTGCTCTGGGACTGCCTTAAAGCAGTCTTGCGAGGTAAATGTATCTCTCAGGGTGCCTACAAGCAACGTGTTAAAACAGCGCACAAGCGGGTACTCCTTCAGAAGATTGAGACCTTGGCCAGGGAACACAAAATTACGCTCTCGGGGGCAATATATACTTCCTTACAGCAGGCTAGGGCGGAGTTGAACGCACTAGCCACGACAGAGTTGACTGACAAATTGAAAATGTTGAATTTAGAAAGATATGCTTGGGGAAATAGGTCTGGGAAACTTTTAGCCAGATTTTTGAAGCGTAGGCAAACACAGAGTCAAATTCTGGGCATCCGGGCTGAAGGTGGGGACTTGTTGACATCTCCCCCAGATATCCGTAGGAGATTCCAGGAATTTTATGGTACCCTATATGCTGCTGACACTCATATAACAGCAGACCAGGTCCAGGGCTATCTTAATAGTGTTACTTTATCTGTCTTAACCCCAGATGAACGGCAGAGGCTTGACCAAGAGATTACACCCCTGGAAATACAATGGGCTATTAAGGATCTTAAGGCAAATAAGGCTCCTGGCCTTGATGGCTACACGCCCTATTTTTACAAAACATTTGCTGACTCCTTAATCCCACTACTTGGGGAACTGTTCCACGCCTTGCGAGAGGGAGATCTCCTGCGTTCGGGATCTAATGAAGCCGGAATTACCATCCTTGGAAAACCCGGTAGAGATCCCACCCAGTGCGGCTCCTATCGGCCTATTTCACTTCTTAACATTGACCTTAAGCTTTTAGCTAAAATTCTGGCAAATCGGATGAACAGTGTCATGGGGAAGCTGGTACACACGGATCAAGCCGGATTTATTCCGGGCCGCATGGCAGCGGACAACATCCATAAAATTGTAGACTTAATCGGGTGGGCCAGACGGGAAGGGGAGCCGATGGTCTTGCTCTCTGTCGATGCAGAAAAGGCCTTTGATCTGGTGCACTGGCAGTTTTTATTTCAGACTTTGAAGGCCATGAATTTTGGGGATAAATTTTTAACGTGGTTGCAGGTCCTGTATACTAACCCCTCGGCTCGGGTGAAAGTCAACGGTATCTACTCAGAAGCATTTAGTATTCAGAGGGGCACTAGGCAGGGCTGTCCCTTATCCCCGTTATTGTTCGCCTTGTTTTTGGAGCCACTGGCTACCACAGTGCGTACTACTTCGCGGATCCGAGGGGTTGAGATAGGAGATGGGTCCTATAAGATGTCTATGTTTGCGGACGACATTTTGTTTACCCTGACCGAGCCATCCACGTCGCTTCAAGAAGCTTTGGAAGCATTAAAAACGTTTGGGGCGGTTTCCGGATTTAAACTCAACATAGATAAGTCCGAGATTCTTAACATTACTCTATCTAACTCGGAGCATCTGGCCCTTAAACAACGGTTTCAGTTCCGGTGGGCGGCTTCCAAAATAAAGTATTTGGGAGTATACATTAGTAAAGATCCCGCGGAGCTATACCAGCTGAATTATCCCCCCCTGATCCGTAAGATTTTTGATGATCTGGATCGCTGGTCAGAGCTCTATCTATCTTGGACGGGGAGGATAGCATCCGTAAAAATGAATGTGCTTCCTCGTCTTGGATATTTGTTTCAGGCGCTCCCGATTCAAATTCCTGATGTGATAGTAAATGGCTGGCAGAGGCGTATCTTTTCCTACATCTGGAGGAGACGTCCCCCGAGGGTCTCTAGAGCGGTCTTGTACCGACCTCGCTTACGGGGAGGCTTGGGAGTTCCCAATTTGAGGTGGTACCTGGCAGCGTCCCAATTGAGAGCTCTGTTTGATTGGCACAGATTAAAAGAGCAGAAACAATGGGCGGTCATAGCACAAACACAAGTGGGTACGACCTCACTCAGTTCCATATTGTGGCAGCCTGGGGGTACGCGTCCCCCCTTGGCGAAGGCTAATGCCTCGACTATCCGGGCCGTCGCGACTTGGGATAGGTGGAGGAAACCGTTGACAGGGGACAGACGGTACTATTATAGTTCCAGCTTCCAAACGAACTCTAGGTTCCCTCTAGGCGGGGTATCTGGAACTTTTGGCCGTTGGAACCAGAAAGGCATTAAAAACTTTGGCCAATTGTGGGGATTAGAGGGACTTATCTCATTCGCATCCTTACAAGAGAGGTATGGTTTGCCCTCGGGTGATGTGTTTTCCTACCTTCAACTTAGACATTTTTTTCAGGTGGAAAACGTGGGAGCTGATATGGCCCTGGGTAAGACACAATTTGAGTCGTGGTGCGACCAAGCGGATACTTTACGGAAAGCCATCTCACAGGTTTATAATTATCTAAATAAAGACCCTATAGTTAAACCCGCATATATGCAGGCTTGGGAGAGAGATTTGGCACGATCCTTGTCAGACGAGACATGGGATCAGATATTTGTAGGTACGAAAAAAGGGCTCCCTTACTCACAGTTATTAGAGAATAGATATAAGATTTTACTACGCTGGTATTATACGCCTTCTCGGTTGCACCAGTTCAAATCCACCTATGATAATCGGTGCTGGAAGGGGTGTGGGGAAGAAGGTACGTTTTATCATATGTGGTGGACATGCCCCTATTTAATGGAATTTTGGGCTGACTTGGCCTCCCTTCTTCATGAGGTCTTGGAGCTTGAGATAGTCCTTACGCCTGAGCAAGTGTTGTTGAATTTACCGTTTGAATTGCCAGCCATGCAGGGAAAATTAGTTACATACATCGTCTCTGCTGCAAAATGCCAGATTGCCCTGGAATGGAAATTGCCTGGACCTATTGCCTTCGAGAAAATTTATGGCAGGTTATGGACTCTTAGTCTGCTACATGACAGTGTTAGTTCCTTTCGGGCCGGTGAGGTAGCCTCCGCTCGGAAGGTGTGGAAGCCGTATAGAGATTGGCACGCGAAACAACGACTATAGAGCTTCTCATTCCCATATTGTTCCTCCAACAAGCCTGTATTGCCAGTGATTACTCTTCACTCTCTTTGATTTCTTATTATCAGCATGTGGTGGGGTGGGAGGGGGGTGGACGGGAGGGGATATTAAAAGGAAAGTCCAGGGAGTGGTTGCACACTGATATGTAAATTGAACGATATCTCTTGTTGTGATGCCTTGTTTTTCTTGTTCATTGTTTATTCGTTCTTGCTACAATTGTATGTTTTCTGCACACTTTCAATAAAAAAGCTTAAATAATAAAAAAAAAAAAACAGGGACAAACGAGCGAAAACACGCACAAAATGGCCAGAAACATGCAAAAATGCCCAAACCTCAGCATGTTGCACTTTTTCGCAGGTTAGCCCCTTTTATGAAAAAATGTGCAAAATACCCCCTTCGCTAATAGTGACCTTCTGCGCATAGTCAGCTATGCACAAACATTTGCTAAAATTCTGAATTAAAGAGCTGCAATGACGTAATATTACGTAAAGCAGCTCATTAGATTAGAATTGTGAGAAAACTGGCCCACAAAATTATTTTCACTTGCCCCTTTTCGCAGAAAAAAAGAGATAACTGCAACTTACTGAAGTATCGTCAAGTTTGCTACACTGCTCGTTTGCATCTGTAGCAAAACTGCATGGGAATGAAACCACTAACCCGCAAGCTAGGTCACTGGCCCATTAGCCTGCATCCACCAATTTTAATTTTTCTAAGCATTTCAAAGAAAAAAAAAATCTCCAAATAACATTACCAGAAGGCCTTTCTATGTGTGCCATTCCCGCTTAGCACCTGAATTATCACCGGTGAGTCATCGTCCTCTTGTTAGAAATTCAAAATAATTGCACCTCCATAGCTACTACTGTGTCATGTCTGTGAATTCATATAAATACCATTTGTATTACAAGGGTGTGTAAGTTAATGAAGAAAATTTGCACCCAATTAAGGTTTAACAATTTGACAGCTGCAGGAACTAATTGTTGCATTTCTCATTAGCCTTTAAAATAATTAATTCTGCAATGAATAATAAATCCTAAGCAAATCATGCCTTTGATATATTCTAGAGGAGCATTTTATCTGATCAGTGTAATATACCTGGTGAAGATTATTCTCCCACTTATCAGTGTTGACTCCTAGCTTAGGCTGGGACGGGAGATGCCTGAAGGCTCACTGAACAGCAGCGCTGGAAGCAGCCCTTAAGGATGTTGCATACAACTAAAGAATTCTACAATACTTTTATGTATAAGAAAAAGGCTATTTCTGGTTCTTCCAAAACTGTTTTGGTTTTTTTTAAATCTCTCTTTGAAGCTGATATACCTCAAATGGTTTATCCTCAATCATGCCATCTCCTTCAAAGGTTTAAGGGTAGGTACTATACAGATGGCAGGCGGCTGAGGGGGAATATGATGGAGGTGTTTAAAATCATGAGAGGTCTAGAACAGGTAGATGTGAATCAGTTATTTACTCTTGGATATTAGGACTAGGGGGCACTCCATGAAGTTAGCATGTGGCACATTTAAAACTAATCGGAGAAAGTTCTTTTTTACTCAACGCACAATTAAACTCTGGAATTTGTTGCCAGAGGATGTGGTTAGTGCAGTTAGTGTAGCTGTGTTTAAAAAAGGATTGGATAAGTTCTTGGAGGAGAAGTCTATTACCTGCTATTAATCAAGTTGAGTTAGAAAATACCCACTGCTATTACTAGCAACGGTAACATGGAATAGACTTAGTTTTGGGTACTTGCCAGGTTCTTATGGTCTGGATTGGCCTCTGTTGGAAACAGGATGCTGGGCTTGATGGACCCTTGGTCTGACCCAGTATGGCAACTTCTTATGTTCTTATAGAGCTAAACAAAGACCAATAAGTAATCTAGACAGGATAGGGGTATAAATATAATATGGATACAAGAGTCCACAGAATGCTAAACCAAGTGTATTTACTATGTATTTAGTAAATCTTGCAAGATATGAAGATGGAAGGAGGGAGACACAGATGAAATGTGAGGAAATTCGTCTTTCTAGATAGGATAGATTATGTCTGGTATAGCTTACTGGTAAAGGTAGTAGAGCTCATACATTGATAAAACTGAAGCTTGCTTGGGACAGATACAGAGCACAGTGGTAAGAATAAGGCTGAAGAAATTATGCAAGAGACATTGGTGACTGGGTGTTGGTTTAAGAATGGTAATTTGTCTGTTTGTTTTACCTGGAATAGTAGAGGACTTGAATAAGAAGGGTTCTCCAGCAGGCTTGTACAGCTGACAGGGGGAGATATCCTTAGATAGAGCAGTGTAAGCAGGGACAACTGGGCAGACTGGTTGAGCCAAGTGGCCCTTATCTGATGACATCTACTGTGCTGCTAGAAGCTAGTTTAGAAGTCATGTTGAACACTGGCCTGCTGATTCTAGTTATGATAGAAGAAAATAATTGGAAAATAATGGCTACTCTGAGTTTTTTATTATCTCTTAATGTGAAAGGATGAAATACTTCCTATAAGTGCCAAATGATGTTCTGGGAGTTAAAATATCTGAATGATTCTGTAGCATTTATTCAGGAAATACACTTCCGCAGAAGAGATGAGCATTTACTATGCTCCAACCAGTTTTCCACAGTTGTTTTAGCTTCAAATACACCTAGTAATAGACATGAGAGATAGGGATATTCGTCTCTAAGGATTTAGGGGTGAAATAAAATCGATCTATAGAGATATGGGGGGGGGGAGAAGATATAGTCTTGTATGGAACTCAGACATTTATATTGATTAATATTTACTGTATCAATTCTAACCAGAAGACAGAAAAATTTGGAAGGGTTTCTGGGTTCAAAGTAAATATGGATAAAATGGAGATTCTGAAGATATTTCTTGAAGATTCCCATGTGTGAAATCTAAAAGTCAGACTTCCTTTCAAATGGACCAAAGAAAAACTGAAATACCTAGGGCTTTATATCACCTAAATTATACCCCATTAATGAAAACCTTAATGCAGGACGTAGATAAGTGGGACAGGCATAATTTGTTGTGGTTAAGAAGAGCGACGGCAGTGAAAATGAACCTGTTGCCGAGACTTTGTTACCTCTTCCAGACTTTATTATGTATTATTTCCGATAAAGTGCTGAAAAGCCTTCAAAAAAAGAGTATTTGCTTTCATTTGGAAAAGAAGGCTGCAGAGGATAGCTAAATCTATACTGTGTCAACGTAAGATGGACGGTGGTCTCGGGGTTCCGAATATTGCTAAATATTTTGTGGCTGCCCAATTAAAGGCGGCGTTGGGTTGTCATAGCAAAGTTGCACAGAAACAATGGGTAACAATTGAACATGATATTCTGGAAACAATCTCGATACAGCATATTTTGTGGATTGCTGGTACGAAAGGGAGGGATAAAGATCAGTATTCACCGTGTTTAAATATTCTCTACAAGTCTGGGATAAATGGAAACATATTTCAATTGGTCGTAGAGTTTCAGTTTCATACTCCCATAAGATATAATAACGTTTTGGTGGGTAAGGAACACGCAGTTTTTCGTGACTGGGAGTGGTTAGGGCTGGATAGACTGGAGCAAGTGTGGGACTGGCAAAAGAGTTTGAGGTTTTCAGGCTCTGCAGAGTAGATTTTCAACTTCTCCCTCTGATTTTTTTTTTTTGCTTATTTGCAACTGCTGAATTTTGTTAATTCAAAAAGCGGTGAAGACTGATCTTATGAAAGGGAAATCACTTTTTGAGCGTTATTGCGACCAAGCAAATATGATAAAGGGGACGATATCTTAAGCTTTATTCCCTGTTAAATAAACCTCTGCCGGATAAAACAAAAAAGATAGGGTGGCCCGGGAAAAAGAATTAGGAGAAGAGCGGGATGAAGGGATGTGGGATTTATGTTTTACATCGATGAGAAGAGGCACAACTGCTGTAACTGAGAACGGATACAAACTGTGGTACAGATGGGGATATTACAACCTTGCGCTTGAAAAAAAAAAGAAATGTACGCCGAACGTGCTGGGCCATGCTGGAGAGGAGGTGCCCGCTGAAGGCTTCCTTTTCTCGCATCTGGTGGCCATGTGCTGAAATCCAAAATTTCTGGTGGGAGATGTTCAAGTTTCCGGAAGAGATCATGGAAGAAAGTATGCCGAAGGAACCCAACGTTTTTTTTCTGTTAAACGTACCGGCTCGAGAACTATCCGCCAATAAGCAAACATCACTGAAACTGGTGGCGGTGGCTGCTAGGTGTACATTGGCCGCCTGGTGGAAAGAGATCAAAAGCGCCACCCTCACAGGTGGTTTTGGCAAAGATTTAAACGATTCGATATATGGAAAATCTGGCGGCCGTGAGAAATGACAAGATCAAACAAACAATTTCAAGAGATGTGGGACCCAGACGTGGTTAGAGAAAAATGCAGCCGGATGAGACATTTCAGTTATTTTGGTGAGAGAGATTTATTTAGGAAGATATTTGTTTGCTGTCTATATGGGGAAGTTATGTGTGGAAATGGACTGATGGGGGGGGGGGTATAGGAATGGGTGGTGGGGGGGGGGGGAGATAGACTTGCTGTTGAATGTACAAAAAACACAGTGTTGCGGTTACTATATTTGAAATGTTTCTTATTTTGCAATAAAGATATAATTACAAAAAAAGAAATGCGCTGCAGAGTTTCCTCTGCAGACTTCTGCCAAAATCCCTTTTGTTTTTAATGACGTCAGCATACTTAGGCACTCCTAGAACTCCGGTATAACATTCTTTGTTATTTCCATATAAATGTAGGTGGGTGCTTTGCACAATAAATGAAAGATTTCTCTTTGTTGTATTTTCACCCATTTCCTCCTGGATTCCTGGGGAGTTGGAACACGCAGGTCTTTAGGTGCCGTAAGTATATAAAGCATGTGGTGACAGGCAGATCTTTTTAACTTCTTGCTCTTAGCTCACACTGACATCAAGATCTGAACGCAGTCAGAGCCCTTCCTCGGCCCGATTCCAGATGTTGGTGACATCATGAGAGTGACTTAACCTATAGGGAAAGGGATAATGAGGGTCATACATATTGCAATGATGGTGATCAGCTATCGTGCAAGGCAGAAGAGGGTGCAATCTAGAAACCCGCACACAGAGAGTTTACTTGGTTTTTCCCTGATATGCGGAGCCGGTTTTATTTATTTATTTTTTTATGGGGGGGGGGGGGAAAGAGGTGGAGGAAGGGGACTGGCAGCTAGCATAGGAAGCCATTATCTTTATTCACCAAACTCCAGTGGAAATTTTCCTTAAGTTCCAAATCCGCGCGGTCGCTAGGCTTTTTGTTTTAATCTACAAAAAGACCGTGGTGCCGCGCAGTAACTACAAACAAGAAAGACTTTGCTGCAAGGAAACGAAAACTGCTACGCGCTGAGAAGAGCAGCCTGGGGCTCCCCTCCCCACCGCCACCGAATCTTTACCTGGAAGTCAGGTTAGAAGCAAACAAGGTTCACCTCTGAGAGAAGAAACATTTCCAGACAGTGATCTGCCCGACGGTTAGGGAGACCACGCTGGTTCAGGACGCCGATGTGCGTGTCTCTATTCTATCCTTCCGTGCCACTTCTTACAGCATTAAGTAGCATAACTATATGCAGTTAGTCACTCTGAAAACACACAGGCTAATATATGCACATATATAAACCAAAGCACAAATGTACACAACAGCCTGGCGACCAGATGTCCTGGGTCTACCATGCTGCCCATATAGTAAGGCAGAGCCTGCTATTTGCTCATATGGGTGGTCATGATCCTTACGATGAAGTTCTGCAGCACAGGTATGCAACAGGGGTAGATAACTCTGGTCCTGGGGCGCCACAAACAGGTCTAGGTTTCAGGATGTTAGGAATTATTAGGAAGGGAATGGCAAATAAAATGGAGGATGTCATAATGCCTGCGCACCTTGAGTGGTGTGCGCAGTTCTGGTCACCGCGTCTCAAAAAGGATGTAGCTGCACTGGAGAAAGTGCAGGGAAGGGCGACCAAAATAAGGGAACATGGAACGGCTGCCCTATGAGGTCAGGCTAAAGAAGTTAGGGCTGTTCAGTTTGGAGAAGAGACGGCTGAGGGGGGGGGATATGATAGAGGTCTTTAAGATCATGAAAGGACTTGAAAACGTTAATGTAGATCGGTTATTTACTCTCTCAGATAATAGAAGGACCGGGGGCAATCCATGAAGTTAGCAAGTAGCTCATTTAAAACAAATCGAAGAAATTTCTTTTTCACTCAGCACACAGTTAAGCTCTGCAATTCATTGCCAGAGGAAATGGTTACAGCAGTTAGTAAAACTGGGTTTATAAAAGGATTGGATAAGTTCCTAGAGGAAAAATCCATAAACTGGTAATATGGTAATAAATAAGCAATAGAAGCTTGTGATTTATCTAATGTTTGGGTGCTTATCAGGTACTTGTGTCTTGGATTTGCCACTGTTGGAAACAGGATACTGGGCTTGATGGGACCCTTGGTCTGACCCAGTATGGCATATCTTATGTTCTTTTGTAATGGATAACCATGAGATATCTACATATAAAAGAAACAGTGCATGCAAACATACTTCATGTATATTCACTGTGAGAGGTGTTTGTGACACTCCAGAATCAGGAGTTGCCTAGCCCTGGTGTAAACTTACACTTCCAGCGCTGAGTCTGGCAGATGCAGCACTGGGGCGCCGGGCGCAGGTAAGTTAATATCTCGTTCCCGTCAGGGATTGGGGAAATCGGAGGGGATGGAGAAGGGGATCTGGAGGGGTCCGGGGGGGTGCAGGTGAGAACTAGCCAACTCTTAAACCATGGGGGAGGAGAGGGGAAAGATTTAAAAATTGTTCAGAATCCGTAATGTTGTTGGAGGCTGGGCCGTGTAATTATACTTTAGAGGGCCATGCGGGAGATGCAAGGCCAACAGGGTCTCATCTATATTCTGGAGAGGGGAACAAGCAAAAACGGGCCACAGACCCGTTTACATATATTTTGCTTTTCCATTTTACACCTCTCTACTTAACCGGATAACTTTGAAGATTTCCGGTTAAGTAGCCACACGAGGCCGGATAACGTCAAATGCAAGTCAGCCATATTCGAACATAGCTGCGAGAGATCTAAGTGTCTTCCCTGCACTGACCCTAAGGTGAAGCGGCCACCGTGGGCAAATAAAAGCTCCCTAAATCTATTTGGCTACGTTGTTTCTATCATTATTAAATCAGGTCTTACAATGTAATCCTTTTTTAAAAAAATTTTTTTTTTAAAAACCCCACAAAAGAAGCAGCAATATACAAAATTAAAAAGTTAGGTATTAGCATACATTACATTTTAATGAGAAGTAAGGGAGGGAATCAAATTTCAGTTTTCTGAATGAGAAACCCCCACCAATCAGATCATCTGTCCCTGGAGAGTTTTATAAACTACCTACAGCTCTGATTCATTCATCTGTAACCAGAAGGAGCTGCCAAAAAAATAAATCACAGGTTGAGCCTTATTCGATAAAATCTGTTTTCCATAGCCACAAAATAGGGAAATGACCCTTTGGAAAGAGCCCATTAAGTAAAGCTTTTATTTAAACTGACTTTTTTTTTTTTTTTTATTATTATTGGTACCATGACACAGTCTCCTATTAAACATGTGCCTTCCTGAACTCACTGTACTTAAAGAGGCCCTTGCTAAGTTCAGCCTGTTACGTGACGACTATTTACCTAACATGGTTGCTGAAAAAATAAAATAGCAACCTTTATTTTTTTTAAAACCAGGGAACAGACGACATTAAGTAACCAAAGAATCTTTATCTTGAATTTAATTAAATCTTTATCTTATAATTGAATTAAGTCAGCCTGACCCAGAACAGTCATGGTTCTGGGTCAGGCTGACTTATTATAAGGGTGCAAGAATAAGAATAAGGCTCAACCTATGATTTATTTTATGTGATGGTAAATGGAACTCTCTCTGAAGAGAGAGCGGTGTTAAGTGGTGTACCGCAAGGATCGGTGTTGGGACCAGTCCTGTTCAATATCTTTGTGAGCGACATTGCGGACGGGATAGAAGGTAAGGTTTGTCTTTTTGCGGACGACACTAAGATCTGCAACAGAGTGGACACGCTGGAAGGAGTGGAGAGAATGAAACGGGATTTAAGGAAGTTGGAAGAGTGGTCGAAGATATGGCAGCTGAGATTCAATGCCAAGAAGTGCAGAGTCATGCATATGGGGAGTGGAAATCCGAATAAACTGTACTCGATGGGGGGAGAAAGGCTGATGTGCACGGAGCAGGAGAGAGACCTTAGGGTGATAGTGTCTAATGATCTGAAGTCGGCGAAACAATGTGACAAGGCGATAGCTAAAGCCAGAAGAATGCTGGGCTGCATAGAGAGAGGAATATCGAGTAAGAAAAGGGAAGTGATTATCCCCTTGTACAGGTCCTTGGTGAGGCCTCACCTGGAGTACTGTGTTCAGTTCTGGAGACCGTATCTCCAAAGAGACAGATACAAGATGGAGGCGGTCCAGAGAAGGGCGACCAAAAAGGTGGAAGGTCTTCATCGAATGACTTATGGAGGAGAGATTGAAGAATCTAAATATGTACACCCTGGAGGAAAGGAGGAGCAGGGGTGATATGATACAGACTTTCAGATACTTGAAAGGTTTTAATGATCCAAAGGCAACGACAAACCTTTACCATAAGAAAAAAATCAGCAGAACCAGAGGTCACGATTTGAAACTCCAGGGAGGAAGACGCAGAACCAATGTCAGGAAGTATTTCTTCACGGAGAGGGTGGTGGATGCCTAGAATGCCCTTCCGGAGGAAGTGGTGAAGACCAGAGCTGAGAAGGACTTCAAAGGGGCGTGGGATAAACATTGTGGATCCATAAAGTCTAGAGGACGTAAATGAATGTGGAAAAAAGGATTTGCATTCACAAAAAAGTGGGAGTAGCTTGCTTGTGACGGCGGTTACTACCCCAAACCAAATAAGCCTGATACTTCACTTTCAATGCATATCCAGCATAGCTCTCTGCTTCAACGGCAGGGGGAATGAAGAAAAGTGGATCTATATACAGACAACAACCAACAAGGACTGAATTACATAGTCTGGGTAAACAAATAAGCATGGGTGTAGTTTGCTTATTGTGGTGGTTACTACCCCTAACTAATTAAGCTAGATATTTCACTTAGATGCAGCTCCAACACTGCTCTCTGCATTAATGGTGGGGGTGGAAGGGAAACAGAACCAAAAGGTTACTAAGAGCCAAAAGTAACAGATAAGTATGAGAAAAAAAAAAAAGGGCGAAGCTTGCTGGGCAGACTGGATGGGCCGTTTGGTCTTCTTCTGCCGTCATTTCTATGTTTCTATGTCATGTGTAAAAAAGGGTATAGGGTGGATCAGTTTATTATTTTAGACTTGTACTATCTCCAAATCTGGCATATGCCTTTATGATGTCTCCCTGTATTCTCCACACTCCTAGATCAACATAAGGATCATTCAGGCAGATTGGTGAATATGAACTTTTGAAACCACTTCGATCCCTTCTTCAGATGGCATGGCAAGGCTCAAGGAATAAAATATCAAGCCAGACTATAGGTAATAATGAGTTCTAGGAATGATCTTGCACCCTTACAAGAAGCTTTTGGCTTATACTAATTCCTGTTTTGTATTTATCTGAGGACTTTTCATTAAGAATTAAATTTAACTCACAATCAATTAAAGGAAACAAATTTGATCTACAATTTAATTTTAGAGGTGCAAGTAGATATAGCTGCATAACAGACTTGCACTCTGTGATGTTCACCTGGTTATGTATATTTTTTCATAATCAAAGACCAATGGTAAGGGTGGAGGAGTTTTAGTTATTGTATGTGAATGTCATGATATTAAGAGCGGGAAAAAGGATATCCTGACAAGATTATCAAACAAGCATATTTGCATGCTCATTTCCTGGATCGAGATGATTTACTATAGTGTAGACATGAACAAGGATTTCAGCGGTTGGCTTGGGTTCTTTCATTTATAACAAACACAAAAGAAGTGTTCCAGATTATTAAACATTGGAACATCTTGATGATGCATCAGTCTGCAGGAATGTCCTCTTTTTGTAAATTCTAGAAGGAAAAATTTAAGAGACTGGTTGGTACATTCAACATTACAGCGGAATGAGGTAACAGCTTTGGGCATCAACAATGTGGCAACTGTGATGTTTGTCCCTTGCATTTTCAGATTGTCAGCTGAAACATGAGGCTATTAATAAGGTCATCAGGTGGAGATACAATACCGATTGTTCATCCACGCATGTCATTTACATGATTGTTTGTCCATATGATACGATGTACTTTGGAAGTACTACCCACAAGGTTAGAACGAGGCTTATTGAAAACAGGATCTGCCTCCACACAGAAAAGGCTATGGCACCAATGGCTTCACATTGCATTGCTGCACAGCATTTATTTGATCAACTAACATACTGTAAATGAACACATTCTTCTTGGTATAAAGGTGGAAATCGAAAATATAGATTGGCCACTGGAGAACAGTTTTGGATATTTACTCTGGAGACGGTAGTGCCCAGAGGCTTGAATGAAACCATTGATTGGTTCGAAATTGCGTGAATTCTTTCAGACATTGGTAGAATGATCTGTTAATCATAAGACGTGTCGCGTTATCTGATTTTTGTTGACTGGCTGCAATACTTGTCAATCAAGTGACATCTTTACAAAAAAAAAAAGTACTGTTTCCATTGCAGTCAAAAGGATCCTTTCTTAAGTGGAGGAGTTTGATATCTCTCAAAAAAAAAAGATTTCTATCTATGCTTTGCACTTTTGTACAATCATTGTTGTTGGTCCTTAGTACGAGGTCCCTTGTTTAAGTGTGCAAATTCATTAGCACAGCCTTGGCTGTGAATTTTCTTGCTTAGTGTTGGTAATGTGAATAAAGTTATAGTTCTACTTGTATATTGGGCTCCTTGTGATTTAGGATCTTCCACTCAGGAACTGCTAGACAGGACTGCTAAACTTTCCATGTGTTTTATTGTTTCAAGGGACTTTAATTTAGATACAACCCAATTTTAGATGGTCCTCTTCAAGACAACCATGACTGATTCAGGGATGACTCAATTTATCCCTGAACCTGCTCATACAGCAGATCATTCACTAGATTTAATTTTTTTTTAGTCATCCAGAGGTTTCAAAATGGACGACGATCTTCCAAGTTACACTTTGCTTCAGAAGATCTGATGGTAGACACTTGGCATGAAGAGTTTGATAGAGCCCTGACCACCACTGCCACCCCCCTCCACTGCTCCATGAAATCATTATATAAATGTATCAAAGAAGGCACCTTGGTATACAGGTGCATTAAGGGAGCTAAAGAGAAAGGGAAGATTAGAATGTATATGATGGATAATATCTAACACTAAGGATAAACAGAAATATAATCTGCATTTAAGTTTGTATAACATGGACATTTTAAAGGCTATGTGTTTTTTTCAAATATTTATTTTATTTATTTAATGTTTTTATATACCGACATTCGTACAATACATCACATCGGTTTCCAGATAACAAGAAATTCAGCCAACAGGGCTTTACATAGTAACTGATAATATAACTAGGGTAGGGGAGTGGAAAGGGGGGGGGTAGGGGCCAGGAAAACAATGGGGTTTTATGTACGGATATAAATAATGAGCTAGCAATAAGTACAGTCTATAAACAGGATTGAAACATTAGGTAAAGTACAGTCTATATACAGGATCAAAACATTAAGTAAGGTCTATATAAAGAGTGGGTCAAGTAGGAGAGATACAGGGAGGGCTAGGGGAAGCTCTGCTAAGGATAAAATATGGTTACGTTTTCATAAAACAGGTCTAAGGATCTATTATTTATTAATTTGATAATACTGCTTTACAGCAGAACACCATCATGGCAATTAGCAAAGTGAAATGTAAGTAAAATTGTGGACTGGAGACTTGTGGTATGTGATATGCTTCTACTATATAGTCAGTGATGATATGTGATTTCACTATGTCACTTTGTGCTCTAAGCGATTTACATAATAACATACATAATAGTTACAAATAAATAAAACAACAGATTACATAAATATGAAACAATCTAAAGTCACAAACATTCTTAAACAGCCTAAAATAAAACAAATTACTTTCCAAATCAAGGTGGTCTGTAAGACTGTTGACTTGAACCTAATTATTCCCTGCAGCTATATAACATGAAAGGAACCTGATTGTGCCAGAGTCACTATTGAATATATTCGGGCACCTCTCAATTAAATGCTTGCTTCAGCAAGAATGTCTTTAAAGTTATTTTAAATTTCTTAGGACATTCTTAAAGCATCAGAGATGCGGGTATGGAATTTAATAAATTATGTGCAGCTACGGAAAAGGTACAGTCTCGTGTAGATGATAGTCTAGCTGTTTTAATTGAGGGAACCTCAAGCAGGCCTCTTTCTTGAGATCTGAGACTCCTTGTTGGTTGATAAATACGAAGCAATGAATTTGCCCGAAGAAAAGAAGAGCTACTTAATAGTTTGAGTCATAAATAATATTTTTGAATGAATTCTGAAACCCACCGGAAGCCATTGGAATTGTATTAAAGTGGGGGTGATATGATCATAGCATTTAACTCCACTAGTTAAACACCAAAAGGCTTGCCTTGAGACATCCTGTTGTATATAAACCGGCGTGATATCTTGAATCGAATATCAGAATAGAAAACTAAATAAATAAATAATAGTTAGACGTGTTAGTTGAATTAAGAAGAAGCTGAAGTGGTTTCAGAGTTGATTCAGGGACTCCAAGGTATATGGCATTGCAATTATCGATAGTGGGAAGTACTGATGCCTGAACCACCAACCTAAAATCACTTGGTTCGAGCAGATTTTTTAGGCCATGAAGAAACCTCAGTTTGAAAAAAACATTCTTAATTACAGACTTAACATGTTCATGGAATGATAAATTTGAATCCAGCCATACACCAAGGCTTTTAACATGAGGTGCAATAGCAAACTGAGTGTTATTCAAGATTAGACTAGCAGGAATAACAATACTGTTAGAACGCTTAATAACCAAAAATTCCATCTTTGCAAGATTTAAGGACAATTTATTGTGTTGCAACCATTGTTTAATCACTGACAGATAAATTCCGATATTACTCACTGTCTCAGACCCTGTGAAACTCATTTTGATAAAAAATGTATATTGTCAACATAAATTCTCTAGCCGTCATATAGGTCCACCAGAAATTTACAAATAGGGGCCAAATAGATGTTGAATAATAAGGACGACAAAGCGGAGCCCTGTGGAACTCCACTCGAGTTGGTAAACCAAGCAGAGTATTGTCCTGCTGATCTAATTTGTGAAAATTGATTTGATAGATAGGAGGTAAACCAAGCAAGAACTAGGCCAGAAATCCCATGTTCTTTAAGACGAGATAGTAGTATGTTATGGTTAATGGTGTCGAAAGCTGAAGAGATACCTAGCGTAACCAAGTCAAATGAATGAACATAGTCAAGGCCACGTCTGATGTGGTCGAGGTGTGAAACTAATGTTAAGGGATTTTCTGAATCCAAATTGTAACAGGTCAAGAATCTGGTGTTCTTCAACAAAAGAAGACAGTTGTTTCAACAGAATATTTTCCAAAAGCTTAGCAAGAAAGGGTAAAAAAGAAATGGGTCTATGGGACTATGACATGGAGTTATCCACACCAGGTTTTTATTTAACAATGGCATGAAGTAATTGTAAAAAGTTCTATAAATAAAAAGTGTAAAAGAAACCAAAAGCCTTATAAATAATCTCTGTAGCTCCTTTTCTGCTGGGTGGTATTCAGTGAGGTCATACTGACTGAGCGCACATCCTAGATGTTTTAGGAGATGTAGATCTGAGGATGGATAAGCAAGTATCTGTAGTGACAAAAAGTGTTCCTTTCATTATTTCCGTTTAATCAGCCAGATTAGATAGATCTTAGAAAAGAATATGGCAACAGCAGTCAATCACTAATTATGTCATGCATGGACTACTACAATATATTATACACAAATCTAAGAAGAGCCTTGCATAAGTTACTTCCAGCCCTTTTGACAAATTTATTAGAACATTACATCCCAAACAGAAACCCTAGATCTTCTCAAGAGATTACTTTTAAATTACATTTTTTAAAGGAAGTTAGGGTACAGAGTACGAGGAAATGATTATTTTTGTATATGGGTCTATTTAAGGGGAATTTGCTTCCTAAAGAAACCCGTTTTTAGCAAGATGATGCAAACAATACTTTTTAAAGCAGTCATATGACTTAGTTCTAACTTACTGGTACGCTCACTGTGATTTGCTAGTTTTTGAGACAGAGAAATATTTTGATAATGTAAATAAGTTACTTAGGACCCAAAAAACAAATCGGAAGCCAATCCAAGATTGCTGTGTAGCAGTAACGAAGAAGTGGAGATCGGTGTATATAAAAGAGACCTTTATTGAATATTGCCCGACTCTGGCCGAGTCTGCAGTACGTGTTCAAACAGCGGCAGAACTCTGAACACATACCGCAGGTTTTTTTTCTAAGCAGTCAGATGGAATACGAATGCATTCAAACCCCAGAGACATAATTTAAGAATTGTGATCACAATACTCCAAGCTGGATAATGCATTGACTGGATCACACAGGCAGCTGCAATACTAAGCAGGAACAAAATGAGCATAAACGCTATAACTGCACGGCTCCATAGACAGAGCGGGAGTAAAACTCGTACTATCCACCCTGCTGACACGAGAAAGAGCGAAACTCAGCCAGAATTGGGCAATATTCAATAAAGTTCTCTTTTATATACACCGATCTCCACTTTTTCTTTACTAATAAGTTACTTAGGGCCTGATTTACTAAGGCTTTTCTTCCATTCTGTGTCTATGGGAAAAATGCTTAATAAAAAAAGAGGCCCCAATATTGTTTATTTTTTTGTTTTAATTTTGCATGCTTTTTGTGTCTTGATGCCGGCTGTTGGTGGTTTTATGTTATTATGATGCTCATTCATTAGTTTCTATAATTACTAATTTTGTTATTTTGTTTTACTATAAAATATTGCTAATTTTGTATGCTTATATTTGTTATAAATTTTGGTTATTCTGATCCACTTTTGCATAATTCACGAAGCAGCTGACTATGCATCTACTCAATGAAATGGAATGATATAATTTCTGAAGGTATAAAACTGTTTTCCAAAAATGCATCTCCAATAAAGAAGTGTGGTTGCGGTATTAATCCACTTGGATACATAGAATAAAAGGTCAAACAAGTAAGTTGTAGATGACACCTTTTTACAGACGAAATACATTTGTAATTAGCTTTTAATGGCACCGACCTGATGAAGGGAGTAAAGCTGTTAAAATAAAAAAAAAAAAAAAAAAAAAAGAAGAAGGTACTAGTGATAACCAGAAGCATTCCAGAAAGGGCGAGGACTTGAAATGTCACGAGAATGACTCATTTCATGAGTTAACAAGTGGACTGTACAAGTTATGGAGATGAAACAACTGGAATATCACCATAATTTCAACCAAACCTTTACAACCCATAAAAAAAAACAAAACAACAAAAAACATTATCACAGATATGCCTAAGGTGTCTCATAGAGAACTCACAGCCTAACCAGAATGCTTGGTCTATGGAAAGCTCTTTTTTTTGTATCCAATCAAAGTTGCTATATGATGTCAAACATCCAATCAAATTGTGTAGCAACAAGCCCACTAATTTAAAGTGAAAGACATGGAAAGTAACCATACTTTTCCATAACTATTTGCAGATATGTAGAGTTAGCCCACATATATTTTTTTCCCTGAACTGTACAAGTTATACGTATTTATCGGCACTCTTTATAAAAGTGAAGACTCTCTCTCTCTCTCTCATTTCCCCCAGTACCTACCAAACCTTTCCTTCTTGAATTCATTGTCAGGAGAGTCTTCTAACAAAAGATGAGCAAACCTGACTGCTATCAAGAAAACCCTCCTGAACAGTTCAAATCAGAAGTGCAGCTATTTCTAGCAGAGTGAATGTAATACAGAGGAGTCCAGTAATTGCTGGTCGCCAGGATTTCATGCTGGGAATCCTAATTTTAAAAACAAGCGCTGTGGAGTTCGTTCTCGAATCACAGTTATATTTCTCAAATTAGATGCATAATTTTTGAACCTAACTATTTTATTTATAGGGTAACTGCTAGAACAGCTTGAACAAAACTCACAACACAAGCAGTACAATAATACACAAATAATAACAATATCAACCTGAATCTGGCATCCTGTCATATTATTCCTTTCAGCAGTGCGTTGATTTAAACAACCAACCATGTCAAGCGTGCAACACGTTCATATGGAAGCACCATTCATGTGCCTTGCACACCTCAAAAGCAAGACCTTCACCGATGCTACCACTCTCGCTTACTAAAAGCTTCTAATCTTCTTGTTTTGATTTCAAGCCCTCTTCTGTTCTACCTCTGTACACATGCAATGCGTACCTACAGTCCTGCATATACACGTCACAAACTGGTGTGATCCATAAACACAAGCAAGCTTAATAGCTTCTGCACACATTCAGGACACGGCGTATCAGCTAAGTTCCATGCTATGAACTGGCACTAATCAAACATGAACTAATCCAGGTAAACATTTTCTACAGATGGTTTATTAACGCGGTCTGTTTAACTCACCTGCCTTATTCCCTGCTACAGTAAATAAGGGAAGCATCCTATCGCCTGGCACAGCTATCATGTACTCACCTTTGACAGACCGTTTGGGCTTCTTTCATTGTGTTTCCGGCAGTCAGTATATCTTGAGGGTCAAAGGTCATCATCGCTTGCATTTCCAATATGGTGGCATAGGTCAGTGCATGGTACATACTGTCCTTGGTTCTATGGGGAAAGGAGTAAAATGTAATATGTTGTGTGAATATATCCCATTAGTAGCGTACAGTGTAAACAAAAGCCACTTAATTGCCATCCTGACGTACAGGGGAGACTCCATGACCACTGACAGTCACTAGAGATTATACATCAATTGAGCATAACACAGTAAGTTTCAAGAAACTACAAAAAAAGAAAAAAATTACATAGAAAGTACTAACTGGCATGTTCATGGTATGAAATTAACATCTACTGCTCTGGCCAAGGAATCCAGCCCATCCTTCTAAAAAACAGTACAAAACTAACATGGAGAATACTTTTAAAGGACCCCTCCCCCTTTAAACTTAGCTATCAGGACACACCTCAGAATTTATTTATTTATTTATTTATTTTACAGTTTGTGGCCACGCCTCTTCCTTTGTATTCTAGAATGTGAGTTCCTATTGGCTAAAGAGTGAATGAGGATGAAGACAGAGGTCTAGCAACACTGACCATGCACCAGGCAGACAAAGAGAAATTAGACCAGGCCCTGCCTGGTGCCACTGAGCACAAAAATTAAAAAAAACAGAAACCACTCAGAAGAAAGAAATACAGGAAACTTTCTCTGGGGGTAAGAGGCAACATTTGACAGCTTTTTATACCCTGTTACCTACAGTACCCTCTGCATTAGATACCAAACCATGTCACCATGAAACAACATTCTAGCACCAGAGAAGATCCACTCAAAAAGCCTAACTTTGGCTTTCTTCTGAGCTGGCGGTTTCCTGCTGCTTTCATACTTGGGCTTCCAGCTTCAGGATCTGCCATTTGAACCTTCATGGAGCTGGTCCCCCTATTTTATACCCCTTCCCAACTCACCACATTTCCTCACTGAGGAGACCATCCTTGGCCAGGGTGCACCGGGACCTCTGCAATCAGGGATCTTAAATCCAGCCATTATGTGTGTCGCCCTTGAGTGATGACTACCTCCAATACCCTCCCCAATTAACGGGCCATGAACGCTACTTCTGCAGCAGCCCCAGCTCTAGCAGAAACCGGGGGAGGGGGGGGGCAGAAAACCAGAGCTGGGGATCAAACACAGGTCTCTCCACATGGCAATGCATAGGACTGTTACTGAGTCACAAGCCAGCCCCTAACTTTGGTGATGCAAGGAAACACAAATAAGTATAAATACAACATAATAATGAGCAGAATTTCAATAACTTTCATAAAGCAGTAAAGCGGATTTCTCAAAGGCTTGCTCCAGATTTATTAATAAGAATATCTGCTATTTTTTCTCTATAGATTTTTAATTGAAAAAGTTGTGTATATGGAATGGATACAAACCACACACATTCTAAGTTTACATTACAAGTTGACAAATATTATGTCACTGCCAAATATAAAAAAAATATTCTTTGCTGGTTTTCTTTTTTTGGGAGGTGTCATATCTAAGGACTTTTTGTATTCCAACATTTGTAATGGTAACAATGCAAGTGCAAAGCTGGAGCAGTTTTAGTCCTGGAGCAAAATCTTTGAAGAATGGACTCCCATGTCGGCAGGGGTCTAAGTCCAGCCGGCAGGACTCCCTGTGCCTGGGGTTAGAATGGTGTGAGAGCACTTCTCGCAAAGAACGTTACTCTGCTGAGCTGGAAATCTGAGGGTGCTCCTTCTTTCGTCCAGCGGAAAGCTCTGATGCAGCAGACGGCACAGCTGGAATTAATCCGGAAGCGGGACTTGGCGGCTCGGCCTTAAAGGTTATTTTGTTTTGTGGGAAAACATGCTTACTGCTTGTTAAAGCTTTTAGTTGGCCAGGGACATGAAAGACGACCTAATGGCTCTACCAGTGTCGTTATTCTGTGGGTTATGTGTGGGTTTGTTTGTGGGTGTGCAAGGTTTTCTGTTTGTGGGGTTCTACGATGTTAAAAAGCTGGGTGATTAAGCTTACACTTGTGTCAATATCTTTGCTGTGGCTCTTTTCTTATGCTGTTCATTGTTCTGTAGCAAATGACTCAATAACAACAAATTTACAAAAAATAAAAAAATAAAAAAATAAAAAAAGAATGGTATGCACAGCCCAGGCCTAGCAGAAGGATAAACAGTGTGGAGAATGCTCAGCAGGGGGTATGAGTGGGAGAGCTAAGGAGAGGCTCAGATGACAGGCTCTTCTGTTCAAGGTCCCAGCACAAAAAAAACAAAAAAAAAAAATCATCCTCGCCTGCCTCAACAGAAACCCACCATAATGGAGACTGTCCAAAAATAAACGTCAGATCAATTTATGATTAAGAAGAAGGAAAAAGCCAGGCACCTTAGCAACAAGTGCCAAGTACACAAACTGAAAAAGTCAAGGTTTGCATCCAAACAGCCTTCGCCAGGGCAAAAGAATTTCACAATCCAGGGTCTCTGCATGCTGTTCTCCACTCCCAGTCCACCTCCTGTGCCACACGACTAAGTCTGTACTGCTCAGGATTCGTTCCGGGAATCCAGAGGGTCTCATTTACTAAGCACTTCTCCCATAGACACAGAATGGGAAAAACCCTTTAGTAAATGACCCCCAGAGTTTGCTGGAGCCCTCCGTAGTCACACATCTGAAAAATGCAAATCTTCCACAGTAATAGTAACATTTTGTAACCTACCATCCAGCTCATTACAATGAACCTCTGCACTAAGGATTGTCACTTCATTACCCACACCGAATGCAATCACACAATCGCCCCTTCCACCAACAGTCAGTCACCCACCATCCTCTGCCCCAAACTCAGTCACACCACTCATCAGCTGCAGAAAATAATCAATCCAACCACATAATATCTCAGCATACTTCTAGGAGTATACTTAGTTTATGCACACCCAGTAACGTGGAATTGCTTGTTTGTAAATGTTACAAAGCTGTCACATTTCCTTTGGGGGTTATTTTCAAGCTGCAAACTACTTGTGTGCTGTAACATACCATGCCCATCACCTGTGTTGAAAACGTGCTCCACTTAGCAGGCATCTGCGGTAGGTAGTGTTGGGAGAAAGGAGAGCAGGAAATCTCCCTCCACCATGCAATATACCATTAAAACACAACACGCGGAAAGAGCATTTTGAGAGGCAAAGCAGCCAATGCAATAAATGTGCGCAGAAAATACTGAGCGCCCAAGGGAACTCTAGTGTGTTGAGATGTTGGTGGGAATTTGGAGGGGGACTCTAGTGGGCATGAGATGCAACATATTTAGTTGTCCGTCACACCGTGACTATGGCTAATACGGAGATTAACATCATCACGCTAAACGTTAGAAGAACTGGCACGCCAGTAAAACGCAAGCATATTTTGGATTACTTGAAGCCTCAGAGGGAGTGGGTAGGTCGGGTGTTCTCTTCCTCCTATAAAACAAAAAGCAAGGGTGTGTGCACCTTAGTGAACAAAGTCCTTCCTCTAACTGTAAGTAAACATACGAAGGATCAGGAGGGACGTTACTTAGTGAGCTTCATGGGGAACAAGCTACATTAGTAAATGTGTATAGGCCTAATGCAGTTCAGAACGAATATTATAAGAGGTTGGCATTGACACTTGAGGGTTTCTCCTCCTCCCCAATGGTGATGGGGGGAGATTGGAATGACTGTCTTGATCCCCTTCAAGATTGATCAAGAGGGTGTTCCTCAAACACAAATCAAGCTGTTGGCCTCAAAGAGCTGATGGCTAGACTGGGAGTGATGGATGTCTGGGGGGCTCGATACCTGTCAGGAAGGGATTACACATGCTATCCCCCACGACATCTCTCATTTAGTAGGATAGATTTCTTTCTCTGCACAGCCTCCCTGGTGCTGGGCATGGAGCAGTTCGATATCCTCTCCAGTCACCTCTCAGATCATAGTCCCATCTTGTTGCTGCTACTTATATCTCAGGGACGCCCGGTGGTTAAAACCTGGCACCTTAACCCCCTGCTGTTGGGCAATGAGAAGTTTTGTCAGATGATAAAGAGATGCAATAAAAGACTTTGCTGAGGTGCATCGGGCGGCAGAGGAATCGCCGGTTATCCTCTGGGAACACTTAAATCTGTACTACGGGATAGAATTATTAGCTTTGCATCTCACCAAAAGAAAATCCATTTGCGGCGGGAAAGATCTCTAGAGGAGAAAATAAAAACCCTGGAGGTACAGCACAAAGCTACCTGTTCTCCAAGAGTCTATGGTGCTTTACAGTGAGTGAGGGAAGACCTCAGTCACCTGCAAATGAAGGGTATAGAGAGGTCATTTCAATTCTCCCATTAGAGAATGCATAAGCAGGGGAACAAAAACGGGGGCATTATTTTCCAGAGCTATTCAGAAAAGGCAGGCCCAGACTGTAATCAATGGTATAAGAACCCCTGCTGGGATAGTTACGCATTGCCCAAAGTCCATTAATGATGTGTTCATGGGTTTTGGGTTTTTTTAACCAAACCCTGTATAGCAACACCGAGCAACATTGAGGGTGTCAAATTGAAGAATATTTGACGGAGGCTGACTTGCCATCCCTTACTGAAACAATAACAAGCAACCATTAAGGGAACTCCTCAATGTGTGGTGATGTGCGGCAAATGGATCAATTGAAGGCCCCTATCAAAGAGGGAGAGGTGTACATGGCCATTATGGGTTTATTCAAGGGTAAAAGTCCAGGGCCTGATTGCTTCCACATAGATTTTTTTTTTTAATTTCCTTTTGAGCTAGCCTTGAGGTTGAAAGAGACATTTGACTATCTGCGGGGCAATCCTGATGTGATGCATACCATGTCTGATGCAATCATAGTGCTGATCCACAACCCGGGATCAGCACTATGATTGGATCTGGGTTCGTACTGCCCAATCTCGCTATTGAACTCAGATGTTAAGATCTTAGCGAAAATACTTCAGGCGAGGCTTGAGATAGTAATGCCTATTCTTGTCAAAGTTGACCAAACAGGATTTCTTAAAAGGCGCCTCTCGACCATGAATACAAGGAGGCTCTTTACCTTAACTCGAAGAAGACACGTACGATGGGCCTGGTGGTGGCTCTAGATGCCAAAAAGGCATTCGACTGACTCCAGTGAGCCTTTTTATTTAAAGTATTAGAGAAAGCAGGGCTGGGGGATGGATAAGGATTACTTTATGTCCATCCCCAAGCCAGAGTGCTTACTAACGGTTACTGTTCTGAGTTTTTCCATATAGCTCGGGCATGAGACAAAGGTGTCCCCTCTCTCCGTTATTATTTAACTTGGCCATAGAAATTATTGCACACAGGGTCCAGGCAAATCCCGATGTGATGGGATTCCAGGTGGAGGGGGTAAAGCATGTCATATCGCTTTAGGCAGATGACGTCCTCTTTTTCTTGATTAACCCCAGGATATCTGGCACTATACTGTTAGCTATTTTATCTGAGTATAGCAGGTTCTCTGGAAATAAAATTAATCACACTAAGTCTGAGGTATTTCCCTAGGACCTTTGAGGATGGAGGAGATACCAAGATGCTTCTCCGCCTTCAGGAAGGCATGGGATGGCTTTAAATACTTGGGAATATGAGTGCCGAGAAGAGCAGCAGACATATATAGACTCAATTATGCACCTGTGGTTACAGAGATTAAGCAGGATCTTGTGGGTTGGGATGGTCATTTCCTTTCTTGGGCTGGTAGGATTAATGTTTTGAAAAATGAATATACTGCTTCGTCTAATGTACCGTTCCAACATATTCTTTGCTACTTGCCTGAGTGTTTTTTTTTTCCATTCTTTATAGGTTTATTTACAATTTATTTGGCAACTTAGGTCTGAGCGCATCAAGTTGCGCACACTTTGGCGACCCAAGGAGGCGGGTGGGATGGCTCTCCCAGACCTACAGAGTTACCACTGGGCTTGTGGACTGGCAGGAGCAATGGTGTGGCTTCATAGGGAAAATACAGTACCCTGGTATATGCTCAAACACAACTAGCGGGTGGCATGGATTTACCAATATTGCTCCTACAACCTGAATTGCTTATAGGAGCCAAGAAAGCAGGTGGGGCTAAGTCCTCACATCACGTATACCTTAAAAATTTGGAAAGCTATGGGTAAAAATCTAAAGTGGCCTGGGCAGAGCCTTTCTGCACTCACTCCCCTGCGAGGCAATTGCAGACTGGCAACATCTATGATGTATTGGGATGCTGCCAAATGGAGAAAATTGGGTCTAAAATTTTAGGACAATTATGGGAAGATGATGGTACTAAGTTAAAATCTTTCCAGGACCTTAGAGATGAATTTGAGATAGAGGGTGAGTCGGAAGCCTTCTATCAAAATTTGGTGGCTAAGCTGGGTCGATTTGTGGGAAAGGGATGGCAGCCTCAAGTCCCTGGTCCAGTAGAGAGAATACTTATACAGGAATATTTACCTCATAGAGGTATCTCTCTTTTTTATAAGCTTTGCAGCAAACCCAAATGAAACAGGAGCCATCTTTCAGTATAATTCAGCAATGGAATAGGGATCTTCAGATGGAACTAACTTGCCAGCAATGGGAAGGAATATGGAAAAAAAAGCACATAAGATTTCCCTATGCATTTGTCGTGTTAAAATGATGGTCAGACTTCTCCACAGAGCTTAGAGATATCCCCTATTTGACACTAAGTTTTCCTCAAATTCAGCTGGGCTTTGTTGGTGGGGCTGTGGTCATCCAGGCTCTTATATACATGTCTGGTGGACTTGTGAATTTATTACAAATTTCTGACAACTGGTCATGGCAGAATGCCACCTAATCTTAGGACAAGAGATTGTCATGAAGCCCAAAGTATGTCTGTTGGGAATCTAGGGGGAACATAATCTCACCACCTCGCAAAGAAGCCTGGCAGATCAATTAACACATGCTGATAGGTTTACGATAGCCTCCTTGTGGAAGTCTGTTCCAACATTGAGTAGATGGCAGACTCAGGTACATGAAATAGCTTTGGTGGAGAAGCTTACTCATCTATTTATCAGAATGTGTTATATGACAAAATCTAGACCCCCTATTGGGAATACTGGAATAGCCACTGAGTATAATTACAGATGACTAGACATGGCTTGTAGACATGATGATGCTGACTACGGAATACCTGTATTGTTGTTAAAATGCATCACAATGTCTGCTAGGTAGTTTTGATTTTCTTCCGCAGGGGGAGTTTAGTTGTTGTTTAAGGGGAGGGTTAGGATTTTTTCTCTTTCTTTCTTTGTATTGAAAATTGTTTAAATAAAGAGTTTAAAAAAAACCCCACACTGAATGCCCGTTTTCCTAACATGCACCCAGCCACCTCTCCTGGGCTCCCGATCCAATATTAAAACGAGGGGTCGTGCTAAAAAGGAAGTGCAATGGACAAATGTGCATCCCTAGTGCCTCCTCGGAATCAGACGCACAGGAGAGGTGGCTGTCAAGCGGGTTGGGAAAACAGACTCTCAATCTACGAGCGTCCATTTTCTCCTGCTACCGGCACATGGACGCACAAGATACAGCCTGGACCATGTACCTTGTATGTTTGTCGGTCTAAAATTTATTTTTTTTTAAATAAAAAACTGCTTTATTTGGTTCCTCCTACATAGTATAGCTATAATACTATCAGGAGGAATCTCAGAGAGCAGGATTTTTTTTTTTTTTAAATGCACCCTTGAGCATGGCATATCTTTAAGGCAGCCCCAGGCTGGCGTAAAATGTGCCATGTTGCAAGGGTGCATTGGCCTCGAAAAAAATGTATTGGATCACGAAGAGTTAGCTAATAGCCTCATCTACATGGATTTCCATGTAATGAGTGCTATTAGCTACATAGGAGATTTGGATGCGCTAATCCACGTATTGAATTGGCAGTTACGGATGCGCGTCCAAAATGCGTGTCCAGTCACGTGTTAGGCCTAAGCAGCAGCTAGCGCACAGTATTGAATCAGCCCCAAAATCTAAGCGATCAAGCTCCTGACGATGTTGCAATGTCTAGATGTAGCATGGCCTGGAGCATCTTAATGCTGCTACCAAGGAATAAGGTTTAATACATTTTAGGCTTTGTACTGTCAACCATTGCTTTCTTCTAGCCAATCACAGCCTCAAGCACTACGTAATCCTGCAGTCCATGAATCTCCAATCTCCAGAAGTCACAGCTCATACACATTTTGACCTGGTTGCTTGAGACTGACTCAGTCTGAGCTGGAGAAAAGAGTAGCCGTGTGAATTTCATCATTCTTTCTTGCCTATAGTCCACCAATGCAGGGGTTATTTTAATTGTAACACTACACGAGTAACATTGGCGATCATTTGTACTTGTTCTAAGATCGACATTGGTCACACCAAGAGAACAATAGAGACGCACATTATACAACACTCTAGCTGTATCCGGACAGCTAAAAGTTGAAGCCCCTTTAGTACAGCATTAGCTTCAATTTAATCATATCATTGCTGAATTGAAATTTTTCATGATCCAACATACACCTCTAAGTAAAGGTGGAGATAAGTCTCTTCAGCTGTAACCTAGGGAGCAATATTACATTTTTAAATAGGAAACAATCCATCCTAAAGGCTTGAATAAAACAATCAAATGGGAAATGTTCTAACTAAAAACAAGAGGGTGTTTCTGTTTTGCAATAACTAAAACAATAAAGTTTTCAACATTCAATGGCCTGATATTTAAAAGGAGCTTCCAGCTGTTACTGAACATTCTTTCATCTTTAGTACAGGAATGATATTGTCCCACCTTGTTCAGAAGGTGGGATGTGCACTGCTGCTTTTTGGGATATTTTAGTTTTAAGAGATAAATATAAATTATAAAAATAAGGAAAAGTGAATTTTCAGTTACAGCATTAATATATGATTAACACTGGGTTTTTTTCCTTGATAGAGGAAACATGAAGTTTAAAGAATTAAACTCGCCTATGAAAGTACGCTGCACTGCGAGTCTTAATCAGAAACATGTGATACCACCATCTAAATGTCACATTTTAAGCTTAGATAAACTTTACGGTTTTAAATTTTTCATTTTGTACAATTACTAACAGAAGTTTGTAATAAGTTCTTTTTTTTTTTTTTTTTTTTTTACAGCTGAATGTTGAATGTTTAAATATTCGAAAACAGCTATTCATTCATAATCAACTTCTTTGGTACTGCATATGGTGATTACAACAAATGTGGAAATTATAAGCTTCTGATGAAGCCCAATGACAGGTGAAACAAAGGCCTTTGTCGGGATTGTATGAAACTTACTAAAGGAAAAGCAGTAAGAATCATCAAGCTTGATATTCAGTTAAAAAAAAAAAAAACAGTGAGAAAAAAATTCAAGCATTCCTAAGCACAGGTTTGAGCTGTAAGCTTCAAGTTGGGACATTTTTCGTTTAAATCGATAAATTCATATTAACGGACATTTTGTCAATAATCCTATGTTGTGAATAATGTTTTTAATTAGAGATCTCTGTGACTGACTGTATCTGGTGTGAATATGTCTGAATTAAGTAATGTGTTTTAATGACAACATAAAGGTTTAATTCTTGAGGTGGTATTCTTTGTACAAAATTAGATTTTAAAGAACTGTATAAGCTGAAATAAAAGTTTGGAATTTTGATTAATTAAACGGGCAAACTCACTCTATTTTGTACTTTGTGTTTGCATAAAGTGAGAGAATCAATTTCTCGAGATTTATTATAGTACCGAGAGTAATAACTTTTAAATATATATATATATATATATATATATATATATATAAAAAAGAACGAGCGAGAGAGAAGCTCTACAGGTTCCGCAGTGAATGAATTCTCAAGAACTGTCATTACTAACATTATCTTTGACTCGGGGAGATGGTATAGAATATTTTATAAAATAAATTCTCATCCTCCCACTATCAAGGTTTTTAACATAAACAATGATCTTGGCAAGCAATTCTGCTCATACACCACATGAAATGTTCTCTCTCAATATTACCTTTGGCACAGAACCACACAAAATTCACTTCCTATTGTACATAACTAATTAGTAGACAGGCATGTGTATGAAAAACCTTTATAAAGTTAAATAGCTATGTGCCATGGAATTGACATTGGGAGAGAGGCAATGGGGAATATCCTTACTTGTATTAATCCGGATTGCAGACATCACCACAGTGCTGGATATCGTATCTTCCGCCTCCAGACTCCACTACAAGACTAAAGCTCTGATTTCCAAACCACTATACACTTACAATATTAGGCATTACTCAAGTATAGCTCCAGCTCAGATCCATCCACCTAATCCTCTTCATCATCTGCTCACTTTCAGATATAACTGATCCTGCACGTCCTTACACAACAATGCAGGTGATGAGTTTCAAGTTAATTCAGCGAGTGGGGGACACAAAGAATCCATCCTGCTACAGTTCTCTCAGCTGCTGTCTGCAGGAAATGGAGGCAGGATGGCTGAGTTGATTGATACAGCAAATTAAAATGTTAAAAAACAGAAAAAACAAAGAAAGAAACCAACAACCCTTTCTCCCCTCAGGTTGTTAGTACAAATCCAATGCAGGATAATAGTTGGCGTTATACAAAATCTAAGAGGAGTGTTTTGGTAGACTTCTAAATTGTAACCCTATCGTCTAAGAGGAGTTGAACACCTTGGTGCAGATGTGTGTAATTTGAACAACAATAATTGAGGGATCCCACAAATAGTCGAAGCGCACAGTAAAAAAATATAACTGGCTGTAGACCAAGGGTCAACGGGTATTGGATTGGTCCGCGAAATAATTGAATAAATAAAGAAATTGCTTTGGACATTTAGAAAGAGGATACGAGGAGAGGTTCTTGTATCATCGATTATATGCCTAAGTGAATTGCAAGTAAATCTCATTGGATTATTTATTCGTTTAGGAGTTCGAACGATCGGACCAGCCATACTGATTGAGACATTGTTGATTAAGAAAAATTTAATAAAAGGTATAAGGAATACAGCAAAAGGGTTACATTTTTAAAAACTTTTTTATAATACATACAAAAATATAAAAAATAGAAGAATTAATTTAATAAAGAAGGGAGTGGGAGGGTGGTAAGTTCATGATTACATTTACATGAAAACTGAAGCAAGGATGCATCAGAATACGTATGAAACTTACCACATCCCATTAAAAAATGTTTTCTAAACAGAATTGGTTTGGATTTATGACAATATTTATTGAATACATCACAGGGTGGGATTTTCTTCGGGATATAATGGCAAACGATAGTCCTTGCCCTGTGGGAAGTGAGGTGGTGATCTCCTGGCTGAGGAGATAGAAAAACTGTATGGGCCAAACCTGACTGATCACAGAGGCTAAAACTATCACCTGACTCCTCGAAATAACATTAGTTATAAGAGAATCAACAAAGCATCTGGGTCAAGGGTAGCTTTATTAGGTTAATAAGTGTTAATAGTAACAATGAAGGCTGGTGGGCATCCCTGCCTCGGACCGTGTCTGACTCCTAGGGGAGAGCCATAGGGAAGCAATCTGCATAGCTGCCGCCATGGGGTGACTGCTCTGCAAAGCAAGAAGACAAAGCATGCAGAGGCACGGCTTTGGGAATGCTTTCCAACATCCATATATACAAGGGGTATGTGGGGAGTGTTGTGCATACATGGTTTAGTCTGCGGTGTGTGAGGAGTGTAGGCGTGTATATATATATATTGTGAGTTCGTGTGAGGATGCACGTGGGCATGTGAGTGTATGAGTATGTAGGTGGTGGGTTTGTGTGGGGGATGTGGGGGTAAGTGGGGGTAAGTGGAAGGAGGACAAGTGGGAGGAGGTAAGCGCGTGAGGAGTGTGTATGGGATGTTTATCATTCTGTATATTACTTTGGCAACACATGTACAATTGTTATGCCAATAAAGTTATCCGAATCTGAATCATGTGTGACTGTGTGTGTGTGGGGGGGGGGGGGTGTAATGTATGGGGTAATTGTTTAGATGTAAAGCTGTGGGTTTGCATGGGGAGGGTATAAGTGTGTCTTTAGGTTTAGGGGTATAAGAATGAGTGGGGGTATTGTCCAGAGCCAGTTCTAGGCCCAACTTGCATCCTGTGCAAAAACTGAAATTGGCACCCATCCTTGATAGCAGCTGTGGCACAGCACTGCCTCCAGCCTAATATACCATTTGCCCTCTTGCCCCAATCTCTACTCCACTCTCTGTCCCCTGCCCAGCATTCCCCTCTCTTTCTTTCTTACCTCAGAATCCTCTTCTCTTTTTTTTTTTTTTTTTGTATTATTTGATTTATATTCCACTTTCTAGGCACTTCAAAGCGGATTACATTCAGGTACTGTAGTTATTTCCCTATCCCCAGAGGGGCTCACAATCTAAAGTTTGTACCTGAGGCAATGGAGGGGGACGTGACCTGCCCCAAGACAAAAGGAGGAGGAGTGGGATTTGAACCCGGGCTTCTCTGGCTCACAGCTGCTGCTCTAACCACTCCTCTTGTTCCCCTTTCCTGCCTAGCGGTATCCTCCCCTCAGGAGGCCTTGCCAGCTGATCTTCACCTACCACCACAGAGAGAAGCTGCCTTCTTTTTGCATAGCCTTCCTTCCTTCAGACATCACGTGGAAGGGTTCTGGGAGGGAGGGAGCATGGCCCCCCTGGGCAACTGCACAGCCTTGCCTATGTCAGCCTGTGCAAGTGGAAGATGTGGGTGACAGGTGAGTAGGGATATGTAGATAGGTATGTATGGGAGTGTGGAGGTGGGGATAGTGTATGTGTGCAGATTGGAAATACCTTGTTCTGCCATCCTTTGCCAGTTGCTTCAGTTCGTTTTCCCTGTCTCTCTCTCTCGCTCTTTCTTCCTGTGTTGCTCTGGGACAAATTGCTGGTAGGATGGGGGTGGGGGGCATTTAGAATGGAGCGCTAGTCCGCATTCTAGCAGTTTCCTGCAGAAAGCAATAGGGATATTGCTGCTTTCCAAAAAATCTTTCAAGACATTCACATTTTCTTCCTCCTGCATGCCAAATTTGGTGAATCTCTCTCCCTTTTTTTTCCCCCAAGGTTTCTTGTCTTATGGAAAGATGGACGTCAATCCCTTTTATATAATTTTTCACAAAATTCTGTAGGTTGGAAAGCATTAAAAAAAATATGTTTTAAAAAAGGCAAAATTGTGCTTTCAATCTGTTAATCTGAAGCTTTTTCCATGCACTAAAATGGACGCTAAAATGAAATCTACTTTATAACCCGAGAGAGCCAAATTAGGGCTCATGGCAATAAAGCCTTCTCTCATAATCATGTTACTGTGACCCAGGGACGGGTCTTCTGGTTCACCACACATCTTGTATGCCTGTAGGCATTCAGTCACAAATCTGGCACAATAAAAGAACAGGCGAGTTTCAGTACAGTACATAAAACACCACATCCAGCTGCTCCAGGAAAACCATTAATATAGCACAACAGACCCAAAACCTCCAGGACAGCAGGAACCCTTATACGAGTTACAAAACACGCGAATACGAGATTCACTTCTAATTTATTCTGGCAAACATTTTCTTTGTCAAAATTAACTTCTGTTTGCTTGAGCAATTATAAAGGATTTTGAGATTGTCCCACCTCCTCTCGTCACCAGCAGATGTGAACAAGCCACCTCTGCTTGCACATCTACTGACACCACCTTACTGGAAGCATCTGGCACCAGAAGTGGATTTTCTGGTTTTGGCCACACCTCCGTTCAGTGCTTTTCTTAAATAGAAGAGCGCAGCTTGAACTTCAGGAAGACTCCCTCTAGTTCTGAGGACCGACCCGTCTTCTACCTGCCCCCTCCCTCCCACAAGCGGCAAACACATCAGGACTGGGGCTTAATGAGTTTAGCCACTGTCACTCCCATTGCGAGTCACAATAGGAAGGGAGGTGGCGGATGCCTGCCTTCTCGCCCTAGGGTACACGTTGCATGTGTTTGCTAAAGGAGCAGGTCTGCATGACTCCCAGAAATATTTGTCACCCCCCCCTTTTTTTCTTTTCTTTGTTATTTAAATCCAAGCTACACCCAGCAACCATCTCAACTGTTTACAGCTCTGGAACTTAGGGACCCCCTACCTCCCCCAGGACCTGCCGAAGAGGATGATCCAATCCGGGTTTTGCCCCCTTCCCTCCAACACACACACACACACACACACACACACACACACACGATGCTGCAGTTTTGATTTTCTTTAAAAAAAAAAAAAAAAAGTAAACATCTCTCGGCATTCAGCAGCAGGACCACCCCAGGATGGGATGAACCTCTTCAGACTGGCCTGGGTGAGGCCTGCAACCCCTACCTGAATTTAAAGCATGCACAACTTTTCTTGCCTTTCAGCTCTCTCAGACTCAACTCTTAAGTGCATCTGCCGGGATTAAAATGCTGCAGTGAAGGAAGTTATACTGCACTGACAGAGCATTGTGCCATGTGCTCACACACACACACACACACACACATATATCCTGCCCGGCACCTGCAGAGGCGGAGTCTGCTTGATAGACGACAAACTGGTTTGGCCATGCAGCCTCTGTATGTGCACAGGAGCTCTGCTAATGCCACTTGAAATCCGTTCGTGAGAAAAAAAAAACAAACATAAGCGACACTAACATCACGGATGACAACAGAAAAAGACCCGTCTGTCCCGTCCAGTCTGCCCAGTTATTCCTGTCTAAGGATCTCTATCCCGGCCACCAGCCATAAAAGTTTCACTGCTTGTAGGATATCGCTCCTTACCCAGGCTGAATTTTTGAACTCTTCCAGGTTGGTTGTCTTCCATCTTGGGAACATGAGCAGGGAAGATGCAAGTAATGGGGGCTCCTGCTGCGTGCCCTCTTCCTTCATGTGCCAGTTCAGGCTTCCCTTTCCTATTAGATCCTTAGTAGGTTGTCCTACTTTTTAATGGAGTAACCTGTAAAGATGTAGCGCGTGATCCTCGGAGGGCACACGAGTCCCGCCGGCAGGGCCGAGGGGAGGAAGCAATGCCTAGCTAGAGAACGTCAAGGAGCAACTCTTCCTTGATTTCTCAGCCCTTAAAAGGTTTGGATATTGCAGGGGAGAAGGAAACAGTCTATACGGAAATCCCACATCGGGAGGCAGAGATTGTAATAGCATCAGTTAGTAGCAAGGGGGTATTAGCAGAATAGTGAAGAGAGTGTTAAAGTGACACTCCATCAGGGCCAATCAGAAGACAATCAAAGCTGCTACAAGGAGTCTTGATATAACTTCTTGGTTTAGGCTCTTATTTTTGTAAACTGAAAGAGGAATAGATTTTGGCTCCCATGCCTTCTTTCTGCATGTTTTAAAATTTCCTTTGAGAAAGCAAACTGCTAAGATACTGAGTACCTTGATTTGGGAGAAGTGCCGTCCCGCTGGGCAGGATGGTGGAAGCTATTCTTGGAGGCAGGATTGCTGGTTATATGGCTAGACGTGCCTTGATGGGGAATAGTTGGCATGGCTTTGATGGGCGGAGCTCTTGTCTTGTAAACTATTGCATATTTTTTGCGTATTTGGATTTTCACAAGGCATTTGTAAAATCGATTACTATAAGCTTTTTGCTTTTTTTTTTTCACAAAAACTCAAGGCTCACCTTTTCCATTTGGTCTTTTCTTGATTTTATCTTATTCTGATGTATACTTGTTGATATAGTTGTATTGTTTTATTTTTAGATTGTTTGTTTTATAAGTCTGTTTTTAATTCTTATGTTTTACTATGAATGTTTTGCTGAAAACCATCTAGAATGGATGTTCTATTATAGGCAGTATATAAAAAATTTTTAATAAATTAAGATCCCGTACACTTAATCCCAAACCAGCTTCATCCCCGTGTTTTACCACCAAGATCTGTACTATCCTATACAGTTACCAAAAATAGTGAGGCTGTTGGCCCCCCTGCCAGGACCCATCTCCCAGCACCAACTTGGTTGGTTTCTGGGGTGTGGTAGACGGTCCATGGCCTGCAGTACAGTGAGGCTGTGCTTCCTATAGCCCAACCTTTATTTGTCCTCCTCACCTCTCTCCTGGAAATGCTGCGGCCTCCCAACCCTGCTCCTACCACTGTCACAGAACATGAAAGCAGATAAGGATCATTAGGCCCATTAGTCTGCCCAATTTAATTCCTGGTGCAATGCCATAGACCCCCCGAGGTTTCCCTTTACTTCTTTGCCTCAGTGCTCATCCCATGATATCTTGAATTTCGCTGCCATTTGGGTCTTCACTACCTCAGCTGGGCGTCCACTGCATGCACACAATCACCCCTTCCATGAAGAAATATTTTCTTATGCTATTCCTATGTTTACCCTCCTTAAACCTCATTCCCTGACCTCTAATTTTAGAATGTTTTCCCCCCTCTGAAAAAGGTTTGTCTCTATAAAAGAAAATCTGGCAATAGAGTGGGCAGATGAGGAGTAAGAGAGGGAGGGATGTTAGAGTCCAATGCAAAGGCAACAAAGGCAGCGAAGGCAGTTTACACTGCCAAGGCCTAGAATAGTTCAACTTGGGGCATTGTTTACATTGAAATTCCCATGTAAATGATTTATAAATATACAGAGAGAATGTTTAACAAAACACAACCCAGAAGCCTGCAAAGCTCTGGGCAAACCGGGCACTCAACAGCTCCCGGGAGAAGTTAATGCCAGAGCTTATCTGTTACTCAGTGGCCATTCTGAGCAGGAACCTCTGTGTTAAATGTTCAGATCTAAAGGTACCCTCCCTGCCTCCATAAAGAAAATGCCAGTGCCACACTGCTTCAGGAAAACAAAGAAAGGAGACGGATATAAAATATTCTGACAACCACAAAAAGGCCTTGTAGGAAATAAATGCAAATCAAGGAAAAAGGATTTTTTTTTTCTGAATGATTTCATTTTTAGATGCATGGTGAAGGCCTGAATTCAGTGCTGGATGCAGGTACCAGTTTAGAGCCTCAGGGAGCCTATAAATACAAAACAATTACTAAAACATCAAGGTTTACTTTTCTGGGGGAATGCTGCGGGGTCTCGGCCCTGCCTGTTCTGCAGAAGATTGTTGCTATATATGTTCAGTTGCCAGACGACAGGACATACTGCCTGCCATCTGCAAATATTGCAGCAGCTTTTCAACTTTGCAGCCCTGATGTAATACGGTGCATTAGCCCATAAGAAATTGCCATGCTGGTCAGACCAAGGGTCCATCAAGCCCAGCATCCTGTTTCCAACAGAGGCCAAACCAGGTCACAAGAACCTGGCAATTACCCAAACACTAAGAAGATCCCATGCTACTGATGCAATTAATAGCAGTGGCTATTCCCCAAGTAAACTTAATTAATAGCCGTTAATGGACTTCTCCTCCAGGAACTTATCCAAACCTTTTTTGAACCCAGCTACACTAACTGCACTAACCACATCCTCTGGCAACAAATTCCAGAGCTTTATTGTGCGTTGAGTGAAAAAGAATTTTCTCCGATTACTCTTAAATGTACTACTTGCTAACTTCATGGAGTGCCCCCTAGTCCTTCTATTATTCGAAAGTGTAAATAACCGAGTCACATCTACTCATTCAAGACCTCTCATGATCTTAAAGACCTCTATCATATCCCCCCTCAGCCGTCTCGTCTCCAAGCTGAAAAGTCCTAACCTCTTTAGTCTTTCCTCATAGGGGAGCTGTTCCATTCCCTTTATCATTTTGGTTGCTCTTCTCTGTACCTTCTCCATCGCAATTATATCTTTTTTTAGATGCGGCGACCAGAATTGTACACAGTATTCCAGGTGCGGTCTCATCATGGAGCGATATGTACACACATCAGTGAACATATTTTTTTGAGCTTAGAGTTGCACTTCCAAATCCCTACAGTACCTGAATGTAATCCACTTTGAAGTGCTGAAAAAAGTTCAAAAAGCGGAATATAAATCTAAATTAATAAAAATAATAAAACAATGTAGCAAAGAGTGCGACGCCTAGGTTAATAGAGGCAGCAGTGTTACTCGCCAATGCAGAGAAGTGTGCAGGCTTCACTAGGGTTTTCTTAATGCTGGAAATTTAACTCCTGGTCAGAGGTGGAGTAAAGTTTATGGACAGAAGCCATAGATCTCCATGGCCTGCAGAACTCAGCATCTAGGCCCATAAAACTGTTATGAGCCAACTTGTGTTTTGTTCACAACTTTTTATAAGCTCAGCTTTTATGCACAGAAATCATATTTTAAGTCCCTAAATCATATTTTGTGCATATTAACCATGATTTCTGTTTGCAAAACATTATCTGCACACGTAAACCATGTTTTGAGTGCATAAATCCTGCTTTCTGCACAGAAGACAGCGAAACCGATGTAATAAGGATTGCACATATTTTCTGTGCAAACCTTACTGCCAACCCAGAAGGGAGGTCAACAAATAAAACATGAGCACAACACTGTACGCTTTGGTTAGCACCCTCTCACGTAAATCCTAAACTGCTGGTGACACTATCTATTATCCCCTAAAGCAGAGAGGGGCTCTTGCTTAGCTTGGATTTTCTTAGCGCTGGAAACAACTCCTAATCCGAGGTGGACTAACGGTTTCCAGGGCTAATGTTAGTCTGTGGGCAGAAGCTGGAGTTCTGGATTTATGCACTGTGCATATATAAAACAGGGAGGGGAAGGCGGATTTTGTCCCGTCCTTGTGCTGGATCTTGCTCCCTCCCCAGGCAGGGGCTCTGCTGGGAACCAGCTTTGCCCCTGCCATGTGTGCTTGGGTAGCTGGGGAGTCTTTGTATGCGCATTACAAAATCCTCTCCGGAGAGATCACGTGATGCGGCGAGTCAGGGTGGCGGCTCAACCCTGTGCTTGGGTGCCTCCCCCCCTTAAAATCTGAATCCATCAAGATAATCCAGCGTTTTCTCACTGCTGATTTCTCCCCCCCCCCCCGACAACTCTGCCTTCAGTGTGGGACAATTTTTCTTGCTGAAGGCTTTTTTCCCCCACAATGTCCACGCGCCTCGTTAAAAAGGAAAAAGAAGCCGACGTGCTGGAGCGTAAAATGGCCGCAGTTCCGTACCCGACTCCCATGCCAGCTTTACCCGATTCAGAGGTCTCTGCTCTCTCGACCATGGTAGCCGCTGTCCTAAATTCTTGAATTACTGCATGATCTAGATGTGTGGCGGGGTTTGAACCCGTGTACCAGGGATTTCACTCACCGTGCACGCTCTGCTGACTCTAAGTCCCGGATTGATTATTTACTAGTTTCCTGTTTTCTTTTCTCTCAATTGAGGGGTTCAGACACCAGACAATGGTCTCAGATCATTGTCTGGTGTCTTGCACTTTAAACAGACCTGGTGGTGTATGTGATCTTTCCAATTGGCAGATGCCTTCTTGGTTAGTGCAAGATAAAGCATTCAGAGACTTTTTATTATCTAAATGGCAAGCCTTTGAGATGCACAACAACCAACATAGGTCTGAACCTATTGGGGTAGTTTTTCAAGCATACGTGCGGGCGTACATGTGTGCGCGCATGTTATAAAATCGGGGATGCACAATTGCGGCCTGTGAGGGAACTTCTCTTCCCACTAATCTGATCTTCCCACCCCTTCCCCTAACCTATCCCCCCCCAAATTTTTATTTTACCTTTTGCGCCTACCTGGAGGCATGTGCAAGTTGCACGCGCCAGCAGCCTGCCGGCACGCGATCCCAACCCAGCAGCAAATGGCCGCTGTGCCGGAGGCCTCTGGCCTCTGGCCCCACCCCCACCCCTTTTGTAAAACCCCGGTACCTAGTGCTCAGGGGTGAAATCCTTGGTTATTCTATTCATCGTAAGAAAGAGCGGGATAGGGACATTTTAGATCTTATTAACCAACTCAGTCAGTGTAAACATGCACTTAATATTCATTCAACCCCAGAACTTCAGCGTGAATTTCTTCTTCTGTGGAAAACTTTGAATGAAAGTTTGCATAAGAGAGCAGCATCTTGTTTATTTTCATTGAAACATAAAACAGTCAAATTTTCAAAGGCTCGTGCGTGTAAAACCCAGGGTTTATGCGCATGGTTGGGCCTTGCGCACGCCACGCACATTTTCAAACAGCGACAGCCACGCGCATAAGCCCCGGTACGCACACAACTGTCGGACCTCTTCAAAGGGGTGGGCCGGGAGCAGCACCATTGCATGCTGTTCGGAGAAGCGCACGCCGGCAGCCGCACACAAGTTGCTTCTGCTCCCAAGGAGCAATAAGTAAAAAAAAATAAAAAATTTCGGGATAGCTAGGTAAGCATTAGGATCAGGGTGGAGAGGGGAAAGGGAAGGAAGGTTAGGTAAGTTCCTTAATTGGAGCAGACTGGGAGGGAACTGGGGGAGGCCCAATTGCATCACTGTGCGAACTCATGCAAAATGTGGCCCCCCTGCACATGCTGCCCACACATGCGCGTTTCAATTTGGGAACCTTTCTGGTAAGATGTTGGCTAACTTGATGAAGGGGGAGCAAAAGATGGTCTATGTTTCCAGCCTCCGGGGTGCAGGGGGAGACTTGGTTACTTCCACAAATGAGAGGGGTAAAATATTTCAAAATGATTAACAACAACTTTATACTGCTGACCCAGAAGATCTTGCTGCTCGCTCTAAGTTCGTGAGAAAAGTTTCACCCCTACTTTGACTTCTGAGCAGTTGGCAAACCTAAGTGCGCCTTTCAGAGTGAAAGAAATCATGTCAGTCATTAAAGGTCTTCGGAGTTTTAAAGCGCCTGGTCCAGATGGGTTGCCATCCTTTTACAAGGTACTGAGTCCTGCTGTATTGCAGAGTTTGAAGTGTTTGTTTGATGCCATGGTTGAGTGGGGTGAGATGCCTGATAAACTTTGTATGGCACATATTGTTGTGCTCCCTAAATCTGGGCGAGACCCCCTGGGGCCTTCTGTGTATCGGCTGATCTCGTTGCTAAATGTTGACATAAAAATATATGCTAAACTCCTGGCTAATATCTTGCCATCTCTGGTCTCCCCAGGGCAAGCTGGTTTTGTCAAGGGTAGATGGTCCAGCATTAATATTCGGCATCTTTCTTTATTGCTGGATTTTTGTAAGTAACACCACTGTATGGATTTAGTATTGGTGGGGTTCAAAGCAAAGAAAGCTTTTGATGGGTCTTCTGGTTGTTTTGGATAAATTTGGGTTTTTTCTTTCAAGCCATTCAGGTCTTATATGCTAACCCAGGTGCCAAAATTTGGGTGAATAATAGTCTGACTCATTTCTGTTGACTAGGGGTACCCGTCAGGGATGCCCCTCGTCACCCCTATTATTCATCCTGTGTATTGAACCTTTGGTTCATGCCCTTACTGATATTTTGCATGGTGCCACGGTGTTTAATAACTTCTCTTTTTTGAATACCTTCTTATTCGCAGATTATTCTTCTTTTTATCCCATAGACGAGAGTTCTCCTTCCTCCCATTTTAGAAACTTTTCATAATTGTGGCTCCTTTTCTGGCTTTAAGTTAAATTTGGATAAGTCCGAAGCCTTGGATATCCTGGGACATTAAAAAAAAAAAAAAAAAACAAACCCCAACAAAAAACTCTTGGCCAACTTTCCCACTCAGATGGGTGGAGGACTCCCTTAAATACCTTGGAGTCCACATACCTAGGGATACCGATATGTGATATCAGGTTAATATTTCCCCGCCCTTAGGAGAACTCCGGAAAAGTATGTCTGGGAGGATGCAGCTCCCTCTATCACTGCCTTATTTAAGATGTCTCTTTTACCCAAGTTAGTTTATACTTTACAAATGTTGCCTCTAGTTCTTACTGCAGGGGATCTTAAGGGTTACAACGTAGTTGTGCCAAGTTTGTCTGGAATGAACATAAAGCGAGGGTTTCTTTTGATAAAATTAATGGTGCCCACTAGCGAAGGAGGATGGGGACTTCCCAATTTAAAATACTATAATTTGGCCTGTGCTTAATGGGCTCGGGGAGACCTGGCTTTTGAGCAGCCAGTGTTTCGCTGCTGTACCAGAGGAGCAATGCTTTGCCTCTTCTTATGATTTATGCTTCATATTTCGTGCCAGTGCTAAAGATTCTTCCTCTATCTTTCGCAATACATCCTGGTGAAACGTGTGCGGTTTGGTTGGAAATTTGTGAGACAGAGGTTGTCGCTCCTTGCTGGCCCTTATGAGGTAATCCGCGGTTCCTTCCTGGGACAGACGGGAACATTTTTTTTTGCGCAGCTCAGCAATGCCGGTTACAAAACTCTTCATGATTTTGAGGATCAGCAGCATTGCAGAATTTATCCTTTCCCTCGCTGTCAAGAGCAGTTTGGTTTTGAATCTCGTAATTTTTTTTTTCAATATTTACAGCTCTCAAGTTTTATTAATAAAAGTCTGGAACTTCGTGGGAGGCTTTTATCTTTCGGGCGCTTTTCAAAGGCTGATGTCCTTGTTTCAAGGGAGGCAGCAATCCTTGGCAGGCTTATAGAAATGTCTTCAAACAGTTTGTGATATTGGCAGAGATATGGAATTTAGATCTTGGGCTTGGAATTAGAAGGGGATGATTTTTTTGACCAGTATTACTAATTTTTATGCAAAATATTCCCTCAACAGTGCTACGAGAGCAAACCTTGCACGTCCTCCATCGGTTAATCATTTCCTCTCACAGAGCTTTTCAGATTACAATTATTATATCATCCCCACGGTGCCTAAACTGTTCCTCAGATCATACAACTTTGAGTCACGGGCTTCGGGAATGCCCTCCCGTTTACAGTTTTTGGGAGACGGAGTTCAAATTTATGTCTGAATTAATAGGGGTAGCGATTCCCATGGCGGCCTCTTTAGGTATTTTGGGGATACTTTCGGATGAGATTATATGCAACAAATAGAATTGTAAATTTTTGCTTAAAGGAACGTGTGTTACTCGGAAATGTCTTTTATTTAAGTGGATACAGACAGACACCCTCTTGCTTGATTTCTGGTATGCGGAAAAGTTAGACCTTTTAAATTTGGAGTAGAGGTCATGGATCAAGACCTAGAAGGGATGAAGGGCGGCATTTCCAAGAATATGGACTTCCTTTATTCAACGCCTACCGGCTTCGATAAAGGGACAATTTAAGCACACCGTTTCCTCAGGTGCATCTGTGTAAGGTGGATGTCCTTTATGCTGTGCTTCGGACTCTATTATAGGGGGATTAGAAGGTGGGAGTAGGTGTGGGTTATGGAATTTGAGATTCTGAGTATTTTTGACATGACTGACTATATGCACAAAAAAAAAAAAAAAAAAATCCTCTCCCCCCCACATCAGACTGTGCGTTCAGCCTATGCAAAAAGCTGTGCACGCATTTTACTTGGGTTTAAGTGCTTTTTATTTACCATACCATGGTATGGTAAATACCATATGGTAAACTGTATGGTAACCATATGGCAAACTGTATGGTAAAAACAACGTAACTCCTAATGCAGTAAGCAAATGGTATGCCAATGTGTCAGGAGTTAAAATAAGTAATGTGTGGTAATGGGTTAATGAGGGGTTTTGTTTTTTTTATTAGCATACCATTAGCTTACTGCATCACGAGTTAAATTACTTTTTAGCATGTGCACTGAATTTCAGCATAGTTTTAACGCTCAGCTTGGCCCCTGTGTCAGCAATGTATGCAAATATTACTGCCCGAATAAACTTCCATTATTCTACTTTCTGTCTCTCCTCATTCACTTCAGAAGAGAATACAACACAGACCTTCCCAAACCATCTGAAAATTAGATAAAGCTAAAAGCTAATTCACAACAGCAAAGTTCTAATTAATTAATGGAAGTCATATGAGTTGCTTATCTTAAGTGAAATCACACCAAATAATCCTGGCCTTCATAATTTGAATTAAAGACCCCTGTGAGGCTCTCAGCTGTGTGACTCATATTTTAGCTGTTTATTTGTTGGGCTTTTCTGCTCTCTGTCATTAGCTATAACAGCACATCCCATCCTGTGGACACAGCTGGTTTTCCAAAGCAGAGCTCCCAGCAAAGACCAGTACCAGGTCTGGTCTTCAAATTTGCCCATACAGGTGCCAGCCAGCTGGTCAGCAGGTGACAAAAATATCACCATTGTTATCCTACCATAAAGTAGTTAAAAACCTTGGCAATGCATCCAGTACATTCCACGCAAGGAATCACATAAAAATGTAGTTCAACAAGTTTCAGCAAGTGCATCTGACTTGTCAACATCTTAGGAATAAACTATTCTACAGTGCAAACTTCTAGTAATTATTTTATCATCATCATCATCATTTTTGCATGTGTAGCCTGCTTTTCCAAATTATGAATAAAGTAGGTTCACAGTGTTATTCTAATTCTGGTACAAAAGCTGTCCGGCTCCTTGAAATCAAACACATTGCTTTTGCAGCTTTGGATGCTCTTTAAATCGGTCCAATGTGAAATTTATTGAGAGATCACCAAGGTCCCTGCCTCAGATGGTTTCTGTAGTGTGTTAAGGACAAGCGTGGATTTATTGTAATTGTTTAAGAAAGGTGGGTCAGGGCCTGACTGGACTCCTGTGTTATTCAGCAGGTCGCGCTCATCAACTCAATTCAACCTTTTTTTTTTTTTTTTATTTACTATATATGTTTATTATTAAATGAAATTCCAAGAATTACAACTAGAAATAGAAATGGTAACATACAAGGAAACATTTTAAAAGTAAAAGAAAAGAAGTAATTAATAAAAAAAAAAAAAGAAGCAAACTAAGCAGGACTCCAAAAATAGAGAATTCAAATTCCTACTAAGAACAAATATTTTGAAAGGAGATATTCTAACACAAACACACCAGTACAGTCAGAATATATCTATCACTATATCTCTAGTGGTGCAAACCACAAAAAAAAATACAAGAGCTGAGTTAACTGTATCGGGAATGTGTAGCCTTCCTCTCAATCCTAACTAGTAATCTTTTAGGATAATTGTTTGGGGGGTGACAAACCTCTGTCTGCACATTTCCTCCCTGACCGCCTCTCCCAGCTCAGCCCCTCAATCCCCACCCAACACACCAAACATTTTTATAAGAGCTGCCAGAATGGGTCAGATCAAAGCTGCCCCTAAACCGGTGACCTGCCTCGACCAGGCAGATGCGGGGAGGAAAGGTATGATATACAGGGCGTGCACAGGGAGGTCTGCTCCTCGCTGCATCCCTCCAGGGAAATTATTTGTGGAATGAATGCAAATCAGACGTTGGGAAAAGTAGTCAAACCGTACTTAGCTTGCAGGTGAGCCATTGCATCTGAGAATTTGTTGCTTAGAAATAAATCCAGAGCGGTCATACATTCTCCAAGGGCTGCATTCAGGTCAGAGTTTGATGGACTGTAGAGAAAACGAAGAGAAAACACAGTTATTATAATCAGCAGTCTCTTAAGTCAGATACACCACGGGGGAAAATGGCAAAAAGAGGAACTGGGTTCAGACGACAGCCAATGCTGGGTCCCAGCTTTTACGATCCAAGGTACTGATGCGCAAACATTAGGGAAAAAGCGCAGGACTGCTTCTACGGCCAAGTCCAAAAGCAAAGCAAAGTTCAAGCAGCATTGTCTGAAATATCAAGCAGGCTGCTCACCCCGTAAAAATGTTGCTAGCAGTAATTTTGTTATGGGTTTGACAGTTGTTTGGTTTTGATTGTAAATATTGCTACCCTTAACATAAGACTCGGGGGTAACATGCACGGAGTGGCAGTTACCACTATAAGAAACTTGCTGGGCAGACTGGATGGATCATTTAGTCTTATTTATTTATTTTTCTATACCGACATTCAATACAAGATATCACATCGGTTTACAGAGAACAAGAGAGGTTGTTTACATTGTAACAAGGTAGTGTAAGAAGAACATAAGAAAATGCATACTGGGTCAGACCAAGGGTCCATCAAGCCCAGCATCCTGTTTCCAACAGTGGCCAATCCAGGCCATAAGCACCTGGCAAGTACCCAAAAACTAAGTCTATTCCATGTTACCATTGCTAATGGCAGTGGCTATTCTCTAAGTGAACTTAATAGCAGGTAATGGACTTCTCCTCCAAGAACTTATCCAGTCCTTTTTTAAACACAGCTATACTAACTGCACTAACCACATCCTCTGGCAACAAATTCCAGAGTTTAATTGTGCGTTGAGTAAAAAAGAACTTTCTCCGATTAGTTTTAAATGTGCCCCATGCTAACTTCATGGAGTGCCCCCTAGTCTTTCTAATATCCAAAAGAGTAAATAACCAATTCACATCTACCCGTTCTAGACCTCTCATGATTTTAAACACCTCTATCATATCCCCCCTCAGTCGTCTCTTCTCCAAGCTGAAAAGTCCTAACCTCTTTAGTCTTTCCTCATAGGGGAGCTGTTCCATTCCCTTATCATTTTGGTAGCCCTTCTCTGTACCTTCTCCATCGTAATTATATCTTTTTTGAGATCCGGCGACCAGAATCATACACAGTATTCAAGGTGCGATCTCAACATGGAGCGATACAGAGGCATTATGATATCTTCTGTTTTATTCACCATTCCCTTTCTAATAATTCCCAACATTCTGTTTGCTTTTTTGACTGCCGCAGCACACTGAACCGATGATTTCAATGTGTTATCCACTATGATGCCTAGATCTCTTTCTTGGGCTGTAGCACCTAATATGGAACCCAACTTTGTGTAATTATAGCATGGGTTATTTTTCCCTATATGCACCACCTTGCACTTATCCACATTAAATTTCATCTGCCATTTGGATGCCCAATTTTCCAGTCTCACAAGGTCTTCCTGCAATTTATCACAATCTGCTTGTGATTTAACTACTCTGAACAATTTTGTGTCATCTGCAAATCTGATTATCTCACTCATCATATTTCTTTCCAGATCATTTATAAATATATTGAAAAGTAAGGGTCCCAATACAGATCCCTGAGGCACTCCACTGTCCACTCCCTTCCACTGAGAAAATTGTCCATTTAATCCTACTCTCTGTTTCCTGTCTTTTAGCCAGTTTGCAATCCACAAAAGGACATCGCCACCTATCCCATGACTTTTTACTTTTCCTAGAAGCCTCTCATGAGGAACTTTGTCAAACGCCTTCTGAAAGTCCAAGTATACTACATCTACCGGTTCACCTTTATCCACATGTTTATTAACTCCTTCAAAAAAGTGAAGCAGATTTGTGAGGCAAGAGTTGCCTTGGGTAAAGCCATGCTGACTTTGTTCCATTAAACCATGCCTTTCTATATGTTCTGTGATTTTGATGTTTAGAACACTTTCCACTATTTTTCCTGGCAATGAAGTCAGGCTAACTGGTCTGTAGTTTCCTGGATCGCCCCTGGAGCCCTTTTTAAATATGGGAGTAACATTTGCTATCCTCCAGTCTTCAGGTACAATGGATGATTTTAATGATAAGTTACAAATTTTTACTAATAGGTCTGAAATTTCATTTTTTAGTTCCTTCAGAACTCTGGGGTGTATACCATCCGGTCCAGGTGATTTACTACTCTTCAGTTTGTCAATCAGGTCTACCACATATTCTAGGTTCACCGTGATTTGATTCAGTCCATCTGAATCATTACCCATGAAAACCTTATCCATTACGGGTACCTCCCCAACATCCTCTTCAGTAAACACCGAAGCAAAGAAATCATTTAATCTTTCTGCGATGGCCTTATCTTCTCTAAGTGCCCCTTTAACCCCTCGATCATCTAACAGTCCAACTGACTCCCTCACAGGCTTTCTGCTTCGGATATAGTTTTTACTGTGAGTTTTTGCCTCTACAGCTAACTTCTTTTCAAATTCTCTCTTAGCCTATCTTATCAATGTCTTACATTTAACTTGCCAATGTTTATGCTTTATCCTATTTTCTTCTGTTGGATCCTTCTTCCAATTTTTGAATGAAGATCTTTTGGATAAAATAGCTTCTTTCACCTCCCCTTTTAACCATGCCGGTAATCGTTTTGCCTGCTTTCCACCTTTCTTAATATGTGGAATACATCTGGACTGTGCTTCTAGAATGGTTTTGTTTGTTTGTTTTTTAACAATGACCACGCCTCTTGGACATTTTTTACTTTTGTAGCTGCTCCTTTCAGTTTTTTTCTAACAATTTTTCTCATTTTATCAAAGTTTCCCTTTTGAAAGTTTAGCACGAGAGCCGTGGATTTGCACACTGTTCCTCTTCCAGTCATTAAATCAAATTTGATCTTATTATGATCACTATTGCCAAGTGGCCCCATCACCATTACCTCTTTCACCAAATCCTGTGCTCCACTGAGAATTAGATCTAAAATTGCTCCCTCTCTCGTTGGTTCCTGAACCAATTGCTCTATAAAGCTATCATTCCAAGAATGCATCAACCCTTGCAATGAGGCTGCCACGCACCGGGAGCACCAACCTCCAGATTCCTGCAGTGGGAATGCACTTAATGAGGGTAATCTGGATACAGTTTGCGGACAGATACAAACCACCCACGGACTTTAGCCTGAATATTCAAAGTGGGTTTATGCGTAAATGGTTTCCTTGCCTCGACTCCGCTCCCCTGGCACACGGTCCATGAGTGCGGGGGAAATGTACGCAAGTCATTGACTTCCGTACACAACACACCCAGGTAGTTTTCCAAAGCCAATTTACGTGCATTAACTGGGTTTTGTGCGTGGAAGTCCATCCAATAAAAGGTAAAGGCATCCATGTGCAAATACGGAGGTGCAGGTACATTTTGTTAATATGTTATTAATATCTTAACCTTGCATACTCTGCTCTAGAGCGTCCACAAGAATCAGGAATCTTTGCTGGAGTGTTCTGTCACCTTCCACGTTACTGCAGGGGCACAGAACTACTGTCATCGTCCGTGTTTGCGGGGCAGCATTAATTATAATAAAGGGAACATATCGCCCTAAGTTTTTCACGCTTCTGCTTCACTTATAAATGTGAAAATAACACAGATCACTGTTACGTGGTAACACGGTACGACGCAAGTGATGAAAAAGCCTGGGGATGAACTTCAGTCCCTATGTCCTGACAGGGATCAGTAAGGAAACTATTCTTTCTGGACACAGAGAACTTTTTCCATTAAAAAAAACAAAACATTGTTCGCTATAAGAGTTGCACTTCATATAGCACTATGCATCCCTCAGGGATAAAACTAACCAATGGGATAACCCCTCCGAGCTACTAAAAGCTATGAAAGTATCCACTGCATCAGGTCTTAATGTCAAATGGAATCCTTCTTATTAAAGTATCCACTGGATTATTTATTTTATTTACCAAAAGCTGTGTTTAGATCCAAAAGGGTTTTGAGAGAGTAGGCAGAGTACAGGACTGGGCTCACTTAGGCAGGAAGGTTAGTCTGAAATGAAACCAGATATCTGCTGTCCTTTCTAAAGCAGGTTGCAAGAGACCATCTCCTTCCATGACCTGCGGCCTCTACTGTACCTTTGCATACGGGGATTTGGTTTCAACCAGCCCTGTCCCACTTTTTAACAGCTATCCTGACAACTTCTTAGTAACACAAGGTGCACAACGAACAAAATGCAGCTAAATTTCTGTAGCACATGAGAAAACATTCAGGAATGCAGTAAATTAACAGAGTCATCCAGCAATAGTCAAGAGTCATACTATCAAAACCAAAAGGGAAAATCTCACTGGGGAAAAAAGAAAGAAAGAAAACTGAAGTTTGAGATTATACTGAGATGTCACTTTAAAAAATAAAACAAGGCTGGCACAGAATTCATGTGGTTGGCTTGAAATAAATAGTAGAGATTTATACTTCTGGTATATCAGAGGAGGCCTTCCCACCTCCCAGGAGTAGGGCAGGGGTGGGCAAACTATGGCCCACGAGCCAGAACCAGCAACTCCAAACCCTTCTTAATGGCCTGCCTACCTCAAAGTCCATCTCTATCATATCCAGCCCACCGTCGTCAACCTCCAGCAGCCTACCTGACGTCATCGGCGACAGCTTGGCATCGCCAGCATCAGCGCACCCTGGCAGGCCTCGGTGGGTGGCATCGGGCAGGCTGCAGGAGGACAGCAGTGGCGTGGGCATCATCATCATCATCATCTGCCTGTGAAGGCAGGAAATGAGGTCGCACCCGTGGGGAGCAAGGCTTAGGCGGCAACCACAGGAGGAATCAAGGCAGGGAGTCAAAGCAGGGCTGGAAAAAGCTGGGGTCATCTCGGTGCCAAATCTAGCAACTGCGCTGAAGCTCAACAGATTTTTATTTTTTTTTTTATTTTACCAGGATGGAAAACAGAAGACATCAGAAGCAGTCAGACCAAGGGTTTATCAAGCCCAGAGTCCAGCCTCTGAGAGTGGCCAATCTACATCACAAGTACCCAGACAAGAGCCAGTAATGTTGTCCTGGTTAATATGAAAAAAAAAAAAAAATCCGACATTTGCTTACCCCTGCTCCTGAGATACCCCCACACAGCACCTATACAGCATGATTTCTGGGAATAAACAACTACGCGTTTAGACGTATTTAATGCAGAAAATCACCCCAAAATTATTAATTGCAAAGCTTCATCTAGCATTTCCATCTTGCCAATAATACCATTTGCATCCCAAAATTAAAAAAGGAAGGAAATGCAAGGTTCAGTAACATTTCTGAGCATAATTTTTGAAACAGGTGCTACAGCACAATTTTACAGGCTATAAAGAATAGATCAATTATGTTGTTATGGCTCTGGGCATAAAAATGCCTCAGCTAAATTATACTTATTGCGAAAGAGTCTGTGACAGCCATTCTCTCTCTCCACCTTCTACAGAACTGCTCAGGATCTCTCTCACTGCCTTCTGAGGTTTGGCAGGTAGGGGTGATAAACAGATGTTACTGAAACACAGAAACATTCAGAAACGTAGAGATGATGGCAGAAAAGGACCAAACGATCCATTCAATCTGCCCAGCAAGCTTATGTTTGCATCTGCCGCACCATACAGGTCTCCCCTTTAATGGTAACATCTGCCATGGCATACAATTTACCCCCATACTTACTTTCCCAAACCGTTAAAGTCAGGACCCTTGTTGGCTGCTGTCTGAATCGAGTTCCCCATTATCTCTTATCTCTTGCCACAGAAGCAGAGAGCAATGTTGGAGTTTAAGGCTTATTGGTTAAGGGTAGTAACAGTCACATCAGAAAGTTACTCCCATGCTTATTTGTTTTCCCAGACTGTAAAATTCACTGTCCTTGGTTGCTGTCTGAATCTAATTCCCCTTTTCCTCTTTTCCCCCTGCCACTGAAGCAGAGAGCAATAATGGAGGTGCATCAAGAGTATGAAGGCTTTTTGGTTAAGGGTAGTAACCACCACACCAGCCAGTTACCCCAATGCGCTCTTTTATAGAAACATAAACATAGAAACATAGAAATGACAACAGAAGAAGACCAAACGGCCCATCCAGTCTGCCCAGCAAGTTACGCACTTTATCCTTTTTTTTTCTTCCTTTTTCTCTCTCACACCTGTTACTCTTGGCTTCCAGTACCCTCCAGCCCTATTTCCCCTCCACCCCACCACCAATGTAGAGAGCATCGCCGGATCTGCATCCAAGTGAACTTCCAGCTCAATTAGGGCTAGCAACCTCTGCAACAAGCAGGCCACACCCCTGCCCCTGTCCACCCAGACTATACGATCCAGACCCTGTTGGTTGCCATCCACACCCAGATCCTCCCTTCCACACTCCCCCTGCTGCTGAAACAGAGAGCCATGTGTTGAAAGAGAAGTATCAGACTCTCTCCCTCACCGAAGCAGAGAGCTACACTGGACATGCATTGAAAGTAAAGTATTGGCCCAGCTACACCTCGCTTCCCTGTGAATACAAATTTTTTTTTTTCTTCCACATTACCTCTTGCCGTTGAAGCCCAGAGCCATGATGGAGTCTCATCAACCCTGTGCATGTACACTGAACAAGGGCATTATCTCCAGGTAGTAGCCACATTTCCGCGAGAGCCACATTAACTAGCAACAAATATTGAACAAGCCTAATAATTGGCAATACCTATAGCCTATGACCTCACCGTTAATTTTACTTACTCTTACCCACCCCTGTTTATGTTATTTTATTTTTTTGGAGATGGCAGCCCTCCATCCTTCCGCTCCGTGAAGGTGGAACACCAACCATTCCCATCCTCTAACCTATAGGGATCTCATACCCTTTTGAATTCTTTCACTGTTTTTGTCTTCACCACCTCCTCCGGAAGGGCATTTCAGGCGTCCACCACCCTCTCCATGAAGAAATATTTCCTGACGTTGGTTCTGAGTCGTCGTCCCCTGGAGTTTCATTTCATGACCCCTAGTTCTATTGATTTCTTTCCAACTGAAAAGATTATGCATCATTAAAACCTTTCAGGTATCTGAAGGTCTGTATCTATCTCCCCTGCACCTCCTCTCCTCCAGGGTATAACATATTTAAAGTGCTTCAACCTCTCCTCATAAGTCATTTGATGGAGACCTCCCACCATTTTGGCAGCCCTTCTCTGGACCGCCTCCATCCTGACTGTCCCTTTTGAGATACGGGCACCAGAACTGAACACAATACTCCAGGTGAGGCCTCACCAAGAAAGGACCTGTACAAGGGGATTATCACCTCCTTTTTCTTACTGGTTATTAGAGATGTGAATCGGAACCGGTTCGGATTCCGGTTCCGATTCACATGTGGGGTTTTTTTCATCGGGCCCGATCGCGGTTTTGTTTATCGGCTGCGCCTGAGCCGATAAACAAAAAACCCACCCCGACCCTTTAAAACTAATACCTTAGCTTCCCCCACCCTCCCGACTCCCCCCCAAAACTTTTTACAGGTACCTGGTGGTCCAGTGGGGGTCCCTGGAGCGATCTCCCGCTCCCGGGCCGTCAGCTGCCACTAATCAAAATGGCACCAATGGCTCTTTGCCCTTACCATGTGACAGGGTATCCGTGCCATTGGCCAGACCCTGTCACATGGTAGGAGCACTGGATGGCCCACGCCATCTTGTGCTCCTACCATGTGACAGGGGCTGACCAATGGTCAGTATTCTAATATTTTGCAAAGGTTCACGCTATTTCTGCAGTTGGTGGGCAAAGTATTTCATATTTTAGCACCGTTTCATTTAAAAATATACATAAAAATTACTTTTGTTGAACTTTTATTTTCACCATGTCAAGTGCTTTTAAAAATAAACTCTTTTCCTGCTTGATTTACTGATTTAATCAATCGGTTGCTTGGTGATGTGACTAGCTAACAGTTTTTCACAAACCTTTAGCAGAAAAGTTAATCTCTCTATTGCCAGGGGTGATGCATGTGACATAAAAAAAAAAAAATCATAGCACTATCCAGTTTCAGAGTCAAGGAAATGAATGCGCCCATTCTTTACAGAGATTTTTCACTTATCTTTTGACATTTTTACATGTTTAACCTTCCAGTTTTATTGTCATTTTCTCTTGGGAGAAAGCTCCTAAATCTTAGAAGAGTATATTATGTATTATAATACGCAATTATCTCTTTTATCTCAGCTCCAAAAATACAAAGATTGCCAGAAGGGAGGACTAGGCATGATCCCGAAATAAAAGCCTCCCTGGAACATACGGTGCGTTATTCTCTGAATTATCCTGCTTGCCCACCAAGAGGTGAAATCTCATCCCCTCGAACCATTACAAGACACGGCATAACCGTAAAGATCTCACGACCACAGTCACTGCTGAAAACCTGAGGGAGCTCGCCAATTCCAATAACCTTTCTACTCCCGCTCCCAGCCTGACTTCGAGGAAGCAGCTACCTTTTGCCTCATCACACCATTGCCCCTGTGTAGAGTGCACACAAAGACCACCGATGTTGCAATACCCGCTATCACTGCTGGGCACACCCAGAGAAATTAAATGCCAGCAGCTCAGGCTCTGGTAGCAAAATGCTCCTCTGCAGAGCAGCCAACCCTCGGCGTCAATCAAAAGGAAGCAGAGAACTTGAGGGCATTACTCAAAACTCAGCCATCTGCTCCCTGCTACAGTTTTGTTGTTAAGATCCTTTTTCCCCCAAGAGGAACAGAAGAACTGAGACAGAATCGGATGCTGAATGGAGTGAAAGGTTAAAACAGAAAGAAGCAGCCAAAAGCCTGAATCTAAAAGGCATATAAAAAGAAAAAAAAATATGATGCCTGTCTAACTTGCGTGGCAATGTAATAATATGGTGCCCTGCTTGTGATTCCATATAGAAGGAGATACTTCTATCATTTGGCACTTTCCATCCACGGAGGATCTCAACATGCTTTGCTACTGTAAAACTCAGGAACGTGCACACTGGCACTGCTGGCTTCCAAGTTTGGTGCCAGTTCTGGAGGCAGAAGCAATGTGATGATTATTATTGCCCGGTTTCAGCTGGGCTAATCCGAGGAACAAGGAGATAAAATGCCTGTGGCTGAAGTAACAACAGTAGCACTGGGAAATTGGTTTAAGAAAATAATGCAGACTGGATTATGTACAATAAATTGCAAAAACTGACCGGTCGTAAGAATAAAGTGACAGGATATGATGCTCTGAACAGAGGCAACAAAAGGAGTACAGGGGTCACGCTTGACCTTACTACTGTCTGTAGCATTCATAACGGTCTTGGCATACAAGTAAAAGTAATCTTGCTATATTTGTAGGTGATACAAACTTAAGGGCACAGTTCACCCTGAACAGGAGATTCCTAATGCTTCGGGGAATATGTCTAGTTTGTGCCAGCAGCAATGACTTTGGTGATACCAACTCATCTTGACCAGAGGTGGGAAATAGAGGCTGAGCTGACATCATGCAGCACTCTGGTGCCTGCTCCTGGCAGCAGCAGGATCCTCATACTGAACACAAAACTGGTGGAGAGTAGTATGATTGCGGCGATTACTACCCCGAATCAATTAAGCCTGATACTTCACTTGGAATACATATCCAGCGCAGCTCACTGCTTCAATGGCATGGGGGAATGAAGAAAAGAGGATTTATATTCAGACAACAACCAACAAGGACTGAATTGCAGAGGCTGGGTAAACAAATAGGAGTGGGGTAGCTGGCTTATTGCGGCGGTTACTACCCCTAACCAATTAAGTTAGATATTTTACTTCGATGTGGCTCCAGCACTGCTCTCTGCATCAGTGGCAGGGGGGAAGGAAATTGGAACCAAAACGTTACCAGTAAGGGCCAAGAGTAACAGATACGTATGAGAAAAATAAGTGTGAAAGTTTGCTGGGCAGACTGGATGGGCCATTTGGTCTTCTTCTGCCGTCATTTCTACGTTTCTATGAAATGCTCGAAGGTAATACTTTTACCAGGCTGGAGAGTGGATATCTCTGTTTTGGCAGGAATATTGTCCACTATGTGGTCCTTCTAATAACAGTGAACTAGGGGTGGCAGGAAGTCAGGTGCAGATGTCGATAGCTTGGCAGCCTAGGAGACAGATGGCAACAGAACTTGAATAATTCATCTAGATGAAAGTAAAGCGATGTATCATGGCAGCTGGAACACATGTGCTGCACAGGATTTGAATTACAAGCGACTTTGCAGCAGAAATTCAGAAAAGGATCCAGGTAACACCACCAATGAGTATTGACAAATGGTACAATGTACCAAATGCTGTTCAGGATGCACTGAGTCACCTGGGATTTCTTTCCAGGGCATCTATGAACCTGTAGTTCCAGTCTGAAGCAGGACTACAAGTTCCAAGATGCAAAGAGGCAAAAGCTGCTCTGGCCCCAATAAGCCAGTCCCCTGGTAACCCTAGGCAATACCCGTCACATGGTGTTAATTCAACTCCAGAGCTACTGACTACAGTCACTGTGCCTACTATAGGCTGCAAAAAATGCAGCTGACAGCGAGTAGATAGCCAAGAAGGAAATAGGAAAGGTAAATATTTTCCCTGGTTTTGCGCTGAATTATGATAACTAAAGTATGAGAGCCACAAAAGAAATTAAGTGGGGAACACAAGAAGGAGGTAGGAGGGGGAAAAGGTGGTGGTATTGCAGCATCTCCTGCCCACTCTTACCTCATTCATAAACCGAGCCGCCCATTGGCTGCTTCTGCAGAATAGTAATCAAGGAGACCAGGTTGCACTGATATAGCTCCTTTCCCAAAACAGGTGGCACACACAGCACACAGAGCAGGAGTGGGCAATCCTAATCCTCCAGGGCCAGAAACTGGTCTGGGTTTTTACATAATCCGAATGAATATGCATGAAATAGATTTGCATACAACAGAGGCAGTATACATGCAAATCTCCCACATGCATATTCATTAGGGATGTCTTGAAAAGCCAACTGGGTTGCGGCCCTTGAGGGCTGCAGCTGCCCACCCCAGTACCAGAGCAGCCAGCAGACGAAAGATCAGTTCGGCCATAGACACAGAAGGGGAAAAGGAATGAGACCTTAAGCCTGATAAAATCACATTTCAAAAATAATGGGATGATCAATATAGTGATCACTCAGACCAGAGCTTCTCATCCCAGTCCTCGGGGCACATCTATCCAGTCAGGTTTTCAGGATATCTGCAATGAATATGCATGAGATAAGATTTGCATACAGTGGAGGCAGTGCATGCAAATCTATCTCATGCATATTCGTTGAGAAGGCCTGGATTGAGAAGCACAGACTACGGGCCAGATGTACAAAGGAGTTTCTCCCATTTTGTGTATCTGGGAAAAATACTTAGCACATTTGGGCCCATGAACATTTGCATTAACTAATTTACAAAAGGTAAAGAAAAATACCATTTGAAAGAGCAAAAATAGAAAAGTTAGAAAGGATTATTTTGGATCGGCCCAATGGCCGTGTAGCGGTGCTGTGCACTCTCATGCAGGATACCTGATTTCCTGAAGCCTGCTTCTGTTCTTCCTGCTGAGAGGGGCTGGGGGATACCGTGGGGGCAATGCCAGTCTCTGCACAACAGCGACACCTAGGGGTGGGATTTAAGCTGCAACACACCCAGTCTCAAAGGGCATGTCTGTGGCTCCTCCCCTACCAAGGCCTGTTACTGTGAGGGCTGGGTTACAGGGGGAGGAGGCCAGGAGTCTAACTGGAGAAAAAGCCCTTGACAGCCAAAGGCCATAGCATCACCCACCCCCTGTCAGAAGTGGCCACGAGCAGGGTCAGGGCAGATGGAAGTTTTTCTTGACTTCTTCAACTGAGCTATCGCCCAGGTTCCTTTTTCTGAAGGCAGGACCATGCACTGTGCAGTTTTAACAGCACTTTAGTAATGATAAGTAGCAGTAATCATGCCATGCCAGTCCTAATACTAAATGTAGCACCAGTCTTTCTAATACTAAAGTTTTACTGTTCTAACCTGTTCCAATCTTGTTACACAATGTATTATTTATTCCATATTCCTTGTTGCTATTTCTCCGGCCCCCTCGGCCTCTTTCTGTTCCTCTCTCCCATTCCCTTACCTGTTTTTTTGTAATTTCCACTCGTTTAGTTCTTATGTAAACCGGTATGATGTTCCACACTAATGTCGGTATATAAAATCTTTAAATAAAATAAATAAATACATAAATGTTGTTACTGCTGCATATTAGTAATGGAAACATTGCTTTCAGACCACTGGACACCTTCCATTTACATAAATCAGTTCCAGTTCATTATTATGCTCTGAACTACTGACTAGCGGCGATTTGATGGGGATTTTACCATTGCATTGAAGCATCCTTTTTCTTGGTAGGCGGCGTCACCACCATGAGGACACACACACCAGAGGCTTCTGAGCAGGCTTCATAGGGACCCTCAAGTGATGAAAGTCACAAAACAGAATGCAAAGCTCTGAATTCGTCTTCCAGGAATCAAGAGCATGGGTTAACTGGCCAGTGGTGCCAGCGTTGAACAGAACCACCAGAGCTAACTTAATCCATGACAATAGGTGCCAGCTCTGTGGGTGCTTGAGCACCTCCAATATTTAGCAAAGTCCTTCACACTCTGACTAGGGGGGATAGTTTGTGTTGAGTTGAACATCCCCAATTGTTTTGAAAGGTTGGCGCCTATGTCCATTATTACAGTGCGATGACTGAATCAATGATTTTTGTGTGGTAAAAATGGAGATGATACAAGTGGCAATCCCAGAGTCTCCTTCATCCAGAGTGACTTTTCTAAAAGTGAATTTTCAGACATATGCATCATAGCCATAGGAGTAAGATTAAACACGATCTGTTCCGTGTGCAGTGCTGTTATGCTAGGAAGGGACCCCTTTACCACGCTGCCCTGGGATCTGAACGCTGCTCTCTGCAAAGACCTGTTCACTGCAACCTTGGCATTAAGTGCCTTAGTTTAACCGCTGTAGGAATAGTGCTTCAAGTCTTCCCTGCCTTTGGTAAACAGAGACCTACCTGGCAGGAAAGAACAGGACATTTAAAGCTTCTTCGTCTCAGCAACTGAATTATAGTGATTAGAAATGACAGTTTTTCCTGTTTTCAACAAATATTATTTCAGCTCTAAATACACTGTAAAGCTACATCTATTGCTCCCATGAAAAAAAAAAAAAAAAAAAAAACCTCAGTCAAAATAATCCCTTGATAATAAAATAACCAGTACCACAACAGCGCTGCAATCCGTTCTTCTCTGCTTAGCATGTATAGCAACAGGTTTTGGGCAAAGTTAACCATTAGTCATGGAGATGTCACTCGCTGTTCTAATGCTGTACACTGGTCCCCATGTTTTGAGAGGCTAAAGTGCCACGATCTATGACCGAGGTTACTGCAGTCATCACTGGGCCATTTACATAGGGGAATTATTATTTCTGAACTTATAGGGGCATCGTACTCGGGATACTTTACTACTTATTACAAAGAGCTTCCATGAGCCCCTGCCCCAAAGAGCTTATAACCAAAGTGGTTATCGGAGATAAAGTAACTTGGCTAAGATCCCGACGAGTGTGGGTGGCAGCAGTGGGATTGGAATTACAGTCAAGGAGGCCGGTGACACACAGAAACCACCGTGCATGCTATGCTGCACCTTAAGCTGCGAAATGCTCCGCCCAGTCCCGCCTGCTCGAGCCCCCGCGGCGTCTCCTTCCCCCGGGGAAGTCGTGCCCGGGCCGGGCCGCCGTGCACTTACCTCTCGGTGCCTCCGGACATGGCCATTGGCGGGCGAGGATGCGCAGGTCGGCGGAGCAGAGCTTGCAGTGAGCGCCGGCTGGGGAGAAGGGGGGGGGGGGGGAGAGAGAAAGAGCCGCCGCGCGCCCGCCCCCTGATTGGCTGCAACTCCACCCGCAGACGGTAAACAGCTGGGCCGCCCGCCGCGCGCTGCTCGCGTCACTTCTCGAGGTGCCAGGTGATCCTGCCGCCCCCCAGCCAGGGGAACCGCGGATCGATCTTAGGAAAGAAAGAGCGAAGGCAAACACCTGTTGCGCCCGGAACTTCTGCGCCAGAGCGATGCGAAGACCGTGACCGGCGCAAGGAGGGACGTGAGGTCATTTCCCCGAAGGGCTCCCTCTCTCTCTACGTTTGTGGGACCGTTTGTCCCCCGGGGAGGTATCAGCGTCTCCGCCTCCCGTCTCTCTGTAGAAATGTTCTGCTTTGAAACTCCAGGGCTGCATCCGAGTCCCTGACACCTCTGCAGAATTTTTTTTTTTTTAATTAGATTCTTGAGGGGCATTAAAACCCAATCTGTGTAATTGCTGAAAAGGAGCACTATTGACAAATGCAATGTTGGCTGGTTTTGTTGTGTAAGAATAGCGTTATAAATAAAGGTTTCAAAAAAAAAAAGTATAAACAAGGAAAACCCTACACAGAAAAGATAATCCTGAATGAAAAGACTACAGATTAAACTGCATAAAAACGTCAGGGTGGGATAAAGGCACATGAGGCATCCAGGGTGCCCAGCACGATATTTCAGGGTTACACGGTTATTGTAGGGCGTGTGGCAGTCCCATGGATGTATATGAGTTTTTCCTATCCCTCTCCTGGAGGCAGACCTAACCAGTCTGGTTTTCAGGATATCCATAATGCACATGCATGAGTGATCGATAGATCTGCATGTAGTAAGTCTTATGCATATTCATTGTGGCACGCTTCAAAACTGGATAGGAAACCGATGTAAATCACAACTAAAAAGGGGAAAAACCCAGGCCGGGGTCATCCCGCCCTTGCGTCAGAATTCAAGGGAAGGCTCCCACCCTGGGGCTGGATTGAAAGGTGCATGGCTCCAGCTGGGGCCCATCCGGAGGGAACAACCCAAAGTGCAAAAATGCATGGATTGGATTGGCCAAACTCCGCTCTCGCTGAGGGTTTCAGCCCGCTCTAAATGCCGCGTGGACATTGGGAACTCCACGTGTGAGCGCGAGTTTTCCAGCCCAGCGCTGGGGCGGCGCATATGCAGCCACGCGCCGAGCTTTACTTCCGGGAATTTAAGGGCGTCCAATACTGCTGGGCCTCTTTTCAGAAGGAAATGTCACATTTTTTTTTCTTGCGATATTTAGCTCTTTCTCAGCTTTTGAAGGAAGGAGACCACGCTCTTTGCTGTGCATTTCATTTGTTTTCTTCTAATACATGCTTGGATTTGTTTTGTATGTTTCTGCTCATTTCCATGCTTCCTAAAACCTTCGAGCCCTCCCCCCCGGTCTCCAGGAGAATTTCTGGCTCCATGCACCCTCCCTTTTCTGGAGTCGTCCCCCCGCCCTGCACGGGTAAATCCCAGAAGTGTATGCAAGTGCAACAGGAGATGGCCGGCAAAGCTGCCGGAAAAGAAAGGCTCTGAATTTTCACACGTTTATCTGGCTCGGGGCAAAACTAGCCCTGGAAGAGCAAAGTTGACAAGCAGGATGGGGACGACGACAGAAAATGTTCGTAGATCTGGGATAATTTTTGTTGCACTAAACTGCCAAACCTTAATTATTACAACAGAGAGTGACAGCTTGAAGAATGTGAACCTGCGGGTCAGATGTGGATTTTCTAGCCAGAATCCATCAGAGGTTGATGTTGTGTTTGCCTATGAAAGAGGTCATGCGAATGGAATGTGGCAGGAGCCGGAGCACACCCAGAGCCCAGGGCTCAGGCCACTCCCCTGCCAATCCCTCTGTGGCCACTGGTCCCTGCCAGAAGCCACACAAGCTGTCGCTCTGTGTCAAGCTTCTTATTCCCCCATCAACTGATAAAACTCACAATCCCAGACATGGTCTCTAAAACTTCATTTTGCACTGCCTGGATTTCCTCTCACCCAACTACCTTGCAATCACTAGTAGGTCAATACGAGTCGTTCATAAGAAATGAGAATTGCCATGCTGGATCACACCAAAAGCCATTGAGCCCAGCATCCTGTCCTCCAGTAGTAGCCAATCTAGGTCACAAATACTCGGTATATGCCAAAAAAAAAAAAAGATCTATTTCTTGTTATTAACGTCCAGGGAAAGCAATGGTTTTCTCTAGTCTACCTGGCTATTGCTGTTGGGGACTTTTCCCTCCACAAACTTGTCCTAACCCCTTTTAAACCCCTGCTATGCTTGTCCCGTTGACCACGTCCTCTGGCAACAGAATCCGCAGCTTGATTGTGCTCAGAGCGAGAAAGTCCTTTCTATTTATTTGTTTTAAATGTGCTGGTTGTCAGTTTCATGGAGTGTCCCCTTGATTCAGTATCGTTTGAAAGGGTGAATAACCTTCCTTTATTTACCCGTTCCACCCCACTCCTGATTTTATAAACTTCTGTCATGTCCCCTTCGCAGCCGTCTCTTTTCCAAGATGAAAAGCCCTAACCTTGTTTCATCTTTCCTCACAGGGGATCAGTTCCATTCCCTTCCTCATTTTTTGTTGCCCTTCTCTGCATCTTTTCTAGTTCTGCTAGATCTGGTTTGAGATGGGGGCGACTAGAACCGCACACAATGCTAAGGGTGCAGTTACACCCTGGATCTATACAGAGTCAATATAATCCTTTTCATTTTATTTCCCTTTCCCTATTCCTAACATTCGGTTTGCTATTTTGCCCGCCGCTGCACGCACACTGCACACGTGCTGTCCACAAGGACTCCCACGTTCCTGTTCCTGGGTGGGGACTCTTAACATGGAGTCTAACATTTTTTCCCCCTATGTGCATCACTTTGCACGTTTCCACATTAAATTTCACCTGCCAATCCACTGCCACTCTCCTATTCTCTCAAGGTCCCTCTGCAGTTCCTCACAAGCCGCTGCCGTTTTTAAAACTTTGAATAATTGTATGTTCTCTGCAAATTTGATCAGCTCACTCATTGCTCCCTTGTGCAGATCATTTTGAATATGTTAAATGGCACAGGTCCCAGGACCATCCCTTTGGTACTCCACAAATGACCTTTCTTCCTTTGGAAAAGTGACCATTTAATCCTGCCCGAATCTCTTTTCCCGTCTTGTAACCAGTTGCTAATTCACCAGAGGAACACTGCCTCCTATCCTGACTTTTTAATTTCCGGAGGAGTCTCTCATGGGGTGGACTTTGTCAAATGCCTTCTGAAAATCCAAATACACCGTATCATCTTTGCACCCTGAAAGAAATCTAACAGATTGTAAGGCAAGTCTTCCCTTTGCTTAAACCATCTTCAGTCTTCGCCATTAAGCCATGTCTGCCTGTTTGGCCAGGCATTTTTATTTTGAAGGATAGCTTCTACCATTTTGCCCAGCAGCGGCGTTCAGGGCTACCATCAAGTGGCCAGATCATATTTTGTGGTTGTCAATGGACTTCTCTCAAAGTGCCTGTGAGTCTCAGTGGCCGTTTGGTCACCTAACAGAGCCCTACTTCCGGTGTTCTCTTTTGGTATACGCGTGAGCCTAAGTAAGAGGAAGAACTGGACCAGCCTGTGACTGAGTGGCGGTGCTGCACCCTGCCATGAGGAGGATCTGTCTTTCACTTGCTGAGTCGGCACTCTGTCCCCCCCTGGGCAACATCTAGTGGCCAATATTCGCCATCCACGTTAGGCGGCTTCCGGAGCGAGCAGCAGACTCATGGCCCTTGGCTGAGGACTGTCACGACGATGGCTGGGCCAACTTGAGAGAAAGATATAAAACAGGGAGCAGGCATCCCTGCACGGCTGCTAACAACGAAGGCTGATGGCAACAGATTCCAACCCCGGTTCTGATGGAGGCAGAGGCTCAGAGCAGGGAGGAAACCACGGGGTCAAATCAAGAAAGGAGAACTGCAGTGCTGTAACTTGCATGAAAATTCGGTAAACACTGGAGTAAGGAAATACCACGTTCTGCAGATCTAACACACTTGTTCAGTTTGTCCTTTCCCATGGACATGTCCTGCGTCAGAACAACATGCCAGAAAATGATTTAACCAACAGAAATCCTGAGCTCTGTATAAATCTAACCCCCCCCCCCCCCCCAAAAAAAACCAAAACAAAACAAAACATTTCTGCTGCAGAAAATGAGACCAATTCATGTTCAGTCTGACAGCTCACCGATAGAGTAAGTGAAATTAAATTCAGCAACAGCTGGGAAGTCTTTACTAACTATTCTACCAGATGTTTGTAATTCGGGGTTTATTCTGATATTAGTGTATCTCTGGCTAATTTAAATGCTATGTGTAAACCTTAGGAAGCCGTGCGACTTAAGACTCCTTTTAGTTCTCTCCTCATGGTGGAATAAAACAATTTTCTTCTCAGCTCCCATTTCCAGGTTTAGCTCTGAGATGCTCTGAAATTACAGCTAATGCGATGTCATTCTCCAGAATTATGTTCTGGGCTGCAGTTTGCTCTACTCAGGGTCTCTGTGCGCTTGTTTCGTAAAATGCACTCCAGGCTGTTCTGTTCTCTGGAAAGGCAGAAACGCCTGGGAAGAGAAAGCCCATTTCTGTATGGAAACCACAAAAATCCGAAAGTCGCAAGCCCACACAGTGCCAGCGAAAAAAAAAAAAAGGTACATCAGGACGGGTAAGCAGGAGCCCTACAAACACGAGGCCTGAGGAATTCCTCACCACTGCTGAGTGGCAGAACAGGTTTTGATCATCTGGGCCCGGCCTTGGCTAGAAAGATAATTGTTTTCTTTGTAAGTAAACGCTTCAGATCCGGTGATGGGATCTCAGGTTTTTCTGAATGACTTTTATAGGGACAATGATAAAGTATGTGACCCTTTGCACCCTGTCAGAATGGTTACAGGATTTTATATCTGTATAGGAAAGTAAGCAGACCTCTTCTCTCATCACCCCTCCTATTCTCTCACCCTGTATTCGCATGCTCTCCTTCTCCTCACCCTTCACCCTGTCTCCACATACCCTTACTCACTTCCCTCACCCCTCCCATTCCCCTCATCCTGTCTCCACATGCTCACCCCTTCCCCACATGCCCTCTCGCCTCCTTTTCTAGTCTCAACCTATCTCCACCCTGCCCAAGGGACACAAAAACAATGTGCCCGGGCCCCGTGGCCTGTGGGAGGCTGGTGCGCCCGATCGGTTGCCTCCTCTTCCTCATGGTTCAGAGCCCGAGCGATTACCACTCATCCCAAGCCCATCCCGCTATGGGCTCTGTGGGGGCTCACGACTTTGGGATTTTTGTGGTTTCCATACAGAAATGGGCTTTCTCTTCCCAGGAGTTTCTGCCTTTCCAGAGAACAGAACAGCCTGGAGTGCACTTTACGAAACAAGCGCACAGAGACCCCGAGCAGAGCAAACTGCAGCCCAGAACATAATTCTGGAGAATGACATCGCATTAGCTGTAATTTCAGAGCATCTCGGAGCTAAACCTGGAAATGGGAGCTGAGATGAGAAGAAAATTGTTTTATTCCACCATGAGGAGAGAACTAAAAGGAGTCTTAAGTCGCACGACTTCCTAAGGTTTACACATAGCATTTAAATCAGCCAGAGATAAACTATTATCAGAATAAACCCCGAATTACAAAAACCTGTACAGAAAAGGCACAACCTGTGATCCAGGTTGTGAGATCCTCAGCAGGGAGACAGTCACACTCACTCCTGACAAAGTCGCCTCTTAACTCTCTCATCTGAGGTCCTAAAGTGCCTTCACACACCCCCCACCCTCCTCAGAGCATTGCTGGGTGTTGCGCTGGGGAGGCAGAATGTAAGTGTGCAGGGCTAAGGGCAGAGATGGCGGCTTGGCTGCTGGTTTTAATCACATTTCTGCTCATCCTCTCGGAAAGCAGAGGGCCAAAAACAAAAAGGGGACGTGTGAAAGCCAACTTGCACAGAGCGGCACCAGGGCTGGCGGGGGCGAGACGGGGAACCCCGGAACATCTGCCGCTCGGAGGGGAGGGGGGTGCAGCGCAGATAGCGAGTCGCCCAGTACTGGCAACAGGCAGACCTGGAGACCCTCTTCAGCTGAGGGTCAAAAGGGCAAGGCATGGTCTTCTGTGAGCGGTCAAGCACACGTGCCTGACAGCTGGGGAAATCTTAGCTGGAGCAGAGCGGGCAGGGCCACTAGGAAGCCTCACGCTGTGTGACTGTGGAAAGGATTCGCTTGATTCACTTTGCTGCCCGAGGAGTTATTTATTGACGTACAACCGAGAGTGGTCTCAAAGTGGATTGCAGTCATCTTAAAGCAGCCTGTCAGGTACAGGAGCAGGCCCTACCGCCCCCAGCCACCTCTGTCCCACCCATGCAGAGACATCGCACGGTACATCACGGCCCGCGCTAGCCCTCCTTGTGCCAGTGTCGCCTCCTCCTTTATTATCAGCATTATTATTATTTACTACGCAGCATAACGAGTTGCCTTGGTACTGACACACATGCGGCTGCCAAGGCTGCTGTTATTTTAGGATGACCTGCACCGCATTTCCACCCACCCACGCAGTGCCAAAACGTAACTTGTCGCCTCCGCCCAGGACAATTTTCTTTTGATAACCTTAATCTTCAAATGCCTTCCTGCCACGTTTCAGTCCCGCGGTGATGATTCAGGCACAGGCAGGCTGAGAACTGATTTTTTTTTTTTTTTTTTAAGATAGCTCTGCCTCCCACTCAACACAGAAATGAACCGTGCATTCCCCCCTCCAGACTGTGGGAAGCAGGGGCTGGAAACTGCCAGCATGCCAGTTGAATGCATTGAAGGAAAGCTCCCTTATTAACCAAGAAGAACCTGGCCGTTAAGGTTTTTTATTTTTTATTTTTTGCTGCCATGAAGATGCTGGGTGGGGATCCACGTGGCCCACTAGGCCCTGTTCTGTTCTGCCAGTATCGTGCTTGGCTCAGGATGGGTCCTGGTAGACCCAGTGAGGGATGAGTGCATTAATCCCTGGGACCTGGGACTCCTCTGGGGCTGCTGAAACCCAAACCACAAAACGCACTGATCCCTCCCACTCTTCCTAGCCTCGTGGGCCGCCTCGCTCACGTCAGAAGGGAAGCGCATACCAGCGTGAGCAAATAACGGAGGCGAGACCTCGCACGAGAAAGGAGAAGGAAAAGTGGCCGCTATTGGTGTCTCCCACATGTTAGGTTCCAAATGCATTCTTTTTTTTTTTTTAATTGATTTATAACTTTTTTTTTTTTTAAGTGTTTATCGGCAGGGCGTGTGGAAGAGCAGAGATGTAGTTAGTGTATGTGAGGTGATGCCTGGTGGATTTGGGGGGGGGGGGGGGAGCAGCAGTCTTGCACTGGAGCGTAGATACGTGGTGAGGGGGAGAGACAGAATAGAGCTGTGGCAGGGGGGTGGAGGAATGGGAGCAGAGTTAGAACAGCAGTGGCCTATAGCGCAGCCAGAGAATGTGAAACAGCGGTGGACTAGGAGGGGTTAAGGTAGCTGAGGGCAAAGGGTGATGAAGCAGTCAATTGCAGGGGAAGGAGAGGTGAGGTGCTGAGAGAACAAAAGGCTGCAGGACTGGGGAGAGGGGATATGGAGGAGCAGTGGCCCTCAGCCACGGAGGAGGGGGCGGCGACGGACGTAGTAGGAGGCATGGGCTGAAGGAGCAGAGGCTGAATTTGTCGTGTACAAGGAGAATCCGGAAACATTAGGTGGAACAGCTCATGCAACCCAAAGAAAGGTGCAGACGGTAAAAGTATTCATCAAGTCATTTTGATGCTCTGGAAAGAAGGGTCAGGAGCTCAGAGAACTGAGGCTCAGCCTGACCTTCCCGTGGGAGGAGGGAAACACCCGGAATATCCGATTACACTGGGCTTCTTATGCAAAGGAGTGGAAGTGAGATCCTTTACACCGGGCCAACACCACCAGGAGCCTTCCAGAGCTCCCCTGCCTCCCCCAGCTGCAGGCAGAATAGGCCAAAGAGGCTTGATGGGTGAACATAGGTTGGATTACGAAATCGGCGTTTTTATTTCTACATATGTAAATTAACCTGGCAACCACCTTACATACCACACTCCTAAACAGAAAGAGGAAGGCGCCTTTAATTATTACAGAGAGCTGCCATCAATTACTATTCCCAGCATAACATCCAGGGGGCCGTACCCGGGTTCGATCCCTAAGCGTTGGCCACTGCTTCTCAGGCTGGCTGGGACTGGGGATGACTCTCACTGATCGCACACGGTGGTTGCCCGACTGGGGTTCCGCAAGAAGCCACAACCTGTGGCCCCTGACCCAGAGCCCATTACAGAGGTGACTGAGCTCGGCGAGAAGGGGGTGGGGTGAGGTGCTCTCCTGACAGGGAACGCTGTGTAGGAAGCGGCAGTCACAGTCCTGGGGAGGGAGGGAGGGGGCGGGGAAGGTCTCGGCCATTGCCCAGCCGTGACCGATGGTAGCCAGATTTAGGGTCACCATTGGCCAGGTTGCGGGCCTCGGTTCACGCCCCCTGGCTAAGGACTGACACTATGATGGTCGGTATGAGCTGGGGAGAGGGGGGGGGGATATATAAATAGGTGGGGCTCCCAGGTTTCGCCCTTAAGAGGCAGGAAGGCCATGCCGGGTCAAAAACCAGGAGGGAAAAATTAAGCAATTACTAACGCAAGCTCATGGCGGTAGAGGAGCAGGAGGAAACCTTATCCAAGCGAAATCAAGAGGGGAACATGCTGCCCAGATGAAGAATGCAGGAACTCGACCTGCGCTTAACCTTCGGAAACAAAAAAAAAAGAGCCAACTGCTTTAAGGAGAGGAGAAGGAAGAGGGAGGAGCGAGCAGGAGCTATAACAACCTTTAAAGAAATAAGTAAATGATGCTCCTGGAAAGTCAGAGTAAGTTTCCCTCCATCCGGGCTCCACGGCCTGCAGCCATTTTGTACGGCGAGAATTCAACAGCGCCGGCCTTCACCTGCCCGAGCCGTTGGCAAGAGCGGCAAGGCAGGCGCGACTAGGGCTCGCCCTCTGCCCCATGAAAATGCTTTCGAGAAGCAAGAGGGGGCGGGAGCAGGAGTGGGGGGTTTCTTAGCTGCGGACTTGACAATTAAAAAACATTATTATTATTATTATTATTTATTTTTATTTTTTTTACACATTTTAACAAAAGAAACAATGAAATAAAAAAAATGTCTGCACCTACCCCTAGGTGCTGGCTTCTTGAGGGAGGGGGCAAAAATCCGCAACAGTCACAGCAAAAAAAAAGAAAAAAGAAGGTCCGGTCAGGTGCACAAACTCACACAGTAATCAACGCTTTTAAAAACATTCGCATCTTTCATGCGCCCGGATGAACTGCCACACGCTCATCAGGCACCGTGACCTGATTCCCGAGCCACGTTTGTATTCTTCATATGAAATCAATATTGTAAGGTGTGAGGATAGGACATCCGGTCGTGTGTTGTTACCGGGCTGATCTGGGAGGGGAGGAGGTAGTAGGAGATCTTCGTGATTGTTGAAGGTTCGCTCCACTAGCCTCATACCCTTGCACACCGACCCAAAAAGGGAGGCAAGGCGGGATAATCGTCGGCTGGCGAACAAGACACAGTCACAGGCGTCAGCCGAGGCTCGAGGCGTCCCCAGGCCATCGCTGCTGGAAACTGGGCGTGCGTAACTCCACAGATCCCCCATGTCCTTCCCGCTTCCTCCAGGCACCTGCTGCACGCCGTCGCCGGACGCAGGATCCGGGCTTGGCTGGAGCCTTGGTCTGTCACAGTACTGGCAGCTCCTACCAATTAACCGTAATTGGCAGACGTGACGGTCGGTCCAAAAATATAATAAATGGTGGGAGGTGGTAGTTTCATGAAAAGTCCAAAACAAAGTACCATCCAGGTTACTGTGGGCTACTCATACAACCATTAACGTCCACCTGACAAAAGGTTTTGTCATCACAGTTCTTTTTTCTTTTTTTTATGTTTTTGTTGCAGGTAAAAAAAAAGTCTTGTTTGGGGAGAAACTCAAACTACAGCCAGCAATTCCATTAGAAACTATATCACAGTTTCTTTAAGGATACTTATCACCACGACGACTTGTCTCAATCTGGTCCTGTTCCGGATAAAAATCCTTCTTCAGGGAACGTTGTTGAACAGGTGATGACTCCAAGATCTTCAACATAATCCGAATCTTTCCTTCACAGCGTTATCATCATAAGAACATAAGAAATTGCCATGTTGGGTCAGACCAAGGGTCCATCAAGCCCAGCATCCTGTTTCCAACAGAGGCCAAACCAGGCCACAAGAACCTGGCAATTACCCAAACACTAAGAAGATCCCAAGCTACTGATGCAATTACTAGCAGTGGCTATTCCCTAAGTAAACTTGATTAATAGCCGTTAAATGACTTCTCCTCAAAGAACTTATGCAAAACTTTTTTGAACCCAGCTACACTAACTGCACTAACCACTTCTTTTGGCAACAAATTCCAGAGCTTAATTGTGCGTTGAGTGAAAAATAATTTTCTCCAATTAGTCTTAAATGTGCTACTTGCTAACTTCATGGAATGCCCTCTAATCCTTCTATTATTCGAAAGTGTAAATAACCAATTCACATCTATTTGTTCAAGACCTCTCATGATCTTAAAGACCTCTATCATATCCCCCTCAGCCATCTCTTCTCCAAGCTGAACAGCCCTAACCTCTTCAGCCTTTCCTCATAGGGGAGCTGTTCCATCCCCTTTATCATTTTGGTTGCCCTTCTCTATACTTTCTCCTTCGCAACTATATCTTTTTTGAGATGCGGCGACCAGCATTGTATACAGTATTCAAGGTGCGGACTCACCATGGAGCGATAAGAGGCATTATGACATTTTCCGTTTTATTAACCATTCCCTTCCTAATAATTCCTAACATTGTGTTTGCTTTTTTGACTGCTGCAGCACACTGAGCCGACGATTTTAAAGTATTATCCACTATGATGCCTAGATCTTTTTCCTGGGTGATAGCTCCTAATATGGAACCTAACCGTGTAACTACAGCAAGGGTTATTTTTCCCTATATGCAACACCTTGCACTTGTCCACATTAAATTTCATCTGCCATTTGGATGTCCAATCTTCGTCTTGCAAGGTCCTCCTGTAATGTATCACAATCCGCTTGTGATTTAACTACTCTGAATAATTTTGTATCATCCGCAAATTTGATAACCTCACTCGTCGTATTCCTTTCCAGATCATTTATATATATATATTGAAAAGCACTGGTCCAAGTACAGATCCCTGAGGCACTCCACTGTTTACCCTTTTCCATTGAGAAAATTGACCATTTAACCCTACTCTGTTTCCTGTCGTTTAACCAGTTTGTAATCCACGAAAGGACATTGCCTCCTATCCCATGACTTTTTAGTTTTCTTAGAAGCCTCTCATGAGGGACTTTGTCAAACGCCTTCTGAAAATCCAAATACACTACATCTACCGGTTCACCTTTATCCACATGTTTATTAACCCCTTAAAAAAATGAAGCAGATTTGTTAGGCAAGACTTCCCTTGGGTAAATCCATGTTGACTGTGTTCCATTAAATCATGTCTTTCTATATGCTCTATGATTTTGATCTTGAGAATAGTTTCCACTATTTTTCCTGGGACTGAAGTCAGGCTTATTGGTCTATAGTTACCCGGATCACCCCTGGAGCCCTTTTTAAATATTGGGGTTACATTGGCCACCCTCCAGTCTTCAGGTACAATGGATGATTTTAATGATAGGTTACAAATTTTAACTAATAGATCAGAAATTTCATTTTTGAGTTCCTTCAGTATCCTAGGATGCATACCATCCGGTCCAGGTGATTTGCTACTCTTTAGTTTGTCAATCTGACCTACTACATCTTCCATGTTCACAGTGATTTCGTTCAATTCATCTGACTCAACACCCCTGAAAACCATCTCCGGAACTGGTATCTCCCCAACGTCCTCATTAGTAAACACGGAAGCAAATAATTAATTTAGTCTTTCTGCAATGGCCTTATCTTCCCTAAGAGCCCCTTTAACTCATCGGTCACCTAATGGTCCAACCGACTCCTTCACAGGTTTCTTGCTTCAGATATATTTTAAAAAGTTTTTATTATGAGTTTTTGCCTCTGTGGCCAACTTCATTTCAAATTCTCTCTTTGCCTGTCTTATCAATGATTTACACTTAACTTGACAATGTTTATGTTTTATCCTATTTTCTTCAGATGGATCCTTCTTCCAGTTTTTGAAGGATGTTTTTTTGGCTAAAATAGCTTCTTTCACCTCACCTTTTAACCAAGACGGTAATCGTTTTGCCTTCCTTCCACCTTTCTTAATGTGTGGAATACATATGGACTGCGCCTCTAGGATTGTATTTTTAAACAGTGTCCATGCCTGCTGAACACTTAACCTTTGCAGCTGCACCTTTCAGTTGTTTTCTAACTATTTTCTTCATTTTATCAAAGTTTCCCTTTTGAAAGTTTAGTGTTAGAGCTGCAGATTTACTTATTGTCCCCCTTCCAGTTATTAGTTTAAATTTGATCATGTTATGATCACTATTGCCAAGTGGCTCCACCACTATTACCTCTCTCACCAAATCCTGCGTTCCACTAAGAATTAAATCTAAAATAGCTCCCTCTCTTGTTGATTCCTGAAACAAGTGCTCCATGAAACAGTCATTTATTACATCCAGGAACTTTATATCTCTTGCAAGTCCTGATGTTACATTTACCCAGTCAACATTTGGATAATTGAAATCTCCCATTATTATTGCACTGCCAAATTGGTTTGCTTCCCTGACTTCTCTTAGCATTTCATCTTCTGTCTGACCATTTTGTCCAGGTGGACGGTAGTATACTCCTATCACTATGCTCTTACCCAACACACATGGGATTTCTACCCATATAGATTCTACTGAGCATTTAGTCTCTTGTATGATCTTTATCCTGTTGGACTCTATACCCTCCCGGACATAAAGTGCCACACCCCCACCAAGTTCATCCTCCCTATCATTGCGATATAATTTGTACCCTGATATAGCACTGACCCATTGGTTATCCTCCTTCCACCAAGTCTCTGTGATGCCAATTATGTCAATCTCATCATTTGCTGCTATACACGCTAACTCTCCCATCTTACTTCTTAGACTTCTGGCATTGGCATACAGAAATTTCAAAGTGCGTTTTTTTGTTTGTTTTAACAACCTGCTTTTCAGTTGTTAGGGATAATTCGGAAATCATTAGTTTTGGTGATTTTTTACATATAGGCACATGGACTACATTTGCTTTTATTGGAACCTCTCTGTTTGGATGCCCTAACTCTCCTGTTTCATTAGTATCCTTCAAGGATACATTTCTCCGAACCATGCACTGCTGAGTGACTGTCGGCTTTTCCCCTTGTTCTAGTTTAAAAGCTGCTCTATCTCCTTTTTGAAAGTTAGTGCCAGCAGCTTGGTTCCACTCTGGTTAAGGTGGAGCCCATCCTGTCGGAAAAGTCTCCCCCTTCCCCAAAAGTTTCCCTAGTTCCTTACAAAACTTAATCCCTCTTCCCTGCACCATCGACTCATCCACTCATTAAAACTGTGGATTTCTGCCTGCCTCTGGGGACCTGCACGTGGAACAGGAAGCATTTCAGAGAATGCCACCCTGGAGGTTCTAGATTTCAGCTTCCTACCTAAAATCCTAAATTTGGCTTCCAGAACCTCTCTCCCACATTTTCCTATGTCATTGGTGCCTACATGTACCACAACAGCCGGCTCCTCCCCAGCACTGTCTATAATCCTATCTAGGTGACGCATGAGGTCTGCAAGTTACCAGGCGGTCCTCACGTCTACCAGCCACCCTGCTATCTACATTTCTAATAATTGAATCACCAACTATGATGGCCGGCCTAACCTTTCCCTCCTGGGCAGTAGCCCTGGGAGACTTGTCCTCAGTGCGAGAGGACAATACATCACTTGGAGAGCAGGTCCTTGCTACAGGATCACTTTCTGCTACACCAGGGTGATGTTCTCCTACTGGGAGACCTTTCTGATCCAAGGCAGCACTAGGGCTGCCAGACTGGATTTGGGCCTTGGCTACTATGTCCCTGAAGGTCTCATCAACGTACCTCTGTCTGCCTCAGCTCCTCCAAGTCTGCTACTCTAGCCTCCAGAGATCGGACTCGTTCCCTGAGAGCCAGGAGCTCTTTGCACCAAATGCACATGTACAATCTCTCACCGGCGGGTAAAAAAATCATACATGTGACACTCAATGCAATAGCTGGAAAGCCCCCCTCTTGCTGCTGGACTGCTGCCTTCATCTTAGTTTTATTGAGTTCCTAGTTAAGTTTAGGATACTAAGGGAGTTGGAATGAGAGTACTTTAAATTTACAGGTGAATTTACTAATTAATCAGCTAGTGTCCTACAAGGGGATGATTAAACTTTCAATAAGGGCTGGTACAATAATATATCTCCCCTGCAGCTTTTGTTTTATGCCTCACTTAAAGCGTACTAACAGCGTCCATTTAAAAAAAGACCCATGTGACTGGTAACTAACCAATCAACAAGTTACACTGAAGAAACAACCAATCGACGACTGCCAAATATTATCCAATGGGAACAAAGTCACAATAATGTAGACCAATCAAGTGCTTCATTCATTTGAAACGGCGTCATGGAATTGAATATGAAGATCCAAAAAGCCTTGCGATAATTTAAAATAGATATTAAATCGTGCCTGCCCCCCCCCCCCCCCCCCCCCCCGGGACTAGCAGATGTTATTGTTCAATCACTGTCCAATTTGTTGCTGAAACGAGTGAGAACAGTCAACATAATGCTGCACCATTGGTGCCCCAAGTTTTCCTGTATGTAATCGAGAACGATGCTTGATTAATCTCATCTTTACTGCATGTGTGGTGGGCGTTGGTCCTGGGTCTTGGCCTAGGCATCAGGAGCCAGCCTCTGGGCCAGGTCCTGGGGTCGTGCCTGGTTCAAGGTCCAGGCTCCGGGCCCAGGCTTTCGCCTGCGTCTGGACTAGGGTTGCCAACTTTTCTATGGAGCAGGACCGTACACTTGGGGGGAGCGGGGAGGGGGGCAGATGGCTGCAGCCGCCCCATTCCCCCCCCCCCCCCCCTTTACTCCCTTTCAAATCGAGCATTGATTTCTTTTTTCCTGGGCAGATTCTGCCTGCCTGTCTTTGGGGCTCGGTTCAACTCTTCTCTTCCTCTGTGACTCCCAGGAGGGCAGCGCGAGGTAGCAACAAATGTGGCACAGCTGTGGGAGAGGCAGAGGAGGAGCCCCGAAAACAGGCAGGTGATTGGAGCGCTGCCAGGCTGCCACCACCGATTGGCTCCTGGCCTTGCCTGACCGGGTTTTACCCTTGTAACCGGACATTGCATAACAAGCTGCAAAACTGGGCTGTCCGGTCCAAAACCGGGCATTTGATCACCCTAGCCTGGACCTCAGCGTTGGATCCCCGACAGAGCAGGTAAGTGGGGGTCAATTTTTAGGGTCTCTGCCAAGGCAGACACCCCAGCATCGTGCTCGGGCTGTGGCCTAACGCCTTGGCGAGGCCCCAGCATCACGTTCGGGCTGAGGGTCCCTGCTTTTGGCCTCAGTTTGTTCCTCAGGCAAGGACGGAGCACTTTTTTTTTGTTGTTGTTGTTTTTGTTTTCAAAAAAATGTGAAAAATCAAACTAAATTTTGTCAGATTTTTAATTGTTTTGTTTCGAGAATGAAAGGAAATAGGAAGTTTTGCCTCATTTTCCTATACGGTTTCTCCCAAATGCCCCATTGCATTCTGGGGAGGGTCTCTTGCTAAGAAATCGCTACCATATCACAAGGACGACAAGAGAAATGGCAGAGGCTGTAATCTGAATAAGCAAAGGGAATTTAGAAAAAAAGGTGAGGTGAATAAAGTGAGGCCGCAGATATGGAGCCACACGCCCAGCCAGCCTGTCCAGATTCTTCATGCCCTGGTGCCCAGCTGATCTCTGACCTGTGCCCGTCGCACACTTCCATGAATTCTGTTCCCGTTTGTGTCTCCCCCCCATCTCCGGCGGGAGGACCTTCCATGCATCCCAGAAGAAATATTTTCTAACGCCGTCCTGAGTCTACTCAAATCATGATCTTAACTTTTTTTTTTTTTTTTTTTAGAAATTCCTTTCTACTGATAGTTTGTGTTTCTTGTGCATCTGCCTGTATCCTTTACAGTCATCTCTCTGGTAGGGATAAGTATCATTGTTATTTGATTTACCATCATTTAGTATTTAGATCTCTAAGGGGGGTCATTTTCCAAGCTCATCGCGTGCGATACCGAGATCGTCAGCCCCGGAAGAGGAGGAGGGGGCGGCAGCGGGGCTGACGCCGCGAAGACTTCGCCGAAAGGTACGCTGCGTTTTCGCTGCCAGTTTCGCGCCGAATAACTACACCTTTCACGGTGTAGTTATTCGGCGCGACGCCTGCAGCCATCGCACCGCGGAGGTGCGATCGCTGCCCGCTAGTGCAGGACCGCCCCAACCCCGTTACCGCGGGATTGAAAGAGCCCGGTGATATTAGTAAATCCAGCCCTGAGACTTGTAAGGGCGTTTTTCCCTGGACTGCCTCTGCCGGGCCTGTATCCTTTCGGAGAGAAGGCCTCCAGCGCTGGGCAGTTTTGTCTTTTTTAGATTTAGCTCACACCTCTTTCACTGTTAGCTCAAGGCAAGTTACATTCATTCTAGGGGAGGTTTCATCATTCTCGCCCCTCATTTTTCTGCCTGGGTGCGCCTCTCTCTCTCTCTGCATCCTCCTATTTTTCCCCCACTTTCTCTGCCTTGATATGGTTAGACCGGATTTCTTGGAGGGTGGCGGCAGGGGCCTCTCCTCCGCTGGATGTGCCCCGTCCCCATCACCTGGGGATTTCAGGAGCAGGTCGCACGCTGCCGCTGTCTTTCCAAGCCTCGGAAAAACCAGATTGTCAGGTTTCCCCGAAACCCGGCTCCAGGCAGAGCAGCCTCAAGCCCGGCAGAGAAGGTGGCACCAGGGGCCTTCCCGGTCCTGAGAATGATTTCCAAATCGAAAACAAGGGGGGAAAAAAATGAACTTAACTGCCCCTGCTTGTGTCCGAACTGCCCCCCTCGCCCCCGCTCCAAGAGCAGCTTTTCCTGGCTCCACGGGAAGCTCTCTCCAGAAAAACAGGGAAAGACTTGAAACGTCTGAGACGCGTTTCTTGTCTCTATAACGGGGGAGGGGGAGGGCTTTCTGTTTACTTTCACTTCCCAAAAGATCTGCGAATTCTTCCCCATTACAATTGACCCTAAAATGTAACCGAGGACGCCAGAGCTAGGAAAGGAAAGCAGCAGCAGACGATCAGAGGGGCAGAAGCTATGGCAGCAGAGATGCAGGAAACGCCAGCCAGCACCCCCCCTCCCCACCCCAGTCCTTGCCACCCGGAGCTGACCTGCTGTCCCCGATCGCGGGCTCCATCGCAGCCTGTGCGTGTGCGCGGTACCGGGGCGCGATGGGACTCCGCGCGGAGCCGGGCCGGAGCGGGCTGCGCTGGCCACTCATGTCCTAGGGAGGCGCAGCCCCGGGGATCTCCCGTCCGGTCGCCGAGCTCTCCGCCACCCTGTGACTGCTTCCTCTGCTGATTCACTCCTGCGGGGCGGGCAGAGCCTTGTGACCTTTCCCAGTGCGCCTGATCTTATAGCCTCTGGGTGTTGCTTTCAAGGGTGCGGTTGTGCTGTCGCGCAACCCGCGTTAGGCTGTAAGCTCTCCAGGGCAGGCACCTCCTCACAGTGACGGGTTTACCTGTGTGTGCCGTCGGCCTCACTTTAAGCCAGATTTATGTTTTCTCTCCATCACTGCCACCCTTAATCCCCGGCCATCGGCATTATTTGGGGGTTTCTAATGTGCAATGCTGCTTTTATGAAGGCAGGTACGATTAAGCAGGTCAGACTCCTGCCCGGAGCGTTGCACATGTTAGAAAGGAATCATTTCGTGCTTGGATCAGGAGAGAGAGAGCGAGCAGTGAGGAGCCGCCGGCCGGGGCCACGGATCCGCTCCGGATGGATCTGCAGGGGGCGAGCTCCCTTCCTGTCCGCTGTAAGGAGCGCCCAGGGCTGGATTTAGACGGTGCCAAGGGCAGCAGCTTCCGAAGGCTCCCCAAAACTGAGATCCCCCTGGAGACAAAGAAAACGCCCTTGCACCGTCCCTGCGAGCACCCCCCATGCGCCAGAGCCGGGCAGAGCTCGGTCCTGCAGCAGCGCGCGTGCGATGAAAGCAAGGCAGGCCCCGGGTAACGCGCGCCCCCTGTCTGCGCGCAGCTCCCATTTCCGATCTCTCTCTCTGCCCAGCAGGTGCTCCAGTTACACGGGTGAGCAAACACAGAGAAAGCTCCGGCAGGGATCGAAACTTCTCCTGCTAGATTAGCTTTTTTTTTTCTTTTTTAACTTCCTCAATTTTCCTCCCGCGCTAGGCAATTTGCAGCAGAAATAAGTAGCGGGAGTAGCCCTCAGGTCAGCAGCTTTCTCCGGCTCAGCAGTGTGGTGAGTGGGTTGTTGTTGTTGGTTTGTTTTTTCCTTTCACCCTGACTTTAATGAATTCTGGCTCCTGGAGTCCTGATTTCGCTGAGAAAAGCCGGAATGCCAGGTCCCAGAATTCGGCCTCATCACTGCTGCAGTAGCAGTGCTACTCTCATTCCTTTCTATAGCGCTACAAGAGTACCCAGTGCTTTAACAGGTGGCACATTAGAGACGGCCCCTGCTCCCTGGCGACTCGAGACAGACAGACAGACACACAAAACTAATAAGTGTTTGGGGAGAACCAGGCAGCAGATGTAAAGTCCCAAATAGCTGGGCTTTAATTAAACACAGGCACCACTTTAATTGCGCAAAACAGCAAGAAATTAGGTTTTTGCCTCCCAATCTAGATAAGACTAGGGAGTAGCCACTGCACAATGGCAGCATGGGATCTATTTAGCATTTTGCCAGGTACTTGTGACCTGGACTGGTCACTGTTGGAAACGGGATACTGGGCTCCATGGATCCTTGGACTGACTCAGGATGGCAAGTCTTATGTTCTTAATAGGGAGGGGTGGGAATCCAGGCTGGACCAGTTTTCTCTTATCAGCCTCCTTAGGAACCATCCAAGTCTCCTGTACAGCAACCAAACACTTAAAAGTCCACACAACAGCAAATACCTGTCGAAAACCCTCTTAGCTTATGCTTTGTCCACCGTGTGCACTGTCAGCTCCAGCCTTGCTCATAGCTACTGACTTGCAAAGATTTCTTCCAGACCTGCATTCACGCCTTTAACAGATGCGCAGTCTGTTTTAACTGTGTGACAGTGAATTACCTCTGCAGAGATGTTCTCACCTCTTTTTTTTTTTTTTTTAGTCAGGGGAAAGAAGACAGTGATAGCGCCTCTGAACATATCGCTGGCTCGACCACATCTGGAATATTGTGACCAGGTCTGGACCACAGAGCAGAAGCAGTGCAGAGTCTGCACATAAGCCCCAATTGTTAAGGATGCAAACATCACGCTCTGGAGGAGAGGGGAGGCAGAACAGAGACATTCAGAAACCTCCAAGGCAGGACAGGCCAGCAGACGTTACGGGGGAAAAAAAAGTGTCATGATATTGATCGTGGACAATATGGACCAACACCAGAACCTGGGAATTATCTTCGTTGGTGTCCATTCTGTACCCTGTAATTTATCACTATGATGTGCCTTTTCTCCCGCTTTCCTTTTATTTTACCATTTTGAGAGTAATTTTCAAAGTCTGCAGCGCTCTGACCACAGAGATGGGATTTTGGAAAATTGTGCAGGGTGGACAGGTGTTCTTCAGGCGGGGGCAGGGGGCCTTGTGTTCCATGCAGACTTTTGCATCCTTCGTGCACAAACTCTGCCCGCGCGTCAGCAGGTGGAAATGTGTGCAGACAGTTTTGGTGGTTTAATATTCAAAGGGAAAGCAAGCTGGCACTTTCCCTTTGAAAATTGGTGTAAAGTCTGTGGGTTAAGAGTACCATTGCAGGCGGTTACAAAGTTACCCCCTTTATGATTGTTTGGGCAACGCATGCACGCACTGTCATGCCAGCAGCGCTTCCCGACACCGAATCTGCATGAAGCCGAGTGGGGCAGGACTCAAGTAATTATTTTCTGACGGAAGAGGGTGGTGGATGTGCCTGGGATAAGCACAGAGGCTCCTTCACTATGAGAGTAAAGCTGGAGCTCATGCAGCCCGGAAAGGAAAGCAGACAGACAGACAGTCTTTATCTGCCCTCATAGTCTCTCTTTCTATATCTGGCTACTGCCTTCATTGTGCGTCTGTAAAAATGACTTAACATTAAACATTACTAAATCTGTTAAACAAGACTTTTTTATGTATTGGATCTAGCAGAAGATGCAAACTGGAAGTACAGAGCAGGTTTTAAGAAACACGAACACTCCTGTACCTTTTCCTCACTCTTTTGTCGTATTTTTCTACGTTTCTCTTCTTTTTTTCTAAATTCTTTATTTCAAGTCTTTTCATGGCATAATACAACAAGTTTAAACAATGGACAAAGAAGATCTAGGCAGAACAACCGAGTGACAAGGCATAAGCTATGGAATATGACAGTGACAATGTAAGAACGTATCTAGCTCAATGAGTCATTCATTCCCTCCTTTAACCAAAAAAGTAAGTTGACCATTGCAGGAGAAATTATAAAACTGATGACACAACCCCCAGATTTGTTCATATTTAAATCTCTTCCCACCCAGAGCATAGCCAAGCTTTTCTAGGTCCGCAGTATGAGAATCTGGGACATCCAGTAATTCAGGCATGGATTAAACTTCCAATAAGTAGCAATAGTAAAACATGCTGCCAGCAATAGCTGACCTACCAAGGGCCTATATTTTGCTGGAACAAGTGAACTTTCCCAGCGGCCAAGCAGACCAAATAGAGGTCTGAGGTGTGTGGAGAATCCCAAACTATCAGCTGTCTCCTGTGCAACTTGGGACCAGAATTACTGGACACCTTGGCAATACCATCGCATATGGAGGTAGGTACCTATTGCACCACAACCCTTTCAGCAGGACGGAGTTGCATCTGGAAGCATTTTTGCAAAAAAGGAGAGAGTTTGGTACAGCAGTTTAACAATGAGCTCCACACGCCTAAGGCATAGAGAGCTTTGACAAGCAAAGGCCCAAATAGACCTCCACATCTTGAAGTCTAAGTGAATGTCAAGATCCTTATTCCAAGCCTCAATTAAGGAGGGGGGAGTCTTAGTGCTATACTTAGCCAAAAGTATTCCTGGGTAAAGTATAGTGATAACTTTAGAGAAAGCTTCCACAGTGATTAAATACGTTTCCATACCTTTTAAGGGCTCAAGTAGTTTCATTAAGTCAAAGAGACCGCAGCCGTAAATTGTAAGAGCAGGATTCAGGATAAAGATCAAACTCACTCTCAAGCTCTAAAAATGTCTGAAAACCGCTCTCCTCCCACAGCTTAACAATAAAAAACAGACCCTTATTTCTCTATTCTCTAAAGACGGTAAGAAGGCACAATCTGAGATAAAGGTTATTAGCACAGAGCAGGGCAATGGGAGAAAGTAGCTCCAGCTTGCCACCAATGAATGTCCAGACCTGCTTCCAGACCCGCAGCATATGCACTGGGATGGGCCTGTCCCTGCACACTCTCTGGTAATTAGGCACATCTGGAGGGAGAAAAGGAAGTACAGACCCGTTTGCCACATCTGTCTGCTCCTTTTCCAGCTCCAGCCAGGAGATCTCTCTGCCAGAAAGCCAGTATTTCACACATGCCAAGCGAGCCGCCCAGTAGTATAACTGCAAGTTTGGCAGGGCCATTCCTCCCTGTCTAGTGGGCAACCGCAGTCTCAACCGAATCCTCGCTGGTCTGTGCTGCCAAATATTAATAGAGCTATGCAAATCAAGAAAAACCCTCACCGGTACGTTACAAAGCAAATGGTTGAAATAAAGCAGCTTGGGAAGAATATTCACATTAAGTAAATTGGTCCTGCTGCCATGAGACACAGAAATTCTCCCAGGCAAGAAGATCTTGTTTAATCTTTCCAATTAAAGCTCTATAGGTTTTCAGTTCTCTAGGAACGTAAATGTCCAGGTATTTAAAATCTTCCCTCACCTCCCAGAAACAGGAAACAGTTCATTTTATAACCAGATAGGGAGTCAAATACGTGCAAAACTTCCAGGGGCCGGCCCCAAGTGTTGCAAAACAGTCAGATAAACAAGCAAGTCATCTGCAAAAAAAGCGAGATCTTATGATCCTGCCCACTAAGCCAAAAGCCATGTACATCTGGGTGATTCCTGCTAACGACTGCCAGTGGTTCAATAGCCAAATCAAAGAGCAATGGTGATAGCAGACACTCCTGCTGGGTACCACGTGGGATGCTGAAAACCCCCCAGAAAGAGAGTTATTAATAACATAGAAACATAGAAATGACGGCAGAAAAAGACCAATCGGCCCATCTAGTCTGCCCAGCAAGCTTCGACTCTTATTTTCCCATACTTATCTGTTTCACCAACCACCAACTTCAGGGCTCTTGTTGGTAACTGTTTGATTCAAATTTCCTGCCATCTCCTGTTATTGATGCAGAGAGAAATTTATTTATTTGTTTTTCTACACCAATGTTCATCGGACATATCACACCGGTTTACAGTGTAACGGAGGAGCCTATTAATGTAGACTTCTTGTTTTACATTGAAACATTGTAACATTTTAGATTGAACTTTTTTTGGAGTTGCATCAAAGGTGAGCATAAGGCTTATGGTTAAGGGTTGTAACCGCCGCATCAAGCAAGCTACCCTGATGCTTGTTCACCCAGACTGCACAGATTGATGCCTTGTTGGATGATGTCTGAATGCAAATCCTGTTTTCCTCACTTCCCCCTACCGTTGAAGTAGATAGCAACTCTGTATATGCTTTCAAAGTGATGAATCAGGCTTAATTGGTTTAGGGTATAACCGCCGTAATAAGCAGCTACCCCCACGATTGTTTACCCAAATTGTGAAGTTCAGTCCTTGTTGGTTGTTGCCTGAATGTAAATCCTGTTTTCTACTTTTTCCCCCCTGCCATAGAAGCAGAGAGCAGCACTGTATATGTATTCAAAGTGATGTATCAGGCTTAATTGATTTAGGGTAGTAACCACCATAATAAGCAAGCTATCCCCACACTTATTTGTTTACCCAGATTATGAAGTTTAGTCCTAGCTGGTTGTTGTCTGAATGCTAATCCTCTTTTCCACATTACCCCCTGCCATAGAAGCAGAGAGCAATGCTGTGTATGCATTTAAGTGATGTATCAGGCTTAATTGGTTTAGGGTAGTAACCGCCGTAATAAGAAAGCTACCCCCACATTTATTTATTTACCCAGATTGTGAAGTTCAGTCCTTTTTGGTTGTTATCTGAATGCAAATCCTCTTTTCCACATTTCCATTTGCCGTTGAAGCAGAGAGCAATTTTGGGGTTGCATTAACCGTGCAAGGGATTTTTTTTGAGTAAGGGTAGTAATCACCAGGTAGTAAACATTTCAGCAAGCCACCCCCATGGCTCTACTCTTCATTCCCATCCTCTTGCCTTTATGGATCCACAGAGTTTATCCCACGCCGCTTTGAAATCTTTCACAGTTTTAGTCTTCACCACTTCCTCCGAGCTTTGGGGCTTGTGTGCATACACAAATCCAAGTGATGAACCCAACTGGAAACCCCACTCACTGCAGTACTGCAAACATGATAGCCCATGACAGCCTATCAAAGGCTTTTTCAGCATCTAATGATGCCAGCAGGCCCATAATACCCCTCTTTCTGGCAAGATGCAAGATATCAAACAGTCGCTTAGTCTTGTTAATGGATAGCCTACCTTTATCCAAGCCAGTTTGGTCATCGTGCATCAAAGTCGGAAGCACCTTTTCAAAATGCAACTGCAACACTTTAGCAAGGATTTTCAAATTTGAATTTAATAAAGAGATAGGTCTGCACGAACAACAATCTTGAGCGTCTTTCCCTGCCTTCAGTAAAAGAAAAATAACCGCATTTGTCAACCTCCGAGACCTGGGCCCGTCACCCCAATGACATAAAGCGGTACAAGGAAAGCGGCCACCTCTGCTAGGTATTTCTGTAAGAAATCAACAGAGCACCCGTCTCGGCCAGGACACTTCCCACGTGGCAGCGCTTAACCGCTGCCTGCATTTCTAGGGAGGAAAGAGGTACCACTAGGAGCTCCTGTTGTGTCTCACTTAGCATGGGCAAGGACAATGAGAAGAGAAAATCCGAAATAGCAGAATCTGCTGCTGGGACCTCTTCCGAGTATAGATCTGAGAAATATCTAACAAACACCTCCTCAGCCTCTTGAGGAGCAGAAACTGTTACGTCGGCCAAGTTCTTAACTGCCACAATAGTGGACCTGCATGTGCCAACAAAAACCCCGGTCAATCATCTTGCTCGTAAAATTGAACTAATCTCTAATGACTATAGTTCTTTTTGCTTTCCTTCCAGCAGTTTCAGCGCTTTGGCAAAGCAATCTCTCTTCTTCTGGGCTTCTAATTCTCTAATTACAGTTAACAACTCATTAACCCACTCTTTCCCTGTTTTTGAAGATAACTAGATTACTCAATTATCTTCCCATGAAGGAAAGCTTTAAAAGCTTCCCACTGGAGCATCAGGGAGTAATCATCCACTGGATTGTGAAAATCAACTCAAACTCAACCACAGCATCTTTTAATAGTGTCGGGAATTCCTTGCTCCCAAAAGAGACGTATTAAGTCTGTAGCAAAAGACCTTTGGTCTGGGCAGATTGGTAAGTAGAAACAGACCTCACAGGATGATGATCTGATAACTCAGAGCTCATAATCACAGTGTCATACAGAAGAGCTAGCATGTTAGAAGTGCACAGAAAATAGTCTATTCTACTATACATGTAATGTCTGGGAGAGTAAACTGTGTATTCTTTCTCCTTTGAGTGCTGAACTCTCCATATGTCCTACTAACTGAAAAGTGTCAATCAAGGACTGAATAGGAGATGAGCCAGAACGTACCAGCCTAGACTGTTACGTCTTGTTCACTTGGGGATCCAGAAAGATGTTCCCGTTGCCTCCCGTGCATAAATTCTTAAAGCCAAAGTGAGTTATTCTATCTGTAAGCATCTGGTGAAATTCTGACTGGTCAAAGTTGGGGCCATACATGTTGACCAGAGTAAAGTCAAGAGAAGACCTTGAACAATCCAGGATTACCGTATATACCTGCCACCCGTGTCAAGCAAGAGAACAGTGTTCTGTGAGGGGCAGATTTTTATCAATGGATATGCAAACACCTCTACTTCTCGAGGAGTAGAGCGAGTCCGACCAATACGCTCTCGATTTTTCATGTTCATTATTGGTTAGGTGCGTCTCCTAAAGTAGCAGAATGTGAATTTTATAAAACTAGGAGATGTTACCATTAAAGAAAAGCCCAGCTGATGAAAGGAAAGTACAAGAGCCGGATAACAGCATGTCACATTGTCTAGTAAAACGTGTTGCCTTAGCACAGTTAAGTATTTCCTTCACCAGTCATCCATTTTCTTCGTATGACTTTTAACCCCCACCTTTAACTAACCCAAGAACCCCTCAATCCCAACCCATTAACAACCCCCATAACGCAGTCGTATCTGTCAGACCCGTACCCCCTCAGGTGAGATAACCATGGAGGATCCGAGGCGACCCTCCTCATGTTCTAATTTTTTGTGCGGCTTCCCATATCCCCCAGGTGCCCCCCCCCCCCCCAACATCAACATGAAATCCTAGTCCCACCCGTCCCCAAGACCATCAGGGCAATGACCAAGGTGAGCCACCCGAAGCTCTGAACAATGACCTCCACCTCCTCCCTACCAACCCACATTCTTCTGAAACTCCACTAGGACTTCACAATACAAACACAAAAAATACAGCAAGGAACGCACATTAAAAGGGAAACATATGGACCCCAAATCTAAGGAGTGCAGTCCACAGCAAAGAAAAATCACAGAAAAAGAAAGCCAGTGGATCAGGAGGAAAATCAGCACTGAGCTCCAGAAGCCCTCAGTCCGCAGTGACACTAACAACGTTGAAGTGAAAACGGGCCAGAAGCGCAGCGCGGCCATCCTGGGCACTGCACACAACGGAAGAGAACTACTGACCCGGACGAACCACAGACAGCCAACCCGTCCTGTGCATAAGAAAGAGGCTCCGAGATGGCCATTCTTAGTATGAAAAGAGTCTTCCAGATCAGGCTGGCCAGAGGTTAAACAAGTGTGTAATATCAGAGCCCTTAAATACAAAACCCGAAAAGGAAAACCAAAAGTGGCTGTACAGCGATGGTGAGTAGAGTCTAAATCCGCCAACAACTGGACCTCCACACATGCGAACCAGTGCGCCCCAGCAGAAGCCTCCACCGACACGCACACAGAATTTAAAAAAGGGCAAAATGAAACCAATCGGCTGCAAGCACACGAAGCCTTTAGGCCTCAGCCATGCGCTCAGTACTGCACTTCTGCAGCCAAGCCTCAGCTGCCTTTACGGTGTTAAGAATCGCCGTTGATCCATTGGCAGTAGAGCACGGCGTATTTATTGCTTCGCTGTTGCAAAGCGTGTTTGGCATTTAAGAGCGCCTGCCTCTTGCGCTGTATCTCAGTGGAAAATAAAGATGCAGTTGCCCCTGAAAAGTGAGACCCTGTGCTTCTCTCACCGCGTTCATAATCAGCCGCTTGTCCGAGAAATTATGCAACTTAACAGTAGCAGCTCGGGGACGAGCACCCACCACAGGCCCTTCCACAGCGAACAGAAATATTTGTTATGCAGTTTTACTTTTTTCCCAGCAGCCTCGACATATTCCTCCCCTTCACCTTTGAGTCTCACAATGCCACTGTTGCACTTCCTCCTGTCGTTAACATATCTTGTCTCTCTGTTTAAATTTATTTGCTATTTTTTTCCTCCATTTACGTCTTTGCATTTCTTATTACTTTCTCAGCCTATCCAGATATTGTCTCCCGTCTTCCTCTTTCTGTGATCTCTTGCAGTTTATGAAGGTAACCTCTTCTCCCTTACCTTTTCAGCTACTTCTCTAGGAAACCATAGTGGCCTCTTTTTCCTCTTCCCTTTATTTACTCTCCTAACAGAAAGGTTACTTGTCCTTATAATATCTCCTTTTAGTTTTGTCCACTGCTCTTCTACTTCCCCCAGATTTTCCCATCCAGCTATCGGCTCCTGGAGATACTCTCCGTTTTAAGAAAGTTCATTATCCTGAAGTCTAGGAGCCTTCCCCTTTGCATGAACCTTCTTCTTCTGCGCTGGTGACCACTTGATCCCACATGATTGTCCACTACAACATTAAAAACTCTGTTCCCGTCGCTCAGCGCCAGGTCCAGTGCCGCTCCCTCCCGTGTGGGTTCCGTTACCAGAGCAGTTCTCCTGGCAGAGAATGCAGGATCTCCCTGCTTCTAGGTCTAGGAGATACTACAGCTGGCATTTCCCAGACAACATCTGGCCGATTGACATCCCCTAGCAACAGCACCTGCCCTTTCATAGCAATGTTGTGAATTGTACATTACACCAGTGTAAACAGATGTTCCATCCTCTCTTTCCGTATTAACTCACCGTGCCTCTTCCTTACCTGTAATTCTGTCGAGTTAATATTATTTTTTGTATTTAATGCCACACCTCTTCCCTTTCTTCCTACCTAGTCTTTTTCCTGAATATATTGCATCCCGATAAAACTGTATACAATCATGGCTTTCCCTGTACCGTGTCTCCTTGCCAGCCATTACATTTAAGTCAGCTTCCTCCATGACTGCCTCTAGATCCAGGACTTTATTTCCCACACTACGAGCATTAGTTTACAAAGCTTTCTGAATGTTGCCCTTTTTTCCCCATTTCTGTATAATATTTTACTTTCACTTACTTTTAGGGCCTTGCTCACCTATCACTGACAATCCTCAGAAGATTTACAAGTCTATGCTGAAAGACGCAGTGCCCCTTCTTTGACAGATGGACTCCCCCCACCTCTGCTCGGCAGTCCTTGAAACATCATTCCCTGGACCAGGAAGCTGAAACCCTCTCATCGACACCATCTACGCAGCCATTCACTCACCTCCAGAATGCGAGCTTCCCTGCCTGGGCCTTTATCCTTGACAGGGAGGATGGAGGAGAAAACCACCTGTGCCCCTATCTGCTTTACCCTCTCTTCCAGAGCCATGAAGTTACTTTTGATATAATCGGTTTGGTATCCCACGGTATCATTCATGCCGACAAGGATGAGCAGCACTGGGTAGTAGTTAGTAGGTTTGAAGATTTTTGGCAATCTCTCTGTAATGTCTTGGAGTTTGGCACCCAGGGACATGGGATAAACACTGTGGATCCCTAAAGGCTGGAAATAAAGAAAAGAGTGCATGGGGGTAACTGGGGGTAACTTGTTGGTCTGGCAGTTGCTACCCTTACAATTAAGACTTGATACTGTTAATGCAACTCCATCATTGCTCTCTGCCTCAATGGCAGTGGGAAAAGGAGAATTGGATTCAGACGGCAACCAACGAGGGGCCCTGACTTTTACGGTTTGGGGAGCAAATAAACATGGGGGTAACTTGCTGATGCAGTGCTTATTAACCTTAATCACTAGGCCTGATGCTTGTGATGCAGCTCCATCATTGATCTCTACTTTCACGGCAAGGGATGAGGGAAATTGGATTCAAACAGCATCTGAGGGCCCTGAATTTTATTGTTTGGTAAACTGATAAGCATGGGGGTGACCTGCACAGTGCACAAGCTTTCTGGGCAGACTGGGAGGAGCATTTGATCCTTTTCTGCCATCATTTCTATGTTAGGGCAAGATATCTGGTTGGAAGATGGATGCTTCCATGCCCCTCGGAATTGAGTCACCAACCACCACTACCCTCCACCTCCCAGATGCAGTGATTGTTGAGTCCACAGCTTTGGAGTTTGCATATTTTGGTTTCTCTTCATCCTGGGATGATTTCTTCTCCTCCACTTCCAGGGCTGCAATCTGATTCTTCAGTTTGAGGGAAATCAGCGTTAGGGTGTAGGATCTAGTGGCTGTAGAAGTCTGGGTCCGGCTGTTATCTTGTGGTCCAGTTTCATTTTCTTCTCTGCACAAGTTCTCCGTCTTTGATGCCTCGATAAGCATTTCATCAATGTAGTTCTCATTCTCCTCGGGGAAGTCTTTTTCCTTTCTGGATCTAGAAATTTTTCCTATTCAGGTTCAAATTAAATCTGAAAAAAAAAATCTGGGAGGGACCCAACCTGCAGGCCAAGACTGTGGTTCAATTTATCTTTAAGATGTGGGAATGGTTGCAAAAAGTTATCAAGTGTACCCATACGAACCTTGTAGAAGCCCCAAACAGGCAGATGCAGTAGAATGACAAAGGGGCTACTTAGAGGGAATATCCACCTGGGAAATGTTACTGGTTCTGTTGCCAACAAGCCAGAATGTTAGCAAAAGGGCGAGGCTCTTATGAAATAACTGAAGGTCCTGTAGATTATGAGGTCAGTCTGGGGGAAGGAAGGAAACCTGTTTGTTCCATGTAACCTTTTAAAGCCCTGGCATCATTGTCGGCGTTTCAGAGTCAATGCCGACTTCAGAATTTAGCACCGAGCAAAGCTGGCTGCACCACAAACATCACCTTCTACTTCCTTTGCTGCCTGGAGAGCTGACGGCTTGACTTGCACGGAAACTTGTGGTGCAGGCGCCCTCTAGTGGCTGTAATAGCGAAATAATCTTTAACACTACAAAACACAATCAGGCCCATACAGTAAAAAATGCGGGGCAGAGGGCTCTCCTGACGTGCGCCCAGGCACCTCTCCTGGGTACACGATTCTGTATTTAAATGAGCTAGTGCGCTAATAAGGAGGCGATAGGAAGAATAGCGAGTCCCTAGCACCTCCTTATTAGCGTGACCTCTCATTGAAATAAAGAAACACGCGCCCAGGAGAGGTGGCTGGGTGCACGTTGGGAGAGGAGCTCAACATGGAGCACCCTCTCTCCTGCGATTCTTATTGTACTGGCCTGTATGTAAAGTACTGTGGATCTCATTCTTAAAAAAAAAATAAAAAAATCAGTTTATTGCTCCATCAGACAAACTGCATACATGAAGCAGACATGACCCAGAAAGTCCACCAGCCCCAAGATAGGTCTGTCTGACAGTGAATGAGAGCTGGTGTTGGATGCCTTGTCTTGCTCCTGATTGCACTTATACAGACATCACATCTTAGCACTCACATCCTGTAACTTTAATAAGTCCTAGCAAGGAACATAGGCTTTCAGAAGCCCAACTATCCAATTAATCAAGGCTGAAAACTTATAACATAGGAAATATTAACATTATAGAGGCCTGGTTTTGGCCTCTGTTGGAAACAGGATGCTGGGCTTGATGGACCTTTGGTCTGACCCAGCATGGGTCAGGATGCTGGGCTTGATGGAAACAGGATACTGGGCTTGATGGACCCTTGGTCTGACCCAGCATGGCAATTTCTTATGTTCTTATGTTCCCATGCACCCTTTCTGGGGTGTGTGCTGTTCCACAATTTCACTCTTCAGAGCTTAGTTGTTATCTGTTCTTTCAGCTCTACTTCACAACACAACAAAAGGTGTAGAATCATGGGCAGCTATTGTTGCCCAGGCTGGGAATTAATGTGACTATCCTATGATTAATGCACTGATGCAGATGTACAGCATGATGTGAATAGTTATTTCTTTTAATTGATTATTAAATATATTACTCGCCAGGCCACGCAGCTGCCCTAGGCAAGGTACAACAATCAAAATTAGAACAAATATCTTATGCAATTAAAAATACATTCTATAAATATAAACCAACAATCAATAAATAATCCACATCATTAAAGATGAAAATCTCAATAATAATTACAAAATAAATCAGAAGAGCATTTATACAATCTTCAACTGATATACAACTCACTCATAAAAAATTCAAACTGGTTTACAAAAATAATAATCATAAAACACATAATAAACATGGATTTACCCATAGCAAGTCTTGCTTCACAAATCTGCTTCATTTTTTTTTAAGAGGTTAATAAATATGTGGATAAAGGTGAACTAGTAGATGTAGTGTGTTTGGATTTTCAGAAGGCATCTGACAAAGTTCCTCATGAGAGGCTTCTAAGAAAAGTAAAAAGTCATGGGATAGGTGGCGGTGTCCTTTTGAGAATTACAAACTGGTTAAAAGACAGGAAACAGAGAGTAGGATTAAATGATAAATTCTCTCAGTGGAAAAGGGTGAACAGTGGAGTTCCTCAAGGTTCTGTACTTGGACCAGTGCTTTTCAATATATTTATAAATGATCTGGAAAGGAATACAAGTGAGGTAATCAAATTTGCAGATGATACAAAATTATTCAGAGTAGTTAAATTCAAGCGGATTGTGATAAATTGCAGGAAGACCTTGTGAGACTGGAAGATTGGGCATCCAAATGGCAGCTGAAATTTAATGTGGACAAGTGCAAGGTGATGCATATAGGGAAAAATAACTCATGCTGGAGTTACACAATGTTAGGGTCCATATTAGGAGCTACCACCCAAGAAAAAGATCTAAGCATCATAGTGGATAATACATTGAAATTGTTGGTTCAGTGTGCTGCGGCAGTCAAAAAAGCAAACAGAATGTTGGGAATTATTAGAAAGGGAATGGTGAATAAAACAGAAAATGTCATAATGCCTCTGTATCAATCCATGGTGAGACCACACCTTGAATACTGTGTACAATTCTGGTCGCCGCATCTCAAAAAAGATATAGTTGTGATGAAGAAGGTACAGAGGAGGGCAACCAAAATTATAAAGGAGATGGAACAGCTCCCCTATGAAGAAAGGCTGAAGATGTTAGGCCTGGTCAGCTTGGGGAAGAGATGGCTGAGGGGGATATGATAGAGGTCTTTAAAATCATGAGAGGTCTAGAACGAGTAAATGTGAATTGGTTATTTACTCTTTCAGATAACAGAAGTACTAGAGGGCACTCTATGAAGTTAGCAAGTAGCACATTTAAAACTAATCAAAGAAAATTCTTTTTTATGCAATGCATAATTAAACTCTGGAATTTGTTTCCAGAGGATATGGTTAAGTGCAGTTAGTGTAGCTGGGTTTAAAAAAGATTTGGATAAGTTCTTGGAGAAGAAATCCATTAACTGCTATTAATCAAGTTGACTTAGGGAATAACCACTGCTATTACTAGCATCAGTAGCATGGGATAGACTTAGTTTTTGGGTACTTCTTATGGCCTGGATTGGTCATTGTTGGAAACAGGATACTGGGCTTGATGGACCCTTGGTCTGACCCAGTATGGCAATTTCTTATGTTCTTATGTTCATCCTTCAAATTTTTAACATTGAAAAGACTTGGGTCCAATACAGAAAAAGTTGATTTCAAACTGATGGACAATGCTGATCTTCAAGTGACACAAAGTAACTTGGTTTTCAATGTATCCATAACAAATATACATAACATATCGCCTAATACAATGCTGTGTATGCAACCACTGCTCACGCACATTCGTTATGGATATCTTGAGAAACAGACTGGCTTGTGGTCCTCGAGCACCTTAATTACACCCCAGTACTCCAGGAGCTGTGAACACGGCCTCTACAGAACCGTTAGCAAGCCCAGGAAGGAAGCAGTCCCTTGAGACACCTCACAAAAAGAGGTGCCAACAGAGTTATGTCTTTGAAAAAATACTTGAGCTGATTTGTTTTGCAAAAAGTTAGAAATCCAGTCTAAAACTGTCCCAGCTAACCCTAAGGAGAAGCAATGGGAGATTAAAATTTTATGATGGACCAGATCAAAGGCACTGGCAAGGTCAAGGAAGGCTAACAGAACTGAACTTCCCTTATCCCACCTGGGAAAACAGAGTCCATAATATCTATCATGATTGTCTCTGCACTGCATCCCCTCCTAAATCCTGCCTGAGCAGGATCAAGTTTTTTTGGTATCCTCCAAGAACTAAGTGATTTGGGAAGTTGCTACTTTCTCTAATATCTTGGTAACTAAAGGGAGGTTAGCTACAGATCTAGAATTAGCACTTTTTCTAGGATCTACTTCTTCATTCATTAAAATAGGTGTAATCGCAGCTTTTTTTCATGGTCTCAGGAGCCTCCCCAGTAGAAAGAGAGAAATTAATCAAATTCCTGAAGCCAATCAATAATTGAGCCTGGTAACATACCGATCAGAAATGATGGATTAAAATGTTTATTCACTTTTTTCCTAAGGGAATACCATAGAAAACGTATGATAGGCTCTTTAAAATCTAACAAGACAAAAAGATTTTCGCAGCCTGCCACCTGATCAATGAAAATTCTTTTCATGGGAAGAGAATTGTAAAAAATTAAAGCTACCCCCCCCCCTTCCCATTCTTGTCACACATAAAAATAGAGTAACCTGGGGAGCAGACTTGAGAAATAACCATAGAATGTTTACCTTTTAAGCAGGTTTCTGTAATGCATACCAAATCAAGATCCTTATCTCCAATTAAGCCATTAATATGCAACCAGTTCCTGGTCAATGATCTACAATATAGGTGACCCTTACTTCCCACTGCCCCTCCCGAACCATTATTGTTAACTAATCGAACAGGTACAGATAAGCATCTAGTAGATTTTCTGTTATAACGAGTAGCATTAATCAAGTTCGGCCTATCCATCGCATATTTACCTTTACCCCAAATAGTGGGAATGGAAAAAAATGTTTCAAGCATTTCCAGCCCCTCGAGCTCCCAAAGAGGCAAACCTCTTCAGCGAGTCACAGGAGCAGCTCGTCTCGGTGTTTAGAGGCCCCGCTGATGTCAGGCAAGCGGGCCAGCGACAGCATCCATCATGGGGGTCAAGAGTCCAACAGTCCAGGGCTCGAGGAGCAAAGCTCAGGGAGAGCCACGGAAGAAAAAGCAGCTTCCCCAGCCTCTCTGAACTCCCCTGCTGGGTCTGATCATATCAACTGATGCTGACACATTAATTCCCTTTGAGGGCAATTTTCAAAGGGTTTTGCACAGGCAAAAAAAATGTTTCACCCACATGAATTGCTGGTCTGTAAAATTGTTTTATCTGTAAGCAATTTTCAAAGTAAAAATATGCACGTGCTCTTTTAGTCTGAAACTTGGAGTTCAGACTGTGAGTAAAAAGTATTCCCGCACTTTGCAGCTGATCAGGTGTTATGAAAGTGTCCTCCTTTTTGTAGAAGGATTGCCCCTCTTCATAGGATGGTACATGCAGTGCCATAAGGTGACTCCGGGCAGATAGACATTGCTGGCCACGTGATAAAGTTGAGTCTTCAGGTGAACGCTGCTTAGGTTCTATTGTATTGATCACGGGAGGCTGTGTCAATGCTACAGTGGCCCAGCAGAATCTGACTACAGTACTCAAAATATATCCATTAAAAAGCACCAGCAACAGATCTGCAATGCCCCTCTCTTTTCAGCACATCTGGAATATACAGAGGATACTAAGATAGGGGCTGCCATCCATATGTGCTCAGCATCGGTGTCAAGGGTTTCTGTTATTATCGTGTAACCCACCAGCAATTTTACCAACGTCAGCAGAATTCCCTTAAAAAAAACAACAAAAAACAGGAAGGAGCAGCTGTGATGGCATCTAATCTGCATTTTTTTTAATTTTTATATAGAGGTTTCTGTTGGGAGCTGCCATGAGAAGAAAGCTAAAAGTCATTGTTGAGAGCAAGAATAGAGAAGTGGAAGAGACATAAGTAGGCTAGTAAGAGTACTACAGGAACCAGATAGGTTAGGGCCATTGGGTGTGATTAGACTGACCTGGTTACATCAAAGAAGGGTCAAAATTTTATAGACCAGCAAGCGAAGAGCAAGAATCCTCACTTGCATGCAGCATCTACATATTTTTCATGGTCACCATCAAAGGTGCATAGCAGAGACCTTGCATATTTGCCAGGCATGATGAACCACGTGACTTCTTAAGCAGCTTGAAAGAGCACCTGATTGGTGAGCACAAGAAAGACAGAGAAAAGGACATTACCTTGGACTCTTCAGAATTCATTTGTAATGTCGATTTTGTAGGTGTTACTTAAAAGGAGTCAGTTCAGGTGTATTGTTATAACTATACAGTGAATTAATGGCTAAGTCAACGCAGAGCTTCAGTGATGACACCTTGAATAAGGTTCACATGGTTGCTCTCTTAGTACTCTGACACATGGAGAAATAAAGGTTGACAAACAAGTTTTAAGTTCTGTAAAACAGTTTTACCTGCAACTTGTTTGTCAACCTTTATTTCTACAGTGGTGACACCCAAGCAAGCGTTAACTGAAACTCGTTATAGTTAATAATTCTATCCAACAAGAGAATCTTGCTGTAATCTTTAGCTGAAGTAGTGGATAAAAGAACAAACAAAACTATTCAAAAGTTGTTTGTTTTTTTTTAACTAAAATAACCAAAAAATCCATCTTTTACAGTAACATTGTCCTCACAGCCCACTGTGTCCCTACCTTATGTGGAGACATCTAGCTCAGATCACAGGCAGCCTCGTCTTCAATGGATGAGTCCTCTCTCTTTCTAAAGTCTTGATTCATTTATAAACATTTGATATTCCGCCTTTTCCAAATTAGGCCCAAGGCAGATTACAATCAAGCTTCAATCTAAATTACACTAAAAAATTATAAACATAATGAGGAACATTGAACATGAAGGAGAGGATATGTACAGATATGGTTAAGATGTACAGTAGATTGTAAGAAATTATCCAAGTTGCAGATAATAAAAGGTTAATTCTGTGAGTTGGATAGTCAGAATAAAACAGTTTTATTTATCAAATTTATGAATCACTACATAGATTTTACAATCAGATCTTTCTTAGCATGTACAGCAAATTAATACATTACAATAAAAGCAATTAATACAAAATAATAATAAAATACAAAATAAGAATGGTACAAGAGTATGAACACTTATGTGATAAGGTGAGCACCCAGTGGTGTAGTATTAAGAATTAAGTAAAATAGGATTCACTCAGTGGTGGACTCATGATCAAGAAACTTGATAAGCAGGTGAAAGAAGAGTCGTCCCTCCTGTGGAAATCAGGGGAAGGCCTGCCTGAAAAAATATGCTTTGATGTATATATATTTTATGGAAGGTAAGGTAAGTCTCAAAATATAGGGGTTGCAGGATCTTGTTCCAGATTTATGGGGCACAGTAGCTGAATGCACATCTTGTACGGGTTTATCTGGCAGCAGAGGAAGCGAGGATAGGCAGACCAGTTGGGAGGATTGGAGCTCTCTTGTGGGAGTGTAGAAAAGCAAGAGCTGGGATTGATATTCGGGGGCCAGTCGATTCATGCATTTAAAAGCAAAGCAAAGACCTTTGAATTTTATCAGTTTTTCAACTGGGACCCAGCACCCAGATATTACAGGGACCTGGCAGTTCATTCAGAATCCTGAAAGCTTCTAAACATTGCTCAACCTATGCAGCAGCAGCATCCTGTGTGACCCACTCCCTTTCAGACATAAGGGTAGGCTAGTGGCAATCCTAATGGTACTGTGAATGCCACTGGCTGGCTCCTATGCACGTAAGGGGATGGGTCTTCCAGGAGGAGGATGCTCAATTTGAGCGGCTCTTAGAAAAAAGTGCTCCTCTTTCAGTCCAGCTTGGCCTGGTGAGAAATCCTGGCTTAGATTATCTTGCAATAGAGCCCTCTGCATAAAGACTCAGTAGGCACTTCAGACTGAAACTGCAGAATGAAGATGTTTGTTTTTAATGTAGCAGGGAAGCATTACATTATTCACAGCCTAGTCTCCAACAACAGATGATGTAAAAGTCACAGATAGCCCCTTACCCCTCTCAGATTGGGTTGCAAGGGTAAACCAGTTGCATTCAATGAATTATTGCATTAAAAAGTTTGAACTCCCCTCCCCCCCCCAACAAAAAAACAAACACAACTAATTTTAGTAAAACACTTGTAAAACCTCTGAGAAATGCAAAGCAGATTGCTATTTCTCTTTTCTTTGTTTTTTTTAAGTACTTCATTTGTGATTTCTAAGATTCCTTAAACAAAATGTTCACAAATAATGCATACAATGGACCATTCCTTTTCTCCCTCCCTCTAATCACAATTTATGAATCAAAGTTGGTTTATCAATCAATGCTTTTTTATTAAAAAAAAATTAAAAATAAAAAGAATGGGGAGATGCCCCTAAATTCTGCCTGGAACTATTCCAGGACTAGAGCCAGCACCCATCTGGGTTTCAGGCAGCGGGAATAACGCACACTGGCCAGAAAGAAGCAGTGCTAGGCACTATAACTGTTAGATCAGGGAAGCTCTTGCTTCATGACACTAGAGGGAGCTTGAGTCGCGCGGATGTTGAGTCAAGGTACTGCTCTGCTTCAGGGCTCCTATTTCAGGAAGCTTCTTTGCTTTCTGTTGACCTGGCTTAATACACATTAGGCTGGCCCGCACATGTTATAAAATGCTGGGTCGGTGCGCGAGGGGGGGTGGGGGGGAACAGATCTGCAATTACACGTGGCAACACACCGGGGCCTTCCCCAGTTCCCTCCCAGTCCGCTCCAATTAAGGAGCAGACTGGGAGGGAACTTCCCAACCCCCTACCCTAACCTCTCTTCCCTGATCCTGCCCTCCCCCTATCCTAAATACCCCCAAGTTTCTTATTTTACCTTTTGCTCCTGCTTCCAAGCAGGAGTTGCGCGCGCCGGCACAGCAGCAAATGGCCACTGTGTCGGGCGCCTCTAGCCCCGCCCCAGACCACCCCTTTGGTTAGACCTGGGATTTATACATGTCCTGGGGGGGCCCTTTGGAAATTGGCCTGGCACTCATAAGGCCCGGCCATGCACGTAAACCCCCGATTTTACGCCTGTAAGTTTTTTAAATCCGGCTGATTGGTTGTTTTAACTTCATTGGATTTTATTTGTGCTGATATGGTTCTTGAATTCTTGTGTATTTTATATGATTTGTTTAAATTATGTTATAGTTTTGAAAGTTTTCTCAGTCTGATGTTGTTGTATGTTTATTGCTTTGCTGTCAATTGTAATTGGCTTAGCGTGCCCTTACAGGTGGAATATAAATATTTTAAATTTAAAAAAAGACAAAGTTACTGCCTCCTGTATTTTAAAACTTGGTTTCCGTCCGCCTGTCACACTGCCATGGGCAGGAGGCATGCTTGCACCACCCCTCCAGGTGCCAACTGGTAGCATGGATTGTTTCTCAGTGTTGGTTGTAGACAGCCCAGGAGAACATGGTGGCAGTGGAGGAGAGTGGCAGTCAGTCTTGCCTGCTGCACCCCCTCCTCTCCTGCCACCTGGTTGTAGGGAGACTGCCGCTCCGGGCAGCGGGACAATCATCCATTTCAAGACGCCAGTTGCTCAGTGATGGGAAAAGGGTAAGGGGAGAGTGAGCAGCTGAGAAGCCCAAAGAACACCATCCAGCCTCACCCTAGAGGCTGTCACCTTCTACCTGAACCCTTACATCTCATTTTTTCAAGGGGCATTTAATCTAGTATTATAAGGCAAGATACTCACATCTCTCAATTATTCTGGAAGATTTTCAGGAATTTTGTTTTAGCTCCAACAAATGGTTTGAAAGTTCAGATACAGTGGATGGACTCTCACATTTTATTTATTTATTTATAGATTTTTCTATACCGGGGTACATAAATAACGTCACCTCGGTTTACATTCAAACAGTAACTCATGTAAATGTAAAAAACACACGTATGCCCAATTTTATAACTTGAGCGCACAGGCGAGTGCAAGTTATAAAAGCAGCAGTCGGCGTGCGCAAGGGGGTGCACAATTGTGCACCTTGCGTGTGCCGAGCCATGCTGCCTTCCCCCGTTCCCTTCCCCCTAGCCTTTGGCCCCACCCCATCCACACCCAAACCGCCCCTTTAGTAAAGCCCAGGGACTTACACGCGTCCCAGGGCTTTACGCATGTCACTAGGCCTTTTAAAAAATAGGCCTGACGTGCATAGGGCTTTTAAAATCCGGCCCAATATTTTTTGATTTTACCATTAAGTTTGCAATAATCCAAACAACCACCAACGTTTGTGAGGCTGTTGTCCAAAACTGCCAGCTTTCCCATGCCCATTGCAGGGACATCTGCCAAGAGGAAAAAACTGCAACACTTGGCTCTCATACAGAAGAAAAGAGTATGCTGCATGACTTCTAGGTGAGAGCATGGTGAAAGTCTTCCAGGGGAAGGGGACACCAAAAAAAACATGCCTAGAACAAGACACTATGGAAAAGACAATGGGGAATAACTAAGATGCTCATGCTTAAATTCAACTTCTCTGTAAGATGGACTTTGAGAATCGTGACACGGCAATGTATACTGTGCCACAATTTTACTTTTTAGAATTTAATGGTACATAAATCAGTGGATCTTTACAGATGAAGGTGGCTGAACAGCAGCTTCTTCAGTTCTTTGTTAAAGCACAATTTGCAGAAGTCCACAGAAATTTAGGATGCAAGATCACTGAATGGGGTAGTAGCCTAGTGATTAAAGCAGCAAGGCTGAGAAGCAGGGAAGCCAGGATTCACGTCACCTGCCATTGTCTCAAGTACAAACTTTAGATTGTAAAATGGCTGTTTGTATGTGAGTGTAACTCACCTTGGCCTACCAATGAAAAGGTGTGAGCTAAATTCAAATAAATACAATTGAAACCAGAATAGTAGATGTGTTTTCCACCTTATTTTGTGCCTCACTTTCCTTGTTTTATATAAAATATTGTCTGAACAGTATTCAGTAGTATGGATTATACAGCAATTAATGAATGCTTTGTTTAAACTCCCCCAGTCTATCTGTATTCTGAATACATCACATACATATTTGCCTCCACTGAGAACTAGAAATGCAATTATTAGGAGGATGTTGTGCTTCCAAATATCAATCTTATGCTGTAAAGTAGGCCTCCACCAAGCAGCATTAGACTGTAATAATTAAGTCTTTAGACTGCAAACAAAGTGGCTCTAAGGGTTATATAGGTCATATTTGCTCACTCACACCCTTGTTCAGTTTCTGCACAGTACACATGCGAGACTCATCTTAAGTTCCATCAGGAGCTGACATCAACTGACAATGACATCTGATGACGTCAGCTCTTGAACGAATGGGCTGGAGCTTTCCATTCTGTTGCAGTTCAGGGGATGGTCATTGTAATACTTGTCAGAAAAACACAATGCCTCAGTTGCAACACAACTCGTAATTTATTAATTTTCTTTATAAAGTGATCACCTCCTTGGCAGTCAGCTGTTAGAACAACGGCCTCAATGAGTGTTCTTGCCTTTTGCGTCTGGTAAAGTAATAGTTCAGTAGATGTAGAAACTCCCATGTTAGTTTTATTTAAACCGAACGTCACATACTTCTTGAAGCTGCCCTTAAGCTTAATGGTTTTAACACCTATTAGAATGCTTTGGAATCACGTGCTAGGGATTTAACGCTGAATAGTTAGTGTGGATGGACAGACTAGGCAGGCCCTATGATCTTTTTCTACAATCCTGCTTCTATTGTGCCTATTTAACCAATTCCACAGTGGGTGATAACCTGGCTTTTTCTCCCCCCTTTATGGCTGCTGTTGTGCACGGTCCATGTCGGCTGCAAGCAAACATGCTAGGCCTGTAAAACAGTTAGGAGTCCAGCTTCATGTTTGCACATTTACTACTGCTACTTATTGTTTATAGCACAACTAGACACAGGAAATGTTATTTAGAAACACGTAAGAGACAGTCCCTGCTCCATGAGCTTACAATCTAGTCAACACACACTGACAAGACAAATAAGAGGCTTTAGAAAAATTTATTAATTATAGAAAACATGGTTAAAATCAACAAGTCTGTGATCAGGAATAGGCAAGGTTTAAGGTTTAAGATTTAAAAGCAGCCTCAAACGGAAGGATTTGTATAATGGCTGGAGAGGAAGCATGATGCACCAACTCAGGAAGGCTGTTCCAGATATCCAGTGAGATGGAGAACACACTTTTGTCAGATTGCACAAGTAAAGCATACGTTACAATGTTTTCAGAAAGGGAAGCAAGATAGAGGTAAACAGGGGTTAATACAGTCTTGGAACAGCTCACACATAGCAATTTATTTTAAATGGGTCTCACTCTGTTTAAGAAAAATGAGGTATCAGACAATTCACATTTATGTACTTAAATTTTATTTTCATAATTACAGTCCATCGTTAGAATCTGTAAACATAAAAATTCTATTAACAAAGCCTAAACCTACCTGAGCAAGTTTTAAAAAGCCAGTTAAAACCTGATGCAAAATAACGCTCTCAAGGCCACGGCAGTGGTTTACCTGTAATCTTACAGCACAGCTACAGTGCAGATAAAGGGAAAGCAATATCAGGTCTGACTTTTTAAATCCCATACAGGTCAGCATGAATATAATACATATACATTTTACTGTCATATATTGGTCCACTGTGTATACATGTTTAACAAAGATAATTACGTAGTCCAGTAAAACAGCTTAGTGTACATTTGTTACATTGCATCTTTAGATAAATTATTATATTTAATACTTATAAGAGGTTTTGCATTTATTATATGAATGAGTGTTTTTTTTTCCTATTTTTGTAGTGCAATAGAAATTTTCCTATCCATCCTGAAGGTCTGCACTGGTGTTGCATTGTAGCTGGAAATGTTTGCTTCACTGATGCCAAGCAGCTCACTACTCCATGCAGTTATCTATAACTAAAGTTTATTAAAAGCATAGGAAAAATGGCTTTCTGCAAGCTTGCTTGGATCCTAAAGCCATCTCTCTTCTATGCTTTCACAAATCGTTGTGCTATACTTGACTGCATGGCATTGCTGGCTTCCTCTGTCTTGCTGTACCAAGGTGGTTTCTTTCTGGCTCTGTTGCTAGCTGCACCCAAAATGGTTGTGCTTGAAAGTCTCTCTAATATCAGGACTTCCGTTGGAAGTGGACTTCTCAATACTCTTTCATTCATGGCAGAACTGCACACTTGTATCCTATTCTTTATATGGGTAGTTTCAAGTTGATAAATGCTAAGTGGTAGAGGAAAGTTAATTTCCATAAGACAGGTTTAGTGCTTCCTTGCTGGTAGGGAGATGATGGGGGGAGACCAGCAGCATTTATAATGAATGTAATACATCATTCTCCAGAATGGATTACAATTGTAGGAGAATCAATGAGTTACCTTTATTCAATCCTAGTTTAATTTTGAAACCACACAGAATTCTGACTTGGTAGATAACTCTAAAACTACTAATTGGCATTCAATAAGTTACAGATATATTAAGAATGCAGCTAGCAAAACGTGAAGGAAAAATCCAGTTTACCTTTGCATGCATGTAACTTACTTCATACTGCCAACACAAATTCAGTTCACCCATCTGCACAGTTTACAGAATACAATGGTGTTTCATTAATGAGGGGACTACAGCAATTTCATAGTTATCACTGCCAAACATAACTTCCTGTCAGTGGTGCTGAATATTTTGCTAGTCCAAGCAGTTTTTCAGTTGCACAGAATAGAATGCATGAATTGCCTAACACCATTAAAAGCCACACAAGCTCCAAGAGGATTTACTTAACGGTGCAGTTTTTTTTTCACTTTCACTTCAGTGACAGGATGACTAGGTCAGCTCAGCATCCAGTCCTGAAATAATGTATATATTTATAGAGGTATACAATAAAGCACTATCCACTTTCAGAATTTCCAATGTTTCCTCTGCAAAAAAAAAAATACAAAAGATCTCACAAACTGGGATACAAACAAAAGTCAAGGCTACTGGAAGAGAAATTGCATTGTTCAGCCTTCAGAGACTAAGCTACAGTTTCTCGTCCCTGTCCCCATGAAGAAAGAACACTTTGCTATGGACAACAATATTGAAAGATATGCAATTCTACGTTTAATCAGGGCTAACTGCTTCTGCCATAGAAGGAAAGGTTTAGATGCATATGGAATGATAACTCTTCACTAATATATACATGATTTAGACATACTTAAATATCCACCTTCCAGAAGGGGATACAGCCTAGTCAGAAGCTATCAGTTCAAACTCCTAGGATTCATCTTTCGGTTGTACTTTTCTGGAAACATGTTCTTTCACCTTTAACCTCCTTTCTGTTATGATAATCACTGCCATTCTTTTCTTTTCCTGTTTATCCTCTGCTTTCATTCTCAGTTCTCAGCAGATATCTATCATGCCGGATAGGGTTGTCTCCGCTATCCCTCTCGCAGACTCTGTACTATGGTGCTGCGCTATGGCAGAGAAAGCCGGATTCACATCCCAGAAAAATCGCACTGCTCTCGGCCTTTGCCCCAGAAGCAGTGTTACTGTGAAGGCCTCAGTTTGGCAGTGCAGCCCACCGACTACTATGGCATCAGGCTGACCCCCTGTTAGCAGTTCCCATCCCATCTCTATAAGAGAGGCAATTTCTTTCAATGCAGGACATTAAATGTTTGAGTAAAGATGTATCACCAGAAGGGCAGCCAATGCCGCATAAGCCGTTCTTTTGTTATAGAGTCTGTAATGCAGTAGTTGTATTAAAAAAAAAAAAAAAAAAGACACATAATGCTAATTAGACATGCAGTGGAAAGGAAAAACATTTGGACTGTGACATAAAACGTGTGCATCAAAAACATGGAAATCTGAAACGGAGTACTTAGACAAATGCTAGAGAGTTCAAGACTCAGGAAAAGGAAGAAGAGTTTGTGACATAAGATGTTAAGCTGTTCTAATTCTTCAGGCATCTGATATCTCGGATTTACTGAGCGCTATGGCCAGTTCCAAGTCCTCTTGCTCTTGCCGGTTTAGTCTGGCAAGTCTGTCTCTCTCTTCTCTCTCACTCTCCCTCTTGGCCCATTCAATCATATCTTCTTCAGTAGGATACTGCAATTTCAAAAGATAAACATTTCTGGACTAAGCAGCTGGAAAATACTTCACACGATTCAATTTTCTGATATGAAGCAAAGCATTCTCAGAGCATCAAAACTGTTTGAGAGACATATTGCACAATATCATTTGCATTAAGGCAGTGCTTCCCAAACTCTGCTCTGGCATGACCCCATTTCAATACAACTGCACATAACCACCAAAGCAGAATAGCAGACCTTCCCTCGCCCTCCTCTCCGTTCTCCCAGAATGGGAAAGCAATAGCGGCAGCAGCCAGCGCACCCTTACATGCCCTGGGCTGATCACTGCTGCCAGCTGCAGGTGAAGGCGGAAGAAAAGTGCATACGATACAGTATTGTGCAATACACTCAAAATGCTGTGAAGCAATAATGATTATACCCTGGGTAGTCAGACTACAAACCCCATTCAATTCCTAACAAAACCGGAGGCTTTCAGCCCTGTCCTGGAGTACTCCTTGGGCAAGTGGGGCTTCCTTCATGAATATGCATGAGGCAACCCAAATGGGTAGGGGGTACCGGAGGACAGGGTTGAAAACTGCGGAGATAGCCAAACATTAATGGTTCAAAACACCAGCGGCAACATGTAACCTCAAAACTGTAAATGACTAATTACCAACATGTATCATGTAACATTAAAATGATCACAGCATGCAGTCAATGCCCAACCTATAGTATATGAGAAAACCCCAGTGACGATTCCTCTTTTCTAGGTCCAAGCTACCCAAGAAGAAATCAGAAACAGTTTGGTTCTCTGTTCAATGTCTGAAGTGACAAAAACCTGAAAATAACTGCTATTGATAATTGATTGCTACATCACAATGCATAAAAAACAACTTTAATGACTGTAAGCAATTAAAAGTCAATACAAACAAGTAATTGAGAAAAGAAAATTGCTTTACCAATTAATTGACTTCATCTTCAGGTAGGAATCCAACTAATAAACTAATAACTATTAGCAAAGCTATTTATGGTGCCTCCAGTTTCATGAGTAGTAAATTTAAGTATCAGGATGTTAAAACTGCGGCCAGTTAACTTTTAACACCCTTTTATTTACATTCATTTCCCATGAAGTTAGAACACCATAAATAGCTGTGGAGCTAATATTAGCCAGGTCAACAGATTTTACGAGATTAAAACACAGCCTGTCCCCACAATAATTAATAAAAATGGATCCAAAACAATAAGACCCACGATTGCCACCCACTCCAAAAACCAAACACACATTGCAGGTAGATAAAAATGTAAAACTACAATTAAGAAAGCAAAAAAAATAAAAACTTTAAGAACCTTAACAGAATAGCAAGGGCTGAAAAAAGGAAATATGATTAATAACAATAAAGATGCAGAATCTCAAAGCTTTCATCCTTTTCCAGGTGAAGCTCTAAATCCCATGAAGGTAAAGCTCTTCTTCTCTCTCTTTTGGTGAGAGCATGCAGGGGTCAAGCCAAAATACGACAGGATAAACAGTTTTGTGATTATAGTGGAGCACCCCCTGCTGGAGGCTTTAGAAGTTAACAGCAACCTATAACTGGTGGCCAAAACAGGGAACCTGATTTCCTTACGCAAACATCCAGGCTGTGGCGTTCAGTAACTTCTGCAGTTTGCGCAGGGTTTTGGAAGCCCGCTGACAGAATGAACATTTATTGGAGGACTGGTAATCGACAGGGTTTATTTTCAGCTCATGTGTTGCCACTGGAATATGCATCCCTCTCTCACTCCCCCCTCCCCACACTTTTTTTTTGCTAAGAGGGGAAGACGATAGTCTGATTACCCAGGGTGGAATCATTATCCTGTTCTGAGATTTAGTGACTGATTCCCAAATAAAACAGAATTGCTTTATAGACTATTTAGATAATTTCCCACTTTTTTGTGGCATAATATTGTCACAGTCAGAGAGCCTGGTCTTTCCTGATTACAAATGCCTATTGTCTTAGGTACGTATTTTGATAATCAACATTTCTACTGAAAGTATAGAACCAACTTCTCAATCAATTATAATTTTCAGCAGAATTTCACTAAGTAAAAGGACAAAATTAATTCTCTTTCCAATGGCCCATTCTTTTCTCTTACATTCCATCCTCCCTCCATGGAAGAATCTCTTATTTAATGATAGGTCTTTTCAACTGTATCATGTAAACACATTTGACTTTACTGAATATAGTTTGGAACCCCTTTCTTTGCTTTATTTTTTTTTTTGGAGGGTTCACATATATTGCGTCTTTGTTCATGGTCATCCATGACATTCTTAAAAGTACCTTAGAGAAATCAGAATGTGATCCTCCTCCCCGTTTCATTTTTGCAATAATTTCTTCATATGATGCTGTGATCAAACTCGAATGCTGTCCAGTCCTTATGCATACCCTTAAGATATGCCATATTAAATAAGGTACTAGTGGAGTGTCTCCCTCCTAGTGCAAAGGCAGAGTATTTATCACCGCCCAGAGAAGCTACAGGATTCAATAACAATGATGGAACGTCAACAGTTTTGTCAGCTTTCCTGGAGAAGTACATGCGGAAATTGCAATCTTAATTGTACAAATGGTGCTGGAATCTGAAACTTTTCTTTAAACACAGAAGAGTTGTTTTATGAATTTAAAATTAGGATCTATCTTGATGTTGCAGCTAGGACTCAAAAAAAAAAGAAGCAGTTCTTACTTTTAAGATCTATGGTGTTACCATTGGGGGTGCTAGGTTTTTCCTTCAGCATCCTGCTACATGTCGGATAAGGTATCAGAATATTAAATATGTTTTCTTTGCACCTAACCAACTAGCTAGCTTTCTCAGTACCAAGCCCAAGGGCTCGGTCTCTTCAGGTCTGGGAACATCTGATCCTAAGACTGAAGGATAACCTCCCATACGTATATTTGTTGGTCTGTCCAAAGAGGCATGGGGTCTGTTATTTCCCAATTAAATTTTTTGACATTATATCTGCCTCTTCCTCCTGGTTATGGTAAACTTTTGATGTGTTTTCTTTTTATTTTGTAGTTGTATTTTTTTTTGATAGTTTGTTTGAATCGCAGCTCCAGATTAGCTCTTTTCAATTTTTTCAAAGGGGACAGAAGTCAAAATACATCAGGAATGTGGATGGAGGAAATCAGCTTTGTGAGCACAGGATTAACAGCTACTCCAACTTCCAAAGTCAGATTGTTAAAAAAGAGTCATATCTCTGCTGAAAGAGGCTGATGTGCTTGGCTTGCATTTTGTGGCAGAGAGCCACCTTTGCTAAAACATTTGGGCCAAGAAAAATACAGCACTGATCTAACACTACAAGCACATCATTACGACATTCATCCTCCTCCATTATTTCAGTAGGATGGACTTCTACTTTAGTAATATGCTATAATCACAGAAAAAGGAAAGTAATATATTGACCTAATACTGCTTCCTCTTTCTTCCCCCTTCCATCTTGCGTGGTGATGTAATCCAAGATGCGTGATTGGCGGCTTGAAGGGTGGATGTTTGGGATGTGGGCAGGAAGGAGAAGTTGGGTGGCATTTGGGGAGATGGACATGGTTGGATTGAGTCATTTGTTGTTGGGCTTCTATTTATTCTTGGTTACTTATTTATGCATTTATGTTACATATGCATTTTTATGTACATTGCTTTGGGCGACAGCTACTGGGAAAGTGGTTTATATGTATTTTAATAAATACATTTCAAACAGTAGGTTCAAGTTCTGTTTACATTGCTGTAATTAGTTTAAAATTATATTTAATCATACATGGACATTTTTACAAATTAAAGTTAACACTGCCTAATAATCCACCAGTACATCACAAAGTTGATGCTTTAGCGATGTCCATTTATTCTACTTACACTACAGCTCAATGGTTTGTTTTTTTTCAGTACAGACTGTTCAGTGCCCACTGAGATTGATGTTTCACACATCCTGCTAGGTTTTATAGTTTTAGAAGGGAGTTACACCAATGGACCTAACAAATAACTTATTTAGAACAATTATCAGTACTTGACATAAAAAAAAAGTTTAGTTTCTCTTCCCACTTCTTATTTGTCTTTTCAAGATGTTTAAAACTAGGCTTGCTATATACAATGCCTATCAGTTACAACTCCAAAAATCATCTCTTTAGTAGCAAGTATATCAAACCTAAATACATAAATGGCTTTTGACAATGTGTTGTCTTGAATTAAAAAATGCAACCAGTATGGTAGAACTGAGGCCATCACGTGACCAATGGCAAACAAAAAAACAACACTTATTTGGCTTCCAGTATTGTGCAGTAGATGGCAATATAACCACTAAATTCTGCTTCTTTGTATATAATTTATTTGTAAACATTTGATATTCCATCTTTACCTTAGTTTGGCACAAAGCAGATTACAATCAAGATACAGATGAACGCGTAAGTAATGGTTTTGTAATTTTATGTAAGGCTCTGTACATTGCTTTGGGCAAATCCTAGTTTGGTTTGGAAAGTGATTCATAAATGCTGATAAATAAAATCAATAAATAGCTACAAGGTAGATTTTATTAATGTAATGAACATCCATAAACCTCTAAAGATTGCAAAGCATCAAAGGCTCTCATTTCATATACACAGAACGTCCGAGCACCAAACACATACAAACATTACTCTTCAACACAATAAATGACCATAGAATACTATACGTGACAATGTCATTCACAATTTCAATGTTTATGAGCTCTAGCTTTCTAAATTTGACTGCATTTTTGGAAAGGGACAGGGAAAGTGAGAATTTAACATTTTTATTAGTTGATGGTTTTGGCAGCTCTGGCTAGAACAATCACAAAGACTTTGAAGGAGGATGGGTCTTACAGACAAAACTTATGTATTGATACTTAATGAGATGAATGGAATTTCATGATTCACTTTCCAGGTATATTACAAACCTGGCTAGCTACAGAAATATAAAAACAAAGTTTGCTATTTTATAATTTTATCATACTGCATTCTTACCTTTCCTGCTGCTGACATTCTCCATAACTCTCAACATGCTAAGCTTGCACCATTCGTAGTGAGATTTCAAGACCAGATTCAAAGAATCTAACTATCCACACACCTGTGCGTGTGCATCCACTCCTGAGAATGCCTGCAAGCTTCCCTTTAGGCTTGCTGTCCACAATAATTCAGTTCTCAGTGTAGGGATGTAATAAATGGCACATGTCTGTGATCGTCTCCTCTCTTGATGGAAACTATTTTTGTGAAATATTTCTGACATTTATCAGTTCAAAAATTATGTAGCAAATTCAGAGTCTTTTCAAATGAAGACATACAGTATAGAATCAGACACACTGAATGGAATCACTTTTGTTGAGGTACAAAATAAAGGGAAAGATAAAAGTTTAAAAATAAGTGCAAATGAAAAGCAAATACTTTAATGAAATTTATTTAGTGCATTTCTATTCTGCCTTTAGCAAACATATGTACAAGGCAGATTACAAATAAATGCATATAATATCAAATAATCAATATATCTATTAAACATACACAAACTCAACACAACAGAAAAAGAATTAAGTACAAGAATAATTTATGCTCTAAAACTAAACAGTTTATATCTTAGACATCAGATGAAACTTATAGGATGCCATGGAATAAGCCTCATGAAATAAACAGGCTTTTAGATGTTTCCTAAATGTTAAAATATCTGGTATTTGTTTTAGTGCTATGGGAAGACAATTATGGGTCCTGATATTGAAAATGCTTGCCACCGAGTTGTCTAATCGAAACTCCTTAATGGACACGATTACTAACTGATACCCATTCACAGACTGCAGTACTCAACTCGGAACATATTGAGTAGTCATAATTTTGCGCTACTCTGGATTGACTTCTTGAATTGCTTTGTATAACATCATTATAAATTTAAATTTGATTTTCATTGCAACAGAAAACCAAGACAAGACTCTCTCCTAAGAGAGCAACTTAAAATCAGCAAAATTATATTGAGACATGGGAATTTGTTAAAATGGGACACAGATTTGGAAAACGTGTATAACTAAGACATTAATGGGCTTATAATGCGCATGTGGTTGACAAACAAAAGGAAGAAATTGGGATGGTGAAGAGAATACAGTATTATATAATTATGAATATAGCTATGCAAAAAATGCACAGGATTTCAAATAAAACAAAATAGAATTTAGTCTTACTGTCAATTCTTGTTCTATTAACTTTCACACTGATCTGGACCATGGATAGAGAACTACTGTTTGTAGCAGTGTAGATCAACCATGCCTTCTAGACAAGGCTCAGGCTCTTCAGATGTACTGCCATCATAGGGCTTCAGTTTTCCCACCCAGTTCTGAGTACTTTCTCAGCAATGTTGAACTATAAAAGAAAACTCAAGGAAAGACATATTAGTCATGTAAAATAACCTCATTACCTCATGAAGCTGAAGGTATGTCACTATGGCAAGATATTTATATCGTAATATGGGAGCCACGGTCCAGACTGGGGAAAATGTTAACAGAACAGGATTTAATGCAAAACTAGATGACCATTCTGTTTCACTCTCCAGCCCGTACTGGGGTACCTACCATAACAGTGCTTTAAGGGATGGGGCAGACCTACTGCTTAAAGTACTCTTCCTCCAAATGCAGCAACTGAGGAAAATATTGATTGAGTGAAGATATGAATTAAGCTCCAAATTGCTGCTTTGCACATCTCTGACAGATAATTCTGCGTTTACAGGACATGAAGGTACTACCGATCTTTTTGCTAAGGTATTGGGTGGTCTTGACTTTTTGTCAGCTTCTGAAAACAATGGTCTATCAATAACAATCGATGATGTTGATGCTGGTAACATTTACGTGCAACCAATTTCCTAAACTTCTTTGTAAATACAATTGTTTACACTTGTGATAGTCATTTTTACATCTAAATGAAAGAAATTTAATAGGTAAAAACACTAAGTATATATATATTTAAAAAGGAAAAAGCAGTTTCAATACAGAATTGTAAACCCACCATTTGGAAAGGGGAGAGAAAAATAAAGGAAAATGTAAAAATGGGCATACGCATTCCTGCTAGAGTGAAAAGCCAGGCCAGAATGCAGAGTATTCTCCAACAATTCCCCAGGAACTGAAGGCTGGTGGCTTTACAAATCTGGTCAGGAAACAAATAACATTCTGCAAGGTTAAAGCAAAAGGCCGCTCCCAGGGTTCCAGCACGATGCCAAAGATGTGACCCTGTTGAGATTTCTTGAGGTTAGGAAAGTTGTTCCTAAATGTGAATCGGTTATTTACACTTTCAGATAATAGAAAGATTAGGGGCACTCCATGAAGTTAGCATGTGGCACATTCAAAATTAATCGGAGAACATTCTTTTTCACTCAATGCACAATTAAACTCTGGAATTTGTTGCCAGGGGATGTGGTTAGTGCAGCTGGGTTTAAAAAAAGGTTTGGATAAGTTCTTGGAACAGAAGTTCATTACCTGCTATTAATCAAGTTGACTTAGAAAATAGCCACTGCTATTACTAGCATCAGTAGCTTGGGATAGACTTAGTTTTTGGGTACTTGCTAGGTACTTGTAGCGTGGATTGGCCACTGTTGGAAACAAGATGCAGGACTTGATGGACCCTTGAGGCAGGCGATGTTACTGCTGAAACGCTGATATCGGGTTCAACTGATGTATGAATTTGGTTTGCTGCACTAATTCAAGCTCACGCAATATAGATTGGGTCAGTGTGGTTTGGGAAGCTTATTGCTATTTTCAATTTCACTGTATCAAGATTTCTTTTGAGTGATTCAGATTTGCAGTACACATTTTTTGGACTATGGAACTTTTAACTTTTATAAGGTGTATAATTAAATTTTGTATAACAACACTGTGTAATGTAGGGCATAACAGCACAACTATATGACACTTTTTAAAATAAGATTTTGATTAAATTTATCCACTTATTATAGTTTTTATTGTGTTGTGAGACATTTCCTCTAGTGTCCATTATAATTTAGAAGGAATATGTTTTATTCTATTTAAGAAAATGCATACAAGGAAGTTACTCTATTGGATTCAACTACCAAAGAAACTAACGATGTGGCCTTATCTATTGAATTAGATAATAAATCATTAAAATAATTATCAGATTTCTCACCAGTACCACTGTTAAGAACACTGGATGATACAATTTCAATATCAATCCGCGCATTTTTCTATAGGCAAATAGTAGGTGTGGGTAGGAGGAAGTCACTTTTAACTTTTAAACATCTCAACGCCAGTAATATTGGGTACATATGAGAAATTAAGTCTATGGAGATTCTTTTTTTAAGGGATTTTTCAGTATTTTGTAAATGATGTTTAATTACAGCAGTATTAGATAAAAGTATGTCACAGTTACCTGGAAGGGGTAACTGCATTTTTAACTGAAGAACTTTCATTTATTTTCCCTTGCTAAATCCTCAGAAGCCAGTATTTGCTCAAATTTAACAGCAACATTGTGTTGCAGGTCTACTTTGGCTACCATGAGAGCCTCCGGCCTTGCAAAGGCAGAATGTGTATTTGATATTCATGTTCTTTTAACATCTAACCAGTAACTATTTTTTTTTAGCCATAATACTGGCAATGTAATCTCTTACTAAACATAAGCAGAATTAACTTTTGGCATACAAACAAGAACTACTTGCAAAACATAGTTTTTCAAAATTGTGAAAGTTCAACTCAATTAAAAGCGCAACTAAGAGTCAAAAAAGAAAAGGACAGGCAGAGCCTCACTGGTTCAAAATAAGGCTCCACCAGCCTCGTTTGAAACCACATGTTTAATTCTAAGATGAAAATAAATGACCTTGAGAAATCAAATATCTGTATTAGAAACATTCCATTCATGTTACGGTGGCAACACATTTTTTAAATACTTGCACTTAAGTCCAACTTAAAATTGTGAAAAACTCCTCTAAAATAGAGGACTGATGGGTTTATCTTTCTTTGTTTAAAGCTTTTGGCAAATTGTTACCAGACTGCATGATATGCTTTAACCAAGTAAGTGAGGTACAAGTCTTTTACAACAACCTTTGCTTTTTAACATTTTCCTTTTTGTGCCAAGCCCAGAGATATTGGATCTTGATGCAAGAGTGGACCCTGAATCAGAATATGTAGTCAGAGGAAGACAAATTGGTTTGGCAATGGACAATTCTAGAAAACAAATTATTTTGTCCAATAGCAAGCCCTTAAGAATTTTCTCTGCTGGCTGTGATCTTATCTTCTGAATATCCTTGCAAATTATTGACCAAGGACAGAAAATGTAGGGAAGATGATGATTCCAAGGTTGTACTAATGTTTTTTTCATTGCTGTTAATAAACTTTTCTGCTGTGAGAGGTGACCATGCGACTTAAGAGTACTGTTCCTCACTGAAGATATATTAAGTTGAAAATATGACTTTTGGTTCAAGTCTACTAGATGTAGATTGTTCCTCTTGAGTCAATCTGCTTGTCTTGCCATTCTATGTGATGAGGAATTTTATAGATGTTGCTCTTCCACTGATAAAGTCTATTGTCTCCATTATGAAGTGCTGTTTGATGAGCTACAATATTGTTACAAAGTTGTCCAACTAGATGTTTATCTAGCAACCAGTTGGCAGGATTTTGAAAAATCTTAAAGTTTAATACTGCTCTCACTTTGAATATGTTAATGTGAAGAAGTCTCTCTTCTTTGGATTGATGTGCCTTAAACTTTATTTCCAGAGTTGTTTCCCCTCCTGTTTGACTTGAATTGATTGCAATGTATTTCCAGTGAGGTGTTGCAAATTTATCTTATGGCCTCCATTTTTTTTTTAATTTATTTTATTTCCAGTGGTACCAGTAACCAAATGGATAGATCTTGGGATTTGATCAGACTTCTTTCAGTCAACTAATAGGAAAGCTCCCTGCCCCAGAGTCAGTTTTCTATAACCCCACCCCCCAAACAGCACCATGATTCTCTTCCACCCACCAGTGAACCTGCACATCCCTCTGAACAGGCCCCCCTCCCTCACCCCACCATCCCTATCTCATGGTGTGTGGCAATCCTCACGGGCAGGAGTGATACTGAAGCACTCTTTCTTTGTTGGTGCCACCTTGCTCTCTCCACTTATTGCTGTGCACATGCACAGACTGGCTGTGTGTTGACGGCGCACCATGTGTCAATGGTACCAATGCACTTGAGCCTCTGTATTTCTTCAGCATTTTTCAGCACTTACTGCTCTGATGGTTCCATAGAGTGGCACTTCCTTTTCTTTGACGCATGGTGCTTATGTTAACAACTCCAAGAATTCAGCTGTTCTGCTGAAGGAGGAGATATTTCATAAGAGCTAGTGCTCAACTCTATTTCCAGTAAGGCAGACAAGGTGGTGCTTCAGGAAGACGACTAATTGCAGCTTCTCTGAGACTTATGCCATTCTTCCATTTTACAGGCCCTGAATCCGTGTGTTCACAGGGCCTTCCATCCACAATTATAACAATTGACTTGGCTGTGGTCTGAAGCTAGACAACAGCATCAGAGCTTGCGTCCATCTGTAATGGACATTTTCTTGCCACAAATACTTTGGGGTCCATATTCAGTCACTATTTGGATAGCCAGGTAACTTATCCGGCCAAAAAACTGGATATAGCTGGCCAGCTTAAAGTTATCCGGCTAACTTTAGGACAGCTCTTTGGCCCGACTAAACTTAGCCAGCTAACGGGCCAATACAGTACAGTGTGCTCCGGTGGAGCGCACTGTTAGCTCGGGTTTGGCCGTGCGTTTGACGCGCTAGCTTTACCTCTTATACAGTAAGGGGTAATAGCGCGTCGAAAACGCCTGGGCGGCGTTGGGAGAGCGGGCACTCGCCTCGGAGTGCCGGCTCTCCCGCCGATTTTACTGTATCGGCCTGTAAGCTATCTGTCTAACTCTAAATACCAGTGTTGGCTGGATAACGCCTACCAATTACACCCCCAGAATACCCCTAACGTATCCAGCTAAATGCTAGCCAGTTAACTTATTAGCTAGCTAGAATTTAGCCAGATAAGTGCCCAAATCTTCATTTAGCTGGAAAACTTCTGAGTTATCCAGTTAAATGCTTTGGAATATGGATCTCATCCATCTTTAAAACACAATTACTGTGGCTTTCTTCTTAGTAGACATTCTGATGAAAAAATCTTCTTTTATTTTTTTGATAAAGGTAGAACTGAAGAGTGTTTGAGGCTGCTGAGGCAGTGAGGTAACTTTAAAGATAAAAATTTTCAGAAAAGCAGAGAGAGATAGAGGAATACATCCATGATAGTGCTCAGACCAAAAAAAAGATTGAGGGGACTTCAAGCTGCAATGCCCAAGTGGGAATTCGTGCACATGTTCAGTAGAGCAAAAGCTCTACAAGCTTATGGGAGAGAGGTCACTGGATGACACCATCTACATGTTATGGTTAATTTAACCCTGCTTATCAATGAGAAAGGTATGTACTACCCCTTCCTAGAATACAGACTTTAGTAAGATCATTAAGGGAAACCAAAGTACACAGATGTCTGATCTTTCAGAAAAAGTAAGTATAATGCATGAAGAAAGGAAAGTCTCCTAAGGGAGTTAAAGAGCTATATTCATCATGAAATAGGGCTGCTTGTGAGAAGACTGGGGAAGTGGATTATAGCTTTACAATTTTTCTAAACCTTTTTATTTATTTTTTAAGCTGAATAATTTCTTGCTTCATTCTTCAATCTCCCTCCCTCCCTCCTTTCCCCTCTCAGTAGCAGGCATATATACGAGGGTAAGTCGGTAAGTAAGTCACAAATCTCTCTACTAAGGTAATAAAACATATCTGTAATGTTGTCATATTCCATAGATAGCAGCACCTTAGAAGTGCTTATGTACATAAATAGTTATTTAAACTGTGCATGCGCAGGGGCTGTGTACACAAGGAAAATGGCTGCCGTGTTGACAGATTGTATGGTCGAAGAACAACGTGCTGTTGTCCAATTTTTATGGGCTAAGGACTTATTTATTTATTTATTTAGCATTTTTTTATATACCGAGGTATAGCAGAGTTGCCTTCACTCCGGTTTACTTAGTGGCAAAAGACATTCATAAAGAAATATATCCAGTATATGGAGAGAAATGTCTCTCGCGTAAAGCAACTTATAACTGGACCGATAAATTTGCACAAGGACTTGCCAACATGAACGACGAAACCAGACCTGGTCGACCTGTAGAGATTGCGACAGAGGCAACTGTGAAGCAGGTTGAAGAGATGTTTGTACTAACCGGAGGGTAACAATTAACGAAGTTGCCAAAGAAATTGGGTGTTCTCACGGATTAGCTTATTCCTTAGTGCACGATGCATTGAACTTTCGCAAAAGCTGTGCAAGATGGGTTCCCAAACAGCTGACCAAAGACAATAAGAACAACCGGATAGGTGTGTGTTTGGAAAATCTCTGTTATGCAAACGAAGGTGAATCAATGATGGCACGTATTGTTACTGGTGACGAGTCGTGGGTGCACCACTATCAACCAGAAGCGAAACGCGATTCCATGCAGTGGAAGCATCACCGAGAAAGTTCAAGCTTGTGCCTTCTGCAGGAAAGGTGATGTTGACTGTGTTTTGGGACCGAGATGGGATTCTCTTAACCAGTTTTCAGAAGCGTGGTGAATCTGTTAATTTGGCTTCTTACTGTGCTACTCTATTAAAGCTTAAAGGAGCTATTCGTAGAAAACGCCCAGATCTGGAAAAAAGAGGAGTGCTGATTCTTCACGATAATGCCAGACCACACACTTCGAATGAGACTCGTCAGACAATTGCGAACCTGTACTGGGAAGTTCTTGAACATCCACCATACAGTCCGGATTTGGCACCCAGCGATTTTCACTTGTTTGGCAAACTGAAAAGCCATCTCGGTAGTAAACATTTCACCAGCGATGAAGAAGTGGAACAAGAGGTGAAGCGCTGGTTACGATGCCAGCCAAAAGACTTTTACGCAGAAGGTTTTGACAACGCTGGGACAAATGTATAAATGTTCGCGGCGATTACATTGAAAAGTAGTTTGTTTTTCCAGAAAAACTGTTTGTGACTATGTTCTGTATATTTCACAGTAAATAATTTATCTTTTGCATTTAAATAAATTTCATGAATATTAATCCCATGTATGTTTGTGACTTACTTACTGACTTACCCTCGTATATATATATATATATATATATATATATATATATATATATATATATATATATATATATATATATGTGCCCTTGGTGTTTGTCACAGGTTCTGCACTACACCTCTGCGTGGGGGAAGATTACACACTATGTGTCAAAAGCTCAGGACACACAAACATAAAGCAAACAGACTGCTGACATCCAGGGGGTATTGGAGCTCAGCCAGCACCATGCTGAATGCCACAGCCAGTGGGGCTGAAGCAGTTGGGGATAAGGGAAATAAGTAAACAGGTATCAGATGGAGAATCATGGTTTGTGGTGGAGGAAGGGGGATTAGTGTTCATGTTCATTTCAAGGGGGAGCGGGGGAGGGGGTTGCTGTCAGGACAGCTGCAAATGGTTGTGCTATTATGCCCTGTCATTTTGAGATGGGCTTTTTACTGTTGTAACAGTGTGTTATTTTAAAAGGGATCATGATTCTAGTACAAGATCTAGTAATCCCATTAAAATTATCCTGCTTGTCAAATCCATATTTCAATCCACCTTCACCCTTTACAAGTAATTTAAAATATGACTGAATTGTAGCCATCCACAATCTTGGATATGCTGTAAATGCTTGCCCCAAATCACACAGAATGAAAGACAGAAGACAAAGTAACTTGAGGGGCAGCATGATTTCCAGTAGAACTTTGCATTATTGCTATGAGGGATGACCCAGTTCTGTGAAGGTTCTCACTGCACAGTACGAAGGACAAAAGTTTTAAGATTTTATGTTCACAGGCACACACATAAGGGAGGGCGTGCACTCGGTCTCTGAAGAAAGAGAGAATACTATCAAGCTGAAGCATCTTTATTTGGCTAACAGTTTTCTGGTTCCATCAAATTATTTTCTGAATAGAATATGAAACAGATTTAGCTGTTGAATATCAATGAGGTAACTGACATTCTTGATCCCTTCAAAACTACTACTGGGTAAAATCATTTACTGCAGGAGTTCTAGTTCATGGAACAATCCTCATCAGTCTGGCAGCCTCCTTGCTTGAAGGCAAGGTTAGCCAAATTTTACAAGCTGTTCCTAACCAGTGACTGCAGTCATTACAGATCTCAGTAAATGGGAAAAGAAGGGGTAGGTGGGCAAATGGTGCTATGCTGTTTACTTGAAACTGATAATAGAACCACCCAATATAATCTGTAGAGCGGATAACTTTCAAACTGCCTTCTGCAGATAAGGCGTTTTATGTGCGGAAATGGCCTTTTACAAAATCGCCTGCTCAATACACAGGTAAACTTATGTGCATATGTCATTACCTGGACTGAGTGGAGGGGCTCTCAAAGGCAATGTTGCAGATACTTTTTATTTTAAAAGTAAGCGGGTAATTTTAAAAAGGATTTACATGCTTAAAACTGGGTTTTACACGTGTAAATGCACTTTACCCATGTAAGTGGGCTTTTGGAACTTACATTTATTGTAGCAATTGAATTGTCCGTAGGCTTTTGACATGTGCCTGCACTTTAAGCGCCTAATGAATGGGCTGTTGAAAAATTCTATGATAGTATGAAACATTTACACACGGAGCTCATTTGAAAATTATCTCCACTGCGCATATTTCCCGAAAAGTCTGTGTGCATAATTTTGCAGGTGTAATTGTGCACGTGTAGTTTTGGTGGGATAATTTTCAAAAGGGAAAGTAAGCACGTACTTTCCCTTTGAAAACTGATGAAACTTATGCAAGAATTTGCAACCTAATTTATGCGCCATGTTACAATATTCCCTATATTAGGTATAAATAGTGTATACACCTAAACACTTAAGTAGGGAAGTGTGGCTAAAACAGAGGCCACAAGTTTAATAAAGGCTGCATATTGTTTATTCTCGCATAATAAAAAACATTTTGGTGGGGGGGGGGGGGGGGGGGGGGGGGGGGGGGGGGGGGGGGGGTTGGGGGGGGGGGGGGGGGGGGGGGGTGGGGCGAAAGATGAAAAACTACAGCCAAAAAATAAATGCTAGTGTTTTGAAGAGAACAGGTAGCACTCCTGCTTTAAGGCGACATTTTAGCTTTGCTAATTTAAAAGATATTAGCTTAACTATGTTCCTCCTACTCCAAAAGAAAATAGCTTTTAACAAAAATATATTTCTGTTTGTAATTGGGGCATGGCCTAAGCCAAGAAAAATTGCTGCCACCGTAGAGTGCCTCCAAGCACCCTAACTGCGGCTCTCTCCTAGGCTTTGCAGGATCAGCGGGCATCCAGAAAAATGCCTCAAACTATGGAGAAAACACCTTTTTATAGAAAGGTTATTTTCTACTTTTGGGTATGCACAGCGCTATATTTTTTTCGCTATACACCCATGGGGGAAAAGTTGGAATTTCAATGTTCAGTCTCCAAAGTCTGTTTAAGGATGCAGCTGTACAGTTTCAGGAGTCGGCCAGAACTGCAGATTAAAGTGTAGAAGTGCTATTTGTCTACACAAACTACCGCTCCATCTATGACTGACAAGATAGTAATAGGCTGCTACAGCATCTGAAGGTTTTATGGCTGGAAACAAAAGAGAAACTGAATAGAGAATCAACATGAATATGGTCAAGGATGTGATATGACTGCTTGTATCTGCAGGAGACTTCAGCCTGTGGAATTACAGTAATCTGCTGTAAATCTTGAAAAACCTTTGCAGCATGAAACCAAAGAGAAACTCAAAGGAAACTTCATGATTAGTTTAGGGATGTGATGGCATTCTAAGCACAAGTCCTAGTCAACAGCATGAGCTTGTTAAAATCTCTGAAATACAAAAATGAAAGGAGAATATCTGCATAGTGATGGGGAGATTAGCTGTATAAGTACAAGCATTTCCCTGCAGTTTATTGAATACCATAGTCTTCTCTATAATTTATTTAAAAAGATTTATAAGCTACCTTTTCCTTTGTTCAATAACTAAAATGGACTGGATGGTCTTTATCTGTCATCATCTATTATGTATGTGTCTGTGTAGCTGGTAAAAAAAAAAAATCCAACAAACTGAAAATGCATTTGGAAAGTTCAAGTAATCCCACAGGAAGAACGTGCACATGCTGATACAAAATGGGCATAAGAATAAAAAGGAATGTGAAAAATCAAACTTTTCACTACTCGCAAAATTGATGGAGTCAAGGAACAGCGATCTATATTTCAGAGTTCATGTCCCAGCTCCTGCTCTGCTCCACTGGCATTAGTCAGAAGTGCTAAGGAATGAGGAGACTAATACTACTGCTAAGTGTGTTAAGTCTATTTCAATGTACGAAAATACAGGTCAAAAACAAAAAAGCCCCATAAGGTGATAGCTTTATATTGGACTAAATTAATACATTACAAAAAATAAACCACCAGAAATCTGGAACCTTTCTTCAATTTCTGGATATAGTGTTTTTAAGTGAATCCTCAAACTAAGTTATTGTACTTTTACATTCACCATTTGAACACTGTGACTTGCACACAAAAATTATTTTTCAAACAAATGGTTACGTGTTGTTTTGAGACCTATGATTAAAATGATCATAGCGGTTGAGCACAGATAGTGACTTTTCATGTAAAAGTTGACAATGCCATTTTGGGTTTGCTCAGCTATACTTTATGAAGGTCTCTTTAGTTATCTCACTTGATAATTAAGTTTCTGGTGGTTTATTTTTTGTTATATATTGTTTACCTCCAGTATTGGGTTCTTAATTTTGAGTCTAAAATAATACATTTCTTGACTAGCTTTTAGAAGTTAACACTTCCTTCCTCTGCTCATTCTCAGGCCAATACAGTAAAGTGCGGCCGCGGTTACCCTGCTTCTAACCCGCTTTCTACTCACAATTTGGCCACGTTAGCCCAACCCGCGATCCACTATCCCTTTTAACCCATCCTTACCGCCTCTTTAAATCAACGGGTAACCCTTTCCGCCCGCGGCATGTATATGAGATGTAAACGATCGGATTAACTATTCCCTCCCATACAGTAACGCGCGCCCCGATTATCGCTTTTTAAACCTGCAATTTTGCCGCGCGTTTAACCTGCTAACTTACCGCCTACCCTTACCCCTGGCGTTAGAGGCTGGGGTAAGGGTAGGCGGCAAACTTTCCCCCAGCCCCCGCTCACCTGCCCTGGCCGCGTCCATGGGTGCTGGTCTCCGGGGCAGCCCCAGTCCTCTCTACCCTCCTCCCGAAGCAACTTTAACCAAAAGAAAACCTTAAATCCCCTCCTCCCGAAGCAAGGCGCAGGTGAAAAGCGACTCGACATGTAAAGTGAAACCGAAGTTAACTAACTTTTCTTGCAGCCCTCTCTGCCCTCCTCCGGAGACGCGCACCGCGGCTCCCCTGCCTCCCGGGGGCAGCCGGTGGCGAAAGTGGCCCCGCCGGCGAAGATGGATGCCCAGTGGTGAAAGCAGCCCCGCTGGCGAAGATGGATGTCTGGCGGCGAAGATGGATGCCCGGTGGCGAAAGCAGCCCCGCCGGCGAAGATGGATGCCCGCTGGCGAAGATGGATGCCTGGCGGCGAAGATGGATGCCCGGTGGCGAAAGCAGCCCCGCCGGCGAAGATGGATGCCCGCTGGCGAAGATGGATGCCTGGCGGCGAAGATGGATGCCCGGTGGCGAAAGCAGCCCCGCCGGCGAAGATGGATGCCCGTAGTGCACGGGCCCCCAAGCCAGCAAAAGCGTATGCACGTACGCCGTGACGTCACGGCGTACGTGCATACGCTTTCGCTGGCTTGGGGGCCCGTGCACTACGGGCATCCATCTTCGCCAGCGGGGGCCACTTTCGCGGCTTTCACCACCGGGCATCCATCTTCGCCGCCGGGCATCCACTTCCTGGTACCTGTCATTTGAAATGACAGGTACCAGCGCACCCAGGATACTGTATAGGCGCTGTATAGTGCCTATACAGTATGGATTGCGCTTCATGGACGCGCGTTGGACGCGGCTTGCATTTGAATGCAATTTAAATACAGTATCGAGCGGTAGGTGATGCAGACTGTGCGTGCGGCAAACGCGTGTGCGCCCAGCACTAACGCACCTCTTTCTACCGCTCCTTACTGTATCGGCCTGTCTATTTGGCACTGATGAAGGGAGCTTTAACTTCTAAAAAGTAAGGGCCCAATAACAAGTTGATCACTTTTTGTATTTTTATTTGCTGATCTTTATTTCCATGCTCCTCTGAGGAAACAGTGAACACTGCATGCAGTTGCATCCCTCATGCTCTGCCAAAGGAAGTAGAGTAGACTGAGGAGAAGACATTGCGACCAATTTATCTGGGACTATGGGGAAAAATGATACATCAGGACCATTATACATAGTGGAGTCTATGCATGGTGGTTCCCTCATGAAATCTGAAAGGGAAGGATTAAGGAACACGGAAAAATTACAAAATTATAAGATTATGGCAGAATCATACCTTTATTAAACCAGATAGCAAAGAAAAAGGAGACGGAAGGATATTTTGAGCTAATCTTCTTTCACCAAAACAAGCATGCAGGAAACGTACAAATGAGTGGAGGTAAGCAAAGTGATTTAACAGGGCCCGGAAGAACTGAAACAAGATGAGAACACTGGTATTTCTTTCTTTTTTATTATAATTAAGTAAACAGAATCTATGACAACATATTAATTCACAAATAAAATGACAATAAATTCTGTACAGTATGAACACTTGTAAACATTACTTAAAATCAATGTCAATTCTTAGTACAGACTCTTTGTACAAGAAAATACGGAGTTGAATAGGTCAGAGCAGACAAATGCAGAACACTGCCATGTACACAGGCAACATTTTCTAAATACGAGATAAGGATCATTACACAGCCTGCACATCTCTCTTGTAAACCACTTGAAATCTTTATGGGCTTGCCTAGAGCACAGAGCTAACAATTGCCTGACATCCAGGAAAAGACTTGTAAGAAATGTCATGCACGTTGTCTGATCTGCCTACAGGACAGCCCTGTAAAACTCACACAGGACTTAGAGGACATCATTTCATGAGCCTGCTTTAAGGTGAAAAAAAGGATTTACATGACATAACTACTGAGAAATATTTTGTGCTCAAATTCAAGGTCATGAACACATACCTTGGCTTCAATTCTATAGTATAATTAGCGATCCTCATTTTCAGATTTTATTTTATTGTTCCTGGGAATTAATCAGTATTTATTACCACAGGGACAAAAACAAGAGAAGTCGGTGGAAAAAATGACTCATTTTTTTCTGAGTATGTATTTTTGCTCTTGTTGTAACAAACACTGATTAAGTCCCGGGAAAAATAAAATAAAAAGTGAAAATGAAGGTCCTTAAGTATAATTTAATACATATATGTAAGTAACAAACTTTAAGATCACTATTGTTCAATATAAGTGTTAGCAGAATTTGCATGGAGCCAGCATCCCCAGAGAACAGAGGTTTCCCACCACAGACTATCAGAACTGTTTCAAAGTTGCTCTTTATTATTGGGATTTGATTCTCAGATTTTTTTTACACTTTTCCTTGAAAGAAAATATTTAAGGACCATGAAAGAACCACCTGAATGCTAGAACTGAAAAAAAGGTCTGAATCTGTGTGATGAACGGATTAAAAATTGGTCTTATCAAGAAACATCTGCAAAGATCTACCTTGTTACAGATAATATTTAAATACTGGAGTACAACATAAATCCTTGCAAACTTCTGTTTTCTCCTTAGGAAAGAAACCTGCACAACGTCAGGTGCTTTAGAAGGGACTTAAGAAAAGTTGATTTTAGTTCACTGGTAAACAGGACTGGGACAACTAAAGTAAAGCAAAGCACTGAGTTCCCAAATCATGAAAATATCACCCTATCCAGCAGAAGGTTCTCTGAAGGCCACAAACAGATCTGCTTTCCTAGGCAACCAAGCCACATGAATCTACTTGAGTCTCCAAGAACATTCATTGCGGAGATTCTGCAAACAAGGCATGTTTGTGGCTCTTGAGGACCAATGTTATGTGCCTTGGAAAGAGCCCAATGTAATAAAATTAGTGTAAAAAATATGAGCTAAATTTTAACTCCCATTTTCTTTACTTGTGGTAAAAATTTAGTTAACTCCCAATGCAGTAAGCTAATGGTATGCTAATGAATCAGGAGTTTAAAACAGGAAAAGTGCGCTAACTTGAAATTGTGCACAGGCAACATGCTCAGCACACCTAAAATATGATTTATGCACACGTTTTCTACGCATAAAACCACATTTCTGCACAGAAAAATGAATGTGTAAAAAGCATATTCCCTGCACATAAAACACGTTTTATTGGCAGAAAACGATCTGTGCACAGACTGTGTTTTATGTGCATAAATTCGGAGTACAGGATCCCCAACACCACGAACTCCGGGTTCAGACCCATAGACACATGAACCCAAGTAACTTCACTCCAGCTCTGACCAGGAGTCAGAGTTCCGGTGCTAAGAAAACACGAGTGAAGCTCCATGCCTTTCCGTATTGGGGCATTATACCTAATGCCTTAATTCACCTGGGATTTACATGGAGGAGCGCTGATTTTTGCATGATGCTGAACTCCTTGCTGCCTGGAAAGAAGTCTGTGCAGAAAGAAAATGTGCGAAATTTCACAAGTAAAACTGTGCACACGGGCCAGCACACTTTACTACTCAGTGGCCTAGGTTACTAATTGAAATTAAATTTGAGTATGATCAATTGCTATCATGCCTTTTTTTTTTTTTTATCACTCCATGACAATTTAGCACCAACCCACCAAAATTGAGCTCTAAATATTGTTTGCTTACATAAATATCTTTTGGGATTTTAAAGCAGTCATTCAGTATAGCTGATATTTACTGGGATATATTAAACTTTGATGTCACTGGTATACAATAGTACATAGCCTTTTGGAAGAAAAAAACAATGTCAAGATTTCCAGTTCTCTCCAGAGCTGCTCAGTGACACTTGCAAGGTCCCGACTGAGAACAAGCAGGTAAGTGACCAAGCAAACACTGCCTTGTAGCAGTCCACAGAGCCACTGCAGAGAAGACAGAAGCAATCTGCTAGGTGTTATGCACATATAGCAGCAAACTGTATGCTTCTTTTGCCTCCCTGTGGGGGAGCGTGGGTGTTAAATGATGCTAAACCTTAAATGGAATCTCAAGTTTTAACAACTGAACCTACTCATTTTTAGACAGATTCTTTTGATTTTGGGAAGGTTCATAAAAAAAACTTTGATTTACACTTCATCCCTTCTATTAGTTAAGTGCACTAAACGAGATTCGCCTGTGTCTTTCAGAGCAGCTCTGTGACTGCAATTTATGGATATTGTACTTCTAAAGAAAACAAAAACACAGACTAATTTCAGATCGCACTCCTTGTGATGTCAAATTTAACCTACCTCTAAGAATAGCAAAATCAGTTACCAGAGGCTTTAAAATCAGCTAAAGCATGAGTTCAAATGCAGGCTCAAACACATGCTAGGATCAGTGAATGCACTGTTTCCTTTATTCTCACACTATTTGCTTACAGAGGGAGTGGCAAGCACGGTTATCAAGGTCTGAATGCCCAGCAACTTCTCAACACATCCTGCACTCTCTGAAGGGACATGCTGTGTTGGGTGCTCCTCTATAAAAAGCATACTTCAGTGCTGTGAGAATAAAGGATATACTGCTTTTAGTCATCCCGTTAAATGCCATTCCCTGGAATCATGCATTATGCTGAACATACTGTCCTTTCAATCCCACAACTGTATTTTTTCTACTTTTAAAACTGAGACACCAGCAGCTTTAATCACCGAAGCTGTTACTGAAACGTTAGCTTTTCAGAAATTATACACCCTTTTGTAAAATAAACACCTGCTATTTTGCACAGTAATGTGATACCCGCCACAAAACAGCAGCAAAACACCGTAAGTAATTATTCTTCCCATGAATAATGATTTCCTTATTCTGATTTGGGGATGTTGAAAAAGGTGAAGGGGATGTCTTTCAGGTAACTTATTTTTTCCGAAGACGGTTTGTACTTACAGAACTGAAGTTAGCAAAATCTCCTTTTTCACTAGCCTCTTTACTGGAAGTGGTGGGAGCAAAGGGATCAGAAAACAGATCCACTTCAGCGTCCATGTGAACAGTGCTGCTCGGAAGAGAAGGCTGAAAGGGATCACTCCTTTTAGAAAACTCAGACGATTCAAGCTTGTTGACTGTAGATCGCTTTCCTACAGAACATGACAACATCAATCAAACCATTTATATACAAAATACATGGAATTGAAGAAAAATGCATAGCGGTTTCAGCAGAAAAAGTAAAAATACACATATAGTTTCATGATATCTGGCAGAATTACAATTAAGATGGTTTAGCCTGATTTTTCCTAAAATCTTTACTTAACATTTGATTTTCTGATGAAAAGTAAGATGTGTCTACTTCAATGACTTTCTCAACCCTACAGCAGGTTACATATGAAAATTAAAAGTTAAATAACTAGACAGGACAGCAAGAATCTTACATAACACTTGCTATAAAGCTTAAGGACATTAGGTCCACATCAAACCCATAACCATAAAGTACATTTTACGAGCACAAAAAAAGCAAAGTTGTAGCAAGTGCTCTCTGTAGACAGTAGGACAAAGCAGCCATGCAAGTGGGCGACATCATCCAACAGCACCAAGACAGAAAAGTCTTCTCAGCCTCGCTAAGGAAAGGATGGTAGGATTGCTTGACTGATTTGTCCTGCTGCATACAGAGAACACCTGTTACAAGCAAGCAACTTTGCTTTCTCCATGGACAAGCAGGACAAGATTCAGCCACACAAGTGGAGATTCCCAAGCTGAGAGTTATGTAGAAATCTTTGTTATATATTAAATATTTTTTAAGAAGCATGTAACCTGTATTTCAGCTAGAGGATGGGGGTTAGAATTTAAGGAAATTAGTTAAATAGGCTTTTTAAGGCTGCTTAGCCACAACTATCTTGCCATGAGATATTTTCTAGGCAGTAATGAGCAGTGAAGGTATGGATGGAAGACCAGTTGGTTGCTTCTGCATATATCTTCCTCAGAGGCAGAGCAAAGATGTGCTAATGAAGTTGCCCTAGCTCTAACTTAACGAGTCTTCACTTTGTTTTGAAGATATTGTCCTGATTGACTATAGCAGTAAGAGATGAAATCCAAGATGAAAGAGTTCTCTTTGTAATGGAGAAACTCTGCTTTACTGGGCTATAGGTAGGGCCAGCGCGACCCACCATGTAAACTGTGCATTTGCATGGGGAGGCAGCTCTGGGGGCAGCTCTTCACAGTAGGCCAGACAACGGAGTCTGAGCACCACCAAATATGGGTTTCTGCTATTCGCTTCTGCTCCTCTCTGCACCCCCCCATGAGCAGCATGGGACATGGAATAGAGCAGACTTCTTCCTCTCTCTCCTGTTCCCTTCCTCCACCCACCAGCAAGAGAGAAGCAACAATTAACTGCACAGACCATCAACTTCCTGCTTGCAGAGCCAGTCTCATGGATTAATGTAAACCGATATGATGTGTATTTTAATGTCGGTATAAAAAAATTGTTAAATAAATAAATATATTACTGCAAGACTGGCCCCACAGGCAGGAAGTTGATGGTCTGTGCTCACGATTCTTACTGGTAGGTGGAGAGAGGAAGCAAGAAAGAAGGGCTTCAAAAGAAGATGAAGAAGACATGTGCTAACAACCTGTCTACTGCCACAACACAGAGGGAAGCAAAAGGGGAGTGAGAAGTGGCACCAACGAAACAGCATTAGAATTAGCCGGCATGGGCAGAGGAAGGTGATCCCCACCCAGCAGAAGCAGCGGCACCTCCAAATCAGCCGTGCTCTGCTCTCGCCTCCCTGCCGATGCCTCTCTCCCCCCCTTGATTTCCATGTCCCATAAGGCATCCAAGCAGGTTCCTTGTCTCTTCTCTTCCTCCTGCCCACTGCCTGTGCGGTTGTTTGGATTCAGTGGGCGGGAGGAAGAAGAGAGGCCAGGTCCTAGCAGCAGAAGGAACAGCTGAGACCTGCCTAGAGGCCTTGCAGGGTCCAGGATGCAAGGCAGGAGGCAGACCAGAAAACAGATTTGAGGCTCCTTGTAAAAGAGGGGACATAGAGAGAAGGGAGGGTGGGGAAAGTGAGAGTGAAGGACTCAGGGATTATGGTTTGGCGAAGAGTAAAAATTCAGATTGGTGGGATGGCGAAGAATGGGGATTTGGGTATTATGTGGAGAGAAGGGGTACACAAGGGTGGGGGCTGACGGAACAGGGAGACCAGGGACTCAGTTTTGGAGGAGTTAGGTGGGGAGGGGGGGAGAATGGGGATTTGGCAAAGAGTTGGGATTTAGGAGAGCTGGGATTTCAAGTTTGGGGGGTTGAGCAAAGAACAGGGACTCAAACTGGGTAGAAGGAACTTGGAAATAGAGTGGGGGGACAGGGATTCAGATTGAGCAGGGATTTGTGGGGGTTTAGCAATTGGGTGGTATGAGTGAGGGGGGTATTAAATGGGCTAGGGATATGAGTGAGGGTGTGAAAGAGCATGGGAATAAGTCTTAGGAGGCATTTAAAGTGACATAAAGGCTAGGTAGAGGATACGAGTCAAAAAGGGACTAGAAAAAAAAAGGATGGGATGAACAACAGGAGAGGAGCCAGGGCTGGTGAGAAGATTAGAGGTAGAAGAAAATAGCTGAGGACTGGAAAAGGGGTAAGTACAGAGGATGGAAATGAGACTAGGGCGAGGGGAATAGGAGGCTGGGAAGGAGTGGGAGAGCAGGGAGAAAGGCTGAAAGGGAGTGAGAGTGGGAGATGGAAAGTTGTTAGGAAGTGAGGTTCAAAAAAAGGAGCCTGAGGGCTTTAAAATGAGAATGAGGCGAGGTGAAACCTAGAGTGGATAGAGAGGCAGGAAAAGAGACAAGAGTGAAAGATCAATGATAAAGATGTGTTGGAAAGGAAGTGAAAATAATAGAAAATGAGGTCCTACAAAAAGGTTTAGGAAAATACAGTTAAAGAAAGTGGAAGAGTGTCTGGGACCAATGCAATTAGTTCGAGCAGAGGTGGTGGTCAGGCAAGTGGCAGGGCAGGCAGCAGCAGAGTCAAGGTCAGGACAAAGTCTAGGTCAGGCAAGAGTCAGAGCAGGCAGCAAGCAGAAGCAGAGCTCTGACAGGGTCAAAACCAGGAAACAGCAATGGAACAACTACAAGCACAGGAACGTGGGAAGGAATCCTGTTGCTCAGATGCTGGGCTCAGAGAACTGGGCCTCTCTTTATGTTGCAGCAGTGTTGACATCACCGGCTGCAGGGTCTATAAAACTGGTGAGATACTGTGGGGCCTACGCAGAGCAGCCAGATACCGTGGAGTGACAGGATGCCAGGAGCCCCTGGCAGAGTGCAGGACACCGTGCCAGACCCGGCACCGAGGTACAGGGTGCTGACCGCGGAGTAGCAGCCCACGGTTGGCAGCATGTTAAAGTGCCACTATCTACATGGTAGGAAAAATTATTCTTACTGTTAGTCCAACATAATCATTCAAAATAATCAAAGTAGTTATCTGGAGCTTTCGTCATACTAAAAAACCACTTTGGGTCGTTCAACACCTCAAGTCCTTAGGTGCATCATAGAGTTCAAGATAAAAGTGAGACACAGTGGCCTGATGTTTGGTGTAAAGGGCTGGGAACCAGGAGATCAGTTTCAAAATCCCGTTTCTTCCTCTGGCATGCCTTGTGACCTTGGGCAGGTCATTTTATCTCCCATGGCTTCATGCACCCGCTTAGATTGTAAACTCTTGCCTGTATGTAATTTGTTGTAAAGAAACATCTGTTTATACAGGCAATCTGAAGGATTGCTGGCAGATGTTTAATAATGAGGAAAATAACAAAAAAAAAAAACAAAAACGAAGAGAGGCAAAATAATTCCACTATGACTCATTAACTAAGGCTATCTTGACATTTTTTCAAAATTATGTGCTTTTTATCCATATTGCAGCAGTTGTTACATTTCTATTGTTAGTGTTTGTTTAATAACGAGGTATTTTCTTCCTATTCACATCTTGCTTGAGATGGAGCAATATCCCAATTACCTGTCAAGTACCCAAAGAGCAATTGGAACAATTAAAGGGAGGGGGGGGGGGTGCAAAAAACAGTGTGTGATCTCTGGGAGAATGCTGAAACAGCCCTGGTTCCACCATCTTTGCCCAAGCAGCGAGAAAAAAAGGCACGAGGAAAGGAGAAACTACTTCATTCCATTCTCCCTTAATATCAAAACGCAGGCGAAGAAACAGGATCGGCTTTGGAAAGGGCCTGCGCTGTCAGACGGCAAAAACAGAAACCATGTCTTACGCATTTTGGCATACCAGATGTACTTTTGAACCAGACGCCACAAAATGCTGTACTTTCCAACAGTTATAGTTTTCTTATGTAACCAAAAGAAAATGCACATTGCTGTAAAATATTATTTTTTTAATGTATCTAATACCAGTTATCATACCAGGCGGAGGCGGACACGGTCTTGTTGGTGTTCCAGTTTTGGGTGGCAATGCAGGAGGAACATCTTCAGTTTTGGCTTGTTCCTCTTCAAATACATTTTTACTACTGAATTCATTGCTGACAGAGCCTGGAGTAGCTGAAGTAAATGGATCTGCCGTGTTGGCCTATTTTTATATAAAAGAAGTTTATTAGAAAAAAAGTGTAACTAAAAGAAAATATCTACATCTTACTCTACAGTGCATCTTTATTACAATACAGTTAAATACATTTTCATTTTTCTCAATATTACAAGAAACAAATTCGATTTCTCACTTCACCACTGAACAAAGAGAGAAAAATGGAACATATTAAGAAATTACTGCTTACATGATAATTTCCTTTTCCTTAAGATGGATAGATAGATTCAGGACCAGTGGGTTATGCACTTCTACCAGCAGATGGAGACAGAGCAAGCTGACATCAAAGTAAGTAGTCCTGCCGTGACATCAGCCTGCCAGTATTCTCTTCAAAAGCAACCATGGACAGAGTAGCAAAAAAACTTGATTAAAAAACAGACAACCATTTCTGTACTCAACCAACAAGAAACACTGAACTCAGGCACGAACGTATACATACTAGGCTAGGGACTGGATGAACTCTTACCAGTAATACCCTGGATACGTAACCACACAGGAGGACCACCACACAATCATTTGACAGCCAAGTGCGGGAAGCTGAATCCATCTATCCACCTTAAGGAAAAGGAAATTATCAGGTAAGTAGTAATTTCTCGTTTCCTAGCATGTGGATAGTTGGATTCAGAACCAGCGGGATGTACCCAAGCTACTCCTGAATAGGGTGGGCGGTTGCCTGCGGTCCTGTCAACATCGCATGTGCAAATGCTGCGTCCTCCCAGCCCTGCACATCCAGACGATAATACCTGGAAAAGGTGTGCAAGGATCACCACATTGCAGCTCGGAAAAAGTCGATGGGAGATGACAATCTAACCTCTGCCCATGACACTGCCTGAGCCCTTGTGGAATGAAACCTGACCTGAGTAGGTAACGGCTTTTCAGTGGCCATGACTACCTCATTAATCCAGTGAGCTTTTGTAGCCCGCAAAGCTGGTTCGCCCTGTTTACCTCCACTATGAAGGACAAACAGGTAATCTGTCTTTTGGAAAGGTTTAGAAACTTCCAGATACCTCATGACATGTCTCTTGACATCCAAAGGACGTCCAAAGGCGATATTCCTCTGTACCTCTTTTCCTATCCAGGGATGTACTTAGAGAAGATAAGGCAATCGCGGAAAGATTAAATGATTTCTTTGCTTCGGTGTTTACTGAAGAGGATGTTGGCGAGGTACCCATAATGGAGAAGGTTTTCATGGGTAATAATTCAGATGGACTGAATCAAATCACGGTGAACCTAGAAGATGTAGTAGGCCTGATTGACAAACTGAAGAGTAGTAAATCACCTGGACAGGATGGTATACACCCCAGAGTTCTGAAGGAACTAAAAAATGAAATTTCAGACCTATTAGTAAAAATTTGTAACCTTTCATTAAAATCATCCATTGTACCTGAAGACTGGAGGATAGCAAATGTAACCCCAATATTTAAAAAGGGCTCCAGCAGCGATCCGGGAAACTACAGACCGGTTAGCCTGACTTCAGTGCCAGGAAAAATAGTGGAAAGTGTTCTAAACATCAAAATCACAGAACATATAGAAAGACATGGTTTAATGGAACAAAGTCAGCATGGCTTTACCCAGGGCAAGTCTTGCCTCACAAATCTGCTTCACTTTTTTGAAGGAGTTAATAAACATGTGGATAAAGGTGAACCTGTAGATGTAGTATACTTGGATTTTCAGAAGGCATTTGACAAAGTTCCTCATGAGAGGCTTCTAGGAAAAGTAAAAAGTCATGGGATAGGTGGAGATGTCCTTTCGTGGATTGCAAAGTGGCTAAAAGACAGGAAACAAAGTGTAGGATTAAATGGACAATTTTCTCAGTGGAAGGGAGTGGACAGTGGAGTGCCTCAGGGATCTGTATTGGGACCCTTACTTTTCAATATATTTATAAATGATCTGGAAAGAAATAAGACGAGTGAGATAATCAAATTTGCAGATGACACAAAATTGTTCAGTGTAGTTAAATCACAAGCAGATTGTGATAAATTGCAGAAAGACCTTGTGAGACTGGAAAATTGGGCATCCAAATGCAGATGAAATTTAATGTGGATAAGTGCAAGGTGATGCATATAGGGAAAAATAACCCATGCTATAATTACACAATGTTGGGTTCCATACTAGGTGCTACAACCCAAGAAAGAGATCTAGGCGTCATAGTGGATAACACGTTGAAATTGTCGGTTCAGTGTGCTGCGGCAGTCAAAAAAGCAAACAGAATGTTGGGAATTATTAGAAAGGGAATGGTGAATAAAACGGAAAATGTCATAATCCCTCTGTATCGCTCCTTGGTGAGACCGCACCTTGAATAATGTGTACAATTCTGGTTGCCGCATCTCAAAAAAGAATTAATTGCGATGGAGAAGGTACAGAGAAGGGCTACCAAAATGATAAGGGGAATGGAACAACTCCCCTATGAGGAAAGACTAAAGAGGTTAGGACTTTTCAGCTTGGAGAATAGACGGCTGAGGGGGGATATGATAGAGATGTTTAAAATTATGAGAGGTCTAGAACGGGTAAATGTGAATCGGTTATTTACTCTTTCGGATAATAGAAAGACTAGGGGGCACTCCATGAAGTTAGCATGGGGCACATTTAAAACTAATCGGAAAAAGTTCTTTTTTACTCAACGCACAATTAAACTCTGGAATTTGTTGCCAGAGGATGTGGTTAGTGCAGTTAGTATAGCTGTGTTTAAAAAAGGATTGGATAAGTTCTTGGAGGAGAAGTCCATTACCTGCTATTAAGTTCACTTAGAGAATAGCCACTGCTATTAGCAATGGTAACATGGAATATACTTAGTTTTTGGGTACTTGCCAGGTTCTTATGGCCTGGATTGGCCACTGTTGGAAACAGGATGCTGGGCTTGATGGACCCTTGGTCTGACCCAGTATGGCATTTTCTTATGTTCTTATGATGGCAGGGAAATGGACTGATTCAAGTGAAAATCCAAGACCACTTTCAGCAAAAAAGAAAGAACAGTAAGTAGTTGTATTGCTCCTGGAGTCACCCGAAGGAACAGCTTCCAGCAAGACAAGGCCTGCAGCTCGGAAATTTGATGTGCAGAACATACCATCACCAAAAACATCATTTTCAAGTCAGTAACTGCAAAGATAGGCTTTGCAAAGGTTGAAATATAGGGCCACCAAGAAATCCAGTACCAGATTAAGACTCCACAAGGATACCAGTAACCGCAAGGGAGGATGAAGATGTCTCGCTCCCCTCAAGAAATGGGCCACATCTGAATGAGCTAATAAGGATTCATCATTCACCTGGCCCTTGAAATAGGCAAAAGCCGCTACCTGTACTTTCAAGGAATTAAGGGCCAACCCTTTATTCAACCCATCCTGCAAAAATTCCAAAATGAGCGGGATCTTAACTTAATGAGGAAGCACTTCTCTATTCTCACACCAAGCCTTAAACACTCACCAAACCTGCATATAGGCTAAGGAAGTTGAGAACGTTTGTGCCCGTAACAAGGTGGCAATCACCGTAGCAGAATATCCATGCTGCACCAAGCGAGCTCGCCCAAGGGCCATACCATAAGACAAAACAGAGTCAGATTTTCATGAAGAACAGGTCCCTACTGCAACAGATTCCTGTGCGCCGGAAGGCAGAGTCTACCAGAAGCTTTCGCAGGTCTGCATACCATGGTCTCCTGGGCCAATCTGGTGCCACCAAAAGCACCATCTCCCTGTGACCTTCAACCCTCCAAACTATTCTGCCCACCATGGGCCAAGGGGGAAAGGCATACAGCAGCTTGTCCTCCAGCAAGACCTACAGGACAGCATCAATACCCAAGGACTTTGGATCTCTCCTGTGACTGAAGAATTGAGGAACCTTCACATTGCGAGAAGTCGCCATCAGGTCTAGAAACAGAAGACCCCAGTGAGTGCTGGCACAAGTTAGAGGGCACTCTAGGTTGAGATGCCTGAATATGACAGGCAGCACAGAGTGAAAGGCACTTAGGTTTCTTGGCCACAGGCACCATTAGTCCATCAGTATGCTTAACAGGCAACTGAAAATGTGTCTCCAATCAAATTCTCGCAAAAAAGTTTAAGCCCACAAAATTTAGGAGACCCAAGGCTATGCGTTACACTGTCATTGCGCTAATCCTAGGTGCACAACCAATATGTTTCACAATGTGCGCACATGCAGCGCGTCCAAAGAAACTGGGCGCACAATTTAGAATCACAGCAAGATGCACTTGCATGCACTGACTGTCCTGCAGAAGGCAGCCGAACGCACAGAAAAAAAGGCATGTGAAAACACCGCTGCGGCCTACTACATGGCACACAGCAAGAAGCCTAACCGCGGGGCCTAGCCCAACTGGGCTGCTCAACCCGCCAGGCTGCCCAGGTCCCTTAACCCCCACAGGAGTGGGAACGAACATCGAAACAGCACGCTGAGCACAGAGACTGGAGGAAGACCTGCAACAACCCCTCTACTCTGTCTCTGATTTTTCTATTTTTTTTTTTTAAACTTATCTGAGCTCAGCCTTTCCCAGCTGAGTGCAGAGACGGTCTCTGGCTGCAGGGGGAGAGGGCATATACCGTCACTGCTGCGCTCGGCTTCCTGCACTCACTGCCTTTCAGCTTTTTAAATCAGCTAAGTCCATGCCGGCTGAAAAACCAGCTACAGGACCAAGGCACTCATCCAAGGGATCAGAGCAATCACATCAGGAATTCTCAGCTGGTGGGGGGAGACGGGACCATCAGGTATAACTGCAGGAGAGCGGGGCAAGTTCGAAGCAATCTCCAGTAGGGAAATGCACGTCCACCATCTGCTGGAGACGGAGAAAACTGGTGGGCTGTTGTCACAGCAGGACTATATATACTGTGACATCAGCTTGCTCCATCTCCATCTGCTGGTAGAGGTGCATAACCCACAGGTCCTGAAATCATCTATCCACATGCTAGGAAACTTAGGGTTAGATATGCACCGTATAACTCCTACAACATTTTATCAGTCATTATGAGTAGCAGGAGATCTATCAGGCTTCACTAGAAGCCACATTTTCTAACTTTAGAAACTGCCAGATTTATAGCAGATTCTCTCTCTGGATGTCATGCTTAATTAGTTAAGCCACAAATTCTTCAATTTTCAAGGAATCTCCTTAATTCCTGAAAATGTTGCTAGTAATGGGTGCCTAGAACTGTGTATCCTAAAAGCAAAAAACCCAAACGACGAGCCACTTTTTATATAAACCTGTATTTTTTTGCTCAGCATCTGTCAAGGTAGATCAGATTCTCAAGCTCTGTAGTAGTAGCAGCAGCAGCAGCAGCAAATGAGCTCAGTATTCAGGGAACTGCACATTACATTGATGAAGACTGTCTGTACCTATTAGAAGCACCATCACTATCTATGCTAGAAAGTCCCTAACAAAAAATGGATATACTTTTTGGGATCTGCTGGGTACTTCCTAAAGATATTGGGCCCTTGGTCTGACCCCAAAAGGGACTTATGTTCTTAATTACATACTTGCCTAGAAGCAAGCTGCTTGCAGTAAAACTGAAAGGGAAAAGCCATGGCCAGACCTAGTAAATTGCTAAAATTGTAGTCTATGGGTGTTAGATTAGTTTTCTGGGTGACCCTTGATCCTAGGGTCACCCAGAAAACTGGTAATAAGCTAAATAATTTAAATTTAAATTTCCTTGTAACTATAACATAAGGGGAGATTAAAACGAAAAGGCTTGCCAAAATGATTCCATAGCTGAAAAGACTTGAATTAGCTTAAACTCAATTAAAATTCTTCCAGGAACAAAAAAGGCTTGCTATGGCTTCTGCTTGAACAGAGTGGTTTCATTTTAATTTAATTCTGTAGTGCAGCAGCAAAGATATGCAAATTTAAGAGAAAGGATTAGCTCAACTCACGGAGACAGTTTCTGCTGAGCTGCACTGATTTTATATAATTTGATGGCACAGCATGCTGCAAACAAACATCAGCCATTCCCATTTACCAGCCTCCAAGAACTCCCTTAAAATACCAAATGCTAATAGAAATGAAAAGCAGAGCTATTTCTTTTGTCATGATGTTTTGCGGTGATCTCAGAGTTTCCCCATGCACATAAATCACTGCAGATTACCTCTGACAATACACTGAAGTCAGCAAAACCACTTCCAAATGAATCGCTTCCGAAGACAGTAGCAAATGGATCATCAGTCTCTAAAATAAGCAAAGAGCAAATGAAAGGGGGCAGAAACATAAAATATTACATTCACTTTTTCCAGAAAGAGACAAAGAAAACATTGTTTTGTCCAAAGCATCATTTCCTAGTTTACATGTACAAGAAAAAATATATTAAAGCATTTAAGAAAACTGGTGGATGAATACTTTTTTTTTTTTTTTTTTTTTTTTTTTTTTTTAGTTTCCACATTTTTTTTTTTACAGTTTTTAAGAACAAAGTTCACAACCAAATACCACCCAAGAAAGGGCTCCATCAGTAGGGTCACTTCTAGAAAGAGAAAAATTCAACTATTTCAAAGTGACCTTCTACTTTCTTTGACTCAACAGCTGGCTGGGTTCACTTGCTTCTCCCACAAAGGATGACAGCTGAAATACATCTCCAAAGGAGAATGTAATCTTTAGATAAAGCAAAATTGCTTACCTTGTAATAGGTGTTATCCCAGGACAGCAGGATGTAGTCCTCACATATGGGTGACGTCACTGATGGAGCCCTATCACGGAAAACTTTCTGTCAAAGTTTCTAGAAACTTTTGACTGGCATCCTGAGCCCACTGAGCATGCCCAGCATGCCATGATATTCTCTGCCACAGGGGTCTCTCTTCAGTCTCGTTTGTAGCAATAAGCTTTAGCCAAAAATAAAATAATAAAACGTATCGGACCCAACTCCGAGGGGTGGCAGGTGGGTTTCGTGAGAACTACATCCTGCTGTCCTAGGATAACACCTATTACAAGGTAAGCAATTTTGCTTTATCCCAGGACAAGCAGGGTGCTAGTCCTCACATATGGGTGATTAGCAAGCTACAGGCTGAGTCATCCTTGTATTGGACCAACAGCGTACAACTTGTGCAACAGGCACAACAACTGGTGTACTGTTGGGAGAAATGAGGCAGCCTGAAATCACGGAAGGTTGGATGTGGAAGGAGTTGGGATCATATTGGAAACAAGTTCTTTAAGACAGATTGTCCGTAGGCTGAATCCTGTTTTCCTTCCTTGTCCAGGCAGTAGTGAGCCGCAAAGGTGTGAAGAGAACTCCATGTTGTGGCTTTACATATGTCAGCTATTGGCACTGAACGACATTGGCTACTGAGGTTGACATTGCTCTTACTGAGTGCGCCTTTACTCGCCCTTGGAGAGGCCTGCTTTTTCATAACAGAATTCTATACAATCTGCAAGCCAGTTAGACAGAGTTTGTTTGCCTACAGCTTTTCCAGGTTTGTTTTTATCAAAAGATACAAAGAGCTGGGTGGATTTCCTATGGGCTGTCCAAGGTGTGTAAAGCCCTCTCTCTCCTTGATGAGAGTGCGGTTTTGGGAAGAAAGTAGGCAAGATGATGGATTGATTCAAGTGGAATTCCGTAACTACCTTGGGGAGAAATTTTGGGTGTGTACGGAGTACCACTCGGTCATGCAGGAATTTTGGTGTAGGGTGAGTATGTGACAAGTGCTTGTAACTCGCTAACCCTTCTAGCAGATGTGATGGCTATTATTAAGAATATTGTCTTCCAAGTAAGAAATTTAACATCACAGGAATCCATGGGTTCAAAAGGAGAAATCATGAGCCTTGTTAATACTACATTAAGGTCCCATTCTGTGACTGGTGGTTGGTGTGGAGGTTTAAGTTGAATTAAACCTCTCATAAACCTACTAACGAGGGGTTGCACTGATATCGGTGCATCCCCGACGGTACTGTGATAAGCTGAGATTGCACTTAAGTGTACCCTTACAGATGAGGTCTGGAGACCAGAGTCTGAGAGGTGCCACAGATAGTCTAATAAAGATGATGTAGTGCAGGAAAAAGGGTCAATACCGTTTTGTGTGCACCACATGGTAAACCTTTTCCACTTAGCACGATAGTTCTTTCGTGTGGAGGGTTTGCGTGAAGCTACAAGCACTTGAGAGACATTAGTTGAAAGATTGAGAGGTTGCAGAATCAAGCTTTCAACATCCATGCTGTGAGGGATAGGGATTGAAGGTTGGGATGACGCAACCTGCCCTGATCCTGAGTTATGACAGTGGGTGCTGTGCCCAGGCGAATTGGGTCTCTGATCGAGAGATCAAGGAGTATTGGAAACCATACATGTCAAGGCCAATATGGGGCTATGAGTATCATGGACCCTTTGTCCTGTTGTAGCTTCACTAGAGTCTTGGGTATTAGCGGTATCGGGGGATACGCGTATAGAAGGCCTGAATTCCAGTGGCGAGCAAAGGCGTCCCTGGGTAAGCGGCTTCTCTGCTTGTGATGCAAAGAGGTCTACTGTTGGTTGACCCCAACGTTGAAATATCCTGGTCGCTACTATGGGATCCAGGGACCACTCGTGAGGTTGGAACTGACAACTGAGGCGGTCCGCCACTACGTTGTGAATGCCTGCTAGATAAGTGGCCCGGAGAAACTGAGTGCGTTAGGGCCCAGCTCCAAATTTGTGCTGCTTCTTGACAAATGAGATACGAGCCCGTACCTCCCTGTTTGTTTATGTGTTGTCTGTTTGTATCAGAACAGTCTTGTGGGAAAGGCAGTCCTTGAACGCATGCAGCGCATAACGTATAGCTCAAAGCTCTAGGAAATTTATCTGAAATGTGGCTTCGAGTTTTGTCCAATTACCTTGAGTCTGCAGATGTCCAATGTGCGCTCCCCACCCGAAGGTGGATGCATCTGTAGTTAACGTCACTTGCTGAATCGGTTGTTGGAAAGATAGGCCTGTGAGCAAGTTGTCCTCGTTCGTCCACCATAGGAGCGAGGACTGTAGTTGTTGAGTTACTTGAACTGGATAAGACAGTGGTTGAATGGCTTGTATCCACTGCCTTCTGAGTGTCCATTGAGTGACTCTCATGGCTAATCTGGCCATAGAAGTGACATGAACTGTGGAGGCCATGTGACCCAAAAGAGTGAGACATTGATGAGATGTCACCTGTGTCCGTGCATGTAGAGAGCCTGCTAACGAGGCGAGTGTCTGTGCACGGTCTTTAGGGAGGAAACCTTTTGACGTTATGGTGTTTAATTCTGCTCCGATAAATTGCAACAGGTGAGATTGCATGAAGTGGGATTTCTGGTAGTTGATTAGGAATCCCAACGAATGGAGTAGATTTATCATGAGCTTGAGAGAATTGAGAGCTCCTTGTTTTGTTTAGCTTCTGATGAGCCAGTCGTCTAGATAAGGAAAAACGTGCACGCCTTCCTTGTGCAAGTGGGCAGCTGCCACTGCCAGGCACTTTGTGAACACTCGAGGTGCTGAGGCAAGACCGAATGGTAGCATCCTGTACTGGAAATGTGGTTGTCCCACTAAGAAATGCAGATATCTGCGATGAGGAGGGAATATTGGAATGTGAGCATAAGCGTCTTGAAGATCCAATCTCCTTTTTGAAGTAGAGGTAACATGGTGCTCAATGACACAATCCTGAATTTTTCCTTTCGTAGGTATTTGTTGAGCTTCCGGAGGTCCAATATGGGACATAGGCCTCCTGTTTTCTTTGGAATGAGGAAATAACGGGAGTAGAATCCTCTGCCCTGCTGAGGTCGGGAACTGGTTCCACAGCCCTGGCTTTCAGAAGGGTGGATAATTCTTTTTGTAAGAGCTTGGATTGATTTTTCACTGTCCAAGACGAGTTGGGTGGAGTATCGTTTGGTAGAGTGAGAAAGTCCAAGTGGTACCCTTGAGATGTTATCGAGAGTACCCATTGGTCTGTAGTGATGTGCGACCAATTGTGATGGAAGAAAGTGATCCAACCACCTACTGGCAAATTTGGGGTCGGATTGGTAGGTAGGCTTCTGTTCTCTGGTGAGATTTCAAAATCCTGAAGCCTGGCCTGTTTGCGGAGGGGGTTGAGCTCTAGGTGCTCTTGGTTGTCGGATCTGCGATCTTTGTGCTGGCCTTGATGACCTTCCACGGGTAGCAGGAGGATAGTATCTCCATGGTCTATAATATGGCCTTTTTGAATCCTTCCTTGGAAGCCTTCATGTGGATGTTTGGGACTCCGGTGGAGCAGAGGAAAGTTGACGTAATGTTTCCAAATGTTCCTTCAACTGGGAGACTGCTTCACGTACTTTATCTCCAAAGAGATTATCTCCTGCACAAGGAAGATTAGCAAGCTTCTCTTGCACTTCTGGTCTCAGATCGTAGGCCTTGAGCCAGGCCCATCTGCGGGCACTTATACCTGTGGCAGACATTCTAGATGAAGTCTCGAAGCTGTCATAAGCTGCTCTAACTTCATGTTTCCCAGCTTCTAGGCCCTTATGGATAATGCTGTTGAAGGAATCTTGAAATTGTTGGGGAAGAGATTTCGATAACTCCTGAATTTGTTTCCAGAGATTATGCTGATATTGCATCATACAGAGTTGGTAGGACGCAATTCTGGACACTAGCATTGATCCTTGAAATATTTTTCTGCCGATGGTGTCCAAAAACCTGTGATCTTTCCCAAGAGGATTCGATGAATGAGGTTTAATTCTTTTAGACCTCTTTTGAGCTGATTCTACTACTACCGATTGGTGAGGTAGTTGAGTTTACTGGAAGCTAGGAATATGCTGGACTAGATAGGTAGCATCAGTCCATTTATTTACAGGTGGTATGGTGCAGGGATGCTCCCTTAGACTGTGTTGCAAGTCCACTAGAACTTCGTGAACTGGTATTGCCAGGACTTCCTTAGGTGGATCCACAAACTATAATACTTCCAGAGTTTTCTGTCTAGTATCTTCTTCGGATACTAGCTGAAAAGGGATAGTTTATCAGCCATGTCCTTGATGAAATTAGAGAACAAGAGGTCCTCTGGAGGGGATTTCAGTCTTTCCTCTGGAGGAGAAGGATCTGAGAGGACTTCCTCCGAGGAAGAGTCAGTATTTGGATCATCCCAAGTGTTCGATGAACGTGGATGAGGAGTCGTCGATGGAAGAGGAAAGGATGGCATCGACGGTTTCACCGGTGGTCTTGATGGAAATAGTGGAGAAAACGATGGCCGTGGACGAGAGATTCCCGATGGACCTGGAGTAGGTTCAGGCATCGGTACTTCCTTTGTTATTTCTTCTTCTTCCATCGGTCTTGGCGTTGGGGCATCGGGTGGTTGCACCGGAATGGCACCGATGAGAGTGTTCAACTTCGCTAATATTGGCGCCAAGAAGGACATATCCGGTACTGGCATTGGTGTAGGCATCGGTGTCGGTGAGGGTAATGGTGTCAGTGGATGAACCGGAACCGGCAATGGACTGGGTGACGGTATCGGAATAGACACCGGTGACGGGTGTGGAACCGGTGTCGGTGATGGAGCTGGCATCGAAGGTAGAACTGTCATCGGTGCTGGCACTTACCGACGGTGGAAAAAGGGAGACCCCTACAGCGGGATAAGTTTTTTCCGAAATTTCTAAACTTTCTTTGTAGTGAATATTCACCACATAGGGCTCCTATAACCGCGAGGCTAACAGCAGCGCGGAAAAAAGAAGACTGAAGGGAGACCCCTGTGGCTCGAGGGATCATGGCATGCTGGGCATGCTCAGTGGGCTCAGGATGCCAGTCAAAAGTTTCTAGAAACTTTGACAGAACGTTTTCCGTGATAGGGCTCCGTCAGTGACGTCACTCATATGTGAGGACTAGCATCCTGCTTGTCCTGGGATAAAAAATCATTTTTCTGAAATTTAGAGTTCTTTTTTGGAAGGAAGCACAAGGTAATTTTCACTAAAGTTCTAGGCCACAGAGCAAATACTTTACATTTTTTTAAAAAATGTTTTGGGTTTATCCTCACAAATTCTCTGGGAATTGGAAATCCTAAGCAGTTCTTAGAATTATATCAACAGTAAATCTTTAATTCAAAATTCTCAATGTAAAAATCCTATTGATTATTTTTTACGGCAATTTTTAATTCTTCTACCCAGCCAGTTGCTCTGGGACTAAATCAGAAAGTTTCTTAAATTAAACAAAAATACAGCTCTTTAACTGGATTAAGTGGGTGGAAGGGACTGCACAGAGCATTTGAGGAAATAAAGAAACAAAAATGAACAATTATTGCTACTGTATATTATTTTCAGTATGAGATGCACATGTAAGGGCAGAATTTTGCGGAACTAAAAGGTCGTTGGGCTAAGATTAGAGCTGGTGCTTCCATTAAGCGAACTAGGCGGTTGCCTAGAGTGCCGACCATTAGGGGGCAGCAAAGAGCAGCCATGTGGGGTTGTGAGCAAAGCCCATCCCACTTGCAGCTCAAGATTGACCTGGCAGGCCCCAAGTAGAGCCCATCCTATTCGTGGCCAGGATTAGTAGACAGGACCATGGGTGGAGTCCATCCCACCCATGGCAGATGACAGACAGAGGCCCAGAATGGGTTGCAGACGGAGCCATCCCGCCCATTGCAGAAGACAGAAGAGAGAGAGGGGCCTGGGAACAGCCTAAGATAGAAGAAAGAGGTCAGGGAGAACTGGAGCCCTTACTACCTGCAGAAGGAAGCAGCAGCAAAGGCCCAGAATGAGAGACCCTTTGAGCCAGAGGTGTGTGTGTGTGTGAGTGTGCGTGAGAGAGAGAGAGACCCTGTGTCAGGGTGTGTGAGTGAGACAGGGAACGTCTGTGAGAGAGAAAAAAAGGGAGCCTGTCTGAGTGAATGAGGGTGTGTGTATATGAGGGAGAAAAGGTATGAGCAAGAGAGCATGTTTGTGCGGGAGAACCTGTGAATATATATGTTTGTGTATGATTGAGAATGAACAGGTATGTGTGTGTATATGAGAAAGAAAGGAGAAAGTTTGTGTGCAACAACCCCTGCTTCCCACCCCATCAGCTAATCCACGACAATCTCAGGACATCTGGAAATGAAAAAGTTCTCAGATATGGTGGTGAGTGGTTCATTTTATACCATTGTTAGTTTTAATCATTGGGTGTTAAATTTTCACATATGTACTGTTTTTCAGTATATTTTTTGAGATGGTACAATTTACTATTATGGTGTTTTATATTTCTGATTTTATTGTTTGATATTTTATGAAGAATGGCAGTACTGTTTTCCCACTGTTCTGCTGTATACACAGTCTAGTGCTGTGGTTTCCAGTTCAGCTTTTGTCTGAACATTTTTAATTTATGGTCTCTTTTGGTGAAGATTTGTCTGTGTTTTGCATGCGTGATGAACTTGAGGTATTCTGTTAGCAAGCAGTTTCTGTGTAGGATTCTATAACTGCTGGGCTCATTCTATTTTCTATTAGGAGGTGTATGGAGAAATTTCCTTACCTGATAATTTCCTTTCCATTAGTCCTGATACACCAGTCCAGCCCTTGACAAGTGCATTTCACCCTACCAGCAGGTAGAGGCAGACAACACTGTTTTCCTTTGTGACATCACTGTCACTATTTTGGAGGTGGTGCTAGCAGCAGGAATCCAGTATCTTTCTGTCAAAGCTTCGGATAAGACCCCATCAATTGGAGAACAATCACATTTCAATCAAACCAGAGAATAAGTTTCCCTGGGACCTACAACTGAAGAAAGAGCACACAATAATGGAAAAGAAAGGCTAGAACTACCCTAGAACCATAAATCTAAAAAGAACAGCCTGAAAATACATAACCTCGCTTCCCGGATGGGTCCTGGACTCGTGTAGCAGGATTAATAGAAAGGAAATTATCAGGTAAAGAAATTTCTCCTTCCATCTCATCCTGCTACATCAGTCCAGCCCTTGACAAGTAGGAAGTATCAAAGCTTCATCTACCCGGTCGGGTGGAAATAAGGGCTGCCCTAGAACCCCCACACTGTAAGCTGTACCCTCCCCCATTGCATCACATCCAGCCGATAATGCTTCACAAAAGTATGCGGAGAAGACCAAGTGGCCGCCCTGCAAATACTGGCTGGCACGAGCGCATGCATCTCCACCCAGGGCGCAGACTGCACACCCTGGTGGAGTGCAAGTGCATCAATTCCGGAGGCTTCTTGCCCTTTAGCAAGTAAACCGAATCAATTCTCTCCTTTATCTAGTGAGTCAGGGTAGTCTTAGAGGCTGCATCTCCTTTACACAGACCTCCAAATAGGACAAACAACCCGTCTGACTTGTGGAAGGCATTAGTGACCTCTAAATATCACAGGATCAGCCTCTGCATGTCCAAGCACTAAGGTCCACACTTTTCCCTAGGAAAGTTTGAAAGGAAAATCGTCTAATTGATATGAAAAACAGAATTCAACTTTGGGAGAAAGGACAGAATAGGTTGAAAAACTAAAGCATCCAACAAAATCACTAGAAAAGGGTCCTGGCAAGCTAGGGCTCGAAGCTTCGAGACCTGCCATGCAGAACAAACTGCAACCAGTAATGCTGTTTTTAGCAACAAATCTTTCAAGGAACTCTCTTTCAAAGGCTCAAAAGGGGCCCTCATTAGGATTCTCAGCACTAGATTGAGATCCTACGGAGGAACAATGGGCTGGAAAGGTGGCTACAATCTTTTCATGCCCCTCAAGAAGCGAAACACATACGGGTGACCCACTATTGAGACCCCCACTATGGGACCCTGGTAGCAAGAAATAGCTTCCACCTGCACCTTTAAGGAAATTAGGGTCAGCCCCTTGTCCAGATAGCCCTGAAGAAAGGCTAAGCCACATGAAACAGCAGCCCACCAGGAGGACTCTGATCTGGACTTGCAGAACTGTTCAAACAGACGCCAGACTCTAATGTAAGCCAAGGAAGTGGGCCATTTCCGAGACTTCAGTAGCTTGGAAGTTACAGCTCAAGAAGAACCCCTTCTTTGCTGATCCATCTCTACTCAAGAGCCAGGCTGTAAGAGAAAATGGAGATGGATCCTCCATGACCACAGGCCCCTGAACCAAGGGCTGGTCCACCTGCAGCTGCATAAGATCCGTGAACCAAGGTCTGCGCAGTCAGTCTGGCACAACCAGCATGGCTCAGTTGCTCGCCAGTTCTATCTGCTGTAGCAATCTGCCTATGACCGCCCATGGAGGGAAGACATACAGGAACTCCCCCTCTAGCCAGTACTCATTGTCCCCTGTTCTCTTTATTGGCTGAAGAAACGGTTTATCTTCACATTCCACTGGTTCATCATCTAATCCACTTGAGGATAACCCCACCTGTGACAAATCCTGCAAAAGGCATCCGAGTTCAGCTCCATTCCCCAGGTTCTAGCAGATTTCGGCTGAGAAAGTTGGCCTGGACATTTTCCTGGCCTGTGACGTGTGCTGCCAAAAGTAGCCAGATATTCTTCTCCGCCCATGCTGATTCACATACCCCACTGCAATTGCATTGTCTGAAAGGACCCAATGGCCCTTCCCTGAAGCAGTGAGAGGAAATGGAGAAGGGCCAGGTGAATTCCCCTGGTCTCCAGCTGGTTGATGGATCACAAGGCCTCCTCTGGAGACCAACTCTCCTGGGCCACCTGATCCTGACAATGAGCCTCTCAACCTGAGAAGCTTGTGTCTGTTGTGACCAAGACCCAGGACAGAGTGGCTAGGCTGACTCCCCTCAACAAATGTGAGAAAATCAGCCACCAGAGAAGCGACTGGCACACAGACTACCTCAGAGGGAGTTGAACGCCATAGTCCTGTGAGTTCAGGGACCACAGAGTCAGGCATGATACCTGAAGAGGGCGCATGTGAGCTCTGGCCCATAGCATCAAATCCAGAGTTGCTCCAGTCAGATTGCGCACCTGCAAATAATCCCATGAGGTAGGGGATCAACAACTCCAGGAAGCCCTGAATCTGACTGAGTATCTTGCGCACTCTCTTGTCTCTGAAGAACACTTGTCCCACCCAAGTGTCAAATCTTGTCCCCAGGTACTTCAGGGACTGCGTGGGCTGTAGGGTACTTTTGCAAAATCGACTACCTAGCCCAAGCCTTCTAAAAACTGAATCACTTGACGAGTCACTCGCTCTGCTTCCTCGTGAGACATTGCTCGGATTAACCAATTGTTGAGACACGGAAGGACCGTAATTCCCTAGCGCTAGAGCGCTACTGCCACCACAACCATCACCCTGGTAAATACTTGTGTTGCAGTTGCTAAACGATAATTCTCAGAACTGGAAATGTTCTTACAGCTCACAAAAACAAATACCTTTAATCCATGTCCCGAATGGGAATATGCAGGTAGGCTTCCAACAGATCCAGCAAGCACAGTTCCCTCCGATGAACTGCGATGAGAACAGACCGCAGCGTTTCCATGTGAAATTGTGGTACCCACAAACTGCGGTTCACGCCCTTGAGATCCAGGATGGGACAAAAGAAACAGTCCTTCTTGGGCACCATGAAATAAATGGAACGACGACTGTGGTTCCACTCTGATGAGGGCATTGGTACCAATGCCCATAAGAGCTGCAGCTTCAACAAGGTCTTGTGGATAGCCTGCTGCTTGGCTGGAGATGAACAAGGTGATGCCATAAAAGTGTCTCATATGGGAAAATGCAGGTCCAAGGTGTAACCTGACCAAATGATTTCCAATACCCGCTGGTTGGATATTATGTGGGTTCACTTTCTGTAGAACTCCTGCAGACATCCTGCGAGAGTCAGGTCCTTTCTCCACTGTGGCCTGGAGAACTCACAGTCCTCCCAGCGGTGGGAACCACTAGTCAACCTGTCCATCACCCCTGCTTCGCAGCTACCTCTGATTGCCGCCAAGGCAAACTCCAGCTGCGCTTGCTACTCCATACCCCCCTCTTGGCCACAGGAATTTCTTTTTTTTTTTATATCGTAAACAGTGGAATGCAAGCCGGGGGGGGCAGAGTTCAAAACTCAGGAAACAGGAAACCTCCTCTCAGAGGGAGAAAATGACATCACATAAAACCCTTTCTTCTTTTTCAATTTTGCTGCTCCCTGGTCAAACTCAACCTGGCACCCACTCAGGGGCTGGGAGTAGGACAATGGGCTCTCACTGCTGGCTGAGAACCACTGGTCTGGCACTGGGGTCTGATCGTAAGAACAAACGACTTGCCATACTGGGTCAGACCAAGGGTCTATCAAGCCTGGTATCCTGTTTCCAACAGTGGCCAATCCAAGTCACAAGTACCTGGCAGAATCCCAAGGGATAGATAGACTCCAAGATACTTATTCCAAGAATAAGCAGAGGATATCTGCAACCCTACCTTAATAATGGTTACAGTTAACTTTTCCTGCAGGCACTTGTCCAAACCTTTTTTGAACGCAGCTATACTAACAGCTTTCACCACATCATCTGGCAATGAATTCCAAGCCTAATTATGCGTTGAATAAAAAAAATATTTTCTCTTATTAATTTTAAATATATTACTTAGTAACTTCATTGTGCGTCCCCTGATCTTTGTACTTTTAGGAACAGTAAACAACTGATTAACATTTACTCATTCCACTTGTATTATAGACCTCTATCATATCTCCCCCTCAGCCGTCTCTTCTCCAAACTGAAGAGTCCTAACCTCTTTAGCCTTTCTTCATAACAGAATTGTTCCAGCCCCTTTATCATTTTGGTCACCCTTCTCTGTACCTTTTCTAATTCTGCTACATCTTTTTTGAGATGTAGTATACACGATACTCAAGATGAGGTCGCACTATGGCGCGATACAGAAGCATTATGATATTCTCTTAATTCCTTTCCTAATAATCCCTAGCATTCTATTCTCTTTCTTGGCTGCTGCTGCACACTGAGCACAAGATTTCTATGACGACGCCTGGATCCTTCTCCTGAGTGGTGACTCAATGTGGAACCTTGCATTGTGCAGCCATAATTTGAGATGCTCTTCCCCAAGTATCACTTTGCACTTGTCCATATTACATTTCATTTGCAATCTGTACGCCCAGTCTCCCAGTTTTGCAAGGTCCTCTTGCAATTTTTCACAATTGTCTTCTGATTTACCAACATTGAATACTTTGGTATCACTGACAAATTTGATCACCTCACTTGTTATCCCCATTTCCAGATTGTTATGAATACTGTATATTAAAAAGCAATGGTCCCAAAACAGATCCCTGGAGTAGTCCAATATTCACCTTTCTCCATTAGGAAAAGGTAGCATTTAGCCCTACTCTCTGTTTTCTTCTTTTAACCAGCAGAAGCTTGGCAAGCTGCTGCATCATCCCAGTCCTATCATCTGTTGGAGGCAGAAAATCCTGAATTCCTACTGCTGACACCACTGACTAAGTAGTGGCTATGATGTCACAGAGGAAAATAGTGTTGTCTACCTCCATCTGCTGGTAGGGAGAAATAACCCACTTGTCAAGGGCTGGACTGGTATAGGAGGATGAGATGAAATGGTGTTTTAGGGTCTGGTGTAATATTTACAGTGTTGCCTTTTCATGGGGAGGGTTGTTATTATTTGAGTGCTGGCAGTTAGTGCTGTTTTGTTTTGGAGGTTTACTATATTGTAATTCACTTTATTCATGGCTTTGAGTGCCAAACCTACTTCCAACATGCATTATAATAGGCCTAATTCTATATGGGTTCTAAGTGTCTTTTTTGTCATTTAGCGGGTTTTCTAGTTGACATATGTATATTATATTTACATGCACTGCTACAAGTGATATTTTTATCTGAAAAATATACTTTGAATGTCCTTTTCCATGTAAAATCTATTACAAATGCACAATTTTTACTTGCGTGTGTGTGTGTGTGTGTGGGGGGGGTGTTCAGGGGGAGGCTAGGGCTGGGGCTAGGGTCAGGGCGCAAGGCAGGAGGTTGGGCTTAGGGCACCTAATACCCTTGCACTGGCCCAGGCTAAGATGAACTATGCCTTGAAGTAACATAACAGAAGTTTATGCACAAAGTAACTTCAGTGTTTACCAGATTTATTGACTGCTGCAATAACCGTTCCGCCCGGAGCAAACGGATCATTCTTCAAAGCTTCTGTCTAACAAAAGAAAAACAGCATACAACAGAATTGTAAGAAAGAATAAACTTTATGTACCAAAGCATTTTACATTCTAACACAAAGAATACTCACATATCAAAATCTTAAATCTTTTTTGATCAGTCTCCCAAAAGTTCAACAACTACCCTTGTTGGAATTAGTCAGTAACCAGCAGGTAAGAGCCTCCTGTCGGGCTGCAGTGAGTACTGATAGAATACTTCTCAGCATGAAATACCCTTATCCCGCATGTAAAATGCACTAGGAGTGGGCACCTTTTCTGAAACAATTCTGCTCATTATATGGAGATACCAAAAATATTTTGAAAACAAAATCCCACCGACTATATAAGAGAGCATGTGCCCTTCCCACGAATCTCGGGAGGAGTTATGAATCGGCTGCATGTTTTCCACAGTGCAATGTCATCTGAGGAACTTACTGCCAAGACATTGCTGCTGGCCATGGTTGTGCTGAAGGGATCAGTGCCTGTAGCAGCGAAAGGGTCGGTGGAGAGTTGCTTGAAAAAACTGTCAGATGCAAAAGGATCTGAACCTTTGAATGGATCGCTTCCAAAAGGATCTGTGGAGAATAAAATATGAATGTACAAACAAAAGAACAGCTTAAGTAGTAATCTGTGCTTACAAAAAATATTCTTGGGTATATTACATAGGGCTGTTAAAATGAATATTTAAAGAAACAAAGGATTATAAAACATACATATGTTGCATGCTTTCCTCTACCCCTTCCTCTTCTACTCTGAAGGCTATGGCCAATTGAAGGGAACACTGTGGGCTGGAAAGCATTTGAATTGGCACCAGCACCATGAACATAATTTCAAGCTATTGTGGTTGACTGCTTTAAAAACTGCTTCCCAGTTCAGCTCCAATTTGTAGAGGAAATCAATCTGTGGAGCAACTCTAAGCCATTTTCATAAAAAAAATTCAGTACTCTTAAGGCAAGAAAAATTCACATGTGTAAACATTCCAATCTGACTGAAAAAAAAAAAAGATTTCAATGTACATAGCAAAAGCTGAACAGCAATTTTAATTGTATACAACAGCTATAAAAACTTGGCTATCTCATAATAGATTAAAACTAAATGCAGCCAAAACTGAGCTAGTCTATCTCTCAACAGTACCAGATTCCACTCATCAACCTCCTCAAACCTTTTCATTTGATAATCAACATATACCCATAAAATCTTATGCAAGGAATTTAGGAATAACCATTGATTCGAAACTATCCCTCTCCAAGCACATATCTGAGACTGTTAAAAAAAACTTTTTTCAAACTGCATATGCTTAAAAAGCTTAAACCACTTCTAATACCATCTGACTTCCGGACAATTGTTCAAGCTCTGATATTGACAAATTTAGACTACTGCAATACATTATACCTAGGTTTACCACTATCTTCAATTCATCCATTACAACTCGTGCAAAATGCCACTGCAAGAATAATATATAATTTACCTCGCAAAGAACACAACACCTACTTTACAACATTTACATTGGCTTCCCATAACTCACCGTATTAGATATAAAATTTTGTCTACCATCCATAACCTACTCTACAATGTTGACTCAGTATGGCTTTGCTCCATGTTACATATATATAAACCCCCAAGACAATTACGATCTATGAACAAAGGTCTTTTAGAAATACCAACAGTCAAAACTGTTAGCCTAGCCTTAATCCGAAAAATAACTTTTTCAGTAGCAGGACCAATTTTATGGAGCTCTCTTCCCGAAAGCCTCCGACTTGTATCAAACCGCAAAGAATTTAAAAAAATGTTAAAAACACACTTATTTAATGATGCGTACAGTATAACACAACTTTAATAATTTGTTAAATCCAACAGACTTATTTGTTTAAATGTATATTGTGTCATTTTTGTTTTAATATTATGTATGTATATTTGTAAACCACCTAGACGGACATGCAAATGTCTTATTGTTGTGGTATATAAAAATGTTTAAATAAATTAAATAAATAAATACAACAGCTGCAAACTACTTCATACAGAAACATTATATAGACACATTTTCAATCCAGTTAAAGCGAACCTTTGTGATAGGGTTCCCTAGCACTTTATCTACTTAGATTCTGTACTCAGGAAGGGAGGGCAACTGCAGATACTTGGTATCTACAATCTCACCTAGATAAAAATTTCCAGCAAGAAGCCCCTGGGGCTGATATGTATTATCGCTTAGAGCTGTTTTCTCACTTTCCCCTTCTGGAATGCACCTGGTCCCTCAATCCTGAGGCACATACATCACACACCAGCATCTCTGCTACTGAGGGGCCGTGACAGGAGACACTACAGTGATGAAGGAATTGTAGGACTGCAGGATGCTCTGTTTACCAGTGTCTAATTTATTAACAATTAACTAGTATGAAGAAAAGAACAAGTCAGATCTCTGAGAATGTCTTGACTTTGTTTTTTTGTTCTGCATTGTAAACAAGACATACAACAATGCCTACAGCCCATCAAAAACCTACTCTCAAGCCTTAACTTAGTATTAAATGCTAATAAAACCGAAATGCTCATTATCTCCCAGGATCCACGCACAATCTCTTCCAGCCTTTCTCTACCTAACACAAACAACTCGTTCTCATCTGACGTCAGAGACCTTGGAGCATGGCTTGATAATCATCTAAACCTAAAAAAGTTCGTAAACAATACTACAAAGGACTGCTTTTACAAACTGCAAGTCCTTAAAAAACTTAAACCCCTCCTTCACTTCTCCGACTTCAGGCTAGTACTGCAATCCATCATTCTTTCCAAGCTCGACTACTGCAATTCCCTGCTACTTGGTATACCCGCCAACACTATCAAGCCATTACAGATGGTTCAGAATTCAGCGGCTAGAATTCTAACTAGCACTAACAAAAAAGACCATATCACCCCAATCCTTCGGAGCTTACATTGGCTCCCCATTAAACAAAGGATACTCTATAAGGTACTCACTATCATCCACAAAGCGACAAACAATCTAGCCCCCATCACATTAAGCTCTCAACTCCAACCGCACACTTCCTCCAGACCAATCAGAAGCGCATACAGAGGAACACTGCATGCTCCGCAAATAAAATCATCATTGAGCAAACGAGCGCTATCTTCAGCAGGCCCACACCAGTGGAACACGCTTCCCCCAGATCTTAGACTAGAACCCAGTTATCAAGAATTCAAAAAAAGACTGAAGACTTTTCTCTTCCAACAAGCTTTCCCAGACGCTTAATCTTACTATGACTGACAGACTTCCATCCCTTAACTATGGACACTGTATAAAGTACTACTTTTAAGAATCTGCAACTGGACAATTATCTTTGAGCTCAAAAATTCACTTTATTTCATATATATATTAGGCATTGCTTATATTTATATTTATTGCTACGTTAAATAGTTATACTTCTTATATATAATATTATATTTCTTTATTTATTACCAGTTAAAATATTATCACTTTATTTAGCACTATGTTAAATTGTCAACCAGTTATACTGTTCCATATGTTATACGGTTCCATGTAAAGCTCCGCTATCTGTTGAGCAGTTCTTCGTTTTATGTAAACCGGAGTGATTTGTAGTCCCTACTAGAACTTCGGTATATAAAAATTAAAAATAAATAAATAAATAAACTATCATTCACTTTGAGGAAAATAGGACAGCTTTATTACTTGCAAAATTAAAATAGGATTTTACAGCTACTTAAAACAGCACAATTAATCTGAAATATAGTTAGCATAATACCATGAGATTTCACCTTTAAAATAGTTGTTAGCTTTCAGAAACACTTATTGCTTGGTTCTCCTCTAGCAGCTTTATATTAAGGCATGTCACCCGAAGAACTGAGTTAATTTCTAAACAGTGTTAGACTGCAAGGGAAGAAAGGAATTTGCCTTAAGGAATCTGAGTTTTGGAAGGCATCCTTCATTTAAACATTCTGCTGCTGTTTCCTTTGTGAAAAACCGTATTGTGAGCAAAGTTATAGAAGGGTTCCATAAAGCTGAGGACCCATGTACAACATCCCTGTCAACTAGTGCATCTAACCCTTACAATAGCTATTCCCTTAGCATCCCAATGGCTTGATGACAATTTATTTAAAATATTTATAAACCTCCTACAGTATCTCAGATATGCTAGGTGGCTTCCAGTCAATATAAACATTATAAAACATAAAAGACAAATATAAACAATTAAAACAGGACATCACAAATCCATCTCTTAAATAAAAGCTTCCTCAAATTAAACAGGCCTTAAGATGTTTCCTGAATGACTTTACATCATGCAAGGACCTGATCTCTGGGGGCAGTACATTCCAGAGGGGAGGGCCTATAATTGAAAAGTCTCGTTTTCTGACAGCGTGAGTATGAGAGTCCCTAAAAGTTAGTACTTCTAAAAGATTAACTGATGTAGGCTGGAAAAAAAGCATGCAAATACACTGGTCCAAACTTTCGTACACATTTAAAAACAAGAACAAGGACCTTAAATTTTAGGTGCTGCAACTGAAATATAAAGGTGTTATATGTTCTCTAGGAGATACTCCCAAGGTCAATCTAGTGGCTAATTTCTGTAACAGTTGTAAAGTCCAAATCAGATATTTTGGAAGGCCAATGTATGACGAATTACAACAGTCAATATGTTCAATACAAAGGCCTGTACTAAAGGCCGGAAATTACTCTTGTCAATCAACATCTTAAGATGCCACAACATTTTTAATTTAAAATACCCAGATGACACTATAGCATGCAACTGCAAATCAAACTTTAAATCAAATATAAAACCTAAATTCCAAACCTGCTCAGAAAATGGAACAACAGTTCTCTTAATATTTATACCAGCCAATCCCTCTGGCCTCGAGTTCCTAGAGAACCATATAATCTCTGTTTAAGAAGCAATAAGCACCAGACAATTATCTGATAACCAGTTATGAACTGCTAGCAAAGAAGATGAGATGTTACCCAACACTGATGGAAGGTCATTATTCACCTTAAAATACAATATAACCCCAACTTAAAATAAGCTACTCATACCTTAATTATAGCCATGCAACAATACTCATCAAACTATTTATTCTCTCTAAAACAAGAAGTTACTACTGAGAAAAGCAATGATTATGAACTACCACAAATGTTCTAGTCTATCAAACAAAATTCTTATCAGATGCAATGCAATGTCTACTCCTGGGAGAATTCTGCACACAAAAATTTAAAATTCTGCATACTTTATATTAGTCAAAATGTATGTATGTATTTATTTATTTAAGGCTTTTCTTTACCGACATTCGTCAGAGACATCATGCCAGTTTACAATGCAAAAACAGGGAGAAATAGAAAGAGAAATCAGTTACAAAAAATATGGATCCGCAAAATGGGAGAAGTGAGCGTGCAAAGGATAGAGAGACAGTCTAGATACATAGAGAGGCAAGGATAGATGCATACGTAGGAAATCATAAATAAACTAAAACAGCATTTTACAGCAGCAGTAGAATTATAACAGTATAATCAATATAACAATATAACAGTAGATAACTATTTACAAATCATGTATCAATGTCTTGATTGGCGTAAGGGAAAGGCGGGTGAAAAGTTAGCTAGGGTGTTCAACACATTATGTGTAAATAGCTGGTAACGGGCAGGAAACATCCAGAGTGGGCAGGTGAGGTTGTGTAGGATTGAGATGCATGGGGTTAGGGGTAGGCTTCTTTGAATAATCATGTTTTAAGTTGTTTTTTTTAAATTTCTGTGTGCATTGCTCCAGTCTGAGTTCGGGTGGCATGGAGTTCCAGGCATAGGGACCAGCAATGGATATGGCCCGCTCTTTGGTTGACTCGAGGTGCAAAGGTTTCAGAGAAGGAGTGTAAAGGGAACCTTTATATAATAATAGTGACCTGTATACACTTCCTGCCCTGTATTTACAATTTTCCTAGCCTTTGTTTTCCAGCGTCTCATTTAACTACCTAACCTAACCCTCCTCGTCCTGCCATTCCTCTTCCCTGTGATATCCCCTCAACTACTCTGTACCCAGTTAATCTGTATTTCGAAAACATTGTATCTAATTTCTCCCATAATTAATCGCTTGCTATAGTTTTTTGTTGCCTGTAAAGGCTCTGCCTGTCATTACGGCGACACTGTTTATTGTTATATGTAAACCGATACGATGTGCAAACGGATGTCTGTATATAAAAATACCTAAATACACAAATAAATAAATAAATGATCTGGTACGTCTATTAGATGTGTGGAAGTGGATCGTGTCTTTCAACCAGTGCATGTTCTGGTTGTGGAGTGTTTTATGTATGATGGTGAGTGTTTTATATGTTATGTGGTGGTGGATGGGGAGCCAATGCAGATCTTTGAGGATGGGGGTGATGTGGTCAAATTTGCATGAGTTGGTGAGTATTCTGGCAGCGGCATTCTGAAGAAGTTGAAGGGGTTTAATCGTGGCTTTGGGTAGACCAAGTAGTAGGGAGTTGCAATAATCTATTTTGGAAAGGATGGTGGGCTTGTAGTACTGTTCGGAAATCGGTAAAATGGAGTAGAGTGAGTTTAAAAAAAAAAAAAAAAAAAAGAGTGTTGAGTTTAGAAGTAACAATCTTTCATGGTCGCATTGATGAATTTTTGTATAAAACATACATCAGTCTTTTAGTAATTAATATAATATAAAAATATTACTCAAAGATGTAGAGTTTTAAATATTTTCAGCTGAATTCTCCTAGAAGTACACTATAAGTGTCCCTTCCACCTCTCACTCCCTACTCCCCTGGTCAGACCCCCTTTCACTCTGCCTTCTCAGGTCACAACTTCTCCTCACCCAGGCTCCCTCACTCTTATGCGTACACACACACACTCCCTCTATCACACATACATCCCCTCACAAGGCTCCCTCTCGCTCACACACGCACACACACACACCCTTACCCAGGCTCCCTTTCTCTCTCACACACACTCACTTACATCTTGCATATAGGCTCCTTCTTTCTCTCACACTCACAGGCTCCCTCTTTCTCACACATATACACCCTCACATTGGCTCCCTCTCTCTCAAACACACACACATTCCTTCACACAGGCTCCCTCTCACACACACACAAACATGCTCCCTCACTCCCGTACACAATTTCTCTCACACACATATGCACTTACAACCACCCTCACTTTTCTTACATAGGCTCAGCTCTCTCATTCTGCTGCAGCTGCACGACTATCCTGGGCCTCTCACTGGGCTTCTTCTATCTTTGGTTCCGAGCAGGATGGGTTCTGCTTGCAGCTCGATGCTGGACCTCTGCCATCCACAGCCATGAACAGGAGGGCAGTGTAATAGAATCTTTTCCCTATTATGTATTCTTTTTCTCTTGGAGGCCTTGTTTTTTGCAATATCCTTCTCTTGAAAATACGCTCAAAGGACTCAGATTTTTTCCCAAGGACTGTTAGTGGTATTACCTTAATTTGTCTGTAGTTTTTATCTATCTGGAGAACAGATTTTTTTGTGTGTGTTTTTCCTGCTATACAGAGAGAGTGACTGGCTTGACCATTTTTGTTTTCTGTAACAATTTTGTATTCAGATTCTGTTGTGAAAACCTTTGCTGTGTGTTCATTCTGCTCCTCTTGTGGGTCTAGGGCAGGCATTCTGCAGGAATGAGAAGAATCATTGTAGCAGGTTTCTGACATTTTATTTCTGGATCAGGCTAGGACAAGGGGAAAGGGGGATAAATCCAAGACCTATCCAAGACCTATCTGCTTCATTTGCAAGGAGTCGATGACAGCAGAAATATGCATTTTGCTTAGTAGTTGTCTTGGGGGAAAGTAATGAAGATATTGCATGCTGCTTCATTTGCATGCCCTAACTCTGCCATCCTTGGCCATGAGAGAGATGAGCGCTGCTCGTGAACTGCCACTGGGCTTCTGCCATCCTTGGCTGTGAGCATGATGGGCTCTGCTCACTGCCCACTGCTGGACTTCTGCCATCCTTAGTCATGAGCGGGATGGGCTCCACTTGTAGCCTGATGGGCCTCTTCCAACCTTTGATCGGGATCATCTCGCTCCCAGTCGCTGCCTTCTGGGCCTCTCACCAAATTTTGCACAAGCTGTAAATTTCTGCACAAATTCTGCACCACCCAGTCATGTAAAATTCCCCCAAGAGTAAAGGTCTGAGAACATGCACTAGGGAAAAGTGATGCTATGTCCTGTTTTCAAAGACTAGTAGGCAAGCTTTCTCTTTAGGCTATGCACTTTAACAGTACTTTAAATTTTAAACAGGTGGACTCTTTATAACTTGTGATACCATTTACAAGACCAATGTACAAATAAAAGATTTTGTCCATTTTTGGGTTAAGACAACTGAAGTCTGAAGCAGGGACTCACACTATTTTGAAATCTCATGTGTATCTTTGGCTTGTTCTCATAGTTGCTACCTACAAAGAATTCAGTTTTTCCCAGGACTTATGACTACTAGAATGAAGTGTTACAGAAGGAAAGTTTACAAATATAACACAAAGATCAACACTGAAATGATGCAGTATTATCAATTAGCATTCTGGCTAATTGATAATACTTCGAGATGGTGCCAAATTGACAGCTCTGGAAATTGAATATACCTATTTATCCACAAAACAGAGTTACAAGAGATACATCTCTGTCCTGTTCTGAAAAGTCCATCTTATGAGAAGAAAGGATAAATTATCTATGCCATCTCAGTTCCTAATCTCTCTGCTAAGCAATTAACAGTAGGAAGAGAAAGGCAGAGCTTAAGTAAGGGGAAGCAGAAAACTATGGCCTTCTGGGAGGAGGCACAAGAGAGAATGTGAGATATTGGGAGAGAGAAGAGGAAATGCGAAGGAAAGGGGGCAAGAGAATGTAAGACTAGAGAAGCTGATGGGAATAGAGGAAAAAGGAAGATATTGAGAGGACAGGGAAGACAGAAGGGGAGATGTTGAAAGAAAGCAAGGGGGAGACAGAAGGCGGAAGGAGTTATGGGGAGAACAGAATGCAGTGAGGGGCTGAGACAGATGAGAGAAATAAAACAGAAATGAGAGGTGAAAGAAGCAGGGGAGGGGAGGAACGGAAGAAAAGTGATAAAGGCAGAGAACATAAAAAGATGGCAGGCAAGAGCATGAAGGAAGTAGAGACAGACAGATGGAAGGAAAAGAGAAACATTGAAATGAGAAGCGACAAATAGGAGGAAAGAAGACCCAGAAAGTTATCAGGAAAAGACAGAAAAAATGAAATCAGAGAAGAGGCTGAGAACAGTATGTTGAGACAAAAAGATAGCTAGAAAAGGCAAGAAAATATATTTACATTTAAACAATAGTTTATTTGATTTTCCTTAATATACATGTTTAATCATATATTGGATGTACTTTTAAATTAATTTTTCTCAATACTACCTGCAATGTCTAAGCGTTTGAACTATGAAGAGTAGAGGAGTGGTAATCTCTTGCACTATTTAGCAAAGAATACCAACTCACCCAATGAACAACAAAATTACATCGCACTCCAATCCACCCTCAAGAAATGAAATTCATCACATCTATGTTTTTATAAATAAGAAGTGAAACATAAAACTGAACTATAACATTACACTTGTTATCCCCCTTTGCTTAATAACAGTTTGTACCTTGAAACCCTTGTTTAAACCCCCCTTACCCCTGTAACCTTATATTTTGTAAACCGTTATGATGGCATTATTATGACGATGCCGAATGACGTTATAAATACTATTTTTGATGTCTTTTAAAAATATGTTTACAGCTCTGGCAGTGGGGATGATATTGTTGCTGCTCCGGCTTGGCTTCCTGGCACTTGGTTTTCTGGCTTTGTGGTGGTGGTGGTGGTGGTAGTGATATTCGTGTTTGTATTCCAATCTGTTTTCCCCAGAGTCCTGCTATGTTATTTTCTGGCTCTGGCAGCGGGGGTAATCTAACTGCTGCTGCTCTGGCCTGCTCTCCCCATGTCCTGGCATTTTGTTTTTCACTTCTGGCAGCGGGGGTAATCTTACTGCTGCTGCTCTGGCCTGCTCTCCCCATGTTCTGGCATTTTGTTTTTCACTTCTGGCAGCGGGGGTAATCTTACTGCTGCTGCTCTGGCCTGCTCTCCCCATGTCCTGGCATTTTGTTTTTCACTTCTGGCAGCGGGGGTAATCTTACTGCTGCTGCTCTGGCCTGCTCTCCCCATGTTCTGGCATTTTGTTTTTCACCTCTGGCAGCGGGGGTAATCTCGCTGCTGCTCTGGCCTGACTCTCCCCATGTCCTGGCATTTTGTTTTTCACTTCTGGCAGTGGGGGTAATCTTACTGCTGCTGCTCTGGCCTGCTCTCCCCATGTCCTGGCATTTTGTTTTTCACCTCTGGCAGCGGGGGTAATCTCGCTGCTGCTGCTCTGGCCTGACTCTCCCCATGTCCTGGCATTTTGTTTTTCACCTCTGGCAGTGGGGGTAATCTTGCTGCTCCTGCTCTCCCCATGTTCTGGCATTTTGTTTTTCACTTCTGGCAGCGGGGGTAATCTCGCTGCTGCTGCTCTGGCCTGACTCTCCCCATGTCCTGGCATTTTGTTTTTCACCTCTGGCAGCGGGGGTAATCTCGCTGCTGCTGCTCTGGCCTGACTCTCCCCATGTCCTGGCATTTTGTTTTTCACCTCTGGCAGCGGGGGTAATCTTGCTGCTGCTGCTCTGGCCTGCTCTCCCCATGTCCTGGCATTTTGTTTTTCACCTCTGGCAGCGGGGGTAATCTCGCTGCTGCTGCTCTGGGCCTGACTCTCCCCATGTCCTGGCATTTTGTTTTTCACCTCTGACAGTGGGGGTAATCTCGCTGCTGCTGCTCTGGCCTGCTCTCCCCATGTTCTGGCATTTTGTTTTTCACCTCTGGCAGTGGGGGTAATCTTGCTGCTCCTGCTCTCCCCATGTTCTGGCATTTTGTTTTTCACCTCTGGCAGCGGGGGTAATCTCGCTGCTGCTGCTCTGGCCTGACTCTCCCCATGTCCTGGCATTTTGTTTTTCACTTCTGGCAGTGGGGGTAATCTTGCTGCTGCTGCTCTGGCCTGACTCTCCCCATGTCCTGGCATTTTGTTTTTCACGTCTGGCGGCGGGGGTAATCTCGCTGCTGCTGCTCTGGCCTGACTCTCCCCATGTCCTGGCATTTTGTTTTTCACCTCTGGCAGCGGGGGTAATCTCACTGCTCCTGCTCTGGCCTGGTTCTCCCCATGTCCTGGCATTTTGTTTTTCACCTCTGGCAGCGGGGGTAATCTCGCTGCTGCTGCTCTGGCCTGCTCTCCCCATGTCCTGGCATTTTGTTTTTCACCTCTGGCAGCGGGGGTAATCTCGCTGCTGCTGCTCTGGCCTGGCTTTCCCCATGTCCTGGCATTTTGTTTTTCACCTCTGGCAGCGGGGGTAATCGCGCTGCTGCTGCTCTGGCCTGCTCTCCCCATGTCCTGGCATTTTGTTTTTCACCTCTGGCAGTGGGGGTAACCTCGCTGCTGCTGCTGCTCTGGCCTGGCTCTCCGGTGTGCAGGCACTTTGTTTTCTGGCTCTGATGTTGTGCTTGCTGCTCTAAGCCTGGCTTTTCAGTGCACTGGTACTTTGTTTTCTGGTTCTGCAGTGGTGGGAGTAATAGTACCGTTGCTCTCTGATTTTCAGTTCTGTTGCGGTGGGGGTAATGTTGTTGGTGCTGCAGACTGGCCTGCAGGCATTGTACAGCCTCACTTGTAAGGATTTTTTTATAGGTTGTAGCAGCTGATCTGAATAACTCAAACTTTGGGGGTTTTTTTTCCTTCTATTTTGTTTTTTTTTTTGTCCACAACATACTGATTTGTATTCTGCATTTTTATTTCTAATGTACTGAATTGATTTCTAGTGTTTGAAAAATTACCATATTCGCCCAACTATAAGATGAGGGTTCTTTGTGTGTTACAAAGCCTATCACGTTTTATAATCGCTGCCAAGTTCCTCTTAACACCATGCTCCCTATTGCTAAAGACAGCAATGACACCAGCCCTCTCAGTGATATGAAAAGTTTTATGTGACCTGTCTCAAAGTCTGGAGATCTCTCAAATACAATACAATAGCAGGCTAGCCACAGGCAGGGCCCAAAACTCCATTGACTGATACACAAGATACAAGTTTTATTTAGTCTAATATTTTGTTAATCTGCATCTTTTGAATGCTGCTACATTTATCAAATTAGTCTTGAAACATAGTAGACGCTTTACTATTATGTGTTTCATAAGCAATTATCAACATCTTTATATCCCACGCATATATCACATGAAAAAGGAACAGTCTAGTGGTCGAGCAATGGTTTAAAAACCAGGGAAACCAAGGTTCAAATCCCATGTCCCCCAGTGACATTCCTTGTGTCCCTTGGGAAAGGCTTTATCTCCTGTTGGCTCAGATACCTGCTTAGATTGTAAATTCTTTGGGACAGGGATGTTTTTTTTCACCAAATTCTTATAATGCTGTAAGCTGCCTTCAATGTCATTTGGAAAGGCAGGCTAAAAATCCAAAAATTATTAAAAACAGCGACAGAACTTTCATGCAAAGACAGAACGCGGACCCTCTTCTCCCCCCCCCCCCCCCCCCCCCCCCCAAGTATTGCCTTGCCTTTACCTGACAACCCCAATTCAACTCTTCTATCAAGGAACTCTGCCTTTGCCACTATGCTGGAAAACATGTGAGATTTGTAGTAATGATTTAAGTAAATAAGCCTCAACAGCAGCATATACACTGACCTGTTTTTCCAAATGGATCATCTTTGAAGGGATCACCTAAAAAAGAAAATATAAAAATTGGTTCTAGACTTAAATCTTTTCTCATAGAACTATACTATCCAATTTTGAAAATCATATTACTATGGCTTATTTTTGAAGTGATTCTAGACATACACAGAGCTACACAGATGCACATGAAACAGTACCTGCTCCATGAAGCTTACAGTCTAGTCAAGACAAACATTCATGACAAAAATAAGTCAATGGGAAGTGTATTTATTGTATAGAAGTGCTTAGGATTTAAAAGCAACTTCAAAAAAAGTGAGTATTTAGACTAGATTTGAATACAGCCAGAGAGTGAGCATGAGGTGACAACTTATCAAGGTTATTCCAAGCATATGGCATAGCAAGGTGTGGAGTAAGCAGTAGAGGAGAAGGGCATAGATAGGCATGACTTGCCCAATGAACACAACAGCCTCTTAGGAATTTGCTCATGTGCATTATGACATTTAGGTGATTATAGAGACTAACTCTTTAAATGTGGTTTTGGAGAGTGGAGCCATCTCCAAGGAGCTGCAACATTTACAGGTACAAGAGAGAATCTGGAATAGTAACAGAGGATACCACTTTGATTTTGCGAGTCTTGGTGGCAAGAGACCAAAGAAACACCTGGAACCTTTTTTTTTTCTAGCTATTAAAAATTTTGATTGAGAATTTCAAAGAGAGAAGAAAACATACATCAGCAATCAACATCTGTTAAGCTTACGTATAACAGGGTAAGAGTAACCACCCCAAGAGCCCTTTTCCCCCCACCCCCTCCCAAAGTTCCCACCATCCAACATACCATTACATATAGCCCCCACAGCAACAGAACAAATTAGTAGGACCCTTAATCAAGATCCAACTCTTAGAGACCAGTATTTGGTAAACTGGGTAAACCAGCATGTAAAAAAAAAAAAAAAAAATTAGAACAAGAAGATAGAATAATAATTAATACAATCAAGCCAGGGTCATATAAATGTATAACAGTCTTTCAGGAAAATAAATCTAGGAAGGGTCCCCACACTGCTTTAAAAGATGCAAAGCAGTTATTCCGTACTGCTGTTAAAGAGGCCAATTGGCAAAGGAAATGTAATCGGCCAAGGACCTGAGAAAACGAGGGAGAACCATCCTGCTTCCAAACCCAGGGCAACCCCGAAGCCCACTTCCCAATGAGATTCAGTCGACCCATTCCTCTATCCCCAATCTAGGGGGTAGTCTCCCTATTTTTCGAGGAATGGGTCAAGATCACGTCGGACCAGTGGGTTCTCGAGATCATCCGAGATGGTTACGCTTTAGAATTTTCTCGAGATCTGCCGGACCTCTATGTAGTCTCTCCTTGCGGACGTCTAAAGCGGAATGCAGTGTCCCAAACCCTTACCAGTCTCCGGCAACTGGGCGCCATTGTTCCAGTTCCTGCGGACGAGATTGGCGCCGGCCAGTATTCCATCTACTTTGTAGTACCAAAGAAGGACTCCTCCTTCCGCCCAATCTTGGACCTCAAAAGGGTCAACTGGGCTCTCAGGGTGCCCCATTTTCGTACGGAGACCCTGAGGGCGGTCATTGCAGCTGTTCATAAGCAATTATCAACATCTTTATATACCATGCATATATCACATGACGGGTCCGCTGACCAATTGCGTAACCCGAGGAGCCGTCTGGCGGAGACTACAGAGGCCATCGCTTTCGCCTGGACGTGGAAAAGATCGTACAGGGCGTCCGCCCCATATGCAATAACACCTTCCAACCTTTCAGCCTGCTCCGCCTCTGCGGAGGGAGGTCCCAGGTGCCGAGTAATTGCTGAACCCACCTAAGGCCTGCCCACTGCATGAGACTGCTGCAGATAGTCGCCCTGACTCCCAAGGCAAGCACCTCGAAGATACGCTTAAGGTGGAATTCGAGCTTGCGATCCTGCACCTCCTTCAAGGCTATAGCACCCACCACCGGAATAGTGGTGTGCTTGGTCACAGCGGAGACTGAAGAATCCATGGTGGGAGTTTTCAGCATTTCCAAGCAGTCCTCCGGGAGCGGATAAAGCTTGTCCATGGCTCTCCCGACGCGGAGCCCTGCCTCGGGAGCTTCCCATTCCCGGAGAAGTAACAACTTGTGCATAGGATGAAAAGGAAAAGCACAAGCCGGAGCCCTAAGCCCTGCCAGGACCGGGTCCATATGCTTAGGCAACGCGGCCATAAGGGAATCCGCTGGGGGCCCCTCGATCCCTAATTCCTGAAGGACAAAAGGAATGAGGGGCTCCAACTCCTCCTTCTGAAAAAGACGGAGAACCCTCGGATCATCCCCGTCTAGAGGAGGGAGCGTCTCTCCTAAGTCCAAGCTCTGATCAGGATCTGGGGTCTCCAGGGGAGCTGGAGGGACTGAGAGAGGGGGGGCCCCCCGGGACCACCCGCACCCGGACAGCCCCCTGCGACTGGAGGCACAGGAGTGAGGGGGGGGGAATCCTTGGAAGTTTGGCTGGCAGGGGACCAGAGGAAGGATCCTCCTCCTGCAAGCTGGCCAGAAAGGATTTGTGCATGAGAAGCACAAAATCCGAAGAAAAACATGGCTTAGACTTGCCGGGGGAGGGGGGGGGTCTGGGACCACCTCCTGGGGACTCACAGGACTCAGATCGGGAGGGAGACCCTAAAAAATTCGGCTCCTCCTCGCTGAGCAGCTCCGAATTGGGAGCTGCTGAAACCCCCATCACAGGAGAGTAGGCATTATCCTTCCATTCAATATCAGCTGGGAAGCCCCTTCAGTGTGGGCAGAGATACGGTGATGTAAGTTTTTGATCCTTTGTATATTGATAATCACTGCAAAAGAGAAGCTTTACATCTACTTGAGGAGTTGTAAATAAAAAATCACTTTCTTTAAAGCGTAGCTCAGACCTGTTCTTTACTTGGCAATACACCCACCTGCCGCCAACTTGGAAAGACGTCATTCACTGTTGTGCTTGGCATTGCTGTCAGTGGCATAAAAGAAATGGCTGCCGAAATACTGATGCAGCTTCATTGAGGGCACGGATCCGGTAAGAGACTCCCTTGTATAGAAACTGAAGGGCAAAAGGGATAACCCAGAAATAGTGGATACCCTTCTTTACGCAGTGCACCAGTGACTTCCCGAAGTTTGAAGCACTTTTGAAGCATAGTTGGCACCAGGTCATTGTAGATGGCCCTTCCATGTACATGCTGCTTTTTTTCCCGCACTGCCGCCATTATATATAATTTTTGGAGGAAGCTATGGAGACGAATGTTGTCCCACTTGGGACTGTACCTGCGAGATATCTTCTCTCCCGTTGATCTTGCTCGGGGTTTCTCCATACAACGCCGTGGTCTCTCCTTCCAAAGGATTTTCTGATGGTATCACAGTTGCCAGCTGTTCCCTGCTGGTCTCTCTACGTGGTAGGGCAGGCCTGCTCAGTGATCCGGGGCTCAATGATATGTCTAAGGTCAAGGGGGACGGTGTACGCCCTTCAATCGTCCCCTCCGCGACCAGCTCTCCCGGTGTTCTTGCCGTCGCCGAAAAGAAACTCCCAATTCTAGGCTGTATGGAATCCAGCGGAGAGGAGCTCACTCCAGCTCCCCTCACTCTTGCCTTTCTTTTCGTATGAGGCATAATATCGAGGTATTCAAAAAGAGAAAGGGTAATCAGAATGGGAGCTCTCCTTCAGCGTGTCTCCTCAGGCGGCCATCTTGCAGCCTCTCCCCATAAATATGTATTCTGACAGAAGCCATAGCTAGCAAAACGAAGGAATCTCAAACTGTGATCAAAATTCATACTGCTGTATTACTGCCTGAAGGCTTTTCTGCAGCCACCACAAAACCCAGCTACTCTGGATATAAAAGCAAAGTGCTTTTTATTTCATTAAACATATTCCTTGAATTCTGGTGGCAAAATGAGCAATTTGCACACAGTTATACATACTTGAGCATTTCATAACTATCATATGGTCATATCTGATTTTCTTTTATCTATAAGAAAGAAGTGTGCATAAAGGCCTCCTTAAAAAGTCAGCTAAGACAGCAATGTCTAGAGCCAAAAGAAATATTGATTTTATGAAGTAAATTTGAATTTGCACATTATAATAAAGATAACACAAATATGATTATGCCCACAATGCTTCATGCATTTGATAAAATGGATTCTTGCCCTCAAAAAAAATCTTAATCTGCAATAAATGTGTTAGACTATAAGGTTTTACCAGCCTCTGTGTCATTTTTACAATGATGACTGTTGTAAAACATTTAAGAGACTGTTAAGAGCATAAGAAATTGCCATACTGGGTCTGATCAAGCCTAGCACCAAGTCACAAGTACATGGCAAGTACCCAAACATTAAATAGATCTCAAGCTACTATTCCTTATTGATTAATAATAGTTTATGGATTTTTCCTCTAGGAACTTATCCAAACCTTTTTTAAATCCAGCTACACTAACTGCCATTGCCACATCTTCTGGCAATGAATTCCAGAGCTTAACTACCGTATTTTTCGCTCCATAAGACACACCTAGGATTCAGAGGGGGGGAAATTAAAAAAAAAAAAAAAAAAAGAGGTGTGCTAAACTGGCTCTGTTCCCGGGCATCTGTGAGTCTTATGGAGCAAATTAGGGGTGTGCATACAATTTCTTTTGTCCCCATTTCATTTTCAGGTCTGCGGAGGGCCATTTCGGTCCACTTCCCGGATCAGCAAACATTTATCATTCGCTTTGTGTGGAAACACCCCCCCCCCCCCCAAAAAACAAAATCCCAACCCTTTAAATTTAATTGACTACAACCCACCACCCTCCTGACCCCCCCCCCCCCAAGACTTGCCAAAAGTCCCTGGTGGTCCAGCGGGGGTCCGGGAGTGATCTCCTGCGCTTGGGCTGTCGTCTGCCAGTAATCAAAATGGTGCCAGTGGCCCTTTGCCCTTTGTGACGTAGTAAGGGCAAAGGGCCACCGGCACCATTTTGATTATTGGCAGCCGACAGCCCAAACGCAGGAGATCGCTCCCGGACCCCCGCTGGACCACCAGGGACTTTTGGCAAGTCTTGGGGGGGGGGGCAGAAGGGGGGGGTTGTAGTAAATTTTTTTTATATTTGCTCCATAAGATGCACAGACATTTCCCCCCCCCCACTTCTGGGGGAAAAAATGCAGATGGAGCGAAAAATACGGTATGTGCTGAGTGAAAAATTATTTTCTTCAATTTGTTTTAAATGAGCTACTTGCTAACTTCATGGAGTGCTCCCTAGTCCTTCTATTATCTGAGAGAGTAAATAACTTATTTATATCAACATGTTCCAGTCCTTTCATGATTTTGTAGATCTCTATCATATTTCCCCCTCACTTGTCTTCTCCAAACCAAACAGCCCTAACCGCTTTAGCATTTTGTCATTGGGCAGCCGTTCCATGCCCCTTATTTTGGTCTCTCTTCTCTGCACTTATCTTGCAATAATATTATTACAGTACTGTTTTAGTGACAATCCAATGCATACATTATTTCATGGGGTCAAAGATCACTGCAAAGGCAGCTTTGGGCTAGACCAGTGGCAGTACTGTGCACTGCCATGTGGAACGACCTAGATTTGATTCCTGCAGCAAAGGAAAACATATCATGGTGTCCAAAACCTTTGTCAATAAGGGGATGACATTTTTCTTTCAGGGCCTGAACAGACCCATGTCCGAGCATACCACAGTACATGTAGCTTTTTCAAATGCCAGAGGATTATTCTACAGGATCCCTTTGTCTTATTCAAACATGATGAGATTCTTTTTTTTTTTTTTTAATAATTTTTGCATATATAACAAACATCTGAATTCAGAACATAACTGTCACATATAATGGTGTCATTACAAACAAGATATGCATACAGATGAGATTCTTTAAAGAGGAGTAATTTACAAAAATACCAAAGTGTTCAGGCCACTGTCCTCCTGGAATTTAAATGCAGTTTTGGACACTTTCATGGTGACCCCCATTTGAGTGCCTGGATTCAACGTTTTATTTTTCTTTCTATATTATAAAAATCTTAAGAAGCTCTGGGTAATCACTGCAATGCGTCTGCACATGCATGAGGTAATATCACCCACAGCTTGGAGGGGAAAGGCAACATCTGCACTAAGGGCAGTAGTGGAGCAGGCACTGGAAAGGCTCGTGAGGGTTTCCTAGGCCCTGCACCAACAAAGAAAGAAGAGCAGCCCTGCCGACAGCAGAAGAAGTGGTAAGGGGGGGGGTTCCAAAGCCCCCCCAGCAAAAGTAAACAATAAAAACAACCCAGACTCACCAGCAGAAGGAAAGCTGGTGGAGTTTCCCAGGTGCCTCGAACGCAGAAGAAAGAGAAGCCACGGCAGGCAGCAGAAGGGCTGGGGGAGCTCCCAGGCCCCAGCAGCTGCAAAAAGATGATGTCAGAGCTCGAGGTGGGAGTGGATTAGGAGGGGGAGAAGAGCGAGTCAGAGTAGGTGGGAGAATAAGGAAGAGGAGAGAGCAGGGCAGGTGAGGAGCGTACTGGGATAGGAAGGCAGGAGGAGAGAAGGGGCAGACCAGGGGGTGAGTGATGGAGAGGGGGGTGTAGGATAAAGGGGGAGCAGTGAGGAGGTGGGGGAGCAGGAAGGAGGGGAGAGTAGGAAGAGAGGGGCTGGAAGGGGAAGAGTACACATCCCGACACTTCCACCCCATATTATCCCCTTGCACACACACCCCCTATTCTCCCCCCCACACCCATGCACCCCTGACACAAACACCCCTACCCCACACACACACCTCACACCCCCCACATGCACACATGTCCAGCCACTCCCTGACATTCATATATACACCTTCAGTTATTCCCCAACACACAGTCACTCACACCAACTCTTCTACCCCTCCCCCACACACACCTAGGGGGAGTTGAGGGGCAAAGTAAAGATTGTCAGGGGGAGAGTGCACACACACACACACCCAGCTCTCCCTCCCCCCCAGACATGTGCACACATAGATAATATTCATTTCTAATATTACTAACATCAGCCTCATAAACACATCCTCTCACCCCTACACACACGGGGGAGATTGCAAGGGGGAAGAGTCCCCATTCTCCAACATAGACCCATCCCTCCCTCTCTCTGCACAGGGGGAACTGGGCAGTGCAGTGGGGAAGAGAGTGAAAGTGCACATGCACACACACTTGACCAGGGGAGGGTGGGTGGAAAATGGAAGTGGGTCCCTCCCCCTACCACACACACACATACTTCACTCACCTCCTGATACCACTTATACATCCACCACTCAAAGCCGCAAAACATACACACCATTCCCACACAGGAGAGGAGAGGGGTGGGGGAACATGGGGAGTGCAAAGGGGGGTGCAATCACCCCCCACACTCACACCTCTACATCAACCAAACAACTCACAGCACTTACACACATACATGCATCTCACCCCTCACAACCTTCACACCCACTGAATGCTCCCACACACAGACACACAGACACCTACCCCCATTTCTCCACTACTAACAGAGAGCAATGTTCACATCCAGCTAAGAGTCATAAAACCCGCTTTTTGGAGTTGCTCTGCAATTATCACTCTCTCTTTTTGGGGGATTCCTCACATCCACGCACACTCAGTCAAGGAGGAAATAAAGAAGGGCTGGGGTGGAGATTTCTAACACTCTCTCTCTCTGCCCTTTTCATCAGTCACTTGCCCTACCCAGCCATTCCTTTTATTTTCCACCCGGGCACAAACAAGGACTCTAAAGTGGAGAGTCCACTGGCAGGGTTGGCGAGTGAAGCAAGCAGGGGCGCAGGCACTAGTTTTTTTTGGTTTTTTAAAAAATATTATGGTTAATATTTTGACAGCAATTTGCTCAGCCAGAAAGGTGACCGAACGGAAAGCTTTATCCTCATTATCTCATTATTTTCTTCAATTCTTTCCAGATGAAACTGCATTACAGATGTCTCCACGTTTTTTACCCCAAGGATATTTCCTTTTTTCAAATCACTCAAGAGACGTACCAGATGGGAAGGCCATTTTCAGATTAATACGCCTGGCTGAAAGCGCGTGCAGGTTTCCACCGTATGCACACATTTTGACAAGAGTAAGGAGGAATTGGAACGCAGTGCAAGCATACGACTTTTTCAGAAGTTGGTGCTTACTAAAGGATGCTCTGCTGAGACAGCTTTACAAAATCAGAATACTGGCAGATGCTCAGACTGGACTAGAAGAGCTAATGCAAGGAGGAAGAATAAGGTGGAGCCTAGAAGTCCCAAGATTACCTACATCCATTTTTGCCGCTGGTCTATTTTTCTTCCCAAAAGGTAGCAACATAGATCTGCTTTAACAGTTAATACAACAGGATCGGACATCCATTCTCCTTTGAAACATACCTCCTCAATCAAAAGTCAGAGACCAAAACAAATGAAACTTCCTGGTTAGAAACCAGTGACACCGAACCAGGTGAGAGTCAGCTTACCATCAACAAAGGGATCAGACTGGAAGAAGTCTAGCGTTGGCTCTGTCACAGGGTTAGGCAATGGATTTAATTTTGTATCAAATGGATGTTCTGCCTGAAAAAGACCAAAATATAGTACACTACACATAAGAAAAGTGAATTTTTTTTCCTTAATTTTTACCTGAAAGCACAAAAAGCTAGATATATTAAAGGTTTTTATACATTCTGTGGCTATTACAAATCCTTTTTAGAAAACGGGTTTCAACCATAAGAGTTAAATGTTCTTCACATTCACCGATGTGTCCAAGTCTAAAAATACTTCCAGATTCCCCCATGAGCCCAAATGCCTGCTGGTACATAAATACTGAACTCAGATTAAAAGCAAACTATTAATTGATTTTCAGCCCTGGTGCTATTTATCATAGCAATCTCTAAAAAGTCTATTCTGCTTGTTAAATCATTTACTGTAGGGTACTGTATTTTTTTCTCTAATCATTTTAGAGATGCACTTGACAAATGTACCTTTTCAATAACGGCTGCATCCAGGTCCTCCTCATCTATCTCGTTGACAGCAGTTTGAGATACATCTGGACTGCTTCTTACCTATTGCACACAGATGGAAAAAGGTCAGGCTTTTAATTCTATTTAAAAGTGAAGATATGCTGCTTTCTAACAAACAAAATATTACAAACATGTTGCTCTACATTTTTCATGTATCAAAAGAATAGAAACACAGAAATTAAAGCACATGAAGTTGCAATCCCTGGTTCCCCTATAGTCCTGGGGGTACCCAGAAGTCTTTGAAAACTGAAATGCCGACTGATTGCCTCCCCAGTATTACTACCCCAAAGAAATGATGCTGGACAACAAAACTCTCTTTGCATGCATACAAAATAGCATACAAGGTGAAAAAGCCAAGATAATTATATTTTCTAAACTGCTGAGAACGGTCTATAGCTCGCATGTGCATGCAGATACTATAAGGCTACTCTCTCCTGTTATTCTCCTGTTCAACCAAAACAATTGCACACAATCTCTTTGCAAAGCCTCAACTTCCAGGTGGAAAATCATAATTACGATGTCCAGAGTGCACGCAACATGACCTATCATTGACATGGACTATCAGACATACTGCCAAAAAGGTATAAGAAATTAAACAAGACTGTGGCATGCCTTCCAAAACTGAATCACATGTATCTGGGACTTTTCCTCATTAAGAGAGAGATTAATCCAGTTGTTTTTAAACCGGATTTACCCCAATATTTGAGAATACATCCTGTATCCCATGTCTCACTGCTAAAGCCATTCTGTGAAAATGTGTTCCCTGGCAGGCCCCTGCCTCCTCTGCCTATGGTCCTGATTCAATGACATGAGGAGTTAGTCATTAAGGCCATCCTCGACTCTGAATCAAGTTGGAGAAAACAATGGTCCCTAGAGGGTAAGGAGGGATGAAGCAGAACACTTATGAGAACCAGAATATAGGCAGAAAATTACAGGCTGATTAGCCTGACCTCAGTGGTGAATAAATTAATGGAATCCCTGCCGAAGCAGAGGATAGTGCAGTTTCTGGAATCCAGAGGATTACAAGATCCAAGGCAGCATGGTTTTGTCAGAGAAGCTCCCTCAGAGGCAAAATATCCGATTTTCTGCCTCCTGTTACAGGGACCACGCAGGGGTGGGGATGGGGTGGGCTGAAGGCTCGACTCAGCCTGTCTGCTACTACATTCTCCGTCCTGGCCAGGTACATGGCCCTGAGCACCATCCTGTGGGACAGGGCCCATGGCCAGATCTGGATCGCTTCCCGACACAGGAGATATGATCCCGTGCACCTCCCTGCTTGCTGATATACCACATAGCTGCCTGATTGTCAGTCTGGATCAGGACAACTTTGTTGGACAACCGATCTCTGAAAGCCCATAGCACATACCTGATTGCCCAAAATTCCAGCAAATTGATTTGACAAGAATGTTCCTGAGCAGACCACAGACCCTGGGTACCGAGCCCATATTCATGAGCTCCCCACCCCACGGTGGATTCATCCGTGGTTAGGACAATTTGAGTGGGGAGACTCCGAAACGAGATCCCCTCTTCCAGATTGGAAAGTATCCGCCACCAGGCCACTGAGACCCGGAGAGACAGGGTGACTCGGATGCAATCCTGGAGGCTCTGAGTGGCCTGGCGCCACTGTGACCTCAGGGTCCACTGGGTTCTGCGCATGTGTAAATGAGCCAAGGGAGTAACATGGACAGTTGCAGCCATATGGTCCAACAGCCTCAACATGTGCCAGACTGACACTTGCTGGCTCTGTTGAATCTTTGCAGCAATGGTTGCTAAGGCAATGGCCCTCTGGCGAGGCAGAAGGTTCTTGGCCTGAGCCATGTCTAGCAGGGCTTCGATGAAGTTTAATTGAGGTGACGGATTGAGATGAGACTCTGGGTATTTGAGAATGAACCCTAGTGACTCCAACACCTGAATGGTCAAGTGCATGGACCTGACAGCCCCTGCCTAAAATGTGCTCTTGACCAGCCAATCGTCCAGATATGGGAAGACATGCACTCCCAGTCTGCAGAGGTGCGTCATCGTCACTACGGCCATACATTTTGTGAAGACCTGTGGAGCAGCTGCAAGCCCAAATGGCAACACATGGTACTGGAAGTGCTTTGCTCCCACCACAAATCAAAGATACTTCCTGTTGACTGGGGAAGATTTCGATATGAGTATATGCGTCCTTTAGGTCTTTTAGAAACTTGTTCAAGACCCTAGGGTCTAGGATGGGATGGAGTCTTCCTGTTCTTTTTGGAATCAGGAAGTACCTAGAGTAGAATCCCTGCCCTCTTTGCCCTGGTAGCACGGGTTTAACCACTCTGGCTGTTAAGAGGGAGGAGAACTCCACTAGTAGTACCTCCTGATGCGCTACCGGCTCCCAATATGGGCATGGAGGGCAATTTGGTAGGACACCCAATAGATTCAACTGGTCTGAGGTTACACTGGGCCACTGGTTTGCAAAGAACCACAGCCTGCCCCCAACTGGAGGGTCCATTGCCCCAGGTATGGGCAACTGGCTTATGCTCCCTACAGCCCAGTCAAAACCCCATCTCCGGAGTTGACCGAGAAGCTGGCTGGGGTTTGGGGACTCTCTGCTTCCTGGGACGGCCGAGGAAGCCCTGGTGGTGTTGATGGGAGTGAGGAGGTAGAGAATAGTACTTTCTCTGGTGAAAGAAAGACTTCCTTGGCCCCAGTCTTAATGGCCTCCTGGTTGATGAGGACGGATCCCTAGTACTGGCAGAGATTTGTTGGAGGGTCTCATGGTGGTCCCAAAGTTGGGCCACAGCATTCCTTACCCTGTCTCCAAAGTGATCCCCTCCAGTACACGGCATATCAGTGAGTCGTTCCTAGATCTCTTTTCGGAGATCTGAGGCCTGCAGCCATGCCATTCTGCGGATGCAGATTCCCACTGCAGAGGCTCTCGATGACATTTCAAAAACATTGTAAGTCGCAAGGACCTCAGGTTTTTCGCACTCCAGGCCCTTGTGCACCAGCTACATGAGGGTGTCTTGCTGCTGTTGAGGCAGCTGCTCAGTCACCTCCTGCACTTGCTTCCAGATGTCCCATGAGTACTGGCTCATGTAGAGCTGGTAGGCAGCGATGCGAGCAATAAGCATGGAGCCTTGGAAAACCTTCCTCCTAAGAGTGTCCATCGCTCTGTGGTCCTTCCCCGGGGCACAGAGGAATGAGTCCTTGGCTCTCTTGAGAGCGGATCTGACCACCAGCAACTGGGTGAGGTAGCTTACACTTATCAAATCCAGCAACCTTATGGACGAGGTAGGCCCTGTCTACCTTCTTAACAACAGGAGGCACTGAGAGGGGATTTTCCCATATCCTCAGCAACTCCTTAAAGATCTCGTGTACCAGGACTGGCACGATCTCCTTAGGAGACTCCATGAATTGGAGGATCTCAAGCATTTTGTGCCTGGCATCCTCCTCTGTTAAAAGTTGAAATGGGATGGCCTCTGCCATCACCTTCACAAATCCTGCGAAGATCAAGTCCTCAAGTGGGGACTTTCTTTGCTCTTCTAGAGGAAACTGTTGTGACGGTACCCACCTTAACGACGGTATAGAAAAAGATTTAAATAAAATAAATAAATAAAAATAAAAGTGTCTGATGGGAGACCATTAGAGCCCTCTGAGAAGTACTCAGATCATCCCCCCCAGGGGTCACAGGGATCCTCATCCTCACTGTATGCTACAGGGGATGGGGCCCTAGGTGCTCAGCCTTTGTCCAGAGATGCAGGCACCGGTAGAACTAGATGGGGTGCCTCGGTGGAACTTCCTCCTCTGAGGAACTGGCAACCACCACCATATTGGTAGGTGGAGGGCTTGGGTTGGTAATGCACAGATGAGTATGTTGAGCTTCTCCAGCAGTGATAGGAGGATGGGAAATACCAGCTCTGGTGCCTTCAGTCCCATGGGCCCCATGCCCTGCAGTGCCCAATCCACTGCCAGCTGGGCTCAATGCTCCAGCTCCTCCTCAAACGTTGCTAATGCCAACACAGTCAGAGAAAGGAGGGGTGGCCAGATCTTCTTTGGACTCACAAGGTGGATCAGCGACTGGCACCAGGACCGGTGGAGACCATTGTAGACCCTCAGCACCAATAGAGGATGGGCCCTCTTCACAGCAGGATCGCTTCGGGGGTATCATGGCAAAAGCCAGTGCATTCCCGCGCACTGCACCATGCATTGACGGGGACAGATGCCAATGCTTCTTCGGCTTCCCTTGATGCTTGGCCCAGTCTTTTCCCGGTACAGAGGCTGAAGACGTTGAACCTGGTGTCCTCGGCCCGAAGGAGATCGACAACAGCCTGTCTCCGGCGCCCCTATCCATTGACAGCAACAATGGAATAGATGGTCCTACTGATGTTGATGGCTAGTTATCTATTGGTGCAGCTCCAAGATCCATTGATACCAGTGCTGCCGATGCCAATGGCTCGGACTTCCTAGACCCAAAGAGCTGATCCATCTTGAAGCAGACGTCCCCCCTCAGGGTCATCTGGGCGCACAAACAACAAACCCAGATGTCATGCGATGTCCCCAGGCAGAGGACACATATCTCATGAGGATCCATAATGGAAATGGTCCTCGGGCATCGACGAAAAAAAGATGTGGCCATGATGGAACAAAAAAGAAAAGGGGTTGTAGACACTAAACGATGGTAGCAGCCATCAATGGCCAGCGGGCACCGGGGCACCGCTGCCACGGGGGGAATCAACCATGAAAGGAAACTTACCAGAAACGCCAAAAACCCTGACTACGACACTACGGAGAGGCACTGAGAGGGACTCAGCGATGTAAAGATACCCCAAAAAAACCCCCATGATGAAAAATAGTTTTCTACTAGGCCAGAAACAGCCAAAGTGAGCTCAATCAGACTGCAAGGCTTATAGCTCCGCAGCAAAGAAGAGACTTAAGAGACCCCGTGTGGAAGCTTGGTATAGGGCATGCTAGGCATGCTCAGTGTGCCTAGTCAAAGTTCTAGAAACTTTGACATGTTTTCCGCATTGGGGCTCCATCTGATGATGTCACCCATGTGTGAGGACTATCATCCTGCTTGTCCCTCAGAGAATATCTGCAACAGCATGGACACTCCAGATGGAATAGAAAAGATGAGGTCAAGGTTTTGGCAGCTAAGTAAGTTTTTTGCCCATCAGTTTCCTTCAGTTTCTTTGAGATTATAGTTCTATAGGAAATAGCCACTGTTGGATTACAGAACCATGACTGTTCATTCACAGCTTCCTGGAAATTCATTTCATATCTCCTTCCAGAAATTTTAGTCTAGTTATTGCAGTGATGACAGTCCTCAGCTGGAAACTGTGAACTAGGGCTCCTTCTAGGCCTTGCAATTGTGTGCTTTAACTCTTGCAACTATATTTTGCCAATGCATGACTGGAATCTTACTCTTAGGGGCTGTAACACTGCCATAGCATCCCTGGCCAACTTAGGGAGATGACCCGATCTGGAAATCTAACCCAGAACCTCCACATGGCAGTGCACAGCATTAAAACTGATATGGCCTGGAAACTAAGTTTTAATGCAAAAAGGTATAGTGTCATGCATTTTGGGTACTAAATTCACAGCAGCGGTATATCATGTTGGGGGGGTAATTGATGTGCATTAAACTGAAAAGAGATCAAAGTGAATATATCTCATGAGCTTAAGACTGCAAAACAATGCAACAAGAGAGTGTCAAGAGCCAAAAAAATGCTAGTGTATACAGGAAGATGCATTACCAGTGAAACAAAGATGAATGCAACACCTCTCTACAAATCATTGGTGAGACCTCATCTGCTGCATTATATCAAATTCTGGAGGCCATAACTCCAAGAGAATATAGACAGATTACAGGCAGCCAAGAGAAGGGCTATAAAAATAGTACAAAGACTAACCCATAAGACCTAAATATTTATACCTTATAAGAAGGGGATATGATAGAAACAGTCAAATACCTTGAACGTATAAATAATATACAAGCAGCAAGCATTTTTCAGCAAAAAGGAAATTCTAGAACAAAAGATCATGGTATGAGGTGCCTAGGGGATAGACTAAGAAGCAATATTTCTTCACAGAAAGGGTGGTGGATACTTGGAATGGTCACCTAGGGAACATTGAAGGGGCAAAAAAAGTATCAGAATTCAAGAAAGTATGGGATCAGCACAGAGGATTCTTAGCTGTGAGAAAAGGAAGATATAGCCAGAGATTTTGTGAACTCTGTGATCCGGTACAAGGTACAGAAAATGGGTAACCTAAAAAAGCCTAAATACCTTCCATTATATCCTCTTTCAGTTCCTCTCTAAAAACCTCATCTTTAGGGTCCTCTTACTTTCGGTAAAAACACAAAACAAAATATTTTCACAAATATAGATTACTACTGCTCATCAATCATACATAAAAAATGATTAGCTATTAAACCCTCTGGCACCTATATTAAGCTGACTTGAGTACACTCTTGAACCATTGTCTGATCTGGTTTCCCTTAATTATATTATGCAGAAAGTATGCTCTTTTATATTGACTTGCAGCTGTTTCAATTACTGTACGCATCTGAACTTTTCAACTTTTATACCCATTAGTCACTGTACAACACTGATTTCACTATCCTCTTTACCTAACACAGATTCATTCCATAAGATTATTTCTTTATTCTTTGAGATGCACCAGTTACATTTACAAAATTGAAGAAAGATTTAGTTCAGAAACAGAAAAATATCAAGTAACTATTTCTTTGCTTTGCTGGAACTGAGACAAGTTAATGGGAATACTCACAGGAGACTCGATGTTCACCGGCTCTGGCTCGGCCTGATTTTGACTTTCGGCATTCTCATTAAGGTTCGCAGTTTCACTGCTGCTGTTGCTGAGGCTAGAATAATCTGCAGCACCGTTAACCAGTGTGCTCTGCTGGTGACTATTCCAGTCATACTGATGACCATTATGGTTTTCCACTACTTTAAGATCAAACAATTTGGCTTGCACCTATAGACATAAAGGACATACATACAACGATTAGTAGTTTGGTTCAGGAAGGGACTACACTAAATTTCACTTCAGCAGTACCTGACAGACAAGTAATATGCTGGCTTAACAGACAAAATTTTTATTCTCATAGCACTAATAAGCACAGAGGCAACCAGTAACACACATAAGTACATGACGGCAAATAAAGAGCAAAATGGCCCATCCAGTCTGCCCAGCTGAGAACAGTTTACTTTGGATAGATGCGAGTACAAATTCCCATACACAATCCAATACCAATTCCCCTTCCCCCATGTCTTCTATTAGTGCTGAAGCCACTTTCCTACCACTGCCCTCTATACCACATGCAAGCCTGCTCAAACTACTGCCACAGTGATAGCTGACAGGCAATTCCCAGCCTTGCCATCTCAGCTTTCATTCTTACTCAGCATTTCTAGTATTCAGTGTACCTGAAATTTAAAAATGCTGCAGGCTGCCTTGAGCGTTATGTGGCGAGGCAGGCTAAAATCCACAAATTATTCTTCTAGGTCTTATTACCAAGCTTTTTAATGATCCCCACCAGCAACCCATTTTAGTCTACAAATAAATAAAAATACAATTCCAGCCTCTCCATGCTCACTGAAGTTTGGGATTAATCCATGCTCCCTCCATTCTTCAAAGCCCGATGCTGTTGTAGCCCTGCTGTTTTGGAACAAGGTTACTTAATCAACAGTAACCAGAACTAGGCGATACCACACTCCTCAAATAAGAAAGCACATGCTAGCACAAAATGACATTTGTGGCAAATGGCTGGCACAAGAATGACACAAACATGAAATTCGCAACTTGCATACAAGAGCTTGAAAGGCGCTGCAATTTGTGGCTCCTTATCAAGAAATGATGCTGTGATGGCTGGGCCCCCATTCGAGAAAAATACTGACAGCCATGAAATGAAAAACAGAATATGATGGCAGATGAGGACTGTAAGGGCTCAGTCTGCCTTTCTGTTACAACAACAAACCATAGCTAGTCTCTGGTGCCCCAGTTTCATACCCCATCATAAATGGCAGTGGGCAGGTTCCAGCTGGACTGTAAAGTCAGCAGTGGAGGAAGGCAAGACAGCTAAACCAATAAATGTAGCAGCATTTTCTCCAGAATGTGGGGCTTGGCATAGCGCAAAAGCAGATCTTAGTCTTCCCCTGTGGCACTTCAACACCAGGTCTAGCTTATCAGAGCTTAGCAATAAAAAGGAAATGTGTAAGTTTGTATTGTGATTATCTATTGCATGTCTTCTCAATAAAAATGATTTTGACAAAAAAAAAAAAAAAAAAAAAGTAAATGTCTGCCCTAGATGTCACTTGTCCTGTAACAAGTCTTTAAGGGCAGGGCAAGGCAAGGCAAATGTTTTTGCAACTAGAGATGGTAAATCTATCATGTCTGCACCTTCCTCATTAATTAGCAAAGACAGGCTGCTATAGACAATAGGTAACAACTTAAGAACATAAGATTTGCCATAGTGGGTTAGACCAAAGGTTCACAAAGTCTACTATTCTGTTTCCAACAGGGGTCATTCCAGGTCACAAGTACTTGGCAGGATCCCAAATGATTACTAGATTCCATGCATCTTATCCCAGGGATAAACACACTAGAAGTTCTAAAGTCCACCTTAATGATGATTTATAGACTTATAGACTTTTTCCAGGAACTTGTCCAAACCTTTGTTAAATTCAGGTACACTAACAGCTTTTACCACATCTAATTACGCATGGAGTAAAAAAATATTTTCTACTATTTGCCTTAAATGTATTACTTAGTAACTTCATTGTATATCCCCTAGTCTTTGTACTTTTTAAAACGGTAAACAACCGATTTGCGTTTACCACTTACACTCCACTCATTTTATAGACCTGTATCATATCTCCCCCTTGACAATCTCATCTCCAAGCCTTCCCTCATCCCCTTTATCACCCTTTTCTGTACCTTTTCTAAATCTACTCTTTCTTGAGATTCAGTGTCCAGAATTGTACCCAAAACTCAAGGTGTGGTTGCACCATGAAGCAATACAGAGGCATTATGATATTCTCTTTTATTCTCCATTCCTTTCCTAATAATTCCTAGATTTCTATTTGTTTTCTTGCTGCTGCTGCTGCTGCACACTGAGCACAAGATTTCAACATATTATCAACAATGACACCTAGATACTCTTCCTGAGTGGTGACTCCTAACGTGGAACCTTGCATCATGTAGATATAATTTGGATTGCTCTTCCTTATGTACATTGCTTTGCACTTGCCCACATTAACTATCACCTGCCATTTGGATGCCCAGTCTTGCAAGGTCCTCTTGCAATTTCTCACAATCTTCTTGTAATTTACCAACTTTGAATAATTTTGTATCATTAGCAAATTTGATCACTTCACTCATTCCCATCTATTAGTATGTTAAAAAGCAATGGGCCACTATTCACCTTTCTCCATTGAGAAAATTGACCATTTAGCCCTAAACTGTGATTTCTATTTTTTCCACCAAAAAAACAAGGAAATCCACATAACAATCACTAGTCATGAAAGTATTATAATACTTTTGCATCAGCAAACCTGTCGGCATGTCCTCTTAAACAACGGGACCACCCGGACTACTACATCATTTGGAAAACATTGTCTCTCATTTTTTAAATATTTTATATATGCATTTAAAACTTCACGTGAGTAACTTGATAAACTTCAGTCATTGGTGGTGATTATAATAAGTGGAAATATCTTGGGCTCTTTGTTAGAATTATTTCTATTTTGTAACCAGTTCTCAATCTACAATAGAACATTACCTCCTATTCCATGACTTTTTAATTTCCTCAAGACTGTCTCCTGAGATACTTCGTCAAATGCTTTCAGAAAATTCAGATACACTATATCAACTGGCTCACTTTAATCCACATCGTCACAAAATATAACAGATATTTCAGTTCGGTGTTCACTAAAGAAGACCCTTGAGGACGAGTTTTGATGGTAGACAAGATTATAGATGGGGATGGGGTAGATGAAGCTCCATTTACAGAACAGAATGTATGGGAAGAGATAGGAAAACTGAGTGGATAAGGTCATGGGGCCGGATGAAGTACATTCCAGGATAATGAGGGAGCTCAGAGATGTGCTGGCGGGTCGCTAAAAGATCTTTTCAATAAATCCCTGGAAAAGGGAGTAGTGCTGCAAGATTGGAGAAAAGCTGTGGTGGTTCTGCTTCACAAGAGTGGGAGCAGAGAGGAGACTGGCCAGTTAGCCTCACATTGGTGGTGGGGAAATTAATGGAGACACTGCTGAAGGAAAGGATAATGAACTATCTACAATCTGGGGTGCTACTGGAATCAAGGCAGCATGAATTCACCAGAGGAAGGTCCTGTCAGACAAATCTGATTGATTTTTTTAATTTAGTGACTACAGAATTGGATCGACGAAGCGCGCTCAATGTGATCTACCTGGATTTCAACAAAGCTTTTGATATGGTCCCACATAGGAGGCTTGTGAATAAAATAAGAAGCTTGGAAGTGAGTGCCAAGGTGGTGGCATGGATTAGAAACTGGTTGACAGATAGGAGACAGCATTTAATGGTAAAATGGAACCTACTCTGGAGAGAGAGCCATGTTAAGTGGAGTGCCACAGGGATCAGTGTTGGGACTGGCTCGTTCAATATCTTTGTGAGTAACATTGCAGAAGGGATAGTAGGTAAAGTATGTGGATTTGCGGATGATACTAAGATCTGCAACAGAGTAGACACGCCTGAAGGAGTAGAGAGAATGAAAAGTGATGTAAGAGAGCTTGAAGAGTGGTTGAAGATTTGGGAGTTAGGATTCAATGCCAAGAAATGCAGAGTTCTGCATTTGGGGTGCAGTAATCCAAAAGAATTGTATGTGACAGGGGGGTTGAAAGATTGATGTGCATGGACCAAGAGAGGGATCTTGGCGTGATAGTGTCTAGCGATCTGAAGATGGCAAAGCAATGTGACAAGGCGATAGCTAAAGCCAAAAGAATGCTGGGCTGCATTGAGAGGAATAACCTGTAAGAAAAGGTAGGTGATAATGCCCTTGTACAGGTCATTGGTGAGGCCTCATCTGGAGTACTGTGTTCAGTTCTGGAGCCAGTATCCCAAAAAGGATAGACAAGATGGAGGCAATCCAGAGAAGGGTGACGAAAAAGGTGTGGGGTCTGTATTAGAAGAACTATGAGGAGAGGCTGAAGGATCTGAATATGTATATCCTGGAAGAGAGGAGGTGCAGGAGAGATATGATACAGATCTTCAGATACCTGAAAGGTTTCAATGATGTATGGACTGCAAACCTTTTCCATCTGAAAGAAAACAATAGAACTAGGGGTCACGAAATATCAATGGCAGGAAATGTTTCTTCATGGAAAGGGTGGAGGAGGCCTGGAATGGCCTTCTGGAGGAGGTGGTGAAGAAGAAAACAGTCAGAGAATTCAAAGGGGCATGGGATAAATACTGTGGATCTCTAAAAGCTAGAGGAAATGAGAAGTGAGCAGGGGGGTAAGTTTGCTGGTATGGCGGTTATTCCCCTTAGCAGAAGGCATGGAGATTACTACTCTTAACCAATATGCTTTGATGCTTATAAAGCAACTGCAACATTTCTCCCTGTTTAGACAGCAGAGGGGAAAAGAGGAATTGGAGTCAAATGACAACTGAGGGCCCCGACTTCCATGGTCTGGATATTGATAGGCAAACATAAGGGAAAAAGCACAGGAATGGGGGTAACTTGCTGGTGCAGCGGTTACTATCCTTAACCAATAAGCCTTGATACAACTCCAACTTTGCTCTTTTCTTCAATGTCAGGGGAAAAAGGGAATTGGATTTAGACAGCAACCAACGATGGCCCTGACTTTTACAGTCTGGGGAACTAAGCATGGGGGAAACCTGCACAGAGCAGCAGTTACTCCTCTTAACAGAAGGCATGGGATTGCTACCCTTAAACAATAAGCCTTGATGCTTTTGATGCAACTAAAACATCGCTCTCTGCTTTGATGGGGGAGGTGGGCTGGAGGGGAAAGGAAAGAGGAATTTGGATTCAGAGACAACCCACACGAGCCATGACTTTCTTACAGTTTGGGGTACTGATGCGCAGAAATTAAGGGAAAAACACAGGACTGTTTTTACAGTCAAGTCCATAAGCAAAGCATATCAAACAAAACTGACTGATAAATGGGGGTAACCAGCATGGTGTAGCAGATACTACTATGGGAAGCTTGATGGGCAGACTGGATGGACCACTAGTCCTTTTCTGCCATCATTTCTATGGATTATAGTTTAAATCTGTATATACTGCCAATGGTATATGCTGTAATCTGCAGAGAGAAGTAATCTCTTTTCCCCTATGGCAGTGGTTCTCAGCCAGTGTGTCACCAAGCACACGCAGGTGTGTCGCCACACTTCCCGGTCCCCCGCTGACCCAGCTACTCCCCCCTACCCGAGCAAAATAGGTCCTCCGCCCGGGCTTAAAATGCTGATAGCCCGGGCGGAACGCAGTAGGATAGCTGGAGTCAGCGGCAACGGCATGCTCTCTTCTTCTCATCCCCCCTCGCGGCCCAAAAGAGGAAGTGGTGAGCAGCGGGTGCGTGCGCGGGAAGAAGAGACCATGCTAGTGCAAGCAGCGTCGGCCCGAAGAAGAGAAGAGAGGCGCAGACTGAGGAATGAGCAGCATGGCTCGGAGAAATACAAAGAACAACGTCAACCCCCGCGGCCGATGGGACTCCTCCTCCGCGAGGGCTGAAAGTGAAGGAGGTTGCTGCTGCCTTTAGGATTGGAAGTGGAGGAGGCTGCTGCTGTCGCTAGTTCGGGGGGGGGAGTGAATGAGCAAGTAAGTAAGTGTGTGTCTGTGTGTGTCTGTGTATGACAGCATGTATGTCAATGATTGAGGCCTGTATATGAGAGAGAGTGTGTGTGTGATTGAGAGCCTGTGTGTGAGAGACAGCATGAATGGAAGGGGATGAAATCCAGCCTCTTTACTGTCATCCATAATCTTAGATATTGACTCTTAAAATAATCCACTATCTTTCTCAGATATTTATAAAGATTTACAATAAACTCAAAATACATTACATAAATGCACAGATTCTATTTATTTAAAACACTTATATGCCACGCTATCCTATGTCCTAGGCAGCTTACAAAGTAAAAACAATCAGAAAAGTAACAAATGTTAGAGTGTTTTATATAAACAAGACAAAAAACAAAAGACATCAGAATCTCATCTTTGTTTTTGCTTTCCTGACAACTAAAATTTTGTTTATGGTACCTCTCTACTCTTAACCATCCACTTTATTTCCCTTGTCCTAAAAATCCTGCTTGGTTTTTTTTCTTCAAGCTTTCTTCATCTCACCATTTTATATTGGAGGAAAGGGAAGGGGGGGGGGGGGGAAAGAGGGGCAGCTTTCTTCTGCTTCTTTGGAATTCCAGTTCAACTGGAAGTAGGCCTGAGATCGGACGCCATGAGCCTTCATTCACATTCAGCTAGAGATCTTCCCCTATTTTATATCCTCTCTCAACTCACAGCCCAATTATTGCAGCAACAATCTTTGAGCAGAGACCATGCACCAGGGCTCGGTCTGAAATCCTGCTATCATGGACTCTAAGTCTGTCCACTAGGTGTCACTGTTGCACGATGACTAGGACTCCCTCCCTACACAGCTGTCGACGCTGTGCCTGCAGCATTCTCCAGGCCTGCCTAGCTCGGGCAGCAGAGGACTAGATCCAGAATTCAAATCTAGGTTTGTCACAGAAGCCCTGGGCTGGTCCCTTCACCTCTCTAAGACTGCTGAACTATAACATTTGAATCTTCTATTCTCCTCAGGTTTTTTATTTTATTTTCTCCTATCGCAAGCTTAATACTTTTAAAGTCTGTACTGAAAGAATAAACCCACAAAAACATTTAGATCTTAGGGAAAGTCCAATTTTCAGTCCCCTCTTCAATTGGTGGAGTCCCACAACAGGTTTTTCTCTGTAGCTGGTCCCATTATGTGGCTTGATCTCCCTCTTGAGATTTATTCTGAACCTAACTACCTAAGTTTTTGGAAGGTTAAACCCCACACCACTTTATTTATTTATTTTTTTTTATTTTTTTTTTTAACATAGGCCTTTTGAGATACCCTGCTAATCATGTGTTTTGGATTTATTTCTGTAGTTCATAAAGCCATTAGGAAATTGCCATATCTTTTCATTGTCATTTTTCATCTTTATTGCAATGTCTGGGACATTTGTTAATTGTATTTCTAAGATGTATATTTTTATATTGCTTGTAATCTGCCAAGAGCAAGTAGTTAGGATAGGTGGGTTATAAATCTAACAAACAGATAAATGCCTCTGATATGCTGCTGAGGAAATAACCTGCCTCCTCCACATAGCCTTGGCAGCATCCCATAAAATACTTGGAGTTACATCATCTGTTTCATTCCAGATGAAACACTCATTAACTGCATCCTCTAGTTCTCGATTTCCTAATTTTTCAATAATCTCACCCCCCAAGTACATTTTCTTCACAAATCAACAAATGGCTAGAATAAAAAAAGAAAAAGATAGTGATGTGATCAGAGCATGAGATCTGATCTACTGTAGCTTCCTTTAACAGGTATATAATGCCCTTCCCCACAAAGAATCATATCTACACATGAACAGAAATGATGTGGAATTGAATGAAAAGTATGGTCCTCCTCGATTTATTTACTTCCGCAACCATTTATCCCCTCTCACATAACACACCATCGTTAGAATTCACCCTTAGAGCACTCATCAAATAACCACCCAGTAGTCTAATTGGAAGCTTTGATTTATTGTTCTTTCAACTCATACCAGCAAAGACGCGCTCATGGGCCATTTAGAGATGTCAGATAATTTAAGGTGCTGTACCTCACAGTGCTCTAACCTCTCCCCAACTCAAAAATTATGGATCTCTCTATATATAAAGTGGGATTACAGGCATCTTCTCCTGGGCCACATCCCCCTTAAGAGTGACACAGTTAAATTAGACGGTGAAACAGATTAAGATGAAAATGGGAAAAAAGCAGCAATGTCAACAAAGAAATTAATATATATTAAACGGCGCTGTCTTACTGAGTTTATTTCTTGCTGCGAATCCAACAGATGCTGCTCAAGAGGTGCCAGCTGCATCTTTCCTTCTTTTACATACTCTTCCAGTTCTGCGGTTTCCTGCTGCAGTCGGCTTAGCTCCTCTTTGGCTTTCGTCAGTTCTACTTCATACGTGGAGATCTTCAACTCCTGACTTGTTACTTCAGCCTTGAGTGAAGAGATCTAAAAGGATGAAGGAAAGCATTTCATTTAAATGGAACATTTAGGGCCGGTGCTTCTATTAGGCAAACTAGGCGGTCGCCTAGACTAGAGCACCAAGATTTTGGGGGTGGCAAAGTCCTGCCAGCATGAGGTCTAGAGTGCTACTGTACCAGAGCCAATGCCACCAAAGAAGGCAGCACTGTGCTGGATCACTGAGTCCAGTAGTTAAGTTGGGGGAAGGTGGTGAATGACTGAAAGTTTGTCTAGGGCGCCAAATATCCTTGTACTGGTCCTGTGAACATTCCATACCAGCTTAACATACACCTCGGAATACAGGATAATATTAATTAAAAAGGGTCTTATTCTAATTGTATTATCTATCGCTAGCTGGGCCAGGCCAAACCACTTCTACCCCTGAGAATTTAAAACCAGAGATCAAAGAGGAACTGTGAATCAATTCCACCAGTGGCTCAAAGGCCAAATCAAGCAGAAGTGGAGATAAGGGACAGCCCTGCCTAGTCCCACAGCCATTACTTAAAAAAGAAGGAACAAAATTTGTGTTCTGGGAAAAGCATACAAAGTTCACATACACTTCTGAAAAACACCAGGAAAACCAAAGTTATGCAACAGTGCAAATAGAAAAAGCCATCTGACCCTGCCAAAGGCCTTTTCCGCATCAAGGAACAAGACCAGACCTGGAACAGAACCACTGTTTATTAGATGAATACGATTAAATAACCTCCTAGTATTCTGGGTGGAATTGTGGCCCTTGACAAAGCCAGTCTGATCCCAGTGAAGTAGAGTAGACAAAATAGTTTCCAATTTGAATTGTAGCACCTTAGAAAGGACCTTGATATCAGCATTAATTAGAGAGAGGGGTCTATACAACCCACAATATTTGCCCTTCTTGTGAATTAGCAAAATTACTGCATTAGATAGGCTCCCAGTAGAGTCTGCTGAATCATGCAAATAATTAAAAATATCACAGAAAAAGGGACCAAAGTATGTCAGCTGCTTCTTCTACAGGTCTACTGGGTAACCACTGAGCCCTGGACTCTTGCCATTAGGCAGAACTTTTAAGGAAGCCTGGATTTCCAATAAAAAGATGGCAGAAAACTTTGTCGCCTGTGACTCTGAAATCTGGCGCAAAACTACCTCATTCAGAAAATCCTCAGACTGTTGGGTAGAGCCCTCACAAGGATCTGAATATAAAGCAGCATAATAACTCCTGAAGATCTGATTAATCTCATCACATTCAGAAACCACAGATCCACATTACCTTCTTAATGCACATGATAGCCTCCCTTGCTTTTTCTTTTTAAGAGCTCTTTACAGAGCTTCAGCTTTGTTGCAGTGTTCATAAATTACACCTTAGAAAATCGAAATGCTTGCTCGACCTTTACAATTTGCAGGCTCAAACTAATCTCTAGCCAATAGCAAGGCTCTATTGTGTTTTCTCCAGCAGTCAAGCTTACACCTCTGTTCCAATGAAACAATCTTATTGAGCAAGTCAATATGCTCTTTAGTCCTAAGTAAGTGGCTTGCCTATGCTATGATCTTGACCATAAAACAACTTTCAAGGTTTCCCATCTCAGAATGGGATTATAAAATACAGGATTGTGTAGATTAACGTCCTGGATTATGTCACGAAGGACTTGCTCAAACTTTGGATCCCCCAGGAAAAAAAATATTAAATCTCTTGGAGGCAAGAGGGCCACCGAGTAGGAAGCTGCATCAGGGGTCTCGCCGTGAGGTTTTTTTCCTTCTATAAATTTCTTTAATATGCCGCATACTAAGAGGAAGGGGAAATTTAGGGGAGTGAGTGTCAGCTCTATCAACACCTGGCAATCTTGCATTGAAGCCTTCTTTGCAGGAGCACCAACATTCTCACTGGAAAGCTCGGTCGCTGGGGGGACGACGGTGGAGCATACGCTGTCCCCTCTGACCTTTGATACTACCTTGAGTCCGGCGAACCGAACAGGCCTGCCCACCCAGGACAAGTTGATGTGTTCTCCCTAACTTCGGAGGCTGCTACAGGGAGAAATAAGATCAGAGAGCCAGAGTGAGAGCCCGAAAGAAAGCCTGGGGCCTCGAGGAGAGGGTGGAATGAGACCCGGAGAAGGCACGGAGGGATCAGAACCAGATTTCTTGTTGGAGGAATATCGTGCTGCAACGATTTCAATGCAAGGTACTAGGGTGAGCATGAGCACAAGTGTGGAATCAGGGGGAGCTCAACCTAATTCTCTGATTTCAGGCTTTAATACACTGCGACCTGAACAAATAACTTTAGAGGGAATTTGGACAGCCTTGAAGTCAATTGAATCTTCAATTGTATCTTTGTCACAAACAACGCTAGAAACTAAAAATCAAACTGTGTTAAATACTAACTTGATTTCTACATTTAATAAGAAAGTGGAAAATTTGGAAAGCAGGATTACCACTATAGACACTGTTTAACAAAAACTTGTTCAATCTGAGTTCGTTGTTAACAAAAGGTTAGAAAACAGTGAATGCGCTTAGAGCACATAATCTTAGAGAGTGTTAAATTTTCCGGTAATAAGTATGATTTTCCCCTCTTGAGTTCTTTAAATCATATGTACAACAAATACTGAGAATGCCTGAGTCAGCTAAGAGGTAATTATTAAAGCTTATTATTTACATCAGGCTGACCAAGCAGAAGAAGAAGGAGCCGCGAGACAGATACCAACAATGGACATCTCACAGATATTGAAAATGTCACAAGATATGGAGATTAATCAAAGAAGACCACTGTTAGTCTCTTTTGCCGTTTTGCCAGATTGCAATAATATATCGAAATTCTTTTTCAGGAATAGATAATCTTTGTTTTATGGCCACCAGATTTGGATTTATCCAGACCTGATTAAGGCTACTCAATTACGGCGAAAAGATTTCCTAATAATGCGATCTGAAATACTTCAATTAGATGCCCGATTTATTCTTAGATATCCGTGTAGATGCTGTATAAGATACTTAAATGTCAATTATGTGTTCCTTGAGCCTGAATAACTCAGAGCATTATTGGATGTGCGCATCCGAAAAGTATAAGTTATACGTTGTGTAACTACTCGACGTAACCTGCTTTCTTTTCGATTCGAATTTCTTATATGACGCTCTTATTCCTGCCGCTCTATAATTCTTATATTTTAGATGCTGATAATTTCTAATGCATAAGGTTTATATTTCCTTTTTCCTTATTTGATATATTTCTTTGCAATGCGTCGAGTTTTCTGTACAAGATTGTATACTTGGGAAAAATTTAATAATTTGAAAATAAAGAATTAAAAAAAAAATATATTAAATCTCCAAGATCGCAGACCCATCTGAGAGATACCAAAATCTAACTCAATATATACTTGATGGTGGTCTGATAATGTCCTACAATGAATACCATACGATGAAATTCAAGACACTATAATATTAGTAACCATAAAAAAAAAAAAAAAAATCAATCCAGCTATAAGAATTGTGTCTGGGGGGACGGGACTTGTAATCCCTACTAGAGGGTACACTGAGCCACTAAATATCAAGTAAGTGAAATTAATCCAACATAAACCTTAAAACTGGCAGGCAAGGCCAGATCAGCAAAACTAGAGCAATATCTATTCAGGGCAGCTTGCAAAACAAAATTCCAATCCCTACCCATAAGTAAGGCCCCAGTATTCAATTTAGCCAAACACAAGCTCAAATCCTGGAAAAGGCCTACCACCCTGCACTAGGCCCATAAACATTGACCAAGGTAAATTTATGAGGAAAAACAGAGCAATCCAAAATAATATAGCGGCCTTAGGTATCTAAAAAAGGATTAACAACTAAGGATAAAGCTTTATGGATAAGAACACAGACACTCCCCCACCACCCACTCCCTCTGAGGTTTCAAGTATTCTGATGCAATCAAATGGATCTCCTGAAGCAAAGCTATGTACATTACTGCTCAAGAAAATGAAAAACCCACCTGCGCTTAACTGGCGATCAGAGTCCACACACGTTTAAAGAAACACATAGTCCACACTACTCTCAAAATTTTCAATTTTCAACTCAAACATACCCCTAGCAACCACAAAAACACACAGCCCCCAAAACCACCACCCATCCAAACAAGCTCAGGCAAAAAAGCCAGACTCATATCACGGGAAAACCCAGCTCTCAGGGAATATCCATAGCAGGTAAAGAACATTCTGGAATCAATAGGGATCTCCACCAATATTACCCAAGAAGCCTCCCCTCCCTCCAACCACCCTGACACAGAAAACTCCAAATAAAATCTAACCCCTCCCCCCCAAAAAAAAACACAATGAAAAACATCAGCAACCAAGGGCATGTACTCAAACAAAAATAGGTAAAGGAGGACCCAAATCCATGGAGCAAATACATCACAAAAGATTAAACACATTCCCGCCCTCTCACTGTGAAAAATTACAGATAGCTACGAATCCCAAACCGCAAAGTCCAGAGGGTTTGCAAATAGTAAACAAGACGTAATAGAAAAAAAATAGTAAAATTGAAAACCAAAAGGGGGGAAAAAAAAAAAAGTCAAGCTCTGACGCTCCTGCTATGAAAAAAATGGCAGAGAACCAAGACAGGGGCTTCATTTCCTGTCCTTCAGCGTAGTTAGAAATTGCTCCCCCAATTTTACAATATCACACACAGTAACCATCCTATTAAGGGAAATGCGCAGCTTAGCAAGGTGAACCATAGCATTAGAGACCGTGTTCTTCTGAAGCTCCTTTTTAATTTCCAGAAAACACTGCTTCCAATGCTCTAAGTCCATAGAAACGTCTTGGAAAAAAATACATCTGTTTTCCCTGAAATGTAAGTTCCAGCAGCAGATGCCGTTTCCATGATTTTATTATTTATCTGTAAAGTTATGGAGGCGCAGTTTTATAGCCCATGGCCTACCTCCCTCAGCAGGTGGCACAGTGTCAATCTTAACTACATCATCTTTGACCTACATTATAAGTGAGAAAAGCCACAGGCTTTCTACCCTCACACTTCTTGGGAAGACCAATCATCCAGAGATTATTTCTCTGCGTCTTATTCTTGATGATATCCAATTTCTCCATTAAGAATTCCTGTCCTCTCTCCAACTTATCAATTTTACAAGTAGCAGCTGTGAGAGAGTCTCCCAGGTCCCGGATCCAGCTCATCTATGTGCATGGAATTATTCTGCCCCACCGAAACCAACTGTGCTACCTTATCGACTACGATTCCTTTTTCTAACATAGCTTAGATAAAGGGGAAAATGCAGCTTTGATCCTTTTGGATCTTTCTAGTGCTTCTGATGTGGTAAATCACTCTTTGTTGTTGCAATGTTGTAAATCTATAGGATTAAGAAGTCAAATTTTGTCATGGTTAGAGAGGTTTGTTGGGTTTTTTTTTTTAATCAAATAGGAAACTGAGTTTTCAGGGTGAAATATTGAGGTGAAAGAGGTAAAATGGGGAGTCCCTTAGGGATAGTCCCTCTCTCCCTTATTAAACATTTTCTTGGGGAGGTTAGGCCATATTTGGGATGCGGGGATTAGTTCATTTATGCTGATGATGTGCAGATTTTGGCCCCATTGACCAAGTTTGTTGATGAAAATTATTTGCGTATAAATTGTTTAGCTAATCTTGTCCAATGGTTAATAGTATAGTAGTAACTTGCTGGTGAATACCAGGTAAGGCAGACGAGCTTTGGCCTGGCACGGGAGAGATTAAAAAAGGGTTGAAATTGAATGACATGGATTTGGTGATGAAGAAAGAGTAAGATCTAGATATTATTCTAGATTCAGAGCTTTGTTTAGGGAATTAGAAACAGCAAGTAACCTGTAACATGTATTTAAAAGTGAAAATAAGGCAGCTCAGGCCATTTTTGGGCTGGGATTCCTTGAAAACCATGGTTTATGAACTTATTTTATCTCATTTGGATTATTGTAACGCGCTGTTCATGCGATTACCAGTAAATATGTTGTGCATGTTACAGGTAATCCAAAATACCATGGCATGTATATTAACTAGAAGTACAAGAACCACCCATGGTAAGCCACTGCTATTTGGCCTACACTGGCTTTCTGTGAACATGCGCTGTAAATTTAAGTCTTTATTGCTGGCCTTTAAATCCTTGAATCGCCCTTGTGCTCCACATCTGAAAGGGAAATTAAAATGGTACGAGGCTAACAGGAATCTGTGATCAAAAAAGAGCAATTCTCTTGAACTGCCAAGTATTAAAGCTTTTCGTAAGAAAAGACTGCAAAATCGCTCGATAGTAATAGGAATTGCAGGTTTATTAATCTCCCTTTCATTGCGTTTAAAGGAAGAGAAGGAAGGCTTAAAATTTTGTAAAGACCTGAAAACATGGCTTATGACAGTGGCCTTCAATGATCAGACTTTAATTATGATGGCAATAAGATGTAGATTGGTAACTGGCCCTCTTTATGAATTTTTGTTTTTTATATCTTATAGTTCAGAATAGTTGTGATTTTCTGGATTATAGTTTTATAAGATTATGTTTAAATGTTTTAGGATGATTTAATTTTGCTTTTATCATTTTTGATTATTATTTTGTTTTAAATTCATGTTGTAAATTTCTTTGGAAGATTCATCTGGAAAGTGATTAAATAAATGATTTTAAATAAAGAAATAAATCCACGAGTCGAGCTTCTTTCTAAACTGCTCCATTATAGTCTTAAAAGTATCCAATGTGAACGGGGAAGAAGCTGTGCCAACCCACACTTCCTCCTCTGAGGCCTGGTTATCGTCAACAGCAGGTTTGCTACCTCAAGTGTTTTGTTAGTGCACCATTTAGGTAGAGCATGTCTGGGAATCTTTAGTCATTGTTTACTGCTGCAAGGGGCAACTGAGAAAATATATATATAATTAACCAAGGCACAGAGGGAGCATGGGCTGCGAGATGCTTTCCCCTTCAGTGCATCACGTGACCCCCCCCCCCCCCCCCATGTCAAAAAAAAATTTTTTAAACTCAAAATACAATTATGTTTATTCGCCAAGACAGCAAAAACGTTTTAGTCGGAAAATTTAAGTCATGATTGGGGTTAATCAATCCCATAATTTTATTTTAACTGCCAAATGAATTACTTAAAAAAATGTTCCCAGAATGCTGCTTGAAGGCAGATTAACTTGCTCACAGACGGCCTAGATTAGTATATCGAAACTTGATTGCTCAGCAAGCCAAGGCCCAAACAGTTAAGTTCAAATAATTGCACTTTAAAGCTATTTGTGTGATGTATATAACACTGTATGGTAAAATGGGCACACTTTGTGAAGGGGGGGGGGGGGGGAAATCACATGATATCCAACCCATAGGTTCAATACCACAAACCCATTTCTGTTCATTTAAATGCCACAGTGTTATGTCTTTCAGTTCACTCAGAAACCTGTGATATGAACCCATCTGCAATAAACACAATGTCACGATGACTGTACTAAACTGCAGACTTACCAGCTGGCACTCCTCTGCACACTTCTGTCTGATGTCATGCAGCTGTTCCTCCAGTTTGACTTTCTGCTTCTCCAGGCCCTCAAAAATTTCTTGCACTTCCTGTTTCTGAACCTGCAGCTTTTCAAGGTTACTGTTCTCTCTCTCGACCTCATCCTGAAGATCCTGCAGTCAGACAAAACGGTGTTTATGTTTCTAGACCTGCACGGGTCCCAGAAAAGCACGGTAAATCTTCACATAACACACGATACAAAGTGGAGAAGGTTTACTCTTACTAAAACGTGACCATTCTAGATTTACAAAACTGAATTAAAAAAATGGAAATTTTGAATAATGCCAACAAAAGTCCCCAAGAAACTGGCAGCAGGAAAAAAAGAAATGCCACATATGAAAACATGACTGAAGAGCGTTTCATAGAGCAGCAGTCCTTAAATTTCCCCAGCCTTTAAGATTTATAGAGAGAAACATAGATCAGAAAGGCAAGCGGGATAGTAAAGAATGTCAGCTTGGTCAACTTCAGTCTGCAGTAATTTAAGAGAAAGTCTTCCGGCTCCAGAATGAGCCAGTATACATTTTATTCAGGGAAAAACACATTAACACCATTAATGATATTTACCTGGAAAAATACCTAATCATATTCGATCAGGTTAGAGAAGATTTACTCATGAACATGGGGGGGGAGTGAAAGCGGCAATACATGGTCTCTGAAGACAGTTCACCCAGGGCTGGCGCGTCCATTAGACAAACGTCGGTGGTCGCCTAGGGCACCGAGCCCTAGGGGGCGCCGAAGAGCAGCCACGTGGTGCCACAAGTAGGGCCTATCCTGTTTGCGGCAAAGAGAAATAGAGACTGTGTGCTTCTCAGGGCTGCGAGTAGCTGCTCGCAGCCCTGAGAAGCACACAGTCAGCGCCGAAACAGATGGGGGGCAGCGCAAGGCGCCCAATACCCTTGCACCGGCCCTGAGTTCACCAGTCACACACAAAAGGCTTTCACTGCCCATGTGCATAAGTTCCTGCTCTGCAGCTCTGCCTGCTCCATATGTTAACGTTAACTGTGGGGAGAGAACACCTCCAAACAAGAGGTGGTTGAGGGCTGACTGTGTAACTGGTGAACTGCTGTCTTCAGAGAATACCTGTTACAAGCAAGCAACTTTGTTTTCTCTAAAGAAAAGCAGTTCATAGTCACACACGTGTCTCCCTAACTAAGGGTTGTCCAGCAAAACGGAAAAAAAAAAACCCCAGCAATATTTTCTTGCTGTGGAAAAAACACCTTTTGCTAGCTATTTCTTTATCCTTCTATCCCTATGCACAGTAAACAGCCTAAAATCATAAAATCAGGCTCAAAGAGGGATGACTTGGGTTCTACTCCAGTCCAAACTTACTATCTTGTTGGGAGACTGTGTCCAGCCAGTAATGGGATGTGAATTCGTGACCTGAACTCCAAATTGCAGCTTTGAAAACTCAATGAAGATAAATCCTCTGCCTTTGACACTGTAAACCACAACATACTACTAACTCGCCTCAAAGAAATTGGAATATCTTGTACCCCTCTCAACTGGTTTGAATCCTATCTAACCAATAGACTTTACAACATCAGGATTGATGACACTGAATCCAAACCTATACAACTATCCAGGGATGTCCCCCAAGGCTCCTCTCTCTCCCACTTTATTTACGTACAAATACTCATTCCCATCATGGATTCATTAGCCAGCACCCTGAAAACCTGGGAAAACGCCCTATCATCAAGCAATAGCCTCCTCACCTGCCTCAATCTGGCCCTCAACACCTCTAAAATGGAACTCATGATCATCTCGCCACCCAATAACTGCATAAGTGTCCTGCCCCAAGCAATTACTTTCTCACAGCAAGTGCAAGACCTCGGTGTCACTCTAGATAACCACCTCAACTTAAAAAAATACATTGGAGCCAAGATGAAAGAATGCTATTTTAAACTTAATACCCTTAAGAAACTCAGACCACTCCTCCACCATAATGACTTCTGCAAGCCACTATATTCTCTAGATTATTGTAACTCCTTACTCATTGGTCTCCCCAAAGCATCTATTAAGCCCCTACAAATGCTACAAAACTCCGCTGCCAGGATACTCACTAACACCTTCAAAAAAAGACCACATCACACCCATCCTCAAAGATCTTCACTGGCTCCCCATCTCCTCCCGTATCATCTATAAAACCCTCACCATCCTACATAAAACCCTGCACAACCAGAACATGTGATGGTTAAATGACACCATACAATTCCACACCTCCAACAGACCAACCAGATCTTCCTCCAAAGGCATTTTATGCATTCCCCCACCTAAGCTTTATCACCTCAATACCACAAAGGAAAGTGCCTTTTCCATCGCAGGCCCTTCAACCTGGAACTCCATGCCGCCTGATCTCAGACAAGAACAGTGTACACAGAAATTTAAGAAAAAACTCAAAACCTGGCTTTTCCAACAAGCCTACCCTTAACTCATCCCACCCCTCTCTCTCAGTACTCATCCTGCGTATATTATTTATTAATTTTATTTATTTATTAATTTCTATACCGGCTTTCACGACCAAAGGTTGCATCAAGTCGGTTTACATTTAACAAGTCGTGTAATAAACATAGAACTAGGGTAATTGAACTGGTGCAGAAAATAATAGTTACAATGAACAAGGAAATTACCAACTGGGATAGGAGGAAAAAAGAGAAAAGGGACAGGAATATTTACATAGTAAAACGCATTTACAGTGAATATTACCTCCATTGCGTGTGCTCCTCCCTCCCAAACTTGCATATTCAATTTTGCAATCTTGCAACCACGCATCTGGCCTTCCCCTCTCCTCATTGTTTATAGCCTTATTCTCATTCTGTTAATTTATTCCCCAATGTTTTTGTTATAGCCATTTTCTCCTACTGTTAATTTACTGTATTACACTCATATTGTTGATTTTCTGTATTTACTCTTTCCTGTGAAATCCTTAACATCCTTTAACTCTTGTTACCACAGTTCCAGTTTTTTTTAACTATTTTTTTCCGGTTAACCTTGTTACTTGTAAACCGGCATGATGTACCTACGAATGTCGGTAGATTAAAAAAACCTTAAACAAATAAATAAATAAAATAAGCCTTAGATGGACAGCAGGTGTTGTCATGGCCCTTTCATTATGGTCTCTGACATGGCACTCTAAGATCAGAAACATTTAGGCATAACAGAAGGATGCTATCCAGTTAGAAATGGTAAGCTTTGATACCTGTTAAAAAGCTGGGTGCTTTCTAGGTGCTGTGAGTAGGTGGTGAGGGTTCTTTTTCAATCTAGGAATGAAAAAACTTTTTACCTCTATGGACGTATTCTCTAGGGAAAACAATCAACTGATTAAGGCGGAAGTCTGACACCACCCACAGGCAGGAACGTGGGATGCATGCAGAATACCATCCTATTATGGTGAAATCTGATAGAAGGAGGCTAACTCACCAGGGCCTGGACCCCTCTCTGAATATGGGCTGAAGTGACTGCCACTACGAGTACAACATTCCAGGTCTGATCCTCGAGTTCTGTAGGGATAAGCCAGTCACTCTAAAAAATGTGCAACTGAACCCAACTATGTGCAGGCTCGAGCAACACAAGATGGAAGTTGAGCCATGAGATGGCCCCTGCAGCTGTAATGTGGATGCCATCGAGAGCTTTACTGAGGAGAAGCAGCTGATATTATTCTACCTATACAGCAATCTGTGCGCAGCTTAAAATTTAACTGGTACCGCCAGACACAAACTTGCTAAGCTTGTGGCCTTGATAAACTTTGTATCCTGTCAGTGGGTAGCCATTGCCAGATAGCCAAATAAGTCTGTTCACTGCTACTTAGCTAGATAAGCAGCGGCTACCCACTGCCAGACAGCTGGATAAATCAGTATTTACTTTTGGCTTGTCAGGGATACATCCTCCCATCCCAAGTTAAAATGTGTGTTGGAACTGGTCCCAATGTACGTTTTACTCTAAATGTGTTGTTTTTTTGTTTTTATCTCCCAATGCATTTGCATTTCATTAGCTTACTGCATTTGGAGTTTTACAAAAATATTAATCTGGATGTTAAAAACCTGTGCTACATTTTCTTAGCGCCCGGATTACTGCCTCGGCCTGTCTGTGTGAGGCATTGAACATCTGCTTAAGTCAAAAGCAACCATGGAGGATAAAAAAATTCTGGACTTTCACACACGTCCTCTCATCCACATGCAGACTGAGGTCGCCTACAACCATTAAAAATGGAAATCTCATCATCTCTATACTACCACTCTGACCTGTCCTAATTTAACCAATTCATGTCAACATCTCCCCTCTCCTGCTGCCTAGACCTTGCAAACTAGGGGGTGCAATAGGAACCAAGCTCCCCCTCCCTGGCAGGGCAGACAAGTCTGTGTTATAAAACACTAGATCCAATTATTCTTGCACAATTAAAACATGAAGGCTAAGAGACTTATTTTGTATGGGTTTAACATTAATCAGGCACAAACAGCAGGAAAAGTTGGTAGCAGGAATAAACACACACACAGATAAACAGTGGTTTTCATGGATTCTGAATTGTTCAAGAGGTTCTTTTGAGGTGGCAGTTTTCATATCAGGCTCTCATGTCCACCCTGTGTGTGCCCACGCAGCAGATGACACTTTTCGTCTATGCTTTCAATGTGCACCAGAGGAGCTGGCCTGCACAATTCTCTCTATGTCCTCCGATAACCAACTCTTGCACTGTCTCCTCCCTTCCTACCGTGTATGCCACAGGAGCCAGCCACTGTACTTCTCCTCGCCGGCTATGTGCTGCAAGTGTCAGCCATTGAGGTTCTCTTCCATCTCAGTGTTGGCCACAGGAGCCAAGGCTCTTTCTGCCTTCCTGTTCCATTGTGAAATGTATAATCTCCCTGCCACAATTACTCTTCCTTTCCTCACTTCACATGCAGCAGAAGTCAGCCATTTTTATTACCTCCTCCCCCCCCCTTCCATGACTTTTGGAGACCGAAATGAGTCAGCAGTGAGCTACTTTATAGTGAAGAGATGTAGAAAGTGAATTTTCAGAGACAAATAATTGACAGGATTGGTTTCAGAGGGTTGTGAAGAGTTACTGATTTCTTCTGAGAGAGAGAGAGTAGTGTGTTCTTGAGAGGCTGTTAAATTGTCTAGAGAATGAATATCTGTACTGGAGCAATTTTTTCATCTGGGTTTCCGTCACCCAGTGTTGCAAAAAAAAAATCACAGCAAAAAACAATTCTAACTAAATTTCTAAACTCTATTAATTTGTTTTTGGAAATTAATTTTTCTGCATTTTCTGTATTTTAAAAGACACCTTAACTAGGTGATTGCACAATAAAAAGCAGCAAACGTCTACACAAACAGAAAGCTGAATATTAGTATAAAGATTTCCTCATTTATTATATATTTTTAAATTATAACAGCAGTGAAAGGACTAAAAGATTTTGTGAAATTTAATAAGAAAACTCATAGATAAATAAATCAAAAGCCCAAGATTTACATCACACTTCACAACTGTTTTTCCCTAGGCAGTTCAAGCAACTTGTCATTTATTTATTAGATCGTATATTCCACAATATCCATTTTTTTAAGCCTTCCCCTGAATTACCACATAGAGAAAACTGTTAGGCACGCAGAAAACAATGGACTTGGTGAGCCTCTTGTCTTTTTTCAACCTAAACCACTTATGTAAGAACCTGAATTGTCGAGTCGGGAACAGAATAAAACAGGGGTACAATCAACGCAACAACTTATTTAGAGACGAATTTTAAAAGCCTTGTGTGCGCACAAGTCGGGCTTATACGCGGCAACTGAATTTTAAAAGCCGCACAGATGCGCGCGTATCTCCCGTTGCATGCACATCTCACTTGATTTCAAAAAGGGGCGAGGGCAAGAGATTTTCACAGAAATACTTTAGCACCCAAGTCCATTGCGCGTAAATTTACTTCTGCTAGGGAGGTGGTGTAAGTTTAAAACAAAAAAGTTAAAAGCAACCATTTCTGCCAGGTTTAAAGAGTCTGGGGTAATGGGAGGAGTGCAGCCTATCAAACCAGGGGGGTTTGAACGATCTGTTAAATGAATGAACTGGTGAAACTGGCATGGCATGGATACCTGCCCATTATAAAATACCCTGACTTACGTGGAAGAATCAAGATTTGCACGCCTAGGCGCGTGCCCACTTAAAATCGAGTGCACATGTACACGCAGCAGGCTAGTTTATAACGTGTGTACATGCATGCAAATTATAAAATGGTTGTATATCTGGGCACGCGCTGACACACGCACCAAAGTGCGCCCACGCACCATTTGAAAGTTACCGTCTTGATACGTGAATAAAAAAAAGCTATGAAAAGTGACATGCAATAATCAGTCAAGAGTAAATGCATTATGGAGGGGTACATAAATTAAGCTTTTCTCGAGAGGTTAAAAAAAAAAAGTTGGCATTGAGATTTTTTTTTTTAAACAATATTTATGAATCATTTCACTGATTTAAAAAATATCACCCGAAGCAATGTACAAAATCAATACATACAACAATTCAAACAACACATACATAAAAAAAACAAGACAGCAAATTAATAAAACACACCATAATAATGTGAGACCCATCACCTACATTCCTCCATACATCCTACCCACTTACTGCAACAATTCAGATGTTCAAAGATTGAGTCAGGAACCGGGTTTTTAACATGTGATGTTGCTATGTTACCAATGTTGGATAATACTAGCTACGGAGGGGGTGTCTCCCAGGGCAGGGGGAGGGAGGGGTTGTGTGGGTAGTGTGCGTGGAATGCTAGCAGTGGTCTGTGGTGTGAATGGGTGGTGGGATATGTCTGGAGTTTAATCTGTTTAGCTGGGTCGGGAGGACCACAAAAAGAAGAGTACATGGGGTGTTGTTATAACTGATATCGTTATATTGGGGATTGTTCTTACACTGTTTCATGCTGATAATATTTCCCTAAGATTGGGTTATTGATTGTACCTGTGTTGCTCTCTAATAAAAAAAAGGATTTTGAAAAAAAAAAATATATATATCAATCTGTTTGGAAAATCCAGTGGCTTAACGCTGAAGAAATGGAAAATTTACAAGTAAGGAAAACCATCTTGGAAACATATTGTATCCTTCTGATTTAATTTATGTTGATTAACATTTAATGTTTTCATATTATTTTCATAGGTATAGCTCATAGCGCATACACTTAAAATGATGAAGATGTAGAAGTCATAAATGCAAATAGTAAGCGATATTCTTACATAATTTACACAGTACACATCCCTTGTATTGTATTACACTTTCTTTTCCTCATTTTCTGTTTTCTCTTGACACAGTTCACAGTCATGGTGAGCATTTTATTCTACAGTCTTTTTTAGTTATTGATGTTATTTTATTACACTTATATCAACAACATAGATGTATATTTTATATATTTAGTTATTGTAGGTAAAGGCAATATTTACTTTTATGTATTTATGTATTTATTTTGCTGTTTTTATGCTCATTTTACATGTGTATTTTAAATGTTTAGAGGTTAAGTCAATAGTTACTTTTAAATATTTATTCAGTTGATTTTATGTCTACACCACATTTTTCCAGGTTACCATTTTATATGTTCACTTTAAATGTTTGTTCATTATATGTTTTTATTATTTTTGAATTTATTTTAATATTATTTACTGTTATTTATTGTATGTTTTTAGCCCCTGATGCAGCCCTACTGAAGGAGGGCGAAACTCGGCTAGAGTCGGGCTCATTTGCACATATTTTGTCTCAACATAATAAATATAGATTGGACATCTGGCTGCTTATTGTGTATTTCTGCTCCCAAGGCTTTATTAAGCAGCCTTCCTTGCTGTTTTGTCAGATGTCCTGAACCACATCCTCTGGCAACAAATTACGCAGTTTAATTGTGTGTTGAGGGAAATCTTTTCTCCAATTTGTTTTAAATCTGCCACCTATTTCATGGATTGTCCCCTAGACTTAGTACTATTTGAAAAAGGTAAATAATCTATTTATCTGTTCTACTCCATCCATGATTTTAAAAACATCTCTCGCATTCCCTGTTTAGCTTTCCTTCATAACTGAGCCATTCCACTCCCTTTAACATTTCTCTTGTCCTTCTCTGTACCTTTTCTAGTTCCACTATATCTTTCTTGAGATGCTGTGATCAGAACAGCACACAATACTCGTCGCACCATGGAACAATAGACCCATCATGATATTTTTTTTTATTCTCCTTTCCTTTCCGAATTATTCCTAGCATTCTATTTTTTTGACTGCCGCTGCACACTGAGGATTTCAACCACAATGACTCCAAGATCCTTTTCCCAGGTGGTAACTTAATATGACTGACACTATTGAGACGTTCTAACAATTTCTCTCATGACTTAATGGCTGTAATACGCATTTACATTTTACAGCAAATATTCAAAAAACAGAAATTCATTTTTTACGTATCAAAATCATCAAAACTTCAGCTGGTTTTGAGACCACTTTATACCGTAAACCCGTTTCTAGCAATACCTTTTTGCACTTCACTAGTGCACACCGCGCTCTTTAAAGGATAATCTTCCAATAAGTCAATTTTTTCGCATAAAACGATTATGTACCACTTCTACAGAATACCACCAGCAAGCTACATTACTTAGTAAATGTTTCCAGGCAAGAGGATATCCTGCCAGATGCATTAAATGAGCGTATACTAGAGCCAAGTTTACTCACCGTGCCTGGCTGTTTTTACCATGTTTGCCGGAACCCACAGAAACACTCACTTGCGTGCTCCCATTCTCCTCGATGACATATACAGCTAAACAAATTATCTTACAACATTGGCAGATTTTACAACTACACAAAGAATTCCAGGCTATACCAAGATTTGCGTTTTCCAGAGGAGCCAATCTCCAGGATCAATTAGTCCATTCAGATTCCTCTAGCTCCCACCGATCGGATACTATAGGATCACATGCGCCTTGTGGCACCTGTACAGTGTGCTCGGTTATGATATCCACCTTCAGCTCTTTATTTTTCTAGACATGATTGGACTTTCCTTTTGAGAAACACTACAGACTGTTGTTCAACTGGGGTGATATACATTATCCAGTGCCCCTGCAATTTGTGGTACATTGGTAAAACCAAGCGGGCTTTGAAAACCCGTCTAATTGAACACCGGTCTTGTATCAGCACTGGCCGTCTTACAGCACCTTTAACAGCTCATTGTATGGATGCCATTCACACCTTCAATGATCTAAAAGGTTGCATTCTACAACAATTTCACCAACATTGGCAGGGAGGTGATTTTAATACTAAGTTACTTCAAGCCGAGCAACGATGGATACATCGGCTCGGGACCGTACATCCTGAAGGACCCAATATAGCTTTGGAATTAAATGTCTTCTTGTAATCTTTCGGACTCGGTTGTTTGTTACTATAGTTACTAGATGCTACCGTCACGACGTCAATATCTTGCAGAATAAGAGGCCATTTTTTCAATCAGGTCGCCGGTTACTACAGTTACCAGATGCCAACATCATGACGTCAATACGTTGAAAAACCGTGGGCTATTTAATTCTGTAACTAGTTTACGGCGGTCTCTGTCCCTCATTACTGGAACTTCTATCGAGACTTTGTATCCACAAGAATAAGGTTGGCGAACGCCAGAATGATAAGTTAAGTAACTTTCCTGACTGCTGTTACATTAAGTCCTCTGTTGTCTATTTTAGAAATCTCCTGTGTTTATAAGGATTCTACTTGATTCTTGACTCCTGAAGAAGCAACAGTGAGTTGCGAAATACCAGCGGCTGTCGGGTCCCTTTAATAAATTGCTCACGAGGGTACAGACGGACAACTTTCTTTTCAGCAGCCTCTTTTGATACATATTGATAACTGTCCTAAACACATGAACCGCTCAAAAAACCGCAAATGACGAAAAGTCCAGACGGCTTTGCCTAAGGCAAGGTACGTTGTCAGGCTTGCCGATGTGGTTCTTCCTATATCTATAAAGTATTGCCGGCGATGGCCTAGATTAGATTTGTCTTTGATTTGGTCCTTTGGTATTTTTGTTCCACTGAACTGACAGGACTATTGCTTGCTCTTTGTTGCTTTGTTTGACTTAATATGGAAGCCAGCATTATGTATCTCTAGTTAAGATTATTTTTCCCTATGTGCATCATTTTGCATTTGTCCACATTAAATTTCACCTGCCATTTATTTTATTTATTTAGATACCCAGTTTCCCAGTCTGACAAGGTCCTTCTGTAGTTCCTCACAATCTGGTCGCACTTCAATTACTTTGAATATTTTTGTGTCAGCTACAAATTTGATCACTTCACTCATTGCTCCCTTTTCCAGATCATTAATAAATAAATCAAACACTCCAAGGATGAGGTTACTAGCACACCGGGAACTTTTCCAAAGTTATTTGCTTAACATTTTAAAAATACCTGAGCGAGATATTCCAGCAACTGAAAAAATTTATTATTTGCCTTCAATTCAACGGGCGGAGAACCTAAGTCAAGAGGAGAAAGTAAATCATTCATTTGATTTAACATCTATTTTGGAGAAATCTCATGAGTTGGTGGTTGAGGAAAGAGCAACGCTGTTTATACAGTTTACTTCTGCTCAGGGCAGAGACTTAGTTCTGAGAACTTTCTTTCGAAACCAATCTCAAAAATTCTATGGATATGCAATAAAGATATTTCCCAATATTACAAAATTATCTCAAATAGAGGAAAACATTTTTAACAATGCGAGAAGAAGTTCAGATGAGAGGAGCAAAATTCATACTTAGATTTCCTTGTTATTGTATTATCATATATCAAAATTCTCGATATATATTTAGAGAACCTGAGCAACTCCGTGTGTATCTTGATTCGCACTCTAACTAGCCTGTGAAGAGGTTTGGTAGTTAAGGGGAAATTCACTGGTTAATTCCTAAGCAATGTTATTTTATCTGCTAATAATACATCTTGTCTCCCAGTTTCTTATAAAGATATGACATATAAATGGGGTAGCATTTGTTTATTTTCGACTTATTGCTCTATTTCTTTGAGTTTGTAAGAATTGATTAATACTGACATTTATATTGTCGTTATCTGAACAATTGTTCTGTAAATTTGTTTTTGAAAAATTCAAAAAATAAATAATTAAAAACTAAATAAATCAATAAATCAAACACTGGGCCCAGTACAGATCCCTGAGACACTGCACTATTTATCTTTCTTCCAGGGTCATTCATCAAATCGTGTTAGGGCCTAAACGAGCGATAAAAAGAGGTCTAAGGTGCGATAAACACAATCTCTATCCCGTCGCACATTTTTATGTAAATTTGAAAAGGGGTATGCAAAAGCTAGCTTTTCATGCAAATGAAAACTGCCTGTTGCAAAAATTTATCGCATACTAATGTGGGATTCAACATCAGAAACACCACCTTTTTTGTGTGTTAGAGAGGAAAAATAGTTTTTATCACGGGATAGGCAGATCGTGACTATAATGGTGGCTAATATCGGAAACCCTAAAAAGAGGGCTTTTTTCAGACACACCTATACAGTTCTGCTAGGCCAAAAAATACACCTTTTCTTACCTGCCCTCTCTTCCTAAATCTTCTGTTAGGGGGAAGCGTAATAGTAGTGGGAAACTGGCTTTCTCACTGGCTCATTTACGTGATGGAAGCGGGATTTGCATGCACATGTAGGCGTTTTCAGTCTATTTGATACTATGCTCACATATATGGTTACTTAAGCAAATGTATTTTGCATATCTTTCTTAGGACTTTGTCAGCTTTAATGTATGCAGGCAAGTGGAATTTAGAACATGCGCGTAAAGGACATTCCCAGTTTTACCGATTAGTCCACCAGTTCTCCCAGTCCAGCTTGAGGTCATCCAGACCCCTCTGGTTCTGGAACCTATAACTCCCCCCAGTTGACATGGACCCTCATTCAGTTGTTTTAGGCCTAAATAGAGATTTATGAAGACTTACACCTCATCAAGAGCAGTGTGCTGTGACCACTGGATTTAAAATGTGCATAAATTTTGGCCCGTAACATGCCCCAATTCTGCCCCCCCCCCTTTTTTTTTTTTAAACTCATGCATGCGCATATATTCATATAATTTGCAGCTTTTAAAATACGAGTCGCTCATGCTTGGCCCAAACATTCGCGTATATGGGCCTTTTAACCCAAGCAACTCTTAAAATTCACCTTTAAGTGATTCTGTTATAGGCTTATGTTCCTTGAGCTCCCCTTTTATCCTTTGATCACCTAATAGCCTGAGTCCCTCCTAGTTTCTTGCTTTTAATATACTTGAAAAAGTTAATGTAGCTGCGTTTAAAAAAGGTTTGGACAAGTTCCTGGAAGAAAAGTCCATAAACTATTATTAAGGGAGAGTTGCAGAAATCCATTGCTTATTCTTAGGATAAGCAGCATGGACGCTATCTAACCCTTGGGATCCTGCCTGGTACTTGTGACCTGGATTGGCCACTGTTGGAAACAGGATACTGGGCTTGATGGATCCTTGGTCTGACCCAATATGGCAAGTTTTATGTTCTTAATTTTTCATTATTAGCATTTCCCTCATGTGATTGCAGAACTCCTTCACAGCTGCTGCTCCAAACATTCTGAGTGAGTCACATCCAGTGTTTAGTGCATTTCTCGCCATTTCAGACTGGGGACAAGACAGAGGTTGGAAGGAATTGAAGGAGGGAAAAGATGAGGAAGTGCTGTATGAAGTGTACGCTGCATAAAGCAGGGCCCAGCTAATATCCTGCGTACTACCCATTAATTGCCATGTTCCAGGGCTCATATGCTGTAGCATGTTACACTTGCTCTTAAAAAGTAGTTCCTACATGTTTAAGAGCCACCACTGGTGTTCCTTGTTGCTGCGAGATGCTGAAAGCAGTGCCCAGGTTCTGGCCTGGATCTGAGCATCAGGCACTATGACTTTTCCATGGGTCACCTGATCAAGTCTGAAGACACACTGGTTGGGAAACACTATTTTAGACTACTTGCAGTCTGAGTGATCCTCATGAGGAAGCCCAGTAAAAGACCATTAAAATATTCCAGAAGAAACTGTAAATATGCCATATTTAGCCCAGGGTAAACAAAAGCCTGCCATGTCTCTGTCCAGTTTACTATAATAAATATATTATAGACTGTCTTGTTCTCAGAGACAGCCAGTTGATATAGTTGCCCTATACCATTCAAATCATTTTTCTTCCCCTCTATCTTTTTCCATAAATCAATCTGATTTCTAACAGATTAATCTAAGGGAGTCTATAATGATATTTTGGGGATCTTCTTCTATCCACTTAATTAAATATGGCCTGACTACTAATAAACTAAATGAAATAAGTTTCCAATTAAGCAAAGTTGCTTTCAAAATCCCTTTTTTCTTCCCTAGTAACGTCAAACTATTGAATTCAGGAATATGAAATTTAAGAATCTTATTCATCCCAGAAAAAATTCCTTCCAAAGCTGTTCAATATTAATATATTCTAGAAAATAGTGTGTAATAGATCTGGGCGCTTCTCCACAACTGAAACAGGCAACTGCAACACACTACTTGATCAATAAAAACTGTGTATGATCTTCAATTGTATTTTTCTTAATCTGGACACCAAGGACATACATTCTGCTTGCCCCAGGACCTTCCCGATTCCAAAATTCAGGGATGCTTGCCATTTCTGCCCAATCTCCCTAGCAATTGATTGCTAATGTTATGCAGGGCTTTATAGCAGGAGGAGAGTTAATCACCCTGTTTACCAATCTGTTCTATGACGCATGCTACTGAATTCTCTTTCAATGTGTTGCTTTCTTTGATCACCATTGATTTATATAGTCTGGCTTGTAAAAAAAGAATTGAATAGCTTTTAGTTGGTCCTGTAGTTGTTAGAATGGCCTCACGCTGGCCGCCTTCCTATTAATCATATTTGAAACTATTTTGGTTCCCTTATTTTGTCACTCCAAAATGGGAATGACTGAGAAAATGTCAGCTTTCATTTTCCATATCTTGCAAGTTTGCCTCCAAGCTGTGATCCCAGCCAAAAATGCTGCTGTTAATTTTCATATGGAAATTTTAAAAGGTTTTGCTTTAATACCCAAGAAAATGAGTAAGAGGCTACACCTCTGTCTTTTCTGACAAAATTTGCTCCCATGTAGTATCCAATCAGAGTCATAGCACATTTGACATGTAAGCAGTGGCACACCTTGGACCTCCAGTGCCCAGAGGTCAATGCTTCCCCATTTGTGGTTCCCTTCCCTCAATCTTCTTGTACAATACTTAAAGTCACAGAAAATCATAATATTACAAACCACTAAAGGGAACTTTTAGGAATGTTCCCCTTCTGGTCTTTGGGGAAAAGAGAGGAAAAAAATCCAAACATTTTATCTGAATTTTTCCATTTTCCCCTCCAGGTCTTCACTTGTTACTGTGGCCTCATTGCATTGTACTGCCCAAACCCCTCATATAGAAGGGAGCCACACAGCATTTCTACTGCACAGCAGCAGCAAGAACCATTCGGTGGAATGAGGTCCTGGTTTTTTAGCCAGCGGCTGGAAGGGGGAAACGGCAGTAGAGGCATAGCCAAAGGTTCTGGGCAGTCAGCTGTAGTATGAAAGGGACTCCAGGAAGACAATGGAGGGGGTGCAGGGCGGGGGAATGGCAGAGGAGGGTACAGCAGACAGCGTTAGTTCACACAGGTGGCACTGAGGGCTGCATGGGGGAGGGAGAGCAGTTAATCCAGGCACACACAGATCCACAGCTTTCCTTCTCTCTCACACAAACACGCACAGATGCACAAGCAGATTTCCCCTCCACAATTGATATACACACACATTTATTTATTTAAAATATTTTTTCTCATCAGCACCCTATGGAGCACTGCTACCTGCTGTCCAGTGCAAGACTAATTCCCCCCTCCACAGATGAACCCAGCACTCTCCCCTGCACCCAAGCCCCTTCCCCTGACCTCAGCATACTTCCAGTGCTCTAGGGAAGGTAGAGAGAGAGAACGCGTCTGTCGGCTCCGGAGAGGGGAATCTGTGTGGGTGTGTGAGAGAGGGGAAAGCTGTGAATCTGTTGTTTTGGAATATGTAATTATTTTTATTAGCATGGTTTTTACTATCATTATTTATATTTCTTGAATTCATTATTTGACTTTTTATGGAGGCATGTTGATATTTCTGTTTTTCCATTATTGTTCTGCATGAGGAGTGATTTGTTGCAGTTTACCGTTCAGTTTTTGTCTGCATGTTTCTATTTATACTTTATGGTCTCTTTATTCTGTATTTGGTGATGATCTGTGAAATGCATGTGTGACAAAGAGGAGGCATTTTTCTAACATGTAGTTTCTGTGTAGGGATCTACAGTAGCCTGGCTTGTACTATTTTCCTAATAGGAGTATTTTGGTGTTTTAGGGCCTGGTGTAATATTTGCAGTGCTGTCTTTTCATAGATAGGCTTGTTACTGCTAATGAGTGCTAGCAGTTAATGATGTTTTGGAATAGGAGGTTTACTATATTTTCATTATAATTCAGTTTACTCATGGCTTTCTGAGGGCCAAGCCTCCACCGAAAAGATACATATAAGATACAAGAGTCCTGTTTTTGCTTTTTAGCAAGGTTTTCTGGTTGGCAGCACAGCAGTGCATATAAATATAATATTTATGTTGTTGTAAAGTGATTTTTACCTCAGAAGACTGTACTTTGTCCTTTTTCATGTAAAATATATTATAGAAAATACATAATTTTTAACTGCATGTGGGGAGGGCTGGGTGTCAGGCACAAGGCTGTAAGATTTGCCTAGGGCATCTAATACACTGGCACTGGCTCTAATCCCAGCAGCTCAGTCTGCTTCAACTGTCATATAAATTGAGTATCATAAGTTCGAAAGCGGTTGCAATTTACACATCAAGTTTGTATGAGTGAATTTAGTGGCATACAGAGCTTTTGATAAAGATAGGGAGTACTGAATGTTTTTCCCTTGCTTAATCAAGACCTATAGGGGGATTTTTTGTTTGTTTTTTTTACCAGCTATATGCAATACAATTGAATGGCGAATATTAAATGCAATGTGAATATGTAGATTAAACCTTTGGCTTCATGTTTGAAAATTTGATTGCTTAGTAGCAAAACCTTATTTTTTTGAATTGTGGGAAGCCTATTCTGGCATCTTTTGTTTTTGGTCAGCAACAGCTTAAAATCATTTTTCAACACATTTATTACTATGGTCTGTCTTTTTTTTTTTTAAGATTCCATGCAGCTTCATCCATGTGTCAATTCCACAAAATGTAAGGTAATATTGCATGCTTCATTACAGAAGATGATGCATGTTAGTAAATCAAATTTTCCCTGAGAAAGCAGTCATATGACAGAAATGCATATTACGACATTATGGGATACCAGATTCTATCAGTATTTGTTCATACCTCTTGCAAGTGTCTACTTTTTTCTTGCAATCTGTATATTTTTTGAGCATTAAAACTGTCACATAAATAGGGTGACAATATCACACATTCCATACTGAGGGAAAGCACAGTTGCTTACCTGTAACAGGTGTTCTCCTAGGACCGCAGGATGTTAAGTCCTCACAGATGGGTGACATCATCAGATGGAGCCTGGCATGGAAAACTTTTGTCAAAGTTTCTAGAAGCTTTGACTGACACATTGAGCATACTACTATCCGCGCATCAACGCGGATAGTAGTATGCTACAGAATTTATGAGCAAAAAACTGAAACAAAAGTATGAGAAGCCAACTCTGTGGGGTGGCGGGCAGATTTCCTGAGGACTAACATCCTGCTGTCCTAGGAGAACACCTGTTACAGGTAAGCAACTGAGCTTTCTCCTAGGGCAAGCAGGAAGGTAGTCCTCACAGATGGGTGAATACCAAGCTACATGCTGCTCTCAGTAAGGCCTATGACCAACAGGCACAGAACCAGGTGCCAACGGGCACAACACAACTACAGTACTGTTGGTAACAGAGGGAGGCAGCCTGAACCCTAACAGTGGGCTTTAGGCAGGAAGAGTTGGGTTTAAACCTGGAAGAAGTTGCGAAGGACAGATTGGCCGAACGTACTGACCTGATGACCATCCTTATCCAGACAGTAATGGGTCGCAAAAGTGTGTAGAGAACTCCAGGTTGCAGCCCGGCAGATTTCTGCCCATAAGAGAGCCACAGACGCTGCCATAGCCCTCATAGGAGTGAGCTTTGACTCAGCCCTCCCAGCTGAAGGCGTTTGTGTGAGCAGAAAGAGATAGAATTTGCTAGCCAGTTGGACAGAGTTTGTTTACCCACTGCAACTCCTAATCTATTCTTATCGAAAGATATGACGAGTTGAGTGGATTGTCTGTGGCCTGCTGTGAATTCTAAGTAGAAGGCTAGGGCCCTCTTACAATCCACCGTGTATAAAGCCTGCTCGCCCTGGTGAGAATGGGGACTCGGAAAAAAGGTGGACAGAATTATGGACTGATTGAACTGAAAGTAAATCACCACCTTAGGTAGGAACTTAGGATGTGTATGGAGCACCACCCTATCATGAAAGAATTTTGTGTAGGGCGGATATGAAACCAATGCCTGAAGCTCACTAACCCTGCGCGCCGAAGTGATCGCCACCAGAAATAAAACTTTCCAGGTAAGGAACTTCAGATCGCAGGAGTGCATAGGCTCAAAGGGATGGTGCATGAGCCACGCCAACACAAGAATGAGGCCCCAGGATACAACAGGAGATTGAAGGGGGAGCTTCAGTTGAAGTATGCCCCGCATAAAGCGACCTAGTATGGGCTGAACAGTGATGGGTGTGCCCGCAATACCTTGATGGTAAGCACTAACCACACTCAGGTGGATCCTGATTGAGGAGGTTTTAAGCCCAGCCTTGGAAAGGTGCCACAAATAGTCCAAGAACCTCGGGGTGGGGGCAGGTGAATGGATCCAAGCCATGCCCCTTGCACCAAACTGAGAACCTCCTCCACTTCAGTTGGTAAGACTTCCTGGAAGCTACCAGCACCTGGGACACTTCATCAGAGAGGGCCAGGGGCTGCAAGACTAGGCGCTCAACATCCAGGCCATCAAGACTAATGCTTGGAGGTTTGGATGGCATAGTCTGCCCTGATCTTGTGTTATCAGATCGGATGAGGACCCCAGATGAATGGGCTCCCTGACTGTCCCAAAGAAGCGGAAACCAGACCTGTCTGGGCTAGAACGAGGCCACGAGAATCATGGTTCCCAGGTCCTGCTGGAGCTTCACTACCAGTGGAAAAGGAGGATACGCGTACAAGAGACCTGTGCCCCAATGTTGGGAAAAGGCGTTGGAGGCTGGAAGTCAGTATGTCTGTCCTGAACAGGGAGCAGAAGTTGCTCACTTTGCGGTTGCAGGGGGCGGCAAAGAGATCCACATCTGGAGTTCCCCACTGGTGGAATATGCGAGCCGCCACTGCTGGATTCAGGGCCCACCCGTGTGGCCGAATTATAAGGCTCAGCGGTCCACTAGCACCATTCATTTCTCTGGCTTGTACCATCGCTTTGTGACAGAGCTCAGGACCAAATCTTACTGACTCCTGACAAAGGAGGAACGAACCCGTGCCTCCCTGTTTGTTGATGTACCACATTGCTACCTGGTAGTCTGTCCGAATCAGGACTGATTTGTGAGACAGGCGGTCCCAAAATGCCCAAAGAGCATAACAAATTGCCTGAAGCTCCAGGAAGTTTATCTGGCAGAGAGATTCCTGAGCTGTCCACCAACCCTGCGTGTGTAGATTGTCCTCATGGGACCCCAACCATGGGGGGAGGCACTGGTAGTAAAAATTACCTGAGGCGGGGCAGCTTGAAACTGAGCCCCCTGCTCCAGATTGGAGAGATTCTCACCAAGACAGGGAGACCTGCAGAGATGCTGTGACAGAGACACGTGCCTCGAGGCCCTGGGATGCTTGTAGCCATTGCGATCGTAATGTCCATTGCGCTCTGCGCATGCAGAGGCAGACCAATGGAATGACATGGACAGAGGCAGCCATGTGGCCCAAGAGATGAAGCAGCAGACAGACGGAAACCCAATGACTGCTGTGCACCAAGTTGGCCAGAGATGAGAGGGCAAGAGCCCGATCTCAGGGCAGAAACGCTTTGGTCTGATCCGTGTCCAGTTTGACACCTATTAAGTCAAGATGGGGCGATGGGCAGAGGTGGAACTTAGGGTAATTGATAACAAACCCTAGGGATTGCAGCACCTGAATAGACTCTACTACCACTGATTTTGAGGGAGATGGCGTCTCTCAAAATCCAAAGCCTGTTGGACCAAGTAGACTGCATCTGCCTTCCTATTCACCAGAGGAACTGACACTGGATGTTCCTAGATCCTCAGGAGAAGCTCTTTAAAAATATCGTGGACTGGGACAGCCACTATCTCCTTTGGGGCATCGACAAAATGGAGAACATCCAGCATCTTTTGTCAAACGTCCTCCTCTGTGAGAAGCTGGAAGGGGATGGCTTCTGCCATTGCCCCGACGAAACCAGCAAAGAATAGATCTTCTGGGGGAGACCTTTGCCTTTCATCTGGCGGCAAAGATTCTGACAGGGTATCTCCAGAGTACTCAGAGGAAGACTCAGAGATATCATCTACCTAGGGGTCATATGGGTCCTCATCCTCGCTAAGGTCCCTGGGGGGGGCCTGCTTGGGTGAGCCCTGTCCAAACCCCTCAGTGTGGACACAGAGGGCATTGAGAGTACTAGGGATACCGGTTGGCTTGAGGGCGGCAAGGGCACCGATGGCAATGGGGCTTGAGGAACTGAGGCCTTGGTACCAAAGGAGCCATTGGCGCCAGTGGCCGCAGGGAATCATCTTCCTCGGAGGACCCAACGATGGGAATCGCTCTGGAAGAAGGCATCTGTGGCTGTTGGGGCAACGAGGACCCTCTTGCCACCAGTTGTGTCAGAAGGACACCGAAAAGGACGTCCAAATGCTCATGCAGAGTCACCAACAGCACTAGTACAAGTTCTTGCACAGGTATGGGAGCCGGTGCAATGCCCTACAGGGCTCGGAGCACCGCACTCTGCACCCTGTGGTCCAACTCCACCTGAAGTCCAGTAAAGCTAGGACTGATGGAGGGGGACGAGGGGTCATCGGAGCCCAAGGAAGCTTGGTGCCTGGTACAGATATCATGGGGAACACCTGGGCCTCCTGGGTCTGTTGGAAGATGGGGCTTACTCACCATGGGGTCACTTCGGGGGTGGCACAGTAGCCGCCGGTGCCGCACTGGAACCGGGGCTGTGTGCCGATAGCGACCAATGACTGTGTTTGTGGGACTTCCCATGATGCTCGGCCCGGTCATTCCCCAGCGCAGAGGAAGCTGAAGATCCCGATGTTTTTGAGAATGCATACTTCAGAGAGAGCCTATCACTGGAACCTCTTTCCCTAGATGAACCTACCGGGGGAGTAAATAGGGACAGAGTATCCATCGGTTCCCCTAGGTCTCCAAGAGTAGACGTCTCGGATGCCGGCGTGGATGGAGTGGACTTTTGGAACCAAAGAGCTTTTCCATCTTGTCTAGCCGAGCACAACGGCCCTTGGGGGTCATCTGATCACACAGCTGACACCCTTGGACATCGTGCAATGCCCCCAGGCAGAGAATATAAACCTTGTGCGGATCAGTAATAGACATGGTCAACAGCCACTGGGGGCACAGTCGAAAACCGTACGATGGCATGAAAAATAACCGGTGAGTGGTCGATGGCTGGCAGTCACAGAGGAGCGACATGCCAGGAATCAACAGCTAGGAAGGTAAAATTAACTCACCATTCCATAGAAGGGGCACCAACCGGAGAAATGGGACCAGACATTGAAAACCAAAAAACCAGGTACAAAAAGTGAGAAAAAACATTCTAAAGAGTAGAGCTCCACCACTACTAGGCAACTACTTTGCGGGGGAAAAAAAAAAAAGAGACTGAAGAGGGACCCTGTGTGGATGTGCGGCTAGCGGCATGCTGGGCATGCTCAGTGTACCAGTCAAAGCTTCCAGAAACTTTGACAAAAGTTTTCCGTGCTGGGCTCCATCTGATGTCACCCATCTGTGATGACTACCATCCTGCTTGTCCTAGGAGAAATAACCTGAAATAGTCCTGGTTTTACCACAATGCATGCATGGCGTAGTCATTTTGCTTTTCTTGGTCAACTCAGGTAGCAGGGCCAGATTTACCTCTCAGGCAAACCTAGGTATAGAAGCAGTGGAAAGGATCCCCTCGTTCAGGGAGCAGTGGGAAGGCTCTTCCTCCAAACATGTCTTGCGGTAAAAACGGAGTCTCCAGATGACACTTTCTCACAAACACTGCTCAGCCTGTCCCACCAAACCTGCCCCCTTAAAAAGAGCATGGGTGGGATGGCAGAGATTCTATTTTACAGTGCTATGAATGGTGCTGCGAGGTTCTTAGGACAAAGTGCTGCTGGACTGCAGAAGGCTGTGCTCCTTTCACCATGGTGCCTTTAGGCAGGTGCTACTAGAAATTCAGACCTGGAACTCAATGGGAAAATCAGAGCTAGAACTCCGTACATACAATGTGGTAAACCCTTAACCTATTCTCCCTGGACATGGATTTATGTTCACCCCAGGCATAAGGTGGCCAGTATCAACTATAAAAACTGAATTGGCCACCAGTTTTCATCAACAGGTAGCCAATCCAGGGCCAAGTTTTCAGAGGATTACTTCCTAATTAATGTGTGTCATCTTTCTCATTTCAGTATCCCAGTTTAGTTATAGCTGGGGAGCAGTAAATTCTTTTTGCAGAATGCTTGCATCAACCTGATCTGTATGTATAGGGCAGATTTCCATTTCTAGCACTGAACTTAGCAAGCTCTACTCACAATTAATGTTTCACAATACAATCCAGTAAAAGAAAGTCTTCACAAATTAAAAGATATATGTGAAGACTTTCTTTTACTGGATTGTATATAAAACTCCTTGGCATCAGGATGCCCCAAAATCAATACCTGCCTAACAGGCAGATACAGTAAAAATCGCGGGAGAGTGCCCACTCTCCTGTGCACGCGATTCAGTACATAAAATTATTCAAATTAGGGCCTAGCGCCTCTTTTTTGACAGGAGTGGCGGCTGTCAGCAGGTTTCACAGCAGATGCTCAATTTTGCCAGTGTCGGTTCTCAAACCCGCTGGCAGCCACGGGTTTGGAAACCGGACGCCGGCAAAATTAAGCGTCCGGTTTTCAACCCGCAAGCCGATTTAAATTTTTTTATTATTATTATTTTTAACTTTTGGGACCTCCGACTTAATATCGCCATGATATTAAATGTGCGGCTTGGCTGCACATTTTACTTTCTGTATCACGCGGGAATAGGGCCATCAACATGCATTTTCATGTTGCGGGCGCTATTAGTTTCGGGGAGGGGGGGGGGTTGGACGCGCGTTTTCGACGCGCTATTACCCCTTACTGAATAAGGGGTAAAGCTAGCACGTCGAAAACACGCGTCCAAATGCTGTATCAGCCTGTAACTCAGGTGGAACTGCAAAAGCATTACAAGTAGAGGCTAGGGATGGGGAGGTGAAAAGGAATAAGAGGCTGAAAGGGAGACAAAGAGGACAGCAAAGAAAGTCAAAATACAAAATAAACAAACAAAAGAAGGAACAAAAATTGTATAACATTTAAGGAAAATATAGGTCCTTGGTTCCTAAAAATATTTGGCTGGTGTCCAAGTTTTCTTAATATTCTCCACCCTGTACAATGTGAAAAAAAAAAAAAAATGTGTTTGATGCCTCATTGCCCGGACTTCTTTATCATTGATAACCTATAGCATCCAATTATCCCCTGAAAGGTCACGTAATTAATTTTCATGTCATCAAGACCAACATACACATAAAATAGCTTAGTACAAAATTCAGTGTGGCATCCACATATCATTGCTGCCTTTCTATTTCAATTTATTCACAATTTTCAAATGTTTATTCTCCTAGATCGAGGACCTATTGTTTAATGAGATTCTAGCACACATATCTGTTGACCAGTTAATTGATGTGACATCAGTAAAATCCACTCACACAGGTCTGCCCTCTCTCAGTAAGGTGGACATTCATTCTAGAAGAATTATTATATGACAAGTTTACAAATACAGCAATGCACAAAACGAAAGACTGGCTTTCTAACATCTTAAAAATGCTAAACAACCATTTCATTAAATGTTTCTCTTAAGGAACAGTGTAAAATCTTGCTAGCTCTTGGGATGCTCTCTCTCCCTAGATTTAATAAAAAAATAAAAATAAAAAAAAAAGCTAAGTTTCCATTGTGTTTGGAAAAAAAATGAACTTCAAAATATAATACTCCCACAGAACAGCTGCAGATAAGAAAAACCCATTTCTGCCCCGGGCAGGCAAAATAAATCTAACTTTTGTACTAGCTATTCCATCATTGGTCTACACTTGCCATGCAACAAACACTAAGCCAAAAGCCTTTACATGAAACACAAGTGAGTATTTTAAACATCAGATGGGATGCTTTAATGCATTTTAAACAACATACCATAGATTTTAAACACAAGACAAAGACTTTAAATATTGTCGTACCTCACATTTTTAAGTTCCTCTGTCACTGAGGTTCCTCCTTGATTCCAGTCAAGCAATAAAGGCTAGTTGAGGATGTTTATCTTAAAGCCATACAGAGCAACAAGAATAGCTTTCGCAAAGTTAGGGGACCAAAGGCTAATAATTTTCCAGCTCACTTACCTGGACCTCACTTGTCCTTCGTTTGATTGCTTCTTCTCTCTCGTTCAAATCCTGTTCCACGTTTGTCTTTTCCCTAGAAGACCAGCACACAATGCAGGAATACTTGAGAACATCGGCTACAGCAGGCATGCTTATCCAGCCTCCTAACACAGAATCTCGTTTCAAATGCATGCTGAGATAAACGGGAAGCAGCTGACAGCACCCAAATGCCTTTTTTAAATGCCTTCTCACTTAAAGATGTCTGGGTAAACGAGGAAGGGCAGGAGGAAAGACGGGGGAAAATTCAATGAAATATTCTCTCTCGGGTGATCTCACCATGGCTGTATAGAGCAATTGGATGATGAAAACTGCTGGGAATCGTGGGAGTGGTTGCACCAGCATCATCTCCTCACATTTAACCCTTACCAAAGTGAATACATTCTTCTGTCTTAGCTAGAACTGCAGACGATTTAACACACTTCCCTGGCAAAAAAAACAAGTGTGTTCTTATTTATATACAGTAACCTAAAATTAATCTGTATGGAGTCATTGTGTGCTCTATCTTAGACCAGCTTCAGGTGTGGCAGTGATCTCTAACCACATATCCTTAGCCTTTCCACCTTAATACATGCAATTAAACACAAAATGGATCACAATTCTTAATGGCAGGTACTGCAAAGAACTAACATTCTTCACAGGTTTTCTATAATGCACAAGCTCATTCACACCTCTTCTTATGACACCCTCCCACCACCATCCTGAAAAGCAGAATGTGCAACCCCAACTAAATCATTACACAAAAAAAATCAAGAATGCTTTTTATTCTTTAAACGTGTCCTACACATTTCATGAAGGCTGCCATAATTCAGGAGCCAGCCACCATCCCAGGGGTGAAAGTGCAGCATAAAACAGTCCTGAAATTCAATATTTTTCATTAAAAGTCATAACAGCCCGCTGATTAATATAAAAGATTCTTTTACAGAAAGGAGAATGAGGTAATGGGGTTTAAGGTGCATCCTACCAACATAATTTTTTAGTTGAAAAGAACATGTTCTGAAATGGAACAGTTGTGCCAATGAATTTTACTGCATTCTGAACATACTATTAAAGAAAATATGACTCACTTTTTTTTTTTTTTAATAATTAGTTCTGCATACATTCTCACAGAAGGACACAAGCATTAATCTCTCTGGCTATCCTGCCGGCATGCTGGAAAAGAAGTACTTGGGCAAGCATTACAGTAATACCCTGCTTACTGTGCAAATATAGAGAATTACACCTCTGCAGACTGAATTCAACTGGATATCGCAACTCTGCATGCAGCGCAGCAATACTGAGAAAACTAATTCCTTACGTCTGTTATTTCTAGAGCGACTTGACAGGAGAATGCATGTGAAAAAAAGCACCAGCTTTTCGCCACGCCTTTGTATTGTGCCCCTATACTTCAGCTACTTTAACTTACCGTTCGTTAGATGAGGAGCGATGTCGTGGAGATTTTAAACAATCCCTTACAACTTGCAGCATTGCTGTGGCACATTTCTCCTATCCCACATTCGATCCTTATATAATGTGACTTGTTTCCCCGCATGTATTTCAGAAACATGTGAGAAAATTCAATCATGGGGCACAATGAACCACCAGACAAACAAAATATCCTGCTGACTGGGGATGGTCCAGGCTTTCAAATCTCCTCCTCCGGCTTTACTTGAGTAGGCAAAAGCTTTCACAGCATATCCAAAACGTGGTGGAAAAGAAGTCATGTGAAAAAAAGAACTACCCCATTCCTTGCAGCCACACAGAGCAGGCAGATGTTAATCCTGACAGGTTGTGAAAGAAAAGGAACACTAGCAGGTAGAGCAGATCCTGCTCTTATGCCGAGTAAACTATGTCCAATTAAAAGGAAAACAACATGCAGATGTGTGCTGTGAGTGCTATAGATTCTGGCTGTGTTGCTAGTGTTACTGACAATGCCCTTACCCGGGGGACTGAGTGAATAAATAGCAGATGTCTGCAAAAGCTGAACACTTGCATTAGCAGAGGCAGAAGAAAGTGAAAATGAAGCAGGGAGGTCAAATGAAGGAGGCTCCAAGTCAAAAAGAAAAGAATCCATGCAATCTTCCCCCACACAGAGCAGGCAATACATCCCCATAAAAATAAACTAATGCTAAAAATTATTTGCATCCACACTTTACCACTGCACATATAAATAGAGAGAGAGAGAGAGACAGAAAATGGGCAACTAAAGAACACTAATGGAAATAATTGTTCAACCAAATAAATCTCTAAATCCTGAGAAATACAAACAATGTTTTCAATTTGAACATAAAGTTTGTAAGACATAATAAAAAAAAAATTTTAAACCACATTCCCTTAAAATACCACTTAGAAAAAATATTCATATGCTTTATACTGTCCCAAGGAAAAGTTTAGGTATTTTGCATCCTACTTGCTTGAAAGTGTCACAATGGTATTTGAAAGACTTTCAGTTAGTGGTCTAATCCTCAGTTTCCAACAAATTCACTGCCATTAAGCTTTAACAACACTGCTGCAATCGTAAGCCTTTCTCCTTGATAATAGCATAATCCACATGTGATTAATTTCCCCCCTAGATAAAAGACCTTTTGTTTCGCCTTATTCAGGCTTCTTCAGGAGGCAAAGACAGACTGTATGAGTAAGGACTATACTTTCTGCTGGTACAAAACTAAATCCTGGGTAATTGACACCTTTTACGGAGAGCTAGTCAAATTTTTATGCTCATCATGTTTATACAATAACTCAAAATAACCCGAGTCTTCTTTCCTATGATACTGCAAACAGGGAAACTCCAGCAAGATTTCTTTTTTTTCCCATTTTCTTTCTCTATATCGAGTCTGGAACACTTTAACATATTAGTACTGCTCTTCTATAGTATATATACAGTCGTTCCAAGCTAAGATCACAAGTTTATAAAAGTAAGATTCATCCTTATTCATCTATATATGTGGGTGTAACTGGGGCATGCATGACAGAGACCGCACACCCTGATCCAGCAGTTATAAACCATAATTGGAAATAATGGCTGCAGCCTTTATTAGATACTTGAGAAGGGAATCTAATTTTGGTTGTTTGAGTCTTCCTATGATCTATCCTACTTCTCCATGGGAAGTACCGTGCGGACACATCGAGAGCTTCTCATCACTCTTCATGGCTCTGCCTTCCCCGGAAGTGGCAGTTATGTCAACGTCCCAGAGGGTTGCCCAACCAGGTAGGCCATGACAAGACTGCTAGCTCCCCTCTGCTGGCAGTGGAACAGACTTTCAGGCGCCCTCTTTGCCCAAATGTGAGCCAGTCATCTGTTGCGCCCCTCAGTCATCCACATCATATACCAAGGTTGTCAACCTAGTCGTGCCTTGTTGCTTCCCTACCCCCAGACATAGGCTGTGTGGTAGAAAGGAGCAAGCAGGCTGGAAAACATCCCCCCAACTAAAAAGCTGTGGTCCTAGCAAATACATTGACAGCTTTCTTTAAGGCTTGTAAGAAAAGATCCTGGCCAATATCTGACAATTGTACCAAATATGGATCAAAAAGGTCAGGACAGGGAGGCACTGTCTATTCATGAATAAAAGGAATATCACCTCTGGAATCCTTCTCCACTACCCAGTGGAGAAAAGGTAGTGAACATCTCAAAGTAAGCACGTGATAAAGAACAACCCATCGGCATACGCTTGTCATAACAGAATGTTTCTTCGAAATTAAAGCTCAGTAAAGACAAGTTATTTAGGTGCACAGGCAGCAGCTGAAATGCTGATTCTATGACCATCCTGACCATCAAGGCATCTTGCCCGCACCCTCCAAGGAGCTTTAGGACACAGTCAAGAGATGTCCCCAGATGCAATGTGTAGTTCCCAGAGGAGATACAGTTGTTGACAGAGGCAACGTCCAGGAACAACAAGTTACGTATCAACCTATACTTCCTGGAGTTGTCCTCTGGGACAACGGCCAATGGGAATAGAATGAGGATCAAAAAAGGGTGCTTAAGGACGGAGCCACTAACCAACCCAGCTCTATTTCTATGGAAAGCTGGTCCCTTATGACCCAAGCCAAGTGTTGCATGGGCTGTGCATTAGACACCTCCATAGGATGCCTGGTCCCTTTATAGGGATGCAAAAGCCATCAGAGAATCCCACCCAGAATAGCAGTGGCTGCCCGACTGTCAGGATAAAGAAATAATCAAAAGAGTATACTGCATCATTTAATCGAGGTGATGCTAGTGCAGGCTGCAAGGGCTCACTTTCCTCCTTCTTGAGTATTCTTCTTAGGGCATTTGGAAGCTGAGTGAGTAGCTGAACATTTAGTGCAGATGTGCTTGAACCAGCAGAAATTTTGATGTGCTGAGTTTCCTTTTGTGGAACCTCCGGTGACACTAGAGCTCTGAAAGGAATCATAGTGCGAGATCACTTTAGCATCATATGTTTTGTTAGTCATTTTGGTCAGCCAGATCCCCTTATCCAAGCGTGTTCCTTCCCGACATCCTCTCTAGAAAGGTTTCATCATAGTTGAGGCATTGCAGCTTGTTAGCCCCCATAAAGGTTGCACAAGAGCAGGGTTAGCACAGCTTTCTGTTGAAGCCAATCGACAAAGGCCGGCACCCAACTGATAAAATCCCTTTGGGCCAGCTTGCTAAACTCCAGCTCCCTCCTGCAGTCCCTCCGACCTTGCCCTCTCTTCCTATGGCCCTCCAATAACCTGAAAAATGTCAAATGTAATGGTGCTGCCCGAAGGACTTTAGAATGGATTCCCATGATTCATGTTTGGATGCCACAGTTGCACTATCGCCTGCACTCCTTACAGCACTTGGAGTACAGATGATGGAAGAGGTATGTGAGCTGCTGGAACTGGAACGAAACATGCCAGAGTTATAACCTGTGCAGGGACTTTAGATGTCAACTGCAACCAAAAGTGCAATCTGGAATAGTCCAATTTTACTTCAAGTGCATTAAGTCGTTATGTGTGAGACAAGCATTGACTGAAAAGATTGGAATGACCCCCACCCCAAGAGGATAGTTTAATTCTCAAACCTGTCTTTTTAAACTAAACTAAGTCAACATGCTGCTGTTTCCCACTGAAAAATATTCTCCACCCCAGCTATCTGCTTTTTATTTCCTCCAAGCGAGGCAATGCACAAGGAAAAATCCTTCCTGGTTGCTGCCTTCAGATTACCAGGCAACACTTTCTGCTAAGTGGATGTGGAATTCTGCAGTGATGTGTTATTTGCTGAAGTATTGAAAGGCAAAATAAAACAGAGGGAGTTATATACAAAATAAAAACTATCAAAGTAGCAGGGTTAACTTTTTGCCTCAAGGTTAAATGTTCATGAAAAAAGTATTTTTATAAAGCCATTTGATAAAACTGCAGTCTATAGAGGATCTGTATCCTCTATAGACTGCGCAGGGGAGGGGGGGGGAACGCTGCAAGCCGCCACCAGCTGCCCCCTCCGGAGGGCGGCAGAAAAGGGGCTGAAAAGAACAGAACAGTGGGCTCTCACCTGACTTCACAATTTGATGAGGGCCGAGCCAGGAGAACAGGGACCTGCGTGGGGGGGACCGCTGCGAGCCGTTTTCGCCGCCGGCTGCCCCCTCCAGAGGGCGGCAGAGAAGGGAAGGGGCTGAAAAGCAACAAAAGGTAAGTTGGCACATGTCGAGCCGCTTCGGGAGGAGGGGATTTTCGGTTTTTAGGTTTTCATGGGTTAAAGTTGGGATCCACTTCCTGGTGCCTGTCATTTCAAATGTCATTTGAAATGACAGGCACCAGCGCACCCAGGATACTGTGTAGGCGCTGTATTAAGCGCCTATACAGTAAAATGGGTTGCGCGGGCCTAACGCTTCGCAGACGCGGCTTGCATTTGCAAGCAATTTAAATAGAGTATCGAGCGGTATGTGATCAGAACAGTGCGTGGGGCAAACGAGGGTGCGCCCGGCACTGTCGCACTCTAATGCGGCCTTACTGTATTGACCCGAAAGAGAGGAAAAAGGAGGTGATAATGCCATTGTATAGGTCCTTGGTAAGGCCTGCACCAAGAGTAGAGTTCTGAAGCCCGTATCTCAAAAAGGATGAGGTCCGAACGAAGGCGGCCCAGAGAAGGGGGACCAAAATAGTGTGTCGTCATTATCAGAAGAGTTATGAGAAGAGGCTGAAGGATCTAAATATGTATAACCTGGAAGAGAGGAGGTGCAGGAGAGATATGATACAGACCTGATATGATACAGACCTTCCAATGATCCAATGACAACGACAAACCTTTTCCATAGGAAAAAAATCAGCAGAACCAGGGGTCACGATTTGAAGCTCCAGGGAGGAAGATTCAGAACCAATGTCAGGAAGTATTTCTTCACGGAGAGGGTGGTGGATGCCTGGAATGCCCTTCCAAAGGAAGTGGTGAAGACCAGAACTGTGAAGGACTTCAAAGGGGCGTGGGATAAACACTGTGGATCCATAAAATCAAGAGGCCGTCAATAAAGAGTGGGTGGCTCGCCAGAATGACGGCTACTGCCTGGAGATAATACCCTTATTCAATAAACATACACATGGTTACTGTGACTCCAACATCACTCTAAGCTACAACAGCAAGAGGAAATGTGGAAAAAAAGGATTCGCACTCACAAAGTGGGGAGTAGCTGGCTTGTTACGGCGGTTACTACCCCAAACCAAATAAGCCTGATACTTCACTTTCAATGCATATCCAGCATAGCTCTCTGCTTCAACGGTAGGGGAGAAGAAAAACTGATACTTCACGCATAGCTCTCTGCTTCAACGGCAGGGGAGAAGAAAAACTGATATTTCACGCATATCCAGCATAGCTCTCTGCTTCAACGGCAGGGGAGAAGAAAAACTGATACTTCACGCATATCCAGCATAGCTCTCTGCTTCAACGGCAGGGGAGAAGAAAAAAGGATTCGCACTCACAAAGCGGGGAGTAGCTGGCTTGTTACGGCGGTTACTACCCCAAACCAAATAAGCCTGATACTTCACTTTCAATGCATATCCTGCTTCAACCGCAGGGGAGAAGAAAAACTGATACTTCACGCATATCCAGCATAGCTCTCTGCTTCAACGGCAGGGGAGAAGAAAAACTGATACTACACGCATATCCAGCATAGCTCCCTGCTTCAACGGCAGGGGAGAAGAAAAACAACCAATAAGGGCTGAATAACACAGTCTGGGTAAAACAAATAAACATGGGTGTAGCTTGCTTATTGCGGCGGTTACTACCCCTACTACCCCTAACTAATCAAGCTTGATATTTCACTTGGTTGCAGCTCCATCACTGCTCTCTACATTAATGGTGGGGGTGGAAGAGAAATAGAACCAAAGAGCTAAGAGAAACAGATAAGTATGAGAAAAAAATGTGAAGCTTGCTGGGCAGACTGGATGGGCCGTTTGGTCTTCTTCTGCCGTCATTTCTATGTTTCTATGTTTCTATGTTTCACATACCTGAAAGGTTTTAATGATGCACAAACTTCAAACCTTTTCTACTGGAATGCAAACAGTAGAACTAAGAGTCCAATATGAAACTTTAGGAGGGACAACTCAGAATCAATGACAGGAAATATTTCTTCACAGATATATGCCTGGAATGCCTTTCCAGAAGAGGTGGTGAGGATGAAAACAGTAAACGAATTCAAAAGGGCATGGGATAAACACTGTGGAACACTAAAGGCTACAGGTTAGAAATGAAGAAAAGTGTGCATGGGTAACCTGCATGGAAAGGCAGATACTACCCTTAACAGAAGGCATGGGGATTACTACCTTTTACTAATAAGCCTTAATACTTTTGATGCAACTGCAACATTGTTTTCTGCTTCGACTGCGGGGGGGACGGGACGGGGGACACAAAGGGGAATTGGATTCACATGACAGCCAACTCTGGGCCCTGACTTTTACCATCCAGGGTACTGACACGCAGACATTAGGGAAAATGCACAGGACTGATTCTACAGCCAAGTCCAAAAGCAAAACACATTCAAGCAGCATTGTCTGAATTATCAGGAAGGCTGCTTACCCTGTAAAAATGTTGCTAGTAATAATTTTGTTATGGGTTTGACAATTGCTTAGTTTTGATTGTAAATATTGCTACCCTTAACATAAGGCTTGGGACTAACCTGCATGGAGCGGCAGTTACTACCATAAGAAACTTGCTGGGCAGACTGGATGAACCATTTGGTCTTTTTCTGCTGTCATTACTATCAGGCCGATACAGTACAGTGCGCTCCCGTGGAGCGCACTGCTAACCCGCGTTTGGACGCACGTTTTCGACGCGCTAGCTTTACCCCTTGTTCAGTAAGGGGAAATAGCGCATCGAAAACGCGCGTCCACCCCCCCCCCCCCCCGAAACTAATAGCGCCCGCAACATGCAAATGCATGTTGATGGCCCTATTAGTCATTCCCGCGCGATATAGAAAGTAAAATGTGCAGCAAAGTTGGAGGTCCCAAAGTAAAAAATAATTAAACAAATTAATAAAAATTTAAAAAATCGGCCCGCGGCTTGAAAACCGGACATTCAATTTTGCCGGCGTCCGGTTTCCAAACCCGTGGCTGTCAGCGGGTTTGAGAACCAACGCCGGCAAAATTGAGCATCGGCTGTCAGCCGCTCCTGTCAAAAAAGAGGCGCTAGGGACGTGCTAGTGTCCCTAGCGCCTCTTTTTACCGCGGGCCCTAATTTGAATAATTTTTTTTTCTGAATCGCGCGCACAGGAGAGTGGCCTGTGCGCTCTCCCGCGATTTTTACTGTATCAGCCTGTATGCTATGTTACTTATTCAGATGAGTATACACACATTTGCTCAGTTAACATGAAACTGATTTCAAAACAAAAAGATATTCCATTTATAAAAGTCTACTTTATTAAAACAGAATGGCAGCAACTAGGTGAAAAAAAAAAAAAAAAACAGTACCAAGTGGCCAGTGGGGACTATAAAAATGTGCCTTGGAATGAACTCTCTCTCTTCAACCTGCAGAAATGCAGATAACTTCATATCCAATAACTAAACTAACATTCCAGCAAATGTTTTAGTTAGCCATCTAGGTAACTGGTAAGAAGAAATTATGCTCCATATATCCTGCTTCCCCCAAGTCACAGCTAAAACTAAGGTTTCTGTCTCAATGTGGATTTTCCTTGTTAATAACTGTAATAATATAAACTAAATGCATTTGACCTATGATTGGCAGTAGTACCCACATGATCATCAAGCTTCAAAGGCAGTATATAGCAGAAACCTAACTGTCAATAGTAGCCATAAGCATTATCAGACTATCAGCTTCAATCAGTAGGTTGCCAGGGGTCCACTAGGCTTCAGAGCGACTTTTGCCATTCTAAATTGTGGTACATAAGTATCAGAATCTATGCCTCAATACTTTAATGAAAACATGACCTTTGTTTCCTGTTAAGAAAGTAAAATAAACTTTTTGTGCATGATGACTTAACAAGGCAAATGTCCACTGAAATTAGACCTAGTGTACAATCTATTTTAAACCAGACAACATTTTTGTTGTGAAAGCAGGGCAGATAATGTCAGGTAGCTTCATTTTATCAGAAAAGGAGACCTTACTCAAAAGCATATTCCATACCAATTCTCAGAATACCTAATAAAAGCAATCCATAACAGCTTTAATTCAAAATAATTTAATAGAATGCCAAAGTAACTGGGAAGAAATAATACCTTTATTAGACTAATGAATGTTTAAAGATGCAAGCTTTTGGGATTATTAAGACCCTTTCTTTAAAATAAAACTTTTGATTTTATATCTGGCTGAAATCAGGTATGTTACATTCTTGACAGAATTTGTTATCCACAAAATTCCTGATGTCATCCAAAAGGTTGTACATTTATGTTTTCTTCAAAAGAAAAAGAAAAAAAAACAAAAACAGACCTTGCCTACAGAAAGAGTTACCAAGGAGCAGAAAGAGTCACAGGAGACTCAGCCTGTGGCTAACTGCTCAGGAAAGCAAAGGGCTTCAAAGCATGCATGTGACTGACTTCCTAACCTGACACCATCACAATCACACTAGCAATCATATACATGTTGTATGTTAAGAAAAAAACCGCACAAGTCATTAAACCAACTAGAAGAACAAAAGTAGAACTAAGTTGCTTACCTGTAACTTGTGTTCTCCATGGACCGCAGAATAATCTGCTACACAAGAAGGGTGACATCACCCAACTGCGTCACAGCATTTTTTTTAGTAAGCAGTAGAAAAGTCCTAAAGGCTTTACTTGACCTGCACAGGAGTTCACACCTCATTCCAATATAAAAGCTTAGAAGTCAACTCTAAAAAGGGGAGGTAGGAGGGAATATGTGGCTGATTATCCTGCCAGCCACAGAGAATACCTGTTTTCTTCATAGGCAAGCAGGGTGAATCATGAAAATAAGCAGGAATCCCTAACTAAGGGCTGTCTTCCAACAAAAGGGAAAACAATATGGGGTAAAACCCCTTTATATATCTGTACTTTTTTTTTTTTTTTTTAAACAGAAGATAACCCCAAATAGTAGAAACAGTAGTAATGGAGTTGGAGTCTACCTCTCAAAATGACCCTGAAGGACAGATTAACCAAACCTACTGTTGTGATGTGAATCAGTGCACAAAGGATAACAGGAATTAAATGTGTGGACAAAGGTGCCTGCTCGTGGACCTCTTTTTAGGCCTTGCTTCAGAGAATATCAGATGACCAACAGTGCAGCTCCTAGGTCCTTCAGTGCTAATGAGGGTGCATCAAGTTTTGGAGACAAACCAAAGATGTTGAGAAGCTTCAATCTTTGGAACCTGATGGCCCTAAGGTGACATCTTTGAGCCAATGCTGTACCTAGGGACACCTTATTCAAGACCTAGACATCTAATAAAATCCCTATGGTTTTCAGTAATAGACATATTGCGGCTACATGTTGGGCACCACCAGCTTTCTTCTCTGTCGCTATAAGAAAAATTAAAAGACGAAATGGTGAGGAAAAAGTTGACGGAGGTTGCAGAATAGGCCACAACAGGATAAAACTAAGGAACAGATATTGAAAATAAAATGTTGAATGACCTGTTTTAGAATAAGGAAATTAGATTACTGAGACCACCAAAAACTGCAACAAAACTTCTCAGAGGATTGGTAAAATGTGTCTGATCAGGTCTGTGGACAAAATAAAAAAAGGGCTTAAAAGGAATCCACATTGGTAGTGGGCCAGAACTCCAGTGCAAGTCTAATAAAGCCTTCTAGGCTTTTCTACAGCTTGCAAATAAATACTCTGCATAGGCACCATCAGATGGGTTCCATATTAGGTGCTACAACCCAAGAAAGAGATCTAGGTGCCATAGTGGATAACACATTGAAATCGTCGGTGCAGTGTGCTGCGGCAGTCAAAAAAGCAAACAGAATGTTGGGAATTATTAGAAAAGGAATGATGAATAAAACGGAAAATGTCATAATGCCTCTGTATCGCTCCATGGTGAGACCGCACCTTGAATACTGTGTACAATTCTGGTCGCCGCATCTCAAAAAAGATATAATTGCGATGGAGAAGGTACAGAGAAGGGCTACCAAAATGATAAGGGGAATGGAACAACTCCCCTATGAGGAAAGACTAAAGAGGTTAGGACTTTTCAGCTTGGAGAAGAGACGACTGAGGGGGGATATGATAGAGGTGTTTAAAATCATGAGAGGTCTAGAACGGGTAGATGTGAATCGGTTATTTACTCTTTCGGATAGTAGAAAGACTAGGGGGCACTCCATGAAGTTAGCATGGGGCACATTTAAAACTAATCGGAGAAAGTTCATTTTTACTCAACGCACAATTAAACTCTGGAATTTGTTGCCAGAGAATGTGGTTCGTGCAGTTAGTGTAGCTGTGTTTAAAAAAGGATTGGATAAGTTCTTGGAGGAGAAGTCCATTACCTGCTATTAAGTTCACTTAGAGAATAGCCACTGCCATTAGCAATGGTTACATGGAATAGACTTAGTTTTTGGGTACTTGCCAGGTTCTTATGGCCTGGATTGGCCACTGTTGGAAACAGGATGCTGGGCTTGATGGACCCTTGGTCTGACCCAGTATGGCATTTTCTTATGTTCTTAAATCATTCAGCTTATCAATGAAGACAAATACAAATAACTTGTAGCTTTCTCTGGTGCCTTCTCACTCATCAGCCCTGATTACAGAATCATCTTCACTCACATAACTTAATTGCTCTACTTTGTCTGTCTTCGTGCACTCTCCATCTGTACCTTGGAACGTCCCACCTCCTGTTTTTTTGGCCAATCACGTAACCCACATGACAGTATATTGTATTAACAGAGTGTTTTGCAAATGAGTAAATCATTTTAAGACTGAAAACGTCTGTCAATTTATTATACAACATCAATAAACTAAAAACAATAATGGAGAGTTATATATAAATCTTTGAAAGATTTTCTAGAACAAATGAAAGAAAGAAAAATACTTTTACAACTTTTGAATCAATAAGTGACAATCATACCTACCTCTGCAAGTCAGCTATTTCATTGTTTAAGGTGTCAAGTTCTTTAATAGCAGAGAAATCAGCTACAGGACTCGGACCCAATGAATTCTATAGGAAATGCAAAATATATCAATAGAATTCTGTCTAGGTGGTGGGAGAATAAATCAGATACATGGAAAAAACTGATTCCTGAGAAGCACACACAAAAGTCTAATAGCATACAGTACTACATATTTTTAACTTTGATATTTGCCTACTACAATCGTGATTTGAAATGACATAATATACAGATAAACAGAGCTTAAAATTACAAGCATGAGGGGACTAGGACAGAAATCATAAACCGTTTACTGCATATTGCCCTGCCCTCAGAGGTTGATTTACTCTAAGGGCAGGGGTCATGCTTTCAGCCACTAGCAGGGAAGGCAAATTCTGCATACTGTGAATCACAAGAGGAGCTGAATGTAAACCAGCACTTCATGCATGAAGGATTTAAGAGCAAAAAAAAAAAAAAAAGTGCCTCGTGCTGTAGCAGCAAATTTGTACTTAATAAACAAGTGTTTTTCTGAATTTAATCAAAATTGTGGGGATTTTTTCTAAAAGCAAAGCTACAAGCTAAAGCTAAGCATAGTAAACATATAAGGGACTTAAAGCTACATGCATTCAACCTTACAAGTCTGCCTCAGTAGGATACTTAGAAAATTGAGTAAAGCTTTTGTAAAAATAAATAGTAATACGTCATCTCAAGAATGGATTTTAAAAATCAAGTGTAAGGACTAAACCAATGGCTCAGTGGCTGTGCTGTATGCTGTCATATTGGGAGATCGGAGTTTGATTCCCAAGCCCAGCTTCTGCCCCAGGGGCCAAACAGAGCTGTAGAGGCAGCACTTACAGCGCCCAATGGGGAGGGAGTCTCAGCCATTGCACACTGATGACATCTACTGGCAGGACCCAGAGGGAGCTGAAATCTGTGAAGCCTGGCTGAGGACTGTAGCTCTGACGGTTGGGCTAGAAGAGAGGGGGAGAGGCTTAAAACTAGGGCCCGCTCCACTCCCACCCAATAAAGTTGTAAATGAAGGCTCATGGTATAGTAGCCCTAGTAGAGGCAAGTTCTGACCAAGCTAAAAGCACAAAAGGGAAGGAAGAAACTGCAGGGCCGTAAAACAATAAAACATAAAAATTCATTTGAACAAAACAAGAGTTTGACAAACACCTGCAGCTGGTAAATGTTTCCTGTATAAAGGGAATTTATGCACCAAAAAATAAGCCCTGCAAGAGGGAGATAAGTGCTACCCAGAAGTGTCTGACTCAGGTTTCAAGAGTAAAGAACAAAAAACAGCATAAAACAAAACTCTCTAACCTTGAGAAGATAAAGTCAGATAGAAGAAGGTTAAGAAACGTACAGTATAGGAGGTGCAAAGCAGAGGGGAAATAATAGTCCATCAAGCTAGAATAAAGCAGAAAGGAAAACAAAATACAAAGAGGTTATTAGTTAGTACAGCCACAGCATACATAGTACTTCCAATATTTACTAAAACCAACAATGATGGCAATGCATTTTGAAATTACAGTTAAACCTAAAAATAAGACTGCATACTTTAAACCAGGGCTTTCCAATCCTGTCCTGGGGACCCCACAACTAGTCAGGTTTTCAGGATATCCACAATGAATATGCATGAAAAAAAATGTGCATACCATGGAGGTCTGTGGGACCCCCAGGACAGGTTTGGGAAGCCCTGGTTTAGGCTCTGGTGTTCAGGAGACAGGAATGTCTAGCCTTTCAAATGATGAACCAATAAGATATTTTGTTTTCTTTAATCAAACTAGCAAGCTATCTTTTCATATAAATGTCTCTGGAACTGTCTGTTCTATAAACAAATGTAGAATCAGATTCCCAGTGACATATGGATATTGCTGTTGATGCAAGAGAGACTGGAGAGTTTCACTGAAATCTTCATCTGAATTTTGATGAAAAGGAAATACTTAGTTAGTGCAAGATCTGGGCTAAGAACCCATTTCAAACCGTGACAATGTGCACATATCAGCTGTGAGCAGGGGAGTCATGTCAACCTCGTTTTTTCCCCACTGTAGATTTCAGATTTTCCAGTATATGAAAGCTGTCTCTACACAGGCAACAGAAGCGCAAATAAAGGTTTGCACTGTGGCCTTTTGCTTGCAGAGAAGATATGAGGAGACACAAACAGGCTAAAGAATGTCAGACTGTATGGTATGCCTTTATCAACTTACAGCTTCTTTTCTAAATTTCATCTACCTTCCATTTCTTTTCCTAATTAACCAAAACAGATCTATAGAAAATAGATGAACCGAGATAGTGTAGATGATAATAGCAGAAAAAGACCAACAGTCTATCCAGTTATTTTGGAACCCATTGCTAAAAATATATCCCAGTTGCCAGACAAATTTAACAAATAGAAATAGACTAAACAATGACACTCTCCCAACTATATTTTAATGAGCTAGGCCTAGCCTGCTAGATCAGTGGCAGTGCTGTGCTCTACCTTGCATGACTCCTGGGTCAGTTCTTTGGCTCCCAAGGCTACACCTAGTGGCCTAATTTAGGGCTACTAGTTGCAGATCTCTAGAAGAAGCTCTGGTGTGCGTGGCCAAGCAAAGGGCCATCACTGCAGTGATTAGGCTGAATGGGGGCAGAGGGAGAGAAAACAGTGGGAGCAGTGAGAGGAGAGGATCATCTTGCTGGTGGCTGAAGAGGATCAGTTAGTATTACTTTGGGAAATTTTAAAACAAAGTTTGGGGGAAGAGGTAAACTTCTGGGGTATATTCTTTAGTGTGTGTTTAGTTTAGAAAAAAAAAAAAAAAGCAAGCCAGAAAATAGATAAAAGCTTAGAGTTTGCATGTTTGTTATAAAAAGCTAGCCAAAGGTAGGAAAAAGCTTAGTTTGTGTGTGTTGGTCTTTCCCTCCCTTCCACCCCTAGCTCATCCTTTGATTTATAGGCAGGAGCACTTTTACATTAAAAATCAATCATCCTTTTAACTAGAAGACAGGATGGCTAAATCTAGAATTTAATTATCCCATTGCAGGCCATTACCAGATTAATAGTGAATATACCAATCAATTTAAAAGACTCTTATTTACACATTCTTACTCCCTTAACCTAAACTTAGCTAAGAACTCAACAACATTAAGTTGAAGGCAGCAATCCAGCAAGGGGGAGGGGCTTCCAGTCTTCTGCATCGAATGTCACATGTATGTCTTTTTGCCCACCAATAAGGGGTTAAATGTATGCACCTGGTGCAAAGAACTCCTGGCTCTCAGAGAACGAGTCTGATCTATGGAGGCTAAAACGGCAGACCTGGAAGAGCTGAGGCAGACAGATTTATAGATCTGTCTGCCTCAGTCAAGACCCAAATACAGTCTGGCAGCCCTGCTGCTGCCTTGAATCAGGAAAGTCTACTGATCAGAGAGCATCAACCTAGTGTAGCAGGAAGAGATTCTATAGCAAGGACCTGCTCTCCAGGTGATGCATTGTCCTCTCACCCTGTGGATGTCTCCCTGAGGGTTAACAGCTCAGGAGGGAAGGGTTAGGTCAAATGTCATAACTGGCAATTCAATTATTAGGAATGTACATAGCTGGGTAGCTGGTGGGCACGAGGATCACCTGGTAATATGCCTGCCTGGTTCGAAGGTGGCAGACCTCGTGTGTCATCTAGATAAAATTTCAGACGGTGCTGGGGAGGAGCAGGCTGTCATGGTACATGTGGACACTAACGACATAGGAAAATGTGGGAGGGAGGTTCTGGAAGCCAATTTTAGGCTCTTAGAAAGCTGAAATTCACAACTTCCAGGGTAGCATTCTTTGAAATGCTTCCTGTTCCGCACACAACTCCCCCAGAGGCAGATCTCCGAAGTCTCAATGCGAGGATGAGATGATGGTTCAACGAAGAGGAATTCAGTTTTATAAGTAACTGGGGAACCTTTTGGGGAAGGGGAAGTCTTTTCTGAAGGGAGGGGCTCCACCTTAACTAGGTGCTGGTGCTAATCTTTAAAAAGGAGATAGAGTAGCTTTTAAACTAGAACAAAGGGGAAAGCAGACAGTTGATCAGTAGCGCATGATCCCGAGGTAGGTATTTTTGAGGGAGACTAATGAAGCAGGAGAGTTAGGTCATCCCAACAGAGAAGTTCCAATAAAAACAAAAGTAGTCTATGTGCCTATAAGTAAAGAATCACCTGAGCTAAAAGATTCCAAAATTATTCCTGTCTACTGAAAAGCAGGTTGTTAATACAAACAAAAAATACACTTTATAATGTCTATATGCCAATGCCAGAAGTCTAAGAACTAAGATGGAAGAGTTAGAGTGTATAGCAGTGAATGATGAGATAGACTTAACTGGCATCTCAGAGACATAGTGGAAGGAGGATAACCAATGGGATAAGTGCCATACCAGGGTACAAATTGTATCGCAATGACAGGGAGGAGCAACTTGGTGTAGGGTGGCGCTTTATGTCTGGGATGGCACAGAGTCCAACAGGATAAGGATCCTGCAATAAACTAAATGCACAATAGACTCTTTATGGGTAGAAATCCCATGTGTTTCGGAGAACAGTATAGTGATAGGAGTATACTACCATCTACCTGGCCAAAATGATAAGATGGATGATGAAATGCTAAGAGAAGTTAGGGAAGCTAACCAAATGGGAGATTTTAATTACCTTAATATTGACTGGGTAAATGCAACATTAGGACATGCTAGAGAGGTAAGTTCCTGGATGGAATAAATGACAGCTTTATGGAACAATTGGTTCAGGAATTGACAAAAGGGAGTTATTTTAGATCTAATTCTTAGTGGAGTGCAGGATTTGGTGGGAGAGGTAACAGTGGTGGGGCCGCTTGGCAACAGTAATATATCATGATCAAAATTGAATTAATGATTGTAAGGGGGACAATAAGTAAATCCATGGCTCTAGCACTAAACTTTCAAAAGGGAAACTTTGATAAAATGAGAAAAATAGTTAGAAAAAACTGAAAGATGCAGCTGCAACAGTTAAGTGTATAAACAGGTATGAACATGGTTAAAAAAAAAAAAAATCTTAGAAGCACAGTCCAGATGTATTCTACGCATTAAGAAAGGTGGAAGGCAGCCCAAACAATTGCTGTGTGGTTACAAGGTGAGGTAAAAGAGGCTATTTTAACCAAAAGATCTTCTTCCAAAAATTAGAAGAGCCATCTGAAGAAAATAGGAAAAAGCATAAGCATTGGCAAGTTAAACGTAAAACATTAATAAAACAAGCTAAAAGAGAAGTTGGCCCTAGAAGCAAAAACTCATAATAAAAACTTTAAAAAATATATCTGAAGCAGGAAGCCTGAGAGGAAGTCAGTTGTACCGTTAGATGATCGAGGGGTTAAAAGGGCCCTTAGGGAAGATAAGTCCATCACGGAAAGACTATATGATGTTTACTGAGTAGGATGTTGGGGAGATACCTATTCCAGAGACAGTTTTCAAGGGTGACGATTCAGATGAACTGACCCAAATCAAGGTGAAACTGGAAGATATAGTATGCCAGATTGACAAAGTGAAGAGTAGCAAATCTCCTGGAATGGATGGTATACACACCAGCATTCTGAAAGAACTACAAAATGAAAATTCAGACTTATTAAAAATAATTTGTAACCTATCATTGGTAAAATCATCCATTGTATCTGAAGAGTGGAAGGTGGCCAATGTAACCCAGATATATAAAATGGGCTCCAGAGGTGATCAGGGAAACTACAGACTGCTGACCCTGACCTTCAGTGCCAGGAAAAATCGTGGAAACTATAATAAAGAATAAAATCACAGAACATATAGATAGACATGGTTTAATGGGACAGAGCCAGCATGGATTTACCCAAGGGAAGTCTTACCTCACAATTCTGCTACTTTTTTTTTTGAAGGGGTGAATAAGCATGTGGATAAAGGTGAACTGGTAGATATAGTGTATTTGGATTTTCAGAAGGTGTATTTGGATTTTCAGAAGGCATTTGACAAAGTCCCTCATGAGGGGCTTCTAAGAAAACTAAAAAGTCTTTTGTGGATTACAAACTGGTTAAAGACATTAAACAGAGAGTAAAGTTTAAATGGTTTGTTTTCACAGTGGAAAAAGGTAAACAGTGGAATGCCCCAGTTATCTGTACTTGGACCTGTGCTTTTTAATATATTTATAAATGATCTTGAAAGAGGTACAATAAACAAGGTGATCCAGTTTTCAGATGACACAAAATTATCACAAGCAGATTGTGATAAATTGCAAAAGGACATTGTGAGACTGGAAGATTGGACGTCCATATGGCAGATGAAATTTAATGTGGACAAGTGCATGGTGATATATATAGGGAAAAATAACCCATGCTGCAACTACACAATGTTAGATTCCATTTTAGGAGTTACCACCCAGGAAAAAGATCTGGGCATCATAGTTAATATTACATTGAAATCATCAGCTCAGTGTGCTGTGGCATCAAAAAAGCAAACAATGTTAGGAATTATTAGGTGGGGAACGGTAAATAAAACGGAGGTCATAATGCCTCTAAATGCTCAATGGTTAGACCGCACCTTGAATACTGCATGCAATTCTGGTCACCGCATCTCAAAAAAGATAAAGTTGCACTGGAGAAAGTACAGAGAAGGGCAACCAACATGATAAAGGGAATGGAACGGCTCCCCCTATGAGGAGAGCCTGAAGAGGTTACGGCTGTTCAGCTTGGAGAAGAGACAACTGACGGGGGGATATGATAGAGGTCTACTAAATCATGAAAGGACTTGAATGGGTAAATGTGAAGTTATTATATACTCTTTTGGATAATACAAGGACTGGGGGGCACTCCATGAAGTTAGAAAGTAGCACATTTAAAACAAATCTGAGATAATTCTTCCATTCAATGCACAATTAAGCTCTGGAATTCGTTGCCAGAGGATGTGGTTAAGGCAGCTAGTGCAGTTGGGTTTAAAAAAGGGTTGGATAAGTTCCTGGAGAAGTCCATAAAATGCTATTAATCAATAGGGAATAGCCACTGCTTGTTGCAGGCATTAGTAGCATGTGATTTATTTAATGTTTGGGTACTTGCGACTTGGATTGGCCACTGTTGGAGACAGGATACTGGGCTTGATGGACCCTTGGTCTGACCCAGTATGGTATATCTTACGTTGGGGAAAAATCCCCAAACAGTTGCAAATGAAGGCTCATTGCATCAGATCCCGAGCTGGAAGCATAAAGAAAAAGGAAACTGGAGGGCCAATAAAACCCCAAACAAAAATGTGATGAGCTATTTGTGTTTAAGAATTCCAGCCTTAATGAAAACACAGACAAGTTAATAAAAGAATGGTTTCCTTAAGGCTACATAGCTAAAACCTTATAAATATTTAAAAGCCAATCAATACATTGTTAAAACATTGCAGCTTCTTCAGATATAACATGAGAAATGACCCAATAAAATAATTGTATCCATTTAAAACAGATTTTCATCTGCTTCACAAATTATCTGGTATGCATGTCCGAAAGTTAGACAAGAAAACAGGTTAAAGTGAATCAAATACATTCACAGAAAAAGAATAAAGTACGTGTGTTACTCAAAAACATTTAACTCATCTACAATTGCTCTTGGATGGAAGTATTTTGCATGCATTCCCATATAGGATTCATGTGACACATTACATTTCCTCAAATAAGCCTCTCAGACTGGGAGTTCTCAAGCTCTGAATGCCAACAGCCAGGCAATCACCATCTGCCAGCAGTTTGCTCCATCTGGCAGTTCCCTTTCTATGACAACTTGATGCAAAGTGAACTAAATGTGCCTCTCCTAAAGAGGCTGAGGGCAAGGTGGATGAATTCATGTAATTCACACTTATGGGGATTAGCAAACTAGTGTGCTCACAAGAATATTACATTCACAAACAACGAGGCGTAAAGATAGTAACATGATAGTAACACGACAGTGGATACAGATCAAATGGCCCATCCAGTTTGCCCAAATGAGATTCTTCCTCTGGGCAGATGAGTATAGACATTCCCATATGGAAACCAACACTAGCTCCACCTCAACGCCATGTCTTCCACCAGACCTCTCAAATACTCCCTTTCCCATTATCACTATTCACCATATCTGTTTCAAGTGTGGACAAAATCCACCACAGTGCTGGCCTCCACCATTACCACTGGTAGGACATTTCAGGCCTTGTCTTCCTCTGATTCTGATAGGACCAGTACTTAATCCAATACCTGGGCCCCATGATACTTCACGCATATCCAGCATAGCTCTCTGCTTCAACGGCAGGGGAGAAGAAAAACTGATACTTCACGCATATTCAGCATAGCTCTCTGCTTCAACGGCAGGGGAGAAGAAAAAAACTGATACTTCACGCATATCCAGCATAGCTCTCTGCTTCAACAGCAGGGGAGAAGAAAAAAGGATTCGCACTCACAAAGCGGGGAGTAGCTGGCTTGTTACGGCGGTTACTACCCCAAACCAAATAAGCCTGATACTTCACTTTCAATGCATATCCTGCTTCAACGGCAGGGGAGAAGAAAAACTGATACTTCACGCATATCCAGCATGGCTCTCTGCTTCAACGGCAGGGGAGATGAAAAACTGATACTACAAGCATATCCAGCATAGCTCCCTGCTTCAACGGCAGGGGAGAAGAAAAACAACCAAGGAGGGCTGAATGGCACGGTCTGGGTAAAGCAGATGGGCATGGGTGTAGCTTGCTTATTGCGGCGGTTACTTCCCCTACTTCCCCTACTACCCATAACTAATCAAGCTTGATATTTCACTTGGTTGCAGCTCCATCACTGCTCTCTACATTAATGGTGGGGGTGGAAGGGAAATAGAACCAAAGAGCTAAGAGAAACAGATAAGTATGAGAAAAAAATGTGAAGCTTGCTGGGCAGACTGGATGGGCCGTTTGGTCTTCTTCTGCCGTCATTTCTATGTTTCTATGTTTCTATGTAACTAAATGACAGCAGAAAAAGACCCAAGTAGTCCATCCAGTCTGCCCAGCAAGCTTTTTTTATTCTGTTAAGTGTAGTAATTGCTAGAGATGTGAATCGTGTGCCAGATCGTCTTAACTATCAGATTCGGCTGGGGGGGGGGGGGGAGGGAAATCTGATCGTTAAGATATGTGAATTGGAATAGTTTCCGATTCCAATTCACATCGCTAATTTTTTTTTTTAGGGAGGCCCGCACCGCTAAAAAAAAAAACCAACCCACCCGACCCTTTAAATTGACCCCACCCTCCCGACCCCCCCCCCAAACCTTTTAAAATTACCTGGTGGTCCAGGGGGGCCTCGGGGAGAGATTTCCCGTTCCCAGGCATCAGCTGTTCTAAAAAAAAAATGGCGCCGATGCCCCTTTGCCCTTATCATGTGACAGGGTATCCATGCCATTGGCCGGCCCCTGTCACATGGTAGGAGCACTGGATGGCCGGCGCCGGCCATCCAGTGCTCCTATATATGTATATAATATATATAATATATATAATATATGTATGGAATTTTGAACAGCTTTATTAACTATTGAGAAAGCTGAGACATTTTATAATATTTGAGAACACTTTATGCTAACTGCGCCACAAACAGATCATCAAAAAATGTACATAGACTCATGGTTGTACACTTCGTGTTAATAGTCAATAATTCTAATGGGTGCTGAGCTCCTTGATTGACTGTATGGAGTTCTAATGGGTGCTGAGCTCCTTGATTGACTGTATGGAGTTGTAACTTGCTTTTATATCTTCTACTGACTTATTTTAGTGGTTACTGTACACTTGTTCACTGAATGAATGTGTACATTGTGAGAGAAAAGGTTTTTGTGGGAGGATATGGATGAGAGTTAAAAATTATTGGTATTTTAAAGTTCTACTCATTTGCTTATATCTTAATATATTTACACCAAAACGAATTATAAAGTTAGAAATGTAAAATTTGCAGAAATAAATCACAGGTTAAATAATCAACTTCACAAATGAATTATAGCCTCTCTCTTTAGGTCCAGCTCCCATGGGTGAAACAACCTCATTTTTTCTTCCTCCATCTGATGATGGAAGGCTAAACATTTCAATACCCATTTTATTTACCAGCAAGTGTTGCCCAGAAGTTATCAGAGTTTTTTTCCTCCAAGACGGATTGGAACCCTGTCAGCTCTGGACAAGAAACTGAATATCAAAGAGCTGCATCACAGCACGCAGTTATCAAACTACTCAGTGGTTCACACTTTCATGGGGGAAATGTTACAATTTTCAAAAGCAAGTAACCTTTAGGGGAGAAAGATTGCTGCATCCATAATTCTTGCTTTGTATGATTTTGCTATGTATGTATTATGGCTGTTTGACAAAATAAAAAGTTAACAAAAAAAATAAGTAGTATTATTAAAGCCTCCCTGCTACCTTGCAGGAAAACCTTACCAATGAACTACTCCTACGAACTCATGCTTGTTTCTACAACCATTGAAAACTTTTGCAATGTATACTGTCCCCCTAGTTTACTTGCTAACAATCTATCTTCACTTATAGAATCTATAACCACACTACCCATTGACCTATCTAAAAAAAAAATAGCTGGGGATTTTAACTTTAATCAAAATCTTCTTCCAATTGCTGTTTCCTCTTTACTTAATATCATGTCCAGTTTAGGCTGGGAACAACTCCTAGACACATAACCCTGCTCGTTTACATTTTTCTGCAATAACCCATCAAGTCCCTTGGTCTTACCACTTCCTAATATATATGAGTGGTGAGCTCTAGAGCAACCTGAACAGCTCTGTTAGCCCTAAAAAAAAAAAAAAATTAGAAAAGAAAACAAATCGATCCTGAAACTTTTGCAAGTGATTTACTCCTAAATCTCCCCACGGTTCTTAGTAATGATATTGACCAATCCATAAATATATGGAATTATTCAATAATTAAATCCTTAGACTTGGTAGCTCCAAAAAAAACTATGCACTATTAGGTCCAAACCCAACTCTGCCTAATTCTCACCAAACCTACGAAGAATGAAAACCACTTTAAGATGTCTTTAACGTTGTTGGCTCAAGAACCCAATCTTGGAAAATAAAACTGCTTATATCATTCATTCAAAAAAATACAAAAAAAAAAGAAATTGACCTTGCAAAAAAATCCTATTATGCAAGCAAAATAAAACTGGCCAACGATAGCCCAAAAACTATTTAACACTGTAAAATCTTTATCACCACAAAAAACCACCTCTCAAAATACCATTTCAAATGATCTATGTAATAAAATTGCCCATCATTTCCAGGAGAAACTTATCAAAATCTCCTCGGAATTCACACACTTGCCAATTCCAAAAATAAATCTGCCCCCACTCTCGTGCTCTTCGTCCACCTTTTCTAAAATTGACGCTTCTACAATCTCATGTTAGCTCACTAATCTAAAAGTATCAAATTCACCCTACAATCCTTGTCCAGGTCAACTTTTAAAGGACTGCTGAGTTTTCATGTCTCCAGCCATAGCGCAATTAGTTAATTTTTCTCTTAATAATGGAACATTTCCAGATATCTTCAAATAAACTTCTATTACACCTATACCAAGAAAAACATATCTGACACATAACCCAGTGAATCTTCGCCCTATAGCCTCACTGCCAACTTTGGCTAAAATAATTGAATCTATTGTTCTTCATCAATTAACTGAATACATTACAGATAATAATACCCTACACCCAAAGCAACATGGTTTCAGGAAAGGGCATAGCACAAAAACTCTGCTCCTCTCAGCATTTGACACAATTATCTGTGGTTTTGATGCCAATATTGATTACATCATCATTCTTCTTGATCTTACTGCAGCTTTTGACACCTTAAACCATGAAGTATTTATCTCCAGTTTACAGTTTATAGGGCTTCAAGACACTGTCCTTTAGTGGTTCAATTCTTTCATGTCCAACCGTCCTCAACAAATTAACCTAGACTCTCATCATTCTGACTAGTATGCCACTACCTACTGGAATTCCTCAAGGCTCTTCCTTACCCGCAATCTTATTCAACATCTATCTTCTACCACTATGTATATCGTCCGCATAAATTTCAAGATCTATGCGGACGATATACAGCTATTTATTCCATATACCTCCTCTTTTTCCTTAATTACACTCTACTTAGACACTATAAAAACCTGGCTATCCCACAATAGATTGAAGTTTAATTCAGTTTTTGCAGAGTTGATCATGCAGTCCTCCTTTGCATCTTATTTTTGATAAGCACACAATTCCAACAGTAACTCATGCCTGGAATCTAGGCATTATTGTTAACTCTAAACTATCCATGACAGAGAACATATCCAAACTTATAAAAATGTCATTTTACAAATTTACTCTTCTGAAAAGATTAAAACTGTTTCTCTTTCCAGTAGATTTCAGAACTGTGCTTCAGGCTCTCATCTTATCAAGTCTAGATTACTGCAACTCTCTACATATTGGTCTTCCAGAATCAACAATCTGCCCACTGCAACTCATACAAAATTCTGCAGCTCGCCTCCTGACAGACACCAAAATGAAAGAACATATTTCTCCCATTCTCCTTGGTCTCCACTGGTTACCAATTAAACAACACATTCAATACAAAGTTCTTATACTAATTTTCAATTTAATTCATAATCTATCCTCCATCTGGTTATATACTTCTCTATGCCTCTACCAGCCCTGACGTCACTTAAGATCAATTGACAAAAACCTTCTTGCAGTCCCAATGGTCAAAACTGCCAGATTTAAAATGACTAGGAAACGGGCTTTTTCAGTAGCTGTTCCTCTGCTTTGGAATTCAATTCAGACTCCACTTAGACTCAAAACTAACCAGAAAGAATTTAAGAAAAAACTAAAAACCTATCTATGCTCTATTGCTTTTGAGACCGACAACCCAGATTAATGCCTTATAATTTTCTGTGATAATCATTCTGTTTGCCTATTTTAGTTAATTCAAATATTAGTTTATTTTTTTTAAACACTTTTACTTGAATGTATTTTTATTTTTCTAGTTTACCATGTTGTAGTCCTAATATTATTGCTTTGCTTTCATGTATCACTAAAATATGAATGTTTTTATCCTGTAAACCGTCTAAGTTCACTACATTGTGTATAAGCGCTATACAAAAGCTTTTAAATAAAACAAACATCAAAACATGCTTACTCCGAGTCACAGTTACAAAGGCCAGAGTGCACCCAAGACATCAGATACTTAACCCTAATTAGCCTTGAAGTGAAACTAATCTAACACACAAAACATTCCATAGGAGGTACATAATTTCTTTATTCAGTTTTAGTTTCGTAAATGACTGGCAGCCTTGGATATCTCTACGCACATACACAGCAATGCCACACGTATGCATCAGAGCGGCATGAGCAGACATGCTGGACATTTGTGCCAATGCAGCTGTAGCCTACATCACACTACACTCCTGCTGAACCTAAGGGCCAGCCAACACTTTTCTAGCAGCTTTATGAGCCAGAGATTGATCTCTTTCCAACCAGGGGTACATATTTTGCATTTTTATGGAGAAGTCATTCCTTACTTTGTGTAACGCGGCCCTGTCGGATGGAGGGATCATTTCTGTTGTGAGAACTTGAGGAGGATCGATGCCTTTTGTCAATTTCTGATTAATGAAATGGAAAGCGAGGGCAAACTGCTCCTTGGAAAGCTTCCCACAGTCTTTCGTGTCACAAAGCGCCCTGTATATATAAAAAAAAAAAAAATGTACAGTAAGTCAAAGCAGTCTCTGAATAAATTACTGTAAAAGGAAGAGAAATAAACTTCTGTAATACATTTTTTGATTGCATTACATTTTGTTGCAACATATGTCTAAGTACTACAAGCCTGGCAAGAACAGAGATCTTTAAAAGGAAAAGAGCCAGCTAGCAAAACTTGGCATGTATCAAAATTACATCCCTGCCTGACCTGCTTTTACATACACAAGGCAGATTAGAGAACCAGCTTTCCAGGAGCTGCTCCTTCATTGGATCCTTGAGATTATTTCATTGCAAATGAGTGCTAAGAAGCAGAATACTTTTTAAAAATCATTTCAACATAATCAAAATATCTGTTACAGTGAAATCCAAAGGCAGTGATATTATACAGTCTTAGAAATCCTGAAAACTAAAAATCACTCAGATTCACTGGGGCAATTTTTAAAATCCCCACGGGCCTGCCAATTTTCAAAGGGAAACTCCTTGAGGAGTTCAGGGGATGGCCAGTGCCATGGGCATGGATTTTGCATCTTGTGCATTGTTATCAGCCTCACCTCTCGCCACCTCCTCTTTACTACACAAATAAAAGTATCAGTGCTGAAAAACAGTGCAAATACTTTCACTCACCAGGCAGGGAGCAGGTCAGCATTTTTCAACCACCAATTTTACCTAGTAATAACTTAATTATCTAGGTAAATTTCTTTAAAATTTATCCTCACTAATCTTACCATCATTTTGGCTAAATGTATAAGGATATCGTTTTCTCTTCCCACCTTCTGCCTAGCCACATAAAGTAGTCTATACTACCTATGAGACAACAGTGAGCACAACCACCAGAAACTGAATAAAAGTTCAAAGGAACAATTACTAGCTTGATAAAGCTTTTTAGAGAACAAAGGAATTATAAGATGTATTCTTTAGAAAAAAAAAAAAAAGAGGGGAAAACAAGCAAGAATAAAAATGGTCAAATATCTGGCAGATTTTAATAAGGTACCAGAAGGAAGCATTTCCCATAGAGTGAAAAGCTCAAGGAAAGGGAGGCAGGCTTGAAATGAGAAATTACTACTTACCTGATAATTTCCTTTTCTTTAGTACAGACAGATGAACACAGAACCAGTGGGTTATGCACCTCTACCAGCAGATGGAGAAAGGCTGACGTCACAGCATGTACACCCCTGCAGTGACATCAGCCTGCCAGTATTCTCTGCAAAAGCCAACTGTGGACAGACTAACAAAACCATTAACAACAGATGACCATTTCAGCACTCAGCCAACAGGAAACGCTGAGCTCAGACAAAGAATGTATCAACACTAGTCTAGGGACTGGATTAACACTTACCAGTAACCCCTGGAAACACGTAGCCAAGCAGGAGAACCATAGCACAATCATTCAGCAGCCAAGGGCAGGAAGCTGGATTCATCTGTCTATACTAAGGGCATCGATCCCCAAAGACTTTGGATGTCTCCTGCGACTTAAGAAACCTTTGCAGTGCAAGAAGTCACTAGTAGGTCCAGAAAGAGAGGCTCCAGTGATCCACTATCAGCTAAAAGCCAGCTACCGGACCAAGGCACTCATCTGAGAGAAATCCAATATGTATCACCTCAGGAATTCTCAGCTGAGGGAGGGATCATATGGTATCACTACAGGAGAGTGGGGCAAATTCATTTTCTCTCTCTCTCGTCTCCTTCTGAAAACTTTAAGCATTCTCCAGTAGGGAGATGTATGTCCATCATCTGCTATAGACAGAGAATATAGGAAGGCTGATGTCAGCTTTACTCCATCTGCTGGGAGAGGTGCATAACACAGTGCTTCTGGATTCATCTGTCTGAACACTAAGAAAGGAACACACTTGTCACAGAGAGTGGTGAGTACCTGGAATAGTATTCCAGAGATGATAGCAGCATTCATAGGCCAGATTAAAAATGACCTTAACACAGAGGGAGGGAAGAAGACTACAGACTAAGACCAGAGACAGCACAATATGCAGACACAAAATAAGCAGGTTAAGAAAACCAAGTGATCACTTTCTGCCAACATTTCACAATGTTGGCAGAAACATTCTCCCAACCCCTCACAATCCTAGTCAATGACATCACTGCAACATTATTATTTCCCCCTGCCCCTGTACAGCTTCCCCCCGCCCCTTGCACACTTCCCCCTGATTCACCTTTACCTCTATACTACCCTTTATGCAGCTCCCTATTTACAGCTACACCCCACGTCCCCACCGCCCCTTACAGCTCCCATGTACAGTACCACACCCACCCCCCATTCTCCCCTCCCTTATACTATCCCACCCCATCCTCCCCCTGCCCCTATACAGCTCCATATGTACAGCACCCCCCACCTTCCCCGCTATACCCTGTATCCTCCCTCCCTAATGCTGCTCCCTACCATACCCCTGCCATATTTCGCATCATTCTCTTCCCCTCTCTCCCCCTTCCCCTGTGCGCTTCCCCCCCACCCCCGCCCTATCCCTTGCATTGCTTCCTTTTGCACATAATTTAATATTGTCTAATATTGTTTATTATATGTAATCTCTTTTATCAGTTCATTGTGTTTATTTAACCAATTTTATCTGTGACGCTCGTTGGCTCTACAGTAAAGTTAACTTTACCTTTTATCTAGCTATCCTTCTACCATCGATCATTGTAATTTCCTTTCTCAGTTACCTGTAAACCGACATGATGTGTTTCTACGAATGCCGGTATATAAAAGCTATAAATAAATAAATAAACAACATTTACTCTATTTCTATATTTTAGTTCCCAAGAGTGAACATCAATACTAAAATGCTGCTGCATTTGTACCTGCTAGAAGAAAATCTAACTGAATTCCTGTTATAAACATGCAGAGAAAAAAAACTGAATTAAGAAACTCATGATTCCAGGCTGGGCTTCAGCTACCCTCACTGCAAAGGAGTCATTTATATCCAAAACATGTAAAAGTATAAACTGGCAGGCTGGCTCGCTGATAGTGCTGTACACTGCCATGCATAAGGTTCCCAGTTCAATCCCCTAAACAAGGTCTTCTGTTGGCAGGGTTCACAGCATCCTGGGAAAAGAGAGTCAGCCATTGCTTTAAAGCAACACCTCATGAACAAATTCAGGACCCATGACTACAAGGTTCTAGAAAGAGCCCTGGATGCACGGCCTCAGCACTTCATTTGTCAGGATAAGTATGTGGGTAGGCAGGATACAAATGGCCAAAGGTCTCCAGATAGTTGTGAAAGTAGGTTCATGGGGCCAGATTCCAGCCCCAGTTATTGAGCTGGAAGCCCAAAGCAGCAGGAGAAGCTGCAGGATCCCAAAAAGAGAAAAAAAAAGGAAAAATGTCAATGAAGATCGTAAGGAGACTTCCACGGTACTAGCTGGTTTCCAGAAAAGACTCTGCATACAGAAAAGTAGCTTGAAATATTCTCTTTTAGTAAGAATTTTCAATTGCTTTAAAACTTCTGGAAAAAAAAAAATCTGAAAATTAAGAAACCATTAACTGTATGTATAAACTAGAATACTTTTCATGTGTTGTATTCAAACCCTAATGGATGTTTAGAAGGTCTACTTAACATCAGCTTTCCGCAGTTTCATTACTCTTACCATATTTGTGCAAGTACGGTAGAAGGCAGTCCTGTCTTAAGGAATATCTCTCGCACTTCCAAGCCAGAAACATAGCCATCCATATCTTTGTCAGTTTTCATGAATATCTCATCACATTTTGCCTTTTCTGCTGGTGATACAATCCACTAGAACAAACAAAAAATGCTGAATTTAAAAATACATAAAACAAAGACGGTTTAAAAAGCCACACATGAGCTGTGACAATCTGGAAGTTTAGTGAAAAAGACAGCCCAGCTGGTAGACATGTACGGTCCACAGGACTGCCAAGTTGTGTGGGAAAACATTTATTCCCTTCTAACTTGTTTTGAGTGACTCATTTCACCTTGCAGTCTAAGTATTCCATCTTTTCAATTTCTTTTTACCCACAGACACAGAATGGGAGAAAAAGCCTTAGTAAATCAGACCCTAAGTTTGTACTTTGAAATGGAAGGTGAAGTGACTTATTCAAGGTCACAAGGAGTGCGAAGTGGGATCTGAACCCTGGCGCACAGCCTACTGCTCTAACCACTATGCCATGCCTCTCCTTCCCCATATTGTGCTAGATTTTACCTGCCTAGCTTTTATTTCCATATTGTACTGGATTTTAACCTGCCAATTTTTTTTTATTACTTTTTTCTCCTTGCTGTTCAATTAATTCTGTCGTGGCATGGTAGAAACTGCTAACTCTAAATTGAATTATTTTATTCCCATGCACCCAGTCCCCGTTTTCTCATTTACACTTCCTCAATTTTGGGGTGGGCAAGTTTCTGTTCTCTTTAAGGATTCTCACTGGTGTAAAGTCACACTTGAGCAGAAATTTCTCTTTTGCTATCTTAAAGGTTATTAGAACTCATTCACTGAATTTTAGAAAGAAATCTAATAAAATTGCATGGAAATTTTCATTATTTTTCTGCATTAAAAAAAAAAAAGAAGACACAGACAGCGGTTCAGCAGAAGGACAGAGGCGATCCAGCATTTTGTGCCAAGTGCCACAGCTATGATCTCTGCAAGCTAGACCGGCTGACCTGGAGAAGCTGAGGCAAATAGATATATAGAGATCTGCTGCTGTTATTGGGGATTCAATCATTAGGCATATAAATAGCTGGGCAATTGGCAGCCATGAGGATTGCTTTGTAATGTACAGGTGGCAAACTTCAAATAGCACCTAGATAGGATTCGAAGGAGTGCATTGGGGAGATACTGGCTGTCATGGTCCATGTGGATACCAATGACATAGGAAGATGCAAAAGGGAGGTTCTGGAAGCTAAATCTTAGGCTTCCAGATAGGAAACTAAAACATGGCAGATGGAGCTGCTTCTAAACTAGAACATGAGGGAAAAATCAACAGTCACTCAGGAGTTCATGGTTCAGAGCAGGGCATCCACAAAGGATACCATTAAAAAAGGGAAATTAGATTGTCCTGACAGCAAGGATGTGGAAAATGCTGATTCCACATTACATAATCAACTGCTAGTAAGCAGTTGTAAAAAAAGAAAAATAATACGCTTAAATGTCTATATGCAAATGTCAAAGGTGGGATGGGGAGTTAAGAGTGTACAGGACTAGAAGAAAATATTGACATAATAGGCATTTCTAAGACCTGGTGGAAAATGAACTAATGAGACACAGTGATGCCAGAGTTCAAAATATACTGAAATGACAGAGCAGACAGAAGTGGTGGTGAGGAGGCATTTCATGTTAAGGATTCCACAGAATCAAACAGGATACAGATTCTACAAAAACTAACTGTATTCGGGAATCTATGGCTAAAAATTCCATGCACAATGGGGAGGAGTATAGCAGTGGGAGTGTACTACTCTCCACCCAACCAGATGAACAAAAAATGTGAAATGCTATTATAGCTTCCTTCAAACAATTAAAATCTTTAGTTAATCTGGATAGGAGTTTGGAGGTCCATCTGCTTCTCCTGGGCCCAGATTCTGTTCTGTAGAGATCAGAGATTCCCATTAGCTTATAGCACAGATAGAAAGTAAACAACTTACACAGCCAGAACACTCCCTGAAATATCTCTAGACTCCCAACAGCTTATTTGAAGATGCTGTATCAAAAGCTGCCCCTTCTCCATTAGTCCCAGTCATAACCTTTTATTTAGTTTATTAATTTAATAAATCACCTTTCTAATAAGTAATTATAGCGATGCTAACTCACAAATCTCTTATTTTTGTTGTGCATCCTTGTCTTGAATAGATTATAAATTTCAAGGAGTAGGACTGCACATTGTATGTGGGTCTACATAGCGCTGTGTACATACAAATGTTTAATAAGGTATACTGAACTTCATCATCCATACCTGCGTTGCCGATGCTTTTGTGGGTAAAATTCCTACAGGTGGCAAGGACTGGTGAGGCTCCTTAACAGAAGGTGGAGAAGGGATAGGAGGAATCACATGTGCTGTTCCTGGAACACTGAATGATTTTCTCTTAGAGGGTGGTACCAAGGCAGGTGGCAATGACATTGGCACAGGTTCCTTCTCCAGGGCACAATACACCAAAAACATGGCCTTTAAAACAATGAATATCAGATGTTTGAGCGGTTGATTTTGCATTCCAAAATTAACATGGCATACAAAAACTGTTGCTCCGTATTTTGTCCCCTTATATTGCTGCTTGTTGTCCTTCTTATACTAATTGACACTTCCAAAAGAAATCCCATTAAGAAAATGGTCTCTGATATCTTTTACATCAATTAAAAAAATTCTGGCTATAGCTTTTGAGCTTTCACTCCTTTCAAAATGATAATATTTATACAATGACATGTTTATTCTATATACAAATATTTTGAGAAAGCAGAAGTGAAAGTACAGGCAGGAACAAAAAAAAGCAGCACAGACACAAGTAGTGCTGTAGGATGAGGTACAAAGGTACAGGCACTCAGGCTGCATTACGCAAGTCTGCTACCAGTCTTTGCTGGATGAGGGGTACGTTTTTAACTTATTATGGTGGTTGTCAACAAATGCAATGATTTTTTCATGGTTATTTACACTATTGGGTAATCAGCCATCATCTTAACTCTAGAAATGGCTTCCACTGTCGCTTCAGCTAAAAGCCTTCTATTAGGCTTCAATGGTTAAGAGGAAAACAAAAAAGATTTTGGCATTTTATACTCACTCTTCTTTTAAACAATACTCTCCATCTTAAATATTAAATAGAGTCAAGTTCAACATTTACACAACCAAACAACATAATACACTGATTTTTAGTACATGTCAAAAACTAAAAATGCACTATTAATTTGTGCGTGCATCCATTTGCCATAGCACTTGTGTTAAACAGCAGTAAAACCCTGAGGTTTATTGATTACTCTTGGTGCTTTTGCCCTTTGCATATGGTATTCTAATCTATTCTATTCTGTTGGCACTAGTATACGGCTCAGAGATTCACCAACCTTCTATATCTGCAAACCAGCAGCTATTTGTTCCATCTTTCACTCTCCTTCAGCTGTCGCACTACAAAACTTATCCTGCTTGGAGAGCAAGTGGAGGCGATGCAGGCCAAACTCAAAGTAATATACTGAACATAATCAGCATGAGGATGCAACCTTGTATGGAGTTGCCTTCGTACAAATACCACAGTCTTGGCTCCTTCCCAGGTGTCACTGCTGGGGTAGTTGCACAACTTTCCAACCTGTGGAGAATGCCTGGCCTACTAAGGCTCATCCAGGGCTAAGCGCCCTGGGGGTATCACGTCGGGGGTCACCAAAATGTATGTTTAAACCCCAATACCAATAAACAGGAGAACCAAATATGGCCAATTATGAAATCTTTATTGTAGAGAAAAATGTATCTTGGGTTTACAAGGTATTGACGGAAGGAGAGAGAACATGAACACAGGGTAACATGTACAACCCAAAGGGATGACATGGAGCTTCACCAGCTCAAGACATAAAATGCTTACTTGAAGCTGCTCTACAAGTTAAAAAGTTACTTAGATTTTATTTTTATTTAAGTGTTTTTATATACCGGGATAAGTTGGGAACATCATCTCGGTTCACAGATAACTAAAAATAGCAACAGGCTATTTACAGAGAACAAGTTACAAAGTGAATGTTAATAAGGTAACCGTGATAAGCTTGAACAAGTATGTAAAGCCTGTTGCTAAATTATTGTTCATTGTAAACAGAGGTGATGTTTGAAACGTTCCGCAGTATATAAAAAACCTTTAAATAAATAAATAAATAAATAAACAACTAACTAACAGGCTATATAGCGAACTGGTTACAAAGTGAACGTTAATTCAATGTAAGCATGAATAATTGGAATAAGTGGCAGGAAAAGTTTTACAGTGATTAAATGACCTTGGAATAACTTAGATAATTCCTTTAGCAAGTAAACAAAACCAATAAGATCCTCTTGCTGTGTTTCAATTGTTATTTCATGTCTACTGTGATAATCTAGTTGCTATTTATTGAGGTTTAAAAATTTACATCAGTCAATGATTATCTGTAGATGTTTACTTTATTATCTGCCTAGAACTGTGGATACAGCAGGATACAAGTTAGTTTTTTAATAAATAAAAACTACTAACTTCTAATTTCTCAAGCCTTTTTCTACAATCTAATATTTCAGTCAGCTGAGTAGCCACTTTATCAGATAAACCTGGACAGATCAGAGAAATGACTAATTTGTCCACTCAGTGTTTTTCTAAAATCCCAGGACTACCTTCCAGATCTCTTCTAGGTTGAAGATTTGAGGTCTTGCCAGGTGAAATTCAGAAAATGTAGAGGCTCTTATCCCATGATTAATGGATACCCTCCCCCCCCCAGTAGATAGACTTGCTACCATTCTCATAAGGGACCCCATAGAAGAGGCTGAGGTCCTTCCAATGGATTCCATCATAAAAAAGGTACTTTCACTGCTCCTCCATTCCCCTTCCAACTGCTGCCCATGTCACTACTCCTGCTGTTGCAACAACTCCAATGTCTTCCCTGCGCAGAGCCATTCCAAGGTCATTTGCAGGCCACTGAGGTCAAAGAGATGCCGACCTTTGCTGGCTCTCCCAAAAGCGCCATACAAGAGACCAAGACACCCTCAAAAGGTTACATAAATGATAAAGGAATCCATAGATCCAAATGGCATAGGAAGTTTAGTCTCAGAGGTGTAGACATGAGGTTTACCCTTTCTTCTTGCCATGGTCAGAAAAAGAAAAAATGCAGAACACATGTAATTTCAAGGGACCTTAATGGAGCTGCAGCAGCCACTGGCTTCAAGCTGTCAACCATCTTGGATCTCCCCTTCAAGAGTGTTTAAAGGTTTTTGGGGGTTTTTTTAATGCTTCTCCTTATGTAACCCACCTTTCTTCAGTGTTTAGGGCTGAACTGGTACAAGGAATACCCAGTCCTCAGGCTAAGCCCCAATTCACTGTCACCAGTCCTTCCAACCCCGGGTTGTGGATTCTTTGAGTAGTGGTGGAGGCAGAACCTCTACCGCACAAGGCTTGGCAGGGGGAAAATAATTTTTTTTTTAATCACTCTCTCATGGGTTGACTCACTGTTAGATGATTTCTCCTCTCCAGTGTCTTTGTACCCAATACCCAAGAACTCGCAGGACATTCAAGTGGCGTATTTCAAAACAAAATTTACTGTAAATCACAAATATCTTCATTTAATCATCCGAATCAAATCTACTGGTTCGCCTCAGTCCTGGCTCCTCTATGCAAGTGCCTCTCAGGATTGCAAAGCACTAGGAGAAAACCTTTACTTCCAGGTGGTAAAAGCCAGATCGTTAGTGAGGATATTGGGTCTCCTGTCTCTTCTCTGTCTTTATTTTATTTATTTATTTATTTATTTAAACATACTTATATTCCGCTGCTTCCGAGAATCTGTTCAGGGCGGATTACAATAAAACAATCATAAAATCATCATAGTACAAACTAATTACCTATATAAAAAAAACTTACATTACATCCATATGAATACACCTTAAAATAACATTTAAAATAATTAAAATTAAGACATGCTGCTTCATACAAATGCCTCCTCACAGAGCATTAACTAGTCTTTAATGTCTTTCTAAACACTTTAAAATCCTGCTGCTGCCTGAGCTCAACAGGCAATTTATTCCACTCATTAGCTGCTACTGCACCCTGGTTTGAGCCCATCTAAACCTTTTTGACCAAGGAAATAGCTAGCAACTGGGCACCCTCTGACCTTAATACATGACCTGGAGTATAGATTCAATATAATCTCTCAGAACGCAAGGAAAACATTTCTCAAAAGTTTGAAAACAATGGTCACAAACCTAAATCTGACCCTCCACTTGACTGGGAGCCAGTGTAAATCCCTCAAGACTGGGGTTATATGCTGTCTTCTGGATGTCCCAGTTATAACTCGGGCAGCCGCATTCTGTGCCAACCGCATTACATACAACAACCTAACTGGAAGACTGATGTATAATGCACCACAATAATCCAGATGGCTTAAGACCAAGGTCTGTACAATCATTTGAAACTATTCTGAAGGTAACAGTTTTTAAAGGTCGTAACAGCTTGAGTTTATAGAACACAGTTTTTGTAACATAACAAATCTGTTTCATAGACAATTGACAGTCTAAAGACCCCCAAACTTCTCACCTGACTGAATCAGCACTGATAACATTTTAGACAACCAAACTTTCCCCCGGTTCTTCAGCTCAAAACTTTTTCCTACCCATAAGATCTTTGTTTTTGAACATGAAGAAAACAAACAATGGTCAGTAAACCACACTTGTAGTTGCCTGACAATTTCTTGCAATCTGGCTTCAGGTGAATCTCTACTAGGGCTACATGGTAAAAAGAATTGAATGTCAGCGTATATAAAATATTTAACATTCAACAACTGAAAAATGGCTCCTATAGGATCCAAATAAATGTTAAAAAGCACTGATGACAATGTCGAGCCCTGCAGCACACCCCACCTAATTTTACACCATGCAGAATGTCTGAGTCCAATCTGGACTCTTTGTACCCTGTTGGTCAGATATAACTGAAACCAATTTAAAACCGTACCTCCCACACCATTGAAATGCATAACCCTCAACAGGATATCATGAGGTAAGGCATCGAAGGCTGTGGACAAATCTAGCTGGAGCAGGATACCAGAGGAACCCTGATGCAGGCAGCCCAACAAAGTATCCATCACAGTTCTTAATAAATATTCTGTTGAATGATTTCTACGGAAGCCAATTTGATTCACATCCAAAAACTGCCTGTCACACAATCTTCCTGCTGTACCAATACAGTTTATCCCAAGACTTTTACAATAGTTGGTAAATTCAATATTGGACGGTAACTTGCTAATTCAGTGGATGGCAAGTTCTCATCCTTCTTGATAGGCCTTACTATGGCCTGTTTCCAGACTTCTGGAATGTCATCATTACTCAGGGACCTATGGATGGTGATCTTTTTTTTTTAATAACGCAATGTTACATTTGACGAGACTGAAAGATTGGGCATCCAATTGGTAGATGAAATTTAATGCGGACAAGTGCAAGGTGATGCTTATAGGGAAAAATAACCCATGCTGCAGTTACACAATGTCAGTAACCCATGCTGCAGTTACACAATGTCAGTGTGCTGCAAGCTGCAGTTACACAATGTCAGTGTGCTGCGGCAGTCAAAAAAGCAAACAAAATGTTAGGAATTATTAGGAAGGGAATGGTGAATAAAACGGAAAATGTCAATGCCTCTATATCGCTCCATGGTGAGACAGCACCTGGAATACTGTGTACAATTCTGGTCGCAGCATCTCAAAAAAGATATAGAAAAGATACTGAGAAGGGCAACCAAAATGATAAAGGGGATGGAACAGCTCCCCTATGAGGAAAGACTAAAGAGGTTAGAGCTGTTCAGCTTGCAGAAGAGACGGCTGAGGGGGGATATAATAGAGGTCTTTAAGATCATGAGAGGTTTAGAACGGGTAAATGTGAATCTGTTATTTACTCTTTCGGATAATAGGAGGACTAGGGGGCATTCCATGAAGTTAGCAAGCAGCACATTTAAAACTAATAAAAGAAAATTGTTTTTTCACTCAATGCATAACTAAGCTCTGGAATTTATAGCCAGAGGATGTGGTTAAGTGCAGTTAGAGTAGCTGGGTTTTAAAAAGATTTGGATAAGTTCTTGGAGGAGAAATCCATTAACTGCTATTAACTAAGTTGACTTAGAGAACAGCCACTGTTATTACTGGCATCAATAGCATGGGATCTACTTAGTATTTGGGTATTTGCCAGGTACTTGTAGCCTTGTTGGAAACAGGATGCTGGACCTGATGGACCCTCGGTCTGACCCAGTATGGCATGTTCTTAACAGACTGGCTTGTGGTCCTCGAGCACCTTAATTACACTCCAATGCTCCAGGAGCTGTGAACACGGCCTCTACAGAATCCTTAGCCAGCCCAGGAAGGAAGCAGACTTGGGAACGAAACCAAGAATTCCTGTCTGGGCTTACGTCATGAGCCAGTCCTCACAGGTTCATGTTAATGTTTTTCAAAAGATCACCTTCACATTCTACAGCCCTGTTTACTCACTTGACTCTGAAGCATTCAAAGTTCCACTATTCTAGGCCCTAAATTAACTTTAGGCCCTTTCCTATCTCAAGGGCAATTGTCAGAATGTATTTGGAAAAAAGTGACATGACTTTTTAAAGAAATATAGGCCCTTAGATATTTTTTTTTTTTTTAAAAACTAGTATATTTTTATCTCTGTATTATCTTACCCCCTTCCATGCAAAAATGCCTGATACATACATATATGTGCAAGTCACCTAGAAAAATAAACCATAATTTTCAATTTTTGGTCATGAGATTTAATGCAGGGTTATCATAATGGCCCAGTGGAAGGGAACGGTGACTAAAACGGAAAATGTCATAATGCCTCTGTATCGCTCCATGGTGAGACCACACCTTGAATACTGCGTACAGTTCTGGTCGCCGCATCTCAAAAAAGATATAGTTGTGATGGAGAAGGTTCAGAGAAGGACAACCAAAATGATAAAGGGGAATGGAACAGCTCACCTATGAGGAAAGGCTAAAGAGGTTAGGGCTGTTCAGCTTGGAGAAGAGACGGCTGAGGGGGAATATGATAGAGGTCTTTAAGATCATGAGAGGTCTTGAACGAGCAGATGTGAATCGGTTATTACACTTTCGAATAATAGAAGGACTAGGGGGCATTCCATGAAGTTAGCAAGTAGCACATTTAAGACTAATCGGAGAAAATTCTTTTTCACTCAACGCACAATAAAGCTCTGGAATTTGTTGCCAGAGGATGTGGTTAGTGCAGTTAGTGTAGCTCGGTTCAAAAAAGGTTTGGATAAGTTCTTGGAGGAGAAGTCCATTAACTGCTATTAATCAAGTTAACTTGGGGAATAGCCACTGCTATTAATTGCATCAGTAGCATGGGATCTTCTTAGTGTTTGGGTAATTGCCAGGTTCTTGTGGCCTGGTTTGGCATCGATTGGAAACAGGATGCTGGGCTTGATGGACCCTTGATCTGACCCAGCATGACAATTTCTTATGTTTAGTGATAGCCATATGCTATCTACATCTAATCCTGTACATTGGTGACTGTCAGGACTACCTTAGAAGTGAAGCCAGAAGCTTCTGAGAGAAGGGTACTGCCTTACAGACATACAAATTAGTCAACTGAAGTAGCAACAGGCAGAGAGCCTGAATAAGCTCTCTAGTATTTGTTCTTAGTGGCAAGGGTAAGAGGAGGAGAAATCACAACTTAGGAAAGGCATGTATGAAAGCTCACAAACTATTTAACCCTTATCTCAAACTGTAAACAAACTACTCCTAGAGCACATCATACAATATATTAAAAAATAACTGGCCAATAGATAACCAATTTTGCAATCAACTTTCCTACAAATAATGGGGAAAACAATCTTAAATAAAATATTTAGTCATTTGCAATAAAACAACTTACCACTGCAAATTCATCTCGGTCCAGTAATCCATCATGGTCAATATCACTTAGTTCCCAAACCTAAGAGATACCAAAATACATTAAGACCATTCTCTCTCCTTTCATGGATTTCTATGTTCTAAAATTCACATTTCTAAATTGTTACTTAGACTTCCCACCACTCTGATCATACATCACATGGAAACAGTGATGATCACCCAGAGTATTAAAATGTCTAGTCATGGATAAAAAGTGCTCTGCTAAACATGCCATGGGACTCTTCTAAAACTTGTCACTAGCAGAACATATGTACAACAACAGAGAAAGCCCTCTGCTTCTGGCCTATCACACAGTACCAATGCTGGGCTTAAGTGGAAAAGGCCAAAATATAAATAATGTGCTGATATCTACTGAAGAAACATTCCTTTGAAAACGATTCAACTAACTTAGCTGCCTACAATAAATAATACAATATTTTTTTAAGGGCGGAAGACAACTGAAGAGAGAAAGAAACACATTAACTATTTGCCACTAAGCAACTCAATTGGTACTGGGCTTGGGTTTGCTGCTGCCTGATCATCACTGGCAAATTATTGTTCTGAGACGAGAAAATTTAACTTCACATCGCAGCGCAGGAAGTGCCTGGGTTAGAAACTCATTGTCTAGAGAGGAGGGCACTTTTTTTTTACCTGATTAAATAATAAACAGTTTAAAAAATATTTAGCATAAAGTTCTGATGGGGACAACAGCAAATACAAGAGAGAGTCTCTTAAGCTGCATTCTCTTTTAACAGTGGGATTAAAAAAGGTTAGGGACCATTCCCTTACTCCCAGCCAACCAGCACACAAAGCATTTTCTATTGTATCTTTCACTGCAGACATGACGAACGTTTACATTTACAAAGACTTTCTTACTCTTCCTAAAACATCCACAGGTAGTTTGGAGTTTAGCAGCACGGGTTTCACTTTCTCCCCAGACAGCAATCCATTCACAGGGTTCAGGCTGTCAAAGATAACATCATACTTGGCCTTTTCCTCTAACTGTAACGGTAAAGAAATAAATACAATAAGCATCAGATTCCAAGAATGGCAATGAGAAGACATTTGTACATACAATTACAGAGCAGCCTGCAAGAAAAGATTACTTAGCTGGCCCAAAGACTCAGTAGCACTGTTGCATATTGCCATGCAAGACACCAGGGCTTAACTTTCCTGCCCCTCAACCAGAGACGTGCCTTGCAATGGCTGGGCTAGATAGGAAGGGGAATAGTATTAAAACTTGAAGGATGGTGGGGATAGTGGAGGATGGAAGGGGTGGAAGTCACAAATAAATGAAGGCCATGGGACCCCAGGCTCATGCCCTGAAATGAGGTCAGATTCTGAATGGACTGAAAATAGAAAAGCAACAAGAGACAGCTGCCTGGCAGGAAAAAAAAAAAAAAAAAAAAGTTAAAAGTTGATTAACCTCAGCCTCAGTTGCACTCCTTTTCAATTAACACATTTCAACTCAAATTTGATACTGCTGCCTTTTTTTTTTTTAAACAATTTTTGAAAACTTCTTGACATACAAAGATAAGTTAAAAGTAACAGACAAAGCAATTTTTTAGACACTGTACAGCAGTAAAGCACAATACAACCAGCAGGTCATCTGACTCTTCCACATTGACGAGCAATAGTGCTGCTATAATTCTTGAGTAGGTACAAGTGATATTATGAAGCTTCTCTTACTATTTTCTTTATCTATTTAGTGTACATTTCTATCCTGCAGATCCAAACATTACTCTCTCTCTCTACTATGGTGGATATCTTGTTTTTGCTACCCCAGGTTCAACTATGATCTTCCTGCTAGGCTAGCTAAACGTATCTTAACAATAAGCATTGTGTACTGCTGACTTATCACTCAAAACTTCAATCAGATTGGAGCAAGGGTGAAGTCAAGTACAAAACTTTCAGTGACACCTACTGGCCAACTAGAAAGTATTATAGGAGAGAGTGCTAAATGAAGCATAAGAAAAATTCCTCTGGGATTTATTCACTATGTACTGTCCTCTCCAATATTTGAGGGAGGATGGCAGGAGTCTGAGTGCACACCACTTATCCCTCCTCAATGCACATCAACTCACCTTTACAGCCCAGGGGATGTCAGGTCCCACTGTTCCACCTACTAGTAAAGGGCTGCCAGTATCATGCTAGAAGAAGAAGGGACACATTTAAAAAAACAGAACATACTATTACATCAGGGTATTATACACAGAATAAACATGAATTTATTTATTCAATCAAGTTTTATACCACTTCCCCAATGAAGCCATCCAAAACAGTATACAACAGTAAGATACAATTCAAAACATTTAAGGTACTTTTTTAAAATATGTAGACAGCTTTGGGTCTCAAGTCATAAGTAAAATTATAGTTTTAGAAAGAGTCGGTCATAATGAAACATTCAAATTAGAAATAGTTGGGAATATAATATTTTGAAAGATTTTCAGTTTAATTTTTTTTTTTTAAAGTTTTAAGCATAGTCTGAGTTGCCTTTCCTGCCATCTCCAATTAAAATGGTCACCTTGGTTTCAGGACCACCTTGAATCAGTCTAGTCTATGTTTTACACAAAGACCAGAGATTAAGCAGACAATTTAAATGGCTTTTAGCACGCAGAGAAAACATTAAGAAACTACTATGTATTTTTCAAGATATAATTAAAACAAATTATATTCAATGCCCAAAGCTTCCAACAAAAAAATACACACCAACTTGATATTGCTTTGATTGATTATATAAGAATTTGAAATATTCTTACAAATCTCGGTGGTGGAACAACCAGATTAAGACTATTGAGCGAAACATCCAGTCCATTCTGCGCACAAGCCACAAGCCGCAATGCAACATAAAATTCCTAACACGGAAAAAAAAAAAAAATTCACCCGAGTTACACTCTTGCTAATCATTTTTAACTTGAGAATTCATATCCTCTAGGAGTTGTGAAAACGTAAACACAGGTTGAGTCAGATATTCTTATGTTCCTAGATCACAAAGAATACAGTACCTACCATCCATCAACTCTCGTAATAGTCTGGACCATGGATAGACTGCTGCTGCTCATGGCACAACGACCAATGGCCATGCCCCAAAGTTACCTCAAGCACTCTATTGCCACACAGCAACACTTTCCACTCCCACTCTGTTTTAAGTTCTTCTCATCTAATACAGAACTCAAAGAAATATTAATCTTTCTGTACCATTATATTCCTCCCAACTGACACTGAAGGAATAAAGAATAAGCCAGCATAATAATTTGTAAACATGGTAAGATGGTCCACACTGCTATGAGAGTCAACAGAAAGAGTATGAATGGTAAGACCAAGATCTTTTCACCTTCATAACTGTCTACACCATGGGACTTACCCATGCAATGGGAATGAATGTCCATAGGATTTACTCACTCATGTGCACTTTGAATATGTGGTTTTTGAAAATTGCCACAATAGCATGTTACATTTATATGTGAACTCCTTTGAAAATTACCTCCTAAATTTCTAAAATACAACTTTAATCAACTGAGAAATGAATGACTGACACTGGTAACCCCTTTTCATTTGGTCCATAAAGAACAAACTCCTCTGACTTTCTGAAGTCTTGTTTGCTGTAAATAAAGTTACTAAATCTCTAACTTATCATTAAAATCAGCATTAATACCTAAGGATTGGAAGGTGATCAACTTAACACCCATTTTTTAAAGGGGCTCTGGGATGATTCAGGAAACTACACACCAGTGAGCTTGACTTTCGTACTGGACAAAATGGTAGAAGCTATTCTAAACAAAATTACTAGCCATCTCGATCGACACAGATTAATGGGGTGAAGACAACATGCATTTATTAGCAAAGGGAAGTCTTATGTTACAAATCTGTTGTTTGTTTTTTAAGGGGTTAAACAAACATGTGGACAAGGGTGAGTTTGTTGATAACACTGTATCTGAATTTCCAGAAGGCTTTTGTCAAAGTCCCTCATGAAAGGCTCATCAAGAAATGAATGAGTCATGGGATAGGAGGCATTGTCCTATCGTGAACTGGTAACCGGCTAAAACATGGGAAAGTTGGAGAGTAGGACTGAATGGTTAGTTCTCTCAATGGAGAAAAATAAATAAGGGAATGCCCTAGGAATCTATACTGGGACCCGTGCTTTTTAATATATTTATAAAGAATCTGGAAAAGGGAACAATGAGCGAGGGGATCAAATATGCAGATGACAAAATTATTCATAGTAATTAAATCACAAGCAGATTGTGAGGAATTTCAAGAGACCTTGCGAGACTGGGGGATTGGGTGTCTAAATGGCAGATGAAATTTAATGTGAACATATAGGGAAGAATAATCCAAACTATAGGTACATGCATATTAAGCATCATCACCTAGGAAAAGGATCTGGGAGTCATTGTGGACAACTCTTTGAAATCATCAGCTTAACCAGGAGACAGCAATCAATAAAGCAAATAGAATGTTAGTTATTATCAAGAAAGGAATGGAAAACAAAATGTAAAATATAATAATGTTTCTATATTTTACTGTGTATGTTTTATTTGTAAGCCACTTAGGGCTGTGTATAAGCGGCATAAGACATTTAAAAAAATATATATATTGACCCATGGTGAGACCGCATCTTGAGTACTGCGTGCAGTCCTGGTCACCCTATCTCATAAAAGATAAAGCAGAACTAGAAAAGATATAGAGAAGGGTGAGTCAATGATGAACAGGATGGAATGGCTCCCCTATGAAGAAAAGCTTAACAGGAGAAGGCTCTTAAATCTGGAGAAAAGATGTCAGGAGATATGATGAAGGTGGTCTATAAAATCATAAGTGGGGTAGAACAGGTAAATAGGGAATTGTTATATACCCTTTCCAATAATACTAGGAGAAACTCAATGAAGCTAATAAACACATTCAAATTGGACAATCATTTTTCACTTAGTATACAATTACATTGTGGAATTTGTTGCCAGAGGATGTGATGAAAACAGCATCACTGTTTAGATAAGTTCCTGCAGGAAAAGTCCATAAACTTCTATAAACTATGTAGATTTGGGAAAGCCACTGCTTGTCCCTGGTTATGAGCAAGGATTGGATCTATTCTTTGGGATTCTACTGGGTACTTATAATCTGAATTAGCCACCACTGGCAACAGATTGCTGGGCTTGATGAACCCTTGATGTGACCCAGTTCAGCATTTATGTTCTTATGTTTGATGCTCTGAAAATCTAACAAAGTTTTTTCTCACTCAGATTCTGAAGATTTGGAAATGACTTGCCGACTCGGTTTCTGGATTTAGGTAAAAAGTAATATTAACTTTTGGAACAAACATAAGAATAGTTCAACAAATAATTTGAATATTAAAGCCTCATTTCTATTAAAAAAAAAATAAATCCATGTCTTAATCGGACCAATGACTCCAACTGCATGGAAGACCTGGGTGTTGGACTAAGTATGGAGATGTGAATGCTCATCTACCGAGGAAGAGACAATAACAAAAATGGATTTGGATAATAAGCAATAGCCTACAAGATGTCAAGCTTCTATAGCTAAACAAAATAAATGAAACCCAAACAAGCAGAAATCAAAAATTCAACATACATAAAATATTCCGCTAGTAATGAGAAGGCTCTTTTCACATCTTCTTAATGGAGGTATAACGTGACCTTCATATAATGTCTCTTTGTGTGAGTGGCTTGTAGGAAAGCCTTAGAGATGCGGCTTATGGAAAAAGCCTTTAAAACACAGAGACTAGTTTAATCAATCGGTCACTTATACCAAGTCCATATGTCCTTCCAGCTAAAGCTGGTATTTCTTTTAACAGCTGTAATTACCCAATAGTGCACAATAATTGAAGAGAGTTATAAAAATGGTTTGGAGGTGAGAAAGGATCAGCTGGGAGAATGAAAAAGGGTTGAAAGAGGTGAAAGGGGATGGGCTGAGCAGGTGAGAGGAGCTGGCTATGTAAAGAGGGGGATCAACTAGAGGGGCAGAAGTTGAGAAAGGTCTTCTGGAGGGGATGGAGATTGAGAAAAGGGATCAGCTGGCAGATGGGGAGGGTTAGAGTGGAGCAACTGTTGGAAGGGGACCACATTTCCGCTAATTTGATTTAATCCTCTGGAATCATGTGAGTTTAAGTGCTAAAGTGGAGTTATATTGGATAAAAGTTTGGAAAACCCTCACTAGAGGGTCCCTCAATATGACATGTAGATAAGTTGCATATAGTAGCAGCTTCTATAGCAGGGGTGGGCAATTCCAGTCCTCGAGGGCCACAAACCTGTCGAGGTTTTAGGATATCCTAATGAATATGCATGACATAGATTTGCATACAACTGAGGCAGAGTGCATGCAAACCTCTCTCATGCATATTCATTAGGGATATCCTGAAAACCAGACTGGTTTGTGGCCCTCGAGGACCGGAACTGCCCACCCCTGTTCTATAGGATGCTTTGACTCTCTTTAAGTCTTGCATTTCCAAAGTCTAAGTAACTTAGAAAATGATTTTAGAATTATCCCTCTATGGTAATACATGAGTCCACTCTCTCTACCATTTCTTCAACTTCCTCTGCTTGCCCATATATAATAAAAATGTTTGAATTTGATGGACATTGTAGAACCTTGGATAACCCTTCCTTCTCTTATTGGCTTAAGTAATATCAAGACCTGCTGAACTCTCCTCATATGAGTGTTCCAGCAAACATAGGTCAAGTGCATTAAAAACTTCTGAAGTACTGAGCAGAACTACTAAGGAAGGGCAAGGCATGCCATTCCATTTATTGGCAAGACCAATACAGAGTTGATTGGAAACAAATACACTCATGATGTAATGGGGCAGCTGCTTGAGACAAGTCTGGGGAGGGAGCTACTGGTCTGCTGTATAGCAAGCAACAGTTTACCCATAAAACAGCTTAGGTGAAAATAAGGTAGGTCAGAGCTTAACAGAGAAAATGGATAATATTAGTTTACAAATAATTGGGTTTACCCTTCAATTGACCAAATCTTTGAAAATCCTGCAGAAATATGGTTAATAGCTCCTCTTCGAATAAAGGAGAGTTGGCTTTCTAGATATTTAGCACAAGACATTTATGATTCACTAGAGTTAAGTGTGATCTGTACTGAAAGATACTTGCCACAATTTCTAACAAACCCTCTCTTCATATGATATTTTCAAATGTATAAACTGCCTCAACAATTCAAAACAATTTAGACACAAAACACAGTTTATATTAATTAGAAAAAAGAACATTTTACACAGCCTACAAAAGGTGAGAATTTTTACAGTCTTAAACATGGAATATTAAATTTATAAACACAACCAAGCATTCTCTGAAAAGAAAACTTTATATTTAATGGTTATCTCATTGAATATGCAATAAAATAACCTTACCTGTTTGTTCAAATAACCTTTTGCGTCTGTATCAGCTAAATCCCATATCTATGCAGAAAGGAAACAGATAATTATAATACACAGTAGAGTTAACTCCTGAAAAATAAATTGTTTTAAGGGAAAATCTGTCACAGTAACTTACAAAAATCTGTTAAAATATATCTTTCATTTACAAATTACCTGAGTTCCCCCTTCCCCCCTGGATCTCAACCCAGCCATCACAGTGACTGCCCTCAAACAAGGACCTCAACCTTTGGCTCATTTCAGAGCCAGATGGGAGAATTAATGATCAGATAAGAAATCATCCTAAATCCTAACATCCTGCAAGGCTCAGTTTCTCCCAAGAAGCAAAGGACAGCCGTGGAGAAACCAATGTTTGTGTAAACTTAATTTGTGCAAGTCTTTCCTCATAGCTCACAGCCTAACTTAAAAATATGTTTAATTTTTTAAATGCACTTTATTTATGGTAGAAGCTTATGAATATGCCCAAAAGAAAAAAAGATTTGAAATCAAGGGAAGGATAAGCCACAGTAGTTCTGGGACAATTTAGTTCCATGTTAATATGAGCATTTTAATAGCTTAAATTCCCCTAAATTCTCATGCTGCAAATTTACAGAATATGAAGAAGCTATATAGATTCAAAACTCAGGCACTGCAAAGATCAGCACAGCAGAGTGTGAAAATGCTCCTTCCTGGTGTTGTCATTCTTTAAAAATATTTACCAGAGTAGAGCTCCACACAACTTGAGCTCAATTTAAGCCTCTAGTATTTCATTAATCCTGTTTACTTTGTCTCAAATTTTTTTCTTTGGTGATTATTTGATACGAATAAAAAAAATATTTATACGGGACTGGCGATTACCAAGGGAGTGCAAATACCTTTCCAAGTATCAGGTCCGTCAATCTTGATGTTTTCAAGAAAAGAGCAGCATCTGAAGCCAACACTTTGCCTGTGTTACCTGAATCAACCTGCAGGAAATTCAACACACTGTAACTTCACACATTAAGAACAAGTTATTTACATATTAACAGGCTGATGCAGTACCATGTGCTGGCCACAGCACACGGCTCAACACGCGATTGGATGTGCGTCCATAACCCCCGATGCAAAATGGGGGTTAGAATGTCCAAAACACGTGCATAGGTAATAGCTCTCATCACATATAAATGCACATTGATGATCTATTCATTCCCCCCAATGCCCCCAAAATAATTGTGCGCCTGACGCTTACATTTTACTCACCAAAATTAATGCCTGCCCCGAGCAGGTGCTAATTTTGGAGGAGCCCAGAAAGTGTACAGAAAAGCGAAAATACTCAAATTCAAAATGTCCCCAAAAAAGAATTGTGCACAGGTTAGGAAAACGGATGCTCGTAAACTGAGTGTCCGTTTTTCTAAGCTGCTGACAGCCACCTCTCCTGGGTACCCGCTGCCGAGGAGGCGCTAGGAGCAAACAATTTTCCCTAGCGCCTTCTTTTTACTGCGGCATCCCATTTACATTTTTCACTGGGCACCCCAGAGAGGTAGATCGGTGTGCGTTAAGGGAGCGGGCGCCTATCATTAAGCGCCCATTTAATGCGTGCCGATATTGCATCAGTCTGTAAGTGCAGCAGGCAGCTTAATTTCCTTTGGCTGACCAGACAAGGGTACCCAAGATGCTCTGCTGTCTCTCAGAAATTTGATAGGGCATTTCAGTCCAAAAATTTCCAATCAGAGACTGTTATGCTCCTAGCTGGGCTCTATGTGCACAAGATTCACTTGTCCAACTTTAAAATCCTTATTTCCAGGCTCTAACACATTTTTACTTTGAGAAATTGTGTGATATATTTATCATGCACAGAAACATGGATGAGTTAGTTAGCTCACCTTAGGAATCACAAGCTGTGAGTGTGCTACTCTATGACCTTTTTCTATACACTTGAATTTCTAATATACATATATTTACCAGTCAACACTAATATATGCTCAATAAATCAATAACCCAGGTAGTTATTTGGTATACAGGGATATTCATAAATTAATATTAAAGAGGCTTCTCTAATATTAAGGTGTGGCATGTTTCTCTTTACTATTCCTGCTTACTTGGGAGAAAATGTTTTAGAAGCATAAACACTAGCAAGGTGTGAGAGTACACCCCTAGTGGTATTGTACGAGTCGGTGCTAGATGCCTGGTCCCCTTTAAATCCCCAAAAGGGAGAATGCTCCATGGGCGGGACCCGGCTTGACAGGAGGAGCTCAGAGGGTGTGACCAGCTTGAGGGGAATAAGAGTTCGGACCCAGGTGGGGATGGGCAGGCCCTGTACGCCTCCAGGAGAAGGCAGCTCCTGCAATACTGCTGACCTAACCCAAGGTATTGTAAGTGCACAAAGATACTGCAAGAGGTAGGCAGTCTGGTGTAAACCTTGCTTTGTGTTGTAAATAAAGTGTCACTGCATGAAGAAGGCTGGAGTCAGTGTGTTCACTTGCTCCAGTCCACATATTCTTGTTCAGCCATCCTCACAACAAGGCTATGGGAGTGCCACAGATTTGCCTTTGGGCAAAGATACTCCAGAATTCACAGGATTCAAACAAACATAGTTCCTTCATTCAGAACTAAGCAATAACCTCCTGCAAAAAACTATCTATAGATGTTTTTAATAAATATCCAAAGGTGACTGATTTTATACCCTACTGTGAAAAGGTCTGGAAATAATAGGTTTTTTTGTATTCTAGGACTCCCCTGAGCCAATAAACCTAAAGAAAATACTTTATCAATCAGTAGTGGGAAAAAAGTCAAGCTGATAAACTACATTAGACAGTAACTTTTAAATGGGTGCGCGGGCACAAATGCTGTGCACGTCTGTCGATCCACGCCCAGGGACGCGGCCATTTTATAACATACATGTATATGCACACGTTATAAAATAGACTGGCCGTGCACACGTGTGCACAAATGCTGTTTCTACCGCGTAAGTGAGGGGATTTTAATAGACAACGCCATTACCAGTTTTCCTAGTTCATTCCCAGTTCGTCCAGGTAAGGGAAAGGACTTCCAACCCCCCCAAGTTTAATAGCCTCCCTTCTCCTGTTAACCCTGTCCCTTAAAACTCCGCCAATCTGTGTTTATTTTATTAATTACTTACACATCCTCCATAGCAGAAGTACATTTACGCGGCAGGGGACCCCAGCACCTGCCTGTGTGCATAAGGATTTACGCACAGATTTGAAGCTGAAATCCAGAAACGCCCATGCCCCTCCCACACCCCGCCCTTTTTTTGATACCGTTCATTTGTGCACGCAGTGGGAGATCAGTGCTTACTCGGGCGGCTTCTAAAATCCGGCGGCCTGACATATTTGCACATCTCCCGGTTATGGCACGCACTGGCCTTGTAAAATCCACCTGTTGGTGTTTCAAGAAACAGCAGAGTGAGTGGTTAAGACCTACCTGTCGATAGTACTTCTCGTACAGAGGGTTTCCACTTGACAGCTGTGGAGAATGAAAACAGAGCTTAAGTCACAACAAATATAACAGCACATACAAACAAATCAATAAAATCAGCAGGGCAAGTAAAGAAAGACGTAATGTTCAAGGGAGCAATTTTCAAAACTGCCCTGGGATGAGGAGCACGCGTACTTGCATGAATTCTCTAAGCGGAAGTACGCGTGTGCTTTCATCAGTACCTTTTGTGTGGGTAAAAGTTTACTTCAAGAGTACAGTGTACAACTGAAAATACTGTGTGCAGAAGCACCTTTCCTGTCCCGACCCAGACACACCCCTGAGAACGCCGCCTCTGGAGCTGGCTAAAAAGTTACACTTGGGGGGAGGGGCGGGCAATTATCAGACAATCAATTTATGCACATAAAAACGATTTTGACTGTGGAAATCACTTTGAAAGCTGCCCTCCAGTACTAACTTTGGACAGTACTGTATACACTGCCAGTGCTGTACAAAAATACATATTTCAAAACCACCATCAATTTCCATCCTCCCACTGCATTCCAGGTAAGCTTTTAAAGCTTGCTAGAAAGGAAGAGAGGCTACAGCACCCCTTTCTTCTTCACCCATCAGCCAAAACGAACCCCAAAAACAGTAACATTTTATTTAACAACTTTTTTATACTGACATTCGTGGGTACATCATATCGGTTTACAAGGAACTAAGAGAAATACAGCGAACGGGGGGAGGGGAGCCGTAACAACAAGAGGGGGGGATTAACAAGGCAAAAGGCATAACGAGCAGATGGTTCAATGGACGCAAATAATATGAAATATAAAATTATCTAATGTAGTGTAGAGTAATTACAACATAATTGCTGAAACAGGTATTCATATTGTACCAGATCACTTGACTCACACCTAGGAAATGATTCTGTCTAGAAATCTTGAACAGTCGCACTATAAAATGATTTCACTTAATAACGGATAATTTAAGATGCTACACTTTTGCCTCCAGTGTTACCAATATGCTCTGTACTGCACAAACCTCAATCACATCCTCTTCTTGCTATTAATGCTGAATATACATAATCCTTATTATATACTACTGTCAAAAGAAGTGAAGGATTTCTTCAACACACCTCAAATATTCAGAGGATAGCTGTGTTAGTCCAGTATAGCAAAAATGACAGACTGGTTGGTCTACAAGATGCCACCCACCTCATCATTTTCACCTCAAATAGCATAGTGCATTGATGCAAGTGATTTCATTGCAGAAGACTAGTTTATAAACATCAAGAGATAGGGATCCATGGCTTTTAAAACAAGTGTGAAGAGCTGCTTTATTCTGCTATGAGTTCTCTTAGGTTATACTTATAACACTTCCCATGGAATTATCAGTAATATTCTCAAACAGATTTTAGGTAGTTCTTTCCCAGTTTTAGCAAGAAACTTATACAAGGATATACAGTATATATTAGACTATAAGACATAAGTTTTTGAAATGAAATAAAAAAGAAAAGTGAGTGTCTATACTTCAGTGTGGCTAGTGGGATGGGCTCCACTAGCTGCCTGTTCCTCTTTACTCTTATTTGTCTGCCATCAGGATTATATACCACTGCTGCCACCAGAGTTTAGTTGTACCAACCACCCAGTCTAGACAGAAAGGGCTTAGCTATTTTTTTTTGTTTAAAAAAAAAAAAAGGGCATCTGGGATCCAAGATGGCATCCTAGCACTGCAGAGTTGCCTGATTTTTCCTGTGCTCTTAACTTTTGTTATGCCACACTCTGGTCATAAACGGAGGGCCAAGGAGAGGGATGTCTTAGCTGCCCCGCCGGAGAGTCCCATTATCAGCCCAATGGACACACGTGCAGCGAGGGGCTTTGGAGCCAGGAGGTGAATCGTTATAAGTCGTCAGAGAAGAAGAGGTACTCAACTACTTCCCTGATTCTTCAATATCTTTGTACCCGGCAGAAAAGACAGTCCCTATTAACCCTGCTGTGGCGAGATCTCTAACAAACACAGAAACCTAGAAATGACGGCAGAAAAAGGCCAATAGGCCCATCCAGTCTACCCAGCAAGCTCCCACACTTATTTTCCCATACTTACCTGTTTCATCAACCACTAAGTTCAGGGCCCTTGTTGGTAACTGTTTGATTCAAATTTCCTGCCACCCCCTGCCGTTGATGCAGAGAGAAATGTTGGAGTTGCATCAAAGGTGAGCATAAGGTTTAATGGTTTAGGGTAGTAACCGCCGCATCAAGCAAGTTACCCCGATGCTTGGTTACCCAGACTGCACAGATCAATGCCTTGTTGGATGTTGTCTGAATGTAAAACCTGTTTTCCTCATTTCCCCCTGCCATAGAAGCAGAGAGCGACTCTGTATATGCATTCAAAGTGATGTATCAGGCTTAATTGGTTTAGGGTAGTAAACACCGTAATAAGCAAGCTACCCCCATACTTCTTAGTTTACCCAAATTGTGAAGTTCGGTCCTTGTTGGTTGTTATCTGAATACAAATCCTCTTTTCCACATTTCCCCTTGCCGTTTAAGCAGAGAGCAATGTTGGAGTTGCGAAGGCTTATTGAGTAAGGGTAGTAATCATCAGGTAGTAGCCTCCACTCCAGTACTCCACCCCCATGGTAGTAGCCTCCACTCCAGAACTCCACCCCCATGGCTCTTCTCTTCTTTCCCACAGTCATAGTGGATAACACATTGAAATCGTCGGTTCAGTGTGCTGTGGCAGTCAAAAAAGCAAACAGAATGTTGGGAATTATTAGAAAGGGAATGGTGAATAAAACGGAAAATGTCAAAATGCCTCTGTATCGCTCCATGGTGAGACCGCACCTTGAATACTGTGTACAATTCTGGTCGCCGCATCTCAAAAAAGATATAATTGCGATGGAGAAGGTACAGAGAAGGGCTACCAAAATGATAAGGGGAATGGAACAGCTCCCCTATGACGAAAGACTAAAGAGGTTAGTACTTTTCAGCTTGGAGAAGAGACGGCTGAAGGGCGATATGATAGAGCTGTTTAAAATCATGAGAGGTCTAGAACGGGTAGATGTGAATCTGTTATTTACGCTTTCGGATAATAGAAAGACTAGGGGGCACTCCATGAAGTTAGCATGGGGCACATTTAAAACTAATTGGAGAAAGTTCTTTTTCACTCAACGCACAATTAAACTCTGGAATTTGTTGCCAGAGGATGTGGTTAGTGCAGTTACTGTAGCTGTGTTTAAAAAAGGATTGGATAAGTTCTTGGAGGAGAAGTCCATTACCTGCTATTAAGTTGACTTAGAAATTAGCCACTGCTATTACTAGCAACGGTAACATGGAATAGATTTAGTTTTTGGGTACTTGCCAGGTTCTTATGGCCTGGATTGGCCACTGTTGGAAACAGGACGCTGGGCTTGATGGATCCTTGGTCTGACCCAGTATGGCATGTTCTTATGTTCTTAATAGCGCTGCATGCATGTGCTTTTTACTCCATCCTTTTCTTGTACAATGGACTTTTCCTCTAGAAACTTATCCAAACCTTTTTAAAACACAATTACAGTAATAGCTTTCACCACATCCCCTGGCAACAAATTCCAGAGCTTAATTATGAGTTGAGTAAAAAAATATTTTCTCTTATTAGTTTTAAATGTATTACCCAGTGACTTCATTGTGTGTCCCCTAGTCTTTGTACTCTTTGAAAGAGTAAACAATCCATTAACGTTTACTAGTTCTACTCTACTTTATTTTGTAGATTTCTATCATAGCCCCCCTTGGCCTTCTCCAAGCTAAAGAGTCCTAACCTCTTTAGTCTTTTCTCAAAGGGGAATCGTTCCATCCCCTTTATCATTTTGGTTGGCCTTTTCTGAACCTTTTCTAATTCTGCTATATCTTTTTTGAGATGCGGTGACCAGAACCACACACAATACTTAAACATGAGGTTGCACTATGGAGCAATAAAGAAGCATTTTGATATTCTCTATTTCATTCCTAGCATTCTATTTGCTTTCTTGGCTGCTGCTGCATACAGAGCAGAAGATTTCAACGTGTTATCAATGATGCCTAGATCCTTTTCCTGAGTGGTGTCTCTTAATGTGGAACCTTGCACTGTGTAGCCATAATTTGGGTTACTCTTCCCTAAGTGCGTCACTTTGCATTTGTCCAAATTAAATTTCATTTTCCATTTGCATGCCCAGTCTCCCAGTTTTGCAAGGTCCTCTTGCAATCCTCTTGTGATTTAGCAACTCATTAGCAAATTTGATCACATCACTCATCCCCATTTCCAGGTCATTTACAAATATATAAGATTTCTTGAACCCATATAATCAATATAAAGAAAGCTTCTTGTATTAGGGCCTTCCACACAGCTATAATAGTGTGTAATTTATTTATTTTTTTACTGTTGTCGTTCCTTTATATTGTTATGCCTGTTACGTTCTCAACTCCGTGTTTCCTACGCCCTTGTTATATGTAAGTCTTATTTTTCGTTGTTACCCTTGTTCGATGTAAACAGGCATGATGTTCCTACGAATGTCGGTAAAGAAAAACCTTAAATAAAATAAAAATATATACTGAAATCAAATTACACTAGGGCAAATGTGGTCTTTTTGTTCCAAAACACATTTCTAAATTTGCCATTGTTTCTCGTGAACAGGAAATACAAGACATATTTATGGTCTACAAAAACAAACTGAAGCATTCCTAACACCCCCATACTGGAGCACACTATTCAACTAACCTACCATATCTGTGACACAAGATTCTGATGTTTACCTTCATCATCATTTATTCACAGTTACTGTTTTCTTGGTAAAAGCAATACATTTGCTGAGCAAATGCAGCTTTTATAAATGAAAAACAAAACCAAAAAATGTTCCAACATTTGTACAACTGAGCAGGGAGGAAAGTAAGGACACCCGGAAGGAAAATGCTGAAAATCTGGACAGCCTTTTCCTGTAATTCACTATTCAGAACTGTTTCCAGCTGTTCTTCCAGTTAGGAATTTTAGTGGTAATCTAACCCTCTTTCACTTGTCTCTCTTACTGTTTTATGCAAGGATAAAACTGCACATACAGTGCCTTGTAAAAGTCATTACACCCTTCTACATTTTCCACATTCTGCATAAATGCAAAATTAAAAAGCATTAAAGTAGGAGCTTATTTCAATTATCTACACAACATACTCTACACTTTCATTGTGAAAGAACAATTACAGAAATATTTCAAAAGTAACAAATAAAAAAAAAAGTCTCGATTGCATAAGTCTTCACACCTCTCGATTCAATACTTGGTGGAAGCCCTTTCTGTAGACACAACAGTCATGAGTTGTTTAGGATGAGTGTCTGCCAACTTTATCCAGCAGGATGATGCGGTTTTTGCCCATTCTTCTTGGCAGAGGAGCTCAAGCTCTTAAGTTAGCCTTTTTCATGTCTGGCCATAGATTTTCTATTGGATCTCAGGTTTGGGCTTTGGTTCACCTCAAGGACATTCACTTTCTTCTTGCTGAGGCACTCCACTGATGTTTTTGTTTTGTGCTTCAGATCACTGTGCAGAAAGGTGAATCTTCTCCCCAGTCCCATATCTGTCTCAGGCTGGAACAGGTTTTTTTTTCCAGTATCTGCCTGTACTTTGCATAATCCTTGATCTTAACAAGTGTGCTTGTGCCTACTACTGCAAAGCATTTTCACAACATAATGCCCATGCTTTACAGTAAGGATGGGGTTAACAGGGTGATATGCTGTGTTTGTTTTATGCCACGCATCACTTAAAATTCAGACCAAAAATGTTTAATTTTAGTCTCATCAGACCAAAATCTTTCTCCCACAAGTGTTTCTCGAAAAATGCATATAAAATGACTTTTCAGAAATGGCTTCCTTCATACCACCCTCCCATACGGACCACATTTGTGACAATCTTGAAATTGCTTAACACTTTAAAAACTACAGAGGTCTCAGCCAGAGACCTTTGTAGTTCTTTTAAAGTAATCTTAGGCTTCATAGTGATCTCAGACAGCAGTTCCTTAACTCAGATGTGCTTAAACCACTTCTTGGGGCCCCCCAGCTAGTCAGGTTTTTTGAATATCTCTAATGAATGTGCATGAGATTTGTTTGCACTACTTCCAGTGTATGCAAATATTTCACATGCATATTCATTAGGGGATATCCTGAAAACTGGCTGGAGTGGGGGCCCCCCCAAGAACCGGTTTGAGCATCCCTGCCTTAACCCACAGTGTTGTGAACGTGGGGGTGCGGTCACTTGCTCTAGAGGGATGTGAGCCCTTGGCACAGCTCAGGGAGGAGCCCCAAGGCACACACCATGGGAGGTGAGTGGGTCCAAGCACAGGCTGCAGCTGGAACAAGACCAAGACGTGAATCATCATAGGCACTGGAACAAGGCAGGCTCAGACCTCCACTGGATCTGCACGCACAGGTGAGACCCAGCTGGTCTCAAGAGTAGCCCTCTGGCCACTCAGTAGACCTTCCAGACCCGCTGCTTGGGAACGATGAATGTGTAGGGCCAATCGGAGGCTGAGGGCAGGAACATGATGAGAAATGAAACTGAGGAACTTGGAAGACTCAGACGGAAGACTCAGGTTCGGATTCAGGCACTAGTACAGGGTAAGTACTGCAACGCAGCACGCCCTACACAGCCAGCCATGGCTGGTCGCGGACCACACTAGAAGTGAAGCAGACTCCAGATGAGAAGATGAAAACTTGAAGCTGGAAACATGACGAAGATTCAGGAGAGGCCTGCCAAGAGGCTTGTCCTACATAGCCGCCCATGGCTGGTCGTGGACCACGCGAAGCAGAGCAGGCTCTGGCTTGAGACTCAGGCATGGACGGAAGCAGGAACAAGGAACTCCAAAGACCAGGAACAGGATTCAAGACTCAGGATTCAGAACTCTGATTCAGGAACAAGCCTCGGCGTTAAAAGCAAGAGCCTTCCGGAGACTTGCGCTGCAGACATGAAGATGGGCCTTGTGCCACGAAGCACCTTACACAACCCCCCATGGGCTGGTCACGGACCACGACGATGGCACGCCAGGAAAGGTGGACAAGAAGGAAACCTGGAATCAGGATGAAGAGCCGGACATGGGAACATCAGGCCCAGGACTGGAACTGCAGGAACATGGACCACCGGAAACATGGAATATCAGGAACACGGAACAGGCAACGAAGGAGCTTCGATGAAGAATAGGGACATCCATGGAGACCAGGAACATCTAACGAAGAACACAGAACCATCTGGACAGGCGCAGATCACGGAAGACCTTGTCGGACAGAAGAACCATGGACGACCATGAAGATCTGATACGAAGGCCCTTTTATAGGGCTGAAAATGAAGCAGAGTGATGACATCATCCATTGGGGCCACAGTGCTTTTCCCGCCGCTGGCCCTTTAAATATTGAACTGGGACAGGCAGAAGCGTCGGTAGTGTTCCTGCCACATAGCTGGAGGCAATGGCAGCAAGCTGAGCAGAGACGGTGGCGGGGTCTCCTGCCACAAAGGAGTAAAGCACAGTGGCAGCAGCTCCATGCCACGAAGAGGCATCGGGCCGCGCAGGAACAGCAGCAAGCTGCGGCTGTCCGGGGTGGCGTAGACCGCATCATAGCAGGGAGCCAGAGGCGCCGGACAGAGGGTGAGTGAGGCTGCTTGCGGTCAGGACCCGCAAGCAGCGAAGCGCAACACGCAGCTACTGACTTTGGATGGGCAGCCTGATCACAGTTGTCTTGGTGCTGCCAAAATGTTTTCACTTTTCAATAATGGATCTGACAGTGCCCCAAGGGATATTCCAACAGTCTGAAATTCTTCTAGTGTTCCCTCAATCCGTATCTTTGAATAAGATCATCCTGGAGTTCTTTCTGTAGCTCCTATTCAGCATGTTTGACCTTTGCTTTAAATTCACTTCATACAACAGAGTTTTTTCATCTAGCAGTATTTTAACCAGTTAAACTACTGTGAATGGACACAGCTAGGCTCTATTTAATTTTTAATGGGCCTTGTTAAGGCAAATTTTTGAACCAAACTAATTTTAGTTTGCTCTTACAAGGAGTGTGAAGCATTACATAACCAATACTTTGGTTTTTCTTAATTACTTTGGGAATGTTTCTATAATTGTTTTTTCTTCAATGAAAGTGTAGAGTATGTTGTGTAGATCAGAGAAACAAACTCTCTTACTTTAATGCATTTTGGTTTTTAAGTTTTAGACAGTAAAATTTGAAAAATGTACAAGGGTGAGAAGATTTTTATAAGGAGCTGTACTCACCAAAGCTATTCACATAGATGCATCACGAAAAACATATCAGAGGATACACCTCTGAAGTCAACTTGAAACAGCTAGGACAAGAAATTTCAGCACACTGTACTGTATCGGCCTGATTGTTGGAAACAGGATACTGGGCTTCATGGACCCTCAGTCTGACCCAGTATGGCAATTTCTTATGTTATGTAAAGCAATCTTGTGATCCTGAGGCTATCAAATGAGCCAAAGAAATAGAAGAAAAATCAGGCATTTGATCCCAGGGCAGCTGTTGCACAACTAGAGGTATGAGTAAGTTTCCTTACACACTTTGCGCTTAAGTCAGCAAGATAGTGATCACAGCCAGATGTAACTACTGATACATATTCCAGCTAGCAAGCAAGGTCATATCTGAGAAACAGTTCACTTTCATTTTTGTAGCTCATTATTTAGATCCCTAACTTTGTCTGCAAGACCATTACAAATACAAAACGTATATCATTTTATTTCTGTTAATAGTTGAGGTCAGTTTATATCAGACTGCCTTTATATTTCAGCCAAGAACTCTCACAAGCATGTAACTTGAAAGCAGCAGGGCTAGCAATATTCAAAATATCATTTTGCCTGTTTCTTTGCTCTATTGTTTCCTTTTTTTATTTTATTTCTAAATCTTTTTTAAAATTTTAATCTTTGTTAGAGTCTCACATTTTGGAAAAGAATGTATGCACCTTTATTATAGCTAGGGATCTTCGTTTTCACTTTTTATCTTATTCTGCCTGGGAATTTCAATGTTTAATCAAAAATAAAATCGGTGGAAAAATAACTTTTCTACTGATTTTTCTCCCGGATGTTATATTAAAGTCATTTTTCCACTGACTTGTTTATTTAAAATATTTATATCCCACCTATTCACAATCCTATGTGGGTAACAAACACATCTATACTTTAAATAGTAAAAAACAGCAACAAAATGGATAAGACAAACAATATAAAAACAAATTCAACCATAGATCATCAACAAAACAAAAGGTAATAAAATTAAACATACAACGCAACACACAAAAATATATAAACATAAAACCAGTGCATTTACTAGAAATAAAACCCAGACTATCTTTTCAACTTGTACCCTCTCCTCATCTCTATGTCCCATTCTAATCTTACACACTGTTCACATACATTTTCGGATCTTCTCAGCTGTTCCCTCTTCATTAAAAACCAAATCACATTCCTATTAAAATGGCTAACCAAAAGCTTGTTGAAACAAACACAGATATCTTCCAGAATTTAACTATTGAAATCTCCAATCTATTTTAATTTGGTAGCATGTTCCAGAGACAAAATCCTGCCACATAGAATAAGCAGTCCCTGGACTGCCAGTCTCACTTGTGGAAGGGACCAACAACAGATGTTGGTTGATAAATTTTTAAAGCAGCATTAAAACAAAAAACGGCTGAACTGTAGATGACTTTAAAAAACAAACAAAATTATCTCAAATTTATCTCAAATGTTATGCAAAAATTGGTAACCAAAAATTGGTAACCAATGCCTGTCAAAATCTCAGCTGCAGTGCTTTATATTAACTGCAATGCCTTTAAAGGTAGAATCCAGTAAGCCAATATACAAGGCATTGCAGGAGTCTGTAACAGATATTACCAATTTCATGTTAAACTTTTCAAATATAACGCAAACATAGTTTTTAATGGTCACAAAATACAGGATCTGTAAAAACAGTTTTTAACTAAATATTCCTTTTCTGAAATGTAAATGAAAGGTCAGTGTCCGAGGTTAATCCTAAATTATGTACTTTACTAGAAATTTCAATATTAACCTCCTCAAAAAATAAAGCCGAGGGCTTATGCAGAGAAAATCTAGACAGAAAAACAATTTCTGTTCTGCTCATATTCAAGACAAGCCTATTATCAAAAAGTAATTTCCTAACTGCATGTAAACATTTTCAGATAGTCTCAAGTGCCTCAGTCATGCAAGTCTTAACTAGGACAAAATATTTGATGTCTGCACACAAATCAGTAACAGACATCCTGATTAGCATGGTGTTGACACAATGGAAGCATGCACACATTAAATAATGCAGCTGATAAAGAGGAGCCTTGCTTTGGAACCCCTGCAATCAACCATTCAAAAAGCAGTAAAACCATTGATATACTTCAGAGTCTATGCCAATCTACTTAGGTCTCTGCAGCAACAATGGGTGACTGAGTGTACCAAATGCTTCAGAAATATCTAATAAAATCAAGAAAGTCAGGTCTATTATCAAAGCCATGGCAAAAGGTATCATAGATGGATAACAGCAATGTTTCACTGCCATGTGCAGCACTGAAACCGAACTGGTAATTAATATCCAAATACTCAACAAGTTGCTTTAATACAACACACTCTAGAACCTTTGCCAAGGGTATATATTGAACGATAATTGGCACAATTCGTAGAGTCAAGATTTGCTTTCTTCAGCATAGGAAGAACCGAGGCTACTTTTAATATTTCAGGTATCACATCCTCACGAACCGATTTGTTTTACAATAAATATTTGAACAAGACGACAGCAGACAGAAAGTATCCCTAAATCTGGTGACAACCTCTTTCACTTCCTTAATAGAAACGTCAGTAAACTGCTCCATACACAAACTATCAGTGACAATAATATTGACTTCAGGAAGGGGATGTTGTTCCAATGGCTGAATGAGTCTCTGGACCTTGTCTCAAAAAAAATTAACAAAGAGGTCACTTTTCCCAGCTAAGTTATTCACATTGTTCTCAAGTACAGATATAGTAAGTGACTTGACAGTATAAAATAGCTCTTGGGAGCGATTAGGGGAGCTCTGAATATAATGTGCATAATTTTTTTCTGACTATCCATGGAACATTTATACTCGGAAGGGCAGCTCAGTAAGATTCTAAATTAACAGCAGTGTCTTCCTTCTGCCTTAAGTGCTCACATCAGCAAAGATGGCATTTAAGCAACACTAATTCCATGCAATACCAAAGGGCATTGTGTTTACAAACAATAGTTTTAGCGCGTAAAAAGGCGATTACTTCCAAAACAGAATCCAAAGTATTTTGCCATCCTCTGGTAGCAGAATCGACATTTGTAACAAGATTCTCCAATCTTGGTAACCAGAAAGAGCAGAATCACTCAACATCAAATCTGTTTCTTTCACTACGTTGTTTGGCTGCTGAAATGTTATCAAATGTTAGAGCATATTAAGTTCAATTTTAGAGAGATTAAAAAATGTGCTGACCATGGAATCTTCTCACATGTGTAACATATTTGAGGACTAGAGATCAGACATTCCTTCAGAAATACTAAATCTAGAGTGTGGCCATGTTTGGGGTGGGTTCAGCATCTGTGTCCCCATCACAAGACTCAGACAAAGGTAAGACATCAACATGCAAATCAAAATCTCCTAACACAAAATTCTTGAGATCAATTTTTAAGTACAATAAAACCTCAGAGAGCGTGGCAGGATAATTCAGCAACTCAGACGGGCTTATAAACCTTTTTGTTACAAAATTGAAATTCTCAGGCAAAATAAAATAGAAACTGAAAATGAAGGACCCTAATTATGGCTGAATTATAGTTTTTATCCTACTTTCTGAAGGAAAACAAAAAGCTTGTGGGTAGGGCAGGGTGTGCTTTGGTTTGGTATCCTATCCATACCAAAGTTTCAGAACATGACCCCCTCAACCCCCTATCCCCACCCAGGACAAGCACCAACAGGGGTGGTTTTTTGTTGTTTTTTTTAATTCAGGTCCATGCATGTGTGTAGATAACACATGTATGCATCCCAGAAACTAAGCTACTTTTATTTTGGGTGCCATAAGTTACAGGCTTTGCATGTAGTACAATGAACAACAGAGTAGGACTAACAGATAAGCAAAGACAGGACGCTTCATCTGACAAGCCAATTTCAAGATACACATGATACATAAAAAATAAATAAAAAATGCAGCATAAACAGCAATAAAGCAAACTAAAGGAAAGAGATTTTTCTGTTTCATGATGCTTTGCTGGGTGAATACTATAATATCAGTACATTCATACAATTCTTACTGCTACAGATCAGCAAAGAAATATTTCTTTGCCTACAAGGCACACAACTAGAGATTAAGCAGAGTTGCTTACCTGTAACAGGTATTATCCCAGGACAGCAGGTTGTAGATTATCCCAGGACAGCAGGTTGTAGTCCTCACAAATGGGTGACATCACCAGACGGAGCCTTATCACAGAAAACTTTGTTAATGTTTCTAGAAACATCTGACTGGCACAGTGAGCCTACTGAGCATGCCCAGCATGCCAATATCCCTCAAGCCACAGGGATCTCCCTTCAGTCTCATTTGTAGCAATAAGTGCAAGCGAAAAATAAAATAAAACGTTTCGGACCCAACTCCGCAGGGTGGCGGGTTGGTTTTGTGAGGACTAACTACATCCTGCTGTCCTGGGATGTCACCTGTTACAGGTAAGCAACTCTGCTTTATCCCAGGACAAGCAGGATGATAGTCCTCACATATGGGTGATTAGCAAGCTACAGGCTGAGTCATATTTGTTTTGGTCCAACAGCGTACAACTTGTGCAACAGGCACAACAACTGGTGTACTGTTGGAAAAAATGACACAGCCTGAAATCACAGCAGGTTGGATGTTGAAGGAGTTGGGACTACACTGGAAATAAGTTTTTTAAGACAGATTGTCCAAAGGCTGAATCTTGTCGTCCTTCCTTGTCCAAGCAGTAATGGGCTGCAAATGTGTGAAGAGAGCTCCATGTTGCTGCTTTACAGATGTCAGCAATCGGAACTGAACGATAGTGTGCTACTGAGTTTGCCATTGCTCTCAGTGAGTGCGCCTTTACTCGTCCTTGGAGAGGAAGGTCTGCCTTATAATAGCCAAATCCAATACAGTCTGCTAGCCAATTGGAGAGAGTTTGTTTGCCCACCTCAACTCCCGGTTTGTTTTTATCAAAAGAAACAAAGAGTTGGGTGGATTTCCTATGGACTGCAGTGCGGTCCAGTTAGAATGTGAGTGCACGTTTACAGTCCAAAGTGTGTAAAATCTTTTCACCTTGGTGAGTGTGATGTCTTGGGAAAAAAGTGGGCAAAATTATAGACTGATTCAAGTGAAAATCTGTTACCACTTTGGGAAGGAATTTAGGGTGAGTACGGAGGACCACTCAGTCATGAAGGAACCTGGTATAGGGTGAGTATGTTACAAGCGCTTGTAACTCACTAACTCTTCTAGCAGAAGTAATGGCTACTAGGAAAAGAATGTTCCATGTAAGAAATTTTATATCGCAGGAATCTATAAGCTCAATGGGGAACGCATGAGCCTTGTTAGTACTATATTTAGGTCCCATGTAGTGACTGGTGGCCATAAAAGGGGCTTAAGTTGTAATAGACCCCTCATAAATCTACTCACTAGGGGTTGCGCTGTTACTGGGGCATCCCCTACTCCCTTGTAGTACGCTGAGATGGCACTCAGGTGTATCCGCACTGAAGAGGTCTGGAGACCAGAGTCTGAAAGGTGCCAGAGATAGTCTAATAAAAATGAAGTAAGTGCACCATATGGTAAATCTATTCCACTTAGAACGATAAGATTTTCATGTGGAAAGCTTTCGAGAAGCTACAAGCAGTTTAGAGACATCAGTTGAAAGGTTGAGCAGTTGGAGGATCAAGCTTTCAACATCCAAGCTATGAGGGACAGTGTCTGAAGGTTTGGATGGCGTAACTTGCCTTGGTTCTGAGTTATGAGAGTGGGCGATGTGCCTAGGCGAATTGGTTCTCTGATCGAGAGGTCGAGAAGTATGGGAAATCTTACTTATCAAGGCCAGTACAGGGCTATGAGTATCATTGACCCTTTGTCCTGTTGTAGCTTCATGAGAGTTTTGGCTATCAGCGGTATCGGAGGATACACGTATAGGAGGCCTAAGTTCCAGGGGTGAGCAAAGGTGTCCATGGCTAACTGGTTTCGGTGCTTGTGCAGGGAGCAGAATCTATCCACTTTGTGATTCAGTTCGGATGCAAACAGGTCTATTGTTGGTTGATCCCAGCGTTGGAAGATTCTGGTTATCATCACAGGATCCAGGGACCACTCGTGGGGATGAAACTGACAGCTGAGGCGATCTGCAACTACGTTGTGTATGCCTGCTAGATAAGTGGCCCGGAGAAACATGGAATGTGTTAGGGCCCAGTCCCAAATCTGCGCGGCTTCTTGGCAGAGGAGATAAGAGCCCGTGCCTCCTTGTTTGTTCAGGTACCACATGGCAACTGTGTTGGCTGTTTGTATTAGAACAGTCTTATGTGAAAAGCAGTCCTTGAATGTATAAGGAGCATAACAAATAGCTCAAAGCTCCAGGAAGTTGATTTGAAATGTTACTTCGAGCTTTGTCCAAGTACCTTGAATCTGAAGATTGTCCACATGAGCTCCCCAACCTAAGGTGGAATCATCTGTGGTTAAGGTTACTTGTGGAACTGGTTGCTGAAAAGGCAGGCCAGTTAGCAAGTTGTTCGTGTTCGTCCACCAGAGAAGAGATAGACGTAACTGGTGGGTTATTTGAATTGGAGATGACAGTGGTTGAATGGCGTGGAGCCACTGTGATCTGAAAGTCCGTTGTGTTATTCTCATGGCTAATCTGGCCATAGGAGTGATGTGAACCGTGGAAGCCATGTGACCCAGCTGAAGCTGTTTTCTTTACGCGCAGAGATACAGCTAGTTTGGCAAGTGTGTCTGCATGGTCATTGGGCAGGAAGACCTTTGCTACGGTGTATCCAACTCTGCTCCGATGAACTGTAGGAGGCAAGATGGAGTCAGATTGGATTTTTGATAGCTGATGAGAAATCCCAACGAGTGAAGCAGCTTGATAGTGAGATTGAGAGCGTTGAGAGATCCTTGCATGGATTGGCTCTTGATGAGCCAGTCATCCAGGAAAGGAAAGACGTGTATGTGCTTCTTGCGTAGATGGGCCGCAGCTACTGCTAGGCACTTTGTAAATACACGGGGTGCCGAGGCAAATCCGAAAGGCAGGACCCAGTACTGAAAGTGTTGATTTCCCACTAGAAAGCGCAGGTACTTGCAGTGAGGTGGGAATATTGGAATACGAGTGTAAGCATCTTGAAGATCAAGAGAACAGAGCCAATCTCCTGTTTGTAAAAGGGGAAGCATGGTGCCCAAGGACACCATTCTGAATTTTTCTTTTCGTAGAAATTTGCTGCGATTGCGGCAGAGGCCTCCTGTTTTCTTTGGAATGAGGAAATAGCGGGAGTAGAATCCTCTGCCCTGCTGAGGTCGGGGAACAGGTTCCATGGCCCTGGCTCCCAGTAGGGTGGATAATTCTGACTCTAGAAGAGTTGTGTAATCTTTGCATACTCACAGTAAGTTGGGTGGGGAATCTCTGGGTACCGTAAGAAAGTTTAGATAGTAACCTTGTGTTATAATAGAAAGTACCCATTGATCTGTGGTGATGCGTATCTGAATGGGTAGAAAATGATGAACCCGGCCTCCTACTGGTAAATTTGGATTTGGATTTCTGGAGAGGCTGCTGTTCTCTAGAAGTTCTTCAAAAACCAGATGCTTGACCTGTTTGAGGGGGGAGGCTGAGGTCTGGATGTTTTTGGTTGCGTAGGATGTCCTCTTTGAGGTGGCCTAGTTGTTCTTCCACGAGGAGCAGATGGATAATACCTGCGTGGTCGATAGAATGGCTTTTTAGAGTCCTTTCTAGATGACCGTCTGGCAGAAGACAGGGCTTCTGTAGTGATTATGGACAGTTGACGCAGCGTTTCATTGTGATCTTAAAGTGCAAGATGCAGTTGTGCAACTTAATCTCCAAATACATTTTCACCAGTGCAAGGTAAGTCAGCCAGTCTATCTTGGACCTCAGGCCTGAGGTCTGATGCTTTCAACCATGCCCATCTCCTGGCACTGATGCCGGTTGCTACCATTCTGGAGGCTGTTTCGAATGAATCGTAGGCCGCATGTATCTCGTGCTTTCCAGCCTCAAGGCCTTTATGTATGACGGTATTGAGGGTGTCCTGATGCTGTTGTGGAAGAGTTTCTGCTACTTGCTGGACCTGTTTCCACAGGTTTCTTTGGTATTGCGTCATGTACAGCTGATATGAGGCAATTCTTGACAAGAGCATGGAGCTTTGAAACATTTGGCATCTTAAATTGTCCAGGAACTTTTGCTCTTTTCCAGGTGTTGATGAATGTGTACGAATCCTCCTCTATTTCTTTTGTGCTGACTCTACTACAGACTGATGTGGGAGTTGAGGTTTTTGGAAACCAGGTACATGCTGTACCAAATAAATTGCATCTGTTCTTCTGTTTACTGGAGGAACAGTGCATGGATGTTCCCAAAGTCGATGCTGCAGGTCTGCCAGTACTTCATGTACTGGAATAGCCACTATTTCTTTTGGAGCATCAACGAATTGGAGTACCTCCAATGTCCTATGCCTTGTATCTTCCTATGTTTCCTAGTTGAAAAGGGATTGTTTCTGACATTTCCCTTTTGAAATTTGAAAAGGAGAGGTCTTCAGGTGGTGACTTTCTCCTTTTCTCTGGTGGAGAGGGTTCTGACAAGGTATCTTCAGAAGAAGAATTAGTGTCTACAACTTCCCAGGTATCTGAAAAGGTGTGTGGTTGAGGACTTGAAGGAGGAATGAAGAATGGCATTGAAGGACGCAAAGTCATCAATGGATCCTTCGATGGTTTTGGTTGATGCTTCGGTGGCATGGATGGTAACGGTTGTGTCACCAATGGCACCAAGGAAATACGTGGACGTCTCAGTCCCAAGAGTCCTGATGGTCCCAGCATCAGTTGAGGCATCGGTGAGTGTGGATCAGAGTCGGTACCTTCTTCCTCCGACGACCCGGAAATGGGTATCTACTCTTTCGGAGGCTGTGTTGGTTCCTTCGGGATCGGTGGCCCAGGTTGTGTTGGTAGAGTACCGATCAATGCATCGAGTTTGGTAAGTAATGGAGTGAACATAGATGGCTCCGGCATCGGTGCTGGTATGGGGGCCAGAACCGGTGGATGTAGTTCTCGGAGGGCATCGATGACTGCCTGGCGGATAAATCCGTCCAGTTTTTCCCGTGTAGCTGATAAGGACAGAGCAGCTTCAGGGGATGGCAGACTCAGCAGAACTGGCTCCTCCATAGATCCCTGTGGGGGGTGAGGTACCCAGCACAGATATCAGTGAGGATCGCTGTGGACATTCTGGTGTCGAGGGCATAGTTGGCCCCTCTAACCTTGTCCTCTTCGGGGGCGGCTTGATGGCCATCGAAGCCGCTCCGGAATCAGTGCTGGCACTGGGCATGGATTCCTTTCAGTGCTGGTGTTGATGTTTTTCACAGTGCTCGGCCCGGTCTTTCCCCAGTGCAGAGGTAGATTTCGTCGAGGACTTTGATGGTGTCTGAGATGTGTGGTCACCACTGCCTTCATGCACCCGGCGGGTCTTTATCATCACTTTTTTGGATACCCCTGCCGGTGAAGATTGTGTAGACATCGATGGAATTAACTCTAGTTTAAACACAGAGTTTCCATTTTTTCCAGGCGAGCCCACCTCGCCTGGCGAGCCCACCTCGCAATGACAGCGACAGGCGAGCCCACCTCGCAATGACAGCGAGCCCACCTCGCTGTCATTGCGGCACATTTAGGACAAGTGGAAACATCGTGTGCAGCGCCAAGACATAAGACGCACTCGTCATGGGGGTCGGTTATCGACATAGTACGAGGGCATTTTGGGCACTTTCTAAACCCCGTTGCCATGATGACAAAAGGTTGAGGCCTGACAGCCGCCGACGGCCTGCGGGCACCGAGGGATGGTGAGAATGGTTTTGACCGCAAAGCTAAGTGTTTTACTCACCAAATTGGAGAAAAATAAATTTAAATGGGAGACCCCATTTCTGAAGAATAGTTAATATTTTTTCTGTGAGGAAAATTGTGTGAGGAATCACACAGAGCTCCTAACCGCGAGGCAAACTACAGCGCGGAAAAAAAAAAAGACTGAAGGGAGACCCCTGTGGCTCAAGGGATAATGGCATGATGGGCATGCTCAGTAGGCTCATTGTGCAGTCAAAAGTTTCTAGAAACTGACAGAAAGTTTTCCGTGATAGGGCTCCGTCCGGTGACATCACCCATATGTGAGGATGAACATCCTGCTTGTCCTGGGATAAAAGCAAGATTTCTTCAGGATCTTGTTCATTATTCAAAACTTTCTAGCCACACTATTCATTAAAATTTTCCAAAATCTTCCTCCATTGCTAGGCTACTCTCATTCCCGTTTCCTCATTCCATTCTCTAAAGCAGTGGTTCCCAACCTGGGGTCCCCACAAGACCATCCCAGGGGGGTCTCCAAAAGGAATACAAGAAATTTAGCTAAGGAGAAAATGAGTGGACAGCTGCTACATGTGATTAGATGAGCTGCTGCCATAGATCAGGAGAATGAGAGTGGGGTCTATTATGGCCCTGAAAACTTCACCCCATATTGCTGCAAATCAGGAGGAGGGTTAGAGAGTATGTTCACACCCATGAGAAGCCTCAAACCACACTTTGTGTTTAGTGGAGATGAGGAAGAGAGGGACCAACTGTAAACTCCACTGCTGCACGTCATGAGGATGTGGAGAAGAGAAGGGCCAATTGCATCAGTGAGAACCATTTTAGCTTCCGCTGCACAATGAGGAAAGCAGAAGAAAGCTGGGTTATCACAGTGGTGAGAAACATTTCCCAATACTGCCACTGACCTGACAGGAGAGGAAAGCTGTACCAAAAAAGTGAGTAGAATGGCTCAAAGGAATAAAGGATGAAATGGGACTGGGGGTGACTGAATAAGGGGAAAGAAAGGGAAGAATGGAGGATAAAGAGAGGGATGGGAATCCATGATTGACCTGGTTAAGGGGAGTGAGTAGATGGCAGCCTATCAGGTGAGAGGAGGAAAGAACCCCAAAGAATCATGCTGGTCAGAGGTAGAGAGAAAGGGAGGGATAGAGGGCCACAATGGTCCTAGAGGGAAGAAGGGAAAGATGACCGCCAAGGACCAAAGAGAAGGCAGGACAAGACAGCCAGGTTTGGATATGGCAAACAATAACTAATTAGAAGGACATACAGACAGAAATGGAGCCTTCTTTCATTTTTTTTTTTTTTTAAATCTAAATTATTTTGTGACCATCATTTTTTGTATGTGTCTGTAAGAACCACAAAAGAAAAAAGAAAAACAGGCTAAAAGGGGGTCAATTTTCAGGGAGAGTACATTTCTAAAACTTTTTATTTGGTTAAAAAGGCCTTTTGAAAATATATGTTCCCTGCCACTGAGGGTAAAAGTCCCTACACTATGAACAGCAGGCAGACTTTTACCTGCTTGGTGGGGAAGGGAAGTACATGCAAGGATTTAATTTTGACATCCTTCTTCATATTTTCAAGCATGTATCTTGCACATGCTTCAAAGCACATGGAAGAAAAGTACTGGTGGCCCCCTGCTGCCCTGAGTTTTCAAAAGGAAATCTCAAAGGCAGTTTCCCTTTGAAACTTAAGAGTGCAGGTACCACTACTGATTTTCTGCCAGGCCATACCAAGTTCTCAACCTGGAACTTTTTCAAGCTTGCTTCAGTTCTCCCCACTGCAACCGGATTGCAAGGTGGAATGGCTTCTATCTTCAATTATGGCAGCAATTTTTAAACTGCTCTGTAAATTGTCCTCCGTGTGCATTCAGCTTAGATCAAAGTTTTATGCATTATGAATGATCCTGGAGTGAATATCATTATTTCTTTTGTTATGGTATGCAAAATGAAAGAAGTGTGTGGAGTTTGTGAAGCTTTTTGAAGCTGAAAAAAGGGTCCATGTTCCCTGAAACGTTATGAATCCCTGCTCTAAAGTTTGTTATGAAAAAAAAAAGAAATAAAAATCCTGTTTTATCTTCATCTTAAGACCCTAAAAACCTGCATTACATTATTACTTCTGGTCAAACTTAAAAGGCAATCAAGTTTCTACCTAAAATTGTTCCACTTCAGAATAAAGTCCTGGCAGTGATTATTCTATGCCAGTGTTTGAAGCAAATGTAAAATTTTCCTCAAGTAGGATCACCAGCCTTATTGAGGCAAGGAGCAGTGGGTCTCAACCTGGTCCACGAGAACCACCCAAAACAGTCAAGTTTTCATAATATCCACAATGGATATGCATGAAATGGAGAAAATGTATGCAAATATGTATCTTATGCATATTCAACTATAATAATAAATTTAGCTCTAATAAATTTTAAGAATTTGAAATTTTTCTTAATAGGATGTATCATGCTGAATGGGCTGCCAGCTTTTACAGAGTGTGCTATCAATTTACCTGTGGTTTTCATAGGTGGTATGACTGTGGCACTGAAACAGCTGCCTTGTGTGAAGTCCAGATAGGCAGTTTTCACTTCCCACCAGCAGGGGCCTCTGTGGGCTTCAGGAATTACCTAGACAGTCCTCCCAGCTCCTTGGCCAACAATTCCCGTCAGTGACAATCTTGTTTCTCGTATGGACACACCATTTCCAGGTTTCAAGTCAACAGGTTGTCAGAGCTTGGCTCTCATTCTCCAACACTCCTGCTAGAGTCCTACTTCCAGAGTTCATCTTGCCGCTTTGTCTCCAGTGTATTCCTCGTTTCCTTGTATGTGCCAGTTCATCTCATCTTTCTGTTTCCAGTATTTGCTTCCAACTATATTCCAGCTTAGTGTTGGTTCTGGGCCTAGTGTTTAAAGACCTTCAACATGAGGGGGAACTGGACATCGTAGGCAGAAGATGTTGGAACCAGTCACACTTGCCTTGCCAGTGTACCAGCCATTCTGGTCTCAGGGTAACACCTCTGGCTGACTATGCCGTGACACCCCACAACCACATCAGAATGATGACTATCACTATACTGTATTTTATGACCTTTGTGCTCACTTCAAGTACCATTAGTTACCCTGCACAGTACATAATGGGTTTCTGTTACATACCATGCAATTATCCAAAATCAACAACAGTGACCATAATATATTTGCATTTTCTCGTCATTAAACTAGAAACTCTCTCCAAACCAACAACAAAAAAAGCCCTTACACTCTTGTTTCCCCATACAGCCAGAGCTGTGTAGTCTATAAACAAACACCACATCAAAGAGATAAGCACCCACACCAACTTTCACTACCCCAGGCCTGGATAGTGATTGGGAAAGCATCAACTGCTAACATATCTTGCCCTGTGAAGCACAGATTTAAGATATTCCTCCCAAGAACTAAAAAATATCCTCTTGATTAGCACTCACTTTCTTTACTGACATTTTCAATAATCACTACATTGTAAAGGATATTCCTCATTACATAAATGAAGACACTTCTCCAGCAAGTAAAAATAAAAAACAACAAACACTTTTTTGCCTTAAGTGCAGAAAGGTGGATTATAAATTAAAAAAAAAAAAGATACAAATGCCTTCCTAATAATTACAGGTTTCCATTACCAGGCTGGTAATGTACTCGTACCCACCTTGCAGTATATCTGACAAATGTAACTGATAAAGTTATCTTCCCAGTAAATCTGTAAAACTATGTTCAGCATCAAGGTGTTTTAGTGACAAACACAGAGATGAAATTATTGTTTTTTTCCAGACCTTCCTGGCAAAAAAGTCAGTGGCAGCTCTGGAGGGACCCTCCCCACCCCTACTGCTTTTGCTCACTTGCAAAACTTGTGCCCACGACAGCAGGGCAAACCTGTACATACCCAAGAAAAACAGAGAATCTTGCCTAGAAACCTTCTCCAAATGTTTTCTAACCCTCAATCCTATAGGTTCCTACTATCTGTAAACTACCCTAGTCCCCTCCCCTACATACACTCCTAAAACAAAGAAAACAAATTATCATCTTTTCCTCCCTCATTTCTGAAGTATTACACCAGCATCCAAATTGGATGCCAGTCAATCTCTTGTATGGAGGTGCCAACCCACCCCCCTAACTCAAAAATACTCTCCCCTCCTTATCATTTGACCCTTTGATTTAAAATATTTTAATCATAGCAATCTGTCACAAGTTAAGCTCAAGAATAGAAAAAAAACAACAGACTTTATGAATAGTCCATTAGTGCTTGTTCATAAATCCCTTCAGAAGCTTAGCATTGGTATTCAGCATTAAGACCTTACTGGCTACGCATAGCTTTCCTAAATGAGTCCTATGCTGTCATTTGGACTGTATATCGGCATGCAATATAACATATGCTACAGTATAAGTTGTTATAAAAAGTATTTCTTAATTTATGTGGCTGCAAACTCTGAGCCTCAACTAAGTAAACAGGCACACGCCCAAGCTTGGGTAATGCAAATGTTATCTAACTGAGCAGATTCAGTTCTCTGCAGCGTGCGACACCCTGTCTGTAACCACTGCTCAATGGTTAACTGCATCATAATTTACCTTACTAGTGCCCTGTTAGAACGCTATCCTTCAACAGCACAGAGTAAGATGCAAGCTAATCAGCTTGCAATCCCACACATTCATACAGCTTTGGAATTATAGACTGGCATCCTAAAGATCTTGACAAACTGGATGTGAGAACAAGAAAACCCATTCCATGTCCACCAGTAACTGCAGCAGAGGACACTAGACTATGGATAAAATGGTTCACAGCTGGAACAAAAAAAGAGAATGGAAAATAGAGAAATACAGATTCTGAAAACAGAACTGGAAATGGTTACACTTCTCATTGCTGAATGTGACGTGCTCACGTCAGAAGGCTTGTATACAAAGGTGGCGCAGCTCATTCACTAGAAATTGTGTAAACACTACACCATCACTTTATCAGAAAAAAAACTGAGATCAGAACCATGACAGAACAAAGATGTGATCATCTAGGACATTTCGATTAATAAAAAGCTCTATGTAAGAAAACCAGACATAGTGGTAAAGAAGAAACACACAAGAATGGCATTGCTAAAAGAAGTGTCAGTACCATAAAACTATCCTGTGGAACATTTGGAGAGAGAGAGAGAGAGAGAGAGAGAGAGAGAGAGAGAGAGAGAGAGAGAGAGAGAGAGAGAGAGAGAGAGAGAGAGAGAGAATACTCAAATAAAAGATGCAATCAGACTGAGAAAATTTGTCAGAAAGATACAGAAAAAGTCCCTAAATGTATGGGTGCCACCAGCCTGATTTTAAAACTTCCAGGTGAAACTTGATATTTTGCCTGTATATATATACACAAGCCGTTAAGCCCGTTAAAACGGGCTACATCCCTCTGTCTCTCACCTCCCCCTCATTTTCTCTCCCCTCACTCTTCACCACCCCCTACCTCCCTCCCTCACACTCACCCACTCCTCCCCACCCTCCCTCTCCTCTCACTCAGTCCCTCCCTCCCACTCAGTCTCACTCACTCCCTCCCCCTCAGTCCCACTCCCTCCCTCCTCTCCCTCAGTCCCACTCCCTCCCTCCCTCTCTGTCCCATTCCCTCCCTCCCTCTCTGTCCCATTCCCTCCCTCAGTCCCACTCACTCCCTCCCCCCTCACTCAGTCCCCCCTCTCCCTCTCACTCAGTCCCACTCCCTCCCTCCCTCCCCCCTCTCACTCAGTCTCCCTCCCTCCCTCTCACTCACTCAGTCCCACTCCCTCTCTCTCCTCCCCTCTCACTCAGTCCCTCCCTCTCTCTCAGTCAGTCCCTCCCTCTCTCTCTCCTCCCTCACTGCTGCCGCCCGTCTTCGCCGCCGCCGCGGCCCTGTCTCTCACCTCTCCCTCATTCTCCCTCTCCCCCTTCCACTTACGCACATCCCTGACTCTCACCTCTCCCTCATTCTCACTCTCCCCTCACTCTTCCCCACCCCCTACCTCTCTCCCACACACTCACCCACTCCTCCCTCCCCCTCACTCAGTCCCTCCCTCCCCCACTCAGTCCCTCCCTCCCTCCCACTCAGTCCCTCCCTCCCACTCTCTCTCTCCGTCCCTCCCTACCGCTGCCGCTGCCGCTACCGCCGCCATGTTTTGTTTTTTTTGACGCGGCCTAAGACCGACGTGCTCGCCCGCACATGCGCAGTAGAGCTGCTCTCTACTGCGCATTTGCGGCACGTCGGTCAAGCGTCGTTTATCTAGTTAGATATATATATATTACATCCTATCAACTGCAGGAGGAGGGTCTCTGGCACAATTCATGTACTAAAAAGTGCACCAGCAATAAATTTGAGAGACAGATCTTAAACAAACCCTGGCTAACAAGCGAGGTTCATTCCTGTCACATCATGTACAAAATTAACCTTATTATAAAACTGGACCACAAGTAAAAATCAAATTCCTCCAATAAACTATACATCTATTAACAAAAAACTTCTCTTTTTGTATTTCTATTTGACCCTTAAAATATTTGCACGTGTGAAAACGGGGACCTTCTTATACGACTGTTATTCGATGTACATTTCATGCTAATGCCTACGTTATAATCATAGATCATCTTTTTTCCTTTGTAAATTTTGTTGAGTTTGTGCTCGATATGCACTTAAAATAGTCACACTACCATGATACTCAAAAGTCTTTGATTCTTTAACTTAACTATTGGTTTCCCAAACAAAACAAAAATCAGCAAAGATCAACAAATTCCCCACTCAAGGTCCTCAATTCTTATATGACTCGCCAGAGTACTTAGCTTTTAACTTTAAGGATCTCTTGTATATAAAAAGTTGACGCACAAAACTAACCCATTTGGAGATACTGAACTTTTCATCGGGCCTAACACCAGGCCAAGCAGTATCCTGGGTAGTCTGGAGGTGGGACCAAATGCACAAGGGGACAGGGCCAACCATTGGACTCCTTAGATGATTTGGCCGGCCCATCATCCAGTCTGGGTCCCCCTCCAATGACATGGCCACAAAGTAATGATTGAGTAGGAACTCTAAAATGTCCTGTCAATACAATGGTGAGATGTAGCACTGACACTGCACTCCCTGGCAAGGCACATTGGTGCCCATCTTGCCTATCCCATCTGGCAGCCCTATTTTCATTTACTGAAATGCTAAAAATATTTTGTCAAAGCTCAATACTTTCAATGACTAACATTTGGCTTTTTTATATTCTTTCAAAATACAGCCAAAGCGAAGAACATAAAATCCATGCTAAAAATAGTTCTGAAATACATAACGTACCAAAAGCTTATAATACTGTTAAAACCCTTCCATGTTTCAAAACATTTAATACAGTACCTAAATTCGATGAGAAACCCCCACCCAAAAAAAAAAATAGCAATATGATGCCATAAAAGCCATATTACATATACAAAGTAATAGATTTTCTCTGTTAAATCAAGAAAATGCATTCCTGGGATTGGTGCTTTTTAACATATTTATAAATGATCTGAAAAAGGAAACGAGGTGATCAGATTTGCATACGAGACAAAATTATTCTAATTTGCTAAATCACAAGCAGGTTGTGAGAAATTGCAGGAGGACCTTGGGAGACTGGGAATTCAAATGGCAGGTGACAGTTAATGTGGACAATTTCAAAGGAAAATAATCCAAACTCTTGTTACACAATGTTAGGTTCCATAGCAGGAGTCATTAGCCATGAAAAGAATCTAAGACTCATCTTGGCTCAGTATGCGACAGAGTTCAAAACAAAAAATGTTAAGAATTATTAGAAAAGGAATGGAGAATAAAACGGAGAATATAGTCTCCGTATTGTTCCACACAAAAGTACGGTGTGCAATTCTGGTTGTCACATCTCAAAAAAAACATACAGCAGAAATAGAAAAGGTACAGAGAAGAGCGACCAAATTGATAAAGGGGACAGAGAGATACCCCATGAGAAAAGGTTACGGCTCTTCAGCTTGGAGAAGAAACAGCTGAGGGGGGGATATGATGGAGGGCCTCATTTTCCAAGCCGCACGCACGCGAAAAGTCCCTTATTGCGTGCGATACCAGGATGGGGGCGGAGTCGGCGCGTCACCGGGGCCGACTCTGCGCAGACGCCACGGACAGTGCCTTTTCGCTGCCTATTTCGCTCCCAATAGCTACATCTCCTATGGTGGCGCTATTGGGTGCGAAACCGGCAGCGATCGCACCACGATGGTGCGATCGCTGCCGGCTAGCGCAGGCCCGTCCCCCGTTTCGGCCCCCCACTCCTCATCTTCTAAAGTATCGCAGGCCTGCGATACTTTAGAAAATGAGGCCCGGAGGTCTATAAAATCATGAGTAAAATTGAACAGGTAAATGAGAATCTGTTATTAACTCAAAAAATATAAAGACATGGGGACACTCCATGAAGTTATTAAATAGCATATTTAAAACAAATCAGAGAAAATATTTTTCATACAATGCACAATTAAGCTCTGGAATTCATCACTGGAGGATATGGTAAAGGCAGTGTTTAAAAAAATGTTTGGACAAATGTTTGAAAGAAAAGTCCATAAACCATTATTAACCAGGTAGATTTCGGGAAAGCCATTGCTTATCCCTGGATGTAAACAGCATGCAATCTATCTATTATTTAATATCTTGACAGTTACTTGGACCTGGATTAGCCTTTTGGAGTCAGAATACTAGGCTTGATGGATCCTTGGTCTGACCCATTAAGGTAGTTCTTATATTCTTAAAGAACCACAATGTTTTGGCTTTCTAAACTTGAGAATTTTTTTCCAAACAGCATTCTAGTGGCATTTCATTCTACTACATAACATCTGCATACAGGAACACTCTATTGCAAGACGTAATCAAGTGAAAGATCTTAAGCAATGGAAAATACAAATCAAGCCTCATTCAAAGATCTTAAGATGACAAGGGATGCAAAAGGACAGGCAGGATTGCAAATAGTTATCACTGTAAAGCTACAATACTTATCACCAAATCACCTTAGTAACTGGGTCTAGAAATGCTGCAAACACACCACTCGCAGTTCACGCCTTTTTCTTATGCCTGAGAAGCAGAAAAGTAAAATATTGCTTTCACCAGCTATTCAACCTATCCAAAGAGTTAAGAGCTTTTAAGGAACTGCATCTAGCTCTTGACATTGTTGCATCGGTTGGTCCTCGACGGCTTCGCCCCGTTTGCCTCACCTTATTCACGGCTCCTCCCGCTTACCTGGGCAAGATGGCTACTGCCACATCTACAAGCCGACCTCTCTGGTGTCCCCGGAATGGCTATGGTGCAGCCTCCCGCCATTGCTCCTCCCAGGTACCTACTAAGGTGCACGCCCTAGTAGGTACCTTGGCATGAACCTTGGTGCGAACCTCGAGGGCGTTCCCTCATGCTGGCGTCACACCATCCGGGTATATTACCTTCACTCATTTGCTAGCTCTCCGAGTTAGCAAGGACTCAAATCCATTCTTGTCTATGCTACTCTGCCACTTCCGTGCTGCCGCAGGAAGTTCTCTCTCTGCCCTTTGGGGTATATGCTAACCTGGATACCCGCTCCTCGGGGGCCCTCTGCTTTATTTCAGGTGCCGTACAGGGAACAGGTTCTCGCTCCTCGAGGGCCTGCTCTCCCTGCCGCGGTGCCTGTACCTTCTACAACAGACCTGGTGGAATCGCATATCAACAGCAAACACCTAGTGAGTACTCTCTCAGTCTATCTCATCCACAGTATCTCCTCGCTGGGAGACCTGCTGCGGAACCTCCTGACGTCATCAAGGAGAGAAGGGCTCCCTCTGCCGAGGTTCCTGAGACTGCAACTACTAAGACTGCCTCACTACTGCCACCTCTGGTGGTTCTCTTCAAGCTGTTTAATAAAAGAACTCTTGTGTTTGTGTAGTACAAGCCTAGCCCAATGCTGTGGCTCCTCACGGGGCTCCTCTCCATGGACGTGGACACCTTCACAGCACCCAAGGATCCACAAGCACACATAATTACAACAGACATCAGGTAATCAGAGCTTTTGGCTCATTTATAGAAGGGCTTACCTGCCACGGGCTTCCTCAAGAGCCCAGATGAATAAAGTCTGTGACATACTAAGGGATAAATTAAAAACAATGTTTTACAACAAAAAAATAGTGGGTAGAAAGATGGCACTAAAGCAGCAGCACTTCCTACCTGCTCCAAAAATGAGGTCTATAGCAAGGTGGCTGAAGGCAGTAGGAGAAATACATTTTTTTCAGGTTTTGACAAAACCGATGGATTCATTTCTTTAAGCAGATAGAGCAAACTGTTCTATGCCTCCCTTCACTTTCTTACTTGCTGCAAACAATTTTTTGTATAAAGTAGAAATTGCTACTGCTTAAAAAAAATGATGAAACAAGGTAATTATCTATACAACTTGTTTCATGTAAAACTGGCACTACTTCAAATTATAAAGAAGGAATTAGGCAGGAAAGTCATAAGACAAGTAAGCAGCAGTAGGTTCTTCCTCAATAAGGATAGTCCTAGGCTCTTACTTCCAATATTTCATCCATTTAATGCAAACTTATTTTACAAAATGCAAACAAATTAATTTTTTGAGCCAAGGCCTGCCAGCACTAGATTAACAGCAGACCAGTTATCTGGCAGCATACAGCAGCAACCAACAGCTGGAGTACCAGCAGTGTCAACGCGATGTACACTTCAATTTGAGGACATGGCAAGTACCAAAATTGAAAAGGCCCTATACTCAAGGTCCTCTTATTGTATTCTTGATCCTTACCCTGTCAGTACTATGCTCAACATGAAATATAGCTTTCTTGACTTTAATCACCACTATTGTCAACCTTTCATTCTCTGAAGGTAGTGTTCCTCAGTTCTGCAAAAAAGCTCTTGTTATTCCAATGCTGAAGAAAGGCAATTTATCCATTAATGCCGTAACAAACTATAGACCCATATCTAATCTACCTACTCTAGCTAATATTTTGGAAAAGTTACCCTTTCACAACTTAGTGTTCAGTTCGGAGTTAACAGTCTGCTTGGGATTAGCAATCTGTTGTTATTTAGGAGAGTTGTGGGTGGATCCTTGGACTGGTGGCAGATGACCACACCCCCGGGGGAAGATCCCGAGAGGGACCACTGGTCAGGCTCAGAGTTAGGAGACAGACACACACTAGTTCTTTTATTAGACAATATACTGAACCACCAGAGATGGCAGTAGTGAGCTGGAATGCCCGGCTGGGCTGTAGTCCCTCTGAAACTGGAACAGTGATCCCTGGAGGCTGAGCTGTAGAGAAACTGAAATATAGTGAGTAGGCAGGGTATGCAGAGTTCATGGACAGAACCTGATGGTGACACTCACACAATGTCTCAGAAGCCCAGGAGCTGGAATGTATAGGCCCTCGAGGAGCAAGTACCTGGTTCCAGGGAAAGCTCTGAGAGCGCGATGGTAACTCACTGATGTAGTTGGCAGTGATGACTTCCAGGCAGAAGAGAGTACCCAGTAAGTCTAGGAACCAGGGCCCTTGAGGAGCGAGTACCGGTTCCAGACTGTCACCTGAAAAACAAAGGAGAGCGCGAGGCCCCCGAGGAGCGGGTATCCCTAGTAAGTCCGAGGAGGCAGAGTAGCTTAGGTAGAGTAACCCTTGCTAACTCAATCTGTTAGCAAATTCTAAGATCTTATATATCCGTCGAGGGTGACATCATCTTCGGGAGATGCCCCCGAGTTTCACACCATCGCCGGTACTTCAGTCTGGGCCGCGCAGCACGCACACCCCTAGGCCTCCAGGAAACATGGTGGGTTGCAGCGTCTAGCTGGTCCGGGGATGCCGGAGGACTTCGGCAGAAGAATGCCGTGGCAGCCAATCTTCCCACGGGCGATATGATGCGGGCAGTTGACTTGGTTATTTATTTTGGCTGCCACACGTTGCTGCCAGAACTCCTCTACTGCTGCTGTTCCCAGGACACATCCTGGGCTCCATGCATGCTCTATCTTGCTCAAAATGGATAAGAGAGGCTAGAAGTACTCAAAGAAGAAAGCTCAGGAACGGGAAAAGGAGACAGTGCTGTGTGCCCTGTACATGCCACATAAAGCAAGGCCCAGCTAACCATATCCTGCATACTGCTCATTAATTACCACACTCCAGGGCTCATGCTGTAGTTAAGGAGAGGCATGCATGATTACACTTGTTCTCAGAAATACATCCTCCATATTTAAGAGCCACTGCTGGTACTCCTAGATGCTGTGAGGTGCTGAGATAGAGCTCAGAATCTGAGCATAAAGCAGTAGTGACTTTCCCATGGCATGCGTGATCAGGTCTGAAGGCACACTAGTTGGGAAACACTGATCTATCTTACTCTATGTCCAACAGAGCCAACAATAAACATTCCCAAAAATGTCAGTTACTTTCCTATGATCAGACTCTGGGTGTAGCGAGAAAATCTAGTCTAAAAAACAGAATTAATCCTAATAACTGACTTTTCTGTACTACTATGACAAGACTAAAACAGGGCCAAGGTAAGAAGCTGAATGACAAAACTGTGCGCTGAAATTTTAACACAGATTTTTTTTTTTTTAACTCCCAATGGAATATGCTAATGACATGCTAACGCATTGGGAGTTTAAAAAAAAAATGCACACAAACCATAAAATATGCACAAAGAAAAGGCTTAGAGCACAGAAGAACATGACATATGTGCATAAATCAATTTGTGTGTGAAAACATGGTTTATGTACAGAAATGTTTCTGCTCATAAAATATATGTGCAAAACAGTGTGTTCTACAAGAAAATCCTGATAACTTGAGTTAGGAGCACAATTTTGTACTTCTTGCTTTTGTTGTGCTTGTAACTTGACTACAGCATGATGTACTCTGGATTTAAATGCAGAAAACACTTTGTGCACACAAAAAAGTGTTTTCTGCAAAGAAAGCATTTTTTGGTGCAGATAAATCATATTTATGCACAGAAAATAAGTATTTTGTGCACAAAGCATGTTTTTTTTGCATAAAATCCCAACCATGTATCCCAGCACTGCAGCTCCAGCTTCCACCCATACACCAACATTAGCCCTGGATACTCTACGTCATCTCCAACTAGAAGTTAAGTTTCCAGCGCAAAAAAAAACATGAGGTAAACAAATGCACCTCTCTGCATTGGAGGGTAATAGGTAATGCCTTCATTAGCATGGGATTTCCATGCAAGGGTGCTAAAAATCACGCTGCCCTTGGTATAACAAGACCAGTTACCGTATCTACCTAGTGTAGGTCATATCTTTCGCATTGCTCACAACAGATGAGAATTAACAATGAGACCTCATCTTGGCACCCCATTGAGACTGGCCCTTTCAGCTGCCCTGTTTAATGTACACCTCACCCTGCTATGCCTCTTTATTAGACAACCTTGATGTGCAATTCAATTATATGTGGACGACACACAATTCTTTTCTCCAATATATTCCACTTAGGTTCTTACTCCACAATTTGCTTCTTTCTGCCTCTCTAATATCCATAACAGGATGTCCCCTCAATGTCTCAGATTATTCATTCTCATTTCCCACTTGATAACATTCCCACCTCTGACATTTCAGTTACATACTCATCTCCAAGAAGATGTGGAATTTAGAGGGGTCATAACTGACCCTGCCCTCTCAATGAGACCACATATCAAAACTGTAGTACAATCATCATTCGCACAGCTTTGTAAGCTATATCGTCTCCAGCCTCTTCTTAATCCAAATAACTTCCGTACTGTCTTACGGTTCCTTATATTTTCAGGGATGGACTACTGTAATGCGCTATACACTGGACTTCCTCAAATAATGCTGAAACCCTTACAAATGATTCAGGGTTCTCACAGGAGCCAAAATATACGATTATATCATGCCTACTCTCCACTCTCTACATTGGCTTCTGGCTCAAAGATGTGTTGCTAACACAATTCACAACCTACTTAACATTAATTCTCCTTGGATCATGGCCACATTGAAAGTTTATACCCCCTCACGTACACTTCAGTCTGCTAACTAGGACCCCCTTGACATCCCCTTCCTCTAGACTGGCACGCTTGACAGAAACGCATGAAAGGGCATTTTTTTCGGCCAGCCTGAGTCTGTGGAATTCCCTACCATATGAAACAGGTAACATTCAGACTCAAGAGCTTTCAAAAAAATCCCTCAAAACGTTTCTCTTCAAGAGAGCATTTGCATGTGAGTTTTGATCACTATTCCTTGCTTTCCATTCTTCTCTTATGCATTCTCAGGGCTTTTTGCAGTTTGTCCATTGTGATGTACTTCTATTAAGTTTTTATGACTTTTTTCTTGCTGGTCAGTTTTTGCTTTAAAATTATGTATGCTTATTTTGTTCCCCACCCCAAATTACTAGGAGGCTGAGGGCTATAAGTTTTTTTTTTTAAATAAAAGCACACTATTTATGTGCACAGTTTTTGTGTGCAAAACTCCTTGCTGCAGCAGCAATAAAGTTTGTACAGAAAAAATGTACGCATAACTGTGAATCAAACTGGGTACCCTGCCCAGAACACCCTATTACATCAGCCTCATGGTTATCAAAATGACACAAACAAAACTGTTTCACTGTACTAGAGCTGTAAACTGCATACCCAGGAAAGCACAAAACAGCAGACAACCAAAATCTTCAAGATTGAGAACAGACTGATGTGTGTAAAGCCACGCCAATTTTTTTTTTTTTTTTTTGTAAAGCAGCTTCAGAAACACACCTTGGCTTCTGAAATGAGGTAGTATCTTTTGAGTAAGGTATGGTCCAACACTTCACTAGAACTCTTCAGATGCTGTTATCTGTATTTTACTATACAACCTGTGCGAAAACAAATGTTCTACTTATTCACAAGAGCAAAAGTGGAATACTTTATTAATTATACATATATCCCAAACTTTGAAAAGAATTTTCAGCAATTAAAAAATGATAATTTAGCTTTTATTTGTAACCCCTTTTCACAAGGCACTTACTGCAGAAGGCAAGGGGCCACCTTCAGGTGCTACAAAGAACTGGAAAACTCACTACTGTCCTAGGTCCAGGTTTTCCGAGATGGGGGGGGGGGGAGATGAGGGAGCACTACTCATAGCCCAAGAGGATCAATTACTGTCACTCAGAGCCAAGTACATACATCAAGATATTGTGCCAAAACAAAAATCAGATAGACAAAACCTGGCCATAAGGCATGCTATTTTACATTGTAAGAAATTCCTATAAATGAAAATATTACATCCAGATGCACAAGTTACATAACTAAAGACACAGTTTATTACTCTCAACAACATAGCTTTTGCCATTCAAGATCATTAATATGTACTTTAAACCCACTATAATCCTGTGGTTATTTCATGGACTGAAAAACCAATCCATTTCTTAGTTCACTGCAGAGTGACAAGGAAATGCAATACTAACATGTGGAGCTATGCACAGTGACTGCAGAATGGGAACATGGCTATAACTCTTCCTACCTTGAAGCAAGAGCCTCTGCTCAGTGTGCAATGACTTTTCCGCCTTTAGGGGCAAGCCTTGATATGATAAAACTTTGATTATGCCTCATTCATTCAAGGACTGACCAGAGTTAATTGCAAACCTCTGCCCTCTGAGCCTAATCTGCTTTAAGGAAGCAAGGACCCTTGGTAGCTTGCACTCGTTGGAAAAAGGCAGAATAATGGAAAAATAAATAAAATTAAATGTCAGAAGGAGCAGGGCACCCACAATTCCAAGGGAGCTGAACCAACAGGACCCCCCCCCCCCCCCCCCCTGAAAATACAGTTCCTGATGACCTAACAGCAAACGAAGGAAATAACCAGTGGACTCTCAGAGTAATTCATCTTTGTTTTTTGTCAATAGTGCTACCTTCCCTGAAAAATGTGCCAGTAATAACATGCAGGATGCTGTTGTGTTTTGATTTTGAGGGACCATAGGCCAAATCAAGCAGATGGAGGAAAAAGGTGCTTCTACACAATACTGGCAAATAACCCCTGGAAAAAAAAAGCCCTTCACCAAATACCATTTCAAAAGTATCCACATAAAAGTCAGTGAAATGTCAAAGAGGAGGAGAAAGAGGGAAACCAACGACCTGCGGGCTATCTTGGCTCCCCAATGATTCAGTAGGAACCAAATTTTTTTTTTATTTATGAATTTTTCACATTTAATTTCAAAAAGTAAACTTGAATTTGCAAGCAGAAATACCAAAAGAAAAAAAATCAATTACAGGAAAAATAGACAAATTCTAAACTAATATTCTGCATATAAAGTCCTCAATATGTGGATCCAAGCACAACCATAGGAATAATTTTAAACAAAATTAGGAAAATGGAATCTGTTAAACAGGAAGCTATAATTATGTTCGAGTTAAGCTACAGCCCAAAAAGCACTCATTCAGGAGCCAAAGGGGAAGAACTAGAAAATAAAGACATTTTCTCTTTCAAAAAAAGTTAGAAAGCTGTTGAGGAGAAAAGAAAATATATGATTTATTATGGTACTTAATTACACATTTACATGGGAACTTTAATAAGAAAAAGGCACCCAAATGTAAATCCTGGGGCCTCAATTGAAGAAATGCTCTCCTCATTTGGGTGGGCCTTGCAAAATCTGGATATGCACCAACTTTTAAACCCAAGAACGTCTCTAAACGGTAACGAAAGAACTTCCATAGGATCCATTCTTTATCCGATTCCAGCAATCAGTGTTGATGGTATAACCTGAACTTTTTGAGTAGTTTCCAAAATGTTAGTAATATCTAATTCAGGAGATACTGGCGTAAGAACCTGAAATCCTGTTCCACTAGTAGAATCCTTCTTAAATGAGGGGATATAATATACTCTAGACATCAAAGGTAATGTTGATTCAGGAATTTTCAAAGTTGGAGTAAGATTATTTTTTCCACATGTCCCTGGGTGGAACCAAAGGATCTTTAGGAAAATTTATAAATCTGAGATTTTTTTTTCCCCTTATTTAGTTTTCTAACTGTTCTGTCTTATTTAACAGCATCTGAATTTCTCTCATAATATTCTGTTGAAATTTAGAAGATTCTATAAATTGCTCTTCTAAGGATATTCGAGAAGTTTTATTTTCTTCCGCCACCTTTTCAACGAGAGTCCATATGATTTACAAAAGCTGAAATAAGCTGTCATTAAAATTTGGATCACGTCCCATGTAGTGTCTAAAGACATTACTTGAGGTCTAACCAAATCTTTCTTAGGAGGTAAAAAGGTTATCTGACCAGCATCTCGTTGGATACAGGAAGTGACCCTTCTTTTATAGATAAACATACAGTACTTCCTTTTCCGACTGTCGAGTGACTGTGCTGGCTGCAGCCTCTCCTTCACCGGCGGGCTCCTCGGGAGACTTCAATAAGCCTCCATGATCACTCCTGCTCTCCAAGCTCAAGTTGTTACCCTCCTCTTCTTCGCCCAATTGTGCAGCTGGCCGGAGAGTCTTGCCTCTGCCGGGTTCTCTGGAGGCCTTCGCTCCTCCGGGGACAAAGTTGTTTGAAGCTCATGCAGGGGGATAGGTTCAGCTTCCTCCCGCACACCCTGCTGCAAGCAGACTGGAACCAGATTACTTTCTAGTTAGGAGTATATTTCAGTAAAAAAAAAAAAAAGGAAATAAGCAGTTCAGCTCCATTACGGTCATTTAGGTTCTCCTTCATAAGACAAATTTGTATTTTGCCAGGTTTAACCTTCATCTACAGTTCAAAAAACATTAACTGTTTTTGGTATGGGGTTCTGTGTTTGTTTTACAGGGTAGTTTTGCCTCCCATAAAACCACATTGCTGCTTTGATAGGCTAACTTTGTATTCCATCCACATGCATAATGAGAAAATCACAGACAATATTATTGATTGAAAAGTAAAATCAAGTTTGCTTACTGTAAACAGTGTTTTCCATAGATAGCAGGATTCAGTCATGCTGTCTTGGTGACATCATCCAGGCGTCACAGGGTGGAGCTGTCTCTCTAAGCTTGCAGAGCTTTAGATAATGCACCTGTGCGGCTCTTCCCGCAGGTTGCTTTGCAGATTATTCTCAGTTGATGATTAAGCTTCTTCATGTGGCATGAATAGATAGCTGACCAGGGAGGAGGGCGGGGTCACATAGCTAAATCATCCTATCTACGGAAAACAGTTTACGATAAGCAAACTGCTTTTTTCAGTCGATATATAACCATGTTATCTGAGAGTCCCAAGCTGAGGATTGCTTAAATACGAAACACATTGATCTGGATTTTGATTGTATTTCATCTTTGTGTACAACCCCGCCTTCTATGTTGACAGCCCTCCAATTTTAGCTACATGATGTAACACTGCTGATCCCAGGGCACTGTCAGCCGCTGACTGCTGGTCGAGACAGTAATAGGACATGAAAGTATTAATCGATGACCAAGTCGCTACTTTACAGCTATCTTGAATTGAAACATTATGTAGATGTGCTATTGAAGCAGCCATTGACCTAACGATGCACTTTGACAGGATTACGTAGCTTATCCGAGTGGGATGCATAGCAGAACTGTATAATATTGTTTTATCCAATTTGACAATGTTCTTTTAGCTACTGCTTTACCCAGTGTGTTCAGGTTGAAAGATATGAAGTAGTAGGCCAAGGCTTTCTTGATGTCTAAAGAGTGAAGTCTTCTCTCTCTCATTTCCATGAGGTTTTGGAAAAAACTATGGGTAGAGAAATGGATCGATTCAAATGGAATGCCAAGACAACCTTTAGTAAGAAGGATGCATGTGAACGCAGTAAGACTTTGTCATGTTGGAACTGCAAGTATGGGGAATAGTTCACTAGCGAATGAAGCTTGCTTACTCACCTTGCAGAGGTCACCCCTATGAGGAAGACTGCGTTCCATGTCATGTACTTTAAAGGTACTGACTCCAGAGGCTCAGAAGGAGGATACATTAGTTTCCCCAATACAATATTAATGTCCCATGGAACTGAAGGCTTCTATACTGGAGGGCGGAGATAAGAGTAGGCCCTTCGTGAAGTGAGATACAAGCGGATGAGTCGATATGGAAGGTCCTTCTAGTGTTGAATAGTAAGCCTTTATGGCACTTAAGTGCACTTGTATGGATGTCAATGCCAAGCCTGACATTGAGAAGGTAAGCAGATATTCTAGTAAGAATTCCAGAGTGCAAGTGAAAGGATCAATCTTTTTAGCATTGCACCACGTTGCGTACCTTTTCCATTTGAATATGTAATTTTTCCTGGTTGAATGTTTTCTTGCTGACAGTACTCAGCCCCGGATTGGTAGCTTTTTTGCGGCAGTGCCTCAAATAACGCCGGGAGAACGGGTCACTGAGGAGCCGGCTGAGGAGCAAGAGCTAGCTTCCCTGACTGAAACATCTTTAACCCCTGGATCACCAGCGAGACCGCCGCCTCCAGGCCGAGATGAGAGACAAAGTTTACAGGAAACCGCAAGCCCATCGGAGGCACTCTGAGTTGAGGCAGGAGCGGTCGGATGAGGAATAACATCATTTGGACTTACTACGCTGGAGCAACAAACAAAGGTAGAGCCCCATGGAGGTGGTGGAGGAGGAGGGTTGGACTCTGCTGGCTTGCTTGGGTCATCTGGCCTTGGTAATGGCGTCAGTGCAGTAGCGGATGTGGGAAGAGAGGTGGATCAGGAAACCTCTAAGCAAGAAAATTGCCAATGCCTGCAGCTGAAATAACTCTTTCTTCTATATGGATTGCTTTTCAGTCTTTGGAAAAGGCCATATTACCGGTATAATGCCAAGGCCCTCTTGACGTTTGTAGCAGAACTCACAAAGATAGCCCCCCCTCCCATCTCTGACGAGGAATCCAAAAGTAAATGCAAAGAACTTGCCCAGTCCTTTAATAATAAAATTAGAAACCTGTTGCGCAGCTTTCCCTCAACCACCCCCCTCATGAACCCCCTTCCAAAAAACCACAACGCCAAACTACCTGTCCCAATATGGCTTCCGCAGGTTCTTCAATACTGAAACCCTCCAATCTCTCTGACACCCTCCTTAAAGGTCTTGACCAGGGCCAATCCTATCTTCTCGCCCTACTAGACATTTCACCTGCTTTCGATACCATAAGCCACATTATTCTAATGAACCGTCTATCAGAAATTGGCATTAATGGCTCAGCTCACCTCTGGTTTAAATCCTCTCTCGATTACAGAGCCTACACAGTCAAAATTGGTAATGCGGAATCCACCCCCATCCATTTAACTCAAGGTGTCCCCCAAGGATCTTCCCTGTCCTCCACCCTTTTCAACATATACCTTATGCCCCTTTACCAAATCCTCTCTGACCTTGACCTCAAACATTATATTTATGCTGACGATGTTCAGAACCTTATCCCTATACATGAATCCCTACCCAAATCTCTCAAGATCCGGGAAAACTGCCTCTCAGCCATAAACACCATCCTCACCAACCTACACCTGGCCTTAAATATGTCTAAAACTGAACTAATAATCATATCCTCACAAAATAACATATTGCCCGCCCATATAGTGATCCCCTCCCCCCCTCGATAACCTTCTTACACAGTGTACAGGATATCGGTGCTACCATCGACCAACAACTCAACCTGAAAAAAAACACATCAATGCCACCATAAAAGACTGATTCTTTAAACTACAGATCCTCAAAAAACAAACCCCTGCTCCATTTCCACGACTTCCGTACTGTCCTCCAAGCAACTATTCTTACCAAACTGAACTACTGTAACTCCCTCCTGCTTGGCCTCCCTTTCATCACCAAACCGCTACAAATACTACAAAATGCAGCAGCTAGAATTCTTACCAACACCCGCAAATCCGACTATATCATCCCCGTCCCTCAAGGAACTCCACTAGCTCCCCATTTCCTCACACAATCTACAAAACCCTCACTATCACCCACAAAACCCTACACACACACAACATCCATTGGCTTCAAAACTCCCTTCACTTCCTCTCCTCTGACCGACCCATGAGATCCGCCTACAAAGGTTGCTTATTTACTCCCTCCCCTAAGACCACACACCTTTTTTCCACTAAACACGAGCCCTCTCCATTGCAGGCCCCACCCTCTGAAACGCCATGCCCCCTGACCTCCGCTTAGAGCCAGGTACTCAAAAATTCAAAAAGAAACTTAAGACATGGCTTTTCAAGCAAGCGTACCCAGAATAGTTTCCTCCTCCCCCCGCTCCCCTCCCTCCTCACCCTCCCCTGCCCCCCTCCTCCTCCCCTTCTTTGCCCTGCTCCCCCCCTTAGTTTTTCTCTTTTTTTTTTTTTAATTTTCCCCTATTGGCCCGTACATTTCTTGCCTCAGCTCTGCACCTTCTCCCAGCTTACCCCCCCCCACCCCCCGCTTCACCTACCCTTATTTCCAGTCACCCCTTTCGTTATCTACCTTTGCTATCTTCATCCCGTTAGACCCTCCTTATTCCCCAGTCATCTTTACACCTTCTTCCTTACTTCTCCCTCTATCTTTTTCCATTGCCTTCTTTTCTCTCTGCCACAGTTTACTGATAGCCCTGTAATCTTCTCCCTGCTCTATCCTGTTCCCCCTTCCTACTACCTTCTTTCACCCCATCCCTGTTTATTGCCTTGTTCCCCTCAGTCACCCCTTGTATAGTTGTACAATCCCCTTCCTCCTATTATCCACCTTTCTCCCTGTATATGCATTACTTTTATTACATCGCACTATGTTTGTACCTCCCATCCATTAACGCCCACACTCCTCATATGTGCATCAACTTGTTTTATATGTTATTATGCTGTATATTATATTATGCTATTCCACATGACATTCTCTATCCTTTTCTTACATCATAACAGACTGTCCTGCAAATGCTTTGTACAGTATTTTATCCCCTTTTGTACATAAAGTCACTTCTCCTTGTTTCTTAAGGACACTGCGTTCTGTCATCCTGTTCTCCCCCCTCCCCAACCTTGTTTCTTGTAATATTAAGTTATCTGTAAACTGATATGATGTTCCCACAAATACCAGTATAAAAAAAATATATATTTTCGTAAATAAATACATAAATAAATAAATAAATATTGGGACTAACAAAAGAAGTGCTTGAAAGTTAAAAACCAAGTGAAGCAAAAAGCTACTGAAATAGCCGTTCAAAACAATAAAATTGAAAAGATAGAAAGTCGAATTGTTGAAATGGAGAAAGCTCAGTCAGTTATAATTTTGAATGACTGTGAGATAAATAAGAGATTGGAAAAGATCAAAAATAATTTGAGCGCACATAACTTAAGATTTATAAATTTCCCGGTTCTTAGGAATATTTCTCCATTAGATTTATTTAAGTTATATGTATCTCAAATATTACAAGTACTGGAAGAAATTAAACCAGTAATTACAAAGGCTTACAAGGAAATATAGAAAATCAAGCATTGCCGGATTTAACTACTTTATTGGATTCCTCTCAGTAGATGGTAGTCTCACACCGGAGACCTTTATTAGTTTCCTTCGCTATCTTGATGGATAAGAACAATATATTTAAACAATATTTCAGGAATAACCAAGCTCTTTTTTTTTTGGTCAGAAAATATGGTGCTACCAAGACTTGGTTAAACAGACACAATTATGAAGAAAATTATTTCTAAATATGAAGGAGGAAGTTGCACAAAAAGGTGCAACTTTCAAATTGCAATTTCCTTGCAAGTGTTGTGTTTTCTAATCCCACATAGACGTGCTGCTTGGTGTGATAGTAGTTAAATAGTGGCGGATCTGTTCAAGTTTTCCCAATAGTTTGAAATGACATTTCTAAGATGAGTTAATTGCTCTGATTTTTTTCCTTCTCTCCCTGATTTCTTCTATTTGTGTTGAGTACAGATGACAATATGATGAGACAATATTGTTCTATTTTCCTCTTTATCATTTACTTTTCTGTACTTAAGAACAAGTGGATGCTTTTAATTGTGTAAAAATTCCTAAATTAAAAAAAAAAAAAAAAAAAAAAAGAATAAGAATAAGAACTGTCATACTGGGTCAGACTGAGGGTCCATCAATGCCAGTATCCCATTTCCAACAGTGGCCAATCCAGGTTACAAGTACCTAGCAGGATCCCACATTGTAGATCCCATGCTGCTAATGCCTAGGGATAAGAAATAGCTTTCCCCAAGTCTACCTAGTCACTAACCTTTTTTTTAAAGGTTGGGACAAGTTCCGGGAGAAAAAGTCCCTAAACCATTAACAACTAGATAGGCTTGGGAAAGCCACTACTTATCCCTGGGTGTTAGCAGCATGGGATCCTGCCAAGTACTTGTGACCTGAATTGGCCACTACTGGAAACAGAACCCTGGCAGGGTCATTTTTCAAATTGTGATAAACAGCATATTGCGAGATACATATGCAAATTTTTAAAGTGGGAGGAGTTTGGGAGTTTATGAAAATGAAGGGTGCTCAACGTTGCATGCGATAAGGTAATGCACGCTATCGTGGGATTTAATGCCGGAAATATCTGCACATTTTTTCCTGGCATTATGCCTGCGACAGCTGTGCGTTATGTCTGAGCTGGGATTTGTGATAAATATCGCAAATCTCGTTTCAGGGAGAAGGAGAGAGAGAGCACGACTCTGGGGAGGCACACATATTAGTCAACTTTTCATACCACTGTAAGAGGGGCCATTTAGAACTTGGGGTGAGGTTCTGGTGGTGGCCTAGGTTTAGAGGGGCAGTTTTACATGCACAGTCAGTTCTACGAACAGCACGGTAGAACATCAGTGAAGATTTTGTGTGATTTGAGGTGATGACAGGTACACAAAGATGAGATTTGTACATTGTACTCTCGACCTAACTTGATAGCATCTAGGTAGAAAGTGCATTAAGGTAGGTTGAGAGTACATTGTACAAATCTCATCAGTGTGTACCTAACATCACCTCAAATCACATAAAATCTTCACTGATGTCTACCATGCTGTTCGTAGCTCTGACTGTGCATGTAAAACTGATCCCCAAAACCTAGGCTACCACCAAAACCTCATCCCGAGTTACTAGTTGCCCCTCTTACAGTGGTATAAATAGTTTACTTAAATGAGAGCCTTATAAAGAGTCTCTCTCTCTGTCAGGCGCTATTCTCGTGAAATTTACAGCAAAATTATGAATCTAGGTCTAAGTTTGATGGGCCCTTAGTCTGACACAGTATGACAATTATGTTCTTATTAACAAAAAATTATAAGTTGACCTACTCTCGTTATATTGTACCAGTAAATTTAATTTAAATTGTACTGCAATCCCCCTTGAGACCATCCTTGGAAAAAAGGCAGACTATCTAATGTCCCTTTTGTGTTCCTCATTTATCCCTCACCATCTTGGGTAGATGAGCATACAAGATTCCACAGTTCCCTCCAGCATCCCACCTTTCCCATGTCTTTTTTATCATTTACTTTGAATAGTATCCGGCCAGCAATAAATGAATACAACAGAGACTTCTTTTTTATACATATTTTTAGCAACAGAGAATTATTCTGTGTTTATGCTATTCCCTCTTTAGCTGATACCATTTTAGCCTTCTCTTGCCCCCTCCCCCTAACTGAGCCATCCAGAAGTTCCACACAGAACTAATGTAGCTCCTCCTTCTGGACATGTGTGCATCTGCATGTAATGATAGATCCAAAAAAAAAATATATATATATATATACCTGGCAGGATCCCCTTGGACTCCCTGACAGCCTGAAAAACTGATGTCAAAAAGCCACTAAACAAATGTATTGGAGGGGGGGGGTGGAGGGCAGGAGGAGAAAACAAAGGAAGGACACAAACACATGGCGATCTCATAAGCACACTTTTCTTTTTAGCCTACTTTACGAAGGGAAAGGGGAAATCCAAGAGCACTGCAACATCTTCTTTCTATTTTAAATCTTAATAAAACTGTTTCAAACTATTTTGATCTGACTTTCAGATGTCAGGAACCCTGGTACATCTTGCCACTGGGGAGTGGTATAAGGAAACGCTGGTCCCACAGTGTTGTGTGGGATTTGTTGCAGGTCCTGTAAAAAGTCATAACAGCTGAGGCTCAGCAGAAACAGAGGGAAAGGAGAAGCTGTTAAGACATGTAAATCAGTAAATAGGGATGGTTATTTATTCTTTCCAATAGTAATAGGGGACATCGATTTATATACCACTTTTTCAGACACATCAAAATGAATTACATTCAGGTACTGTACATATTTATCTATGAAGCTAATAGGTAGCATATTTAAAACAAATTGGACAAAGTATGTTTTCACTCCGCACACAATCAAACTGTGGAATTTGTTGCCACATGATGTTTTGAAAGCATAGCCAGGTTTAAAAAGGGTCTCAACAAGTTCCTGAAGATAAAGTCCATAAACATTATTAATCATGTAGACTTAGGAAACCTACTGCTTGTCCCTGTTTATAAACAAAAAGGCCTGGACCTATTCTTTGGGATCCTGTGGGGTCCTTGTGACCTGGGTTGGCCACTGTCAGGGGCAGGATGGCACTTCCTATGTTCTTATCTAATTTGGTATGGAAGTTGCCCTCGGCTGGAAAAAGAGAAATACAAAACACAATATTCAGAAATTAGCAGGAACTCACAGGTGCTTGATTTCCGTGTGTATTTGATTATAGGAACAGTAGTTTCAGCCCTCACTTAGTGTAATGTTCTGAACCAGCACAACAGGAAACAGCAAAAGCCAAGGATAAAAAAAGCTACATAAAACTGTGAAAAAAAACCCTATATTCTTTGTAGGCCACTATACTTTTTATTGGCCCAATATAAGAAAAATCCCAAAATGCTGTACTACTACTATTAGCACTATACAGTCATTCAGGCCCAACACTATCATTGTTTCTTTATATCAGCTTTTCCAACCGAAGAGTGCAAAGTGTGTTACAACAGGTTTTAATACTAGCAATGGGTGAGGGACGGGGGTGAGGTGAGGTTACATAGCAATGGGTGCATAGTAATTATGGCACACAGGGGGGAGCAAGAAAACAAGTCTTTATTACTATGGATCAAGAATGAAGCCAGCCCAGGGCTCTGCATGAGATGCTGGGGTCCGAGGCGTCACAGGCCTTGTTACTGGGGGGTAGATAAGTTGGCTGAGTTAGTCCACGGAGGTCGGACTCTGTACAATAGTTCTAACTTCTATACAAAGTTTGGGAGGGCTCAGGACCCTGGGCCGGGGCCGAAAACAATCTCGAACAAGAATGGGAAATGAACTGAAAGGTGGCGGGGTCCCCCGGGGCCACCAAGCTGACGCCTCTGTCACCAGAAGCCATCGCCAGGGCCGCCGAGGCCTCCAACATCCCCTCCTCACCCACGCACTACAGGGCTGGCCCAGGGATCTCCTTCTGCCCGAAGCAGCAGGAAACTTCCACTCGGCTCACACCGACGCAAAGCCCGGGATGCGAGGAGGAGGCGGCGGGACCGGGAGCCAAGTCAGCAACTTTCTCCCCGTCCGGAGCCACTTCCGCCCCCCCCCCCCGCTCCCGGTTGCGCTTTCAAAGCCATTCCCCCCTCCCCCCCCAAAATCACGTAAACTTCAACACAAACAGAAGCAGGTCCAAGTCCTGGCCCGCGCCAAACCATTCCCGCCCCAACATGTTTCACCCCCCCCCCCCGCAAACAAAACCACAAGCGCCCACAAGGGAGGCACGCGCGACACCCAGCGCCCAACGGCCGGCCCGGGCAGGAGAAGGTTACCTGTGTCAGGGAGAACTTGGCGGCCATGCTGTTCGCCTTCCCATTCAGCCCATCATGCACCGAGAGCGGCGGCACCGAGCGCGCCCCGGCTCGCTCTACTCGGGCAGCTCCGCCCGCCGCAAAACCCGGGCCTGGAGCGCGGAGCCGGAGCCTGGCTCCCTGCTGACGTGTTGACGCTGCTCGGAAAACTCCCCCAAATTACTCAAGTCTGTGCCCTGGAAGTGGCGGACCTCTCCGCTTCATGCACCGTCCTAGCCTATCCCAGACTCAGCATTAATCTGCTCTTAAGAAAAAAAAACAAACCAAAATCTCCCCGGCTAACGTGTTCCCTCTTCAGGTCTAACCTAAATCTCTGCTACATTGCAAGATAATATCATATCTTGTTTAAAATCCTATGCTATTAATATTTTTCTACTGCTTACTCCTTTGCTTTTGTGTTCCCGTGGTTCTTTTTTTTTTTTTTTTGGGTGGGGGGGGGTTAATAAAAAGCAAACTGGTGAATTATGGCCAAAGTTTCTGCACTGTGCAGCTGTAAAATCAAAGCAAAATGCAGGTGCACACAGCAAGTTCCCTCTAAAAAAAAATAGGGAGTTTTTATTTAAAATGTATATACATATCCTAAAAATAGGTGTCTGCTGCTCTACAAGTGTTTCAATTCCACTTTTTGAACGGTTACATCATCGACATTTCAACAGTACTTCCTTTATAAAACAAAAACATGTGCCAGTCGTTCAACAGAAAATGCATTTTAATGAGAATAATCCATCACGTTATCAGCTAAATAATGTGCACTATTTGCGAAAAATGCACTTTATTTGGGGTTTTCACAGCTCACTACAAAAAAATGTGGCACAACCTTAGATAATAAGTAATGATCGCTCATTACTACGATAACAAATATAATGGTTTGCAATAAAAACGTTGCTTCTCCAGGAAAGTTAGCTACACCTCAAGTGATGTAGCGAATTGTTCCCCGAAGTGTATCGCTAGGCTAAGGTGCCTGGTGATGCTTCTGGCTGCCATCATGAAAGGGCCACAAGACCTTGTAACATGCTCTCCCCTCCCCCCACTGCCAGTGCCATATTACAAAATGGTCGTGGCTGACCCCAGGCTCTTTTTTTGTCTCACACATGTGGGGCAAAGGTAAGATATAGGCCATTTGGCAACATTTTGAAAGATGGTGCCAGTAGGGCAGGAGCAAATGGGGATCACTCCTGCCCCTAAGGAACTCCAGGCTTATGGGACATGCTGGTAGAGGTCTGAAGAGGATTTTCCTGGTTCTCTTTAAAGAAAGAACTAAAACCTTGTTGGTATTGATTCTTACAGCATTGCTTAATGGATTACTTCATTTCGACAATGCATATACCATTTCGACAATGCATATACCATTTCGACAATGCATATACCATCCACATCTACAACTCTACCCCCCTACCCCCCAACTCTACCCCCCTACCCCCCTACCTGATCCAAACATGCTGGTAGAGGTCTGAAGAGGATTTTCCTGGTTCTCTTTAAAGAAAGAACTAAAACCTTGTTGGTATTGATTCTTACAGCATTGCTTAATGGATTACTTCATTTCGACAATGCATATACCATTTCGACAATGCATATACCATTTCGACAATGCATATACCATCCACATCTACAACTCTACCCCCCTACCTGATCCAAACTTACTAATACTTCCCGCATCTACCCGCCTTCTCATCTCCCTCCTCCTCCGACTTCCATATTCCCTTCTGCTCACATTACCTCTCCGCCACCCCCCTCCTCCCCTAACCTTTACTGTTTCCCATGTTACCATTCCATATTCCCTTCAGCTCACCCTACCTCTCCGCCACCCCCCTCCTCCCCAAACCTTTACTGTTGCCCATGTTATCAGTCAAATTTGACTGCATCCTCCCTTGTATATAGTTAATTTTCAGTCTCTTGTATATAGTTTACAAGCAGATAATAATCTTTTGTAAAGCCTGCTACTATATCATTTTATATTGTGAACCGTTATTTATATTCATTGTAAAGCTATTTGCTATGTTATGTTACACTGTGAACCGAGGTGATGTTTTGCTACGTGCCCCGGTATATAAAAATTCTTTAAATAAATAAATAAAATATAGGACCAGATATACAGTACTAAGCATTTATTCTACAGACACAAAATGAGAAAATCCCTTTAGTACTTCTGGACCCTTTTAAAATACCTCATAACTTATACAAGTGAATTATTAAATAATGTTGGCTCTCTGGAGGAAACTTTCTTTCTTTAAAGAAAGCAATGCCAACAAGATTAATTGTTTTCTTCATGGAATCAAGGAAAGATCTAATAATGAGCTTGTAAAGATTTAACAGATCCTGAATTATGGGCCATACTGAGTGCATGTCTTTTTGACCATACTTGGGCCATATAACTTTGTCAAAAGTTCAGCTCTGTTGAGGAAAGACTGCACTAGAATTAATGTACAGAAGCTGTCTTGTGTACAGCTAAATTTAGAATAGTTTTTGATAATAATATATATTATTTTTAAGATTATAGCCAGGCCAAGGAATCTGTTGGACAGGAAACACATTGAGAAACAAGATATGGACTACGGAGACCCCTTATTAGATTCTGAGGTTTAGTTAATGTTAAGATTAGATTTATCTTAGCGGGCCTGTGGCTTTTGGAAATTAAAATATAGTCAAGATTTTTTAAGGGGTTATCTCACCAGTTTGGATATCGCTTAGTGTTCTAATCTGCACCAGGAGGGATGGACACAGTCTTCCTTTAATGCATTCATTTTGCCATTATACAAAGAATGCATAAAAAGTAATTAAGTTAATTTCTGAGCTTGGTGACCTGCATTAGATATTTGAAGGTTAAAATGCATTTCCCTTTCATAGGAACAGAGAAAAATACTGGTAGATAGAGACCGTGAGGGCCACCCAGCCTGCCCATTCTTATAGGATCCCACAGACCCTGCCTGATCTCAGGCTTTATCCTCACATCTCTGTATTTAAGGATTCTCTGTGCTTATCCCAGGCTGTTTTGGATTCTGTTAGTTTTGCCTCTTACCATCTCCACTGAGAGGCTGTGCCATGTATCATGAGTCTGAATTTGTAAGACTGATATTGTACTATACTGCTTTCTACCATCCGCTGACTGCGAGTGGATTTTTTTTTTTTTTTTACTGGCATGGAGCAATTAATGATATTAATATTTATTGATGGATATGATGGCTCTTTCCAAAATGCTTGTTATTCTTTTTTTGTAAAATATTCATTCAAAAGATTCTAAAATCTCTACAATAAAATGTTTACTTTCTGTTAATGTTCAGTCTGTAAACATGTGAAAAGCTAAAATGACTAAGAGTATCAAGCATCAGTTTCACACAAATATAGAAACATAGAAATGACGGCAGAAGAAGACCAAATGGCCCATCCAGTCTGCCCAGCAAGCCTCACACATTTTTTCTCTCATACTTATCTGTTTCTCTTAGCTCTTGGTTCTATTTCCCTTCCACCCCCACCTTTAATGTAGAGAGCAGTGATGGAGCTGCATCCAAGTGAAATATCTAGCTTGATTAGTTAGGGGTAGTAGCCGCCGCAATAAGCAAGCTACACCCATGCTTTTTGTTTTACCCAGACTATGTTATACAGCCCTTATTGGTTGTTTTTCTTCTCCCCTGCCGTTGAAGCAGGGAGCTATGCTGGATATGCGTGAAGTATCAGTCTTCTCCCATGCTGTTGAAGCAGAGAGCCATGCTGGATGTGCATCGAAAGTGAAGTATCAGGCACATTTGGTTTGGGGTAGTAACCGCCGTAACAAGCCAGCTACTCCCCGCTTTGTGAGTGCGAACCCTCTTTTCTTCTCCCCTGCCGTTGAATCAGAGAACTATGCTGTATATGCATTGAAAGTGAAGTATCAGGCTTATTTGATTTGGGGTAGTAACCGCCGTAACAAGCCAGCTACTCCCCTCTTTGTGAGTGTGAATCCTTTTTTCCACATTTCCTCTTGCTGTTGAAGCTTAGAGCGATGTTGGAGTCACCGTAAGCCTGTGTATGTTTATTTAATAAGGGTATTGACTCCAGGCAGTAGCCATCATTCTGGCGAGTCACCCACTCTTCATTGGCAGCCTCTTGACTTTATGGATCCACAGTGTTTATCCCACGCCCCTTTGAAGTCCTTCACAGTTCCGGTCTTCACCACATCCTCCGGAAGGGCATTCCAGGCATCCACCACCCTCTCCGTGAAGAAATACTTCCTGACATTGGTTCTGAATTTTCCTCCCTGGAGCTTCAAATCGTGACCCCTGGTTAATCACTATTAAAAAGTATTAAAAATACTTTTTAATAGTCATTGTGGTGTAGATGTAAAAAAAAGTGTGTAGATTTTGAGGCAAGACCAGTTAAGAATTCATATGCAGGAATACCTAAATCTATTAGGAGGAAAGACAAGAAGTTGCAAAATTATGTTAATGAAGTAAACAAGATTTAAACTGTTTTCTGTACATGGGAGACCAGGGTTCAAATCCAACTGCCACGCCTTGTGATCTTGGAGAAGTCACTTTACCCTCTGATGCCTCAGGTACAAATTTACGGGTGGATTTATCAAAATGCAGTAAGTACCGCATGCGATAACAAAAGGGGCGTGTTTTATGCTAATATAGCATTTATTGCAATTTGTGCGAAGAGCTAAGTTAGCACAAATTGCAATACCATTTCAGATGCTGTGATAAGTGCCAGACCTGTTGTGTTTCCTTCATTCAACCACCAGGAGACCATTGTTAATGGTGAGAGAGAGATGTCCTCTCCCTAGATAGGTATTTGTATCCCTATGGTAGGCCCACCTAGTAACTCGAGGTGGGGTTTAGGTAAGAGTGTAGGGGGTTAGGGGCCACTTTGACATTCTACGTGACACCTACAAACAGAACAGTGGTCTCTTGTGAAGATTTGCTGGCCTTCGGAGTGAGGAAACTCACTCCAAGATGAGATGGCCAGCAAATCTTCACAAGAGACCACTGTTCTGTTCGTAGGTGTCACGTAGAATGTCAAAGTGGCCCCTAACCCCCTACACTCTTACCTAAACCCCACCTCAAGTAACTAGGCTCTCTCTCTCTCTCTCCCCATGTTATGTGGATCATCCTCTTAGATTGGATATCCTTCATCACAAGGGTTTAAATTGACTTTGTCCTGCTTTGTGAAACTGGATGATTTATTTATACATTGTATAGAAAAACTGATATGGATGGATTATCTATTTTATGTTTACATTGTCTTAAGGCTTTGCATCCTGGGCCATACATAGACACAAAATGTGAAAAACCCTGCAGTGCACCTGGTATCATTGCATGAATTTTGAGAATTTCTGAAGTGGAATCTATCGTTTTTATGAAAATGTGTCTTTTATGCAGAGATGATTGGCACATGAATGGTATAAAGGAAGTTAAACTTAGGCAACTTATGGGTATTAGTGGGATAAACTTATGTAGAGAAGCATATTTTGATACTTGCTTTGTGCACCTAAACTTTGCCTCTTTTTTTCCCTACATAATAAGACTTATCCAGTCCCAGGACATTTTAAACAAACTGAAGTCATGATTTTGCTGATGTTTAGCCATAACAGTCCTCTTGCCATGCGGCCTTTCTTAGCTGCACTCTTTGCTCAATACCTCACAAGAGGGCTCCAGATTTTGCCTCAAATAATGTGTGTCAGACATGGAAAAACATCAGCTGCACAGTCTACAAAATAAATGTGTAGGTGTTTCTGTTTCCATGGTACGTTTGAGTTGTGTTCTTTTTGCTTTTAAAATTCAGTTGTGGGACGGATGAAAAGACCGTGAGGACACAAATGCAGTACATCATATTCCTATCCTGATCAGATTCCTGTCCAGTAAAAACAACTAAACAGGAACAACCTGATCCACCCTTGGCTTTGTTACTGACCTTATGCCTGAGGGAGAGGGAGTTTCAGCAGGCTGAGGAATTGTAGTGCACTTTTGCTTTGACCCCATGCAGGGGGTGCAGCTCTCAGAAGTTAGTCACAATGCAGTAAGTTATTCCAATCAAAAGGTATCATTTTCAGCTTTTATATTGACTTTATTTCTACATGTCAGGCTGAGGGAAACCCATAAATCACTCAAGTTGGTTTGTTTAATGGGTCTTTTTTTTTTGGGGGGGGGGGGGAGGGTGTTCTTCCTGTGTCACATAGCAGGTATATTTTGGTATTGCTGTGAGCTTAAACAACATTAAAATGGTGTACTGCATGGAATACACATTTCTAAAACCTTTCTTCTCCTTTTCACCTGGAATCCACAGTCCCATAGCTCTGGCCGCCAGCTCCTCCTGCTCTTCTTTGTCTGCTGGGGCCTGAAGAGTCCTCCTAGCTCTGTGTCTTCAGCTGCTGCTCCTCCTGTTGACTGGCAAAGCCTGAGAACCCTACCCACCCCACTGCTCTGGGCCTTGCTCCTCCTGCTGTTCTCTGCCTGGGTTTATATTCAGCTCACATGCATAACTTGAAAAATGACACAGACAGATATAGTTGGGCATATAACGCATTCCACAGTGTATAGATAGTGTAAATAATGCATAAAAACTACAGATATGGTCTACAGAAAACTTGGAACTGTGGAAACTAGATTTCACTTCCAATCAGGGCGCTTTAGAATAAACTAATCTGGTCCTGATTTACTAAGCTTTTTTTCCCCATAGACACAGAATGGGAGAAAAGTTTTAGTACAGGGGTATCTAACCTGTGGCTCTTGCCGTCCTGTCCCCATGGAACTGAGCACCATTGCAGAGGAGAAGAGGAAAGGGGTCGGAGCAGGAAGCACACACAGCAGAATAGAGCAAAGTTCTGCTCACTATTCCAGCCCCTTGCTTTCAGTCCTCGTAGTGGTGCTGACTGCAGCGGAGGCAGGAGAGAAGGGCTGGACCGGGAGGCAGAGGCCTTTCTCTGCTGTACCCTGCTATGCCTTCCCCTCCTGCCTGCAACCACTGGAAGCACTGGAAGACAAGATGAGGGGGCAAGGCTTTGGCTGACCACAAAGAAGAGCCAGTCAGCTCCATGCTTCAAACCCTCCCCATCCTGTCTACCCCCCACCCCACCTGTTGTCAGGAGTACAGGGCTCTTCTCTGTTCTGCTATCCAGAGGGAGGGACTGGTATGAACACTGCCTCAGATCCAGTGGGTCACTGCTCCCAGGACAGATCCGTTTCATATAGGAAGAGAATTCCCCTGAAGTAGAGATGCAAATCATATCTTAAAATGCTGATCAGTATCAGGCAATATAAGTTAAGTTCATACCTTGGTTGTTTTTATGTGCAATACAAAAATTGAAAAAATTATTTATATAACAGAAACCTTATTATTGGAAATACTGCCATAAGTGTATTTATTCACTGATATAGAAGAGGCAGAATTTGTTATGAAGGTCTCGATCTATAGAGAGATTTAAATGCTTGAGAGGTGGATTGTTTGCTGGAATCAGAGTGGTGAGGACATGGTCTGAAGACTGAGGGAGACAAATGGGGACAGGGTGTGGGGGAGGGATTGAAAGAGAGAGTGGGAGGATTGAGAGACTGGTAAAACAGGGTAGTGGAATAGGGAGAGGGACTGGTGGGAACAGAATGAGGGGTTGAGAGAGACTGGTGGGATGATTGAGAGAACTTGGTGGGGATAGGGTAGGGAATTGAGAGAGAAAAAGAGACTGGAGGGAACAGAGTAGGAGAATTGAGAGACTTCTGGAGACATAGTGGAGGGATTGAGAAACTGGTAGGCACAAGGTTGGACTGAAAGAGAGAGACTAATGGAAACAGGGTGGGTGGATTGAGAAAGAAGCAGATTGGTAAGGGGCCTGAGATAGAAATACTGGTAGGGTTGAGGGCAAGGAAGGGATTCCCCCCTCATCTCTTGAAAGTGTGATTCTTTGGTAGCTCCTGATATGTGAAAGGTTGGGCAACTCTGTTGTTTTTTTTTTTCTTTTAAGTAAATCCAGCCCTCTATCACAAAAACTTCAGTGTGGGTTTCCTTGCATTAAAACAAGGAGAATGAATATATAACTCAACTTTTGTTTAACATGCAATTAAGTAGCAATAGAAGTAGAGGAAAACAGTCACTTCAGAAGGAATGGACATGAGCAATCCCTGTTTTACAGATCCCTAAAAACTTGGTGGTAGGACATGAAGGGGTGGGTAAAAGGAGGCCTGGTGCTGGATTAAATATGGGATCTCAGTACACTCATCTACTCAGGATAGCAGAGAACCAGTGAGAAAGAAAACAAAAAGTGACTTGGATAAGGAGCGCTACTCTACAAGCACACAGCTGGCCATTCAGACAGGAATAATTGGACAGACCAGATATGCCCAATTGCTCTTTTTCTACCATCGTCTATTGTGTTAAAATACATCCATACGTATAAGGACAAACTCATTTGCATATCTTTTATGATTCTGTTTGGAAAGCCTTCCTCATGATATCCAAACTCAAGTCTACCGAGGAAAGCAAAATGAATGCTGCCTGAAAAAATGAGACTACAAACACACTTGCTTTATTGTTTTGGATTTTATTTCCTATTGTACACCACCTTGAGCTGCCAAAAAGGTTTTACAAATGTTTTAAATAGACAAATAAAACATTTATGTGTGTGTGTGTGTGTGTGAATAGGGGGCGACCATCCTTGGTCCCTCAGCCTCCTAAGTCAGACTTGTATATATTTACCAGGGGATACAATATAAATAAATAAAATACATGACAGCTGCTCTGAAAGCTTTATTATTTTCTCTCTATTTCTGATGTGTTCTATTGGAGGGCACATAGGTTGATGTACAGTTAAAAAGCAACCACTGAAACGTGACATTTTTTAATTAATGTAGCACGCATACTGCTCTTACCAAATGAGACCACAAATATTCTTGATAGGATCACTTTTTCGAAGTTTCATAATTTGCCCACTGAATTTTGAAGCTTTATTGTCTTGTAACTTTGCACTAGATATCTTCAGTCAGTGGACATTCAAAGCTGATGTGTCAACTGGCTTGAGCATATATTTTTGGTGTGGGATAATCTGTGACATTAAATAGTGAATTTGACGTTAGTTATATACAAAAATGTCCATGTCAATATCTAGGTGGTGCTTTTTCTCTGGCTTTGCATTTAAAATGCGAGCAGAGGAGAGATCTCTTTAAGCATACTAAAAGAACTGGGGGGGTGCAGGCATTAAACATTGGTTTTCACTTTTCGGTTTGTTTTTGGGGATTTTTTTTCCACACATTTCAGTTTGTGGAATGTTTGATTTGTTTCATTTGGGTGAAAAAAAATGAACCGAAAAAAAAGAAAATGGGGCAACCCATCCCTTACCTGGTCCAATGGGGATCCGCCAGTGAGGCCTAGGCGCAGGATGAAGCCTCGACCTTATGAAGGCTGAGATAGGCCAACAGCTTGGCATAAGTCAGAGCCTGGGCCCCGCTCAATGCCGAGGACTCAGTCTGGACCTAGGCCCAGCCTGGAGGCCTCAGAGCATCAATGACTGCATCCTCCTCTTTCTTCTTCTTTCTTTGTAAACTGACGCTGTCCACTGGGGTTGCACCGGAGTGATTTCCACCAGAGCAGGAAAGTGGGCCTGGGGGATCACTACCGGACCAGGTAAGTAGGGGCAGGGGGGATACTGGCTGTAGCATTTTTCCGGGTGAGGGATAGGTGGAGGGGATGGGAGGATATGGCAGGCCCTGTTTTCGTTTTTTGGTTCTTTTTTTTTTTTTTTTTTTTAAACGTTTGACTCGTTTTTTTCCATTCAAATGAAAGAAATCAAACTTTCCACAAACTCCAGCACAACTGCAGTGGATGGAATCAGTTTATAAAGAAAAGGATGGCTGTAGTTGCTGCTCTGAGGCCTGGGCCTGAACCCAGGCATCAGGACCCAGCCTCTGAGCCAGGCTGCGGCATTGGGCCTGGGTCTAGACCCTGGCCTAGGCTGAAGCCCAGGTATCAGGACTCATCCTCCAGGTCAAGCCCGGTTTGAATCCAGCCTCTGGGCCACAGCATTGGGCCTAATTCCAGGCCAAGGCCCTGGTGTCAGTATCTGGCCTCTGGGCTGGGTCCCAGCGTCGAGCCTGGATCCATGCAAAGGCCCTGGCTTTGCGATCTGGCCTCTGGGTCACAGCATCTGGCCTGGTCCTAGGCTCTGACATAGGCCTGGATCCAGGCATGGGCCCTGGTAAGAAATTTTCAGGGGTTTCAGGCGAGGCCCCTTGCATCAGCCCAGACCTAGGCCGTGACCCCTGCTTTGGGCTTTGGCCTATAACCTAAGCAAGGCCCTGGGGCTTTGGCCTAGGCTGAGGCGCCGGCATCACATTCGGACATAGGCCACACACCCCTGCTTTGGGCCTCATCCTATGCCCCGGTGTAGGCCCAATGCATTCTTTATAAACAAATGATAAAGGGGAATGGAACAACTCCCCTATGAGGAAAGACTAAAGAGCTTAGGACTTTTCAGCTTGGAGAAGAGACGGCTGAGGGGGGATATGATAGAGGTGTTTAAAATCATGAGAGGTCTAGAACGGGTAGATGTGAATTGGTTTTTGACTCTTTCGGATAATAGAAAGACTAGGGGGCACTCCATGAAGTTAGCATGGGGCACATTTAAAACTAATCGGAGAAAGTTGTTTTTTACTCAACGCACAATTAAACTCTGGAATTTGTTGCCAGAGGATGTGGTTAGTGCAGTTAGTGTAGCTGTGTTTAAAAAAGGATTGGATAAGTTCTTGGAGGAGAAGTCCATTACCTGCTATTAATTAAGTTGACTTAGAAATTAGCCACTGCTATTACTAGCAACGGTAACATGGAATAGATTTAGTTTTTGGGGTACTTGCCAGGTTCTTATGGCCTGGATTGGCCACTGTTGGAAACAGGATGCTGGGCTTGATGGACCCTTGGTCTGACCCAGTATGGCATGTTCTTATGTTCTTAAATGCAATGAATAAGGTTAGTTTCATTTGGGAGGAACCCCTGAATTAAACAAATTGCTCTTATTTGTCGTATTTTGCACAATCGTTTACCTCTGTAATACTAGACTTAGTTCAAGGTCTGAAGCTTTAGCTGATCTGTAACTTCTACTAGATCTTATCTGAAGAATGATATTTCTCCTTCCTTTATAAAGACCTGAAGTACAGTCTTCGTGCAGTCATGTTGAAGGTATAATCAGGCTGTAAGGGTTCTCTCCCTGAATGGCAATCAGGCCTTTTCTCTCTCTTTCACACTCAAGTTTCTTTAACTGGAAAGTGCTTGAATCAGATACTTCTTAACATACGAACAGGTGGGTCCAGAACATGTAGGTTATGTACCTCTACCAGCAAATGGAGACGGAGCAAAACTGACGTCATGGTACATATACCCCTGCACTGACATCAGGCTGCTTGTATTCTCCATCTCCAGTAGATGGTGGACGTGCATCTCCCTACTGGGATTGCTTAGAAAGTTTTTCAGAGGAGAAAAGAAGAAGGAGATTTATTATACCCTGCTTTCCTGTGGTGAGACCTTATGGTCCCTCCCTCAGTTGAGAATTCCTGAGATAGTATCTTTGGATTCCTCCCTCAGATGAGTGCCTTGGTCCAGTAGCTGTTTTTTAAAGCCGGCGTGAATCTAGCTGTAAAAAAAAAAACAAAACAGCTGAAAGGCAAGCGGGTGCAGGAAGCTGAGGGTGGCGGTGAAAGTCCTTGCCCTCTCCCCCCACAGCCGGAGACTGACCTTGTACTCAGCCAGGATGGAGAAAAGAGTAATAAAAAAAAAAAAAAGAGGGAAGAAGAGATTTGTAGGGTTTCCTCCTCCCTCCGGTCTCTGTGCTCGGAGCTGATTTGACATTTGTTCCCACCTCCAGGGGAGCTTAGGGGAAATGGGCAGCTGGTCTCAGGCCTTTCTTGTATGCTGCATGGTAGGCTGCGGTGGCATTTTCGTGCATTTTTTCCTGCGCATTAGGTTGCCCTCTGCAGTTCCGTCGGTTCGTGCTTGTGCGTGTGGCTGTGCGTCCAGTTGGGCAACCAATTTGGGCGCCAAATTGAACTCCTGGTTGGACTCCTAGTTGGGCGAATAGGAGGGGGGGGGTGTCTATCTGGGTGTGCAGGCACTTATTTATGCATGCAATCTGAGCGGCCTCATGGGAACCCAGTTTTTGGGTGCTCATCAAGGCACAATGTTGAGCGCCTAAATTTTGGGCCCCTAGTTTTTTGCAGCGCAAATATAGCTGGACCCAAGCTTCTCAGACGCCTGTTAAAGTGTACTGACAGACTGATGGTGCTTATAGCAAAGAAACCTAAGCGCCTTACCCTCTGTGCAGCTTCTCATACTCGGGCATCCCAGCCTGGTGTTCCCTCTAACTTGTGTCAGCGCTGTTTGGAGGCGCAGGGGGAATTGCCTTCATCTGATTTTACTAAGCCCAGTTCTTCCCAGCCTGCTGCGGGAATGGGAAAAGAGCTGCCAGAGGGGCTGCCCAACTTTGGAGCTTCCCTAAGTGGATCATCAGCAAAGCACAAGTCAGATGTCCCCTGGTTTTGGCATGGATCCCTCTGCTTTTTCTTGGGTAAAAGTGTTTCAAGGATTGTAGTCTTTTTCTTCAGGCGCAGTCCTCAGCACTGGCCAATCTTAACAGGTATGGGGAGGTAGACGGCGATATCCTGTAAGCCTGTTGCTGCAGTTAAGTGTCAGAATACGGCTCGATCTGCTGCTGGTCTATCCAATAGCGTCCCAGATGGCATAGATGATGAAGCCGATCCTTACTCCCTGGAAGATGGGTAAATTCCTCCGGGATTGGAGCCATTTAGAACTATGTTGTGGTTCTTTCATAGAAATGAGTTACCAACTCTGATTTCCCAGACATTGAAGATGCTGGGAGTACTGGGGGCTGAATCCACGTCTGAGCCAATGAAAGATCCTATTTTGATTTCTCTGCATAAAGCCTCATGTTTCTTCCCTGTTATGGAGGCCATTCAAGAATTGATTGATCTTGAGTGGGGCATCCCGGAAACTAATTTCAAAGGGGACGACTCTTGGAAGGCCTGTACCCCTTGGATCTAGCTGTGAGAGAGAAATTGGGCGTTCTGAAAGTGGATGTGCTTGTGTGAAGTTACCAATCACATGTCTATCCCCATAGAAGAGGGAGAGTCCTTGAAGGATGCACAGGATAGGAGAATGGAGACCATCCTCAAGCAGGCCTTTGAAGCAATGGCAATGAATTTGCAGATAGTTTCTTCTTGTTCCCTGGTGTCACACTCTTGTTTACTTCTCTCTCAGGAGGTCAATGAATCTGGTGTGAATTCTGGGCAGTGATGGAACCAGCAGCTGCCTTTTTGGCAAATGCAGGCTGTGATTTGGTTTGCACTTCAGCCAGAGGGGTGGCTTCGATAATAGAGGCCAGGCGTCAGTTATGGCTAAGAAATTGGTTAGCTGATGCAACTTTGAACTCTAACCTTACAAAGTTACCCTTTAAAGTCAGTTTTCAGGATATCTCTATTAAATATGCATGAGATATATTTGTAGGCACTGCCTCCACTGTATGCAAATATATTTTATGTATATTCATTAGGGTTATTCTAAAAACCTGCGTGGTTGGAGGGCCTCAAGGACCGGTTTGAGCACCATTGCACTAGAGCTGTTAAACTGGTTTAAAGTAAAATATAAACCACGGGACTGCAGCTGACTGCATTTAAGAGCTCTTAAAATGTTTGGCGGTCATACCATTAGCTAGTTAACACAATACTTGGGACCTGCTTATCAGGTAAGCTCAAGAGCTGCTCTACAGAAAACTATTTAAATTAACTGAATTTGTGTGCTACCACAATTGCCACTCACTGACTCCTTTCATGGCAGTCTCAGCATTCAGGCCAAAGATGGAAGGGGCACAGAAACTGTATTACCTGTTAGAAGAAAGTGTCTTCAGAACAGGGTTGAGGCACCCTGGCAGGGCAGTGTGGTGAAGCTTTCACTGCCACTGCTTGTTCTATACCCATTCTGTAGCTAAATGGAGGACTTCAGGTTCCAGTACCATCAACCCAGCACTTCTCATGAATAACAAATTAATCAAAATAAATTTAACAAGGAGGAGAGGGCATCAAAATAAGGATGGAACATGCTGGCTAGCATTCTTGGAAGTTCCATCTGAGTCTACTACTGGGTGTGACATGGCAGTGTATAGAACCATGCATCCATCCTCTCCAACAAGGTCTCTGTGCTGCTCACTTAAGAGATGTGCAAAACATTCTGTAAGAAAAAACTTTCTGCAGGACAGAGCTGAATATCCCCAGCCAATCTACATACCATGGGTGCAATATGAGATAAAATGCTGAGGGATACGAATCTTGAAGACATTTGTTTGTTTATATTAGTCAAGAATTTTGTAGACGTGAGGTCTACAAAATAAAACAAAGTAAAATAAATACAAAGTAAAACGTGAGGTTTTATTGTAACTTTGCTTCTTCTTCAATGTTAATGTTATAACCCCCTTGTTCCTTGTGAACCGATATGATATGATTTGTATCAGGAATGTCGGTATAGAAAAAAAAGAGTTAGATAAATAAATAAATAAATGACTATGAAAATCTCTCTGAAAAAATCAGACATATTTAGCCTTCAAAAAATTCAGTGTTTGAAATGTATTTTGAACTTCTGAACTGAAAGTATGGATTCTAATGATGCTTGAACAAAACCCAGAGTAAATTGCAAAAATCATCATCCTGAGCTTGCTATATTTACAAGAAGAGAAAAAGATGAAGTTCCTGTTAGACAGCACTATTTTTCCATATAGTAAGAGAGAAACAAACCAAACTATTTTAATGAAAAATCCAGCTAGGTTTGTGCACCAAGGAGATACTGCCACCATGTGGAGACCTAGATTTTCCCAGTTTATATTATTATGTCTTCTGAGCCCCACTTTAAGGTGGCAGTCATTACATATTTTATACTGTTTGTGATAATTGTATTGACATATAATATTGTGGATGTGATATTGTACTCCGCGTCAATCAATTGTTGGAGATTGCAGATTATAAAACATGCTAAATAAAATAAACAGGTATGGCAGAATAAAGCTGCTGCCAATGCTTATTTATTTAAAAATGTTTATATACCACTTTTACAATATAAAAATTAATCAAAACGGTTTATATACAGTACACACATAATAAAATAAAAAAAAAAACCAGAGCAGTATAGTATAAAAACTAAACAACAACAAAAACAACATTGGAAGGACAAAACTAATAAAAACTAAAATTAATATCCAGTCTTAGTATTCAGAGTACCAAACCACAAATATTGTTAAAAGAAGGGGAGAGAGAGAGGGGGGGGAGAGAGAGAGAGGTATTTGTATCCCTATGGGAGGCCCACCTAGTAACTCGAGGTGGGGATTAGGTATGAGTGTAGGGGGTTGGGGGCCACTTTCACATTCAACATGAGATGTACGAACAGAACAGTGGTCTCTTGTGAAGATTTGCTGGCCTTCGGAGTGAGGAAACTCCCTCCAAGATGAGATTTGGGCAATGTTGCTAGTTTTGAGAGAACATTGCCCAAATCTCATCTTGGAGGGAGTTTCCTCACTCCGAAGGCCAGCAAATCTTCACAAGAGACCACTGTTCTGTTCGTACATCTCATGTTGAATGTGAAAGTGGCCCCCAACCCCCTACACTCATACCTAATCCCCACCTCGAGTTACTAGGTGGGCCTCCCATAGGGATACAAATACCTGTCTAGGGAGTAGACACTATAGCATCTCTCTCTCTCTCTCTCTCTCTCTCTCTCTCTCTCTCTCTCTCTCTCTCTCTCTCTCTCTCCTGAAACAGGCTGTCCATGGGCTGCTGCACCATAAAAGCCTCATTTGCATGGGAAATGAGGCCCTAAGTGTGTTCTTCAAAAGCTAATTGAAATAGGTAAGTTTTTAACTATTTCTTGAATTGTTGCGAGTTTGAAATTTGACAAAGAGAATATAGTAAGGAATTCCAAATAGATGGACCTGCAAACGAGAAAGCTCTTTTTCAAGTGATGTCCAGCCATGCAAGACGGACCGAAGGGACATCCAGTGAGTTTTTATTTAGAGATCTTAAGGGTCGTGTTGGTTTATAAATTGCAGAATGGAGCACAACCAAGTTGAAGATGAGTTGTGTATGAGTGAATGAATAATGGACAGTTTTATAATTGGATCCTGAATTTAATGGGAAGCCAGTGAAGAGAATAGAGTATTGGAGATATATGACTTTTCAATGAAGTACCAGATAGTATATGATCAGCAGCAGTTGGAGGGGACAGATAGTTGAATCAGGTAAACCCAGATAGTAGATGGTGGGGAAGCAAAGCAGTGAACTACAACTTTTATGTTAGGTTTGTTTTTTTTTTTAATACTAATCTGGGTCAGAAATGCAAATGGCACCAGTTTGATAGTTTAGCAACAGTGTTATGAGCTATTGTGTGTGAGGAGTAGGTTCAGTTCCTTGTGCTGGTCAGGGCTGAGGATGCTGTGAAGGCAGCATGCACAGCCCTAAGGTTGGAAAACGTTTCAGCCACCGTGCTTCAGGGCTATGTACTGGCTGCCTATGATCATGCTTGAAGGAGGCTCCAGAAGGAACCGTGGTTCATGCTTCTCAGCTCCAGACCTATTGGTGCAATGGTTGGGCTAAATGTGAGGAGAAGAAGGAATACAAGAGGGGGAAGTGAGAGGAGAAACCACATGTAACTGTATATGAAGGTTCACAGTGTTGAAGACCAGTTGGGGCTGGTTCCAGTTAAGCTGGAACCACAAAGAAGCACATGCAAGACTTTATGGTAAAATACACAAACTATTTTGGCAAATAAATATTTTCAGTTCTCTAAACAGAGCAGAAAGTCTAATTGACCCAATAAAAAATATATTAATTCTATAAGGGCAGGTAATGTGATATCTGTAATGAGTGTGAGCCCCTGTACAATGGCATAGTTGGTGCAGCCTAGTAGATGAACTTACTAGGCCCATGTTGACAACTGGCAAACACACCCTGGTCTGGGAAAAGCTGGAGCTTCACCTATACCAGCCCTGTTCCCTGCAGGTTAAGTCCTTGGGTTCCAGAGGCTGGCAGGACTTAGGAGGGTCCCGAGAGCAGAGTGTCCAGAAATGGGCCAAAATGAGGGCAGGTGGCAATCAGACAGATACCAGGTACGGGCAGGGGGTCAGGCAGGAAGCAAGCAAGGTGTAGTCAGTGGCCTTAGCAGAGGACCATACCTGGCAAGCAAGAGGAGGACTGGAGACAAGGAAGAAGTAAAGCAGGAAGGTTGGACGAGGCAAGGCAAGGCAGGCTGGGCAGGCAAGGAGCAGGAAGCAACACGCACTGGAACACAGGAGGATCTGTTGCTGAGGAATGAAGGGAAGCATGGTAGGGCCTTATGTGTCCAGCTACGCTTACATCATCATCAGGAACTCATTGGATTTTCCCACCATAGAGTCATGTACATGCCCCTAAAGTCAATATGGGAGCGCAGGGAGCAGCATCCTGACAGCATACCTGCTGTCGATAAAGCAGTCGGCATCGGGGTGGGCTGGTGGTGTTCTGGAATAAGTGCAGCTGGTTGCGGGACATCTTGCAACTCGTCAAACATTATAATATCTTTCCCAATTGAAACTTACAAATATCTATGAAAACAGGTCTTCTAATATGTAAATATTTGGGGGATAAATCACTTTTAACAGCCTCATGCTCTGTGATCTAAAGCTTGAGTAATTTTTAGAAAAAAAACATTTTTACACATTCAGTTAGTCAACAGAGAGCAAGGCTTATGCAGCTCTATTTGTTTTCTTTCCCCTTGTTAACACCATGAAACAGTTATCATTAGAAAACCTTATAGTAGGTTATCACATAAAGAAAAACAGTTGCTGCCCTGTCATATTTAGATTTCAGCAGCTGATTAAGGGCTATGCAACTGGTGCACTCAATAAATATGTGGGAGACAGAGTAGGCAAACATACTTTGTAAAAAGGAGACCTTTTCGTTGTTTAAGTTTCAACAGCAGAGGCTCACCAAAAAGAAACAATCGTTAAAACCAGTGACTCTACTTATTCAGCAATGTCAAACCATTACAAAGTATTTGAAATGCAGAAAGAAGAGGTGTATGGTATGGGTAGGGACCTTCATTTTAAGTTTTTATTTTAATTTGCCTGGAAATTTCAATGTTAAAACAAAAAGGAAATCCGTGGAAAATGACTGATATAATACACAGGAGAAAAATCAGTGTAAAAGTCATTTTTCCACAGATTTCCTTTTTTTGTTATAACATTGAAATTCTCAGGCAAAATAAAATAACTCAAAATGAAGGCCCCTAGGTATAGGCAGGTAGGCTGAATCTTCAGTATTCTGAGCACTGTAAAAATAGAAATGCTGTGTCTGCACCCATAAAGGGAGATGGGTTTGACTAGCTACTGCTGCTGACACTGAGAGACACCCTTGAAGGAGACCTCCCTGCTCTCACATTACTGGAGGGGCATCCCCCCTCCTCATTCTTAGTTAGATTCATTGATATTAATGTCTTCTATCATTCGCTTATTTATTATATGCTCTTCCAGCAGAAGAGATCAAAGTGTGTTCCAGGAAGGCAATATAGGGTCTGCACTACAGCAGTTAACAATATAACAAGGAACAATAAAAATGAAACCGATACAATACTAAAACACCAATATCAGAGGAATAAAGAACAGATACTCTATTGAACATCAGTAACTAATGAAACAAGCAGGGAAGGGGAGAAAACCATTTGCAAGTAATCAACAGCAGAGTCCCAACTGAGTAAACCGACTGAGAGGCATTTCTATGAGAACAAGCTGTAAAATTTACTGGGAGAGCAGTCAAAAGGCAGTAGAGTGCAAAGGGTCTAAATCAAGGACAGGGGGAGAGAGCAACCTCCGCTAAGGGCCAAAGGCCTTAATGAATAACCAGGTTTTGAGTATTTTCCTGTAGGTCAAAAGATCTGGATAGCATCTGATGTCCAGAGGCAGAGAGTTCCACAGGGTTAGAATTGAGCCAACAAAGATCCTTTTCCTTGTGCTGATGAGTCTGATATCTTTGGGGGCAGGAACTATCAATCATGTTTGGAAGCATGGGTAAAAGGCAAGCCGGTGTCTATAAGGACAGTCGGTTTTTCAGGTAGGAAAGAACCAGGACCAGGATGTTAAAGATAGAGTGGTGAGAGATTGGTAACCAATATGTCTTTAAGAGAGATGTAGTTCAAATTTATTCATCAGGCTTATATTTCTCAAGGGGTGGCCTTTAAGGCACAAATCTCTCAATTTGATTTCTATTTGAAATGTACAACAGAGAGAGGTACCTTGACTCATGCATTCTGGTCTTGTCCAGTGATCACAGATTTTGGGGGGAAAATTCTGGATTATGTGGGAACCCTTTTGAGTTGTTTGATTCCCTGTTGTCCAGAACTGGTTCTTTTTGAGATGGGGATGTCCCAATCTGTGGGCAAGGAAGGGAATCAGTTTTTGTTACAGAAAATGCTGACACAAGGTAAGAAATTGATTCTGTAAGTGTGACGTGGCAAAGACCCACTGGCTTTTTGGCAATGGTATAATGCGGGCCATAATATGATGTTTATGGAATTCTATGGTAGCCCGAACTTCATTTAAATTTTAAAAAAGATTTTTGAATATTTGGGGCATATATATTCAAAGTCTATCCAGTAGGGCATGCAGTTTGATCCTAAATACGTTATGATGTCACAGGAAAATGTATAGTATAACAGTGTGTCTCAGACCTCTTAGCGTTGAATATCTAAGTAATTTTAGCAATGGGATTGTGGGGTGGTGAGGGGAGAAATGCATTTCAGGTTATTTTCTGGGGTCTTGATGTACCAGAGTTCAGGCATCTGGACCTCGTATTGTTTATGGCTAAGATCCATTGGGGGGAGGGGGGTTAGACTGTGCAGTATAGTATATATTTTCAGATATTATAAGAAGGCATTTGGGGTGAAATTGTTTAACTGTATACTTGACATGTTATACATCAGACATACTTTACGAAGAACATTTATTGGTTTGTATCATCTCTTTATTTAATAAACAATTTTAAACCTAATTTTCAACTGTTTCATGATGTAGACTTTGGATTAGTTCACATATAATATCCAGGCTGTTAGCACTAAAGACTGGAGATTGGGACAGAGAACTGTTCCTCTGTACTGAATTAGGAGGTTTGGGATTAATGACAATTTAAAAGGTGGAGCTATTGCAAGTCTGTGTAGTCATGGGAAGCAATTTTGGCATGGCCAAAATGGAGCTATTAGAAACATTGTTCCCTTGTCTTTTCTCAATTTGAGAATTGTCTTTGCTATTTAGTGAATTAGTCAAAATGTATATCACAGGCCTTTTTTCCAAGGAATGATAAATGCATTTATCAGCAGTGCTTGGTTGATTAGTTGGTCTTTTGGAACAATACTGCTGTAGTTTGTGATTGAATAGTGGTGTGAAGAGGTCTATTATCGGTGTCCTCAAAGCCTGAAGAGGTACTATAGGGTGTTGTTGTTGAGTGACCACTCGTGTTATTGAAGTTGATGGCTCAACCTGTCTGTTAGGATATTGTCTTTCCCTGAAAGATAGATTGCTGAGATTTGCATTTTCTTTTCTAGTGCTAATTTCTAAATGTTCAGTGCTTCTTTGCAAAGTTGGTAAGAACCTGTAATCCCTTGTTTGTTGACAAAAAACATTGTTAACTGATTGTCTGACCGAATCTGTCCAGTTCTGTTCTGCAGGCAACATTTGAACACCCAAAGGCCATTATAGATCGCTCTTACTTTTTAAATATTGACGTGAAGGGTTGACTTTTGCTTTGTCCAAATTCTTTGTGTGCATACAAAGTCAATGTGCACTTCTCATTCCGTTATCAATATTGTTTCTAGTTGTAAGGGATGCATGCTTTGTCCCAGAGCAAGGTTTGGATATGGACATGAGTGTCCTTCAGGTCTAACAAGGTCAACCAGTCTTGCTGTTGAAGGAGTAGGAGGATTGTACCCAATGAGTTCATTCATAATTTCTCTTTCTTTAGAAAAGCATTCAAATCTCTTAAGAGTTAAGATTGGTCATATATCTCGTTTTCTTTGGGATCAGAAAGTATCTGGAATAAAATCCCTTCCCTTGATGATTTGTTGGGACTAGTTGAACTGCAAGAGGGAATGTAGTTCTTGGGTTAGCACTTTTAGTTATAGATTCGACTGATGTTGATAACAGAAATACTAAAAGAAATGTTAAATATTACATCAGAAAACTTTTTTTTTTTTAAACTAACTGACGAAGAACTGGACTGTAAGTTTTGCACCTCCACCATCTGCTGGAGGCAGAAAAATACTGACGTACTGTAGGTGCACCTCACGGAAGGGGCGGAGTCAGTTTGGAACTTTTTCTGCCTCCATCTCCTGGTGAGTGGACAGAACCCAGGAATCTGGACTGATCCGGGTATGTACAGGGAATAGTGTTTCAGTGCTGAAGAATTTGCAGAAGCCGAATTGGGAAGGGTGTAGCACATTGTGTTTCTCAAGGTGCTCATTTAGTTGCTTGTTTACTACTTTTTCAAGGAGCTTGGCAAGGAAAGGGAGGATTGATATGGGTCAGAAGTTGAGTTCAGCGGGGTTGAGTTGGGTTTTTTTTTATATATGGGTTTGACTAAGGCTCCTTTTATGTCAGTCGGTACATGTCCCTAGGTTATGGATGTGTTGATGATGTCCGCGATGGGTTTGGCTATAATGTTTGGGATGGATTTTAGTGCTTTTACTAGTATTGCGTCAGCTGGGTGTGATGCGGGGTTAAGTTTACGTATGATTGACTCTATATTGGAGGAGGATATAGTCTCAAATTCTTCTAAGATAGCGCCTGGGATTTTGGGGAGAGAGATTTTATTTGCTGTGGTGGGGGGGAACTTGGCCATTATTTTGATGATTTTATCTTTGAAGAAGAGGGCTAGTTCGCTGCATTTTGTTTTGGACTCTTTGTCAGATATAGCGGATGGAGATATTTTAGTGAGGTTGGCAACACATGAGAAGAGGGCTTTTGGGTTGAATTGGAAATCGTGTATTTTCTTCGAGTAGTAGTCACAATTTGCATTGAGGATAGCTGTTCTATAGTTGTGTAGAGTGGTTCTATTTGTGGAGAGAAGGTTGGGGGTGTGATATATCTGCCATTTTTTTTTCGATTTTTCTGAAGGCGCGTTTAAGTTTTTTTAGTTCTGGTGAGTACCAGGTGTTTTTGTTATTGTGTATTGTTATTAGACACCCTAAGTGAACCATCAATCTTGCACCCTTCCTCTTACACATCTGCCTATCAGCAGAAATTCTGGCACGGCATCCCTCTCTTATTCTCCTCTCACCCTCTGCCAAGTCTTACATCCCCATCCCTTTGCCCTCTTGTCCACAGGCTCAGCATCCCTTCTCTCAATCCCCCTGTCCAACATCTGTTTCTTCTCTTTCCAGCATCCTCCTCTTTCTCCCTTCATACCCTGCTCAGCATACCAGAATTACCCCAATCTCTTTGCCCCCTTTTAGCAATGCCCATCATCCTCTCTACCTCTTACCTGCCCAGAATCCTGTCTCTCTCCTTTCATCCACCCAGCATCCTTCCTCCACATCTCTCCCACCCACCCAACTTCCTCTCTGTCTCCTCCTCCTCCCCCCTCATCATATCTATCCAGCATCCGTTCACTCCTCTCTTGTGGTGCTGTGCCTTAAAAGTAGATAGAGGGCACCTAGAGGTTTGCAGAGCTATTGCCATCCCCCAATATTTTGGCACCTTAGGCAATTACCTAGTTTGCTTAATGGAAGAACTGGCCTTGGCTGAAGCTGTGCTTTAACCTGCGAGTTATTATGATTACTTTGATTATCTGGAGGTAAAAATTTATGGTCCTTTGGGGATTACTTTAGTCTGATTATGAAATTTGAGATTTTTAAAGTTGTTTTATGATATGATTTCTCATTCATTTTATTATATGAAATAGGATTTTAATTACTGTATTAGTTTTTTGGTACTGTTTATTTACTGTGAAATACATATAATGTATTATTTCTTCAATTTCGTCTTCAGTTTTAATTGGAAGGATGGAGTATAAATAAAGTTGATGTTGCACCTAGGAATGCCATCTGGTGATCCACAAGGAAATAAAATTGGGGTAAGGCCAAAAATAATATGTTTTGTTATAAGCACTGCCAGCATATAAAATCACATTTTTTGCAATGCAGCAATGAAATGCAGTGAAGAAAATCTTCTGTTCCTTATATGCAAAATCAAGAAACTACTACCATGTGCACCACTATGTTTGGACATTACAGGAAACAGGCAAGGACAAGAATATATCTGTAACAACTTTCACTGAAATAAAGTACTTTGGAGATAGTGATTAGATTTGTTTATAGTTTGATAAAAAAAAATCTTATGAATGAGGAACTAATATATTCTTAATGTATCAGGTTCTGCATGCAAAAGAACACAATTAGTACCCACTAATTGTGGGTACTAATTGTGTTCTTGTGTACTCATTAAATAAAATAAATAAATAATGAATAAAAAAGATTTTGAAGAAGTAAAACAATGGCTCTAAGTCAAGAAGTAATTTCATTAGGTTATACCTTCATGTTAAAATTTCCTTGTAAATGTAGGGTAAAGAGGGGGTCTGAGGTATATATATTTTTCACTGTGGATCAATTAAAATCCTTCATTCAATCAAAAGTCCCTACCACCTCTTCTCCCAAAAATATATAATAAATGTACCTGGTCGTGCAAATTTCCATTTCTATATATAATTGTTTAATCTTGAATATCTCTCAGTATATTTCGGATCTGTCTTGAACTTATACTATATTGATTTATGGATATATAATGGAAATCTTTGATTTATTATTTGTTTAAGCTAATTTCAAGAATGTTTTATTATCTTGACTTCCATTTTGATTTCTGTATTTGCAAAATATTTACTCTTTTGTAATTTGAAAATCAGACAAATAAAGAATAAAAAAAAAAAAAAAAAAAAAAAGAAGTAATACAACCCAAAATACTATAGTGGTAATTTTTCTGCCCTTTTTTTTATTTAAGACTGTACATGTACATTTCTTTCCTAGATGCTGTGCATGACATATCCCATGTCCAACAATTATTGTACAAAAAATATGTAGAAAAAAGAAACTAACTATTCATACAATTGTTTGTGGATGTACAGCAGTGCAATTCTTCACACTGGAAATGGATTCCAGAGGCATATTCACTAAAATGTGGTAACCTGTGCTAATGTTACAACAGGACAATGTGCATATTAGTTGCCACAGGTTGCATTATTTCCAGTGGGGCCAATCCGCTAAATAACATACAAGTTATCTGCATTAATGTTAGCATGGTTAACTGCGCTTTAGTGAATACGCCTCTGAAGCAGGAATGAACTTCTTCTAAAATAAGAAAAGGTCTCTACAAACATTCATTAGACATAATTTTCAAACAACATATTCTCAGATGTTGTACTACCTAGTACTGTGTGCCCCTTGTGGCACTGCTACAGTGGAATAGACTTCATTATAAATTACACACACACACACCAATAATGTAATATGATGTAATCCTCAACAAAAATAAGGGTAACCAAGAAGTGTTCGCAAAGCACATCGGTAGCAAGGATTTTTTTCAGACATTTGCACTTATTTATACTTTTGATTATGTTTATGTTTCAGGTCATGTTTGCTTTGTGAAGTACCCAAGCATTAAAAAACAAACAAACAAACAAAAAAAAAAACAGGAACTGCATCACTTACCTCTTTGGAATGAAAGCCAGAAAGTGAAATGCTAGTAATTTTCAAACCAGAATTTAAAAACAGACTATAATGACAAAGCAGACCTAAGTTCAAGCTGTCCCTAACATATTATTCCATATGTACTAAGTGTTTTTCCCATAAACTCAAAATGGGAAAAATCTTTTAGTATATCAAGCCCCACAGTTGTAAGTGACTTTGCCAGTCCTTCTGAAATCTGCATCAGGTATTCCATCAAAGTGTAGAGCTGAACACTCTGCAGACTCTGGACATACTCACTGAAAAATACATGCGAGGCTGTGGGGTCACCACTGCTCCTTTTTAGTTGTATTACAATTCATCTTTAGGTGTTGACTCTATTTCTTCCTCTTCAGCCTCCGCCTCCTCCTCCTCCTCCCCCTTCTCTTCTATTTTCTCATCCTCTTTCTCTTCTTCTTCCTTTTTCTCTGCATCTTTGTCTTCATCCTCCTCATCTTTCTCGGTAGACTTTGTTTTTTTCTCCTCCTCATCCTGTTTTTTTTTCTTCTTCTTCCTGTTTTTCTTTCATTTTCTTTTCTTCTTCTTCCTGTTTTTCTTTCATTTTCTTTTCTCCATCCTAACATACATTAAAATAGGAATCTTAAAAAGCAAACACCATGAACCAACAAGAATAATGCAAAGTGATGCATTGCATTTTCATGTTTTAACTAATTCAACTTGATTTTTAGATTTTAATTCAAAGCCATATTTTTTCAAGTTATCTTGAAAGAGGGCATGCAGTGAGCAAGACTTAAAGTTTAAAGGTATGGAGGTGATTTTAAAATATGGGCAGAATCCTCCTTGCACTTCAATACTTTTCATCTGTGTTTGTCCTTTCAACTATGCATCTAACTTTGGCCTTCACCAGTTGACAAATCTGTCCAGCAGCTGACAGTCTGGAATTCACCCTCTCAGCATTGTAGGAAGAGGAAAAGATGGCAGAATCATGGCAGCGACTGATAGCTGTCAGCGTCCAACAAGGCTCTTTAGCTCACACAGGCCAACTTATTTTGGGGACCTTGAAGTTTCCTCGTGATTCTTTGGGCTTCTATTCATTCAGAACCAGAGTTGGGTTTTTCCACAACTTTACATACCCTCCCAACTCAAGCAGATCTGTCAGTACAGTGACAGTTTTTGGCTGGAGGACCATGTACCAGGGCTCTTTGCAGAACCCTGCAACCCTAGATCCTAAATCTGGTCACTAGGTGGCCCATATTCAGCCGCTGTGTGGCTCTGCTAGTTAGCCAAAAAAAACGTATCTGGCTAAATAGTGTTGTTGCAGTCGCATCACTGAATATAGCCAACTATCTTAAAATTAGCCAGATACGTTTATATGGATAATTTTAGGACAGCTGTACAGGACAACAAGAGTTAGCCAGATAAGTGATATGGCTAACCCTGAATATCTGAGTTAGCTGGATAACTTATCCAGCTAACTCAGCTCCTCTCTGGAATGCTCCTCACTTATCCAATCAAATTCTAATAGGACAAATAGTTATCCAGCTAGAATTTAGCCAGATACGTGGCCAAATTTTCATTTAGCAGGATAACTTCTTAGTTATAATGTTTGGACTGGATGTTCACTGAGTAAGGTGGGTCTGCTTACCTTTGTTACTCCCCAGGTTTCATTTCCAATTTCTTCAGCAAGCTTTTCATCATTAGTAATGAGGAAATTATCAAAGATTGTACCAGACTTCACCTGTGGGAATGTATATGGGCATTACTGGAATAATCTGCTCATGCATGGCTCACTTGAGCCTATCCCAAATAAAATGTAAAGTTCAGTCTTCTTCAAGCAAGGATGTACATATTCAGGCTAATTTTCAAACAAACGCGCATGTGCCCTTATGCACGCAAGCGAAGATACACTGGAATTTTAAATTGTGCACGCACTTGGGTGCATGTGTTTTTAAATACACCAACCACACGTAATTTTAAGAGGTTACACGAGCACAGCTAGCGTGCGTGTCTTCCATAGGACTTTGTTGGCTTTTACGCATGTATGTAAGCGGATTTTAAAACATGCTCACGCGAGGGACAATCCACTTTTTCCAATTAGTCCACCAGTTTGCCCAGTTAATATTGAGGTCTTCCAGACCCCTCTGATTCTTCATCCTCCATGCCTCCCAGTTGACCCAGACCCCTCACCCTGTCCTGTAAACCCTAAAACTTGAGATCTACAGATTTGCTCCTCATCTGGAGCAGCAGTAAAGTTACACAGATGTCAAACTAATGCATTGCTTAGTTTTAGGACTCCTTTATTAGTTGAACAATCCAATGTGGAAATTAAAATATGCCCTCTGAACTATGCCCAATTCAGGTCGAGTTTTGCCCAATCATGGGACTGCGTCACCATGATAATAGATTGAAACAGCTCTGAGTGCTGATATGCATTTAAGAAGACTGATGTTGCACCAGATTTTTAAATAACTTGCATAAAAATTAAGCTAAACATCTTGTGGATTTCCTAATTGGTGTCCTGAAGATTGTAATTTTTGTTACTTTAAATGGAAGCCCCTGATGCAGCCCCGTGATTGGGCGAAACTCTGCCTGAGTCGGGCATAGTTCAAAGGGCATATTTTAATTTTTACATTGGATTGTAGAGTCCTAAACCTATGGAGATCGGTCTTATTCTGTTATACTTGCCTCTTAACTGGACAAGGAAAATGAGGCAAAGGGGGGGATCAAACAGGAAACAGGAAGATAGACATAATAAATAAAAATCCACATATCTCAGTTCTACAACATTTCTCAACCATATCAATATTTGTTTTACATTGCTGAAGAGGCATTTGTGTTTACTCAGGATGCATGTGGCACTGTCCTGCAGATATTTACTCCTGAGCGTAACTTTTGCACATCTTTGAAATTTCTCAGAATAGAAGCTTAAAGTATTTGAGAAAGGTTAGTTGTTTGTAAGTAAGAAAAAACAGGGTCTGGAGATGAGCACAAGGGTTGTGTTCTGCTGGAACGTCTAGGACTGAGTACTTAACTGTTCATTTTTCTGCTATTTTTGTCATGTGTCTTACTTTATTTAATAACAAAAGAGCTTACAAAGCAGTCCATTCCTGTTATGTGGGCAGAGCAATCCCCCAAGCCTAAGCGCAATGGTCAGAAATTATCCCCAAACAACCATGGGTCAACTCTTGCATGTCTTTTTACTGACACCTTAAAAATGGCATCTGCCAGGTTACTTTTTTTTCGCACTATTTTTTTTGCTATGCCCTCTCATATAGTGCTTGAAATATGGAGCTTGTCTGTTTCATTATTCATCTAGGTGCTTTCTTTTATTGTTCACTAAACTGCAGTTTTGTTATGTTTGATGTACTGGATCAGAACACAACGTGAATGACTTAAATATTCATTTGAATGGTTATTCTAAACATCAATGTTTTATTTTTTTTTATGTTAAAAACTACCAAGTCCAGGACTGGTAAAGCAAAATTGCTTACCTTGTAATAGGTGTTATCCCAGGACAGCAGGATGTAGTCCTCACATATGGGTGACGTCATTCACGGAGCCCTTAAGCGGGAAAAACTTCTGGCAAGTTTCTAGAAGCTTTTGGTTTGGCTGCCTGAGGCTACTGAGCATGCCCGGCATGCCATGATATTCCCTGCCACAGGGGTCTCACTCCAGTCTTGTATGTAGCAATAAGCGTTAGCAAAATAAAATAATAAAGTCTGATGCCCAACTCCGCGGGGTGGCGGGTGGGTTCCGTGAGGACTACATCCTGCTGTCCTGGGATAACACCTATTACAAGGTAAGCAATTTTGCTTTATCCCAGGACAAGCAGGATGCTAGTCCTCACATATGGGTGATTAGCAAGCTAGAGGCTGAGTCATTGTCCATGCAGGTAACCGGAATGCTTTGTTGAAGAAATGAGTCAGCCGAAGAATATAGCAGGATGGATGTAGAAGGAGTTGGGATTAAACTGGAAACAAGTTCTTTAAGACAGATTGTCCATAGGCAGAATCCTGTCTTCCTTCCTTATCCAAACAGTAATGAGCTGCAAAGGTGTGAAGGGAACTCCATGTTGCTGCTTTACAAATGTCAATAATTGGCACTGAACGAAAATGTGCTACTGAAGTTGACATGGCTCTTACTGAATGTGCCTTTACTCGCCCTTGGAGAGGAAGGCCTGCTTTTTCGTAGCAGAATTGTATGCAATCTGCTAACCAATTGGATAGAGTATGTTTTCCCACTGCTTTACCTGGCTTATTTGGATCATAAGAGACAAAAAGCTGATTGGATTTTCTAAGGGATGTAGTGCGATTCAAATAAAAGGACAATGCACGTTTACAGTCCAAAGTGTGTAAAGCTCTTTCCCCTTGGTGAGAGTGAGGCCTTGGAAAGAATGTGGGTAGAACTATCGTTTGATTTAAGTGGAATTCCGTAACTACCTTAGGAAGGAATTTTGGATGTGTTCGGAGAACCACTCTGTCATGGAGAAACTTTGTGTAAGGTTCGTATGTGACCAGTGCTTGCAACTCACTAACCCTCCTAGCTGATGTGATGGCTACGAGGAAAATAGTTTTCCACGTGAGAAATTTAAGGTCACAGGAATCTATGGGTTCGAACGGAGAATGCATTAACCTTGTTAAAACCAGATTCAGGTCCCATTGTGTAGCTGGGGGCCGAATTGGTGGCTTAAGGTGAGTGAGACCTCTCATGAACCTAGTGACGAGAGGTTGTGTGGATATAGGTGCCTCTCCTATCTTATTATGATAAGCTGAGATTGCGCTGAGATGTACCCTGATTGATGATGTCTGAAGACCAGAGTCTGAAAGATGGTACAAATAGTCTAAAAGAGAAGTAGTGGGGCAAGTGAAAGGATCTATATGGTTCTGCTTGCACCAAAAAGTGAACCGTTTCCACTTGTAAGAATAATTGCGTCGTGTGGAAGGTTTTCGGGAAGCTATAAGTACCTGAGAAACATTAGTTGAAAGATTAAGGGATTGTAGGATTAAGCTTTCAACATCCATGCTGTCAGGGATAGGGATTGAAGATTGGGATGACGCAATCGACCCTGATCCTGAGTGATGAGATCGGGAACTACTCCCAGGCGAATTGGATCCTTGACTGACAGGTCTAGCAGTGTGGGAAACCATACTTGTCGAGGCCAATAAGGGGCTATGAGTATCATGGTCCCCTTGTCCTGTTGTAGCTTCACCAACGTCTTGGTGATAAGCGGTATTGGAGGATATGCATATAGTAGGCCGGAGTTCCAAGGGCGAGCAAAGGCGTCCTTGGCTGGGTGGTTCTTCTGTTTGTGCAGAGAACAGAAGTTGTGTACCTTGTGGTTCAGATGCGACGCGAAGAGATCTGTTGATGGTTGTCCCCACCGTTGGAAGATCTTGGTCGCAATGGAGGGATTCAGAGACCACTCGTGCGGCTGGAACTGGCGACTGAGTCGGTCTGCTAGGACATTTTGAATCCCCGCTAGATAAGTGGCCTGCAGGAACATTGAGTGGTGAAGGGCCCAGTCCCAAATCTGTGCTGCTTCCTGACAGAGGAGATACGAACCCGTACCTCCTTGTTTGTTGATGTACCACATGGCTACCGTATTGTCTGTTTGGATTAGCACAGTCTTGTGTGAAAGGCAGTCCTTGAACGCATGCAGAGCATAACGTATAGCTCGAAGTTCTAGAAAATTGATTTGATATGTGGCTTCGAGTTTTGTCCAAGTTCCTTGAGTTTGAAGAGTGTGAAGATGAGCTCCCCACCCCAAGGTGGATGCATCTGTAGTTAATGTTATCTGTGGGATCGGTTTTTGGAATGGTAGGCCCTTGCGTAAATTGTCCTTGATCGTCCACCATTGCAGCGAGGCTCGAAGTTGGTGGGTTACCTTGACTTGATAATATAGCGGTTGAATGGCTTGGATCCACTGAGATCGTAGAGTCCATTGGGTGAGTCTCATGGCAAGTCGTGCCATAGGAGTGACGTGAACCGTGGAAGCCATGTGGCCTAGCAGGATTAGAAACTGATGAGCTGTCACTTGTGGTTGAAGTGATATGTAGTACGCCAGCTGGGACAGCGTGTGTGCACGGTCCTTTGGAAGAAAAGCTTGTGCTAGGTTTGTGTTTAATTCTGCACCTATATATTGGAGTAAATGAGATGGGTGCAGGTGGGATTTTTGATAATTGATGAGGAATCCCAACTTGTGTAGTAACTGTATTGTGCAATGAAGAGAAGTTACTGCTCCTTGCTGTGACTGACTTTTTATGAGCCAATCGTCGAGATAAGGGAACACATGAACACCTTGTTTGTGCAAATGTCCTGCCACCACAGCTAGACATTTGGTGAATACTCGTGGAGCTGAGGCTAGGCCGAACGGCAAGACTCTGTATTGGAAATGTTGATTTCCCACCTTGAATCTGAGGTATTTGCGATGTGGTGGGAAGATTGGAACGTGAGTGTAGGCGTCTTGAAGATCCAGAGAACAAAGCCAATCTCCTTGTTGTATGAGTGGAAGCATGGTTCCTAATGATACCATCCTGAATTTTTCTTTCCTGAGAAATTTGTTGAGATTTCTGAGATCTAGAATGGGACGTAGGCCTCCGGTTTTCTTTGGAATGAGGAAATACCGGGAATAGAATCCTCTTCCCTTCTGATTTTGTGGTACATGTTCCACAGCTCTTGCTGTCAGAAGAGCAGATAATTCTTCTTGTAATTGAGGATTGTTGTCTAGATAGGAGTTTATTGGTGGAAACTCCTGAGGGGGAGATGTGAAGTCTAGTTGGTAACCTTGACGAACTATTGATAAGACCCACTGATCTGTTGTAATATTTTCCCATTGTGTGTAAAATTGGGAAATTCTTCCCCCAACTGGTAAGTGTGGATGAGGGTTTGGTAGTTGGCAGTGTTCTCTGGAACGGGTTTCAAAAACCAGAGGTTGAAGTTGTTTGAGGTGGTGGCTGAGGCCGTGCGGCTCTTTGCTGTCGCTGTTGAGGACGCTGTTGAGTTCTCGCAGGCCGTGGTCTGGTGTTTTGTGGATAATATCTCCTTGGCCTGTAGAATGGACGCTTTGTGTCTCTACGGGGCGGCCTACGTGGAGGATGAGATGATGTGTCCTGTGACAAAGAGGAGAGCTGTTTCAAAGTCTCAGAGTGATCTCTAAGTTGTGCTACAGCGTCTTGCACTTTTGTGCCGAACAAATTGTCACCCTGACACGGCAAGTCCACCAATTTGTCCTGAACTTCTGGACGCAAGTCCGAAGCTTTAAGCCAGGCCCACCTTCTTGCAGAGATTCCAGATGCTGCAGTTCTAGCAGAGGTTTCAAAGGCGTCGTATGCTGCTCGAACCTCATGCTTTCCAGCATCTAAGCCCTTTTGAACAATCTGTTGAGCTGCCTCCTGTTGAGACTGAGGCAGGGAAGGTATAAAGTCCTCTATTTGCTTCCATAAATTCCGTTGGTGCTGCGTCATGTATAGTTGATAAGCAGCAATTCTGGAATTGAGCATAGCCCCTTGATAAATCTTTCTGCCGATGAGGTCTAGAAACCTGTTATCCTTTCCAGGGGGAATAGAGGCATGCGTTCTGGATCTTCGTGACTTCTTTTGGGCAGATTCCACTACTAGGGAATTGTGAGGAAGCTGCGTTTTTTCAAATCCTGGTGCAGTTTGGACTAGATAGGTAGAGTCCACCCTTCTGTTGACTCCAGGAGTTGTGCAAGGGTGCTCCCAGATTCTTTGTTGGAGCTGCAGCAACACCTCATGTACTGGAATAGCCATATTATGCTTTGGGGAATCTACGAATTGTAAGATTTCCAGTGTTTGTTGTCTTTCGTCCTTTTCTGTTTGAAGTTGAAAAGGAATAGATTCTGACATCTCCTGGATGAATGCTGAGAACGATAAGTCCTCTGGAGGGGACTGTTTCTTTGCTTGAGGAGGAGTATGTTCAGATAGAAATTCCTCCGAAGAATGGTCAGATTGTGTATCTGACCATGTATCTGATATGGGCTTGTATTTTTGAGAAATTTGTACTCTAGATGGGGACATCTCAGATGTGCCCTGCAAGGGATCCTGATGATCAGGGGAAGTATCACTTACTTCCATCTCCCTCTCTATTTCTTCCTCTTCTTCAGATCCAACAGGCAGGGAGGCCAAGAGATCCTGGTATCGCTTCGTGAGGAGTGCATGTAGTTTCCTTTCAGTAGATCTGTCAGGGACAGGCTTGGATGTGTGTTTAAACTTCCCTGGTGCCTTTTTTGAGACAGGAATTAGACCGTGTACAGGAGGTGCAGTTGAAGCTATTGTATAGTGAGGTGCCACTGTAGATGAAGAAATAGGCCTAGGAATCCATGAGGATGCAGAGGTCATCGATGCTATCGATGGCTGCAGCGGGATCAACGATGAGGCTATTGATATGGAATCGATAGCCCGTGTAGTATCTGAGCCGGTCAGGATCGTTGATATCGGCATCGTCATCGAGGTCGATGGTTGTAGAGCCACGGAGGTGGATGGTGGCATCGGCATCGAAATCGACGTCGATGATTGTAGAGTCATGGAGGTGGATGGTGGCATCGGCATCGAAATCGATGGTGCCATCGACTGTATAGTCGGCATCGACTGGTCGTTCGGCATCGGCCCGATGGCTGGCATCGACTGTAAAGTCGGCATCGACTCGGTGGTCGGCATCGACACTGAGGTCGGAATCGGCGAAGACGCCGGCATATTTTCCTTGAAGACATCAGTAACTATTTGCTTGATTAAAGCCTGTAAGTCAGATACTGATGTCGATGGCAGCGATTCTGTAACGCTGGTCGATGACTTTTTTCGGCGTTTAGGCACCGGTTCCTCTGGCGGTGGAAGTGGAGGACTTACATGATGTCTTCGGTGCTTATGTGGCGGATGAATTTCAGACGCCGATTTTGTCGACGATGTCGACGGGGTAGGCGAGGAGGCGTCCCCCGATCCTTCGGCGAGGCGTTTGGTTAACAATAACTTTTTTGTTACGCCGGTCGGCGAGGATTTGGAGGAAGTTATCGGTGATGGCGGCGTTTTAATTTGAAAAATTTGAGCCATCTTTTCGTATCTGAGTTTCCTACCTTTCGCCGTCATTTCTTGGCACTGGGTACAGGCCGCGATGTTATGGTCCTTTCCCAGGCAGTGAACGCACTCGACGTGCGGATCTGTAATTGACATAGTCCGGTTGCAGGCCGGACATTTTTTGAACCCTGAAGTTCTGTCGGTCGACATCCTTCGATCGGTGTTTCTTTTTTGAAGAAAAAGTTATGGTGTTTGTCACCAGCCGGTGACAAACCGAATGAGACCCGGTAGGGTGAAAAAAGTTATAAAAAAAAAACTTTTGACGTTGTGAGGTAATCACAGGCTCCTAAGAAGAACGCGATGCAGTCAGCAGCGCGGAAAAAAGAAGACTGGAGTGAGACCCCTGTGGCAGGGAATATCATGGCATGCCGGGCATGCTCAGTAGCCTCAGGCAGCCAAACCAAAAGCTTCTAGAAACTTGCCAGAAGTTTTTCCCGCTTAAGGGCTCCGTGAATGACGTCACCCATATGTGAGGACTAGCATCCTGCTTGTCCTGGGATAATTTTTATTATCTTTTTGGGTGGAGACATTGGGGACCAAATGGATGACTCTCTCTACTCAAACATTTCATTATTATAAAATATACATTTTATGCACCATTATGGAGGGCAGCCTCCCTGATCCAGTGCCAGTTTGGGCTGGATTTATAGAATGGGTGGTTTGGTAACTATACAGCTGTTTGATCGTTTAAAAAATAACTCACACAAAATCATAATTACTATCTGTTACTATATTGTTTATCCCCTTTTTACACACTCAAACTTTGTATCAATTAGTTCTTATCAGAATCAGGTTTTAATTTGATAGTTACATACATAGATTTTTTGTTAAAGTATGATTGAGTGTTGGCATGGGTTTATAAAAGATTGTATGATTGGTTTCCAGCATAATATCAGCATTACACTTTTGGGCAGATTGATTATAGTTGCGTCATAGTGGTGTAATTGCTTCCAAGAGCTGCATAATTTCTCTTAATGTGAGAATCTCTCCTTGCTCATTAACTAGCTAATTTTAAAAGGAATGCGCGTAAGCCCATAAACGTGCATACTGGTGCACATGCGGAGACACGCTGCAATTTTATATTGTGTGCACAAGTACGTGCATCTCATTTAAATCCTCCTGCCGTATTTGTGCGTGTAATCTTAAGAGGCGGCTCAAGTAAATGTCTCGCGTGTATTTCCTCTAGGGATTTAGTAGCTTTTGCGCCTGTATATAGGCAGATTTTAAAACATGCTCACGCAAGGGAAAAAACAGTTTTTCAAATTAGTCTACCAGTTAGTCCAGTTGATATTGAGATTTTCAAGAACTCTTGGGTTCTTCATCCTGTAAGCCCCCCACTTGACCCCGAACCTTCACAGGAGAGGCAGGCAGTAAGCTCCCCACACTCAGCACATCACATGTCCAGTGGCATCGCTGAGTGCTGCGTTAATCACATGGCAAGCTCGAACCGGCTGCAAACAGACCACCAGGAGAACCAGAGAAAAAAAACATACCTCAAGCTGCCTCCCTGCACCACCAGCGCTGGGGAGAACAAAGAGGGACTAATGCTAAATGCTGCCGTTCCCTGCTCTAACTAAGTTCTTTCTTTTTTTTTTTTTTATAACTTTACACAGCAGAGAAGACTAAAACGGAACAGGCTTATCTGAAAGATGGTCCAGGCTTCTTCCGAGCTCCAAGGAGGTGAGGGAACTGGACCATCAGTTTTCATCTTCAAAGTGGTCTAAAGAGCAAGTTGGAGTGCCCAATCCCTGCCCGTGTAACTCTTCGACTGGGAAGGATTGTCCCACCAGGACCTGACAACCTCCGGGGAGAGACCAAAGGAGAACAAACTCCTAGGAAAATTATGGATTCCTCCTTTTTTTATTTTTTTAAGGTTCAGGACTGCAGGTTTTGTACCTCCTCCATCTGCTGGAGACAGAGAAATACTGACGGACTACAGGTGCTACGTTTCGTTATATGCCAGTGGCTGTGAAAGTTTTCTCTGTCTCCATCTGCTGGAAGGGAGGCAAAACCCAGGAGTCTGGACTGATCTGGGTACGTACAGGGAAAGTCAGTTTTTCTAATGGCAAAATGTAAATGGTGGAGTGCCCCATGAATTTGTACTGGGACTGGTGCTGTTTAAAACATTTATAAATGATCTGTTAAAGGATGCTATGAGTGAGGTGATTAAATATGCAGATGAAACAAAATTATTCCAGTTGTTAAAATACAAGCACACTGTGAGGAACTGCAGAGGGTTCTTGTGAGATTGGGGAACTGGGCATCTAAATGGCAGATGAAATTTAATATGGACGAGTGCAAAGTAATGCACATAGGAACAACATTTCCAAACTATAAGTACACAATGTTGGATTCTATGTTAGGCGTTACCATCCAGGAAAAAGATCTTGGAATCACTCTAGACAATACATTGAAATTCTCAGCTCAGTGTGTGGCAGCAGTCAAAAAAGCAATTGGAATGCTGGAAATAATTTGGAAAAGAAAAGAAAATTGAGACTATCATAATGCCTCTATGTCAATCCATATTATGACCGCAGTCTGAGTACTATGTGCATTTCTGGTCACCGCATCTTAAAAGTTTATTTTGAATAGGAAGTCTCCATGTGTCAAATGCTGCATACTTCAACATATTATAAGATCTGGTGACTGGGCAACAAATTGACCAATTTAAGGGCATTAGATGTAGTGTACTTGGATTTCAGTAAGGCTTTTAACATGGTTCCACATAGGTAATTTTATAAACTGAGAAGTTTGTTCTTTACCATTTCAACAATCAGTTTACACTATGCACATCATGAAGAAGTTCCTTATTACTGCCAGCCCTTGAAACCCATGAGCTCAACCTGCGGGGAACAGGGCTGATATAGGTGAAGCCTTGACCTCATCCAAGTTCAAGGGTATCCACCTGCTGTTGGCTAGGCTGTGTCAACTATGCCACAGCCAAGGGCTCACACTCCATGACAGAAGTCCATCTACTGCACTTAAAAAACATCGATAATTTTCAATTAAAATAACTGTTTTATGACTAGAATTCTTTTTAACCAGTAATGTACACATATGTTTACATACTTGCCAGAGATCAAGGCCGATGACACCAATGTTGTCAAATTTATAAACGTTGACTTCTGCAATATACTCAGGATTGTCAATCTCTGGGTGAATCCATGGGCCCTGGAAACTGGGGTTGTCAATCACTTTTTGTTTCCATTCACCCTAAACACAGGAGAAAATGCTAGTATTCAGTCCAATTTATAGTATTAATCATATGCATATTATCTAAATGCTGCTTGCGGATCTATATTCTGTAGAACATATAATATTCTTGGAACTCAGTTATAATACGGTAAATTAGTTTCACGATAAATTCTTGGACAAAGAAAATAGCTTAAAAACTTTGGGTAAAATGTGCTAACATTGAAGAGTTGGAAACACCAGCTGTGATCCAAGAAAGTAACAAATTTGTAGTCAAACTGGAAAAAATAATGCTCTCATTCAATTGTTTTGCATTTCAATAAGACTTCTACAGAGAATCTCACCCCATAATACTGTGGGAAAGGGGAGCTGCCTGCTCCTTTTTCTCCTTCTTTATACCCCTTCCCCAGACAACTAACCTGGGCAAAAATGTTCCCTCGCTGATAAGAGCTGGAGGAGAAGCCTCCTCCAAAAAGGGATCCCGTCGATATCATTCTAATGCCAGTAGGGGATGCTCCTCTAGTGGTAGCCATATTCCTTCCCCAGATCTCCCGCACATGATCTCAGCAATGGATTTGATTCCTGATAGCCCTATCACCATAATGCAAACACTGCAACTAAGCCATGAGGTCAATTTCAGGAGAAGTTTTTAAAAGTGAAAACTTTAAAAATATCACAGCTTCCTGGATCCTCCATCAATAGCAGTATTTTTTCCCTTTCATGGCACAGTTGAACAAATACAGAACTTGCAGTGGATAACTAAGGAAAGATGGAATGGAAGCTTCCAATGAGGCTGAATTCTCCCACACAGTCAGCATGAGGCACTTCGAGCAGCACAGGGATGGGCTCAAGGCAATCTGTTGCCTGAGGTGAGAGATGAGATGGCGCTATCCCCTCCCCTCCCAAAGGCATAGCACAGATTAAGTCATCGAGGGGCAAAGGGAGGTGTCTTTGTAGTCTGGCTCTTTCTGTGATTTCAAATGCTGAGGAAGGGGGAAAGCAGGAGTCATAGCTCCAAGAGGAGTTGCAGGGTGTCAAGGATATTTCTAGGAAGCTGGTAACCCTGCCACACTCCAGGAACTCTAAGACCTGCCTCCCACCTCCCATACCAAATAGCACTAACTGCTAGACTGAAACAAACCATGAAAAGGCAACACTGCAAATATTACATCAACCCCTAAAACATCACTATACCTCCTATTAGGAAAACTCAACAAGCCATATATATATATTCCTATATATATATATATTCCTACACAAAAACGATACCTTAACTAAATACCTCACCTCGGTCTGACACAGGCAGAACACAGACAAACCCTCAAATATAGAATAAATAGACCATAAAGTATAAAGAGAGATACAGTATATAGACAAAACTGAATTGGAAACTGCAACAAGCCAGATACTGTATTCAAAAAACAGAAACACTACTATTCTTCATAAAACATTAAACAATAAAAGCAAGAAATATAAAACAAAATATTTAAACCATACTAAACAAAAGAACAAATACTTAAAAATAGCAGATGAATAGCACATCCAATAATTAAAAACATATATTCTTTTAATTTACTGTTTTGAAAATTATTTTTGGTGTTTGGGAGACACATCAAATAATTAAAACTACTAAGGTTAAAAAAGAATTCTCTGCTTTCCATGCATGGGAATATTTGATTTCCAGTCATCCTAAAATTGCATGGATTAACTGGAGATAGGGAGGGTGCACAATCTTTCTCCTTCCTCCCACTCTCATACACACAAGCAGGCTACCTCTTTCTTACACACACACACAAGCAGGCTGCCTCTCTCATACACACACACACACAAGCAGGCTGCCTCTCTCATACACACACACAAGCAGGCTGCCTCTTTCTCATATAGACACAAACTAGGTTGCCTCTCTCTCATTCACACATACATACAAGCAGGCTACCTCTTTCACACACACATGCACACAAACATTAGCAGGCTACCTCTATGTCATACACACAAGCATGCTGCCTCTTTCTCACCCACACATACCGGAAGGCTATCGCTTTCTCTCATACATACAAACAAGCAGACTGCCTCCCTCTCTCATACAAATACACACACACACACACACACACACAAGCAGGCTGTATCTTTCTCTTTCACACACACAAGAGCAAACTGCCATCTGTGTCTCACACTCAGAAGCGGAATCACTCTCTCTCACAATTGTGCATTTTTTTCTTATTCAGCTGCCACCATCCTGGGCTCTAGCAGTAGTCTGTGTTCTCTTTGTCTTCCTCTGTGGTCCATGGCCTTTTTTTGCTTTCTTAGCCGCCATGAGCAGCCTTGGCCACCACCGGTCTCTTTTTGGCTTGTGGCCTCTCTTCCCACACTTTGACCGCTGCCGGCCTGAGCTCTGGTGGTGGCTTGCAGCCTCTTTTTTGCTTTCTCCAACGCCACCAGCAGCATCTCTTCTATGTCTTTGGCTGCCGCTAACCTGGACTCTGGTGGTCTCTTTATTTTCTTTATTGACTACCACCAGCAGTCTGCAGCATTTATTTCTTTCCTTTGGCGGTGGCTCGCAGTCTCTGTTCCCTTTCCTCAACCAATGGTGGCCATTCACATCTCCTCTGGGCCCTTACTTCTATGTGCACCAGCATGTGGAGAACCAATTTGACTGGCACACTAGTCACTCTATTGGCAAGGTGAAGTGGCCACCCAAGGAGTGTTTTGGAAGGCACTTTTTGTTGCTCCAAAATTTTGCTGCCTATGGTGGCCGCTTCACCCTGCCTCATTATAGAACTGTCCCAGAGCAGCAGACCCCAATTTGAAAACACTGAACTTTTTCAGTAAGCCCAATCTTCTTTTCCCATGTCCAATAAATGGTGAATAACTATACCTTGTACTTAGTGTTTACTATCATTGGTGACTCCCATTCACCATCCATTTCATCATCCCAGTCCTCTGGCTTTTTGGCATCTGGGTCAGGAATATGCTCTGCATCTTCCCAGTCCTACAAGGCGTATTAGTTAAGGCAGATACATTAACATTTTTTTAACATGCATGAAAATCCTGAGTAGCAGTATCTCATAAAGAAATGCTTTACTAATATGTATTGATGGAAAATCACAGTTACCACTTTTATCCTTTATTTGAGAAAACAATACATGCCATGCATCTTTGCATTTCTATTAGCTGTACCACACTTTTGGCGGTCCCTATTATTGGGGGCCAGGAATGCTGCTCATAAATTTTAAATATTTATTGTAGTGTATATCCTGCATTTACTTATTTCCACTTCTTGAAAAGTTATGTGCATTTTGATCCTAGATTTTAATGATGTTATATATTTTTTGAATGCCGGACATGAAAGCAGATTTTTATAACCATGTTTTAATATTCTGAGGATGTGTTTTCCCCAAACAAACCAAACAATCATAGAAATAAGAGTGGAGGAGTAGCCTAGTGGTTAGAACAGTGGGCTACAAGCCAGGAGACTAGTGTTCAAGTCCCCCTGTCACTCCTTGTGACCTTGGGCAAGTCACTTTACCCTCCATTGCCTCAGGTACAAACTTAGGCCTGGATTTATCAAAATCCACTAAATATTGCATGCGATAGGAAAAGGGGTGTGTTTTATGGTAATGGGCTGTTTATCGCAAAGTGCACTACCTTAGCGCTTCACATAGGTATTACTGCAGACTGCGATAACTTTTTCGCACTTTGCAGTACCACAATTGTTGCAATTCCTACCTAAAACCACTGGGGGGAGAGAGAGAGAGCGAGCGCCTAGCTATAAGGCCCTCATACTAGGTAGGTATTATACCTCTATACTAGGTAGCCTCCTATAGATGTATAAATACCTACCTAGTATGAGGGCCTTATAGCTAGTCTGTCTCTCTCTCTCTCTCTCAGCAGGTGTAGTTAAAATCCGCGTTAAAGCTGTGCGGCCCACTTGGCCAGAAATCCCGCCCCAATCTCCTCCCCTTTTGCTAATTTGCATCGCACCATGTGTTATGGTGTTTTCACATGCGTTAAAGGTACTTTTCGCATGTGAAAACGCCATATAGCACTTTGATGAATGACCCCCTTAGATTGTATTTCCCTATCTGAATATAATCCACTTAAGTGCTGACAAAAAGTGTGAAAAGCCAAATATAAAAAAAAAATCCTCTTATAAAAAGAAGGCTGAAGATTGTTGGCTGGAAAATCCTAACATTGTTTTAAGGTGAAATGCCTCAGATCACAGTACTGCTCTGTGTATTCAGGACCTAGTTTGTTTTTGAAGCTAATTTTTTTTCAGTTTCCTCCTGATCCTTTAGGTTTCCAGCTCAGTCTGAACTGGGATGGGATTTGGTGCCATAAACCTTCACCTGCAGTAAGAAAATATATTTCTAACAAATTCTTATAACCAGAACTTGCCAGCATTATAGTCATGATGTCAAATACAATGTAATTTAAATAGCAGTTTAAGTAGTGGCTCACTTCTGGTTTCTTGTCTTCAGGATCATCAATCTTTTCTCTTTCATCCCAGTCATCAGGTTGCTTTGCATTTGGATCCTTGATTTTCTTGGCCGGTAACATATTCCAGTCTTCTTCTAGACTACCAGACTCTACTTTCTCGTTGTCAATCTTTACTTCATAGGAGTTATCAGGACGGACAATCAGAGTGTACAGATGTGTGTATTCATCATCCTACAAAACAGAGAATGCTGCATTTACAGTGGGGCATCACAGAATTTGATAATGTTGCATCACCAAAGACTGATATTTTCTAGATTATTTGCCACTTTCATTGAACTTACTATTTTCACACAAATTCTATATGAAATCTGAGGGAATGTTTTTCTTCATAATGGACTTATATCAGAGGCATAGCTAGGTACTTAAAGACTCGGGGAATGGGTCCATGGGACTCAGGCCATACAGTTTCCCCCAGAGATTTTGATAATTATTATCCCCACATTGACTTTCTCACCCTCTCTCAACCCTTTCATTTTACTCGCCTCCTCTCACATTCTGCCATCTTCTTCAGTTTGTCTTCCTCATCCCACTCTGCCTCTTACCCCCAATAATCCCCTCTCATACTTCTCCCCATCACTCACCCCCAGTCATCCCCTTGCATACTCTCCCTTCCCTACCCTCAATATCCTCTTTGGTTCTCTATCATACATGGTCTCCTATCACACCCTATGGCTCTCTCATACCCCCCATCACCCCTCTTTCTCTCTTAAAGCCTTCCTCTTTCTAATCTCTGGATCTAGCTCTCTCTCACCTCCTCCCACCCCTATAACCATCTCTGGCTCTCTTCACCACCATCACCACTGCTGGGTCTCTTTCACAAAGACCCTTCCTCTCTGGCTTTCTCTTCCACTCCATTACCACCTGCTCTTTTGCACCCCCTTTCCCATGTATTGTGCTCCTGCACCCCCCCATACACATTCCCTCCTCACACATGATTCTCATGAACCTCCATTCCCTGGTTCTCTTCCATCACCTCAGACAGCCCAAGTTTGCTTTGTTGATTTCAGGGAAAGGAATGAAGATACTACATTCACTCCCTTTCTCATGTTCTTCCCAAGTATTCAACCCATCCTTATCTCTCCCCACATTTATCCTCTCACACCCCCAGCATTTTCCCCCTAGCCATCTCACCTCCTTAACATTTATCTCTTATCCCTCCCCATCAATCACTTACAGCTCTCTGACTGTGCTCTAGGACAGCAGTTCTCAATCGGTGTTATGCGACACACCAGTGTGTCTCCAAGCATCAGCAAGTGTGTTGCGCACTTCCTGGTCGCCACTGCTCTTCCCTCTCTCTCCTCACCCCAGCAAGTTCTTCAATGAACACTGCTGCTGTTTCTGTCCATGCTATCAGTACATTCAAACCCAGAGAGGAACAGCAGCAGTGTTCGTGGAAGCCTGCAACAGCAACTGTTATGCGTGCTGCCCACAGCAGCCACGCGGCCCTCTCACTTTCTCAGACTCCAGCTCCTGGCTCCTCTTCGCTGGCAGCAGTGGGCTGCCAGCTCCAACCTCGGGTTCTCTCTGGTCCCTCCGGCTCTTCCATGCCACCCAGTGTTGCCAGCCAAGATGTCCCTGTTCGTCGGGCCTCTCCGTGTGACCCACAGAGAGATGCCGCCATCAGCGCCGCGCCCCCTTCCTAGGCGCATGCATCCTTGATTCTTTTAAAGGGCCCGCGACGGAAACCTGGCCACAGACCCGGATGCTGATGTCAGACTCTTCAGCGTATAAAAGCCCAGGCCTCACTCCATAGCGTTGCCTTTGCAACAGGTTTCCTCGTACTCCGTGTACTCGATGTTGATCCTAGATTCGTCTCATCGTGTGTTCCTGTTTTTCCTGTGGTTCCCGGTTCCTGTTCTCCTTAGTTCCTGTTTCGTCTATGTGTTGGACTGACTCATTGGATTTGACCTCTGCTACGCCTGACTACTCTTCAGCTTCTCTCCAGCCCCGGACCTCCACTACGCCTGACTACTCTTCAGCTTCTCTCCAGCCCCGGACCTCCGCTACGCTTGACCACGCCTGCCTCCTCTGTGCCTTGACCACTGCCTTGATTGACTACGCCTGCCTTCTACGTGCCCTGATCACTGCCTTGAATGACTATGCTACAGATTATCCAGTGTCCAGAGTTCTACACTTCGGAGCCTGATGGGTCACCGAGGGATCACAGGGTGCCAGCAATAACTGCGTCGGGAGGACCCAGAGGAGGACATCGAGTCTGTCCAACAGTGGTTCCAACCTGGGCACAGGCACCAACATCCGTGAGGGCACTGGCCACTAGGGCAGCACCGGCACTGGTAGCAGAAGCACCTGCTCCCTGTTGTGCAAAGTGCATTCCACCACCAGGTTCACCCAACGCTCTAACTCTGTCTCAAAAACCTCCGATGAAAGGACAGGCTGAGAGGGGAAAGGCGAGGCCAGTCCTTCCTCGGGATGCCAAGGAGGGCCTGCGCCCAACACCGGAATCGGTGTGCACAGCCTCAGGCCACCAGACCCAAGGGAGGATGGCACCTCTTCTTGTCGGGACCACTTTGGGGGCAAGGCGGCAAGTGCCGTGGCCAACCCGAGTCCGGCACCATGCGAGGACAAAGACTGGTGACAGTGCTTCTGAGACTTCCCATGGTGCTCGGTCCGGTTTTTCCCCGGCAACGAGGACGAAGATCCAGAAGTCCACAACTTGGAGGAGATCAACACAGGCCGATCCCTGGCGTCCTTCTAGCCCGAAGGCCCAGGGGGGGAGGGGTGGTCACCGAAGGATCGAGGATGAATGGTTCTCACGGACCTTAGGAGTAGACTGTGTCGATGCTGGAGTGGAAGGATTGGACTTATCTGATCCGAATACCTTCTCCATCTTGTCCAGCCTGGCATGACAGCCTTTTGGGATCATCTGAGCACACAGGTTGTATCCTCAAACATTGTGCGACAACCCCAGGCACAAGATGCACACTTCATGCGGATCCGTTAAGGACATAGTCTGGGGGCAGTGGGGGTACCGACGGAAGCCCGACCCCTCCATAAGGCGCAGAGAGCTTGCAAAGATGCAAAGGCTGGCGGACACTGAAGGAGAGGAAAAACTCACTGACTGTCAAGAAAACAACCGGAGAGAGACCCAGCGCAGGAAGAAAAAACCACTTTGTGGAAGGCTTTCCGCAAAAAAGAGCACGAGCTCCACTACCGTGAGATGACAGCTCCGCGGAAAAGAAGAGGCTGATGGATAGTGGCATGCTGGGCACACTCAGTGTGCCAGTCAAAGTTATCCATGCCGGGCTCCATCTGATGATGTCACCCACATGTGAGGACTACCATCCTGCCTGTCCTAGCAGAAAGTGGTTTCCTGATAATGCTGTATGCTAGAATTTGATCATTTTAATTCATTCATGGAGTGCACTGTATTCACTCAAACTCTCAGGGCACAAACCTTGCATCTGATATCTTTGTTGATTAAGTGATTCTTTTGCTTGTAGGTGAAGATAACATGCACCTTCTTGGTTCCTGATCCACAGATATCTGGGCCTGAGAGACAAGATTCAGTAACCATTTTAACAATTTTTGAAACAGGATGTACCCCCCCAGCTCCCCCCCCCCCCAAAAAAAGAGAGAAATTGCAAGCTCTGTTCGCAAAAAATGTATTCTCCAATTTGTATTCTGCTGCTTCCATTTTATTTTTTAATCAGGAACCTAAGGCCATAAACAGAAATACTAAAGAGTTTGTGCAGCCATCATTATGTTCATCAGATCAGGACATAACCAAAGTAGGTTGTGCTAAATGTTTCAAGGGAGTCATTTAAAGCTTTTAAAGAATAATTACTTTATGGTACAGTGTGAGTGCTACTAATCTTTTCATTCATAGTATACACAGAAGGCACAGCTCTCTTTTATTTTGTGAGATGGTTCTGGAAATACTACTGCAGTAATCTAAGAGATGGTAAAGTTTAAACTCAGTGATGACCCCAAAGTCAACAGTTCACTTTTTCGATTATTACAGACAGAGTGTGTGGAGAGAACTATAAGATCCTGTCTTTTTCTCATCAGGGATAAAAGCTTCTACAAATCATCTATTTTTCTTGTAGACCAATATCTTTTGTTGTTTTCTAGTCTAAAAGAACTGAAAACTGCAAAACAATGAACAATATAATGATTTTTTTCAAACACTTTCAGAGATGTTTCAGGTAACTTACCAAACATGATGTAATAAGTGGAATCACCAGACAGGTCCTCCTGATTGAGATCAGCAGGAAATAATTTAATATATCCCCCACCACAGTCAATGTTCTGTTCATGCTTTACTGTAAACTGAATGACTAATGGCTGATCCTCATTACTAAAGGGCTCAAACCTTGCTGACAAAGCATAAAATCTGGCGTCTTGACTAGTTTGAATACCTAGAGAAGGAAAATCAGGAAAGTCACACATTCAGATATAGATACCTATACAAAGAAAACAATTTCATTCACTCATTTAAGCAAAATGTTTACTCAATAATGTACTTTACCTTGCAACAACTCCTTCATATTTAATTGACAAGTGGAATGCGGATTTGAATGTTAATTATGATTCTAAGACCTGGAAGTCCATCTGGGAACAAGCGCACCATAGTTCCATTTGAATTAATGGTGCGACTGCTGCATAGAACGTATCGTACACCGGAATTATTCTAGTCTATTTATTTGACTTCTGATGCCTTGTGCTGGCGGGAGTGCATGGAAATAGGCACTTACATGCAATGTGGTGGCATTTGCCAGGGAGTCTGATAATTCTGGACTCTAGTCATTCAAGGAATTGCGGATATATTGGGCTCCCCGGTGTATATTGCCCCCTCCACAGGTCCCTTGGGAAGGTGGTTTGGCTCATCCATTTCCCAGACTCATAGACCGTTGGTGGGCCAACTTTTACTGGCAGCTAGATTTACGATTGCCACCTTCTGAAAGAGTAACCCTCGAATAGATCATTGGAGGGCTCAAATGCGGGTGGTGGCTGATCTTTAACGCTTGCGCTATGCCCTTCAACATGATAGCTTTAAATAAACTATGATATGGGGAATTTATCATCAGTTTCTCACTGTTTAGTTTACTTGGGCAGTAATTGTAAAAGTTTTGGGAAGAAAGATTGCCTATTTCATGGTCTTTTATGAACTGCTTTTAACCAGAAGTCAATGCTTCTTGCTAAAGGATTGTGTTTTCTCTCTTTGGTTTAAGCCTTAAAACTTATAAATAAAGAGTTGAAAAAAAAATGTACTTTACCTTAAGAAAGGGTTATAATTATAATAGCAATTGCAGATTATGGCAAAAGATGCAACCCATGAACTGTCTTTATCTTGCACATGAGACAGACCTACTTCTGAAAGAGAAGGTCCGTAAGCAAGTTTGAGCGATCATAATTGGTCACTGGGGCAAAAACACTAAAATCATCTGCATTTTCTATAGATTCTCTTTTTTACCTTCCATGAGAAATCTTTTAGTGCAGTTCTGTGGAACCTCTTTATTCCTGATAAAACACACATTCTTGTGATATCACAGACACTCAGGGAATTCAATCTCCACCATTATGAACAAACTAGCATGAAACTAAAAAAAATGCACAGCACTACTTACATGTATGGGCTATATCCTTACTGCGCTGCCAATTGTTCAATTATTTTAGCACATTTTTCAATCAATAAAAATGTTGCATGTAAATAAAGCAAATGCAAAAATTTGCTTTCATTGGTTAATCAAAAATCTTTAAGTGTTCCAATGGTGAACAGAATCACCAGCTTTTCCTTCATTCAATAAATCTCTACTAGCTGGTTTCTAAAAAATATCAGCTTCCCTGTCTTTGATTCTTTCTTATCTTGTTTTTGCTCATATTTCTAATTCATTCTTCTTTATACAAATATATTTTATTTCTAAAATTTCACATTTTGGGGGGAAAAGTATAAAAGCTTTTGGGGGGAAATTTTCAAAGGGATTTTCTGTAGATAAATGGGTGTTTACCTGCAAAGAAAGCAGGGCATTCACCACAGGGGCTTTCTCTACTCAGCTATTGGGGCAAAGGCAGAGAGCTAGACAAAAGAAAGGAAATCTAGGTATCAAGAAAATTCCTGCAGCACTACATGTCCCAAGTTCCCCTTTGTTGAGGCAGGGGACGTGGAAGTGGGAGGAACCAGGCCCGAAGGTCCTGTGTTCCTAATCTAGGCAAGTTTGACCTAGATTAGGAAGAACCCGAATAGTTAGGGAGGAGCTGATTACAAAGAGGAAATAGAACCAGAGCCGAGGGAAGTATAAGAGGAGGAGGCTTCCGGGATGAGTGATAGAGAGGAGGTGGTGACAAGAGATTTACCTGGTGAAAATGAAGAACTGATGGCTATGTCAGAGTAAACTACATTGTTATGCTCGCCGCCCGCAGCAGCCCCGTGGTGCGGTCCTCTCACCTCTCTGCCCAAGATTCAGGCTCCAGCTCTTCGTCGCTGGTGGCAGTGCACCGCCAGTCTCTACTTCGGATTCCCGTTAGCACCTCCAGCCCTGCTCTGCTTCCCAGGACCTCCAGCCAGGATGCCTCTACTCCTCGGGCCTCTCTGCGGGCCTCGTGGAGAGACGCCGCCGGCAGCACCACGCCCCTCCTTAGGCGCACGCGCATCAGTGAATGATTTAAAGGGAACCTGGCCACAGACCCAGATGCTGACGTCAGATCCTTCAGCACATAAATACTCAGGCCGCACTCCCCAGCGTTGCCTTTGCAACAGGTCTCCTCGGTCTCCGGGTCCTGGTTTCCGAGTGCTCATTGCTGCAGTACTTGTTTGTTCGTGTTCCTGATTCTCCAAGTTCCCGGTTCCTGTTCGTCTCATCCTGTGTTTGATTGACTTCCTGGATTTGACCACTGCTTCGCCTGACTTCACCTGCCTGCCTTCTCCAAGCCTGACCACTGCTTTGCCTAACCTCGCCTACCTGCCTTCTCCAAGCCTGACCCCTGCTGCATCTGACCATGCCTGCCTGCTCTGTGCCTTGACCATTGCTATGTCTGACCACACCTGCCTTCTCCATGCTTTGACCATTGTTATGTCTGATCATGCCTGCCTTCTCTGTGCCCTGACCATTGCTCCGTCTGACTATTTTATTTATTTATTTATTATTTTTATATACCGACATTCAATCTCAATCGAGATATCACACCGGTTTACATTCAGGTACTGTAGGTATTTTTCTATCCCCAGAGGGCTTACAATCTAAGTTGTACCTGAGGCAATGGAGGGTAAAGTGACTTGCCCAAGGTCACAAGGAGCGACAGCAGGACTCGAACCCTGGTCTCCTGGTTCATAGTCTACTGCTCTAACCACTATTCCTCCTCCCTACGCTTGTTTTCTCTGTACCCTGACCATTGCTATGTCTGACTACGCTTGTTTTCTCTGTACCCTGACCATTGCTACTTCTGACTACGCTTGTTTTCTCTGTGCCTTGAACTTTGCTACGTACGACTTCACCTCAGACTATCTTGAGTCCAGAGTTCCACGTTGCTTGCTACACCTTCCAAATGCTGCCCGCTTCTACTCAAGCTTGACAGTAACGCCTCTGTCCCTATCCTCTGGACTCAGACTATTAAGGCTTCAGCTTCCTTTGCTCAGGCACCTTCAGTATCCTCCTGTTCCCTGGTGCTTGGGTTTCCGTTCCGCATCCTGTCCGGGATAGGATCACGCTGGCTGCTGTCTCTGAGCTGAACCAGCTACTTCTGATACCCAACCTCGAGGCCTGCCTAAGTCCTGCCAGCCCCGGCACCCGAAGGCTCAACCCTAGGGAAACGTGGGATGGTATAGGTAAAGCGCCAGTGGCCTCCAGCTTCAGTCCACTCCGCCTGCTGATAGTGGGGACCCGTAGGCCCTCATCTACTGGTTTCGTCAACCCCACCTCGGCCCAAGGATCCACTTCCTACGCAACATACATGGAGGGGGGTGTGGCAGCTGGAGCCGGTTCCTTTCTACCTCCTAGGGGTTGACTTCCCCCCTTTCTTGACTGGAGGATGGGTATCTCAGAAGGAGAGAGAGAGAGAGAGAGAGCCAAATAGCAGACGGATTCAACTGCCAGCTTCCTCCGTAAGAGGCAAAGCTGTTATAGAGTGGTGGCAGAAGTGGGATTGGTGGACCGCATGGATTGGGGAAATCTCCAGCATAACAAGGATCATTTCTATTGCTACAGAGCTGAGAGGGTCGGCAGAGGAACCATATACAAAAAATGCAAGAGATTTTGAGCAGAAGGTAAAGATGCCTGATCGGGGGAGGAGAAGCAGGGCGTAGACCAGTCTCCCCCCCACCAAGAAGGAAGGGAGAAAGACAGTGGAGCTAGTAACAGGTACCACAATGGCTGCGGAAGAAATCCTGAAATGGCTGACACACTGGCCACAGCAGCAACAGGAAGGCCTACAGCAGCTAGTCCAACACACAATTGTCCAACAAGCACAACAGCAGCAGCCGTTACTACACCTGCTGGAGGAACAAGCCAAGATGACTCACCAGATGCTGTTTCAAAGAGGGGAGCAAGAGGGAGGTATTGTACCCCCGCAGACTGAGAACTTTGGCAACACAGGTCTAGCTTGAGGGTTGATGTTAATTAATTAATTTAATGTATTTATTTGAAAATGTTTGTATACCACGCTTACACAGGTGGAGGTCTAGGCGGCTTACAAGCATAAAACATACATAATATGGTAAATAAAAATAAAACAAAACTTTAAAACAAAGAAAATATCAAATAAAATTAAAATAGGACTAAAATACAATGAGGGAGGGGGCTGACACTGATGCATTTCTGACAATGTTTGAAAGGACAGCCACTACATCCAGGTAGCCATGACCACATTGGGCCTACCAACTAGCTCTCTGCTTTACCGGGGAAGCCCTGAACAGGCCACAGATTATGATGTGCTTAAGGCTGCCATTAAAGACCGGTTGGAACTTTCGAAGGAATCATACCAGCAGAAGATTAGGGAAGTGAGGATGGGTCCAGGGGACAGGCCCCGATCTTTGACACAGCATGTAAAGTCTTTGCCTAACCATCTTTCCCGGTGGAGTAATGATGCTAAATGCGACTACCTTTATGATCCCGGGGAAAGGGGAATATACATCAAGGTTCCTCTCAACCAAGGCCTCCACCTGTGCCCATTGATCTGGGGATAAACCCAGAGGTATGGATACCTCTCCCAGAGCTATGGGTACCTAGATCCCCTTCCTCACTGCTGGCATTTGTGGTGAGTAGGGCCTCTCAAGTCATCCAAGACTTACCGTACATGTTTACATAAGTTGGCAGGTATCCCCGCCCCAGCTGCACCTGAACATAATTACCAACTCAAAAAATATCACTTAAATAATTTCAAAATAACATTCCCAACTCATAACAACATGAAAATCTACCATAAGACAAGTGGCAATTTTGGTATCATATTTTCTTAAGTGAAAAAATGGCTTGTTAAATCTCAGTTTTTCTATTCCTCAACCTTTCTCTCTGATTTTACCCAAGGCTGCCAATCAGGTGCTTTTGAAGTAATGCGGTCAGTTTCCCAAATCTTATTTAATTAATTTAAAACAGCAATTTATTCTAGTGAATCTGTTTTTCAAACAATGGTCCTATTTGACTAAAACTTGACCTACTGATCCTGATAAATTGAAATTTAAAAATGTTGCTGTAATTAGGAGACAATGCTGCTTTAAGAGCTAAGAAAACCAGCAGCACAACTCTAGCCTACTATTATTTGCATGTCTTCTTTCTCCCTGCTTCTCATGATACATAGAATATCTTATTCAATGAAGAATTTCTACACGATGAAAAGGGGGAGACAACCATTTGTGAGCTAGGATCTCAGAAAGCAGACTTTAGATCTGAACTTTTGCTTTTTATTGTGAGACATGAAGCAAAAATGTAAATGAACCATATCAGGAAAAAAAGATCATGCTAAAAGAACTGGAATGTTGGTGTCAAGTGATTAAAAGCATATCGGTATTTTACCTTTGTCCTTTTCTTCATCTCCATAAAATTTTCCTGCAGATAGTTGAAATTTACCATAATCGGATTTATGTTTCGACTCAATCCATCGTTTCTGCCATCCATCTTGGAAAAAAATTCACAATATTTAACTTTTGCAGTGCATGATTTTCCATTAAAGTATCACAGAAGGGGGAATGCTATAAGAATTACTGTGCTAATGACACAAATACAGGATTTTTAAAATATTGTTCCTAAACTTACCTCATTTTTTATTTGCCGCCTAGTCTGTGGGGGGAGCAAGAAGCCATGTCTCAGCTAAGTCCAGCAGGGGAAAAGACTGGTGTTCTGCTCAACAATGTTTTTCTCACTATTCTACTGTACAGGCCCAAGTATAAGGGTGTTAACTTGTATTTGTGACTGTCTAATAATTAGGCCAACATCATGACTTACACATATGTATACATAAACTCTCATTTCTTCTTTTCTTTTAGAAAGGATGTGCAGGTAAGAACTTTGTGAGGTGCTAATAACAGAACTGCAAAGAAAATCAATAGATATTCCACTAAGTCACAATGTATATTCAGTGGCACGGCAAAGCCACTGAACATACATTTATATGTGCACACTTAGCTGGATAAGTCTACTCGGCTAAATTTAGACCTGCTCTATTGGCATCTAAACTTAGATGTAAACTTATGCGGTTAACTCCAAATATCGGTAGTTAGCCATATAAGTTATATGTCTAACTCGCCCCTGATCCACCCAGTACACGGCTACTTTTTGTGTGTGTAACATTTAGCCATATAAGGGACTATATAAGCCGTACATTATGGTCCCAATATTCAAAGCGTGTTCAGTGCTATTTAGCCAGATAAGCAGGATTTATACGGCTAAGCGGCGGCGGCTGCTGATCGTAGGGGCATATTCAGCGGCTGCTACTTAGCTGCATAAGTCCTGCTTATCCGGCTAAATAATGCTGAACGCGCTTTGAATATTGGGCCCATAATATATTGTACAGACATACTTATAATATTGCCAACAATTCTTTAACCATTATATTGAAAAAATACAAAAAAAAATGAATATCACATACACTTAATTCTATTTATTTTGCACATTTTTAAAGTTTTTAAATTATAATAAATTGCAAAACATGTACAAGTAAATACAACATTTATGTAAGATATAATCCCCAAAATAATCTCATTCATCCATACATTAAAAAATTAAAATGAAACTGTCACAGAGCAAGAGCGGTCTATGGCTTTTCTAGAGCAGTGGTTCTCAACCTTTTTTTGGCCGGAACACACCTGACAGATGGTTCTCACATGTATGACACACTGAACATGTGACCATCACGGGGCTAAATGTAAACATGCACCCTGTATCCACAGGAATCCCCTCAACCCCCAGTAATAAGTGCAGAGCAGATCTAGGGCATTACCCTGTACAACTCGCCATACATAAAAGATATCACCATACATAAAAGATATCACCATACATAAAAGATATCACCATACATCGCCATACATAAAAGATATCACCCTGTACAACTCGCCATACATAAAAGATATCACCGTGGAATTTGCGGCTGGAGACGGCTCAGACGGGCGATCAGGCCTGCGCAATCGGCGCCGGCGTCCCATCGGGGTAAGGCCTGTTTTTCATCTTAACCCTCACCCGGCAGGACCGACGCCGACCGCGAGGCAAGGCAGGCTCCCTTCCTCCCTTGCTAACCACGCGGCGAGAAACCCGCCCCCGAAAGCCAGCCAGCCAATCGACAGACGGCTGCAAGGCAGCCAATAGGCAGAGGCACAGCGGCCCTTTAAATTAAAAACCTGCCAGACGCCACGCGTCGAACGCCACGCGTCGAAGGAGCGCGTCAAAGGGGCTGGCCCCTTTGTGCGCCCCTTAGTGCAGACCTGAGTGCAGACCACCACAACCATCTGGAGAACTACATTCCTTCTAACGCTTTCAATAGGACAAGTGTAGTAAGTACAAAACATCCCTCAACTCCAACTCGTTCTACTGCATGACCTCCGCAAGCAAAATTTGCTCTCCTCATCACCGTTAATCGGTACTTACACCCCAGGAGCATCACTATATCAGTCTAACATCACTACAAAGGACCACATCTAAAACAAGCACAGATAATCAAAACTAAACCAATCACATAACCAAACATGACTGTATCAACCATTCCCATCATCCACAACTTCAAGAGACTCACAACAAAAAAACAAGCTACACCACACTCGTTACAAAAAAGACTCATTCCTATCATCATCTCTCCTCTAAACCAACTACTCGGCCTCTCTCTCTTCACCTTATCACTGTTGAACGCACAGTCCTTGACTAAGAAAACTCACCTCCTGCATGACTACCTGCTGGAAACAAACACGGACCTTTTTGCAGTCACAGAAACATGGTTAAAACCAGAAGACATAGCTACTATCAACCAACTCCCTATGCACTCGCACAACATTTTCTCTATTCCTAGACTCAAAAAACGAGGAGGCGGTCTCCTCCTTGCAGCAAGAAAAACATTTGAAATGGAACTAAAAACTACTATATCATCGCAGTCCCTGGAATTCGCAGTATTCAAAGCAGCCCACCTACAAATAGGTCTCATATACGCTACCCCAGGATACCTAGAATCCAATCCTTCAACTCTAATAGAAAATATAACCAAGCACATCAATACCGACACACCAGCGATTCTCCTGGGGGACTTTAATCTCCACATAGATGTATCTCCTCTATCTCCAAGCTGCGAAACATTCCTAAATGCACTAAACTTCATGGGTTTCAAACAACTAATTAAAGAACCGACCCACAAAGCAGGTCATACGCTGGACCTCATCTTCATCAACCAGGATCTTTCCACCTCCTCCCACCCCACATGCCTCACTATTCCCTGGTCGGACCATAAACTGATCAACACCGTACTAAAAATAAACATACCTACCCCTTCAAAAAAGCAAAATAACACTATCCAATTCAGGAAAATATGCAGCCAGGAGACAATAAACAATAGCCTAACTACTGAACTCAACAATCTGGACCTCACTAACGCGGACTCAGCCATATTATCCTGGAACTTCATCACCAAAAAAGTGGCCGACTCTTCATGCCCAACCATCACCAAAACTGCCCTAGCTAATAAAGACAACAGAAAACCATGGTATACACCAAAACTAAAATCCTTAAAACAGGAGCTCAGAAAAAAAGAACTACTTTGGCGTAAAAATCCAACATCTTCCAACCTCTCGACATACAAGTCCACGATGCACCTATACAGAACATCCATCCTGCAAGCAAAAAAAGATTTTTACTCTCAAAAAATACACCACTTCATCTTTGACCCCAGAGCACTTTTCTCACTGATCTCGTCCCTCACGAAACCTCCATCGACAGCCATTTCAGACGATAAAGCGGCAAGCAAAGCAGAAGAACTGGCAATTTACTTCAAGAACAAGATCCCAAACCTACTAACGCAATCCAAGAACAACAACAGTTACACGCCAGTCTCACCACATATAACCTTCCCATCACAAAAGACATGCCTGAGAGAATTCGAAATGACTGCCTCCTTAGAAATAGAAAACATCCTAAAAAAAATGAAACCCTCCTCACATCCTCAGGATACCATTCCCATCAATCTCCTCATCTCATGCGCTAAAACCATATCCAAACCCATTGCACAAATCATCAATTGCTCCCTATCTCAAGGACTAGTCCCTGACTCCCTCAAAATGGCAATTATAAAGCCGCTCCTGAAAAAACCTAATCTTTCACCAGATATCCCATCCAACTTTCGCCCAATAGCTAATCTACCTTTCATTGCTAAAATTTTAGAAAGAGTAGCAAACAAACAACTCACAGAATATCTAAACGATAACAACATTCTCTCTCCAGCCCAGTTTGGTTTCCGTCAGTCCAGAAGCACAGAAACCCTCCTAATCTCCTTAACGGATTCCATATTACTGAATCTTGAAAAAAGATGTCCTTGTCTACTCATCCTCTTAGACCTATCAGCAGCATTTGATACGGTAAATCATAATACATTATTAGATCGTCTGTCAGACATTGGAATTAGAGATACAGCTCTCAACTGGTTCAAATCGTTCCTCAATAACAGACAATATAAAGTCAAGGTCAACAAGGAAGAATCTCAACCAATCACCTGCGACCTGGGAGTCCCACAGGGATCGTCCCTCTCACCAACCTTATTCAATATTTACCTCCTTCCACTTTGCCAACTCTTGCTCAACCTAAATCTCATCCACTACCTATACGCAGACGATGTACAGATTCTAATCCCTATCACGGAATCTCTCCAAAAAACTCTAGATTTCTGGAATACATGCCAACAAGCCATCAACAACTTACTCACAAGTCTAAATCTTATTCTTAACCAAAACAAAACAGAATACCTACTCATTTCTCCAGATGGAACTCACTCACTTCCCGGCACCAACCTCACCACTCAACTGACACTGTCACCACAAGTCAGAAATCTAGGAGTTATACTTGACAACCAAATGAATTACAGAGCTCTCATCAATAATATAGTAAAAGACGGATTCTTCAAATTACAAGTCTTAAAAAGACTCAGACCACTCCTCCATTTTCAGGATTTCCGATTGGTTCTACAAGCAATCATACTCACAAAAATAGATTACTGCAACTCTCTTCTAGTAGGCCTCCCCGCAAACGCCTTAAAACCATTACAGATGTTGCAAAACGCCTCGGCAAGAATCCTAACCAAGACAAACAAAAGAGACCACATCTCACCCATCTTAAAAAGCCTACACTGGCTTCCCGTCAATTTCAGAATACTCTTCAAAGTGCTTTCATCAATACACAAAGCAATACACAACCTGGCCCCACTGAAGCTCAAAATCCCTCTCCAACTCCACACCTCTACTAGACCAGTGAGACAAGCCTACAGAAACAATCTCCAGATACCACGAATGAAATCAACGTTAAGCAAAAGAGCATTCTCCACAGCTGGTCCCAAACTCTGGAATACGCTCCCGCCGGAACTCAAATCAGTGCAATGCCACATTATCTTCAAAAAAAGACTTAAGACTTGGCTCTTCCACCAAGCCTTTCCATAACATCAGTCTGCTGAACTATCTCTGCCAAGGTCCCCTTTAGGTCATTTCCAATCGAATTATAAAGAGAACTATTTATAAAGAGAACTATTTAAGATCCTCAGTTATTTTCAATAACCTACAAAAGAACTACACAAGAACCAGACAATAACCTACAAGAGAACTACACAAGAACAAGATCCTCAGTTATTTTCAATAACCTACAAGAGAACTACACAAGAACCAGACAAGTACCAGACAAGTACAACCCTAAAAATTCTTTGAACCCTCTATGAATACGCTAAGAACACCACAAAGAATTCTCTAAAGAATTATGCTATTCAACTTCAACTCCTTGGCAGTCCAAAACTCTGCCTACTCAGGCAATGTATATTATATCTCTTGTTATTAACCCCATATATTTATGAATACCCTAAGAATAACCTAAGAATACCACAAAGAATTCTCTAAAGAATTATGCAATTCAACTTCAACTCCTTGGCAGTCCAAAACTCTGCCTACTTAGGCAATGTATATTATATCTATTGTTATTAACCCCATATATTTATTTCCAAGTTATTTATACCTGTTCTTTGTAAGACATTTACTTGTCACTGTTATTGTTCAAAATGTAAACCGAATTGATCAGTAATTCTGTTACTGGAAAGTCGGTATAGAAAAGTTCTAAATAAAATAAATAAATAAAATATTCTGGTTCTGATGACATCTCAGTAAAAGCAAAACAAACTCCCTTTACTACCAGGCAAAATAGCCTTTCTTATGAAAAGACAGTAATTTACCACTAATGCATATCCTATTGAGAAAACACAACAAATAAGACTGATACAAATGCCTACATGCTAGTAAAATACCTCACCTCGGTCATACACCCTTCACCAAGTACAGAAAAACCACAAATTATAAATATGGAGACAGAAACTGGAATAGAAAACCAAAAAAGCCTCTCTGCATGCAGTGCGAACCTGGAGAAATGAAGAGAGATATATCGCACCTAACAGACTCTCAGGGTTTGCAATAATGCACACAAACTAACCCGCACAAAGTTACACCTGTTTTATGGAACACCCTATCAAAAAATACAACTATTAAAACAGGCCCTAAACACTAATACATTTCCTATTGGGAAAACAGAATAAGCCAAGCTGCTATAGAGCCCCACACAGAAATAATTGTAAAGCTATACTAAAAATGTTACAAAACAGCTGCTGAACAGAATAATATCCAACAATTAAAAACTCATAAAAATTATTAAAACATGTCCAAATATCAATGAAATATTTCAAGCACTAGTGTTCTCCAGCACAGACTGCTGTAATACCCTTTTACTAGGACTCCCGAATTAAACATTAAGGCCACTTCAAATACTTCAAACACAGCAGCTAGAATACTAACCAGAAAAAGGAGGAGGGACCATATAACCGAAACCTTGGCAGAATTACATTGGCTACCTATTGAACACAGAATTAAATACAAAGCCCTATGTACCATACATAAACTAATACATGATGAAAAATCAGACTGGCTAAACACAGCATTGCAAGTGCACGTCCCACACAGAAACCTTCGATCGGCAAATAAAGCACTCTTAGCCATTCCCTCAGTAAAAACAGCGAGACTAACTCAAGTGAGAGAAAGGGCCTTATCTTTAGCAGGCCCCACACTTTGGAACACAATGCCCCTCGAGATCAGGTTGCAAAGAGATCTCAAAACCTTTAAGAAAAGTTTAAAAACATGGCTTTTTAAACAAGCATTTTATAAAGAGACTGGAGAATGAGAATGAAAATATACAGGAATAGGCAGAAGAACACCAGCACACAGCACTATTCTAAGAATGTGCATTTTAATAATCTATGAACTCTACCTCACAATAAACGTAATTGTAAACACTAAAAATATGATTTTTACCCGTGAACCGTACCTTACAGGTACACTTGGTCATGACCTACTTCACTAAACAATTGATTGTCTAATAATTTATTGTAACTGAACCTTTTGTGGCACCTGTTAGAATGTACTATAGTATGCATCCACCTACATTAATTTATGTGCCTACATGTAAACGGTTGCGATGGTATATAACTTAGCGAAGGTATAGAAAAGAATTTAAATAAATAAAAACAGCAGACATCGCATAATACCCAATAATTAAAATGGCAGTCAATCAAGAAAAATACATTTAAAAAGCCACCTTTACTTACCCTCTCCAGCAACTCTCCTACTCCTTTCCCTTCCAGGCCAATAGCACTCACCAGAAGCAGCAATGGCTGCTGAGGCTCTGTCCTCACAGTCCTCTTCCTTAGTGCCCACAACCAGTCACTCACACACACACACACCCCAAGACCAGTCTCAGTCTCTCTCATACCAGTTATCTTCCTGACCGGTCTCTCTCTTAATCACACTCATGCTCTCTTATATACAAGCTCTCAATCACACACAAATGCTTTCGCACCCATTCACACCAGCTTTAACCTAGGCACCGATTCACATCCACAAGCTCTCACCCTGGCTTCCATTTACACCCACACACCCAAGCACCCATTCACACCCACACACACACAAGCTCTCACCCAGGCACCCATTCACACAAGCTCTCACCCAGGCACCCATTCACACAAGCTCTCACCCAGGCACCCATTCACACCCACAGACACACAAGCTCTCACCCAGGCACTCATTCACACACAGACACACAAGCTCTCATGAAAACCTACTTCTTCCTTCACTGCAGGGATGGGCTCCAGTTCCGCCGCGGCTTTACTCCGGCAGGCCTTCTTTTTTCGTTGCCACAGGGATGGGCTCCCGTGGTGGCTTTGGTCGGGGTCGGATTTCCTCTTTGCCACCACAGGGATAGGCTCCCGTAGCGGCCTTGCTTGGTCAGGGTCGGGTTTCCTCTTCGCCACTACGGGGATGGGCTCCCATGGCGGCCTTGCTTCGTCGGGGTTTGACACTGCCATTCCGCCCACCCCACTCCCGGGCTATGCAATGCCTGCCTCACCGGCCAATCAAAGGCTTCTTCCCTTCTTCCTACTCCCACTGGCAGATAGAAGGGAGGAGGCTTCTGATTGGCCTGCACGGGGGCAGGCAGAATGAAGGAGGCTTCCCATTGGGCAGTGGGGGTAGGAAGAAAGAGGCTTCCAATTGGCCCGTGGGGGCTAGAAAACAGGAGAAGGAAAGTACAACGGGGCAGTGGGACACTGGAAGACACGACACATCTGCCAGTATTTGGCGACACACTGGATGAGAAGCACTTTTCTAGAGGACAGATTCACAGTCTGGACACTAGTTTTTCTCTTGCACAACTTTATTTTTCAAATAATAAACATACTAGACTACTTACCTTGTAGTACTTCAGCAAAATACATCAGTAGGTCAGTTATGTTATAAAGAGCTACCTTCTTCTCCCCAGTGCCTCTCTTGCTCTCCTCTGAACCTATGCTTTACTCCTGCTCAGGGGAGACACCCTGTAACCAGAATGCCCTGTATTAAGGTAGACTGGGCCCAGATTGCTGGGACCGGTCTATTAAGGTGTTCTGAGGGTTTCTATAGGGCACTCTGTCACAAAAACCCACACATTCAAAAAGAACACATACTCAAGGCTCAAGCTAGCTACTTATCCAATCTACGTTCACACATTCAATTGCCCACACTAAAAAATGGCAGCAGGTTCATCTACCTATTAACTCCTGATCACAACAAGACTCAATCTCACATATAACCTCCACCTTCAAAATGAAAACTCGATCTTATAATTCAAAGAGGTGGCTTTTTCTTAAACAATGGAAATGTGGCACTTCAATAACATAAGAACATAAGAAAATGCCATACTGGGTCAGACCAAGGGTCCATCAAGCCCAGCATCCTGTTTCCAACAGTGGCCAATCCAGGCCATAAGAACCTGGCAAGTACCCAAAAACTAATATTCGACTTCAGTTCAGATCTCATCCACCTTTTGATAAATATCCCCAATCCAATTCAGATATCATCTAGTTTCTAATCATATCCTGACAAGGGAGCAAGTTTTGCCTCATAAATGAGGCTGCTTCAGGGGAATATCCATATCAGTTTAAATAAGGAACTGTAACACCATCAATGAGCACATCAAGGCCTCACAAGGAATAAATCAGTAAACTTCTCATTTATTTCAACTAAGAACCCATACTATTTAATGCAACACAAACACTGTTTCATCCATAATGAGGTCTTTGGTATCATCTCCAATCTAAATCATATTTGGCAGACACCCTCGGGTGCTGTTTCCTATTTTGGTACCAGTTCCTTGCCCTGCAGCCATAATTGTGAGCCAAACCTTACATCAGCCACTAAGAAATATAAAAGACAAGCAGACAAAAAGTGCAGCTGGCACCCCACTTCAAACCTGGTGAGTTTGTATGGTTGAGCACCCACAACAAACAACTCAAGAATCCTCTATCAAATTCTTACCGTGCTTCCTTGGACCATTCCCCATCATTCGTCAGATTGGACCACTGGCTTATCAATTAAAACTGCCACTGACCCTCAAGGTTCATAATGTGCTCCATGTCTCGCTCCTCAAACCTCTACTCTTGTCGTGGCCCTCACAATTCCCTCCTAAGCCAATGAAGGTAACATCAGGGGGGGGGGGGCACCAAATATGAGGTCCAAGAGATCCTTGACTCCAAGAGAATTCGGAAGAGACTCCATTACCTCATTTCATGGAAGAGCTTTGGCACAGAAGAAAACACCTGGGAGCCTACCTCCAAAATCCAAGCCCCCCCTGACTCACTAAAGAGTTCCATCAGTGCTTTCCCAGAAGCCTAAGCCAAAAGGGCTCGGGAGGGGGCTTAGAAGGGGGGGGGGGTTACTGTAATGCTCCAGCTAGTTGCAGGAAGGCCATGCAACTGGTCACACCTATCCCAAGCACTACAGATGCCTCGGGATGCCACCGGAATCTCTGTGTGGCTGGGACACCATCATACATCGGGCCTGTTGTGCTACACCTCCCTCTAAGAGTGTGCACATGCACTCATCCTGCCTTTCTAGGTCCCACAGCAGGAAAGTCCTGCCAGTACCTTGATGACATCAGCTTGGCTGGGTATTTAAACCCTGGTTGTACTCCAGCCCAGTGCCTCAGCAACAGATCCTCCTGCCTTGTAGCGTGTGTTGCTACCTATCTGTGCCTTTGCCTCATTGTCCTGCCTTGCCTCGCTGTTGTGCACTGCCTTACCCTATTATTTCACAGCCTTGTCCTATCTCTGTTATCTTCCCCATTCCACCCTGTCTGTGAATGGTCCCCAGTGCCTTGTCTTGTCATGTCTGCCTGTCTCTGCCTGATTCCTGGTTCTGACCTCTGCTATGGATACTGACTACTCTTCTAGACTGCCACCTGCCCTGCCCCAGCTTGGACCTTGACCTGCCTTCGTGCCACCTGCCCCGACCTTGGCCTGGACACAGATTGCTCACTGCCAGCTCTGACCATTGTCTCACACAAGCAGTTTCACTAATGGTGCATATTTCTTAACTGGAAATAGGTAAAGGTTTGTAGCTGATGCTTATGTATCTCCAGCTGCAAGAAAACTAAAGTAGAACTATGATTCTTTAATGAATGTGATAGGCCATAATGTTAAGATCTCATGGTGCACCATCACTGTCATAATGGAGGACAGTGTTCCTCTCTGGGATCTTATACTATACTGATTCCAAAGAGACACAAGCATCTATATAATAAAAGGAAGTTTTTGATCAGCTTTGGCCAAGGACAGCAAGGCGAGACATCTCCATTACACCAGTGTTTCCCAGCAATCTCCTGGAGGCACATCTAATCAGTAGAGTTTTCAGGATATCCATAATAGATATGCATGAGAGAGATTGGCATACTTTGCATATTCATTGTGGCAGTCCTGAAAATCCAACTTGTTTAGGTGTGCCTCCAGGGGAGTGCTAAGAAACACTGCAGTATACTGTCAGACAAGTTTCTCTCAATTTCCATCCAATGCTGGTATTGGTCCGTTTTATGCCAGAAGAATAAAACCTGAAATTGAGGTGGCAACTAGTAAGAGTAATAATCAGGTAAAGTCAGCCAGCCATCCATCTTCTTTTGCAACTTACTATAGACTCAATTTAATTCTTCTTCTTTTTTTTTTTTTTTAATTTCCAAGTAAATTGCCCAAGTATTTTATTTAGTTTAGATAAAGTGTTTCAGGAAACAAATAGGCATTACAGAGAAGAAATAATGTATTCTATGAAATGTATTATTTATGTATTTTATATAATAATTTTTACAAACCACCTTCTGGCCAAAAAGCCAATCAAAGCATTGTACAACACATTAACATTTTACAAAATTAATATTTTACAATTTTCAAACACATACAGTAAAATACATTATATCATATAAATCAGTCTAATAGATTATATGCACCTATACCAGCTGGCTACATTCTATGCCACTTCAACAAATCCCTGGAGTCTACGTAAGTCTGTAGCCATATGACTTCTCAGTGCCTTTGGCTTTAATAACCCAGAGTCCATTGCCCTGTGTGAGTTCCTGGCATAAAAGATCTCATTTGCACTCTCAGTTTTTTCAGAGACTTCAGGTTTTGTGCATCAAAAATGATTTAGTGGCTGATTATTCAAGGCTTTTATCCCATTCCATATATATAAGAAAATACCTTGATGAATCAGACCTACAGTAGTCAGCTTAAATTTATCAGCATATGGTAGCAGCTAAATATCTTAATTGGAAGGTCATTGGAAAACTAGACACTAGGCTGTGCTCTAGAAAGCTAATAAACTGCATCCATCACTCAGGAGCACTTCTTTAGTAGTCCTCAATGAAATGTTTTAAACACCATTTCACTATGTCTGGGACAGTAATATTCAAAATTAAATTGATTTAGCCTTTTTATCAAAACAATATTGGTTTTCCACAGGAATATGCTGCTTCATTATCTCACTCATTTTTTACATGCAACTCTACCCTCTCCTTTCTCTTTTTGTTATTATTAATATTACTATCATTATTTTATATTTATATAACCTGATGGCATGGACAGAGATGACCAAAATGTTCCTGGCTGGATCATTTCTGGATTAATCATCTGGGAAAAATCAGTTTATACAGACAATAGAATATCGGCTGTAAAGGGTTGTAAAAAAATTAATAAATTCCAAAATATGTCATCTTAAAACTCCCCAAAAGCAAAACCCACACAGAACAGCTCATCCATACCCTCTACCTCTTTTGCCATAATGAAAGAGCTCTATTGGAGGTGTTTTGTGTGTTAGGAAGGTTGAAAGCTCAGCTGTCTAATTGTGTAAATCTGCAGGTTACAGGTTTGAATCATAGGAGGGTAAAATGAACTTTTCTGCCCTTGGTGGGTTAGATAAAATAAGTAATGCCTCCTGCAATGGGGGGTAACAATAATTATTCTAAATGTGACACTCTTGGGGTGAAAGACTAAATGAATAATTGTGACAGTTTGGCTGGAAGGAAATCGGATTTGGGTGAGCGGCACCTGTCACCGTTGGCATCCACCTGCCACGCAACATGGTGCCGAGGCGGAACCTGACAGACTGGGCACGCTACCCACCCACGCACTCTTTATTATTCACAGAGAAGAACGCGCACATTACGCACACACACACACGGAGGATCGGGCGCACGGCCCCCCGCAAGCTTCTCGCCCGCAGCCCGTGCCCAGCTCTGGGAGCCGGGCGCGCGGCAGCCTCACGGAAGGATGCTCTCTCTCTCTCTCTCTTTCTCCTTACCTCCGTCCTCGAACTGTTCCCTGAAATACTGCGTCGGCTCCACGACACCCGCGGCCACCAGCGCGGCCACGATTAACCACTTCATGCCCCCCCCCGCCTCTGCCGCCGCTTCCTGGCGGACGGACTGTTCCTCTCTCACACGACGAGCGGGGGTCCACGTCCTCGGGAAAGCGCCGCGAGCCTCCTTGCACCGAACCGCCGACGTCGCCGGCCTCAAACAGATGGCTCCTTCCCATTGGATCCGGCCGCTTCCCCAGCGCGTGCACAGCGGCCAATCGGCACCGACCACGCATTGGGCAGCGCCAAAGAGGGAGCCAAGAGGTGAGAGGCAAGAGAGGAGAGAGCGACAGGAAGAGGGGGCGGGGAGGAGAGCATCAGGTAGGAGGGAAGCATCAGAGGTGAGAGCGTCAGGCAGAGAGGGAAGGCAGGGAGGAGGCCACCATCAGGCTGAAGAAGGGCGGGGAGGAGGAGAGCATCTGACAGGGGGAGGGCAGGGAGCATCAGAGAGGGCAGCTTATGGCAAAGGGAGGGCAGGGAGGAGAGAAGCAGCAGACCTGAGATCATGAGGCAAAGGAAAGGCAGGGAGGAGACCAGCATCAGACAGAAGGCGAGCAAGGGGGAGAACATCTGACAGGGTGGAGGGAAGTCTAAGAGAGGAAAACATCAGGCAAAAGGAGGGCAGGGAGGAGGAGAGCAGCAGGCAGAGGGAAAGCAGGAAGGAGGGGAGCATCAGAGATGACAGCATCAGGAAGGGAGAAGGCGGGAAGGAGGCCAGCATTAGGCAGAAGGGCTGAGAGGAGAACAGCCTCAGGAAGAAGATGAGGAGCATCAGACAGAAGGAGGGCAGAGATGAGCGTATCAAGAAGCGGGAGGACAAGGAGGAGAGCATTAGGCAAAGGGAGGAGCATCAGACAGTGGGGAAGCCTATGAGAAACGCGATTCATTTTGGTGTAGAAATCTTGTACCTCTGCAGTCACAGGAGCTGTCCAGATTATAGTGCTGAAGTGCGGTGAAACGCCCCTATCGGTCTGTCAGTAAATGTAAACCTGCATATATATATAAAATCATTCATCATAGAGAAAAGCTTCACGAACATCTCTTTCACCTTCCACTGGCCAAATAATGCATTTTAATAAACCTCGAGATTCACCGCCTCCGACCCTTGCCCTTTTTACAATAACAAACATTCTCCCACATAGGCATAAAGCAAAAATATCCTGCATAAGTTTGGATAAACTTCAAACTCCATACAAAAAGACCTACAAGGGAGAAAAAAACAGGAAAAGTAAAATATTAAATCTTAGATCACATGATTTTCATAATTCTATGCCAGAATAACTAAAGTAATAAACAGTTTAGCCATCTTCAGGATAATTAGTTATTACTGACCTAACAGTCAATCTTTTCGCCTTTTCAGAGTAATATAATATGAATTTATCTGAAAAAAATAACTTTTCCTAAACAAATCTCCTCAGTTATTATAAACATGTACATTTCAGACACACTTTTTGGCCTATACAAGTGTTTTGAAAAAGAAAGGCGCACTCTCTTAAAGAAATTGTCATATTCCTATGTAAATTTAGTTATTTTCTCCCTGAGGGAAATTTTCAGACGGTCTGCTTTAGGCAAAGTCTGTAGACAATTTTTTACCCTCAAATTTTGCACCAGGGTCAAAGAAAAAGTGTGCACATACTTTCCCTTTGAAACCTGCAGACTTTTGCACCTGCTTTAGGGCGCATCTAGATTGTATAAGGAAAATAATGCACTTAGCCTTGGAAAGAATCTATGTGCATTATTTTCTGATCCCTTGTGCTCCCTGGGAGTGCCTCTCCACATGCAGCTAAACGTGCAGATGTGGAGCGCTGCACCTACGTTTAGTCAAACTGAGAGAAGGCAATTTTCCAACAGCCAACTGATGCAGGTTGATGGCAGTTTACTCGTGCTAAGTGGCTTTGAAATTCATGCTTCCGTGAACACCTTCCCAAAGCCTATCTAGCCAATGTGCCAGATTCGGGCTACTATTTTGATTTCCATTCCAGAACTATTGAGACTCTAGCAGCCACCAACAGATGTGTTGCCAGGGACTATGCCCCTTTAATTGGCAACCCCAAAAAGCTGTCAGAGAAAAGTTTTCTTGATGTAGGACCTCTAATTGTATTCCTTTTGAAAAAGTGGCACTTAACAACTTTGAGAAATACTTTCTAGCATTTAATAGAAATGGATCTTTTAATTCAGGGAACAAAAGTAATGTTCACCTCCTCTTCCACCTTCTCCTCCCCAAAAAACCTGTTCCAACATGGATAGTCCCTTTTTCTGCCAGGATTTAAATACTTTAGCAACTGTCCAAAGTAGGAAAGTCAAATTTCGTACTTTTGTAATTAGTAGAGGAAGGGTCTTTAACACAACCTTTTTTTTTCCTTATATACATCCCACATTTTTACAGTATGGGCTACAAACAGGTTATCATTGCCAATGAAATTCTTTAATCTTAGACAAATTTACATGATGTCGTTTAATTTACCTCTATAGTAGTTGAATTTCTCTGTTTTGACCAATATCTTACTTTCCACATTCAGTCCCCAATTATAGACTGAGCTCAGCTGACATTCCAGAAGTTTGGCATTTTTTTGGACTCCCAGCCCTCCTTTTAACATATCCATAAATTATTCTTTTGGAAATTCCTGGACTATACAAGTTCTATATACAATCTAAGAATTATTTTCTGCAATGTTTGAAGAATTCCCTCTGGAATTAGTATTGGGAAAGTTTGGACATAGCAAAATTTTTAACACAACCACACCAGGGTATGGGGAATGCAGAATATCTTTACTAACATGCAAAACATTTTACTACTTATTAAGAAAGGCAAGATAATTAGCTTTATCGTGGGATTTTGTTGTGTTTATTTTGATTTAATGTTACTGAAAATAGAAAAACATAGTTCAGAGTATACTTGTTTGATTGCTGACTGATTATGTAATAGGATGTTTGCAAACATTTGTACTGGAGATTTGATTTCTTGATTTTCAAAAAAATCAGAGATTTTATACATCCCCCTGAATATCATTTATTAGGTTTATCCCTAAATATTTAAGACTTCCTTCAGCTCACAAACAAAAAATAGCTCCTATTTCTATCTACTTCTGAATCTTTCAAATTTATATTCAAAGCTATACTTTTTGTAGTTTGCTTTAAAAGCTGAAGCTATATCTGAAACTCCTATTTCTTTTAGTAAATTTGTCATGATAAATTATATATTGTTAAGGCCAGTGCAATGTCATCAGCAAACTGCTAATTTTACTTCCTGGGCCCCTGATTTTATCCCTGTAATATGTATGGCAAAAGGCTCCATCACCAAAGCAAAAATCGGTGGAAACAAGAAGCACTTCTGCCTTGTATATTTCAAAACATTAAATGGTTGAGTTTATCCCCATTGATTTTGACTCTAACTCTTTGTGCTTCATAAGGTTATGAGACACAAGTGGAAAAATGCACCTCTGGCTTTTCTTTTTTTTTTTGCTTAAATATATGCAACCTCTGCTAGGCAAATATTTGTTATGGTTTATGGGTTTTGTGGACCCTTGGCCTGAGGTGAGACTTGTTACCACCTGTGGGGAGGAGCCACACATGTCTACACTGTCAGGGGGCGAGGTCAGGTGCAGCAGGAGCTCTGGGAGAGAGTCTGTGGGGACATCCCGAGGAGCAGGGTGAGAGACACAGCACTGAGGAACCCCACAGTATACAGGTGGGACTGGAGAGCAGTACCTGGGCAGAGACCTCCGAGAGGGTGGTGCTAGGCAGGCCCGAGGAGCGGGAGCGTGAGGCAGGAAGTGCAGGAGGTATGCTGCTGAGGGAACCCTGAGGGGTGGAGCTGCATAGCAAGGAAGGTACTGATGCGATGACGTAGGCTAACTCGCGGAGCGGAAAAGCCTGAGTCAGGTCTCCAGGTAATAACGTAAGCAAACCCGAGAAGCGGGGAAGGTGTGGGTACTGTCACTGAAGTAAATGAAGGCACAGCCCCGAGGAGCGGGGAAGCGCAGACAGTCTCTGGTATAGAATGTAGGCACTGCCCTGAGCAGCGGGGAAGCACAGACAATCTCTAATGGAGAACGTAGGCACTGCCACGAGGAGCGGGGAAGGACAGACAGTCTCTGCTGTAGAACGTAGGCACTGCCCTGAGCAGCGGGGAAGCACAGACAGTCTCTGGTGGAGAACGTAGGCACTGCCTTGAGGAGCGGGGAAGCACAGAGATAGGTCTCCCAAGTGGTGAGAGTGTTCCCAGAGACAACCCCGAGGAGTGGGGAAGCCAGCGTGTAGGACTCCTGGAAGGCGCAGGGCTAGCTTGAAGAGTGGGGGAAGCCAGGAGACCAGGTCTCTGAAGAGAGCGCACGCATGCCCCCGAGGAGCGAGTACCTGAGCCAGGGTCCAGAGTCCAAGGAGGGTCCAAGTCAGTCACCACAGGTCCGAGGAGACAGGAGCAAGTAGAGTAGCGATGGAACTCGTTGCCAAGTCAGCTAGCAAGGGTCGAAGGCGGTGCTTAAGAACCCTGACCAAGTGATGTCATCAGTCAGGGACGCCCCTGAGGTTCCCGCCGTAGCATCTTCAAAAGAGGGCCCGGTGGTGCGCGCATGCGCGCGCCTAGGAAGGTCTGGAGTCAGCGTGGGTGGTGGCAGCGTCCCAGCCGCCACAATGAACCTTGAGATGCGTGGCGGTAGAGGCTAGCCCCCACCTCGAGCAGGCCCAGAGAGGCGAGCAGAGCAACACAAGACATGAGTAGACGCAGTCACAGCCGTCTGCGACCGACGGTCATAACAATATTATGTCCATATTTCCTGATCTGAATTACAGCTGCAATCACATAGTGCTCCTTTTGGCGCAGTTTGTATGTTATTTAGACACACCGGAAATTCTTGTTTGATGTGCCATTCGATTCTGTCACTATAAGATCTAAAGTTGTGGCAAGCGTTTTTGTTTTACTGCTGAATTTCTGTCTGTGTTGTGCTTCTGCCAAAATAAGATGTCCTTTTTTAAAATGTGATTACATTTACTTTGCTATACAGACTTTAGGTCCCTCCCGATGCAGTTACCCTGAAACACAGCCCATGTTGGGGGACCGATGGTTGTGTTTGAAATAATACTGTTGTGTTGATACATCCTAAGAAGTATTAAATCTTCCTTTTTGAACCTACCAATTGACTTGTGGACATCACTATTTGCCAACCTCTCCTTTGATTGTGAATCCATATTGATGGATGGCTGTCTCACCTGTGCTAGGCATACATAAAATAAAAACCCAGGGCCAGTGCTTCCATTAGGCAAACTAGGCAGTTGCCTAGAGCATCAAGATTTTTGGGGCAGCAAAATCCTGCCAGTGTGAATTCTAGAGGGATGCTAATTCACAGCCAATACTGTCAAAGAACAGAGCGCTGTGCTGGAGCCACTTCCACCAGTAGTTAAATTGGGATGGAGGGGTGAATGACCAAAGCTTTACCTAGGGTGCCAAATATGCTTACATTGGCCCTGTAAAAAGCAGGTGCTGTTTTTTTGTTTAACACCCTAGTTTGTGGGTTAAAAAATGGTTGAATAGATGATGCAGTAGATCAGGCTCAGAGTTATCCTCAATGATCCTTCTTACTGGACAGGGAAAACCCTCTCCCCTCTGTGGCTTGAACAGACTTCCCGTCACATCATACCTCCAAAGAATCCAAATCTCATGAAAAAGGTTCAGTTTGCACTCTGGATGGGTGGTTCCAATAATGCCTAATTTATTAAACACAAAACAAGGGTATACAAGTTTCATAAATGTCCACAATAGAGAGTTCAAACAGCAAGTAGTAAAAATAAAACACTTCAGCATCATGACAAAATCCAGCATGGGGAATTCATTCCTGACACATTTCACCACAGTTCATCTGAGAAAATCAGACACTTGTTCCATTTGAGACTGAGATAAATATTGACATTTCCAAGACAGGCTGTTCTCTTTGATGGGGCTCCAGAGTATAACAGTTATTCTCTCCATAGAAAATTGTGTCTCTCTGTACCAGGGAGCATAATGCACATTGCAAGCAGACTAAAAGTGGCCAAAAATTGCTAGATAAAATGAGCATGCATACACTGCAAGTCTCATCCTTTATACCAGGAAGATGTGACTCTATGACATCACCCAGGCTTAAAGGTACAATTATAATTGTACATTCTTTACCATTGAAAATGCAGCCTATTAGCTTCTATGGATTATGTAGAAGTTAAAGGATGAAAACATTAGTGGACATATGGACCATAAATGGGATCTTGGCCACATATACAATCAATAAAACCTGGCTCAACTCTATCAAATGCTTTTTCTATGTAAAGAGATAAGACATTATAGAAACAGAATATGATGGCAGATAAAGACCACATGGCCCATCAAGTCTGCCCATCCATACCTCCTCCATACCCCTTGCTTAGCTTTATAATCCCTTCCTCTCCATCAGAGTTTCTTTCTTGATTTCTGATACTGTCTCTGTCTCCACCACCTCCACTGGAAGTTTGCATCCACCATCCTCTTCATAAAGTAGTATTTTTTTTTTTTAGATTACTCCAGAATTTACCTACTCCAGATTTTATCACATGACACCTCATTCTAAAGCCGCTTTCCATTGGAAAAGATATGCCTCCTGTGCATTTAATCCTTGAAATTATTTAAATGTTTCTATCATATCTCCCTTTTTCCTCATTTCCTTCAGGATACACGTTTAGATCTTTAAGTTTATTTCCATCCATTTTATATTCTTTTGAAGGTAAGTCTCAGAATTGTACACTGTACTCCATATGAGGTCTTACTAGACATTTAGGGGTAGATTTTAAAAGCCCTGCGCGCGTAAATCCTGTCGATTTCGGAGCGGCCTCGGAGGGAACGGAGGCAGGCTATGCAGCTCGGTGCGCAGGCTGCCGATTTTGTGCAGCCTTGCGCGCGCCGACCCTGGATTTTAAAAGATACGCATGGCTACGGTTTCTCTTTTAAAATCCGGCATACTTTTGTTCGCGACGGTTGCGCGAACAAAAGCACGCGTGTATTTTTTTTAAAAATCTGCCCCTTACTGTATACAGATACAATATCACCTCTTTTCTTCTGCTATTCTTCTTCCTATCACTCATTTACTAGCTTTTGCTGTTGCCTTATCTTCCAACAGAGTTCAGGTAAACTGTTGGAGAATTAGTTTGTATTTGTTCAGCAGAAGAGGGATTTCAAGGGTCAGTCCACTGCTGAACCTGGAGGAGCCCATCTCAATGAAGTGCAGGTGTGCCTCATCTGTATTCACCATCACAGGTGCAAAAGTCTTTTTGTAAACCCAATGATCAAATTATTTTAATTTTAAAGCTGAATGACTCACCACAAGTACTTGGTAGGGACCTTTCCACTAAGGCTGTAAACAGTCCTTTCACTGGAATACCTTGAATAGTACAAATTCACCTGGCTGAACATCTGGCATTTTTAGATTGGGTGGACCCATTAATGTTGCAGTTCTTAACCTACTGATATAACTGTGAAACAAAATGCAAAATCAGTTCATCCTGGGCAAAGTCAATAACCACAGGTGATTTTGGCATGGAAATTGTAGGCATGCATATGGATAGCAGATTTTATAACATGCGTGCGTTGACTTGCTCATGTTATAAAATCGGAGCTTCCATGTGTATGCACCAGGAACCACGTGCACATGGATGCCCACACAGCCCTTTTAAAATTTACCCCAATATCTTTTCTACTGTTAATGTGCATACAATAGTTAAAACCCATTGGAATTGTAATACCTTCTTTGGCATGGCTATAAAGTCCATTTGCAGTCTCACAAAAGGGTCTCAAGGGGCTTTCAAATGTGTGGGTGCAACCTGAACCTTTTTCTACATTATGAACTGTGTAGGTTCTACAAATTTAAGTAACATGTTGTACAGCAACACCAGTATTGAGAATTTCATTCGTAACTTTCAGACAGAAAATCTAAAAAAATTTGATAGGCAAATACCTCTCACTGTATAGCACATAAAACAAAAAGAGGTAACAAAATGTAAACCACATCGGGTTAGCATTAACCACTTTTCTCAAGTAGCATGATGTTTATTCTACTAGTGGACTTAGCATCCGATATTGTGCACAAAGAGAGAGATTTTTAAAATGTTGCTTATGCAAAAATGCCCACATACGTATGCATGTGGACTGCACGTGAGCAACGCAGATTTAAAAAAGTCGTGAAGTATGTATATATATATATATATATATATATATATATATATATATATATATATATACCAGTGCATGCAACAAAAATAAGAGGGTGGAAAAGGGGCAGGGCATGGGCATTCCAGGGTGGTACCAACAGTTACACACATAACCCAATATTTGAGTTCTGGGGGCCAGCAGGTCTCATTAGCAGCAGTACATAGTGAGTTCATACAGGCTGGATCCAGTATCATCCAATCAGAATCATACACACCCAAAGTATACGAGCTGAAACACAGTATCCAATATACACTAACTCAATTCGATACTATAAATTTGACAAAAAATGAAGCACCTCGTAAATCAAATCACAAAATGATATAATGTTGCATCAACAAAAAAGCCAATCTATTTTTTTTTTATTCAGTGCAAGAGGATGTACTATGTTGAGATGGTTGCCTCAGGGACTACTGCATGAAAGAACTTCAAGTAGAACGATTCCAGTCAGTGAACAAACAGGTAATGCATACGGTACTCCTTGCAGAAGAGGACCAGAAGGCTCATCTGCATACAGCTCCCAGCATCCCCCGGGAGAGGAGTCCAGAGGTCACTGCAAGCGATCCAGGCTTCGAACTCCACAGCCCCAGCTTCCAGAGACCCCGCACCCTTTGCAGCAGGAGAGGACCGGAAGTGGGAGCATTGAGAGGAGACAATCATCTTGCTGGTGGCTGAAGAGAACTGGTAAGTACTGCTTTATGAAATTTTAGGACTTAAAACATTTGGGGAGAGGTGAAATAGTAGGGTATATTCTTTAGTGTTTGCATGTGTCTGAGATAATAAGCAAACCAGAGGGAGTGAATTCTGTCTGTCTTTCCATCCCTAGCTCATCCTTTGATTTATAGGTGAGACACTTTCTCATTAAAAATCAATCAGGCTCTTATCTATATCACATTACTGTACCAGTCCTTACTGAGAGTTTAATCATCCTCTTGTAGGTCACTACCAGATTAATAGTGAATACATCAATAAATTTAAAGGACTCTAATTGAACAAATTCCTATGGACAGAACAACCTAAATTTAACTAGGAGCTCAACAAAATTAAATGAAGGCAGCAGTCCAGCAGCAAGAGGGAGGACTTCCAGTCTTTTACATAAAGTGTCACATGTGTGATTTTTACCCACTGGTGAGAGATCGTATATGTGCATCCGGTGCAAAGAGCTCCTGGCTCTCAGAGAACGAGTCCAATCTCTGGAGGCTAGAGTGGCAGACCTGAAGGAACTGAGGCAGACAGAGAGGTATATAGATGAGACCTTCAGGGACATAGTAGCGGAGTCCCAACTCCAGTCTGGCAGTCCTGGTGTTGCCTTGGATCAAGAAAATCTGCTGGTCGGAAAGCATCACCATGGAGTAGCAGGAAGTGATCCTATAACAAGGACCTCCTCTCGAGGTGATGCATTGTCCTCTCACACCGTGAACAATTCTCCCAGGGCTACTGCCCAGAAGGGAAGGGTTAGGCTGGCCATTAAAGTTAGAAATGTAGATAGCTGGGTGGCAGGTGAACGAGGACTGCCTGGTAACTTGCCTGCCTGGTGCGAAGGTGGCGAACCTCATGCATCACCTAGATAGGATTTTAGACGCTGCTGGGGAGGAGCTGGCTGTCATGGTATATGTGGGCACCAATGGCATAGGAGAATGTGGGAGGGAGGTTCTGGAAGCCAAATTTAGGATTTTAGGTAGAAAGCTGAAATCCAGACCCTCCAGGGTGGCATTCTCTGAAATGCTCCCTGTTCCACGAGTATGTCCCCAGAGGCAGGCAGAGCTCCAGTCTCAATGCATGGTTGAAACAATAATGCAGTAGATTCAGTTTTGTAAGGAACTGGGTAACCTTTTGTGGAAGGGGAAGTCTTATCCAAAAGGATGGGCTGCACCTTAACCAGAGTGGAACCAAGCTCTGATGCTAACATTTACATAGAAACATAGAAATGACGGCAGAAGAAGACCAAACGGCCCATCCAGTCTGCCCAGCAAGCTTCACACATTTTCTCTCTCATTTAAAAAGGAGATAGATCAGCTTTCCCCCTAGAACAAGGGGGAAAGCCAATAGTTGCTCTGCGGTGCATGGTTCGGAGGGAGGTATCTTCAAAGTATACTAATGAAATAGGAGAATTAAAGCCCCCCCCCCCACCTGAGTTCTGGTGACATCATCTTCAGGCGACTTACTGGGCCTATTTCAGCCATGACCCTGCAGTGCACAGCCACAGGCGTGCCGAAACAGCGCACCCCTTCTGAAGAATTTCTTTGGAGATTATCTTCTTGTACCATATAGGAAAAAAAAAGGAAGAGTAAAATTTCTACTTCCTCTTCTTTGATTATTAGAGGCCCTATGGACTCCCATGTTACAAGGTCTCTCAATTTAACCCTGAGGGGTGAGAAAGAAGAGGTTTCATTTAGCTCTGGAGCCTTAGCCCAGGTTTATCTCTGCCTCCACTGCAGCTCTAGATGCTGTCTTTAGAGGGAGAGTCTTTAACCCCTGAAAAAGAAGGGTTTACCAGAAACTCGCATGTTGGTAAAGGATGTCTCATTGAACATAATTCAGAACAGCCAGTCTATGACTGTTAGCGTTGCTGATGGGGTAATGGTTCAGCCTTATAATGCTCCAATCCCGCCCCCTGAATGAGAGTTTTGAAGATTCTGAGGAGCCTTGTAATATCTTTTTTTAGTGGATGTTTGGAGGGTGGCCTCCAAAATGGCCTCCAAAATGGAAAGATCATGAAGGTCGTTTATGTTCATCTGAGAATGCAGTCACTATGTTGAAATCTCAAACAGCAATGGAGCAAGCTCTAAGAGCTTCCCACGTGAAAGATAGTCTAATCATTCACAACCGATTAGAAAATGTTGAAAACTTTCAACACGGGAAGAATTTACGTTTTTTAAATTTCCCTGTGACTAGATTGATTGCAGCTAATAAAATGTTTAAAAAGTATTTGTGTGAAATCCTTTTTTTTTTTTATGCTGAAAGGCTCCCAATGTTATCAAAAATTTATATTCTCAAAAATAAGAGGAATATTGATCTTGAGGAAGAGCAGATGGATGTGTTAACCTCTAGCTCTCCTAACAGTCCTAATCTGTCTGAATTCTTAAAGATTTCCCCAGATGACATCCCTCTTAGAGCAACTCTCCTGGTATCCCTTTGTGTAGCCCGTGATAAGTATGAAGTCTTTCAGAGATATTTTCTTAATAAATATTTATTTATTTTTAACTTTTCTATACCGATGTTCCTGTATGGAATACATATCACATCGGTTTACAATGTAACTGCAACATTCGCTTGGGAGCGATACAATGAACCAGGGGAATCATTTTAACAGAGGCGTAGGGGACTACTATCTATACATTTAACCATCTATTCATATAACAGCAGATATAAACTAGAACCAACCGTGTAGAATACTGATTAGGCAAGGAGAGAACCGAATTGCTAGCTTGCGAGAGAGATACGGTGGGAGGGGAGAGGATAGATTGAAGCAGGGGGATTATAAGGAATTCCCCGTTAAAATGAGGTTTCTGTGTCTCATCTGTTAGGCAACATTACAAAAAGAATGGATGGAAATGGATGTTCAGCCAAATAAATCATTTGATTGGCAGAATGCACCCAAGAATTTTATAATTTCTCTTTGATAATGGGAATAGGGCTCATGTCACCAGATCCCAGCTCTGGTTTAATTGAACTACAGGAGCAGGAGGAAGTTGTTGCATCATACAAAAGAAGGATATCATCCCTAAGGTTACAGATGGTAATAAGTATATAAATACATGAAGGTATTAATGAAAAAAGATTCCAGTTTCAATATATATCTCTCACCTGAAGGAATCCAATATGAATAATATGCAAAAGAGATTTGTTAAATCTTAATAAAAATCTTTAATTTCTTATTTCTTATTCTGTGGTCAGAAGGTACAAATATTTCCCGATGTTTCCTATGTAACAATGTCGTAGGAAGCAATTTCTGTTGTTGAGACAGAAGGTATTGTCCTTGGGGGCAACTTTCTTTCTCAAATTTCCTTGTAAGTATTTAGGGGTAGATTTTAAAAGGTGCGCAGGCTTCCCAGCGCGCGCACGTGGACACCCCAATTTTATAACATGCACGCGCCAGCACTCGCATGTTATAAAATCCATGGGCTGCGCGCACGTGTGGGCGGTGCACACAGAGGGACCTAATTTTGTAAAAGAACGCGTGGTGATGAAGTCAGGTCTTCCCCCATTCCCTCCCAGTCCGCTCCAATTAAGGAGCGGACTGGGAGGGAATGCGTGCGCACCTTTTAAAATCTACCCCTAAATACTTACAAGGAAATTTGAGAAAGAAAGTTGCCCCCGAGGACAATACCTTCCGTCTCAACAACAGAAATTGCTTCCTCTCCATCCGCTCCAATTAAGGAGCGGACTGAGAGGGAACTTCCCTACCCCCCTACTTAAACACCCTCCCCCCTCTCCTCCCCAGCCCTTTAACTCATCCTAAATACTTACCATTTTTTTGTTGCACTACTACTACTGCAGAAATAGTTTGTGTGCGCCGGGATAGCAGCCAATGGCCACTGTCCTGGCCGGCCTCTGGCCCGGCCCGCCCCCTTTTCAGGGCCCAACAATTATGCGAGTATTGTCACTTATTTGCGCGGCCGGGTCTTTTTGAAAATGCGCACGGCATGTGCAAGGACCGGCCACTCGTGTAATTGACACTATGGGTCAGATTTTAAGTATTACGCATGGGCGTAGATTTGTGCGCGCAACTCGGTGCGCACAAATCTACGCCCGATTTTATAACATGCATGCGCATGTTATAGAATCCAGGGTCGGCGCGCGCAAGGGGTGCACACTTTTGCACCTTGCGCGTGCCGAGCCCTAGGGGAGCCCCGATGGCTTGCCCCATTCCCTCAGAGGCCGCTCCGAAATCGGAGCGGCCTCGGAGGGAACTTTCCTTCCAACCCCCCCCTCAGTTAAAGAAGTTGCGCCTGCCTCTGGGCAGGCATAGGTTGCGTGCGCCGGCCAAGGGCTGGCGTGCGATCCCCTGGCCTAGAAGCCCTACGGAGGCCTCTGGCCCCACCCCTTTTTTCAAGCCCCAGGACATACGTGTGTCCCATGGCTTGCGCGAGTTGCCAGGCCTATGCAAAATAGGCTCGGCGCATGTAAATCCAGCTGGATTTACGCGCGCAGGCCTTTTAAAATCTGGCCCTATTTGCGTGCGTGGCTGATTTAAAATTTGGCCATTAGCATCTTACCAGAAAAATAGGTTTTATGTACTGATCCTATATATTTGAAACTTTCTTGAAGGATAAGACAGAGGAATAATACTCTATATTAGTACGTAACCATTTGGAAAGAGGCTGCAGATTCTAATATATAAGTAATCTCTCATCTCTTGATTGTTTATTTTTCTTTTAATGGATATTTCTTGTTTGCTTGACCCAATATTTGGTGGGCTTGTTCATATACTGGTGGATATAGTTGCCTTTTGAATTTATTCCTGTATGATGATGTGCAATGTCATGGTTTTCTTTAACTTTATTGGATGTAAACGATTTAAATTTAATAAAGATGCAAATTAAAAAAAAAAAGCATTGAGGCCAAATTAATGGCCATCATGGGAGTGCGTGCAGCATTGTCTTTTCCACTCTGGGTGTTGACCAGCAGCATCTTTCTGTAAGGCAAACAAATCAGTTAGGGAAACATTCCCTGGAACCTGTAAAGGAAGTGTCTGTAGAGTTTAGAGACAGGAAGCAGACAAAATAAAAAGTAGGCCAGTCGCCTTAGATACAGGGATGTCTTTATTAAAGGAAGAGTAATTCCACGGGATAAAACATTTAAGTGCCCGACTCAGGCCGAGTTTCGCCCAAGATTAGGACTGCATCAGGGGCTAAAAAACAACAAATGTTATAATCAATATATTTGAACATGTACACAATCTTTAATATTCTATATATAAAATATATTTAATAAATAAGTCAAATTAATTTAAAACTAAGTAAATGTTAATTATTCAACAAAGAAATTCTGAAAAACAGAATGGCATAGATAAAACATCTATATTGTATATGACACAAAATAAATATAAGGATAAATGCATATGAATCAGTTATGTAGAAAAATGAGGTCTAATTGCATGCATGTATTGAAAAATGATATATCTATTGTGAAAAAATCATAAAATGTACGAGTATTTATGTAATTACTGTCGGGATATGGGGGAGCAGATGAAGTTAAGAGGGGAATAAAAGAGAAAAAAAGGGGGTGGGGTTTCCTAATTGTACAAATCAATAGTTGCGATGCAATATCCAACTAAGGATATAATCAATTTGATCAGTGAAGTATATTAGGCTTTTATCTGGGTTAGTAAATGCCCTAAAACATTTCATTTGGATTAACAGTTTTAATGGGATATAAAGATATTATCTTACCCTGTTAGTAGACTACGATAAATCACAAGGTTTTCCTCACAAAAGGACTTGTTTTCCCATATATTTATAAAGCTGAGGAAAAGTCAAGAGTAAATAATTATCACAAATCAGATAATTGTATGGGAAACTGTATAAGAGGTGAACCATTTTCTCAAATGAATGATACTGGTTGAAGCCCATTGCGGGCAACAGCCTGTGCATAACGGTTTTAGAGGACTTACAAATCTGTTACTTATTCCCTTTTCTGATTAGGCTGTTGGTCCTATATAGTTGTGTATTTTTTGTGGCACAAGCAGGACTCATTAGCTCATGTTTCTCTTTTGACCAGATATAATTTTGGCCATGTGCATAACAGAAAGTATGGCTTTGAGATCTTGAACAAACCTGTATTTATCCCTGCCAGATGTCTGGATGGGTACAATGAGAGTACAAGTGCATCTCGCTTCGGATGGAAATCTGGTTTGACCTCTGCCTGGACTTCCGATATGCCTGACCACTTCCTGCCCCTGACCTCTGCCTGGACCCCGGATAGGCCTGACCTCAGCCTGCAGGGCTCCTCCCTGCAGGTAGGGTCAATCTTGCCTAGCCCAAGCTCCACAGACGTAACAGATCTGAGCAAGTTTGGTGGAGGAGGGAAGAAGGGGAGACTTTCTTTTGACTTTTAAACATTTTTTTACATTTTGTTCTGGATAAATGAAACAAAATACATTTACATTTATTTGAATTTATAGACCACCTAACACTGTGAGGCCTAGGCTGTTGCGATTCGGCTGTGGCAGGAGCCACGAGCCGCCTCTTACCTCCCGTGCCCGGATGCCGCCGATGTCGGGCCTTCATCGCGGCAGGAGCTGTGGCCTCTGCTCGCCTCTTTGCGGCCTGGAGGCCGTCCACCAGACTCCTCTTCACCATGGCAGGAGCAGCGGACTTCAGCTTCTTATTCGCGGCTGGAGCCGCCGATGCCCTCACCGCTCTGCGGTCCGGAGGGGCCTTCATCCCTGGTGACTTCCCATGGCTGGAGCCGCCCCCACCTGCTTCCTCAGCAACAGGGAGGCTGTCTCCTGCATCAGGGCCTGCTCGAGGCCCAGCTTCCTCCTGCTCCAGCTCCTGCACAGCAGTGGCAGTGACGCCACTGTCCAGGGTCCTGCTTCCTGTTCTTGCTCCTCCTAGGGGGCGAGGCCGTGCCTCTCTCCCCTTCTTAAAGGGACAGTGAAGGTGCAGTCCAATTGGCTCCACCTGTAGCTCCTCCCAGGAAGTTGCCTCTTCTGCCTTACAAATGGGCTCTGAGCTCATTCAGCCATCGCCTTGGCAAGGAGCGAGCCTCCTTGGGGCAGTCCTCCCTTGGACTGCCGTCTTCTGTTCCTGCCCGGCATCCACCGTCTTGGATGCCTCGTCCATGTTCCTGTGATGTCTTCAGTCTTCCTTGTCTTGACATCCTCCGTCTCCTGATGTCTCCATGACTGTGCAAGTCTCCTGAGGTTCCTGACTTTTAACCTCCCTTGCACTGAGTCCCGCCTCAGTGTTTTGGCTCGGAGTTCCGTCTCTAGGTACCTGTCTCAGATGTCTCCCTAAACTGTGTCCGGGCCCTTGGAGCTCCTTGCTCTTGACTCCGTCTCTTCAATGTCCAAGTCCTCGTCTTCAGTTCCAAGTGCCAAGTCGTCTCTCTAGCTTCAGTTCCAAGCCTTCGTCTCTTCAGAACTCCATTTCCAGATGAGGTTCGTCTCACCGCAAGGGCACACACCACTTGTCCCGCAATCGGGAGCGCCCCCTAGCGCTCTCCACCATCGCAGTGCAACATAGGCGGTGAACAAAATTACATACACAATATAATAAAAGAATAAACATGAGACAGCATAAAATCAATAAAACTAGATGACAAGACAAAGTAAATAATATAAAATAATCTAAAAGCTAACTTGTTAAAATTTAAAATAGATAATAAATGAAAATAAAAAGCAAATCTTTAAAAATCACTAGGCAAAAAAGGACAAAAAATTAACCATAAGCCAAATTAAATAAAAATGTCTTGATTTGTTTTCTAAATTTGAGCGAGTCACATTGCCTGATATCTACAGGAAAGGAGTTCCATAAAGTTGGTGCTGCAATAGAAAAAGCGCACTCATGAGTAATATGGAGCCTGGCTAGTTTGGGAGATGGAATTTCCAATAAGCCTCGCTGTGAGGAGCGCAGCAGGCTCATAGGTCGATAGAATTTAAGAATTGCATTGGCCCAATGACATGTTTGGTCATTAAGAAGTTTGTATACAAGCATTCCAAATTTATATTTAATGGTATCATGTCCGACTAGTTTGTAGTATCATCTGGGCCTCCTCAAGGGTCAGTTTTATCAGCTGCCCTTTTTAACATCTATATGTTTTTTTATGTGAATCCCTTGGTGTTCAATTCAGAATGTATGCCAACGACGTGCAGTTATTTTTTCCTATTAAAGAAAACATTTTGGCTACATTTTCATTTGCCAAAGAGGTTATAAATAAAATTCATCTTTTGAGGCATAGTAACCATTTAAAGTTGAATCCTAATAAGACCAAAGTTCTTTGTTTCTCTCCAACTAAAACATAATGAAATAAATAAAATATTTGATCATAATCTTTCCACTTTCTCTGTTCTAGGAAATCTCATTCCCTTTAAGGAATTAGTTTGAAATTTAAGAATCATCTTTGATGGCACTTTATCTTTTAAAGCTCAGATACAGCAGCTTCTTAGAGGGGGTTACTACAAGTTAAGATTACCGAGGCATGTTAAATTTAATCGTGACCTAGAGGATTTTCAAACTATTTTGCAGGCTTACATTTTAACATGCATCGATTACAGTATTTCATTATATTTTGGGTTACCGAACTCTAGATTAAAGGTATTGCAATTTTATAGACATCTGCTGTCCGTCTTATCACTAACATATTACTCTTAGTCTAAAGTTCCTTCCCTGGCTACCGGTTTTACAAAGAATTAAATTTAAACTATTGGTTCTAATTTTTAAGGTACTAAAGCGTGATGAGCCTGTGTTGCATGTCCCGGCTGTGGCAGGCCCTACTCAGCTCCGATGGCCGGGTCCTGGACCTGGCCCTTCCTCTTTTGCAGCTGTAGGCAGCCGCCTATGCGCTCGCGCTGCTACCATTTCCCCAGGTTCCTCCGGCTGCTCCGCGGCTTCCTCCGGTCCAGTCGGGTCTCCCCACGTGCGCGGGAGACACCACCATGTAGTTCCAGTTATTTTGCCTTAGTCGCGCGCACGCCTTCCCCGACTTTAAAGGGGCCGCAGCGGGAAACCTGCCCATGGCCACGGATGATGACGTCGCCGAGCCCTGCTACTTAAGGCAGGCTGTGCCATCCGGGCTTTGCCTTGGCAACAGGTCACCACGCTTCCTATCGTGTGCTTAGTTGCTACTCCAAGTTCCTGCTCCTGTGCTTGTTTGTTCTAGTCCTGCGTTCCTGTTCCAGTTCCCTGTTCTTCGCTCGTTCCTGACCACGCTTTGGATGAATTCCTGGCTTTGACCCTCGCTTATTCCTGACCACGCCTTGGATAGATTCTTTGGCTCTGACCCTTGCTCGTACCTGGCCTTGTCTCCAGCTGCCTGCCCTGACTACAGCCTGAACGTCACTTTGCCTCCAGCCGACTGCTTGGACTTGGCCTTTCTTAGGCTCTTGCCTACTTTCAAGCCCGGACTTAACCTGTTCCTGTTCACTAGCCTGCCTCAGCCTGTCCGGGCTTCTGTATCCAGGCCCTGTCTTGAACTCAGCTCCTTCGGACCCTGTGTCTCCGTTGCTTCCTGGCTCCCTGCCTTCAACATCTTTCTTGGGACCAACCATGTGGAGGCCTGCCTAAGACCAGACAGCCCCGGTACCCAAGGGCTCAACCTGCAGGGAACGAGGGCTGGTATTGGCGAAACTCCAGTCAGCCTCCACTTCCCGTTCAGCTCCGCCTCCCGACGATGGGGACCCATGGGGGCTTCCCCATGGGTAGCGTCAACTCCACTTCGAGCCAAGGGTCCACCTCTGCAACAGCCTGTTTATTTAAAGTCTTTATTGATCCCTTACTTACTGAGTTGGACATTAGGTTTTAGTGAGAAAAATGTTGCTAGTTTCCTCTCCCGGAGCCACTCACTCAGCACCCGTCAAGCATGTTTTTGTTTCTGTTTGTTGGAATCCTTTGCCCACAGAGATGAGAGAGATTAATGATGCAGTGAAGTTTAAAAGCAGCTTAAGACTTTACTTTGTAATTAGTCTGCTTTTCATTGTTAATATTCTAAGTTTTATTTTATTTTCATTGTGTCATACATTTGTATTTTACGACTGCATTATGTTTCCCTGTACTCCGCTTAGCACTGTTATACAATATTTAAATAAATAAATAACTCTTGTGATATTTAAGCCCCCAATCTTTTTTTGCAGCAGTCTGGAAGATGTTATTACAGTTTTGCATACATTTGCTCATGGCGCATTACTTAAAATGTTAAATAGGTCAAACTTATGAAAACTCTTATTTTAACCATGCTTTAATAAAATAAAAATTTTATATCTGGATGTTTCCATTTGTTGTTTTCTTAAATTATTTTGTTTCCATTCTTTCCCCTTTCCTTTATACCTTTTTTTCCTTCAACTTTTTCGTTTCACGTCTTCAGTTTCCTTCACTTTCTCTTCATCCACTCTCTACGCCAGCCTCTTTCCATTCACACATTTTCATCGAGTTTTTCTTAGCCATTCTCTTTCCAACCCCCACTTCCGCTTGAGGCAGAACGTTTATGCTTGGGAAGTGGCACCAAGAACCCTGTCGGGGGGAAGATGCCACTAACAGAACTCAGAACACTGAGGATTCGGGAAATCTAAATTGGAACATCTACCGGTATCTCACTGTCCCGCCAGCAAGCATCCTTAACCAGGGCACATGCGTACTGAGTTCCAGGCGCCGCCCTTCCGCCGAACACGCCTCCAGAACCCCTACGAATGACGTCACACGTTTTGTTGTTAATCCCGCTCCCAATATGGCGTCAATCATGGAAGGTCCGCTGAGTAAATGGACGAATGTTATGAAGGGATGGCAGTACCGCTGGTTTGTCCTGGATTACAATGCCGGCTTGCTTTCTTATTACACGGTAAGTGTGGGAGGATAGACACCAGAAACCTAATAAACAGCATCTTTCTTACTTTTTTTCTTGGCCTATTCGTGGCTCTTGTTGCTAGGCAGGGGTGAAGGATTTTTTTTATGGTGCGGACCGCCGTGCAGGGGTGGGGCTAGTGGTTGACGAAGTGAAGATCAGCCAGTGACAAAGGGGAAGACACGAGCTGTAGCCAATCGGAAGGTGACTGGGTGAAAGTAATATACGTGTAGCGAGAAAGCCACTGCAAAAACAGGAAGGTGGATTTTCGCTGCTCACTCTTGGTTAGAAGTTGCTGCGTGCTAATGATGTTGAGTTCTGTGCTACTATGTAGCGAATCTTATTCTTGATGAAAAGTTTGGTCTGACTTACAACTTTTCAAAATCTCTGCATTGTTTTGGCTGCGGCGGGTGGGAGAGGGTAGCAAATGTTTTGCACTGTGTGTGGGGGAAAAAAGGTTTATTGTTTTGGAAGACCAAATTGTAACTCTAGTGTTTTAAAACGAACAGTTGAGTGTCATTTCCATTGCATGGTAGGTAATGCTTGACTTTTTTCTGACATTTTAAAAAATACTCCATATTTTATTTAGCTGATGTCTGCTGCTCTTTCATTGAGCGATATAAAAATTGAGTGAGTTAGTGAACTTTAAAATACTTTTTGTCCATTCATAATATGTTGGAGCTTAATAGTTTTAATTTGTTGTTGGAAGTAACTTTTTTTTTTTTGTTTGTTTTGTTGTATCACTAAAAAATAGTTATACAAAACTATGTAAAAATGCCAACAGTGTTACTTCGAGGACTGAAAAATAATGGAAACTAAAATACGGTTCTTAAATATCATTGGAGAGTGTTTATTGTTCTTTTTTGCTGTTAAGAACATCACTGTGATAGCTGTACAGAAGTAAACACAATCCATCTTTTTTGTGACGAACACAAAAGATATGGGTACTAATTTTGGGATGACCAGGCCTTGATGGAGTTTGCTGTAGTAAAGACTTTGGAGCAGATAGGATAACCACAAGAAAACAAATTCTAATAGGGGATTTTACAGAAAGGGGTATAAAATTGGGAAATAGCCTTCCAAGGGTCTCATCCTGTAAGAATGGGAAGAAAAGTCCAGATGCTAACTAAAAAAATGTGAAAAGGAAGATGTAACTCCACATTATCGATTGGAAAGTGCCTGTAATTATCCCTTCTTTACTAGTAATATTGCCCCCAGCCTGTTCATTAAGAAGGTGATTGTAACAGGAAAGCTCCTGGAGTAGGTTTACTCTCATGCTACAAAAAGAATTCAAGAGAGAAGCAAGAAAGGGCCATTCCCTATTCAAAAATACCCAGTAGCCAAACAAGCCGATTCAGTAAAAGTTGTGGGTGAATGCACAGGCCACTCTCTTGTGCGGTGATTCAGAGGGGAAGAAGATGTAACTCCAGCGGAGCACACTGTCCTGTATTGGCCCGACAAGGAGGAAACAAACGATTAAGATTGCTTCATTTCATATCTTATAACAATCTTCACATTTAACCAATTGATCCAGACTGATGATTCAAACAAAATTCTCTGCTGCAGAAAAATGTCTGATACCTTTCTAATAAATAATAAAAGGCTAGGAGGACTTCTTTTTTTTCTGAAAGACCATTCTTGGGGGGGGGGGGGGTGACACGTCTGTTCATTTAATGTAGATAAACTGGTTACTGTGCTGTGAAAACTTTGTTTTTATATGATGTTACTAGGGGTTGTGCCCCTGTTTGCTTGCCAACCTAGCCAATGGACTTTCCACTCTAGGTCTCTTGTCTGTATCTTAAGTGGAAAATGCAAGGATTGGCTGGGTGCGGAAAGTGACTTTAATGAAAGGATGGGTGGGGCAAGAGCTAGAGATTTCTCAATTTAGCCCCTCCTTTTTTTCCCTCTTGACCGGTAAGGGAACCTCCCAAAAGAAGAAAAAGTGTTAACTACATCAAATAGTGTGTTTTTTATGACTCCATGACTTAGATGTGTACATTATCGGTGTTTTGTACTTGCTCTGTTGGGGGTGGAGGAAAGGGGAGCTAGGTGTCTGTGTGTGTGTGAAAGTGGGAGAAGAGAGTGGGGTGTATGTGTGTGGGGGAGCATGTGCACTTTTTGTTCTCCTTGCATACTCCGTTCCTCCCCACCTGAGAGGGATGGTGTATGTATTGTTGGAATGGAGTGGATGTGAGTGGTATTGGGAGGTGTGTATGTGAGGGAAGGGTAGAACCTAATCCCATTTTTTGCCCACCAACCCTCGCTCTTCTCCTCTGTACAAGTGTGGGGATGGAAGTGTATACTCTTTCTCCTGCTCCCCTTCCCCCCCTTGCTATTTTCCCCTTCTTCTCCCATGTACTTGTGTGCGATAGGGGTGCATTTTTGTGTTGTGAGAATGAGGGTATGTTTGGAAGAAGCACTCTTACTCCCTTGAAGTCTCCATAGATTCCCCTTCACTGTGTGTGTGGGGAAGGGAGGATGTGTGTTATGGGCTGGTGTACATATCAAGGGTGAGTGAGCTGGGTGGGGGTATGCAAATGTTCACGCTCCCCTTCACATTCTTCACTTTGCTTTCTCTCTACTCTCCCTCCACGCATCTCTTCCCTTATGCATGTGTATGTGTGGGATGACATGGCAGGGGAAGAGTTCTGTGTATGCATTATGGGATTGGTGTGTGTGTATCAGGGAGTGACTGAGGGTATTGTGTGGAGCTCTCTGGGAGTGACTGGGGTATGTTTGTAGGTGGTGTCAGACTGGGATTAGGGGTATGTGTTCGTTATTGGTAAGTGACCAGAGGTGGGGGTTTGTGTACATGGGAGATACTGTCAGGGTGGGGTGGCTGGGGCTTTGGTGTGTGGACATTTGGTGAGTGTCTGGGGGTGGAGGGTGTGTGTATGGGGAATGACTGTGTGTGGAGGGGTTGGGGGTTTGTATAGGAGGAGTGCTGGGAGTGGAGAGCATTGAAGTGTGGTTGGGGGTGTACTGTGTGTGTAGGGGAGTGACTAGAGATGTGTGCATGTGGGAGACGTTGGGGAGTGGCTGAGGGTATGGTGTATGGAGGTACCAAAGTGACAGGGGGTGTGGGGTTTTTGGGGAGTGACTGGGAATGAGGGTGCTACAGGGAATGCTTGGGGGCTGCAGATGGTGTGGAGCAGGGAGGGACGGGGATGCATCAGGAAGTGATGTGAGCTGGATTTGCGAGTGGGAGATCGAAGGAGAGTGACTGGGGGTGAGGTGTATCAAAGTATGACTGGGGGGTGCTGGTGGGGGGTCATTGGGGAATAACTGGGGGTAGAGCAGTGTCAGGGTGTGACGTGCGTGGGGACAGAGGTTGTGTTGTGCACTTCTCCCTTGTGCTATCCACTTTCTCCCATGTTCTTTCACCTCCTGTGTATGGGTGTGAAGACAGGGGGTTTAGGTGGGTGCTGTATGTTAGGAAGTGGGTAAGCTGTGTATTTAAAAATCTTATATACCACTTCTTTTCATGATTCAGATTCGGTGCAGTTTACAATGAAAGCATAAAATTGGAGACTTAGAACAGCAGCCAGAGGCGATGTGACATTGTGATCTCTGAGGTCTGTGCACTAAGAAAAAATAAAAATTCACTTTTTTTTTCTTTAGGCGTGGTTGCTCTGTGTGTGCAAGGCTTTAGCATAGAAATCCCCGAACTGATTCTATATGTGGTACTGGAAGTGGTCTTGGGGTAGCTAGAGAACAGATTCAGGCTGGACTTTGGCAGAAAGTTTGCATAAACTTTTATTAGTGACAGGAAAACAAAAGCAGCACTACTAATCTTTGCAGTTCAGCAACACAAAGTTAGTAGTCCAGCTTACAGTTCAGCAGTGTTTTCTCTCTAGGCTTCCTGCTCTCCCCTAAGCCTCCTGGGGCTGGCTACTTATACACTTTCAGGGAGCTCTGTCTGAACAAGGGTTCCCTGCTGTCTTAAGGTGGACTGGGCCAGATCTCAGGGGAAGAGCACTCCCTTCCTGCCCAACCCCCTTCACTCTTGTATATAGGTGTGTATAGAGATGGAGGCTAAGTGGGGTGAGGGTATGTTTGTGTGTTTCATTATGTGCATGGGGGAGAGGGATATGGATGTTGGGAGAAATCTTTGCATGTTCTCCTCAGCACCTCCTCCCGCTCCTTTCACTCTCCCGTTCTCCCCCCCCTTTACTCTCCCATTTCTCCCCCACCACCAACTACAATCCTCCTCCCAGCCCCCCTTTTTCTCCCACGTCTACTCTGGCCCTCCTGCCTTTTCACTCCACCACCTTGTCCCCTCCCACCACTGGCTCAGAGGTCATCTCCCAGCAGCCTTTCTGCTCCACTCCTTTCTCTTGTGCTGCTGGTGCCTCGTTTTATTTTTGCTTTTACTGCTGGCAGGGCCTGGGAATCCCCAGCAGCTGTTACCTCCACATCTGCTGCTGTTCTCACTAGCCCCGTGATTCGGATGTTGGTGCTCCTCCCTCCTGCTCTGGGTGATGTCATGATGTTGCCCATGCAGATTTGCGACACGGTGATTACCTGAAGCCCCAGTAATATTATAGTGTAGAGTGAGAATTGATCTTGATAATTTTGTTTCTTCCCCTTGTTTGGCTACACTCTCATTCAGAGCTGCTCTTATTAACAGATTCCTTAACTTTCTAGCGCTACACTATTTCTTCATACCATCCTATATGATTATGTCCACTGTGTTAAGTAAAAGCGGAGAAGCTGTGGCAGCAAAATCATCACTTTAGACGCTACTCCTAGTCTCAGACCCTACTGTATTGCCTACCTGATTTTGATCTTCCATAGAAACTTTGGGTTCTTATGAATTGTTTCTGGTCTGGCATTTCAACATCTGTGGGGGGTCTTGTGGATCCCCAGGTTCCAGCTCCAATTCATTTGAAACTATGATCCATATTGAAGAAGGCTTCAGAAGCTTCACTGAGCCACTAATCAGGCTATTGCTTGGCTGGATGACTGTGCCATGATAGATAAATTGTATAAATCAACTAGAAACTGATAAGTTGGTAAAAATGCAAATACAGTTTAAGGATTGAAGAGGCGAGACCACTTAGAACTTCTGAGAAGGTCATGGATTATCTGTGTAAAACAGAGGAGTAGAAGGAATTGTCCTCCCAAAGAACTTTAATTCATGGCTGAAAAATTGTTGCAGGATACATTGGTAATTGGGGGGGGGGTATCTGTGAAGGAGAACATTTATGACTTTCCAAGACAGGCACTGTGGCCCATGCCCTACTTATCAAAAGTGGAAGTGTCCAAATATTCTCAAAAACTAATGAACTTGTGGAAGAGTATACAGGAGAAACCCCCTCAAAAAGGACTGGATTCAGAGAACTGGCCTAGTCCTCCTTAAGCTTAAGACAGCAAGCAATCCTGGTCTAGGCAGAGCTCCCTGAAGGTGTATAACTAGCCAGCCCCAGGAGGGAATAGGAGACCCAGCCGAGAGAAGGAAGCCTTGAGAGAAAACACTACTGAATTGTAAGTTGTACTACTACCTTTGTGGTGTTGAATTGCAAAGAGTAGCAGAGCTGCTTTTGTTTGTTTGTTTTCTTGTCACTAACAAAGAAGTCTATGCAAGATTTCTGCCAGCCTGAATCTGTTTTATGGCTAACCCAAGACCACTCATGGTGCTATATATGGTATCAGTTTAGGGATTTCTATGCTAAATCCTTACACACGCAGAGAAACTATGCCAAAAGAATAAAAAAAGGGGGGGACATCTTTTTTTCTTGCATGGGCCTCTGAGATCACAATGGCACATCGCCTCTGGTCGCTGTTCTAATGATCCAGTCAAATGCATTTGAATACTGTGTGAACGGATATTTTTACTGCAGCTGTCAAAAACATGTCCTGGTTCCTGCAACTATGATCTCAGATTGCCTAATTTAGCAAAATGTTGCACAGCCGGGGACTAATGGAGCAGAGACTTATAATCAGGAGTGTTTGTGTATCAGGAGTAAAGTGAAGCTCATAGAGCTTGTAGGAGGGCCTTTTATATTTTTTCCTGACCTGGGACTTAATTACAATTTTGGAGTGGAGGAGTAGTCTAGTGGTGATTTATAAAACCGCTATATCTACTTCTAAGCGGTGAACAACAAAACACTCAATAAAATGAATTATTGTATATGGATATGCTTATGTATGTAAACATTTCACATTAAAACAAAATCAATAAACAATTAAAAATGTAAATACTTTATCTAACAGAATAACACCTGGATGCATAGACTCAAGAACACACTCATATGCAAGCAAGAATAAATGAGCTTTCAATTTCCAGAATCTCAATGTGGTTTCAGCCCGTAACTCAAAAGGAAGGGCATTCCACCATCCAGGGCCCATAATACAAAAGAAACTGGACCCAGGACCCTAAGTGAAGGGATATCAAGTAAAATGTGGGATTCAGATCTCAAAGAATGTCTCTGATGATAGAAATTCAAAACAGATGAAATACATTTTAGTGCTAAACCATGCAGAGCTTTAACTACCTTTGAACATATTCCTGTATTTAATTGAAAGTCAGTGCAGGTGTAATGTGCAACCACAAAGTTTATACCTGTAACCAGGGGAGCTGTGACTTCTGTGCACTGTCTATAATGCCTACTTGCTTGATTGTGACAATCCTGTATGTAAACCACTGCAGTAGTCTGTTGTAGAAATGACTAATGCATGAATTATGGTTCTAAAATTTGATTTGGACAAAACAGGCTTTATCTGCTCGAAGCATTTTTAACTTAGAGCATGATCTCTTTTCTACATTGCTGATTTGTGGGATAAAAGACAAAAGATGCATCCTGGATTATTCCCACATTGTGTCTGATTTACAACGTGCATTGGAGTCCCTTCAAAAAGGAAAGTTCCTGGAGCTTGTGCGAGGGGGAAGGTATAGCAAAATAAAGGACCTCAGTTTTATGTACTTTTTAATATGAAGCGATTCTCACATAACCATGTTTTAACAGACTGAAAACACGAAACCACCTTCCACAGTGACTCGTCAATCGAGGAAGAAACTGGCACCAAAAATTGGAGATCATTAGCCATGTGCGTGTGTTCGATCGTTCCATTCATTTTGGCGGTACACACGCTTCCCAAATGGATGACATGTGCATATGTAGGCAGCTGTAGACGTACGCGCCGGCTGTCAATCTGTTAGATATGCGTGTACTGCTGAAATTTGTTGACCTCTGAGAATATAAAACTATATTTTTTTTTGCATCTGACCCAGATAGGAAGGATTCAAATCACTGCAGAATAACAGCCGAGATCCCAAACTGCTTCAAGTGCCGCACCGATAAGACATGGTCAACCATATCAAATGCAGAGCCAAGTCAATCAGAATGAAAAAGGAACCAGTTCTTATATCAAATTCCTTCTGAACTTGATCAGTTAACACTGAAACTTTTATCCTTGTGATTTGACCCAAAACTGAATTGATATTCATCAAGGAGAGAATTATCAGCCAAATAATGAGACAGCTTTATAAGAACAGTCTTTTTTTTTTTTTTTTTTCTAGAATTTTAGCAAGAAAAGGGAGATTATTTTATTTTTATGTATTAGCTTTTATATATCTACATTCGTGGGTACATCATACCAGTTTACAATATAACTGAAGGAGGAAATTACAAAAAACCAGGGTGGGAGGAGAGGGAGCACATAGGAAGAGAGAAGGGACAAGAGAAGAGAGGGAAAAACAGGAAGAGAAAAGGAACGGTACCTAATGGGAAACATAATAAGTAGTAGAGATGCGATTCACATCGTTAATTTTTTTTTCGTGCGGCCCGATCGTGGTTTTGTTTATCGGCTGCGCCCGAGCCGATAAAACCACGACGGCCCACTCTCGGGCCGTCGGCTGCCACTAATAAAAATGGCGCAGATGTCCCTTTGCCCTTACCATGTGACAGGGTATCTGTGCCATTGGCCGGCCCCTGTCACATGGTAGGAAAACTGGATGGCCTGTGCCATTTTTAAAGAACCACAGCACCAAACAGTGGTCCCACTGATTCTGGTAACTGAGAGACAACAGTCTGAATTTTATCAATAAAAAATTGACCAATAGTATTTGGACTTAAAGGTAATCTTTGCATATTCAGATTTAAATGAGATGTCAAAGAATGGACAAAAAAAAAAGTTCCTTAGACTCATTAGGAGCAGCCTGAATTAGTTTTGAATAATATATTAAACCAGTGGGCTTTGAATCAGGGTTCAAATCCTGCTGCTGCTACTGGTGACCTTGGCAAGTCATTTCACGCTCTATTGCTTGAGGTGCAAATTCAAATTGTGAGCCTTCTGGGGACAGGGAAATACCTACAGTACTTGCATGTAATCTGCTTTGTTGATGGGCCTGAAAAGCAGAATATAAATCAAATTATATTATGAGATTTAGACAAACTTAAATATTCTCTGGTTTGTGGTTTTATGGGGTTAGCTCCATTGATTAAGATTTTTGCTTTGTATGTTCTTTTTTTTTTTTTCTACAACTAACCTTGAAATAATATTGCCCAGCTTTTACTTCCCCGAAGGAGATGCATTTGCAAGTGTAACTGTGGCATAGAAATGCTGTTTTTCTTTTCTTCCCTTGCATCTGATCAGGTCGCCACTCTGTTGCCTTCGGGTTTTGTGTTGCCTCTCTTCAGAGGCTGAGAGGACTTTGTCAGCAAATTCCATTTCTGCTTTCTGGCAGGTTTGTAAAGTCTGCTTGTGATGGGATAACTATTAGCAAACTGCAGAGAGAATTCACTTGGCAGTTAGAATAAACACAATCCCTCTTTGTACTAATTTTTATTCTTTTCTACGAAGATGTTGGAGTTCAGTTTTTGAAAGTTGCTCCTACCACTGTGACGCTCAGTGAATCGGGAAATAGCTGTAAATTCTCATCAGAACCCCAGGGTTGGCATTACTCTGTCTGTGCTGTATTCAGACTTTAAATATAGCAAAAGTTCTTAATTTGTTAAAAAAAAAAAAAGACTTTGTTATCAAAAAATAAGTTAAAATAAAATACAAGAAATAAAGTATAGTGTGGTAGATGAGAGAATAGATATAAGGGGAAAGAATAGAGCTGAAGACCAAGTCTGTTGCTAACTTGGACAGTAAGGGCCGGATTTTAAAAGGGTTATGCGCGTAACCCTTAAAAAAAAAACAAAAAACAAAACAACAAAAACCAAAAACCCCTGTGTGCGCCGAGCCTATTTTGCATAGGCTCGGTGGCATGCATAAGTCCCGGGGCTTGCAAAAAGGGGTGTCGGGGGCGTGGCCAGGGGGCATGGTGTCTACTTGGGGGTGTGGCAGTGTCCCCACACAGCGGCCTGTGTCGGGGCCTGGCGCGCGTAAGTTACGACTGCCCGGAGGCAGGCGTATCTTCCCGGATAAAGGTTAGTAGGGGGATTTAGGTAGGGCTGGGGGGTGGGTTAGATAGGGGGAGGCAGAGGGAACAGGCAGCGCGCACAGGGCTTGGCGCGTGAAAGGTGCACAAATGTGCACCCCCTTGCCCGTGCCAACCCCGGATTCCAAAAGATACGCACGGCTACGCGCGTATCTATTGAAATCCGGCGTACTTTTGTTTGCGCGCGCGTAGATTTATAAAATCTACCCCTAAGGGTGATATCTGTCATCCCCTATCTGCGTAATTGCAGTCTGTAGTGACATAGCTGAGAGTACCCAGCATCCAGAATGCAGGGATCATGGATGGCAAGGTGGGGGGTTGCATGTATCACGCACAGTTAAGAACAAGAAAATATATGGCATTCGCAGATCAAATGAAAATCAGACCAGGACCAGGCACTCATACAGTTTCCAACAACTGAAATGTCAGAGGGATTAATAAAGCTTGTTAACCTTTTGTGTGTCTGGTCTGTTTTCATCTGATTTAAGATCAGCCATCAGGCACTCAATTTCCAAATCCCATTTTTATAGCCTGCAGTTTACAGTAGAATTTCCCATTTTGTGCTGCGTGCCGACACAAGACTGAATATTGTTTTTGCTGGAGAGAGCTAAGAAAGCTTCCTGTTTATGTTCTTAATAGGACTAGTTTAGCATCATTAACTGAGGTAGTTGTGGTTTGAATGGTAGTTTCTGAGCTGGCAAATTATACAGAAACAGCAAAGTACATACTATTTTAGTTAAGCAGACTCTGGGGCATAAGCACAACCATCCAAGATGCAAAACTCATTTTAGCATAACCTCTGCAGTTTCCAGTACCTTTTGTGTGTAAAATGCTTCTATAGGTTTTTCTGTAGTAATCAAAATAACAAACTTGTGGCCAGATTCATTAAAAGTACATCATTACCAAAATCAAGTGTATCTTTATTAAAATTAATTACTAATGTTGTAGCTCTGTGCAATGTACAAATAACACTACACACGATTACAAACAAACATAAGAGCTCGCACATAAATATGTCTACTAAAGAAATAATTTTGTTGGCATTATCAGAGGGTAGAAAAAGAGGCTAATTGTTCAGATAACTTCAGAAGTAAGCCAGCCTGGAAAAAAAGCGGCTTTGAGCATGGACCTAAATGTCTTCACAGAGTCCGATTGATGCAGTACTTCTGGAAGCGAGTTCCATAATGTGGGAGCTGCAACTGAAAAGGCCCAGTCTCTTGTGTCAGTAAGATGAGCTTGTTTTGCAGACCCAATGCCACGTAAACCTCTTTTTTTGAGGACCTGAGAGTCTGAGTTGGAAAGAGCATTGGAGCAGGGAGATGCCACACCATTAACCAGTTTACAGAAGATCATGCTGAGGTTATATTGACTTCAGTAGTGGATGGTAAGCACAGGTGCAATATGTTCTCTATGGCTTTTACCAGATATTAATCGAGCAGCTGAGTACTGAAGTCATTGCAATGGCGTAGAACGGACCCAGGTATCACAATAGTTTTAGTGGCAGAATGGATGCTTGAACAATTAAATGGAAGTCAGGTTGATCTAGTACAAGTTTCCACCTACAGAGAACTCATTAACCTTCTTGGCACATTCTGCCTTTCTCATACTCTTCTTCTTGGGGCCAGGACTCTACTACATGCTTCACTTTTGATTTTTTTTTCTGCTACTTTGAAATTGAAATAAGTTCTCCCTCTTACCTTCTTTTTCATGGCCTTCCTGGGTCCTCTCTCCTACCCCTCCTATTCCTTTTGCTCCCTCCTTTTATAGCTCCTTCTGGACACTTGATCCCAGCTTTGGCCACTGGTGGGAGTCTTCAAGAGAAAATTGGCATGGGGCGTGCAAGCTGCTGCCCGTTCACATGCTCAGCAGCAGCCCTGTCCTGCTCAGGGTTTCCGTGGTACCAGGGAGAGGGACCTCCACAGGGTCTGGGTGCATGCCAGTTTTCAGGGCTGGTGCTGATTGGTTCGTATTGCTGAAGGATAGCAGGGAAGGTGGATGAGGCTTTGGGTGCTTAAGTGACACTTCGGCAGTGTGCGTGAGCGAGCTGCTGTGTATTTATAGGAGAATGTTTGGCTAGGTGTGCATATGAGAAAGCCAGAGCAATTTTCTACTTTTTATTTATTTTTTTAATTTATTCTTTTAGTTTTTCCAATATTTGACTATTAAACGTCAATGAAAAAGATATTAGCAAAAAACAAAGACAAAATAGAGTGAGAATCTTAAATTAAATATACATTCTAACCAAACTCTCTGGTTAATTTGTCCTAGTATAACATTAAATATCTGTACCCTGATCATAGATTAACATGAAGTATACAATACTTAATATCCTTTTTGCTATGTAATATGGGGGGGAATCTAATTCAAAGGAGCTCTCCTGAGGCATATAATAAAGAAATAAGGAGGGTAGCCCGTACTTATTTATTGCGATGACCCCTTAGCTTGTGGTGGTCTCTATTAAAGCTTTTGCATCTAGAAAAGACTTAAGATCAGAAGGTTCATAGTATGTATGTATGTGTATATATATATATACACTTTCATAATGCACTTACAGGGATATCTTACAGTAATCTGTGCACTAACTTGTCTTGCTTGTGGCACAAGACTTAGAAATTATTTCCTTTTCTGCTGTGTACATTTAACTACATCTGGGAATAACCATATTTTTTTGACCGTAATATACCTCCTGCCTAATACGCAGAAACAATTTAAGAACTAAATCTCTATCAGAGGGGAATATAAACTTCACAAGCAATGTTCCACGTTTTACTACTTGTTCATCTCCAGATGGTTGTTCCAGCAAAGCGGGTAAGTTCAGTGGCTGAGGTTCTGCTTCACCGTTGCGTTCCCGAGATGGGGGTTCGTCTTCTTTATTAAAAGCTTTTTTATTAATAGCTTCCGGCTCTATTTTAGATATTGTAGATATTTTCTAAACTGTTTATGTGGAGTGACATATTGAATTGGGGGAAAATTCAGAACCCTCAGGTTCAAATACCTGATCTACTTTTTATGCATGTTGTATTTGCTTTGGTGGGTAAGAATTGAATTTTCCCGCAGATAAGCAGGCTGAATTAGCCATGCTGTCTGGGACGGCCAAGGCAGAAGAAGAAAGAAGTCCCCCAGACAGCATGGCTAATTCAGCCTGCTATCTACAGAAAACACTGTTTATGGTAAGCAAACTTGCTTTTAGTTGAAATTATTATATTTTTATAATAGAAGCTAGCATCAAGCAGACACATCATTCCCATTAAAAGCTGAATGGTATGGTAAGACTATGGATGTACTCATTTAGTTTTTTGTTTAACATAGGTGAAAGCAGGTCAAAACGCATGTCAAGGCAATCTGTGAAGTAAGGCCCAATAGGTGGTATTGCAGGAGTTTAAAAAAAAAAAAAAAAGCACATAGGAATTTGGTATTTAAAGTGACTAGGTGGAATATGTGAAATTAGGGATGCAAGGGTTAGTATTTAAAGTGGCAAGGAGCAGTGTTTCTGCACAGCAAAACCAGTCTTCTAAGGGCCAGCACATGTATCTTGATAGGCGGGTTCTGTTCACATTTCTGGACTGTAGGCTGCATCAGAGAACCAGGTTTTAGTGTTTTCTGAAAACTAGCAGGCTAGGCTAGGTTTTTAGTCTGACCAGTGGTAGGGAGTTGTTTGTTGTTGGCACTGATCTTGAGAGAGTTTTTTTCTTTCTGGTACTTGAAGTGCAACTCTTGTGTGTTGGCACAACTTAGGTGGGCTTGTAGCTTTGATTTTTGTATTTTTGCCTGTGCTTATGTTACTTCAAAACTAAGTCATCCAGAGTTTTCATCTGCCTCACTCTGTATCTGAAAGGTTGTATGTGGCCCTTCTGATTTAAAAAAAAAAAAAAAATTTTTTTCTATATTAAATCCGATATTTTCCTGATCTGAGCAAATCTGAAGTGGTGCTCGTGGCCATTGAACGTGACGGTGTGATTGATAGACAGATTCTGCCATTCCCAGCATTTGGCGAGTTTCTTTTCTCTGTGTAGTTGCTTGTTTGTATTTTTACTGCTGCTTTCTGTGTGTATATACCGGATCTCAGTTCTGGCGGTCTGAAAGAAAGCCAACCGGTTCCTAATCCCTCCAAGCCTGAGCCTTCAGAATGGTTGCACCCCTAAAGCAGAAAAGTCCCAACGAGTTTCTTTTTTGTTTGCACTTTCCTGTTGCTTCTGTTCACACTAATGGCATTCTGTTGGGTTTTGTCAGCTCGTATAAAATATTGGTTCACTTGCAGCCGATACAATAAAGATGTGCGGGAAAACGGACGCTCAGTGATGAGTGCCCGCTTTCCTAATGCGGCACAGCCGCCTCTCCTGGGTGCGCGATACAATATTTAAATGAGGGGCCATGCTAAAAATATTAAAATAAATAAAATAAAGGTGCTAGGGACAATTGCACGCCCCTAGCGCCTCCTTGGCAGCAGACGCCCAGGAGAGGTGCCTGTTGGCGTATTAGGAAAATGGATGCTTAGTTTTACGAGCGTCGTTTTCCTAACCCATGCCCTAACCTGACCGCGGAACACTTTTTATTTTTTCTTTTAACCTTTTGGTTCCTCTGACTTAATATCACCACGATATTAAGTTAGAAAAGCAGTATTTTGTGCTTTTTTTTTTTTTTCTGTACACTTTTTTGGGCTGCTCAGAAATTAACACCGGCTCTAGGGCAGGTGTTAATTTGAGTGTAAAAATGTGTGGATCTGGCACACAGTTTATGTATTTTGTATTTGGGGCGAATAACTAATAGCCTCATCAACATGTATTTGCACGTGATGAGGGGCTGCTCGCGCGTTTGGATGCGCTAAATCCCTTCTGCTTTAAGCAGTGCTGAGCGCACTGCAGTGTATGGGCCTGTTGGAATGCAGCGGTGGATGTTGGTATGCAGCGGTGGATTTGGTTTTCTGGGAGCCTGGGCTTTGGGGGTGCAGCAGCTTTGACAATTGAAGTAAGACTGCAAAAGGCGATAACTTGCAGGCTTTGTTGGCTAATTATTTGGCTCTTGACTGCTGACTCTGGATCATCTGGTTAGTAAGTATGGTGCTCCTCATTAATTTTAAGTACCATTCTAAATTATATTAAACTCTGCTCGTACCTGTAAGCCTGGTTACATGCTTTACGTGTACTAGTTAGCACTTTGCAACTAAATTATAGCAAATTTTGGTTTTCTTTTTCTTTCAGTCGAAGGATAAAATGATGAGAGGTTCCCGAAGAGGATGTGTCAGACTTCGGGTAAGTATTTATTTAATTTTATTCTTTTTATGATTTGAAAGTAAAGGCAACATTTAACAAGGAAAGGTAGTTTGCTTTCTATTTTTTTGGACTGCTGAAAGAAGTGACTTGAACAGTTGACTTTTTTTTGGCAGCATAATTTAATCTATTTCCCCCATCAAAGCACGGTGTAAGGGTGATGGATTCCTGCAGTACTTCCATTGGATATGGTGGCGCATGCTTTGGAAACCTTGCAGTGAGACAATGAGGGTCAAGGTAGAAATTTAGGTAGGGTCTACCTTATTGTACTGAGTAGGAAAAACTAGAAAGACCTGGTGGTCATTACTTGTCAGTTTCTATTACAAGCCTATTCCATCTGTGCTGCAATCTATCTAAAAACTGAGGAAAAATCTTAGTTCTGTCTTCAAAGGCATTGCAGCAATATACATCAGGGAATAATTATTAAAGGGGCTCTTGGAATTATGTTAGCCCTAGTTATATGTGATATTTTTGTCTCCTTGATAATGTTGTGATTTAATGTATTGGTTAGGGGGCTGCCCCATGGTGTGCTGGTGAATTCATCTCTTGTAACCGGTGATCTTTTCTTAAACTGCCCTAATGGCTGTTAGTAGAATCTCACATTATGCACAGGGCATGGTTGCTGAGTTAGGCGAGTCAAACCTTACTAATTGAAATAGTTTGCTCTGCCTCCCCTACGAGGGGTTGCTAAGGGTTCTGCCATTTTTGTTCCGAGCATGCTGCTGTCTTTGTGGGTGTAAGACTCAGTCTTGTGAGAGCACCCGTAGAGGATCCAGCTTCCCTGTAGAGCAAATTGAGGCTCCAGGGAGGACTCTGCCATCCAGTCCTGGAATCCCTCTCCATAGAGGCTCTTTTGTGAGCACCACAAGTTCATCTAGCGTGAGTTTCTGATTATGTGAACAGTATGCTGGTTGGGAAGATTAAATGCACCGAAATCAGGTTTCACCATCTTAAGGTGCAGCACCAGTTCAAGATCTTCCTGCTTTCTGGGATTTATTGAATCATGTCAAATGTGTATAAAAAAGATAAACAAGATGGTTGGACTTGATCGGAGTGGCTCCATGTTTCATGTGGAGTGCAGAGGGACTGATAGGGCAGCCCTCCAGTACTCCCTCCTATGGGAGACAGGGTGGGTGTGGGTTGCAGTCATGTGAGGTAAACATATGATTTTATGAATTAAAGAAGTATCACCTGCTCAGAATATACCCAGAAAAGTTAAAATGCCTGTCTTCACCCCCTCAGAGGGAGTCCCTGAGCTTGTACTCTTCTCCCCCCCCCCCTTTTGCTGAGGGAGGGGGGTGTATACCAGCCTGGGAAATCATCACTGGCCAGCATAAAGAATTGCGCTTTTGCTGGTCACAGGGAAGAGGGGGTTATGGATCATAAGGAATGCTCTTCAGCAAAGTGATTTGCATATGGTGTTCTCTCCCATATTAATGATCCCTATCATTTCTGAATTATAATAATCCAAACGCCATCAAAAGGGGAACATGACTAGAATGTTTTATAATGTGAATTGATAGTATTATATTCCTCCTTTTTATCTGTTTATTCTTGGTTTCTTTTTCATTTTGAGAACTGGGCTTCTGGATGTGTATGTATAGTTGGTTTCTAGTGTGGATTTTGAAGGAGACGGAGCAAGGTAAAGTGGACCGAGATGGGGGGGGGGGGGGGGGGAGAAGGGTATGTGGGAGTTATGGAAGATGGACAGCGTAGTGAAGGAGTTAGGGGAAAAGTGATATAAGAAGGTGCAGGTATTAGAAATAAATAGGAGTACTTGTGGAGGGCACTCGAGTAAGTTCGCATGATGTCGTGCATGCACTGCCTCCATTGTATGCAAATCTATATCAAACATATTCAGTGTGGATATCCTGAAAACCAGACTGACTAAGGGGTGTACGGCAGGAGCGGCTTTAGAAACACTGATCTAATGAGCGCGAGAAGAGTGCAGAAAGTATCTGGTCTCTTTGAAATTGCATCAAGACTTTCTTCCCTGGCAGTAGGCACCTGCAGGCTCTCATGGCTGTGAGCTTGTAGATGCAGGGTTGGTTTTTTTTTTACCTTTGGGCAGCTGCCCTGGAGCCCACACAGGGCACTTCTCCCATGATTAGATTGGCAAGTGCTGTGAATCTCAAGCAGCAGAGAAGAGCCCCCTTCCTTCCCAGGAGGGGTGTGGGTAAATCTGGAGCGGAGTTCAGCACTCCCTAATTCAACTGCTTCACTGACAGGAGGGGAAGGGGTGAGGCTGAAGTAGACAATAACCAGAGCAAAGAATAGCCATTCTGCTTCCTTATCCAGCCCCTTACTCTTGTCACACCTCCAGTTTCTATCTGCAGGGTGGCGTAGACGACAAAGCAAACACTTAACTTTTTCTCTGCATATTTCTCTTTCTAATTGGTGATCACTTTCTGTATTGGGGGATGGATCTGTCTGTGTGTCCTGTGTGACACCGAGGTGTTTTCTCTGTGGATATCTGTAGCAGTATGGTTATTCTATTTTCCCAATAGGAGGTTATTTATTCATCAGCTTGGTGTAAAATTAGCAGTGCTGCCATTTCATATAGAGTTTTTTTTTCTTTTCTGTTTGCGTCTTGGGAATTAGTGCTGTTTTGGTATGGCAGGTTTGCTGTGTAACTTCTGAGTGACCTTTTTTGGAAGGGTTTTGTTACTTTGTGAATTATTTGGTCAGGTATTGTGGGGAGCTGGTCACTATTACCAAGGTAAAAATATAAATGTTTCAGAAAGTGTTACTGTACCTGATGGATGCCATCTGTGAATTTGGGGGTAGACTAAACCCCCCCCCCCCCAAGGAACACATAAATGTGTACATTTTTTAAAATATTGATAGTCCATTGGCTGAAGATATTATCTGATCTAAACTTTCCCCTTACTACTCACCACAGGAAAATAAACAATTTTTGTAATTTACTGTTTCAAAAATACAAATCAAAATGTATTAAACTAGGAGTTTGTTTCTATACCCTACACTTTTATCTTGAAAGAACAATTATAGAAATATTCTAAAAATAATTAACAAAAAAAAAAAACCCAACCCTAAAAGGTCTTAATTGCATAAGTCTTCAAACCCAGGATAGCTCCTGTTCAGAAAATTGGCTTAACTAATTGGCGCCGACATGTGTCCAATCACAGTAATAAAGCTGATTTGAATACTTGTGGATGAAGAATTGACCTGTTTCTGCTGAATGAAGTTAATTTGAAGCAGAGGTTAAATCCATGCCAAAAAAGGAGCTGCTAAAAGAACTCTGGGGTAACCTTATTCAGAGGTATAGATTAGGGGAAGACTTTAAGAAAGTGTGAATATCTTTTGGGGTCTCCGTCTGGTCCATCATTGTAAAGTGAAAACAGTTTGGCATGACCAAGATACTGCGGTGATCAGGCTGTCCCTCCATAGTCGGTAGTCACGGCTTAAGAAAATCATTGTGAAGCCTACAATTAATTTAAAAGAGCAGCAGAGGTCTTTGGCTGAGATTACTTCAGAAACATGGCCTGTATGGGAGCATGACAAGAAGGAAGCCGCTGCTGAAGCAAAATCATATGATGTGCCGCATAGCATTTCCAAAGAAACAGGAGACTCTGCATATAGGAGAATGTTTTGTAGTCTGAGACCAAAGTGAAACTTTTTGGTTTCAATGAAAAGTGATGTTTTGTTTTCTGCCAAACATAGCATATCACCCTGTTAACACCATCCCTGCAGTAAAACATGGTAATGGCAGCGTTGTTTATACTGTGGCTGTTACCTTGCAGAAATAAGCACGCACACAGAGAGATTCTGGCAAATAAGTATAATGAAAAATCCGGTGATTACAAGTATGCAATACAACAACAATGTGTACTGATAAGCAGCAGCATTGTGAGTTTATATAGGACCACTAGTGTTTGGTCAGATATATGTAAACTTTAACCCCACATAAACTAACAGCAGTAATGAAACCCAGAGCAAATACTTCCCAGAATCCTAAGCAATATAACCAGTAATGTAATAGCAAAGCAGCAGATAATCTTGTCCTAGCCAGTAGCTAAATATGTTTATGGTAGCATACAAAAACAAAAAGATAGCAATGAAATATATGCAGGACCATTTATGAGAATGGCCCTAGAGAGAGGATATATACAGGAGACACTTCTCTGATCAATTATCCACCGAAACCATCAGTAATGTTTCTGGAAAAAGTGCTCTCAGTGGGGGATAGTCAATGCACTGGATACAGGGGTCATCTTGAACAGGTCTCGTGGTCATTGTTCAAGCTGTGCCAACTGTGTGTTCCGGTCTAAAAAGCATAAAAAGGAGATGACAGTATCTGGCTTGACACAGGTGTAGTCTTATTCTTTGTTCTTTGCTACTCAGAGCTACCAAGCCACCACCCCAACCAGAAAATACAGGGAGAGGGGAGAATAAGACATGGGTCCAGCAACTACTTGCTAGAAGTCATGTACATATTTCTAACATTTTCCTTGCTAATACAGAAAAAATAGTTCCTCATTCTGAACTACAGGAGCCACTTCCTCTTTTTTTGAACCATGGTGTCTCTTAAAATTTAAGCAAAGCTTTTTCCTTCTAAAATATATTAGAGTGAAAATAAGAGCTGTTCTGTCATTTAGCTATAATATTTCAAGGCAGTCTCTTATCACTAAGCCACAGAGTTTCTTCCTACCTTTCTGGGCTTGCATTCCTTAGGCAAAGTAGTTTCTCATTCTCACATTTGCAACAGGGGGGCTTAATTGAAACTTAGTTTCTCTGAAGGAACATGGTTTCCCCCACTAATTGCCTGCATATCTGTTCTAAGTCCACAATGGTGGCAGATCTGCCATTTCTGATCGAGTTAGGTCTCCATGTCTGTACTCTTTTCTCATTGTAGGGAAAAAACTGTCCCTCTTGCACGACACCAAATTTCTTCATATCCTCTTCCCCTAAGATTATGTTGTGAGGATGCTTTGCAGCAGCAGGGACAGGGATACTTAAGAAGATCAAGAGAAACATGGATGATGCAATCTGAAGGAAAATCTCTTCTAGTATGTCATAGACCTGGGACTGTGGAGAGGATTCACCTTTCAGCAGGACAATGAGCATAAGCAGAAAGCAAAAACTGTGGAGTGGCTCAGCAAGAAGAAAGTGAATGTCCTCAAATGGCCCAGTTAAAGCCCAGTCCTGACTCCAAAAAAAAACTTATGGCAATACTTTAGGCTCAGCTTTAGACTGCTGACTAGTCAATTTGAAAGACCTTGAACTCTTGTGCCAAGAAGAATGAGCAAAACCTGCACCATCCCACTGTGACAAGTTGAGACACTCTGACCCTAATCGGCTAGTGGCTATTTTTACTGCAAAATGGGTTTCCACCAAGTATTAATTAAAGGGGTGTGAAGACTTATGTAATCACGATTTTTTTTTTTTTTTTTTTTTTTGTTTTACTGATCTATACAACATATTCTACATCTTCAACATGAAGGAACAATTATAGAAAGATTCCAAAATTAAGGTGAAAAAACCTTCCTACTTAATGCATTTGATTGGTATTTTTATTATTATTTTTTAGAATTCAAAATGTGAAAGATACACGGGTTTGAGAACTTTTTTTATAAGGTGCTCCCGCCTCCCTTCTGGAGTTGGCTTCTGGGTAAATCTATTTATAAATTGTGGAGGCCTGCTCAGCAGTGGCTATGTGGGAACCCCATGCATGTCCAGAAAAACAGCTTAGACCTTGTAGTCAGCTGTACAAATGCTCCATATTGGTGCCATTGAATGATGTGACCTACTTGTGTAGCTGATTATCGTGTTGTCCCAGAGAACACATGTAATGGGTAAGCAACTTGATTTTCTTTTGTTACAGCAGAATTTTGAAATTGTCTTAATAAATTAAAATGTATCTATAGGAATGAAGATTATTGTTGTAGTCATAGATAAATATGGATAGAAATTTGTCTCTAAAAACAAGACTTTTAATCCTTCCATTTACATATTTAATATTGAGGTTGATTGATTTTCACTGTTACTGTCTGTTGGCACTCTGAAGTCCCTTTATGAAAATGTATTAAATCCATGTGGTCTCAGAAGCTGAATAAGATGGAAGACCTTGAAATAATACAAGAAGTAGTGTGTTGGTAACCCTGTAAGGGCACTTTTGCAGTAGTGAACCAGTGCCTCTGGAGTTAGGATGCAGTGTGTGTGCTAACAAGGATAGCGTGCAGGATCTTAAATCCTGTGTAGATTTTTTTTTTGCCTTTTTCCCTATTTCATCCTCCGTCTTCAAACCCCCCTTTCCAAGATGACATGCTTGGACAGTTTTAGGGGAACCCTTAACTAACCCAAGGCAGGAGGCGCCTATCCTCTGAGGTGACCCCTTAGCACTGCTCGTTGGGTGGCGGGAGCTGCCCTGGGAGTAGCAGCATTCTCTTCTCTCTTTCTTTGCCTGACTGCCCTGATGGATGAGGGATTAAAACCTGGCTCTTCAGACTTTAGTGCTACAGCCTGAGCCACAGGATCAGCCACTGTCTTCACATATTTCCTTGGAAATGCCACTGCACTTACTTCAAAGGAGGGTGTGTTAATTCTTGGTGCTAGCTAAATGTTAGTCTAGGCTGCATAATATAACACCTGATGGGGGCAATTCTGTAGGAAGAACTGAAGAAGGTTTAGAGAAAAAAATGCACCAGTCTGTTGTATAGATTCAGTATAGCTAGTATTAACGAGGTTTGTGCATACTGATTTTGTTGTCTTATCTCCGTGAGAACACACATGCTGTACTGGGTCAGACCAAAGGTCCATTAAGTCCAACATAGTGTTTCTCCGAGAACAAGCAGGCTGGTAGTCCTCACAAATGGGTAACATCGTCGGATGGATCTCAAATAATTTCAAACATGTCCTACTGAGCATGTGCAGCTGTAGTTCTCACCCTGCCCCCTAGGCAGAGTCCCTTAGTCTCTTTTTGTCTGCAGAGCCGTGTGGTTGCAGGAGCGGTGTGGTCACAGTATTCAGCTTTGCTCTCTACTCGGTTTAGATGTGATTTTTTTTTTTCTGGAGCTGCAGCTGTTTTTCTTTTCCTTTCCTTACTGCAGCTTTTTCTTATCCTGGCAGTGTTTTTCGCTCCTTCTGGACAGGGGGGTGGGGTGGGGAGAGAAAAGCTAGGGCATTCGTGGTATATCTTAGTGTCTACCTGCAGGAAACGGTACACCACCTTTTCTCTGTCCTTTTGCCAAGTTCTGGCCAGAATTGCCTTTAGCTTTTCATACATCACTGGGTTGACCAAAGTGCCTTCCTGCTCACTTGAGCTATCCTGTGAACAGGATGGATAGGCCTACCCTTTCAGGGTGAGTGTGGGTGAGCTTCAATCCTAGCTTAACTCCCTGTTCGGGAATTTTTGGGCTAGCAGTCCCATTCAGAGATTGCTTTGCATCCTCTCACATTCTTGACGTCTGTCCTGGGTTGTCTGATATGTTGGCAAGTAAGGTCAGCCAGAGTCTTAGCCACTGTTGTCACTTCTCCTGTCCGTTGTGCCTCTTGGCCAGTCATTGGGCGTGCTTCTGCAAAGGCGTTCTGTCCTTCAGATGTTAGTGGTCCGAAGCTTCTTTCTGATCCCAGTGGGGTTTTTTCAGGTGTCTTGTGATACTGAAGGAAACTGTGTGGATTTCATCAGAGTTCTGCTCTTGGTTGATTCTGTAGGTCTTTTCCTGTATCCAGAAGGAACGAGACCCACCTTGCAGTCGGGGTTTGCTGTTCCAAACCCTGGCTGTAATGTATTACAGTGAGGCAAAGTGTGCTTCTCGCTGAACTTGGCATCATGCCCTGCTACGCATTGGGGTATTTGTGCCTCAGTCTGTTCTATGATTGGTTTTTTTTTTTGTAGAATCAAACTCTTTTCCTGCTTAGACCCATTTTTGGGTCTGCTGCCTCACAAGCAAATGGGAGAAAGGTAATGCTTTTAGCACTGTGGCGTTCCCCTCTTTGTCCTGCTCAGGCAGCCTTTAGCTGGGGATTCACCCATGTGTGAGGACCACCATCCTGCTTATCATTGGAGAAAGCAGAGTTGCTTACCTGTATCAGGTGTTCTCAGAGGACAGCAGGATGGTTAGTCCTCTCGAAACCCACCCATCTCCCCTGGGAGTTGGTTTCTCCATTTATTAGCTATATCATAGACTGAGGGACTCTGCCTAGGGGGCAGGGGGATAACTACAACTGCACATGCTCAGTAGGACATGCTGAAAGCTCTAGAATTCTTTAAGATCAAAATTCCATGCCGGGCTCTATCCAATGATGTCACTCATGTGGGAGGACTACCAGCCTGCTGTCCTCTGAGAACACCTATTACAGGCTTTCTAACTGTGGCTATCTATAGTTCTGTGGCTAGAACTATCCTTTACACTTTCATTTACTTTTTGGTAAAAGTGGAATAGGAAGATGTAAGCAGGATAAAACACAGCTTACACATTTACTCAGTGAGCTGGTGGTCAGGTCATATGCAGGGAGAAAAGAACCTGATCTGAATAATTCGCTTTCATAGCGATCTGAGTTTCAGAAAGTAATACAGGATAGAACCAGAAATGTTAGCTGTAGTGGCCTGAAAAAACCTGGCAGCTTAAGCTTTTAATAATTAAAAATAAAAATGCAGAATTGCAAAAACTCAAGGGAGCAATATGGCATGGGGTAAATTTGTTCTGTGCACAGAACAGGACTGGGATATGGGGGTCATCAAAGCTGATAATGTACCCAAAACAGGTAAATAAGTCAATAGCAAAAGCCAGAAAGATGTTTGGGTGTGTAGGCAGAGAAATAGCAGGAAAAAGGTGATATACAGGTATTGTAAATCTCTGGTGAGACCTCATCTGGAATGCTATGTTTAGCTCTGGAAGCTGCACCTTGAAATGGATATAAACAAGATAGTCAATCTTCATCATAAAGCATATGGGGACAGACTTAAACATCTAAGTACATATACCCTGAAGGGAAAGGGTCGATATGATAGACAGCCGGGTTTTATGCATGCAAATGGCTGTATTGAAAGAGCCCAGGCCTGAGCATGTGTAGAAGTACACTCATACTTTTATGTGAATATAGCAGAGGTGTATTGGAAGAGGAGCTGGGGCAGAGTAAATAAATAAGTGCATACTTTTTAAAACTTAAAGTATGTGCTCATGTGTACAAGCATAAGTTACGCCTTCCTAAGAGGACATGTGAATGTGTGCGTGTACTTTCTCACTTACCAGCAAATGTTCAAAGCCAACTTACACGTCCAGGTTCACTTTGAAAATCCTTGGTAAAATCTGCATAGATAGTGTGTACAAGTTTTGATTGCTTTATGGGCCATCTGAAAATGACCCTCCCTTAGTTCATAGCAATGTCATCGAGGCTCTGGCAACCTGATAACTACGTAGTTAGAAATCTCTGACTGACTAGGTCGTTTTCTGTTTAGATTGGGGCTTAGATCGGGGGGGTGACCCAACTCCTGTCCTCGAGCCACAAACTGGCCTGGCTTTCAGGAAATTCACAATGACTACACATGATATACTTGTACACAATGGAGTCAGTGCAAGCAGACTTAGAGTATCTCTTACATATTCTTCATGCATTATTTTGAAAAACCAGGCCAGTTTGTGGGTCTTGAGGACAAGAGGTGGCCACTCTTGGTTTAGATAAAGCACAGCACATAACTTGCAACCTTGCATGTCTGTCTATTAGCATCTGATGAAACACAAGCATGGAAAGGAAAAGTTTGCATTCAAGCATAACACATGCCTTTAGCATCACTAGTGAACAAAATTAAGAACAAAAGAAATTGCCATGCTGGGTCAGACCAAGAGTCCATTAAGCCCAGCATCCTGTTTCCAACAGAGGCCAAACCAGGCCACAAGAACCTGGCAAGTACCCAAACACTAAGAAGATCCCATGCTACTGATGCAATTAATAGCAGTGGCTATTCCCTAACAGGCCGATTCAGTAAAGTCCGTGGAAGAGCAGACGAACGCCCGCTCTCCCAGCGCGCGCACCGGCCACTCGCCGGTGCGCGCGATTCTGTATTTAAATTAGGTGGTGTAGTAGAAACGGGCAAAAGGAGGCGCTAGGGACACTAGCGCGTCCCTAGCGCCTCCTTTTGGCCCAGAGCGGTGGCTGTCAGCGGGTTTGACAGCAGACGCTCAATTTTGTTGGCGTCTGTTCTCGAGCCCCCTGACAGCCATAGGCTCGGAAACCGGACACCGGCAAAATTGAGCATCCGGTTTTCGGCCCGACAGCTGCCGGCCCATTTAAAATTTTTTTTTTTTTAAACTTTTTTTACACTTCGGGACCTCCAACTTAATATCACCATGATATTAAGTCAGAGGGTGCACAGAAAAGCAGTTTTTACTGCTTTTCTGTGCACTTTCCCAGTGCCGGCAGAAGCTAGCGCCTACCTTTTTGGGTAGGCGCTAATTTCTTAAAGTAAAATGTGCGGCTTGGCTGCACATTTTACTTAAGGTATCCCGCAGGCATACCTAATAGGGAAGGGGTAAGGGAAAACGTGCGTCCAAGGGCAGGTTAACAGAGCGCTCCGTCGGAGCACACTCTACTGTATCGGCCTGTAAGTAAACTTGATTAATAGCCGTTAATGGCCTTCTCCTCGCTTCCTGTTAGCTGCTTTATATATTACTGCCTTAAATTAGTGCAAAATAAGTAAATATTTTGTTTGGATTGCTTTTGCCACCTTCAGCCATAGTCTGAATCATTGGCAATTCTCTGTTAAATGAAATGGATCTGTTCAGACTCTGCAGTTTTCTACAGCTTTGAAAACAAACACTGATGCTGTAATAGTGTGATCCAGCCTACAATTTACTTGTATTTTCAGACTACGTAATCCTGAGCTCATGAAAGCAGCATAATTCTCCAAAGCAGTTACAAATATACTGAGTTAGTCATGTAAAAAGAGATCACCTCCAACTTGTTTGTTTTTGACTTTTTTTTATTTAAGCAGATAGAAATCCTCCATTTTTAAGCAGCAGGTCAGACTCTGGGTGGCAGCAGTAAGACGTAAATATAATATTTACTGAAATCAGACACCGATCTATTTTTGGCATTGATCTAACCTTGTTTAATTCATTCCACTTTTATGCTGGGTGTTCGCATTTTCATACTTTGTGCTTCATGGGTTTCACCGCAAAGCCCACTGGGAGTACTTATTGTGTGCCGTCTTTTGTATATTGCTTTTCCTTGTACCCAGCAACATTCTCTGGCTTCCTGATAAAGAGAAATCCTTCTTACATCCATTCATTAATACCAGTTCTATGTTTAGATGCTAGTTTATTTGATATTTTCAGTTTAAAAAAAAAAAAAAGAAATTTCTTTGGATTCATTTTGAACATGGTGACAAACATTTTGCTAATTTATGCAGGAATCTGATGCATTGCAGATTGGTTGGGAAAACGAGCTCTTCCGCTTAAGTAACTGATTATTTTCAAATTGAGTAACATAGTAGATAACTTCAGAAAAAGACCAATTCTATCTGTCTGGTCTGCTCTGCTAAAGAGACATCGACTGCCAGCCATAGAAGCCTGACCACTTATTTTTTTTTTCCTCTTTCTGTCCATACTGGAGAGATGAGCAAACACTTTTCCATACTTAATCTAACAAGCAGAAGACTCTACATTTCTTGCCACTAGGCTTTGTAATCTGACAGCTTCCAAAACTAGACAGACTGTTGTCTGAACTTCTGGCTGCTTAGGTCCTGCAAACTTGAGGGATGGTATCCACCCCTGATCTGCTGGTTGGTTGTTTGTTTTTGTTTTTTTTTTTGGTAATTGTAGCTTCCCCTGTGACATGCAGTGTCACTAGCTCTTGCTTCATTTATCTGCTCATTGATGCTGCCCTTTCACCTTTCCTTTCCTCTTGTCTCTGCCCATGAGTGAGTGGCAAGGTTCACAATATTGATTTATTAGATTACATTTAATAACTTGTTTTCAATCATAAAAATCCCAACATGGTGTATAATCCAAACATAACATTATTTACCCCACATCACACACCTATCCCATTTCTGCCTTCCCCAGCCATATAAATCCTCCATGTACAAGAAACATAATTTAATACATCTCAAATGAACAAACCATACTGCAGCTTTTAAACTAAATCAAAGTGGAAAGCCAACAGTTGCTCAGCAGCCTTTGGTTTGGCGGGAGGTATCTTCAAAGGATACTAATGAAGCATTAGAGTTAGTGCATCCCAACAGAAGTTCCAATAATAAGAAAAGTAGTCCAAGTGCTTATAATAAAAAAAAAACAAAAAAAACTCACTTGAGCTAAAAGATTACAATTTATCCCTGTCAACTGAAAACCAGGATGTCAATACAAACAAAAAACCCACTTTGAAATGTTTGTATGCTAATGCCAAAAGTTTAAGAAGTAAAATTGGAGAATTAGAGTGTATAGCAGTGAATGATGACACAGACCTAATTGGCATCTCAGAGACATGGTGGAAAGAGGATAACCAATGAGATAATGCGATATCATTTGTACCCTGGTATAGCATTGTCAGAGAGGAGCATCTTGGTGGTGGGGTGGTGCTCTATGTTCAGGATGGTATAGAGTCCAACAGGATAAAGATCCTGCATGAGACTAAATGCACAATCAAATCTTTATGGATAGAAATCCCTTGTGTGTTGGGGAAGAGTATAGTGATAGGAGTACACTACTGTCCACCTGGCCAAGATGGTGAGACAGTAGTTTAATCCATTCTCAAGAAGACCAAGCACCTTTGGACCTATTCTTTGGCACCCCGGAGAAGGATCTGAAGGCCATGGACACCCTTGGGAGAAAAGTGTTTTCAGGGAGCTATGCTAGTCGCCTGCATAGTGGCCTACCAGCTCTTCATAGGCTAATATGTGGGTCATCCTGAAGCAGGTGCAGGAATTGGCTGAACCAGCTACTTCAGCAGCAGGACATCTTCCAGTGGTGCATAAAGGTCTGGAGCATGGAAAACACTGGGTCCGTTCGGTCGACCATGTATGAGGCAGCATCAAGAGTCCCTGCTGCAGGGATCAGAACCTGCAGACTCATCTGGCTGTGGGCATTGGATCTCTGTCAGGAGGTGCAGGAACAACTCGCTGGCATGCTGTGCACAGGAGAGAATCATTTTGGAAATAAGGTGAAGGTCACAGTAGCACAAATTCATGATAACTGTGCAGCTCTCCGCTGGCATTCGAGACCTGCTCTCATCGAGAGCCTGGAACAAGTTCAAAAAAAAAAAAAAAAGTTCAAGATGGTTTCCCTGGGCACCTTGATCGCTTTCCTGCAAAAAGAGGAGAGCTTATGCTCTTCTCCCTAGAAGTACGAGATCTAGGGATTCTTATAGATTGCGAATTCTCCTTGAAATCCTGCGTTAAAAAAATCATAAGCGATGGTTACTTCAAATTAAACATACTCAAAAGATTAAAAACTTAAATTCTCCTCTTTCCCCCTAAACCTACCCCCTCCATTCGAGACTAACCTATTTAAATCAAAACATCTACAAATACTCCTCCTCTATGCTCCTCCCGGCTGCCTACAACACAACCTCTCCCCCCTAATCGAAGCCATCACATCACACATCAACCTACAAGAACCAGCCATCATACTAGGAGACTTCAATCTCCATATTGACACCCAACCAACAACTCCCACCTGCGAACTCCTCCTATCTTCCATGACAGCTCTCGGATTCTCCCAAATCATTACCACCCCCACTCAGAAATCTGGGCACACCCTTGATTTAATTTTCATTAACAATAAAATATCTGCAACTGAATCACCCACTACTACTCCAACTCCATGGTCCGACCACTACCTCATTCAAGCCAAGCTCCAACATCAATCGAACACAGCAAAAACAGACTCCTGCTTCATTGAATACACCAAACCTTGCTCCAGTGAAGACCTAGCAGAGCTACTCCCGGAAGCACTAAAAACAATCAACCTACATGATGCCAACTCAGCTACAGACTCCTGGATCTCCATCAACGCTGACATAGCCAACACATTATGCCCCACAATAAAAAAGGAAATCAGATCATCTACTAAACAAAATGCTCCTTGGTACACCCCCGAACTGAAAACATCCAAACGAACGCTCAGACAAACCGAAAAACAATGGAGACGAACACCTACACCAAACCTGAAAGACAAATATAGAACACTTCTACACAAATATACTGCTGACCTCAACACAGCAAAGCGCAATTTCTACACATCCAGAATTCATGAATACCAATTCAACCCGAGGACCCTCTTCTCATACGTCAAAGAACTCACCAACCCAATCCAGAATGACACAATGCCAAACTCCAACAACATCTCCAGTGACAAACTAGCTCAATTCTTCAAGGACAAAGTCGACAACATCATTGCCAAGATTCCCCATTCCCACAACGACTCAACAAATATCCCTCCTCCCATCCACATTTGGACCCAATTCACTCCTGTTGCATCTACAGAAATTGAACCCTTCATCAAAAAAACCAAACCAGCATCCCACCCCGTAGACTCCATCCCCATCAAAACCCTAAAACTCATCAGAGAGATTATTGCCAAACCTATAACCCAAATCATCAACCTATCCCTCGAACAAGGAATCTTCCCAGACAAACTCAAAAACGCCATCATCAAACCAATCATAAAAAAACCGCAACTCGACAAATCTGATCCTGCAAACTACAGACCAGTCTCCAACCTCCCATTCCTAGCAAAAATCATCGAGAAAACTGTCAACAATCAACTCACAGACCACCTCGACGCCCACAATCTTCTCCATCCAACACAGCACGGCTTCAGAAAACTCTACAGCACAGAAACTCTCCTCCTCTCCCTCACCGACACCATCCTCAGAGGCCGAGACAGTGGCAAGACATTTCTACTGATCCTCCTCGATATATCAGCCGCATTTGACACCATCAACCACAGAACTCTCCTCACCAGACTTAAAGAGATCGGTCTGCAAGACACTACACTCAACTGGTTCAAATCATACCTCTCTAACAGATCCTTCATTGTCAAGACAAACTCTTCTGAATCCTCCCAAGTGCCCCTCACCCATGGCGTCCCTCAAGGTTCTTCACTATCCTCGACCCTCTTCAACATCTACCTCCTCCCACTATGCAAATACCTCTCTGATGCCAACCTCACCTACTTCGTTTATGCAGACGACATTCAAATTCTCCTCCCCATCACCAAATCCATTGAACTCACCATGGAAAGATGGAACAAACTCAGTTCAAATTTATCTCAACTGCTATCACAACTATCTCTCTGCCTCAACCAAGCCAAAACAGAAATCATTCACATCCAGGACGACCGTCCCGCTTCCCCCCTCGAGAGCACCCCCTCAAACAACACAGGAAGCGCAAACAACACTGGGATGCCAAACTTATCAAGAACCTCACTCACACCATCCACAAAAAACCTAGGAGTAACCATCGACAGCCAACTCAACTTTAAACGACACATCTCCAATATAATCAAAGATGGATTTTTCAAACTTCAAACACTTAAAAAACTCAAACCTCTCCTCCAACCGCATGATTTCCGAACAGTACTACAATCAATTATTTTCTCAAAACTCGACTACTGCAACTCCCTCCTCCTTGGACTTCCTGAAATCCACATCAAGCCCCTCCAAGTTCTACAAAACGCCGCCGCCAGAATTATCACCAATCACAGAAAATCCTCCCACATCACACCCACTCTCAAAGACCTCCACTGGCTGCCCATCACACAAAGAATCCAGTATAAAACCCTCACCCTTCTTCACAAAAAAATAAACAACAACAGAATGGTCTGGCTAAACAACAACATCCAACCATATTTCACACAAAGAAATCTCAGATCCACCAACTCAGGTCTCCTCTCCATCCCAACTCTTAAAAATGCTCACCTCAATACAACACGCAAACGAGCCATTACAATAGCTGGCCCTACCCTCTGGAACTCCCTCCCCCCACAGCTCAGAAACGAACCCTCACCGCAAGTCTTTAAAAAACAGCTCAAAACATGGCTGTTCTTGAAAGCATTCCCTCCTGAACCCCAACATCCTATAATAAACGCTCTTGAAAGCCTTACCGCATAACTTCTACTCTGCATGAACGCATAACCCCTCCCCCCTTCTCTATCCTCCCTTTTCCCTGTCCCCCACCCTTCTCGTAACCTCCCTCTTCCCTGTCCCCCACCCTACTCATAACCAAGTCATATTGTACATATTGTATATAGACTATATGCCATTTCTATATACCCACATCTAATATTTAATTTTTAATTTTATTCATATGTTACAATGTTCCTTATATTTATTGTTTAATCAACTGTTCTCTTGTTACAATGTAAAATAGGGCAGTTCCGGCTCTATTCAACCTGTTTTCTGGAAACCGATGTGATATCTCGATCGAATGTCGGTATACAAAAGAAATAAATAAATAAATAAATAAATATTCCCTAAAGACTTTAGAACTGTCTTACAGGCCCATGTCTTATCAAGATTAGACTATTGTAACTCACTATTCTTAGGCCTTCCCGCAAATATCACAAGACCATTGCAACTTCTGCAGAACTCTGCAGCTAGACTCTTGACAGGTACTAGAAGATCCGAACATATCGCCCCAATATTAAAAGCACTTCACTGGCTGCCGGTCAAATACAGGGCCCAGCATAAAATCTTATCACTAATAGACAAAACCCTCTACAATGAAAAAATTGAATGGCTAACCTCTTCACTTCACTTCCACACCCCTTCAAGAACCACCAGATCAACCAAAACAGGGATGCTGCCAATTCCTTCCCCCAAAATTGCCCACCTAAATAATGTAAGAGAGAGATCTATCTCTATTGCTGCACCCCTTCTATGGAACTCCGTCCTGCAGGAATTACGACTAGAAGCTGACATCAAATTATTTAAAAAGGGGATTAAAACTTGGCTTTTTAAACAAGCCTACCAAGAGCTGTTAGCATAATTATCTTACACTTCTGATTTAATACCAAGGTAATGTATATTTTTATTTTTATTATACTATCTTTATTCTAACTATACTACCTCTCTAAGTGTTTAAATTTTGATTATTTAGCATACTATTTAGTTTGCTATGTTAATTATATTATGAAATAATGTATTTACTTTCTTCTTTGGAAATGCAAATAATTTTAAATGATTAATTGCTAACTACTGTAAACCGATTTGATATGCTTGCATGAAAAGTCGGTATATAAAAGTTATTAAATAAAATAAAGATGTGAGTGTATACATCGAGATCTTCCCCAGCCAGTGTTCTGCTGTTTGGGCTAGCAACTGCCCTGTGGGTTTCTACAAAATGTCTGGCCGTGGTGGCAGCGACCTTTTGCAGACTGGGAGTTCACATTTTCCTGTATTTGGACAATTGGCTGGTCAAGAGTACCTCTTAGGCAAGGATTGGAAGGTCCATATGCTCAAACATTCGGTTGTTGAAATCATTAAGACTCCTCAACTACTCCATGTCCCATCTGAGCCAGTCAGTTCAATTGGACTTCATCAGAGCCCTGCTAGACACTGCACAAGCCAAGGCTTTCTTGCCGTGGCAACGGGCCATCACACTGATGACATCACGGTGGAGATTCAGCAGAGCCAGCAGGTATCAGCATGGCATATGTTGACTGTTGGGCCACATGGTGGCCACATGGTGGCCCAACGTGTGCCCAGGGAGTACATGTTACTCCCTGGGCACACGTGAAGAACCAGGTGAACCTTGCATGCTCAGTGGCTTCAGGACACTCAGGATCTGTGGGACTGCATCTGGGACTCCTTGTCCTGGTTGTGGGAAACTTCCAACCTGGAACAGGGTATCCTTCCAAATTCCTCAGGTTCAAATTGTCCTAACCATGAATGTGTCCACCCTGGACTGGGGAGCCCATGTAGATGGTCTTACAGCAAATCGCATCTTTGTTCAAGATGCTGCGCAGTGCAGACGTTCATCTGCCCGCCCTTTGTGGAGAGAGAAATTGAGCTGCAGGCTTATCTCCTCCACTTTTTCAGGTGCTGGCACTCAAAATGCAGGATGTTACAGGTTTTAACATTGAAACTCATTTTCCTAAACCTTCACCGTTCTTGCAGTTTTTTTTAAAAAAAAGTTTTCATGCCTTCCAATGTGTTGACTGTGTTAGAGTTTTATAATCATCTGCAAATGAGCAGATTTTCCTCTCCAGTCCCTCTGCAGTACTACTAAGAAAGATACTGAAAAGAACCAGTGCTACTGCCGAGCTCCGGGGTACCTCACTGGTCACTTTACCCTCACCAGAGTGACTACTACTCTCTGCATTCTCTTGTACAAACAATTTCTGTCCTCATCCTGTGCTATCCAGCTTGCTTACCAGTGTCAGAAGCGATATTGAAGTCCTGATGGGTAACACCTTTTGTCACCTCAGTAAAGAACTCCTAATTTGTCTGACAGGATCTTCCCTTTGTGAGACCGGGTTTTGTGATGTCTTGTACTCCTTAATTCTTTCAAGTTGTGTTATTCCTTTTTCTTTCTTCCATAGTTTTGTCCACTGTTGAAGTTAGACTAATGGGTTTGTAGTCTTATTCCTCCTCCTTCCCATTTTTGGGTAGTGAAATTACATTCACTCTCCTCCTTGAAGGACAGGTTGAACAGCGTTTAGGCATGTGGTCAGCACAGAGTTGAGCTCTTTTAATATTTTAGGGTGTACATCATCGGCTCCCATGGCCTTATCCATACTAATTGGTGTAAGTACTTCCTCCTCCTGTGAATAAGTTTATAATGCATGTCATTTTCTTATTCCTTTTCCCAACTTGTTGCTTTCCCCTTCTGTATTTACTGAACAAAAGAACTTTGACCTATCTTCTGCTTTTTATATGTTCCAATATCATCTGCTTTTCAGGCTGCCAGGTTTCCCTTGTCCCAGGCCAGTACTCATATCAGCCTGATCACACCCTAGCCTCCTGCATTCTGACTTGCTACATAATCTTTCTTTCCCCTTCCAAGGAGGATATATTCAGTAGTAGCCAGATCCCAACCAATGTTCCCAGTAAAGACTGGATTGCTGTGAGGAAAAATGTTTGCTGTCATTACTCTGAAGAGCAAAGTTTCCTCCAAGCTGCACGCGTGCACATGCACAACTTTTTATGCTTCGGCGCACTTTTCCTCTTGGTGTACAAACTGGTGGGTTGGCTAAGTGCATGTACTGGTGGCGAGAGGGGACGGCACACACCTACCCTACCCATCCCTCCGTGCCCAGCTGAGGAGCCGGATACAGCTAACCACATATCCCTTACCATCAGATCAACACCATAGTATCCTTGATCAAAACAGTAACACATAACAAACCTAAGAACAGATGAATGACTCTTATACAAATCTTATTGTGAACATGCAGGCAGTCTATAATACTAAAATAAATTGACATTAAACCCAACTAAAGACATATGTCGTCTTTTCTGGAAATCTGTTCAGGAAGAGCTAACCTTATTGGACCTGAAGATAAAACCTTTTTTTTTTTTTTTTTTTTTTTTTAACTGCTTTACTATATATATATATATATATATATATATATATATATATATATATATAGTATTTTTCATTAGTGCATGTAAAACTTTGAAAGCTTCAATTAAAAAAACCCTATATATATATATATATAAGTTTTACATGCACTAATGAAAAAACTCAAACCATTCTGAACATTATGGCTTTAATAGTATAGTTATCAAAAAAGGTTTAAATGAACGCCCATCACATAATTTAAAAAAATAAAGAACAATACAATGAAAAGAAATATTCTCAGAAAAAGGCTATGATGAGAGAGAGTCATAAAGTGTAGCTTGTATTACAGTGTTCTCAAAACTACCAGTCTGACAGTTGGTAGAAATTCCCATAGGAAATAATAGGAAAATACATAAAAACATTATTTAGTTGCCAATAATTTATTTCCCACAGCTGCCCCCAGAGCTTGGCGAGCTGAGAAAAAAAAGCGATATCACATTTAGCATAACTCAGATTTGCCAGACATATGACTCTTTAGGATTTATTTTTAGTGTCCTGCTTTGCGTTTTCTTTTCGGTTAACTTTAAGACACGATGAAAAACCGCGAGGCTGTACACCATGGCACCTTTCCCCTCTTCCTCGACTCAGACGGAGCCTTTGCTGTCCCCACTGCTGCTCTCCTATAGAACGGCGCAAATTTGCTGGAACATCCAGTGGTGCAAGGCTGTGTTGCCTGGCGGCCTTCAGCTGGGCCTCCAGTGACATCAGAAGGGCTGCCCTGCCATTTAAAGGCGAGTTTTAAAGGGAAAGCCTCGTTTTTGGGGCCGAGGCCACTTCTCGTTCATACTGCAGACAAGCAGCTTGCACAAAGCTCAGGCAAAGACCACCACCACCAAAGATTGGTAGCTTCTTTTTTAAACCAGACCCCCACTTCTTGTTTCTTCTGCTGCTGTTACTCGCTTTTGCATTGTCTCCAGAGATGACGAGGGTGTATTTATTTTCTTGCCTTTTTGTTGAGCCGGGGGTTTGCCAGTAGCTCGGGGGAAGATCATCTCCAGCAGTTTGTTTCGAGCCTGGAGCGCGCACACCACGTCTGAGCTGCTACCATCCCTGGGGGCTTTTTTTTTTTTTTTTCCCCCCCCTCCTGTCCTGTCTGACCAGAAGCGCTCCTTGGTTACCCACCAAAAACGCACACTATAGTTCAACAAAAAATTGTGCCCAAGAAAAAAGGGAGCGGGGAAGTTTGGCTGCTGCTACTGTTGGTTTTACTCAATGCACTTAGCTGCACCCACCAGATTGTGCACAAAGGGGAAAAGTTGTGTGCTGAAGCATAAAAAGTGCAGCTTGGAGGGAGGGACCACTGATCCCAACTCTAACTTGCTAGGGATAATTCCTGTTAGTTTCAGCAATGGAGAGAGAACAGTGTCCAGATCCCATGGCAGCATCCTTTAAGGATCGCACATGTAATGCAGAAGCATCTTTTTAATGCAACTTAATGCATATGCATGCTTAAAAAAAAAACAAACAAACCCAACCAGGTTCCAGCTTGCCTCTTGCTAATATTTGCCAGAGATGATAGACTATACAAACATACTGACAAGTTTGTGCTCTTCAAAACAGAATTTCATCATAACTGTCCTTAAGCCAGCTGTAACAAAATGATGGAGCTGCAGTTTAGAGCCATTGTGCTTTTAAAGGCAGAGCAATTAAGTTGTGCTCTCTGAAATTCAGGATTAATTGCATCAATACCTGGTAAGTCGTGGGGTCCGACTAGTGCACCCCCACTGCGGAGGCTGCGCATCCTCAGAAGAACTGGCGCTGTTGATGTAATTCTGACTTCTGTCTTCCGAGTGGTTAAACGGGGAGACTGGCTGCATTAGGGGGTGGGAATTGTGGGGAAGAGAAGAAGACAGACTGAGTTGGAGATGGGGAGAGAAGCTATGGAAGGACTGGTTAGGTAAGAAAATGGAGGACCACCACATGATTTTATAAATGAATATTTATTGTAAAGGAACATTGTAGTGTACTTACCATAGGAGATGGTGATTTTGGAAGTAGTGTCTGTTATACATTTACAGTTATAAATTTTTATAAGAACCTAACCACCAGCATAACTAAAGGAATTGCATGCATACAGGAGCAAAGTTCCCACTTTGGGGAATGTGGCAGCTCGAGCAGTAGGCGGTTTGATAGCAGCCAGAGGAAACAGGAGGCCAACTCTGGCTGTTTTGTAAGTGCACTTTATTTACAGTGAAACAAACTCAAACAGTTCACCTTACTGCAGGTACAACACAGTCCTTAAACTTAGCAGATCCTTACAAACGGCAGCGCTCTCTCTGCTTCCTGGAGCTGCCTCCAATCCTCTGGACCCTCATCTACAGTGATCCACCCAAGCCCAGAATCCTTGCTGAGTTGGGACTTAAGGAGGACCGGTACAGATGGTTATGACTGTCCTTTAAGGTGTTCTGGGGGAGTTTCTTCTATACTCCTTCACAGGGAATAACACAAAAAAATATAGGGATGAGGGTAAAAGGGGATAGATGAAGGAGTAATATAAGGAAATATTTCTTTACAAATGTCTTTCCAAGGACCTGTGGATACTTTTTGTTCAAACTTCAAAGCATGCACAGTCATTAGCTCACAACATCTACCGTAAGTGTGGAATAAATCTAACCAAAGGGAACATAGAACATGATGGCAGATAAATACCTTATGGCCCATCTAGTCTGGCCATCTTTGTGGTATTTCTCTTAAGGGGATAATGATATGAGTGGTTAACATGGCTCTTTATTCAACTCAGGACAATGCTCAACCCATACTCTGAAGAGGAAGTCTTATTTATTGGAGGAATAAACTGTAGATTTAACCTTGGGGGACACCTTGCCTACAACCCACAATTCCTGCTTGGCTTTGTGGTTCCTATGGGTTTGTTCCATAATGATAAATTCATCTGCTATTTTAGAAAGCTCACAGGAGGAAATCATTTTGCAAAAAAACACTACTTGTGGATTCTGCCTTTGATCCAGCCAAAAATTGAACATTGAAAATGTTTTCCTGCAATAAACAGGTTTGGGTTTTTTTTTAACCAAAAATAGGAGTTTCTCACTCTCGTGTTTTGACTCAGTATAGAAAAAGAAAATTTATGATAAAATATAAAGGGAGTCACTTTTTTTTTTTTTTTTTTTAAATCTGAGCCATTTAGAATGTTTGGGAATGACTAAGTGATTTTTCTTGTATTTTCCCTCTAAAGTTGACTGTAGGCGCCTTTGCCAGGTGTTGTGGAGTTTGTGAATGGTGTCTGCAACAATTTGATCATTGATGGGTTATGGGATATTAGTGTATTCGATATCCTTAATTAGTAGGGTTTTTTTTTTTTGTCAATAAGCAGGCTGAATTAGCCATTATGTGTGGGTGATGTCATCCAGTAGCACTGAATGAACTCTTCTTTTCAAACTAGGAGAGCTTGGAACTCTGAGCATGTCAAGACTTGCTTCCTGAGCCTCCTTGGTCATTTTTAGCCAAGCACAAGCAGGGACATATATTCAGTCTCTCCTCCCCTTATTTTTTCTGTAATCTTCAAACTTTGATTTTTCTGTCAGTATATTCTCTTGTGAAGTACTGCAGAAGCAGTAAGGTAATAACAGAACTTTTCAGTGCTACTAAAAAAAAAAAAAAAAAATTAAAAAATTAGGAGAACTTCTTTTCCAGAGACCTTGCCTCTACTGAGCAGGTGTGGGAGTTGCCTTGTGGGCCAAAAGAGAAAACCTACAGTAAGTGGCTTTAAAAATTGCATGTGTGGCAATGTAATGTCCCTCATTGTCAGCCATGAGCTCAACTATTGATGCCTTGGACTTGAATATGGCCAGACAAATTGCTATGCCTGTGGACAAATATCCCCATGCTCCTAACATTTCAGTGCAATTTGAATTGAGGAGCTCCTCCTGCAGTTGTCGTGTGCCTTGTTGTGTAAAGAGTTGAGCAGGAACTCTTCAGCTCTCTCATCACTGTGGAGGCAAGTAATGTCAGCAGTCCTGTATTGAAAAAGAAGCAACATCAGTCTTTAGAGCTGTCAGATCCTGCATTGAAGAAATACAAGCAGTCCAAGTGCTGTTGAAGCGCAAGGTACACAGCTTGCTCAATGCATGAAGCACCGATGCGTTGGATGCGTGATGTACTGAACCATGCCGTACTAGCAGGCTGTACTTCATTGATGCATCTTGAAGCTGCCACTCGCAGCAACACAGCATATCTGTTAGATGCCTGAACCCATGATGCACAGTGCATGAACACATGGTACAGTACTAATGCAGTTGACACTTTGGATTGAGGTAACATCCTCTATCTGCACAGACTTCAACACGACTTGCTAAAGAACCATCAAAGCAATTGAAGCCACATTCTTCCAAGGCCTCCAAGCATTCCACTCCATAAAAAATATTGATACACCAGGCCCACTATCTGGTCCATCAGGCTGCTTTACCGATGCCTAAACAGCCCATCCTAGATCAGTAGGGAGGGAGTCATACTGTACCCTCCAATAGCATCATTGTTGGCATGAGAATTCTTGTTATCGGAGGATCTTTGAAACACCAGATCTAGTATATTCCACAGTTCTGCTTGTCTCTAATAGACTGGCTAATTAGATGCAGGAATCTATCCTAGTTTTAGAAGAGGATGTTCCACCATTCATTCTGGGTCAACAGACACATCAGTCAATTGACCTGATTGCAGGTTTGGTGTGAGATTTCTTTCCATCTCTGACTAAAGAGATGGAAGGAATGCTCCAACCTCTCCTCTCCACGATTACTGTGGCACTTCCTCATTCGCAATCTTGTCTATTTGCCTGAACACATCATCAGAACCTGTAATTCGGGGTTCTTCATATTCACGCTCTGTAGTAGCAGAGACCAATTATTTGGAGGTGATTGACCAGGGTGAATCTCCTCAAATGCAATTAGAAGAACCTTCTGGTTCACCCTTTTTGTTATTGGAGTCCTGGATAAGTTAGCCCTTGCTAGTAGATTTAGAAGAAGACTTAAAAAGCAAATTGTGTGCTGCAATAACAATTTAGGCAACTTTTTTGTACATAGATTTGTGAAAACTATTCTCAATTAAAAGTATCTCTAGTTAAATTGCTGTTCAACTATATTCATTGTTTATGCTATTTGTTTCATTGTTCTCACACATTATCCACTATAAGTGTTATCGCAGGACACAATTCGCTTTTTGATTTTTCTCACTGGTGTAATTTCTGCACATCGGTGCACCGTATCTTCAGCATACTCTACAGGTATACCTTCTGATCCACTTCCAGATCTTTCTGACCGTACTGTGCCCCGGAGATCCTCATCTGTTCTAAATTTGTAGGAAAGATGGGAATTTATGCCCATGTCCATAGAGAGAGAGATTCCTGTTCAGATTTACTGGGTCTACTTTAAATTTTAGACATGCTGTCAGAGCCAGTGGCCTTTCTAGTTCACAGCATTCTCAACATGCTGCAGATTAGAATGTGGGAAATTCCTATTAAAGGTGTTATTACAGTGAGGAAATTTGACCTTTTTAAATACTGAAGTCTTTGGAATTTGGCAGTGTCCAGCTACCTCATCAATCTGTAGTGGTCGAGTCTGCTATGAAAAAAGCAAAGACCATCACAATTCACTCGCTCGCCTCCAAGCAAAGATCATAGACTACATGACAATTTCGGCAAGAGTCTGTTTCAAGGCTCCACGACTTGCATCGTTATCCACCAATTTTGTATGGTACAATACATTCATGACTGTATTCAGAAGCTAAAGCCTTTTGTGCAACCTAAAGAAGGTGGAATTTATTATTTCCAGTCACTTTTGGATGCAGAAGAGGGCAACTGTCACTTTCTTAGCACAATTCTTCTTTACATATAGAAGAACAAATGGATCTGTGCCTTGAACCTAAAGGCTGCATATGCCCTTACTGCACTGATTTTGGAAATCAGCTTAAATTTGGACAAAGGTCTTGCTGTCTGCTTTTCTCGACGTAAGTGCTGCCTTTGACACAATAGATCATCATCTTCTTCTCATTCGTCTATTCCACATTGGTATTCAGGACTCTTCCCTTATCTGGTTCAAATCCTTCCTAGAACAAAGAATGTTCCAAATACATTGGAATTCATTGTCATCTGTTCACTCGCTCTCTTGTGGGGTACCCCAGGGCTCAACTCTTTCTCCTACTCTCTTCAATTTGTTTCTCTCTCCTCTTGCAACATTGATACGTCTTGGTTTCAACAGCTACATTTATGCAGATGATGTTCAGGTTCTTGCTAGTATTAATTTTAAAAAAAGAGAGGGACTCTTTAATAAATTCAATATTTGCCTCTCTGAGATAGCCACTTGACTTTGGTTCTCCAAACTTAAACTTAATCCTGAAAATCTGAGGCTGTTTGGGTCACCAGAAATAGTGATTGAGTGGACTTATCTACGCCTCTCATAGCTGGAACTCCAGTACCTCTGAAGAATACAGTCACACTACTTTAAGGGTACAACTAGATTCTTCACTCATATTCTTTTCATATGTTTCTGCCCTAGTTCAGCGATCCTATTTTTTCTTACAGTTCATTAAAAGACTCAAACCATTTTTAGAAATTAAGGATGTGAAGATACTCACCCATTCTCTTGTACTCAATAGACTAGACTATTGCAATGCCATACCACATGGACTCTCTTCCAACCAAGTTCGCAGACTTGAAACAGTACAGAACACAGCAGCTAAAATTAATCTTCGGTAAGAAATTTGATCAAGTCACGCCACTTCTCATCAAACTTCATTGGCTACCAGTGTCTTATAGAATTCAATTCAAGATTGACTGTTTAACTTTCAAGGTCTTTCGGTGGGGTTCGCCTTCATATTTGTCCAATCTTCTTCTCCCATATTTACCTACATATACTCTACGTTCCTCACAACTAAAACTTCTAGTTCTCCCCTCACCTAAACTGATAAGACTGGAACACACTTGTGAAATCTGCTTTTCTTATCTGGCACCCAGTCTTTGGAGCTCTTTTTTTCCTTTGGCGTTACACTTTAAGAAAAGCTATGCCAAATTTAGGAATCTCTTAAAACTTTCCTTTTCAGAAAGGCCTTCCAAGACAAACTGCTCCTCCTGATTTTACAGATATCTATGTTCTAAGTATTTATATAGATATTTAATTTTAGTTTCTATAGTTTACTATAGATTGTAACAGTTTATCTTTTATTTTCATTGGGTATGGTATGCTTATTTTTTAAATTTATGTACATCACATTGATATATTTATGTAAGAATTGTGATTGATCAAGCCTAATAAATAATGATTTCATATTAAGTTGTATTCGTATTAAATTGCAAAACAAAAATAAAAGGAAAAACAGTATATAAAACAAGTTATATGAGCTATCCAGGATAGTTAAAAATATTTTAAGACTTGCAGTTATATTTTGATAGCTTGATTTAATAAGATGAATTTGATATTGTTTTTACATTGGAAAAAACTATATACATATTTGCTTGTATAATAAAAGTATGTATTTGTATTTCTTCCAGCAGTTTAAAATTCTTTGAAAAAATTATAGAATATAGTTTGCACCAGGTTTTTTGCTTCATACCATGTAATTGATTGGATTTTCTGAACAAATTATAAATAATGTTTAGTAGCAAAGCAAAATGCATAATCTCCTGTTGAGCAGTAGAAATATTGAAGTACTTGTTTGGGGCTAACGAGGGTTCTGTCTTCTTAATGCTGTTGAAGGGAAGTGCTTTGCATGGGAGGGAGTGCACACCGCTGACGTAACTGCTGCCTTATCAGGATTTGTGCTGTCTTTGTTTCACAGGGAGCTGTGATTGGTATAGATGATGAGGACGACAGTACCTTCACAATCACGGTTGATCAGAAAACCTTCCATTTCCAGGGTGAGCTGAAAACAGAGGGCTTTTTCTTCTTATAATTGATGCAATTGCTCCTCTCTTTCACTTCTTGATGGATGTGTTTTAACGTTGACAGCTGAACTGCATGGATGAGTACGCGGGGAACATTCTGGAGAGCAAAGTGCTGCAGGTTAGGCAGGGAATTGTGTGGAACTGAAATGAATACTGTACATGTGTGTTAGAATAAATTGTAGCTTTGGGAGGATTTACAGTTTACAAATTGAAAAGAATAAATCAGTCGAGGGAGAGTGAGAGCCTGATGGCCTGCTATTGATGGGTTACGCTGACAAAACCTTACCGGCCATCGTCCATAGCAAGACGTGGGATTTTTTTTTTTTTTTGTACCTGTTTTGTATGAAGAGAGACGCAGGACTGAAGGGAAGGTTGAAGCTCATGACAATCCCTAAAGTTATAACAAGACCAGAGGCAAGATTTGACTTAAAGGTGCAGCTTTGCTTCAAGGACTCCCAGTTTACATTCATTTCATCTGCATTTCTGTCTTAATCTGCCAATCATCATTTCTCTGCTGCCATTCTGCTATTCTGTGCATAGTAACTAACTCCAATGCCATCTAGCACTGCTATGTTTCGGCATTGCATGCTGTGGTTCACCAGTAGAAAGGGTAAGGTGCCAGATCCTCATTCTCATCTCTTTTGCTCCTTTCGCGTCTGTGCAAATCATTGTGTTCTGCCAGCATTACAATTACCTCTTTTTTTTTTCCTCCTGGCGTAAAGTTATCATTTAAAGAGTTTTGTTTTCTTCCTGTACACTGTGATCATTTTGAGGTCCAAAACTTTGACAGCAAAGGAGAATGAATGCAGCGAGAGTGATCTCTCTTGCTGCTGTTTTTATTCGCAGCGGTGAGTCAGAAGAACTGGTGACCCTTTCCAGACTATCCCAAAACGCATCGCTACGCCATGTCCTCTGCTGTTTCATTTAGGCTTTAGCAGTGTTAGATGCCATGAACAGAGCAAGCTGTTTTTAAGAAACGAAATACTTGGCGTTTCTGAAAGATGATATGGGAACCCCATCCTGTGTATTTTGCCATTCATTTTTTTTTGTTGTTGTTTTGTGAGATTGCTATGCATTTTACTGCATGAAACTCCATCAGACGCACTCCTCATGATGCTGTAGTATGTGGACAGGTTTCACAGATTCTCACATAGTGAGTGCAGATTCAAGTGCTGTTGTATGCAGTTGATCACCAGTGAGAAGTTACAGCATCTCATAACCATGTTGCAGCTTTTTAAAAAAATTCATATTAAGAAATATATAGATAGAGCCTGTCTTCAGTTACTAGGGAAACACTTCAGTGCAGTTCTTGTTGGCTGTATAGAACATCATTTACTTCCATTGTGTTCTCTGTCTATTTTTATTGGGGTAACTGAAGAATCTGAGCAAAGAGTTTTTTATTTTATTTTATTTTTTAATTTTCTCTACAATTATCGTGTTTAACACTTTCATGACTGGATCTTAACTGGCCTACAGCCACTGCATTTTTTTAAAGCAATGTACAGCCACTGAACTGCAGTAGAACTTGATTGTGTCATAGTGAGGAGCCAGTTGTATGGATGATGATTTTTAAAATATGTTTAGATCTGGGTTCATTCTCAGGCTTGGCGTCTGCTTACCAGGCCAGTTTGTGGCAGAAGCAGCATAGTCTCCCTCCACCTAGGGGCCAGTAAATCTTTTTACTGGCCCCTGAGCAGGATGCGTGTGGTTAAGAACTGTCAGTACAAAGGCTGGGTTAGATTGGGGGTGGTGGGGAGATTCCCCTGGTAGCTGTGAATGAAGCTTCACGGCACTGTGGCTTAATAGGAGCTGAAAGGCTCAAAGCAGCAGGAGGAAACTGCCAGGCCTCCCAGAAGTGTTTTTAAAGACATTACGATCCGTTGGGAAGCACTGCGAAAACTATTCTGTTTCAACACAAATTCAATTCTGTTTCCTGTACTGTCAGTATTTGTCTTGTTTATGCCAAAATTAGAAACATTGGAAGTTTGGCACTTACAAACTGTTCTCTCCTATCATTCTTTGATGTTTGTTGCAGTAATTTTCACTGTAGCTGTTTAGCAAGGTCGCCAGCAGACTCTCTCAGGTGAGATGTGAGAGGAGCATTGTCAGGATTATCAAACAAATAGAAATCTCGATTTTTATCCATTAGGAAAAAATGTTCACATAAAGGGAGTCATTTTCAAAAAGGTATGTGGCTTTATGTGCATACATGGCGCTAGTTATGCACATTTCCAAAAGCAGATTTATGCCTAATGAATATTGGCAGACTGCAGCCTATATGGGCTGCTTGAAAACACGTATATATGTAAATCATCTTACTATATAAAAACCAAAAAACCTACCAAACAGTGTCTCGTACATCCTTCGATACCATGGCACATTTTGAGTGGACTTTAGATACAGAGGGTATTTCAGACGGATTTTAACTGGATGTGCAAGAAAAACCTTAGCACCCCCACCACACCATTGGTGTCGGCAGTTACAAATATAAACTGCTAGTTTACTAGGTAGCATGGGTGTTATGGCATCGGTTGATGTACGAGACTGGATATCTTTCTGGTAATTTTTTGTAGTGTTACATATAGGTTGGGGGTTTTGTTTTCACATTCTTTATATGAAAAATGTTCTATTGATTTTTTTTTTTTTTTTTTTTTTACATTTTTTTTGATAATTGTGATGTAGGATTAATTTTATGGCGATCAAGATTGAGCCTCTCTTTTTTGTTCCCTAGATGAGATAGATGTGAGGTCAGGTGAATTCTGCAGGCTCTGTTCAATAAAAAAAAAAAAAAAAAAAAATAGTTGTGCGGGATCCACAGCACAGCTCTTCCTCTGTCTTCAGTCCCAAGGTCTGATTCAGCAGAGAGAAATTCTAAAGGCTTAGTAATTACTGGATGCTGAGATCTTCAGTTTACCCCATACCACTTATCAGAGATCTCGGCTGCATTTTGTTTCTCTTCGGGCTTACTTAGGTACTCCCTTGATGTAAATACTGGAGGAAAAACAGGAAAGACAGAGCTATACTGTCCTTCAGCTAGCCAGAGCTTTAATGTACAGCCACCTGTATTGAGGACAAAGATTAAGAGCACGGAATTTTAAATGAGTATTATACATCTTGGTGGTAAAAATACAGAATAATCATCTTAATATTTTTTCTCTAAAGTTAAGTATTTCATTAATAGCTGAGTGATAACAATATAGGTGTGCACCTTTGGGAGAATGGAAGTTAAAGATCAGTATTTCTTTTCTTTTCACGTGGACATTTTGATGGTTTGTTGCGAAATGCTGATCTTCTCCCATCATGCAATTTAATGGCTACTACTATTAGCTACACCCACAGTTTAAAATTGCAGAGCATAAAACTAAAATAAAATATTCTATAATAAAAAAAAGAGAAAATATACACAGACTAGATACTGTCATGCAGGGCTAGAAAAATGCCAGGTTGACCAGGTATCTAAAATTTAGTGCCTAGCCCCCAGTAGAAGAGGAATTTGTAGCGTCTGCCACTGGTGGGGTCAATGGCTGTAGCTGGGAGAGGGAGGATGAGAACCACAGGGGATGTGAAACATAGAAACATGACGGCAGAAAAAGACAGTACGGCCTAGCTAGTCTTCCTATTCACACAACTGCTCAGTTCTATAATCCCTACCACTCAGGGATCCTCTGTGTTTTCCCCATGCTTTCTTGAATTCAGATTCTCTTTGCCTCTACTGAGAGGCTATTCTATGCATCCACTATCCTCTCTGTAAAGAAATATTTCCTTTTGGGTAACTCTTCAGTCTACCTCCCTTTCACCCTCATCTCATGACCCCTTATTCTAGAGTCTCCTTTCCATTGAAAGAGATCCACCTTCTTTGTGTGGAAACCTTTGAGATATTTGAATGTCGCTCTCATATTTCACCTATCTCACTTTTCATCTTTGTCTATCCCATATGCTTTAGAAAGAAGACCACTGACCATTTTAGTAGCCGCCCTCTGGACAGACTCCATCCTGTTTATATTCTTTTGAAGGCGCAGTCTCCAGAATTGTCCAGAATATTCCTAGTGAGGTTTCCCCAGGGAGCTCTACAGGGGCAGTATCACCTCCCTTTTTCTACTGACCATTCCTCTCCCTATAGAGAAGTTGCAGTGGTTGCTGGGGGGGAAAGGGAGGAGGCCAGAGTTGGGGAGAGGAATTTGTGATGTCTGCCATTGCTAGGGCTATAAAAGAGAATACTGGGTAAGGGGAGGAAACTGGAAGGGAACTGTGGTTGGGGGGAAGAGTGCTTGGAAGCAGAAGAATGCAGGAGGAAGGGTTCCTGGAGGAGAAGGAAAGGGAGAACAAAGGAAAAAAAAAAAATCTTGTAAAAACCATAGACACACAAATTTAAAGAGCAGGACCTGGTGGCTGAGTGGCAACATGCAGCAGTGTTGTGTGAAGGTGCCCAGGTTTAGTTCCCAGTTCAGCCAAGGCTGCTGATCCTGTAGAGGCAGCATTCGTAGCCCTTTGGGAGAGGAAGTCCCAATCCTTATCTAACAAGACTCTTTCTCTGATGTCTGGGCTCAGTGGTTTGGCAGGGGAGAAGTTCCTGGGTAGTTGAAAATGAAGTCTTATGGCACCGTGGCCCAATAGATGCTAGTTCTGATTTTATTGGAAGTGAAAGAAAAATAAATTTCCCTGGCTCTTAAATTTTCTGCCTGCTTTTCCATCCTTGCTTATTATGCAGAGGTTATGTGCTTTCTTTTGGGCTCACACAAATGGATCCTGTGTATAAACCCAAAAAACCCTGAACTCATCTGTCTAAGCAAAAGCCAATCTAAAACTATTCTCCCCCCCCCCCCCCAACATTGATCTAGAAAACTACCTTCTGTCCCCTGCAACTCTTAATAAGAGATCTCTGCATACAAATTGATGAAAATGTATTCATGAAACCTAACATAAGCAAATTAATTAAATCTGGTGTCTCTAAACTTCGAACACTAAGCCGCCTAAAACCCCTACTGACATCAGATTTTAGAACTGTTCTACAATCACTTATATTCTCTAACCTGGACTACTGCAACTCCCTACACCCAGCCAATCATCTCAAAGCTCTCCAACTTCTTCAAAATGCAGAGGTCAGACTCTTCACTGGGAAAAGAAAATTTGATCATCACCTCAACTCTGTTTGCATTGCATTGGCTACCCGTCCAATCCAGAATAATATACAAAGTCCTAACAATAATTCACAACAATTTGGATTCTACCAATGAGCTACTAGAAATGTTTTAATCCTCATTTTAATCCTGCATGTTCTCTTCGATCGCTCAACAAAAGATTACTCAAAATCCCAACTATAAAAAAAACTATCACTTAAAACATACAAGAGACGAAGCTATATCAATTGCTGGCCCACTCTCTGAAACTCATTATCAGAAAACCTACGAACATCTACTGACACCAAGAAATTCAAGCAAGATCTGAAAACCTGGCTCTTCAACATTGCCTTCTCTATTTCTCTTTAATTATAGCTCCCGTTAATCCTCCGATACATCCCCTATTGTTATCCAGTTTATATGGCTTTATTTATTTTTATTCCTTATCTGTTTGTTATACATTATACACTGTTGTAATCTGGTGATTCTCACTTGGAATGATGGTACATAAAAACCTAAATAAAGATGAAGAGAATCTGTGTCTGGCGCAGTATTGCAAAGTGTGTTGATTTTAGAAAAGGAGCTGCTTTCTCCAATCCATCCAAGCTTTTCTTAGAACCAACATGGTTATAGAAGTTTCTTCATCAAAAACCACACTCCCCTTATTTGCGTTATTGAGCATGATCTTCACTGGCATAATGCTTCCCTTAGCTTGCTATAGTGAATGAGAAAGGAGCTCCTCAGCCTGTATAAACAGAAGCAGCCAGGAAACTTTGTATAAAATCCGAAAATATTCATATACAGTGGCTGGCTTGTAAAAGTATTCGTGCCGCCCCCCCCCCCCCCCCCCCAAAAGTACATTTGTGTGGTCTTCAAATAGCACACAGATGGTTCCAGACAATATGTATATTGCAAACCAGTATGCTCTTAAAGTACATTTTCAAAGTCACAATTCATTATTTCTCTACATTTTTTGTAAAATAAAATTAAAAACTGAAAAATGCTGCTTGTATAAGTAACCAGCCCTTGTATTGTGGAAGCTTCAAGTTTACACAGATGAAAGACAGAGCCCTAACAATTAACTTAAAATTAGTCTCTGCCCGTGAATCGTTAAAAAGGTCAGTTTTTCTGGATAAAAGAAGCCCTAATTCCAATATCATTGGTCAGATTGTGAATCTGAAGGAAAGCTGTGAAAATGAAGACCAAAGAGCATTCTAAGGAAACTTTAAAGTTATAGACATGCACAAAATAGGAAAAGGCTAACAAATAATAACGTGCTTGGATATATATCCCAGTGAGAAAATGGAAGCTGCATCATATTACCCAGAGACTGCCTAGACAGGACCATCCCTCAAAGCTCAGCATCAGAGCAAGAAAGAGGGAAGCCACAGGAGGCCAATGATCACTTTGAAGGAGCTACAGAGTTCAGTGGCTGAGACTGGCATGGAGGTGCCCCAGTCAACCATATCAACAGCTCTACATACAACTGACCTGCACGGGAGAGTGGCTGGAAAGAAGCCATTACTGAAGAAAGACCACATCAAAGCACATCTGCAGTTTGCCAAAAAGCATCAGAATGACCCAGCTAAAATGTGGGATAAACCTTTGTGGTCAGATGAGTGAAAAATGGAGCTTTTTGGCCAAAATTCAAAACGCTATATATGGCGCAAATCTAATTTTACTCATTCTTCAGCAAACACCATCCCAACAGTAAAGTATGGGGGTGGCAGCATCAGCGGTGACTGAGTATCTTGTTGAAGGATGGATAAACAGTGTAATGTACAGGGAGATCCTGCAAGACAAACCTGTTTGCTAAAAATCTAAAACTTGGGAGAAAACTCGCCTTTCAGCAGGACAGTGTTCCAAAGTACAAGGCCAAAGCAACACAGGAGTGATTGAACAACAAAAAGATGAATGACTGCAATGGCCACATCAGTGTCCAGATCTCAATCCAATTGTGAGTCTGTGACACTATTTGAAAATTGTAGTCTATAATCTGAACAATCTGGAGCAAATCTGACAGGAAGATTGGGCATAGGTCACTCCCAAGCAGTGTGCAAAGCCTTGATACTATGAAGAAAAACTTATGGTGGATAATCCCAGTTGGGATCTGATCAGTTTGGGAGCCCATGGAGAAGGTGGAAGCTTCCAGGTGAAAGAGGTCTAGTCATGTGTATATGCTATATTTAAAGCTGCTGATTTTCAAGGATTTTAACTTGAAGGCCCCAGAATCCTGCAAATGAGCCTCCAACTATGGAAGCACAATGGAGGATGGTGCTTCTAGCAGCTCGGTGTGTTTTTTGGAGTCTATAGCTTGTAGATGTAGAGTTCCTGAAAAACATCAACTCTAAATATAAGGACTTTAATATAATATCTTTAAGAGGAAAACCCCACTATTAAAGAAAAAGAAATGAGACCAAGAAATAAGTGAGATACCCAGTGCCAAGAAACAGATGCATTGATTAAATAAATATTGGAACATAGTGGCTACTGAAATGGACTTACGTTTGCAAGAAGTGATTTATAGAAACCAGAAAGTAGAGTTTGCTTTACTTATTCCAGTGAGGCCTGCTGGGCATTCAAGTGAGGAAACTCAAGCCTGTTGAAGTTATTTTAAAGCAGGTCAGTGATACATATTAGACTTTCTGCAGTCCCTCTCCCCTGACCTGTTTTGTACCTGTATGTTTGTAAAAAGCTAAAGCTATATGTGTGAAAGCTAAGATGCTTTTTATGACAGTGTGTTGCCTTTTATTGTAGAAATCCTAGTTTAAAATGCAGTGACTTTTTTTTTTCCTTTGGCCTAATCTTACACAGCTCCTGACATTTGTGTGAAATGAATTATAGGGCCTGGCTAGCCATTCAGGGGAATATGGCAGTTTAACCTGAGCTTTTCTGGTCCGGGTTGCAAACGAAAACCCTGCAGTTTTTCTGCAGCTGACAAGTTTTCTGTAAGTTTACACCCCCCCCCCCCGATAAAGAAGACTAGACAATATAAAATCTTTCTGCCTCTCATTGCATTTGTGCAGTGAGATTTGCTTGAGGAGGGCCTTAATTTCAAAAGCTTGCAACTTGAAACATTCTTATGCATTGTAAATAGAGATTTTTGTTTTCAGGTTTTATTTTTTCCCAGGAAGTTATCAGTTTGTTTAAAAACCAAAGAAAAATGGGCGAAAATCATTGGGGGGGATGGGGGGGAAGAAAAATGACTCATCCCAGTTTATTTTGGTGGACAGAAACCAGGACAGTAACCAAAAAAAACCAAGTTAAGCCCTTCAGCAAAAGAGGTCTGGCAGGCAGAGGTTAAGGTCTTGCAGCAGGGGATCCCAGACTTTTAATGAGAAGGGCCACGCAATATTAAAAATGTATTGGCTGGGGCAGATAAACATTGTAATGACCTCTTTCCCCCAACATCTTCCCATTGTCCCTCTTTTTCCAGCCTCCCAGGGCCTCTCTTCTTCTTTCTACCTTTGTCCTTTCCCCTTCCTCCCCAGAATCTTCTCTCCTTGCTCTCTCCCCCAATGTTCACCACATATCCCCTCTCTTTCTTTACTTTTCAGTGCATTGCATTTCAAAATGTTTTATTTTTTTAATTCAAATTTTCACAGAATTACAAAGAAGCTCGGCAAGCATAAGCAAGATATAGCACAGCAAATTATCCATCTTTGTTTGTTTTTTACCTGGTACTGCCTGTTTAAAATTTATTAAGGCTATCCCAAGAGTGCGGTACATTGTCAACGATGGGAAGAGAACCAGGCTTGGATGGCTGAGACAGGTGGCTTCGCGTTGGGCTGTGGCGGGGAACGGGTGTGATGCCAGTACAGTGGGAAGCAGTAAGCCAGGGTCCTTGAAATGCCACAGCAGCAGCACTGATAGATAGATGGACCAAGTGCCAGATCACCTGCGTTCAGTGGCAGTGGTAGATACTTGGGGATGTGGTAGTCGGGCTGTGCTGTTCTGGTGGCACAGGGAGGCTGACAACAGCTGCATGACCACATTCAGCTATGACTGTGGCAGATAACAGTGGGGTATCTTTTTGGCTTCACTGACAGCAGCAGCTGTGAAAGATAGGGTATGCAGTCAGCACTGCCAGCAGGGGCCTGTGACTGCCATTTTTAAAGGGACCCTAATTATAAAGTATTAGCTCTGCTTAGTTGCCTTTCATTTAACTTGGGCCCTTCTTCACAGAGGCATTAAGATGATAGTGTAAATCTGCTGTGCCACACAGTCATTCTGGAAGATTTTACGTTCCACATGCAAAAGAGTTGATGCAGAGTTTCTGAATATCAGCATTGTTGGTTTTCTGGCCCGTTCTTTTGGTGATATCTAGAGTTCCTCTCTCTTTCTTGCCCTTACTTTTTATATTTGTATTTTGTTTTGGAAAGAAAAGTATGCCAAGACTTTGGTTTAAAAATTCCTTCCCTGCATGAATTTACTCTGTGGTGCCTGTGTGGGTTTCTGACGAGGATCAGCGTAGCAATGCCCTGATGGACTTAGATTTAAAATGGTGCGAGTGGTTAAGTAGAAAGGGTTTTCATGAACTAAACAATGTCGTCTTAAGAAGGAAGCTAAACCGGGGAATGTTAATGACTGTAAACTAATTTAGATCATCTTATTTTGCTGGTGTTCCTGCAGTTTTCCTTCTTCCTGAGGTTTGGTTATAGTAGAGATCTAGAACGTAGGTGTTTAGGGTAACCGTTCAAAGACGTTGAGTGGTGTGCCTTGAGTGAGATTCCCAGGGGATGGGTTTATGCATACGGAAAATAGGACGGATTTTTCTAGCAATACTAAATGTCTAAAACTGCCTCGGAATATAGGATTAGATGTGGAAATAGCTGCTGCAGTTAAGTGGGAGTGAATTCGGCAACTAGGGAGTTTGCAGGTACAAACTTGCAAGCTCATTTTCAAAGAGGAAATCCCCACAGAGGTTCCCTATGACTGTTATCCTGACATACACTCGGTGGTTTAACCTCAGTAAGCAGGCTGAATTAGCCATTACAGGTGGGTGACATCATACACCACAATAAGACCACTACAGATACTACAAAACACAGCGGCAAGAATTTTAACTGGGAAAAGTAAAAGAGACCATATTACCGAAACCTTAATAGAATTACACTGGTTACCCATTGAACGAAGAATACAATACAAGACTTTATGCACCATACATAAATTAATACACAACGAAAAAGCAGAGTGGCTGAACACAGCCCTCCGCGTACATACCCCCCACAGAAACCCAAGATCAGCAAACAAAGCACTGCTAACTATTCCCTCAGTCAAGATGGCCAGACTAATCCAAGTAAGGGATAGGGCCCTATCCCTAGCAGGACCTATAATATGGAACACCATGTCTTTAGAAATCAGACTGCAAAGAGACATCAAAACCTTCAGAAAAAGTTTAAAAACATGGCTATTTAAGCAAGCATACCACAAAGAGAATTGAGAGGAGAACCCAGGGAAATGTTGGTAGCAGTCAGTCAAACTCCCACACACACATCTTTTCTTAAAGCATCTGTTTCTCATTTTTTATATTCTAAATTCTTCCTTTTTATTTTTAAACAACAAAGAACTAGAGTTAAGTAGTACTATTTCTTATAGTGGAGTAAGAAAAAAATCTGGACATGACTTATAACACCCACCAAATAATATTTATTATGAAATTGTTACAGTATATTGATGGCACCTGTTTAAGAGTTAGAATTCCAGACACTTTATTAAACATATAGTTTTTGTGCCCTATTGTGAACCGTTGTGATGGCACCCGCTTAACGACGGTATAGAAAAGATTTTAAATAAATCTGGTGGCACCAAATTACTCATCTCTCTTAGCTAGTAGAGTTTTGAGTTCTACTGAGCATGTGAGGGAGTTCCCATGTGAGCATTTCTTCATGAGCTTCCTCAGTCATTTTTTTTTGTCCAAGCACAAACATGTGCTCTATCTCTCTGGATAATTTTTTCTCTCAGTCTTTCCAGTTTGAATTTTCTCAGTATTTTTCTTTAGTTTGTGTTCCTAATTTGACTTGCTGCCTCAAAAAAAAAAAAAATCTTTGCCTCTTCACAACTTTACAAAGAACTGCTATTAATCAAGTTGACTTAGGGAATGGCCTCTGCTATTACTGGCATCAGTAGTATGGGATCTTCTTGGTGTTTGGGTACTTGCCAGGTTCTTGTGGCCTGCTTTGGTCTCTGTTGGAAACAGGATGCTGGGCTTGATGGACCCTTGGTCTGACCCAACATGGCAATTTCTTATGTTCGTAACTGTGTTTGTGCTGGGATTGGGACCCTCACTGAGGGCCATGAGCTGTGCTGTCAATGGCTTCGGCTGGACCTTGACCAGGCAAATTTCTATGCATGCACATGGATATCGCCAAGTTCTCAGTGTTTCAGGGTAAACAGAATTGAGGAACTGTGCGAATCTTCTTGAAGTGCCAGTAGATCTGCTTCTTGTAGTGCAGTGTCATCTGTCTCGCCGGGAAGAGTTCAGCAGGAGTTCCTATAAAGCTCTCCCATTGGCCAAACCAAAGACACTGGTTAGAGTACTGCAAATCTCCCAATTTTGAAGAGAAAGTGGCATCATTCCCCAGCGGAGCCTGCACCAAAGAAGCAGAATATCTCAAAGTATGGCACATTGGCATCATCAGTGCATGGACTACCACTGATGAGCACCCAGACCTTCAAAAAGAAATTAAAGACCTGGCTCTTTAAGCAGGCCTTCACATAACACCTCACCACTCCCTTGTGCCAACATGCGACCCATCTCCCCTGTACATATTCCCCCTCTGAGTTAACTCTATATTATTTTTAATCCAGTTACCTTGTTTTCTATTGCATCACCCCCTCTTTGCCTATACATCCTCCTCTATCCATTAACTGCTTCTCGTTGCTTATTAGTTTAAACAGTTATTTGTTATAATGTAACTTTATTCCCTGATTTCTTCCATTTCCTCCTCTCTATCCATTTTAATGTAAACCGATGTGATGTCCATACGAACTTTGGAATATAAAAGTGTTAAATAAATGAGCCTGCGATGCATGGAGCAGTGGTGCGCCACGATGCGCACATGCTTCATGGCCCATACTAATTGGGACCCATGTTCCTGTGACACATATATCAATATATAGATGCAATTTCTGCTTTATCCATCAATGCACAGCACCAGAATGCATGGTGGCATGATTTCCTTTAAGATAAATTTGATGCAATTGATGTATTCAGCATTCTTCTGCAATTTCCAGGCATTCAGCTCTATCAAAGCCATCCACACATTGAGCATGGATCACAATCAGGCCTACGCAGCTGTATCAGGCCACCCTGTCAGTTGCAAAAGGGGTCAGATTACCTCTGCCCCCCTCAAATTACCAGAGCCCTCACCAGGTCAGAGAATGTGTCACTGTCGTGACCAGATTGTGGGGATGGTGCAAAATTTCTTTACTACTCTATTCCCTCCGATTCATTAGTCAATCTAATCACTCCTCTCTACAGTTGCTGTGATCCCATGAACCGGAGTCCCAGTTTCGCCTATAGGGCTAAACACATTATCAAAACTCTTGGTACAGGTCTCTTCATCATCCCATTCAATTTCAGCAGAATCGAGTATATCAGATATGCTTGTCCAAGGTATTTCTCCTTATGATCATCTGGGCAATCCTTCAGAGTTGCCTTTTCAGTTAATTTCAGGAGTAGTAATATGCGTGTGTGTGTGTCTCTCTTTTCTAGTATACAACATTCTGATCTATTGCTGATGAGAATGTAGGAAATGCTGATTTGAAATACAGAATCTAGAAAGCTCTAGGTAACCTGAAGTGCAGTTTACCTTCAGGGAAAGACCATAAACTACTGGAAAAGACTTTCAGAACGCCACACTACCCATAACCTCTTTTGGATGCGGAAGAGTATAGACATCACCTTCTTTGATCTGTCTTAGAGTTGTTGGACTCTCTCTTTCTTGTACCATGGAAGGTAGGCGAACCTCCCTTGTCTGCGAAGAGTTCCTTAGGAGAAAAAAATTAAAAAAATGGTTGCTTCAATAAAGGAACAAAATGTAGTAGTCCAATCACTCTTGGTGGGTCCTGAACCAAAGCCCCTATTTCAAGACGTGCTTTATATGCTTCCAAAAGGCCACACTTTTGGCTGTCAGCCTAATGCCATGCAGCCAAGCTTAGGTCCAAATTTTGATCCCTCTGAACATTTGTCATCCCTCCGTATTAATAGAGGGTAGCATCCAGGCTTTTCTTGGATGTGTGGTGCCAGATAACCAAGGGCTTCTGTGTCCTCAAAATCATGGAATTTGTATACAGTTTGCATTTTCTTTCCAGCTACCATCCCTTCCACTTTGCTCGACTTTCAAGCCATATCTCTCACTTGATGCAGTTTCACCTAGGAGTGTAAGCACTTCAGAAATAAGTGATAGAGCCAATCCTTGCATCTCAACGTGGACTAGGCTTATGCTCCTGATATTTCTTCATAGCCAAGAATTCAGGAGGATTGAGGCCCATTCTGGATCTAAGACACTTTTAACAAACATCTACTCTTGAGAGAGATTCAAAGTGAATTCCCTCAGCTCAGTTCTAGCTTACATCCAGAAGAAGAAATGGGGGTGTGTTCTTTATTTGAAGGATGCAAATGCTCTTATACCCATCCATCCATCCTTTCCACTGGTGCTACCTTCATTTCAAGGGGGATTCTTCCCACTACTAATACAGGATACTTCCATTTGGCCTTTTGGCAACCCAAAAGTCTCTATCAGTGACGTGTAATGGTAGTGGCACACCTCTGTTGTAAAGCGATTCAAGTTTCCTGTCCTAGACAACTAGCTAATTGCAGCCAGCTTGCAGGAAGAAGTATTCATTGCCCTACACAAAACAATTTCTGATACAACAGTTAGGCTTTTGGTGAACTTTGTCAAGAAATGTAGTTGTACATGTTATGGGTTTGTTCAGTAAGGTACAAAAAGCGGGGGTGGCTTGCCCTCACTCCCGCTGAAATATTATCTCACCGTGTTTATTGTATTGAAAAATTTGAAATCATTTTTATAAAATTTAGTTTTACTGCTTTTTATGTGTTATATTTAATAAAATTCATTCCACTTACTATCAAAGAGGAGTTCTTTAGAAAATGTAGAATCTCTTCTTATAATGCTAAAATAAATATCCCAAGTTTTTAAACTTTAACAGGTCTTAGATTTGAGCGATGCTCAACATCCTATCTCTCGTTAAAGAAGTGCGGATGCCTTACCGGACAAACCCATACAACGTGTACAATTACATTTCTTGTCCCCTTATTGGTTTGTTTCAGTGTATTGTAGCTAGGAGATTTCTTTGAGGCACATTTTGTTATTAGTTAGAACTTTAAGTCAAGCCTAGTGCCAGTCTGAGTAAAATTCATAAGGACATGAATACGCTCGCTTCAGGAGAGAACATTTTTGCCGTCTGAGCAAGCAAACACACTGACAGCTATCGTTCTCAACTTCTGGACTCTTATTAAGTCACAGCCAGGGCAATCCTTATGGTGGAATTAGGCATCTGTTTCTCTCTCGCTCTCGCGCTCTCTCTCTCTCTCTCTCTTAGCAATTGACTCCTCCATGAAGAGATGGGGCACTCACACAGGATCCTTCTGAATCCAGGACACTTGGTCTCGAAGAGACGTTTTCAGATAAACCTTCCTGGAACTAAGGGTGATCAGATATTCTCTGACATTCCCGCATCTCCTTTGGCAGACTGTCATCTTGATTCAAATCAAATTTCCATATTTTATGTCTGCAACTAAAGATGCTCAGGCTTAGCCCTTCTGCTAGGAAAATGTAACTAATTTGGAACCGAGCAATCAGGAATTAAGATGTCCTATGGGTCACCTACCTTAAAGGAATCTCCAATACACTGAAGGACCACCAGAGACTACTCTTACAAATGGTCTTTGTGGCAGTTAACAAAAAATTATTCAATTTATGGTGTTTTTCTGTCAGCCAACCTGCTTCTGTCGGAGCAAAACAAAAACTAGATCAATTCTGCTCATTTCTTTCCAGTGAGCTCAGACTGATTCAGGATGCTTTTCTTTTATATGGAGGGAGAAAACTTCATGTACACTTTTTCAGATACCATTGATCACTATGACAATGCAAAAGTTGTTGTAAGATTGTGCGCACTTGGGGCCAGATTTTCAAAAGGTTACACGCCGGGCCTATTTTTCAAAAGGCCTGGCGGCGCACATAAAGCCCCGGGACGCGTGTAAGTCCCGGGGCTTTACAAAAGGGGTGGGGAGGGGGGCCCCAGGGCTGAAGTAAGTTTTAAAACAAAGCAACAAAGGTAGGGGGGCTGGGGGGAGGGAACAGGGGAAGGCAGTGGGGTTTGGATAGGGCTCGATGCGCGCAAGGGACACAATTGTGCACCCCCTTGCGCGCGCTGACCCTGGATTTTATAACATGCACATGTTATAAAAATTGGGCGTACACGTGCGCCAGCCGGGTAGCGTGTATGTTTTAAAATCTGGCTGATCCTCAAAGCTCAAGCATACCCCAGAGAGTTGTGGTTTCCATATCTAATACAACTGTCCAGTAGTTCCTCCATATATCTGGGTCAGATTCTATGTTCTTAACTCAGGCCAAAGTATTGCTTTTATCATATGAATCTTCCAATCCTTAATCTAATGGCTTCAAGATTGAATGCTCAGTAATCATGGATTTCTTTCTGGCTACAGAGCTTGAAGACATATTTTTGGCTAGAAAACCATCCACTAGGGAACAAATATTTCAAGAGGTGTCGTCAAAATGCTCTGAAACCATTGTTAGGCGAAACAAGTAGGTAATAAATGCTTTGGCCTACATGACTCGGACCTTGCCCATGTCTTCAGTAGGAGTAAATCTCAGCACTATAGCTGCTTACCATGTTCCAATGGATGCTAAACCTACATCTACTCATCCACTAGTATCTAGATTTATGAAAGGGTTATTACATGTTAAACCCTCCAGTACAAAGACTTTTGGGACTTGAATGTGGTCCTTTTACTGCTGAGACCATCTTTTAAACCTCCAGAGATGGCTTCTCTAATGTTCTTGACATGGAAAGTATTCCTCATTGCTGTTGCCTCAGCTACAAGAGTCAGCGAACTCCAGTCTCTAGTATACTATCCATCATATATGCAATTCTCCCTCAACAGGGTGATCCTTCACACTTATCCAAGGGTTCTTTCATAGGTTGTTTCGGCTTTCCATATCAATCAATCCATTGTATGTATTACTTTTCTTTTCAAGACTACATGCGCATGAAGAAGGAAAACTCCATCACACTTTGGATTATTAAATTGTCTTGGCTTATTATAAGAAAAGAACTCCACACCAAGCTTTGCAGCTATTCATTTATACGACCCTAACAGACTTGACATTGTAGCTGCCAATTGTACATTGTCTAACTGGATAGCGGATTGTATTCAACACTGCTACACCTTAGCATGTTTTACATATTGAAGACTCAAAGCTCTTTAAAGGCCTAATTTTAAATCGCCGGCACGTGCAAAAACCGTGAAATGTGCACGTGGCTGGGCCGTCGTGTGCCGCAGAGATTTTAGAACGGCCATGCGCCTATCTCTCAGTATGTGTGGAAGAGCTGGCTGTGAAAAAAAAAAGGGAGGGTTGGGGGAGGGGTCTGGGTGGGGGTCAGCTAGCAAGCGCACGCAACTTACTGCTCCTTTATTGGAGCGGACTGGGAGGGAACTGGGGAAAGGGCTAGTTACGTTGGCGCGTTTTTCTTAAAAATAAATAACTACATAAATAAATGTCCCCCTCTTGCACACACAAGTTGGCACCCGCCTCCAATGCCGATATAAAATCGGGCGCGTATGTGCTTGCGCATGTTATAAAATTGACACGTCCATGTGTGTGCGTGCAGGTTTTAAAATTTACTCATAAGTGAGGGCTTTGGAATCTTTTTTTGTTTATCTTTGAGAGGTGCCCCTCGAAGACATCTGCAAAGCTGTCGCCTGGTCATCAGTTCACATTTTTACAACCTATTATTGTCTGGTCAGTCTATCAAAGAGTGACAGTAGATTTGGACAGGCAGTTATGCATAATCTGTTCTCGTAGTAGTCTACTCTATGGTGGGGTCTCTGCTGCAACCCTTAGCTTGGTACTCCCCACATGCAGTGGCTAATTGGGAAAAAAGTAAGTTTGTTTACTGGAAATTGTTTTTTTTTCATAGATAGGATGAATTAGCCATGGACTGTCTGCCTGCCTGTCTCCCTGGAGACTCGACTACATAGCTAGAATTAGCTCTGATACTGACAAGGAAATTCATGAGACAGCGGCCATGCGAGAACTTTCACGCGTGCTCTTATAGCTAAGAGAGATGAGTCTGTTTAGTGCCACCGGATGACGTCCCCTACATGTAATGGCTAATTCATCCTGCTATCTACATAAAGACTGTGATAAGCAATCTTGCTGTTTGGAGTATACATGTTTTGTACCAGCACTGCTGCAGGCACAAATATATCCCAAAAAGTGATGTCAAAATGAAACAGAATGTAACTTTTCCTTTCCCAGTCTAATCCCATCCCTTTTACCTGCATATAGGGGGCATTTAAAAAAAATTTACATGGGTAAACTCAAATTTTACTTGCATAAAAATGTAAAATTGCCTTCCCTTACTGAAAATTACCCGTGCCACTAAATTGGATGTTTATATTTAGCTGTGAGACGCCACTTTGTTTCTTTGAAGATTTATCAGATGGCTTGCTGGTCCCTTGCCTTTTTGCAGTTGGAGTCTGATGCGCTTTGTATTGATATTTCCATAGCCCGTGATGCAGATGAGAGAGAGAAGTGGATTCATGCTTTAGAGGACACCATTCTTCGGCACACTCTTCAACTTCAGGTACGATCCATTTATTGGACGGATATCTTTCTTTGGTTTCTTTTCCTCCTGAATTGTGTGAACAGAATCTAAAATCAAAGCGAACAAAGGAACTGTGAAATGACTCACAATTTAATGTCTTAAAGAGGGATTATTATAGCAGAATGTAGTTGCTCTAACACATTGTAGAACATTTTGTTTGACAAATTGACAGCATGACAATAAATGAAGACCATCTCCTGCTGAATTTTATAGTCTTCTATGCTTGTCCTAAGCTTTCTTGAATTCAGATACTGACCATATCTCCACAGTTGCAACTCTAGAGGGGTTGGGGGTTGGGTTCCAGGTGGAAGTTTCATCTAGTTTGGGTAAATGCACAAAATCTTTGCTGGGCAGACCAGATGGGCCTATTGGTCTTTATTTGCCATCATTCACTATTTTACTATGTTCCAGGCATCCACCACCCTTTCTGTAAATAAATATTTCCTTAGATCATTGTTTCCCAATCAGTGTGCTGTGCCTTCAGATCGGACCATGTGTGCTATGGGAAAGTCCCCACTGCCTGATGCTTAGGTCCAGACTAGCAGTAACAAGAGACACCAGGTAATTAACTGAGCTGCCTACCTAAATCACTAACTTCTCCAATCTCCTGCACTTGTATGCTGGTCCATCATGACAGGTTCATGTCTCCCCACATCCCTCTTGTTCTTTGTCTTAAAATTGAAAGAAACTGGTGAGGCTTACAGGGCTTCCCTAGTTCTTTTGACTACATTAGTCCTCCATGTCTGCACTGCCTGCTCTGTGGAGGATGGTATACCATAACCTTTTTTAATGTAGGTGTTCCTTGGGCTTTCAAAGGTTGGGAAACACTGCCTTAGATTAATCCTTAGTCTACTCTTTCACACTCATTTCATGACCCCTCATTCCAGAACCTCCTTTCTGTTGAGAGGTCCTCATCCTGTGCATTGAAGGTATTTTAATGCCTCTATCCTATCTCCCCTTTCCTCCAGGGTATCTGTGTTTAGATCTTTGCCCAATATGCTTTGTGATGAAGACCATGGACCATTTTAGTAGCTGCTCTTTGGACTGACTCTATTTGGTTTATATTCTGCTTCTGCTTCTTATAATCAGTGTGGATTTCATGAGAAGGGGCCACAGAGAGGAGGGGCAAGTTGAGAAACGTAAGCATGGAGTTTGTATAAGTGAACTATAGAGTTCTCCACCATATAGACCAAAGAAGACATAACCATGTAACAACCTCTCCCACCATTAAAGCTTAAGTAGCGGTTAATTGTGCAGACCTGGTTATAATATGTAAGTCTGGTAATGTAACTATGTGAGCATTTCAGCCATCTCATATACAGCCCAAAATTTCTCAAACTTTGATATTCTTATCATGTTTTAAAGCCGTGAGCTTCTCCATATAATATACCCTCTCAATCCTGGATCTACAGTTTCCCAGCACCACCAGTAGAGTATTTCACATCTTGTGATTCACACTGTTTTTAAAATGTAATTGAGTTAAACTGTGGATTACGTAATGTAATATCTTTTTAGATTGTGTTTTCTCACTGATTCTCACCTGCTTCTTAATTTGATATGATGTCAGTTGTTTAATGTTGGCAGTTTTTTCCTGTTTGCCTTTTGGAAGAAAAATGCCTTTTTAAAAATAACTTTGCCAAGTGTCACATGGATTTTATTGTAATGCAAATCCAGGGCTCAGATACCTATGCCTCCTAGTTTTGAAGCTTACATAGGTTCATAATTGTATAGCTGGTTTAGGTAGAGAGAAATATGTCAAGTCCCATGTGCTGTTATTTGCATAAGAGCAGTCTATTTGGCAATCCAGAGGAAGTGGTAAAACTCTGCATCTATATTCAGTGTAGAAACTGGGCTAAATTAGCCATGACATTTGGGTGACGTAATCTGTCTTTTAGCTCTACTGAGCATGTGCAGGAATTCCCGCATGGCCATTGCCTCTGAGTCTTCTTAATCTTTTTTTTTTATATCTGAGAAGTTGCTTCGTTGTCTCAACATCCCCAAACAGCACTTTTAGTGCTACTTAAAAAATATATATAAATAATGAGATGATGATGAATTTCTCCTCAGGAATACTGGGCAGTGCGCTGTGCTGGGGCACCACAATGCAAGGGTTCTGTGTTGCTATCCCAGGCCTGCTTCCCACTGGGAACTCATAGACTCCAAGATGAACCACTGGCCTATGGCCCCAGAAGTCCTGGAGCCGTTGTAGCATCTGGCTTTATCTAGCTGTACTCCCTGGCACAGTCGGATGCAAACCTGAGTCTGCTGTCACCTAATCCGGGGATCAATTCCAGCACCAATGTTATCAGCACTGCCAGAGCATACCGAGGTCTCTCTCATCACTGTGGATGCAAGGCCAAGTACTGTACCACCTGTTTTTGTCTCCACCTCCACTGGGAGTCTGTGCCATACATCCACCACCCTCTCTGTAAAGAAATATTTCCTAAGACTACTCCGGAGTCTCTCCCCTTTCAACTCATTGCATGACCCCTTGTTTTAGAGCCTCCTTTTAGTTGAAAGAGGCTCACCTCCTGTGCATGGAAACCTTTGAGATATTTAAATGTCTCCCTCATATCTCCCCCATCTAGTCTTTCCTCCAGGGTGGCGTAAATAAAGAAAAGAATGCATGGGAGGTGGTTACCACTCTTAACCAGTAAGACTTCATACTCGTGATGCAACTTCATGATGGCTCTCTGCTTCAATGGCAGGGGGAGAAAGGGGAACTGGATTCGAATAGCAACCAACGGGGGCCCCAACTTTTGCGGTCTGGGAAACCTAAGTATGGAGGTAACTTGCTGATGTAGTGGTACCTACCTTTAACCAATAAGCCTGATACTTTAATGCAACTCCAACATTTCTCTGCTTCAACAGTAAGTCGTAACAGGGAATTGGATTCAAACAGCAACTGATGAGGGCCCTGACTTTTGCGGTCTGGGAAACAGATAAGCATGGGGATTACCTACACGGCACAGTAGATACTACCATACGCTTGCTGGGTAGACTGGATGGACCATTTGGACCACTTCTGCTGTTATTTCTATGTTTAGATATTTTATCTATTCCCATATACTTTAGAACGAAGGCCACTAACCATTTTAGTAACCACCCTCTGTACTGACTCCAGAGCCTCAGAACTGACCTTAATAAATATACAATCAAATTCTGGAAAATCACCAAATCCTAATAGCTGAATTTTTTTTACTATATGAATTAGTATTAGTTCTGATGTTCTTAAGAAAAACAGTGTGGTGGTTGGGTTAGTTCACTAAGACATAGGCACTAGCTCTATGAGTGCCCTGGCAGCTTCAGCAACTCCAGTATTGGCGCATGCACTCCTTTGGGTTGGGAGCTGACAGCTCCAAGCTGCAGGGCCTTGGCGAAAGGTGAGCAGGAAGTGCTTTTGTCTCCCTGCTACTTCTCCCACTCCTCCTGTGCTCTGTTGGCAGGCTGTGGAATGCAGGGGCCCAGAGAGCAGCAGCAATGTAGGACAGTTGGGCTTCCTGCGGTGCCAGGGGAGGGGGTGAGGGCTGCTGGTAAAGGGACAGAGTAGGGTGAGAGACGGGCGGAGAGAGAACAAAAGGAGAGGGAATGTTGGCTAGGAGATGGGAAGATGGGTTGTAAAAGTGGATATTGACTGGGAGAGAGAATACCATCGAGAGTCTAGGACAGGAACTAAAAGAAGAAATCCTGCCTGGAAGAGGAGGAAGTATGAAGGCAAGAGGGGCTGATAATGAAGCTATGGGAGAGGGAGAGACAGCTGTGAGAAGAGCCAAGAAGAGGAGACACTGGTTGTGAGGGGTTAGGTTAAATGAACTTAAGGCGGAAGAGGTGATGAGTATTAGAAAAGGAGCGGTGTGGGACAGAAAAGAGGCAGGTAACCCAAGAGAGGAGGGGATCAGATTGGTGGAGGAAAGAGGCTTGAAGGAGTGAGAAGGATGGAATTGACAGGAGGGGAGGAGGTGAGAGATGGAGAGATGCATATGGAGGAAATAACAGAAATGATAAAGAAATAAGAGGAAGACCAGAAAATAGGCTTTAAAAAGAAAGGAACGAGGAAACTAAAAGGAGCCAAGAGCAAGTAGAGAGAGAGCATAAATTCAAACTACAGACACACAGGTTGTAAAATTGTTTGGTGTGGGTTTCTCTTCTTGATGAGATGGATCAGAGACAGTGGGCAGGTGGTATCTGCCTTTTACTTTCAGCCCTGCAGTCGCCAGGGTAAACTAGATATTTTACTGGAAGGATGGAGAAAAGGGGAGGAGGCTGTGATGGCATGGGCTGTAAATCTCTCCAGTATTGAGGAGCTACGGTCAGGGCTTGAATTGATGGGGAATGGAGGGAAGCACCATTCCCCTTGACCACAAAAACAACTACATTCCTCTCTTATACCCCACAGGAGACAGCAGTTCTTCTCTCGGGATTCTAGGTTGAGGGTGGGAAGTACCATGTGCAGCTGGGGAGATGCTGAGCTGCCAGGGCTCAGGGAAGGCAGGCAGTGGAGGGTCTGCAGGCAAGGGACTGTGAGTGCTGGGAGAAGTGCTGCAGAGGGTGGCGAGGCAGGAGCAGTTCCAGAAAAAGAGAGCAGGGAAGTAATCTAAGCCTGTGGAGGAGAGGAATCCTGAACTGAGAGATGAGCTGACTCTCTTGCTTGCTGAGGAGGGGGTGAGGGATGGGTGAACCAAGCTTGCTGCTGGGGCATGGAGGGATGGGAGGGGAACAGGAAAGGACAGGTCAAGGAGAAATGATGGGTGGAGCAGGCTAAGAGGATGGAGGGAGTGGAACATGCAGAAGGCTATTAAACCCCCTACCCCCAAATAAATAAGTCCAAGTATTCCCATGCAAAAGGAGAAGCATTGAGAAAATGCAGATCGAGTAAGGAGGGGAAGGGGAAAAGAGGAGGAATTGGAGAGTAGGAGAATGAGAGAAATGGGGAAGGATTGAGAGAGAGAGGTTGGGCAGGTGAGGGTAGAGAGGGGGGAGACTGGTGAGGCCCATCTGGGGTTGAGGACTTTGATTGTTTCCCTAGCTTTTGTTTTGGCCACATGATTTGTCCCCATGTCTGCATTATTTCTTCCTCTCTGGACATTTAAACACAGGCTGTCCTATTACACTCATGACCTACTGTGGTTTTTTTTTATTTCTCGCTGAGGGCGATACAGTGTTTGTTGCGTTCAGTACCCTCAGTCAGTTTCAAAAGCTGACTCCTATGCACTAAGATCCCTAGAAATAAAGTCGTCAAAAGTTGTTGGTCATTCCTTTTTTCTAGGATTTTAAAAGCTGTACTTGCTTCATCAGGTCAAAGCTAAGGAAAGCAGAACTACACATGCAAAGCTGGAACTCTCTCGACCTGTCCTTTACAGCCTGGAGTCATCTACTTTTTGTCCTTGTAAATATGACTGGCTAATTATATGCCAAGAAAGTCCGAGGACCTGCAAGATGGGGAAACTTAAAACCCTTAAAGTTTCCACCCACTGTGTCCAGCAAAGGGTTAAGGAAATCATTCAGGCTGAGCTGGGTTTGCCAGACTTGTGTGTTACAGGGATAGTAACAGCAGACTCTGCTCTTTAGTAATAGGAAATGACAGATGTGTCCACAGCAGACTGTTACAAAAGGATCTTCACCACTTTGGGGGTAGTTTGTAAAGCAATTTCTGCACATAAAATACGGTTTTCTGGGTGTAAATGACTCATACATTTGCCCAGGATTTGTGTGCATAACCTGACATCGCCTAAGCTTTTATGCATGCGGGGGGGTAGAGCTGGTATTTACATGCATATTTTGATATTTAGAAATACACAGACAAATTCACATGTACAGGTTATGCTTTGTAAAGAGCAGGTGTAACTGAGCAGAGTTTGTTCTTATAATTTTCAAAGCACATTTATGTGCATATTTTCACTTTGAAAATTGGTGTAACTTATACATTTTTAAACTGCATAACTTCTGTGGTTGTTATAAAATTACCCACTTTGTTTGCAGTGGTGTGTGTGTGTGTGTAAAAAAGTAATTGTGATAAATCAAAGCAAAGTGTAGGGTTCATGCTTCATGAAGAAAACAAAGCCATTTGGCTTGTAAAACCCTTTAATGTACATTGCTTCACTGTGTAATTGGAGCATTCCTCGTCTGGCTGAAACAATTTCTAGCCTAAGCCTGCCGCTGCAAACACAGGCTGGCAGAGGGCCAGTCAGCTACGTCCTACGTGGCAGCATGTGATGTGCTGCCGGCCAGTCCTGAAGCAGCTTCTTAATAGGTGAGCAGAGCACAGCCAATCATCAGCCAGAGGAAGTGAGACCCTGCCACAGGCTTCTGTGTGCTTAGAGGAAGCAAAGGCAAAATGAAGGAAATGATTTCTCAGTCAGTACGTGTGGGAGCATTGGGAAGAAAATGGCTGTAAAATGATTCAGCAGGTAAGTAAATCAAAGCAGCCCTAGCTTGTGTTTGTGCAGTGCATGCAGTGACTGTCCGAAGTGGCATCGCCGTACACGTTTCTGACACCTGTCTGCAGTCCAGAAATGCTAGCACACAAAAGCACAGCATGGGACTGGCGTAATCAGCAAATCTTGATAAAACAGATGTGGTGATAATCAGTAATTAATCCTAAACTATTATACAAGATTACACTTTTAAAGGATCCAGAAGGTCGACTATCTTATTTTATTTATTTTTTAACAAATATAAACAGATATATAGGGTCAGTTATTGCGTATCGGATAAAGTGTTACCTTCCAGGCACACAGCTTGCAGCATAAATCATAACTTTCTCCCATAAATTAATCCCAGTGTTTGTAGATCAGGATAGGGCGTGCTGTGTATTTGAATAACAGAAGTAACATCTTGTTCTTTGGTTTGTACCAATACGCTTTGGTGCACTCAGGCTGTTTTGTTTGGCTAGAAGTGTGTGTATTCCTAGTGTGCTTGTATTTTTACATTATGAGTCAGATGTACTAAAAGCTTTTTCCTATTTTTATGAAGTCTGGTCCCACTTTTTGAGTTCTTGCATTAAATGCTGCTGTATTACAGTATCCTATATGCATGTCATACATACATTGCTGCTTTTTTTTTTTTTGCTTTTGGTTCTGGCAGTTTACTCCAGCTCCTTTGGGCTTCCAATTCAATGGGAATTGGAGCTGGGATCTGGCTGTACAAATTGTCATGTGCAACTACACAGGACTCTCTCCTATTTTACATCTCCTCTTAACTTTCTTCGTCCAGTCATTGCAGGGGGCTGTATGTAGACTTACTCTCCTTCAAGAGCCCGGCAGTCATGGATCCTAAATCCAGTCACTAGATGTCGCCTTTCCACAATGACTAAGACTCCCTTCTCATCTCCCCCAAACCCTAGGAGGCTGTGATTGCTGCCCTGCAGCTTCTCTAGACCTGGCTGGCCTGTGACGCTGCAGATCTAAGTTGGGCTATTCTTTCTTGAAGGTTGATTATTTTTATCTGATAAACTAACTTGTGGTGTTCAATGCTATCTTTTAATGTCGCATGTAATTTCTTACTGCACTTCTTATTTTTTTTATATAAATGATCAACTTGATATTGAAGCAAAAGAATCCGTCTCTTAATTAGATAACTGGTTTGAATTCAAGCAATTGTATATTTGAGCTAGTTTAAACTTTTAAAGAATTTTTGAAGTGTTATGAATGCCAGCAGTATATAGTGAGGGGGTGGAGGGGTTAGCATAAAGACAACTAAACCTGACAGTCTGAAACTTTTTCTCAGTCTGCATGATAGGGTGCCACATAATCTCAAACTGGGTCTCACATTCTGTAGCTATTGTTTGTGGGGTGTTCTTTTTCTTTTCCATAAAAAGTGCATTGTTTTACTTTAAATTTTAGCTCCCACACTTAAGCTTCCTTAAATCTACTCTGATTTATTCTACTTCTTCTGGTGGAACAGATATAAGTATCATCTTTAAAAAGATGTATCTTATCTTCTATTCTCTGTACAATACTTATAAAAATCATTGAATAAAACCAACCCAGGACTGATCCTTATAGCCTGCCTGATCACTCTCCTCTTTGCGTGAGCTCCACTTATCATCATCCTCTGCTCTGTTACCTAACCAGTTTCTAACCAGCTAAATTCACCCCCTTGAGCTCAGCTTATTTATGGAATAGTATTCAGGAGTAGGCAACGCTGTCCTGAAGTGCCACAAATAGGTTTGGTTTCAGGATGCTGATAATGAATATGAATGAGATATTTGCATGCACTGCCTTTATTGTGTGCAAATTATAGCTTATGCATACTATTCTGGATATCCTGAAACCCAACCCTTTTTGTGGAAGGTGCCTCTGTTCTGCTCCCTGTACAGGTTAGACGGCAAACCAGCCTCAAACGCCCTTGCCAGTCATTAGGGCAAGGTTCGTCTGTACGAGTATCCTCAGATTACCTTAGTGGCGAAGACTCTCTTGAAGCTTCGTGAGGACAAGGGGACTATGGTCCTTATAGCCCTTTATTAGCCGAGACAGGTCTGGTTTCCACTTCTATGTGAGTTGTCCATCTGGAGACCGATCAGTCTGGGGACTTCCCCATTTCTCATCACACAGACTCTGGGCAGGTTGAGGCATCCGAACTTCCAGGCTTTCACTCACAGCCTGGATGTTGAGAGGTTAATCCTGCAACCACCCGATCTTTCAGCAGATGTTCCAGGTCCTTGTGTGGCTTCTAGAAAGCTTTCCACTAGAAGGTCCTACGGACTGAAGTGGAGGAAGTTTTCCATTTAGAGCAGAAGGCCCTAGATCCATTCTCCTGCCCCAAACAAAATAGGCTTGATTACTTTCTATGCATGTCGGAAGGTGGCTTAAAAACCAGTTCCATTAAAGTTCACCTGAGTGCAATTGGTGCATACTACCAGGGTGTAGATGGTATGCCCTTCTCTGTATAGCCTATAGTCATGCAGGGCCTGCTTCAGTTGAAGTCTCTCCTAAGGCATCTTGCTGTGTCCTAGGACCACAACGTGGTGTTAGCTCAGCTGATGAAAGCTCCTTTTGAGCTTCTGCATACCTGTGACCATCAGTACGAGATTAACTCTGCTAAGAAATCCCACTATGCAAACAAAATTCAGACTGCCAATGGTAACCCTTCTGTTCTTTTCAACATCGTTAAATCTCTAATCCGAAATTAAATACCTTTGACAACATCAACAATACATTTTGTAACAGACTGGCACAGCATTTTAGGGACAAAGTCATTAAAAACTCTGACTAATTTTCTCACCTGCCCATTCCCAAACTCAACCTACCCTGTGCCACTAGTCTGCCTTTGCTGACATTGACTCTGTAACCATAGCTTACATCTTATCCAAGATGAACGTTTCCTTCAGTCCTTTCAGTCCTTGCCCAGGTCACCTTTTAAAAGCAATATGTGACCATATCTCCATCCATCTAGCTCAGTTAGTTAATCTTTCCTTTGTTTTTAGTACCTTTCCTGACACACTAAAGCAAACCTCTATTCTGCCAGTCCTAAAGAAAAAAACCTCAGAGCTATCCGATTTCAGCAACCTATGCCCCATCGCCTCTTTAACCTCGCTAGTCAAGGTGTTAGAATCGGTAGTTTTAGATCAACTAACGGATTATATCAATGACAATGCTATCCTTCGTCCAAACCAGCATTGTTTCAGAAAGGGTCGCAGTACTGAAACCGCACTCTTATCCTCATTTGACACACTTGTAAAGCTTACTCTATGCTTATGGCCAGGGACACAAGAACACTTAGACTCAGTAAAAGTATAATGTATTTTTATTAATTAATATAAGTGTTCTCGGGAGATGCTGGGTACTGGGTGCCCTTAGTCTTACAAACTGACCAGCATCTCTCTGGATACAGGAAGTGACCCTTGTTTTATAGATAGCATTCAAATACAGGAAAAGGATAGAAGGTTCTAGAGATTTGCATGACTGCCCAAAGGATCATTTACATAGGTTGTCATGTCAACTGCATGATAAGATTATCCCTAACTAACCCTGATTGGCTTCCCAGGATGTGTAGCCCATTTCCCATGACGTTCTTTGTTCTGTAAACTCTTACTGGTCAAGGCAATCAACACTGTCTGTAGCTATGTTGATTACAAACTCCTGAGGATAGTGCCTGAAGCTCCCCTGTGGTTTCTTCTTTTGTGACTCTATGAATAGACATCACCTGTCTGGTGCCAGCTTGCCTGCTTCCACAGATATCCAGGGACATTCTGTAAGTCACTTAGTCCATTCAGCCCAGGCAGGCCAAAGACACGCAGAGGCTTCTGGGGATTTCCTTCTCCATGTTGGTCTTCTGTTCAGGCATACTTCTCACACTATTACGAGGATTTGATTCTAATTCCAATTATATCTTGGTACTATTAGATATCTCTGCTGCATTCGATACTCTTATAATAGTTCTACAGTTGATCGGCATATTTGACACTTTCTAAAAATGGTTTCTTTTCTGTCTAATTGCCCTCAACAGGTAAATAGCAGCTCTTACAATTCTGACTGGTACACTATTCTCTCAGGTGTCCCTCAAGGCTCCTCCCTTTCAGCCATACTGTTTAACATTTACTTCCACCCTGCTGTCTTTTTAACTGGTTTAGGTGTAAATTTAAAATTTACACAGATGACATTCAATTCTTCATTCTGTCTAGTATCTCATGGTCTAACACTCTGTCCATTGTCAGTCTCTCTATTAGGTCCATCAACTCTTGGCTTTCCCATAACCATCTAAAACTGAAATTTTACATTTATCCACTATCCCTCAGTCCTCTTGTCATCCACCATCTCACCTCATTTTCGATAACCATTCCATTCCCATAACCACCAAAGCTTGTAACTTAGGCGTTGTCTTAGATTCCGAACTTTCCATGTCTTATAATTCCTCTGTGGTAAAAACATGTATTCTATAAGATTCACCTCCTGAAATGCCTAAAACTGCTGCTATATCCCAGTGACTTCTCTACAGTCTCAAGCCCCGATTCTCACAATGTTTAGAGTACTTTAATGCCTTATACATAGGTCTTCCAGACTCTATCTGTCCTCTCCAAAATAATGCTGCTCGCATCCTCTCAGGTACGAAACTCAAAGATCACATTACTCCTGTTCTCTACTCCTTATATTGACTTCCAGTTTCATTATGAATACAATACAAAAGTCTTCTGATTATCCATAACCTCCTTCACAAGAAATCTACCATCTGGTTATGCTCCTCTGTGTTTGTAACAACCCTCCAGATAGCTACACTCCATGAATAAAAGTCATCTTGAAAGTCCCATCAGTTCGAACAGCAAGACTTGACCTCACCAGATGACATGCCTTTTCAGGGACGGGCCCCATTCTCTGGAATTCCATCCCAGATCTTCTTAGGCTCCAATTGAACTTAAGGGAATTCAAGAAAAACAAAAACTTACCTATGCTCCATCGCTTATAAACAAGCAACAGCTGACTAAGTTCCATCTAGTCCACTCTTTGAGGCATACTACCTTACTATCAATGCGACTGTTAGGATATACTGTCTTGTTATGCTTTCATTGATTTCATATTTTATGCTTGATTCTTACTTATGAATGTACTTCTTGTGAACCGCTTTGATCTAACCTCATTGTTTAAGTGGTATATAAAAAATTTTGAATAAATACTTCTAGAACTATTTACTTGCCCATTGCTTGGCTGTCTTGCTTCGTCTTTTTGGTTTTAGCCTTTGGTCTCTTTCTGTGTTCCCTATAAGCTGCAGTCACACACAGAACTTACTTCCAGAAATAGACTGGCAGTGTAACACAGCAGGGTGCAATGGCCTCAGTCTGGCCGAGGAGCCCAACATGTCCGATTCGTTTCTTAAGAGGACACTTGGTCTCTTTTTTTTTTTTTGTCACAATATACCTTCTCCTGAAAGATATGCACCTTTTATTTACATGTCAGGAAGTCTCCTCTTGTCTAGCCTTACCATTGCAGGGGCCATGTTCAGCTGAGGGCCACAGTCTGCTGTTTTCTCTGGAAGCTAGCACAAGTGTGCCCTTAACCTAGCTAAAAGATGGCTCTGCTTAAGCAGCAGACCTGGGGTCAGGGGGAATTGAAGCAAGGTTTCCTGACTGGCAGAGCTGCTACTAGAGCTGTCAGACCAGCCCTGCACCTTTCTGCTCTTATCACATCTCCTATTTTTAGAAATCTTCCCAGAGTCCACTTTTCAACTGATGCCATTAAAGAACTCTGATAATTTATTTATTTATTTATTTTTAGTTTTTATATACCGCTGTTCCTGTATAATATACATATCACACCAGTTTACATGGAAATAAAACTGATGCCTCGGAGAGGCAGTTTACATCGAAACATTTTTAACAGCATAACCAAAGGGGCAGGGGAAAGGAGGAGGTTACAGTGGTTAAAAACTTATCTAGTTACATAGTGATATGGAATAAATAAATAAATAGACAATAACTATTTACATGAGGTAATGGTCTGTCTGAGTCTACGCCGTTATTGTGTTATACTGGTTCTTAGCTCTCCGGGAAAGCTAGAGCGAAAAACCAAGTCTTTAGCTTCTTTTTGAATGTTATGTGGCAGGGTTCGAGGCGAAGGTCTGGAGGGAGCGTGTTCCAGAGAGTGGGGCCGGCTGTGGATAGTGCGCGTTTTCTCAAGGAGGTTTTCACCGGTTGGGTGCGTAGCATATTTCTGTATGCATTTCTAGTCGGTCTCTTAGAAGTGTGTGGCTGAAGTTGATGAGTTAAATTGAGAGGAGAGATGTTATGTAGTGCCTTATGTATCATCATAATGGTTTTAAATTGAATTCTGTATTTGATTGGTAGCCAATGTAGGTGCTGGAGAATTGGGGTGATATGATCCCTTTTTTTGGTGTTTGTAAGAATTCTGGCTGTAGCGTTCATGACCATCTGAAGTGGTTTAGTGGTGCTACCGGGAAGTCCGAGAAGGAGTGAGTTGCAGTAGTCCAATTTCGGTAGTATAATGGCTTGTAGAACCAGGCGGAAGTCTTTGTAGAGTAGTAGTGGTTTTAATTTTTTTAATACTTGCAGTTTAAAGAAGCACTCCTTTGTAGTGTTTATGAATTTGTTGAGGCTGAGTTTATCTAGGAGTACTCCAAGGTCTCTTACTTGTGGCGAAGAGATGTCTTTGGAGTTGATAGTGGATTGGCTAGAAGTAGAATTGTTAGGAGGGACGTAATTTTCAGGAGCGATAAGGAGGATTTCAGTTTTGTTTGTGTTTAGAACCAGGTTGAGGCTGTCCAGTAGATTGTTTATTGACGATAAGCAGTTATTCCAGTATGACATGGTTTTGTGAATAGATTCTGTTATGGGGATGAGTATTTGTATGTCATCCGCGTAAAGGAAGTGTGTGAGCTTGAGATTGGAGAGAAGGTGACAGAGAGGCAGCAGGTAGATATTAAAAAGAGTGGGTGAGAGGGATGATCCTTGTGGTACGCAATGACTTGCACTACTTACTCTAGGTTTATATAAATACGGAATGGGAAGCCTTTTCAGAAACTTTAAACACACAGATCTCTTAAGGAATGAAATATAAATCAGACCAAAAGAGTGCAATTGAGTTTAGTCTAATAGCTGGTTTATCAGATATTGTTATGTGCAGCCTTGCTTGAACATGAAATGGAAACGTTTCAGTTTCTGCCACGGAAAGTAAACTTTTTTTTTTTTTTTTTTTTCGTGGGAGAGGGGGCTGGAAGTAGAGTCCTAACTAAAAATAATAAATCCCAGAGCACGGTACTTAGTCATCTCAGTATCTGCTTTATATAGCAATATTTTACAGGAAACAATTACTAAGGCCGAGCTCCCAAGAATACTGGCAGGCTTTTATAGGAAGAAAAAAATGATAGCAACTTTTGGGTATGCCCAGATTTTTCTGTAGACCTGGGTCACAAGGTCTACAGGTCACAAGGAGCGACAGCAGGACTCTAATTCTGGTCTCCTGGTTCGTAGCCCACTGCTCTAACCACTAGGCTATTCCTCCTCCCCTCCATACACTGTCAGATGTATCCCCTCCATACTCTGCTATCCATACTCTGTCAGAATGCAGGCAGATCATTTGTCAAGGAAGGAATTTTTGTGTGTGAGTGTGAGAGAAGAGGAGCTCCAGGTTTGACACAGACCTGGGTTGTTCTCCCACTGTACCTCACCTTTTCACCCCATGCATCCATTGGATGATCATCAAGGTAGTTTTTTACTTGCTTGAGGAATGATTTAGGCTTCTTAGGAAGAAATATGGGATAACTGTGGGAAGCTCGTCTCAGACATATTGTTAATCCAATAAAGTTATCACCTACAGCCTGCTGTTTTGACCCTTGATCTGTATATTATTCCCTTCATTTCTGATACACTATTAGCAGGTTTTTGATTTTGGGAACAAAATTGGCAACTTATTTCCACCAAGTCACCTGAATAAAGTACTTTGGCTACTGTATCAGTCCTCTTGAATTTAACAAATAGAAACAAACACTATGTATCAGGTGTTACCTTTTTTTATTGGATTGGCGTAATAAATTTCTTGACTAGCTTGAGCAGTTGACTTGGGAAATTGATGAGTGTATTGATTTAAAATTACTTGTTTCCCGCGCCTTCCAAAGTTTGGGGGCGGGGTACAGAGTAAACATACATAAAGTTTTCACCACAATTAAGAACAAAATGCCAAGAGCAATATACTGGACATTGCTGGAAGTTACATTCTGCAAGTGCAAAACCATTATTAGGAAGATGAAATTTAGCAATCTGGTTAAGTGAGTTTTTATCAATAAAAAATTGGAGAAATTTAGTAGAATATAATTAGTTCATTTTTAGTAAATGACAGGGGTGGCCAACTCCAGACTTGAAGAGCAGTAGCTCTTCAAGACTGGAGTTTCAGGATATCCACAGTGAGTATGCCTGAGATAGATTTGCATGCACTGCCTCCATTGTATGCAAATCTATCTCGTCCATACTCATTTTGGATATATCCTGAAAGCATGGTCTGTTTGTGGTTCTCGAGGACTAACATTGCCGACCACTGGTAAATGATATTGAGCAATTCTGCTGCTGCAACCTTCTTTTTACATGTCTAAATGAACTTTTTGTGAAAGAAGAGAAGGACTGATAAGCAGAGTAATTCATTACCTTATGGGCTGGTGGCCAGTGGCTCATTAGCTTTATAAATCTGGGGCCTGCCCAAGTGAGAAATGTTTTTGTATATGTTATATATCTGTGTGATGTGTCTATATTTAAAAGACCAAATGGTCTATCCAGTCTGCCCAGCAAGCTTCTTATGGTATTAAGTGCTGCTCCGTGCAGGATACCTCCTTGTTTCTGTTAAGGGTAGTAATATTGATTGATTTGTTTGATAGTAATATTTGATTGATTTGTTTCCTAACAGGAAATAATATTTCCTAACAGGTAGTAATATTTGATTGATTTGTTTCCTAACAGGAAATTCGGTATATAAAAATTCTAAATAAATAAATAAAATAAATAAATATTAACAATCAAAACCAAGCAACTGTTAAACCCATAATATTACTACTAGCACATTTTTACAGAGTGAGCAGTCTTTCTGATACTCCTTCAATGCTGCTGCTGCTTGAATGTACTTTGCTTCTGGGCTTGGCCATAGAAACAGTCCTGCACTTTTTCCTTATGTCTGCATATCAGTACCCTGGACTGTAAAAGTCAGGGCCCTACGTTGTCCGTCATCTGAATCCAATTCCCCTCCCCCTCCCCACCACCATAAAAGCGGAGAGAGATGCTGCAGTTGCAACAAAATCATGTATTCTAATTCGTTAAGGGTAGTGGTCCCCCTTGCCTTCTGTTAGGGGTGGTAGCTGACACTCCATGCTGGTTCCCCCCATGCACCCTTTTCTTCATTTCCAATTTTAGCCTTTAGGGATCCACAGTGTTCATCCCATGCCTTTTTTATTTCATTTACTGTTTCATCTTCCCACACCTATTCTGGAAGGTCATTCCAGGTACCCACCATCCTCTCCATGAAGAAATATATCCTGACGTTGGTTCTGAGTTGTACCCCTGAAGTTTAATATCATGACCCCTAGTTCAACTGTTTGTCCTGCAGAAAAGGTTTGAGAAATATGCATCAGTAAAACCTTTCAGATACCTGAAGGTCTGCATCATATCTCCCTGCACCTCCTCTCTTTTAAGGTTAGCACATTCAGATCCTTTAGCCTCTCCTAGTAAGACATCACATTCAGACCCCACATCATTTTGATCGCCCTTCTCTGGACTGCCTCCATTCCTTCTCCATCCTTTTTGAGATATGGTCTCCAGAACTGTACAAGGGCATTAGCACCTCCTTTTTCTTACTGGTTATTCCTCTCTCTCTGCAGCCCAGCATTTTTCTGGCTTTAGCTATCGCCTTGTCACACTGCTTTACCATCTTCAGATTGCCAGACATTATCACCCCAAGGTCCTAGTCTGTGCACATTGGTCTTTCACCACCCATCTCATACAGCTCTTTTGGATTACTGCATTCCAGATGCATGACTCTACACTTCTTGGCAGTGAATCCTACCGTAGTTGCCAAGACTTTGACCACTCTTCAAGCTTTCTTAAATCACTTTTCATTCTCTCAGGTGTGTCCACTCTATTACAGATCTTAGTATCATCCACAAATAAAGTTGGTAAATTTTAGCTCATGCCTTTCCATTGGTAGCTCAAGCAAGTTACGTTCAGGTCCTGTTGGTGCCTCCCTGTCCCTAGAGGGCTTATAATCCAAGCTCATATCTGAGACAATGGAGGGTGGGGTGACTTGCCCAAGATCACAAGGAACAGCAGGGGGATTTGGACACCCCCCCTCCACCTTCCCTGGTTCTGAGCCTACCGCTCTAACCCCTATGCAGTCTTTTCCAGGCAGTCATTTGTACAAAAGAGCTAAAACTGCACTTTTATAAACAATTGTGATAGACTTGCTTTTGGCAGACAGGTCTATAAGAAACCTTAGCAGCTGAAAAAGCTGTCTAAATTCACACATGCACTATAGACCGCAGGGTAAGTCGTGAGTATGTAAGTATACAGTATGATTTCCAAGTAGATTATTGGAAGGAAGAGTAATTTCTACTGTTGACAAGCAAATTAATTTAAACAAAATATAACTCTAGAACAATTGCAGGTCATACAAATTTTCAGAAGTCCAGATTGCTGCCAGAGACACGTTGTTTCTAAATAAATAATGGAAATGAATGATTATTTCCTGTTTATACCTGTACACACTGTAGGCTAGTTGTGATTGAAAGTTGCGTCAGGTTGTGTATCTTGTTAGATTCCCCAAGGGGTCGGTTGACAGGATGTTAGCCCCTATGTTCTATAAGTTCTTAATCTCAACAGAAGGCCAAGTAGGGATCATCCTCTGGTTTTAGAGCTCACATAATAATCTTGAACTGTATGGCAATGGTTGGAAACTTCTAGTACTGCTGGATTGCTCTTGCCTGGATGTGTGACTGCAAAGGACAGCAGGACTACTTTAGCTGGAAAACAGGAAAAGAATTGTATTCCAGCTTTAAAAGTGTTGGCGACCTCTGGAAAATATTGAAGCTGTTCTGCTTCTACATTTTTTGTGGTTTTTGTTTTTTGCATTTTGTATAGTTTTGGTTTTTGTTTTTTTTAAGGAATTGTAGTTTTACTGAATTTGAGCTGAAATGTTTGTATTGTTAGCAGCTTTGGCAGAACTGTGTAATAGAATTGATTTTTGCTTCCTATTGGCTTCCCAGTTGTTTCTTAAGAGGTGTTCCCAAGCTTCAGGAATCCAGGTATCACTTGGGAGCATATGCCAAGTAAAGCAGTTCCCTGTGTGAGCTCCATTCAGCATGAGGGTAAGAGAAGAGAGTACAGCTAGGCAGGAAGCAGTGAAGTACCTTTAAAAGTCCTGCTTGCAGAGTCAAAAAGGAAAGGGGCATTGTATTATGAGCAATTTTTAAAAAATCTGTTTTTAACTTGAATTTACTTGCTGTCTTTATTAGCTGCTGGCATGATATGACCGATATCAGTCAAGTTAACATAGAGAAAAGAATGAACCAAAATTAGGTGGAGGCCAATTGATTATGAAGCTCTTAATTCACACTCTTCTGGTCAGGAGGTGCAGGACTTTTGGTTTCAGTTTGCAAAGTGATGCTGCCTTTTGGCTGTACCTAGTTTTTCCCCTTTCAGCTTGCCTTTACGGTGAAATGTTTCCCTACCGAATGTGTTGAAGCAGTAGCTTGAAGAATAACAGCAGGAATGGGTGTACTAACTAGCAGCTCAGAGTTTCTGAGAACTTATGTGAAACGTGCCTTCACGGCAGATGGGAGGAACATCGATCGTTTCACAGCAGTGACCCAGAAGGACTCGGGATGTACGTGTAGCTGACTCCGAAGGGAGCTGCAATCTATAGGCCTCTACTAAGGACTAGGTTGGAGGGGAGGCAGGCAAGACCTCGGGGGAAGAACAGCCAAGGCATTTCTGCTTCACACCACCTGAGGAGTAGGGGCTGAATGTGAGTGAGCTTGGAAGGTCAGGTGTGGAAGTGAGTCAGCCAGAGGAGGAAAGAGAAAAAGCATTCATGACCAAGAAGCAGACTGTAAAATAGTTCTATTCTTAGAGGTGACGTTTGTCTTCAACTGGAAATCTGCTGAACTTTGTACTTGGAGGGAGGTTTAAAAGGTTGACTAATGTCTCCCTCTGTTTGTTTGTTTCGATGAAACTATAATAAAACAATAGAGCGCTGAGCCTTTGGAATGTCTGAAATTCTTACTAAGTGGGTCCTTCCTTTGCTCACTCCGTTTGAGTTACAGATTTCGGTTCTACAGGCAGGTCATATTTGCAGAAGGTAGAGCACACCAGGAACAACATTCACAAATGTACTAATTCATATTCAACAAAGTAATGCACATCTAGGGAATGAGTTCAAGAACATTTATTTCCCTACCAGAGTCCCCAGTGTTCTGGATTTAATCAGGAAGCCCATATTCAGCATTGCGCAGCTCGGCTAGTTAGCCAGCTAAACATGTCCGGCTAACTTACCATATATTCAGTGCAGCCGTTCCTCTGAATATATCTGGCTGACTTTAGAAAAGTTCTGTGGATCAACCAGAGTCAGATAAGTTTTCTGGTTAGCTCAACTCCTCCCAGTTATGCCCCCAGAACACCCTTAACTTATACTACCTGAATGTAATCCACTTTGAAATGCCTGAAAGATGGAATATAAATAAGTAGTTATCCAGCTAAATTTTATCAGGCTATAATTTAACCGGATAAGTGGTTTGAGTATGCCAAATTTGTCATTAAGATGGATAACTTTTGAGTTATTTGTCTAAATGGCTTTTTTCCTAGCATGTAGACAGATGAACTCAAGTCCAGTGGGTTTAATCTCCCCTGCCAGCAGATGGGAGGCAGAGCAAGCTGACCTTATAGTATATATAGCCCTGCAGTGACCCCCCCCAGCCTGCCAATAGTCTCTGTTTCTAGCAGATGCTAGACATGGGTCTCGCTATGGGGATTGCTTTGAGCTTTTTGGAAGGAGAAACTTGAAATTCTGAATTTAGGAAAAGAAAGCCCTGCTCTCCTGCGGTGATACATAATGGTCCCTCCCCCAGTTGAGAATTCCTGAGGTGATGTCTGTGGTCCCTCAGTGATGTGCTTTGGTTCGATAGCTGGTTCCTGGCATGGACTTAGCTGCTTATACAGCTGAAAGGCAGCGGGTGCAGAAGGCTGAGCACAGCGGTGATGGAAGATGCCCTCTCCCTCCTCAGCTGGAGACAGTCTCTGTGCTCAGCCAGTAAGGGCTGAGCTCCAATAAGTTTAAAAAAAAAAAAAAAAAAAGAAGAAAAAGAACTTTACCTACAGAGACAGGGATTTTTTAAGCCTTCCTTAGGTCTCCGTGCTTGGTGTGCTGTCCCGACGTTGTTCCTATTCCCGTTGGGGTTAGGGGAACTGGGCAGCCTGGCAGGTTGAACTGCCCAGGAGGGCTAGGCCTTGCGGTAGGCTTTTCTACCTACCACTGCGTGGTAGGCCATGGTGGCGTTCTTCATGCGCTTATGCGTGTTTTCTGCCCTCTACAGGACGTCGGTGTGCGTGGTGCGTCGGCTCTGCACATGCATTGTGCATGCCGGCTAGGCGTGACTTATGTGCACATAATATTTTTAAGCATAGTGATACGCTCCAGAAGGGCATACTATTGCTGGGGGCGGCTATAATTTGTGCGCACGACTTTTTGAGCATGAGCCATTTGAACGCACAGTTACCGCTGCTCATGGTGCTGATAAACAAGAAGCCTAAGTGCCTTTCTCTTTGTGTTGCCTGTCATATTAGGGCTTCTCAACCTGACCTGGCTTCTAACTTGTCAGTGCTGTTGAGATGCTCAGGAAGAATTGTCTTCCTTGGATTTTGCTAAATCTGGATCCTCTCATTCTGATGGTGGTCAGGTTACGGTTTTGGCTGGAAGTGCACCAGATCTTGGTTCTCCCTTGACTGGCTCCTCTGCTGGTGAGGGCAGTTCTGTGGGACCAGCTCCAGTTCCTTCTGGGCTTGGTCTGGACCCAGCTGCTTTTTCTTGGGTGGAATTTTTTTCAAGGCTTACAAGCCTTTCTACAGGCACAGTCCCCCGCTTCCCCCCCCATTTCTGTCCAGTCGGACCCTCAGCTGGTGGCTCCTCCCTCCTTCCAGTAGTTAAGCACCACTTCCAGTAGTTAAGCACCAGGGCTAGCCTCTGCTCCCTGCAGGTGTTCCTGACAGGAATCCGGGTGGTACTGATTATGAGATTGATCCTGATTCCCTGGAAGATGGGGAAATTTCCTCCAGGGCTGGAACCGTATTGAACCATGTTGTAGTTCTTTCATAGAGATGATCTGCAGGCCTTGATTTCCCAGACCTTGAAACAGCTGGGTGTCCCTGGTTCAGATGCTTTTTCAGAGCAGAAGAAGAATCCCATTGTGGTTTCCTTATGTAAAGCCTCTTGTTTTTTCCCTGTGATGAATGCCATTTAGAAACTGATTGATCTGGAGTGAGATGCCCCAGAGGTAAATTTTAAAGGGGGTAGGATATTGTAAGGCCTGTACCCCCTGGATCCGGCTGTGAGAGTGCGTTTGCATTTTCCCAAAGTGGATGCTCTGGTATGTGCCATTCCTAAGTGGATGACTATCCCTGTAGAAGGAGGAGCGGCCTTGAAGGTTGTGCATGATAGAAGGATTGAGGCTATTCTTAAGCAAGCCTTTGAGGCAGTGGTGATGAATTTACAGATTGCCTCTTGTTGTGCCCTAGTGGCGAGATCTTGTCTGCTTCTCTCTCAGGAGGTTTATGAGTCTGGAGAGAATTCTGGAGTGGTTATGCAGCCTGCTGCTGCCTTTTTAGCAGACGCAGGCTGTGATTTGGTCCGGACCTCAGCCAGAGGAGTGGCTTTGGTGAAAGTGACCAGGTATCAACTCTTATTGTGAAATTGTCAGCTGTCGCAGCTTCTAAAGCCAATCTTACCAAGACGCCCTTTAAAGGTGCACTCTTGTTTGGGAGCGAGTTGGAGAAACTGGCCAGTAAGTGGGGCAAGTCTCTGATACCTCGGTTGCTGGAGGATAGGAAATGGTTACAGTGCCCCTTGGTTATAAGGAGTTGTTTCCAGGGTTCCAGCCATTTTTGCCCTACAGAGGGACGACCTTTCAATGGATTTGGCCTTTCGGTAGGTCTCAGTCCTTTCATCCCCGACAGACCAACAGAAGAGCAGGCTCGGGGGAAGTGGGGGGTGGACCTTCCCGAACTTCCCAACAAAGGTTTGCAGACTCACCCTCCGGAACAGGAACTAGGGAGATCTTTCTCTTTCGCGTGCTCTCTCGCTTTCTCTTTCTCTCTTATTGGCGGTGGGTCGATATCACGTCGGACCAGTGGATCCTGGAGGTTATACGCAAAGGGTAAGCACTGGAATTTCACAGTATTCTTCAGGACATGTTCATGGTGTCCCCTTGCCACGTCCCACAGAAGAAGCAGACAGTGATGTGTGCACGCTTCAAAGGCTCCTCGGACTGAGGGTTGTGCTTCCAGTACCCTTGTCTCAAATGGAATATTGCCCCATACTTTATTTCGTTGTACCCAAGAAGGAGGGCTCCTTTCGTCCCATCCTGGATCTCAAGAGGGTCAATTGTCACTTGAAAGTGATTCATTTTCAAATGGAAACCTTTCACTCTGTGATAATGGCAGTGCAGTTGGGGTAATTTCTGAACTCTTTGGATCTGTCAGAGGCTTACCTTCATATTCCTATCCGATTGCAACACCAATGCTTTTCTATGCTTTGCGGTGTTGGAGCACCATTATCTGCTTTGGGTGCTGCATTTTTGGTCTAGCCACCGCTCCCAGAAAATTTCCAAGATTATGGTGGTGGTAGCGGCGGCTTTGCGAAAAGAAGGAATCCTGGTGCACCTGTATTTGGATGTCTGGCTGATTCGAGCCAAGGTGTTATCCTTATTGTAGAAGCTTGGTTGGATGTTGAACCTGACCAAGAGCAATCTTCAACCAGCCCAGTTGTTGAAGTTCGTTTCAGCGTTCTCTATCTCATTGGAACCCACAGTCTCATGATTATGTAATTCGGCTCCACTTACTGATGGACATCTACTCCCTCATCCAGTGGTAGTTGGAGGATCATCTGAGAGAGTGAGTTCCCTTGTCCTCTCCGGCCTGGTTGGTACTCTTGACAGATGTGAGTCTCCACGGTTGAGGGGCTCACTGTTTAGAGTTAATTGCCCAGGGGTGCTGGAATGCCAGAGTGTCCCACTGGAGCATCAATCGCCTGGAGGCTTGGGTGGTACGGCTGGCATGTATGCAGTTCAGCCACAGGCTGTGGAATCGAGTGGTTCACGTGATGTCGGATAATGCGACAAAGGCGGCCTTTATCAAGCTCCAGGGAGGAACCAAGAGCAAGTGTCGCAAGAAATAGACAAGCTGATGGACTGGGTGGAAAGTCATCTGCAGATGATCTCTGCTTCTCACGTTGCAGGACAAGATAACATAAGATTCGGACTTTCTCAGCAGAGAGTCTGGACCCAGGAGAGCGGGTGTTGTCAGCTGAGGTGTTTCAGCTGACTGAGGATTGCTGGGGCCTTCCGTTGCTAGACCTGCTGGCGACTTCTTCTTGAAATGCGAAGGTTCCTTGCTTCAACAGTCGCAGGAGAGATCCATGGTCCCTGGGAATAGACGCTCTTGTACAGGTCTGAACGGAAGACAGATTGCTTTATGCTTTCCTCCATGGCCCTTGCTGGGCAGGATAATTCACAAGATTGAAGGCCTCAGGGGGCTAAAACTCCAGGTGGTACTGAACTGGCCCAGGTGTCCATGATATGAGTATTTGCAACGACTCCTGATGGAAGCCCCCCTTCATCTACCACCTCACATGGATCTGCTACTGCAGGGACTAGCTCTTCATGATGATCAGACTTGATTCTGTATTACGTTTTGGCCCTTGAGAGGGTTTGACTCTAAATGCGAGGTTATTCCTCTGTAGTGATTGCCTCTTTACTCTGTGCTTGCAAGTTCTCCACTTCCTTGGCTTATGGTGTTTGGAGAATTTTTTAGGCCTCGTGTGAGGAGCAAGGTGTTCTTCCTCATTCAGTAAAGATCCCTCTCATTCTGGATTTTTTGCAGGATGGACTGAAAGAAGGCTTGACTCTTAATTCCTTGAAGGTGCAAGTTGCGGCTCTTGCCTGTTTCAGAAGCCTGGTGAATGGTGTTTCTTTGTCTCATCCTGATTGGCCTGTATTTTATAGGGAGTGAAGCATCTTAGGCCTCCCTTGAGGTTTCTGGTTCCATTGTGGAGTCTTAATTTGGTGCTGGACGTTTTGGCGGGTCCTATGTTCCGACCACTGCGTAGCCTTTCCTTATGGTTGTTGACCTTGAAAACTGTGTTCCTGGTGGCTGTATGCTCTATACGTCTGTTTCTGAGCTGTAGGCCTTGTCTTGCTGGGAGCTGTTCCTTCAGATGACTCCAGGGGCGTAACAGTTGCGTACTGTTCCATCCTTCTTGCCCAATGTAGTCTCATACTTTCATTTGAATTGGTTCATCTCCTTGCTGTCACTGGTTAAGGTCAGGGATGCGGAGAAGTTTCGCCTTTTGCATTCCTTGGATGTTGAGTGTCTTGTCGTGCGGTATCTGGTGGTCTCAGAGTCTTTTCGAAAGGTGGATCGCCTGTTTGTTCTCCATGGCGGGAGTAAGCTGGACACTCCAGCTTCATGGGCTACTATAGCTTGTTGGATTATGGAGATGGTCATGGATTATGTGGATGCTGGAAAGCCGTTGCCTACTCAGGTTAGGGCCCATTCTTCTAGGACTCAGGCAATGTCATGGGCAGAGGTTAGTCTGTTGTCTCCCATCGATATCTGCCGAGCTGCGACGTGGTCCTCTTTACACACTTTTTCCAGGTTTTATCGTCTGGATGTGCAGGCCCGGGAGGATGCAGCCTTTGAATGTGTGGTGTTGACTGGACCACGGGCAGCCTCCCACCCTGTTGGGGAGTAGCTTTGGTACATCCCACTGGTCCTGAGTCCATCTGTCTACACAGTAGGAAATGGAGAAATTAATTACCTGATAATTTTGTTTTCCTTAGTGTAGACAGATGGACTCAGCTTCCCGCCTTCGGCTGCCGCATGAGTGTCTCAATAGTCCTCCTGTGGGTCTCTTGGTCCCAAGGGATTACTGGTAAGTGTTCATCCAGTCCCTAGCTTGGGGTACCTTGAATCTTACATGAGTTCAGTGTTTATGGTTGGTTGAGTATAGTTCTGGTTACCTGTTTTTCATCGTTTTTTAAATCAAGTTTTTTGCTAGTCTGTCCACAGCTGCTTTTGAAGAGAATACTAGTAGGCTGGGGTCACTGCAGGGCTATATATATTGTGACGTCAGCTTGCTCTGTCTCCATCTGCTAGCAGGGGAGCATAAAGCCACTAGTCTTGAGTCCATCTGTCTACATTAAGGAAAACGAAATTATCAAGTAAGTAATTTCTCCATTAATATGGATCTCTAGTAAGCTAGACCTTTCACATCTACAAAATTAAGTAATTTCTAGCTTTTTATGTCCACCTTTACCAAATAAATGTTTCATAGCAGCATATAAAACAATAAGTAGAAGCAGGAAACATTTTATTTTTGATTTGCATTTTTAGAATATACAGTAAGTCTGTACAAGCTGCTTTTAGTACAGTGCCTCCCACCTCAGTTGATCTTTGGCTTTCTGTTTAGATTCTTTGCACAGCAGATTCTTAATTGACAATCCCAGGCAGGGTTTGCGTGAGTCCTTGGTGATGCAGCCTTTTAGGCGAACCTACGAGGCCTTTACTTTTCATGCAAAACCGACCAGGGATCTTTTTTTCCTCATGTTATTTCCACTCACTTCTGTTATCTGGGGTTATATTGATTGATGTGACTGTTGGCCCTAAGTTTTGTTTTCCTCAGAGCAGCCTTCAGTGGCCTTGGCTGTTATTTTCATGTAAACATCTCATCCTTTGATTACATTTAGTCTATCTTCCAGTAGCTTTATTTTCTGTTTAGGGCTGGGGGGAGGGTGGGCTTGCCTGGCCCGACCCAGCAGTTCCTGCTGCTCCTTTGGGCTCCCCCAGAACACCTGTCGCAAATGGAGCTGGTGTGTGGCTGGGATTCTCTTTCCTCAGGGACTGTAAACTCAGCTCTTGAAAGATGCTGAACTGTGTTCTTAAAGTCCACTTGTCAGATGTCTGTGGTTCTGCTTTTGCGGGTATCTATATGATAAGGCTGAGCACAGGGATACCCTGATAAACTTCAATTCCTGTGGCTGGGAGGGGATAAATAGGAGGGGCCCTCAGGAAGTTTTAGGGTAATTTTACAAAGCACAGTTTTATGCACATAACCGGCTGTTGTGAAATTGGCTCAGGCTTATGTATTTTCGGAATACTCGAAGTCTGTGTGCAGAGTGTACCACTATGCGGGCTGCTTGACAGTGACCCTCCCTAATTCTACTATCAAGAATTAAATGAAAATTCAAACTAAAAAGATGGATTTTAATTTTCTTGATCTGAAATGGGTTTTCCCAGTATTACTACTTTAAGCTAATCTTGTGTTTGTTTTTGCTGAACTTTGAGAATATACTTTATATTTGTAAAGGCTTGCATCGTCATTAATATTTGTACAAAACCCTGCATGGTGTGCTGTGTAGTTATTGAGTAACCCTTATTGCCAAGACATATCAGCCAAGGCTGTCAAAGTCCAGATCTGTGATTTGTTTGTTTCCTCTGATTGCTCCCTGCAGTGCAATACCTACTCCTGCTTCACATTAAGCCTCTCTTCCTGCTATCCCGCTTGCGGATTATTTCCCTCAGATTCTTGATTGCCATCCAGGTGTTGCTGTTTGAAGATTTAAAACCAAAATGGCAATATCCAGTAAACTTTCAAAAAGCTGTCATGCAGCAGCCATAGAGCTACATGGGGCCATTGTACTTTCCAGTCCACAGAGTTGAGCCATGGAAGCATCTGTAGCTTGCTTAGGAAAATTTGTGTTCAGTTCGATAGCATTATTTTTAAGTTTTCAGGAAACAGTAACTGGAAAATTACTGAAAAGTAAGAAGGATTCTATAGTTGTTTTTAAAGTGTCTTTGTAAACAGAAGAATGCATATGATAGAAATGTATTTATATATTAGTCACTTGGTGTCAGGCTCAGGGCCATTTACAGTGTTACATATGTAATTCAGAAAGATGAAATAAAACAGCATTTAAAATACTAAAACTTTTTAAAAATAAAATAACAAAATAAAACGTACCCTTAACATTTATAGAACTGTTGACTAAGAAAAAACCTACCCGGAATAATACATTTTTAGCATTGTTTTGAACATCTTTGTACAAATGGTCAAACATAGATCAGCCAGTAGTGGGCCTTTAGGCTTATTTAATCTACCTGGTTTCATTCTTGGTGCAGTGCCATAGACTCCGGATGGCACCTGGCTTTTCCCCTTGTTGGAACCTAAAAAGGATGCTTAAGGACTCTGGGGGAGGAGTTTGAATGGGGGACACAGAAGTGGAATGTTTGCTATTAGGGGCATGCAGAGCGGTAGGGGTCTTGTGACACTATGTGTAGAGGAAACTGAAATTAAAAGGAACTAGAGAAGTGATTGTAGTAGCCGTTTAAATTAGCACATGAGGAAATGGGAAATAAACCAGTTGTTTCGGTTCACAAGCAGCAGTGTACATTCATTTACTTTCAACAGACTTGGCCTTTCGGTAGGTCTCAGCTTTTGCCAGTTGGGCTCTGTTGGGCTGTTTGCCAGTTTGGCTCTGTATGTATTTATTTATTTATTTATTTCTTTTGTATACCGACATTCGATCGAGATATCACATCGGTTTCCAGGTAACAGGTTGAATAGGGTGGGGTCTGCCCTATTTTACATTTAACAAGATAACAATTAATTAAACTATTGAAATAAAAAACATCGGAGATCCTCGGCTTATCCCAGGTTTTCTTGAATTCTCCATGGAGAGACCTTTCCATGCATGCATCAACCTTCCATGAAGAAATATTTTCAGATGTTACTCCCTATTTTACTCGCTTGTTGTAGAACTTCCTTTTCTCTGAAACAGATTTGTTTTTACATGCATTATTTCTCTCTTTGAGGTATTGGGATAGACTATTTATTTATTTATTTATTTAAAAGAATTTATATACCACTTTATAAATTAGTTTTTTGTCAAAGTGGTTTACATTGAAGAAAATACTAAAATAAAAAGGTAATAAATAAATAAAATTAAAAGTACATAAAATTACTTAATAGCTGGAACGAATTCCGGCTAGAAATAAACACGTGTTTACTAAAGTAAATAAAAATAAAACTGTTGCCGTGGAACTTTACTAATAATATGGGAGGAAGGGAAGAGGGTAGAGAAGTGACAAAGTGAGTCCGAAAGCTAGGGAACAAATGGGAAACGAAAGGAAGGGAGGGGAAACGAAATGAAAATGAAACGAGAAGTATGATGGTGGCTATAAATGAAGTGGTGAAGAGTGTGCAGGTTTAAGTCCTTAAGTCTCATCTCACATGGCTTTTGGTTGGAACATACTTACTGCAGAGTTTTGTGTTTAAAAAAAAAATAGCATAATTTTCCATTTAAATTGTGAAGTTGTTACTTAAATGGGATGATTAAAAAATAGAGCTCTGTATTTCAGATATATTTAGTGTGTTTTCCCCCACAAATTTAACAGTACACTGCAGCACTCTGGTTCTAACTAGGACCCTCAGTTTTCTGTAATTGCATGGCAACTGTAGAAGATTTTGCCTTTTGCCTCGGAATATAGCATGAATTGCAGGAAGCTTGTCTAGTGACCTAATGTTGATGCTGTGCCTTCTTCCTTCCCAGCACCACTGTCATTGTGAACCTGGCCACCTTACCTCTCTTCCAGATGCTGCTACAAAGTCTAGCTGGATAGTCCTTTTCACCATCTTCCTTCCCAGTGTGGATATGTCTGGTCTTGGGTTAGGGGTAGTGATGGATGCTGCTGAAAGAGCCTTCAGTATGGTTTCCATTTCAGTATTTAACTAGCAAGGAGTTTCAGGTTGGCCACCATGTGGAAAGGAGCTGGGAAGACCCTGTACATTTCCTTCTCTCCTCCCCCCCCCCCCCCCCCAAAGAAAAGCTAAAGAAAACATTTTTATATTATCATTTGAAAAAGAGTTGATGTACATTTTTTAATTTTCCCACTCTTCTAGTTGTTTAGATACCAAGAGCCTGACATTCAGCACCATTTGTCTGGAAATGGAATAGATGGGGGCCGGCACTTATCCAGCCAACGTTTTAGCTGGCTAAAAAGCTGAATAAGGGGGGGGGGGGCAGGGGAGCATTTCTGGGCAGAGTGAAGTATCTAGCAAACTTCTACAGATAAATGCTGATAATCAGCGTTATCTGGCTAAGTACCTGATTCACTAAGGGTTTTTCCCATAGACACAAAATGGAAGAAAAGCCTTAATGAATCTGGCCGTGTCACTGAATACCCGAGAAAAGTTAGTCGGATAAGCTTATCTGGCCGGCTAACGTTGCAAGCTGGCCAGCAGCTGAAAATAGGGCCCTTGAAATAATAGAGTTGTTCAGTCGCACTTGCCTGTTCAACCTGGAAGACAGGCTGGGCTGCGTGCCAGTCACGTCTGCCCTTGTGGGAGGTTCCCAGTCTCCTATGAGAGCTTGGCTTTTGATGCTGTCGACTTCCATGCTTGCTACCTCTAAAGTAAGTAAATAAATGATAGGATTCTGAAATCGGTGAATTGCTGTTGGGTAGTTTGTTGAATGTTTAAGTAAAATTTACTTGCCTTCCTATGTCCTTTGTGTGTTATTAAGAGAGAGAGCATAATATAGAGCATTGTATAGGTTAGTGAGTAATACGTGAAACATGTTAATGCAATAAAATCCTGTTGGACAGGACTATCTTTAGACCAGCGTGGCACAAGTTCAGAGGAAAATCCCTTGGCTGCCCTTCCCTGTCCCCTTGGCTCCTACACCTGTGAGTGCTTAAATTTGACTCTACTAGAGGGGCGCCTTCCAGGCGAGAGAGCTCCCCTGGGCTTCTGGTGGCAGTGCTGCTGGTCCTTGTTCTTGCTGCCTGGCTTCCTGGAGCTTCCAGCTGCCCTCCTGTCTGGGGTGATGTCTCTGTCTGCGTGTGAAGAAGAGTTGGAGCTGGCTCTGCAATGATTTCCCAAACAGAATTGTGCCTGAGATTGGTACTGCTCCTATGAATAAAGCTAATATGGCCATATGAAGCAGTTTGGAATATCTTGATGTGTTAATTTCCAAAAGTGAGTTATTTAAGCATTACAGAGGCTTGCAGGCGCTTTCTCTTTCTAAGAAGGCTGTTCCTCTCTTATCTGCTTGCTTTTGCCTTTACGGAAACTTGATAAAAATCAAATTAAGGTTGGACATTTGGAGTTGATGCAAAATTTGGAGGATTATATTGAGGGTAAGGCTACATCGATTGCTTTAATTTGTATTGACTCCAGACCATAACTAGATATTGAAGCTGTTTATGCAGAAGGGTAAAACACCGTTTTTAGTTCAGAAAACCTGAAATTTTCCTGACTTCCATGTTGCACAAGTAAGGCAGGAGACTTTATTGTAAGTATGTGGCAGGAGGTTTTGCAGTTAGGACCACTTCTGTAAGTATTTTGTTAAAGTTAAAAGGGGGATGTTTTCAGTAACTCGTGCGACGTGCACTGGTTCTCCTGTACCCACAGACCTCTGAGTTAAATTTGAGGGAAACAATATAGTCAGTTTCCATTTGAAAATTTGCTGCAAGGTACGTGCATACAAGATGCTGACTTGTTTTGTACTTAATGTTTATGCAGGCAGTGGATTGGGCCAAACACAATGTGTATATTTATAGGGTAATTGTACATGTGCTGTTTACGCCTGACTCAAAAGTACACATTGTGAAAGTCCATGTTTACTTTTAGCTAAACTGAGTGGGCAGTATTCACCCAGGGGATTGTGGCTGGGTAATTATTTAATTACCTGGCTAAACTCCTTGGAAAATTGTCCTTCCCACGTATATTTCTTTTTAAACCTGAACACCTGACAACCTATTTGGAGAACAAAACTAAGAAATTAAATCTAGATTCTCTTTCCAGTAATATCCAGTCTGCCCAGTTATTCTGTCCACACTGAGGATACGTCCCGTCTGCCAGCCGCATAGTGTGACCACCTGCAAGATTTTTTCCTTATTCGGGGCTGTCTTCCTTTTTTTGTACTCCATCATTGTAGAACAGTGTCCCCAGTACCCATCTTTCGCATGACTAACCACAAAGCTCTGTGGTGATCTGAATAGCCAGTAATACTAGCGTATCCATTGCCCAGGCGTGCCTCCTAGGTCCCCTGCATAGCTTGCTAGACAGAGCCAGCAATGTGAGTGCCTGCGTTTCCGCTAGGGCTTCTAATTATTACTGTGTTTGCAACCTCCCAGATTCAGCTGCTAGTACTCCTACTTAGAGAGTGAATATTTTGCTGGACCTTTTTTCTGATTTTGTATTTTTTTTAAGCATTTTGCAGTGCAGTGTTTGCAGATTGTTGGCTCTCTTCTGTTTTGGGGGAGTGGAATGGTTTAGGATTATTTTGTTCATATTTCTTGTTAATTGGCAACAGTCAGTTATTGTTATAATTATGATTTATTTTGTTGGGTTTTCTGTTAGATATGTTTACATTTTTTATGTTTGGAAGAGTTCATTTGTAAAATTTGAAAAAGATATGTTAAATAGCTCGTACAATAGTCTAGCTTTATTACTTGAAACAAAAAAGGGGAGGTGGTCTATCAATTTTAGCATTTCAGCATTTGCAATGCCTTGGTTCATAACCTTGTATGTTTTTCACATCCTGCTGACTGAAAAATTCAAATCAAAATAGTGAAAAGCTCCCACTTTAATACAATCTTCACCAAGGGTATTCAAACCAGTTCTTGGGGTTTTCCCAGCCAGTCAGGTTTTCAGGATAACGCTAATGAACGTGCATGAGATTTGTGTACAAGTTCTACCTCCTGTGTATGCAAATATTTCTCATGCATATTTATTAGGGATATCCTGAAAACTTGCTGAAGAAGGAACTGCACAAGAACTCCAGGCTATCGTTATTCAAATGTTCAGATTGGGGAAAAGGACTATAAGAAAACTTCACTGCACCTGAACATCACTTGGGGCAGTCAGTTCGTTAATTGTAAAGTGGAAACAGATTGGCATCACCAAGACACTGACACAATCAGGCCATCCCTCCAAAATCAGAAGCCATGGGTTAAGGAAACTGATGTGAAAAGCCTAGAATTCCTTTAAATCCACTCTGGCTGAAACCAGGGGAAAGTGTTGAATAATTTCAAGATTACTCTGCAAATGTCTTGTATATGGGAGGGTGGCAAGGAGAAGGCCACTGCTGAAGAGAAGCCATATGATGTGCTGCATAGCGTTTGCGGAAACGCTTGTGGGAGAAGACTTTGTGGTCTGATGAGACCACAGTGGAACTCTTTGATCTCAATACTAAGAGGTGAGTGTGGCGTAAAATGAACACAGTACATCACCTTACAGTAAAGCGTTACGCTGGGGAGGTGCTTTGCAGCAGGAGGGACAGAGAAGCTCATGAAATGAAGACAAAGAAGGATGCTGCAACGTACAGGCAGATCCTGAAGGAAAACCTGTTCCCGTCTGCCATAGACTTGTGACGGGGGAGAAGATTCGCCTTTCAGCAGGAAAATGATCCTGAGCACAAAGCAAAAGCAACAGTGGAGAGGCTCAGCAAGAAAGAAAGTGAATGTCCTCAAAGGACCCATACCTGAATCCCATAGAAACCCTTAAAAACTACAAACCACAGATGATCCGCAGCCAACCTGAAAGCTTGAGCTCTTCTGCCAAAAAGAATGGGCGAAAACTCCATCGCCCCACTGTACAAAGTTAGTAGACACTTCCCCTAAATCTCTTATAACTGTCATTGCTACAAAAAGGGCTTTGACCAAGCATTGAGTTGAGGGGGCATGCTAATTTGTGTGTTTTACTCTGAAATACCTTTGGAATATTTTTTTATAATCAGTTTTTCATGATGGAGTGGAGCTATGTTTCAGTGAAATGAACTGCTACTTTTAATGCATCTTGACGTGCAATTTTTAGACAGAATTTGAAAATGTACAAGGATGTGAAGACTTCCGCAAGGCGAACTGGGGCCGATGCAATAAATATGCATAGAAAGCGGGTGCTGAACAGTCAGCGCCTGTTTCTTAAAGTGCCCCCAGGCGCCCCCCTTGGGGGCAGCATGCAATATTTATATTAGGGGGTCGTGTCTGTTTCCCTAAATGCCGCATAGCCAGGGGATTCAGGAAACAGACGCTTGTCAGTTGAGCGTCAGTTTCCTGCACCCGACTGCTGGTCTTTTTTTTTTTTTTTTTTCTTAACTTTTTTAAACTTTATTTAATTTTGTTTTTCCTCCTTCCTCAATATTAAGTAGGAGGCAGTACAGAAAAGCAGGTTTTTCTGCTTTTCTGTACTGGTTTAAGGAGTGCTCAGCTATTAACACCTACTTCAGGCAGGCATTAATTTCTGATCGCTAAATGTGCGATCTACATGCACTTTTTTTTTTTGCATCAGGAGTGAATGCCTAATAGCTTCATTCACATGCATTTGCATGTGATCGCTATTAGATTCACTCTGCGTTGGACGCGGGTGGTAGAGGCGCTAATCATCTTATTGCATAAAGGGATTAATTAGTGCCTATACAACCCGCATCCAACTGCGGGTTATACAGTGCGTTCAGCTGAGTGCACTGTATTGCATCAGCCCCACTGTTTGTGTTCAGCACTGGAAACTCTTGGTACCACTTTTGTCAAGAGTGACATGCTGGTGAAGGGCCAACTCTGGTTTTGTGGCAGTGCTAGATATTTTCATGCAGAAGACCTGGACGTTTAATGGCGAAGGAAGAAACTTAGGATAAAATAAATGATACAGTTGTGTGTGTAGATTTGTGATTTATTTTGTGCGTAGTATTGATAAAATCGGTGAATGTGCTTTGAACTGAATTAGTCAGTGTAGAAAGTATTTCCTGACAGTATGATAGCATTTTTATGGTGGTTTAGAATTTCTGCCCATGGATAGAGATTGTTTAATGAATTTAATTGTGAATGTAGTGATTGTCATTTAGTGGAGGATACAATTTTAATTTGAGAGTATGGTAGAGAGGAGTGATGTTACAGATCAAATTGATAATGATTTTTGTTTTATTTGTGTTTAATGTTTTACTCAAGAATCAACTTGAATAAATAAGCTAGAAAAACAATTTAAGTAGGAAAAATAAAACCAGTATCTAGCACTTGATTTAGAATTTTTTTTTTAAATTAAATGCTATTTTTCAGCTATCTTTGTTGATTACATGTAGAGGAGGTGTTCAGTCATTTCTTCTTCCCTTTTGTGTGGTTCACATTCAAGTCTGAGATGAGCATCTCTGTGAGAACATCTGTCAGAGTATGAAGATAAAAGCAGTGTCCTTCAGATTTTGCCCTGATACCGGCCTTGTTAGATGTTGAAATTCATTGGGTTGGGCTGTTTGTGGTGTGTTTGTTTACAGATAGTTTCAAATTGGTTTTTTTTCCCCCAGTGACTAATATTTGCCAAGTGTGTATTCTTGGGTTTTATTTTTTATTTATCCACATTTGATTACTCACCAGTTTGGCAAAAGCCATCAAGATGAGGAACAGCCCTTAATCATTGTCTCAAATACATAAGCTTAAAATCCTAGCACACATAACCAGATGTCACACACAATACCCTAAGCACTACACTTGCTCAACTCATAAACCTACATACAGATCTTACTCTTAGTGAAAACTACACAGCAGCATGAGTAAGGCAGGAACATTTATGAAATACTTGGGATGAAATTTAACTTTTCATTATTTTGAAGCTAGCGAACTATGTTGTGATATTTGGTTAGATTAGATTTGTTCTAGTGCTTATGCTCTCTGGCTCTGAAAGCATTTCAGAATCATTGTAGGTGCAGAGCACTTCTGGGACTGTGTTCTGAATTATGAACTTGCTTTGGCTATTCCGTTATTCACTAAATAGCTTGCACTAGTTGTGTCATATTTGCACAAGCTAAGAGTATATATTTTTTTGGATGATTAGTCAAACAGTGAGTGAAATCATTTCTTATTTCCACCAAGGTGTCAAAGTCACTAGGAGATTTATGCCATCTCTATCTGTCACTCTAGCCGGAATTTATTGGGGCTTTGCTAGGTGAAAGCCTATGTCCTGGACCAGAAACATAGAATATGATGGCAGCTTAAGACCCTCTGGCCATCCAGTCTGTACAACCATACCTTTTACTTAGCTGTATAATCTCTTCCTCTCCCTCAAAGATTCACTGTGCCTACTTGAATTCAGATACTGTCCTTGTGTCACCACCTCCACTGGGAGGCTGTCCCTTGTGTCCACCATAAAAAAAAAATAAATCTATATTTTCTTAGATTTCTCCTGATTTCATAGGAGCCAGCTTTTCAAAATAATTGGAGATTTTAAATACAACTCCCTAGACACAGTGAAGGAGTTTGCTCAATATCTGGGGAGCTCAAGCACCCACGGAGCAGGCACCTATGCCTGATTCACCCTCATTCCATGACATCTCATTTCAGAGCCTTCTTTCTGTTGAAAGAGTCCTGCCTCCTATGCATTTAATATTTGGAGGTATTTAAATCTCTCGTATCTTCCCTTTCTCTCCTTTTTTCACGTGTATACTTGTTTAGATCCTTAAGTCTAGATCCATAAGCTTTGAGGAAAACTGTTGACCATTTTAGTAGCTGTCATTTGGACCAGCTCTATCCGGTTTATATCCTTTTGAAGCTTCTGTACCAGTCTTTTGGAGATGGAGCCTGTTTTCAAGGCTTTCAGAAACCAGGTGAAAAAGAAAATCCTGTTACTACCCTTGAGTAGTCCTGTACTTTTTGTTGCTTCCCTCAAACAAGACATTTGGGGGTTTTTTTTTGCCTACAGTCATTACTGTTGTCTTTGTTTATAGCTTTTTTTATTTGAAAACAGCCTTTAACTAGATTGTGTGCGCCTCCATTGCGGCTGCTTGTGATCATAAAATTTGAAATGGACTCACCAATAGCATTTGTTCTGTAATTAAAGCAGCTCAGTAGAATCGCACACCTTCTCTTTTTTTTTTTCCTTTTAGGAGTCATTTTCTCTTCTCATGGTCTTTGCTAATCTTTAAACTCTGATACTTGACCTGGTGTCACTAGGTCCTGTGTGGCTCATGCACAGAAACCATTTTTTCTCGATAGTGCTAGACATTCTGATGACCATGCCATGAGGTCACATGACCCATATGATGCGTCCATCAAGTGACAAAGGAGGAATCTTGCATAATTTTGCTCTCTTAGTTTTCATTTAGGGAATGTTGCTCACATTTACCAAGTTAAAGTTCAGTACAAGCTGCTTTTGTAACTGCGCAGTTCAGAGACAAACCTTTTGCCAGTCTTTTGTGGAAAAGCCCAAAGTGAATAATCGAGTTGGTGAAATGAGAATTTGTGTACATGTAAAGCTTGTTGCTGTCTCTGTAAACCGTTGTGATCTACTTCTGGAACGACGGTATATAAAACACCTTAATAAATGTCAGTGGAGCCATAAAACTATAAAGTGTGAGGGAACACTTGCTGGCTAGAATTATTTAATTGTAGCCTTTTTTTTTTTCCCCTAACCTTAGTGACCCCTGTAGATCATTTACCTTTTATAGTTGTTAAAAAGTTAATTAAAATTCCTCAAATATCTGCTTGCATACAATAGCACTGTGGTGATTTTTTGGCTAATGATTAAATACATGTCAGTATAATTGTTAAAACAGTTACTGGTTTTGGAGAGATTTCAGTGGCAGAATTGCAGCATGAAGTATGCATCTCTTGAACACCAGTGTTTGCTCCTTGGGATTTGTGAAACAGGAATAGTAGAAGCCTGCTTGAGAATTGTGGGTTTTGTAGTCTGAGGAGAAATTTTGCCTGTTGAATGAGTAAAGGTTTGAGCAGTCTTTCATTAGTCTATCTTGGTTTATCATCTCTGTAGGGCTGTGTGAAAACTAGAATTGGCATTGATCTTGATTATCAACAACTAATTCACAATCTTAAAAACCTTGAAATAAAGGGCAAGCAGCTTTTCTTTTTAAATAAAAAGTTAATGTTGAAAAGACCATAGGAAATAAAATAGTTGAGGGGGGAGAGGGGGAAGGAGAGAGAGAGAGATACTAATATTTAAATACCCGAAAGGAAATGATCTGACCTTCTGTAAGAAGTTGGAGACCTGCATCTTCCCATGGCTCTCTGATGGCTTTCTGGTTGTAATCTCTTCTTCAGTTAAGTAAAGTGATATCTTTTTGTGTTGGGATATTCTTATTTTATGATTATGCCTTTTGTTTTTTATGATTGATAGTTTGGGGTATATTTTATATTTTGTTTTATGTTCTTGTTGACGCAGGGAAGTGGTTAAATATTTTAAATGACGGCAGCACAGAAATTTTAGGAATGGAAACAATGAGCTATCTTGAGGAAAGGGTACTGAAATGTTGCTTTGAAGCCTGTCAGATGTGCGCACCTTGTGCATATGTTAGAAGAAAAAAAAAACATAGAAGGTACTTGATAACATATGACTTGCTAGACTGGTTCATTCCGAAGGTCCATCAAGCCCAGCATCCTGTTTCCAACAGTGGCCAATCCAGGTCACAAGTACCTGGCAGGATTCCAGGGGGTAGAGAGATTCTATGCTGCTTATCTCAGAGATAAGCAGTGGATTTCTGCAACCCCACCTTAATAATGGTTTATGGACTTTTCTTTCAGGAACTTGTCCAAATCTTTTTTAAACACATACACTAATAGATTTCACCACACCCTCTGGCAATCAATTCAAGAGCTAAACTATGCATTGAGGGGTAGATTTTCAAAAAACGCGAATAGGCGTACTTTTGCTGGCGCATCAGGCGCCAGCAAAAGTACGCTGGATTTTAGTGGATACGTGCGGAGCCGCGCGTATCCACTAAAATCCTGGATCGGCGCGCGCAAGGCTATGAATTCTGTATAGCCAGCGCGCCGAGCCGCGCTGCCTACCCCCGTTCCCTCCAAGGCCGCTCCGAAATTGGAGCGGCCTTGGAGGGAATCCTCTAACGCCCTCCCCTCATCTTCCCCTCCCTTCCTCTATCTAACCCACCCGCCCGGCCCTGTCTACACCCCCCCCTTACCTTTCTCCGGGGATTTACGCCTCCCGGAGGGAGAAGTAAATCCCCGCGCGCCAGCGGGCCTCCCGCGCGCCGGGCCGCGACCTGGGGGCGGGTACGGAGGGCGCGGCCACGCCCCCGGACCGCCCCGGGCCGTAGCCACGCCCCCGTACCCGCCCCCAAAACGCTGCTGACGCGCCCCCGAAACGCCGCGACGACCGGGCCCGCCCCGACACGCCCCCCTCGGAGAACCCCGGGACTTACGCGAGTCCCGGGGCTCTGCGCGCGCCGGTAGGCCTATGTAAAATAGGCTCACCGGCACGCAGGGCCCTGCTCGCCTAAATCCGCCCGGTTTTGGGCGGATTTAGGCGAGCAGGGCTCTGAAAATCCGCCCCTGAGTAAAAAAAAAATTCTCTTTAGTTTTAAATGTGTTACCTAGTAACTTCATTGTGTGTCCTGTCTTTTTACTTTTCAAAAGAATAAACTGATTAACGTTTAACTTGTTCTATTCCACTCATTTTATAGACCTCTATCATATTTCCCCTCAGCTATCTCCTCTCCAAGCTGAAGAGTCCTAACCTCTTTAGCCTTTCTTCATGGGAGAATTGTTCCATCCCCTTTATCATTTTGGTTGCCCTTCTCTGTATCTTTTCTAATTCTGCTATATCTTTCTTGAGATGTGGTGACCAGAACTACACAGAGTATTCAAGATGAGGTGGCACCATGGAGCGATACAGAGACATTATGATATTCTCTGTTTTATTCTCCATTCCTTTCCTATTAATCCCTAGCATTCTATTTGCTTTCTTGGCTGCTGCAGCACACTGAGCAGAAGATTTCAACATGTTATCAACGATGACAACGAGGTATTTTTCCGGAGTGGTGACTCCTAATGTGGAACCTTGAATTATGTAGCTATAATTTGGATTACTCTTCCCTAAGTGCATCACTTTGCACTTTAAATTTCATTTGCTATTTGCATGCCCGGTCTCCCAGTTTTGCAGTGTCCTCTTACAATTTCTCACAATTGTCTTGCGATTTTAAAAACTTTGAATAATTTTGTGTCATTGGCAGATTTGATCACCTCACTTGTTCCCATTTCCAGGTAATTTTTACATATTAAAAAGCATTGGCCCCAGAACAGATCCCTGAGGCATTCCACTATTCACCTTTTTTCAATGGGAAAATTTACCATTTAGCCCAACTTTTTTTTTTTCTTTCCTATATTTTAACCAGTTGGCAATCCACAACTGGACACTGCCCCCTATCCCATGACTTTTTAATTTTCTAAGAAATCTATTGTGAGAGAATTTGTCAACTGCTTTCTGTACATCCAGGTACACTATATCAACTGGCTCACCTTTATCCACATGTTTGTTTATGTCCTCAAAAACAAAAATGTGCAAATTTGTCAGGCAGGACTTCCCTGGACTAAATCCATGTTGGCTTTGTCCCATTAAATTATGCTTATGTATATGTTCAGCGATTTTTGTTCTTTATGATAGTTTCTACCATTTTGCTTGGCACGGACAGCAGCCTCACTGGTCTGTAGTTACCTGGATCACCCCTTGATCCCTTTTTAAACATTGGCATTACGTTGGGAACTCTCCAGTCTTAGATACTTAGATGATGGTACTGATAGTTTATAAATTTCCAAAAGCAGGACTACAATTTCATTTTTCAGTTCTTTCAGCACTCTGGGATGTACACCATCTGATTCAGGTGATTTGCTACTCTTTAGTTTTCAGTTTGCCCTAGTACATATTCCAGGTTCACTTGTTTCACTTCTTCTGAACCATTATCTTTGAATATCATTTCTGGCATGGGTATACCTTTAAAAATATATATGAATTCAAGAGAACACTTTTACCACAAAGATCTTTTTGTTCACAACAAAATGTTTTTAAAAAAATATTTTAATTTTCTTTTAAGATTTCTTTTAAAGGGAATGGTATCAGCTTAATCTGTGCTGATTTTTAATCTATAGGCTCTTGCCTGCAATGGGCTTCAACCAGTATCCTAGATTAGCACTCAAGCTTATGTCCTCTACCTTTCCCCACCATTTTTTTTACTTTCAGAAGAATTTTTTATTCTTATTAATTCTTAAAAATATTAAAAACCTAAATGTTTAGCTTATTCTCTTGAATTCATATATATTTTTCGTGGTATTGTTAATTCAAGATTTTGCTCTTTTTTTTTTTTTTTTTTTTTTTTTTTTTTTAATGGGTATACTTCTTACATATTCCTCAGTGAATACCAAAGCAAAGAATTCATTTAGTGTCTCTGTTGTTGCTTTTGTCATCCCAAGTGCCCCTTAGTTCCAACACTGCTCTCTTCATTAATGGCGGGGGTGGAAGGGAAATAGAATGAAAAAGGTTACTAAGAGCCAAGAGAAACAGATTAGTATGTGAGAGAAAAAAAAGTGCAAAAGTTTGCTGGGCAGACTGGATGGGCCGTTTTAGATGATATAGCCTCTCTCACTTCACCTTTGAGGTAGTTGTTTAGCTTTGCTTCCACAGTTTCTGATGTGTGGAATATATCTGGTTTGGGCTTCCAAGATGGTATTTTTAAACAAAGATTCTTCCAAAAAGGAAAACCTCAAAAAATACCTTTTTGTTCTTTCAACGCCACTCAGTTATTTCTATAGTGAACAATAAAATTATTATTATTGAAGCCGCATCATCGAGCCTGACAACGTGCCTACCCAGTATTCAAAAGGAGGCTGCCGGTCTTTTAATCAGTCACAGTACTACAGTATTTCAAATGGTAGTATTTCATTTGTATGATATTTCATCAACTCTCATTTGACCAGTCACGGTGATATGTTGTTTAGATGAACTTCTATTATTTAAATAAAATATTTTTGACACGTGTTTCTTCCTCAGCTCTATTCAAATACGATATTTTTAACTCATGTATTTTCCATCAGCTGTGCACCCGGCTGATGTTTTGCAAAACAGCTTCATCAGGAGCTGCTGATGTAAATTCTTTTCAGCCATTTATAAATGGATCACCACTTAATTCATATTCTGTTCAGGTTCCTTCTATCAGGATGTCCATCGTCTCAAAAGGTTTGAATCAACGACAGTCTAAGCGTAAGCTGTCAACTTAAAAGAAAACCAGCCAATCAGAAGTTACGTAGACGACGTGATGTCAAGCCTGTCTACAGCATTCTGAACAAATCTTTACAGAAAAACATTTAATTCAAGCCCTACATTTAGATCTTTGAGGTGCAAAGTATCCAATAAAGGTTTCCACTTCTTTTTTTTTTTAATTTATAATTTTATTAAGTTGAAAGAGAAACACGCAAAAAAGATATACAGAACACCACTGTGTTAAAGGTTTCCACTTCTGTTCAGCTTGCAACAATTTCTTATTCATATCTCCTCCCCGCCAATGTGGCAATATTAAACGCACCTATAGTTTCGCATTGCCTAGAGAAGGGACATTCTTTTGATGAATTTGAAAGTATGTTATAGAGCTCCAACAATGTTACTTCTCGCACCAAAACTAGGTCTAAAATAGCTTCCCCTCTTTTTGGTTCTTGTAGCTGCTCCATGAAGCAGACATTTATTTCATCTAGGAACTTTTCCTCTCTAGAATGTCCTGATGTAACATTCACCCAGTCAGTACTGGGAGAATTGAAATCCCCCATTATTATTGTGCTGCTGATTTTATTAGCTTCCCTAATTTCTTTTAGCATTTCATTGTCTGTTAGTTCATTTTGGTCAGGTGGATGGTAACACATCCCCACTACTATTTCATTCCCTTTTTCACCTGGAATTTCTATCCATAAAATTTCAACATTATATTTTGTTTCCTGCAGAACTTTTATCCTGTTTGACTCAGTGCTCACTTTATGTTAGTGCCACTCCTTTATCAATTTGATCCATCCTATCATTTTGCTATAATTTGTACCCTGGTATCACTGTGTCCCATTGGTTGTTCTCTGAGATGCCAGTTATATCTGCCTCTTCATCCAGTACTATACTGTCTCTCCATCTTATTTTTCAGACTTCTAGCGTTTGTATACAGACATGTCAAAGTATGTATGTGTGTGTGTGTATATATATATATATATATATATATTTTTTTTTTGTATTAACCTCATCAGTTGACAGGTAATTTGGAATCTTTTTGCTCTTTACTTAGACACCTGGGCCACTTTGACATTTATTACAAACTCTCTAGTGGGATGCCCTATTTTCCCTGTTATCTTAGTGTCCTTCAAAGATACATCATTGCTAACCATGCGCATCTGAGCGACTGTCGGCTTTCCCCCATCATCTAATTTAATGGGTAAAGAAAAACAAACACAAGAAAGTAATGCACTAAAAAGTGCTCAAGTAATGTTCAAGGTCTGTGATGAACCCAGAAAAGTTTTAATAGACAGAGCTAGGAAACAGAACCAACAATTAAGGGGCGCACACCTAACTTTTTTTTTTTTTAAAGCATTTGTTGCTTGGCCCCTTAAAACTTGCATACTGAGCAATCAAAAAAATTTTTTTTTTCAATAATTGTCATCATTTAAAACCTCATTTAGATTCCCTTTTGTTAACTATTCTGAAAGCTTGCTTTATTTTTTAGGAATTGTTTTCTGAAGAGAGAAAAAAAAGCTTTATTGCCAAGTTGTAGCAGTCTGTCTTGTCTGTCTGTGATCTGCTCCTTCATGTGAAAACTGCGGGAAGGATTTGGCTGAAACTGGGTGGGTTGCCTTTGGGCAGTGATCTCACCCTTGCTATCAGATTTTAAGTGTGTGAAATGAGCAGTTGTCACATTGTGAGCTGTTATGGCTAACGGGGCTTTGGGATCAGTGACGGGGAGAGTTCAGACTGCAAGGCATGATGACGGTATTAGTGAAGAGGATGAGAGGAAGAAATAAAGTGCAGATAAGCACAAAACACATACTATATACACACACGAGCCCACCATATGTACTTCTGGGTCCATGCTCTAAGGGCCTAATTTTCAAAAGCATTTACACACTTAAAACTGGGTTTTACATGTGTAAATACACTTTTACTAGTGTAAGTGGGCTTTTGAAAATTGCTACAATATATGCCATTGAGTTGTCCATAGGATTTACTCGCTTTAAGTGCACTTTAAGCACGTGAATGGCTTTTGAAAATTGCTACGTTAGTATGTTACGTTTATCTGCGTTTCTCCTTTGAAAATTCACCTGTATTATGTGCACCTTTTCTACTTGTAATTTCCCCTCCCTTCTGTATAATCCAAGCATCGCAACGACCTTTGGTCTACAGACAGACGTGTCCCCTGAGTCTGGGCAATAGGTGTCGCTGTTGTATAATGACTGGAAGACCCCCTCCCCCCCCCCCCCCAGCCTCCTGTAGTGCTCTAATTCCTGCTTCAGCAGCAGCCAGGGAAGTGAGCGCAGGTTTCCTGCTTAGCAGTGAGCAGCACTGTCATTAAACCGTCCATAAGTTCCCTATTTCTTACCTTAATGTGTGTTTAACTCTTGAGGATATAGTTTGTATCTAAGTTTTGAAATATCCAACCTAGCCACTCCCACTATGGTAAATCAAAATAAATCGAAGGCTGTTGTGCTGATGGTTACTAGAACCATGCACAGCTAAAGAGAGGATATAGAATGGAGATTTTTTTGTTTTTAAACAGCGGTGTGATTAAAATTAAAAAAAAAAAAAGGCACTTTATTCACCAAAAAATTCTAAAAGTTTTCCAAATATGAATGTGATCAAGAGGACGTAGAGATAAATATGCAGACTGAATGTTAAAGCATCTAGCTAGTTTTGCTTTTTTAATGCAGACTTTACATGTTTATAGTTCTGCCAAATGTAACTTTAACAACTTTAGCAGTACTGGAGAATATCTAGATTGCACTAATAGTGTAATCAATTTTATGACTTGTCAGAGCTTGTGTGGTCATGATGCCAATGTCACTATCATATTTGTTTGTTTTTGCAGGGTATAGATTCAGGTTTTGTTCCCAGCGTTCAGGATTTTGATAAGAAACTTGCAGAATCTGATGCCTATTTGCAGATCTTGATAGACCAGCTAAAGGTACAGTAAACCAGGTTACATAAGCAGCGATTTCTCCCTTTAAATGTGCTACTATTAAAATGATTTGATTTCTATTGTTTTCAGTTAGGCTCAGTCTTACTGTTTGTAAATAGACCATCATTGTTCTTATTTTAGTAGGCTAAAGTCCCGATTGACTAAGCTTTTTCCTATAGATACAGAATGGGAGAAAAGCCTTAGTACATGGGGCTGTAAGAATTGTTAAAGCAGAAATGAATGGAGTATGTGGCCAATATTTTATCCTTACTGGAAGATTCCAAATCCTGTAGCGGAGCTTGAGGAATGTGAAACCTTATTTCATAAGGTTGGGGGTGGCGAGGGGAGTTCGCCCTCCATCTTTGATTCCTACCTGTCCAGATGGCATAAGTGAGCATCTCTGTGAAACCTTGTGGAGAGATGCCTCCTCCTAATGGGTGCCGTCAGTGCTGCTCGCTGGTTGGCAGGAGCTGCCATATATTCTTTTTTTTTTTTTAGATTATATTCCTCTTTTTGGCCCTTCAAAGCAGATGTACTAAATAACAAATGTGTCTCAAGGTAATCCCCTATTGCCAAAACACTGATAACTGAACTACCAAGGGGGGGGTTGTATAAATATCAATATCACGTTGGTATGGGTTTATCTGGTAAGGTTTAAGTGAGGGTGGCTTGTCTTTACACACGCTGCAATATCACCGTACTGATTTTATTATGTAAACTCCTTTAATAAAGCTTTTTAAGAATACCTTATTCAACTCATTCTTCAAATTTTTGTAGGTTTTTTTTGTATATATTTTTTTAGCACTTATTAAAATTATTCCATGTGAAAAGAAGACTGTACTTCATTGAAAGTCTCTTCATGTGGTTTGCAAACTACTAACTCAAGTTCTGGTATATCTCCACTTATTTCTTGTCTCTCGCTGTGCGCATGAATAACACATGTTAAATGTGTTAGCAATGCGATGGCTCTAATGCTTGCTCTTACTCGTTGTTTAAATTGCAATTGCTTCCGCACCTGCCACTGCCAGCATTTTGGCGGATCACCGCCTGCTTCAGGGGCTTGAGAGAGTGAGCTGTCGAGACGAATTCAGTTCAGTCGCCATCAAAGCAGATTGCAGTCAGGTGCTTGTAGGTATTTGCCTATCCGCAAAGGGCTTGCAATGTAATAAGCCGATGCAATACCGTGCGCTCAGGATGGCTCACAGGTCGACGTGCGTTTTGGGCGCGCGTCCATAACCCCTTATGCAATAAAGGGTTTTGCATGTCTAAAATGCGCATCCAAACCAGTGTGCAGCTAATGGTGTTCATCCCATGTAAATGCCATGTTGATGAGGCTATTAGCTAGAACCCCTTATGTAAAAAAAAAATAAATGTGCGCCCGACCTGCACATTTTTACCCTAAAAAATCACCGCCAGACCCGGAGCTGGCATTGAGTCTCGAAATGTTTACAGAAAGCAGAAAACACTGCTTTCCTGTTGTTCCTCTGACTTAATATTACCACGGTGTTAAGTTGGAGGAACCACAGAAAGCAGCAACATGGGGGGGAAAAAAGTTTTGCCGGAGGTCAGGTTAGGAAAACGGATACTCTATTTTTATGAGCGTCCGTTTTCCTAACCCATGCACAGGCACTTCTCCTGGGTGCCAGTGCCATGGACACATTAGGGGTGCACAACTTAATCCTAGTGTGTCCTTTTTAGCGCAGTGGCTCATTTGCATATTGCCTCGAGCATTCAGGAGAGGGGATTGTGCGCGTATTAAAGAAAAAAAAAGTGCACTAGTCTGGACACACGTTTTTATGGTGTCTTTTATTGCATTGGCCTGTGAGTTTGTACCTGAGGCAACAGAGGGTAACGTGACTTGTCTGGTTTCCCTGATTCATAGCCCGCTCCTCTAACCACTAGGCTATATAGTGGCAATCATCAGGTCTGAGCATATGCATATGGCATGTAGTTATGGTGAGGGTGGTGTTCTACACATTTATTCAAATTATCAGGTACTTGCAGATAGACTCATAAATCCAAATTCATTTAAGTACCACTTACATGTTTTACTGGGGTGGAGTTCCCTTCCTTCACCCGTGTTCATTATAGATATAGGGGAGACGAGTAATGAAATGACAGAGGAGGGTAGGACTGCACCAGCCTGCCTTCTATCACTAGCTCAGCTCATGTTGTCTTCTGTTTGTTAGATCTCTCTTTGACTCGTGCCACCTCTTTTCCATCTGTTTTGTTGATTTAGTGATCATATTGTCTTAGTTATTTAAAACTATGAGAAGTCTAAATAGTATGCATGTCAGAGGTAACAAATTTGCAGATGAAAGTGACAGCGTATGTTTGATCTATAATATGTTCATATTGGATCCTGCCCTGAACATAGAAAGGTTGGGTAATAAATGCTTTTAAATAAATAAGGTGTACTATGCATTTTGTGATAAATTGGCCCTTGGTCTAGGATTACCAGGCACGTATTCTATGGTTTGAAAGGAAGACATATCTTTTTGAAAGATACTACAACCTGGTTGATTTATCACATTAATGTATATGAACAGTCTAGTTGTCATAAGTGGATTCTCAGAGGACAAGTAGGGTGGTAGTCCTCACACATGGGTAACTACATCAGATGGAGCCCCAATGCGGAAAACCTATGTCAAAGTTTTTTAGAACTTTGATTAGGCACACTGAGCATGCTTACATGCGAGGTTGCTCTCCAATCTCTTTTTCCGCAGAGCTGTAAGCCTCGCGGTGTGAGTGAGCACACTTTTGGCTGTTTTTGGCCTTGTGGAAAACTTTCCTTTTCTCGCGGTTTTTGCAGGTTTTGTTTTTGCTTTATTCCGTTGCCGGGTTCTTCACTGTGCCTCCCATAGTGTTCCAAGTCAGGGTTTTCAGCGATTTTGGTAAGTTTCCTTTCGTGGTCGATTCCTGTGACAACTGTGCTTTGGTGCCCGCTGGCCGTCGATGTCAACTGCCATAGTTTTTGGTTTGTGCCCATTTTGTTTCATCTGACATGGCCACGTTTGGTTTTCGGCAATGCATCCAGTGCCCTAGGACAATGTCCCATCTCTGATCCGCATGAGATATGTGTCCTCTGCTTGGGGGCATTGTATGATGTCTGGGGTTATGTGCCCAGATGACCCATGAAGGGATGTCAGCTTCGATGCAACAAGATGGAGCAGCTCTTCAGGTCGAAGAAGTCTAAGCCAAATTCATTGGCGGCATTGGCATCGATGGACCAGGAAGCTGTACCAATGGATACTGAGCCATAGACATTGGCAGGATGGTCTGTTTGTCAGCAGATAGGGACACCAGAGACTGACCACCATTGATCTCTTCCAGGCTGAGGACATCAGGTTCCTTGTCATCTGCCTTGGCACTGGGCATTGAGGGAAGCCGAAGAAGCATCGGCACCAGTCCCCGTCAATGCATGGTGCCAGATACAGGGTTGCACCGGCTCATGCCGCAATGCCCCAGAAGCGACTCCTCTGCGAGTAGTGCCAATTCTCCATTAATGCTGGGGGTCCTCAATGGTCTCTACCAGTCTTGATGCCAGTCACCAATCTGCCTTGTGGATCCAAAGATCTGGCCAGGAGGAGCTGGAGCATCAAGTCTAGCTAGCGATGGAGTGGGTGCTGCAGGTCTTTGGTCCTATGACACCAACAGCACCGGACCCAGTGCTTCCCATTCTCATACTGCTACTGGAGAAGCTCATTACCAACCCAGCTGGCATCAGGTCTTGGTACAGCACCTGTACCAAGCGGGGCACAGATACGGTGGTCCTTGCCGGTTTCTCCAAGGAGGAAGCTTCACCTCGGCTGGCAGAAACACTAAGGCCTGCAATCTCTTATCTAGTTTTACCAGTGCCTGCACCTCTCAACGAAGGCTGAGTACCTAAGGCTCCATCCCCAGTAGTTACAATGAAGATGAGGATCCCTATGACCCCTGGAGGGGTGATGCTTCGGAGGGCTCAGAGGGTCTCCCATCAGACCCTTCTCCTCCAGAGGAGCGAAGGAAGTCTCCGCCTGAAGACTTGACTTTCGCAGGGTTTGTGAGGGTAATGGCAGAAGCCATCCCAATTAATTTGTTAACAAAGGAGGATGCCAGGAACAAAATGCTTGAGATCCTCCAGTTCGTGGAGCCTCCTAAGGAGATTGTGGCAGTCGTGGTGCAAGAGATCCTTAAGGAACTACTGCTGAGGATATGGGCACAACCCCTCACAGTGCCTCCCGTTAATAAGAAGGCGGATGGAGTTTACCTTGTCCAGCAGGCTGCAGGATTCAATAAGCGTCAGCTGCCCCACCAGTCGATGGTGGTTGAATTTGCCCTCAAGAGGGCCAAGTGCACCCCCCAGGGAAGGACCACTGAGCGATGCTTGCTCTTAGGATGAAGGTGTTTTAAGGCACCATGCTCATTGCCCGCATTGCTGCCTACCAGCTGTACACGAGCCAGTACTTGCGGATCATCTAGAAGTAGATGCAGAAGGTGGCCTAGCAGCAGGACACCCTCATGTCGCTGGTGCATAAGGGCATGAAGTGCAGAAAACACGAGCTTATGGCAAGTTTTTGAGATGGCATAGAGAGTCTCTGCAGCGGGAATTGATGCCTGCAGAATGGCATGGCTAGGGGCTTCAGATCTCTAACCAGAGGCACAGAACAACTCGCTAATGTGCTTTGGAGATAGGGTGAGGGGGGGGGGGGGGCCATGGTCCAATTTTGGGACCACCATGAAATCCTCCAACAAGTCTCTGCCAGCACTCCAGATCAATCTTTCCTCTTCTAGGAGGCTGGTGAGACAGGGATAGAGGGACGTCTTTCTTTCACCAAAGGAAGTACTATCCTTTGCCCCCTCATACCTGTCAACACCATCAGGGCTCCCATGACTGTCCCAGGCAGCAGAGAGCACCCAAGCCCCAGCTGGTGCCTCAGTCAACACCAGGGGTGTTTGGGTCAGAGGGAATGTAAGCTAGTTGTCCATACCATGGATGATGGACCCTCCAGTCATGGGCAGGCTGCAGTTCTTTGCAAACCAGTGGCCCGGTATAACCTCAGACCATTTCACTTCATTTTCATTTATTAAAATGTATTAATCGCTTAACGCAAATTGATCTAAGCAATTTACAAGTGTTATATTCACAGAATAAAAACATAAAATACAATTAAAGCAAACAAAAAATGTTTAGATTGCAGACAGTTGCATAGAGGAAATCTTAGTTATGCATTACTAGAAGGCTTGCTTCAGCAAAAGATTTTTTAAGCACTTTCTAAACTTTTTAAGGGAGTCTTCTAACCAAAACTCAGTGGGTAGCATGTTCCAAAGGGTCGGTGCAGCAACTGAAAAGGCGGACTCACGTGTAACAGCAAGACGGGCATGGCGAACAGATGGAATATCAAGGAAACCTTGTTGGTAGGATCTCGGCTCTCTAGATGGTTTATACATTTTTAATAGTGCATTAGACCAAGGACAGGAATGTGAATTCAGCAATTTGAAAATTCATGAAGATTTTATAATGGATTCTTTGATCAATAGGAAGCCAATTTAATTTTTCAAGAACAGGAGAAATGTGTTCATACGTGTGTGGTATTTGTGATAAGTCTGGCAACAGAATTGAGAAGAAGTTGTAAAGTGTATAGTGAATTAGATGGAAGACCAAATAGAAGACCATTACAGTAGTTTATATGGGGAAAAATGATTGCACGTACAATAGTAAGAAAATCACAGTAATGCAAAAGATAGCATAAACCAGCCAAAACATGAAGTTTAAATGTCATTAAAATTGGTTTCTATAATGTGTGGACGAAATAAGTTAGAATCGAACCAGACGCCTAAACTTTTGATCGGGGCATTGATTGAAAAAGGAATGTTTTCAAATGAAATGGCTTGATGAGGATAATTTTGAATGAGGCTGATGAATTAGAATGAATTCAGTCTTAGACATGTATAGAGAGAGTTTGTTTTGATGGAGCCATTGTTTAATTGAAGACAGGCAGAGGAGGTTTCGATAGTTTTGTCCCATGTTGGTTACAAACAAATATAAAACTGAATATCATCAGCTTATATTTTGTATCCATCAGTAACTGTAGCAAGTAGTTTAGTTATTGGAGCTAGATGTATGTTGAATAGAACTGCTGACAAAGCAGATCCTTGTGGAACTCCAGATTTTAGTTAATGCTGTTCTGACAATTGATTATAATATTTGACTTGTTGCATCCGGTTGTGAAGATAAGAGAAACCATTTTAATACAGTTCCAGAAATGCCATATTTGCATAATCAAAAGCAGTGGGTTTTTCCATCATTCATCAAGGGTATCAATTGAATGTATTGGGTGTCCCGCCAAGTTGCCCTCCCTACCAGCTTTTGGGGCCGGTAGCATCAGGAGGTACTGCTAGCAGAACTCTCTGCCCTTTCAGTGGCCAGAGGTCAAGCCCATACCACCAGGGCAAAGAGTGTGGGGATTCTACTCCAAGTAGTTCCTGATTCCAAAGAGAACAGGAAAACTCTGTCCCATCCTAGCCCTAAGGGCCTTGAACAAGTTTCTGAAAAAAGAAAAGTGCAAGATGGTTTCCCTGGGTACATTGATCCTCTTTACAAAAAGGGGACTTGCTATGCTTCCTCGATCTAAAGGAGACATACACTCACATCGAGATCTTCCCTGGTCACAGGAAGTTTCAACAATTTGTGGTGGGAAAACAGCACTTCAAGTAAGAGGTATTGCCATGAGTCTTCACAAAATGCCTGGCCATGGTTACAGTGCAGCTCTGCAGGCTGGGAGTGCATGTTTTTCCTTATCTGGATGATTGGCTAGTCAAGAACACATCTCAGCTAGGTCCATGCACTTGACCATCTGGGTGTTGGAGTCACTAGGGTTCGTTATCAACTACCCGAAATCCCATCTCAGCATGTCATTTTAGTTGGACTTCTTAGGAGCCCTGCTTGACGTGGCTCAGGCCAAGGCCTAACTACCTCATCAGAGGGCCAACACCTTGATGACCATCACGGCGGAGATTCAACAGAGCCAGCAGTTGTAAGCCTGGCATACGTTGAGGTTATTTGGGCCCTATGGCCCAAATAACCTCAACGTATGCCAGGCAACGTATGCCCTATGGCCCAAATAACCTCAACAGGGGATCTCTTTAAGTCCCTCTACTTAAATTGTCCCCTGGGGTGGGGAGCTCATGTAGATGGGCTCAGTACCCCAAGGTCTTTGGGCCGCTCAGAAATCCTTTTGTCAAATTAACTTCCTGGAACTTTGGATGATCAGTTATGCGCTATGGGCTTTCAGAGATCGGCTGTCCAACAAAGTTGTCCTGATCCAAACTGTTAGCCATGTGGAATATCAATAAGCAGGAAGGCATGGGCGTGTACTTCCTGTGTCAGGAAGTGGTCTAGATCTGGTTGTGGGCCCTGTACCATGGGATGGTAGCAGACAAGACTGAGTTGTGCCTTTGGACCCCACGAGTGATCCCTGGGCTAGGGAGTAGTGAATCGGATATTCTGCTTATGGGGGAGCCTGGACATAGATCTGTTCACGTCCCTTTGCAACAGGAAAGTGCCTCGGTTCTGCTTCCTGTACAGGTCTGACGTCAAACCAGCCTCGGACACCCTTGCCCGTCTCAGATTCCCTTAGTGGCGAAGACTCTTGAAGCTTTGTGAGGACAAGGGTACTATGATCCTCATAGCCCCTGATTGGCTGAGACAGATCTGGTTTCCATTTCTATGAGAGTTGTCCATCTGAAGACTGATCAGTTTGGGGTCTTCCCCAGATCTCATAAAGCAAGATCGAGGCAGGTTGCGGCATCCCAGCCTCAATCCCCTGTTGCTTACAGCCTGGATGTTGAGAGGTTAATATTGCAACTGATTGATCTCTGAGCATGTATCTCGTGTCTTGGTGGCTTCTAGAAAGCCTTCCTCAAGAAAGTCCTATGGACTGAAGTAGAGAATGTGGTGTGAGCAGAAGGCCCTAGATTGTTTGTTTTTCCTGCCCCACACAAAAACTGCTTGATTACCTTCTACACTTATTGGAAGCTGGTTTAAAAACCAATTCCATTAGAGTTCACCTGAGTGCAATTGGCGCATATCACCAGGATGTAGATGGCATGCCCAACTCTGTACAGCCTATAGTTGTACATTGCATGCAGGGCCTGCTTCAGCTGAAACCTCCTGTAAGGCCTCCTGCTGTGTCTTGGGACCTCAGCGAGGTGTTAGCTCAGCTGACGAAAGCTCCTTTTGAGCCGCTTCGCACCTATGACCTGAAGTACCTGACCTGGAAGGCCATATTTGTAGTGGTGGTCACCTCAGCATGCAAGGTCACGAGCTCCAGGCCTTAGTGACTTATCTACCTTACACTAAGCTTTATTATGACAGGGTGGTCTTTCTTATGCATCCTAAGTTCCTTCCTAAGGTGATGACGGACTTCCACCTTAACCAGTCCATCATCCTGCCAACATTCTTTCCCAGGCCCCATTCGCAGCAAGGCAAACGAGCACTGCACAGTTTGGACTGCAAGCGAGCCTTAGCCTTCTAACTATAGCAGACAGAAGCCCATTGAAAGTCCACCAAACTTTTTATTTCTTTTGATAGGAATAGGTTGGGCATTGCCGTTGCCAAACAGATACTATCCAATTGGCTAGCACACTGCATCTCCTTCTGTTATGACCAGGCGGGACTGCATTTTGGGAGTCATGTTGTTAAGGCTCATTCTGTCAGAGCTATGGCGGCATCAGTGGCCCATTTGTGAGCAGTTCCCATGGAATTCTGCAAGGCTGTGAAGTGGAGTTCTCTACACATTCACATTGCACTATTGCCTGGATAGGGATGGCCGACGCGACAGTAGATTTGGCCAATCTGTCCTTCGGAACCAGTTTGAGGTGTAGAACCCAACTTGCCCCATCTAGAGCCCATTGTTTGGGTTCAGGCTGTCTTCCCCCTCTGTTACCACTTGGTTGGGTATGTGTTGGGGAGCAGCCTGTATCTAGGGATTCACCCATGTATGAGGACTTACCATCCTGCTTTTCCTCGGCGAAAGAGTTGCTTACCTGTAACAGGTGTTCTCCAAGGCAGCAGGATGTTAATCCTCATAAAACCCGCCCACGGAGTTGGGGTTTCTCCTATGTGTTTTAATTATAAATCTGTGTTACCAAGACTGGAGAGGGACCCCCACGTGGACATGTGGTATAGGGCATGCTCAGTGTGCCTAGTCAGAGTTCAAGAAACTTTGACATTTTTCCGCATCGGGGCTCTATCTTATGATGTCGTCCATGAGTGAGGACTAACATCCCGCTGTCCTCAGAGAACACTTATTACAGGTAAGCAACTCTGCTTTCTCTCTTTCAGCTGTTTGATGAAAAACTTCAAAACTGCAAAGATGATGACCAGAGAAAGGTAAATATGCTAATTGATTCAAATACATTTCTAATCAAGCAGCGACTGTGCATTCACATTGGACTCACTACTGTTAGTGGTCACAATAGATGGAGATTGGTGAGCAAGTTCCAAATTTAGTATTGGAATAACTAATCCCACCAAGGATCTAGTTTAACTCCTGCAGTAATTATTCCAGAAGCAGTTAATACAAAGTTGTTTGTAGTGAGTGGATTTGTGGTCAATACCACAACACATTTTGAATACAAATGAAAACTTTTCAACGTTTAATCTTAGAGTATAGTTCTACAGAGTAAAAACAGGGAGTGAATTCAGACTACTAATCCAGAACAGACTATTCTTAGCAAATCCAGAGATAGCATGTCCATGTGTGAAACTAGTTTGTGAATGCACCAGTTGGAATTTCAGGTCCATTTAATCCTTAACAGCTCAGGCTCGGATTCTGCTTCCATTAGGAAGTTCTAATTAAAGGGGGGAAAGAAGCTTGCATAAATATTTCTATGCTTTGTTTTGTTTGCATGACTAGAAATATCCTGCTAATGCTTTCCCTGCAGTTGCAGTTATAAATCCCCTTCTGTTTCAGCCTAAAATACTCCGGGTTCAAGTATATAACCTAGTTCATAAAACTTGTAGGAAAGTCTCCTAGGGAGATGGCTCTGTAGAGTCTACGCAGAATTATCTGCTGGCAGACTCTGGAATGGTTGCAGCAGTTAAAAAAAAAAAAAAAAAACCATTTTTAAAATAGCATCACAAAGTCTTAAGTCCTCCTGCCTTATTGTATCTGGGCTATTCTTTTACTGTAAATGGGGTCCCGTTCAAAGCTCATTCTCTTGATGATTCTGAAGGCGTTCAGTGCAGCTGGGGTCAAGGTGCAATATACACAGCTCTACACGGTTTACAATAACACTCATAATAACCTACATGAAACAAAGTAAAACACAAAAATGATAAATCAATATAAAACATGAAAAGTTCTCAGATAATGCATATTCCAACCAGAGTCTCTGCCTTTCAAATATCTCTTCTCATGATATTGCTGAAATTTGGGGAGAAAAATATGTAAAGAGTGGGTGGGCCCGTGAGAGGTGCTGTCATCCCTCTTTTGGTGGGGCATACTTGTATGCTTTTGGGGGAGATAGAGGGGAGGGGGGAATTGTTGGTGGGAAGGCAAGGAATGATTCAGTATGTTTGTGAAGTGGGTTGTGCTACAAATGTGCATGTTCTTGTGGGAGGTTTTTTTTCATAGTTGGCCTTTATTCTTGTTTTGATGGCGAGTCTTAAAGTGATTTCTTTAAATGTGAAGGGGTTGAATTCCCCTATGAAATGCCAGCTTTTATTTAAAGAGCCTAAGGCACTGCATGCAACAGTTTTTTTTTTTTTTTACAATAAAGGAAACATTTAATAAAGCATTCTGAGAAATTAACGTACAATACAGGGTTTCCTCATATGCTCTTCACCTCTAACTTGATCCATCCTAAACATGGTGGGGTGGGCATTTTGTTTTCAAAAAATGTATAATTTAATGTTCTGGAAGTTCTTTGTGACATGGAGAGAGAGATTTTAGTGAAGTTAAAAATAGCCAATGATATCTATTTCTTTCTCAACATTTATGGGCCAAATGCAGTCAGAGGAGTTCCTTTGGACTATGAGGGAAACCCTTGTTGAACATTTGGAGGGTAATCTGATTGTAGGAGAAGACTTTAGAATTATCCAAAGCAGGAGATACCAAGATATTAAAGTCAGGGATACTGTATCTAAATTCCAGAGGTAAACTTAAATGTTTTATTACCTCTCTGGGATTAATAGATGGCTGGAGGGTGTACAGTCTGACTAAAAGAGATTATACCTTTTATAAGACACCACATGATATCTGTTGGATTCTTTTTTGGTTAGTAAGTGATGTATGTTGGGAGGTAATCTCGGTGGGGGGTTGGTTCTGTAATATGGTTTGCTTATGCGTCTGTGGAGTTTGAGTTCTTTATTATACAAAAAGACATTGGACAAACGATTGTTTATTGAATGATCCTGGATTATGGGAAAAAGTGAGGAGTGCTTTGTAGGAGTAGCTTTAGTTCAATGACCAAAAGGGCACCACTATCCATACTCTGTGGGAGTGTCCTAAACAAGTTATTTGTGCAAAGTTCAATTTGCTGCTATCATGTTCACCTTCGTAAACCATTCTTTTCCTTCCCAGTGTTGATGAAAGAAATGCTGGAATTTGGTAAAGTCTCAGGGCTCAGAGTCGTCATGAGAAAGTCAGAGAGTTCAAATATTAACTTGGCTTCCTTGCAGATTTCCCAGTTAAAGGAAAAGTTTCCCTTTAAATGAATTCAAGTGAGTTTAAAATATCTGGGAGGGGGGGTTAAAATAGTGTTAGACCGGCATGATCTCTTTAATTTGAATTATGCCCTGCTATTTGTTAATCTAGCTAGGATTTGTAGATGTGGTCTCATCTGGATCTCTCCTGGTTCAGACATATTGCAACTGTTAAAACGTTGCTTTTACCTAAGTGTGCTATCTCTTTCTGTAATTACCTCAAAGTTTTATAAAATTTGCTACAAAGAAGGATCTTTGGATTTATTTGGAAGAGACACCCTTCTAAGATTCCGCGTGCAATTATGTATCATAAGAAAAATCAGTGGAGCTTAGCTATCCTACACTGCTCAACTTAGAGCATTATGTGTCTGGAACAGCAGTAATCTTAAGCAATCTTCTTTGGGGAAGATTCATTTAAATATGTATATTTGGTTGCTGAGAGCTTCCAGTAATATTAATTGTATTAATAACTTGTTAGTTATATCTTGAGATAACAATACTATCAGAATGATATTTAATGAAACATTTGCAGGGATAGTGCAGGATAAGAGGCTCCTAAAGCCAAAACTTTCTGCCTAAAAACAAAAATCTCTCTTCTCTGCTCCTGAGTGACCCTTGACAAATCTGGGTAAATTCGTACAGCCTGGCTATGGAAATTAGTATTTAAATTCCAGAAATATAAAGACATAACTTTACTTAAATCCGCATCTATAACAAATGAAACAAGTAACGTGGCTCGTTCAAGAACTTCATATCCAGACGTTTCCAAAAACTGAGACGTTAAATGAAGAAAGCAAATTAGATCAAGAACAAAAGGATAGAAAAATAACCTTATTAATAGATGGTAATGTCTTTGTAGTCATTTGCAAAATATCCATAAAATATCTTCTGATAGAAAGTTCCCCCATAATCTTGGGAAATTTAGAAAAAGTAAATTTGAGCATCTTGAAACATTTTCTAGTATTCGACCCTCCTAGTATTTCCTAGTGTTTGACCATTCTTGGAGTAAATTAGCTAGCTGGACTGTAGTAATTTTAACCAAATCTTGTTTAAAAGTAGCAATCTTATTTTCATGCTCAGTTTTGAATTATGTTGAAAAATCAAGGGATCCACTTTAGAAACAAAAGAATCCAATATGTTTGTAGAAACATTCAAAGCTTGGCCAAACTAAGCCATGATTTCTCATAAAGACTCGAGCATTACTTCTGTCGGCTTCTTGAAAGCTCACCCGAAGACTGTAAACATAAGAATCCAGAATCAAAGTTGACAGTTATTCCACCTGATGCCACTGAAGATAGAAGAGGCTGGTGCGAAATATGCACAGTCAGGGAGAATACATCTAGCATCTGAAGAGATGGTAAGTTGGATGTTGAATCCACCCTGGACTGCATCGTCTTCCTGCTCTGCAGTGACCAACTGAGGAGTCGTGTCTCTGTACAACAAGGAAGCTTGATCGCAGGAGCTGAGGGAAACCTCTCCGGAAGATACCGGAGCTCACAACAGGGACTTCGTCACCTGCCAGTTCATGAGTTTGGGACATGAATGAGGTGTTCAATTGCTGCTCAGGAAGGTAGACAGTTTCAGGGGGATAAATCCTCATCTTCCCCTTACACTATGGGAACCCTGATAAAAGTTCTTTTTCTACCTGGGTAGTTGAAACAGATTATATAGTTTCTCTCATATATGACCCTGGAAAATTGTATTGAGGATACTTGCTGTGGCAGGGGTCAGGATCATTTTTCAATATATGATGGGATTGCGAGTTGGTACTTACATATTGGAGGAAGTGATTAATTTAATTAACCAAGTTCATGTTCTTGTCGGTTGGAGAGATGAAGGATCCAGAGGACAAGGTTTTATGGAGGAAGGCTAATACATGTTTTAAGAGAATTATTTTAGCAAAAAATAAATATTATATGGGTATTATAATCTGTTGTCCTTTTTGGGATAGTGAAATCTTTGGTTGAGGGTCAAAATAAAAAATCTTGTTTATGAGGATCTCCTGCATAGTAAGACTCTGGCTTTTTCCTTTATAGGAAAAGTGGACTTGTTAGTGGGAGGTTTGAAAGAAGAAATGAATGTATCTTTTGGTTTGGCTCAAAGGAGAAAGAGGGATATAGAGGTTCCACAGCTGGCTGTAGAAAAATTGTTTGGAGGTATTTGACCCTCTATCATTGATTGAAGTGAAGCAGCTTGTCACTCAGATTAAACCATCTTATATTTTCTTGGACCCTTGTCCTTCATGGTTAGTTTGTGGTGGTTCAGATAAAGTTGGTTACGGTTTTCAGTTAACTGTTCTTTGGATAAGGGAGTAGTTCCATCTGTTTGTTTGTAAACGGCTTTGGTTTTTCCACAGTTAAAGTAACCGTTTGGATCCTAGGTCTTGTAATAGCTATAGACCAGTATCAAACGTACCTTTTGTTGCTAAAGTAGTGGAATAAGCAGTCATCAACAAATTTCAAAAAATTTTATTTATTTATTTATTTATCTATTTAGAATCTTCAGAAATTTCGGACAGGCCCAGGCTGGGTTTAGTGGGGGGTGTAGTACTGAATTACTATTGTCTTTGATGGATGAGGTCCTCCCAATTTTAGAAAGGGAGGAGTTTGGAAATGGATCTTTTGAGCAAGATTACAGTTGCTATAAATGTTTGTTGCCTGATTTTTCCTTGGCTCAGCTCATCTGTTGCTTTTTCTGGCTCGCCTACCTCTGATAGGAGATTATAGTTTGAGCTGAGTGATCTGTTTTCAGTATGCAGCAAAGGAGAGAGTGAAAGGTGATTTTATTTAGAAAACCGAGCAGCTGTGACTTGGAAGTGATGCACACGCATGGAAGCCAAGCACCACCTTTCAGAAAGTGACTCAGCGTGCAGAGGTGCTCCAGACAGGTATTCTTCTTTTAAACCACAGAGGCATAAAGAGTTCTCAGGCTTTGTAGGTGTGAAGAGAAGGCGTACTGACACAATCTCCAGAGAGGTTTATCTTTTATTAATTATGTATTGTCCCTTAAGAAAATATTTCTCCTCTGCCTAGACTTCATATATGGGTATGTAGTACAGTTCTTTCTTTCTCTCTCTCTCTAGAGAGAGAGAAAGAAAAAGATATATATATATATAGAGAGAGAGAGAGAGAGAACAACATATATATAGTACAGTGAGAGGACAACATATTTTCTTGAGGGATTTGTTCTGCCCTCTTATCTTTGATTATGATTAATGGAGATCTTTACTCTTCAGCCATGCATGTTGAGCAGCCCTATTTCCAAGGGGAATTCAACACATTTTTTTTTTCCAGGTAGCAATCATCAGCTTCATTCGCTGCTAAGCAACTGTTGTTTTTTGAGAGAAGATTCTGCACAACAGCCTAAGGCAGCAGGCACAGGGGTCTCTCTTCTGGAAAACTGGATGGCAAGAAAATGATGCTCGGTATCTCGGAGGGCTTGCAAATATTCCCCAAGCTGGCCTACATGTCCCTCTTGCAGCATGAGAGAAAACAATCTCGTGACACGAGGCCTGTGCCCAGCCCTGGAATTTTACAGAACTGAGGCCAATGTCTGAATCCCATAACAAACGTAGGCCTGTATTTTCTAAAACACCACGGCGGCGTGAATCGCGCGGTGCAGGGGGGGGCGAAGCGGGGGATGGGCCTGCGAAAGCCCGCACCCAATAGCGCCATCATAAAAGGTGGTGCTATTGGGCGTGAAAAGGCTCCTTACCTTTTCGCTGTCTTCGCGGCGTCCGCCCCGACTCCTGCTCTTCTGGGGCAGGCGCCACCCGACTCCACCCCTTTTCTCGTGCGCTAGCTTTAAAAAAAAAATGACCCCCTTAGTCTTCTGGTTTTTTTTTTTTTTTGTTAAGGCATAGCTTGGGGGGAGGGGGGTCTTAATCATGTTATCCATGAAAACCTTGGATTCTTTCCGAAACTTCAGACAAATCTAATACTTTGCCATGATCTGTAGGAGAAATGGTTTTGAAAAGTTAGATATTGTTAATTAATCAGGGGCTTCAAAATAAGATGAATTTATGCCTTTCATTAGTATTTGTTCATTTTTACTGAAACTGGTTTTCTGTTTTGTAAACAGCATTTTTTAGACAGCAGCCATGAATGAAATTCCTTGTACTTGACATGTAGTGAACTTTAAAATATTGTTAACAGAACAAATAGCTTCAGTAAAGCTAATAATTTTCTTATAAATATTTATAATATCACACATGAATGAAAAGTGTTGTAACCAACATACTGTAAGGCCATCATCTTTTTAGACAGGGATTCAGATCTTACAATTTATTTGTTAGCTTAGTGTGGTGGATCAAAATGTGGTCCATTTTGCAAACTATTTCCTCAAATTGATGTCTACTTGCATGGACATGTAGAAGAAACAATACACAAATTCTTTCTTTAAAACTTTCCTCTCCGCAAAAGTTATTTTTGAAGCTTGCTCTTCACCTGATAGTGGTAGAGTCCACACCTTAATGATATATCAAGGCATTGATCAGGGCGGTTTTGTATGTCATTATTAGACAGATCAGAAACAGGTCCTGCCAGGGATGAAGGCACTTAATAGTCATAGCAATGAAACATTGTGTGCTGGGGTTACCATAGCCTGGCAAGAGAGAAGCTGTGATGACTTCTGTGGTTTGTCCATAGGCATGTATCAGGGTCCACGGGGGAGGGCGTGGGCAGTATGAGATGGGTTGGTTATTTTTAGCGCTGCTCCCTGACTGTGGACAGCCCACCAAAAGCTGTATGTTTTAGTAGCAATTACCTATGTTTCACGAAAAATGTGAAAGCCTGGTTATTTGAGAAGAACATAAGATTGACTGGCTGACACAGTTTCGTTGCTCTGATATGCAGCACCAACCTGATTATCCTTTTGCTAATTTTTATTATTTTATTTTTAAGATCTTTACTTTGTAAGGTGGTGTTTCAGTCTAGGCATTTTTATTTTGTATTTTGTTTGTATGATATGTATTGATTTTTATTGGCGTCTCCATGTTGAGTCTAATGGAAAAGTGGAATATAAATCAGATTTGGATAAGAGAGAAAAAGATGACATCACTTTTAGACAACCTTGTTCTCTCTGTCTATTGCATATCAAAGCCTAATGCAACATCTTTACAAATTTTAAATTGGTGAGAGAGCTGAATTGGTATTTCCTTTCACAGTGCACATGAGCACAGCCAGAACGGAAGGCAGTTCTTTAAAAGGGGAAGAAATGCACATGATATGCTTGTGGTTAATTTTTTTTTTTTTATCTTCGAGAGAGAGAGAGACTACCAGTCAGAGCCTCTAATGGGGCATGCACCATGCTCTCTTATGCTGTACTTAAGCAGACTAGCAACAATAAATCTTTTCACAATCCTAAAGAGAAATTGAACATTTAAAAACATTGCTCCTTGAATAATATTGCATATACTGTCTGATGCTCAAGCGTTTCATTGCATTTGGTAATATACAGTAGGCTGGGCAGTGCCTTGTAGCATACATGACATGCACCCTATGAGATAAAAATAACATTACTGTCCATGTGTATTCAGAGTGGTCTCAAGCAAGAATGAACCACATGAGAAGTACTGTGGTGCCTAGAATGCAAATTCATTTGGAGCAATAGATTTGTGGATTAACTGTAAGGTTTTGAAGCAAATAATTTTAGGATCAATAGCTAAATAATTTCAAGTATACATTTTATCAGTAAAGAAGTTTAGTTCACAACCAATTGTGGCAGCATTCTATGTTTCATTACCATCCATCTTAAATGTCTTCATCCTGAAGACAAAAAAAAAATATACACGGTTTGTGTCAGCAAGCAGGGACCAATTACCTGTGACACATGGGTGACATCTGATGGCGCTGACAGGGCTCGTTGGGCGCCATTGGATAACATCTTCCACATGTCATTGCTAATTAATACTGCTATCTATGGAGAACCCAGTTTACTGAAAGCAAACGTGCTATCTTGAATATTCCAAAAAAAAAAAAAAAAGAGAGAGACTTTGTCCCTGGCATTGTCCCACCCTGCATGTTCCTGATGAACAGCAGCAGTCACAACCTGGATTTTTAAGTTAGGTATTCTGCCTAATCCATCACTGCATGCGTTCTAAGGAGGGTTTTTGTTAGAATTTGACTGCTGTAAGATTATATCACGTTGCAAAATGGTACCAACCAATATCTCTGTGTGAGAAATGAACTTTGGGGAAACCTAACAATTTACCATTGAATTCACAGCCTCTGATTCTTTTTCAAGTTCTGATTCCAAGAAGTGCCACGTATCTAGGTTTCAACTCTTGAAACAATCACAAAATGAGTTGTAAATAATTACAAAAGTCCAATAGTCAACTTGTAATTACTTAGATCATGGAGACTTCAAACAGTGACACCTCAACAGCCTGAGTGCTGCGGAGAAACACTTTCATACAAGTCTGTGACCACCAAATTACTTTGAAAAATAGGCAAATAAGTCTTTCTCCAGAAATAATTTTCACGTGAAAAAATCAAAATTTGTCTTTAAATCCAACGGCATAGATGAGAAGTTGTAAGACAAACACCTGATACTTTAACAACAGATTTTTTTCACATAAATGATTTCTAAAGAGTATTTTATTTGCATATTTTTCAAATAAAGTAAAAAAAAATAAAATTAATTTGAGGTTATTGAGATCTCTGATGAACGTGTTTCCCCACAACACTCAGGCTGTTGAGGTGTAACTGTTTGAAGTTTCCATGATCTAAATAGAGATCCTTTTTTTTATTGTGAGTTGGTTACCCACTTTTTTTTTTTTTTAACATATCTTGGTTTACCATTGGCAGGTGCCAACTCGAATCGGATTCCATTCACTTTTATTTGGAAGTTGGATCTGAAGTGGCAGTGCATTTGGCCACGAATGCCACATTTTGCCATGGGTGTTTTGGTTTTGCCCTTGTTGATTAATTAGCAGTGGGTTTATTAAATTACTATGCTGTAGATTTGCATAGCTCTCTTGCCTTAAAGCCTCATTTGATTAACCTTAGCATTGAAACATTTAGGATAGTTGTTGAACAGTAACATCCTTGAGCCATAAAACAGCCAACATTCTCAAGTACACTATAACAGGAATAATCAAACAGTTTGGAATGACAAAGGAATAATACATATGAAGCAGAAATTACAGCGTGAAATAATTTACCTTTTTCTCGTTCAACAGAAAATTGAAAATCTCAAGGAGACAACCTGTGTAAGTTGATTTAGTCATGTACATCACATGTAGTCCTTCCTTACCTGGCTTTATACTTTGTGTAAGTAGTTGTACCTTTGTATGTTGACTAGAAGTTTTTATTTTGTTTTATCCAGGTCCTTGCTTGCCTTTTAATTCCACAACAGCATATAAATGTACATTAGTGACAGGAGTTGATACTTTGACAAGATATACTTGGTAGCATTCTGTGACATGTCTTTGAAATAACTGGATGATGTTTTTCTTGGCATGAACCATTTGTTTTTAGCTTAAATTAGAGCATTGAACCCCTGTTGAAAAATATCATGGCAAGTTAGTTGCTTCCCTGTCTCACTATTGTACGTTGGCCGGGTCAGACATGTGGTGCATAGACTTCCTAGGCTTGGGAATGCCTTTGAACATGCACCCTTAATCCCATGGGAGATGGCTGAGCCAAGCAATTGCAGGAGTAGTTGTGAGGGGGCACTGTGTCCTGTTATCTTGGGCTGTATGATCCTGTTTCAGGAATTGGCTTACAAATGGGAAATAATATAAGAATCATCATACAAATATTAGTTGGACTAGGATAGAGGATGGGTTCCTGCTGAGATGTGTAGATCTTAGTGCAGTGTTTCCCAGTTGGTGTGCCATGGCTGGACCCGCAGGTGTGCCGCAAGAAGAGCCAGGTATGAAATATCGAAATCCCTTCCTGGCCTGCAGGATGTCATCCTGCCAGCAGAGGGCCTCAGAGAGCAGTGCCTATCTGCTGCTGCTTCCCTCTCTGCTAGTTCTTACTTGCAAGACAGGCTGACCTTGTGCTGACTATGTATGCAGAGGAGAAAGCAGCTGCAGCAGGTGATAGGTCCTGCTCCGATTTCTGCTGGCTCTGGGGGAGGGGGGAGAAACAGCTAAATGTGCCAAGGGGTGTGGGAGAAGGGAAGACATAGAGTGTGGGGGTGAGGGAAGGGGATGCCAGGGAGATGAGGGAGGGAAGATAATGGTGGCAGGGGGTGGGAAAGTGGGAAGATAAGGGTTAGAGGGGCTGGGTGGCTGGACAAGGAAAGTGATGATGTCCCAAAGAGGTAGGTAGAAGGGAAGAAAGTGATGATGATGGTGCCAGAGGGGTTGAGGAAAAGGAAGAGAAAAAGGGGGATGATTGCAGAGGGTGGAGGGAGAAGGTGGTGATGCCAGGGCTGGAGGGGGAGAGAAGGGAAGAAGGTGATGCAAGAGGAGAGGGAAGAGAAGTTGGTGGTGATGCCAGAATAGTGGAGAGAGGGAAGGGAAGAGAAAGTGCTGGTGATGTCAAGTGAGTGGAGGGAGAAGGGTTGGGGGAGAGAAAGTGGTAATGATGTCAGGGGAGAGGGAAGAGAAGGTGATGATGCCAAAAGGGTGGTGAGAGGGAAAAGAAGACAGTGGTGATGCCAGGGGAGGAGAGAAGATTAAGGTGGTGATGCCAGAGGGGTGAAGAGATAGAGAAGGGAAGAAAAAATTGGTGGTGATGCCAGGGGGGAGGGAAGATAAGGTGATGATGTTGCCAGGGGGTGGAGGGAGAGGGAAGGAGAGAAGGTGATGTCAGGAGAAAGGGAAGAGAAGATGGTGATGATGCCATAAGGTTGAAGGGGGAGGAAAGAGGAGGTGGTGGTGGTGGTGGTGGTGATGCTAGAAAGGTGGAGGGAGAGGGACAATGATGATGCCAGGGTATGGGGGGTAGAGAAGGGAAGAGAATGATGCCAGGGGATGTGGAGGGAGAGGACAAGGAAGGTGCTGATGCCAGGGCGGAGGGGAGGATAAGGTGGTGATAATACTGGGGGAAGGAAGAGAAGGTGATGGTGCCAGGGGTGGGGGGAAAGGAAAGGAGAGAGATGATACTAAGGGATAGAGAGAGAGGGAAGGTGGTGGTGATTGTGAAGGTGATGGTGTGCCGGGTGTGCCAAGACTCAGAAAAGGATGGGAATGACTGTGCTAGTGTACATCAGAATGTATTTATAATGAGCATTATTTCAAGAATACAGCATTTCCTCTGCTAATTAGTTTCTAACTTGTTAAGACCTTGTATATAAAAAGGTTCTTATTTTTTTTTTCTAGAGCATGGTAGAATCAATTAAACACTGCATTGTGTTGCTGCAGATCGCTAAAGTAAGTCAACTATGCTTTTAATGAATGTTAAAACCACAGACCCTATGATTTAAGAAAAAAATGCACTGTTCACATGCAAACTGTGGAAAACCATGAAAGTGGCCTTTGGATAAGTAGAAATATGCATTGGGTTAACACAGTCTAAAGTATGAATTCTAAATGTTTTCCTTCCAAATCAGAGCATCACATCAGTACTTGGAAGATGCAGAGCTCATTTTCCCTGACAGTGAGGTGGTCTGGCCCTTACCAATGTGTGAGATCCAGAACTTAAGACTGCAAGTTAGCAAACTGGAGCCTTTAGAGAGAGGACTCTTTTTTTTTGTTAACAGTCAAACATTGTCAGCACTATTTCCAGGAAAGTGAGACCTTTGGTAGAATTCACGGTATCCTCTCCTGAAGTCAGGATATTCTTCTGTTAGCATCACAGTCTGCAGCAGGGGAAATGATTATGACTTCAGGTGAGAGTAAGGTACTGGATACAGGGTTAAATCCGCTTGGTGCAAGAAAATACTTGAAATGCTGGTTGCGTTCTGTTTGAATATTACAGTTTGCAATCAATCCCAGAAGCAGTTTACAGTGCCTGCACTTCTTGTAACCTTGGCTCACATTTTAAAGTAAATTAGCTTTCAGAGCCTAAAGTAGGGTCACGATGTTCTTACTGTCTTGTGTTTGATCTTTAAGACATGCCTTTTCACAAATGTGATACTTTGCTTGCTCTTTATGTTGTGCAGCCAAAATAATAACTTAAAATTGGGATTAGAGCTGAGTTTTGTTTTTTGTTTTTTTTAAAGAAGGGGCCATGTGCCAACCTAACGCTACTTGTAGGTCTGGACTCGTATCAACTTTATCTTTCCCCTTCCTTCTGTCCGTGTTTTATAGACTTAGGTCAGAGGTGGACAAACATTTTTTAAACAGGGAAACATTAGTGGCTCTTGTCTGCACCTGGGGCTGGTGGGGAGGAGAAACTTCTCTGGAAAATGCTAAATAACAAATCATCATTCCCAATGAGCGTGTGGGGGTTATGTGTATGCAAGTGAGTACGTGAAGTGGGTATGAGTGGGCAGGGAGTGTCTCAGTGAGTGACGGGAGTTGCATGTATGCAGGCAAATGAGTGGTCAGGGTGGTGCCTGTGGATGCACCTGTATGTCCCACCCACCCCTCTCTCTTTCCCCTCTTCCCATGGTACTCGACATCCAACCTGCTCTCTTGCGTCCCACCCCTCTCTCTTCCCCCTCCTGTACCACAGTGCTGTTGTCTCTCTCATCCCTCCCTTCAGCAGGTTAGTCCCCAGGCTGGATCAGGTTTAAAAAAAAAACCATTCTGCTAAAGAGAGATTTTTTCACTATTTCTTTTGTAGTTTTAATATAAGCTCTAGCAATTAGGTCTTGATGTTTGGTACTGCACTTGCAAAGTTCTGCACCAAAATATTCAAATCATCTCTTAGAAAACAGAAAAAAAATTGAACTGGGTAAAACCTCAGACAGCACTCATAAGGTATGCTCAGCAATTTTCAGCTGCCATCTCGGGGGAAACATCTTTTCAAATATACAAAAGATCTCAAAAATATATTATGCTGGAAACCACTGTGTAGAAACGCATGTTGGTAATTTCCTTTCCTTTTCTCAATAAACAGCAGTTATTCTGTGTATTCTGTTATTGCATGATCGTGTCTCATCCAATAATGTATCACATCTTAGACAGCCGTACCGTACTTCTCTTCAGACAAATCGCTGACATGGCTATGTTTCACTGTCAGTGATGCTGCTTCAGAGCTGTCCTTTTAAAGCTTCCTGTGGCTAAATCCCAGTGACTGAGGCTGATGCAGACGGATTTTCCTGGGTTTATATTAAACTACAAAAAGTAAAAAAAAAACATTTCTTTACCAGTTTGATTAGCTTGTTTGTGTATAACACTGGAAAGGAGACTGTGTGGTGGTTTAAAAAAAAAAAAAAAGCTCTCTCTAGCCAGGTCTACCCTGAGGATTATCCTGCTAGATCTGTTTCCTCCACCCACCAGCAACGGCATCAGTCGCCTCTTATTTTCAGGGATGGGGTGGAAAACTTCAGCAGTGGGAGCATATTTGAGTATGTGGCTGCCACTTTCAGCAAGTTCAGGGCTGTTAAACCCAAAGAGGATCCCGTTCCTGCTGCCTCCAATTGGCTTCCAGAAAAGAGAATGTGCTGGTGCACAAAGGCATTGTCTCTGGGCTGCCGGTGCTCTGGTCTGCATGTCCGACGTTATAGCAAAGGCCTCACGTTAGGCAGGCAGGTCAGCATATCGACAAACTGGAGATAATCCCACTTTAAGCACAGGTAGGTGGGCCAGCAAAGGGTGATAGATTAGTTTTGGCCTGCAGGATGTAGTTTGCCCACCACTGACTTAGGTGAACCAGTGCCAAAGTTTGGTGTCAGATGCTTCATATGAACCGGTGGAATATCTCTAGTTCTTAAAACTTTTTAGAAAGGACCAGTAAAATGACAGGAGCACTCATCCCAGCCATACTATAAGAGATTGTTGTCTATATAATTTAGTAGATCAGGCCCATCCACATATTTGATGGCTATCTCAGAGAAACAAATTCAGTCCTCCAAATCGGTAGAGCAGTGGTGGCCAGCTCAGTCCTCAAGAGCTACAGACATGTCTGGTTTTCAAGATAACCATAATGATTATGCAAGAGAGATATTTGCATGCAGTATTATCTGTCCATTATTCATTATGGATATCTTAAAAACCAGACCTATTTGTGGCTCTTCAGGATCAAAGTTGACCATCCCTACAGTAGAGGCTTAGACCTTTTCAAAGAGTTTTGAGATCACAGGCCATAAAAAATGTGCTCATAACAAAAAGTAGTCCATTTTACGTAGGGTTTCTAACTATAAATATGTATCATTTAAGGATGTAATTTTTAATACTAATAGATGTGTAAATATCCTCTATTTCTCCAAGGACAAGCAGGATGCAACAGTTCTCGCACATGGATGACCTAAGCCAATAAGGCTCAGATCCGAGTTTTACTCAAGCTATACAATTTAAAAAATGCTCCACAAAGCATATGTAGACTTCTTATGTCAGTGGTGGGTGCATGGAGCCCGTCTCAGTTCTATTTTTTTCTGCAAAGCCAGTGCTCCATAGAAAATTTTTTTTTTTATTTCTTGAGGTTTTCAACATGAAAGTGCTTTTTCAGTTGTGGGTGTCTCTATTCTTTTCAAACTTCCTTCATTTATTCGAGCACTACAGTTTTTGCAGAATTTAGCAGCTTGTATGCTAACCGGACATAAAAAGTATAATACTATAACACCAGTACTTGCCTCTCCCCATCAAAGCCAGAATAAAATATAAAACATTAATGCTATTACATAAACTAATAAGCAATCCTAAAGTTCCCTGGCTAGAAGTAGCTGTGCAGATATACATCCCTTCTCATGCCCTACATTCGCAAAACAAAGGACTATGGAGATACTATCTGTTCATCAAGCTCACTTAAGTGAGATTAGAGACCGGGCCTTTTCAGTGGCTGGCCTTACCCTATGGAACCCGCAAGTACTGCACGCCAATTAAATTATCCAAGCATCAAAGGAAATGCAGAAATGTGAAATCAGTCCCAAACTTCAAATTTCATGAAAAAGATTTTTTAATTCATTATCACGGCAAACTCCATTGCTCAGAAGACACAAATGTTCATAAACCAAGGGGTCCCCCGACACGGACCCGTGTTTCTCCAAACGCGGCTGCATCGGGAGGGACAGTAATTTTTAGCGGTATTCAAAGCTATGAACAGAACAAAACAATTTAAGTCAGATATCCCCGGGTCATGATACAAAAGAAGGGTCCCATAATTTTCATAAACTTCGACATGATGGAACTAAGATACAAACTACATTAATTTCCATAACTTAATCCACGGAGAAGCACAAGGCAGAGCTTACAGATCACGGTTATTATTCAGAGAAATATTTGGCGCAAAACAAGATAAAAATTAAACGCACCGTGCACTATAACAATGTTTCATATTTCTTGGTGTTAACGCAAAAAATATATAAAATTATATATACAAACATTTTTTTTATATAATACTTAAGGGAAATAAAAATCAACGAATAAACGGGCAACATTCCCAAGTGACGTGCATAACAGAATAAGTTTCAGTGAAGTAAACACCAGTCGGGTATACATCAGGAATAAATGTTAAAGCCAAAAAGCTGATTTTTAAGGACTTATAAAGATGATTACATTGGCATTCAGTGCACATACATATCAGCAATATTTTAAATAAATTAACAAACTTCCACATTTTTAATCCATATGTCCTAGTCCTATTTATCCCGATCGGGTATCTAACAAAGTCACCATAGAACTGTACCTTTAAATCTTAGCGTCTTGATAAAATTTTCAGCAAGGAGAGCATAAACGCCAGCGTTGCTCGGCATTTAAAGAATAACACAGTTTGACGCCTAACCAAACACCATGCCAGAACGATTAAGAAAATGACAGATAACATTTAAGAAAAAGCCTTAAAATATGGCTGTTCCAATGAAAATTTGAAACAAATATCAAATGAGCAAGTGTTCCAGAATAAAGCATACAGTATGTTCCTATTGCATGACATGTCATCTTAAGAACCTGAATTGGCTCAGATGGAAGCACAGATTTTGATTGCTTCTGTTATGTTTTTTTCATAAGGTCTGTTTTGCTCTTTATAAGTATGGATGGTTTTAATTATGTATGTTAATACTAGATTTTGTAAACTGCTGCGACCATGGGAGCATGTGGTAAAGAAGTGATTTTAAATAAATCAGCTTTGCTTGAGGCCTAATGGCCCAGAGAGCTTCCTCTACAACTATTTTTTGTTTGATGTCCCAAAAGGAACTGAAGGCTGGTAGCTTCAGCAAATGCCTACAGAGATCCACATGATGTATGTGTGGTTTGCCTGGGAAAAAAACACATCTCAGGTTGTAGCTGTTGCCATAAGGTGACTCCATGAGGCAGTTGAATCCATTTTAGATTTCATGGGGGAAATACTTTGTCGAGTAAGACTGATCCATCGGCATCAGCATTGGAAAGCCTCAGAGCTGTACTGGATGCTGTCACTGCATTGACATCAGTGGACCATTGACCTTCATCAAAGACAAGAATCAGAAAGGGCTGAGGAGACAGACCATTTTCTAACTGGTAGGTTCTTCAGAATGGAGACTGAGAATACTGGCTGTTCTCTTAGATTCAGTCAAAACTGCATTCCAAGTTTTGACTGGGGAACTGGTCTATGGCTTGAGAGTCCTCTACTGTCTGGAATAATAGGCCCCTGCTGAGGGGACCGAGAATAATGCCTCCTCTGAAGACAGAAATGCCTCCTTGGCACCCCACTTGGTTGATGTGGAGGTAAAGACAGTAGTGGCTGCAGAGAGGATCAGAAGCGTGGCACAGTGGTCTCTTATTCGATCCACCAGTTCCTTGACCTTATCCCCAAAGAGGCTTTCTCCTTTGCAGGGCACATCTGCAAGCCTGTCCACACCTTGATGAAGGTATGATGGTCGCAGCCATGATAGTCCATGTGCTTCAGAGGCTCTTGATGCTGTCTCAAAGACATCGCAGGTTGTCCTGAGCAGATGTTTTCTACACTCCTGACCCTTGTCTACTATCGACTCCAGCTTGTCACGTTTCTTCTGAGGGAAAAACTTAGGGTGAAGAAAATGAGGGATTCCACTTCATCAGTACCTGCATTGAGGGATATGTTACTGATGCATTGAGCAAAGGTAAAGAAGCATCAACATCCATGCCTGTTGATGAGCAATACCGAAACCAGGAAGATACTGGCTGTGGCTTTATGCCCTCCCAGTCATTCCTGTAGTGGGGACCACTTATCCTTGAGGTACTCCTGGGGTTTGCAACAGTCTCCAGTGGCTCACGGAACAGCCACGGATACACCCCAAGAGACACAGGAAGATGTGACCACGTCTCCTGCTCCCCATGCTGTTTTGGCATTTGGAAGTGTTGAAGAGGCTAGAAGGTGGTAAATCTCAGCCTGGCTAATATTGGTGCATTGGTATTATCAGTGTTGATGCAGGCTGAGATTCATCCAATTCTGGATCCTCTTGCGCCATCTGAGAGTATGGTATTGATGGAAAGACTTGGAAAAGTCTCCATTCCCACTGCACTGATGTTGATCCCTAGTGTATCGGGGGAGGAAGCTCTGTCAGTGCAGGGATTCATTAGAGTCTAGATCTCAGCAGTCAAGGGAAACCTTCATAGAGGTATTGTCTGCTCACCAGGTGCTGCCTAAGATAGTGTAAAATTATATAAATTGTATGATGATGTACATCACTTTGATCAATCATTTTGACCTTGAAGGCTGTATAAAAATATTTAAACACTTCCAACCAATTATTTTCCCAGTATTCTATGCAAAGCAACATGTCCACAAAGGTGAGCAAGCCTTACACAGTCTGGATTGCAGAGGAGCCTTAGCCTTCTATTCGGGATAGACTGAAGCCCCTAAAAACTCCACCCAGATTTTGGTTTCTTTTGATCCCAATAGTCGTGTATCTGTGTTAGCCAAACACACACTGTCTAATTGGATAGAAGATTGCATCTCTTTGTTATGCCCAAGCTGCCCTGTCTCTGGAAGGGACATGTCAAGGCCCATGGTGTCAGAGCCATTTTAGTGTCTCTGGCCTGCCTGAGATCAGCCTCCATGGAAGAGATCTGCAAAGCTGCAATATGGAGTTCCTCCCACAGATTCACTTTTTTTTTTTTTTACTATTTGGATAGGGATTACTACAACTACCACCACTACTATTTAACATTTCTATAGTGCTGCACAACATGCACAGTGCAAACATACAAATATGGTCTCTGCTCAATAGAGCTTACAGTCTAAGACAAACATACAAGAAAAGGTTTGGTCAGTTCTATTTTGCATGGCTTATTTGTGATGTAGAATCTAATGCCATTTCCACTTAGGTCCCTATTCTTAGGATTTTCAGATTGCCTCTTACATGGGGGAAAAAAGATTAACAAAATGGCCAGAATTACAAAAACATGGAGGTCAATATTCAAAAGCCATGTTGACTAATAATTTATCTGGCTAATGTATTCGGCTAACTCTGATTGGGCCACAGACCTGTCCTAAGAGTAGCTGGATGCTCTTATCTGGCTATCTTTGATAGCTGGGTATATTCAGTGATGCAACTGCACCGCTGAAGGTACCCTGCCAGTTATCCAGATTACGATATCCAGCTTACCAGCTGAGCTGCACAGTGGCTGCTGAAGATGGACCCCTCTGATGTTTGTCTGTTTGCATTGTTGTATTTTCTCCCATTTTATTTCAGGGCAATCTGTAGCTAGGACTTCTCACCCGTGAGTATGGTTGTATTCTGCTTGTCCTTGGAGAAGGCAAATTTGCTTACCTGCAAGAGGTGTTCTCTGAGGCCAGCTGGATGCATAGTTCTCACACACTCACCCGCCTCCCCTAGGAGTTAATTTCTGTAAGTTCAGTAGCTTTTTACTGAACTGAGAGGGACCCTGCATGCACTCTGCTGATGCGGGAGGTGCCACACATGCTTAGAGGAGCATTTTTTAAAACAGAGCTTGAGTAAAGTTCTGACCTGCCTGACATCTCTGGAGTATGTATCCTGCTGTCCTCGGAGAATACCTGTTACAGGTAAGAAACATCACTGTTTCTCAAAGCAAGTACTGAGAGGCTGACATTTTTAACAAAACTCCTTTATAAAGTGTTTTCTCCTCTCATTTGTTATTAACAAGAATTTTTCCTGGATAGCTGAGTCTTTGTTAATTTTCATCTGCTTCAGGTGCTTAATTCCCATTGGAGCTTGTTCTCTTTTGCTTGTGGCATTACAGTCATTGTACATTATACCTCTGTCTGCTGATTCATTAATAATTTTTTAACTGTTAGTAGTTGTAATGTAGAAATTCTGAGAATTGAGAGGATGATGCCTTTGAAGTCTAGAATGGTGAGTGATGTGTCTTCACGGATAATTCTTATCATGGAGAGTGTCACTCATGAAGGAAAAGTTAAAATGCTTGTGATCAACAAGACGCAAGATGTTCTAGGTCTGTCTTCGGATGTTCACAAGAGTGACTGCTTCAAAAGCTTCTTTTGAGACTTTCATCAAAATGCCTTTTGAACATTTGAGAATTTTTTTTGAGGACAGACCCAGAACTTTACTGCCACATACCTTGTCTTGATGATATCTGAAGTGGGTTGCTGTATTTTCTCCACCTTTTTTTGTTTGGCAAAATCCTTGTTATGGCATTTTTTTTCCCTTGTGACAATCTTAGCGGATGGCAAGGAGCAGGAACAAACACGTTGTGTCTCATCCTGTTAGTATTATTTTCATGCTCACTCCCTCGGTGAAGGATGAGACAAAATACATTTATGGAAAAATTATGTAGTCAGTTTTTTGCCTAAAACTTTACAAATGTTTTCGACCATATTACTGAGTGAGCGTTTTGCTCCCCATGACAAATTTCCAGATGTCTGCCAGGCTGGCTCTTTTTAAGCTAGAAAGGGCAAATATAGTTTAGTCCATCTAATGGCACTAATATTAAAAAGGCCAAGGTTATTTCTTTTTCTAGTATTTAACCGACCTGTCAGCATCAGACAAGCCTGAAGCTGTTTCTGTTTCCGGAGGATGCCATTGAAATCAGTCAGGTATGCTTTGTAGTAGGAGGTAAAATTTTACTAGCTAAGTTAAAAGAACTCTCTCAAATATTTTTCTGCAGTCTGAATCACTTTAAGATTCACAATCAGTAAGCTGGGGATCAGGCAGATTAGCCAGATAACTTGTCACAGATATTAAGCAGGATAAGTCTCCCACTCAGTTGTCCAGGGTAGTGTTGGAGGCTCGCGTTCCAGCAGGCTGCCGGCGCTGGGGGTCCCGGGGGGGGGGGGTAGGATAGGGCTGGGAAGGGGGGGGTTAGGTTAGGGGGTTAAGAAGTTCCCTCCCAGGCCTGGGAAGGGAACAAGTGAAGGCCGTGAGCATCGGCGCATACAGGGTGTACAATTGTGCACCCCCTTGCGCACGCCGACCCCCTCCTCCGATTTTATAACATGCACGCACATGTTATAAAATCGAGCGTCCATGTGCGCGCGCCGGGTAGCGGGCATACATGGACGCCCGCGCGTAATTTCTTAAAATCTACCCCATAGTGTATGACGGCAGTGCTTATAGTGTATCCTACTAGTACCGCTGTCGCAACAGTGAGGGGAAGGGATGCCCCCGGAAGCAGTACACATGTATTTATTTATTTAACTATTTTCTATGCCGACATTCATGAAAAGTATCCTATCGCATATTGTGCTGCCAGCAGTTCTGGAGTTTTTTGGAGAGGTTGAGGTTGGGTAGGAGTTTGGCTTAGGGATTGCAGGTGGGTGGGGTTTAGGAGGGAGCCCATACCCCATGTGTTTTGAGAAAATTGGAGCTGGGGATATGGGGGGGGAGGCATCTCGAGCTGCTATGGCCGGCAACTTATTTGTGTTGTTTTGGGGGAGGGGATCAGTTGCTATGCCCAGCATAAATGTTCTTGATTATTTAGGGTACAGGGTGGGAGATCAAGCCTGCTGGCCTGGAAGAATTCTTTTTTTTTGCTTAGATTTTGTTAATTTACTGGCTATATTTTGAATATAGCTGGTTAAGGCTTAAGTTATCCTGATACAATTACTTGGATACATTTTAGGACTGCTCTGAGGCAGACTTAAAGTTAACAGGATAAGTTATTTAATCTGATTTATATTCTCCTACATCACTCGTCAGATTACATTCAGGTATTGTACATATTACCCTGTTCCTAGAGGGCTTACAATATAAGACCTCCTACACTGGGTCAGAAAAAAGGTCCATCAGGCCCAGTATCCTGCTTTCAACAGTGGCCTATCCAGGTCACAAGTACCTGGCAGAATCCTGTGGGTAGATAGAGTCCAAGCTGCTTATCTCAGGAATAAGTAGTGGATTTCCCCAAGTCTACCTTAATGATGCTTTATGGACTTTTCCTCCAGGAACTTTATTTAAAATTGAAGTTGTAAAGTTTGTAGTGGTTCACAACAAACATACATAGTTTAAAAAAAAAAAAAAGGCAATGACAAGATGATTAATAAATACAACTTGTCCAAACCTTTTTTTAAATGCAGCTACACTAATAGCTTTCACTACATCCTCTGGCAAGGAATTTGAGTTTGTGTGGATTAAAAAGTATTTTCTCTAATTAGTTTTAAGTGTATCACCTAGTAACGTTGTGTATCCCCTAGTCTTTGCACTTTTTGAAAGAGTAAAGAACCAATTGTTTACTCATTCCACTCCACTCATTATTTTGTAGGCCTCTATCATAAGCCCCTCAGCTGTTTTTTTTTTCTCCAAGCTTCCCTTGGAGGATCATCAAACATTTACAGGGACATTTTAAAGAAAGAAAATACCCCTCAAGGACTGAACTTTAGATCTTAATGCCAAAAAAGATTTTCTGTGTAACTGCGTCTCACGAGAGATGTCTGAGGAAAAATTTGAATTGTTGTTCCACAGAACGTCTCCCTATTAAATCTGAAATATTGCTGGAGTACAAGTTCAGTCAAAAAAGTGACAATTAATGTGGCTCTAGTTCTAATTGTATCTTGGAAGAAAAGCTGGCACATTAGTACTATTAAAAGATATAAGTATATCTAAACCCCTTTCCTCAGAGACTCGTTTCTTGATTTCAGGAATATAAAAACATCTAGAAAGGATAATTTCTTTATCTTGTACAATTTGCAAGATTTCTCTTATATATTTCTTAAATAGTTTGAAAGGAGATATCATTCTAGTTGTTGGAAAATGTAATATACATAGATGTTTTGCCCTTAGTGTAGTCTCAAAAGATTCCATTCTAGAATGAATATAAAGACAGTCTTTCATGTTGGCAGATGATGCCTGTATATTAGATACATAGAAACATAGAAATGACGGCAGAAGAAGACCAAACGGCCCATCGAGTCTGCCCAGCAAGCCACGCACTCAATTCATTTTTTTTCCCCTTTTCTCTCTCCCACCTGTTACTATTGGCTTCCAGTACCCTCCAGCCCTAATTCCCCTCCACCCAATTTAGATACAGAATCAGAAAACGTGGCACGTTGCATCTCAATATTTAAAACTGTTATTTAACTCTTTTAATTTGGAAGTTGCTCCTTCTGAGAAAACTGATAGTTGAGCAATTGATTACTCAAGTTAGATTTATTTCTAGTAACTACTCTCCAGATGTCTTTTAAAATATTTTCTGCTGGTTCAGCCATCAGTTCATTGTCCCCCATTCCAGCTTTGCCAGATGACAAACTCATCCTTACTTGGAACAGGAATAGGCAGAGTTGTTGTTAATGCCTTCTCTGTTGGTGTAGAACTCACCATATCTACACCAGCCTCTGAAGAGGAGTCCAATAGAGCCGGGGCAAGAGTGGAAGATTGAATCATGCCACAGTCCAAAGCACTGGGTAGTAATTTTCCTGATAATACCTCATATGGTATCAGAGATGCTTCTAATGATTCCACTGTTCCCAGTGCATGTCCCCTTGGTCATTGGATAAGGAAGTATTATGAGGTGGTGGTGAAGGAGCTATAAAGTTCAGAGGGGCCTCACCTGTAGAGACCTTCGATATAATTTCAAGTTGCTTAGCTGGGCGAACCGGGTTATTGTCTAATGGTCCTATCACCAGTACCTGGACAGCTGGGGAAGCCAAGATCTTCCCTTTTTCTTTTTTCCCCATTTATTCTGGCCGAGATTCTCCCTATGGGGCATGCCCCTTTGGTGCCCCAGCAGTAGCATGCCGCAGGATGCTGGGTCTCTGCTGTTGGAACATGGGGAGAACGGCAGCAGATTTTGCAGGTAGGTTCACTCTTTACTGCAGGACACTGGGTTAAGAAGAGTCTGCATAGGACCCAGGTCTCTGCTGTCCTCTTGCCTGTTGAAACATGGAGAATGGTAGTGGATCTTGCAGGTAGGCTTCCTCTATCTTTTTCTAATTCTGCTATATCTTTTTTGAGATGTGGTGAATCAGAACTGGGCACATTATTCAAGATGAGGTCGCATCATGGAGTGATACAAAGGCATTATGATACTCTGTCTTATTCTCCATTCCTTTCCTAATAATTCCTAACATTCTATTTGCTTTCTCGGCTGTTGCTGCATACTGAGAGAAAACTTTAACATATTATCAACAATGATAATATGAATAGTGACTCCCTAATATGGAATAGTGACTCCCTAATATGGAACCTTGCATTAAATAGCTTTAATATGGATTACTCTTCCCTAAGTATATCACTTTTCATGTGTCCACATTAAATTTCATTTGCCATTTCTATGCCTAGTCTCCCAGTTCTGCAAGGTCTTCTGCAATTTCTCACAATCTTCATGTGATTTAACAACTTTGAATAATTAGATGTCATTGGCAAATTTGATCATAAGAAAGAACATGGAATAGGAACGATCGTTACTCGTTCCTATTTCCAGGTCATATATATTAATAAAAAAATCAAAACAGTGGACCCAGAATAGATCCCTGGGGCACTCCACTATTCACCTTTCTCCATTGGAAAAATTTACCATGTTGCTCTACTGTTTTCTTTTAACTAGTTCTCAATCCACAGTAGGACACTACCCCTATCCTATGATTTTTTTTTTAACTTCCTAAGAAGTCTCTCTTGAGGAACTTTATCAGATGCTGTCTGGAAATCCAGGTACACTATATCAACTGGTTCATCTTGATCCACATTTATTTACACCCTCAAAACAAAATGTAGCAGATTGGTGAGGCAAGACTTCCCTTGGCTAAATCCATGTTGGCTTTGTGCCATTAAACTATGCTTATCTATTTGTTCAACAATTTAGTTCTTTGATAGTTTCTACCATTTTGCCTGGGACAGAAGTCACTCTGTGTGTCTCCTAGTCAGACTCACTGTTCTGTAGTTTCCTGGATCAACCCTGAATCCCTTTTCAAAAATTGGTGTTACATTGACAACCCTCCAGTCTTCAGGTATCTTAAGATGATTATAATGATAGTTTACCAGTTACTAATAGCAAATCTGCAATTTCATTTCTCAGTTTTTTTTCAGCACTCTGGAATGTATACCATCTGGTCCAGACGATTTGCTACTCTTTCATTTGTCAATTTGCCCTCTTACATCCTCCAGTTACATTAAGATTTGATTCGGTTCTGCTGAATCATCACTTGTGAATATTTGTTTAGCTAGCTCCTCATGAACACACTTTTCAGTACATTGTTTGAGGTTTACCTCATTCTTATCCTGTGTGTCCATTTTCTGTGGCCCTACTCTTAGCCCTTCCTCATTGAAGGAATAGAAAAATAGAATAGACAATTTTAAGCAATTCTTCTTTTTACTTATTAGCCACTACATATTCCACCCCTTCTCCTCTAAATCTTGCATTACTTTTGCACGTCCTTTTATGAACATATCTTAAAAAAAAAGTCTTGTCCCCTCAATTTACCTTTTGTGCTATTTTTTTTTTCTTTGCTCTTTCTTTTCCAGCTTTCCTTACCTTTTCCAGATATTGTTGCCTATCTTCCTTTTTCTGTGATCTCTTGTAGTTTATGAAAGCTCACATTTTTCTTACTTTTTCAGCTAATGCTTTAGAAAACCATAGAAGCCTCTTTTCTAACCTTTATTTACTTTTCTAACAAAAAGATTAGTTGGCCTTACAATAACTGCTTTTAGTTTTGCCTGTTGGTCTGCTTCCTTATATTTTCGCATCCAGATATTGACTCCTTGGGAGACACCCCTATTTTACCAAAGTTAATTTTCCTAAAGTCTAGGTCTCTCGCCTTAAAATAAGTCCTCACCTTCTGCATCTGTAATACAGAACCACACTATTTATTTATTTATTTAATCAATCGAGTTTTATATGCCGTCGTTTGGTTTCGCCATCACAATGGTTGTGATGATTGCTGGATCCCCAGATGACCATCCACTACGATATCAGATACATTGACCCATTGGTAAGCATCAGGTCCAGTATTGCCCCCTCTTCTGTTTCTTTCCATTATCTGTAGTGCATTTTGCAGTTTGAAATACCCTGATGCTGGACACCAGTGGATTATCCAGTTGTCATTATTTTAAGTATGCTATGTCGCTTGCATGTTAGCTGTTTGTGTGTCCTTCCTGCTTTGCTGCATCATGTTTTTCTTATATGCTTGATCATATTGAGGGCAATTTTTAAAGCCATGTATTTGAGTAAGCAGTGATTTTCCCAGTTAAATTGGCTGTCTGAGAATTGCCCACCTTCAGTTTGTCTTCCACAGTGCATGTCTTATCTGGATTAGAAGAGGTGTTCCCAGGGGTATGTTTTGGGCAGGTTAAAAAAAAATCACATGCCCAGGCTGTGTATGTGCTGCTTAGCATTACTGATTGCTGTTTTGCTATTTTTCTTTGCAGAGCAACCTGGCTGTCATTCTATTTAAGCTGGATATATATTATTTGGGTTTATATTCAAGCACCATGCTATTGACAGGCAAAGCTTAAAAAAATGAAAGTAACAGTATCTGTTGTTTAGAAATATTTGTTAATTTAACAATATCTTTTGGATCTCTTTCTTTGGTTTTGATCAGCAGCTGGTTTTTTTGCATACATCAGTGTTTGTGCAAATCAGGATGACCTGGGAAAAAATGCTGACAAAATTACAAATGGCATTTGTATATCATTTATTTTAGAGAAAAGTAAACTAAAATCATCCACACATTATATGTAAATAGAGGCAGAAGCAACAAAGTGTTATGAAAAGAAGTTCTTAATTTGAATTCATATTATGGAAAATATTAAACATGTGAGCTAAAAACACATCAAGGACAAAACATGTGATAGTCATTAAACACCTGTAACAGCTGATGAAATAGTAAGAAATACTGATGCATGTTTACATTTTTAACATTTTTTCTTAAGGACCAAAATAATGAGGACAAGCACGCAGATGGACTTATAGTAAGTTTAAATTGAATCTAATCTTTATTTGCAGAATATCTTAGCTACAATCATCTGAACACAGAAAGACCTCCCTTTCCCTTCATCTACAGCGTGCTATCTTCATTCTGCTGCTTGTATTCTGCCTTTTCATTCTCGCTCACTTTTCTTTACATTAATCTGCTTTACTGGTGTCCATCTTTAATTTGCATGTAGATTTCTCCAGCTGACATTTTTTGCTCATGTTATATACTGTGCATTTATGAAGTATGTCCAAATCCACCTTGTGGGTCTAGTGTACATGTGGAGATGAAGCTGTTGAAATGTGAAATTTAAAAGTGTTAGGTGCACCTCTGTGTCTGATACCAGTCAACATCAGGTGTATGTGTTTGGTTTCCCCATCTACTTCCAGTTCTTCCCACCTCTCAGAAAGTGCTGGAGCTGTATTATGTTTGCTGGATATTTTCCCATTTCTTGACCTTTGTTTTATGCTTACTTTGGAATATGGTTTTCTTGGCACAGTTTATTTGATGACAAAGATCTTTGCCATGTTTCCCTAATAGCAATCTATGCAATGAGATCTTTCAGGTTTTTGTGTTTTCTTTGTGGAAAAGTCCCATCTTAGACAGATTCCTGTATAGGATAATATAACTTCTGCAGAAACTCTTTGGGTCTCAAATACTGAATGATGTTCTGTCCTATCCATACCACATAGTTCATGGAGGTTGTTTCCTGGATATCAAGTTTATTGGTATTGAAGACCTTGACATCGAGCCAGTGCATTCTTCAGCTCCTTCAAAAGAATTGCTCAAGTCTAAGATTTCAAAACTCTTCATGGAACAAAAAAAACAAAACAAAACACCTCAGAGGTCACTGCTTGTGAAACTGTGAAAAACAAGTTGGAGGAGAGCTTGTATTTTTCTGGCTGAGAAGACTCTTATGTCATGGGAATTGTCTCTTGATGCAGAAAGATGTTCATGGCCACGCCACCAGGACCTCTTTCTAGGCAGAAGATAAAGGTTCTAGAATGGTGGCTTCATGGATTTTGAATTCAGCATCTCGTGGACTTGGGTAATCTGATTCCTTGGTTGGTCTAATTACCAATCGGAACTTTTTTATATTTTTTTACCAAAAGGAGGTAGAAATGACATTTGATACCTATAGTGCATGAGCACACTTGAGACTCTTTAGTTTATTTTTTTGTAACCTAGGGTTTCATTTTCAATAAACTGCTGAGCAGTCAAGATAACTGGCTAATTTCAGCTGAACCTAATCAGCTTGGCTTTCAGCTGAAAAAAAACCAGCACCTAAATCTAGCTGTCTAAAATATAGAGAACTAGATTTAGGGCACTCAAACATGGCTGCCTGAACTTAACCAGCTAGCCAGTAAGTCTCTTCCAATAACCCCCCCAGCTCCAGTCTCCCTTGATTTCCCATCACTTCTCCCCAGGTTTCCCTATAAAAAAAAAAAGAATCTTCCCCAACACCCCCTCAGAGTCCCAGTGATGAAAATAAACTACCCCCTACCTCATTGCTCTTCTGCCAGCCCCTCAGAGTCCCCATAAGCAGGCAAAGTCTCCCTGCTGCCCTCAGATATGGTTACCTCTTCCCTGTTCCAGTGCAGCTTTTCTGCAACTAATGGTAGGGAGCGCTAGTCAAAACTACTTTGTATTCATTAATTCACTTTATTAAAAGAGATGTCCAATTCCTGTTCAGAACCTCTGAATGGGGATTACTCAGTTCTTTAAAAAGTGAATAAACTATTACAAAGTAGTGTAGGCTTGGCCTGCAGTGTTGGTCACCTATCTGAGGATTATTTCCTGTGATATAGAGTTCATGCCACACAGTCATATCCCATTACAGTCTGGACATGCCTTCCCAGTAAGACAGTAGGTTTAAGCTGTCTATTCCAAGGGTGGCCAACTCCGGTCCTCAAGCACCACAAGCAGGTCTGGATTTCAAGATATCCGTATTGAATATGCATATGAGAGATTTGATGTACTGCCTGTATTGTTTGCATATCTATCTCTTGAATATTCATTATAGATATCCTGAAAATCAGGCTTGCTTGTGGCTCTTGAAGATCAGAATTGGCCACCCTGTCTTTTCCCTACCATCTCTTTGAGGGGTAGAGCTCAACTCCTTCTCTTCTTGATCCCATTTTTATATGTCAGTGTTCAAAAACAATAGAGAATTTTTTTCCAAGAAATATTTTCTGCCCATTAGCAATTCTTGTTTTTCTCTCTTTTTTTTTTTGTTGTTGGAAAAAAATCCTTGGTTCTATATGCATGATTCAGTGTCTCTGTTTGTCTTCAGAAAAAGTAAAGTTGCTTATCTTTGAACATGTTTTCTGAAGATATCAGTTCCTCAATTACACAAATGGTCAAAAAAGAAAACAGAATGTTAGGAATTATTAGTAAAAGATGGAGAATAAAACAGAGAATGTCATCATACCTCTGTATTGCTCCATGGTGAGACTGCACCTAGAGTACTGTGTGCAATTCTGGTTGCTGCATCTTAAAAAAAAAAAAAAAAAAGACAAAAAAAAACCTGGAAAAGGTACAGAGAAAGACAACTAAAATGATGGGGGAGATGGAATGGCTCCTATATGAGGAAAGGCTAGAGAGAGGATAGTGCTGTTCAACTTGGAGAAGATGGCCAAGGGGGGAGGGTATGATAGAGGTCTATAAAATCATGAGTGAAATAGAATGGGTAAATGCGAATCAGTTATTTATCCTTTCAAAAAAAAAAATACAAAGATATGGGGACACTCGACGTTAATAAGTAGTACATTTAAAACAAGTTGAAGAAAATTCTTTCTCAAAACACACAATTAAGCCCTGGAATACATTGCCGGACGATGTGATAAAGGCAGTTAGCATAGCTGGGTTTAAAAAAGGTTTGGATTAGGTCCTGAAGGAGAAGTCCATAAATTAACTAGGTAGACTTGAGGAAAGCCACTATTATTAGCAGCATGAGATTTGTCCAGGTACTTGTGACTTGGATCGGCCACTGTTGGAAACAGGATATGGCTTGATGGACCCTCGGTCTGACCCAGTATGGCAAATCATATGTAAACCCACCAGGCTCCCCTGAGTTATTCTCCCCCCAGTCAGAGCTAAAGAAATGAAACCAAAGGGAGCCGTAGTGCTGCTGCAGCTATCGCATGTGAGAATGAAGAACTGTATTGCCTTTTCCAGAGGGCTTTGAAAGGTTCCATCTGTGTGGTTCTGAGTACAGTTGTGTGACCCATTTGAGTGACTGCTAGCAAGCTCTTTCTTTTTTCTTTTTTTTTTAAACTTGCATTTTATTGATTTTCAGGACTAATAGAATATTCCAACATGCCATGGATAATATATTAAAAAAAAAACCATAGCATCTGGTTACAATTTAAATAGAAACATTTTGCACAGAGAGGGATAATAAAAGCCAACTGAAGAGTTCCACCCTTATATAACTCTTAATTTTCTCCCACCCTCCTATAATCCTTAGTTTTTTCTTCCATCCTTCCAATGATGTGAGGCAACCAAACACGCGTTCATAAGGTCCCTTAGTAATAACAACCACATACTACTTTATAGAGAAGAAATGTTACACTGGCGCCCAAATTTCATGCATATTATGAGGCGTTCCTCTCACATTTGCTGTCATCTTCATTAGCCCACATATCGTATGAATCCACTCGTCAAAAAAGGGATGATAGGATTTTTCCAATTGTCTAACATATAAGACAGAACTCTTCTGTAACAGTATTCCCATTTCAGCAGCTTATGCTTTTTGTATTATGTGCACAGTCCACTCAAACAGTGATAGATTTATGAAGAACGAATCCTGTGGAGAACTGGATACAGATGAGTAATTTTCTTGTACTTTATCACTCAAGTGAAAGCATAATTAAAATGCCATTTTTTGTAAGTAAACAGAACTTGTTGACACTTGCTCAGAGCATGTTTGTCACAAAACATGCATGGTGAGTGCACAATAGGAATGTATATTTGGATGATCTGAATGTTAAATTTGATACAAATGGGTTTTTTTTGTTTTTTTTTTATTATTTGGGCTGGATCATCCAAATTGAATGGGCACTGTACCCCAAAAAAAATCCTTTTTGGCTCATTTGGTTCAGTCCCATTAAAGTCAGATGCAAAGCTGGTTGCGGATGGGACAAGGAAGGAACAGGACCAATTATATTTCAGCACTTTCAATCAGCCTCTACTATCTGTCTGCTGCATGGTTTAGTTAACGTCATTTTTTTGTTTAAGTGAAAGCGAAACAGCACTTTGATCAGCAGGATCTGAGAGGGAAGGCAGAGATTTTAAAGCGCTTTGCTTCAACATTCCAAAATTAAAGAAAAGATTAGAAAAAAAAAAAGCTTTAATTTAGAAGAGAAAGTTAAGATGTGTGCTTACAATCGCTGTTGCGTCCTAGCTGTGCTGCTAGCAGCAGAAGAAAGTGTAACCCTTTGTCTGATGGTTACAGTGTAATTATACCTAAGCAGGGTAAGACTGCACTTCTACAGCAGGCAGGCAGTATCTGTAAGAATCATACTGAAAGAGATTGAATTTTTCTTGAAGCATACGCAGAGTAGTCAGTGACTGACTGCGATGGGGCAGATTACTTTCTCTGTGTAAAAGTCAGTAACTGTATTAATTCTTGTGTGTCTCTTACACTAAGGGCCTGATTTTAATGCATTTACACACACAAAACTGGATTTTACTCGAGTAAATGCACTTTTCTCAAGTAAGTGGGCTTTTGAAAATTGCTACAATATATGCCATTGAATTGTCCATAGGATTTACTCAGTAAGTGCACTTTATGTGAGTAAATGGCTTTTGAAAACAATAGTTGGTTACATTTACACACACAGTTCCTCTGAAAATGATCTCCTATGTTGTTGTGTGAGCTTGTGCTCCGTTGCATGACTCTAGATATGACAGTTTGGGCTCGTCATGTTCCCGGTGTGGCTAATGGTGTAGTTGATTCTCTTTCTCATTCCAAGTGGGCACTGTTTCGCAAGCTCGCTCCAGAAGTGGCCCATGCGGAGCTTCTGTGCTGCCTTTCATATGGAAATTTGGTTCCCAGATGCATGGAGGCTGCTGTGATCATCACTAGCCCTATTGCTTGGACAGGTGATATAAAGGGCACTAATAAGGTAGTGTCTTTCCTTGCATCCTTGGGTTAGCGATAGAGGCTCGTTCTGGATGTTTTCTTGATATAGTTTATCGAGAAGGCGAGAGCAGATGGTGTTTCCAAGGCATCGGTATCAAGACCATTAATGGGGTTCTCATTTTTTATGCGGGCTCATGGTTGGGGCTTCCCGATGGGCCATTTTCTGGTCCAGTGACTGTTGCTTGGGTGGTTCAGAAGTGTAGTGCGCAGCCTTGATGGATGGCTGCCCATTACACATGATATCCTGTTTAAGCTATGGGATGTCTTGTCGAACATTTGCAGGTCTCTATATGAATGCTGTCTTTTTCACATGGCTTTCGTACTAGCATTTTTGGGGGCTTTTCAGGTTAGTGAGTTGGTGGCCAGGGAGTCAAAAGGGACTGAGCTGATAGGGCTGTTTAGCTAAGCATGTGACCTTGGATATCGATTCAATAATTCTGTACATTCCTAGATCCAAAATTGATCTGTGAAAACTGAATTTCTGTGGGCTGTCCTGGGTTTCCATATGTACCCAGTGGCTAGTTCGTTGGCTTTTTCTCAGATTTGGGCTGCAGGGGGCTCTCAGTTCTTGGTCCATTCTGACCTTCGCCCTTTGACTAAATATCAATTTGCTATGGTTTTAAGGTCTAGTTTGTCTGCAATAGGGTTGGATGCGGGTCAGTTTGGGACTCACTCGTTTAGGATTGGAGCCGCAACTTCGGCGGCTCGTTCGGGCTTATTGAGCAGGTTAATTCAGAGGATCGGTAGATGGAAGTCTGATGCGTTTGAGGGTTATGTCCATCCAGGGCCATAATGAGATGTGTGCATTTTACTGATTGTTTTTTCTTTTCAGGTACTGCATGCTTGGGGCATAATGCATGGATTATTGGACATTCTTTTGTCGTGTGGGCCTACAGGCATGCATGTGGACACCCATATGGGTCTCAGTTGGACTTAACTGAGAGGCATGATAGTTCGATGGTTGGGACACAGGGGAATGCTTTGGGACAAACTCCTCCCATGTTTGCGAAGGGGCTTGAAACGCTTTGGGCAGCCATGTATGCTGATTATTCATTTAGGGAGGACTGACTGGGGTAAAATATCAGGACGTAAATTCATCAGCATTGTCAGGAAAGATTTAAAATGGAAATAAACATTGCTACTGACTGCTGTAATTTGCTGGTCCGATATAATTGCAAGGCTGCCTGAGATGAGCAAAGTGATTTGGCACAGGAATCTGGTGAAGGCTAATCAACAGATTGATGCTTGGCTAAGATTGATGGGGGGATTGACATATCCCTTATGAGTGGTCATGGGTTTTGGGGTCGGGGTTGTTCCGAGAAGACAGGGTTCATTTGTCTTTTATAGGATTGGACTTGTTCTTGAACTCATTTCAGGAGGCCTTGGAGGATTTATTTTGTTAGGACTCGGGGGCTGTGTCTTTGGGGGTCACAGGTGGGTCACCTGTGACCTGTTTGAGGTTTTCAGTGTATTGCTGAATTGCCTGCTGACTTGACAGTGGTTGGGTTTGAACACTTCAGGGAACAACTGGGTGCAGTTGTCCCCATACGGCTCTTTGCTGGGCGGTGGCAGGGGTCGTGGGAGTTTATGCTATTCAGGAACATGCAGGTCTGATGGCCTGTTGGTGATCATCTTGCTGGCTGGAGGCAGATGTTCACTGGGGCTCCTTAAGTTTGGTTCTGGTGGGCTCGGTACCTTGGTTGTTCATATAATAAAACTGCGGCCTATTGATTCCACTTTGTTGTCTGTGTGTGTGTTTGGTTCTTTGTAAAAGGGCGAATGTGGAGGGGGAGGGAAGAGTATGTCCTGGCTAGCCATATTAGTGTGTATGGCTAGCTCGCTCTATGCCTTACGCTGTTCATACCACTGTTGTTGCTCTTTGCCCTGCTTTTGCTGCCTTGGGTGTTCTTAGCTCTCGTGAGGTACTCGGGTGTTGTCTCCTCTTCTGTCGGCAAGTTTCATAAAACTTGGATGGAAAACTTCAAAGTTGGTCAAAAATAGGTTATATGGCTTTCCCCATTGACTTTAGTGGAAACAAATGATCAAATGACCTAGTCCAAACCGTACAAAACTGAACAAAAAATCTGAACTAAACCAAAATGTTTGCCTGAACAGCCCTCGTGCATCGCATTGCTCTTCGAGTTGCCTCTGTTATTTATTAGCAGATAGAAATGGACATTCTGAGGCCCTCTTTCTTTTTAATTTCTGCTTTTCTTTTTATTGGCCATGTTTTGTTTTATTTTTCATCTGCCAGCTTTGTTTCATCTTTGCAACTTGTTTTTTCTTACCAGGACAGACTAAATAGAAACCTTTTTCCTCTGGCAGCACTCGGTGCATTGCAGAGCACTCTGTGAACGATCCCAACTTCCCTTTCTCCTGTAGAAATCTGAAAATAGGGACTGCAGCTTTCATGTTCAAAGGTTTTCATGCTATAATATCTGGTCCTTAGAATTAACCATTGGGGTACTAGAATCCAAATCCATGGAGTACAGAGAAGAGTTGCATTTAGTGACATAATAAATAACAGTAGATAAAGACCCAAATGATTCATCCAGTCTGCCCAGCTCCGTGCAGGTGGCCCCCATGTCTCTCTAAGGTTGTAATTAGTATTCTGTGCAGGTTGCCCCATGCCTGCTGTTCATGGTTGTAACTGCTACTCCATGTAGCTTGCTCCCAATTGCAGAAATTTTACATCTAAAGTTAACACAGGTTACCCTCGTTTCTTAATTTCCATCCTCTAACCACTAAGATTCCTTTGCGTTTAGTGAAGCAACGCATCTCAAAAAAGAAATAGTTGCACTGGAGAAAGTGCATAGAAGGGCAACCAAAATAAGTGGCATGGAACTGCTGCCCTATGAGGTAAGTTTAAGGAAGTTAGGGCTGTTCAGTTTGGAGAAGAGACTGCTGAGGGGGGATATAATAGAGGTCTACAAAATCATGAAAGGACTTGAACAAGTTAATGTAAATCAGTTGGTTATTCTCTCAGATAATAGAAGGACCAGGGGGTGCTCCCTGAAGTTAGCAAGTAGCTCATTTAAAACAAATTGAAGAAAATTCTTTTTCACTCAGCACATAGTTAAGCTCTGGAATTCATTGCCAGAGGAGGTGGTTATAGCAATGTAGTGTAGCTGGGTTTAAAATAAGGTTTGGATAAGTTCCTAGAAGAAAAATCCATAAACTGCTATTAATTATTAAGCAATAGTAGCTTGAGATTTATTTAATATTTGCCAGGTACTTGTGACTTGGATTGGCCACTGTTGGAGATGGGATACTGGGCTTGATGGACCCTTGGACTGACCCAGTATGGCATATCTTATGTTCTTAATGACAGTCGTCATTGATCTTGATGGTTGGTTAAATGTATAGTGGGATAACTGGCATCAGATCCAAAAGCTCAGGATGTTTAGTATAGAGTACAGTTATTACCAAATTAACTACCAGCAGACTCACATTATTCCAGTCACTCTGAAATGGCAGGAAAGAGGCCAAGAGTGACTTTGCAGCTTGGAGAGGTGATTGCCTTTTAGAAGTCGTGCAGATCTGTAAGGTTCTTGGTTTCCTGGCACAGTTCAGGATGGATTCCATGCCACATTTTATATTCATTTGCAGCAAGCTTGAAACAAGAGCTGGGCATCAGCAGGAAGGTACATGGGCAGACTGACAGCGGAGGGCCAAGGAAGGAAATATGTGCGGTGTTATGGTATAATAATAAAATTCCAATAATATCCTGATTAGATGAGCTTAAATTAATTAACTTTAAATGGTACTGTATTCTTCAGGAAAACTCTGATACACAAAACAATATTCCTAATTTTTAATGCTTTTTTCATTTGGGAAAACTTTGCTCTCTTATGCATTAATTATTCCCTACCCGCATGCTCCACCATTTAATAAATATTGCATGAGAAAGGCAGGTATTTATTAAATATAACAAGGTTATTAACTGACTACGCTTCCTTACATGAGATATCATTAAGTTATATACAATGTATATCTGCAACCACCAAATGATAGCAGGTCAATCAGTTTTTTATGTTCCATTAACAATTTGCTGCAACTGTCACTTTGGTACTTTTTTGTATCACAGTTTAGGAATATTACTCTAAATACCTGCAATTTCTTTTTTAAAATCTTTTAAAGGAATTCTTTACTCTAATAGAATTTTAATATGAATTTACTGATTGCAGGAATGTATTTATGGCTTCTCTGTGATGATCTCTATGTGGGAATCGGCAGGTCTCTGGTCCTGGAATTCTTCAGTGCTGCTTGGCTCTGCTCCCTGGATCTTACTTTTGGCTTTTCTCTTCCCCATCCTGCTGAATCTGCAGCGCTGACTCTCGATCTGGCTTTATTCTGTTCTTATTGTACTGTGCAGGAATTGCATGGTGGTAGATCACATGTTGTGTAGTGATCCAGTCACAAAGAGAAACATGAAACCAGTTTTCTCTGGTTCTTGAGATGGAGGGGAGTTTCGGCTGTTCTAGTCATCTGTTTCCTTGCAGGTGATGTGGTCATTTGCTGACTGTTATCATTTCTAGAAACTTCAGTTCCTGAGCACACCCAGATCAGTCCAGACCAGTGGGTTGTGCATTCCTACCAGCAGATGGAGTTGGAGAACAAAAACTTTGGGCATTGCTACATAACCGAGAGTGCCACCTGCAGTCCCTCAGTATTTCTCTGACTCCAGCAGATGGTAGAGGTGCAAACCTGCAGTCTGTTAGTTTAAAAAAAAAAAAAAAAGAGGTTTAGGGAAAGGGGTTTTTCCCCCCCCCCCCCCTAGATTAGGCTAGTTAGTAGTTAGCGGTGTAGCTTCTAGAGATGTTAGGCACCTTCGTGGGCCATCCCTCAGTGGAAGCCGGGCGTCCGGGGGGGGGGGTTGGACACCCCTTCCAGAATCTCACCCGCAACGGTCCAGTGTCTCGACAGCCAGGGGCTCCTGGTTCCCTCGACCACTGAGGAGGCTCCTTTCACTCCTTTCTTCAGGTCCCGGGACTTTTCTGTGTAAAGTTTCGTTAAAAAAAACAAAAAAAAGAGTAACTGAAGCCTCTTTCAAGGTAGGCGGAGTTGCATCGGGGGACGGGCCATGCCGTTTCATTGGCAGGCCAGTCAGAGTGGGGAGCCCCGACCCCATGGGTCCTCACGACGGCCCGGAGCTCTGGGTAGGTCAGCGGGGGGGAGGCCTTTGAGCGAGTGCTAGGTCGCATTTTTGCTATTTATGGCTCCTGCAACCACACGAAGGTTTCCCGGCTTGATTTTTTTCTTTTTTCTGACGACCGCGTGGCTGCTCGGTTCAGTCTGTGGCACCCTGACCCATGATGGGGACCTGCCGCGTGTGTGGCACATCATGGCAGGCGCTAAACTCTAGTTCCCTTTGTTCTGCCTGTTCTACAGGGCAGGAGGGAACTTCCTCGGGGGGAGCATCAGGCAGACAAGGGCTCCGGGCCACGGTCCTTAGCGGGGGAGGGTGACTCACGGCAGGTGCCGCAGGAGGAGGATGCCCCTCCCATTCCATCCCCGGTGGACCAGATTCTTAATGTTGGGGATGACCCTGGGCTACCGGACCCTCCTGTTGGGGGGGGGGGGGTGTACCTATTCAAGGGAGTTCTGTCCTGAGTTTGTGCTGCTACTGCACCAGGCGTTCCTGGCTGGGAAACAGGCAATCCTTAAGAGAGCAGCACAGCCGGATGCTTTGGGGCCTCCACTGAAGCGGGTATCCATGGGGTCCCCGGACCTCCATCAACCTTCACAGGCTGAGGCCTGATCCACCCCCGGGGCCTGAGTTGAGGATAGGTTGCAGATCTCGCTCGGGGATCCCTCGAGCCCCAGGGTGGATCAGGATCCAGGACTCACCCAGGATATGAGTGATGGGAACCAGGACGGACCCGGACCAGGATGACCTCCCACCCTCTGAAGGCGATGATCCTAGCGTGGTGCGCTTATTTAAGCGAGAAGAGCTTGGGCCTCTCATTCCCCAGATCTTGGAGGTTCTGGGGATCAAGGTTTTGCAGGAAGAATCAGACAGCGAAGGAGTCAACCCGGTCCTCAGACATTGTCAGTACTTGACCTTTAGTTGTAGGTTATTATCAGGAAAAATGCATGGAACAATAGGGAAATTAGTCTATCCTGCTAAATGCCCAGGCCTTATGGGCCAAATACTCAAAGATATCCGGTTATCTTAGAATGGATATTCAATAGTATGGGCTTTTGTCTGTCTTGGATTTTCTTTTGCTGGTGCCTTCTTGGACACTATTGCGTTGGGTGGGGGAAGATCATATAATCAATTATTTGCATTCTTAATTTCTTTAGTCATTTCTCTCATGTCTGGATCATATAATATTCTTGCATCAGTATAATTAATAATTCAGTACAAAATATTCTTCATCCTACAGTAGTTGTCAGAAGAAGGTAGCGAGTTGATGGGTGGATATGGAGGCAGCCAGGTGCCAGGATGAGGATGCGACTGCACCTAAGCTGCTATTTGAAAATCTGTGGCAAGACCCAGATTCTGTAACTGCAGAAAATTGGGTTTTGTACTGATGTCTCTTCTGTGTGGGCAGAAGTTGGAGAACAGCAGGGGGAAACTTAACATCAGCGCCAAGATGACCAGATAGGTCTACATCATAAGGGACCAGCTGGTCCAGTCCCAGTTTTACCCCATTGTATGCATGGAGATGAAGTCTTGCTTTTATTGGGGAGATCTGGTATTCTCTAGTAAGTTGGCTAACTTGTCCTGGATATTCGGTGGGAATATCCCCAATTAGTTATCCAGGTAATTGTAGCTGGATATTCTTTTGAATATTGGTGGTTAGGTATAAAGTTATCTGGTTATGGTAAGCTGGATAACTTTAGACAGACGGCTGTATTCAAAAGAACACAGTCTGTTAACTGGTGAACTGCTAGGAAAAATTAAAAAAAAAAAAAAAAAAAAGGTTGTGAGCCTCCTGGCCCAAACAGCTCGCATCTGCTCTCCCGCCCTAGCTCTAAAGACACTGTACTGCTGGGTCGAGCCTAATCCCCGCCCCCCCCCCCCAAAACCCCTTCTACCGTTTTTTGAAAAAAATACACAGATCGGGTCCGTGCTGGTCTCTGCCCTTTCCTAGTCCCTGGTCTGGTACGGTTGTGTAAATGTTTAAATCTGCAGGGCCCCCTCGTCCCTCCCACGATCTCTGTACCTTAGTGTCTGTTGCATCTTGGGCCTGGCTTCCGTCGTAACTGCTTAGCGATGGCAGAAGTGTCAGGCCTGCATTGTGGGAGGCTGCTGCCATGGTCCGGGCTGAAGGTTCAGATGAAATTAAAGTTCAGGGAGGGACCTAGAGATTCAGACGTTTAAAAAAAAAAAAAAAAATGTTCCAGAGCAGGAGATGGGGGAGGGGCCAAGACCTGCACTGATCCTGACGCATGTTTTTTTCAAAACTAGAATGAGTTTTGGGGGGACTGGCAGGGCCGAGCCTTCAGAGGTAGGGTTGGCGAGGGGAGGGGGGGTGCTGTGATGGGGTTTATTTTTTCCCTTCCTAGCAGTTTGCCACTTAACTGGCAATATTCTTTTGTTCTTGAATAAGTTTAGACCTGCCCTCAGGCGCATCTAGAGTTAGCCGGATAAGTTATTTAGCTATCTCAACACCACCCCAAAATATCCTCAACACACCCCTTGCTTATTTGGCTAAAAGCTAGCCAGATAAGTCATTAGCCAAATAAGCAAGGGAAATATTCAAAACTAACCATTTAGCCAGATAACTTATGAGTTTGAATATTGACCCCCTCCATGTATGCCGTGGGATAAATCCAAGACTGGCTGTGCTTGTACAACATGGAGCTGTTTCATCTTAAACATCTTGTTCATTTCTATACAGCAGGGGTGGCCAACTCTGGTCATCAAGAGCCACAAACAGGCCTCCGTTGTATGCAAATCTATCTCATGCATATTCATTGTGCATATCCTGAAAACCTGGTCTGTTTGTGGGTCTCAAGGAATCGAGTTGGCCATCCCTGCTGTAGAGCCAGCTTAGAAAATTATTGGCAAGGTAAGGTTTGCCCCTCTCTGACTAAGGAGCCCTTCTGCAGGAGAGGACCACAGGGATGGTAATTAGAGGCTCTGTAAATTTTGAGCATTGTTGATAGAAGTGAGGAAAAGTAATCATGGAATGTCTTGAAAAATGTAATAATGCTCCCCACCCCAAATCTCAAAAAAAAAAAAAAACTGACTAAAAATGAGGTTTTTCTTGTGTGTGCTGAAGCGAAGTCTGGACACTTAAAAGTAGATTTTTAGATTCCCACGCGTTTGCCAGCGCGTGCACCTGGATTTTTATATTGACATGCATAAAAGGGGGATTTTAGTAGATGCGTGCAGTGACACGTTCGGGCCTATTTCCCTGTTCCCTCTCAGTTCGCCCCTGTAAAGGAGCAGACTTCCTAAACCCCTGAAAGCCCCACTGAGTACCCTAATTTTTTTAATTTAACTACTTACCACAGTCCGTAGTAGCAGCAGCAGCTACTTACGCGGTCATTGGATCTTGGTGCGTGCTTTTGTGCAAATCAGACTTAATGGCGCTGTCCCGGCCTGCCCCTTTTTTTTGCGAAATCCTTTCCAGTGCGCGTACTGAGAGATACGCGCGTGGCTGCGGTCCTCTTAAAATCCGCGCGGCTTGCGCACTTCCCAGTCATGCATGTATCTCCTAGATTTGCCGCGCGCAGGGCTTTTAAAATTCGGCCTTTATTAAGGTAATGTAGATTGAACTTTCCAATTATAGTAACAAATGTGAATTCTGGAGGTTCTGGTTGTTTGAAAGCACCTTGAAGCTGTGAGTAAATACTTGTACTTTGCTGTCGAAGGCTCTCAGTTCAGTAAACTCAGTCAGCATTTGTACCCCTGCATCTCCAGCACCGTAATGTACAATACGGTTATGTTGTCTTCAGCATCTTTCAGACGGTAGGATCTCGCAAAATGCTTTATACTAGCAGGATAATTAATTGCTGCAGTGCAATTTATGGATCCAGGAATGATTTGTTTTTAAAAACTCCATGCAGCAGCAGCTTATTCTGCACGAAGATTATTGATGTGAAAGGAACAAACTTTCCAGTTGTGTGTATAAATTAGTCCTTCTGCTTTCTATTACTCATATTAAAGTAGCACATTAACATAGTAAGTGAGCTCCTGACTCTTTTTTTTTTGTTTTACCCTTGTTTGAAAAGTAATTTAAAAGCTGCTAATCTAGTCTGTTGACTTCCAGTTTTAACAAAAAAGTGTCAGCATAGACAATGCAATCATTTTTTACAGTACAAGAGATTAGTATACAAATATTTAGCACATTTGCAGCCTGTAATAGCACCTTCTGCCACCTTCTAGTTTGCCTCTATAGTACAAGATGGCAGGCCTTTGGATTATTTTGGTCATGTTTTGTTTTGTTTTTTTCAATTCAATGCCAAAGGAATTCTGGGATGAGCTCAATTCTATTCATTTTAAGAAAAAAAATGAAAACTTGGCTTTTCACAGAATGTTATGGGGAAACAAGTTGATGGCTAGATGGTTTGGATCAGGCCTTGTCTGAGAGGTAGCTACAGCCATGACTGCTTACATTAATATTCGTCTTTAGTTGGAAGTTTGGTCTAGGAGTATTGTATTTGACTTTTGTAGGATTTTATTCGGTAAGATGTAATTCAGATCTCCTCTCTAGGGAGGTAGTGTAATGGGCTTTAGGACATATGTTTTTTGATTATTTGGATATTTTATATAGTTGTATTTTGTTGTGAATTATACTGTAACTGGCATAGATATTGAATGATTAGCATGTAATTAAATTTGAATAAATGGAAGTATGAATAGTACTCTGGTATATGTGTGTATTTGTAGATATATGTATATATAGAGTAGGATTTAACACTAGCAACTGCAAACATTTAGCAGAGAAAACCTAGAAAATAACAAACTGTAATCTCTGCATTATATTTTTGTGTGCTTTCTATGTGTTTGGGGTGTTGCGTGTCTTTATGTATAAATTGAAGAGGATTCTATAAATGTTTCTAGGGCTCAGTTCAGGGGCCTTGTCAGTCTCTCTGATGATGGTTTAACAAATCCATTATCTCGTGCTTCCACTAATGCTGATAAAAAAACAAAAATAATCCCCACAACAAACTACGTTTTCCACGCGTTTCTATTTTTTTTTTTTTTGTTTTGGTAGGAAGTGGGCCCTAATGTTAAGGAAAGCAGCACTTTAAATCTGGTGCTCCCTCCCCACAAGGAAGATGGTTAAGGAGTTACCCAAAGTCAGAAATGTTGGTGTACCGTGGCAGCCTGAAGTGGGGAAGCCTCTCTTGTAGCTGTTTAGGCCGAAACCTAGGCCGTTGCTTTCTCTTTCTTTTTCACTTGAGAATGTAGGTGGTCATTTTCTTGTTTCATTAAAACTGCAGTAGATGACACTTAGCAGTGTTCACTAAAATATTAATCAAGGTTTTTGCTGTATTTTTCACACCCTAACATGAGCATAGTATTCTACCTCCTTTTGAACCGTTTGCGTTTCCCCTGGCAGATGGGAGCAGTGTTCATTCCTGTAAATGGTCAGCTTTGAGCACTTGGCCTTCTAGCTTCAGGTGAATGTTACTGAAATAGAAACTGTTCCAGATGAATAACTTGGTTATTGTGAAATGAACGAAGCATGCCCTGAATATCAGGGGTTCACTCTGTCTGGAAATTTAAAACCGAATTCAGTTTGCTATAATCCGACTGCCTTGGTTGTCAGTTCCCTCATTAAAATTTCAGTAGATTGGCTCTCAGCTAAAGTGTAGAAAGTATTTACTAAAATATTTATTAAGATCTATGTGATGACAAAGCTTAACATAAACCCAGGGTGACTTGTGATTTCCAAATATTTTTGGGCCTGGGCAGGTATGTTACCTGTCCACAGCAGAAGTGTTGGTGAACAGATCTAATCACCGTAGGAGAGGATAAATAACCACAGGGGAACGTTTTCTCAAACACATTTCATTTTTCCCTAAGAAAAACAGTTAAAATTTTAAATAATTAGGAGCTGTAAAAGTATCATTCTTACTTCTGTCAGTTATTAGTACTCAGTGGTTAGAGGTGCTACACAAGAGGAGGACGAGGGAGCCAGATCTACTAGCTAATTAAATTTTAATTGTGCATTCTATAAACAGATTCACTTTAGTAAAAATGGGCCCTGTCGTGGTGCTTCCTTTCTGTCAAACTCAGGGCAAAAATTACCTTTCATGTTCAGAGCGTACAGAAGAGAGAGCACATGTACAATGCGTGTCACTGTGAATGCTGTGTATTTTGTATAAGCACTGTCCACATTACTTGGCAAACTTGAAGTAAGTCCATCAGGACTCAGAGATCAATATTCAGAGGCTTTGCCTGGCTGACATTTGGAGTTAGCAGACAGAAGCCAAGACTGGAATATTCCCCTTGCCAAGCAGATAACTTCGTGCACACAACTCCTTGTGCGCACAAAATGTATCCTGAAAAAGCAGTGGTGGTGGAGGCATTCTGGTGTGCGGCTTAACTTCAGCTGGTGCATGCAGATACTGAAATGCAGTGCAGCTAGAGTTACACACACACACACACACACACACATCTGGTCAGAAAAATGCCCACCCTAAAGTCATCCGGATAAATTATACACACAACTTGAACCAGATCTATTCAGCAGCAGACTTTTCCAGGTAAGTCCCACTGAATTGGCTTGCCCAATAAATGATTGCGAGTATTAGAGTTGATCCACAGTGCTGCAGCTCAGTTAGTGACAGTGTTACTCCGCTGCTCCGAATAGAGAGAGAATTAAATTTTACTGTCTCTTTTTTATTTATTTATTTATTTATTTAACAGGTTTTTATACCGACCTTCATAGTAAATAACCATATCGGATCGGTTTACATTTAACAAGGGTATAACTGAAGTAACAATTTAGGTAAACTATACATAACAAAAGATAAGAATAAGTCAAAGTTACAATCAACAAGGAATAGAGAACTTGGAAACTTAAAACAAAAGCTGGAAAGAAGGTAAAGGCTGTAATAATTATAAAGTGATATGATAGTGAATACTGGTTAAAAGCTTAAAAGTGCTTTAACCTGGAAGTGCCCAAGTCCATTTTTCGTGAAGCTAATAGCCAAAGTCCGGGTAAGAGTACAGGGCCACTAGGTTAGGGTTAGGGTGTATCAGAAAAGGCTTGGTGAAAGAGCCACGTCTTGAGTTTTTTTCTGAAAGTTAAAAGGCAGGGTTCCAATCTGAAGTTTGATGGAATGTTGTTCCAGATAGATGGGCCTGCTATCGAAAAAGCTCTGTCTTTTATGTGTAAAGCTGCCTATGAAATAGGCTGTCTTTCATCTTTAGTTAATCATTGCATTGCCCCTAGGCAATTCTGATCTTCCAGTCAACATTTGGTCATGGTTCCATCTATCAAAAGCTTTATTTTGCAAAATATGTAGAATCAGGAATCTTCTGTGGCGGATCCATTGCTATGGAATTCGCTAGAGACCAATTTGCATAAGGAGACAGAATATGTGTGTTTTAGGAAAGAATGAAAAGCTATGTTATAATCAGGCATATGGGTAAAGAGTTTGATGTTATGACTCTTTACTGTTTTATTGTGTGTGATTGAATTGTTTCATGCAGGTTGGTCAATAATAATTGGATGCCTGTGTATATTTTGTTTTACTGTGAATGTTATCATGTAATCAGTACTGAAAACCAATGTTGGAATTTGACCTGATAGAGATTTACTTTGAATTGTGGACGCACTTATAGGTGAATTTAGAGCAAGTATTAAAGGTAGTTTCCACATGCCTCCATACCCTATTTAAGTACATTCTCAAGAGATATATCTTAAGATGGCACCCCAGCACCAAACGGCTAAGGATGTGTGTGATTTTCATGTGAGTTTCAGGATGAAAATGAAGGTCGGTGTGCAGTGGCCTTTTTGGAAATATACAGCCTGTGCGGCAGGGGAAAACCCTTAGCTTCCTTGCATTGCTGTATTTACTAGCAGCTCTATGGTAACTAATATGCTGCCACCGGTTCTGTAGATTGAAACTTGTGTGCCCTACAGCTTGGGCCGAGTACAAGCTTTAATGTTAATACGAATCAGTTTTGTAAATAAAAAACAAAAAGTGTATTTTCTCTTTTATAGTATATTCTTTCTGATCTCTGTACACACTCCAAGTTTGACCAAAAAAGGACAGAGTAATTTTTAATCTCCTTTTCTTATACTTTCATAGGCATTTCTTTTCCTTTTCCCAATGGTACAGAATCCAATTGTAATATCTTACAGTAAGAAGCAGTTCAGAATACAATTAAAATAGACAGCTTTAGGATGGAGTGCAAGAAGTAGATTGGAAATCATCAGCCATGTCCATAAGTTATAGTAAGCAAAGCTATACAGTTCAGAAACCAATTATAAGATGAAGAGTAATGCAGTGCAGAAAATAGAGATCACGAGGCACATTTAACATTCTAAAGCAAATATTTCTATCAGTTCGTTAATTAATGCGCATAGCTACATTGGGAGGGTTAGGTTCCATGTGTGTGTGTTAACTGAATTCCCTGCTTGTAGAAATTGTTTAAAAAAAAAAAAATCTATGGCTGCTTTTTTTAACTTTCTATGCATTTTTTATATCATGGCAATTTCTAAATTTCTTCATAAGAGAACAAGTTTATACCAAACTGAAAGACATTAATAAGAATGTCACTACAAAGAAGTCTGCGTGTGTACTCGTCTGTCTTTTCCTTCTACTGTGGTAGTTTGCGTCTGACAGTGGAGCACATTTTACTGACATCTTACTCCAGGGTGGTGTGTGATGATGATTATTTTTGTTTTGGTCTTTCATCAGAGTACAATTAATCCTGTGGATGCAATATATCAGCCTAGTCCCCTAGAACCGTCCGTGATCAGCACAATGCCTATCCAGACCGTCTTACCTCCAGGTACTTATTACCACAAACATTGTCAGCTAATATTCCTCCTTTACTAGGGTTTTATGTTGCATGTATGACATTTTATTTATCTATGTGAGATGCATGTAATACAGTGCCTTAAGTTTTTTACACCCTTGTATATTTTTCACTTTCTGATGTCTAAAAATTACAAAGCAAAATGCATTGCAGTTGGAGTTTGTGTCTCTGATCTACACAACACACTGTAGACTTTCACTGTGAAAGAACAATTATGGAAATATTCCAAAGGTAATTTAAGAAAATAATCTTGATTGCATAAATCTTATACATTCTTAAGACCGTTCCTTGCTCAGCATGTTTATATCTTCAAATTCACTTCATAGAACAGAAACAGCTTGATTCTTCCTCCACCTTATCTACTGTGTCTGGACCCATTTGGCCTCTATTTAACTTACTATGGGCCTCGTTAAGGCATTTTTGGAACTAGGAGTAATTTGGGTTTGCTATGATAAAGGGCATTCAAGTATGTTGTGTAGATCAGTGAAACACACTCCTGCTTTAATGCATTTTGATTTGTATTTTATAGACAGAATGTGAGAAGAGTGTACAGGGGGGTGAAGACTTTTACAGGGCACTGTGGAAATCCACCAATTACACAGACTGAATAGGCTTTTCCTCTGCAGTTGTGTATGTCTGTGTGAATCTGTGATGCTGCACTGCTGGGTAATTCGTTCTTTTTTAGTGCTTATATTATATTTATGGGGATAAGTGTTTGCAATGCATATGGGCACTTTTAGTTTGCAAACATTGCAGCCCTGTTTTCAAAGGGACACTGACCGCGATCTTCCCTTTGGAAATTAGCAGATGTTAAAAGCGGTTGAGTGTTTTGCACCTGTCTGTGCTGACGGTCAGGCGGGGGTAAAATAGCTCTCCCGACCTAACACCCCCCCCCCCCCTCGGGAAAGCCTCTTTTGAATCCATCTAAAAGTATGCATAATGTAGCAGTCCCTGTGTACTGTTAGGCAGAAAAGGCACATTTTAAACCTGCCTGTTTACCAAGGTAAATGATTTCTCTGAGGATGAGCAGGATGAAAATTCCCTTGGTGATTTCATCGACTGCAGCCTGTGTAAACCTTAGAGCGCTCTCGATGAGCATGTGTGGAATATCCTGCACCGGTGTCATGCGGGGGTCCTGTCCATTTCTCTTCATCTGCAGTTCTTGTCGGACATGTTCTGTGAGTGTCATTGCACTTCAGTCTTTTCTTGTGACCCTTTAGTATGTGCAGAAATGTGGCTTGTTCCCAGGTGGTTGCTTCTATTCAGGTTTACTGACGTTCTGAAGTTCTCTTTCTCTGATGTGCCACTCTGCCCAGAGTTTTTTCTTGCTTTGTGTGAGGCCTGTTAGTTTTTTTTTTGTTTTTTTTTTTTTTGGGGGGGGGGGGGGTTTGTCATAATTAAAGATTGTGGTGTTTGATTTCTCTGCATCCATTTTCCTCAGCATAGAACAGAAAAGATACAGTGGTTTTAAGAAGTTTCTTAGCATACAGACAGGTGAATCCAAAACCAGTGGGTTATGCACCTCTACCAGCAGATGGAGACGGAGCAAAGCTGCCATCCCAGAATATATACCCCTGCACCGACGACAGCCTGTCAATATTCTGTCTCCAGCAGATGATGGACGTGCCTCACCCTACTGGGGATTGCTTTAAGTTTAGAAGGAGAAAAGAAGGAAATTTAATTTGCTCCGCTCTCTTGTGGTGATACCATTTGGAACCCTCCCTCAGTCGAGAATTCCTGAGTTGATATCCTTGAATCCCTCCCTCAATTGAATGCCTTGGTCCGGTAGCTAGTTTTCAGCCGGCATGGACTTAGATTTAAAAAAAAAAAAAAAAAAAAAAAAGCTGATAGGCAGCTGAAAACAAGCACGGTGGTGATGGTATATGCCCTCTTCCCCTGCAGCCAGAGACCGATTCTGTTCTCGGCTGGGACGGGCTGAGCTCAGGTAAAGAATTAAAAAAAAAAAACCCCTATAATCGGAAAATGAGTTTTTGTAGGGGCTCCTCTCTCCTTCGGTCTCTGTGCTCAGTGCACTGATTCAACGTTCGTTCCCGCCTCCATGGGAGTTTGGGGGATGTCGGCAGGTTGAGCGGCCTTTTGGCTAGGATGTACTCTCAGGCTTTTCCTTGTTCAGCGTGTGGTAGGCCGTGGCGGCATTTCGCTTGCTTTTTTCCTGCGCATTAGGCTGCCCTCTTCAGTACCGTCGGATTGTGCAAGTGCTTCCAGCTGTGCATCCAATTGTGCACCTAGTTGGACGCTTGGTTGGGAACCTGGCGAGGTGTCCATCTGTGCACCCATTCACACGCTTATCTGTGCACGCAAACAGCACAGCCTTGTGGGAGCCAGTTTTTGGGCACCCATCGAGGTACAGTGTTGAGCGGCTAAATTTTGGATGCCTCGTCTTTTGCTTGCTGGACACACTCCTCAGATGCTTATTTTAGCATAATGATAGACTGACGGAGGCTATAGCTAAGAAACCTAAGCGCCTTACTCTCTGTGCTGCTTGTCATATTCGAGCTTCTCAGTCTGGCGATCCCTCTAACTTGTCAGCGTTGCTTGGAAGTTCAGGGGGAATTGCCTTCATCTGATTTTACTAAGTCTGGTTCTTCCCAGCCTGATGTGGGACGGCGAAAAGAGCTGCCAGAAGGGTCGCCTGACTTTGAAGCTCCCCTAACTTGTTCGTCAGTGGGCTTAGGACAGGTTTTAGCATGGATCCTTCTGCCTTTTCTTGGGTAGAATTTTTGCAAGGACTACAGTCTTATTTTTTCTTCAGGTGCAGTCCTCTGCCCCAGCCACTGTTACCAGTTCTGGATCGCAGGCAGTGAAACACTGCACGCCTGGTGCTGCTGGCAAACATCGGGGTATGCCTAGATCGGCCGCCGGTCTACCCGATGGAGACCCAGATGGCAAGATGATGAAACCAATCTGTATTCCCTGGAGGATGGGGAAATTCCTCCGGGATTGGAGCCATATAGAACTATGTTGCGGTTCTTCCATAGAAATGAGTTACCAGCTCTGATTTCTCAGACATTGAAGATGCTGGGAGCACCTGGGGCTGAATCCGCATCTGTGTGTTATCAGCATAACTTTAATGCTGGTCCTGATGGAAGAGCAAGTCTGGAGATCTTAAGTTTTAGGGATTTTCAAGACTGCTGAACTACAGTATATACTGGGGGGTAGGAGAGATAGTATGACACTATATACCCAGTTACACTAACTGCCGTAACCACGTCCTCTGGCAATGAATTCCAGAGCTTAATTATGCATTGAGTGAGAATTTTCTCCGATTTTTGTTTAAATGAGCTACTTGCTAACTTCATGGAGTGCCCCCTAGTCCTTCTAGTGTCTGAGAGAGTAAATATAAGATTTTATTTATTTATTAGTTTTTCTATACCGCTGTTCGTAGAAAAATCACATCTGTTTACAACTTTGTTAACAACTGCACAATTAAAAACATTTGAATTTCCAATTACAAATCATAACCATAAAATACATAAAATATTTAAAACATTTAAACTAAACAAGAAGTTGTATCATAGGTCCCCCACAAGTGGCCACAGTTCGTGGTGGTGTACAACCCAAACAAACACAATTAATAAAAACATAAAATTTCATAATATACAAAAGTAAAAATAATTACTTATCTGAACAGATCACTGTAAATACAAACATACATGTTCAGCAACCTTAAGGTAAGTTTACAATAAAACAAAATGCCTTTTATGCACATAAAACTGGGTTTTATGAACATAGATAGCTTTGAAAATGCAGCCCTGTATGAACAGTATAATACGCATTGGACATCCAATGCTGCTGTTTCTGTTTGCATATTGAATTCTATCGCCATCCCCCTTTAAAAAAAAAAAAAAAAAAAAAAAGAAGAAAGTGGCATACTTCCAAAGAAAAGGGCAGTGGTTTACTGCTATTCTGAAGTTTAATTAACCCAGCATCATTTCATGGTTTCTAAATCCTTTCATCTATCCAATCTTACAAAGCTTCTTTAGCAGAATTTTCATTTTCTTTATTAACTGCAATTTATTGTGATTCTACAAATGCATTAGGCTGAATCTTCCTGAGTAAATCTAGATTTTTTTTTTTCTGGGGGCAGGGGGGGGGGACAGTCAGATTAAAGCCACCATCCAAAGCAGACCCTGATTACGAATATTCAACTCAAATTTACTCCGGTAGAGTCAGACCAAGTCTACGGAGATTCTTCTGTCCCAGCTGTGTAATGTGCAAGTCGCAGTGTACATACGGGAGAAACAAAAGGGCATTGTTCAGTTTGATTAAGCTAAAGTTGTGACAGTATAGTGAGAACAGTGTTCTCAGCACTTGACTTTTGCCTTCTACCCTCTCCTAGAACCTGCTCAGATGTGCAAAGCAGAGCAGCGTCCATCATCCTTACCAGTTGGGCCTGTGGTAACATCACTGGGAACGCCAACACCCAATAGTACAGGTATGAAGCCTTTCATTAGGAAACCATTTTTTCTGAATAAAATTGGTGAATATGAGAATATATGTCATTTCATTTATACTTAGGGTACACATACGTTTATAATAAAGTATTTGTTACCAAATCCAAGCCCAGCACTGCTGTGATGGCAACACCTACTCTCTGGCCATAGCTGCATCCTGCTGTCTTGGTGACATGAGTTTGCAGCTGATCTGTGTATGGGAAACTTCTGTGTGTAAGTGCTTGGTGACTCTCTAATGAGAAGGCTAAACATCCTAGCATTTATCTGTGCACTTTAAACGAAATATGGGGAACAAAAGCTACCATTTTTTAAATTGTATATGAAGAAGAAAAGAGATTCTTATTAATTAGAATGTTCCTTCAGTAAGAGAAGAAGAAATCCCCAGACTTCAGGAAATGCTTAAAAACCCTCAGCTGAGCAGTGATGACATAGATGCCCTAGAGCACTTACACACATGGGTTCAACCTGAAGGTGGGCCCATTTATCAAGCGTTTTCCCATAGACCCTTGGTAAATTGGGCCCTGTGTGACTTTAATCACCAGTGGCCTGATCTCAAGTGCTGCTCTGGCAACTCTTCCCCTCCCAAAGAGTGGAAGTGACTTGAGAGCAGGGATGAAACTGAAGGCAAGAAATGAAGTTACTAAAGCCAGGAAAAGGTGCAACAGAATTAGTAGTTGTTACGGCTCATATTTCTCCTGCAGACCTTGCTTTCTCCTAAATTGTGCTTTTAATTCCTTTACTGTAATCGCAGCAGCCATTGAGACAATGTTAACTTTAATTTATTTTCATCAGTGCTCATCTCGCAGTCCCTATGTAGCAAAGAACCTTTTTCAGAAAAACGTTCCTAAGCTTTACCCAACCTAAAATGTATGGGTTTATTTTTTTTCTTTGCCTTCTGTAGGAAGTGGGCAGTCTGCCCCTAGCAGCAGCCTCACCACTCCAAGCCATGTAAATCTTTCTCCAAATACGGTCCCCGACTACTCTTACTCCAGCAGCGAAGATGAATTCTATGATGCTGACGAGTTCTACCAGAGCAGCTCTTCCCCAAAGCGTTGCATAGAGTAAGCAGCCCGGACTGCTGGGCCTCATCCTTATCCACATGTACTTCTCACAGAACTGTGAATATTGTCCATTAAAAATTAGGCAGCATTTTTTATTATATTGTGCTTTTAAAGACATTTTGGGGCTAGTTTTCTACCATCATTCATAAGGTAACCAGCAAATAAGACCATAAATTATACCAGTTTTCAAAGCAAGACTTGCTGTCCCCACTTTTCAAAATTATCCCAGCAAATCTCTCTGAAAATTTGGAAATCCAAACATATGCAAACCCCTCTCCAGCTCCACCCCAGGAATGTCTCAGCTCAATCTGGGTAAACATGCACGCATACATGACATATATACAGAAGTTTACCTACATATCAGGCAGGCAATTTTTGTAACAAGCCATTTCTGTGCGTAAGCAGAATTCCCTTTGAAAATTACTCTCTTGCTTTTAATGTGTAAATGGTGTGTTCTGTAATGAGTTTCTGGACAGCGTTTCTGTGATATGGAGGTAAAGTATGTCATTGTTTTATATGTGAAATTCGTGTTGGATGCTTGTTGGATTAAGACATACTTTGTTTTATTATTATTTTTTTTTTATTTTTTTTTTAAATGACCAGGCTGTCTCTTCCTTTCCCTTTGGGCTTCAAGGTTAGTTGAAGCTTCATTTGCACCTATTTGTGTTTATATCAATTTTATCCCACCTCTCCCCCATTACACCAATCCAAAGCCAAGTATATCATGCACTCTGAGTCGGCCCAGTAGGTTTTGTCTGTTGCATGATGGGTGATGCTGTCAGTGAAAGCTACCTCTGCAGGATCTCTAGCTCCAGCTGCCCTGTGAAGAGAAGCGAGGCCCCGGAATGAAACCCATGTCTCCTGCTTCCTTTGTTTTCTGCTACAACCCAGTCCAGAATGATTGAATTTAATCCCCCATCCAACTGATGGAGGCAGAGCACTAGCTTTTTAAGAAGTTTTAAATGACATCACTACATGCATGCAGTAAATGACCAGCAAGCCAGTATTGCCTTCCTCCAGCTGATGGAACAACTTCTGATGATGCAGCATGTTTCTTACCCTTCTGTTTTTGTAATTTGGTCAAATTTTTAAGCTTTAAAAGAAAATAGAAGAATGGAGTAAAAGATTTAATTTTATTCTTGTCATGCACCTTACATTTCTTCAAAGTAGCGAGCCAAGTTTAACTAACTCCCCATCTCCTAAGAAGGATTATTGGTAGAACTTATCTGATTGGAAAAAACCTGAGTAAGAGAATCTTCTAGAAAAATTTTAAATCCTCCATTTTCCATAAACCTTAGTTTTTTGCCTAAAAAAAGAAATACCAACCCTGATCATTTAAAGTAAGCCTGGGGGGGACTTTAATATGGAGGGAGCTTATTTTAAAGGAGCTCTGTCTAATAGAGCTACAAGAGGGGAGAGAGAAGTGATAACCAAAGAATAATATATTTAACTAGATTTCTCTCTCCTTATGGCTGAGCGCAGACCCTGTGGCAGCAAATGCTCCATAACAAGCAGATGGCTCAAGTTGTGCAGCTGCCTCCACGGAGAAATTGAAATGAAAGAAAATAGTAATGTGGCACAAAAGGCTAAATTAGGATCCGTAGACTCAGGAAAAGGCTCACAAGCAAAATTACTTGGGGGTAGATTTTTAAAAATTGTGCACGCGCGTCCATGTGCATGCGGTACCTGGCGCGCACACATGGACGCGTGATTTTATAGTGTGCACGCATGTTATAAAATGCCAGGTCGGCGCGCACAAGGGGGGGAGGATTTTTGCAGTTACGCGTGGCGACGCATCGGGGCCTTCCCCAGTTCCCTCCCAGTCCGCTCCAATTAAGGAGCGGACTGGGAGGGAACTTCCGAACCCCCTAGCCTGACCCTCCCCCTATCCCTATCCTAACCCCCCCAAAAAAAATCATTAACCTACCTTTTGCGCCTGCTTCGGAGCAGCAGCAAGTTGCGTGTGCTGGCACCCTGCTGACACGCAATCCCCCGGCACAGCGCCCCCCCCGCCCCCCCCCGGACCACCCCTTTCACAAACCCCAGGACTTACACATGTGGCTGGGCCTTCGAAAATTGGCCTGGCACCAGTAAGGCCACCTACATGCGTAAACCCCCGGGTTTTACACGCGTAGGCGATTTAAAATCTGGCCCTTAATGTTTTGTTGTACCCAGAAACAGTAGAGCCCTCAAATTCAGCCGTTGAGACTGATGTAGCAACCATTTTAAAATCTCCTCAGCTGTGTACCAGCTGAACACAGCTACAGTTATTTAAGTGCATTGATCCCCCTGATCTTACTCAGATTCAAAATCTCTAATGGAAACAGTTTGTGAGCAAGGCATCCCATCCATGAATGATTATTCATCAGTTAGTTTTTACCCAAAGTCTTTTGTTCATTGCATGATCAGAGTGAGGACAAGGAATTTCAGAATCCACAAAAGTTACCTTATGAGATGTCTACGTTTACTTGCAACCCCCCCCCCCAAAAAAAATTTAAAAATAAGACTAGATTCAGTAGAAAAAAGTGCAATACAACCAAATGTTCCTTCTGTGTGGACATGGAAAGTCATTATGGGAGATGTAGCTATAATTACCTAAAGGAAGAAGAGATGTTTTGTGAAGGGTAGGAAGATACATAATCCACATTTTCCATAAAAAAGAGATTATAGCATTAATCACACAAGTAAATTCTGCTCTGAGACTTTCAGAAAACAAGATTGAACAGACCCCTGACTTGGGATCCAATAATAAAGGAAATAGTGTCTACAGCTTTTCCTCTTCATTCTGCAATATAGAATATAGTCCTTTTAGAATGGGATTCCCCAGAAGCAAGATTTAAGACTGAGAGTTTTCAATAAGCTCTATCCTTTACCTGTGGAAGCCCAAGATTGTTTATTGAATTACTTATGAGGGAGAGATTGAAGAATCTAAATATGTACACCCTGGAGGAAAGGAGGAGCAGAGGTGATATGATACAGACTTTCAGATACTTGAAAGGTTTTAATGATCCAAAGACGACGACAAACCTTTTCCGTCGGGGGGGGAAAAAACCCAGCAGAACCAGGGGTCACGATTTGAAGCTCCAGGGAGAAAGACTCGGAACCAATGTCAGGAAGTATTTCTTCACAGAGAGGGTGGTGGATGCCTGGAATGCCCTTCCGGAGGAAGTGGTGAAGACCAGAACTGTGAAGGACTTCAAAGGGGCGAGGGATAAACACTGTGTATCCATAAAGTCTAGAGGACGTGAATGAAGAGTGGGTGGCTCGCGGGAATGACGGCTACTACCTGGAGATAACACCCTTATTCAATAAACATACACACGGTTAATGTGACTCCAACATTGCTCTAAGCTTCAACGGCAAGAGGAAATGTGGGAAAAAAGGATTTGCATTCACAAAAAAGCAGGGAGTAGCTTGCTTGTTACGGCGGCTACTACCCCAAACCAAATAAGCCTGATACTTCACTTTCAATGCATATCCAGCATAGCTCTCTGCTTCAACGGCAGGGGAGAAAGTCTGTTACTTCACTTTCAATGCATATCCAGCATAACTCTCTGCTTCAATAGCAGGGGGAATGAAGAAAGGTGGATCTATATACAGACAACCAACAAGGACTGAATTATTTAGTCTGGCTGGGCATGGGCGTGGCTTGCTTATTGCAGCGGTTGCTACCCTAACTAATTGGGCTAGATATTTCAATTAGATACAGTTCCAACACTGCTCTCTCATTAATGGTGGGGGTGGAAGGGAAATAGAACCAAAAGGTTACTAAGAGCCAAGAGTAACAAGTATGAGAGAAAAAAAAAAAGTGCAAAACTTGCTGGGCAGACTGGATGGACTGTTTGGTTGTCTTCTGCCGTCATTTCTATGTTTCTATACCATGTGTTGATGCTATGGTCTCTACTGTGAACAAAAAAACTACTATCCCAGTGGAAGAAGGTGTGGCCCTTAAGGATCTGCAGGATAAAATGATAAAACTCATTTTAAAGCACATTTTTTATTCAAATACATATGTTCATATGTCAGTTAGTACAAGTTATGTATCAAGAACTGTACTTGCCAGATATAACAGCTTTCCAAAGGAGAGGACATGGATTGCTAGAATCAGCAGCAATTTATTTGTCAGATGATCTTTATGATTTAATAAGGGTATCATCTAGCTCTGTCAGTAAGAGCAAGAGACTACTATGACTATGTCATTGGGTTACTGACTCATGGTCCAAAACATATCTTTGTAAGCTGATGTTCAAGGGAAGGCTATTGTTCAGAGGAATTGGAAAAATTAGTTGAAAACTTAGAGGAGTCAAAACTACAGCATTTTCCTTAAGACAGCATTAGAGCCGGTTATCAATTTTATAGAGGATGAGCTCAGAATCGTGAGTCCAGGAGATATCATCCAGAAAAACAATTTGCAACACAACCTCAAAGAACCAGGGGAAGATTGTAGTCCTTTTGTGGTGTGAGAAGATCAAGACTAGAATCAATAAGAGCCTCTGCAGCAGTTCATACTTCCCAATGAAGTTCAGTGGATCCACTCTTTGATATAGCCATTTGGCAGCCTCCTACAAAACTATTTCAAAGAGTGGATCCAAATGACCCACAGATCAATAGGTCTTGAACATTATCCAGAATTATGTTCTAGAACATAATTAGAACTAGATCAGTACAAGAGACATTCATGGTGTTGCCATGGTTAACACTTCTACTTGGATTTCAGCAACGCTTTTGATATGATCCCTCATAAGAGGCTTGTGAATAAAATGAGAAGCTTGGAAGTTCGCGCCAAGGTGGTGGCATGGGTGTCAAACTGGTTTGAACGATAGCGTGTAGTGGTAAATGGAACCTACTTTGAAGAGAGAACTGTGTTAAGTGGAATACCACAGGGATCGGTGTTGGGACCGGTTCTGATCAATATTTTTATGAGCGACATTGTGGAAGTGATAAAAGGTAAAATATGTCTATTTGCGGATGATACTGAGATCTGCAACAGAGTGGACACACCTGAGGGAGTAGAGAAAATGAAGAGATTTAAGAAAGCTTGAAGAGTAGTCTAAGATCTGGCAACAGGAATTCAACACCAAGAAGTGCAGAGTCAAGCATCTGAGATGCAGAATCCAAAAGAGCTATATGTGATGGGGGGTGAAAGACTGTGCACAGACCAAGAGAGGAATCTTGGGGTGATAGTATCTGGGGATCTAAAGATGGTGAGCAGTGTGACAAGGCGATAACTAAAGCCAGAAGAATGCTGGACTGCATAGAGAGAGGAATAACCAGTAAGAAAAAGGAGGTGATGCCATTATACAGGTCCTTGGTGAGGCCTCACCTGGAGTATTGTGTTCAGTTCTGAAGCCCGTATCTCAAAAAGGATAGAGACTGGATGGAGGTGGTCCAGAAAAGATTGATGAAAATAGTATGGGGTCTGTATCAGAAGAGAGGCTGAAGGATCTTAATATGTATACCCTGGAAGAAAGGAGGTATAGGGGAGATATGATACAGACCTTCAGATACCTAAAAGGTTTCAATGATTTATGGACTTTGAACCTTTTCCGTTGGAAAGTAAACAATAGAACTAGGGGTCACGAAATTAAACTCCAGGGGGGATGACTCAGAACCAACATCAGGAAATATTTCTTCACAGAGAGAGTGATGGAGGTCTGGAATGCCCTTCCGGAGGAGGTGGTGAAGAAGAAGAAAACAGTCAAGAATTCAAAGGAGCATGGGATAAACACTGCGGATCTCTACAGGCTAGAGGACGGCAATAAGTGTGAGGTGGGGTAACTTGTATAGTGGTTACTACCCTTAACAGAAGGCATGGATATTATTACCCTTAACCAATATGTTTTGAGGCCTCTAATGCAACTGCAACATTGCTCCCTGCTTAGATAGCAAGGGAAAAAGAGGAATTGGATTCAGACGACAACAGAGGACCCTGACTTCCACGGTCTGGGATACTGATATGCAGACACAAGGGAAAAAACACAGGACTGCTTCTATGGCACGTCCTAAAGGAAATGAAGAAAGCGTGCATGGCGGTAACTTGCTGGTGCAGCAGGTAAAAACACTTAACCAATAGGCCTTGATATGTTTGCAACTCCAACATTGCTCTTTGCTTCAACGGCAGGGGAAAAGGGGAATTGGATTCAGACAGCAATCAATGAGGTCCCAGCTTCTATGGTCTGGGGAACTGATAAGCATGGGAGTAACCTGCACAGAGCAGCAGTTACTACCTTTAACAGAAGCATGGAATTACTACCCTTAACCAATAAACGTTGATGCTTTTGATGCAACTGCAACATCGCTCTCTGCTTCGAAGGAATGAGGTGGGGGATGGAAGGCAGAAGAATTTGGATTCAGAGACAACCAACAGAAGCTATGATTTTTTTTTTTACAGTCTGCGCTACTGATAGGCAGACATTAAGGAAAAAATGACTGCTTCTACAGCCAAGTCCATAAGCAAAGCACATCAAGCAGCACTGATTGATACATGAGGGTAGCTTGCACGGCATGGCAAATACTACCATGGGAAGCTTGCTGGGCAAACCAGGTGGATTATTGGTCCTTTTCTGCCGTCATTTGTATGTTTTTATTTAGAGGAGCAGTCTGCTAACAAGGTTTTCTCTGAAGGCCAGCAGTTCAACTTAGTTATACTTGTTCTTGGCACTGAACAACTTTGAGGTTAATTTTCAAAGGGTTTCAATGTCTAACTTTGAGAGTTAGGAGTCTAATTTTGCTCTCTTGAAAATTGCCTAGGGTGGCGTGCCCAAATTTAAGCCCCTAAAAATGAGTGGAGCTAGGCCAGTTCTAGACTAAATTAAGCACCTATGTTTAGGTGATCAAATAGCAGACATAAAATTGGGTGCTTAAGTTAGACACATTTTCAGCTTATAACTTAGAAGCCTAATTTTGGGTGAAATTTTGCTGAACTTTAAGAACCTAAACCTAGCACCTAGGTCAGATGTTCAGTCTTCTTTGAATATCAGCCTGTTTGAGCCTTCCTTGCCATTGAGCTAAAGTCAAGTTTGTCGAAGCTGGTGTTGAAGGTTTGACCCATGGAGCATAGAAGTACACTCACATCTGGTGGGCATGCAACGCCAAAGAGGCACTCATGCACTTTAAATCCTTGATCAGGATCCTCTGGATCAAGTCAAGGTTAGGGCTTCAAGCGCTCAAGATGAGTGATGTCACTGAGGCTCCCTAGTTTCTGCCCTGGAATTTAACATGTCTAGCCCTGGCCCTGGGAGGAAGGTGTGCAGAGGGATTCTGAATGAATGAATGAGAGATTTTTAGTGCGATCATTTCCTGTGGCTTTAGCTCCTCAGGTTCTGGAGCAGCGCTATCGCACAGCAGCACTGGAACCAGCTTGAAGCGCCCTGACACCACGGAGTCTCTTAACTCCTCCATGTCTAACGGCACGAATGATGCAGGTATGTGCTACAGGTTTGCCTCATTCAGACTTTTGGTTAATATCGGCAATAGAAGCTGATGAGGGCTTTGGTTTCGTTTCTAGACCTTTTTGATACACACGACGACAGAGATGACGATGGTGAGGGGGAGTCGGTGGAAGAACACAAAAGTGTTATTATGCACCTTTTATCGCAGGTTAGGCTGGGAATGGACCTCACAAAGGTAGGAATCGGATACACAGCACTTTGTAAACTATTTGCCTTTAGCAGTTGATCACTTTTTCCTTTCAACCTTAACACTGATGATCATTGTGTTCTCTGCTGTCTTACAGGGTTTGTGTTCTAAGGGGACACATTTCTGCTACAGGCTGAATGGTATTTTGTTAGCCAGTCTGCAAAAAAGGTTGAGTTTTGTTAGAAAATCTGAAAAATAAAATCCATGTTGACCAGTCAAGTTGCCTTACAATACTCTTCAACTCAGCATGAAAAACTCTAGGCATCTGTAGACCAGAGTGAGGGTATTTATATATAATTTGGTAACTGCCTCGTTGATCCGAAAAAAAGGATAAAACGCACAAAATATTCTCAAAAATAGAACAATAAAAGAATAATAATGGCTGCAACACACTCTGAGAGCGAACCAACTCCTAACAAACATTCCTCAACCTAAAATTAAATTAGGTCAATGCTCCTCCCCTCGTTTATGCCAGAGGAGGCATAAAAAAGCCAGGTGACCTTTATTTGATAGGTTAGAAATGAATGACTGCACCTAATGACAGGCAAAGAATTCCACAGAGTGGTTGCAATCATTGAGAAAGCTGAAGCTTGCATTCATCCCATTTCTCTGAAAGATGAAATAACCAATAATGCCCCCCTGGCTTGACATCGACTAACATCCCAGGGCATACTCAACTCAACTTGCTCCTCAAATAATCAGCCCTAGTATTCATCGACATCCAAAAAGTCAAAACAAGAAAGGAAAACTGGGTGAACCACATCTGCTATGCTGCATTCAGGCTGAGTCGAGATAATTTGTGGTAACCTTCCCACACCCCTTCCTAGCCACAAAATAGCACTGCTGTGATGTGACTTAGGAAGCTGGGAGTTTTTTCTTTGTGCATCTGTGACATGAAAGATTAACACAGTCTAAAACCTCCAGCAGTGCAATGAATTGGTCACCGTGAGTAGACGCTGTACATGGATCACGGTAACCCAACGTTTTCTAACTCTTTAAACAGCCTGGACTTCAGACAGTCTGTCAGACTTGGCTGTGTTCAGTAACTAAGCCTGCTCGAACATAATCATTTGAGTAGGAAGCTGTATTCCAGTCCATGCACGCTTTAATTAGAATTGACAATTGTTTTTGTTCCACAGTGGCTGTGAGACACTCGCTAGCAGCTTGTGCCAGAAAAACCATTGATTATAGCATTATTAATTCCTATCACACCGTTATTCTGCTGCTAGGTGCCTGCTCTGTTAGGCTTTGCGGCTACTCGTTATCCCAGAATTAAGTACACACATGCAGGCTTTATTATGCTGCAATACAAATAATTTTCTACATAGACTTCTGGTTTTTATAGTTTATTTAAGGGTTATTTGCTTTTCTTCCTTCTCTAATTTGTCTACAATTATAGAATGAAAATGAACATAAAAAAAAAAAATTAATTGGTTGCTTAATTTCACCAGAATGGTTTCAGCACAAAGGGATACAACATTACACTTTTGGGATTATGTTCTTTGCATTATTACTTTTTTCCCTAACATGGGGGCATATTAGTCGAGTCCTAGGCTTACAAAGCATTTCATGTCACCCTAGTTGGAACATTATCAAAAGGGTTGGGACAAGTTCCCAGAATAAAAGTCCATAAATAGTTATGAAAAAGGTGGCACAGGGGAGGCGAGCAGCAAGAAATTGAATCTACTTTTCAAGATTGGCCACAGTCGGAGGCAGGATGTTGGGCTCAATGCACTTTTGGGGCCAAATTTTAAAAGGTGCGCATGGGCGTAGATTTGTTCGCGCCACCCGGCCCAAACAAATCTATGTCCAATTTTATAACGCGCGCATGTTATTAAAATCCAGGGTCAGCACGCGCAAGGGGGTGCACAATTGTGCAACTTGCGTGCGCCGAGCCGCGCAGCCGTCCTCCGTTCCCTCCGCCTCCCCCCACCTTCCCCTCCCTTCCCCTACGTAATCCGCCCCCCCCCCCAGCCCTACCTAGAACCCCCCCTTACCTTTGTCGGGTAAGTTGCGCCTGCCTCCTGGCAGGCGTAGCTTATGCGCGCCGGCCAATGGCTAGCCCGCGATCCCGGGCACAGCGGCAAATGGCTCCAGCCACGCCCTCGGACCGCCCCTTTTTGCAAGGCCCGGGGCTTGCACGCGCCACCGAGCCTATACAAAATAGGCTTGGCACAGGGGCAGATTTTCTCGGGTTACACGCATAGCCTTTGAAAATCTACCCCTTGGTCTGACCCAGCATTACTCCCCTTATGATCTTATCATTGGCAGTATAAATCACAGGAAATGCTTTCTAGAGGAACAAGAATGATAGAAGGAAATTAAGGTTTGGGTATATATTTTTAATTGCACACCTAATGATATCTGATATTCAGGGTAAGGTGGTTTTTGGTTTTTTGTAAGAACATAAGAACATGCCATACTGGGTCAGACCAAGGGTCCATCAAGCCCATCATTGACCCACAAATGAGCAATATTCAGAGTTAACTTACAGCCTTCACAATCAAATCCATATAGCATTATAACACTAAATTAACAGAAATGTGGTATAGAGAAAGTTTCATCCCTTCCCCTCTCCCCCAGAAGTATCAAACTGTCAACATCCAAAAGGATGAACTAGATTCTGCATGCCATTTCAAGAATGTTTGCCAAATAGTCATAAGAAATTGTCATACTGTGTCAGACCCAAGGGTCCATCAAGCCCAGCATCCTGTTTCCAACAGTGGCCAATCCAAGTCACAAGTATCTGGCAAGTTCCCAAAAACTAAGTCTATTCCATGTTACTGTTGATAGTAATAGCAGTGACTATTTTCTAAGTCAACTTGATTAATAGCAGGTAATGGACTTCTCCTCCAAGAACTTATCCAATCCTTTTTCAAACCCAGCTACACTAACTGCAGTTAGTGTAGCTGGGTTAGTGTAGTGGGGATGTGGTTGTTACACTAACCACATCCCCTGGTAACAAATTCCAGAGTTTAATTGTGCGTTGAGTGAAAAAAAACTTTCTCCGATTAGTTTTAAATGTGCCCCATGCTAACTTCATGGAGTGCCCCCTAGTCTTTCTATTATCCGAAAGAGTAAATAATCGATTCACGTTTACCCATTCTAAACCTCTCATGATTTTAAACACCTCTATCATATCCCCCCTCAGCCGTCTGTTCTCCAAGCTGAAAAGTCCTAACCTCTTTAGTCTTTCCTCATAGGGGAGCTGTTCCATTCCCCTTATTATTTTGGTTGCCCTTCTCTGTACCTTCTCCATCGCAACTATATCTTTTTTGAGATGCGGCGACCAGAATTGTACACTGTATTCAAGGTGCGGTTTCACCATGGAGCGATACAGAGGCATTATGACATTTTCTGTTTTATTAACCATTCCCTCCCTAATAATTCCTAACATTGTTTGCTTTTTTGACTGCTGCAACACACTGAACAGACGATTTCAATGTGTTATCCACTATGATGCCTAGATCTCTTTCCTGGGTGGTAGCTCCTACTATGGAATCTGACATTGTGTAACTACAGCAAGGGTTATTTTTCCCTAAATGCAACACCTTGCACTTGTCCACATTAAATTTCATCTGCCATTTGGATGCCCAATTTTCCAGTCTCACAGGGTCAAGGATAAGCAATCTAAATCTTTAGGAGTAGCAGACAAATAATACATGTAGTAAACTGTTCATAATCGGGGAAGTGAGGATAAAGTAGGTATATGGGTATCTTTCTATAGACAAGCCACCACACATCTTGCAGCACATAATAATTGCGTTATTCATTTTTCTTTGGGATATATAGAGAGCAAATATATTTTTGTGTCCCATGGAACATTCAGCTGAAGTATGTCCATTATATAAAGTTGGATAGCTGGTTTTCATTTTTGGCTGTGCTCACAGCAGGGGCGACAGCGTTTCTAAGAATTGTATTTCTTCTTGAGGTTCTTTTCTTCAACTTTCCATGTTGCTGTAGGATACCAGGAAGCATCCTGACCCCAACTATTCTTGTGCAGAGATGCCTGATAAGATTAGATTTTGTCCACTGTCCCTTTCAGAAGACTCGCCTTTAAGGTTATGGTGGTATTACATTTTCATCCCTGGTGTGATTTTAGGATGCGCTGGCTCCCATAATCAAGAGACTAGTGACCACATCATATTTTTATTTTCTCCCAACTATTTGTCTTACTGTAACCCTTAGCAGTTTGTAAAAAGTAACTTTAGATTTTCTAGCATTGTGTGGAAAAATAAAAATAAACCAGGATCCATGTTATGTTTTTTTGAACTTAGCTTTTTTTGGTTCTTTTTTTTCTTATGGGATATGGACACTACAAAAGAACTATTGTTTACTGTACAGCCATTTATATTTTCCTCAGCTTGTCCCAGTCAGTAAATGTAAGCATTCTTCCGTGTCGTCCTACTGGTGGTTCTGCAGAAGGATGCAGAGCCCTACTAGTCATTCTACCTGGAAGAAATTGGAATGCTAGTAGGGAGGGAGGGATACCAATGTTCAGACTATTACAACCTACTAAGATTGCTGCAACATGAATTAATTGCCTATTAATATTAAAGCAAAGTAACTAGGGAGGATTTTATTCTAGCTATAATTTTACTTGAAAGGAAGATTGACTTTGAAGTAAACATAATGGTACAGCCCAGACCAGATGCATAATATGCAGGATTAATTTGGCACCAAGTGGTATAACACCAAAGACTGCAGAAGTAGCATGCTATGTGTTACAGCTGCGACATTATTCTAAGGGGGCTTGTGTTAGAGTATGGCCTGTCCCTTGATATATGTGTGATATATATGTGTGTGTGTATATATATATATATATATATATATATCAACTTCCTCCTCCTCCTCTATACTTCCAGCTCAGTCGGAACCAGGTCTGGGATCCGTCGCCAGCAGCCTTTATTCACAACTGCTCAGATTTCTCCCCTATTTTATATCCCCCTCCTAGTCCATTGCAGTGATTGTCCTTGGCCTGTGGCCATGCGCCAGGTATCCTTCTGGAACCCTGCAGTCATGGGCCATAAATCCAGGCACTCGGTATTACCGATGCATAATGACTGTAGCTCCCTCCCTGCCCAGGGTCAGCGAATGCTGTCCCCATAACAACCCCAGCCCTGCTCGGCCCAGGGAGAAGAAGACCAAAGCCGTAGATGGAATCCAGGTCCTGCACATAGCACGACGCAGTACTACCAAGAGCCATCAGGCTGGTCCTAGCCCTTTCATTTTAAAGAAAATCTACAAGAGAAATTGGATATCATTTTTAGAATTCCTTCAGCACTGATAGTAACTTGATCTAGTGAAAACTTTGTAGAGCTGATGTGGTTTTGAATGAGCAGGAATGATTCTCAGCCAGAATACATTTATACACAGCTTCTTTCGCTCAAAAAAAGTGGTGATTTCCTAATGTACACCTATACGCCATCCGGTATTAATTGCACTGTCAAGTGATGATCCTAACCCCTGCCGTTCAGCCTTGTTAGATGACATCATACACAGCCTGACCCAATCAGGGTACAGTGCCTGAGCGTTCATTTGTGGCAGTGCTGAGCTTTGCTGCTCGCTGGCGTTCAGGGGTATTGCACTGCACGTATTTTGGTTGTGCTCACTGCACAGGGTGCGTAATAAGTAGTTCCTTGCTTTCTATATGGGTAATTTTTTTTTTTTTTTTTTTTTTTTTTTTTACATATGAATCCGATTCTTCTCCCACCCTCCATTTTCTTTGCCTTTTGGGAATTGATAGTAAACTATGTGAGATATTTCTGTCTATCAAAATTAGATATTTCTGTTCAGAACAGTTTGTCGTATAAATGATTTCAGTACAGCTTGGAATCTGTGATCCTGCACCTCTTAACACGTTACAAAAACTGAAAGACTGTTGTCGTTACCCACCTACACTTCTGATTTGATACTTCAGTGATGTTTGTGTGTTACCCTGCACTGCCTTAGAGCCATGGTGACATTGCTGTCGGTGCTACAGCAAAGCTTGCCAGTCCTTCAGGCCCCTGAAACCTTTCAAAGAAGCTAATTAAGATTTAGTTGTGGAGCAGACCTTTAAAGCAAGGCAACTCTCCATTGTGCATTACATTCTCAGCAGATCCTCTGTATTTCTTCTCAGGTGGTTCTCCCAACCTTTATCCTTGAAAGAAGATCACTTTTAGAAATGTATGCAGATTTTTTTGCACATCCAGATTTGTTTGTGAGGTAGGTGATGTGAGTTTGCTTGAGAAGTCTAATTTCTCGAGCTTACCTTAGGCCTCACTTACTTTTAAGCTCATTCTGTGTGCTTTGTCTTCATAAAATGCTTTATGCTGTGTGTTTGGGAAAGAGGAGAATATTTATTTGACCACTATGACACAGCTGTGCAGCTGCATTTGTTTAAATACTGAGTCTGTAGAAATGCAGGCATAAACGTTCAATGCATGTGTATCTTGCTGTGGAACAGTTCCTCAGCTCCTGCCTGCAGTGTACTTTTTGTGCCGAAAATTCATGTGACGGGGAGTGAGGCTCCTTCATGTGAATAGCCCCAAGGCAGAACAAGTCATTTAATAGCAGCAGTGTTTTCTACAAAGTCTTCATATCTGCGCCACGGTCTAATTGTGAATGCAAAGACAACCCAAGGAGTGATTTTAGCAGATGGGAAGAGGTGGGAGCAGCCTGCCAATGGTTGTGTGGATGAAGTGGAAATAATATTGATTCTCTCCTCTTTCTTCCTGTTAGCATCGGTGATCACAAGGCTCCCAAGGACCGAATGGTGCAGGTGGTGAAATGGTACCTCTCAGCCTTTCATGCTGGAAGGAAAGGTTCTGTTGCTAAGAAACCTTATAATCCCATCCTGGGGGAGATCTTTCAGTGCCACTGGGTCTTGGGCACGGAAAATGAGGAGAATTCAGTAAGTGCTTAGTACCAGACAAGACAGCCGGTAATGTAGGGAGAGGTTTCAGTAGAGGGGGGAGTCCAAAGCAAACGATGGGGGTCTGGCAAGTGCCTTGTGCTCCTAGAAGCTTGGAACAGTTTTCTGGTATTTTCCATACCCAGATTTTGGCATCACATTAGCGTATCAATAACAGTTCGCTATGCAACCCTCCCAACAGCTAGGGACTCCCACCTATTGTGGCTAATTCATGACTGCTTCCTGGAAACGTGTTCTGTGTTGGCGCTGTTGGATGTGCCACCGACGAATTGCTGCCTTAAGAGAGCACCTGTTACATATTCACACCTTGTTTTCTTGTTGGAACAATTAAAGCATGCATTAGACATAAATGGTAGATGATTATCCATCTGTACATCACCTCTTGTGCTTGAAAGCACGTCTGCTAACATGTGGAAAGCTGACTGTTGTTTTCTAAATCTTTTATCTTCGCATCCCCCTGTTAAATGCTTTGCTCCCAGCATGTGAATCCTATCTCATCTGCCCAGTCCTCAAAGGAATTTGGTGGGTTTTTTTCCTTAGTGTGATAAAATGAAAGCTTAATTGGTTCTTTTTTGCTTAAGTTTCATTCTTGTTACTTGGAATGGCTTTCCGATCCATAGAAACAGAAACTATGGTAGGAGATAAGGAGTCCACGACCCATTTGCCTTACCTTCCACAGTACTGCAGGACCCTGCTTGGTCTTCAGCTATGTCATCAACTCACATTTCTTAACTAAGGATTCCTCGTGCTTGTCCAATGCTTTCTTGAGTTCTGAGACGAATTTTGCCCCACCACTTTCATCAGGAGGTTGTTTCATGCATGCCGCACTCTTTCTGTTAAGAAATATTTCTCCTGATTCTCCTCCCTCCAGCCTTGTAGCATGACTTGGAACTTTTCCATGGGAAAATCTTGCTTTTTGTGCATTATTTACACTTTTGAGCTGTTTTGGATATCTGTTGCACGTCTCTGACATCCTCTCATTCAGGGCTTGCATATTTCTCACCTCCACACCTTTTTGCAGCCCTCTACTTTTATCTGTATCCTTCTGGGGGATGCGGCCTCTGGAACTAGATGCAATACATCCTTCTACAGAGATATCGCCATCACCTTGTTTTCCTCCATGTTTATTTGTTTACTTTTATATACCGATATTCCTGGTAGATCACACCAGTTCACAAAATTTAAAAAAAATATATCATTATACAATGTTAAATACAATAAAAACAAAACTTAATGAGAAAATAAATACAATAAAATATCATCAGACATAACCTAATCCATCTCCTGGTTGTAATAGAGTAACATCTTCATGTCACAGCTTTGTCTGCTATCTAAAACTACAGCTTTGCATTTTTGTGCAGGAGATGGTTTCAGAGGGACCAATTCCATGGGCTTCCAAAAACAACGTAACGTTTGTGGCAGAGCAGGTCTCTCACCACCCCCCCAAGTAAGTTGAGCAATCTCCTCCTCCTTATTCCATCACGGACTGCTTTTTGCTTTTCTTCCTTCCTTATATTAGCGCTGTAAGCATCCAGAAGTTTCTCAGGGTGGTGTTTCTGAGCTTTTCGATTGTCGCTTTAGTTCCTGCTGCTTCAAGCATTCTGGCAGGAAGGCATTTGCTTTTCTTAAAGGACAGTTGAGGATATGTTAATATGTACAAATCCCTAAATCACATGCTTAGACTTATTTGATGCTTTGATCTTTCCTTCCTAACACAGCAAATGATTGTAGCTTATGGACCCATAATCACTTTTCTATTTTGTATATATTACAAAAAATGATACACTTAAAAGCAACAAAATAGTAAATAAAACAATGTTGCATTAATCTAGTTTAGATTTAAAGTTGTTTCTACTTACAAAGATTCATGGAAAATCAAATTTTGATTTATTCGTATTTTGAAAGACCTAAGGATTTTCATCATTCTAATGGAAAACAGTGTGTGAACATTTTTTAATGTTCAACTTATTGAAACCTCAGCCCTTTTATAGCAGGGATGCACAAACCTTTCAGGGAAAAACCACCTAGGATATTTCAAAACCCAGAGAGCTGGAGGTGGGGGAGTCGCTGGGTGAGGTGGGGTACAGCGCTCTTCTGAGTTGTTTGCTGGCAAGTGTTTAATGGGGGACCATGTCTGGCCCTTTCGGTGATGTGAACAGGCAGGGGGAAAGGGGTCCTGGGGTGTCAGCAATAATAATTCTAGATTTTGCCAAAGTTGGCAACCCTGCCACACCCCCAGCAAACTTGCCCCAGTTCTCCCCCATTCCCTCTGTACACGTAGAGAAGTAGGGGGAGGGTGGAGGCTGGCAGGATGGGTATGGGTGGGTGTCTGGTGCACTCTGTCTCACTCACACACCCCATGCACTCTTCTTCCCTCTCTCCTGCCTTCCCCTTTATCATCCCTTTCCTCACCCCTCTTTTACAACTTGCTGGTCATGGTATGAGCAAATCCTCCCGTTCTGGAGGGTCTAATCCAGGGAAAGATGCTCAGACTTGGTATCTGGGTTATAGTGAGATGTTTCTGCACTCAAAGCCTGCATCCTTAGAGGACAGTATCCCTGTCTCCTCTCCCACAGCTCTGAAGAGATGGTGGCATGGCTGGGGGCTACTTCCCCATGGCCTGCACCTCCCTTCACAGTACCTGAAAACTGTGTACTGCAGCCTCTCTCCCTGACTTAGGCTCAAGCAGCACTAATACCGGCAATGCATAATATAGCCAATGGGTGTTGCCCCACCCACTCCACTCTGTGCTGCCATTTGCACTTCCGCCTACAAGTATCTGAACTGGTAGTAGCAGCAGAATGTACTCCCACTACAAGCCTGATCAGAGTCCTCTGATCCTGCTGCAGACTGAATCAATCTCCTGCCACTGCTGCATCCGGCTCTCAGGCCATAGTTTGAAGATCCCTGCTTTACAGCAATGCATGGCCTATATATTTTTCTCTGCTTTCCTGTAGACTAGAGTCAACCATTCTCACAATTATTTATTTTTCTTGAAGTTTCTGCCTTTTATGCCGAATGCTATAACAAGAGAATACAATTCAATGCTCACATCTGGACCAAGTCAAAATTCTTAGGGATGTCGATTGGTGTCCATAATATCGGGCAAGGTAAGACATACACCATCTCTTGCACTTTTGGAAAAGATTTGATCTTGTGTATTTTTACAAGCAACAGAGAAGAGAGAGTGAAAGTCCTTACAAAAGTGAGACAATACAAGAAGTCAGAGAACCAATTCTCCAACTGTTCACAACGCATACAATCCACTTCAAAATATCTTGAAAAACAAACTGTGTTGGCATCATCAGTGGAACATGGGCAACTGAAGGCAGAAATGAGCACCGCGATTGATTACAATTAGGGGTAATTACATGGGGCTTAGTACTCTCATGAGTTCCCCATGTTCCATTGATGATGCCAACCTCAGTGTTAACTTGGTTTGTTTTAAAAGCTTTTAACGATGTTTTGAGGTGGATTGTGTGTGTTGTGAACAGTTTGAAAACTGGTTGGCCTTCCACTCGTCGTATTTTGAATTGCATTTAAAAGCCAGCCATGGCGGGTCAGTCAATAGCGCAGTGGCTGCTCACTGCTATGCGGAGGATCTGGATTCACTCCCCAGGGGCTGGGGAGAAATCTATCATGAGATTCAGTGGCCAGTCTTAGGGTCCATGGAGCCAGCTGTAGGAAGGCGAGCTAGTTTGTGACTAGACTAAGTGAGGAAGAAGAAGATATAAAATTGGGAAAAATCCCCTCCACCCCCGAGAAGCTGTGAATAAAGGCTCATAGCAGTACAGCCCAACAGAAGCCAGTTCTGACCGAGCTGGAAGCCACCCCCAAATAAAGGACCAGAAGAAAACTAGGAAACCAAAAAAACCCCAAAACAATACTGTTTCAGGTTCTGATTTTTCACACTGTAAGCCAGCAATACTTGGAATGTCTCTTAAAACCACAGCTTGTTTATTCCTTACTTTACCATAAGCAGTTCTGTTCCAGAATTTATCAAATTGTGTGCCTTGCGCCTGTGATTGGTTTCTCTGTGTTTGCACAATAGGTTGTGTATCCTGTCTGGACTATGATGAGCATTACATTCTCACATTCCCCAATGGTTATGGGAGGTAAGTTTGATGTTTATCAATGGTAAAGCAAAGCTGCTTAACTCTAACGAGCATTCCCTATGGACAGCAGGACAAATCAGCCTCACAAATGGCTGAAGGCATCTGACCACGCTGAGATGGGCAAGCTCCCTCGGACCTCAGCCTGAGAGGATTTTTCTGAGCATGTACAAACATTCCTGTGCGGCCATCCACCGTGTAAATCTCCTCAGTCGTTGTAACAACCTGACCTTCGACTCTAATGGGAGGGGGTGGAGTAGCAGAAGGATGAGGTAATTATTCCTAAGGTAGAAGAGTCGCATAACTGGATACCATGCAAGCATTAAACTCCCTGTTTGCTCCTTTGTTACAGTAGCAGATCTGCTTGTTGGCGGTCTCTGCATCAGTCTAGCTATTGGTGTCTTCTCAATTAAACCAGATGGATGGCGAGTACCATCACCACAAGCCCCCTGAACTCTGTTTATTGCGCAGTGGGAGTTGGAGAGGGAACACAATAGCAGCTTAGTCTGACTGATGTGAGGACATCGACAATCAGGTCTTTTCAAAAGACTAATGCAGGGCCCGTGAACAAATAAAGCTGCTGTTCCTGTTCCTACCCCAGATCAGTCCAGACAAGTGGGGGTTTGCATCCCTACCAGCAGACGGAGACCGAGAATAAAAACCTTTCAGGCGCTGCTACATAACCGGGAGTGCCTCCTGCAAGTCCCTCGGTATTTATTTCTCTGTCTCTGGCCGATGGTAGAGGTGCAAACCTGCAGTCTGGAGTTTTGGAAAACAAACTGAAAGAGGGAAGAAACCACAAGGAGAAGGAAAGAGTAGCAGGAGGCTTCGTGGAAGCTCCCTTTCTTAGTGGGCCATCTGTCAGGGCCAGCAGGGGGTTGATGATCCCTGAATTGGTTCGATCCTCAGCTTCAGGAGGGGGGTGACAGCCAGAGGTCCTGGTTTCCTCGCCCTCTCTGATGCCTTCTCTAGCCCAGCCGGCAACCAGAAGCACCAGAAGAAGGAAAGCATGTTTAATGTCTTGTCTGCTTTCGGGGGCACGAAGGCAGTGCAGAGCGGGGCTGTGCGAGCAGCTGAGTCCTTTGAGAGGATCGGGGTAAGAGAGGGAGCCCACGGCTCCACAGCAGTATTTTGGGGCTGCTTGTTGGTGAAAGGGCCGTTTGGTGTTGGCGGGAAGTGGCTGGAATGGCGGCACACTTTCTTTTTTTTTTTTTTTTAAGTGGGCAAGCTCTGTAGTGATGGCACCTCCTGCGGTGCGCGGGAAAGTGTGCAGAGCCTCTGGTTCATGCCGATCGAGCCTAAATTCGACCGCATTGGTGCGGCCTGTGTCTCTGGAAATGAGGGAATGCTCAGGTCTCATTCCGGAGGCCTTGGGGGCCATATATTCTGCACATCGTGCAAGGCAGGCAGTGTCTAGGGAGCTCGGGGATTCCCCGCCACCTCTCTCTCTCTGATGTGGCAGGAGCCTGTGGAGGACCGAGAGGGGGCAGGGGAACTGCATAAAGGAGGCTGTGGGATAGGGGTCTAGTAACTCTGAAGACTTTTCCTCCGATTTTGTCCTGCTGCCTGTCTGGCAAAACGGGGAGCAGGACACAAGTGCTTATCCCCTCCGAAATCTCCACACCCAGCGAAGCAGCCTAGATCTTCTGCGCAGACCTGACGGGAGGGTGGGGGCTTGGATGTCCATCGGATGGAGACGAGTCCTCAGAAGATTCGGAGGGTGGACGATCTTCAAGAAGATCTGGGACATGACCCTGGAGAGGATCTGCTGGATGATCCTGGGGATGATCCAGCGGCTGATCTTGGTGATAGGGATGGAAAACTCCACTTGTCTGGACTGATCTATGGTATTCCAGGAAGGAAAATTAGCAGTTAAGAACCAGTTTTCCTTTGTGGTCCCTCTCCAGTTCCTACTGGGTAGTAAACACCACCAAGACATTCCTTGGACTCTCTCTGGGCAGTATGTTGGATTATCGCATCAGTCTGCATCCGGCATTACTTGACGTCAAGGATAAGTCATCGTATAGGTATTATTTTAAAGTTTTCCCCTGAAGCAGTCTGTTTTTTTCATTGAAACATGGACATGTTGAGATTTCCGTTTTGCTCTTGAACTGGTTCTTTTATTTTGTTAGTTTTTTGTTGGTGTTTTATAGCTCTTGGATTTATATATTGTATCTTAAATGTTTATTAGATTATTTCATGATAGGTGTTGGATGCTTTCTAGCATCTCATTTTATGTTATCCTGAATTCCAACATTATTCCTGTTTTGGGTTTATCTTTGTGCTGGTGTCTAGACCATTTCTTTCTTACCAATATTTGGTCTTTAAAGTTTGGGTTGAGGCCACTGGTCTCTTACGATTCTAGCTTATCTTTTTTTCCCCCCTGTGGTTCCAAGCTATACATAAGAACATAAGTGCCATGCTGGGTCAGAACAATGGACCATCGAGCTCAGCATCCAGTTCCTGACATTAGCCAATCTAGGTCCTAGGAAGTATTGGCAGATCCTACTGAGAATATCCCTTCATCGTTGCTCATTCCCAGGAGTGGCAATGCTCAAGTTTACTTGGCTAATAGTTGCTACTAGTCTTGACCACATCATCCTCCACAAATTCCACAGCTTAATTGTGTGTGGACTGAAAGAATTCTTAACACTGTTTGAAATCTGCTGCCAATTGGTTGCATGCAGCATCACCTACTCCTGTTACTATTGTAAAGGTTAAATAACTTGACTGTCTGTTCTCCAAGCTGAAAAGCTGTAACCTAACCTGTTTAGCGTTCCTTCCTCTGAAAGCCCTTTACCATCTTTGTTGCCTTTCTCTGTACCTTCTCTAGTTCTTCTGCATCTGTTTGAGATGAGGTGACCAGAACTGCGCGCACACTACTCAAGGTAGCTTGTTTTGTTTCTCACAGATCTATCCTCACAGTGCCTTGGGTGGAGCTGGGAGGGGAGTGCAGTATAAACTGCTCTAAAACTGGCTACAGTGCAAGCATCAACTTTCACACGAAGCCTTTCTATGGAGGAAAGAAACACCGGATTACAGCGGAAATCTTGTACGTATATGCAGTCTGTTTTTAATTGTCTGTCTGGGAAAGAGTACTATAAAAAAAAGGTTTCAGAAAGACATAATCATTACTCACTTGCCAAAATCCTCCTGGAAATTCTGTTAGTTATGGTCCATAGTGTGATAGTCATGTACTGCCATTACTGGAAGCTTTGTAGAAAGCACATTTTACAGGCTCTTTCCAAACGCTGTAATCTTTTTTTGTTACCATTCTTTAACCCCTGCACATAAGCAGTCCTTATGGTTACCTTATGGTTAGTAATGAATCTGAAACTGTCAGGGACAGGAAAAAAAAATCATTAAAAGTGGATTCCTATTTTATTCATGCAAATTAAAATCTTTTCATGGGTTTGATTCATTCAAATTTAGGAGCTGGAAATATTTCCAGCAGAAAGTTATTTACTACTTTTTTTTTTTTTGTTTTTTTAATCTGGTCCTTGGTCAGAATCATATAATATGATCTGCAGAACCCTCTTTATCTTTTTGCCTATATGTAGTGTAGTCTTTCAGCTGACATCACATCTGAAACTGGGTGAGTAAAGCACGCTGAACATGCTCGCATTGTGATGTCAACTTGAACTTAAGATAAGAAGCTAAAAATGCTTGGCCACACTACCTCATTTAAATATGTTTAACTCCATAGGATGCAGTTGGGAAAATATAGCATTTCCAAACTGCTATTATAAAATTCTGCAAACACCCATCAGGACTGAAATTAAGTCTGTTATAGAAACCAAATTAGAATATAGCATAATACCTAAGAGAGGAATATTTTTGCTAATTGTGTCTAGGCTCATTGAAGCTGTTCAAGCATCTCTGAAAGATTAATCAATAAGGGGACAACAAAGAAATATAAATAGCATGCAACACACAGGCTTGATATAGAAATCAACTGGATCAGAGGTGCTGACGTTACCTGCTCAAGATGGCCACTTAACTCTCAGACTCCCAGTAATGGTGCTTTTCATGTTCACATCTCCAACTCCTGCTGGCTTGAAAAACTGCTTTAAATAGTGCTGCAGTACCATATAAGTGGTGAATTATAAAAAGGCTCCAGATCTTCGGGAATTTTCCTTCCCCTGGAGCTCTGCTGATTCCAAGGATGGCCGTGATCTCAACATGGCGCTTGAGGGTGAAAAAAAGGGCGCAGCTGCAGTCTCCGATAAAAACACGCTGAATGCAGGCAGTCTTACCAGAGAAGAGCAACTGACCTGATTTAAAGAATTGAAGGCTGACATTGTATCACTTCAACTTTTACTGTGGCAATGTGAGCTTACAGATATGGATCAGAGGCTGCTAACTGTTGAACAACAGGGCCACAAATATATCCCAGTTAGAGTCGGACGTCCAGGCATTGTCCTGGGATAAATGTGAATTGGCACTTAAACTTCTGGAAAATAGGACCAAACGGTGCAACATACAAATTTGAGGAGTCCCTGACAATGTTTGTGCAAATTGCCGAGAAATAGTACAGTCAATTTGTGCTTCTGTTCCGAATACTGGAAATGCTGGAGAAGCTCCAAGAGAAATTTTAGTGGACAAGAGCACATCGATCCTGGGCAGACTGCAGCCTAATAAATCCAGAGATATAATCGCTTGCACAGTTTTGCAGTGAAAGAGGAGATAATGAGAAAAGCTAGAGCTGTGGGTACTATATTTGGCGTGATAATGATGTTACTTATCCTCACAAACTCTGCAAAAGAGGAGAGATCTGAAGTCTGTCACTGATGCCCTCCGGTCGGAAAATATTTGCTACAGGTGGCCATATCCTATTGGTTTGCCCTTCTCTCTTAATGGCGAGTTTTCTAAAGTGACGAATCTCTGAAGCAGTGTCAGCGTTGGCAGAGGCTGTCATTACTGTAAAGCCACCGATTGCTGACTCTAAATCCAAGGGATTTAGAAGGGAAACTTTGAGATGGCAAAGAGTTGGAAAAGGTGTCAGCCGATTGTGAAGAAACTCCGATGGTGATGTGCCACTTTCTGATCAGGCATCTGGGCACATTTTCATCTGCGGCAGTTTGATTTCACTTTTCTTCTACATCAGCAGAAGATTTGAGTTTGCTATAGAACACTTTGCCAGTGGTTGGATGATCTTTTCAAGGAATGTTTTACAATCATTTTTCTTACAAGTTTTGTTCTTATGGAGGTTGGGGATCCCTATGGGACTATATTACTGTTTTTATCCTAAATTGAGGATGGTGCTGTTCTTGGGAGGTAGTGTCATACCTCTGTGATAAAGCGTGCAATATTTTATGCACACAATTGTTGGTGAGGTGTGAGGGGAGGGGTACATTTTGAAAAGGGCTCTGGCAATGTTTGTAAGGGATATATTCGATGGATGTTAAAGGTACGCACCCCATTAGATAACTTCTAACATGCGTGATACATTGGTTTACTAGAAGCTATTTCTTGATTTCTCTGTGAATCTTGTTTTTCTCTTACCTTCCTGCACCTTTGGAGTGCTTTCGGGGGCTAGATTGTGGTTCTACATTTCTGCTTTACACAAAATGGCTCTTAAAGTTGTTTCTCTCAATGTTAAAGGAATGAACTCATCGTTTAAAAGGAACCTGTTATAGCGGTTGTTGCAGGAAAAAGCGATAGGGTGCATTTGGATTTCTTATTTAAAGTGTTTGAGAAAATGGGGATGGGTAACTACATTCAGTGGATTCATAAATTATATGATGCACCAGAAGCATGTATTAAAGTTAATGGGGGCTACTCTGGTTATTTTAAAGTGAGCAGAGGCCGAGATTTTATTTCCATGTTGAAAAATGTACAAACATAGGGTGAACTTGCTCCTTTGTACTAATAAACAGCCAGTTTTAATTTACGAAATACAAGCTTATCCAATGTAAGAGGATGGAGAGATATGAAGCAGTATTGGGTTTTAAAATTAATATGGATAAATATGAATTATTGGGAATTTATTTGGGCCAGGATTTAACTAATACATTGAAATCAAAATTCTGCTTTAAATGGGCGTGTCAGCTTGAACTACTTGGCAATACAAATATGTTCAAACCATAAGGAATTGTTTCTTCTGAATTATCCAAAAGTCGTTACTAAGATTTTTAAGGATCTGGATATATGGGAGGACTATAATCTTTCTTGGTTGGGAAGCATAGCTATTATTAAAATAAATGTTCTACCTAGGTTATCTTAGTTTTTTCCAACCCTTCCTATTTTTTTCTCAGATGCTTACCTTAAAAATATTCAAAAGCATGACTTCAGCTTTATATGGAAGAGGAGGCCACCTAGGATGGCTCAACAGATTCTTCATTATCCAAAGAAATTGGGAGGTCTAGGGGTGCCAAATCTAAAAAAAAAAAAAAAAAAAGAGTGTGTGTGGCTCAGCTAAGGGCCATTGTAGATTGGCGTTTACAGAGGAATACTAAACTTTGGGTGGACGTGGACAAACTAATATAGGAAATGCGCCTTTCAGAGTGCAATTCTAGGTGTCCAGGAAATGTAGGTATCTATCTGAGCTTATTCCTCCAAACACTCAGCTTACTCTGAAGGTCTGGGATAGATGGTATCCGCATAGTATGGGACTTCTCTAAGTCTTTAAGACACCTTTATGTTTCAACAAAGGTTTTTTCTCTAGGTCTGGTTTCATCAGCTTTTTGAAAATGGGAAGACTTGGGTTTGCATTCCTTAGAACAGTTTTGGAAGAATAACTCACTTATTAGTTTTGAATCGCTTAAAGAAAACTTTGGTCTTATTACCTTACCTGCAGGTCTGCCATTACGTGTGATCTAAGCAAGTTTGCACGGATGTGTTAAAGGGTAAATCCTTACTTGAAGGATTATACAATAGTAATGGTAAAATTAAGGGAATTAAGTCTAGAATTTATAAAAATGTGATAGAATATGCTTTGGTTTAGCCTGTGGTTTACCTATCTTGGGAAACTGATATTGGATCGGATTTAGATGAAGAGACTTGGGATCTCTGTTTCTTATCTGTGGGTAAAGGATTTATTTCTTCACTCTTAGTGGAACATGGTTACGAAGTTTTGTACAGTTGGTATTTAACACCTCTCAAACTTAACAAAATATATCCTAGGATTTCCCTGAATTGTTGCAGCGTAACAACATAGACTCTGTGTTTCATATTTGGTGGGAATGCCCTAGGGGGGGGGTGATATATTGCATTTTATCAGACAAGTCACCTCACAAGAGATTCCCAGCGACCTCAGATATTTACTATTTAGTGTCCCAGTACCCAATGTGTCTACATGGTTCTCTATAACGTTTAATTCTTCAAGTTTGTTGGCGGCTTGAATTTCATTGGCAGCCCCTTGTTACAAATTGTTAAAAAGAGGTTACAGGATATATTTCTTAGGCCGCTTAACTGCATTGAAATATGATAAACGAAAAATTTGACAAGATGTGGGAGAGATATATTACCTGGCAGAATGAACAATAGTTCTAATCTTATTTGCTTTATTGTGAATATGACCTGGTGATAGTTTGTGTTGCTAGCACTCATCGTAGCATTTTTATTTGGATTTTTGGGTTCCAGAGAGGGGGAAGGGGGGAAATATGCAAGCAAGTTAGGAAATGTATGTTAGCAACTCTGTAAAATATGAAAATGTTCAATACTGACTCTCAACAAACTGCTTAAGCATCTGTATTACTGTTGACATGCAATTTTGTTATTTTGTTTTGCTATTTAATAAAATTAATTATAAAAAAAAAAAAAAGAAATCCAGCTGGATCTTATCACTAATCTAAAATTTCAGTTCTAAGCCCTTTGGAGAAGGAAATTACCCCTGTACTAAATTGTAACTCGCCTTGATTTTGGAAAGGTGAGGAATTAAATCTAAAATCCAAATCCATGCTCATTGACCTAACAGGATACACTGAAGTACAAGAGCCGCCCACGCCTTTAGTCGCCGGAGAATGGACGCTTTACCAGACACCCGCAGACAATCAAAACTCTGCTGCTTAATCTGTTTGCTTGCCACAGATCCGTGTATTTGCTGTTTAATTCTTATGGCTATTTAAATGTTAATGCGCTGGTTTTAGCTCTGTGCGTAAAGGTGGTTTTGTGTCTTCCATTTAGTCCTCCTAATGACAAGAAGTCCTTGTGTTCAATTGAAGGAGAGTGGAACGGTGTCATGTATGCAAAATACACAACAGGGGTAAATTCATCTTTTACTACTGATATTTATATACAGATACTAACTCTTAGAGCATTTATTGCTGGATGCTAATTCATGTTTGTGCATCTCCTGCTGGAAATCTGGACCCTGTGCCAGGATGATTCATCTTGCAGTGCTTTCTCAGGTAGCAATGGATGGTGCTTAACCTTTCCAGGATATCTGTAAGGAATATACATGAGGTAAGAGTTGCATATAATAGGTCTGTCTCGTACATATTCAGTATGGATATCCTGAAAGCCAAACAGGTGAGCCTCTGGGATGAGACTGAGAACCACTGCTCCAGAGAGGCCCTCTGAAATAATCCAGCTGAAGCGTAGATTGGTATACCTAGCTGTTTGAAAGAAAAATATGTATATTTTAGTGAAGGATGAGTCCATACTCCAAAAAGTGTAAGTGTAACAAAGATTTGAAACAATCAGCAGGTGTATTTGGCCTAATAAAAGCCCCTCATTAGGTGATTTTACTTGTCCTGATCCCAGTTTTTGCTCAACACATGAGAAATGCAAATCTGAGGCAGCTGCAACAGTGTCTTTCTTTCTGAAAGTGAAATAGATGCTGACAGGGCTTTTCAGGGAAAGTCACTCAGCATGGTCAGTATTAGCATGCTGTGAGCATGGCTGCTTCCTGGAAATGAAATACAGAATTGCTGCTGTTTATTAATTAGATTGATTGCCTGCCTGTTTGAATGAGAGAGTCACCCTCAGCAGTGTAAAATCTGAGATCAGGTAGTCTGAGAAGGGTGCACAGACAGGACAACTTGAAATAGCTTTGGAGATTTACTGTACTGTGGCTGAAGGGGTGAAGTTTGATAAACACATTCCTACTTAAGGCAGAAGTGCTAGCAGAAAAACGTGTTATGGCTCATTAAGTCTCTCCTGCTGTGTTTTTTTTAAAACACCTCCCAAATAATCATTCCTATTATGAATGCAAGTGAATTGAGGTGAGAGTGCGCTGAATGTCAGCATTCATTTAATCGTAAATGTAGCTTGAACAGCAGGATAGAAGGCTTTTTTTGAAGACAGGAGATCTGGCATAATTAAAGGGGAGCACATTGTTTCCCAGAAAGTGTGCTCTTATAAGAAATAGAATGTATTTGAACAGAAACAAAAGGAAAACTTACAAGTCCAAATTAAGAAACGAGAGACCCAAGAAATGGGCATGTCAAGAATTAGAAAACTCATCTTGTGCTGTTGCTTTAAACTAGAATTCTTGATTGATTGATGGTCCAGCTTTTGGAGTTAATCTTTTGTAACAGTGTCACTCTTACTTCTGTATATAGGAGAATGTTTTATTTATAGATACCAAGAAAATGCCTATTGTTAAGAAGAAGGTGAGAAAACTGGAGGATCAGGAGGAATTTGAATCTCGAAGGTAAGAATGTTAAATAAGGTTATTCTCATTATGCTAATGATGGTATTGTGGTGATAAATGTCAGATCACTGAGAATCTTGCCTTGTATCTACAATATGAATGGGCTCTGACCGACGGTCCGCAAATGCACAGTAGAGAGCACGTCTGTCAGAGCGGAGCAACATGGCACTGGGAGGAAATGGAGCCGTGTGAGAGCTGCTTTGGAAGCGGCGGGGAGGAGCAGCGGCGACTGTATTCAAGCATCGGGCGGGCCAGCAACGAGCCCGGTGGTGAGGCACGCATTCTGGAGAAGAGAAAAAGAGGGAGTGGAGGAGGACTGAAGGAGAGGGAAGGGGTTGTGGAGGGAGGTGGGAGGGGAAGGAAAGGGAAGATGAGAGGGGATGGAAGGAAGAGGATATGAGTGAGTAAGTGGGAAGGGTAAAGTTGTGGAGAATAGAAAAACGGAATGGAGGAGGGCAGAGGGAGAGAGGAAGGAAAGGGAAGATGAGAGGATGGAAGGAAAAGGGAAGAGGATGTGAGTAAGTGGGAAGGGTAAGTTGTGGAGAAGAGAAAAAAGAGGGAGTGGAGGAGGGCTGAGGGAGAGGGAAGGAATTGTGGATGAGGTGAGAGGGGAAGGAAAGGGAAGAGGATATGAGTAAGTGGGAAGGGTAAGAAGTTGTGGAGAAGAGAGCGGCTCTGACCGATGGAATCGCCCGTTTTAACGGGCTTAACGGCTGGTCTATCATATAACGCGTGTGATCTGAAGAGACGCACAAATCCAAGTAAAGATAAATCACGCTGTAAGCTGACTAAAGAAATCTCCAGGATTTCTGCAATATTAAACCGGGAGTCTCAGGGGGAAATGGTGTTTCAAACTGCCTGGGAGGTGTCCTTGAAGACACAGTGGGATCAGTGTTTCTCAGCGATTTCCTCTTCCATCAAAGAAAACGGGTGTAAGGTACTACCAGGGGGTATTTAACTCCAGCCAGGGTGAGTAAGATGTTTGATGGAGCCCAGGGCACATTTATCCACTTGTGGTGGGAGTGTCCGGATAGTGGGAAATTGGGGGATGCAGTGTTTCAATGCATTCACATTTTGGGAGGAAGGATCCCAAAGTCTGTTTATTGTGTGTCCCAGCAGCTGTGGGAAATGTTTTTTCAACGCTGGGTTCAACAGGTGGTCACAGCTGCAAGATGGCTACTGGTGGCTTAAATCCACCGGTCCATCCCTGAACGGATAGTTTGTTATATGGGGAAATGAACTGCTATGGAGTCCTTACCTACAATGGAAATGTAAAGAATAGCCGGGGGTGGAGTTTGGGGAATGGAGGCTGTTCAGGTGTTACTGCTATTCATGGACAGGATCATTGGGGGTTGCTGAGGTTATTGCTAATGCTTCTCTATTGTGGGTTGTATTCATCCAATTCCTTATGGTGTATTTGTGCTATTTCACCGGTTAATAAAATCTCAATTATAAAATAATAATAATAATACCTTGGCTGTCTCTGGTTACACTCCGGATCATCATGTGGGAGCCAGCTGCAGGCACACTGCCCTTTTCTCAGCTCCTAGTTAAAGTAACCGGCCCTGGCATACACAAGGTGGTTCCTCGCCTTATGCACAGCAGCAGTTTTGACAAGTAGAAGGCACAACTGCTTTAAACTTAAAAAATACTAATAATAATTTACACATCCTTGAAGATGACTTATTTGTTACTTAGCTATAACACAAGTTTAAGTATTATCTATTAGTAACAGTTTGATGGCCAGAATAATTGTCTTTATAGTGCACCCTATTTAATCTTTGGCGTGTAATGCACAATGCTTTTTTGCTAACTGGCATGAAATAAAAGTCTATTTTGTTGATAGATTTTATCCCTGTAGTATTTTTAATAACTAATGCAACCATTATGGAGTTTGAGTGCTTTATGCAATTTTGATGAGTGCCGAGCTCGGGGTGTATCCTTGGCTACGGTGGCGCATGCAAGTGCTAGGGCCACTAACTTCAGTGCCAGCATAGGACGTGAGATTATATATTTTGTGCAGTCTTATCGGCAAGTGCAATGTCTTGTCCTCTTAAATGTAAACTGCTTCTTACTGAATGTAGCCCTTGTGCTGTAGTGTGACCACACTTGCTTGCTGCTCTGAGTTGCATTGCTAGTCCACATATTTTCTGTCTCGTCTAGAGCATATGATCAGTTTCCAGCATCCCAGATTGCCCTTTCCCAGATATTCCCCTCTTCCCCTCCCAATCCTGTCCAGTATTCTTCCCTCTGTCATGTTCAAATCCCTTTGACCTCTGGCATCCAGTTACTGAGCCAGAGTCAGAGGCCTCCTCACCCCATCCTACTTTGCAGGTGGTGGATGTGGTCAGTCACGGTGGGCTCTGCTGACACGGAAGAAAAAGGAGCACTGGAGGGGAGCCTGGGTATCCTGGAGACTACCATGAGAAAGTGGCAGCAAGGAGTAGCAGGCTCCCATCTCCATATAGGCAGGCATGGGTCTGTCGCTGGGAACGGAGCAGCCAGGGGCATGAATTAGTTGGCTGCGAGGGACCAGCTCCGATTGCTTGAAGGCCTTAGGCCTAACCAAATCAAATATAGGCATTCAACATGGCTCCCAATTTAGTGTCTGCTCCGAGCTGCACTCCCACTTCAAAGGGATGGGCTTGGGGCCCTGTTGGCTCTCCCACCTTGATTCTCCGGAGCAGCAACAAAACTCCAAGATTGTGTCTGCATGGGGCCTGCAAACTGATGTGCGCTCACAGGCCCCGTGACTGCTCGTCCCTCGGTTACCAGGGGAGCTCTGCCACGAGGCCTATACATAGGTCCCGAGCCGACTTCCTTAGCAGTGGCCCTAGTGTCTGTCATAATTTGGTACCAGAAACAGTTATTCAGCCCTTACATTGCCATACAACTGCAAAAGGCTGCACTGAACCCTTAAAAGTCTGGTTTGTCAGGAATATTTTTCCATTCCTGATGCAGGGGGAGAAATCCTTTTTTTTATCTGAACTGGGATCTAAATGATTAAAGCCACAGGAAGGTCTGGCTCCCTTGCTTCATCTCACTGTCCTGTCATTCTTTAAGATTATGGAAAGATGTAACCAGCAATTTAAAAATCAAAGATATTGATGCAGCCACAGACGCAAAGCACAGGCTGGAAGAGAGGCAAAGAGCTGAAGCTAGAGAGAGGAAGGAGACAGAGAGACAGTGGGAAACCAGGGTAAGTGCCCACAAAGTTTCTTGGTCGCAGGGATTGGGAGACTGAAACTTTCAATGTCTGTTAATATAAGAGACAAATAGAGCATTTGACCTGCTGCATTGTTCTTGCCCATGCTGCTGTCATCCTGATCTTTCACCCTTCCTACTGGTGTCTGTGCTATGATCTTCCATCTGACAGCCCTACATGCTCAGCTGCCTGCAGGGTGCTGCTTACAGTGGGAGTGCAGCCAAATGGTCCTGCTTCCTCTAAACCCAGAACTGTACCCGAGAGCATATCAAAGCTTTACCTCTCCCGAGTGCTCAATGCAGCCAGACTGCTGCTCAGTGCAAGTCAGCTTGGTTTTCTCCCTTTTCGATCTCTCGCATGCATTTCTATACCTAAAGCATCACCCAGGTCCTTTGCTCCTCATTTTTGTCTGAAATGTGCTTGGATTCTGGTGAGATGTTGCTTTCACCTCTGCAGGGAGACTCGGACATCCACCACTCTCAGTAAAGTAGTGTTTCCTCTGAGCCTCTTCCCTCCAGTTATCTGTCATGAGCAGAGGATATGGTGAAAGCTGTTAGTGTGGCTGCATTTAAAAAAGGCTTGGACAAATTCCTGGAGGAAAAGTCCATTAACCATTAAGGTAGAGTTGCAGAAATCCACTGCTTATTCTTGGGATAAGCAGCTTGGAAAATCTCTACCTACCCCGTGGGATCCTGCCAGGTACTTGTGACCTGGATTAGCCACCTTTAGAAACAGGATACTGGGCCTGATCGACCTTTGGTCTGACCCAGTATGGCAAGTCTCATGTTTTTATGACCACTTGACCTCGAGTTGTTTTTTTTCTGTATAAAATGCTGCCATCTTGCACGTTAAGCTATTTGGATGTTTCAGTCACACAATTCCTTTCCTCTAGAGGATGTTTTCAGTCTATAGGGTTTGTATTTTAGGTCCTGCTTCAGTCCTTTTGTGTCCATGCAAAGGTATATGACTGAATAGCTCCTGTTGGTGAACCTCTCTTTATGCAGCCAAGCGTATCGTTAGCTTTCTCTGCTCTTGTACTACACCAGCTGACCCCAGAATAATTGCCCCTAGCTCCCTCTCATGTTTTGACAGTTGCCAGTTCTTCTCCTCCTAATTGCAGAGTGGGTAATGAGTTGTTTCACTCCATGCACATGATTTTATATTTTTGCTATGAAAACTTCTCAGAGCCTTCATGTTTGATATTACCTTCCCCAGTGTGTCTGCCCCATTTAGAGAATTTTGCATCACCTGTAAACAGGCATGTGTTCCCCCTTACGTCCCTCTGTGATGTCCCTAATAAAGATATTGAAAAGAACCGGTCCTAGCACTAAACACTAGGGTGTCACTGGTCATTTCACCTTCACCATCATGGATTGCATTGAGTACCACTCTGCATTCACTCAGTGAACTTCCCTATGGGTTAGTTTGAAACTGTTCCACCAAGACTTGTATCTAAATGCTTTACTAAAATCCAGCTGCACCACTAGGCCCTCTACTTTGAGAACCTCACCAAAGAACTCAATTGCATTTATTTGAGCAGATCTCCTCATTGTGAAATCCCATTGTCTGGGGTCCTGTCATGTATTCCTTTCCTTTACATAAGTCTCATAAAACATCTGTTAAAAACTGTTTGGCTGATAACCACATCTTTGTTTTATCTAGTTATTCCACGAAGATGGCGAATGTTGGGTTTACGATGAGCCACTGTTGAAACGATTCGCAGCCAGTAAACATTAAGTAGTTTACATAAGTAAAAAAAAAAAAAGCCCACAAACTTCATGCCTTGAGAAAAAACAACAAATTGACGTTTACACCAGTGTTACCATGTTCAAAATGTAGTGCTACTGAACGCATTCCCTTCGATTACAGTGGTTCCTATCTCAGGGATACTGGACTTGCTGATGCAGATCAACGATTCTAAGCCGTCTCTCAAGTTCTGGATGCTACAGTAATCACTGACTTCAGATGGAAGAGATTTACTCCCAGTTCTAAGGCACTGGCTAGATCGGTTTGACCCCCCCTCCCCCATTCTCTCGCCTACCACTGTAAAGGCGCACTGCAGAAAACCCAACCCGTTTGATATCCATTTCGTTCTCAGTCATGGTTCTATACATATCTATATATAGATTTACCTAGATGCAAGACTTCACGTAAAGTTATACATATCTATCCAATCAATATTTTCAATATGTAAATAGAGTAAGGATTGGACAATTTATTAGAACATTATGCATACATGTTATATTTAGCAAATGTACTATAAAACTGATTTAATTTTTTGGCATTTCCATGTTTAAACCAAAATTTTTTAATTTTCAAGATTGTACTGTTTAAACTGTAACCATAGATTACAATTGAATTCTATTCAGTACATCTTAAAAGCTTCATAAGATTAATTTTTCAAAACATGTATTTGTATTTATTTCTTAATAAAATCAATGCAACAGTCTGCCTTTATTATTGAAACCAATTCTAATGTATGATTTGCTGTTGAATTATGAACTGTATGGCATAGTTAATAGTTACTTTTAAAGTAACTTTGGTAAAATACCGATTCATTTGGCCAGTGTTGTGCACCTGCATGTAGAGGGTTCCTGGTTTCATCTGGAGTCCAGGCTTCTGCTCCTCAGTGACTGGGGCTACTGCAGAGGTGGCGAGCTATGGGCATTGCTTAGGTTGAGTTACTTGGTCCTGCCTCGGGACTATCCCTTAATGACCAGAGTTGGTATAGTGGGAGGTGAGAATATGAAATAAAGGAAAAGTTCCCAGCTAAGTACAAATGAAGGTTTATAGCACCAGATCACAGTCCTGGAGCAGCAGGAAACCTCCTGGTTAAAAACATGTCAGTGCAATTATCTGTAAAATCTGCCCATTTCCTCTATTGTCGATAGTTTTAGCTAAAGTTGTCCTGTACCTGCCTAGCTGAGCTGTAAAAGTGCTTGCCTGCAGTTACTCTACCACCCTGTATGGGAACTGAGCTCATCCCCCCTTCCTCCATGCTCTACACTACACCTGGCCTCTGTGTGCACTCCCTATTCCCACTCAGCCTAAAGTGCAGACTACAGCTATCTCCCATGCGTGGAGTAAAGAAAGGGCATTAAGGAGCTAATCTACTAAAGCATATTAGCAGTAAGTAGGGCTCTTTGTTTTCAGCTTTTATTTTTCCTAGGAATTTCAATTGGATATAAAAAAAAAAAAGTGGAAAAATGAGTTTTACACTAACTTTTGTCCTACGTTATAACAAAGTAATTTAAACGCTGCTGGATGGTGACAGCTTGTTGAAAGTCCAAGCAAAATAAAATAACTGAAAATGAAGGTCTTTTCCATAATGTAAGCATAAATGTACATTAAATACCTCTCATTTAGGGCAAGTACTGTGTTAACAGCCCACTGAAGGTGCATAAATCAGCCCGTATTAGTGTTAATGCAAAATCTCTACTGAGGCAGTAATGAGACGCCAACGCAGTCATTACCTACTCGAGCAGCACAAAAGTCTGCTTTTTAAAATATCCAAAATGCAATGCCTTGAACAGTACCTTTTCAATAGTTGCAAGTGCACACATGTATGTAGCCAGAGGTGTGGCCATTATAAGATGTACATATGATATAAAATTGACTGTGCAAATGCCAGCTCTACCACATAAGGGGGGGATTTTATTAGATATGGGTGCTGATGCAATAGCCCTTTTTCCACTTTCTGCTCAGTTCACAGATCAGATTTCCTAAAAGCCTCTTCTTATTTATCCTTCCTTTTTAACACTGACCCTTAAAACCCTGCTGACTAGCTTTTTTTTTTTTTTTTTATAAATAATATTTACATGCTGTTGCTAGAAGTAAAGTTGCAGGGTGAGATCCCAGCACATTCTTATGTGCATAAATACTTAGGAACACATTTCAAGGTAACTTGCAGGAATGCCCATCTCCCACCCTTTTTAAAACCCACATAGAGTGCACTGGCCAGACATGCATAGCTCCCAGCTTTGGTGCACATAGTGCTTTTAAAATAGAGCTATTGGGGAGGTGGACTTAGCATTACCAGCTGCATTAATGTACATACATTGCAGTGATGTGTACCTTGTTTGCATAATCATTAACATCTATTAAATGCACATAGTAACATTTTAGTTGCAGATGTTCTGAAACCTGTCTTTGGGGACCTCCAGCAGGTCACATTTTCAAGATATCCACAATGAATTTCTGAGAGAAGTTTGCATGCACTGCCTCCATCACATGCACATTTTATCTCATGTATATTTATTGTGGATGTACTAACAACCTGACTGGCTGGGGGACACCAAGGACAAGCTTGTGAACTGCTGCTTTAATATACTGACCCTCTGGATGCAATAGACAGTGCAGGTCTGAAGGGACCAGTGCAATAAGCACCTGTGGGTATCTACAGTCCGTGGGCAATTTATCTGGAACGTCTCTGCATCAATAAAGTATTTGGAAAAGATAACGGCATCTATTCCTTTTGTGTTCACCTGACGGTATCATAGATCGCTTAATTCTTCAAATGATACTGCTTTGGTAAATGCTTCAGTGAATAATGGCTAGGTCTAACAGCGTCCTTAATTGTGTGAGCCTGAACCCTATGAGGGTGGGCCAGGGTCCACCTGTAGCTACACCAATGCTATCAGTTGGGAACAGGTTACAAGGCAGGAAACAAAGTACATCTAACTGGGTAGTTCTTGCAGTGGAAGACAGTAAATAGTGCAGGGGCCCAGGGATCTGTGTCCACAATCCGGAAGCTGTCAGACTTAGCTGTTATCTATAAAAGCATTTACCAAAACACTGAAGCAATTTCAATGGAAGAATTGGACAAAGAGAATTCAGCCATGAGATAAGTAACATTTTATGTGCAAATAAAAACAATAAGGCCTCACCTGATAACCAATGATTATAACAAGAGAGATGTGGTCTACCTCGTGCCCAGATAGTCTTCCTTGTATAAGATCATATTTAATTTGTCTTCTATAATTTGTCATAAATTGTTTAATATGCTATTATATTCACTGGAGTGGGTTCTTTTTTTTATTATTTACTGGTACATATAGGCCATTGGTTTAATGAAGAAAAAAACTAGCTCAGCCAGGTCACCTCATGCAAAAAATAAATGAAAGATGACTGTCATAGGGGAAAGAACATCCCAGCCAGGGTTCCCCCTCCCTAATAGGAATAAAGCTCGATTATACTTGCCATTGACATGAGAATCAATGGAAACCTAGAAGTGATGGCAGAAAAGGACCCATCCAGTCTGCCCAGCAAACTCCCATTCAAGCCGATTCAGTAATCTGCACGGGAGAGCCGGTGCTCCAAGACGAGCATCTGCTCTCCCAATGCATGCCCAGGCCACTCTCCTGGACACGCAATTCAGTATGCAAATGAGGGCCCCTGCTAATAAGGAGGTGCTAGGGACACTAGCACGCCCCCAGCGCCTCATTGGCAGAAGCAGCGGCTGTCTGTGGGTTCGACAGCCGATGCTTAATTTTACCAGCATCAGTTGTCGAACCCACTGACAGTCATGGGTTTGGAACACGGATGCCGGCAAAATTGAGCGTCTGTCTTCCAACCCACGAACTGATTTTTTTTTTTGGGCCTCTGACTTAATATCGCTATGATATTGTCAGAGGTATACAGAAAAGCATTTTTTTCTGCTTTTCTGTACACTTTCCCTATGCTGGCAGGAGGTAATTTCTGAGAGTAAAACATGCAGCTTGGCTGCATGTTTTACTTTCTGTATTGAGCAGGACTAATAGGCTCATCAGCATGCATTTGCATGTTGAGCGCACTATTAGGTTTTTTTTTGGGTGGGGGGGGGGGGGGGAGATTTTCCACATGCTATTACCCTTTACTGTATAAGAGGTAACAATAGCACATCCAACACACACAGCCAAACGGAGGCTAACAGTGCGCTCGGCCTGATTGTTAGCAGTTTCTCAGACCACCAAGCTCAGGGCTCTGGTTGGTTTCTGCTTGAGTCTAATTTCCTTCCTCCCTCCCCCCGTCACCACCACTGAAGCAGAGAGCAATGTTGGAGTTGCATCAGAAGTTTACCATCAGGCTTTTTGGGTAAGAGTAGTAACTGCTGCAGCAAGCAAGTCACACCCATGCTCTTGTTGGTTACTGTTTGAGAACCATTCATAGCCATTCCCACACTAACAAACATACTGCAATCACTCCCCCTACTACAGCCATAGTCCCCTTCCCAAAAAGGCATCACCCCCAACTCTACACAATCGATAAACCAAGAATCCATGATAAAAGTAAGTAGAGCCTGAAGGTCGCTCATCTGCTTCTCTTGCCCTGTTTGGTTCACATGCAGTGTTGGGAGGCTCTGGAGATCAGCCAAGGACCAAGAAAAAAGGAATGAAATATTAGAAACCATCACTAAAGAGAGTGTAATTACAAACAATTGAAAACAGCCTGATGGAGCAGAAGAGGCTATTTAAGGAAACAAAAATCCAGTGATGTCAGATTGACCATGTATATTTCAACCCCTGCTTTGGCCATAAAGAAACAGGTTTTCCCCCATGCGAAATCTTTAACCTTGCAGGGAATTGTAAAGTGAATTTTATTCTCTTAGGAAACGGCCAAGAGCAAAATGAAGTTAGCTGACACCTACCAACCATTATACAGGCAGAATAATCTGGAGAAATCAGCAACTGTCGATCGTTATAACGGTTCATTGTGTTTGCGATACATGCTAATTTCTTGGATAAAATGAGTGCTTAAGATATGTCAAAATGACGCCTCTATTTATTTGCAGGAACCCCCCCCAAAGAGCCTATGCAAAGTGCACGCTCCACAATCATTTGGTGGTCTGAACCATCCAGCGTCAGGAAGTGCAACACCACACCACACCCCTGAAGCACAGCCTCGCCTTGTGTATTTTCTGCTGGCACCACGATTCTTAGGTTGTTGCTCCTGCTCAACTGTTTTAGGTCTAATTTATCCTCCAGCATCCAGTTTTTCTGCTCTGCTCGACCATTCCTCCCACTCCCTCAGCGACCCCCGTGTTTATCCCATGCGTTCCTGAATTCAGCTGCCATCCTTGTCGCCACGGGGAGGTCATTCACAGCATCCACCACCCTTCCTGTTCAAGGCAGATAATTTAGTCTCATGCCTCTCAACACCATTTCCAATACTTCAAGGCAATTATGATTGGCTTCTACTTTCTCATGGAAGGGTGTCGATGGAAGCCTGGATCCTTCGTAGCTTTTCACTGAGCGCCTGTGCAACTGCTTTGGAGAGCTCCTGCAATAAGGTATCCTGTGCAAGGTCCATATCTGCCACCATCTTGTCCTCCTGTAACAGTTTTCTCTTGCCCCACTTTCTGGGGGTCTATGAATATTTCCCTTATTTCAGCAGTAAAGGTAGGCCTCACAAAAAATAACCAAGTGCTCCCAATGCAATGGCATGCAGGCTTTAGCTGGAAGCTGATCCCCGAGAGCTCAAACACCCGACCTCTTCTCAGCAGTGTGTTATTGCTGGAAATCACTTGTAGGCTCTTCTCTTAAATATTCTTTTCATGTAGTAAAATTATCTTTTTCACTATTGTTTGGTTTTGAGTAATTGTGAACCAGACAACCTTGCCAGTGCTAGGTACTTTTTGCTAATGTACTGTCTACGCATGCTAGGCTTCCTCACGCTCACACAGGAGCACACACCAACAGACACATAAAAGTGGCTTCCCCACTCACACATACGAGGCATCTTGATCAGGCACCACCAGCCCCCTTTGTCAGCTGCCACAGGATAGGATCCATGGCAGCCTGTTCCTTTGGCTGCCGTGGAATGGGAACCATGGCTGCCATCCTGCAGGCCTCTTCCTCTGGTGTTGGGCAGCTCTGCTTGTGTGAGCCTGAACTTCCTAAGCATGGGGCCATGGCCCACCTGTAGCTACAACACTGTTATGGATTGTGAACTGGTTAAAAGGCAGGAAACAACAAAGGAAGAACTGATCAGTTCCTGCAGTAGAGGACAGGAAACCATGCAGGGCCCCCAGGGAGCTGTTCTGGAACCAGTGCTTTTTAATCTTCTGTAACAAGCGCTATATAGTATTCTCTAGAATTGGGCAATGACAAACAAGTAGTAGTCAATGTAGTTTATAAAGCAGTTCCCTAACTTTCTGTATGCTTAATTACTTAAACTTTGTTTTCATTGGTGGTTGATTTTAAAATTTGGCTGTTATGGACCAGACAACCCAAGCAACAATGGGCATTTTTACCTGGTCACATTTCATGGAGAAAAATAAAAGGCACCAGAAAATTAAAGGAATGCATTTTTATTTAAAATTAAAATACTTCCTATCTTAGAACACACAGAGGCCATGTTTGGAGCACACGTTTTTTCATTTATCACTTCCATAGAACTGCAGACCTGGCACTGCGAGTTGTGCAATAGTCTTCCTGCAAGAGAGCATTTACCTGTGCTCCTCCAAGACAAGTCATAGTGTAAAAACGAGACACTAGAGGTAGCCAAAGGTGGTTGTCTGTTCTGGCATGAGCACCTCGTTTGCATGTAAGCTTTTAAGTTGTTTTAAAAAAAAAATTAAAACATTTAGGCATCGGTGTGACTGGTATCTGTTCCACTCTGGAGCCTGCTGTTGCTTGTTTTGGGGGGGTGTGGATGGGGTGCAGCTATTTGTTTCTGCAAGTCTCTTTCAGAAAAAAGTATCCCACATTGCTGCAGTAACCTCCAGCCCCTCTATCAGCTCCAGGAAGGAGAGTGCAAACAGATCCCCTTCCAACAATAGAGGATTTTTTTTTTTGTTTTGTTTTTTTTTAATTGCTCCTTTTTGAGAAGCCAATGGCTGAAGGCCCAGTCCATCTTCAACACAAAACAGAGCCCTAAGCTGAGGAGAGAGACATTTCAAACTTTTCTGTGCACTTACTGCATAGTAAAAACATCTTACTCTCCACTTCCTTTCATAACAGCAGGTAACCTGATGACGGCTGTTACCAACCCATAGCTATATAAAATATTTTAATTGGTAAAAGTAGCAAGGCCTGTAGACACACATACAAGCCCAAGGCACATCTTTCTACAGCAACTTGTCAGGGGGAAGAGAACTCTTCAACGTAAGAATTGCCTCAAGAGAAACCGGTGCTGTAGACATAACTATAACACCCTTTAGGAGCAGATGGAATTTTGGCTGATTATCTAATAAGTACAATTCTGAGGATAGTTCCTTCAAGAAGACCCAACCAAAAAAATTAAACCTTTTATAGCAAACAGCAGCCCGTCATGGGAGTGTGAGTTCTCTCTCCTAATCATGATTGTAGGATGAATATTCATTGAACTCCCCCTTTTTAAATTACAGTCCTCGGCCAAGCTCTGCACTTATTTCACTTTATTATCTTATGGTACGGGAACAGGTTAAGTGTTGTTTTGAAAGCCCGGATGTCTGTGATGGGCACAGTCTCAGCCATCAGGGGGGAAGCAGGTAGGAAGATGAGGTCCGTGACCTCTCCAGAGGAAGAATCTTCAGCTTCTGCCGAGGCCGCATCAGCTGCTGTGTCCAACTCGTGCTCGCCAAATCCAACCACCTGAAAAAGCCACAGATGCAAAAGGAATGAGAGGGTGGGAGGGAGCAGCTTCCGAGTTACTGCTCTACCATTCATAATTCTGTGCAGGAACAGACTGGGCTGTAACTTAGGATTGTGTAGTGTACCAATTTTACTATGTGAATTGACATTAGTGGACAAACCTTGGTTTTGGGTTAGGATGCTAATATGCTGGAAACCACCTACCAGTTTGTATTAAAACTTGAAGCCCCCACCTTCAGCAGTTAGGACAGATAGAGGAGTGCATCTGAATGAAATTCGAGCTGGTTAGAATAGCTAAAGTACTGAACGGACATTTCCATCTCGTCCTGCTATTTCCTCCTAGCAGCAGACACCACCGATTTCTCGGAGTCAGTAGTCATTTTGGATTCACCCGCACGCTCAAGCTTGGATATCAGCAAGGTGGAAGGACTCAGAGCATAAGGGGATTAGGTAGCATCTATACCACCCGCGTTAAACAATGCGCTCGGCATTACATCGGCCCCATGTCTGACCAGTGGGTGTTGGAGACAGATTATTCAAGTTATGCTCTGGACCTGCATTGTCCCATACGAGATGTCTTTATGGTTTCACCCTGTTCCACAGCAGCAGGCTGTTTGCGAGGTTTTTCTGAAACTATACAGCTTGTGAGCAGTGGTACCTGTTCCTCTGTTAGAGCGGGGTCAAGGGCTATTATTGCACTTATTGTGTGGTGCCCAAGGAGTTTATTTCATCCCCTCCTGGATCTCAAGGGCGTGAACTGCAGTCTTTGGGTGTTGCATTTTCACATGGAGACTCCGCGGGCTGTGCTCATTGCAGCTCGTCAGGGAGAGTGCCTATGTTTCATTGGATCAGTCTGAAGCCTACCTACTTATTCCCATTTGGGACAGGATGAAAGATAGCTAGGGTTCTGTGTGCTGTAAGAGTGCTTCAGGTTCCAGGAGCTGCCATTCGGTTTGGCGACTGCCCCATGTGATCATGGTGGCAGTGACTCGCTGGTGCGAGGGAATCACGGTCCACCCCATCTCGATGCTTGGTTAATTTGAGTGCCATCTTATTAAGAGCCGGAGCATGCAACTCGTCGAGTGGTTCAGCTGGTAGAAGGCTTGGGCTGGGTAGTCAATTTTGCCAAGTATGCTACAGCCCGTGCAGTCCCTGGAGTATCTGGGGGCACAGTTCAGTCCACAAGCGGGTAAGTGTTTGTCACAGGGGGGACAAGATTCTCCATCAGGTCCAGTTCTTTCTGAAGTCACTGAACCCATTTACGTGGGAAGTTCTGCAGACACTCTGATGGTGGCGACCATGGATTGGTCCCCACAGTCACAGGATACAGACTTTCACTGCCTCTAAGTCAGCTGGTGCACCGGTCACTCTGCTGGTGGATGTCCCATCAAATTTGCTGAAGGGCAATCAATCTAGTCACTCAGTCCTGGTCTTTGTCATGACAGACACGAGCTTCTCGGGTTGGGGAGCTCACGGTCAGGATCAGGTGACCCAGGGGGTTGGTCTCCGGCTTCAAACACCAGCTGGAAACCAGGGCTATTCGCCTGATACTTCTCCAGTTCCTCCCATTGCTCTGGGGGAGGGTCGTTCGGGTCCTCTCAATCAATGCTATTTGAATCGTCGGGGAATGACAGAAGTCACGGTGTTTTCGGCAGGGATGTCATTACTGTTCGCAGGAGCAGAAAAGATCTGGCTACTTTCGGTGGCTCGCATAGCCAGCCAAGACAATGTACAGGTACAGTTCCTCAGCTGAAACATGCTATATCCTGGAGAATGGGAGCTGAGTTCAGAGGCCTTTCACGGGATTTGTCACAGGTGGGTCATTACACGTGAATCTGATGGAGACGGGAAGATGGCCAGTTTCTTCAGCTGCCAAAGGGAGCAGGAGTCAATGGGCATCGATGGCTGGAGGGGCTGCTCCTTTACATCCACCTTCCGTGAGCGCTCGTAGGCAGACTGCTAAGCTGCGTAGGGCTAGAGGGCAACAGAGTCATTCTGTTTGTGCTAGACTGGCCACACAGACCTTGGGAAGCCGATCTATTGTAGCTCCAGTGGACTGGCCCTTACGACTTCTGAAGGCATGGGGGGGCTTAGAGGCCCAAGCTCATGGAGGATCTGACTCCAATCTGCCTTACAGCCTGACTCTTGAGTGGAAATGATTCTGCAAGAAAAAGGTATTCTTCAGTGGTTATAGCTATACTGTTGTAGTCTCTGAAATGGTCCATGGCCTTGGCTTACATTCATATCAGGTGTCTGTTCAAGCAGTTCTGCTATTCCAGGTTTGTGTCCCCCTGGCAGATTGATATTTTGTTTTTTCTTTAGGGCAGTCTGGATAAAGGGCTGGCCCTGAATTCTTAAAGGTGCAGGTGGCAGCTATTTCTTGCTAGCAGGGGCCGCTAGTGGGTGTTAGCATCCCGCTTCTTGAGGGGCATAAACACAGTTGCGGCCACTGTTCTGGCCCATTGTTCCCTGTGGGACCTCCGGTGCTGAGAATCCGCACAGGGACTCCCTTTAAGCTTCTGAAATGGAGTTCCTTGAAGGGATTGTCACCGGGCTGCCTTTCTGGTTGCAGTGTGTTCCTTGCGCTGGGTCACGGAGCTTCAAGCCTTATCGTGCCAGGATCTCTTTCTAGCAATTTTGGCAGAGGCGGTGGTTTTTCGGTCAGTGCCGCCCTTTCACCCAAAGATGAGTTCCGCCTTTCATATTAAATCAGCCAATTTCACTGCTGTCCTTCTCTTGGGAGAAGTGTGGACTGGAGCATCAGTCCCTCAGGTGTTGGAGATACAGAGGGTTCTCTTAAGGTACTTGGAGGTTGATGTTTTTCACTAAATGAATGTCGGTATAGAAAAATCCGCAATAAAATAAAATAAATAATGCCTTCCGCAAATGGGACAGGTTGCTTGTCCTGTTTGGAGGATCTGCATAAAGGTGACACGGCCTGTAAGGCCACCCTGACTCAAGGAGACAACTGGTTCAACTTCTCCAGAAGCCCCAGAACTGGTGCACACGCACTCCCCCAGGCCCCAGTCAGCATCTTGGGCGGAGGTACACGCAATTGCAATGTGCAATATTTGCAAGGCGGCACACTTGCGTGAGGCATTATCGGCTGAATGTGCTAGAGCGAGAGGACGTAGCTTACAGTGGAGGGAACTTTTGGAGCCTCTCGCTTCGTCTTGCCCAGGTAGATGAAGCTTCTACTTGTCATGGCTGGACTGGTGTGGCAGGATGAGATGGAAGGAGACATTTTATCACTTGCTGGTTTCCTTTCCATTAGTCCTGCTACACCCACCCGGGAAGCAGACTATTTCAGATGGTTCTAGTTTCAGCATCAGGTTGAGGACTTTGCTCTCTTCCTTGTTCCTTATGTTTAAATTCCTCTCTTTGTGAGTGAGAAGAGGTTTCCCTGCTACCTGTGTTCTAGTAGAACTTGAACTTGGGTTTACTTGGTGATGGAGAGGTCTGATCTGACGTTTTGTCAGAAGGATACTGGATTCTCATTGCTAGCACCACCTCCTAAGTAGTGGCTATTAACAGGTAAGGAAATGTCTCCTTAAGAGCACTGTAGCAACAGAAAAACTGTAATAAAGGAGTTTTGCCCAGGGCTGTCCTAGAGCCTCACTGGTCTAGGTAGATTTGCAGACCCTGGCTTTTCACTATAAGCAAATCTCTTTCCTGCAGATTCAGAGTATATCTATTGAGAACCTGAGCTGTTAGGTGAAACTTTAGCACTGAGAACCCTGCACAGTTCTTGTCTATTACAAGAGTACTTCCTTATCCAGCATCTTGCGTTTAAGCATAGGAGGGATACGATAAACTTGAGACAGACTCATACTCACATGCACACTAAGGATTTTACTCAGAGATCCTCTATGAGCCTTGAACCAGTTTATCATATCAGACTTGGTAAAGGATTTTAAAGCTTCAATCTGAAAAACATACATAAAAAAAAAAAAGTTAATTTTCAACAAGAGTGGAGTAGGTTCTTATTTCAAACAAACAATCTTATAAGTATTTGATTCTGAAACGCCAATAAAAAGTAAATAGTTTTCATCTGTGAAGAATCAGGGTTAAATGGCTGGGTTCTGTGCTCCAGCCCCAGACTCCATTTCTGCACATCAGGCCAGTATAGAATGGGGATACTGTGAGGCAATCCCAGCTCCTGCATCCCAGTGACAAAGCTGGGACAGTTACAGGCCAAGGTGAACTTGTTCACAGATCCACCTCAGAATTTAATGAAAAACTAAAGAGGAAAAGAAATAATTATGTGGACCCCTGCAGACAAAAAGAAGATCACGAACTACCTTTTTTATATAATAAACTTTATATTTATATCAAGGGGGTTTACAAAGGAAGCTCTCTTTAGCACCATGCAAGTACTAAGAAGGGCATTAACAGTAAATCTGAGACACTGAGATCCTACACAGCTTTTCTGTTAATCCTCCTACTTAATATCGTTGCGATATTACGTAGGAGGAACAAATCTTTTAAAAAAAACTAAACAAAAAAAAAGCGCCATCAGCCGGGTTCAGGAAACGGAATCTCAGTTAACAAGCATCCATTTCCTGAACCCCTGGCTGTGCGCCAATTAGGAAAACAGACGCCGATAAATTCGGCATCTATTTTCTTAACCAGCGGACGGACGATTGCTCTCGGGCTCCCGTTCTCAAGGAGATGCTAGGGGCGCACAAGTGACCCTATCGCCTCCTTGATAACGCAACTCCTAATTTAAATATTGCATGGTGCCCCCAGGAGGGGCGCGTTAGGAAAGCAGGCGCTGAGTGTTCAGCGCACATATATTGCATCGCCCCTAGATGTGAAATGTAGCAGAGAATAAATGGGATCTGGAGTCTCCAAGTGTAGCCCTTGTTCCATTAATTTTGTTGGCATAAGGTGGGGTAGAGGTATCGTATCCCTCTCTGTCCCATTAAAATCTTGTGTAAGCCTGCATGCAGCTGTGCTGGAAACACTGGGTACATGATGTAGAGGATCAATGTGATTCACAATCTGGGGCTTGAAGCATCAAATGCATTGCAAATTCTTGCATCAATGGTGTTGATGCACCCAAGGCTTGGTGATTTTTGTGCATGGGCTACTCTGGCAGCTCAGCAGAGTGGTGCCACTTTCTTCGATGCATGATAAAAGATACAGAGAAGGCTGTCCAAAATGATTTATTTATTTATTTAACATTTTTCTATACCGAACTTCATGACAAGCTTCATATCAGGCCGGTTTACATCAAACTTAGGGATTAACTGAACATAACCATGTAACAGGAAGGCCGAAGCGCAGATACAAATAACAGGGAGAATGAACTTGGGGGCTAGGGTAGCCAGGAAACAAAGGACAGAAAAAACTGGAGAATGAGAACGTATGAAAATACAGTGGCTGGGTCGGTCATTTAGTCTAGTGGGCTAAATGAAAGAGCTGTTGCACTATTAGGCTTAAGGGAAGGCTTGGATGAAAAGCCAAGTCTTGAGTTTTTTTCGGAAGGTAATCAGGCAGGGTTCCAGTCTTAGATCAGTCGGCAGGTTGTTCCAGATGGTGGGGCCAGCTGTGGAGAATGCCCGTTCTTTCGTGGAGGTTAGACGAGAGGATTTAGTTGGGGGGACCTTGAAGGGTTCCTTTGTGTGCCGCTCTGATGGGTCTTGCAGATGTGTATAGATGTGTATGATAAAGGGGATGGAACAGCTCCCCTATGAGGAAAGGCTAAAGAGGTTAGGGCTGCACAGCTTAGAAAACGGACAGCTAAGGCGGGGGGGATATAATAAGAGGTCTATACATTCAACAAGTAAATTTGAATAGATTGTTTACTCTCTCAAAAAACACAAAGACTAGAGAACCCACCATGAAGTTAGTAAGTAGCACATTTAAAACATTGTTTTTCATTCAGTGCACAGTTAAGTTTGGAATTCATTGTCAGAGGATACAGTAAAGGCAGTTGGTGGAGCTAGGTTTAAAAAAAGGTATGGCCAAGTTCCTGGAAGTCCTCAAACAGTTATTAACCAAGTAGATTACTTATCCTTGGGCGTTAGCAGCATGGGATCTTGCCAGGTACTTGTGACCTGGATTGGCCACTGTTGGATAGGATACTGGAATTGATGGACTCTGTCTGACCCAGTACGGCAATTTTTATGACCTTATGACACTTACTCGAACCTGAGGATTCAGCCTGTCCTGCCCATCGGGGGAGATACTTCTCATTTCCCAGAGAGCCAGATGAGGCTGTGCTTAGGGAGGAGGACCAGCTGCAGCTTCTATCAGACTTATGCAGTTCCTCCATTTTCTAGGCCTCAGATTTCTGAGAACACGGAAACATCAGTCTGCAATTGTAACAACTGGCCTGGTCGTGGTCCAGTCTAAGACAGTGGTAGCAGAGTTTGTGGCCATCTGTGATGGACATTCTCCTGCCACAGAGTCCTTGAATCCACCAACTATGGATTTCTTCTTTCCAGACATTATGAAGAAAATATGTTCTTGATTTTTTTGCCTTTTTTTTCATAGCATTGAAAAGGGCTGTTTGTGGGCTACTGACTGAGACAGTGAGGCAACTTTAAAGAAAAAAGTAAAAGTTTTCACAGAAAAAACAGACAGAGGTAGAGGTACACGCCCATACTAGTATTTAGACAAATGAGGGGGCTTAGGAGACAACACCCATCTGAGAATTCCTGCACCTGCTCAGTAGAGCAAAAGCTCTACTAGACTAAGAGAGGTCCATTCGGTGCTGCTGGATGACATCGCCCACATCTTGGCTAATTCAGCCTTGCTTACCAACGATAAAAAAAAGAAGAAATACTTAAGGGGTATTCATTCTAATTTTAAACTATGGGATTATGTTCAAAATTGCGAAGGTTTACACATCCAACAATATTCTTTAATATAAAGAGAGACCCAACTGCTAAAAGGGTTTTATACTGCCAGTTATGGGGTAGATTTTAAAAGCTGCGTGAGCATGCTATAAAATCCAGGGGGCCCGCACACTTGTGCGTGCAAAGGGGGGTGGGATGGGGGAACACTTTCGCAATTCCCGTATGGTGACGCATCTCGGCCTTCCCCGGTTTCTTATTTTGTTGCTTGCTTACTGCTTCAATGGAGCGGTAGCAACTTGCGCACGCCCTCACTCCCTTCCCTGGTACAGCAGCAAAAGGCCGCTGTACCGGCTGCCTCCAGCCCGGCACTTCTGCACTTAACGGGAATGATGCGCGTGGCCTGGCCACGCCGGCCATTTAAAGTCTGCCCGTATATGCACGGCAGAGCGGGCCGGGGTAACATAACATAGCAGATCTAGAAGTAAAGCTGATGATGGCCTTTATAACCATGACCAGCAATCATCAACTTGTCTCTCGGCAGGGCTCTCCACCAGAGAAAGTTATGTCAGCAGCACTGGTGGAGATCTCATTAAGCAGATGTATGCATACAGTAAAAGGACTGATTTATTGTAAGAAGTGCATGTAATCTGGAATCGTTGCCAGTATTCATAAACATGCTCTGCCCTATGCCGCTTCACCAAAACAGCTCTGCTACAAAGCAACCCTGAATTACTCACAGTCTCATTAGGTGTCAGTATGGGTTACAGTGCTACAGAGAACCATCCTGAACTATTACTCTCTCTTCTGCTTATGAAATGATTTTCAAAACCGTTAACTGAATACTAGAGAGGCTGCCAGTCTGATAAATTGAACAGTGCTAGAAGCATTATGAAAAAAAAAAGACATAAGTGCCTGGGAATTTAGCAGATTGCTTACTTGACAATAACTGACGTGTATGGGAGTCATAGAAGCAACAACTCCGAGACGAAGTGAATCTCATTTTAACTTATTGGATAGACGTGGGTGGAGCACGTCCTGGTGCTGGCAAACAGAGGTGGTCTCACAGTGGCACTAGCTTGGCCTTCTGCGCCACTGATGTCACCACGGGTCATATTTTGTGGACAGTGCCGACAGAGAAAACCTGTCCTTTTTCTGATCAGCGCGATGGGAGGAGAAGTTGTGGTCGTCACCACTCAGAGACTCTGAACTTTTTGAAAGTAGTACCAGTCTCCTAAAAGATCCTCCCTTCTATGAAGATGAGAACATTATTTCAACTTCAGGTCCCTATAGGCACGAGTTCAAGGGGCCAGGAACTGAAATATTAGTTGAAATATCCACAGTTGGAGGAATCATGAATTGGACCCAAACATTTCAAGCAAGCTCACGATGGTCTTGGCTCCCCCATTTTGTGTCTACATTTAATCCACAGTTCAAAGGATCTCTCACCAGCCTTAGAGGAACTATTTGACATTGAGAACACGAAGGAAACACTTGAAGAAAGCAAAGAAAGAAAACACAAAAAATAAACCTTGAGAAACACAAAAAACACCAGCAGAAAAAGAGTAAGAAACCATTCAGTCTCTTGGGCAGAAGAAAAAATGACAGAGGAGACTTGCAGAGCAGCAGCTGTACAGGATCATTCTCTCAGAGCTCAGGAAGACCTAGAAGTCTTTCTAAATATACACAAATATATTCCACATCAGTGCCATCAGTGATGATACCCACTTGTGTGGCTGTATTTGTACCTGCTTGTCCATGGAGATATTTTATTTGCATTGATAAAAAATAAATAAATTCACACATACACACACATTCTAATGGGTTTTTCTGTCAAATTGTTTTATCAATTTTGACATGATTTGGCATTCTGTATGATACCTAAAATGTCTTATTCTCCTGTGCTTTTGGGTCCCCTCCTTTCTTTAATATTTTATAATTGCTTAGTGTGGTCCATTTGCCTCTTCCTTTTGCACTGGTTTTCTTTTTTACATAGCTCATGTCCTATAGCAGTACAGGTAAGTATTGCTCGTGTCAGTCTGCTGAAAAACCCAAGAAAACCACTCTACTGCCAGAAATGCTGGCCTGCTGTGCAACACATCAGATAGGTGGCACGAGCTGCTCCAACCTCGACACAAGACAAAGCTTACTCTTAATCCTGAAAGCTGGAAATCTTTAAAATTAGTCAATAAAGACGGTATAGCAAAATCTGAGAGATTTCACAAGGCTTGCTGCTAAGATTTTGTGCAGAACAGCAATTTCCTGCGAATTTTAGACACTTCCTGGATTTGCACCAATTTTGTCCAAGGTTTTAAAGCAAACAGACCCGCAGGCATTCAACGTTTTTATGCCCCTCAATAGCCCAAAACTTATATCTGCCCCTATATTTCCTTTAATGCAGATTCATTAAAAGCACACACAATGTTGCCAGAAGTCGGATTCTTAATGACTGTATGTAGTCAATTTGGGTGTGATATTGGAGTTTCCTTCTCAGTCTTATGGGTTGGGACTGGAAGGTTTTTCTTTTTGCGACTGGAATACAGGGATGTGTATCTAACTGGAGGGGACTGGGGCAGAGGAGAGGTTCAGAAGTTTATTCAGCTAAGCTCACTGATGTGGTAATGTTTACTGTGGTTGAGATAAATAAATGTTCACTTCATGCGGTGGGTAATTAAAGTACGGTTATCAACCACACCTAAGTGGGTGGAGGGGATGGGGGGGGGGGTGGGGGGAAGTTGGGAATCCATTAGGATAATTTCAGGGTTTCATTTTGTGGGCTTTAGCAAGATTTATTCATAGTTGATTGTTTATAGTTGTAGGTGGTGTAAGACCATTATGTAACTTGCCTGGAGGGCCTAGTTATAGAGCCCTCTTACAAGGGGAGAGGTCATATGTTGTGTTTCAAGAATGCAAAGTTGGTTGTGATGCTTATGCCATTGTTCAATGCCTACATGTACTGTATATGTTGGTTTCTCAATAAAAAACAAATAAACTAAAAAAAAAAAGCACACACAAAAGAAGTAAAAAAATATATATTTTCAAAACAGGAGGCGGAAGCTATTAGAGATGTGAATCGGAACCAGAATCGGATCCGATTTCAGTTCCGATTCACATCTCTATAGATGTGAATCGGAACCAGAATCGGATCCGATTTCAGTTCCGATTCACATCTCTAGAAGCTATTATGTTTGGGTGAGAGAAGCTGAACTCTGAGTAAAACTTCACATTCCTACCTCACAGGCAAGCCGGCTGAAGAGATACTGTTGGGTAAGGACTTCATTCCAGTTCCTCTCCACCTCCTCTCCCAGATGGGTGTCCTCACATTCTTTAAGCTTGATTAAAGCCGTGATCTATGGGAACAAACATAGGAAATCATCAACTGAAGGAGCTCAAAAGTGGGGTCACACTAATGTGACTGTCAAGTAATGGACAAAAAAATTGTACTCGTGCAAATGAATCTGCAATTGCTGTCGTTTTGCCATAGCTCCTTTTCACTTGGTCATAATTAATAAAGAATTTCTAAATATAGGAGAACAGGGCAAAAAACGTGCAGGAAAGAAACATACAATTGCAGAATATGTCAGATAAGCCCCATTTGGTCCACTCAGTCTGCCCACTGTACCATCACAGGTCTTACTCGATCCGAGATCTTCTCCCTCTCTCTCCCATCCACCACTATGGTCTTTTTGTGTCTGTCCTATGCACTCTCGATTTTCTACCATTGTTTTGGCTCCTAGAACCTCGGCTGGAAGTCTGGACCAGATGTCCATCAGCCTTGTCGGTGGAAGAGTCTTCTCGTGCTCCTTTTGAGCCTCCCTCCCTTCGGCTTCATTAGATGACCTATTGTCCTTCAGTTTTTCCATTCAGAGAGGCAGGTAATAGGACAGGAGTTTGTAGCCCTCTTAAACGTCTATAGGTCGCCCTCGAGGCTTCCGTTTGTCACAGACCACCTTACTGCCAGGCTTGTCAGTTAATTAACCATTTCTAAAGGAACACAGAAGGGAGATCGTATTTGGTAGCAGAGCAACTGGCACACCAAACCTATAAACCAAGATCACTTCCTCTACAATTTCTGGAACCAAAAAGATGGTAAGGTATTCCAAAATCCAAGTCTAGCTCCGTTAATGTTGGGCTAGTAGGGCAGTGCTTTTACTGGTTAACAGAAGATGAAAAGGAGAATTACAGTAAATATCCAGTGCTCCAGACTTTTCTGTTTCAAGGCACTAACAAAACGGGAATATTACAAGCCTCTAAAAAGATCATGTAATAGGAAACATAAGTATTTATAAATAAACTAAGGCTGGTATTGTATTTTACATAAAAGATTAAGAAAATAATGACAATAGTCCCAAACAGCAAGTTCAAACCATCAGTTACAACATTTAAGCTCGGCTACGTAGCAATATAGCAAATGGTGGAAGCTAAAGACCAAATGGTACGTTCCTAGAATTATTCAAACTTTGAGAAAACAAAGTTGTAACATGTGGCCTTGAAAAATGCTTTTACACATAAAGGGGGCAACAATGAAAGCTTTTTACACAGGCTGACGTGTGTTTACCCTCTTCATTCACATCCTCTGGATCCATAAAGTCTAGAGGAGTGAATGAAGAGAAGAGGCATGGGGGTGGCTTGCGGGAATGACGGCTACTACCTGGAGATAATACCCTTATTCAATAAACATATGCACGGTTAATGCGACTCCAACATTGCTCTATGCTTCAACGGCAAGAGGAAATGTGGGGAAAAGGATTTGCATTCACAAAAAAAGCAGGGGAGTAGCTTGCTTGTTACGGCGGTTACTACCCCGAATCAAGCCTGATACTTCACTTGGAAAACATATCCAGCGCAGCTCACTGCTTCAACGGCAGGGGGAATGAAGAAAAGATGATTTATATTCAGACAACTACCAACAAGGATTGAATTGCACAGGCTGGGTAAACAAGCATGGGAGTAGCTTGCTTATTATGGCGGTTACTACCCCTAACCAATTAGCTAGATACTTCACTTAGATGCAGCTCCAGCAGTGCTACCTACATCGATGGCAGGGGTGGAAGGGAAATAGAACCAAAAAGTTACTTAAAAGGGATGAGTAACAGATAAGTATGAAAAAATAAGTGTGAAAGCTTACTGGGCAGACTGGATGGACCGTTTGGTCTTCTTCTGCCGTCATTTCTATGTAAAAACACGTTCTGAATATTGTCCCCCTCCTCTTCCCCAAGCAGTGTGCTTACTTTTAACCGCATAGTAAAGGGCGAGGGGAGCAAAAGCACATGCAAAGATTTCATTTTCAAATCTCTGCAAATGTTTCCATGCACTTCTGTTCGTCCCCATGTTGCCGGCACCAGCCAGAGTTTAAAAAGGAAACTCCATGGGGAGTTTTCCCTTTGATAATGACCTGGCAGTGGTACCTGTGGGGCCACAAGATGCGCAAGCAGGATGAGAACTCTCAAAAAAAAAAAAAAAAGAGTCAATATAGACTACAGTTAGGGGTAGAAATACCAGCTGCCTAATAATATTAGTGCACAGATACTGCGATTCTGCCATTTTCGAGACACAAGGTGGAGAGAAAGCAACTGCATCTGAGATAAGGCCATCAGCCTTCTCGGATGCAATCCCATTGTTTGTCAAGATGCACATGGGGTACATCAGAGGTGGCAGTTTGTTTTTTGTTTTTTTACCTGGGTTTTGAAAGCATCATCCGTCAAGTCCTCAATTGTCTTCTCAAAGAACATGAGAAATTCCTCAATTTTGTTATCGACCAATTCAGAGCTGAGGGAAACACAAACCATTTGGCAAAATTTAAATACATTTCCACTTAAAGCGAAAAATCAGGTATGAGAAACCAGAAGGGGGAGAAGATACGAGTTTGGATATACGAGATCTTCTTTCACTCAGATTCCGAAGTTATTAGTGACAAAAATCAAAGCTACCGTTATGAAGGTTTCTATTTCTAAAGCAATAAAGGTTCTAAGTCAGGTTCATCTTCCCGCTGAGAACCTCTCCAGGAGCAGGAGCCTGGCTGCAGGCCTAGGAGGCACACAGCAGTTCCTGGCAAGAAAGAGGAGGAGAAGAACAGACTTAACATTTCTTTTTCCACTACAAAACAGCCCCTGTTTACCCAGGAGAACGTTTCGGTGGATTTTGTTCATGGTAATATACTGCTGTAAACATGGGGCGGATAAGGAGCTGGAAGTCAAGGCGCTCTGAAGCATAGACGGTCGTAAAAAATTCCCAAGAAAAGGAAAAAAAGCCACGTTGCAATTTCTAAATGGTTAACAAGTAAGATAAGCACAAAACAAAACAAAAACAAAAAAAATGAATGAGCGCTCTGCCCAGATTTCCTTAGCTTGCCTGGTGAGACGCGGGTTGCTCTGGCTGAGTATTCCCCAGTGGCCCTGCCTAAGAGCGTGAGAAGCACTTCTCTCCAAACCAATCCCGCAGACAGCACTAGGACTCGGGTGTGGATACAGAGCCAGGGAGATGGAATAGGGAACCGGGCAGGAAACAGCAAGCCGGTGGGAAGCCAAGTGTGCCCTGGGCATTCCTGCTATTTCTACATCGTGGCCGACAGGGCTCATATCACAGGAAAACCTGCCTTCTGCTGGTCATGGAGCTGGAGCTACACTGAAAAGCTGACAGGAAGCGAGCGCTGGGAACCGGTGGCCCGAGAGCAGACATGCTTCAGTCAAGGCTAAAAATGAGATTCGTGTGCATAAGCCGGAAATACACCAATTTACAATTTGTTACTGGTACCAGGGAACATGTTTACAAATGCACAAGACAACTGGGCTTTCCATGGTTACAGAACATTCAGAGGACACTGAAAAATGAAAATATTTAACACACACTTAATGAGAAAAACATCAATAATCCAAAGCTAACAAGGCCGCTCCTTCAAAACAATACTTTTCCAGGAATCTTAATTAGGTGGCTATGATTCATGGCAATGGCTAATTTGCATCATACGTGACAAAATACAGAGAATCAGGACAACCAATTCGGAATTTCAGAAGAAAAATAAATATTTTAAATCGCACAAGGAAGATTAAGAAAAAGCAGCTAGGTTTGTTATAACCAGGAAGTTTAAATTCTGCTTCGTGCTCCCCGTGGGGGACCCTCTCCCCGCCATACTGTACGGTTCTCAGCCTCAGTCAAAGGTTGAGGAGGGAGCAACCTCAGCTCACAGCTCACCCCCCTGCACTTGGGTCATCGTCAAAAAGACTGAAAAGCTGCACCTCCTTCACAAATAAACCTCAAAGCTGCCCAGTACAACGGACTGGAAGGGAAAGCTGTCGATTTTTCTATTCTATTTTTTCGTTACAGAAAAAAAAAAAAAAGACCACCACCACAAGTTAAAAACAAAAAGCTTAATCCCACCAGTTAAGAAGAGAAATTACTCTGAGGAGGCCGAGCCATTCATGAAAGAGATTTAGGAGACTACTTTAAGATTCTTCAGGGGTAATGTCAGGTACCTCATGGGGAATTTCACAAACCAAAAATGAGAGAAACAGGTAGTCATCCAACATCCAAACCGTACGATTACCTACGGCTGGGCATTGAAAATAACATTTCATCTGGGGGAGGGGGCGTCAAGGGCCTTTCCTCTTGATTTCCCAGTTTAGCACGCGGTAATGAATTTTAACATGCATTAAACTGGAAAAGCAAAACCAACATGTAGTTTCTTCCTTTGTTTTTGTTTTAAATCAACGTCAGTGTTTTCAAGTTTTAAAGGACAGCACCATCCCACTAAACAATTACTAGTACAGCTGGAGGGGGGAGGGGGGCGGGTAGAGCTATCCAGATGCAAGTTTGTAGCTCTCTCTCTCCTGGCACCACATGTGCAGCGTAGGCTTTGACATTACCTGGGAGCCGGACGGGAGGTACAGAATGTGCTACCTCCTCTTGGACTTCCTTTGGCCGGGAGTTGGAGACTTAGGTTGTGGGGGAGGAACAGGGGAAGGAGATGGCCTTTCTTAATATCATCAAAAACACAGGGAGGATTAATTATCAAAGATGGGAAAGTCCTTGGGTACTTTTTATCCTTGTATTTTCAAAATGAAAGCATGCACATATTTTTAATTTTGAAAATCCTTGGAAAGCACATGCACAAACTCCCAGCTGCTCCTGGCATGGCATCATTTACGCACATACTTTTTAAAATCGGAAGTTTGCACCCAAGTCCGCACTCCACCCCGCCCCTCCCTCAAAGCCTTTTCATTGCACGCACCACGACTGGCCCATTTAACCATCGCAGGAGATGGGGCTCTCTCTCTTGCAGGTCTGTGAATATGGAACCCTCTACCTGAAGCACTGTGCTCCATTTATTGCACAAAAGATTTCAAGAAAGCATTAAAGACTTATGTTTTCTCAGGTTTATGAAGCTCCAGCATGACTAGATCAAGCAGAGAGAATTATATCCCAGCTTTCTCATATGACACTTTAAGAAGAAAATTATTCCTTACCTGCTAATTTTCGGTCCTGTAGTACCACGGATCAGTCCAGACTCCATTTGCTGGAAGGGGGACATAATCCACTGTCTGGACTGATCCGGGTAACATACAGGGAATATTTTTTACTCATTATGTATGTGGAAACTTGTAATCCACTCTAAATGTAATGGAGAAATAGGGTCATTACAAAGTTATCCTCGTAGAGGATAATTTTAAAAGCCATGTCCATGGGGAAAACCATACTTTACTCGCAGAAATGACCTTTTTGAAAACTGCCCGCCCTGTAGGTGGATAAAGGTACATGCATACAGCCTGTGTGTGCGCACTCTGACCCACAGTGTGAAGAACCATTCCCTGGAACAGGACATCTTTAGAATCAGAACGGGGTTTTTTGGGGGGAAAACTGCCTGTCCAAGTCAGCAAGTGAAAACCAATGTGGGTAACTTTCCTGGGACAATTTTGAAAATTAGTGGAAAGTCTACGGTTAAAAGATACCCAGGAGAGAGACTTTAACACAACCCAGGAAGTAAACAAAATTACCCTCATCGAGGGCAAGTTTCCAAAGCCACTCCCCAGGTAAATAGCCACTGATCCAAGTAAAGGAGCTTCTGAAAACCACCCATCCTTTCGTTAGGTAAAAGTGTGCACAGGGGTCAACCAGGCTCATACTTTCATTTGCAGAAAAGAGGCAGGCTGGCTCAGAGAAGGCAATAACGCACATCGTTTTGCATTTTTCAGTGGAAAGCCGGCAAGCAAAAACATTCACAGACTGTGCCCCTATGCTGGCTGTTTGGAAAATTCTTTAGCTGCTCTGGACAGTGGCTCACCATGACAAATCAAGATGATCCCGGTTAAAGACAAGAACTGCTTAGCGCTCTTGGATTTCTTTGCAAACACAACCACAATTGTATGTGACTGCAAAGGTACATTTACATGGACTGTTTGGCCTACAGAGATTTCAGATTGTACAAAACAATGGGAAGAGGCGAGGATTTGTAAAATTCACAAAAACAAAAAAATACAAAGATGCTAGAAGCAGCCCCAATTCCCTTTTGTTATCCGTGAACAGAAAATGCATTGGCTGTTAGCAACAGGATGCCAAGACTACCATGCCCATGTGGTTCTTTCTAGAGGACGGTGAATTAATCCTAATATAGAACTCATTTTAAACTCTGAAATACAGTGGAAGGATAAATATTACTGCCACAATACTGTGGGACAACACACTTAGGCCAGTTTCTGAGTGCTGGTGAATTCCAAGGGATTTCATGGTAACACTAAAATGAATCAATCTGAAATGCAATAAATTATTTAATGTCACAGCTCTTGCGGGAAGGGAAGGAGACGGCCTTCGCACAACGGCATCATCTGGCAGCTAGATTCGGGGTATATGAGCTGGGATCTAGGGGGCTAGGAAGGGGGTTATAAATTGGGGGGAAACACCAGGTTGCTGTGACTGCTCAAAAAATTATAGACCATTAGAGGCTGGTTCTGATTGAACAGGCACCTTAAAGCAGCAAGAAGAAAATGCCAGGACAAAAGAAAAAACAAAAAAAACTTACTTGAATTTAGTTGCTTGGGTCTCCACCGTAACAGAAAATCCAAGGATACCGTAAGTATTTCTACAGGTGGGATAAACATGATACCTTGAAAGAGAAAAAAAAAAACAGAAGGCAACAGCACATAAATGCTAAGAAAGATCTACGTGGATGAGATATATTGACTTGAAATTAAAGTGAATCATAATCTGAAATGCAATAAATTATTTGTCACAGCTTTTAAAATTAAAGGCCCAGGCTTATTTTTCTGGTGATTAAAAGGGAGCTAAATACTTATATATTAGTCACATTACAATAACATTCTACTTTTATGGAAAATAGCATTCCAGGAGCTCAAGAACCTGAGCATGAATCCCATCTATAATCGGAGGATTTTTCTGGGGGCAGCATTTACTGCAACCTCGGACCTTGATCCGATAAACCCCATTTGCTGGAAAATGCATGGATGATGAGTGAGAATCATGATCCTGACCCTTGCCCATCTCTATGAGTATCCAAGCAGGGTTTTCAAACCTTACCCCAGGGTTTGCTTGGTTCTCAGGAAGTCAAAGCACGGTTCCTCCATGTGCATCTGGAAAAGAACGAGCTCAAAATAAAGGCTTCACCACAAAACTGCTGCAAGAGTACCTCTCCATACTGATGCCTTGAGAAAGCACACACTTCCATTTTAACTGTACCCAAATAGGAATATTGGTTCTTACCTGCTAAATTTTGCTCCTGAAGTACCATGGATCAGTCCAGATGAGTAGGTTTATGCATCCCTACCAGCAGATGGAGACACAGAACAAAACTTTGAGGCACTGCTACATAAGAGTGCGCCACCTGCAGGCCCTCAGTAAGGACCTATATCCAAGCCAAGATGTCTACCTCAACAAACTCCAGGCAAACAGAGACGTAAAGTTGGAGGCCCCTGCAAACTAGGCCCCTTGATTTAACACAAAACCTATACCAAACTATGCACACTTCTTCTTACTCTGAGTCAATCATAAACTAGCTCAGCCACATCCAGAAGCGAGGAAGTCTTTCGACAAATGGGGACAGGTCTCTGGACTGATCCATGGTACTTCAGGAACAAAAATTAGCAGGTAAGAACCAATTTTTCTTTCCTGCTCGTACCCCGGATCAGTCCAGATGAGTGGGATGTACCCAAGCCCCTCTATTCTGGGCAGGAACTCGAAAGACCCACGCGCAACACATTTTCCCCAAACATTGCCTCTTCTGGGGCCTGCACATCCAAGCGGTAATGCTTGGTAAAAGTGTGCAAGAGAAGCCCATGTCGCTGCATGACAGATCTTCTGCAGAGAGAGCAGCTGACACTCCACTCATGAGGCTGCCTGCGCCCTAGTGGAATGCACTCTCTACCCCTCCAGCACTGACTGGTCTTCACAGATGTAGGCCGACGCTATCATCTCTTTTAATCCATCAAGCAATAGTGCCCTTGGCAGCCTTATTTCCTTTTTTTGCTCCACTGAACAGGACAAACAGATGATCCGATCTCTGAAAGGCATTTGTCACCTTGAGATATCGCAAAAGAACTCGCTGCACATCCATTAAGTGAAGCTCCCTAGCTACTGGATTATCGGCCGTCAAGTTTGGAAAGGCCGGAAGCTCAACAACCTGATTAAGGTGAAAAGAGGATACCACCTTCGGCAAAAAGGAACTATATGTAAAGAAACGCCATCCTCCGACAAACGGAGGAAAGGATCCCTGCACAACAATGCTTGCAGCTCTGATATTCACCTAGCCGAGCAGATGGCCACCAGGAAAATAGTCTTCAGAGTTAAATCCTTCAACGACACCCTCCGCTTTGGCTCAGAGGGCCACACAGTACCCAAAGAACCAAATTCAGATTCCAAGCAGGGCACAGATGTTTTGCTCCTTTTAGAAAACGAACCACGCCCGGATGAGGCGCCAACAGCCTACCCTGAATCTTGCCACAAAGGGAACCTAAGGTTGCTATCTGGAGTCGAAGGGAATTATAGGCCAAGCCCTTTGCTAAACCACTCTGCAAAAAAGGCCAGGCCCTGTGGAAGATTCACCTTTAAAGGCTGCACCCTGTTCTGCAAACATCAAGATTCGAAGACTTGCCACACTCTGCTTCAGGCAAGGAGACCTTCCACTTTGATGGCTTATGTCAAAGTAGCAAATCACCAACTCTGAATAGCCCTTCAAACAAGTTGCCACCTCTGAAACGCCAAGCCGCTAGACAGAAGCAATCCTCCTGGTCTGAAAATAAGGGATCCCTGCCCCAGCAACCCCAAATGGAATGGAACCATCTATTGCCAGACGCAGGTGATATGCAAACCATGGCCGACACAGCCACTTGGGTGCCACCAGAATCACCCTGCCTGGATGAAGTTAGATTTGCCACAGCACCTGACCTCCTGACCTACAAGAAGCCATGGGGGAAAACGCATACAGCAGCAGGTGTGCCGGCCACAGCTGAAAGTGTTGATGTCCTCTGACCCAACCTCCCTTCTGTGATTGAAAAAACAATCCGCTTTGGCATTCACTGGAGTCATCATGAGGTCCATCACTGATCAGCCCACTGTATCCTGCAGCAAATCAAAGGCCTCCGCTGACAACTCCCATTCCCCCATAGCCTCAGACTTCCTCAGACTTCCTCAGACTTCCTCAGCGGATGCTGTCTGCTGAGGAAGTCTGCCTGCACATTGTCCACTCTGGCCACATGAGAAGCAGTTAACCGCACCAGATGTTTCTCTGCCCATCCGAACAATTCTTGCCACCAGACAACCTCTAATGCCACCAGACAACTCTTCGTGCTGCCCTGCCGATTGATGTATGCTACCATTGTCACATTGTCGGAGAATACTCACATTGACTTTGCCCAGATGAGCGGAAGAAACACTGACAAGGCCTTGCGCACCGCCCTGATTTCCACCCAATTGATAGACCAAGTCACCTCTTCCAGCGACCATTGACCGTTGACTGATTTTCCCTGACAACTCACCCCCCCCCAGCCCGAGAGGCTGACATCTGTGGTCACTGTCGGGCTCTTCCAGATCCATCCCTTTCTCCAGACTGCGTCAAGACAGCCACCATGAAAGACTGGACCTGACATCTTCTGGCAACGGTAAAGGAAGAGGAAATTCTTCAGACAGCAAATTCCAATGGGATAACAGAGCCCCCTGCAGAGGACACATGTGAGCAAAGGCCCATGGCACTAAATCCAGCATAAACGCATGGAACCCAGCACCTGCAGGTAATCCCAAACCCTGGGAACCAATAGGTCCAGGAGCCGAAAAACCTGGCTCTGCAACTTGAGGACTCTCTCCGTAGTCAGAAACACCTTCCCTAGCCAGGTTTCGAAGCAAGCTCCCAGATATTCCAAGGATTGAATCGGCTCCAGATGACTCTGCGAGTTTGTCACCCAGCCCGATGACTCCAGATGCCGCAGTACCTGCTGGAATGAGAGCACACTCCACTTCTGACTTTGTATCAGCCAATTGTCCAGGTAGGGTGCACCAGGATACCTTCCTTCCTTCGAGCCGCCGCCACTACCACTTTTGTGAAAATGCGCGGTGCCATCGCCAACCCAAAGGGAAGAGCTCAAAACTGGAAGTATTCCTCCAGTACCATGAACCTCAGAAACATCTGGTGGTCGGTCTGAATGAAATATGCAGGTAGGCTTCTGACAAGTCCAACGACGCCAGAAATTCCCCTTTGCGTACCACCGCTATTACCGTGCGGAACGTCTCCATCCAAAAATCGGTACCCGGAGGGCAGCACTGATCTTCTACAGATCAAGAATGGGCCAAAAGGCACCACGAAGTACACGGAGTATCGATCCTGCCCCTCTCCAGATGGGCACTGGAACAATGGTGCACAGGAGCTGCACACGTTGCAAAGTCTCCCACACCGCCTCACGCTTGCTCCGGGAGACACAGTGGGAGATTACAAAGGCGTCCCTGAGCGGCCAAGAAAATTCTGAAGCTTAGCCTCTTACCACCTGCAGGACTCAACTGTCCGAAGTGAGCTTGGTCCACTCCTCATAAAAGAGGGCTAGTCTCCTTCCAATAGTCTCTGGAAAGGAGTGGACCAGCATGCCTTCATTGCCCAATCTTGTTTCAACCCCCACTTTGGGACCCACTGTCCCTCAGAGGCTTGCATTGGGCTTGAAAGTACTGCTGTCAGCCAGAACTCTGCTTTGGGGAAGCCAGTGCGAAACCTCGTCTCCTGAAATTGAGAACGCGGAGGAAAACAAATTTCTTGGGGTTCTTCTTGTCCTCAGGCAACTTGCTACCCGTCGACTCCCCCAATTGCTTCATGAGCTGCTCCAGATCCTCCCCAAACAACAGCTTCCCCTTAAAGGGAAGGTTAAGACAGCTGGGCCTTAGACCACACATCCCCTAACCAGTTTTGTAACCACAGATGTCTCTTCGCAGCTACTGCCAAGACCATTCTTCCAGCAGAAGTCCGAATCATGTCGTACAAGGCATCCATCACATAGGCTGCTCCCGCTTCCACCATCTCCACAGAGGTCCCAACCTCTTATTGTGCTCCTTCTGAACCCAGCACAAACAGGCTCTCTGCATCAGACTCCACAAACCGCTGCAAGCAGGTGCAGAACTGAAACTTCAAACAGCCCCTTAAGGAGGATTTCCAGTTTCTGATCCTGAATATCCTTCAAGGCCGCTGCGCCTGGCACCTGGATGGTAGTCTTCTTGGTAACTGCGGATACTGCAGCATCCACCTTGGGAACTTTCTTCGACTCCATGGTCTGTTCTGGCAAGGGATATAATTTGGCCAAAGCTCTGGCTACCTTCAAGCCCACTTCGGGAGATTCCCACTACCAATTCACCAAATTCTTCACCATCTTAGGCATCAGGAAAGCCTTAGGGGGTCCCCGCAATCCCTCCAGGGCTGAGTTCACCCCTTCTCATTGTCAGACTCCTCATGAGCGACCTTAATCCCCAGCTCTTCCAGAACCTGGGGGGGGGGGGGATCAACAGGCCCAACTCCTCCCTGCGGAACAAACGGATCTCCCAAAGATCATACCTGTCTGCAGCCTGAATCTCACTGGATCCTGCAGAGGATCCCCTACAGCATTAATAAGATCCTGACTGATCCTGTAACAGATTCAGCAACGTACCAGCAAGGTCCCTGCCCGGATCTATCGGACCTCCCTGCCCCTGATCCAGATCATCCTTCTCAGACGTGTTTTTCCTCCACCGTGGACCTCTTGAGACCCAAAAGCCTCAGGAAACCTCCAGACTCCATCTGCCTAGACATTTTTGCCACCCAGGACTTCCTAGGCAAAGACCTCTTGGACCCAGCTGCCTTCCTGGCCAGATAGGCCTTGTGTGTCAAAAGGCCAAAATCCGGAGATAAAAAGTGTGAGAGGAGAGACCTGAGGCCCTGAAGTAGAAACCTGGCTCCCAGCAAGTGTGCACAAAATGGCCACCGGTTCCTCAGACACCCCCCCCCCCCCCCCCGCGGCCTCCAAAACCTGCCTGCCGAGCAGGGGCTCCTGCTGTCCTCTGGGGCGCCCGCAGAGGAAATACTTCCATGCTTCTGGCGAAGGCTGAGCCCAGAAAGGCGACAAGGACCCAGAGGGGATGAGAGAACCGTAACCAGCAGCTATCACCCCCCCCCCCTTTGAAGTCAAAGGCTGAGCCTCCCCCCAAGGGATCACCAACCCCCTTGCTCTATCCGAGGGATGGCCCTCGAAGGAACCTAACACCTCGGGGAGGCGAAATCTTCTCTCAAATCTTTCTTTTTGAAAACTCCAGCCTGGTTTGCACTTCTGCCATCTGCTGGAGACAGAGAAATACTGAGGGACTGCAGGTGGCGCACTCTGTGATGTAGCAATGCCTCAAAGTTTTGTTCTCTGCCTCCATCTGCTGGTAGGGATGCATAAACCCACTCGTCTGGACTGATCCAGGGTACGAACAGGAAGCAAAATTTAACATATACTCAATTTTAAGGTTATTTTATAGACATGAACATTTCACCTACATAATTTTCTTATGTACCCACAGCATGTCTTACAGGTACTTATAGTACACCCCAAAATACTCCTCTCTCTTAGCAAACATGCTAAATTAAGATAATTAAAATATTCAGGTTTGTTCCGTTGAAACAACTCCTCAGCACCTGAAGCCTCACTCCTCTCCCAGCATTTTAGGATTTTTTTAAATCAGCACCACTGTCAATTGACTGTCAAAGGATCCCCCATCCATCTCTTCTTGTGGGGCAGGCCTGAGCTGGATAATCAGTCACAAGTTTCAGGATCTTTCTTCCAGGGCAGCCAGGTCATGGGGGGGAGCAATTTTCCAATACCTACTTTACCTGAATCTGCTTTGAACTGGCTGAAAAGTGGAACATAAATCAAATAAAAATAAGCGCAAGCTACTCAGGTAAAAAAAAAAGGGCCATCTGAAAATTACCCACCCTGTACGTGGGTGAAAGTATGCACAAGGAGGAACAACACGTAGGCTGTTACCCCCTGGAAAAGCAGATGAGATCAGAGGTAGAGTTAAGTCAGGAGGAGCCAACATGCCTAGCGCTGCATTTAAAAGGTAAAAATATCTCTGCAGATACTTTTTCCCTAGGCAGCTTTCATAAGGGAAAGCGAGAGCATGCTTTCCCTTTAACAACTGGTGGCGAAGTCTGCAGGGAAAAGCAGCCGCTGGCTTTGCTACAATCTGCAGCGGTTTGGAAACCAGCCCCCAGCCGTTGTACTTTCTCCAGACCCTAACCTCACATGTGCAGCAGGCAGACCCTACTCCCGTCAGAAACACCCAGGATTGCTGGCTCTTACCAGAGCAGTTGTAAGGTACATTTCCCTATCCAAGCAATTTCAGCACCAGAGGCCTGGATGAGAGCAGTCAAACCCAGGGCTCCAGTCAGGCCTTTTGTCTTAATCCTAGACCTACACTGCTGGCCTTCCTCACGTGCACACTGCATGCAGCTGTAGACAGTAATTGGGGAGGGGGGAAAAAAAAAACCCAAAAACCCGCCACCACTTACCACAAGCAGTTCCATGAGCGCGTATTCTTGCAAGTTCTTAGCCCCTGACTAAATAAAAACAAAACTCCATCAGCACAGGCACCAAATACCAATAAATTTTAAAATTTGTATCATACTACTTAGCAGTTATTAAAGTTATCATACACAGCCAAATAATTCAGCAGTTAAAATAGGCTGCTGTATTCCTGCAGCAAATAATCAGATGCCAAGATCGCAGGAGCAAATTTCAAAACAAAAAAAATCATCAAAAAAGAAAGGATCGATTTTAAAATTGTTTATAGCAATTATGGCATTCATTCACAGTAATCTTCTTTGTTTCTAGGCTTCCTTTTACCTTTTTAAACAAAGGATTACCAAGGATTTCTTTTTTTTTTTTCCAGTAAACTGATGCCCCTTCCTACCATCTTGGTAGATCTATTTACATTGATAGCACACAAGGGCAGACTAAATATGCAAATTTAATGAAAATAACCAAACTATCTGGACTTAACGCTGTATTATGTTTTGGGGTTTTTTTGTATTTCTTGACATTGTATCTTATCTGAAATGCTTGCCATGCTTTAATTCAATGTAGAATGGATTATCTAAATGCTAAGAAATAGTAAATTAAAAACAAAAATAACCAATGCATGCAAATTATCCTACTTCCCAGACCAAAATGTATGCAAATATGTTGCATGGGAATACCCTGAAAAAATAAGACCCTTTTAAAAATGCACAGTCGAGTCTCATCGGACTGAGCAGATATTAAAAACAAGACCACAGAACATTTGTCGGATGCCCTGGTTAGAGCCATGATCCAAAGGTTTGGGAAGGCAAGACATCCTTGGTGAAAGGAAAAAGTAAGTGGAGGGACCAATAGTGATGAACGGGCATCCCTGCACCCGTTCCTCTTTAGGTCTGTCAGAAGACGACATTCTATGCTGGAAGACTCGCACGAGGACTCACCTGATAGTAAACAGTGACCTCAGAGTTGGCATCGTTTTTGTTCAGGGCTTTTACTTTGCACAGATGGTGGGCGCTGGGCAACTCGACCACTTGAAACTGCACACGCATCTCTTCCTCCAAAGGCTGGAATTGCAGCTTCCTGAAGAGACATCAAACAGCACTTGGTCTCAGGTTCACGAGCAGAAAGGCTGCTAAGGGATACATTTACCAACAAGCTAAGGCATGGTTGGTATCTGACGTGACCAAAAGCGGAAGACACCACAGTCTGGCAATCCGGATCATAAAACATGGTGCTTAGCGAGAGGCCACAACTGCCATTTCCTACAGGATTTACTGAAGTTGCAGCAGACACAGATTTCAGAGGTGTCCATGGCCTCTGTATCGCATACTCTGCGTTAAGAATGCATCTAAACCTGCTATGAATAGCCCCAACACACGAATCCTGCACAGGAATCATGCAGGCACACACTGTATCCTCTGCACAAGCCGCACGCAGAAACCAAGATTAACATTTTGCATTCGTTACCAGATCATTTCTTCCCAACAACTAAAGGGGAAAAATACAAATACATTTTTTTGTATATAGACTGTGTTCACAATTTACTTCCCAAATTTTTCTTAAGCATGAAAAGAGCCAATACTCACTCAATAACATAGTTAAGAAATTCTGTTGATTCCTAAAAAGATAGAAACAAGTTTAAAAAGATGTTATTTTAAATTTATTTTAAGTTATTTTTATTTTAGTTTGTAATTTTAGTTCTAACCTTATTATGTATGCATCTTTGTAACCCACCCCAAATAAATAAATAAATGTTCTGGTTTACACCGTGTTAAGGTAGATTTGATAGTTATGGAATTATCTCCTGAGAGGCAAAAAAAGTTATTTTCCAAAGAATGAACCTCTGTGCAACAGGAACTGGGATGAGTCCTTTTTATTTTAAATTGAAATGTAATTCTACCACTTGACTTGTAACCCAGCACTTAATATTTAAAAGAAAAAGGACACATATCTTTTATCATAATATACAGTAAACAGACATCCTAGTTCAGTTTCTTCTCCAATATAATCCACCCTCCCTCCTCCCATGCATCCTCAGCCTCATATACGTTCCACATTTCTACCTTGAGAGCGAGCGATAAGAATCCAACCATCATCAGCATAAAACCCAGCTTTCATGTGGCTTCTAAATAGTTTGAAATGCCTGCATCCTATCACTCCCCGTAACAGTTAATTTCTCCATGCAATGCACAGGTCAAAAGATGTCGATTCTAAGACGCCACGGAAGGTAACTTTTTACTTCAGCAGCAGCTCTGATTTGGGAGATCAGCTTTATTACCCTTAACGAGGGGAAGAGGTCATTTTTATAAAGTTTATATATATTGTATGTATACATACAATACTGGCATTATTGAAAAGTGATGTTTTATTTGTTAGGACACCAAACAGACCAACGACCAGCTGCCAGTCCCACTGGTCACTGCAAGCCCGCGTTCTCAGGTAAGTACTGTCTTTGCAGTGTATATTTACAACGGCCCCCATGGAATAAAGGTGGGCTAGGCTGATTCAACAAGGCGGTTAGGACAGGAAAATGCAAGTGCCGACATGTTTAACGTTCAGAAGCGCAGCCACTGGTTCTCCTGCCCACTGGACCACGATCAGAATATTCACACAGGCTCAATTCTGAACCCTAGGAGTTCCTCCTCCCAAAAAAAAAAAAAAAAATGGTACTGATTTTAACTCAGAACTGGCCTTTTTCTCTCTCTCTCAAACCTTTTGCCTCTGCTTACAGGAATTTCCAGGGACTAAAGAGGTCAGAGCATGCAATCTCCTCTACAAAAAAAGGCCGCACGAGAGATCTCAAGCAGCCGGAGCCCAGCTCTCCTGGATAAGAGAGCGCCGTGTACGCCGGGGCCCGGTTCGAGAGGAGAGGCGGCGGCTTCCCAGGAACAGCAAGAGCAAAATTCTTACTTGGCAGGTGAAATTTCCTTGCACCAGTCCTTCCACGAACATTCGCGTCTTGAAATCTTTAACAAAGGCAAGCAGCGACTCCATGCTGGGCCCCTTCATCAAAGCCCGGTACTTTTCAATCATTGACCAGCGGCCATGCTCCAGAATCAGGAGGCGCACGTCTCTACGAAGCAAGGAAACAAAAGTTAAAGAGAGCCAAGCCCAGCTTGGGCTCCTGCCGGACAGCGCACACGTGCCCCCACGTTAGAAAGGACCGGACAGGACAATTTGATGGGCCAAGTCGGCGTTTCCTGCTCCTGCTACTTGTTTTCCCGACGCGATACAAGAGGCGCTCGGCGCCGCACAGACACAAACACGCACCTCGGTGCACTGGCCAGGAGCTGGTATTGAATCACATGGTTTTAATTCTTCGCAGAGACTTCAGAAACCTGGGCGCTTTAACAACAAAGTCGTGTGTCTGATCCCAAAACATTTACACTTTCCGCAGGGAACAGTTTATTCAGGTTATGTTTAGGGAGGGTAATGGGTTTTTTTTTGAACGTCGTGCGCCCTAGATGCGGGTAAAAGCACATGAGCAGGACCTCTATTCACAAACTTTTATCTGCAGCAGGGGGGGGGGGGGGGAAGTGTTCTCGGGGAAAAAAAAACTACTCACACAAAGCAGCAGCGAAAAGCACGTGCAGGTGCTTTTACTGGGATAACTTTCGAAGGGAAAGCACACGCATACTTTCCCTGTGAAAATTAGTTTAAAGTACTGGGGTAAAAAAAAATACACACAGACTTAAGAGCAATCCGGGCAGTTTTAAAATGGACACTTAATGCCTCTAAACTCACTTTGCCAGCTTCTCTGGCTTGATCAGGATGTTAAAGTAAGTTTTCTTCAGCTGTTCGGCTATCATCCCAAAGACGGCAGGGGCAGAGGAGAAATCAGCCAAGTGATCAACGATGAGCTGAAAGAGCAGCTGGAAAAGCAAACAAACAACCATAAGCAAGTCTTCTGCCACCAGCAGCAAGGGGGGGGGGGAACATGTGCAGGGAAATGTCTTACAAGAAGAGAGGGCTAACAGGAAGTATGAACGGCTCTGTGGAAGTCCCAATACAAAACTGAATTTAAAAAAAAAAAAAAAGGCCAATCTTAGTGGCAGGCTCTTTGCAGTTTTGTGGTCTTGCAAGCCCTACCCATTCTCAAATTTGGTTCTTCAGGGGCTTATCTGGATTAAAACGTCTCCTCCTCGTGCGCATATCACCTCTGCAGCTGCCCTGCCATGGCTCGTTTGTTCATAGCATTGCTCTAAACTTAAATCCTGGGCCCAGAGATCTAGCGAGCGTGGCTTCACGTCACAGGATTTAGAGATGCCCAGAAATATCAGGGAAAGGGACAGTGCTGTTTACATCCAGTGACTATAAAACCACCAAAGAAACGCAGAGCCTGAGGTGAAGGCAGAGGAAGCCCTAGGGCCCATGCACATCTCCTGCTCGGTTTCACAGTCCCCTCTCCCTCAGACATCCCCTGTATTTGTGCCGCGCTTTCTTGAATTCTCACGCTGCCCCCATTTCCACTGGGAGGCTGTTCCATGCACCCACTGCCCTTTCTGTAAAGAAAGAGGCCCAGCCTTGGAGGTATTTAAATGGCTCTATCACATCTTCCCTTTCCCTCTTCCAGCACGTGCATAAGGAGGGTAATTTTATAATTCTGCAACTAACACCAAAGCTTGCGTGCAACTTTTACAAGCAGTCTTCAGCCAACATTTTCAGAGCAAATGAGCGCACATGTTTGCTTTAAAAAAAAAAAAAAGCTCAGGTTAATGGCCTGGTACATGCATAGATTAACTCGCCCCAAATTACATCTCCTCTTCAGTGGGCATAACTTGTGCACATTAACTAATATGCAGACTTTTTTTAAAAATCAGAAGATTTTAAGTTACAACTTGCACCCCCCCCCCCCCAAAAAAAACAACCTCCCCCCAATCGGTGTGAAAGTGCACCTGTAACTCTGTTATGCACGTACTTTATATGCCCTTAGGCCCAGCCAAATTTATAACAGCCACTGATGCACACAAATCAGCTTTGAAAATTCATCCCCTATTATACAATCATTAGGTGCATTCCTAGAGTGACCCAGAGACTGCTAGTACTTTATATCCAGCACTACACGCACAGGACTGAATGTTCCATAGCAGCTCTCAGCCTCTCTTCCCCGCTGCACAGCAAAGTTTGTGTCTTTCTGGCATTCTACCTCGGTCACGCAGCAGTGCTGAAAGCAGAACAAATCACCGAGGAGGACAGAAACCGAGGACTGCAGAGTAACGTGGCACTAACGGAAGTGTAACTGAAGATTTCCACTTTCATTCAAAGCAGAACGGGATGGATGGCTGCGGCAGAAGTGAAAACAATTTCTAGAGTATTTCCTGACACCAAGAGCAAATTTCCAAAATGTGTTTGAAAAGCATGCAGGAGTTGTGAATGGTTCTGTGTGTGTGTCAGATTACATGCATGGTTTCCTGTATGGGTCAGTTTAAGGGATGCAAGTTCCATTGCACAGGAAAAATACAAGATTATATGAAGTCAGAAGTGAGAACAGATACCATCCTGCTGCATCTGATATAGCTGACATACACGCTCATTTTTACAATGCCGCAGAACATGTTCGCCTTATTTTGCAGGAAACAAATGGCATAGATGGAAATCTGCATCGACTTAAAGCATTCTCCAGCAGTTCTTAGTTAAGAACACCTACAAGCTGAAGGTGGGCTGCAGTTTGCTCAGGACGGCTATTATCCTCTTGCTACATCGCAGCTTAAATTTATTTCACCAGATTATTCTCTATTTGGGAGTCAGTACTTTAAAAACTGTATTCAGTCCCTGGATTCTGAAAAACAGCAAGCAACCAACCATTTCCACTGCTGCCCCCATTATTCAGACAGAATACCCAGGTGGCAGACGAAACTCTAGCTAGCCCTGACAGCTGGAGGGACATCTTCTTTTAAGAATGGCACCAAGGAATAGCCTACAGAGCCAGCCAGGGCCCAATCACCATAACAGCAGCTGCCTTCCCTCCCTGAGCAGCATTCCTGAGCACAGTTGACTCCATAGGAAGGCAGACTCAAATCTAAAGTCTGCTGTGACACAGTCAACAGTGCTATAGCCCTCAGCCATGAGACCTGCCCAGTGATCCAACAACTTTTACTCACGTTTATCAAATCAATGGTTAATCTTTACATATTTGGACATGAAACAAGATGCCTGGTTACAGGGAATGAACACGACTGAGGTTAATGACATGCTGTTCAAATGAAGACCAGGAAAAGCAGGACAGTCACTCACCCCTAGTTTATGGTTGAATCCCTTCACTTTAATGATCAAACCATGTTCTCCAGCTACCAGCTTGTATTCCAGCTGAGCAACATCTGCCTCGTATGCAGGTTCAGCAAGGTTGTGAGCCAAGATATTCACAAAGATATCGAAGAGCACCAGACTGCAAGAAGAAGAAAAAAAAGTTGGGAAAATGCATGTTGGTAGCGATGCACACGAGAGGCGCTTTTCACTGCTTCTATGGGGAGATGACCAATATTTGGCACAAATGACAACATTTCGGCATGGAACTGGAGCGAATCTCTCTCAACTCCCATTTCATTCAAACCCAGCCAAGCAAAGAAATGTGTAAGTACGTACAGACAGACAAACACGACGATACTAATAGGCACTTTCTTTGATTAAAATAAAACACGTATAGAAAAGCAAAAATCACTCCTTTAGATGAACACAGATCAGTATTGTACAGTTTTGTTGGAGAGAGACAAAACAAAATGGTCAAAAGGTCAAATCATTTAAAGGACAAATGACCTTCGCCCCCATCTCTCCATGAAGAGTGTCGAAAATAATCCTGATCTCCTTTGATAGTCGAGGACTAAAAGGGGAGTTTACTTTAAGAGAACCCCCCTAGCATCACTGGAAAGCCATCTGAAGTCCCCAACCTCCTCTAGTGGCCCAAATGCCCTCCCTCTATAAAACGTACATGAGACACCTCCTCACTTAGGTTCATTTGTATTTAAAATACTTGCCTTTCCAACCCTATGCTCGAGGCCAACTACAATTCAGGTCTACATTTAGAAAGTAGGGAGGTTTGTGATATAAATTTGTACAACCTGCACTTTTCTACTTCCAACTAGCAGGTAGACGTATATATTGTCATCATCGTCAACATACATTACACATGTGACCCCAAATAACTCTCCTGAAACTGCACACAGCAAGGTTTTACTTCGCATTCTTGCAGAGATTGGTGTCCTTTGAGCAGCGCAATAACAAAGTTACAAATACTATTTCATTGCGCTTACACTAGAATACAACAATTCACGCACTACACAACAGGAGGTTTCCCCCATAAAAGCTGTACATTACTATGAAATCCTGCAAACTTATGTTACACCTGCTTCCTGTAAGACATGAGCACAGTCTGCAGGTAGGAAAGTTCCACTGTAAAGATTTCTGCCTCAGGAACAAAAACGGGAGAAGAAGAAGAAGTGTCTCCCTTCTTAGCATCAAGATGATTAATTACTCAAGAGATTTCCCCCCCTCCCCTACACACGTTTTTTTTTTTACGCCTGCTACACAGTGGTGATTTTCTGACAGGTCACTGACCTGGAACTCTGACCTGAAAAAGGAATGTGTCCACTCTGCTGGTAGGACACGGCTCTCTTTCCTTTCCTGGGACATCAAACAGCCCTCCCCCCACGACCTCCCCTAGGGGCCGATGCTATAATGTTCACAAGGGGGGGGGGGCGCCATGCAATATGTAAATTAGGGGGTCGCGCTAGGAAGGAGGCGCTAGGGTCACTTGTGCGACCCGCCGCAGCTGCCGGTTATGAAGACCACCGCCAGTAAACTCGGCCTCGGTTTTCATAACCTGCCTGTCTGCCACTAAGGAAAACGGTCTGCCGAGTTATTTTCTATTTTTTTTCTTTAAAAAAAGTACAGAAAAGCAGTTTTTTCTGCTTTTCTGCACTTCTTTTCAATGCGCTCAGCTGAGTGCACTGTATTGCATCGGCCCCCTAGAATGCCACCATGTGTGTTAAGAGGCAAGGAATGCGTTTAGTGCTTATGTGAGATTATCAAATTCCCATGGTAAAACACTTGCATCAATACTGTACATCAGGGGTGGCCAGCTCTGGTCTTCAAGACCCACAAACAGGCCAAGTTTTCAGGATGTGCGCAATGAATATGCATGAGAGATTTGCATACAGTGGATGCAGTGCATGCAAATCTAACTCATACATGTACAATGTGGATATCCTGACAATATGGCCTATTTTTAGCTCTCAAGGATCAGAGTGCGCCATCCCTGTAGATTAAAAAAATATATATATATGAATGACTCTAGGCACATCCTAAGTTAACACACATTTCTGGGCTGGGTATGTTTCACCTTCTGAGCCAGTCAAAGCAGACTGTCAGATGCACTAGACAGCAAAGTAAGTACTCTAGTCCACTGCCAGCAATATGTAGCGAAACCTTAAAAGTGTTTCCCAACCCTTTGCTGGAGGCACATTTAGCCAGTCAGGTTTTCCAGATTGCCACAATAAATATGCATGGGATAGATCTGCATACATTGGACACACAGGGTATATAATCTCTCTCATGCATATTCATTATGAATATCCTGAAAACCTGACTGGCTAGGTGGGCCTCCAGGAGAGGGTTAGGAAACACTGAGTTACAGCATGACGGCTCTCTGCACACAATGCACAGGCTTACCAAACAAGACTCCCCATAGCAGATTTTACCTATTATATCTTAGCTACATGTGCAACTGAAGTTTACTGTTACCAGGCACTTTTTTTTTTTTTTTTTTTTTTTAATTATTTCATATTCTTCAGTTGGAAATGTATAAAAAAATTTCTTACTTTTCTGGTGATAGTTGCATCAAGGGAGATATCAAGTGGAAACGTATATATGCTGAAAAATAAAAAATGTATTTAAAATAAAAGTAAATTAAATAATCTGACAGCTGAAGCTGTGACTTCTCTAAACTTCCTTACTTCCCTCACCTTAAAAAAAAACCAAACAAAAAACAACTTTGGAAGCTTCAAAGAACTATCAGCCATCAGTTCTGCACCCCTAAATGTCTGTGTGCTTACCCTATGACAAATCTAAAGTTTGATTCTATATTTCACATACCTTTTGGGATCTTGAACTTATTATCCTTCCTGTACCACAAGCAGCCTTTTTGCTCATCCAGTATTTTGACTGGGTATTCTGTGTCAGGGGAGTCTGAAACCCTCAGGGCAAAATCAGTAGCTGAGGAAGAATTAACACAGATATATGTTGCAGGTTCACTCTGTGTTTATGGTATAAAAAAAAAACCCACACAACACACACAAGGCTACAGTTTCCCAAGCAACTCCCCTGGTGAGATCCACTACCTAACACACAAGACTAGTATCCTGCAGGCTTTCTTCCTGATGAGATCTGCTTCACAAAGCACTTCACCTACTGAGTCAACACAATTGTAGATTCCAGGATAAGCTATTTTTATTACTAATGCTATGTTATGCTTCAGAAAGCAATGTAGCAAAGATAATAAACAGATATAGCAAAGATAATAGTTACAATAATGTAGTACAAATACTTTTCTTACGGTTATTAGGTGGGCAGCTTAAAGGATCGGGATTCTATCTGCCCCTTACCCTTCTTCCTCTCATGCCTCTTAATTATACCCTTTTCGTCTGCATATCTGAAAACATGGTTTTGAGAAACATCTGCAATTTCCCAAAACATAGCAATCGTGAAAACTGCTCGCTTTCTCTTGCTACTGAGCCTGCACATCAGTTGTTTACTTCTTCCTTTCACACATTTGTTGTATAGGCACATAATGCAGAGGTCAGTGGTGAGAACACAGAGTCCAGTGAGTCTACCTTTTGAATAATTTCTAAACCAAGTTAGTCAGGCTTAGTCCAAGCAATCCTATAATCAAGATGTCATGCAAAACAGGGAACAGCTAAATATTGCACTGCCCCCAAAAAGCAATTAATTTTAGTTGAATCAATACAACTGCATTTTAACCTCCCTTCAAGGCAGAATGGAGGCCATTAACAACCAATCAGGTCACCCAATCCATTTTTCTCATCTTAGTTGGCCCTCTTATTTGTAAAGAAGCTTATGCAAGCACTTCAACATAGAAAAGCAGGAAAGAGAGGGCAGGCAACCTCAATAGATTTGAGTGGAGAACTAGACAATCACTAAAAATACTGCTATAATTGTGTAGAAGGAAGGTCAGGCAGCTGAGGCTGGGCACAGAGCTGAGAAGACGACTTGTACTGTTTAGAGACAAGGAATAGTGAGAGTAAATCCTCTACTTAAGCTGGTCATCCAACCATGGGACAGATACATTATAAAGACGAACATGGATGGTGTCAATGGTAGAGCTTTGGTTTCTTGAAATATGGCATGTTCTTCTGAGACAAAAGCCTGCTTAATAAAGATGGGAAAATCTTGTAAGGAAGAGAAAGAGTGCCTTTGGCCAAGGGGGATACTTGAAGACTTTAATAAAGTTAACAAAGGCAATAGAAAGTATTTTTCATAGAATAAGCTCATGAAGAAGAGGGTCATTAAATGAAGCCAAAAGGGAAATAAGCTTTAGGGAAAGTTTAAAAAACCCCCACAAAAAGACAGGATCCACAACAGAGACAGAATTCAAACATACGTGGGACAGACACAAAGGGACCTCAATGGCAGGGTAACAAAAGAAGTAGAGCAGAGGTCAAGAAGGATGTATGAAAACATTGAAGACTGGGAGTGAATACCACTGGCCTACAACAGCCGCCAATATATCAGGTTCTCAGGATATCCTTAATGAATATGCATGATATGGATTTGCATACAATGGAAGCAGGTACACGCAAATCTCTGTCATGCGTGTTTGTTGATATCCTGAAAACCCAATCTGGGCTGAGAGCGAATATTACTACAATAGCTAGACTAGGGAACAAGTGGTCCCTATCTGCCAACGTCTTCTATATTTCTATAAAGAGGCAAGAGCAGAGGTAAAAAAGTAAAAAGTAGATGATTCAGATAAAGGTGGTAGAGGAGGAAAGAAAAAAAATGTAAAAAGTAAAATGGTGAGGAGAATCAAAAGCCAGGGAAGTGTTACAGGTCTATATTTTGTCTAGATAGTAAACTAAACTCCTTATGAAATTTAGTATTGAAATGGGATTAAAGTAATTCAAGTTAAAAAAAAAACCAAAAAAAAAAACCCTAAGTATTCTCCTTACTACATCACTTGTGAAAATGTTCTTTACTGAATACATTCTTCAGGCTGCTTACACACACACACATACCCACCCACACCCCCCCCACACACACACACACCCACACCCCCCCACACACCCACACCCACTTCCTTGTATGTACCCAGATCAGTCCAGACTCCTGGATTTTTGCCTCCCTTTCAGCACAGAGACAGAGAACGTTTCATTGACACTGCCACATAACCCGAGGTGCCACCTGCAGTCCCTCTGCAATTTCTCTGTCTCCAGCAGATGGTGGTGACAGTCAGACTAATGAAAAATTAAAAAAAAAAAAAAGAAGAAGATTCTTGGAGATTGCCTCCCAGGGGATTGTTTTTTGGTTTGTTTTTTTAAGGTGGGCAAACAGGGGTTGGGAACCCTGTATTGCTCAATCCTTCATCACTGGTAGGGGCAGAGAGCTGGTGGTCCAGTTCCCTCACCCTCAGAGGACAGACAGCTTGAAGTCAGTCTTCTGTGTCAGGGAAGTGGTCTTTTCCTTGCTTGTTGCGCTGCTAAGACTGATTAATCTTTTTTTTTTTTTTTTTTTTAACGAGGAATGGTCCAGGATCATGTCAGACCAGTGGCTCTTGTGATAAGAAAAGGTTACACTTTAGAATTTACTCTGCCCCTGCACTGCTTGTTCATCGTCTCCCCGTGCACGTACGAGAAAAAGAAGATTGCGGTACAAGAAACCGTCAGTTGTCTTCGCACGCTGGGCGCCACTGTCCCGATCCCCCCTGGAGGAACGGGGAACAGGCCGCTACGCCACTTATTTTGTCGTTCCCAAGAAGGAGAGCACATTCCGCCCAATCTTGGATTTATAAAGGGTGAGCATAGCTCTCAAGGCTCCTCGGTTTCGGATAGAAACCCTGCATTCGGTGATTGCGGCAGTGCACAAGGGGGGGGGGGGGGGGGGGGGAATTCCTGGCGTCTCTAGATTTGACCAAAGCGTACTTACACCTCGGCATCCTGCCTGATCAAAGATGTCTGAGATTCACGGTCATGGGTAAACATTTTCAGTTTTGCACTCTGCTTGATGTGCGGAACCAAAGGGTGGATACCATCAGGGCCTCAGTGGCACATATTCTAGCATTTTTATAAGATGGTTTATCCTTCAACTCCCTCAGGGTTGAGGAGGCAGCTTGGGGCTGTTTTTGAGGCAAGGTTCGAGGCAGTGGCGTAGCCACGGGTGGGCCTGGGTGGGCAGGTGCCCACCCAACTTAGACCCAGGCCCACCCAACTGGCACCGGAACTGCAAGGCTGTCGCGGGATCCCATCCCCGCGACAGCGAACAAGAGAACCCACGCCTCGCGCGCCATCACGGCACACATGGGGAAGCACTGCTGCGGCTGTATAGCCAACCGGTCTTCCTGTTCGGGGGGGAGCGGAAGCGCCGCGCGCAGCTTCCGCTTCCTCCCCCAATGCAGGAAGATCAGCTGCCTCTCCTGCTGCCACCCGTTCTCCTGCTATCTTCGGACCAAACGGCCCGCCGAATTTCCTGTTTGGGGGAGCGGAAGCGCCGCGCACAGCTTCCGCTTTCTCCCCCAAAGCAGGAAGATCAGCTGCCTCTCCTGCTGCCACCGGCCTCCTGCTATCTTCGGGCGTCGGGCCGTACTGCCCGCCGATCTTCCTGCTTGGGGGGGGGGGGGGGGAGGGAGGAAGCGGACGTTGTGCGCTGCGCTTCCGCCCCCCCCCCCCCCCCCCGACAGGAAGTTCGGACGCCCGAAGATAGCAGGAGTCCGGTGGCAGCAGGAGAGGCAGCTGATCTTCCTGCTCTGGGGGAGAAAGCGGAAGCTGTGCACGTGCTTGAATGTGTATGTGTGGATGAGAATGGGAGTGTGTGTGGGTGAAAACTGGAGCCTGGGTGTGTATGTGGGTGAGAATGGAAGCTTGAATATGTGGGTGAATGGGAGCTCGAATGTGTGTATGTGTGGTTGAGAATGGGAGCCTGGGTTTGTGGGTGGGTGAGAATGGGAGCTTGAATGTGTGTATATATGGGTGAGAATGAGAGCCTGGGTTTGTGTGGGTGGGTGAGAATGGAAGTTTGAATATGTGGATAAGAATGGGTGCTTGAATGTGTGTATGTGTGGGTGAGAATAGTACCTTAAATGTGTATATGTATGGATGAGAATGGGAGCTTGAATATGTGTGGGTGAGACTGGGAGCATGGGTTTGTGGGTGAGAATGGGAGTCTGGGTTTATGTGTGTGGGTGAGAATGGGTGCCTGGATGTGCGTCTGTGTGTGCATAAGAATATAAGCCAGGGGAGGAGTGAGAAAGTGAGAACTTGAATGTGAGCTTGGGGGGGGGGGGGGTGGGGGGGAGAGCATATGAGAGTGAGAGCTTGAGTGTGTGAGAGGGAGTCTGTGAGAGAAAGCGTGTATGTGTGTGTGTGTGTGTGTGTGTGTGTGTGTGTGGAAGGGAAGAAGACAGTAATAGAAGAAAGACACTGAAAAGGAATTAGGAAATGAGCTATAAGGGAAAAAATGGGAAAAAGAGACCAGGACCAACTGATTAGAAAAATACAAAGATCAGACAACAAAGGTAAAAATATATTTCTATATTTTGAGATGTTAGCAATTTAAATATAAGCAACACAACCGCTCTCTCAAAATTTATGGACAGGTAGGAGCCGTGTATAAAATCGTAATAATAAGAAGGCTAAAGTACCACAAATCACCGTGAATTATGTTTGTATCATTAAGTAAACCTCATACTTAGGCGTAGATGTGAATGCTATGCTGCATAATTTGGCATTATTTATCAGTAAAAAAAACAACTAGTAGACCTGCATGCCTACAGCCCACCCATGTTAACCTTGTGCCCACCCAAAAAATCAATTCTGGCTACGCCACTGGTTCGAGGAGGGTCCCTAGCTGCACCGCAAGATGTGATGCATTTTCTCGGGGGGAGGGGGAGGGCAAAGCATTTATGGCCTCCGGTTCGGAAGTTTTGTCCATCCTGGAGCCTTAACTTAGTACTTAAGGGCATGTGTGCGGAGCTGTTCGAACTGCTGAAGAGAGCTACTATGAAAGATCTCATTTTGAAGGTGGTTTTTGGTGACGATTTGTTTGGCTCGCCAAACCTCAGATCATCAGGCCTTGTCATGTAGAGAGCCTGTTTTGAGGTTTCCTTGAGGACGGTTCCTTCCTTTCTGCCAAAGGTGGTTTCGTCATTCCACTTAAACCAGTCAGTGGCGTTGCCGTCCTTTCCACAGCACCTCATGCCAAGGATCTGCATCGCTTGGACGTGAGGTATGCATTGTTGCAGTACCTTGAAGTCACCAACAGCTTCCGGTTGTCCGATCATCTTTTTGTGCTATGGAGTGGTGCAAGAAAGGGTCATAAAGCGTCGAAAGCTACAATTGCACGGTCGTTGAAAGAAGCTATTGGATCTGCGTATATCTGTCAGTGTCGCCCAGTTCCGGAAGGCTTAAGGGGTCATTCTACCCGTTCTCAAGCAACTTCCTGGGCCGAAGGTCAACACGTTTTGATGCAAGAAATTTGCAGGGCAGCTACTTGGAAGTCTCTGCACACATTCGCCAGATATTATCGTTTGGATGTCCAGGATCCAGGAGCTATGGGTTTTGGCGAAGGTGTATTGTGAGAAGGACTCTCATGGTCCTACCCCATTTAGGGAAGCTTTGGTACATCCCAAGAGTCTGGACTGATCTGTGGTACTACAGGAACAAAAATTAGCAGGTAAGAACCAAAGTTTCCTATACATACATATATACAGAAAGAGAAGCATGTATTGATACGAGTGATCCAAGATAGTACATTAAAACTTCTGCTAAAACCAATTGTGAATAGCTGCCTTCTGTAGATCTGTCCCTACATGCAGAGGCATTTTGCATTACAGAAACCAGATTTCCACTGACAAAGCACTTTTTATAAAGAGCTGAAGAAGAAAAATGTGTCACTCACCTATATATTTGTTTTCAGCAGGAAGGTGAAGATCTGGATTTAGTTCAAAGTCACTGGCCCACATATCAGTCCACTTCTCCTCGATATCTGTATACATTCAATCACCACGCCGTTATTTTAATGTCCGTTTCTGTGTCCTAAATCTCTACCAAACTCTTTCATAAAGAAGAAACTTTTACATCAAGAGGTAGCAAAGGAGTCCACGAACCATAATCAAGCTTAGCATCAAAAGGGTCATGTTTGACCCTGAAGGCAGATGGAACCTCATGAACCATCATGGAAGGCCAGGAAGAATACGGATATAGAGGTCAATTTTTAAAGGACTTAGATGACTAACTTTGGAAGCTAGGCTACTCAAATGACATAGTGAAATTGCAGACCAATAAACAAATCAGGGAGCACGAGCCATCAGAGTAGGAACAATACAAAACTGGGTTGTGTACAGCTGGGTATGCACTGTTGCAGAAACCTTTGCCGGTCTGCTGTTTTCCCCTCTTTTGATCATCTGAATAAAGCTGGAGTTTTTAAATGGATGGCGAGCACCCTCCATTCTTCTGCTGTGATGTATACCTATGGAGCATCGAACATGTCCTTACACTACTGACAGTGCCCGGAAGCAGAGGGGACCTGAGAATGGCGACACTGTTAGGGCGAGTGTTTGATCTAATGCCCTGGTGGGTTTTTATTATTATTATTTTTTTTTAACTTTACATTAGAGACTTCAGGAAGGCTTGTGCATGATTGGATGGACCGGACCTCTAGGATCCAATGTTGGTTTAAGGAAAAATAAGAGGGTATTTTGGATTATAGCAGATCAGTCTTGCTGCTGTGTTTTGAACTATTTGAAACACACAAAATCTGGATGCCAAGAGACTAATCAATCAGGAAGCCCAGCTATCACGATTTGTGAACCCAAATGCTAACCACTTAGGGACAATTTTCCATGGGATTCCTACAGGGATTCAATGGCCTTTAAAATACCCCTCTGCAAGGAAGAGATACAGCACTGGGGAGGGGAGGGCAGGGCGAGGGCGAGCCAGGTATACAGTACACTCAGGGATTTCACTTGGAAATCCCCCCCACACTTCACACCTGCAGAATACATGGGATGAAGCATTTCCACGGCAGCAGCCCACCACGAGGTCTTTAAAGAGAAACACTGCACAGAGTTTCCTTTTGAAAACTGGCATGCAGATCCATGAGGAAAATGTTTAATGCACATGTAAGATGGTTATCTCACAGAACTATTTTCAAAAGTTTTTCCAGTCTGCTCCCCCTAACACACAAAGCTCTAAAGGTTTCATTCCCATTTGTTTATAGCTGTCCGCCAATCTTTTCCACGAGGGTGCTGTCTGCCCATTTCAGTAGCCCTCTTCTCTCTGCCAAACCCCATATGCATGCACACACTTCAAAACTAGAACATCCTCCACAAGAACAATCTCAGTCGTGGAGCTGAACGAGAGAGTATATTCCTAACTCTTGATCCACTGCAATCACTGGACACATCTATTAATTTTAGGCCAGTTTCTGATTGGTCATGTTTCTCAAAGGCTCTGGAAATAGTAGTGTTCAACTAAAAAACCTTTGAGAAAAATACACTGGGCTTACCATCCAAAAACTGTTTGTCGAGGCTACAGCATGGAATCGACATTGTACCTTTTTTATTGAGGCAACCAATCTAAAGCTGACAAAAGGAAAAGCTGCACTCATTGTCTTTTTAGACATCAGTGCGGCCTTTGATACAATCATTTGCTCTTGATTCTAATATTAAAGGAACTCAGAAGATAAATCAGTCTAAAATAGTTCCCGGAATACCTGAGTCAATGCTCATATAGCATGGCCAACTTTCAACTGTCAAATTTTCGAACATTTGGGGATGCCATTTAATATCTTCGCTTTTGCACAGGCTATTTCTGCCGCCTCTCTTCACCAATAGCAAACCACAGAAAGATTATAATAGCAGATAAGGACCCTTCTAGTCTGTGCAGTTTACTTCCTACTACAAGTGTCATAAACCCTACTTGATCTCTGGGTTTCCCTTCACATCTTCACAATTAATGATCCTCTGTATGTGTCTCATGCTTTCGTGAACGGTTATGGTTTTTTGCTTCCATCTCCTCCGTTGGGAGGTTGTTCCATGTATCCGCCACCCTTTTTTCGAAGAAATATTTTCTGAAATTCCTCTGTTTACCGCGTTGCAGCCCCATATCATAACTATTAGTTCTAAAACTTCTTTACTCCAAAACTTTTGGCAGCTCAGGAACCAAACTACTCTTTTGTAAAATTTTTAGATTTCTGATTAAATCATGGACTCAAGTCTATGTAAGTTACACAATACAAATATATCTAACACATATCGAATATAGAGTAGGTATCAATGCGCAGACTGTATTTATTTAAAACAGTTTGTAGACCGCTTGGTCCAAGTTCAAAGCGGTTTACATAAACACTCACAAAATAAAGTATTATGGTTTGAATAAAAGAGGAGGATTGGATGTTAAGCTGCAGCTGGACAGCTATAATCAGGCCATTTACGAATATTTTAGCTCTCTGCACAGTATACCCAAAACCTATACAGTCCAGGAGAAAAAAAAAAATAATAATTTAGGATAGCTGGCAACCCTACACTCATACAAAGTAAATTAAATTTAAAAAATTGTCTCCTCATCCACTGTCATGTGGCATATTCCAAGGTTCTGTTTTGTCTCCTGTTTTATTTAATCTCTTTGGCGGTTTTAATTCAGGACCTTGAGTTTAGCTGTCTTTTTTTTTTTTTTAAATACACTGACGATGTTCAAGGCATTGCACACTTGAATCCTGACTGCGATGAATAATTATTTAAAATTTAACGAGTGCCTCAACAAGATTGCTAGACGGCTTCATTCTCACAATCTGAAGTTTAAACCTAGCAAGTCTGAAGCATTATGGGGGATTAGAAAGACCATGCTGTCAAAGCCTTCACCACAGACTGGAGGGGCAACTATTTTACCTAACGAGTTACTTTCCAACCTGGAATCTCCCTTTTAGTAGCCACATTCCCACTTTTGTCCAGCATTCATTTTATCATCTCCATCATATCCTCCATTTAAGATCATTTTTAGATTGTTGAGAACTTCAAACTCGATGTTTAGATTACTGCAATGCTCTTTTCCAGCGACTGACTGTTTTTGGAAGATTAAAACTTTTTCAAAATATATTGGCTAAATTAATCTTTGTTTCTAGAAGTTTGACCAATGTTACCCTCTCCTAACGGAACTTCCCTGGTTGCCTGGCTTTTTCGCGGGTGATAAGAGTTTTACAAATTTTAGATGTTATATCTTATGTTTTCTCTCGATAGGCAGTTTCATTTGTTATTAGGTTCATATTTCATAAGGAAGATCTGGTCTTGTTGTTTAATGATTTAAGATATTTATGATGATGTTCTATAGGTCTATGTCTGTTGCTACATCTCTTATGCATTTTATTGTGTGTGTGTGTGTGTGTGTGTGTGTGTGTAAAATAGTTCTGCTTTGATATTTTTCTTACAAAGCAGATTAGTTCAAACTAAATTATTCTGAGGACTAGGAGTCTGCTGCATGGCAACTTTCTATACATGGCACAATCCAGTTCAGCACTCGCAGAGCGATACGCTCCGTCCGTTAAGAGGTCTGTGTACTAAAAGGCATTAGTGTGGACAAACATGTGTGTGCAATAACATTACAGCATTATAAAACAGTAACACACACCTCCCCCCCCCCAAAAAAAAATATATATACAAAGCCCTCATTAGATACTAATGCTGGATATACTGTACCTCAGGAAGCTAATGTGGCCTGTTATGACCGCTAAAGATAACTTGAATCTTAAGAGACCCAAAACACATCCATCAAGCTTCCATGGCCCTCCCCAACTGCCCCTATGCTTCTCCCCCAACCCTACACAAACACACGCCATAATACTGTCAGGTCTCCCTGGCCCACAAAACCACAACAGATGATAAAAAAAAAAAAAAAGTAGTAACTCCAGGCTCTCCCCTCCCACAACATTCAAAACCCTCCCCAATTCTTCAGCAGAAGGAGACGGCCAATTTCCCTCCTGTCAACCACAGCGTCAAATATTTGGCATCACTGGCACTCAAATATGAAACTGTAATTGGAAGCATGATGTATTACAGCCTTATTTCTTTAGTTGATAACTCCAAAATGTGCAAACTATGATCACCAAACACCAAAACAGCACAAAATAATTTCTCACGTATAGACTAGAATGTAGGAGAGGACTGCCTTACCTTCAACCTTATACCGAGTCCCAAACCACTTTTCCTTCATATTACACTTTCCATCATAGGCAGGAGACAGCAGAAATAAATTGGCTTTTTGAGGCGTGAGCTGATTAAGGGCAGCGGTAATTACCTAGAGTTGAAAGCAACATCTCAGGTGACTAGTGACTTTAACCAGTCCAGTCTAAAACTATAAAAGGGAATTTATAATGTCACACCACTGCAGTACTGAAAGGTCCTTTAATGTAGGCGAGCAGGAGATCACATCAGTGCCTTTGAAGCGACAATAGCTTGTACAATATATTCAGTCTTTACTGGCTACAGATGCTAATTTGCAGACCTCTGCCTTTGATCAAAGATTACAATTTTAAACATGTTACAGTTGATGTTGTGCTGTCCTGAAGGAGCACAGCTCTTGAACAGTAAATCATAAATGAATCAAGTTAACTATTCAGCTCTCTAATTCCTACCACTCCCCTTCAATGATCCCCATATATAGTTTATCCCATGCTTTCTTGAATTCAGATACTGTCCTTAATTCTCCACTGTTCAATGTATCCACTACTTTCTCTGTAAATAAATATTTTCTTAGATTACTTTCATCTTTGTTCTAGAATTCCCTTCCTTTTGAAAAAGGCCTGGCTCCAATGCATGGAAACCCTGGGAGGTATTTAAATGGTCTCTTATTATACCACACCTGTCTTCCCTTTCCTCTAGGGTATACACGTTTAGATCTTTAAGTCTGGTCTCCATGTGCTTTAAAATGAAGACCATTGATCAATTTGGTAGCCACCTCCTGGAACAAATCCAACTGGTTTATACCCTTTCGAAGACCTGGTCTCCACAACTGTACAGAGTGAGGTCTCATCCGGTACTTATGGAAGGGCAGTTATCACCTCCCTTCTTCTGCCAACCATTTCTCTCTCCCTATGTAGCCAAGCATCTTTCTGGCTTTTGCCGTCCTCTTATCCACCCGTTTGATCACATTAAGATCAATAGATACGCTCACCCTCAGGTCCTGCTCTTTGATGCTTAGAATTTCATCCCCAACACTGTACCTCTTGCTTGGGTTTTTGTAGCCCAAATACGTCTGCATTTTTTAGCATTAAATCTTATGTGCCAGGCTCTAAACCTTCCCGCAAGCTTCGCTAGATCCCGCCTTATGTTTTTCACATCTTTTGTGTTACAGATTTTGGTATTATTCCTAAAGAGAAACTTTTCCCCGACAATCCTTCCACAATATCACTCATGAAACTGATTCAAAGAACCAGTCCCAGGACCATTCCCTGAAGCACGCAGCTGGTAATGCCCCTCTCTTCAGAGTGAATTCCAGTTACCAAATATCCTTAGTTACCCTCCCACACAGCCAGTTTCTAACCCAGTCAGTCACTGTAGAGTCCCTACCAAGAGTGCTCAATTTAGACGTCGCCGATGCAGAACCATGACGTACTGAAATCCAAGTACACTACCTTCTAGCACTCTCCGGTCACCGACTCAAAGAAACTGATCAGCTTCATCAGGAAGGGGACATGAGTAACGGAAAATACTCCAAAGTATTACAAGATAATTTTCTAGCAGGGAAAAAAATAAATGAGCAGGCCCAGATTTAGGCATGGGAAGCAGGTCTAGGGCACAGATTTTAAAGGTACCACACATTCAGACCAAAGAGAAGCCTGCTTCTGCTTGCTTCTGGGCATGTACTGGCACAGCTTCAAAGGGACACCATGACAGCATTCTGCCTATGGATGCCAAATTCTTAAATTCAGACCTGATAAGGAGGCAATCCGTAGGGTACTATCTGCCAACACTGTATTTAAGTTACAAACTATCTTCGGTCTATCCCAGTCTGTTTACAAATTAGCTGTCATAGAAAAGCTTACTTAGTCATGGGAGACAGGGAAATGAATTACAGTATCTGGGCAGGATACTGGTCTCGAATTAATGAATCTTGATTTTTATCTAAGTGACAGGTCTTCTGTTTGGTGAAACATTGAAGCATGGGGAGATACCTGTAGTGCACATTTGACAGTGGAAAGTTTGTTTTTTTAATATATTTACTTCATATTTTTAAGTGTATACTATGTTGAATTGTGTTTGCTTCTTCTGTTTTATATTGTATAAAAGCTGTTGTGTTTGGTAAAAAAAAAAAAAAAAAAAAATACCCATGAAAAAAATATTTGTTGAAACAAGAGCCTATCTTTTTTAAACTACAGAAACCATTAAAAGTTTGGTTTTACTTACTTCAGGCTTGTACTCAAAGAGTAGCTGGTCTCCAGTCAGAAAGTCCTCCTTTGCAAACAGCTGCATGTTTTCACAGACGTTTTCCACATACTCAATAGGATCAGTCTGTTAAAAATAAAACATCACACTTTCATTCTAACAAGGTTAAATGAAATTGCAATGCAACAAAAACACTGCAGTAGAATATGGAAAAAAAAAGTATACACTTTTACCCTCATCTCAGTCAAATTTAAATTCTCCCACAAAATTGTTTCTTTCTTGGCCTTCACTAATACCCTGTGAGAAGTCCTAATCACTAAGTCACAGAAGAAAAAGCTGTGGAATATTAGAACAATTAAAAAATAATAATAATAAGATTACTCATGCATGGCAGGCAACCACTAAAGGATGACAGTACAGCTGCTGCAGCAGTGCTAAGGACATATGGCTTAAGAAGCAGAAACGTTCTAGCTAACAAATTCCTGCTTTAATCATATTCAGATTCTGAAGACATTTCAGCAGGCACTCAGGACTGAAATTAAGGGCTAATCCTCATGGAATGGAATCTCTGTTCTGAGGAAGAGAAAGGTGTTATCACTAAATTTCACACACACACACACACACACACACACATACATACGATTTGCTCGCTTCTCAGCTTTTCCAGCTGGCTAAGCTGATGAAGCCCTTCTGAGGGTCCTTAAATCGCCAACAGTGCTCTTCCCAACTCTGGAAATCAATATCTATGTCAACTGTACTCAACAGTGGAACATATTTCAGTGTAATTTTTCCCAAACAGAACACAGTAGGGTAGGGAGAGGGGAAACATCCCTGTTACAAAAAAAAAAAAAAAATCAAGGAAAACCAATGTACTGCACATGGCAAAAGTCATGACAGGAAGTTCCTTTGCTCAACCACTGCAGAGTGTTTTGGGTGTGTTAAGTAGCCCATAGTCAAAAACTGACTATGGGCTACTTATGGCTTAATGACATTAAGCCATAAGTGCATTAACAGGGATAAGTTTATAATAATAAAAAACAACCCAAGACGAGGCATGTCATATCAGTGTTTCTACTGTGGTTTACAAGGGTAGCTCACCAGATAGCCACTATTGAAAACCATATTATGACAATCATCTCTCCAACCCCCAAGGAGTGTAAGAGAACCCTACATATCGCATAAACCCCGTTCTCCGTTCAGTACCTGCTCCTGGTAATGGAATTCGTTAGCCTCAATCTTCTGAATTTCTTCAAATATTCTGTAAAAATGGAAAAAGATGCTCATCTGTTATACTACTTTTTATAAAACAACAACCTTGAGAATGGTAAAAAAAAAATAGATAGATTTTAACATGGACCGTTACCTATGCTGTGGCCCCATTTGCTGTAACATCTTCAAATACTGAAACACGATGTGAGTAACCTTAAAATGAGACAGCGTACTGATAAATAAATGAAACAAAGCAATGGCGAAATCTTTTAAAAAACAGGCTTGTAGCTATTTCTCAGCACAAGGAAACAAAAAAAAAAAAAAAGGACTGAACGCCCATAGCTCCCATCTAAGAAACTGCACATCACATAGGGCAGGTAACCATTCTACATAAATACAGTAAACCACAAGACAGGTACCTCATAGAAATGCTCGAAGCCCGCATCAGTCAGGGTGATGGAAACGCTGAAGATAGAGTACGTTGTATTTTGTTCAAAGCCTATCTCACTGTTGCCTCCATACAACGCCAAAGCCCAAAACCTATTTAAAAAAAAAAACAAAAAAAACCACAATTCTCCATTTTTAAATCTGGCTGAAAGTAGGAGATGCTGCTTGGCAGAACGGGTAATCTTGACACTTAAGTGATGAAGTCAAGTAGCACCACAGCATTTTTCTACGCTGCAATAAACAATTAAGTTATTTAGTTCCCTTGGCTACAAGGACATGGTATCTCCTGATCTCTTTATGGAAAGTAAGCCAGGGGGCAGATGTATTTATCAGTGCAAAAACAGATGCAAATTTATCCATAGAAATAGCCCAACAGGGTTTTGGGATTTATGTTTTTTCCCCATAAGGTTGATTACCATTTATTATCTAAAGGAAAATTAGTTCTTACCTGATAATTTTCGTTCCTGTAGTACCAAGGATCAGTCCAGACAGTGGGTTATGTCCCTTATCCAGCAGGTGGAGACAGATAATCCTAGTCGCTGTGACAATAAAGTGTAGTGGAAAGGGGCAATGCCCCAACGAAGCTCAGATTTCTGCTGGCCAATTTGCAGCATAGTGAGAAAACGGGTTTGATCGTCGGTACAGGTGTTATATCGGGGAGATTTTGTTGCGCAAGATTAACTGCTTAAAGCTGAAACGCATGCAAGAAGCTGTGGCAAGGGGAGAAGACGTGAAGCTTGAAGATTTTAAAAGGGAAGCACAGCAAAGCTGTAGGCTCTGCATGAGCAGGCCTCGCACAAATCAAGTGACTTGAATCAGAATCTTTGCCTGGATGAGTGCTGCGCCTGCTCGTTTTGATGCACTGTAAATTCCAGGATAACTTTAGCAATGGCCTGAAACTAACTTAATATGCAAATCACTCATGCTCACTGTGTGGGGTGTCTCTTATCGGTTCTTTATAATGGTAGAGCAGAACCAGTATTAAAACCTGTAAACAAAAAAAAAAACAAAAAAACAAAAAAAAGACTTCTTGTATTCAACAACTTTTCAGGAGATTTGGAGCAAGAATTATGTTCTTAAGCTGTGTTCTGTTTGTATTCCACTAGATAAGCGTGCCTATGTGAATCTGTGACAATTTGAATAGGTGGATGTGTTCTAAGCTTTTAGTCCAGATACATTTCAGTTCAACAGCAGGATTAGCTAAAACTGTATGCAAATGCTGTGTAACATATGAGTGTTATCTGGCAATTAATGCTAGGTCCCATATATGATTTTTTTTTTTTTACTTTATAATTTGGCCTATGATAAAAGCAAAATCGCACAATAATTTTTTTTCCTTTTACATACTATGCAGGAAACAGCAATGACCACTATTAGAAAACAACCATACTAAAGTCCTTTTCCCCAACCTCTCCCCAATGACTCATATCTGTGAAAATATACACACTACTGTATGTATGATTTACTGAATCTGCAATCTAACCAAACCATTAACCAGATTTCTATAATAAAGTAGAGTCTCAGTGATTCAAGATGTGTGCCTTCCTGTACAGACAGCACTGGCAGTGAGGGAGTTGGGAATGATTGCATATTTTACAGAAATATGCAAGTTTCTTCTCTTAAGTTATCCTTGCAAACGTAAAATATACCAGCACAAGGTTTAAATAGGATTGGGGTTTTTTTTAAATGGACCAGTTGTCTGCTCTTTTGGAGAATTTATTATGTGGACCCAAGGATGAAATGCTGGTTCAAAATCTTTTTTTGGAAGATTAAGTTTTGGTTTTTTGTTAAATTTCTGCTGGCTTACTAGCTGACATACTGCTTGCCGTCTGGTTTTGATTCTCTATATTGACAACTTAGATAGGAAGTCAATCTTTCTTTTTTCTTTGCTGTCTTAATTCTGTAAAACTTGAATTAATGCAGTAATGTTTGTATAGATTGACTTCAATGAAAATAAAAAATATAAATGAATTTTTAAAAAAAAAGTTTAATTTTAAAAGTGTACAGCAGAGTGTCTTTATTAAGTTTCTCTAACAAGTACTGTTATTACATTTACAGGCTACTTTTCTCTCTCATACTTGGGTAATTACTCTGTGCATAGTTTTTTCAGTGTTTAATTTGTCATCTGTGAATAAGTTTGAAGTTTTGTGAGATGTGCGTGTCTAACTATTAAGAACTTTAATATCTGCAAGTTTGCGTTGCTGAACACAAATCAAAACACAATTACCCAGGGTAACGCTGCAATCTCTGCTGTGCTGAGAGTTCTGATTCGGATCAGGCAGGTCTTTATAAGATTTGTACAACTGTCTCCTTTGGTCTAGTCTGTGGTTACTTTCCCCTCAGCTGTCTACTCAATTCTCCTGCCTTCATCTGGTCATGCTCTAATCATGTATCACACACTTAGGCATCAAGTGCAATTAAAGTGTGCATGGTCCATTTCCCAGTTTCTTTAAAGTTACAAACATCAAAAGGAATATTAAATGCAATGCTTCGAAGCTGTTTTCCCAGGCCATGGGGCAAGGCTACTGGATTTCATCAAGAATATAATGATAATACTTGCACTCTGAGGAAATCACAAGAGGGAGGATATTAGACTCTTGAACCAGAGGTTCTAACATCTCCAGGCAAACCTTCACCAGACACAACAGAATCATCATCAGCATGGTAAAAGAAAAGAAAACCCACTGAGCAATGACCAGTACAATAGGGTGAGAACCAGGTAATGCATTTACAGCAACCTCCAAGCCATTAGCAAAGTTTGTGAGACATGCCTGCATTCACCAGATGTTCACAGATGTGAGTGGAATTGATCAAATTGTTAAAAAGCCACCAAGGAGCGATTAAGATTTAAAAAAAAAAAAAAAAAAAAGTGTGTCAATTCCAGGAACTAGAGACAAGTCTAAAGCTTTCATAAGACCCAGATTCAAAGCATTGCTGGTAGGGGTATTATGAAAAACTGAATTCAAGCACTTTGTGCAATATACAAGCTAGGAATGGCACAATACGTTCCCTCAGAGTGATTAATGGACGCTCGGCCTTTTTTCACTACGGCTGGTTGGAAGTCAGAGAAAACTGCATTTGTTCAGGAACTCCCTGTCATATGTGCCAAATACAGTTGGTACACTGTGTGACCTCTACTAGTAGCGGTGTCTAATTACCGATTTATTAGCATCAAATCCATATGAAATGGCCACTGGCCTTCACTACTCAGTCTTAAATGGAAAGTAGTAATAGTTGTCAGAGGCTAAAAAGAGCCGGAAAGTGGCTGTATAGGAATACCCTCCATTAATGTCCAATTCCTTTGAGATTAAAAGGAAAGAAGAGCGCAAACCAATTATTTAGGGACCTTTTATTTTGCCTTAGAATTTCAATATTAGAACAAAACAGAAATCAATGGAAAAATGACACAGCCACCGATTTTTCTCCTGTGGGTTATAGCAAAGTCATTTTTTCACTGATATTTTTCGTTATAACATTGGAATTCCCAGGCAAAATAAAATAAGAATTGAAAGCATAAATGTCCCTACATATTATTAAAAACATCTGGAAAACCCCAAGCACCCAGCATTTGGTGCTCGATGCCTGGCCACTGCTTTTGTGACACAGTCAAGGCCAAGGGGCACAAAATCCACTGTTATGGCTGGGCCAGAGGTACAAAAGCTGCCACTGTAGCCAGGCAGGTCGAGGCCAAGGGAAGAGGCTCCACTGGGGATAGCAGACTGGAAGGAATAGGGATGACAACAAAAAGCTGAAGGATGAGGAAAGCAAAGAGTCAGAAATAGGAAAAAATTAAATAAGCAAAGAAAAAAAAAAAAAGTACACACATGAATTAAAAAAAAAAAAAAAAGAAGGGGGCACAAAACAGCAAAAACAAAGTTAAATGCCTCCTAAAAGTCCATGGCTAGCTCTCAAGTTTTCTAAATAACTATTTTCCTACTCCTGCTCATGATAATGCAACCTGATCCCAGAACCCATCAACCAATACACATTACAGCTTGTTTTCTATGAGATCTCTTCCATCATGTGTGTAACATTTCTCTTTGGACAACCACAAATACTTAGGGAAACACCAGTACCAAATCTCAGTCAATATGGTAAACAACCACGCTGGGGTATTCTCTTCTAAACTTCTGCTGTGTAGAAGAAATCCACAATGTTCCAAAAACATTTTGTTGCGAGGGGAAAAGGCCTGGGCACTGGTTGGAAACATATAACACTGAATCCAAAAAAACAATGATTTTACTCTATGGGTTTTGTACTTGTACAGTATGTGGGAGCAAGAAATGGATCTGAAGACATCATTAAGCACTACTGGGGGAAAAAAAACCAACTCCTCCTCCAATAAAGCTCATTTAGCTACAAGTCTTCCAGAAACCAAAGTAGTATAACATTAAATGATTTACAGTAACTGCCAGACCAGAAAGCCACACTGAGATTTTATGGAATACAGAAGTCAAAGTATGCAAGAGAGAAAGACAAGAAAATCAGTCAGTCAAGGAGCTTTGAGGTCTTGAAAGGTCATGCACAGACAGCATCCTTCTTAAGGTATCAATCAATAAGGGCCTCTGCAATATTCCTGACCAGCCTAAGAGGCCAAAATGTTGAAAGATAACTCAACTTGTCGCATGTTTTTCCTCATCCCATGCAACGAAGAGTCAGATTTGAAAAGCTACTGTCCAGCACAACTTTTGATCTCATAAAGGTCTGCATTATCGTGCATGGATGCCACTGCTTAAACGTAAACCGGTGACCGATTCGGAGTTTCTAGCAAGTCTACAGAGTTCCAATGAGCGAGGGGCACTTCATTATTAATCTACTGTTTTTCATATTAGAAAATGCAGAGCAGTAAAAAAAAAAAATAAAAAAAATAAAGAATTTATTTAAAATTGTTTCTATACCGTTAAGTTAAATACCATCACAACAGTTTGCAAACAGGCACATAAGAATATTAAAACTGAACTGGGTAATACGTTATACAGAGTGCCAATAAGGTTCCGGTTACATAGATTATCGGGATAAATACTATTTGATTAGTGTCATGGATATTGCCCTTTTCTTACATGTAATGGTTTTAAATTTTACATGTAGAACTCTATTACTGTGTAATTTTATCTAAGGTTAGCGGTGAGTCATAAAATAACAAATATGCACCTAGAGAACTAACCCCCTCTCTCTACTACACAAAAACATTATAAAAATGTAAAGGATTTACTTATAAACAAAAACTGCATTTCACCGTTTTTTGGACAGAGAAATCTGGCAGAAGCGTAGCACTTACTTCTTTCTCAGGATGGAAAGGATACTGCCTTGACCTTCATGTCCAATTAGCCAAGAGATGTAATGAAGTGGTTTCACCCTAATAATTCGGAGGGCAAAGGAAATTAAAATCCCAACTATAACAAGTATTATACATCTTTCATCTCTTTTTCCAAATCTGGTACAAGAGCGAATTTCTGTGAACCCTGGATAGCTCATCAGTCAAATTATTTGCCTGAATATTCAATGAGATACGTTCAAACAGCAAAACCTGTGCTCGCCTAAGTATTTGTGGCTATGTATAAAGATGGCTCCCAAATCCAGTTTTCAGGAACCAACAGGTCTGGTTTTTAGGATGTCCACAAAGAATATTCAGGAGCCACACTTAAAACACAAATAAAGTTACTTCACATATTTAGGTTGCACTGAAAACAACATGACCTGTTAGCGGCTCCTGCAGTCTGGATTTGGGAATCAGTGTGTTAATAGGATGTGTTTTCAGTCAGATGATACACACAGATCACACCTGGATACTAGCAGGGCTTGTAGGTACTACTGTACTTAGAGGGACCACCCACCTCTGTGTGTGGACAAAACCAAAAATGTACCTCTTTAATAAAGGTGGACTGTAGCAAAAGGATTACACAGAGTTTAGTGTCTTCAGGCTGTACAGTCACATGCATTATGTCCATTAAAGAAAATAAAATTATTGTGCTGGATACTGCATAGAGGCAGTACAGAGTTTGTTGGATCCCCAGAGATACACGCCAATTTATGATACAATAAAAAAAATCCTGCTGAGGTGAATGGTACCACTAGCTTCTACACTGGCACAGTTAAAAATTCCCATTTTAGACAAACCATTCCAGTTTCAAGCTCTGCACGTACAGTAACACACACACATCCCCTTACCTGTAAAACTCCTCCTGAGAAGGAAGGGCCCAGCTGATGGTCAAGGCATGAACCTTCCTAACTGGAACAACTAAACAAGAAGGCATCTGTTACTTACTTCTCTTTATACACTTTTTTTTTTCTTATTGCACAGCTAATCTTACAGATAAAACAAATCATGTAATATAATAATGCTCCCAGTGCAATCCTCACTTTGGGCTTATAAGCAATTCTAAACAATAAAAGTCAAAAGAAAGAATCTGGGAGGAATCAGACTCACCTTTATAGAGCTTGTTGAAATCAGGTGTATCAAAAGGCTCAGTCAGGTGACTAAAGTTAGGCTTCTGTAAACCACTTTAAATATTAAAAAAAAAAAAAAAAAAGCACAGAGAAAATCATTTTTTAAAATTTAATGAAGTCCATATTCAAAGGCTTTGTCAACGTACGTTTTTACATGTGCGCACACACAGCAATTCCTGGTTTGTTTCTAAATAAAACTGTTTGCTGACTCAGTTTTGCTGCTTTTGACCAGCTAAGACAGGTTGGCCTTCCACAGTGTAACATGCCAGCCCCATTAGCAATTATCTAGAGCAGAAGAGTCTGATTCTTCATCCAAGAGTCACTGATACGTCTGGTTGTCAGAATATACTCATCTGTACTGAGGCAGGACTTATTGTGGAAATCCTCTAAATCTGCTGAAACACTCCTAACATGCAATAGCTGTCAGGGAAGGTTACAAATTTAACTGTGCCAAGCACGGATTTCATGAACCACATGCTCACAAATCTTGCTAACAGAGCCTTTTAAATTTAATACACTTGGGCAACGGATTCACAGACTGCGATGTTATTTGTGATGCTACAGCCACCCACGCAGGTGATCCCTTACAGCGTGCTCAGAGAGCTTCTGAACGTGCCACACGGTGCACAGAACGTGGAGAAGCTCTTCCAAGGTTTTGGGCTCGCAGGAAGGTTTGCAAATATGCACAGTAAATTCAGAACCCAAAGAAATACAAAACAGAAAAGCATTATTTTGCATGCCACAGAGATGTTTAAATTAGAGCTGTGTGTGTAAAAATATCTTACTTGTTTGGAATCTGGGAGAAGATCTCTCTCACCCATTCTTCTAGGGTATCCAGAGATTCTGCAGCAAAAGGAGAAAAAAATAACTCAAAATAAAGCTGACTGACAAGTGAATATGCAAGTCCAATGCTGTCACTGGGCTGCTTCCCCATCCTACACGCTGTGAACGGACAATTTCAGCTGTGCAAGGATCTCCAGCAGTGTCAACATCTACCCGTTTCTGTAGATGTGAATCGGTTATTTACTCTTTCGGATAATAGAAAGACTAGGGGGTACTGCATGAAGTTAGCATGTGGCACATTTAAAACTAATCAGAAAAAGTTCTTTTTCACTCAACGCACAATTAAACTCTGGAATTTGTTGCCAGAAGATGTGGTTAGTGCAGTTAGTATAGCGGTGTTTAAAAAAGGATTGGATAAGTTCTTGGAGAAGTTCATTACCTGCTATTAATTAAGTTGACTTAAATAATAACCACCGCTATTACTAGCAATGGTAACATGGGATGGACAGTTTTTGGGTGCTTGCCAGGTTCTTGTGGCCTGGATTGGCCACTGTTGGAAACAGGATGCTGGGCTTGATAGACCCTTGGTCTGACCCAGTATGGTATGTTCTTATGTTCTTATAACAATGGCCGACAGGTCTCTGTATTCCACAATATTACCAGGGACAGGATTGGTGGGGGCTTTCACTACTTTTACAATTTTTTTTTCAATGCTATTACACAATAGAAAATCTGACAAGGAGAAGGCAGCGCAGTAGCAGTGTCAAATTGTCAATCCTTCAAACACAACATGGAGGCAGCACTTTTAGATATGGAAAGCCATTTCAGGAGCTATCCTGGGTCCACCCCCTTAAGATCTGCATGCATACCCAATGGATATGGTGATCAGAACAAACACACACAATGAGTGGAACCTATCAGGTGTGCAAGGCAGGACATGAGCCACTTGCCTCAGCTTGAAGCCCTTTCAGGAAGAGGAGGATACCAAGCAATCTTCCAGAAGCTCCACATAAAATGCCACCATATATGAAAGATCAGGTCTAATAAGCCACATGCTAAGCACGACCTCTGCTGGAACTTTTCTCCCCAGCAATTCTAATGTGCATGAATTTCACCAATATTTTAATTGGAAGGTACTAGTTCATTACCTTTTGACTGGACTGCTAAAGTCATGTAGTGCGCAGAGTAGTAAGTCTTCCAGAAATCCCTCAGCCTGGTATATATATCCATTTTCTTCTTCTTGGGCTTATGCTTAAGGGTCTGTGCATTACCTGAGAATGATTAACAAAGCAGAGTTTCTCGCAGATTTTGATACAGAAAGCTTTGAACGGTACAATAACCAAAAATGCCAACCCATAAAAACTAAGGTTCTGTGGTACGTACCAATGACTTACTATGTGGGAGATCCAAATTTAGGAAGTAATAAACCTGGGGCAGATTGAGCAAATCACTATAAAATGCTCTATGCTGCTGGAGGGAGGGTCTTGTATTTGAACAATCCCGGACCACCAGCCAAGGAAGGACTGAAACAGCTGCAGTAAAACTACAAAGCCCGATACCCCACTAGGCACTGCTCCAGGCTCTCTCAGAAAGCTAGGCCAGGAGTGAACCTCAAGTCTCTTCTTCTTGGGAGAATCTCAGGGTGTTGAGGGGCCGCCAGCTAAAAACACCACAACTTGTTAGGTAAAAGCGGGATGCTGAAGCTTAAAAGGATGTCGCGTGTCCTCTCCACCATCAGCATTTTACAGCAATGGAAAACAGACCCAGTGGGAAAACTGACATCGTGAGATTTATCCTCAGATTGTCCAACGTCCATTCCCTGGAGCCCTGCTGGAGGCAGAGTACTGGGCTAAACCCACCAGACCGTGAACAACCAACAGATGCGAAAGAGACATAACCCCACTGGTCACAGAGGAGGAAGAGCACCCAAAATCTCAAATCCCATGCCTCTCCCCACCAGAGAGCAATGACCGCATGCAGTACTCACCCCAAAAGAACTTGCCCATAGGGTGTCCAGGCTTGGCCAGACTTCCAAAGAGCATTTCTTTACGGTTTGCATCAGAGGGTATTGCCAGCTGGTACTCTGTAAGAGATTTTTAAATTTAAAAAAAAATCTTAAATTTAATCTTGTTAAAGAGAAGACAAAAAACAAACATCACCGCTCACACACAAGTCATTCTGATGCAGATGAGTGTACAAAGGCAGATATTGTGTTGTTTTTTTAACTGATTACTTGTATAGCCTACCTGAAATGACTATTAATGATCATTATCCTGCTCTTCTGGCATTTAGGTTTAGAAAATAAGATGGTCTACTTAGCACATTAGGAGCCCAGAAAAACTCAATGCTGGCAGAAGTCTGCCATACAGTTAACATCAAATTAAAATGGATAAAATAAACCTTACCATAGGAGAAAGGTTTTGAAAGCTAAAAAGACAGGATTAAGGGAGAGATAAGAGTCCAAAGATACAGATGAAGTAGAGGCAATATTCCAGGACCTTGCTTTATAATCAGAATTGCTGTCTAGGTAGCCAATAGTCACTTCTACCCTACCGAATGCAATAGCAGGTTCTGTGGTATTACCACCCTACACAGCAAATAATCTGAATAGCAATCCTGCAAGAGAATTAAAACACTATCCTTACCACTGTCGACAGCTTCCACTTCCCTGTCAATTGCATCCCTGATCATTAATGGAGAAATAAAAAACTGTGCCCATCTGTAACACAAAAGGAATATATCTATTTTTCTAAATACCTTAAAAATGAATTTGCTATCAAAGGGGCAGGAACTGAATAAGCAAATGGAATTTATTTTACACCGAAAGCAGAACAAACTACTAAAGGAAACAGAAGTCATTTGGATAAACAGGTTTAAAAACCAGCCTCCATGAGTATAACGGCATTGATAAAAAGGAATTGCATGTAGGAACTGCTAACTCTGGAGGCTGAAAGAGCTGTATGACCTGGCAGCATTTATGTTTCTCTGAAGGTGGTTTATAAACCCATTACATTAGCATATTTCAGACTCTAAACATCGTTCTTGGAAATGGTGAAATTACTTCTTACCTGATAATTTCCTTTCCTCTAAGGAAGGCAGGCAGGCCAATCCACATCAGTGGGTTATGCACTCCTACCAGCAGATGGAGATGGAGTAAATTGACTCACTGATATCACAGACATATAGCCCTGCCCCCACATCCTCTTTTACCCGAGCTCAGCCCTCCCCAGCTGGTAGCACGACTGGGCCAGCAGCTGCAGGGGGGGAGAGGACACAAGCCTTCACTTCCAAGCCTCCCCCTTGTCCTCAGCTAATCTTTAGACCCTAAATCTATCCAGGCATTGAGGCTCAACCATTCAACTGAGGAAGAGACCAGCCGGGTAACACCTCAGGAGCTCAACTTCTTTTCTTTCCTACTCCTCTCCTTCTCTCCCCCCTCCAAACACAAGCAATTCCCACTAGGGAGGTGCCCATCTACCGTCTGATGGAGACTGAGAATACTGGCAGGCTGACGAGGGCTGATTAGTTGCCCCCACATCTGCTGGCAGGAGTGCATAAACCCTCCGGTGTGGACTGGCCTGCCTAAAAGTGCAGAGGAATTCAAGTTATCATACCAAGTCCTTTCTGTGAATGCAATTACAAGTATCCATTAAATTGTTTAAACTATCACTGGACTTGTAAGAATTTGCCAGATTGAATTTTTGCTTGCAGGGTTTTTGGTTTTTTTTGCTTTTATATGAATACATGCATTATTAATGGCATTCCTTTTTCTCAATTTAAAAATAATTCTTGAACTGTGGGCCAGCCCGCTGCCTCAATGGCAAGTACTGTGCACGGTCATACAACAGGCACGGGTTCAATTCACAGGTGAAACAGGGCTGCGGAGATCACTCGATTCAGACACCTAGGAGGTAGTCTCAGAGTCTGCATTTGCTGGGATCCAGAGGCAGGCATGGTCACTGCAATGGATGAGCTGAGAGGGAAACACAAAAATTAAGGGGGAACCTCCCAGTAGGGCACCATAGCCCAATAAAGGTTAGTTCTGAATTAGCTGTGACTGAGAACAGTATAGAAATAAAAGATAAAGCTTACAGTCCAAAAGGAGCAGGAGGAAAGGCCAGGCCAAAACCATACTTAAACCACAAAGAATTACCTATCCAGTGCCTCCTTGAAATATTTCCTTTGGACATCAAACTGGAATATTGTCCGTTCACAGTCAGTTGAGGCATTATCGCTGCCGCCATGTTTCTTCAGGAAGGCATCAAATCCATTCTCATCTGGGTACTTCTCACTCCCCATAAAAACCACTGAAAGAGATGGATCAGACCAGGTGAGCGACACATCAAACACAAACTGCACTCAAACAGGAGCAGAAAATAAAATGCATGCTGTGCAAATATTACCTGGTACAATACTCAGCAGGGCCATCCTGGATGTCAAACAGAAGGCATGGACTAGATTCAAAGCTGCTAATCCATGTGTTGGAAAAGCTTCATAAGCACTGTCCCTCTGTTTTCACTACTGCCCAGGTGAAAAGAAATGGGAGTCCCCAGCACCACTCTCATGCTCAAATAACTTTTGGAGCATTCTTGATACAAATGAAAATCACTCATTTTTTTTGTCCACACAGCCAAAGTAACACTACAGGAGTTACAGAATCACTAAAGGCTCTAGTGCTACATTTATCTAGGTGCCCCAAGAAAGAGAGAGAGGATAGAAAGACTTTCCCCAATTACAGAATTCAGAATACACTATACAAAACAGCTGAAAACTGCACTACCTAGACCAGAGTTAAATAAACTCCATCTTCCCTCCATGATACAACCATAATATGGAAAATCCTCCATAAGATTTTTGTTGGTCTTCCCTGTGATGGGCCTATATCAACAAAATGGATGGCTAAAATCTTCCTAGAAGTGAACAGCCGCTTATGGCTGCTCTTGTCCATTTTCTAGAAGAAAGCAACCAGTTTAAAAAAAAAAAAAGTTTTTCAAGGGATTCAGTCAATAGAATGGTTCATTAAGCTTAATGTCCATCCAAACTCTAAATCAGCACCAACAAAAGTAAATACAGAACCTATGCTATGCAGACGTGTACGACACAATTCTCAGTCTGGATGCTTTGGGACTTAAGAAATGAGTTAAGTCACCCTATATTTTTACCTATTTTAATGGCTCTGCAATTATGTAATACTCACTGTGCTCTAAGAAATGTGCCAGTCCAGGTAGGTCATCAGGATCACTAAAACTTCCAACTCCGACACACAGGGCAGCTGCAGACTGCATTAAACAGAAAAGCATTGCACAGTAAGTCATTCCTCAAGTCACAAAACATCTTTCTGGAGATGCACAGAAATAAAGGTCAAATAAGTTCTAGATGATACCTTTTTATTGGACTATCACCTTCTGCTTGTTTGCGGACCCTTAATTTCTACATATCAAGTAGATTAAATATGGCACATTTAAACGCTGCCAATTGGAGTGTGTGTATGGAATGGTCACCAACACATTATGTCTGGCATACCCAGATAGGAAACTACTAGCAGATTGGTGAATTGCAATAACAATAGTTAGAAAGAAGCCATTAACAATAGCTGATAAAATACAGCAGGAAATAGCCAGCTGCACACACCAGAAAATGAAGCCAAAGGCATAGCGCTCCTGGTACGGAACTAGCTTAAAAACTGTGGAAGAGCAGAATGGAAAATCAAGGTGGATCAATACAAAAATATCAGTTATTACCCATAAGGCATTATCCTATTTTCTTCTGTTGGATCCTTCTTCCAATTTTTGAATGAAGATCTTTTGGATAAAATAGCTTCCTTCACCTCCCCTTTTAACCATGCCGGTAATCGTTTTGCCTTCTTTCCACCTTTTTTAATGTGTGGAATACATCTGGACTGTGCTTCTAGGATGGTATTTTTTTTAACAATGACCATGCCTCTTGCACACTTTTTACTTTTGTAGCTGCTCCTTTCAGTTTTTTTCTAACTATTTTTCTCATTTTATCAAAGTTTCCCTTTTGAAAGTTTAGCACGAGAGCCGTGGATTTGCTTACTGTCCCGCTTCCAGTCATTAATCAAATTTGATCATATTATGATCACTATTGCCAAGCGGCCCCACCACCATTACCTCTCTCACCAAATCCTGTGCTCCACTGAGAATTAGATCTAAAATTTGCTCCCTCTCTGGTCGGTTCCTGAACCCATTGCTCCATAAAGCTATCATTTATTCCATCCAGGAACTTTATCTCTCCAGCATGTCCCGATGATACATTTACCCAGTCAATATTGGGGTAATTGAAGTCTCCCATTATTACCGCACTACCAATTTGGTTAGCTTCCCTAATTTCTCTTAACATTTCACTCAGAGAAAGAAGACATCTCTGTATATCCAGTTTTGAAGTACCTGATATGCCCCACCAAAGAATATTTCAAAATAAGTGTAAAAGCAGAAGTAAGACAGGAATTTAGAATTATTCCATGTTACCTCTGTTACCCTTAAAAATCCAAAAACAATACTTAATACAGGAGGGATATGCAATCGCACTAAATCCAAAACAAACCAAAGTAAAATAAAACGAAAATAAAGAAATATTTTCTGGCTGCACATCTCCATTAAACAGTATATGTTATGTAATATGTAATTAACAATAGTAATTGTAAGAGGCTAGTTTAATTCTTGTCATTATCAAGTTTAACAATCTGATGTCCAAAATAAATGATAGCTTCTTCCAAATTGTCTTAATTAGAATAAATCTAAATTTATATGTACATATACATCTAGATGTGGCTTCTTTTATATAACTGTTTTTTTGTTTTTAATAAACTTTGGCAACACTTCAACCACTGATTCAAGGTATGGACTGAATTCTTTGCCGGGTTTTAGTTTCACTTGAGGTAGAGGATGTAGGGGGTCAGAAGACGCCAAGGACTTTAGGGGAATTGTCTGTTCATCCACAGAGGGGAGAAGCCACCTTGTCTAGTAAAGAAAAACCTCCAAGCCCAGTCTACTGTATCATCTGTTTAACCATTTTATCAGAATCCACTGACCAATGCAAGGACTGGAACCCCATAGCAACTGTTTGGGGGGTTTTCTTTTAAATATATGTACCCTAGTTGGGGGTTACATATAGAATACACTGAGAAATAACCAGAAAGTCGAGAATAAACACAATAAATGAAATATCCCTAGAAATACATGGAGAATCAGAGCTGCAAATATCCTGGGCATCAGGTCACCAGAGTACCTAAGAGACATAGGCAGAGCCGCTGCTGCGGCCACCTGAGCAGGGTCCTGGCCCAAGGAGGAGCGCTGCAGTCCAAGGCTCGCCCCTGCCACTGAGCCATGTAGGATGAGAGAAGACAGAGCGCCTGCAAGCAGGGGAACAAGCTGGAAGAGGAAAGAAAAAAAAAAAACTGGAGAGCAAACAAAAGCAAAAAGGAAAAGAAGCCAAAAAACACAAAGAAAAAAAATGGAAAAATAAGAAAAATGGAAGAACGTCGGTGGACAATAAGTAATTTCACTCCCATTTTTGTTCATTATAACAAACACTGATAAATTCCAGGGGAAAATAAAAAAATAAATGAAAATTAAGGTCCCTAAATATAAAAACAGAGGACGGAAAATAAGTATTTAAAAAAATAAATACAAATATACTTTGGTCTCCAGCCATGCTATACACAGAACTGAGAACCAAGACAGTGCTGAAAGCACTTTATGTAATCTATTTTAAAAATCAATATAAAGCAATTGAGTAAAGAAATATTAAAGAACATGCCATACAGGGACAGAGCAAAGGTCCATCAAGCCCAATATCCTGTTTCCAACAGTGGCCAATCCAGGTCACAAGTACCTGGCAGGATCCCAAGGGGTAGAGAGAATCCAAAGCTGCTTATACCAGTGGATTTCTGCAACTCCACCTTAATAATGGTTTACAGACTTTTCATAGATATACAGTAGCATAGAAATGACAGCAGAAAAGGAACAAAGGGTGCATCCAGTCTGCCCAGCAAGCTTCTTATGGTAGTATCTGCCACGCCATGCAGGTCACCCGCATGTTTCTCTTAAGGATAGCAACTGCTGCTCCATGCAGTTATTCCCAAGCCTTATGATAACCCAAAAAAATATACTGCTAGCAACATTTTTACTGGGTGATGAGCCTTCTTGGGAAAAAAAAAAAAAAAATCAGACAGAACCGCTTGATGTGCTTTGCTTATGATGAAGCAAGTTTGTGCCTTACCGCGAATGAAAACCAGGCAGACCTACGGGCTTGGTGGAAAACTTCAACAAAAACTTCTGCATCTGCTTGAGGGTTATTTTGGAAAATGGCAAGATCTACATCTCATTTTGGCCCTATGTATTATTTGCAGTCTGCAAAGTTCTCCAGAGGTCAACAGGCTTTTCCTCGTGGGAGATGGATTCCAGATTTAACCCTGGAAACTTGGGAGGAAGAACAGACTTACAGACAGAACCTGGTCGACTATGTAATCCGTATGCAGGAATGAGCAAGAAAGGCCAGAGAAGATGCGCACCTATGCTTAGAGAAAGCCCAAGATTCCCAAACCCAGGAATGTAAATCGATCTGCTGTTCAACGGGTCTTTCAGCCCAAAAAATTGTGTTATCCTCTTATAGTCTTCAGAAAGTAAACTACTGTCTAGCTGGCAAGGTTCTTATCAGTTAGTAAAGAAGATGGGATTCCATAGGCTACATGGAAGCTCAGGTCAGGTAAAAGGAAGGAGGCCTAAATCTTCCATGTTAACCTCCTAAAGAAATTGATCACACAGACATGTGGCCGGAAACCTCATCAAATCATGAGCCATTACCAGTCTCTTTCTGGGACCAAATCTCCAGCCCAGAAAAGAGTGGATCTAGACCAGTTGGTAAGCCAGAATAAGGATATCTTTTCCAATGTTCCCAGCAGAACTCACCTCGCATGCCATGATAGCATTACTCCTCCAGGAGTAGTGGTTCAACAGTAGCCATACTGGATTTTAAAGGCTGAAGCAATAGAGATCCTCGCCCTTTGTACTGGTTCCTGAACTAGACAGCAGCATCCAGGTCCATATAGACTTCAGAAAAGTCAATGAGGCCTAGAAGCTCAATGCCTACCCAATGCCCTACGGAGATGAACTCAACAAGCGGCTGGGGACAGCAGTTTATCTCCATGCTGACCTATTATTTTATTTAAAATTGTTTGTATACCACCTTTACAATACAAATTGGTCAAAACATACATAAAAATCAGACAAATACAAATTTAATACTAAAACAGCAGTTAACAGAAATAAGCAAGTGAAATGACTTATGACTGATTGTGACAGCAGACGGTTAGTTGGGATTGTGTGATGTGAAAATTGAAAGCTTTGGAGAATAGATAGCTTTTTATATTTTTCTTGAAATTTTTAGAATTGGGGTTTTGACATAGTCAGGTATGGAATTCCCTAACAAAAGGGTACTAGCAGGTTCCCCTCACACCAGCAGCAAAACAGAAAACTGTCTTCTCTACACCAGGAGGACATTTCCAATTTACAGGAGTGCCTTTTGACTTCATGGCACTCCAGAGGTTGGTCAACCACCTACTAAGCCCACACCAGGGCTACACCACAACCTATCTTGATGACACTGTCATATATAGTGGCAAACGGAAAACACTTGAGCCAACCACAGGCAGTGCTTACAAGCCTATATAAGGCTGGCCTTACAGTCAATCACAAGAAATGCCTGCTAGGGGGCCAAGAAGTACAATACCTAGATCAGGTGTGCCCAAACCGGTCCCTATGGGCCACCAGCCAGTTAGGTTTTCAGGATATCCCTAATGAATATGCATGAGATTTATTTGCATGCACTACCTCCTGAAAACCCAACTGGCTGGGGGCGAGGGGTGGGGGTGCTGTAGGACTTTGGAGGTTTGAGCTCCCCTGGCTCAAATCTCTCTCTTTCTGGCTTCTCTTTTAGTAGCAGTGGGGCAGGTGTCTCTCTTCTTCATTGGTGATGGAGGAAGGATGATCTTCCCTAGCACCTCCTTATTAGCGGCAGCTGTCAGCAGGTCAGACAAGTGACGCTTAATTTTGCCGGTGCCTGTTTTCAAACCTGACAGCCACGGGTTTGGAAAACGGACACCAGCAAAATTGAGCGTCCGTTTTCAAACCCGCTGACTGGTGGGCAGATGATTTTTTTTTTTTTTGGCACCTCCGACTTAATAGCACCATGATTAACGCCTTGGGCAGGCGTTAATTTCTGAGAGTAAAATGCGCGGCTTGGTCACACACTTAACTTTCAGTATTCTGGTCGTGATGCGCGCTATTAGTTTCGGGTGGGGGGGGTTGGCCGAGTGTTTTCCACGCACTATTATAAGGGTAGATAACAGCGCGCACTGTTCTGTATCAGCCCGTAAGTGTTCTAAATTTAAGTGGCTGAAATAAATAAATTATTAAACCTTAGACTCAGTAAATGTTTCCCTTAAAGCGCTATTTAAATACTGCCTTCACTTTTAGTAGCCTGCGAAACAATTAAGACTGTTCAGTCTTGTGCACAGGGTTCGCAGTGAGCCGAATGTCACTCTTCATACCTGTTTCTCTATGCGAGCTCTCTTTTTTCTTGAAAACAAGTTTTCCTCTGAATCAGCATCTTCAGAATCGTCATCATCATCCTCGTCTTCGTCCTCATCTTCAGAATCTTCATAGTCGTCGTCGTCGTCATCCTCATAGTCATCATCATCCTCTTCCACAGATTCCTCCTCCTCCTCCTCCGAAATGTCCCCAGAATGTTTACCATCCATGCTGTTCATGTCTGAAATAAGGAGCGCTTCTAACCCATTTTCAAGCTTGATGTATCTGCATAAAAACAAATAACCTTTTACTAACATTGGCTCCCAGAAAATGCAATTAAGTGACAAGGCAAAGACCTAATCAGCTAGCTCCAGTTCTCCCAATATCAACTTTCTCTCTCAAAAAAAATGAAAAGCTTATAAAAAATAAAATCTAGCTGCCAATGAAGTGGCATGCTTAGCATCACTAGTATTTCCACTTTGCTTTACTAATGAAATTGTACTTAATGTGGCTTAATTGTAATATATTTTAAAAGCTCTTTTGGTTAAAAATAAATAAATAAATAAATAAAAATACCAACAACTTACTTACATAACCCACCTGCAAATAGACAAGTTCCCAAACTGCTGGGGGAAAACCTGGGGAAACAGTTCTCAAAAAAAAAAAAAAAAAAATCCTTCTAAAGAATAAACCATAGAAATTAAAAGGATCAAAAATATCATCAGTGAAAAAAATTAAAAGATTAGGGGGCCTGTCCAAAACAGACAAAATTCTGAAAGAGTAAGGAGCTTGTATTATAATTGACATATAAGAAACAATAAATAATCAGATGCACTGTTAGAGTAAGGAAGAACCAGGTCACTAAATCACACGCCCTTTATTACAACGTAGCAGATGGGAATGAAAACAATAAATAAAGCAAATGCTGAGACCAGGGTAGACTTGTATTTCAATATTTTTCTATTGTTCCCCATCCTGAGCAGCCACTGGAAAGGTGAGATACAAATAAGTGGCATTTTTTATTTGAAACTTACACCAAAATCCCAACAAGTGTTTTTTTTTTTTTGACCAAGTGCGACAAGGAAATAAATCTGCAATGTTAAACAAATGCACTATGACAACTTTCAGTTGTAATTCTTAACACAAAAAGCCCACACAATTTGGGAGAGCACATTCTTCTGTAGCACAAATTAGGCATGTTCCTTTCCCCTCTCAGCAAGCTCTTGAGTAACTCATGGATGTCACAGGGCTACCTCCCCAGCTTACTTTTACCAGGTCTATCCATTCATTCTTCCATACCTAAGCAGTCTAATGCATGCGTACAGACTGACGAGTGAACAGGTACAGCAATGTGCCCAGCTAATTCCTTATGAACGGCATATAATAAAGAAATAAAAGATAACCATGCTCATTCATACTTCATTTTCTAAATATTAACACAGGTTTTGTAAACTACTCCCAAAACAATTATCATACAACACTTCACATTCAGAGCTCAACTAACAGAAGCCTGTCAACTGCATCCAAGATAAACAGATGCTTTCAAGAGTTTACATTCACCAAGGATTTTTTTTTCCCTTAAAACACAGAACAAAGAAAACTGTTAATACAGCATTTCCCAAGTAATGTGCCATAGGAAAATTGGTTCTTACTTGCTAATTTTCGTTCCTGTAGTACCACGGATCAGTCCAGGACAGCTGGGTTTTGCCTCCCCTCCAGCAGATGGAGACAGAAAAAGAGTTTGCGGACTCTGTCCTATACCCCTGAGGTGCCACCTAGTGTCTGTCAGTATTACACTGTACCCAAGCTGAAATTATATAAACCATAACGGCAACCAGAAAACAACTTCCCCCTGAAGAGCAAAGGAGATGAAAACAACCTGAAACTTCATGAATGAACGAAACATGCCCCCAAGATCTTTCCCGAAAAAAGGGGGCAGTCAGAAAAACTTGCAGAAAAATTGATCAGCTACCGGCCGAGCGGACTCTCCATTTTCCCCCCGGGCGGGCATCTGGACTTATCCGTGGTACTATAGGAACGAAAATTAGCAGATAAGAATCAATTTTCCTTTCCCTGTATGTACCCAGATCAGTCCATGACAGCTGGGATGTACCAAAGATTTCCTAACCAGGATGGGACAGAGTCCCACTCGGAGTTCCCTGGCTCCAAAAGAACCAGGCTCTGGGGCCCAGACATCCAGTCGATAATGTCTGGCAAAGCTATGCGGAAACTTCCAGGTAGCCGCCCTACAAATTTCCTGTGGCGACACCTGTTGACATTCAGCTCAAGAAGCCGCTTGTGACAGAGTAGAGTGAGCCTTAAGACCAGACGGAATCAGACGACCCTGAACCAGGTAAGCCGACAATATAGCCTCCTTCAACCAGCATGCGATCATGGCCCTGGAAGCCTTCTGCCCCTTTCTGGGTCCACACCACAGCACGAAAGATGATCCGAGAGTCGGAAACTGTTTGTCACCTCCAAGTAACGCAACAACACTCTTCACGTTCAACTTCCGCAAATCTCTAGACTCTGGAGATGAAGAATTTAAACCTGCAAAGGAAGGGAGTTCTACGGTCTGGTTCAAATGAAAAGAGGATACGACCTTCAGAAGAAAGGTTCTCAAGGAAATTCCTGCCTCAGAAATCCTCAAGAAAGGTTGCCTGCAGGATAAGGCCTGTAGCTCGGACTCTCGCCTCACAGAAGAAATAGCCACCAGAAAAAGAGTCTTCAGTCAGATCCTTCAGGGTCACTCACTTCAATGGCTCAAAAGGGGCATTTCAAAGTGCCCACAGCACCAAATTCAACTTCCACGATGGACAAGGGCTCCGGACCGGAGGACATAGATGCTTAGCTCCTCTTAAGAAACGAGCCACATCCGGATGAGAGGCTAGCGCAACCACCTGCACCTTTCCTCGAAAACAGCCAAGGGCCGCCACCTGCACCCGCAGAGAATTGAAGGCCAACCCCTTGGCTAAGCCTGCCTGTAAAAAATCCAAGACCTCCGGAATTGACGCCCTGGATGGCTGTAAGTGGTGGTCTATGCACCAGGACTCAAACACTCCCCAAACTCTAACATATGCCATAGAGGTAGAAGTTTTACGGGAATGTAAGAGCGTGGTCACCACCACATTAGAGTAACCCTTACTCCTCAACCTACGCATTTCATAAGCCATGCCGCTAGATAAAAGCGATCTGCCTCTGCAAATAAACGGGGCCCTGATGCAATAGAATCGGAAACGGAGGAAACCTCAGAGGACCGTAAACCACGGGCACCTCGGCCACTCCGGAGCCACAAGAATCACCCTGCCTGCGTGCCCCTCGATGCGGCGTAGAACCTTTCCGACCAATGACCACGGTGGGAAAACATACAAAAGTATGTCCTTTGGCGAGGGGAGGACCAGCGCGTCTACCCCTTCTGCCCCAGGTCCCGCTGCCTGCTGAAGAACCAGGGAGCCTTGGCATTGTCATACATCGCCATCAGGGCCATGACCAGTCTGGACCACCAGTCACACAGAAGATGAAAAGCATCGGAGAGTTCCCACTCCCCTGGATCCAACTGGTGACGGCTGAGAAAATCCACCTGGACATTGTCCACTCTGGCTATGTGAGAGACAGCTATCCGGTAAAGATTCTGCTCCGCCCAGTGTATCAACAGCTGAGCCTCCATCACCACTGGATGGCTCCTGGTTCCACCCTGACGATTGATGTCGGCCACCGTTGTCACATTGTCAGAGAACACCCTCACCGACCTGCCCTCCACCATTGGAAGAAGGGCCTGGAGTGCTAACTGCACTGCTTTGGTTTCCAAGCGATTGATCAACCAGGAGGCCTCTGTTCTGGTCCATTGGCCCTGGACCGCCGTATCTCGACAAACCGCTCCCCACCCAGAGAGACTGGCATCAGTGGTCACCACAACCCAACAGGGAATCTCCAAATCCACCCCCTGGCGCAAATTGTGCTGTGAAAGCCAACACAGAAGACTGAAACATGCCACATCAATCAGGGGCAGGACAAGATGGAAATGCTGCGAGAGGGGATTCCATCAGGAGAGCAAGGCTGATTGAAGAGGACGCATATGCGCAAAGGCCCATGGTACCAGATTGGTCGTTGAAGCCACTGAGCCCAGGACCTGCAAGGAATCCCAGACCGTGGGTTGAGGTAGAGAGCTCAAGGACTCCACCTGTGACGTGAGCTTGGAAATTCTCTCTGTCAGAAAACCCTTTCCCAAGGTCGTGTCGTAGCGAGCCCCAAGAAACTCCAAAGTCTGGGAGGGAATCAGATGACTCTTATTGGGGTTGACCACCCATCCCAACGAGTCCAACATCCAGAGCATCCACACCACCACGGTTCTGCATAGGCTGACTTTGCTCGAATTAGCCAATCGTCCAGATAGGGATGCACCAGTATCCCTTCCCGTCGCAAGGCAGCCGCAACCACAACCATCACCTTGGTGAAAACCCGGGGCGCCATTCATGAGCCCGAACGGAAGAACACAGAATTGAAACTGGCACCCGAGGATCGCAAACCGCAGATATTTCTGATGGTCCGAGTGTATCAGGATGTGCAGGTATGCTTCCATCAGGTCCAGCGACGCCAAGAACTCTCCCCTTGTACACCAACGCTATGACGGAGAGAAGAGTTTCCATCCGAAATCGGGGTACCTTCAAGGCACGATTCACCCGCTTCAAATTGAGGATGGGACAGAAGGTACCATCCTTCTTTGGTACCACAAAGTAGATGGAGTAGTGCCCACGGCTTAGCTGCTCTTCGAGCACTGGAGCTATGGCCCCCAGATCTTGCAAGCGCTGTAGAGTGCCTCGCACCGCCCTGCGCTTTAGGTGGTACGCGCAAGGGGACACTATGTAATGGTCCTTGATCGGTCGGGCAAAATCTAAGACTTAGTCGTGTTCTATGATGCTTAGGACCCATTGGTCGGAGGTCAATTTGGTCCACGCCTCCCAGAAAAGGGTTAACCTTCCCCCGATCCTTGGGACGGAAGGGTGGACCAGCCTCACTTCATTGTGCGGTCTTGGAGCCCCCATGGGACTGCGGAGCACTGTCTCTGGTAGGTCGGCGGCCCCAAAAGGACTGGTTCCAAGAAGCCTGACGGCTGGTGCCCTGGTGAAATGATGACCCTGCGGACCTTGAGGAGCGGAAACGACGATTTCCCCGAAATCTCGCCCGCTGAGGAAAGAAACCTCTGGATCGAGGCCTATCCTCCGGCAACCTGTGGACTTTGTTCTCCAAGTCCTCCAGCTGTTGCCCATAGAGGAGCTTCCCCTTGAATGGTAAAGAACTCAGCTGCGCTTTAGAGGACCCATCAGCCGACCAGTTTCTGAGCCAGAGGGGCCTGCGGGCGGAAACCTCTGCAACATTGTCCTGCCCGAAGTCTACAAAAGATCATCCAGGGCATCCACGCTATACGCCACTGTTGCCTGCAGACAGCTAGCACGCAGCACTGCCACGTCCGAGCAGGGAGCCTCCTCCTGCCAATCCTAAACCCAGCGAAGACAAGCCCTCTGCACAAAACTGCTGCACATAGCCACCCGGACCCCAAGGGTCAAAACCTCAAAAAAAGTTTTTAGCTGCAGCTCCAGCTTACGATCCCTGCAAGTCTTTCAATGCAGTGGCCCCCGCGACGAGAATGGTGGTCTTCTTTGTGACCGCGGCATCCACCTTGGGAATCCTGAGCAGATCCAAAGCCTCCTCCGGAAGCAGGTACAATTTGGCCATAGCTCATCCCACCTTCAAGCCAAGGTCTGGAGTCTCCCACTCCTTAAACAAAACATCTGTGGCAGACATATGAAAAGGAAAGGATCGAGCCGGACCCCGGAGGCCCACCATGATCGGATCCATAACTCCGAACCTGGAATCCTACCTATATGAGCACCAAAAGTGTGAGAACAGCTGGGTCCTTTTTGCAGGGGCATTTCCTCCTTTTCCCCCCTTATAAGTCTCCTTCTTTGAATCTGTACATCCTCTAAGCGCCAGATGCAATTCATTCTGAGTGTTGGGAGCAGCAGCAGTGGGGAAGCTCTTGTAGCCGCATACATCATCACTGGTAGCAGCTAAGGTAACTAATCAAGCCAGATACCCACACTGAAAGAAATTCTGCCTGTTCTTTCACTTGCAAAGAAGGAGCTGGAGTCTGGGAGTGGGGAGCCACACATGACAAGGAATTGAGAGGACAAGAGAGGGAAAGGGTCCAGGCTTAGTAAAGAGTTGAAGATAAGGAAGAAGGGAGTCCACAGGCAGTGAGGAGTGAAGGAAGTAGGAACATCTACAAAGTGAGAACCCAAAATAAGTGGTCAATGGGTCTGGGTTAAAAGACAGCAGAGATCTCCATGCCCCTCCTTTCTCAGTATTGGGAGACAGCCTCCTAGTATTGTGTAAGCAGAAATTTGCCGTGAAGCATGCCATTATAGACTACATAGGAACATTTCTGATCCTGCCGTTGCTATTGCTGTTTCTAGTTATTTCATCGCATTCGCATACTGTGCAGTGTGCAAGGGGGGTGGGGTGTGGGTACATTGATAAAAGGTGCCATGAGTTTGGCATTCTCTCCTGTTATGATACTGTATTTTGTACAAGTTTGACACCAATAAAAATGTTTATGCAAAAAAAAAAAAAAAAAGACAGCAGAGACTGGAGATATTGAAGCACAGAGCAGCAGCAGGATACAGGAGAGGACCCCAAGGTGAGACCTGATTTTCATGACAGCAGTGCCAAATTGTGGCTGAAACCCCAAGAAGCATTACTGATAAGCTGAAGCTGTGGGTAACCCACAAACACAATGTGTACTTCATCATCCAGTGCCAGATGCGCCATGGAGATGGAGGAAAAATTCACAGGCAACAACTGGAGGAATAAAGCTAGAGGAAAATTAGTTCTTACCTGTTAATTTTCGTTCCTGTAGTACCAAGGATCAGTCCAGACCGTGAGTTGAGCCTCCTGTCCAGCAGATGGAGACAGCCCAAAACTGAAAGGGTATCCTATATCAGGACAGAGCCTACCCTGAAGCCCTTCAGTATAACCATTGTCAAAGCAGATAAGAATAAAGATAACCAGTAAAAGATCAAGCAAGTAACAAGAGAACTCAAGCGAGTAACGAGAGAACTCACTGAAACTAAATTGCAAACATTGAATGGACTCTGAATAGGATCGCTCTTCCATATCCATTGTCATCAAAAACAGATGCTTCCGGTGCCTTTAAGGATGAACACAGATGAAAAAAAGAGCTTCGAGAGGACAGCAGACAATATATATGGGGAAGGGTGTCTGGACTAATCCGTGGTACTACAGGAACTAATTTTCCTTTCCCTGTAGATACCTGGATCAGTCCAGACCGTGGGATGTACCAAAGCTTCCCTACAGAGGGTAGGACCAAGACAGTCCCACTCGAAGCACCTGCCAACCGAAGGAACCAAACACTGGCGCCTGTACATCAAGGCGGTAATGTCGAGCAAAGGTATGCAGGGATTTCCACATAGCGGCCCTGCATATTTCCTGCGGAGAGACCGATTGACTCTCCGCCCAAGAAGTAGCCTGAGAACGCAAGGAATGAGCCTTGAGGCCCTCCGGAACTTCCCGGCCTTGGCAGATATAGGCCAACGAAATCGCCTCCTTCAACCACCGAGCGATCATAGTCTTAGAAGCTTGGTTGCCCCTATTTGGACCACTCCACAGGACAAAAAGATAATCGGAGACCCGAAACTCATTGGTGACCTGGAAGGTAATGTAGTAAAACGCGTCTTACATCAAGGCGGCGAAAATCACCCCCAACTGTACTTGCGATATCCTCAGGAGAGAACGCGGGAAGCTCCACCGACTGATTGACATAAAAGGAAGAAACGACCTTCGGCAAGAAGGAAGGTACAGTCTTGAGAGAAACTCCATAATCAGAAAACCGCAGGAAGGGCTCCCGACAGGACAACGCTTGAATCTCCGACACCCGTCTGGCGGAGCAGATAGAAACCAGGAAAACTGTCTTGCGCATCAGGTCCTTAAGGGTAGCCCGACTGAGAGGTTCAAAAGGAGCCTCACAGAGAGCCCGAAGAACTAAATTAAGACTCCACGAAGGACAAGTGGACCGGACGGGCAGCTTCAAATGCTTGGCGCCCTTGAGGAAGTGGATAACATCCGGATGCGACGCTACTGGGTGACCATCAACGGTACCTAGACGAGAGCGGACACTTGAATGCGCAAAGAGCTGAAGGAGAGACCCTTGGAGAGACCCTTCTGGAGGAAGGAAAGAATCACCAGAACCAGAGCTGAATGAGCCAATTCACCCGATTCCACACATACAGTTTCAAAAACTTTCCAAATGCGGACATAAGCCAGAGAGGTAGACTGATTACAGGCACGGAGAACAGTGGATATAACTTCCTCTTTATATCCCTTCTTTCTCAGTCTTCGCCGTTCAAAAGCCAGGCCACTAGACAGAAGCGATCCGCCTGGTCGAAAAATACAGGACCCTGCCGGAGTAGGCGAGGGAGATGGCCAAGACGAAGAGGACCGTCGATTGCCAGGTTCACCAGATCCGCGACCCACGGTCCTCGGGGCCATTCGGGTGCCACGAGGATGACCGGTCCCCCCCTGTGAAGTTCTATTCTTCAGAGAACTTTTCCCATGAGAGGCCAAGGAGGAAACACGTACAGGAGAATGTCGTGGGGCCAAGGAAGGACGAGCACATCCACTCCTTCCGAACAGTGCTCCCTCCAGCGGCTGAAGAACCTGGGAGCTTTGGCATTGCTCAAGGTTGTCATCAGGTCCAGGTGAGGGGGGCCCCAACCGACTGACAATCCAAATCCATCGCTCCGTCTGACAACTCCCACTCACCAGGATCAAGGTGCGGATGACTCAAGAAATCGGCTTGCACATTCTCCTTGCCCGCTATATGGGAGGCTGCTAGACGCTCCAGGTAATGTTCTACCCAGGTAAGGAGCTGGCTGGCTTCTAGGGCCACCAGGCGACTCCGGGTGCCCCCCCTGTCGATTGATATAAGCCACCATGGTGGAGTTGTCCGAGAGCATTCGCACCGCTTTGCGGCGAATCAGAGGAAGAAAAAAAATTGAGGGCCAGCCGGACCTCCAGGCGATTTATGTGCCAGCGGGATTAAGCTGGGAACCAGTATCCCTGTATGGGCTGCGACTGGCAGACTGCTCCCCACCCAGAGAGACTGGCATCTGTCGTGACTACAATCCACTGCGGAGTCTATAGGGACATCCCCCTCAGAAGGTGCATCAGCGATAGCCACCATTGTATGTCGGCAATAGTAGAGTCGGAGAGCGGGAGAATCGCCCGAAACTGTTCCGACACCGGCTTCAAGCGGGTTAGCAAAGTTTTCTGTAATGGCCGCATATGCGAAAAAGTCCAGGGGACCAGGTCGATAGTGGAAGCCATGGTCCCCAGGACCTGAAGGTAGTCCCATGCCATGGGACACCTGAGTGTCCGGTAGGAACACCTTGCCGACCCGGGTATCGAAGCGCGCCCCCAGAAATTCCAGAACCTGGGAGGGCTGCAGATTGCTTTTGGGAAAATTGACTATCCAGAGAGAGGTGAGGAGGGTAAGGACCCGGTTGACTGCCAGCGTGCAGAGAGTCTCCGACTTGGCCCGCACGAGCCAGTTGTCCAGGTAAGGATGGACCAGGACTCCTTCTCATTGGAGGGCGGCCGCCACAATCACCATAACCTTGGTGAAAGTGTGTGGCGCGGTGGCGAGGCCAAAGGGCAGAGCCCGGAACTGAAAATGCTGGCCCAGAATGTTGAATCGGAGATACTTCTGATGCTCGTGGCGAATCGGGAAGTGTAAATAAGCCTTCTTCAAGTCGAGAGAGGCTAGAAATTCGCCGGACCGAACAGCTGCTATGACCGCCCTTAGGGTCTCCATCCGAAAATGCGGTACCCTGAGGGCCCGGTTGACTCTCGAGGTCCAAGATCGGACAGAAGGAATCGTCCTTTTTCGGCACGATGAAGTAGATGGAATACTGGCCGGCGCCTTGTTCCTCCACCGGGACTGGGACTATGGCTCCCAGCTCCTGGAGCCTGGCAATAGTCTGGCATACGGCAGCCCGCTTTCGATGTCCGCAAGGAGAGACTATGCACAGATCCGGCAGGTCTCAAGCAAACTCCAAAACATAACTTCTCTCTATTATTTCGAGAACCCACTGATCCAATGTAATTTTGACCCATTCCTCTAAGAACAAGGAGAGACGACCACCTAAGCTTGGAACGGAGGAATGGGCCGGCTGGATCTCATTGGGAGGTGGGCTTTGCGGCGGAATGCTGTGGGTTACCATCTCGGAAGGCACGGCGGCTCCAAAAGGAATGAGGTCAGGACTGGGATCTGGAGGAATTTCCTCGAGAGAAAGTATCTCGTGCCCGAGTATTATACCGTCACTGGCCCCTGAAGCAGGAACGTGTAGGGAAAAAGGAGCGTGACTGTTTCGGGTAGTCCTCTGGCAGCATATGGACCTTGTTCTCCCCCAAGGACTTAATAAGCTGTTCTAGGTCCTCGCCAAAAAGCAACTTACCCTTGAAAGGAAGTGTGCCCAACTGAAACTTGGAGGAAGAATCCGCCAACCAACTGCGCAGCCAGAGGAGACGTCTGGCCGACATCGCGGAAACCATGGCTTTGGCCTGCACGCGGAGTAAATCGTAAAGAGCATCCGCCCAATACGCTATAGCGCCTTCCAACTGTTCAGCCTGCTCCGCTTCTGCAGACAGGATGTCCTGGGTACTGAGCAATTGTTGAAACCACCTAAGACTTGCCCGCTGCATGAGACTGCTGCATATCGTAGCCTGGACTCCTAAGGCCAGAACTTCGAAGATACGCTTGAGATAGAATTCAAGCTTGCGGTCCTGCACGTCCTTCAATGCCGTGGCTCTCACCACCGGGACAGTGGTGTGCCTGGTGACCGGAGACACAGAAAAATCCACCTTAGGGATTTTAAGCATCTCCAGGCAATCCTCGGGGAGGGGATAGAGCTTATCCATAGCGCTCCCCACCCGGAGCCCTGTCTCGGGAGCCTCCCATTCTTGGGAGGAGCAGCAGCTTGTGCATAGGATGGAAGGAGAAAGTACGTGGAGGAGCCCCGAGTCCCGCCAGGACAGAGTCCATGTGAGCCAGCATCATGGCCATAACGGTATCTTCCGAAGGGATCTAAATCCCCAGCTCCTGAAGTATGAAGGGAATGAGCAGTTCCAGCTCTTTCCTCTGAAATAAGTGGAGCACTCGCGGGTCATCCCCCTCTGGGAGGGGGGGGGCAGGCACTGCCAAATCCTCATCCTGATCTGGTGTTACCGGTGGGGCTGGAGGATCCGGGGGTGGGGGGACCCCCGGTACCACTCGAACCCGGACGGACCCCTGCGCATCAAGCGCCGTGGGAGCAAGCGTAGGGGGCATGCGGGGAATCTTAGCGGGGGGAGGACCTGGGAGAGGTGCCTCCTCCTCCTGTAGACTGGCCCAAATAAGATTTGTGCATTAAAATCACAAATTCCGAAGAAAGATGTGGCCTAGATGTCTGGGGGGGGGGGGGGCAGGGTCCTCATCCTGGGCCTGCGCTGGGCTCAAATCAGGGGGAGAAAAAGAAAAATCCGGCTCCCCCGAGTCCTGCAACCCCAAATCGGGAGCTGCTGAAATCCGAGATGTCCGCCATTTGACGACCTGGGAACGGCCTGGCCACGCGATCAGAAGACTTCCCCCGGGTGGTAGATTTTGCCGCTGCCGGTGAGGGGCCCTCCCTACCCGGCAGGCACCCCGAGCAAAGGCCTTCGCGGGAGAGCCGCAAAGCAGGCTCCCCGCAGGCCAGGCACTGATTAGAACGCGGCATGACAGAGAAAAAAAAGCCGCGAGGAGAGCCAAAAATAGCTGAGCTGTCAGGTGCTGAGGAGCGAGTGCAGGAGAACGAACCCTGCTCACTCCTAGCCTAAAAATCACAACGCTGCCAAACAGTCAGCACTAATGCCGAAAGTGCCCCAAAAATCAGAAAAAATCTTTTTTTTTTTTGTTTAAATGCAGGGGAATGAGCTTCCCTGCTGGCCCAGCCGGGGAATGAAGTGTCCCGGGAGATAAAGGGGCAGAGGACAGCTAGATAGGGGGGAGTGACTGGACCACCAGTATCACCCCAAAAAGGTACACCGGGGAAGAGCCTAGGCTGCTTAACAAACAAGGGGTAAAACCCCCCCTTAGGCCCCCAAGAGCAAGGAGACAGGTGCTGTCTCCTGAGGAAACAGTCTTTTCTGCTTGAAAAGTTTTATTTTTTTTTTATTTATAACACTTAACAATTTTGAAATACTTGCTTGATCCGACAAGAATAAGGAAAGAGAGCCCAACAGGGCAAAGGCTAAGAAGATAAGCCAGGGAACCGCAGGGCGAGCTGTCGCATCTGCTGGAGACAGACAAATACTGAAGGGCTGCAGGGTAGGCTCTGTCCTGATATAGGATACCCTTTCAGTTTTGGTCTGTCTCCATCTGCTGGACAGGAGGCTCAACCCACGGTCTGGATTGATCCGGGTACGTACAGGGAACAGAGGTTATCTGGATTCTGTCTGTGTCTCTGTCTGTCTCTGTCTGTCTGTCTTATGGCTCACCCACACTACCAGCTTTAAATGGGTACGGTTATATACCACACCTACTTAAAACTGAGAGTGCAGGTGAACCACCAAAGCCCTCTGCCCTGACACAAGCATGTCAATTAATTTCTCCGTTATTTTAACTCATCAGTTTCCTCCAGCTCCATCAGAACCAGGGCTGAAATTTGGTATCACTGCTTGGTATCACCCTGTGAATGCTGCCTCTACAGCATCCCCAGCCAATTCAGGGAGGGGAAAACCTGACTTAAGAACATAAGAAATTGCCATGCTGGGTCAGACCAAGGGTCCATCAAGCCCAGCATCCTGTTTCCAACAGAGGCCAAACCAGGCCACAAGAACCTGGCAATTACCCAAAAACTAAGAAGATCCCATGTTACTGATACAATTAATAGCAGTGGCTATTCCCTAAGTCAACTTGATTAATAGCCATTAATGGACTTCTCCTCCAAGAACTTATCCAAACCTTTTTGAACCCAGCTACACTAACTGCACTAACCACATCCTCTGGCAACAAATTCCAGAGCTTTGTTGTGAGTTGAGTGAAAAAGAATTTTCTCCGATTAGTCTTAAACGTGCTACTTGCTAACTTCATGGAATGCCCCCTACTCCTATTATTCGAAAGTGTAAATAACCGATTCACATCTACCCATTCAAGACCTCTCATGATCTTAAAGACATTAAAACCATTGCAGTTACTTCAGAATGCCGCTGCCAGAGTACTGACTGGCAAAAGAAAATCTGACCACATAACCCCCGTACTCAACAATTTACATTGAATTCTATTCTTTTCTCTACCGGTAGCCAAAGTCCTTACAATTCTACACAAATCAATTCATAAAGCAGACTACACAGCCTTGGATAACTTCATACATATTCAAAAATCACTTCGTATGACAAGAACAAGTAAACTTCAACTAGAGGTTCCTTCACTTCCACATGCCAAACTATCTCCACAAGAAACAGAGCCATCTCCATCATCAGCCCGAAACTATGGAATTCGTAACCTCATCACCTGACCTCTCAAGAATACATTAAATCTTTTAAAAAAGATCTAAAAACCTGGTTACTCAGCCAAACTCTCATAGACGGCTCTCTCAAAGACTCCAAAGGATAAATCTATAGTCCACTCCTATCGCATGTCCCTCCTTCGGCATGCAATCTTCCTCCATTATTTACCTTCTGACTCCCAGTAACCTTCCCTTTTTTCCCTGATTTGAGCATTGATATATACCTTAATATATTGCATATCTTGATTGGTATTAAGCTATTGTTCTATACCAGTTTTTCCGTTTTTTCTCTGTTAAATGTAACATGTTGTTGTAAATGTAAACCGGAGTGAAGGCAATTCTGCTATACCTCGGTATATAAAAAAATGCTAAATAAATAAATAAAAAATAAATAAATATCATATCCCCCCTCAGCCATCTCTTCTCCAAGCTGAACAGCCCTAACCTCTTCAGCCTTTCCTCATAGGGGAGCTGTTCCATCCCCTTTATCATTTTGGTTGCTCTTCTCTGGTACCTTCTCCATCGCAACTATACCTTTTTTGAGATGCAGCGACCAGAATTGTACACCGTATTCCAGGTGCGGTCTCACCATGGAGCGATATAGAGGCATTATGACATTTTCCATTTTATTAACCATTCCCTTCCTAATAATTCCTAACATTGTTTGCTACTTTTACTTTTTTCACTTGGGGATCAAATCAAGGGCTTTTCGCATGGCAGTGTGCTGCACTACCACTGAGCCATCAAACCAGCCTTATCTCAGTTCATTTAAAAAGCCTCTGGAACACCGCTCCACTGTGATGGGTCTATGTGCATTTCTGCGCCATCTCTCCCTTTGCTTTAAAATTTGGAAGAGAGACTGGTGGGGCATTCAGTGCTTCTGTAGCTTCTTTTTCAGGCCATATGAGTCCTTTCTGTGCCTGTACTACCAGCTTGCAGAAGCTGGGGTGCCATACATTTTTTGTTTATGTACACAAGTCTTGGGCTTGACAAAGTTGGGTAACACTTTGTTAATGAATAAGTATGTAGTTCCAGAATACTATACTCAAAATTTACTAGGCCAAACATCTTTAAGTACCAGTTTGGCAATTTATAGATGACTAGTACTCAAAGTACTGTATGAGTCAGGTTAGCTTCATAACAAATCGGAAGCTCCCAAATGCTATACCATGACATTTTGGGCCCCTGAGAAGAGCAGGTTACAGTAGTCCACTGGCAAGTATTCCTCTCTCTTTCCCTCTCTCCTGTGTCCCCTGAAAAATGGTCTATCAAAAGCAGAACACAAGCATGGTGCCTTACCTACTGTTGCTGCCTCCTTTATCAGCTTCCCACTGAAGTCAGAAATGCGGGAAGCTTGCAGGTATCACAAAACTATGGGGCTCCACACGGTTCCAACTTCAATGGGAATCTGGCAGAGCAGAAGGCAACAGCAAAGAGGGCTATTCACCTAATTCCTCTTGCCAGATGAAGATGATCCCAAATGAAAAAGGGAAGACTAATTACAATGATGTCAGGGAGGGAGAAAAGAGAGAAGTCATGATACCAAGGAGTGAGAGGGAAAGATATGCTGAAGGGGCAGCAGACAAAAGCCATGACAAAAGCAAATCCAGTACTGGGTATGCCACGACATTAAAAGGGTTGGGAACTACTGCCATAAACCATTTAAAGCCCATATTCATCATCCTTATTTAAGAAAAGAAATCTTGCCCATCTCATGGCAAATACAACTAACAGGTCTAGCATAATGTGGAGATGATGTCTTAGAACTGAAAAAAAATCATAAGCCGTTCAGTCACCTTTTCTAGCCCTTCATCAGTTGGGCTATCATAAAGCGCTGTTTAGAATTTCGGCTGCTCTTGCACGGAGATTTGAGTTCTAATCATCAGGACAATGTTTCTTGCTCTCCCGAGACCTCTTTCCACAGGGATCCAGGACAATACATCATCCCCTGGAACCGCCAAGGCATCCACCTTATACGTTGAACCCTTCGCTCAGTCCTCTTTCCTGACATCCCGCCTCTTACACTTTGGTGAAGATGGTTCATTTCATATTAAAGAAGCAAGACCACAACTACCTCTCTACAGTGCAGTGCAGTGCAATGCCAGAAGCCTTCCTCCAGCAACTTGGCTCGCTTAGTATCTCTGCTCTCTCCCGTCGCGCCCTCCCATACTAACCTGTACTGCTTGGGGTCACTGGGAGACTTCACGATGTCCACATCGCCGACCTCCAACCCGATGTCCCCGCCCCCTCTCCCCGCTACTTCCGCACAGGGGACATCCTCCGGTGCCACGGCGCGCGCGGCCAGAGAGCTGCTGCTGCTCACGGTCTTAGTCTTGTTCCTCCCAGGCATGGGTGCGGGTGCAGGTGCGATGGCGGGTACGGGTGCGGCGGGGGGTAAGGGGGCACGCACACACGTAGTGTAGAAGAAGAAGACAGTCCTGCGTCCCCGTTCTTGGTTACACAGGAACAACCCAGCAGCGCGCCTGGACATTCAGCGAGACAGCGAGACACATTCCCGCCACCCTGCGACCCCCTCGCCGACGACAGCTGACACGAAACCTCGTCCCACAGGCAGCAGCGCCTCCACTCTTCCCTCCCGCCCCCTCCCACCCCAAGGCAGCCAACCGGATGCGAGCGTCTGCTCACGTGACTATCCTTAACCCAATCAGAAGGTTGTACTTGAGCCGGCTGGGTCCTGTGAAAGCACTGCCTCCTAGCCGGAAGTGCTATGTCTGTGTGATCCTAGCACGAGCTTTATGCGCTACAGGGTGACGTCACGAGAGAAAGGAAAACCTTCCCAGAGGGTCGGAAAGTGGCAGTATGTGACCCGGAAGTGCTGAGGCTCGTGCTTCGCAGTTCCTTGAAAGCGATATGTTCGGAGAAGAGTGTCGGCTGAAAAAGACCATGAGGCCTAGCTTCAGATTCAGATAACTTTATTGGCATTACAGTTTTACATGTGTTGCCAAGGTAGTATAGATAACGATTAAAATAAAGAGGAAGAAAAGGCAAAATTCCAAAATAATAGCAGTGGAGTAAAATTGCAGTGCACAGAATGTACAAGAGAGACAACATTCAGGTTTTGGTGCTGGACCATTGTGTCCCTGTTTTAGACCCCTTGTTCTACTCCATAATCCCTACCTATCACTCCCTCAGCTCCCCTGAATTTGTCCCATGCTTTCTTGAATTCAGATTCTGACCTTTTCGCCATTGGCATAACTGGGAACTCTCCAGATCTGATCTGGAGACTCTGGAATTCTGAGGGAATTACCAGGCCTCTGGGCCTACCCCGAAAATCTCAGCATGCAGCTGCTGAAGTGGCCCACAAAGGCACCGGCCTCAAAAGAACTTATTTGGGCCTGTGCTGGTGAGCAGAAATAGCATCAGCTATATTGCCAAAAGAAAGAGCTGGGTCAGGGTCAGCATGCATGGATCCCAGAAGAGGAAGTCACTTGGGCCAACGCCGTTAGGTAAATTGAGGAGCTTTGACTGCGCAGTCAGAAGCAGCAACAGGGAGAGCATCTACCAGCATGGGCTAGGAGCAGTGTCTGTTAGGTTCTGGGCCCCTTCTTTATCACCCGTGGCTCTTGCTCTGGACCAAGTCCCCATATTGCCACCAGGTAAGTTTGTCACAAATAGTCTTATCTCCCTGGATGCCAAAAGAACTTACTGCTGCTACCTGCTTAATGCTGCCTCTGGAGCCAGTCCCCATGCATGGCCTGACTCAAGCAGCTTAAACCATTACTAATCTGTTATTTGTATGTTCTTAATGTTCCTTATTTAATTATGCAATAATTGTAAAGCCTGTTGCTAAGTTCTGTTCTATGTAAACCGACGAGATGTTCCCAACGTTCGTCGGTATATAAAAGTTATTAAATAAATAAAAAAAAATACTCTTCCCTTCAGGAGCCCAGTGGTACTGCTGAACTCATTGCCAGACAGGAAGAGGAAGAATAAATAGTATGTAAGTGAGAAAGAAAGTGTGCATGTGGGAGAGAAGTGAGAATGTGAGTTAGCATAGGTGTGAGAAAAGAGAGGAGAGAGTGTGGGGAAACGGGCTGAATTAGTGATTATTATAATTTGTTTTAGATATTATATATAAAAATCCTAGGTTGCAAAAATGAATAATGTGGGCTGCAGTATTATTTTAGGATTGTTTTATTGTCTTTTAAATTAGGATTTTAATTTGATATTGGTTTTACATTGTAGCTATGATTTTAGAGTATTTGATTTTGTTTATTGTAATTTAATTGGAAATGTATTTGAGGTACTGATAATTATTTTCTGTACTGTAAACCGACTTGATATCTTGTGAGGAAGGCCGGTATATAAAAAAAAAAAAGGTTTAAATAAATAAATAAATAAATACTTCCTCATTTTACTTCTGATCTTCTCCCTCATCCTATGACCCTTTCATCCCAGAGCCTCCTTTCCATTGATACCTTGGAGATATTTAAATGTATCTATCATATTTCCTTTATCCCAAATTTCCTCTAGAGTATACATCTTTAGATCTTTAAATTGGTCTTCATTAGTATGAAGACCAATGATCATTTTAATAGCTACTGTGTGGACCAGTTTATATCTTTTTGAAAGTGCAGTCTCCAAAATTGTATACAATATTCCAAATCAAGTGTCACCAGGGATTCACACAGGCAATTTCACGTTTATTCTGCTAACCATTCCTTTTCCTATGTACCCAAGCATCTTTCTGGCTTATGCTGTTGCCTTATCCACTTGTTTGGCCACCTTAAAATCAAATTAAATAAATCAGATATGATCACCGCCAGATCCCATTCTTTTTTCATGCATAGAAGAATTTCACCTATACTGTATCACTCCCTTTGGGTTTTGCAGACCAAATGCACAACTTGTGGGGATTGGCCTGTACTCAAACAGGCCAATCCCCACAAGTGTGGTATGCACCTCTATCAGCAGATGTAGACAGAGTAAAAGCTGACGTCACAGATACATAGCTCTGTCCTGACCTCAGCCCACTAGTATTCTTCGTCTCCAGCAGATGGTAGACATTCATTTCCCTATCGGGGCTTACCTGTAATAAAAAAAAAAAGAAAAGATTATCACAGCACTTGTACTCCTGAGTTGACACCAATGGGTTCCTCCCTCAGTTGAGTGCCTTTAGTCCGGTAGCCTTTTTCAGGCATAGACTTAAAAAAAAAAAAAACAGGCGGTGAAGGCTTTCGCCCTCTCCCCTAGTAGCTGGAGACCCGGTCATACTCGCAAACAGGTGAAGCGATTGAAGAATGAAGGAGGCTTAGCGGTGGAAGTTTTCGCCCTCTCCCCCCATAGCCAGAAGCCCGGTCGTACTCTCAGCTAGGGGTGGCTGAGCTCAGGTTAAAAAAAAAAAAGCTAAAAATAAATGAAGACAAGTAGAAGGCAGAGAATAGGGAGATTGTATTTCCCTGTTCCTTTTTTACCAGGTCTTCCTCGGTGTGAGTGGTCAGCGTAATTTCCTTCCTCCTCACCTTTGTGGGGAGTTTAGTGAGGTTACTGTGGTGGCGCAGGCATGGCTGGTTGAGCAGCCTCGGGCTAGGCCCCGCTCCCAGGCTTGATTTTTCGAGCGGCAGCACTTTCATGCACTTGTTTGTGCCCATGTTGCCACACTGCGGTGTAACAAACGCGCTCGTGCGCTTATGGGTGCACACAAGGTCACAGCATATCTTGTGGTGCGCCTATTTGAGACTGAGTGCCAACTTGAGATGCTGAGCACCTACTTAAGCATGAACTGAGCACCTACTTGAGCGTTCACTGAACAACGACTTGCACACACTGAATACCTACCTGAGCACATATGGAGCATCTAATTGAGCATGTACAAAGCACCTACCTGAGCGCGTACTGAGCGCCTACTTGAGCGTGCTGTGACTGTGCTTGAATGCATCATTTATTTGGGCACACAAGTGAAGCGAGGCACTATGGTGCTGGTGACATAAGTCTAAGCACCTAGTGATATGTGCAGCTTGTCATGTAAGGACAATTCAGCCAAGTATATCTGCGAGTTTATGCCAGCTCTGCCTGGCTGCTGGGCCGTTCTGTCTGTCAGAGGGGGACTGGAGTTGAAGGTAACTCATTGCAGGTGTCCTCTTCTTCAGTTGACCCTTGGATGGAAACGTCTTCAGGAGATGTTCCATCTGAGGATGTCAGTCTGAGTCCTATAGGTCCTGGTATAGGCCCATCCTCCTTTTCCTGAATAGGATTTTCCAGGGACTACAGTCACTTGTGCAGGGGCACCAGGTAGAGACGGCGATACTTTCAAAGTGGAGTGACGTACCTAGTGGTTATTACTGCGTGCAAGAGCTGTGATACAGGGGTCCCTGCTGATAGAGGATGTCTATCCAAATCCGGATCTAGGACACAATTTAGGTCCCTGCCTAGAATCACCACTTCACCCCCTAGCTTGGAATATCCTGCCATAATATTTGTAAAAAAAAGAGTGATCATACCCTTCACTGTAATAATTCGCCCTTCCGCATCACACCGTGAATTCAGGGATAAAAAAGGTACCTAAATATGCAGCAAAGAAAACATGGGAATAACAGCCTCTTCGCTCTTTGTCAGACATATGTATCTCCTGAAGAAAAATAATTTCCCCTTTAGACCACCGTAAATGGGACAAAACTTTTTCATGCTTGATTGGGTGACCCCAGCTACAATACAACATAAGAACATAAGAAAATGCCATACTGGGTCAGACCAAGGGTCCATCAAGCCCAGCATCCTGTTTCCAACAGTGGCCAATCCAGGCCACAAGAACCTGGCAAGTACCCAAAAACTAAGTCTATTCCATGTAACCATTGCTAATGGCAGTGGCTATTCTCTAAGTGAACTTAATAGCAGGTAATGGACTTCTCCTCCAAGAACTTATCCAATCCTTTTTTAAACACAGCTATATTAACTGCACGAACCACATTCTCTGGCAACAAATTCCAGAGTTTAATTGTGCGTTGAGTAAAAAAGAACTTTCTCCGATTAGTTTTAAATGTGCCCCATGCTAACTTCATGGAGTGCCCCCTAGTCTTTCTACTATCCGAAAGAGTAAATAACCGATTCACATCTACCCGTTCTAGACCTCTCATGATTTTAAACACCTCTATCATATCCCCCCTCAGTCGTCTCTTCTCCAAATGAAAAGTCCTAACCTCTTTAGTCTTTCCTCATAGGGGAGTTGTTCCATTCCCTTTATCATTTTGGTAGCCCTTCTCTGTAGCCCTTCTCTCATTCTCTCCACTCCTTCCAGCATGTCCACTCTGTTGCAGATCTTAGTATCTTCTCTGTAGCCCTTCTCTCATTCTCTCCACTCCTTCCAGCATGTCCACTCTGTTGCAGATCTTAGTATCTTCCGCAAATAGCCAAACTTTACCTTCTATCCCTTCTGCAATGTTGTTGAACAGAACCGGTCTCAACACCGATCCCTCTGCACTCCACTTAACACTGTTCTGTCTTCAGAGTTCGTTCCATTTTCCATCACATGCTGTCTTCTATCCGTCTACCAGTTTGTAATCCATGCCACCACCATGGCGCTCATTCCCAAGCTTCTCATTTTGTTCACGAGTCTTCTGTGCAGGTTTGGATGATGATTTAAAAGGTGAGGGATTTGTGGCTCGGTATTAGCTGCTATCGTCAAAGCATGATGGTCCTATTTAAGCATATTTATGCTTCGGTTAGTGTAATGGGTATCAGGCAGTATTTTGATTCATTATTTATATTCAATATTCAAATAATATATCAGGCTGACATATTAAAATATTTTCAGAACAGAATATTAAAAATATTGTTGCACTTAAGTGACCAAATATAATAGACTTTTTCCAGCGAGATACAACTGTTCATGGTCCTGCAAAATAATCTATCCATTTCTCTCCTTTGTCAGTTGTAACAAGGTTTTTTTTTTTCATTCTTTGCTTATCATTTTTCAAATAACAAACACAAAATGTTTGCACATAGAAATAATAATTGAATACTTTACAATCCTTTACCAAAAAGAAAAACATTAAGAGAAATAATAAGAAAAATATTGTAATTAATGTATCCAATCTGGTTCATTATATAGAAATAAAAAGAAGGGGAAGAAATGCAAACAAAAAGGAGATATTACAAGAAAAAATAATTATAGGAAATGGCATTAACATAGCATACCAAAACCAGCTAAATATTTATCTATTTCACCTTCCCTTAGACTGCAGGGGAAGAGGTATTAGGGCTACAGACGTCTGTAAAGAGACGTCATTGCTCAAATGTGGAAAAAAAAAATGAAACATTCGCTACCCCTCTTAATTATACATTTACAGGGGTAGCATAAAGTAAAGGAATAACCTAAAGAGGCAATCTCCTCTCTAAGGGAAAGGAACACTCTTCTCCGTTGTTGCATTACCTGAGCTAAATCAGGAGAGATCCTCACAGCTTGGCCATAAAAGACGATCGGAAATTTCCTAAAGAAAATACGCATGACATTATTTAAATCAATAGTAGAAATAAAGGATACTAATACAGTATTTCTCTCCAATACTTCTAAATATGAGTCCTCAAGAAAGCTAGGTAAGTTTCCTGATGGTTGTTGAGCATCATTTGTAGATCTTGAAGCTGTTCTTTTAGGCAAGAAATGACAAAAGTTAACTGAGGGAATATTTTCTTCAGTAAAACTTAATACCTCCAAAAGAAACCACTTCAAAGTTACAAACGGAATTTCACCCGCTATCTTTGGAAAATTCAACATATGGAGGTTCAAATTTCTAGTGTTGTTTTCTATGAATTCCAAACGCCTGGAAAAGGCCAACTGTTCTTTAATAATAGAGGCAATTAAAGCCTGAAATTCCTGGATCTTTTTTTCATTAGCCACAATTTTGCTAGAAGCAGCACTCACCATTTCTTGTACCTCCAACATTTTTTGATAATAATTCAATGAGAGAGAGTCCATTTTTTGCTCCAAACCTTTAAAGAAGACCTAAAACCTGCAGCCAGGTCCCAAATTGCCTCTAATGTGACCTCTTCCGGATGAGATAGCAAAACCTGGGACTCACCCTCTGCGCTGGCAGAGCTCTCCACTTGTTGGCCGAAGGGGAGACCTGTCGGCGAATCTGATGGCAACACTCCGGCCCAGACCACCTCCATGCTCCCAACTCTCGAGCTCGTCTCCGTTTCGGGGCCAGACAGCTCCCCTGCACTCAGCGTCGGGCGAGGCAACATCCCCTCCTCCTCAGGCGCTCCAACCACGTCATCGGTGAGCACCTGAGAGAGAGCCACACCGGGGTCACGCTGCACCGGAGGAGGGTGAAGATCTGGACTAAGGATGCCTCACTTGCCAGAGAACATGCATGATTTATTGTTGTGCCATTGGTTATAACTTTTCATCTTTTCAGCATAAGAAAATCTACAGAAATTGTATACGTCCTCCTGTTACTGTTTGCTTCTCTGGATCTTCTGCTTTCAACTCAAGACAACTGGAAATAGTCTCCACTTTCACAAATTTTCTACCCTCAGTACAGAAAATCCGGAAAGCACCTCCACACACAAGTCCTATTGTGCCTTTATGGCTGCTCGAGAAAGCCCCAGGAAATGTTTCCTATTGTCCAGCAGTGTACGAGTAAAACTGTGGGGGGGTTTAACTTCTTTTCTATGCCACTGAAAACCGGAATAATCATATCAGCATTAAAGTGAGTGCCATTGCTGTTATTCCAAATTCAGGTCAATTGATTTACAAAATTATTTTGTCCTTCTGCTTGACCTTGCTCTGTGCTGCTTGGTGCACAAGATGGCACTGCTGTCTTTCGGTAGCAGATTCACAGACAAGACCGACCAGCAGAGGTTTTTACCCTTAATTTTTCCCACTTTCAGCTTACCCTGGACATATTTAACAGGTTTAGTTCTTGAAGCTCAGTTCACACCTTGATAACCAAAAGAGAAAGGGGCACTAATGTGTCATCTTACAAAATGCTAGTCAGGTACAAAAAAAACGTTTTATTAAAACAAATTTATATACATTTTAAAACATATACACAACATTCCTGTATACTTCCTAATTCTTACAAGGATTTATATACATGCACTTAAAAAAATGCTATGCCACACCCTGTGCACAAACAAAACATCACACATACTGCAATCATACTAGAGCAATGCACATCTTCATAAATTACAAAACATTAAAGATGCTTAAGATCATAAAGAATATATCAAAGGACATTATACAAAATTTTGAAAGAGCATCAGTCAACAACTGATGTAGCACTTACAAACAATAATACATAGGTGGTGACATGGAGCAACTTTGCTCTGAAGATCCCCAACAAGGACCTTCTTTTCACCTGTCAGCTTCTTCAGGGGAAATTCTACATAAACAAGCACTGTGACTTACTAGAACAGGGGTCGGGAACCTTTTTGGCTGAGAGAGCCATGAACGCCACATATTTTAAAATGTAATTCCGTGAGAGCCATACAAGACCTACCAAATTAATTTACTACAACCCCCCACCCTCCTGACCCCCCCCCCCAAGACCTGCCAAAAGTCCCTGGTGGTCCAGCGGGGGTCCAGGGCTCGCAGAAAATCTTTAATACAAAAGTAAAAATCTAACAAAACCCCCCACCCTCCTGATGCCCCCCAAGACCTCCAAAATTAATTTACTACAACCCCCCACCCTCCTGACCCCCCCAAGACCTGCCAAAAGTCCCTGGTGGTCCAGCGGGGGTCCGGGAGCGATCTCCTGGACTTGGGCTGTCGGCTGCCAATAGTCAAAATGGCGCCGACGGCCCTTTGCCCTCACTATGTCACTGGGGTTGACCAATGGCAGCGGTAGCCCCTGTGACATAGTGAGGGCAAAGGGCCGTCGACACCATTTTGATTACTGGCAGCCGACAGCCACGGGTTCGGAAACTGGACGCCAGCAAAACTGAGCGCCCGGTTTTCAACCCGTGAGCTGCGGGCCGACTTCAAATCCTACTAATATTTGAAGACAATAGAAATGGAAATTATGTAACACAAACCATCATATAAACCCTTGTGTTAACATGTTTTTACATATTTTTTTATTTTTTTAAATGTTTAAGAGTATTGTTGACCTATATTATGACTGCCGTTTTTGTAAACTGTTGTGATCTTCTATTGGAATGACGGCATATAAAATGCTTAAATAAATAAATAATAAACTGCATGTGATCGAAAAGGGGAGAACAACAATGAAAGTAAAACACATTAGGGACTCCTCTTTATTTTACCATTTCTAAACTTTATATTATCATGATTTCTAATACACCCCACCCATCACATAGAAACATAGAAATGACGGCAGAAGAAGACCAAATGGCCCATCCAGTCTGCCCAGCAAGTTTCGCACTTTTTTTTTTCATGCTTATCTGTTTCTCTTGGCTCTTAGTAACCTTTTGGTTCTATTTCCCTTCCACCCCCACCATTAATGTAGAGAGCAGTGCTGGAGCTGCATCTAAGTGAAATATCTAGCTTAATTAGTTAGGGGTAGTAACTGCCGCAATAAGCAAGCTACACCCATGCTTATTTGTTTACCCAGACTATGTAATTCAGTCCTTGTTGGTTGTCTGTATATAGATCCACTTTTCTTCATTCCCCCTGCCGTTGAAGCAGAAAGTTATGCTGGATATGCATTGAAAGTTAAGTATCAGTCTTTCTCCCCTGCCGTTGAAGCAGAGAGCTATGCTGGATATGGTTGAAGTGTCAGACTTTCTCCCTTGCTGTTGAAGCAGAGAGCTATGCTGGATATGCTTGAAGTGTCAGACTTTCTAACCTGCCATTGAAGCAGAGAGCTATGCTGGATATGCTTGAAGTGTCAGTCTTTCTCGCCTGCCGTTGAAGCAGAGAGCTATGCTGGGTATGCTTGAAGTGTCAGACTTTCTTCCCTGCCGTTGAAGCAGAGAGCTATGTTGGATATGGTTGAAGTGTCAGACTTTCTCCCCTGCCGTTGAAGCAGAGAGCTGTGCTGGGTATGCTTGAAGTGTCAGACTTTCTTCCCTGCCGTTGAAGCAGAAAGCTATGTTGGGTATGCTTGAAGTATCAGCCTTTCTCCCCTGCCGTTGAAGCAGAGAGCTATGCTGGATATGCATTGAAAGTGAAGTATCAGGCTTGTTTGGTTTGGGGTAGTAACTGCCATATTTGCACACTTAAGGGAGCAGGTAGTGCTGGCTCCCTGGTATTTTACTTTAAGATAATGAGCTTGAATGTAAGGTCTCAAAGCCTGATGATAAATCTAAGTTGGGGAGGCTGGCAATTGAAGAAGAAAAAAGCAATCAGATACCAGGTTCTTTTTTTTTTTTTCCCCTGCAGTATATCTGAACTAAGGGATAGCAAATGCCATGGAACACAGGTTGGGAATAGTCGTGAAATAACGGTGCCTGGGGCAGAAGAGAAGGAGAGACAATTAGTAAATGGGAAAAGAATTTCAGAATTTTCGCGCCCTCGTAGTCTCTCACGTTTCCTTTCTCTAGAATGAATGACTTGGACAGTCAATTGCCCTTGCTGGCAGAGAGAGGACCGGAAGGAAAAACTCCTCTTGCACCCAACCCTCCTAGGATGTGGTGTGACATTAGGGAACACCCTCATCATTTCCCCCCTTGTGAGCCTGAGTACCACCACCTCCCTAGTACCTCAAGGGGGGGGGGAGGGGTTTAGAGTCTCTTCGCTGCCCTATTTTCTTACTGGCAGAGAATGCATTAGGCATCCATTAAGTTAACTACAGCAATCCCAGGGAGCTTTATGAACACTGAACTTAATAGGCAACAATGTAGCATGCATGATTTCTGGGCAGCCACACTGTGTATGACCGGTGTACAGATGTAATCATACGGACTGACTGGAAGAGCAGCAAGGAAAAGAGGGTTTAATTGCCTGTGACGTTATTGTTCTGCTTCTTTTGCTAAGTGCAGGTATGCACTGGGCTGATCTCTCCAGCTGAAATCTTAAAACCCACGTACGGACGCACATGTGCATGCAGGTGTCGGCCTGTGCCCAGGGACACGGCTATTTTATAACATACACGCGTGTATATGCACATGTCATAAAATAGCCTGGCCACGCACACATGTGCGCCCACTTCTACCGTGTAAGTGGGGGGATTTGCCAGCTTTACCAGTTCGTTCCCAGTTTGCCCAGTTAACAGATAGGTCCTCCAACCCCCCCTTGTTTGCCAGGCTGTACACCCCCAGTCACCCCAGACCCTTTAAACCCCTCCAAAATGCCTTGTTATTTTGTTTTTTTGGACTTGCACGCCGTCTATAGCAGAAGTAAAGTTACACAGCAGAGGGTCTTGGCGCGCGCTGGATCACGTAAGTATTTACGCACAACTTTCTGGTTAAAGTTCTGAAATGCCCATGCCCTGCCCTTTTTTTGGGGGAAGTTCCGATATGTGCGTTCTGCGGCATTTACACGCGTATCCGGGCAGCTTTTACAATCCACTCAGCGCACACGAGCCCAACATATTCCCGTATCTCCTAATTCCAGCATGCATCTGGCTTGTAAAATTCACCTTGTGCTATTTATTTATTACTTCTTTGTTTATATTCCACCTTTCGGCACTTCAGAGTGGAATACACTCAGGTACTGTAGGCATTTCCCCATCCTCGGAGGGTTCACTGTCTAAGGGCCTGATTTCCTGAGGTTTTTCTCCCATTCTGTGTCTATGGGAAAAATGTTTAGTAAACGAAGCTCTAAGTTTGTACCTGAGGCAGTGGAGGGAAAAGTCCCGAGGAGTGGCAGTCCGATTTGAATCCTTACTTCCCTGGTTTGCAGCCACACCGCTCTAACCATTAGGCCTGCCCTTCCACTCCAAATCTCAGTGTAAAGCTATGACTCAGATGTCTTTCAATTTTGTAGGAAATGAACCTCAGCAATTTCTGACTCTGCATCGGTTTTGGAGACAGCTAACATAGTCTCTACCAATTATATCTGCCGTTTGCAGCCTGCTAAACCTATGAGCACGCTAAAACATGGGCTCAGCTGTAATAGCTGATTTGTTGATCCGAAAGCCTTGCAATTCAAAGCTAAAAACATGACCAGGGCTGACAGCTGTCTCTTGAGACAAGGGACTTATATTCCAATTGAAGGTGTCGGCTAGTGGAGAGAGATTATACCACAAGCACGGACTGACTCATCTAAATGAGCAGCTCCTGTACAGGCTCTGCAGGTGAAATACATAACACTCTATGTATGAGACCATTTATATAACTTCAATGAGTTTGGGAGAGGGGGCACAGCGATCACTGCTGCCCCCAGGGCACAAACGTTCTTCTGCCTGAGTTCCAATTTGTACTGGAGATGCAAAAATTAGTCCTTTTTTTTCACACCATCAAGGAAAGTGTTTTTACCACCCAAGATGCCCTCCGCCTCTCTCCTATTTTCAAAGTCTTTCTACCCCCTATTCTGTAATTGAAATGCGCTATTGTCCATGCATAACTGTGCAAGTGGGCATTAACCGTGGCAAACCTTCTCATATAACGACCAGCATGTCTGACTGAACTGATTGCCATGAGTTGTAAATTTATAATTCTAGCTCGAGAGAAAGCTGGAGAGTAGATTTGAGACACAGGTGAGGGAGAGATGGATGAAAAAAAGGGGACAAACATAGCAGGGAAGAGAAAACGGAAAGGAGAACCAGGAAACAAAATTAGAAGACATACAAAATTAAAGCCGAAAAGAGATTGATGGGAAAAGGCTAGGGTGAGATAACGTTGTACAAAATTTCATCTTTGTGAGACTTTCCTCACACCAAATGAAGTCAATTCTTCACCAAGGTGTACTGTGCTGTTTGTACATCTCACTCTACATGCACAACTGGCCCCTAAACCATCACCAACATCTCACCTCGACCTATCAGGCGGCCCTCCTATAGAGATATAAATAAGTGCACACAGTGAGGCCCTCCCCAGAGGCACTTTCTCTCTCCTCCCCTCCCCTCACCCAGAAATGGCCAAAATGCAATTCAAAAAATGTATTGCGAATTGTGTGATGGCCATTTCAGGCATATCACACAGCCTAATGCCAGGGAAAAAGGTGTAGTTATTTCTGGCGTTAAAACCGTGTGAGAGCATGGTTTATGCTATTGCATGGTGCAATATTTCCCCTCATTTTACTAAATCCCACCCAAACTCCTCCCCGGATCCCGCCCCTCCAAAAAATTGCATTCGCACCATGCGTTATTGTTCATAACGCATGCATTATGGCGTTAACGCATGCGTTAATGGGTTATCGTGTATGTTAATGCCATAACGCATTTTGATGAATGATCCTATTTGTTTGCAATTCAGGTCATTTCTTGAAATGTATTTGGAACATGCATAAATTAAAAAAAAAAATATATATATATATATATATATCAAAGCAAGATAGAAAGATAGGAATAACATCCAAAGAGCACAAACACATCTAGTAATATGCAAGTCGATGTTTTAAGAAATCTTATTAATGCCGCAGTATTAATGCAATGAAAAAGGGTCAAAATGGTCATAGGGGAAGGAAGAGAAGAGACAAATAAAGTAAAATCACAAATTTAGTATTCCCAATCTTTTGGCAAAAGTATAATATAGAATTGTCCCAGGAAAAATTATTATCACCCAATCTGTGCAATACCAAGACATAGTCCAGAGTCTGATGCTGACAGCATTGCAAGGCTGAGTCTTGGGTGACAAGTTCTTAAACAATGTATCTGATGGATTACCTACAAACATATGGTGGACTTCATCTTTCTGCAGATTTACAACAAATATTTCAACAATTCCTCTTGGGTTTTTTCACAGAGTTCTTTTTTTTTTTTTCTGAACGTTGATAAAGGCAATCAGGGCAAAAAGAAGGTGAGAACATCCAAAAGAAGCAACAAGAACAAAGCCCCAAGCCCCGCCCTCCCTCTCCAGGTTTGTTATGCTCTCAAATCTTTCTTCCTCAGTATCTTCTGTGATTCCTGCATGTCTAAGGTATGTGACATTACCTTAAAGTTTTGGAAGAGGGTCATACAGTGTCTGGGCAAGCTAGTGGGTTATACAATACCTTTATTACCCGAGTTGATATTGTTTGAAAAGGATATTTACAAACATGTTTTAAAACGGGAGGAGATTCTTTTTATACGTAAAGCTTTTCTATTGGAGGAAACAATCAATATTGTTGATGTGGCAAGAAAATGCATCGCCTTCTTATCGGCAATGGAGAAATAGAGGTGAGGACAGTCAAGGTGACACAGCTACTTGGGCTGATAAGAATTTCTCCGTCTCCCAATCTGCAACCAACTTGTTCACCTCACTCGCTACGTGACACCATTTTACCCCATTTGAGAGGAGGACTCTCAGTTTCGCTGAGCATAACAGCGCGAACTTCATGCCCGTGTCAATGCAATTTAGAGCAAGCAGGCAGTGGCAACTTCTCGTCTCTGATCAGCCAAATGAGTTGAGAAGTCCTCGCAGATTAACACTTTGTTGTTATCATGTTTAAGCAACTTACCAGCTCTCCACGCCTGGAGAATCTCAGATTTGTGGGAAAAATTCAAAATCTTTGCAGTCACCACCCCCAGCTTATCAGCCCTCTCTTTCTTCGTGCCCAAGCGATGAGCCCTCTCGATGTGCAGCAGGCCACACAACTCAGAGAGGCCCAATTCTGCAGACAGCCATGTTTCCAGGAACCGTGCCAATTCCGACTCACCAATGGACTCCGAAATCCCGATAAAGTGTAAATTGTTGTGGCGAGATCAAGATTTTCAAGCCACTCATCTTGTTTTTGTTTCAAGGATTTTAAAGCAGCAACGTCTTCTGTCACAAAGCGAATGGTGCCCTGCTTATCGGAGACATGCTGTTCCAACTCAGTAAATCGCTGAGCCTAAGTCACTTCGTCGAGTTTTTCCACAATTTTATGACATTCTGGTTCAAAGCGCCTCCACTACCGCAGTTTTAAGCTCGACGATTGCCAGCGATGCCGACCTCACCATCCTTTTGCTTATCTTTCTCTTTGTCCTTTTTTGACACTCTCGTAGTCAAGTCAAAGTTCCTTGCCTACAGATGAGCAAATGTGTATTTCCTCTTACCCTGTGTAGGATTTTTAGCAGCTTTAATCGCCGGTGTGGGATCAGAGCAAGGCGAACTACATCCTACTTTGCTCACTGCACCTCATGATCTGGCATTCATTTTTAATTAATGCTCATCCCTATGATAGAACAGCCAGAGTCCAGCCTGAGTCTGTTCTCTGGCCAGCCCAAGACCACTCACATTGTCACATAGACATGTTCTCCCTTTCCACCATCTCATCAGCAGCAGCTTGAAATTACCTTCTTCTGTCCCTTGAAAGCATTTCCTCTCATATTGTGATGTGTGGTTTCCTTTCTTGTACTTTCTTGAGAAGGAACAATGCTTTGAAATGCTTGATTCCCTGCTAATTCATGTGGATTGTTTGGGACGAAATGTCTCTTTTTTTCTTTCTTACTCTTAGTTCTGGACGGGGAATTAGTTATGGTGGGTTTGAGAGGTTATGGCTGTTTGAACCTGTAAAAAAAAAAAAAAAGAAGTAGGCTTTCAATTTCTTAAAATAGTTATTCCATGATTGGCGTTACAGTAGGTTATTTGCGTAGGTATAATATTGAAAATGATGAATCTTATTTGAATAAAGGACTTTGTCCCCATCTTGGCCTGTGAAAAATATCCCCATTGAAAAAGACCCATACTGGGAATGCTAGCTGTGTTGGTACCTTGGCACCTGGTTCTGCTTGTCAGAAAACCATGAAGAATTAAGCTGCAATAAACATAATCACCAATGTCCCCTGGCTGTGCATCTTCCTTTCATTCTCTTCTTTAATTCTTTCTCTGTTATCAATGTTATGATGGAATCCTTGAATTGAATAACCAGATATTGTGTTAATATTATTGTTCTGCAGTATTATTTGACTCATTATTCTTTTACAGTCTACAGTTCTACATAATAACGTGAAAGTCAGTAAGAAAGATGCTCAAACATCCTGGAAAGGAAGGTAATGCAAGATCTCCGTGTGTGGGAGGAATTATTACAGAGCTAATCTTGCTACCATTCACGTTCTCTCTAGGATGAAATGTCATGGCAGGATACTTGAGTTTGTGACTTAATGGCAGAGGGTTGTTTTTTCCATAAGCTTTTAACACTCACATCCTTCCCCGCCTGGATGTGCTAGATGGTAGAAGAAAGGAGCAATCAGCAAAATAATAGAAAGTGATCAGAGCCAGTTCTCTTTCTTTATTTCAGCCTGGTGAATTCTTCTGCTCCCTTAGGCTTCCAGCTTAACTGGAACCGGCCTCCACTGGGAGCTTTAATTCACGGGCCCCAGAGGCTCATGCAAAGCCACTGCTGGATGGGCCGTATGGTCTTTATCTGCCCTCATGTTCCTTGGAGCAGAGGGCAGCTTGGGTTGCAATCTTAAATTACAAATTGCTTTCCAAACCTGCATAGTAACAAAAGAATATAAGAACATAAGATATGCCGTAGTGGGTCAGAGCAAGGGTCCATCAAGTCCAGTATCTTGTTTCCAACAGTGGCCAATCCAAGTCACAAGTACCTGACAAGTACCCAAACATTAAACAGATCCTATGCTACTAATGCTGGCAACAAGCAGTGGCTATTCCCTATTAATAGCAGTTTATGGACTTCTCCAGGAACTTATCCAAACCTTTTTTAAACCCAGCTACACTAACTGCTTTAACCACATCCCCTGGCAATGAATTCCAGAGCTTGATCATGCATTGAGTGAAAAATAATTATTTCCTATTTGTTTTAAATATGCTACTTGTTAACTTCACGGAGTGCCCCATGACCTTGTATATATGAAGAGGTAAATAACCGATTGACATTTGCCCATTCTAGACCTCTCATGATTTTATAGACCTCTATCAAATTCCCCCCTCAGCCGTCTCTTCTCCAAGCTGAACAGCCCTAACCTCTAGCCTTTCCTCACTGGGGAACTGTTCCATGCCCTTTATCATTTTGGTCGCACTTCTCTGAATGGCACTAATTAAGAAATTCACCTTGTAATTCTTTTCTTGTTATTATATTGTAGATATTCTGCTAATAATTCCCTAGGTGCACAGATATAAACAAGCACCAGGTTTGGTATTCAGAAGATATTTGTTGTGTTTGTTTGTGACAGAGCAGGAGAGAGCCTTTCAGAAACTGAGCCCACCCCAAGCACCTAATTAACCAGACTGCAGTTAATCAGGCTGCTCTTCTCCTTTCTGTTCAAATTAGGGGCTTTTTTTTTTGTTCTTAAGCTGGCACAAAGTCACTATACTTGAACTTCATCTCAGTTTGGTTTCTGACTTTAGATCAGAATCAGTGAAGTGGATGCAATCTTGAAAGAGATGGAAGTCAGAAGGAGAGAGCAGAAGAGGAGTTGAGCATTCCGGATTTTTTTGTAAGGCGTCTGACCCTGAAGTGATTTCTGGGGGCAGCCACCAGATGGAATCCGAGGAGCATGCCATGCCTCTGTCTACTTTCTAATCTGTATCCTAATCTTATTCAGAACATCGTAGCTGTGCAATAATTACAGCTCTATTGAAAGCTAGGAGAGAGCATCCAGAAATTACAGTAAACCCTTTATAGGCTGCTGAACTGCCATCCTCGTCTGGCGAGGAAAAGAAGACTTTATTCAGTACCGTGCTCTGCCTTCATTATTTTATTTGTCCGGGGAAAGGGACTGAAAGCTTTGAAGACAACGGTCATTAAAGCCTCCTGACTCCTCTGCCCCAGGGAAAATGCTCAGACACAAGAGCAGCAGCTCAGCCACGACCCTGTGCAGACACACAGCACAGTCCGAAACCTTCTACCACCAACTTCAGAGACTGTGTTCCCTGCATGCGGCGCGTGACAGCTGCTCTGGGTGTGTGTCATGGGCGTTGCAGGGGGAGGGGGTGATGCACTCTTTCCTCCTCACACTCTCCTATATTTGCTCTCCATCTCCTCCTTTCCCTTCCCCCTCCTGCCCTCTTTCCATCCTCCTCCTCCTCCTCTCCCCTCTTGCTCCCTCCTTCTCTACTCACATGTACCCACTCTCTTTCTCCTTCACAGCCCCTACCTTGAACGCCAGCAGCTCCTCTTTACCTTCGGGGGGGGCCCCGTCTCCATTCTGCTGGTGGCTCCTCCACTAGAACTTAGTAACGACGGCGGAAAAGGGCTGAATGGTCCAACCAGTCTGCCCAGCAAGCTTCTTATTGTAGTGTCTGCTGCGCCGTGCAGGTTACCCCATGCTGCTCTTAAGGGTAGCAACTGCCGCTCCGTGCAGTTATTCGATGAGCTGCCTTGAAAATTCAGACAGTGCTGATGTGTTTTGCTTATGGACTTGGCCTTAGAAGTCGTCCTGTACTTTTTCACTTATGGCTGCGTAAAAGTCAGGGCCCGTGTAGGTTGTCGTCCGAATCCAATTCCTCTTCCAACCTCTCCCTCACCCCACGCACTTATGTTCTGGGTTTACCTATCTGCCTGCTGCTACTCTCTTCCCTCCGCCACAGACTGATGGGCAGTGGACAAATCTAAACGCAGCAGTTTCCTTCTTCAGCTCCCAGGGCCAAGGGAACAACGTCCGGCCACGGGGGCTAACCTAGCTCTGACTTTGGGCTCTTTCCAACAGGGCAAGGCAAGGTGCACACTTTCTCCTCCTCTGAAGCAGCATGTCCCCACCAAAATCGACAGCATGGTCAGCGGGGCCTTAACAAGTGGAAATTGCACAGCCCCTCTCTCACACACACTCTCATTCATATCCCCCCCTCTCTCTCACACATACACACATAGGCTGTGTCTCACACACATAACCTCTCTCTTCCTCGCTCTCTGGCTCTCATACACATACACACACAGGCTGTGTCTCACACACGTAACCTCTCTCTTCCTCACTCACTGGCTCTCTGGTTCTCATACACATACACACATAGGCTGTGTCTCACACACATAACCTCTCTCTTCCTCACTCACTGGCTCTCTGGCTCTCATACACATACACACACAGGCTGTGTCTCACACACATAACCTCTCTCTTCCTCACTCACTGGCTCTCTGGCTCTCATACACATACACACATAGGCTGTGTCTCACACACATAACCTCTCTCTTCCTCACTCTCTGGCTCTCATACACATACACACACAGGCTGTGTCTCACACACATAACCTCTCTCTTCCTCACTCACTGGCTCTCATACACATGCACACATAGGCTGTGTCTCACACACATAACCTCTCTCTTCCTCACTCACTGGCTCTCTGGCTCTCATACACATGCACACAGAGACAGAGGATTTTTTAATTTTGATGGTAGGAGCCTTGTGAGATACCTGGGTCTCTCCTAGGTACGGGCATGAGAAACCCTGTGTTTGGAGCACCCAGGGATAGGGAAGGTCTGCCCTTAGAGGTGGTGACCCACTGCAAGGAACAACTCCGGTGTTAAGATCAGTTTGGGGATAAAAAGTCATTTATGTTAGAAGATCTGGGACAAAGGTTTTGGCTGCTCCTTCTTCCTACCCTGATAAAGGAATATCGAAAGCTGCGAGTTCCAGAGGATCCCTTTCCAACTTGGCATTCAAGAAAAGAGAGTGGATCAAGAAGGACTGAGGAAAACTGTAAGACCAAATTTTGAGTTACTTCAGAGGAAACCCCCCCCTCCTTGGATTCCTCACTCCTGGCAGAGAGATAACTGGCAATAAAGTGCAGAGACCGTGTGATAGATCTTTGGCCAGCTGGAAGGGGTTTTCCATCCCAACAAGGATATCCCTGCCCACTTGGGAACCTCATTAATTCAAGCCCTGGATGGTGAGTGTTTCCCTTGCCCTGGACCCTTGCACAGACAGAAGGAGAGAGAACTGTAACAGCCGCCTGTGGGAACTAAAGGATTTACGTTGAATTGTGCCATTATTTCATCTGATTACCCTCCGTACCTGCTTTGATTTTGGACACTCAACCCAAAGTCTCCTGTGTATTCTTTCTGGCACCTGCAGAATCCACAGTGTGGGGAAAAGTGTTCCTATCCCAGGGAACACAAATAAGAGTCACCCCTGTCACACTGGGCCCTGAAAGTAAACCTCTCCCCCCTCCCCCCTACAAAGGATCCAGCCTTGGGGGAAAGAGGGAGTGTGAGAGAGTTAGCCGGAGAGCGGTTCCAGCCCCAAAGAGACAAATTCTTTTATGGCTCCATTGGTTGCAGTCCACATATTTTATTTATTTAAAAATTTTTCTATACCGTTGTTAAGTTAAATACCATCACAACGGTTTACAGAAGGGCACGATAAAGAGAAATATGGGTGGTATAGATTACAAATTACTCGTGTGCCATCATAGTACGGTAACAATTTAAAATAATAAACTAGGTGTGTAAATTAAACCTGATTGTTAGGAACAAATTAGGCAGTTTGATTTTAACATTAATATGCTTATGTAGGTTAACATGAAACTAAACTGGATGGAGGTCTGGGTGTCCCAAATGCTGAGAAATATTATGTAGTTTCACAGCTTAAAGCAGTTGAGGAGAGCCATAAGATTGTTAACTGTAAGCAATGGGTGGGTAGAGAGCAGGTTCTAGTAGGTTCCACTCCTTTAAAGGTTCTATTTTGTATTTCCTAGAACATAGAGGTTGGTGGATGTACCAGTTTCCCAGTCTACTTTGTGTACACTACAAGTAGGGGATAAATGGAAAGAGAAGGGAGTAGGTCGTAGAGTCTGGTGCTATAGGACCCCGCTGAGACAGAACAGTGATTTCCCACCAGGTAATGAGCATGGAGTTTTTCAATCTTGAGAAAAAGCAGGATTGGAAAGGATGGGTAGCCAAAAGGCACTGAGCTTTGAAAATCTGACTGAAAAATAGAAAGTACTGGTACAGGCCCTCTATACCTTATATTCAGATTGCACATGTTGTACATTCAAGTAAAGTAAACGAGGATTTGTTAAGGGGCAAATTGCTGTTTGAAGCTTACTGTGAAAAGGCTCCTGAGGGAGTTATTTCCACAATGTCTTCAATGTTGAATGAAGCCTTATTGGACAAACCTTGGCAGCTGAAGGCGTGGGCAATGGATTCGGGGGAGAAGCTGGATGATGGGAAGTGGAATCTTTGTTATATATCGACAGGTAGGTGCTCTGTATGATTGACAATGGTTGAAAATGGCTATTAACTCTTATGTAGATGGTATCTGACTTTCTCGCAACTGCAGAAAATGTTTCCAGGTGCCAGTGGAATGTGTTGGTGTCCAGGTGGGGACTGTGGGACGCTTTTTTTTTTTTTTTGTTTCCTATTTGGTGGTTGTGTCCTGTTATCCAGCATTGTTGGGATCAGATCATTAAGTTAATGATGGACATTATGAAATGCAAGGGTGCCACAAAATCTCTCTTCTAACCAGCGTTTGTTCAAGCAAATAGCAACCACTGCCAGGTGCACTGCAGTAGCCTGGTGGAAAAAGTCTGAGGTACCACCAATATCAGCAGTTCACCAGACGCTAAGGATGACTCACTATATGGAAAAGTGGACAGCTTTAAGGCACGATACGCTCCCTAAATTCAACAGGGTAAGGCAGTCTTGTACTGTGTGGTTGGAAAAGAACAATACTTGAGATCAGAGGTCTAAACGTTATTATGGTCCTTATTGTATGTAATCCGAGAAGTATGTGCTGCAGGTCTGGTTTGAAATCTCGAGTAAGGTACTGTGGTGTTGGGGGGAGGGATGAAAGGAGAGGGTATGAGATGGATTTGTAACAAAAACTGGACTTCAAATGGTTGTATTATTGTATTTCTCACAATTTGTTGAATAAAGAAAAAAAGCACAGGCTGCTTTTGGATGTCATCAAAAATCTCCAACGAACTACGGGCAACATTTGGGAATGATATCGCTAACTGATTATTTAAAGAATCTTATTAACTGCCTCTTGACCCAAATGTGCCACCCGATGTAGTGTGCAAAATAATAATAATAATAATTAAAAAAAAAAAAAGACGACATTTAAAGGTGAATTTTAAAAGCCTGGCACGCGCCAAAACCGGGAGATACATGCACAAGCTGCCCAAGTACACGCATGTCTCCCGCTGCGCGCACTAATGAAAAGTTAAAAAAATGGGACGGGGCCTGGCGTTCCTGAATTTCAACTTGAAATTAGTGCATAAATGCTTACACGCACATGCCGGGAGGTCCTGTGCTGTGTAACTTTACTTCTGCTTTGGAGAACGTGCAAGTTGTAGAACAAAAAAAAAATCTAGACAGCAGGGGTTTAAGGGTTGGGAGTCCTATCCCTTAGCTGAGCAAAATGGGAACGAACTGGGAAAACAGCTAATGGGGTCGGCACATGTGAACTTTAAAATCCCTCCCCACACACACACTTACATGGTAGAAGCAACTTTGCACGCCTAGACATGCGTCCACTTAAAATTGCGCTCGGTCAGGCTGTTTTACAACATGCATGCATAAACACACGTATGTTATAAAATGGCTGTGTTCCCTGGCGGGTGCGCCCGGGCGCCTATTTAAAAGTTACCATCATAACAACATTACAAGGTAACTTCATGCACCTAAAAAGAAAACTCTCAATGCTGGAGTAACTATCTAGGTGTAAGTGCCAGACCCGACCGCTGCTTGAAGGAGACGTCTCGCGGTCCCTAGCAGAGAGAGTCCCGGACAGCACCAACAGCAACAGCTATGGCCGGATGTACATTTTCAAAGACTTAGGAGGTAATTTTAAAAGGAGTTACAGGTGTAAAAGTAACATACTATCGAAGCAATTTTAAAAAGCCATTTATGCGCACAAATTGCATTGACGTATGAATATCCTATGGACAATTCAATGGCATATCCTGTAGCAACTTTCAAAAGCCCGCTTCCACAGGTAAAGTGCATTTACACATGTATAAAACTATTTTAGGCATGGAAAGTTTTGTTTTTTTTAAATCAGGCCTAGTCAGCATCTGTGCACAGAAAACAGGTAGATTTTCTGAATCCACATCAGTAAATTCATCGCCCGAAAGTATGCGTGTACTTGAATCTGCATTAAAAAAGCAGCAATCCAAGGAAACATGCCTGTGTTCCATTTTTAAAACTGTGTGCACACGGTCAGCATGCTCCCAAAGTGCGCACTTCGCTCCACCATTCATCTCCACGCAAGCACACAGGCCTGCTTTGAATTGCACATCCATGCTAGAAACCACATGCGGTCACTGCTGGTCCAGTGGCCTTCTGGATAATGGACCCCACAAATGGGAAAATCCCTTTGGTGCATCCAGCGCTCATGTGCAGACTCAGGGTGCACGCTGACTGGGTTTCAGGATGCGCCACAATCTATGGTTTCTGTCCGAGGGCAGCAGCTATGATGATTTGGCTATATAGGTTTGGAGGAAGGTTTAAAAAAAAAAATTAAAAAAAAAAATTAAAAAAAAAAAACAGGTGGGAGAAGGAAAATAGAAAGCAATACAAAATAGTAAAGCTTTTTATAAAAACCCTTTCTCCCCGAGGAGCTGTAAAAATAATCCAGTTTTACCAATTAATTTCTCTCACAACTCATCATTAACAAATGATGTGCTTTAATTTTTTCAAATGTTTTAATCTGTACATTTCTAGAATTACACCAAAGGTAAAAACACAACATATAAATATTTCTTGTTTTTCACAAACCAGATTTCCATCATTATTAGAGTCCAGACTAACATCACTGCACAGACTGGTGAGCACTGGATCAATATCCATAGAAGCAAGATGGTTCTCACAAAAGCACTGCAAATTATAAATGGGTTTTTTTTTTATACTGTTGTCTGAGATTACAAGGGGAAATATTTCAATAATTGGAACGTAGAATTCTCCTTGGTCTATAGAGATAGGAGGGGGAATATTTCAATAATCAGATCATACAACCCTAATCACCTGGATAGGATCCTTTATTACTGGAATCTTTTCACCAAATTTCCCTTAACACTGATGTGAAATTATTTGCATCTATTTTGGCTTCCCTGTTGGGGATTTCTTTCTTAATAGATCCTGACCAAGTTGGTTTTGTTCATGATAGGTTTTCTTTAACTAACGTAGCTAAAGTTCTGTTAGCATTGAAGTCTGAACAGCCTTTTAAGTTTAGATGCTGAGAAAGCATTCGGCAAAGTAAATTGGTCTTATCTAAGTATGGGTTTAATGGGGTTTATTTCTCCGTGGTTTAATGGCTCTTAAACCTCCCCAAGTGCACAAATTTGATATTGTACTGTTATGCCTCTTGAATAAAGAAAACGTTATAAAAAAAAAAAAAGCACATACAATCCTCTTTAGTCTGCAGAGATGGCAACTTGCTGTATTTCTGCTGGTCAGTCTTGCTTTACCTCATATGCATTCATGAATGTGAAAGGTTCTGATTTCACTGGCCAACAAATTTTCACAAAAGTCATGTTACGGAAATGAAATTAGTCAATTCTTATACATTTCCATGTGCTAAACATGAATGTGACTGTGAAAATGCAAAATTGGCTCTAGGTTTTTTGTAATATGCAATAATATAATTACATCTTGAATCGTATGCCAATAGTAGGAGACCTACGGTTAATACCATTTGAAAAATGAAGTCAGACTACATCTTAGATTTCTTTGCTTGTCTCTTGTACACCTGTTCGGGAGCATCTCTGCGGAGTGTCCAGCAGTAGTCAGCCAGCATGAATATTTCAAATGCTCACCCTTTCTGACTGGGCTTCATATAGTACACTGCTGACGTCAGCTTACTCAGCAGCAGCATGGCAGTAGAACTACATTGCATCAGAAAATGATGTAATAAACTCTGGATGATGTGTGCATGATGGTATTATGCAATGATGCAATATTACATCATTCTAGGCTTATTTACAGTCCTACTGGATAAATTTACATGACTAAACCTAGAAAGTGAACTATATTACATATCTTCAAAATGAGAGCCAATAAAAACTTTTCATGGTCATATTCATGTTCAGCACATCAAGATACTACAGAGTAGGACCTTTTTAGGTCAGTAACACTTTCATTATTGCCCAGTGTTTTCCTGTGAAAAGCCAGACTGGATCTACCTGCAGTAATGGAGGCAGCTGCCAACGTATGAGGAAGATTATAAATCACTGCATAGACCTCCGCATTTCTTCTTAGGCTTGCAGAAGGGGATGTTCTGTAACTGCTGAGGACTGGGTCTAGCAACCCATGGCCCAGCTCCTGCTGGGAGCATCCAAGCAACAACAGAGGCCTTTCTCCCAGAATCTGAAAGTGTCCCCCATCCCAAAATCCCTAGGTCCTCTCGCAGACCGCAGACCGCGTAGCACACACCGGACTTACAGGGTGGACGTGCTTTGAGCTCGGGTTAGTTGGAAATGCGTGAATCACATAAACGACGATGAAAATGTTGCGTGCAGGTCTCGTTTTCAGAGGGGAGGAGGGGGATTAATTTTACCACTGCCAGAGCAAAAAAAAAAAACTTCCAGCTGTGCTCTCATCTTTCTTTTAGTTTGCATTATCTAAAGGTTAGTGCAGAAAGTTCCAGACCAAAGATACCTGTAGGTAAACATTCAGGGGCAATGCATCAGAGCCTTAACGCCCGCTATACACTTGCATTATTCTACTGCCAACGGTTAACTCATGATAACAGCATTGTTAATGCATGTAAATTAGCCTGTGTTAGTATTAATGCAATTTCTTTGGCTAATGAGGTAATGAGATGCAGAAGTATGCAAAATGCTGCCTTATATATATATATTAGTGCACGGAAAACACGCAAAAGGCAACAGCTGTCATTAAGCTTTTGTGTTGCCGTCCATGTTGACAGGTGCACTTTTGTGTCTGTGGTAATAAGCACCTCATTTGCATCTCACTAACATGGGCCATTAATATTAAATACCGCATTAAACAGCTGATGCAAGCACTGCCTAATACAGCGGCCTCTTAATGCAGGCAATCATTTACACAACTGGTGGGAAAGCTTCTTCCTGTCCAGTCCTTTCGTTGATGGAGCCTCATCGCCAGTCTTTGTACAACTGACATACAGTACACCATTGTTCCTTTTAAATATTACAGTGGCTCATTCAGAGCAACAATTATTTGAGTTTAAATCTTTTATTAATGATCAGGGACACAAAACACTGTGCATAATTTTTTCTTTTACATATCACATTTTATCAAAACTTACAACACTGTTGGTTAAGATTTTTTAATTTTCTGTAACTCCCCTCCCCCCCCCCACTGAGACCCATCCTAAGCCCTCCCCCCACCTTGATTGCACAGAATTGCATACATTACAGTAACTGTAGCTTATCCCAAACTAATACATTCAGACTTCATATGATCATTTCTTGAAGATTCAATATAGTATTAGCACATTTGGTACTGTTTATCACACTGCAATTATATCCAAGATGATAATATCTTGATGATTTTTAATAGTTAAAAAATATGGCATGAATACTGTCCAGTAATGACAATAAATAGCTATCTCAGATCTTCAGAAATTTCTAGATTTCATCAAATCTAGAATGATTCAAAGTCTTTGTCATCTGGTGCACTTGAAGTTTCCAATTAATCAGATATGGAGACTCCTCAGATATCCAAAACCTCAAAATATTCTTAACCATCAGAAAAGCCTTCCGAGGGTACAGTCTGAACCATATTTGACCTGGCCCTAGATTGCTTAGATTCTCTGATAAACACATTTGTATGCTCGTGTCAATTTATTATTTTACATTTTGTTTAGATATTGCATAACTGCACCAATTTTTGTAGAAGACTAAAAACTATGCGAATAAGTCCCTGCATCTTACACTTTACGCATATATCAGTATTGGCAATTTTTGCTTTATGGGCTCTTTTGATCTCTGTTTGTTTGTTTCAAAAATGGAAACTCTGCCTCTTTAAGGGACCTATTTACTAATTTGCACATTAATGCACCATTTCAGTGCAAGCCATTTTCCCTGGGATTTACTTAACCGCGGAGAGCACTGCAGTTTAGTAAAGCCCAAGTTTGGAGCAGGAATGTGCACTACCGCAGCCAGAAAAGTATACGCCTTCCTGGCCCTCCCTCCTGAGCCAGGATTTTAAGGGGGCAGCTAGCCCCCAGTGAAATACCCTAGCCCCCATAGATGCCAAAAAGCCTCCTAATACACACCAAATACCCTCAAAGCAAATCCCCCCCCTCCCACCAGGTAGCCACACCCTGGCTCCAAAGTCCACCCCCTGGCTGTACAAATAAGTGCATCTCCCAAATGCCCCTCCCTGTCCCACTTACTTGCTGGAGCTCCCCCCGTTCCTAATGGAACAGGAGCAAAACCAAATCCCACAAGAGGGTCAGAGGGGAGTCTGGTGTCAGCCAGCGCCATTTTGGATTACGGTGCTGGTGAAGCTGGTCCAGTTTGGGATCACTCCTGCCCCCATGTCATCTGGGGGGGGGGGTTTCCAGTGGATAAGGAGGAAGATGAGGGGGGGGGGGGGAGAGAGAGTTTGGAATTTTGAGTCTTAACGATGATCATGCAGAGCTTCGTTTACAAAAGCTTTGCCCCAGACATTGACCAGAAGAAACAGAGAACCTGCTCACGTTAAATCCTCTAAACCAGTCGTTCCCAAATCCACCCTTCATCAGGTCTGGCTTTCAAGACAGCCCCAACGAGTATTCCCGAGACATCTCTGCTGCTTAATCTGTATGTTTTTGGTCATCATAAAAACCAGATGTGTTGAGGGGTAACTCTGGAAACGTAATTTGGGAGCAGCTGTTCTAAGTTTAGACTTGTTTACCCCCCAGCCTTAACCTGCAATGTTGAACTAAGAGAGAGATTGACTAAAGTGACTGAAGGGTGCACGGTGGCGAAATACGAGAAAGGCTTTACTAATAGACTCCAACCTACTTCTAAGGCTCAGCAAGCCCTTCAGGTTTTCTGAAAACTGGCAATGAGATCTGCATTGTGGATATCCTGAAAAGCAGAGCAGGCCTCGAGGACTGAGTTGCATACACATACAAAGTTACAGTTTTTGATGCAGCTTGCTATTCACAAAAAAAAAAAAAAAAAAGTTAGTTTCCTTAGAATAATTTTCTCTCAAAATATCTGGGGTAAAATCCCAGATATATCCTGTCATTAGGATAGCAACTGAATAAAATGGGGGGAAAAAAAAGTACTAATACTGTCAGATTGTTAAATAGAAAGAATCTAGCCCCCTCTATGTATTTTGCTGTTTACTTGTTAAGATTAAATTATAAATTCATCAGTTTATAAAATGTCATTTAAAAACAAATGCAGGCTTGAAGTTTGGGTATGACTGAAATGGAGGACTTGTAAAGAGAAAAATCAAGAGCTCCTCCAATCTCTCTCCAGATACATAGAAAATCAAATATATAAAATATTAAAAAACAAAACTGGAGCACAAGATACCAAGGGACATTCCAAAGGGAAGAGAGATACTCTAAAAGTCACCTCTTCTCAGCCATCCTGACTTCTTCAGAGCTTCAGTCAACCAATTTATTTATACAACCACCTTTCTTATATTGAAGACGACCATCATGCTTGGCTGACTGAGGCAGCTATGACGCGGTCAACCTCACTTACGCCAAGACGCTGCCATACCACTGCTCTGATGCTGCTCCCAGGCGTGCACACACACACTTCAGGGGCTTATAGGTCCCGCGGCAGGAAAGTGCCTCCATGGTGCCAGCTGACAGCCAGAGCCTTCACAATAGTCTTTTGCGCTGCAGTAGTTTGTGGCTCTCCGTCATAACTGTCCTGGCTCCTACATGTTCCCGTCTCCTGCTCCTTGTCCCAGATTGTTCCTGCCCAGTGTTGTCTTGCCTTTGGTCTTCTTCCTGCCTTCCAGTTCTCCTTGTCCTGCCTGTGTTGCTGTCCTTCCCTTGGCTTGCTACTTTGTGCCTTGACCTCAGATCGGACTTGGGACTTCTCCTTGCCAGCTGCCTACCTCGCCCATGGATTGGACCTGGACTTCTCCTTGCCAGCTACCTACCTCGCCCGTTGATTGGACCTGGACTTCTCCTTGCCTTCAGCCTGCTTTGACCTTGGATTGGACCTGGACTTCCCTTTGCTCTCTATCTGCCCTGACCTTGGCCTGGTCTCGGACTCCATCTTCACTTGGCTATTCAGCATACAAGCCCTGCCGGCTACCAGAACCTAAGGGCCCAAGCTAAGAGGGAAGTAGTTGGTCAGATGAAGATCCTGTCTAATGGTGAGTCAGCTGCCACCTGTTAAGGCATATCTTGTGCTTGCACAAAATAGGCTAAACAAACTTAATATAGTGTTCTAAGGACTCATGAAGCTGCCTTGTGACAACAATGTCAAAGTCATCAAATAAACATTAACACAAACAAAAGATACAATATGTCAAAAATATAAAGACAAAAGTAAGAATAAGTAAAAAAAACACCAAAAGACAAATCATAACCAATTAATCCAAAGCAATTACAAAGTACAAAAAGTTAAATCTTGTAAGATATAATAAAAATAACCACCATTACCGAAAGGAATTAAAAGCCAGGAGGTTATTTTGGTTCTAATACTACAGCACTCTTTAAGAAGAACAAGGGAATCAATAGCATCCCTGAGGGAGACATTTCAGTTTCCCAGCGAACTTTCTGTAATCCCTACTGATATCAAAGTGAATGCTCCAAAGCCTCGAGTAAGCCATCTGCTTGTAATGTTTGTAAAAGCAGAAGTACAGCCCAAAGCCGTTTAAAGAACAGAGGACCAGATGTAATAAGCATGTTTCCCACAGACACAAAATGGGAAATATCCTTTAGTCATTTGTTGGAAGTTCCTTCTATTCGAGTAATCGGCTTGGCTGAATCTAGAGAGAGAGAGAGAGAGAGAGGGAGTCACGTGATGTGGTGAGCCAGGCAGGAGGGAATTGCCCAGGCTCTGAGGGTCCGCTTATCACCCATAATCCTCCATAACGTGCTGGGAAATTGCTCAACCCTCTTGCTACACCTCAAAGGCATATGTCCATTGAACATTATATGCAGAGGGCTTCCCCCATTATGTCTTTGAAAGGAAGAAAGAAGGACAAAGAGAAACCGCACGGCCCTGATTCTAAAATGGCGCCCGGGAGTGACTCTGCTAAGGTCTGCGAGCCCAGCAGCAGCAGTAACTATAACTGATATCAAAGACATTGTCTGTGCAGCGCTAGATGAAAAGCTAGTCGCAAAACTGCCTCTCAACTTACTGAGGGGTTCAGGCTGCCCTTGCTGAAATAAACCCCCATATTGATCAGGTGGAAGGCCGCATAAGCATTTTAGAGGACGACTTGCTAGCATGCACCACCAAGCTGGCAGCGCAGGGGAAACAAATCGCAGACCTCAGAGACAAGTTAGACGACCTAGAGAAGAGGGAACGCCGCTCCGACCTCCGCTTCTTAGGGTTCCCAGAGGCTGTAGAGGACCGCGCTTTGGGGCAGATATTAGAAACCCGGCTACCCCCGGTCCTGGATCTGCCCGAACTACAAGGCCGCCTCATAGTGGAGCGTGCGCATAGAATCGGGGCAAAAAAAAAAAAAAGAACTTGCAAAGGCCTTGCCATCACAAAGTTCCTCAACTTCCAGCACAAGCAAAAAAGATATGACAGGCGTTCTGGAAAAAGCAGAACCCTGCTTATGAATCGCACCAGGCCCGCTTGTTCCAGGACTACTCACAGTCCGAGTATCTGAAGCGCGTAAGGGTTTTTCCCTAATATGTACCTCGCTCCACCAAAAGCAAATTAAGTTTCCCCTGCAGTTCCCGGCCAAATTGAGGATTCGGCATCATGAGCAATCGCATGTTTTCGAAACCCCTGAAGCCGCTGACGCCTTCCTGGCGAAAATCTAAGGCCTCCCTTTCCAGGTAACCATACATTCCTAATTACAGCACAGGGGAATGAGTCTGTAGCGATAGGAGCTGCATTCGGAATTAACACAGAACCCTGGCCCCGATTCCCCGCACATAGCGGAGCGCTAGAGAAGAGGGGCACAAGGACAGGGCTCTCTGCCTCGGTGACCTCCCAAGACTTTACAGCTGAGAGTACCCCGGGGCTCCATGGGAAACTGCTAGCGGGAGACACCGGCATCTGTGCCACTGACCTACGCAACACCATCGGACTTGAGGACCTGGGTTCTGGATACCTCGCCACACAGATTCACTATTTCCACCAAGACTGTGCTCTCTTTTTTATTGTTTCTCGGACAAAAAAAAAAAGGGGAATGCGTGCCACGAACGAAACATGAGACCAGCGGCCGGCGAATAATGAGGCCCTAGCCCACAACATCCATTGCAGTCGTTAAATAGACTCGAGGAATGGCTCGCAGGTTGAAGCAGGGGCCCACGTATGCCGCAACCGAGAAATAAAATATTAGGGGATATCTGATTGCGCTATACTCTATATGTCAAAACTCTACCTTCCCCCAACACACCAACAGGATAACGTTGCGACCGGTCTACGACTGCTTCGCCCCGCCTACCTCACTCTTCTTGAGGCTCCTCCCGCGGGGTCCGTCTGCCGACCTTCTCCGGTGTCCCCGGACCTCCTTTGGTGCTGCTTCCCGCCATGCTCCTCCAAGGTACCATAGGGCGCGCACGCCGCCCTCATCTTTATCTCCTCTTTGGTGCGAACCTCAGGGGCGTCCCCCTGAGATGACGTCACGCTGCCCGGATATTTAAGCCTACCTCTTTTTTGCTAGCTAATCGAGTTAGCAACAACTCGGATTACTACGGAGGGGATTCGCTCTCCGTACCAAAGCTACTCTGCCACTCCAGCACTTTCTGGGGTACCCCCGCTCCTCGGGGGCCCCTTCAGGTGCTATCAGGAAAACGGTACTCGCTCCTCAAGGGCCCATGATCCCCGAGTCGCGGCCTGCATCTACAATCCTTTCTACTTGGAAGACTTCACTAACAGTTGTAAGGGCCCTTCGCCACCGCTCCGCCAATCTGCTGCTCGCCCTGTCCCAAGACGCCTCTCACGCGAGTCACACCGCCGCCTCCTCCACGCTGTCCTGCCGTCCACCAGGCTGCCCGGGGCTTGGCTCAGCCCCGCCGCCCCCTATCTGGGCTTGAGGTTTCTCTCAGTGAGAGCACAAGGCCTAGCCCCCTCACTCCCAAGCGATACAAAACAAAAGTTTGAAAGAAAAACGGTTTATATTGCAGTTCCACGGTGCTGCTCCTTTATCCTCTCGTGCTCAGCGAGCAGCTTCCAGAACAATGTCCTCCAGCACTGTGTTCACTCTAGCCAGCCACTACCGCTCCCACTCGGGGAAAACACACAACACTCCCCCCCGTCTTCCCCTCTTGTAGTGCAATGGTTAGGGCCTTCCCATGCCAAACTAGTCCTCCAGGATAAACTCAAAACATTCTTTTAAACAAACTTTCCTCTACCCATTAGGGTTACTCACTCTGTGTCCATCCCCGAGCTGGAGGACTGCTGCATCGGAGAGCCCATCTCCTCCTGTTCTGCAGGGCTAGATTTCTCTGGCCACTGCCACCACCCTGGCATGCCCTCCTCTTCTAATTCCATGGATTCAGCTGTGACACAATCGTTACCTCTCAATTCAGACACCTGTTCCAGCTCCTGCTCAGCCCACTGGTCAGGTGGTGGCTCTAAGAACCTGGGAGTTGTAGTTTTTGCTGCCTTCGGCAACGCCCTCTGCTGTCTGGTACCTTCCTTGTCAGCTGCATCACATCCGTGTGATTTTCTTCAGGCCTTCTCTTCTGTGCTCCCTGCGGGATGCAGGGCACAGTTATTTGTCTCTTTCGGTGGGAGAGCGGGCTGGTGCCCCTCTCCCGGGCACTTTCGTACGGTCTGAAATAGGCCCTCTGCTGTCTGGACCCCGCTCTGGTTGTGAATGCCCTGGGCTCCCCCTCAGGTGCGCCGATGGCTCATAGAGTCCAGGACCACATGGGTCGGTGATCTCCTGAGCACAGACCGGCGATATTGGGTGTCCCCAGAAGCGCTGGCCCAGCGTATGGGCATGGGGCACCCATACGTAGCCAGTCACCTGCTCAGGGAGATACGGGGCCTTTTTACCCCCCGACCCCTCCAGCCCGTACGAGGGGGTCCTTCAGGCCGGGAGACCCCCCCCCCTGCCGGTCCCTCCCCCTATTCTCCCGGACCTGCTAATTGGCCCGCCGCAACACCTTCAAGGACCCCCTCGGCCTCCCTGTCCCCCGCCCCCCAGCCTCAGTCGACTGGATACGCTCCAGCAGCTGTCATTCCAGGACGCCCCGAAGGTAGCTGTCAACTTACTGGTGCACCACCGAGTGCACCAGGACTCTCTCTCCAGCCGCTCAGATACCCCCTGGCGGAGAGTGTTGGGCGATGCGCATAAACCCCGGTGGGAACAGTTTTATTCGGAACTGATTCCGAAGCCCACCGGGGACCTGAGCTGGCGCATCGCCCACGGGGCCGTCGCGACTGGCAGCCTGCTGGCACGCATCAGGGGTACGGGAGGGGGGTGCAGTTTCTGCGGGGAAGAGGACTCACTGGAACATATCTTCCTGCGATGTCCTCGCCTTTCACCCTTCCTCGCGGAGCTGAAGGCCCTCCTCCTCCACTTCTGGCTGCACTTCAGCCCTCACCTCTTTCTCTATGGCTGCACCACACCCGGGAACAAGCGGTTGAGGGCTAGAAGCCACCTTGTAAACTATCTTCTGGCCACTGCCAAATATGTCATCCATCGGACCAGGCTTGTGGCGTTGGATGGCTGCAGCCCGGATGACTGCACAGCCTTCTTCCGAGGTGTGGTGCGGGCCAGAGTGGGGGCTGAGTACGCCCACGCTGCGGCCACGGATACGTTACGCTTGTTCATCTGGCGCTGGGCGGTGGCTGACGTCCTCTGCTCGGTTCGGGATGGACCCCAGCCTGCACTCACCGTCCACATTTAGGCCTTTTGTTTCGGGCAGTAGCGCACGCCCTTCGACAGGAGCGCGTGTACGGGAGCAGTGAGGCGTTCCCGCCCTTAGGTAGCTACGAGCCTCGGGGTCCCGCTTGGGCAACCGGGAGCAACCCCGAAGCCCCCCCGCCAGGGTTACGGTTTCCCTTCCCTCTTTCCCATCCGTGTCATTTTGAGCCTTACAGGTGCAAGCCTGGCAGTGGCCCCCCCCCCCCCCCTTCCCCTCACCTTTCTCCCAAGCCTCTGCGCATGGTACATCTTTAGCCAGCTGTGTCACGTTTTTGTGACTTTGTTCAGACCTTTTCTTCTGTGTTCCCTGCGGGATGCAGGGCACAGTTATTTGTCTCGTATTTCGGTGGGAGAGTGGGCTGGTGCCCCTCTCCTGGCCATTTTTGTACGGTCTGAAATAGGCCCTCTGCTGTCTGGACCCCGCTCTGGTTGTGAATGCCCTGGGCTCCCCCTCAGGTGCGCCGATGGCTACAGTTGTTATACTGTAAACCGGAGTGAAGGCAGATAGCTATACTTCGGTATAAAAAAAGACTTTAAATAAATAAAAAATAAAATACAATCCGGGACCACACGGGTCGGAGATCTCCTGAGCACTGACCGGCGATGTTGGGTGTCCCCAGAAGCGCTGGCCCAGCGTATGGGCATGGGGCACCCGTACGTAGCCGGTCACTTGCTCAGGGAGATACGGGGCCTTTTTACCCCCCCGATCCCTCCAGCCCGTCCGAGGGGGTCCCTCAGGCCGGGAGTCCCCACCCTTGCCCACCCCTCCCGGACCTGATAATTGGCCCGCCTCGACATCAACAGGGACCCCCTCAGCCTCCCTGCCCCCCTTCCCACAGCCTATGTCGGCTGGCAGCGCTCCGGCAGGTGCCCATTCAGGACGCCCCAAAGGCGGCAATCCAGTCGCTGGTCCACCACCTGGTGCACCAGAACACCCTTCGCAGCCGCCTCGATACACCTTGGCGAAGGGTGCTAGGCGGTGCGCAAAAGCCCCGGTGGGAACAGTTCTCTTCTGAGTTAATTCCAAAACCCACCGGGGATATCAGTTGGCGCATCGCCCATGGGGCCATTGCTACTGGGGGCCTGCTGGAGCGGATCCGAGGCTCGGGAGGAGGGTGCGAGTTCTGCGGGGGAAGAGGATACACTAGGACATAACTTCCTCCGGTGTCCACGATTGGTGACCTTCCTCGCGGACCTCAAAGCCCTCCCTCCTCAAGTTTGGATCCACTTCAGCCCACACCTTCTCATCTATGGGCACATAACCGCACGCAATCCCAGGCTGAAAGCGAGGGACCATCTCATTAATTTCCTCCTCGCTACCGCCAAACAGGTTGTCCATCAGTCCAGGCTGGTGGCACTGGACGGCGGCACACCGTCAGCCTGCTGGACTGCTTTCTGCGGTATTGTGCGGACTCGCCTGCAGATGGAATTCAGTTCTGCTGCAACGGCAGACAGAGTCCCGGAATTTATTTGGAAGTGGGCGTGTGATGATGCCCTGTGCACGGTCACCCCTGGGCCTCAGCCTTCCTTAGAGCTCCAACTGTAGGCCGATAGGGGTTTTTCTTTTGGGGCAGTGGCGCACGCCCTCCTTCGGGAGCGCGTGCACGGGAAGTGCGAGGCGTTCCCGCCCCAGTTATTGTCATGAGCCTCGGGGTCCCATGTGGGCAACTTGGGAGCAACCCCACAGCACCGCCTGGGTTACGGCGTCCCCTCCCACTCTTCCCTTCCGTTCCTCCCTCCCGGGCTTTGCAGCCGACTGCCCCATTATGCAGGTGACGCATTTTCCCTCTCCCTCCTATCCTCCTCCTGCTCAAGGCTCATGGGCCTGCACCCTTACAGCTGGTCACGAAACACCACCTGTGACTTTATTTTCAGTCTTTTTCTGCCTACCCTGCGGGATGCAAGGGCGCATTAGTTGTATTTATTCACTTTGAAGGGGGGACGGCCACCGTGCCTTCCCCCCCAGGTCTGTTTCGACTTGGACTGAAATATGCCCTCTGCTGCCTGGACCCCGCTCTGGTTGTGAATGCCCTGGAGTCCCCTCAGGTGCGCTGATGGCTCATAGCGTCCAGGACCACACGGGTCGGAGATCTCCTGAGCACTGACTGGCGATGTTGGGTGTCCCCAGAAGCGCTGGCCCAGCGTATGGGTATGAGGCACCCGTACGTAGCCGGTCACCTGCTCAGGGAGATACGGGGCCTTTTTACCCCCCGGCCCCTCCAGCCCGTCCGAGGGGGTCCTTCAGGCCGGGAGTCCCCACCCCTACCCCTGTGTCTCCCGGACCTGTTAAATCGGCCCCCCGATTCAACAAGGACCCCCCTCGACCTCCCTGTCCCCCTTCCCGCAGCCTAAGCAGGCTGCAGGAGCTGCGGCAGGTCCTTTTCCAGGATGCCACGAAGACGGCCCTCGCTGAACTGGTGCACCACTGTGTGCACCAGGACACTCTCTCCAGCCGCTCGGACACTCCCTGGCGGAGAGTTCTGGGCGATGCGCGTAAACCCCGGTGGGAACAGTTTTATTCGGAACTCATTCCGAAGCCCACCGGGGACCTGAGCTGGCGCATCGCCCACGGGGCCGTCACGACTGGCAGCCTGCTGGCGGGCATCAGAGGTACAGAGGAGGAGGGGTGCGTGTTCTGCGAGGCCAGGGACACGCTGGAGCACATCTTCCCGCACTGCCCCCGCCTTACACCCTCTTCCTGGCGGGGCTGAAGGCCCTCCTCCTCCGCTTCTGGCTGCAATTCAGCCCTCACCTGCTACTTTACGGCTGCACCACGCCAAAGAATAAGAGGCTGAAGGCTAGGAGCCACCTCGTCAATTATCTCCTGGCTACGGCTAAATTTGTCATCTTTAAAACCAGGACGATGGCGCTAGCTGGTGGCACGCCAGAAGATTGCATAGCCTTTTCCAGAGGTGTGGTGCGAGCCAGAGCGAGGGCTGAGTACATCCATGCTGAAGCCACGGACACGCTAAGCCTCTTCATCTGGCGCTGGGCAGCAGCTGATGTGCTCTGCACGGTTCGCACTGGACCCCAGCCTTCATTGACAGTGCACATATTTAGGCCTTTTTGTTTCGGGCAGTGGCGCACACCCTTCAATAGAAGCGCGTGTGCGGGAGCAGTGAGGCGTTCCCGCCCTTAGGTAGCCACGAGCCTCGGGGTCCCGGCTTGGGCAAACGGGAGCAACCCCGAAGCCCCCCTTGCCAGGGTTACGGTTTCCCCTTCCCTCCTTCCTATCAATGTCCTTCTGAGGCTTAATAGGTGCAGGCCTGGCAGTGGCTCCCTCCTCCCATCCCCTTACCTTTCTCCCAGGCCTCTGGGCATGAATGCACATATCTGGACAGTCGTCACGACTCTGTGACTCTTGTTCAGGCCATTTTTCTCTGTGTTCCCCGCGGGACGCAGGGCACAGTTGTTCGCCTGCATTTCATTGGGAGAGTGGGCTGGTGCCCCTCTCCCGGGCAACTTCTGTATGGTCCGAAAATAGGCCCTTCTGCTGCCTGGCAGAGCTGAAGACCCTCCTCCTCCGTTTCTGGCTCCTTTTATGGCTGCACCGCATCTGGGAATAAGAGGCTGAAGGCCAGGAACCACCTCATCAACTATATCCTGGCCACGGCCAAATTAGTCATCCACAAGACCAGGACGGTGGCATTGGATGGTGGCACACCGGATGACTGTACAGCCTTTTTCCGAGGTGTGCGGGGGGGGGGGGGGAGGTGCGGCCTGAGCCGCAAACACGCCGCCCGGTGTGACACGCTGGCCACGAGAGACATCCGCGAATACGCACTGGCTGCAGCTAAGGTAGTGGGGGGCGGAGAACGTGCACTCTCTGCGAGCAGGAAAAGCGGCAGGGCGGTGGTCTACTTCCGATCCTTGGCCGCGGTTCATAAGGCCTTAGTCACTGGGATCGTAGTGGATGACATTTTTCACATTCTAGAGTCACTGGACGCCCAAGGGGTACGTATAGTACTTTCTAACGTGCCACCCTTCATAACCGAAGCAGGGCTGAGGCACAGGCTTGACTCTCTGGGCGACGTGAAGTCTTCCATCTCTGTCCTTCCCCTGGGCTTTAAGTCAAAGGCAATGAAGCACGTGGAGTCTCATCGACGTCAAGCGTGGATAGTGCTCCCCAGGGGGACGGAGAGCATCGAGGGGTGGTTTCCTGTGTGGGATGGGGGCTGTTCTTACAAGATCTATTACAGTACGATGGAGGACTGGTGCTTCCTCCGTAAGGAGGTAGGTCACAAGAGGAGAGAGTGTCCTCGGCGGCGTGGACAACTACCGAAAGGGCACGAGGTCGCCCCCGAAACCGGTCCTCCTAGAGCCACAGAGCTCGCGAACGGCACCCCGGACGCCAGGATCCCCCCACCCCTGGGAAAGCCATCCAACTCCACCTGTTCCACGTGCCGAGCCTCAGAAGCAGAAGACGACTACTAAAGCTGTTGTGCCTCAGCAGGCCTCGGAGGGTCCTGACCCCCCGTTGAAGGGTATGGGCGTCCAGTCTACATCATCAGACCTAGAAATGATAGTCAATAGGAATACCACTGGAAAAGGAAGGAAACCCGAGCCGCTCCCTGCTCGCAGAGTGGACCTTCCCCCCCCCCCCCCTTACAGCAGCATGGAGGTGACCGGGCCTCCGCCTAAGAGAGGTAGTGGTGTTCTTGTTCAGAAACAGGGGGCTCAGGCTTGTGACAGCACAGCCCAGCCCAGGCTCCATCCTGTCCCCTTACCCCCTGAGGGCTTCTTCGGCAGTGGGGAACAGAACAGCAGCATCAGACCACGTGGTGGGTGACGGGCACGTTCCTGAACGGCAAGCACTAGCTAACACCAACAGTGTCATGCCCATGCAGAATCCTCCCCCCCCCTCCCCCCACCATTGCTTCCAGGAATAGGGGACTCCAGGACCGTGAGTCAGACCAGGGGATACTACGAATGGGTCGGTGTGGTCCCTAACCTCTGAGGCTCACCCGTCTAGTCCAAAGAGGAGGGCCCCAACGCCTATTCCCGGCCTTCCTGTTCTGGATGCCTCCGGAGTGCCAGTCCAGAGTTGGGACGCGGATAGTTTTCTCGAAATGGTCTGTGGAGGGCCACTGGTATCTCCCTTCCCATTTACTGCTGCCCTGGACCTCCCCCTGTATAGCCCGCTCCCTGGCGAGGACACGGACGCGTTAAGAGCGGGTTCTTCTACCCCCCCTATCCCACTGCAGGAGGTTCCCTCCATCTGCTAGTGCTGTGGTGGAGGGAAGGGGAAGACCTCCTGAGTCTGCGCCAGGGGCTGGCGAGAGCACAGAGAGCCCCATCGCTCCGTCTGTGTCTCGGCGGGTTGAGGAGTGCACGGGTGGTGGTACAGAGTCCCCTCCTACCTGTTCTGCAGCTCCTGTTGAAGCTGTGGGAGACTCATTCTATGGAGGACTTGGGTGCTTCTTCGAAGTGCGCTCCTCAATCTACAGAGCCATTAATTCTCCCCCCGGATTCCAGGGGGAGGTCTGATTCCCTTACCAGGGAGGCAGGGAATGAGGGTCAATCCCCTGAGGGAGGGCCTATGGCTTCCGCCGTACCCCTTGGCCTCCCGGGACCCCCTCATTCTCTTAGCTGAGCCGACCCTCCTCCTGTCATCTGAGGAGGTGCTCGGCCAGCATGACGGGCTGGAGATCGAGGACCGACATAGGGCAGACGACACTTTGTAAGTTACCACCCCAAGTGACCGTTTGCATTGCTGATAGAGAATGGCTCTGACATTCGGCACATTGAACGTCTGCGGCTGCAGGAGGGGTCTCCGGAGGCACTGGGTGCTCTCCTTCCTTTAGGCGGGGGGGGGGGGGGGGGGGGTACTCTGTGTCCTTCCTTCAGGAGACTCCTTTCCACTCCAGAGACCGAGGCAGCTTGGCTCCTGGGGTGTTGCGGCAGGGTGGAGCTCAACCACTCCGTCGGGCTATCCGGCGGGATGGCCATCCTGCTGGCGGAATCCCTGCAAGCCGAAGTGCTGGATGTCCGAGCTGTTGTGCCTGGTCGCATGCTTCACCTCCGGGCCCGGATCGAGGGCTGCACGATTAACCTAGTTAACGTGTATGCCCCGAACGCCGGACCCGAACGTGAAGTATTCTTTCACCGGATGTCAGCCTACTTGGACACCCTGGACGCCGACGAGGAGGTCGTGCTCGGGGGTGATTTCAACTGCACCCTCGAGTGTGGCGACCGTACGGGGGGGGGGGCGAGTGGCACCCTGCCTCGTCGGCCGTCCTGAGGGAGGTGGTCCATCGCCTGTCCCTGGCTGACGTCTGGCGAACGCAACACCCCGGGGCATCTGACGGCCACACCTTTATCAGGGTGTGGCTCGGATGGGTGTCTCGCTCCCGGATCGACCGTTTTTATTTCTCCTTCGGGTTGATGTCACGAGCCCTTTCTAGTGCCAATGAGGTGGCGGCCTTCACCATGCGGTGACCGTGAAGGTGAATTCGACTCAGTCGAGCCTCGTGCTGCCTACTGGTACTTTAACAACTCGTTTTAGAGGAGAAATGGCTCGTGACGGCGGTCTGGGTGTTTTGGGGAGACTGGCGCGATCTTGAGTCAGACTTCCCCTCACTCACTGAATGGTGGGATGTGGGGAAAATCCGCCTCAGGCTTCTCTGCAGGCAATATGCTAGAGACGTTAATGGGGAGCGGCGTCTCGAGACGGAGTGCCTCAAGGGGGAGCTGCTCGCTCGTGAGGCGGGGGTCTCTGATGCAGAGCACCAGCTGCAGGCAGAGTATGAGGAGAAGAAGCGCACCCTTCGGGACTTCGTGGAGCAGCAAGGCAGAGGGGCTTTTGTACACTCGCGAGTCCAGTTTTTCTGTGAAATGGACTGCAGCTCTCGCTTCTTCTATGCACTCGAGAAGAGGAGGGTGAAGAAAGGGCGGATGATGTGTTTTCTCTCCGCCCACGGAACCCCCTTCACGGAGCCGGAAAGGATCAGGGAGAGGGCACGGGAATTTTACTCTGCCCTCTTCTCTCTGGACCATGTCGATCCCAATGCCTGTAGGGACTTGTGGGATGGGCTTCCCGTGCTCAGTCAGTGCGACAGAGAGAGGCTGGAGAAGCCCTTCACTCTGGCCGACCTCTCTGCCGCGCTGGGTCAGATGCCCAACAATAAGACACCGGGCATCAACGGACTGAGCGTTGAGTTCTTCGCCCGTTTTTTTGATCTCCTAGGAGCTGACCTCCTGCGGGTCCTAGAGGAAGCCTGGGAGACCGGCGCCCTTCCTTTTTCCAGCCGCCGCACGGTGTTGACCCTCTTGCCCAAGAGCGGTGACCTGCACGACATTCGGAATTGGCGTCCGGTCTCCCTGCTCTGCACAGACTATAAGATCGTAGGCAAAGCGATGTCGCAGCGGCTGGGGTCTGTGCTGGCAGGTGTGATTCACCCCGATCAGTCCTACACCATCCCGGGCCGGACCATCTTTGACATCTTTTTCGTCCGGGACCTTCTTCATTTTTGCCGTGGGGCCGGTCTGTCGGTAGGCTTTTTGTCCCTTGACCAGGAGAAGGCCTTCGATCGGGTGGATCACACGTACCCTCATGGGACCCCTGCAGGCATTCGGATTCGGCCCCCGTTTCGTGGGTCTTCTCCGTGTCCTGTATTCTTCTGCAGAGTGCCTTGTTAAGGTCAACTGGTCCTTGACTGTGCCTCTGGCATTCGGTCGAGGAGTGCGTCAGGGGTGCCCACTCTCCGGACAGCTCTACGCCCTGGCCATAGAGCCGTTTCTGTGTCTTCTGAGCAGGCGGCTCGTTGGCTTGGTGCTGCAGGCGCCGGAGATGCGGATCACCCTGTCAGCCTATGCTGACGTACTCCTTATGGTCCAGGACCCACTTGATTTGGAGAGGGTGCGAGCCTGCCAGCGGGTTTATTCATCTGCATCCTCAGCCTGAATTAACTGGGCCAAAAGCGCCGGACTTTGGGTAGGGCCACAACAGGTGGATACACCCCCCTAGCCAGATTGCTAATTTTTCTTGGGGCAGGGGGACCCTGAAATATTTGGGTGTCCACCTCTCCGCTGCGAAGTCTGCAGCCCCGGCGAACTGGAAGGAGTTGGAGGAGAAGATCGCAGTTCATCTGGGGGCGTGGAAGGGTCTGGTCAAGCTCATGTCCTTCCGAGGGAGGGTCTTAGTGGTGAAACAGTTGGTGTCCAGCATGCTGTGGCACCGGCTGGCCGCTCTGAGGTCGCCCTCGGAGTTCATCTCCCAGACTCAGAGGAAGTTGCTGGACTTCTTCTGGGCCGGGAGGAGGTGCTGGGTCTCCGCAGGTGTCCTGGGGCTCCCCCTCGGGGAGGGAGGGCAGGGGGTGGTGGACATAAGATGCAAAGTCCACACCCTGCGGCTCCAGGCCTTGCGGAGATTCCTGTACGCAGACCCATCTCCGCAGTGGCGCCCGCTGGGAGCTTTTTCCCTCCAGCAAGTGGGCGGGGTGCGGTACGACTGGCAGCTTTTAGTGATCGATACGGAAGTGTACGCTCGCAACTTCCCGTTACTGCCAGTCTTCTATCAAGATATTTTCAAAGCCTGGAGTGTGGTCTCCGGAACACGAGATCCCTTGACACCCCTGAGCCTGGATACTCCAGAAGAGCCCCTTATTCACAACCCCGCTCTGGTTGTGCCAGAGCGGGGTTGTGAATATATACCCTGGTAGAATATATTAAACGAGAAATGATCCCTAGGGGTCTTCGTGTACAAAAAGGGCCATTGGTTTTTCAAGAAGACTTAATCTTTGTGGAGCGGTGGATATCCATCTTAAATAAATGCTCCTTAGACTTGATGCTTCTGATTGTGGCGCGTACTACTGTGTCTATTAAGGAAACAAATAAGGAGATAGCAGATATGAAAACACACTTGTGTACTAATATAGATCATGAGCATCCCAGAAACAATTGGAGCAAAATATCGCTCAGTTCAAGAATCAATTGAAACAATATAAAGTCCAAAAATTCAGGAGAGATGAAGAAGATTATAAAACGAATAATATATATTTTTGGAGAAATAAGAAAGGATCTAATCAACCTCCCCGAGTAACCTTCCAGGATTCTACGGATGACTCTAGTGGCAGTGATGAAGATCAAAATAAGCAAGTGCACCCACAGCCTCAGCCTTTTTTAGGGCAGACTCAGGGATCGTATCGAACGCAATCACAAAGGGGACGGTCACGACCTCGAACATCGGAGTGGGTAGGACCCACGACCAGGTCTCAGCAGCGCCACCAACAATTTTATTAGCGGAGCCCATTAAAGATGGGTCGGATATTTCAAATTCTGTGGTCACTTTGTCCAGTTTGGAATTGTCGGAAGAGACAGTGCGTGCATTGAATAAGGGCCTTTCATTCGTACCTTATAGTAAATATGACCCCTTCCAAACAAGGATTGAGCTATATCGTTTTTTTAGAAGGTTACAGCTTAAATTATTTTTTGCAGATTCCCAGACTTATTCGTGTGGAGAGTCCATTATTTCTCCTAAATCCACTTGGATCCCACCGGGACCTATAGATCTGGCCATTGCTGTCTTTATTCAGCTAGTGCTGAAGGTTGTGAATTTACTAGAAAATTCTGGTAGAAAAAACAGGCAATCCTTCTCTTCTGAGTGGACTTTTGGTCAATACTCAGCATTAAGACAACTTAGCAATCCTAATGTAGTGGTCAAACCTGCTGATAAGGGCGGAGCTATCGTAATACAGGACACTACAGATTATGTTGCTGAGATTGATAGGCAACTGAGTGATCAGGATTTCTATTGTGAACTCCAAGAGGATCCGTCTCAAACTCTCTCTGATTTGATTGATGACGTAACCACGGAGGGACTAAATAGAGGTTTTTTGCTAGCTCGCGAAGCACGGGCTTTGAAGAGGAAAAATCCGGTTTACCCGGTTCTTTATACTCTTCCTAAAATTCATAAAAATCTGAATTCTCCTCCGGGTAGACCTATTGTTGCTGGTAGAGGATCCATTTTGGAACCCCTTTCGGATTACTTGGATTTTTTCCTAAAACCATATGTGAAAGAGGCTCCTTCCTTTCTTCAGGACACATCATATGCTTTGCGACTAATTCAAGAGCTTCCGGATCTACCAGAACAATGCTTTATTGTGACTTTGGATATTACCTCTTTATATACTAATATCCCCCAGGGTGAAGCATTTGATCTTTTGAAAAGTATATTCCAATCCTGTCCACGTCCACACCGGGTACCTACAGGTTTTCTGTTGCAGCTCCTCGAATTGGTACTATGCAAAGATTTTTTCAAATTTGACAATAAGTTTTACCTTCAAACTCAGGGAGTAGCAATGGGGGCCACAGTGGCCCCAGATATTGCTAATATTTATGTGGCACATTTTGAAGCAACCTGTCTATATACGTCTCAATGGTATAATAAAATGGTCTTGTGGAAACGTTATATAGACGACGTATTATGCATATGGTCTGCTTCTGAGGTGGAACTTATACAATTTTTGGATTGGTTAAATGGTCAAAATTCCCACTTACAATTCACAGCACAGTACCATCAAATGAGAGCCTCTTTTCTGGATATCAATTTGATTCGAGATGGTAGCAGGATTGAGACCACATTATACAGAAAAGAAACAGACAAAAATCATTATCTTAGATACACTAGTTATCCTAAAAGACTGAAAGATAGTCTGCCTGTGTCTCAGTTTCTACGTCTACGAAGGATATGTACTAACGTTGAAGAATATCGCTATCAAGCTATGGATTTAAAAACTAGATTTACACATAAAGGATATCCGCGTTCCGTTATCAACAAAGTTTTCAAATGAGCATTATATGCTAACAGATCTATTACTTCAATATAAACAACCTTTGAAGACTCAAGATGTGACATGTGTTTTAAAATTTTCTGCCCATTCTCATAATGTGGTTCAAATAATAAAATCCCACTGGCATGTTTTAACACTACACCAAGTTTTTGATGCCTTGCCTAAATTTGCGTTTTCTCGAGCCCAGATCAGAGACATGGTAGTAAAATCTGCCTTTGATTCTTCTCCACCGTTTCCAAAGGGAGGAGGCCACCAAGCGTGTGGGAAATGTGATTTTTGTAGTCAAACGCTTACGGGCCAACAATGGACATCTCCCACTTCAAAAACCATCATAAAATTAACAGCTACGACCTCATGTGAGTCTGAAGGAGTGATATATGTTCTACAATGTCCTTGTGACCTGGTATATGTGGGCCGAACAAAAAGAAAAATAAGAACGAGGCTCATAGAACATCGCAGCTGCATTAAGAATTCTAAGATCACAGCTCCTGTGGTACAACATTGCATGACAGCCAAACATGATTTTATAGATCTTAAATGGTCTATCATTGAGCAACTTCATTTGGGCACAAGAGGGGGTGATATACAACAGCGCCTCAATCAACGGGAACAGTATTGGATCTTCACTCTGCAGACAGTAGACCCAGGAGGATTGAACGAGAAAATTAATTGGTACACTTTAACCTGAAATTTGGTGTTATAAAGGATATCAGTGTAGTATTTTGTGGGATTTTACGGTGGTTTCAAGATGAGTCTGATTATAGAGAAAATGAAAACAGATTATTTAACAGAGGTTTTGTACTTTGTCGTAAAAATAAAAATAAAAACAAAAATAATTTGAACGACCTGATAGGAGACTTGAACTTGGAAGATTGCAATACGCATAGGACGTCCCCCACAGATGGGATTTTTTGACAGATCCGAGATGTGGTTTCTTTATGGAGAAGTGTAAAGTTTAATTAAAGGACCAGATAAGGTATTTTGTCATTAAATGTGATTTGAACTACCGGATGGTAGATTTAATATGGAAGATCGCAACACGGAGCAGACGACCTGTTAGAGGACTTTCCATTTACTCGTAAGATTGATTGACATCTGAGTGACATCATCTCCGCAGGAAATGTGTATATATACCCTGACAGTTCGCCATTTTAAATTAAGCGGGTTCGAAGACGGACCGCCAATGAAGATTTGAGATTTAACAACGCTAGTTTTTGCCGTTTCGGGAATGAGTTCCAGCAACCGTAAAGGATTATCAAAAATCGACCCCTGAAGCAGGACCCTGGGTGGTCCGAAACGTGATCACGTCGGGACTTCATCGTTGTTTCTCGGCTTGAAGATAAGTACTGCAATTTTTGGCTAATGATTGTTTTTTGAGACGAAAGCTTGTGTGACTTTGTTTGCATCTAAGAGCACATTTTTCCCGTGGCAATAGAATTTTTGAAGAGTTTTTGAAAAATTTTTTGATATTAATAATAAAGTAAAGTGACCTCTCCTATGCCGGGTCTGATTGCTATACAGATCCCTTTGGTAGCAGTCCTACAAACTAAAACATTGACCTTAAGAATGTGTCTTTGATTTTTGGCGTGTAAAAATTGAAAAAAATAGATCCAAAAACCACTCTTTATTGTTGTGGACACCATAGGGTACACCAGACTACCCTCTCTAGCTGCTCAGGTACACCTTGGCGGAGGGTATTGGGCGGTGCGCCAAAACCTCGGTGGGAGCAGTTCTACTCGGAACTGATTCCGAAGCCCACTGGGGACTTGAGTTGGCGCATCGCCCACGGGGCCGTCGCAACAGGCAGCCTGCATCAGGGGATCAGGAGGAGGGTGCGAATTCTGCGGGGAGGGAGACACGCTAGAGCACATTTTCTTCCGATGTCCCCGGTTAACACCATTCCTCGCAGAATTGAAGGCCTTCCTCCTGCGTTTTTGGCTGCAATTCAGCCCTCACCTATTCATTTATGGCCGCACCACCTCGACTAACAGGAGATCGAGAGCCAGGGACCACCTTATTAACTACATCATAGCCACGGCAAAGCACGACATCCACAGGACAAGGACCGTGGCGTCAGAAGGTGGTGCCCTGGAAGACTGCGTGGTCCTTTTTCGCTGCGGGCCAGGGTGAGGGCTGGGTTTGAACACTCTGTGGCCAAAGATGCACTAGATGACTTTCATCTGGAAGTGGGCAATTACGGACGGGCTCTGCGAGGTTCTCGGCGGACCCCAGCCTTCACTGCTAGTCCATATTTAGGCTTTTGTTTTCGGGCAGTGGCGCACGCCCTCCAAGGAGCGCGTGCACGGGAACAGTGTGGCGTTCCCGCCCTTAGCCAGCCACGAGCCTCGGGGTCCCGCTTGGGCAAACGGGAGTAACCCCGAAGACTCCCTGCCAGGGTTACGGCCCCCTTCCCCTCCTCCCAGGCCTCTTGCAGTAACCCAGGGAGTATACCCGACAGTGGAACCCCTGCCCCTCCCCCCCCTCCCCCCATATTCTGCGCTCAGAACACGGGACAGCAAAGTCACAAAAACACCAAGTGACTTCTGTTCAGGCCAATTAGTGTGACCCTGCGGGATGCAGGGCCATGGTCGTATTTTAGAACTTGTCGGGAGGAAGGCTGGAGCCACCCTCCCGGATTGTAAAGGGATTGTAAAGGGATGGCCTGAAATAGCCCCTCTGCTGTTTGTCTCTGGTACAGCTTGGCTTTTCCTTACTACACCCAGGCTTTTCTCGCCCCTGGCTGGGTTGTGCTGCATCACACAGAATCCATCTGTGAGTACAACTACCACCTATTCCACAGTACTGCTTCCCTGGAACCAGGTACTCGCTCCTCGAGGGCCTGCCCTCTGTTCCAGTGCCAGACCTCTCGTCCAGTGGAACCGCTGTGTGAGTACAATACCACGGAGTCTCCCTGCTGTAAGGGATCAGGTACTCGCTCCTCGAGGGCCTGTTCTCCTTGTCTCGGAGCTTCTCCTATTCTACCTGGGACTCTGAATGTTTCTCACTGTGTAATCATAACTCTCAGTCTCTTTCCACTACAGCACAGCCAAGCAGAGGCTCCGCTGTTCCAGCGTCCTGTGGGATACTTGCCCAGCCGGGCTCAACATCTACTACTCACTAATGCCACCTCTAGTGGTTTCCAAAACTCTTTAAATAAAGATTCAATCTGAGTTTGTGTGTCCAGAGTCTAGCCTGACACTGTGGTCCCTCACGGGACTGCCCGCCCCCCCCCCCGAGGGCATGATCAGCTGCCACAGTGTCCAAGGATCCACCCAAACTTTATTTATGTTGGCAACATACAAATCCTTATCCCAATTACGGAGTCCATCGAAGCCACTTACAAAAAAACTGCTATGTACCTTTCATATATAAAAAAATTACTTACACATATGAAACTCATCTTAAATATGTCCAAAACAGAAATAATAGTGCTGGAAAGAAAATCATCTAATGAACTTTTACCTCCGTTGACATTAGAGGATAAACAAACAAAAATGCAAACCAATGCAACAGGTCCGTGATTTGGGCATCATTGTTTATAACGAACTAAACTGTAAAACGCATATTGCAACAAATTAAAGAAGGATATCACAAATTAGCAATTTTAAAACGATTAAAGCCCCTCCTGGATCAAAATGATTTTAGAACTATTCTCCAACTATTAATATTTGCTAACCTTGATTATTGCAATAACTTGCTTTTAGGACTTCCATTAACAACAATTTGCCCATTACAAATTCTTCAAAAATACAGCAGCAAGAATTCTTACAGATACAAAAAAACATGACCACGTCACACTGGTTTTAATATCACTGCATCGGCATCCCATAAAATATAGAATTTAATACGAAATCTAAACACCACCACAGAAAATTATTTATGGTGAAAAAACAGACTGGCTCAATATTGCAATAAAAATACACATACCACAGCGAAATCTGCGATCCATGAATCAAGGACTTTTACCTATTCCATCAATAAAATCCGCACAACACACACAAGTGAGAGAGAGAGAGCAATTTCTTTAGCGAGAGCAACTTTATGGAACTCACTACCGATCGAAACCCACCTGCAAAAAAACAAAAATTTTTTTAAAAAGAAACTCAAACCTGGCTGTTCAGGAAGGCCTTTTCTGAAATCAACTAACATCTTTTCATTCAACAAAAAGGGGCAGATTTTAAAAGCCCTAGGCGCGTAAATCCAGCTGGGTTACGCACGCCGAGCCTATTTTGCATAGGCCCGGCGACACGCGCAAGACCCGGGGCGCACGTATGTCCTGGGGCTTGAAACAAAGGGGCAGGGTGTAGGCAGTCCAGGTCAGGGCATGGCCAGAGGCCTCCAAAAAGGGCCACTTGGCCGGCAGGCGCAACTTACAAAACAAAGGTTAGGGGAGGGCCAGAAGGAAAGTTCCTTCCGAGGCCGCTCCGATTTCCCAATTAATTTCGGAGCAGCCTCGAGGGAACAGGGAAAGCCATTGGGGCTCCCCTAGGGCTGGGCGCACACAAGGGGGGTGCACAAGTGTGCACCCCCCTTGTGTGCGCCGGCCCCGGATTTTATAACCTGCGCGCGCATGTTATAAAATCAGGTGTAGATCTGTGCGCGCAAATCTACGCCTGCGCATAGGTATTAAAATCTGCCCCTCAGCGTTTCAGACTCCCATATTACTTATTTCAGTGTCATTTATGAATTTTAGTAACAATGTTTTACCACCTTTTAACAACGAGTTCTCAGACCCATTTCACTAATTTCCTGTCATTTTATCATTTTTAGTAAGAATGGTTTCACTTGGTTTTTTTTTTATCATTGATTTAAATGCTTTTAGTGTATTTAATTGCTATTAACATTTTAATTACGTTTTAGGAATATTATATATTTAGTAGTCTTGATAATGTGATTGTAGTAGATTTTGGGGACAGAACCTGCAACACATGCAATCTGCTGCTTCACAGCAAATTGCCATTAAGCCCAGGGTTTTGGCTCTGATGCGCAGGACTTTACATCTTAGGTCCAACCGAATGTCTGTTCCTGGGCAGAGCAGGCTTGATTGGTAAGAAAGTTATTTTGCTTAGATGGATGGAGCCCAGGGTTGGAACCACGAACAATGGTTCAAAAAACTGATCCATCTCTGCCCTTTGGAAAATACTATCACTCGGTCTTCCTCTTCGAAGAAACTCATGCACAACCCAAAAAATTTGGGATCCACTTCTAACATATCTTTCACCTGCCCTGACATCAGACCTGTATTGATGCTGCGCCACCCTACCTTCTTCTGTGCCCCATACCCTGAGATTTGGGAAGATCACCAAACTCCAGGATGCTCTTGTGTTTTTTTTTTTGTTTTCACAACCTCCTATCCGTCTCACTACATGGGTTCATAAAGCCCTAGAACCCTCACTAGAATGATCTTAAGAATCCTCTATATTCCAACTTCTCTCTTATGTTTAGATATTTTGGGACTGCTCATTTGGGCTATTTGTATTCTTTGTATTTTTTTTTAGGGGTCTGCTCGATGTAAGTGATAAAAGATTGGAGTAGAGGGTAAAGGGGGGGGGGAAAAGGGATGGGGGATGAAGGGATATTTGGGGGAAAATTTGAGACATGTTGTTGAGTTTATGGAATGGTTGTATTTTGTTGAAAATCAATAAACATATTATCAAAAAAAGAGAGAGATTGTTTTGTGTCACAGGGCCAAGCTTGTGGAATGTGCCGCCAGATGAGTTAAAGACTGAAACATCAGAGTGGTTAAAAGCTCATTTATTTAGGAAAGCCTTTGAGGAGCTGGGGTAAATGAAATGATCTGAGGTACTGGGATAAACCAACTGATTTTATTTTTTGATTTTTCGTCAGATGAAGCAGCAATGGTCTTTTTATAATGTTTTGATTTGTGATGGTGTTTGAGTTTGTGTTTTTACTTTTTAATATGTTATTTTGTGTGTTTTTTTTGTTTTGGGGTTTTTTTTTGGGGGTTTTTTTTTACTTATTTATGATTGTTGTGTAATCCGCTTAGAATTGTGGATATGTGGGAGACATTTATAAATACATAATTAAAATAGATATATTACATCATTTATATTCCAATTTTTCTAATTTTATTTTACTTTCTTTGTTTTATAGTCTTTTAATTAACAGGCCAGAATTTCTAATCAAAAGTCAGGTAAGAAAATAACAATCCACATAGAAATACAGAAGAAAAGACGATAAAGGGAAAAAAAACAAACCCCCAAAACCTTACTAGAACTACAAGTCCCACTTGAGGGTTTTCCACTCTCTCTCTCAATCCTCAACACACGCCCTTCCCTTCATGCCTACCCCACTCATTCCCTCCATACCAGCCCGACGCTCTTCCCTTCTCACTGCCCCCAATTAACCTTCTTTAGGGGCCGATGTAATAAAGGCGTGAAGAAAGCGGGCGCTGAACAGTCAGTGCCCGCTCTAACGCGTGCATGGTGCCCCAAAGGGGGGGCACCATGCAATATTTAAATTAGGGGGTCGCGCTGCCTGTCTGCCAGTAATGAAAACAGACGCAGAGTTTATCAGTTTTGGTCTATGCTGTATTTTATTTCTCTGTGCACGTGTCTGTTATGATTTTGTATATTTTTATTGTAAACCACTTCGATATTTGTAGGATGCACGCAGTATATACATTTTTAATAAACTAAACTGAATGTCTTTGTTGGGCAAAACCCACCTGATCTCTGTTAATTAAATAAAGGGACAACACTCACCCGAGTCTCTTTACCAAAATGTTTGCAAGAATTGTAAGATCTCGATTTAGCAGTGACTGTCTTGGTCCGACTTGGGGGAATAATAGTTCCCACTGCTGTGTTACAGTTAAGGTGGGAATACGCCTTTCTGCCCCGTGCTTCCAAACGTTCCCTGCAATGGTGAGATCACCGTGTCTTTTGTGATTTTACAGACTTCAGGACCTAGTCCATCGAGTCCGGGGGCTTTGGCAAGTTTCATTTCTTTAACCACCCCCCTAAAATGTCCTCTTCTTCAATCAGCTCATTTAACGTTCTTAATTGGTCTTCTGAGATTTTAGGTGACCTACGCTGCTAAAATATTTCTTTCCTGTTCCATCACCATCATACCTGGGAGAGCTCTTGAAATTTGCTCACCTTGAGATTTGTGTACATTAAGCAAGGGGTATGCATGGATTTTCTCTCCCCTCTCTTGCCCCACCTCAGTCCATCTGCATTCTCTCATCCTCCTCCCAAAGTTCATTTAATTTTTTTCACTCCCCAGTCCATCCCCTCTTACATTTTCCAGTACCACTCCAACCCCCCCCCAGTTAATACTTTGTCTAAAGAATGCCCCCATTCTCGCCAGTTCTGCCCATCAAACCCCTACCTGCAATAGATCCTCTTCTCTGGAAATGACCTCCTCCAGCCACTCCCTCCCCCAGAAACTCACCTATTAACAGAACAGTAGCTAATCCCACAATAAATAAGACCTTCACTGCTAACAGCTCCAAAATATACAAGAACCGCTACTTTATACCAAACCATACAACACGTTAAACCAATAGGAGCCAATATGTTAAGAGATTGAGCAGGTATTTCATGTTTACTGAAAATAAAGCCATTTCACTTTGTCCACATGCTATAATGCTGCTAGCTTCCTGCATTAATTCTCAGTTCGTATATCTATCATTTGGTCAGCTGTATTTCATTTGGTTATCAGTCAATCTACACGTGTGCACGCGCACCACCACAGACACGCGCACACACAGGGACACGCATGCACACAAACACGTGCAAATTAAGCCTTTGGCTCATCTGGAGTCTTTGGTTAAATCCTGTGTCACATGATTACATTCATGCTTGCGTCATTCCCTCAGAACTGCTACAAAAAAGACAAATGTTCCTGTGGATTATTAATTTGGCAAAGCCAATGGGTCCGCTGCACAATTTGTGCCCTAATCATCTTTCCAGTGGGAACAGTTAGAGAGGTGGCCTGGCGAGCCGGAGCTACTGCCCACAGACAGAGAAACGGCAATCGACTTGCACCAGAAAGGGATGGAAACCTAGCCACAGCACGTTTAAAATGTACTTCCTGCCTATCCCAAGATGATCCACCGAAAGCTCACAGCTGAACAGAAGCCACAGCAGAGGAGGATCCACGGAAACGATTTAGTCATCTACGGTCGAGTTCTGGCAGACATCCGTAGCCTGGGCTCAGATTTGGCTATTTTATCGTTTTCCTGTTTACAAAAGCAATAAAGAATTCACTGCTGGTGCAGCAATTAATAGAAACAGCCTGGGACGCGGGCAACCGACTCCCTCGCTACAGGTGCACACAAGTGATCTCGAAATGCGCCTTCCAGAGAGGTGGGTTAGTCGCTTAAGGACCTCAACTTAATGCTTCACAAGTCCAAAATGCTGCAGGGAGCTTGGGTTCGGGGGCAATCTACCCTAAAACGTATTCCATATTTTGGGAGGCACCTTATGTTGTTCAAGAGTGTTACCTTGTGCAAGAATGGTGAGGGGAAAAGGGGGGTGAATGGTTCTTAAAAGCTCAAACTTGTACCAAGTAACACTCTTAGGGCCAGATTTTAAGAGGTGCGCGCACAAATGTACGTCCGATTTTATAACATGCGCGCGCAGCCACGCGCATGTTATAAAATCCAGGGTCAGCGCGCGCAAGGGGGTGCACAATTGTGCAACTTGCACACGCCGAGCCGCGCAGCCTTCCTCTGTTCCCTCCCACCCCCCACCTTCCCTAACCTGCCCCCCCAGCCTTACCTAACCCCCCCCCCTACTTTTATCTTATAAGTTGTGCCTGCCTCTGGGCAGGCGTAGGTTGCGCGCGCCGGCCAATGGCCAATGGGCAGCCCGCAATCCCGGGCAAATGGCCTGGAGGCTCCGGCCCCACCCCTTTTTTCAAGCCCCAGGACATAACGCGCGTCCCGGGGCTCGCACGCGTCGCCGGGCCTATGCAAAAATAGGCACGCGCAGGAGCAGGTTTTCGGGGTTACGCGCGTAACCCTTTGAAAACCTGCCCCTTAATGTAATAAAATGCCCCATACAAGGCACCTCTTAACTCACTGTAAAGAAGCTATTCATTTCTCATGTGGGAGCTTTATAATAATAGTTAAATTAAGAACAAAGCTTGACTTGATTGGATATGTTCTTTAGAAATGAAACTGCAAGTCGCCCGTGTGGTTCATGAAGGGCTGGTCTTATCAGCAACCCGTTTACCTTCTGCATTCACTTTTGACGTCAGCTTCTTAAATGTAATCCCCCCAGCTGAAGAACTCCCTCCCCAAATTTCAAAGTCCTCCATGAGGCAAAGATTGAAATAATACATGTACAACACAAAAAATATATCTGATCTGCTTTTCAATATTCTGTGCAACACCAGAAACTATTTTTTTTTTTTTTTTTTTTACACATTATTAAACAGCATTGGAAAATCATTTCAAGGACATTTACCACATCCATCTCCACCACAGGGCATCAAACAGGACTTGTGTTTTAGAGCCGCATGCCACTGAAGACTCACAAGTGAAAAGATTAAAGGTTGGAGGGTACTAACGGAGAGTTCCTGGAGCTGAAGGGGACTAGCAGGAGCAGTTCTGCTGGACGGGAGACAAGCCGTCCGTGAATCGCAGGCTCCTGCCGCCAGTGCCCATGGAATGGTCCGAATCTATGCTCTCCGACATCTTCTCACAGATGATGTCCACAAGACGCTCAAAGACCTGCTTCACGTGGATGTTGTCTTTGGCGCTGGCTTCAAAAAATTCAAACCCTGCAAAGGAAAAGGTAGCGCTTAGAATTTTAAAACTTTCCAGACCTGCAAAGTGTCCCGGCGTGGGGCTCTGAAACAGCTCCCAACCTCAAAGACAACCAACAGGGGAGGGAGTCGAAGAACTGGATCACGCCACACAAAAAAAAGTAGGCTCCATCTGTGGGGTGTGAGATCCAACTAGGACGCTAGATAAAACGAGTAACCAAGACCCTTTCCTGCTTCTAATCAATTTTACAGTATAGATTAAATACCTTTTTGCAGAATTAAAAAAAACCCTGAAAAAAAATCACAGGATTGCTGAAAGATAACAGACGTCATGATCAGAGGGACACTCACGACAAAACTATTTTCAGTCTTCTGGTGCCAGAGTCTGCACACTGACAGAGCTTTACAAACTTATAGCAGCACTCTCTAACAATTTATGTGCTCCAGCTAATCAGATTCAACTCATTTCAATCTGAAAACAATACAATACTTGACTATTTCATGTTTGTGATTACAATAGGATTATATTCTACTGTAAAATACATTTCAATTGAATGAGGGTCTTCCTCTATGCAGGATCCCAAAGCATGCTATAATTCATGCTTTGTCCAGAAACACCTCTCTGGGACACAGCACATTTCTAATGCCTAGACAGGGTGATAGCTTTCAATAGGGGAATTGCAGGAAAAACTAAGAATTATTTTTATTTCAATGTTCTTCAAAGGTTTTTTGGTTTTTGAAGTTATAACAAAACGGAACAGAATAAACTGAATTTACAGATGTACGCATTGTCAGTATTACAGCTCTCGTATCTTGGTGTTTTATAACCTACTTACATAATACTAACTGTGATATTTTTAAACTGTCAACAGACCGAGCTAAGGAGAAGTCCCGGGCCAGAAGGTGTCACCAATGTCCAATGACTGGGGCTCCCTAAACCAGCAGCTGGAGGATGGGGAAGGGGGTGGGAGATGCTGTGAGCTCCTTCCTCTGCAGCATCCCCACAGCTCTGGTCAATCCAAGGAGCAGAATCCAGGCTCAGGAATCAAACCCCGGACTCCTGCCTGGAAACAGAGTCCGTGAGCCACCAGGCTGGCAGCTTCCTACGTTGAAAGCATTCCACGTGGAATCTTGAAGGAGATCTTTGTCAATATAATTAGTTATTCATATAGTCTAAGGGTAGGTGTCTTAGTGACTCTGGCAAGGGTCAAGGGGAGTTCTCATGGATTAACCCTGATTTCTACTGATACGGAGATAAAGGATGGGCATTAAATTTCACAGAGATTGCAAAATAATACCATAATTCAATAATACAGAAAACAGAGAAAAAGGCAAAAAAAAAAAGAGTAACCCTGCCCAGTTTTTTCCTAGCATGAGCTCAACACTGTGTTGCATTCTGCTGACTCTTTGTTGCTTATTCGTCTTGGGGTTATTTTAGGGCAGCCAAGTGCTAGACTTGCTCTCACATTTGCTGCAACAAACTCAGAAGACATTCAGGTATATTTACACTAGAAGGTAATAGATTTAAGTCTCCCAAATATGCATCCAAGTGAACCTGGACCTCATCACAGCCATAACCAGGGTTATTGTCTGAGGGATACCACACGGCTATCTTAAAGATAGCTGAATAACTTTATCTGGCTAACTTTAGGACAGCACTTTGGTGTGATCAAAAAAGTTATCTGGCTAATTCTGAATATTGGAGTTAGCCGGCTAATGTAACTCCTCCCAGAAATGCCCCTATGTAATCTGGCTAAGTTTTAGTCAGGTAATGAGAAATGCAGCTCAATTCCCCCCACTTATGCGATGCGTGCGTCAATGTAAAACTGTACACACACACATATAGCTGATTTTATACCCCGAGCACGTATACACGCATAGGTTATTAAGTCGCATACATGTGCAGGTCTTAGAATTCACCTGTAAGTGTGGACCGTGTTTTTCTTTTTGCCCCCAGAGACAGAGGACTGATACAGTGTTCTCCACAGTGTTTCCCTCCCAAGGAAAGAACCCTGGAGAGCCCACCTCATGCCACTTGAGTGCAAAAGGGCTACAGGTTGCACTGTTGCTGTAGGAAAGAATAGCATTCTGCATCTGAATGTTATGATCAGCCAAATCAATACTGGCCACTTTTCATAAAAAAAAAAAAAAATTAGTATAGTTATGTTAAAGAATTAGGGATTATAAAGACATATTGTATTTTTTTTTCCATCTATTACTTTACTTTGTTTATTTATATTTTATTTCTTTTGTTTTAGTGTAGTTGTTTCGTTTAGTTATTTTCTTTATTCTTTTATATTTGAAGTTGTGAACCGTCTTGGTCAGACTTTGTCTGTGAAAGTCGGTATAGAAAATGTTTTAAATAAAAATAAATAAATAAATTTAAGCTGTGAAGAATGGTAGCTCAGCAAGTACCTAACTGAGCAGCCAGGTGCTTTCCTTTCTCAGAGGGGATGACCCTATCTTCATCCATATCACACTTGTTTCCTACCAGGATGACTTGCGCATTGTCCCACGAGTAAGTCTTGATCTGCGTGGCCCTGCAAGACGACACACGGAATAAGTGGCATGTAACTGAGGAAATGGTTACACAGCAACTATTCAGCTACAGTATTTACATAAAAATGCCAGAAGTCAGCCATCCCCGCAGCACATGGGACAGACACGGCCAAAGAAATGGTGATGCTTGCCAAACCCATCCATTACAAGATAAATTTCTACTGAGACAAAGAAAGAAATCTGGCAGTATTACATAACATTATGAGGGCAAGGATGAAAGCCCCTTTACACAGGCTAAATAGCATTTTACCTGTGGAAACTGAGGCTTTCATCACTGCCCAACGTATCCACGGGTGGATGTCAACGCCATGCATGCTTTTGCCCACGGAATAAAGAGGTGGTTCGGGGGGGGAGGGGCAGGAGATCTGAACAATGTGCATAGGTCGGTACAATCAAAACCATGCGTGTTTTTTTTCCCCCCAGAAAAAATTACCTGCAGAGGAAGCAGACACAATCTCTGTGAGTTTTCTTTCCGGGGGTAGTAAAAGCCTATGGAGGCTTTTGCTTTGATTTGTGCAAACCCCTCAGGTAAAAATCCCTGTGGGGTTTGCACTAAGGCAGGCAGTTCTAATTATTGTCCCCTATAATCAGAGTTTCTCAACCTTTCTTATCCCAAGGCACACTTTCAAGTTTGCCTGATCCTCGTGGGCACACCAAACCGAATTTTACAATGTCATGTATTCATACCCGCTGGTCACTGGCCATGTGACTGTGAAAATGCCAGGAAATGTAATTTTTAACTAAACTGAACAGTTTAAAAAGGCTAGACTATAATTAGACAAGTTCAGAAATAGAGGATGGGAATCATGACAGAATCAATGGCAATGCATGCACTTATTAAAAAAATGTAAAAAAAGTGCAAAACTGGCTTGAGGAAAGAAGCTAAAATCACAAAAATATTATATGTGCTTTCACATTCCCCTGCAGGCTTTCACTCTCCCTTGATATTTCAATTTCTTAACAGCGATCTTTACAAACTGGAAGCCAGTCACCTGCTCACCCTTCAGGCTAGACCCCAGCATTCTCCCCTCCCCCATTCAACCCCAGCACTCTCAGCTCCCCTTCAGGCTGGAGCACTCAGTGTTTTCCCTCCTCCCCTCCCCATGCTGGAACCCAGCAATAAAATCAAGATATAAAACATTTTTTATATTAAAATAATACTAATAAAAAGAATAAATATGTCAAAACAGCTGACGAACATCCAATCATTTAAAAAACTCACATTAATTTGTTCTATTTCCCAAACACTAATAAAATATTTCGAAACATCTGAATAAAACATCCAATAATTTACAAATGTTATAAATGTCTTCAAAACACCTATAAAATGTTTAAAAACAAACACACCCAATAATTAAACCTAATAAGGATTAAAAAATCTCCTGTTTCAGTCACCCTGAGATTGTTGTAGATTGGGGAAGGAAGGCTGCACCAATTTTATCTTCTCTCTCACACTCACACACTCTCCAACACATTCATTCTCTCACACACTCCCTCGTGCCTGTGAGAGCCTGAAATACATTTTTTTCCTATTACAGCTACAATCATCATCTAAGCAGTAAATATTCTTCTTAATCTCCTCTACCCCAGTCCTAATCTGCTAAGTTAGTACTTCCCTGGAGGCATAGTTATCCAGTCTGGTTTTCTGCACAGCCATGATGAACAAGACATATTTTTTATAGGATTAGATCTCTAATGTACATATTCCTCCATTGGGCTATGGCTTTTGGCTACCTCAGCCCCTGAGTCTTGCCACAGGGTATCGCTGCTGACTGATGGATCAGACTCCCCCACCCGTTTCCGCAAAATCTCCAGCCCTGGCCACCCTGGGGTACGGAAGCTTTGCCCAGTAGCGCACAGTGCCTGCCAGTGCGCTACTGGGCAAAGCCACTGGGCTAGCCCCATTTTTTTTTTTTCAGCCTGGCATTTCCTCCTGCTCCTGGAGCTTTCGGTGCAATCAGAACCAGTGTTGGACTATGGCAACTTACCCGCAAAATATCCTCCTCCCAACTCACTGAGCCCCGGTCATTGCAGTAAGAATCCTCCGCTGCAAGCACATAGCAGGTTCCTTCCAGGGCCTGTGGCCCTGGGCCCTGAATTCAGACAGGAAGCAACGCCACCAGGGGAGGGACTGAAACTCCCTCCCCTCCCATGGGCTGGAAGTGCTGACTCCACCGCATCCCCAGCCCGAGATGGCCCCAGCATCAAAGCAGGTCCTCCACATGCAGTGCACAACGCTTGCTCCTAAGCCCCCCGCCTGGCCCAAGAAAGAACATTTTTAGAGGGAAAAAATAAAAAATACCCTGCCACGGTCAACTTTCCCGGAAAACCAAAGAAGTGCAAGCAATCATTAACTCTATAAAGAGCCTGGCTAACACTATTTTCATCAAATGTTCTCTCTCTGTCTCATTCGTGGATGTAGGCTGCACTTTTATTCCACGCAGCCAGCAAAATGGGAAAAGTGAAGCCAAGCGCAGGCAGGCGGGCGGGAATGGGAAGCATTCTTTTCAGATAAAGCTTTGTTTCGGCCTTGGTAGAAGAACGTCCTATTACTTCCTGGCCTCTGCTTCCTTCCTAGTGCAGATTACCGTTAGCTGTAACGGCCCAGGAGGAAGCCTGGTGGATTCCTTGCAGGTCGCCACACAAAAGCCGGCGCGTCAGAAAGGCTCCGGAGGTCTGGACTTGCCTGGAATGGGCCTTAACATCTAAACTCACCCGCAGCAGAGCCCTTATAGTGTGTGCTGTTTACTAAAATTAGATTTGGCTGCACTAATCCAACTTGCTTATTTACATCGGCTGGAGTAAGTTTCCAAACAAAAACCACCAGGCATTATGCAAATTTTAGAGGCAGTCAAAGGGAATTAATTCCCTAAAGCCACACAGTTACTAGGCACCTAGAGAGACTGCTTGCAAAGCATTTTAATTTGATCTAAAGCTGAACCCAAGCATTAGAGCAGTGGGAAGCACGAAAATGTTTTTGTATAATTTGCCTGGCAGATAAACACAGTACTACGCCTCTTCTTCAGCAGGGTTCAGGAGTTCCCGAGGAGATGTGTACAGTAGCTGTAAGCTCCTCCCATGGGGCTGCCCCCACCGCTACAATAAGAGTAAAGTCCGCTATGCTGCCCCTAACCTGAACCTTGGGCAGATATCCCACTGATGCCCGCAGAGTAAGGACACAGCAAGAACAACAAGAAGTGAACACAAGGAAGGAGCTTTAAAAAAAAAACCAAAAACCAAAGACGCAGGGGCCTCACCCAGAATAAGAGGTGCCTAGCTTGCATTAAAAAGCAAACGCCCATTGGAGCAAGTGCCAGAAGAATTATGAATTCAGAATGCCAGGCTCCTTGTAAAGCAGTGGCGTGGTAATGATGAGACCTTCTTAAATTAACACTCCATTGTGTTTTTCTCCTGTAACTGGCTAGAGGAGCGGGCCCTTCTAGGAACTGTATTGGTCTTGGAGTCAGTCACATCCTTTGTAGGCTGTGAAAAGTTTTATTGCAGTGGCATAAGAATAATCCAAGGACGCTGGGCGCTCTTCAACCCTTCTGTACCTGGACGATTCTATTGCGCCAATAAATGACATCACTTCCTAGGCAGGCTGCTCTTTAGCAGACTGAATCAAGGTCAGGGCTGGCGGAGGGTCTTTTTTTTTGGTTTTTTTTTTAAATTATTTTTATACACTGTTTATAAAATTTTATTGAGTGAATACAGCAATGCATCACAGAGAAGTCAAACATTAAGAGCATGAAAAACATTCCAAAATTCACCATTGTCAACTGCATTAAGAAAAAAAAATTACTACTACTGGTAGTAATATATCACAAACCTAACTTCACAAAGCTCCTGATGACAATGCTACAATCCCGATACCAGTCATATTTTCATTACCCCCCCTCCCCCGGAGGATACAGTAGAATCATACAGAGCAGGAAGATATAGGTCAAAACTAAATGATACTCCTCCAAGATTACTAACCACCCTGGAATACATGGAGATAAATCTATCGTGTAAATCAATACATCATCCACACGTAATGCTATTTTCTGTTCCTGTCCTTCCATAACCACTCCCACCACTTCCTCCCATTGCCTTATATACTGTGCCAAGGGTTCAATGACAAATGCAAACAGAAGAGGCGACAGGTGGCAACCCTGCCCAGCTCCCTTCGCTATCATGAAATTATTAGAAATAAATCCGTTAACCGTGACCGCCGCTACTAGACGAATATAAAGAGCTTTTATCCAACTCTTCAGATTTACTCCTAACACAGCTTCCAAAAACTTCCACTCCACCCTATCAAAAGCCTTCTCTGCATCAAGAAACAGGATAGCTGAGTGACCTCCTCTTCTCCTTTCATGATCTATAATAGCTAAAGTACGCAACACATTATCACTAGATCTTCTACCGGAGATAAAACCCATCTGATCCCTATTCACTAATAACCCCATAACTTTATCTAATCTATTCGCTAACACCTTAGCAAATATTTTCATATCCATATTTAATAATGAAATGGGGCGATAAGAAGCACACTCGTCTCTAGGTTTATCCTCCTTAGGAAACACTGTAATTACTGCTTCATAAAATGTCAAGGGTAACATTCCCTCATCTAGAACATTTTGAAAAAAACGTTTTCTAACAATGGGGCAAGCTGCCCTGCAAATGTCTTATAAAAAAAAAAAAGTCTACCCCAAATCCATTTTTGCCAGATGCTTTCCCGCTACTTAACACATTTATAGGCTCAATAATTTCTAGACCTGAAACAGAAGGTAACTTGGGTAATCCCATTCTTCTCAAAAACTCCTCAATCTTATCCACTTCCACACCCTCTTGTGCTGTATACAGATCTTTATAAAAAAAAAAAAAGCCGAAACGCCTCAGTTATCTCTATCGGGGTCTTACAAATCTTCCCCATACTTTTCACCTCCCCTATTAGGGCCTGAACTCGCTGCCCCCTCAGTTGCCGTGCAAACACCCTACTGAGTTTGTTACTCTGATCAAAGTAATGAGCCTTCAGACGCTTCAACCGAAAACCTATTTTCTCTTTTAGCATGCTTTTATACTGGGTTCTCAACATCCCCAGCTCCTGTAACTCCACCTTTCGGCCATTAGCTTTATGTAAGTTCTCTTTACTTTCTATCAGCTGTAATAGTGCCTACAATTTAACATTCCTCTTATGGGCTGCAAAAATATACATGACCCCTTAAAGTCACCTTCCCAGCCTCCCAAATTGTTTTGATATTGACCTCGGGAATGCTATTGAATGCCAAATACTCGCTCCACTCTCTCTAATTGCCTGACACACTTCCTCATCCTTCAGCAAGATCTCGTTCAATTTCCAACACTGACCTCTATTCTAAGTGAGAATTCCACACTAATTCCAGCATTACTAAAGCATGATCTGAAGTCATTATGGATTCTGTGGTCTCCACTACCCTCCAGACATCTTCTTTCCCCACCTACCACATATATAAATGCGAATACGATCCATGAGGGTTAGAATAAAAAGAGAAGTCACACCTCTCTTTATATTTTTGGTGCCACACGTCTACCAATCTCAAATCCTTCATACTGGCTTTTAGACAGTTACTGGCTCCTTTTTCATATACACCTACACATGTCCCACCCACCTTATCTAATTTAACATCCAAGACCAGGTTGAAGTCTCCCCCCAACAGCAGTATCCCCTTCCCCTCTTCCAAAAGTATTTTAAAAAGATGAGAGAAAAAACACGTCAACCACACACTGGGGCCATATTCATTCAGTAGAGTAACCATTTGGTCCCCTATCCTTCCTCTCACCAATAAAAACCTCCCCTCAGGATCTCTCGCCACTTTTTCCTGGACAAACTGAACGGACTGCCCTATAAGAATAGCTACGCCTCTCTTTTTCTTTCTCTCTCTTATAGGATGAAGAAAAGCTCTCTGTAATCCAAGGAGCTTTAAGCTTATAGTAATCAGAGCAGTTTGGCCAATGTCTGTCTCTTGTAGAAAAATGATATAGATTTTCATATGCGCTAAATGTTGTAAAACCTTTCTGTGTTTTACCGGATGTTTTAGGCCTTTCACATTCCATGAACAAAAAAACTTAATCACCCCCCCCCCCATCTCTTAGGTCTCAAATTAAATATTCCTTGACTGCTTTTCATCTGAATGTCGTCTGTCCACCCCATCCAAAAAGAGAGGAAAAAAATATCCGGGACAAGATTGCATCCACATCTCTCAAATTCTCTGGTTTCCCCCCTGCTCCCCCCCCATCCTTCCTTTTCCCTCCAACTACCTACACTGACCCCCCACCCCCTTCCCAACCCTCCACCATTTCTTCCACCCATCAACCTAGAAATTGGCCAAAATGGGTATCCTGAACCACCCCCCTTCTCTCCACAGAAAGCATCCACAATAAGCAGCCCACCACCCTGCCCCCCCACTTTAAAAATTAATCACTAAAAATAAACTAAAACTCTAACTGAATTTTCCCCATTATCCAACAGGCAAGTGAAAGCTGTACTTAGTCAGCTGCTCTTTTTACTTCACAGGGAGCCCTATCCCCTATCACAAATGCTTTCAGAACTGAGGAAAGAGAAGGACAGAGGAATAAAAGAACAGAAAATTCTTTATTTTTTAAAATTTTTTTCCTCTTTTTTTTTTTTTTTTTTTTAATATAACAACGGAATACTGATAAATTCATGTCAAAGTCCATAACAGAACAAAAGTCCCTTAGATGCGTACTGCAGACAGTCCCTAGGGCACCCACTCCCATAGACCAGGTATTATCAACTTTGGGAACATCGCCTCAACTCTTAGGATTCTTCACAACTTGCAAGTAAGTTAGGCCTGGATTTATCAAAATGCACTAAATATCGCTTGCGATAGGAAAAGGGGTGTGTTTTATGGTAATAGGCAGTTTATTGCAATCTGCACTAATACCTATGCGAAGTGCTATCTTAGTGCAAATTGCGATAACTTTTTCGCACTTTACGATAAGTGCCAGAATTATTGTATTTCCTACATACAACCACTGGGGGGGGGGGGACCATGTTTAGCAGTTTTAAGCTCCTGGAGAGCCAGCCTAGCTATCAGGGCCCAAGAGAGGGAGAGGGAGAGAGAGTAGCCATAATGCCCTCACACTAGATAGGTATTTATATCTCTATGGGAGGCCCATCTAGTCACTCGAGGTGAGATTTAGGTATTAGTTTAGGGGTTAGGGGCCACTTTGACATTCAATGTGAGACGTACGAACAGAACAGTGCTCTCTTGTGAGTTTCCCCAAGAGTGCACTGTTATATTCGTACGTCTCACTTTGAATGTCAAAGTGGCCCCTTATTATGGCTAGTCTCTCTCTCCCCCCCCCCCCCCCCCCCAAATAGGAGGGCCCTGATTGCTAGGCTGGCTCTCCAGGAGCTTAAAATGGGCATGAGCAAAATCACCACAACACACTATAAAGCCCTATCACACGGCTTTACGCTAATGAAAAAGGTGTAGTTAAAATTCACGTTAAAGCTGCATGATACAGCTTCGCAAAACTGCGAGCCCAGCCCACTTGGCCAAAAATCCCACCCCAATATCCTCCCCTTTTTGTCATTTGCATCGCACCATGCGGGAATTGGTGTTGGGTTGCTTTTGGGAATTTTATATGCACGTCTACCATGAGAATGAGTCTCAACTGGGTAGACTAAAAGGGCCATTTTGATCTTTGTGTGTTGTAATTTACTCTGTTATTATAAGATATTCATCCCTAAACTGTTTTAATATGTAAAGAGAGTTTAAAGGGCATAAGTCTCACTGATCCTGCGTTTCCTGCCCAGCAAATACAGTATATGGGCTTCTTAAAAAAATGGAGAAGTCCCTTTCCTCTGGCTGGTGATCACGTTTCCAGATTTCCCACACATAAAAAAGCATGCAAACAAGATAAAACTTTGGATGTGAAAACAAGAACATGTGGTTACGACAAACGTTTTCACGTTTTTGTTGCTGGGAAAGCAGATGAATAGTTTTGCGTGAGGGAATGGCAGCACTGATACATGAGAGAAAGCTGTGCCCACTGACAAATGTATTGCATTTCAAAAGCAGGGAAAACACGTGGCGGCTGGGCTCTTCCCCTGCAATCCCGCAGTACATGTCCTCACTTGGCACTGGAATTTGATCCGTACAGTATCATTGATGCTGTCATCAATTTGGACCCATCAGATACCTTGCAACTCCTTTGCCAACCAGAAGTCCAAAGGAACTGTAAGGGAACTGCATGCATAATGTGGAAAAGACTGGCTTAACATTTTTGATGGAGGTTGAAGGTTACCATCAGTCATACCTACTTGAAGGTTACCATCAGTCACACCTACCTCTGAGCTTCTACATGGGATGGAGAGGGGATTGCTTGCTTTTAGATGGTAACACACTTCTAGAAATTTCCATGGGATCCTTCTTAGAATAGAAAATCTAAGCTGGACCACATACGGTAATTTCTCCCACTAACTAGACCAGAGAATGGATCCTAGCCAGCTACCGCAAGTGTCTGCCTTTAGGTAAATCAAGACATTTTCTGTCAATTCTAATTGTTTTCTTTGCGATAAGTTTAACTTTCAGAAATATTATAGTTTGTGTTCCATGCTTACTGGTGAATGTAACTTTAGGAATCACTTGGGGGTCATTTTGTAACAGCCCGCATAAGAAAACTGGCAAAAACCCATGCAAGTTGCACCAACTTTCAAAGCAGACTTATACACTCAGGTCTGCAGCAAAAATTATCCCACAAATCTGCCCCCATGAATTACACCTGCTAAAACATCCAAGCACAATTTCCCAGGAAAACTTATGTGCATACTTTTTAAAATCCAAAAGTATGCATGTAAGTCGAAACCCTCCGCTCGGTTTAGGTAAACTTACACGTGGACATAACATACACGCATGAGTTTACCTGTATATTAGGCGGGAATTTTGGTAAAAGGCCACTTCTGTGCAAAAAACGTTTTTCCTATGGGAATTCCTTTGAAAATTATTCTCCCTATGAAGGTTTGGAATGAAAGAGGTGGAACTTTGCATTCATTTAGATTAGAGCAGGTTTTTTGAGGAAAAGATGAAATCAAGAATTTCACAGAACGTCTCCTACCAGTCCTGGACTGCGTGATAGGACTCCTCATTGGTGATGTCGTACATGAGGATGAAGCCCATAGCGCCTCGATAGTAAGCTGTAGTGATTGTTCTATACCGCTCTTGTCCAGCTGTGTCCTAAAAAGGAGAAAGATTCGGCTATGAGATGATATAGCAGGCTGCCCCCTTTAGGATTACCGAATGTGGGGAAGTTAACTTGGAACAGAAAGTACAAAAGACTGATAGCCACACAGAGACACCGCTAGCGAACCTCATCCTCAGTCTTAAAAATAACATTTTCTCAATCTCTAAAAGTCTCACTACAGTATCTGAATTCTGTCCAAAGTACAGAGGGGTAACTTCAAATGACCAGCAGACACCATTTATAACCAATGTCCAAGCCCAGCAATCAGAGAAAATGTATCTATTACAGGGATGTGCATTCATCTGAAATGAAATGGGACATTTTAATAAAACGAAGAAAAAAAAATGCCTGTGCACTGCACCCTGAATGGCTCTGCTCAGGTCTTCAGCTCCCTGGGTTGGCCAGGGCTGAGGGACGCCGCGCAGGAAGCCTCTGGCGGGTGGGGAGGGGAGGAGTCAGAGTCATCACACAGCAGTAACCTGATCTAGGGCCCATGTCTGCAGGATTCCAGAAAGAGCCGGGGTGCACGGTCCCTGGCCAGCAAGGACAGTCGCCGCAACGGGAGGGGATTATCAAAGAGGAGAAAACTTCCTCCGGTAACTGTGAAGGAAGGCTCATGGTGCAAAGGAGCAGGAGAAAACAGTCAGGGTAAAAATGAAAAAGCACATGAGCTGCAAGTAAGTTACTGGATCTTAGCGAACCTTGGGTAAAGGCCCTGCATTAGAAGAGGATGAGCTCGGGGGTGGCTCAAGGCAATCTGCTGTCTGAGGGGAGGGATAAGATGGTGCTCCCCCCCCCCCACACACACAAAGCATGGTCCTGGGAGGGGGGAGGGCAAGAGTCTCCCCCTTTGGATGATTTGAAATGCTGTGGAAGTGAGCAGGCAGAGGTCAGAGGTCAGGGATAATTTTCCTAGGAAGCTGGGAACCTTCCCAAGCAGCTGCATCCTGCAATGTGGGAGATAAGTGAATGGCAAGAGTCTGTGCGCAGGGCTAGTACAAGGGTATCTTGCACCCAACCTCCCCAGCTCTCACCATGCACACTATTACAAATTATGCATTTATAACAGATTTTATATGAAAAAGCCATTCAAAGTACAAAGTAAAAATATCACAACAGCATGGGTATTATATTTACATGCAGTGCTGTGGTTACAAAGAGGAAACCCTGCAAGAGAGACACTTGGGGCCCATAGGCCTACTGTTAAAGTGCGTTGGGTTTGGCCCTCAGAAAGACACGAATAAACTGAATATATATTTACAATATAGTAAACCTCCTATACCAAAATGACACTAAATGCCAGCACTCAAACAGTAAGAACCCTACACATGAAAATGCAGCACTGCAAATATTACAGCAGGCCCTAAAACACCAATACTATGAAGAAAAACAGAACAAGCCAGGCTGCTATAGATCCCTACACAGAAACTACACATTAGTAGAATACCTCACCTCCATCGCACACCAGAACATACATAGACCCTCGCCAAATACAGAATAAAGTGACCATAAAGTATAAAGATAAAACGCACAGACAGAAACTGTACTGGAAACTGCAAAAATCCAGGCTCTGTATGTAATGCATCAGTGGAAAAAAACGAAACATCTCCATTCCCTATAAAACAATAAAATCAGAAAATATAAAATTCATAATATCAAAACCATATCAATAAAAAAAATATGTATTTCAAGACAGCTGATGAATAGAATACCATTATATAGTTAAATTCATATACACATTTTTTAAAAAGTTCCCAAAAGCCAATAAAATATTTCAAAACAGCAAAAACAAATATCTAATAACCATTTAAACTAATAAGGATAAAAAATTACTAGTTTTCTATACCTGGGAACTTTTGATTTAGTGATCTTGAAATTGTCCTGGATTAGTGTAGGAAGGGAAGCTACACACAAACTTTGCCCATTCTCTCTCATAGACACACACTTTCTAAAACATATGTTCATTTTTAAAACACGCATACATATACACATGCACAATCACACTATCACATGCTCAAATATTCAAATATACATGCTCGCTCACACCCATGCAAACACACACTCCAGTTCTTTCACATGCTCACACACATTCTTCCTCATACTTTCACATGCTCGCTCATACTCTCTCACATGCTCCCCTCTTGTTCCACCTTCTCTTCTATTCCCTCACTCAACCCCTTCTCTTCCTTTCCTCCCCATTCACTAACCCCACTTTCCCTCTCTTCCCCCTTCACTCACTAAGCCTCCCTTTGCTTCCCTTCCATTCTATATCATTCACTTAACCCCCCCTCCCCAAGACATTTTTTCTCACTCCGCCCTCCCCTGCTCACACCTCTCCTCTTCCCTTTCACCTCAATCACTGTGTCTCCTTCCTCCTGTCCGTGGGGCCTGGAATCCTCGCTGGCACGTCATAATTCTGCACCGCCGGCTCGGGGAAGGGGGGGTGTGTCTTCCTGCCCGCGGTCCTGGGATCCCGTTGGGCGCGTCATAATCCTTGGCTGCTGTCGCTAATGACTTTCTGCCCGCGGGGCTTGGGATCCCCACAGGCAATTCATACTCCTGGACGCGGCATGTTAGACTTCTGCTCCGCCTGCGCGGGCCCAGGATCCCCACAGGCACGCCATTATTTGGGGCGGTTGGCGATTTTTTTCCTGTCTGGGTGTGGATGCAGAGTGAGGCATCCGCCACAGGAGTACTTTTTTCTGCTCTAAAACTTTGCCACCTGAGGCTGCCGCATCACACTGCCTCATGATAGAACCGCCCCTGTTTGAAGTGAAGGTTTATGAGCAGATGGTTTTGATAAGTTGCAGTCCCTGCAGCCCAGGAACAAAAACACCAGAAATGCCCCACTTCTAATTGCTCATCACGTCGCCTGTCTCAAAATACCAAATCATTCAATCGCAGGAGGTTTGGGGGAAAGGAAATGCAAGGATTTTAATTATCTGACTTGTTACATTTCTAACCTGAGAAACAACGCAAAAAAGTCAGCTGTTCCTGGGGAAAGGTCTGCCCTCTGGAAAGACCCAATGAAAGCGGGCTGCAGGTCAGCACCATTTCAGAGCAAAGCAGTCGTTTCGTTAACGAGCTTGTACTTCCTCCCCCGGTGAAAGAAAAAATGATTAAATGATTCATCTAAATCCAGAGGTTATTATGCAAAGCAATTAACTGTCTGAAATCAAGCACTATCCGTGCCCTCAGGAACTGGAAGGTCGTCTGCCACTGGAGCAGACAAGGCAAAATCTACACAAATGCAGTTAAACTCTGTTTGTTTTTTTTTTTTGTAATCTCCACTTGCTGCCCTGCTGCTTACGCCGATTGGTATTGAAAGATCCTCAAAAGACCATGAGATCCGGAATGGACAAGGTAAACGGGGGCTCTGTCAGCAGAACTTGCAGGCAGTCCACTGCAATTAAAAATCTACTTTCCACCCACAGGACAAAAGCAAATACCAGTCCCCAAAATCAGGACCAAACTGCAGAGTTCATGATATCAACTCTCCTACATCTATGAGGATGTCGCTAACAAAGCCATGGCCTCTTGCACTACAAGAATGCAATTCTTTGGATTTGTATTTCAGCTTGTTTCTTGTCCCTGCTCTCCACCATTGGATTTCATGTGGCATTTTAATAGAGGTGGCCTCCTCTTGCATTAGAACGGAGTGAACAGATAGTTTTAGGTCTTTGGGGCCATTTCCAGGCTTGCTTTACTACAATGTGCAGGGATCTGGAGTCTTGCAAGACCTGAGGATGCCAGTTAAAAAGAGAAGAACTGAGCAAAGTGGTTCCAGCAGCGCCAGGTACTTCCTCACCGTACAGGGCTGTGCCGAAGCCCCACTCCACTCCCTGCACCAGAGCACCATTCCTGCCCTCGGCTCCTAGAGCTTCTCAACATTTTCTTTACTGAAACGTACACTGAAACGTACATAGTCATAAAGCTGGAAAATATGAGCTGTGCGCCCTTCCAGGGAGGCGTCATCTATCAGCGAGTACAGATTTCCCCCTCCGACTCCCAGCTGGCACCCTTGACTGGAGCAGCTATTAGGGAGCACAGGCCTCATCTTCCAAACACACTGGCTGCAGAGTCTGACCCCTGTGGTGCTTCTGGACAGCAGCCCGCAAGTTTCCCGTCAAAATGCATTTAACTGCCGCTGGTTCCAGCTAGGATTAGCAGAAAGACTCTTTCAGGAAATGGTCAGAGGCACCTCGTCCATCTGAAAACCTCAACAACCACCGAAAAGTGTGTGTGTAAAGTGGCCTTTGCACTTGCAAGTCTCAATCCCCCCTACCAGCAGATTTCTTCTATAGCCAAGCTTTTAGAGTGACATGGGAAGCAATTTACCTGGTGAAAAGGGTGATAGGTCCAGAGGGGTCAGTGGTCTTCTTTCTAAAGCGTATGGCTACAGACTTAAAGATCTAAACACGTATACGCCAGAGGAGAGGCGGGATAGCAGACGTAAGAGAGACATTTAAATACTTTCAAGGTTTCCGTTCACATGAAGCGGGTCTCTTTCAAAACAAAAGGAGGCTCTAGGATGGTGAATGTGGAGGTGGTGGAGATAACAGTATCTGAATTCAAGAAAGCAGTGGAAGGGACTGCAGAGCTGAACAGCTGGTGTGGCTAGGTAGGCTAGGGCAGTGGTCCTCAACCTTTTTCTCTCAGGGCACATCTGAAAGATGGTTCTCACATGCGTGACACACTGAGCACATGAAAGTCACGGGGCTAAATGTAAACATCGCTCTGCATCCACAGGAACCCTCCCCACCCCAATGGGTGCAGAGCAGAACTAGAACATTCCCTGTACAACTCGCCATACAAAAAGAGATATTCTGGTGTCATCTCAGTAACAGCAACACAAACTGCCTCTACTAGCAGGCCCAATAGCCCTACTTATGAAAAGACACTGGTTCACTACCAATGCATCTCCTATTCAGAAAACGCAACAAATAAGACTGATACAAATGCCTACACGATAGTAAAATACCTCACCTTGGTCACACACCTAAAACCAACCTTCACCAAATACAGAAAGACCACATATTACAAATATGGAGACAGAAACTGGAATGGAAACCCCAAAAAGCCACTCTGTATGCAGTGCAAACCTGGAGAAATGGAAAGAGAAATGTAGCACCTAACACACTCCCAGGATCTGCAATAATGTACATCAACTAATCCGTAAAGTTACACCTGCATTATGGAACTCAAACAGTAACAACTCAACCTATGAAATGGTAGCACTACAAATATTACACCAGGCCCTAAACACCAATACACTTCTTATTAGGAAAACAGAACAAGCCAATCTCATAACCATGCCCTGAAACATCCATGCTCTGCCCAGACCACACCCCTTTTTCAAATCGATTGAGATGTGCGCACAGTGGGAGATACGTGCACATCTGGGCACCTTTTAAAATTCAGTGGGCACGTGCAAGCCCAACTTGTGCACTACAGGCTTTTAAAATCGACCTTGATGATAATAAAAAGCAATGATTATAATAAACGCAATATGAACAAAAGCAATATTCTGATAAGCACATTGAATATAAGGGAACACTTATGAGAATGGCCCAAAGAGAGAGAAAAGTATTTTACAAGAATGTGTCTACAGTGGTTGCTCTGCAAGCAATCAAGTGAGTTGTAGTCTCCCACTTGGTCCCCTTCAAACAAGTATGGCAACTCCAGTAGTCCCCGCTGGGAGTAGGGTATCAGCTCCCCCAAGAGAATGAGGACTCAACGCTGGAGAATCAGATCAGTTCAAGGTCTTGTCCATTTGTTCCATTTTGCGTCTTGGCTGGCTTCCTTTTATAATGTGTAAAAGGGACCTTACTGGCACAAGCACTGTTCTTTCTTCTTTGTCCGTTACAACTTAGACAGCACCCCAATCCAGAAGTACAGGGGGGCACAGGGGATACATGTTAAGTGTCTTTGCTTTTACTAAAGATAAATGTAGTTCCTCAATTTCTGGTTTACAAAGTTTCTACATATTAAAGAACAGCAATTTATACATAAGCGTTTCAAAGTAACATTTAAAATCAGTTTTCTGTTATTTAACTATGAGAGCTCAAGGCATTTTCTTTTCTCTAGGCTGCAGTAACTACATGTAAGAAGGCACATATATACAATTGCATCATTGCTGCCTGGTAGTAAGACTTCCTTATCTAGATAAAAAACAGTTTCACATACTTTAACTATGAGCACAACAATATTTAGCACTCCAATGTTCATTTATGCTTAAGCAACTCATCCATTTTTATTGGAGTGGTTTACAGGCCTCCAAACCAAAAGGAAGAGCTGGACAGAGATCTGATTGAAGACATCCACAGGATAGCAAAGAAAGGAGAAGTAGTGATCGTTGGAGACTTTAATATGCCAGATGTAGACTGGAGAATCCCATCTGCAGAATCTAAAAATAGTAGAGAAATAGTAGATGCCCTGCAAGTAGCTTTATTCAAACAAATGGTAATGGAACCCACGAGAGAAGGAGCTATACTCGACTTAGTGCTCACTAATGGAGATAATGTCTCAGACGTCCAGGTGGGTGCCCACCTCAGCACCAGTGATCATCAAACGGTATGGTTTAATATCACAAAAAGGACACGGAAAAGAAGCACAAAAACCCAAGTTTTGATGTTCAAAAACACAGACTTTGATGAAATGGGGAAGTACCTGGAGGAAGAACTAAAAGGCTGGGAAAACGAGAGAGATGTGGATCAACAGTGGACCAATCTAAAAGGAGCAATCACCAAGGCAACTAATCTATATGTTAGAAAAGTAAAGAAAAGCAAAAGAAAAATGAAACCTATCTGGTTCTCAAAGGAGGTGGCTGACAAAATAAAGGCTAAAAGAACAGCATTCAAGAAATATAAAAGATCCCAAAAGGAGGAACACAAAGAAGAATATCTGGTAGAACTGAGGGAGACGAAGAAATTAATCAAGATGGCAAAAGTCAAGCGGAAGAGAGGATTGCCAAAGAGGTAAAGAGTGGTAACAAAACATTTTTCAGATATATCAGTGAAAAGAGAAAAGTTCAAAATGGTATAGTGAAATTGAAAGGTGGAAAGGATCAATGCGTGGAGAGAGACGAAGAAATGGCAGAAATATTAAATGAATACTTCAGTTCTGTGTTCACTAAAGAGGACCCTGGAGAAGGACCGACACTAGTTAACAAGAAACTGGAGGGGAATGGAGTAGATGTAACTCCATTTACAGTAGAAAATGTATGGGAAGAGCTGGTGAAACTGAGGGTGGACAAAGCCATGGGGCCTGATGAAGTTCATCCCAGAATACTGAGGGAGCTCAGAGATGTGCTGGCAGGTCCGCTGTGTGACCTATTCAATAGATCCCTAGAAACGGGAGTGGTGCCGAATGATTGGAGGAGAGCGGTGGTGGTCCCGCTTCACAAGAGTGGGAACAGAGAAGAGGCTGGTAACTACAGACCGGTTAGCCTCACTTCAGTGGTGGGAAAAGTAATGGAGTCACTGTTGAAAGAGAGAATAGTGAACTATCTACAGTCGGGAGAATTGCTGGACCAGAGGCAGCATGGATTCACCATTGGAAGATCCTGTCAGACAAATCTGATTGACTTTTTTGACTGGGTAACCAAGGAATTGGATCGAGGAAGAGCACTCGATGTCATCTACTTGGATTTCAGCAAAGCTTTTGACACTGTCCCGCACAGGAGACTGGTGAATAAAATGAGAAGCTTAGGAGTGAGTGCCGAGGTGGTGGCCTGGATTGCAAACTGGTTGACGGACAGAAGACAATGTGTGATGGTAAATGGAACTCTCTCTGAAGAGAGAGCGGTTTTAAAGCGGTGTACCGCAGGGATCGGTGTTGGGACCGGTCCTTTTCAATATCTTTGTGAGCGACATTGCGGAAGGGATAGAAGGTAAGGTATGTCTTTTTGCGGATGACACTAAGATCTGCAACAGAGTGGACACGCCGGAAGGAGTGGAGAGAATGAGACGGGATTTAAGGAAGATGGAAGAGTGGTCGAAGACATGGCAGCTGACATTCAATGCCAAGAAGTGCAAAGTCATGCATATGGGGAGTGGAAATCCGAATGAACTGTATTCGATGGGGGGAGAAAGGCTGATGTGCACGGAGCAGGAGAGAGACCTTGGGGTGATGGTGTCTAATGATCTGAAGTCGGCGAAACAATGTGACAAGGCGATAGCTAAAGCCAGAAGAATGCTGGGCTGCATAGAGAGAGGAATATCGAGTAAGAAAAGGGAAGTGATTATCCCCTTGTACAGGTCCTTGGTGAGACCTCACCTGGAGTATTGTGTTCAGTTCTGGAGACCGTATCTCCGAAGAGACAGAGACAAGATGGAGGCGGTCCAGAGAAGGGTGACCAAAAAGGTGGAAGGTCTTCATCAAATGACTTATGAGGAGAGATTGAAGAATCTAAATATGTACACCCTGGAGGAAAGGAGGAGCAGAGGTGATATGATACAGACTTTCAGATACTTGAAAGGTTTTAATGATCCAATGACAACGACAAACCTTTTCCATAGGAAAAAAATCAGCAGAACCAGGGGTCATGATTTGAAGCTCCAGGGAGGAAGATTCAGAACCAATGTCAGGAAGTATTTCTTCACGGAGAGGGTGGTGGATGCCTGGAATGCCCTTCCAAAGGAAGTGGTGAAGACCAGAACTGTGAAGGACTTCAAAGGGGCGTGGGATAAACACTGTGGATCCATAAAATCAAGAGGCCGTCAATAAAGAGTGGGTGGCTCGCCAGAATGACGGCTACTGCCTGGAGATAATACCCTTATTCAATAAACATACACATGGTTACTGTGACTCCAACATCACTCTAAGCTACAACAGCAAGAGGAAATGTGGAAAAAAGGATTCGCACTCACAAAGTGGGGAGTAGCTGGCTTGTTACGGCGGTTACTACCCCAAACCAAATAAGCCTGATACTTCACTTTCAATGCATATCCTGCTTCAACCGCAGGGGAGAAGAAAAACTGATACTTCACGCATATCCAGCATAGCTCTCTGCTTCAACGGCAGGGGAGAAGAAAAAACTGATACTACACGCATATCCAGCATAGCTCCCTGCTTCAACGGCAGGGGAGAAGAAAAACAACCAATAAGGGCTGAATAACACAGTCTGGGTAAAACAAATAAACATGGGTGTAGCTTGCTTATTGCGGCGGTTACTACCCCTACTACCCCTAACTAATCAAGCTTGATATTTCACTTGGTTGCAGCTCCATCACTGCTCTCTACATTAATGGTGGGGGTGGAAGAGAAATAGAACCAAAGAGCTAAGAGAAACAGATAAGTATGAGAAAAAAATGTGAAGCTTGCTGGGCAGACTGGATGGGCCGTTTGGTCTTCTTCTGCCGTCATTTCTATGTTTCTATGTTTCTTAACTGTTTCTCTGATGTGTCCCAGTTTATCCCTACGCATCACATCAAGGTGTCTTCAGGTCCACTGTCTCTTAATACATGGTTAAAAAAGAAAAAAAAAAAAGGCAGAAATCTGGGAGGGGAAGAGGAAGGTCTGCTGTGGAGACACTCAGAATCCACCTTTGTGGGACAGGGGGAGTGAGGTAACAAGGGCTGGGATGGGTGAAGGACAGAGAGATGGGTTGTAGAGGACTGAGAGGGGTACGTGCCGCGACGATACAAAGCCGCGATTGGGTACATTGTATTTAAAGAGCAAAATGCTGATATCCCATTCAGTAAAGAAGAATATCCAGTCAGAGAAGTTCCTGAGGCAGCTTTGGACGCGAAACATGGACACGTCGAACTGTGCTCTGCATCAACACCGGGAGGGTTGTACCCCCCCGCGAACTGGACTCGACTACCCCTGAAAGGGAAGCACTGTAAGATTATAATTTTCATATTAATACCGGAGGGTATATTTCATAGAAAAATTGTTCTAAGGAAAAACATAAGAAAAAGAAAAAAAAATATGAGTGGACTTTAAAGACCTATGATTAAAGATGATCCCTTAAGCGGCTTGAAAAAGAGCAGAAATGCCCAAAATAGTAATGGGATTTAGTTTCAAAACTTTCATTCTGTTGAAAAATGTGAAGGCAATAACCAATTGACGTCATCTTTTGTAATACTTGTTACAACATTCGTCAATATTTGAAAATGAAAAAACAAACATATAGGTTTGTTAGCTTTCAGTACAATCTATGGTATAATTAATTAAAAGAAAAGCACAAAAATAAAAGGATTAATTATATAGCAAAGAAACAATGAAAAAGGAACATCAAATCCCAAACATTAAAACAAATACTTGCAGAACTTATCAGCTGAAGAATGCAATCCTTCTTTTATCTAATAGGGAATGAACTTTATTTCTTGCTGTACTTATAACCGATCCCAAATATTTAGCCATAGTGATAACTGCTGATGTCACTTCAGTCATTTCTGTCTCCTGTAGGCGCAGAAGTCAATGCCCATCTTTGCAGTGCTGTGTGAGAGCTACAGAAGAATGGATTATTATTCACAATTACACGTCCCCCCCCCCCCCCTTCCCCATACACGCGAGTATGCCCGCCAGCCCCCACTCTCCTCTTCCCTCTGCCCCACCCCGGCAGGAAGAGCGTAGCGTTTCTTACCTGCTTCTGGCCTCCTCCGACCTCAGTCTGATGCCTGAATCCCGCGGGGGGGCCCCCCCGTAGTGCCATGGGATCCACCAGCTCGGCGCCTTCAGGCATCAGGTTGAGGCTGGAGGAGGCAGACGCAGGGAGGCCGTCCTGCTCTCTCTCCTCCTGCCGGTGAGAGGAAGGGGGAAGATGATCGTGCCGGGGCGGGGGGGAGAGGGTCCCTGGAACGGCTCACCGGGAGATGCACTTGCCCATGGATCAGGCCCCTCCCCTAAGCAGAAGCTGCAGGATTCTGCCCCAGCGCGCCCTGCACTTGGGACAAACCTGCTAGCGAGGTTAGCGTCGTGCCCTCTCCCGTGCCTCGGGCTGCCGAGTATTTCCAACGTGAACCAGCACTTGGGGGACGAACGGGACAATGGCCTGGAGACTCGCGGTTTCAGACATCGGGCCTGTCAGTTTGAAATCAGTCTCGATGTTTTGTTTCAGATAAGTTAACCGCCCTCCGTCAGTGCTGCCGTGATCGTTGCATTAACGTGAAAGTGACATTGAGGAGAGAGGGTGCTGAATTAATGTCCCTCTTCAGCAGTTCAGTCCTGTAGAGGCAGATGCAAATTAACGATCTTGGGACTGCGGGATCATAAATCTGTCTGACCTCATTGGCGTGACCAGAGGAGGACTGCAAGCCTAACTCATACAAGAGAAGGCAGGAAAGGGGGTGGGAGTGTGCATACTGAGCGATCTGAGCTCTGCCACACACACACACACACACCGCCTTGTTACAGAAACGGATGGCTCTCTTGCTGTGCAGCGCGGGACAGAGCGTGTGTGTGCGCGCCGAAGGCCCCGGGCTGAAGTGCCAGGGAGCCATAGCTTAACGTGACGGCCCATTCCCAGGCCTCCCCCATCCCCCTTCCCTTCCCACGCCGGGCTGTAGCTCTAACCTGTACCCAGAGTGGAAACCCAATGCTGTCAGGGCTCTGGAGGGGATTGGGAGGCAGGGCATGGAGCCTCACAGCGCTTCCTTTCTAGATCGCCAATTCAGATCCCGTCGGAGCTGCTAGTGGCACAGGCTGGTATTTTCTGAAAAGCTGAGCAGTGACCGAGTGGCATCTCCGTGGGCATGTGGCCACATTACTACAAATTCTCTAAACTGCTCCCCTGGTACCGTTCATCCGCTCTCCCGCGGACTTTACTGAATCGGCCGTATGTGCACCTTTGGAACAGGACACTGATGTAGAGTGATCATATAGTCTGAAGGGACACCAGGCCTGGTTTTACTCCCACGCCACCAATGGAATCCTATTTCCAGTGCCTACAGAAAGTGGAACTAAGTGGTCACTTAGACAGAAAGTTCTTTTACATTTCCCCCACTGGTAAAATGTAATAGTCCAAGACAGTGTGAGAACAGCCATTGCTACCAACACATACAACAAAGTGTAAAGGATTCAGAGTGAAGACTGCCAAGTCAGTTGAACTGGGCAATGCGCTGGCACTTTAACCTTTAAGCTTGTTGAGACCTTCTGAGGGTGACATGGCCACTGACCCTCTAATGAAAGTTTGGGAGCATCTCCGCTGCAGCTCGGATATCGGCAGGGGCACGAACAGGAAAGAACAAAACTTATTTTCAAGAGCTTTCTCTTGAAATGATGGCCTTTCCCCCCCCCCCCCCCTCTTAAATGAGCAGTGTTACAACAAAGAATTATCATAAATTTAGCTTGTATCCTTCAACTGCCAACAGAACAGCATTACTTCTTCCTTTAAATTCTAATAAAAAAATAAATATTTCAAAACAGCACACACCAAACACCCAATAATTAAAACTAATAAGGCTTAGTAAGTTCCCCTGCTCTCTATCCCTGGGAGCTCTCTCAGGCTCACGGACTCCCGATTCTCTTTCAGGCTCATTCACACACTCTCTCATTCTCACTCCCTCCCCAAACCTGTCCTATGTGACTAACCTCTTCCCCAAGCTGGTCCTCCTTCCGGCTGGCGAGGTGTAAGAAGCCCGCTGGCAGGACGCCACTGGGCATCGAGTGCTGCCGCGCTGGGTGCCTCTAATCGCTGGCTGGTGGATGGGAATCCCGCCAGCGCGTCACAAATCGGCACCGCGCAGGGTCTCTAATCGTTGACTGGGGGGGGGGGTTTGGGAACCCCCGCCAGCACGTCACAACCCAGCGCCACCGTGCGGAGACTCTGATCGCTGGTGGGGGGTGGAAATCCCAACAGCAAGCACAACACAGGACCAACTACTTGCAGCTGGAGAAAAGAAAAAAAAAGTCGAAGCCCTGACTGCATGTCACTTTTCAGCTCAGCACCTTAATCCATCCCTGCTAGACTCCCAACTGGGTGGGCCTGAGCCCAAAGCGGATGAGCCATGGCCCACCCGTAGCTACGTCACTGGGACAACATTTGCTTGTGGAATCTGTTGCCAGAGGACATGGTCAAGTCAACAAGCATAGAAGGATTTAAGAGAGGTTTGGACAAGTTCCTGGAGAAAAAGGCCATAAAAAAAACACATTAGCCAGGTAGACTTAAGAAAGTCATTTGTATCCCTGAAAGTGAGTAACTGGAAATAGATCTACTTTATGGGATCTGCCAGGTACTGGTGACCTGGACTGGCCATTATCAGAGACAGGATGTTTGGCTAAATGGAGCTTGGTCTGATCCAGCATGGCATTTCTTCAGTTCTTATGGTTTCCTTTGTGTGGTTCACCAGCTGAGGCCATATATTTTTTTTTTTTGGAAGAACATTTAAGAACCATAGTGCATGCCTTGGTGAACTCAAGATCAGATTACTGCAATTTGGTTTATGCGGGACTACCTCAAGCAATGCTTCATCAAATGCAACTTCTGCAGAGCAGACAGCTGCACTGGCTGTCAGTGGTGCAAAGTCGTAAGTTTAAAATCTTAATGTTAGCTTTTAAAACAAAAGGAGGTTTAGGTGCAGATTATTTAACTGAGAAATGGAGTTTTGGGTTCTTCCGAAGAGGATCTTTAGTGATTTCCTTCTCATGAAGAGGTTCGGCTACAATCTATGAGAATCCGAACATTTTCAGGACTGGCTACAATATTATCGAAGAGTCTGCCAACAAAGAGAGTATTAATGTTACCACATAGCAGTTAAATCTTGGCTGTTCCAACTGGCCTTTGATAGAGAAGAGTAGTAGGTTGGTGGAGTCCATGGGTTGTGTTTAGTAGTGGAAGAGTATTTTATGGTTGCATTAATGACCTTGATATGGTGGTGGTAAGAGTCACTGAATATGTTATGGTAGGTCTATTATTGTCTACAAAATGAGGCAAGAGTGGGCAGCATGGTATAATGGGGAAGGGTTATTAGTGATGGGTTTTAAATGATGGTCTAAAGATGTCTACATTTTTTGACTATAGATTGATTGTGGGGGTTTTATATGGTGGTTTACATCAAGCATGTTGGAGATGTGAGAAACAAATGTAATTTTGTAAAATAATAATATAATGTACCAGGCAGAGAAAGATATGGGTAGGCAGGCACAAAAGATAAAGATACGTAATGGAAAAATGGCATTTCTAATGTTTTAGGGAGAATGAGAAAGCATAATTTTTCCTTCATTCAGAGCAAATGTCAACGCCAAAAATAATATATTTTTTTACTATTGGTGCTTGCTGAGCTGACATCTTTTAAAGTTGCTTTTACCGATACATAAAAAAAGCAAAATTGCTCAGCTCCCAGCTGTGCAGCGCGGCAGCACTGAAAGGCCATTTCCTCTTTCTCCAGAGGGAAGACGGGAAAACAGCTCTTTACTGAATAGCTGCTTTAAGTGGAGTCAGTCCGAATACTCATGTACCCCCTCCCCCTCATCCCAGGCGTCTCCGTTCCACTCACATCTATCCAGAAAAATTGTTATTTTTTAGTTATTTATTTATTTATTTTTAACTTGCCATCAAGCACTTCACCAAATCCCAGGGCTGTTCAGCTGATCTGGGACCCTGCTCATGAAAACGGGAAGGGCTGCTCCCAGGAACTGACACCTGTTCTTCTGTTCCACATTTCATAAGGTTTCCTTCCTGGAACGAGATGGTAAATCTTTTTCATCTTCAGTGATTCTGAAGAGTAAATCATGGCAAGCAGCGAGCGGGGGCTGTCCTGAATAAGTAGTGTGTGTGTGTATAGGTAGGTCACCTGTCAGACCTTAATCCAGTTCCTAAATTCACCCTGCTCGAGTGTACTACATGCGCAATCTACCTGGGAGTCAGTTTTAACTCATGTATGCAGGTGGGGGGTACTTATTTTATTTTTACTTATTTTGCCAAAGAATGGGAAAGTAATATAATTCAGAATCACCCTTACACCCAGATTGAGGCTCACTACTGTTGGGAGGGGTCAGGAGGGTCCCTGAATATCTGGAGAGATTCTGAGAGTTGTCGAGGTACCGACAGGCAAGGAGCAACTGGGATAGAATTGTATTACTTATTTATTTAAAAGGAATGTATTACCCGCGCCCTCCAAAGTTTGGGTCTTTCTATGGACCACCGATTTAGGGAGTTCTCAAGCTACCTTTTTATGGCTTGAAACTTGAGCTATCACTAAACGTGCATCACACTGGCTCAGGCACAATAGTTTTCAAGTTACTCTTAAAGTGGCCAAACAGTAAAAGCAATCCACTAAAGCCATTTAAAAATCAACACAAGAAACAATTTCATCCAATTAATCAAAAAATAGTCTTACTATTTAAAGAGGAATACTGGTACACCCGGGGACACTCATACCAAGAAGGAACAGAAAACCACCTTTCTACCCACATCCTAATCACTGATTCCAGGTCAGGTTTTTTGTATATAAAACTTCCAATAGGTGGCCCATATTTCCAGACAGCAATACTGGATAGTAGCTAGGGCTGCTGCAGCCCATACAGGTACCAATGAGCCCAAAATTTAGCCCTAATTTAACTGTAACAGCCTAGTGCCTGTCTGAACATCTTTCCTGGAGTCATCTGAAGATGACCTGCCGAGAAATTCAATTCCTATGTTAATTCTTAGTCTAGATCACCAGGACACCTTTGTTCCTCTGATTCAATGATTTAGTTTAGAATTCATCTTCAGAAAACTATGGTGTTTGTTTTCTCTGGTGCATTTTGCCCTGTCTAGGTTTTACAAACGCAAGCAAAATGGCAAGGTGAGAATTTTCACTGAGCCACAGCTGGCTTCTCAACTCCAAATGGCCCACACCGCGGGGCCAGATAACTCTGCCGTGACTCTGACAGAAATAGATTCAGATTAGTCAACCATTGCTCTCTCCATAGTGATCCAGATAGAAATAGCAATAAAAAAATGAAGTGTTCCTCAGATAGATCTCTCCCAACTTTTCAGCAGAAAGCAGTGGATTGTATATGAATTATCTTTCTATCAGAAAAAAAGATATCTTCATAAAAAATGTTTTGTTATATACCAGACTGATACAAGCAACCCAAAAATTATATAATTATATAGGACCATCATATAAAGAAGCCACAGATTAAAATCAAATCAAAGGTTCTGGTGTTATAATCATCAGTCTAAAACGAGTGTCTTAAATAATCCAAAGTCACAATTACTCTAGATAGTAGAGCCACTAATAATTGTGTGTGCAAGTAAAAACTTCTCTCTGTATAAGCTTTTCCTCAAAGTGAGCACAAAGACTAAATGTTGGGCCTTACCCTGACCTTATTTCAATTACTCTTCATCAAGGGAAACACCACATCAGTGTCTCACGTGGGCAGTCCATATTCAGCCATCCCGTAATGGGTTGAGTTCTTTCATTTTTTTTTCAAGCTTTGCAATTTAGTTACTTTTTTTCTCAGTGTCCAGTGGATACCGTCTGTGGTACATCCTAAATCTAAATGAATACTTCCAGGTCCGGCCACATTTAGAGGTTCCGTTTTGAAAGACCTTGCAGAATTAGAATCCCAAGCCCACATAGGCGATTTACCAACATAACACGTTCAGAATGTATCGTTTTAAAGTATCTTTTGCAGAACACAAAATTGGTTGTAAAAATCGGTTGACAAAGGGGGGGGGGGGGGAAGGGCTTAGTTGTGCTTAATCAATATCAGAATTACTTGGAAGCTTTACACCAACTGAATGATACACAATACTATCGCAAGTTCGACAACGACCCCACTTCAGCCTTGAAAAGAGAGAAATTTGGTCATTTAGAAGGCCTACAACAGGGTTTTCTTACCGAAGAAGCTATACCAGTGGTATGTTTTATTCCTAAAAGGGTAGATTTTAAAAGCTTACGCGGGGGTCGGCACGCGCAAGGGGGTGCACATTTGTGCAACCTGCGAACGCCAAAGCCCACGGCCTTCCACAGTTCCCTCTCAGTCCGCTTTAATTTAGATGCGGCCTGGGAGGGAACTTCCCTACCCCCTATTCTAACCTTCCTGCCCCCTAGCCCTATCCTAACCCCCCCAAAATCCGTATCCTACCTGTTGTGGGCGCCAGCACCCTGCTGGCACACAATCCCAGATAATCCTACCCAACAGGAGGAAAGGAAGTACATTCTACCTCTCCAGGGTCACATCCACTTTTATTACTAGGGCATCAACACTAATTTCAATCATATTTTGTAGACTGGGTAAGGTAAATCCCTAAATATTTTAGTTTATCTACTACTACAGTCACATTTAAACCAGGATCCAGGAAGCACTCCCAGGCCACCTCTATTGTTTAATATTAGGACTTCCAGCTTGCTCTAATTAACTTTGAATCCAGCAAATTCCTCAAAGATGTCTATAAAATCCCTCACTGCCCCAGCAGAAAAGTGAAGGCACCTGATCCCATTTCCAAATCTCTCAGCACTAAGAGGTCATCTGTATATGTTGCGTCCAGTCTTAGATGGCTTTGACCCCTGTGCCTCACCTTTTTCTCTGCTCTCCCCGCTAGCCTTGGGAAGATGGCTACCGCCGCATGTGCAAGCCGTGCCCTCCAACGTCCCTGGAACGGCTATGGCAAAGCCTCACGCCATGTTTCTCCTAAGCGCCTCCTAGGGTGCACGCGCGCACGCCACCCACGACTTTATCCACGTCATAGCGGGAACCTCGGGGGCGTCCCCCTCGAGTGACATCACGCCATCCGGATATTTAGCCTACGCTTGTTTGCTAGCTCGTTGAGTTAGCAAGGATTGGACTCGTCCGGTCTAAGCTACTCTGCCGCTTCCGTGCTGAGCTGGAAGCTCTCTCTCTGCCCTTCAGGGTATTCCCTAACCTGGGTACCCGCTCCTCGGAGGCCCTCCGCTTTATTTCAGGTGCCTTACTGGGATCAGGTACTCGCTCCTCGAGGGCCTGCTCTCCCTGCATCGGTGCCTGTTACCATCTACTTCTGCCTGGTGGAAATCGCCAACCTTACAGCCACCATCTAGTGAGTAATCTAATTCTCAGTCTGTCTCATCTACAGCATTGCCGTGCTGGGAAACCTACACCAGAATCTCCCTATACCAACTTGGTGAGACGGGTCCCCTCTGCCGAGAGTCCCTGGACTGCTACCTCTGGATTACGTCACTACTGCCACCTCTGGTGGTACACATCAGCTGTACAATAAAAGATCTAATTCTGGGTTTGTGCGTCCTGAGTCTAGCCCAGTACTGTGGCTCCCCACGGGACTCCTCCCTGTGGGCGTGGTCATCTGCCACAGTACCCAAGAATCCACTGAAATACCTCAAAACCATAACAGTATACAACAGCTTGTACTGACCTTCCTCCCCTCACCTGCTACAATACTCTTCACTTGCTCAGTCCCTCTCAGCTTAATAGTAAGGGGTTTAATAGCTAATGCAAACAGGTCACAGAGAGGGTGCAACCCTGACACGTACCCCTATCTAGTCAAAATACGATCAATTCACAATCACTTTTCCTACTGATTTCTTGTAAATTACTTCAATCCACTGCAATCACTTTTCGAAGCCTCTTAGCCTGAATTTTTGTCAAAATCAACATCAAAAGAGCTAAGTCTATAATTTTGACATAGCTATGGGTCCCTTCCGTTCTTCTGAATCAATGTTATAACCGCCTCATACACACTGCCAGGCAGGGACCCTTCTGCCAAACAGACAAGTCATTCACATGAGGAGCTAAGATATCGTTAAAGGTTTTAGAATGCTCAGCTGGAAAACAATCACTTGCAAGGGCCTTATAGCTAGAAAGTCCCATAACAACAACATATACTTTCCAGTAAAGCGACTGAAGCAACACAGGGAGGGTCATTCCTTCACAGAAACACCCAAACTTTCTTTTGACATCAAGAGGTATAAATAGCTGGGGAAAATTCCCTAAATTCAGAAATAAGGTAGTTTTTTTTTTTTTTTTACTAATCCACTTCCCTTCTTAATTTCTTAATGCAGCTACTGATCTCCCAGCTTCCTGGTAGCTAATCAAATGGGCCAGTACCCCACTTCTTTTGTTACCATGGGTAGAACAAGTGCATTTAGTGAGAAACAAAACACTACTTTTTCAACTGTAAAAAAAAAAAATAGATCTCATTTAATGGAAGTTGTGAATATTCATGTTATTAAATGTAAACAGTTATGTTTTTATGTTAACCTATTTTATTATTATTGCCTATACATATAGGTAGATTTTTATTATACGTATGTTGTATCTGTAAACCGCTGCAACTTATCAAGTAGCGGTATAGAAGCTTTTTTTAAATAAATGAATTTCTTTCTGGAGATTTGCAAAGGGACATCTCCTAGAGGTGGTTCTCAGTCTCTTAATGGATTTCTCAAAGAACAGTTTCTGAAACCTCCCTTTATCTAGTGCTGCTACCTGGTAAATAAACACCCAACATCCCAGAGGTTTCTCATTCATATTTTCTTTAAACAAGTTAGTGAGGTGCTAATCTGACTCTCTCTGTCATGCCTTTTCTATTTAACACGTTAGTCATCTTTCACCTTCTAGCTCTCTCATCACACCCAGATTAAATTTCCACAGATACGGATGCAAGATCTGAAAGACATGCAGCCTCAGTCTCAGTGTTTCTGACCTTTGAATAAGCCCTGAAGTTTCAAAAAAAAAAAAAAAAATCAATCTTTGAGAATGAATTGTGAGGAAAAAAAACAAACAAAAAAAAAAGATATTGCTATTCAGAGCACTAAGAGGGCAGGACCCATCCTAGCCGGGTGATTGCTCATCCTGGCACAGTGTAGGCTGATGCAGGCGGACAATAACTATTTAAGTAAATGCAGGGAGGTCATCTCAGGAAGTGCTACTTTTTACCCTGTCTCTGACTAATATGAGATGGATGGAATAAATGATAGCTTTATGGAGCAATTGGTTCAGGAACAGACAAGAGAGGGAGCAATTTTAGATCTAATTCTCAGTGGAGCACAGGACTTGGTGAGAGAGGTAACGGTGGTGGGGCCGCTTGGCAATAGTGATCATAATATGATCAAATTTGATTTAATGACTGGAAGAGGAACAGTGTGCAAATCCAAGGCTCTCGTGCTAAACTTTCAAAAGGGAAACTTTGATAAATTGAGAAAAATTGTTAGAAAAAAACTGAAAGGAGCAGCTACAAAAGTAAAAAATGTCCAAGAGGCGTGGTCATTGTTAAAAAATACCATTCTTGAAGCACAGTCTAGACGTATTCCACACATTAAGAAAGGTGGAAAGAAGGCAAAATGATTACCGGCATGGTTAAAAGGGGAGGTGAAAGAAGCTATTTTAGCCAAAAGATCTTCATTCAAAAATTGGAAGAAGGAACCAACAAAAGAAAATAGGATAAAGCATAAACATTGGCAAGTTAAATATAAGACATTGATAAGACAGGCTAAGAGAGAATTTGAAAAGAAGTTGGCTGTAGAGGCAAAAACTCACAGTAAAAACTTTTTTAAATATATCCGAAGCAGAAAGCCTGTGAGGAAGTCAGTTGGACCGTTAGATGATCAAGGGGTTAAAGGGGCACTTAGAGAAGATAAGGCCATCGCGGAAAGATTAAATGATTTCTTTGCTTCGGTGTTTACTGAAGAGGATGTTGGGGAGGTACCCGTAATGGAGAAGGTTTTCATGGGTAATGATTCAGATGGACTGAATCAAATCACAGTGAACCTAGAAGATGTGGTAGGCCTGATTGACAAACTGAAGAGTAGTAAATCACCTGGACCGGATGGTATACACCCCAGAGTTCTGAAGGAACTAAAAAATGAAATTTCAGACCTACTAGTAAAAATTTGCAACCTATCATTAAAATCATCCATTGTACCTGAAGACTGGAGGATAGCAAATGTAACCCCAATATTTAAAAAGGGCTCCAGGGGCGATCCAGGAAACTACAGACCGGTTAGCCTGACTTCAGTGCCAGGAAAAATAGTGGAAAGTGTTCTAAACATATAGAAAGACATGGTTTAATGGAATAAAGTCAGCATGGCTTTACCCAGGGCAAGTCTTGCCTCACAAATCTGCTTCACCTTTTTGAAGGAGTTAATAAACATGTGGATAAAGGTGAACCGGTAGATGTAGTATACTTGGATTATCAGAAGGCGTTTGACAAAGTTCCTCATGAGAGGCTTCTAGGAAAAGTAAAAAGTCATGGGATACATGGCAAATGTCCTTTCGTGGATTGCAAACTGGCTAAAAGACAGGAAACAGAGAGTAGGATTAAATGGACAATTTTCTCAGTGGAAGGGAGTGGACAGTGGAGTGCCTCAGGGATCTGTATTGGGACCATTACTTTTCAATATATTTATAAATGATCTGGAAAGAAATACGATGAGTGAGATAATCAAATTTGCAGATGACACAAAATTGTTCAGAGTAGTTAAATCACAAGCAGATTGTAATAAATTGCATGAAGACCTTGTGAGACTGGAAAATTGGGCATTCAAATGGCAGATGAAATTTAATGTGGATAAGTGCAAGGTGATGCATATAGGGAAAAATAACCCATGCTATAATTACACAATGTTGGGTTCCATATTAGGTGCTACAACCCAAGAAAGATCTAGGCGTCACAGTGGATAACACATTGAAATCGGTTCAGTGTGCTGCGGCAGTCAAAAAAGCAAACAGAATGTTGGGAATTATTAGAAAGGGAATGGTGAATAAAACGGAAAATGTCATAATGCCTCTGTATCGCTCCATGGTGAGACCGCACCTTGAATACTGTGTACAATTCTGGTCGCCGCATCTCAAAAAAGATATACTTGCGATGGAGAAGGTACAGAGAAGGGCTACCAAAATAAGGGGAATGAAACAGCTCCCCTATGAGGAAAAGACTAAAGAGGTTAGGACTTTTCAGCTTGGAGAAGAGACGACTGAGGGGGGATATGATAGAGGTGTTTAAAATCATGAGAGGTCTAGAACAGGTAGATGTGAATCGGTTATTTACTCTTTCGGATAATAGAAAGACTAGGGGGCACTCCATGAAGTTAGCATGGGGCACATTTAAAACTAATCGTAGAAAGTTCTTTTTTATTCAACGCACAATTAAACTCTGGAATTTGTTGCCAGAGGATGTGGTTAGTGCAGTTAGTAAAGCTGTGTTTAAAAAAGGATTGGATAAGTTCTTGGAGGAGAAGTCCATTACCTGCTATTAATTAAGTTGACTTAGAAAATAGCCACTGCTATTACTAGCAATGGTAACATGGGATAGACTTCGTTTTTGGGTACTTGCCAGGTTCTTATGGTCTGGATTGGCCACTGTTGGAAACAGGATGCTGGGCTTGATAGACCCTTGGTCTGACCCAGTATGGCATTTTATGTTCTTAAGAGGTACTGCCCTCCAACTCTGGGGGTTGAATCGCCTTTCCCTTAGACACGAGCGCCAAGACTAGCTTTTCATTAAGGGGTCGATTTTAAGACCGGCACACGCACATGGACGCACCAATTTTATACCATGCGCGTTCTGGCGCGCGCATGTTATAAAATCCAGTGACCACGTGCATACGTGGGCGGCCCACGAATTGCGCACGCAGGGGGAGTTTATAAGCTACGCGTAGCGATGCAATCAGGTCTCTGCGAGTTTGCTCCAATTAAGGAGCGGACTGGGAGGGAACTTTCCCATCCCTAACCCTCCTACCCTTTCCCCTTTCCCCTCTGACCCCTAACCTCTTCCTATCTACTTTTTCTTTGTTTGATTACTTACTGCTCCTCTGGAGTAGAAGTAATTTTCGTGCTTTGGCAGCCGGCGCGTGCTTCCCCAGGACAGCAGCTAATGGTGCTATCTCGGCCTGCCCCCCCCCCCGGGGCTACCCCTTTCTTTTGGACCAGCACTTGTACGCGTATCGGTGGTTACACGTGTGACCAGGCCCTTTAGAAAATGTGCGCAGCATGCGCACATGGCCCTTTGAAAATCGACCCGTAATTGAACTGGTCTCGGGAGCCATTTTAAGGTTAGCCTACTGTAGGAGTCCTGTATCATTTTTAACTACTTTATGTTGGCCATTTTATGATTTATTCAACTATTTTATTTATTTATACTTGATATTCCCACATTTACATAACAAAGCCCAAGGCGGGTTACAATCAAAAATCAAACAAAAATATACAGAATAAATAAAACTGAATAAAACATTGCTCCAATTCAATAAATAAATGACAGATAAGAATAATCATGCCAGAGAGTTTTGCATAATCTTTTTTCCACTAGCTTTCTGACATTGCTGATATTATTCATTTTAGTCCTGCCAAGTCTTTATTATTGTGATTTATAAGAGCTAATTATATTCCAGGTTTGTTTATTTTGGATTAATATTTTATGAAATGTCTGTTGCTCTGTCGTTATGTTGATTTTATTTGCTGTTCACCACTTTGGACATTATTCTTTGGAAAAATGGCTTATAAATTAACAAATCAATTTTCTACCATTCAGGTAAAATAATCTCCAAACATCGTCTAAATCACAATTTACAGCCAGCATAGACAATCTTCGATTCAAATAGTTTGAATTATTAAGGAGTGTGTCTCCTTGCCAGTATTGTTGGAAGCGCTAGAGAACTTTGGGCGAGTTTCAGGACTTAACAATCAGCATGCAGCGCACTGAACGGGATGAATATGAAACTTGCCTGCAGGCCACGTAGATAAGAATAAATCTGTTATGGAAAAAAAAAAAAAAAGACTAAACAGGAAACTTTTCTTCAGAGTGGAGAAGTTTATAAAACCACGGGTGGGGAGGGATGGGTAAACAGAGACCGGTTATTTACACATTCAGATACTACCAGGACTAGGGGGCAGACCATGAAACTTGCAGGTAGCAGATTTAAAGTGTTGCTTCACTCAGCACACAATTAAGCTGTGGCATTTGTTGCCAGAGTTTAAAAGGGGTTTGGACAAGTTCCTGGAAGAGCAGTCCACAAACTGTTACTAGCCAGGCAGACTTGGGGAAAGCCATTGCTCCTCAAAAAAACAACAGGTCTTGTTTTGTTTTTTTTTGAGGATCTGCTGGTACTTCCTAGAGATTCGGATTGGCCACTGTCGGAGGCAGGATGCTGGGCTCGATGGACCTCTGGTCTGACCCGGCATGGCACTCCTTGCGCTCTTATGCAAAACTAAAAGACAGTTTCGAACTAGTGAAGGATTGAAGGGCAGCTTTGTTTGTTCTGTCTTGCTTTTTGTTCCTTTTTTTTTTCTTTTTTTTAAATTGATTATGCTTTTTTTTCTGTTCTCCACCTAGGGTTTTGGTATTGATGGGTTACAAATAAACTAAATAAAAATAAGCTATTATTATTGATGTCGATGCCATAACCCTCTCTTTCTTTGTGGGATGGATAAAAATCAAGGTTATTTACTTGTGAGTGAGGCTGGGTGTGAACTACAATGGATGAAAGTGGCAGGGCAGGGTTTTGTAACGTAAAGTTATTTTATGTTGTATGATTTGTGTGCTCCTCGCCTTGATGGTTTGCTCTGTAAGGTGTGTAAAAAAATTATGATAGATAGATAGATAGATAAGAGAAGGGAGGAAATGGGGCTCAAGTGTACCGGACATATATAGGGGGAAAAAAGATTAAGCTTGAGGAACTGACAGAGGCATATGAGCTGCCTTCCACATTTAAAAATCTGACACCGTGAATAAAAGAGAAATCAGTTTAGCTTTAGCAGAGGGGGACACTCCTTTTGAGAAAACGTACTGGAAATGTCAGTCCACAAAAGGGTTGACATACAGAGATCAGAGGGTAAACCCTTACCTCCCAGGCAAGTGATGTGAAAATGAATATGACAGATGAGGAATCAAGCATACAGTTGATAAATTATCAGTCTTGGTGCTTAATTTGAACAATGGATATATAATAAGACGTTCCCATCTTTAGAATTCTCCAAGAAATTGATTAAATTAGTAGGAACATCCAACAAAACTTTATCCACAGATCTCTTAGGAATAAGCAAGAAAAAAAAACTATTTCAATAGGAGGTAATGCATTTTCTAGTAGACAAAACTTCCTTCAAATAAGTAGTAAATAGATCAACAGGTGTCTTCAGGGGAATCTGAGGAAAATTAAGAATCCTCAAGTTCAAAGACCAAAGACTTCTCAATATTTTCAATTCTACATGAAGAAGTAGAAGAAAGGTCTGTGATGGACTTTCACCAAGGATGACTCTCCTTCAGATACCTTCTTTTTCAATGAACTTACACGAAGCTCATGAGATTGAAATCGATTATGCAAGTCTGTGGTCATAAAAACTAAAGATGTAACTAACTTATTTATAGACATCATTACTGTCCACCAAACAGCAACAGCAGAAACTTTGGAATTTACTTCAGAAGATCCAACAGTCAGAGAAGATTGCATGGCCATTTCTTCTGTATACAACAGTGCTTCCCGAGACTCCTGCATCACTCCCGCTGAACTCCGAAACTGAATCTGCTCCAGCTGAACAGGAGGAAGAGAACCAGAGGATACAGCTAAGCCGCCCAACCTCTGAAGAGGAATCCAAGAAAATGGCGGCACTGTCAGGAAGACGCGAGTGGAATGGTGGTCAGGGCTGAGGGAAACCTCCACCTCCGACTGGCTAGCGTTCCCAACTCCAGCCAAGTCGGTTACAGCTGCTGATACAGCGGTAAGTGCAAGCTCCTGAACTGAGGTCTGACAGAGGGTAGCAGATAGTTCTTCAGGCTTATCCTTTTTAATGGCTCCTTTACATTTACTCATCGTAGGAAAAAAGCTTTCAGGGAATATTTTTCAGTTAGAACGTAACCACCACAGGAGCAACTCCGGATTGCTACTGCTTAGTAACGGCCATCTTCGTGCGTGCCCAATTTTTTTTTTATTATGCATTTCAAACAAACACAATACCTTGTTTCAGAAACATGAGGTACACAACAGAAATTAAGTAATATCATTAGAAAATAGACAAAAAAATCAAGCATCCTCATATAATAAAAGGAAAATGGAGGGGAAACAAGAGAAAAGGAAGTGAATATAACACACCATGAAATTAAGAAACAAAATGAGAAGACAAATTCCAGTATCACTTTATATGGCCGATCTATAGAAGTGGGTATTAAGCGTGCGAACCTAAGAACAACAGAGTAGACACGGTTCAAAGAAAATATAATTAACATTAAGATATCTAATAAGACACTTGCAAGGATATCACAAGATATATTGACCCCCCCCCCTCAGATTTCACCTGAGAACACATAGAAAGACATTTTTTCCTGCAAAGTTGGGTAGCTCTAGTGACTTCAGGGTATATCCATAACTTTTGCCCATAATACAAGAGAGAATGATTACAAAAGAAAAATCTGAGAACATTATTTCTGTCAGAGGAAAAAGCAAAAGATAACAAAGTTCCTCTTTGCGAAATCTCTGTGGTATGCAAAGTTTCGAGAATATTCGTAAGGTCTAAGGCAGTTTCCTGGGGCAAAATCCCACCTGAGTCTTCTTCAGCTTGAGGTAAGTAATATGCCTTAGTTATTACAGGCATCGCAGCATTAGGAATTTTCAAAATGTGAGAAGTATAATTTCTGGACAAATCTACAGGAGAAATCAATTTAACAATAGAAAAACTTAAAATTTCTTTAAATTAAGGCTTCACAGTGAATTTTCTATATTTTCTCAAGCTTCTTAGAATATATCTGGTCTGACTGAGCCAAAACTTGCTGAACTTTTAATAGCAAAGTAACCCGGGATTTCCAATGCCTCCAGCTTAGTTCCATAAAATGAAACCAAATTAGAATTAACAAGAACTTGATTGTTAGTGTCCAAAATAACCTTAGTTAACAAGAGTCACTAAGGCATTCCATACAACTTCCAGAGTCATCGCAGGGGGTTCACTCAAACAGAGTTCACCGCATCGCCTCCATTGCTAGAAACACCTTCACCCAAATCTTCTGGAAGGGCCGGTGTCAGGGCCAAAAAGGCAGAGGAGCAAGCGCTCCAGAAGCCCCCAAAGCAGGGCTATTCTCTCTGGCGCTGGGGTCCCTGTCCACCAGGGGGACCAGACATCACCTCTGGACAGCCAATGTCCTTCGGCTTTTCTTCCTTGGTGGGAGGAGTTTCCTTTGCTTGGGTTTATAGCTCAGACAGGATTCATGGTTTGCTCATTGTTCAACGATTACATGTTTTCATGATTCCAGCTCAGCTAATTCCACAACCAGTTATTCATTTTTTACCCAGCCTGGAAGCAGCAGCTCTTCTCAGCCACAAGGCTGAGACCCATCCTGCCTAATACTTTTCTTTCTGCTTTAAGAACCAGGTATCCAAGAGTTCTGACCCCTTTGTCATTCAGGGAGAGAATCTGTTTGCTCGATAAGGCTGTCTTTCGGTACATATTCCACACAAATGCCTCTTTCAAGCAAAGTTCTGCAATTTAAGGCTTTTTCAGTCAAAGTCCTACAATTTATGACTTTTGCATGATTCGTTTGTGAAGTGTTATTGCACGGTTAAGTCAGTAGCAGTAGTTGGAGGGGGGGGGGGGGGGGGGGAGCGAATGTGTCATGCAGATTCCCTAACCTGAAACTCTGACTCACCCCTTCAATAGTCATTTAATTGCGTTCACAGTAGGTGGGGGTCTGGTAACCTTTTCAGTCTCTCTCTGACTTCCAGGCTGGTGGTTCATGCAGCATTGCTTTTCCCTCTGCTGCAGTTCATTTGAACTATAGCTTGCTCTCTCTTTCCTCTCCTGGGAGGGGGGTTGGACAGGAAAACCAACAAAAAACATTAAACTAGGTACTAACAGGGAGAGGGACTGAAGGGAAGAGGCACCTGCAACCGAAAAAACCCAAAAAACACAAATAGAAGAAAAAAATATGTTTTCCTTTGTAGAGACAACAGGCAGATCCACAGCACACCCCATGAACGTGGGAAAACCCACAGAGGACCAGTGGAGCATTTATATAAGTGGAGCTCAAGTAAAACTCCAACCTGGGCTCCGTCAGCTAACGTCGGCCAGGAGCGAAGAATCTTGTATCCTGCTTGTCCTCAGAGAATTTCTTAAGCATCACGGTTTGTTCCCCATAATTCATAAAATTATTTTATTCCGCAGCCGGGTACCAACTCAGCTAACAGTTTTGTTAGCCATGCGTGCCAATTAAAAAAAATAATAAATAATAACCCTATGAGTCACAAGAAATGAAGGAAATAAAAGGCAGTAATCGAACTCAAACATGTTGCAAGGCAATGCTACAGTCTCTATACATGTGTGTTTCCCAAACTAGCCCTGGAAATACAGCTGCCTAGTCTGGTTTTCTGAATAGCCACAGTGAATAGGCATAAGAAAGATCTACATACACTAGGATCTCCAAACCGGTCTGCCTACACTGGCTCTTATGCCAATTCATTAAAAAGATATCCTGAAAAGCTGACCGGTTAGTTGTGACTCCAGGACAAGGTTGGGATCTACTGCATTATACTTTTCATCAGCAAAGGGGCACTAGCAGGTACTACACAGTACCTGATGAGCTATTGAGTAAATAATCATCTCCAGGTAAGGAAGAAGAAAGGGATCTTTGCAGCCTTTTAAAGTAAATCCATTTCCAAATTATGTTTCTGAGTTTGTCTTATAGAGGAGGTGGAGGCTGGACTCTGACACTGGAGAAGCCTCAAATCCAAAGTTTAAGACTCCCTTCTGCCATCACCCTTCTGTGCAACCTTAGCCAGGTAATACCTTCAACACTGTCGAAGGAAGTGGACCCCTGTGGCTGCAGCGTGCTGGGCGTCACCTAGTGAGCTCGCTCGCTAGGCCTGCGTCGGCAGTTGGCAGAGAGGCCCATAGGCAGGTCAGACTGGAGCTTCACCTATACCAGCCACCTCCGCTGCAGGTCGAGCCCTTGGGTTCTGGCAGCCATCAGGATTTAGGTGGGGCTCTAGGGCTATCCTGAATGACAGTCCAATCTGAGCAAGGGTCATGGCAGGCAGCAGAATGAGTAACAGGCCAAAGGTAGGGGCAGTCAGCAGACTGGGTACACACACCAGAGGTCAGGGCAGATAGCAGATAATGGAAGGTCAGGGGCCAGCCCAGGGTCAGGATCCAGGTAGTAAGTCCAAGACAAACAAGGCCAACAGGACATGCAAGAAAGGGAACAAACAAGGCCAGGAACAAGGTCAGACGGGCAAGGAACCAGACAAGGAACAGAGCACAGAGGAGGCTAAGACAAGACAAGGAACACATAACAAGGAATAAGGCAAGAATGAGACAAGGATAGCAACATGCACTAGACAACAAGGGCCCCAGGAGACCTGATGCTGCAGCACTGCCTGGTTGCAAAAGAGTTCCTTACATATTCAAAGAGGATGTGATGTCATCAGCCAGTGCCACAGGAAGTCCTGGCTAGGGGGGGGGGGGGGGGGTCTATAAAGGAGGTTCTATCCCAGGTCCTTGGAACAGCGCATGCTGCTGGCATTGCTTTGACTCAGAGGTGAGGGGCTAAAGAGTAGCAAAGGGTTTTTCCTCATTTTGTATACACGGTAAAAATGTTTCATATATGTAGCAGTTACTCAAGACATTTCTCTTCATATGGTAATGGGCTCAGGTGATGACTTTCTTTGAAAGACCATCTCCTCCCTGTGGCTACGAGTGCAAATCCTGGTAGAAGACTCCAAATAACCATAGTGTGTGCTGCAGGAGTGGTTCCAAACTGGTCCATTTTTAATTTTCCATAAACCATTTACAGAGGTTGCTTTCCTTAGGTAAAACAATGCTCTCAAGTTCTCAAATGCTTTGCTAGGCAATTGAATCAAATACCAAATTAAATAGGGAATTCCTCAGGCACTATGCCAGCATCCAGCATCCAGAATCCATGCCAGCACCCAGTGTTTCTCTCCAACCAGGGTTTCAAGTCGTGTCGCTCTCTTCTCCAGTGGGAGGAACTCCATGCTAGTCGCACTACTAGTCTGCAGTGATCTTCCTGAATGGCGAGTCCAGCTGGGTGCCTTTAATTTACCTCTCAGCAGCACTGAGTAGCTCAACCAGGGAGCTAGGCCTCTCTCTCTCTCACCTGCTCCAATATTCACTCTCTAACTCACAACCGGCTCGCTGATTTCTCTGGAACACATTCAGATCAACCCTGGGCTGGAGCAGGATCTGTCCCTGTGCAGAGTTACCTGGAACATACCTGGAGACAGGGATTACGTCCGTCTAGACCTTCATCTCCTCGTGCCTCAGGGGCCCACTAGAAAAACAAGGCACACGTCTTAATCTGGCTTTACTGATCAATGAACTGTTGTGTTTTTATTTATAAGCACAGGACTGGGAGGGTGTCAGGAATTTGAGGACAGGACTGAGATCTGATGGTGCACAGCACAGGGCAGAGAGCTGATTAAAAAGAACAAAAAAATAAAAATAAAACACAAGAGCCAACCAGAAGGAACACACAAAACACCTCCAAGTAACCGATTCCAGGCTATACAAACTCTGAAGAGAAAGATGAACTAGAAATAAGCCGTGTATTCACCATCTTCTTAATTGATGCATTTTAAATCAGACTTAATTAAGAACTCCCCCAGAGGCTAAGAATGAAGGGGATAAAGATTTTCCACAGCAACAGAAAGGAACCGGTCATAACATTCTAGATTTGTTTTCGCAGGAGAGGAGCACGCTCAGGGTCACGGGGGACTGGACGCGCGCTGCCTTCCATGTGCAAGAAACCGCTCTGAAAATGTCATTACCGGGACAAAAACATTCCTCCACCCCCCTCATCTCACAATATACAGAACAGGGGACTGCCCCGGTTACCATGGCCTCACTGTGTTCCCAGCTGATTTCTGTCCATGGAAGGCAAAGAGATTAAGGCAGCAGTGACTTCCTATCCTTCAGCTTTGCCAGCCCCTGTGGCCGGACCTTATCTAGCTGCCCTGCCTGGAGACTGACCAGCTGACTGGCTCACAAGCCACCCTGCCCTTTCAGAAGGGAAATTATTAATGGATTCTGAATCCTATCTCCACTTACAGAGCGAGGCGGAAGGAACGGGATTTCATGGTTTCTTTGGTTTTGATTTTAAATTTCGTCCCTGCTCCTTTGGGGCTGCAGCTCAATCAGAACCAGCCTTTATGGGGAAGCGGGGACCTGAGCCTCTAGCCGGGAGATTTCATTCCTCTATTTCACCACTCTCCCCCCCCCCCCTGTTCTGTGTAGCCCAATCCTTTGCACAGAGGCCAGGGACCATGGCAGCTCCCTCTGGCACCCGGTACATGTGCACCCCCGCGCCTGGCCACTAGATGTCGTCATTGCACAGTGGCGGAGGCGCTCTCCCTTCCAGGGCTGTCTCCACCACATCCCCAGCCTGATCCTCTGCATGAGCCTTTGGACTGGTCTCAGGCCTCCGAATGGGACCCACAGGAAAAGGAGTCTGCAGTGTGTCTTTAGCCCTGATTTAGGGTCCACAAGAGGTGATGGCTGCAGTGTTGAGAAGCAGGGCAGGGAAAAAGGGTAGTAACTGGTGGGGAGCAAAGAGCAAGGACTTCAGGAGAGGGAGTGAGGCAAAAGAAGAAGAATGAGACAGCTGAAGGAGGAGGAGGAGAGGTGGATGGAGAAAGAGGGGGGAAGGCTGCAGGAGGTGGGGGGAGAGAGAGGAGAGTGAATGAATTGCAGGGGGAGGAAAGTGAGAGGGCTACAGGGAGAAGAGCAAGACAGCTGCAGGACGTGGTGATGAGAAAAGAGAACTGCACAGGCAAGAGAGATGAACTGAGGAGGAACGTGAGGGAGCTGCAGGGAGAGAAGGGGGTAAAGAGGAGAATAAGAGGGCTGCAAGGAGAGGGGGTGGTGAGGAGAGAAGTGCAGTACGTGGCGAGTAAGCCCTGTCCCTGCCTTCCTATTCCTCCCATGTGCGGAGTTTTAAATGCCGGATAATGACTGAAGATCTGCCCAGATTTATTACGGGTAGCATCTGAAGTCCCATACGGATGCACAACTCTTGTCTGAAGATTTGAAGGTGAATTTTACAAGCCCGACTTGCTCACTACTTAGGGGATGCACGAGCAAGTCTGGCATAATCCTGGGCATCTCCAGAACGGTACTGATGGGTCAGAGCCTGACGGGGCCCCTACGGCAGGCTGGGGGGGAACCTCACCCAGGAGAGGTGAGAAACAGAAAAGATGGGGGGAGAGCCAGGGTTAAAAACAAACAAAAAAAATAAAACCCCAGACCTTTACTTATATAAGTTATTGTTTTAAGAGAACCACAGTTGCAATTTCATGGATACTTCACAGGAAAATCAAATACCGCTCTTCCTTGATATAACAAATACGTTAAGAATTCAACTCCCAGATCCACCGGATAATCACTAGTTTGAGCCTCACTTCTTACAAGGACCTTGACACACTTCCTCCTGAACAATGGACACTGGCATTTCCTGGTTAAAGCATATGCTCTAACCCGTTAAATTATTCGTATCATGTTATATTTATTCTACCTGCCTCTATCTTCCTTCCAGCTTGTCTTTAAGCCTCCAAGTTTTCCATACCTTGTTGATTGTAACTTTGACTTATTCCTTTTCCTTTGTTATCTATTATTTACCAGAATTGTTACCTCAGTTTTACCCTTTGTTAAAATGTAAACCGATCCGATATGGTTATCTACTATGAAGGTCGGTATAGAAAACTGCTAAATAAATAAATAACTCCAGGCACAACAGTCTGCGATTCATCGCTCAGTAACCAGGAGGTTTTCCATTTATCTGGCCTTTTACATCAGCACTAGGGGGAACAGAAAAAGGGAATTTCATTTCTGTTGCATCACTGCCATCCTGCGTCTGAGCAAGTGAGGATGCCGGACTGCTGCTCTCTCGCATCTGGGGGGCAGCTGCTTTACCAGAAGCCAGGCAGGGTGGTGATTTCAGGAGACCCAAGGAGAATATTCCTCGCGTTGCGTCTGCATATCAATGGTCCAAGAATTAGTTCAACTGACATATTCCGGTTACCTTGCAAAATCTCTGAAGAAACACCCGCGATACTGGAAAGCTCAAGTCATCTCTGGATAACTCCTACGTTGCCCCAATCAAAAGATAACAGTCCACACAGTCCAAAACAGAAAAAAAAATAGAGAGTGGTGACAGCTTGTTCTGTATCCCCTTACTCCTTTTGGGTAGTATTAGGAAGGGGCCTACTGGCAGGACACCAGCAGGGGACCAGTACAGCTACTGTGGAGGCAACAGTGATCAAGGTACAAGAGGACCCACAATTGAGGGGGGAGGGATGCCCCAGACATACTGAATTATGCTTTTCTTAGGGTGTTTCTCAAACCAGTCCTGGAATAGCCCCCTAGCCTGTCAGGCTTTCAGGACGTCCAATATGAATATGCATGAGATCGGTTTGCATTCCATGGAGGTAATGCATGCAGACTGATGTCATGGATGTTCATTGTGGGTATCCTGAAAACCAGACTGGCTAGGGGGTTCCCCAGGACTGGCTCGGGGGGGGACGACGACAATAGAATAGTGTTGTATACTCATTGGAGGCCATCAACCTCATGAGAATGTCGGCTTGGCTAAGTTGAAGCTTCAAGTGCGTTCCAATGTACGATACACGGATAGGAGCAGGGTGAGGTTATTAGGAGCTTTTCTTAAATTGGACCCTGTGGAGCTGGATCAGAGGCTTAGGCAGCAGCACTGTTTTTTCGGCAGTGTGGGGAATCCAGGCTTGGATTCTCCTTTGGCCGGGACACGCTGCTGAAATGCTGCACGCTGGACCAGCAGAGAGGAAAGAAAATAAAAAACAAAACGGCCACTGCTACGCTTACATCCTAGAAGCAGCACTGCAGGAAGTGTCTCCACCCGCCTCAGGCCAGACAGCTGCTTAGCCATACTGCCTATGGGGGAGGGGTGGAAAATGGGGACAAGACGAAGGAAAAAAAATAATAACCTGGACCCAACAATTCCTCCCATGCAGCTGTAAGGAGAGCGGATATTTAAATTCCCGGAATACGGCATGAACCTTTCAGATGGGAAACCTATTTCAAAAAGAAATCCTCTGTAACTTAACTTCTGCCTTGGGTAGATCCGAGGCACCATTCCTCCTTACTAAAAACAATAAATTAGCAGAGGGAAAAACAAAAAACTTCACTTCAGGCTAACCAGAACTGCTGCATTAATTCCTACCCCCAAAATTAACTCTGCCTTGAAAAAGGTACTGTCAATAGCAAACAGCTCTCCATGCAAAGCTGCTGCTTATCGGGCTTTCAGCGTAAGCTTTTCAAATTCATGCTTCTGATCTCCCTGCCGATAGCTTTCATGAGCGAAGGGGGCAGCAGGAGCGAGGATTTAATCGCACAAGCTGAGCTAGCAGAGCATCGATCCCTCCTCATGCGGTCGAAGAAGCTGTCATTTTCTCACTTGCCAGTCACAGATTTTCGGGGGGGGGGGGGTGGCGGCACGCATGTATCTGTGCCGCACACCCCAAGCCATTGGAGAAGGGACAGAAGGACACAGGAAACCAGCCCTCATTATCTCTCCCTTCGCTCTGCTTTTCAGAAAAGAGAGAATTAAAATAAAAATCACAGTGGGACTGGGGAGAAGATTCGCCTTTCAGCAGGACAATGATCCTGAGCACAAAGCAAAAGCAGCAGTGGACTGGCTCAGCAGGAAGAAAGTGAATGTCCTCAAATGACCCAGTCAGAGCCCAGACCTGAATCCAAGAGAAAATCTATGGCAACTCTTGAAGACCACACGCAGTCCACAGACGATCCCCGGCCAGCCTGAAAGTTTGAGCTCTTCTGCCAAGAAGAATGGGCAAAAAACGGCACCGTCCCACTGTGGAAAGTTGGTACAAGCTTACCCTAAACCGGTTTCGGCTGTCACTGCTGCAAAGGGGCTTTCACCAAGTACTGCGTCAAGGGGTGTAAAGACTTACGCAATCAAGGCTTTTTTTTTTTCCTTAATTACTTTTGGAATATTTCTATAATTGTTTTTTCACAATGAAAGTGTAGAGTATGTTATGTAAATTGGTGGAAAAAATGCCAACTTTAATACACTGATTTTTTTTTTTTTAGGACAACAGACTGAGAAAAAATGCACAAGTTGTGAAGATGCAAAGCAATGTATATAGCTGGAAGAGTGGTCCAGACTTGGCAGCCAGGATTTAATGCCAAGAAGTGCAGAGTCATCCAAAAAGAGCTGTACGTGATGGGGGGGGGGGGGGGGGGGGTGAAAGACTAATGGGCCCAGACCAAGAGAGGGATCTTGGTGTGATAAGTGTCTGGAGATCCGAAGACAGTGAAACAATGGGACAAGGCGATAGCTAAAGCCAGAAGAATGCTGGGCTGCATAGAGAGAGGAATAACCAGTAAGAAAAAAGGAGGTGATAATCCCCTTGGAGTGATAATCACCTGGAATATTGTATTCAGTTCTGGAGACTATATCTCAAAAAGGACAGAGACAGGAAGGAGGCGGTCCAGAGAAAGCAGACCAAAATGATGTGGGTTCTGTATCGGGAAGCTTATGAGGAGAGTCTGAAGGATGTGAATATGTTTATCCTGGAAGAGAGGAGGAGGGCAGGGGAGAGATGATACAGACCTTCAGATACCTGAAAGGTTTTAATAATGCACAATCGCCAAACCTTTTCCAGTGGAAAGAAATCAGTAGAATTAGGGGTCACGTAACGAAACTTCAAGGACAACGACTCAGAACCGTCAGGAAATATGTCATCATGGAGAGGGTGGTAGATGCCTGGAATGCTCTTCTAGAGGAGGTGGTGAAGACGAAAACAGTGAAAGAATTCAAAGGGGTATGAGATAAACACTGTGGATCCCTAAAGGCCAGAGGACGGAAATAATAGCATCTAGCAGGAGAAGGAATGGAAATACATAATACACTCTCCATTTTAAACAAGACCGTTTTCTGTATTCTTGATGAGATGTGCTGAAGACAAAGCTCCTCTGACAAATGGGAGCTGGCGAAGCTGCCTCATAATGAAGACTGATTTCCCTTTTATGCACTAAATAAAAGTCCGCCAGGGCCATTTATGAGAGCAGTCACTGATGCACCAACAGGATCAGCATAAGTACTTTTCATTTCCTCATCACCAAACTGTCAGTGCCTTTCTAAAAAAGACAGTCTGCAAGCCAGGGTTTGACATCAGCACCATGGAGAGCGCTCCCTCTCCAGCTTCCATTTACCTGATGACTAAAGTGCATTAATATTACTCACTCCACTCCGGCTACAAGCGAAAAGTGCAAGTGGAAAAACCAAGACGTAGACAGTACAACTAAAAGTGTGGATTGCCCACAGACTTTTTTTTTTTTTTTTTAAACTTCCTTTCTAGAGATGTTGGAAGATAAAATGATCTTCCCCCTTCCATACTCTCGTGTATAGCACACATCCAGGGCCAGCGCGTCACAATAGGCGAACGCCTAGGGCACCAGCTATTACGGGGGTGGTAAAAAGCAGCCATGCTGAGCCACGAGCGAAGCCCATCCCACTCACGGCCAAGAGGGGTAGAGATTTGGTTGGGCCGCGAGCAGCACCCATCCCTGCTCATGGCCGAGAGAAGCAGAGTCTTGGCGGGCCACGGGCGGTGCCTCTGATTGTGCGCACGAGTGACAGAGAGGGAGGGAGCCCGTGTAGGGTGCGTGTGTGAATGAGACAAGGAACCTACGTGTGTATAAGACAGGGGGGCCTGTCCTAGTGAATGAGTTCGGAGCCAGGGCCTGGACCGGGGGAGGTGCAAGGCAGACGTTTTGCCTAGGGCACCTAATACCCTATATGGACCTCTCTAGTGCTGTTAAGCTATTTCCAAGTTAGCATGGAATTCTGATATATTCCTGCTTTTATAAAAGTCTCATCTCATTAAACCTTGGTGTTTGTCCTCCTGGAAAGGACATTATTTCTAACCCAAACAGGGCTGCAATGCTGCACCTGCAGGACCTGGACTTTGTTTGGCAACCATTTTGTTACTGGGAGCCCCAGAAGAGAAAAACAGGCTATAAAGTTCAGCTAATGGAAAAAGGGTTTATTCCCTAACAAAGGCCCTCACACTCCGATTGTATTCGCTGGAGGAAAGAAGGGCTAGCATACAAAAACCATTCAGATATCTGGCAGACTTAATAAGAGACCAGGAAAGTAACATTTTCCATTTGAGTAGTCATGGGATGCAGTGGGTGAAGGGAGGATTCAGAGAAAGCATGAAGAAATACTTCTCTTTGCAGAGAGAAGGGTAGATACCTGGAAGAAAGCAGCCCGCAGAACCACGACAGGGTTTACACATGCCGGGGACAAACATACAGGGCTGAGCGCCCCGTGCAATGTTCTCATGAGAATGAAACTGAAGCGGTGCACACAAAGGGTGCGCGCTAGGGAGAAACGGGCATTTCTGACGCTCGAAAGTATATTGCATCTAAATTCTGCTTTCCTAACAAAAAATGCATTGCTTATATGAAGTTACAAAAATCTGCAACGCCTGTTTATCAAAAGTAAAAGAATCATCCTTTTTTTTTTTTTTTTTAAAGGTATCCTTTAGCTGCTAATCATGCCCCGCTCCACTAATCCCTATAAACATTTTTTTTTGTTCTAACCCCAAAACAACTAAATCTTATACTAATCTCTCTAAACAACCCTACCCTCAATTTTTTATGCTTCTCATCAGCCTTTGACTACAAATAAAACTTTCCACCACCTCTGTGCGCACTTTCCTGCATTGGGAGGAAATAGCTAATGTCGTCATTTGCATGCAATTTAAATGCAATGGGTGTTATCAGATACCCTTTGGTTAGGACTTACATTATGGATGCGGACACTATAATTGCGCACCTGAAACATGCATTCAACTGCGAGTATACCTGTGCACTCTATTGCATCAGACTGATAGAGGGCAATGGAAAGAACAGGGCTGAGAGTACTGGTTTTTAAGTATGGAAACTTGTAAGCTCATCTACTTAGAATGGTTGGTATATAATTAATTTAGTACATACAGCAAGTCATCTACCAACCATTTTAAGTAGATGAGCTTACAAGTTTCCATACGTAAACCAGTACTCTCAGCCCTGTTCTTTCCATTGCCCTCTATCAGTCTGATGCAATAGAGTGCACAGGTATACTCGCAATTGAATGCATGTTTCAGGTGCGCAATTATAGTGTCCGCATCCATAATGTGAGTCCTAACCAAAGGGTATCTGATAACACCCATTGCATTTAAAGTCAGCTAATTACAGTGTGAAGATTTTGTTTGCAACTGTGGGAATTAAGAAAGAGCCTACCTGGTGACCTTAGCCATTCCCCGGCCATTACACTTGGTTAAGAAGCATTATCCTGCAGACAGTCAAGCATGCATAGCTGGCAACTGGGAGAGATCCTTAACTGCAGCAGTGTAAACAAGGGCAACCACGCAAATTGGGTAGGCCAATTGGTCCTTATTGGCCATCTACTATGTTTATTTCACTCATTTTCTGCGGATTCCAGACAAGACTGGTCATTGCAGCTTCCAATACTATAATCCTAAAATAACATACAAATACATAGGTAACAATAGAAGTTACTATCAAGCCACTCCCTTGCTTTCAGAGACCATCATGCATCCAAAAGAGACCCAATGAAAGGAATTATCTGAGCTCGGGCCAGCAGGGACGACTCCTGTGATGCACAGCTTTCTTTAGTCTGGATCTCGGAAATATAAAATCCAAAAAGTATTATTTCAGTTTTATTCCCTTCAGATTAGCATTTAACACCAAAGCTCCGCAGGTGCTACACAAAAACAAGATTCAGCCCCCTCCTTCCCCAGTCCTGCATGGTAATCCTGCTACAGGGTGTAAAATTCACAACCCGGTCTGGATGCTCATTTCTTCACCTGCACAATACAAACCTAAAGCAAATAAGAGCATGAACTCCAAAAGAAACTACGCACTCTTTGAAAGTCACTGAAGGCTGTCTCTGGTGGATCTCACACAGGATTAGCCTCAGAAAGAGAGAGACAGTCCCTAGAAGAAGCTGCCAGTTGTTCTGACCAGTTCATAGCAGGGACAGAGCCAGCTCCTCAGGTGGACTCCTCTTCTCCTCCCATGCGTAACCGGTGGTCCTGGCCACCCACCATCATAGCTCTTTTGCTTGAGCTGTAGACCTCTATGTCCTAGTGCATAGTATTAAATCAATGTATTGTTGACATTGTCCTCAGGCATACTCTGTTTTGTTATATTTGCGGCAAGCTAGAGTGACAAGCGGAGGAGATACGAGCATGCAGCCCAAAGTAGACAAGGCTTCTCCTGCTAGCTTTGGCTCGGGGGTAGTGGTAGCTCTGGTCTGGAACCAGAAGTTTGCAAGCCTACAACCAGAGATCCCCAGTTGGGGGTGAAGGAAAAAAAAAAAAAAAAAAAAGCTGTGGCAACTCGGGAGGTCACAGCGAGTGCTATACATTTAAACATGGAAACAGAAAAAACGCATCAGCACCATATGAATGGGAGACATGGCTGCCCTCTGAAAACACGGGGCAGGCACAGATAAATGGGAGTCACTCGCGAGGTGAACTCTAAGGGTACAGAGCACCTCACCCTCATCAATCTTATCGGCATAGCTATAACGCACAGCTATGTTCATGCACGCGGCCCTCAGCCCCAGGGATGTCCACGCTTATCCCGTCTCTCTGGGAGCTCAGGTTATAAAGTATTACTTTTAATGTTTCTTTTGGGCTAACAATTCTTAATCTCTCTCTCTCTCTCCGTGTGCTTTTGCTGCCACGCACTGTTTGGCAGCGTAGCAAGTGTCAGGATCAGGCCAAGGTGCCAGCGAGACAAGCCAAGGTTTGCGTCAAATAAAATGAATAACTTAACTGCAGAGCAGAGCGATGTAGTGCCATGAAAGGGTCACCGGTGACCTCAAACGCAAGACCCAGCTTTATGTAGCCTGGCAACATCACCAGACAGATTATGAAACCTGAGTTCTAGCCTTGTTCAAAAAATGTACTTTATAAAAATCGCTAGGGACCTTCGTTTTCAGTTTATTTTTCCTGGGAATTTCAATGTTATACCAAAAAACAACCAGTGAAAAAAATGACTTTTCTACTGATTTTTCTCCTGTATGTCAAAGTCTTTTTCCACTTTTTTTTTTTTTTTTTAAATTATAACATTGAAATTACCAAGAAAAATAAAATACGAAGGTCTCTGAAAATCCCCCCCCAGCCTCAATGTTCCCAGGAAACCTGGTCCTGGCTCCTTTTTCAGCCCCAGTTTTCTCTCCCCACAGAAACCGTAGGGAACCAGCAGCTGGCGTCAATTAGCAAAGCAGCGCTATCTTGCACCAGACAGTGTGGAAAGGCTTAGAAAAGCTCAAGTCCTGGGGAATGGCAAAGGGAGCTTAAAAAAAAAAAAAGCCAACAGCTGCATTACCAAAAATAAAATTGACTTCATTCTGTTTGTCACCTTCTTGTCAGTCTAAGCCAGAGCCCTCACAGCGCCTGTGTGTAAGGTAATCTCCGAGTCACCTGGCACATCCAAACATCACCCAGGGAGCGTCACCCCAAAGCATGCCCGTCAAAAAATGTATGGTTACTCTCCTGTACCTTTCTGATTTTTATAAACATTACTGAGACGACATTAACAGTTACGTTTCTGAAATCTAAGAGTAAGCAGGGTACTGCTGTGCTGAACATTTCCCCAGGTTAGAAATGCATGCCTCTCCCCTGCTTACCATCAACAGATGGAACCCCGCCCGGACGGGGCACATGAAACGAAACGAAACAAAACGAAAGGCACCTGAACCAGCCAAGTGCCACGCTCTCAGTAGGGTTCAAAAGAATTTGGTGTAGTGGATCTATGCCCAGAGGCAAGGAGGGTGAGAAACATCCTGAGCTGGATAAGGATCTCACACTAGGAGAATCCCCTCTATGACCCCCTTCTGACTCTTCTCCACCTGCTCCCTAACAACTCAAAACCGGAAAATGAGATAGGGACTCACTCCACTGATAAAAGTCCAATTAAACTTTAATTTTCTGGTGCTGTCACACCAGTAGTCAGTGTGTAACAGAGTGAAAATCAGTTTTTTTTTTGGTTCTGTTTTAATCCAAGCATTGCCCAGTAACTGGCTTTAGTCTTTTGAATACAGCTGGTTAAGTCCATAAGTTATCTGCCCGTATAACTTTAGACCTACTCCGCAGCAGGCCTGAAGTTACCCAACTACCCTGGCCAGATACAACTGAAAGTCGGTCATGTCAGCCAGATAACTAAGGCCTGCCCCAGAACGCCCCTATAGTCAAAAAGTTGCCATTCAGCAGGATAATGGCTTTAAATATTGACCCCCTCTGTATTTATTGTAATAAAAGTTTGACTTTTATTGGAACGCCTTCTACCTGCTTCCCCCACAACCCTCATACACATTTCCTTTTGCATCATCCACCAATTGCCTCCTACAGCCATGCGAAGGGGACTCTCATTCAAGCGCCATCATTCGGAAGCAAAAATCTAAAATGATTACCCCCTTCAGAAAACCAGCACGGCTCATCCAGATAGAAGCATCAAGCATGGACCAAGGCGTACACGGTGACAAGTGACTAAGTCACCCCCATGGCCTCCACCCCGGCATTCATTAATACTCAATCTGAAGTTACACAATGATGATTAATCAAGAAATTATAAAAAAAAGAAGAGTTGTCCTCGGGGAACATTTGATTAAAAAAAAAAAAATCAGGAAGGGGATTTTGAAATGTCACAACCAAGAGTAAATTATGAAGACTATATGAGAGACATTTATGAACAGATATACCTCTGCCACACCAACCTGATCTGTATCCAACATTTGACAAAACCGTAGCATGGGTAACAGAACCTTCTCGAAGCTGTCACCTGGGTAATGCGGAACATCGCTGCTGCTGCCCGGCTTCGTTTGAGTCCTGTCCCATTCGGTGGGGTGGGAAATTAAAAAAAAAACTCAGTGCTTGTCAGGCTATGTCTGAACTTAGCTGGAAAAACTCCTGGGAATATGGACCTCTTGTTCTCTCTTTTAAATGTGAGATTTTCTTTTCTTTTTTTTTTTAATCACTTGCTGCTCTGGTGGCAAGACCAGGCATAAATTTAAACATTACTACACCCCAGCTGCTGAGAAGGTGAATGCCTTAACATGCAGTCATGGTGCCCTACCTGTTCCTGGCCTGCCCTCATGCTGGCTCCTCTCCTGCCTAGGGGCCCCCATGCAATACACCGGGCTACCTGGCTCAGGAACTGTCCCGGATCAGAAAACTGGAGCCTGGGTCGTTTCATGTACTTCAGGGAGACTAAAAAGCTAATTAGCGCTGCTGAGCTGGAACAATTCCCATCCAATTAGTGCAACCTGACATCAGACCGGCTGGCATGAAGGGAGCTGACCGGATGCACCTGTCTAAAATCCGCTGTTTTTTTTCTCATCTCCTGGCTCCAGCTGAGCACTCTCCTCATTACGAGCCAGTGCTCCGGCAAGAAGGAAAGCAAAGCACGCACACAACTCATTACACAGGTGGGACTCCCTGTCGCTGAGGAAGCCATTCACAGGCGGCAGATAACTCACAGCCCACGTGCTGCTCCAAGATATTCCTGCAGATTCTCTTAGTAAGATTTTTTATTTTTTTTTGCACTAAACCTTTGCTACCACTTTTACATTTTTTTTTTTTATTATTTTAAACTCGGCAGTTTCCTACGACTATTAGTTATCACTTCTGTTGTGCGGTTAGTCACACACAGGGCTGTACAAATATATTGTGTTATGTTTGTGTACTGCCTTCCCTTAGGCATAGTTCAACCAGGTGTGGGTCACAAAACAAAAATATAATAAATAGCGATACAATATACATCATAAACTACATCAAATGTACCAATGCATCAAAAATACAGAGCTGGGGGGAGGAAGGCAATTTTGCTTTTCTCCCTTCTTCCCCACCATCTGCCCCTCCCCAACTCCAAAAACTCTCGGGGGGGGGGGGGGGGGCCTGCCTCCGAGCCTGAGACTTTTTTTTTTGTATTTTGCAGACAGCTTGAATGTCCTGATAGAGGTTCAGTAACCATGTGACCCCCACCTTCCCCAGCATCTATCTCCTCCCCCCCCAGTTATCACATTCAGGCTTGCCGAGATCTCTCACAATATCAACCTGTCTTTTTTTTGGCTCGCACTATCAAGTCCTTGTTTACTTTTAGTCCCAAATCTCCTAGTCTCTTATCGAGGTATTTCTTGGATTATATTTTTATAATGTTTTTTTTGGGGGGGGGGGGGAATAAAAGGTGTGCACCTTTCATCATGGCCACACCTCCTCCTCAAAATCTCCCTCCTCAACCTGTTCTTCATGCACTTGTGTTTTCTTCATGTTAATATTTCTATCTGTGCAATGCTTCCCCCCACCTGGGGGTCCAATGAGAATCAGCACTGGAAACCTCCCTCTCCCCCCCCCCCCAAAAAAAAAAAGTGGGAGTAACTAAATGGCAGCAAAAAATGGTCAAAATAATCATTAGAAAGGAATATACAGTGTGCTGTGCAGTCAGAAAAGCAAACAGTAATTGTTAGGAATTATTAGAAAGGGAATGGTGAAAACATAAAATGTCATAATGCCTCTGTATCGCTCCATGGTGAGACCGCACCTTGAGTACTGTGTACAATGCTGGTCGCCATGAATATTAGGTCAGGACATCTACTACAATGGATGGATTTGTGACTCTGAAGGACTAGGAAGGGACTGTTAAAGTCAGATTTCACAGGTTTGCATGCGAGCATGTACCAAGACATCTGCCAGCTGTCACTCAGCAACCCAGGTGCCATCTTATGCTTTTAGGGCATGGCCTCTTCACCCCCACTGAAAACGCATCAGTCATGAACAGGAGGCAGACCAGACAGAAACTGGCCCAGTCTGAGGTGCTCTGGCCTCAGGAAAGGACCCTATGAGTCCCCCTCCCTCCATGCAATCACTTCCCTCCTTCCCCGGAAACTGGGAAGGGTCTGCTCCCCCCCCTCCCTTCCTGGCAGTTGGGGAGGGCCAGTGGTATGCAGGGGAGGAATCCAGAAATTCCCAACCCTGTCCACCTGCCATGTCTTTGGCCCTCTCTCTCGCCCCCCACCACCCTTCCCTGGCTTTCTGCCATAGCCACCTGTCACCCCTTCTCGCAGATTTCCATGGAGCAGAAGCAGGAAGTGGATAAACATAGAAATGACGGCAGAAGAAGACCAAACAGCCCATCCAGTCTGCCCAGCAAGCTTTCACACTTTTTTTTTCATACTTATCTGTTTCTCTTGGCTCTTAGTAACCTTTTGGTTCTATTTCCCTTCCACCCCCGCCATTAATGTAGAGAGCAGTATTGGAACTGCATCTAAGTGAAATATCTAGCTTAATTAGTTAGGGGTATTAACCAATGCAATAAGCAAGCTACACCCATGCCCATCTGCCCACCCGGACCATGCAACTCAGTCACCGTTGGTTGTTGTCTGTATATAGATCCACTTTTCTTCATTCCCCCCTGCCGTTGAAGCAGAGAGCTATGTTGGATATGCGTGAAGTATCCCACAACGCTGCCCTGTCTTCTCCTCTTCCGCATGCGCTTACATCCAAGCGAGGAGGTTCGTGCCACTGAGAAAAGGGTGAGGAGGCAGGGGGGACAGCAGCGCAAACATTTTTACGCGACTCCCATGCTGCCCTGCTGCCCTTCTCTTGTTCGCGCTCCTCTGGCAGTCTCCAGAGGCTAGCAGGATGGATTCTCCAGGCGCACCGCTCCTCCTCCTGCTGCCCTGGCCTTTGGGTGGAGGGCCAGGGATGCGGCTTTGGCAGCTTGTGGGGTGAGGCCTGCCAGGCGCACTCTTCCAGTGTTAGGCGGCCGGGCAGGACTAGGCACGGGTGCGTGGGGTGCACCCGTCTGCGTTACCTCTCTCTCTGAGTGATGGAATATGGTGGCTTGTGGGAGGATTCACTAAATCCTTTGAGAGCCAGGACCTCACACCACTGGCGAGGGCCCAGACGGAGTTTGGAAAAGGATATTCTGTGACAGGAAAAGGTCTCTCATATTCCTATAAATTTCTTGCAGGCTGCTCTTCTTTTTTTTTTAAAACACATCCTAAAGCATAAATGCTGTAGGACATCGAGTTCTCTATACATGTTCTCTATCCCTAAAAGGCTAGAGGATGGGAATAAATAAAAAAGCTTAACCGACACAGAGCGGCAGTTACTACAGGACTTTTCTTTTCCCTGTACGTACCCAGATCAGTCCAGACTCCTGGGATGTACCTAAGCTCCCTTTAACTTGGGTGGGACCTGCAGAGTTCCACTCGTAGAACACGTTCCAAAAAGCAATTAGAAGCCGGAGCCCCGACATCCAAGCTAGAATGCCTAGTAAAACTTCCCAGTAGCCACCCAGAAAATCTCATGCAGAGACACCTGCTGTGACTCAGCGCAGGAAATCGCCGGAGAACGCCATAAAGTGCGCCCCTAAACCCCCCAGCAGTGTGCACCCTTTAGAAACATAAGTCGACTTGATCGCTTCTTTCAGTCACTGCACAATTGTAGCCTTAGATGACTTACTTCCCTTCTGAGGGCCACTCCACAGTACAAAGAGGTGATCCGATCTAAGGAATTCATAAGTGACCTTTAAATACGTCAGTAATGAATGTCTCCCATCTAAAAACCTAAGCTCCCCTGCGAGAGGCGTACAGGAATCCAAATCCGGAAAAGCTGAAATCTGACTAACATGGAACACAGGGACTACCACAGGCAGAAAAGAAGGCCCCATGCATAAAGATACCCCAGAATCCGACATCTGTAGGAAGTTGATCTTGACCCGACAGTGCCTGGAGCTCCGAAATTCTCCTAACTGAACAAACAGCTAGCAAAAAAAAAATATTTTAAGAGTCAAGTTCTTAAACGTAGCCCTCTTTAATGGTTCAAACTGAGCCTCACACAATTTTAATATATACTCCAGACTGCAGGTTTTAACACCATCTACCATCTGCTGGAGACATAGAAATACTGAGGGACTGCAGGTGGCACTCTGGGTTATGTACAGTGTCAGTCAAACTTCCTCTGTCGCCATCTGCTGGCAGGAAGGCAAAACCCAGGAGTCTGGACTGATCTGGCTATGTAGAGGGAACAGGGGTTTATCCATGTTAAGAGGGTCTCTGACACATGCACACACGCCTGCCGCTGTGAACAGCGCATGTACTTTTACCCATGGGGATAAAAAAGTGGTCGGGGTGGGAGAGGACACATAGGGATTTCATTTTAAAAGTTTACATACATACTTTACACCTGCTACAAAAGCAGATGCTGTCCCTCGCCACCCTCAATTGTGAAGGGGAAACTGCAAGGGGAGTACAATGTACGTGCACGCCTCCAAGCCTCTTGGGCAGGTTAAAAATTACCCCTAAAAAGGACTTTTTCCCCTCGTTCCATGCCTAAGGAAAGAATCTCTACAGAACAGGGTCTACTGCCTCTCACTTTCGTTTTCAGGCGCACAGTTTGCATGTCCCAACAAGCAAGAGCAAAGCTAGAGATCAAGCAAAGTCTGCGGGTATTGTAATAAGGGATCAGATGGGCCTTGAGGTCATTTTTAGGTACTAAATATGTCTACTGGGATCCTGAACCAGGCAGATACTTGGGGTAACTCAAGCAAACTGTTTTAGGCCAGGATTCAGTCTCAGACCTATCACAGCTTTCTCAGAGGTATTTTTTTTTTTTAAGTTTGCATGGCTGATCACTCCTTATCTTGACAAATATGTTTATACAAATATATTACAGAAAATGCATTTGTTCTAGTTTGCACATCTTATCACCAAACATACTGCAAATAAAGTTCAGAAGATAGAAGATTATATATTCTGGGGGCTGAAACTGAATTTCTGATTGCAGCATTTAATTACTATCCATCAATGACTTCCATCAAGCCAAGGGAACATCATCTGAATACTGTCTGGTTAGAATAATGAGACGGAGCCCAAAAGTAATTACTTCAAGAGAAGGGACCAGTGTGATCTCAGAAGTTCATCTACTACAATATCTCTGGATAATTCTCGTGTTAGTCTGATTACAGATTATCTGAACTCCGCACTGCTGGCAGCTGCCTGACGGGGAGAGAGTCCACCGCAGATGCGTGAAAGGACACGGGCAAGATAAGCCTTTAAAAAAAAAAAAAAAAAGAAAAACTTTTCCTTGAGACAGCCGGCTGGCTACTCGCCGCATGCCGCGGGAGCAAACCTTCCCCCGACTGCTGCCCGCTGGATCTCGATGCGGACAGGGACGCCTCCCGTCCGTGCTCCGTGGCCCAGGTCCTGCATGCAACGCAGCAGATTAGGACGTTCTGCAGAGTCGAACGGTAAGAAACGGGTATTGGTGGATCCGCCCCTCTCATTTTCAGAACCGGCAACAGATGCATCCCCCAGAAACCAAGGCAGCCGTCTCAGGGAGGTGTCCACCGCGGAGGACCTCGCCTCTCCCCAGCGCTCTTCACCACCTGCTGGGGAGCCGGATCCCTAAGTTTGGCGTCGGCTCTTTGTTTCATGCTGATGAGATTCAGGGAAGATCGAGCAGCTGGTTTACGCAATCTTTCAGAATGCATTACTGCAATTAAGGCCTGGATGACCAACGACGCACTTGAGCTAAACTCTTTGAAAACAGAGGCCGTTCGTGTTTCAAGATCGGGCACAATCGAACTGGAAACTATTGCGCTACAGGAGGGAGCAGATGCTAGGGAACAAGCGAGCACAGAATCCAGGCAAATTAACAGATGACAAGTAAAGCTTAAAGCTCACATTAAAAAAAAAAACAACAACACACCTAAGCGCTAGGTAACAGGAAGCCAGTGTGGGAGCAGGGGGCAGGGCCTCGAGGGTGCAGCGGCCGCAGTCGCCGCGCTGAATTTCTTCTCCTAGGTCGCTGCTGCCGCCACACTGTGGGATCAGGAAGGCGCCACCGTAGGTAAGTGCCCGCCTCCTCCCCCAGCTGCACTGCCTATAGGTGCCGGCAATAGAAATCCGGCCCTGTAAAACTGCAGGGCAGACGCCAATTCCCCCCTCCCACTGACCCAAAAATAGAAACAAAACAAAAAAAAAAACCTGTAGCGTGTCCAAGGGTCCCCCTCCAATCCCTACTCCCAGCCCCAGAAGCCTGCCTGGCCACCCCGAACATTTTCCTAACCAAGCTGGAAGGACAGGGACTTACAAGCCCTCCCAGCCTGGAGCTACGTTCCTCCGACAGCAACTGCAGACGCTGCGTCCTCTCAGCTTAGTTACGGAAATTCTCACGGCGGCTAGGCAGGGCCATCTGTCCCATTAGGATTTCTTTTCTTTTTTTTTTTTTTTTTTTTTAACTTTTCCCAAGTGGAAACGGTGATCTGAGTGGATGTCGCGCCCCCACGATTTCGTTTTGCATCCTGCGGGAAAGAGGGAGGAAGGGGGATGACAGGTGGCTGGATTTAGGGTTGTTCCAGCTGTGCCTAAAATTTGCTGCCCAAGTTAGGGGAGTTCTAGTGCAAAGCACCAGGTGCTTAACTTCCTACACTTTTGAGACACCTAAATTTAGGAACCTTGAGAACCGAGGCGGCTCAGCTCGGGATACAGGAGCCTCTCAAAGCCGAGCACCTTGTATATCTGAATACTGGCGCCTCAGCACCTCAGATTCGGGCCACAATCAGAGCTTGCTTTGCATAGCTCCGAGGTACTCGATGGCTTATAGAGTGTTTCTTGATAAATCAGATCCCGCCAAGGAAACGCACACTTTCGTATCTACAAGAGTAGATGACTCCAATGCCCTTCCTACTGGGTCTTCCAAAAACAAAATATCTGCATAGCCTACAAATGATACAGAACACCGCAGCCGGGATTCTTATCGGCCTTGGCGGCGGGGAGAGGACAACTCACCCCCCCCCCCCCCCCCCCCCCGTCTTGGAAATGTGTACTTTCTACCCATCAGCTCCAGGATCCATGTCAACGCTCCCCGACTGACATTTACGGCTACGAGAGAAGCGCGTGCAGGAAAGCTATCGGAAAAAGCAAGCCAGGCCTCTCCCTCTCAGGCCTTATGATTAGTGTAACCACCTCTGAAGGAGCTTGGAAGCCAGACCGGTGGCTACAAGGCAACAAAGTCTGGCAACGCATGGGCTACGGAGGTGCGAGGGGGGGGGGGGGGGGTGTCAAACTTATTCTGCTCTAGAAGGCCGGTGAAGAGCAGCCCATTTAGGGAGCCAGTGGGTCGTTCACATGGTAGCTTACAGCAGGTCCAGGGATCTTGCTCTAGGGGGATACGGAGAGCTGGCAGTCTTTTGAAGATGGGTGGGGTTATAGATCTGCTGCGTTAATTATTGGGGGGGGGGGGGGTGGGAGAAGGCGACGGTAGATGGAGACTTCCAAAGCTTTATTTCCGGAGGGGAGGAGCTGATTTCAGAGGGGATATTACATCGTTGGGCTTTTAGGGGATGGTTTTGTATCTACATTTATAGGTCTAATTATTGTTTGATATTGTTGTACTTCAATTAGAGCAGCTTTGGTCACTAAGCAAAATAATAAAATGTAAATACTACTACTAGTAATAATGATAATAAAATGCAAAATAAAGGTCTCTTTAAATTAAGCCTTGATTATTCCAGCAAACATTACAAACAGATAAGAGTCTGAAGGCATGGCCCATAAGAGAGCATTACCTAGCCTAAAACTCACTATCATTATTTTTAAAATTAATTAAAATGAAACTTTCACAGCAAAAGAACACATCTCTGCCTTTCTCAAAGATGTTACTTGTTGGAGGCCACAAGTCGAATGTCACGCTTGGCGACGTGTGCAATTAACAGATCACCCTATTAATTAGATTAGACACTAACCGTATAACTTTGTGTTTAATAATTCTTCGAGAAGCTTAATTACCTGATCATCACTTCGCCTCGCCTCCTTGCTCTCCCCTCCAAAAGGCGCCGCTGTACTCCAACAGTCCTCCATAATCCTCCTGCTGCCACCTTCTTCTCTTCCTTCCCCCTGAATCCTGACCCATTTCTAACGGAAGCACCCGGCCAGTGCAATGAACGGTTGCCATGTTCGATCAGACCCAAGTGGTGCTCCGCCACTGCTGACGCACCCTAGCCTAGATTTTCCCCTCCTCTTCCATGCTCCACGTCATAGCCTTCAAAGTTTGTAATATGTCAGTCAGGCCCATGAACCTCAACGGGAGGCAGCAAAAATGATAACTCGCCCTCTTGTTCCCAAAATGACCTCTGCTTCTTACTGCTCCTCCCAGAGTCCAAACCCCTCACCCCTTCCCACACACACACAGTGTCTAATAACAATCAGGCTTGTATAACAACCGGAACAATGGACTGTATATTACATACTCTCACCCCAAAAGCAAAAAATCATTTAGCCACAATGTCATCCTTGTAGCTTCCCACTGCTTTTCCTTTGATACATCTGAATATGTCCGCCATGTCCAGAGAGGCAGGGAACATTTCACAAGATTAATGAAACCAAATACTGGATGACAATGTGGTCCCAAAATGCCCAATGTACTTCTATGCCAATTTTACAGTGCCCAGGAGAAAAATATTTTCTGCAACACTGTACTGATTTGTCCTTCAACACTTTTTTTCTAAATTAAATATATTTTTTAAATGATGTAATCGCCTTTTCAGCCCAGACTGCACAACGTGATATACAATTTAAAAGAGACAACAACAAAACACAGCCATAAAATACAAAACCCAACGCAAAACAAAAATATTCCAGATCTAAACATACTGGGATAGATATTGAAAACTATCCATTTTTCTAAGTTAGCCTGCTAGACCTAGATGGGAAATTCAGCAGCATGGCTACTTAAATGGATATGACTTTATCTGCCTAAGTTTAGACCTGAATACGTTATCCACTAAAGGTTGAATATCGTTACTTAGCCAGATAACTTATCTGTCTAGGTAGCACTGCCCTGATCCACCCACAGCTTATCCAACTGTTCTGATAGCTAAATAAGTGACTTATCTGACTATGGAGCAGCCTCTGAACATTACTGGATATTCAGCTGCCACTAGATAGCCAGATAAGTCCTATCTAGTGTTTGAATATCTACTTCAGAGTATAAGCATATATAAAAACAAAAATTATATACATCAAACATAATCCAACCACATTTTTAGAGGCTCTCTGTAACAATTTAGTCAGTACAGGAATACTACCGTACCCATAAGCCTTGGGCAGTGGTATCATTCACAAATATCGGGTGTTCTGAATACAGTAGGGTCACATGCCCTGAGGTGCTTCTCTCATCATGTGTCTATGGGAAAAATGCAGAATCTTTGTAGGCCATGATACAACTTGTGCCGCACCAACAAAAAGAACAAAGTGGTAGCACATGAGTTTAAGACCATGTAGACTCCTTGTGGCACAACGGAACCTCTTTCTGTTTTTACTAAGGAGGATGTCAGGGAGATACCCACACTAGAAATGTTTTTATTGATGGTGATTACCTATATAAACTACAACAAATCATTGTGAAAAAGGTAGATGTAACAGCAAATCGACAAACTAAAGAATAACAAATCACAAGGACCAGACGGTATTCACCATAGAGTTCTTTCAGAACTCAAACATGAAACTGCAAACCTGAAACTAATCATTAAAAACTACAATACATGAAGACTGGAGCATGGCCAATATAAAGCCAATTTTTACAAAAGGCTCCAGGATGATATAAAACTATAGACCAGTGGGCCTGATATCTGTTCCAGTAGAAGTTATTCTTAAAAACAAAATTACTGGCCATATGGATAAGCATGACCTAATGGGGAAGTGTCAAAATGGATTTAATTTTATTCATTTTAAAACGTATAGCCCATTCTAGCCACAATTCTAGGCAGGTAGCAAAGTAAATCTGGAACCTGTGCTGTTTTACATATACATAAATTATCTGAAAATGGAAGCAATGAGTGAAGTGAACTAATCTGCCAATGAGACAAAATTATTCTAAGTTGTTAAAACATGAGCAGATTGTGAGCAAGTGCAGAAGAACCTTGCAAGACTGGGCGCGTGGGCACTTAAATGGCTGATGAAATGTAATGTGGACAAGTGCAAAATGATGCACCTAAGAAAACAATACTAACTACATAAGAACATAAGCACTGACGTGCTGGGTCAGGCCAAGCCTCCAGCCCAGCATCCTGTCTCCAACAGTGGCCAATCCAGGTCACAAGTACCTAGCAAGACCCCATAAAGTAGATATATTGTTGTTACTCACTTCCAAGCATAGCGATTGCTTTCCCTAATCTACCTGTACAGATACATAATGTTGGGTTCCATATTAGGAGTCACCACTGAGGAGGACGACGACGACCTTGGAGTCCTTTTGAACATTACATTGAAATCCTTAGCTCAGCTGCAACCTAAAAAGCACATAGAATGTTAGGGATGGAGAATAAGACATAGAATATCATAATATCTCCGTATCAATTCATGGTCCAATCGCACCTCGAGTATTGCATGCAAAATACATAGTGGAACTAGAAAAGGTACAGAGAAGGGCAGCCAAAATGATAAAGGGATGAAGAAAGGATAAACAGGTTAGGGCTTGGAGAAGAGGTGACAGAGAGGATATGGCAGAGGTTTCTAAAATTGTGAATGGGGTGGAACAGGTAAATAGTACTATTTAGAAGGGTAACTAAGCATCCCCTAAAGACTGAGGGGGCACTCCATGAAACTAACAGGCAATACATTTACAACAAATCGGAGAAAGTATTGTTTAACTCAACGCCCAATCAAGCTGTGGAATTTGGTGCCGGAGGATGTGGTCAAGGCATCTGGCATACAGTAGCTGGGTTTAAAAGGGATTTGGACGAGGTCCTGGAGGAAAAGTCCATGCACAGGTATTAGCCAGGTAGATTTGGGAAAACCACTGCTAATCCTTGGAAGTGAGCAACAAGAAATGGATCGATTCTGTGGGATCTGCTGAGTAATTTGTGACCTGGATTGCCCACTGTTGGAGACAGGATACTGGGCTCACTGGATCATTGGTCTGACTCAGCATGGCACCTCTTATGTTGGTCCAGCACAAAAAAAAAAAAAAAGATCCAGTTTTCTCTAGCACTGATACAGTGCTGTGCTTGTGTCATGCATCGAGCCCATAATTTGTTGGAGACCATCAACAAGAATTAGTAACCGAGTTTTAAATCCCTCTCTACTCAGAGCCAAATTGTGAGAGAGAAATTTAAAAAGAAAAGAAAAAAAGCACTGCAGAATTTGTATCAAGATGTTTTGGTAGTTCTTGGACTCCTCCAGCTGCTAGCTGGCTCCGGCAGCCTTTGCGAGTCCTAGTATCGCTCATGCAAGCTGTGGGGGGTCCAGCGATACCCATCTGGATCTAGAGGGACTGCGCCTGCCACAGATGACAGACCGGGGAATATGTGGCAAGGGCTATTTAACTCCTGCAAACGGCTAAATTCATTCCTGAGCCGACACCTCCATTCCACATGCATAAATCCCTGCGGTATACAGCGTTCCATAAACAGCAGCGTGACAATTAGAAATGTAAAGCAACTGATGACGGGAGCTCTCTCCTCGAAGTGCTGCTTAGGAAGAAGGAAGGACTGATTACTCCGTGGGAAAGCCCCGACTTCAGTTCTGCCAGGACGTGCTGAAAGGCAACAGCACATTTTTTTTCCCCTTGCAGTGGAATTTTGAATGCTGGTGTTTCGTTGACGAATTGCTGTGCCAACGGTGCTAACTGGGGGAGAGGCTCTCGGAGGCTGGGCAAGCGCGCCTCCGATGATATTTACAAGAGAGAGTTAGAATGCATGGCACGGAATGAAAAATGTGGACCTATCAGGCATCTCAGAGAGCTGGTGGAAGGAAGGGGATAACCCATGGGACACTGCGATACCAGGAAACAAATTACATCGAAATAACGGGCCGGGTCAAATTGTTGGAGGGGTGGCACTATATGTTAAGGATGGCATAGAATCAAACAGGATGAAAATCCTGCAGGAAACAAAATGCACTATGGGATCTCTACAGATGGAAATTCCCTGTGTGATGGGGAAAAGTACAGCTGTGGGGGTGCACTGCCTTCCGCCTGGCCAGGATGAAGAGAGAGTGAAATGCTAACAGGAACTACCAAAGCTAGCCAATTAAGCAACATAATAATAACGGGAGATTACAATTTCCCCCAATACTGACTGGGTAAATGTCTTGTTGGGACATGCTAGGGAGGTAAAGCTCTAGATGCCATAGATGCCTGCTTCATGGAGCAGCTAGCCGTGGCACTGAAGCGAGGAGGGGCGGGGGAATACTCTGCATCTAATTCTCTGTCCGATGCAGGTTCTGGTGCAAGAGGTAACCATGACGGGGCCTCTTAGTAATAGTGTTCATAAGGTGATCAAATTTAACAATCACTGAAGGGAGGACATTAAGGAGGCTATAATAAAATGAAGAAATTAGAAGAAAAAAACTAAAGGAAGCAGTTATAAGGCATGGATGCTGTTTATATCAGGGTGTACTGCCCATGTTGTAACCCCAGGGAAAGACGTGGGACTGGATGCAGGTGGAGCAGGAGTCTTCTGTCTATACCTGCCACCTTTCCCTTCAGTTGAGCCCTCAGGTGCTGGTGGCTGGCAGGAATTAGAGACAGGGTATTCACACTAACAGAATGCACCCATAGGAGCAGGGCTAAGCTGCAAGACCAAACAAGAAAGCACCCACTAATCCAAGAGAATCTAGGATTCAAAAGGAACAGAACAGGACAAGGCAAAACAGAATATATGGCCTGAAAGAAGGGGCAATGTATGGCCTCAGATTAGGGCCAGGCAAAACCAAAGGCAGGCTTGGAACTAAGACTACCAAACACGAGACCAAAACAGGGCTGCATCTGGGACCAGATCTGAAACTAAGCTGTGGCAATGTGCATAATGCGAGGGTAGATTATATCTGAGGCAGCACAGGAACAGCATGGCTGCCAGCAGGATGAGCAAACAGAGCCGGAAGGACCTACCAGAGTAGCAAAACAGCAGGCCACATTGCTGGAAGGACTAGGCAGACATTCCACAAGGTCCACCGAGGACCTCTACTGGCAGGAGGGAAGAAATGAAACAAAGGACTATTAACTGTACTTACGATCTGGAGCACACACCTGATGCAGATAAGAGATCGCGTGTCTCCATAGCAGGCCCTAAACTGTGCAACTGACCACCAGATACAATACGACTGATTCCAGAAAGAAAAATATTCAAACATGAACTAAAAACTTGGCTTTTAAAAATGCTTATAATCTAACTGAAATTCTATCAGAATGTTATGCCAAAAGATCTTATATCTAAATAAATTCTATCTGAATGCAGAGTTAATAACAAGAACGAAAAAAACCAATATCAAGTTACAAGAGAACAAAGTAGCTCATGACAACTCCCCTACAACCATGGAAATTACTAAACAGAATCCCCATCCTACTAACCTATTGCCCCCATCCTCAGTTGGGACTTATAAGAACATCACCCTAGATTCATATGACCCACTTGAGTTCCCCCAATGTATATATCATATACCAAAATGTATATTACAAAAATATGTGTTATATCAATCCGTGTTACACCATAATATGTAGTGACTTAAAGGACGATTGTTACTTTTGTAAACCGTGGTGATCTTCACTTGGAATGACAGTATATAAAATAACTAAATAAATAAAATAAATCACTCAACAGGTCCTCAGAGTTTTAAAACATCATCTTGGAAGCCTAGACAAGATATACTCTAGCATTAGAAAAGGTAGAAAGCAGACCAAACAACTGCCAACATGGTTAAATGGAGAGGTGCAAAAGGCTATTAAAGGCAAAAGGACATCTTTCAAAAGCTGGAAAATGGAGCTAAATGAAGAAAATAGGAACGAGCATAAGTACTGGCAAGTTAGATATAAAGCATTAATAAGGCAGGCCAAAAGAGAATTTGCAAAAAAGCCTGCCAGAGAGGTCTAAAAACCAAAATAAACTTTTTCAAGCATATTCAAAACCTGTGTCAGAGTCATTTGGATTGCTAGATGAATAAGAGTTAAAAGGGCAGTCAGAAAAGACAAGATCATAGCATAGAAACTAAATGAACTCTTTGCTTCGGTCTTTACTAAGGATGGTATAGGGGAGAGATCTAGGTCAGACATTCTTTGAAGGTGATGAATCAGAGAAACTGAAGCAAATCATAGTGAACCGGGAAAATGTAATAGTTTTCGGCACGTGCCGAAAACGCCGAGAGAAACCATGTTGGATATATAAAAACAAGCCCTTGAGAAAGGACATTATCTAGTCCGAAACACAGCACTGTGTCTGGGCAAGGAGATCACAACATGTGGGCAAGGAGAAGGCTATAAATTTAAAAACTGCAACAAATTACAATACCTTACAGAGAGTTCGGAGTGAACATGAAGATTGTATCATCATCAGAATTGGAATCTAAGATAAGTTGAAGTTTTCATAGATCATGGACATATTTTAATATCACAGGTGATGAAGTATAGAAAAATATAAAAAAAGAATTTGAGGTGATAATATTGACCTATGATTATAAATAATGCAGAGTGCAAAATTGCGAAGAAGCATAACACAATGATGCCTATTATGATGGTCAAAGATCTCTAGCGTTCTAAGTTCTGTGAAGTAGGGAAAGCAGTCATTCAGTGTTGTACATTTATTAGACCGACTATTCCCACAATAAAAAAAAGGGGGCCGTGTAGCATCAAGAGTTATAGATGTTCTTACGTATGCCTTTCTTCTTGGTCTTACAAATGTGTTAGATTTGTTTTAAGGGGTTAATGGCCACGTGGGCAAGGGTGAACTGAGGGCTGGATTTTAAAAGCCCTGCGCACGTAAATCTGGCCAGATTTACGCGCGCCGGCGCACCTATTTTGCATAGGCCGCCGGCGCACGCAGAGCCCAGGGACACGCGTAAGTCCCGGGGCACCTGCCCGGGGGCGTGGCCGAGGCCCCCAGACCAGCCCCTGGTCGGGTGATGGCGCGCAGATTTACGCCTGCTTTCGGCAGGCGTAAATCTGGCAACAAAGGTAGGGGGGGGGGGGGTGGAAAGAAAGTTCCCCTGAGGCCGCTCCGATTTCGGAGTGGCCTTGGAGGGAACAGGCGGCGCGCGCAAGTTGCACAAATGTGCACCCCCTTGCTCGCCGACCCCGGATTTTATAAGATACGCGCGTATCTTATAAAATCCAGCGTACTTTTGTTCGCGCCTGGTACGCAAACAAAAGTACGCGCTCGCACAAATATATAAAATCTACCCCATATAGTGCATGTGGATTTTTAAGAGGCTGACCAGGAAATTAAAGAGTCATGGGATAGGAGGCAATGTCCAGTTGCGGACCGGTAACTGGCTAAAAGACAGGAAACAGAGTAGGACTGAATAGTCATTTTTCTCATTGCAGAAAGGTTAAGAGTGGAGTGCCGCAGGGATCTGTACTAGGACCACTGCTTTTTAATACATGTACAAGTGATCTGGAAAAGGGAATGAGAGGGAGTGATAAGTGAGGTTATCAAATCACAAGCTGATTGTGAGGCACTGCAAGAGAACCGTGCGTGACAGAGGAACCTGGGCATCTAAATGGCAAATGAAATTTAGTACGGACACGGGCAAAGTGATGCATATAGGGAAGAGTAATCCAAACTATGGCACACGATGCTGGGTTCCCTATCAGGTGTTGTCAGCCAGGAAAGGTATCTTGTGGACATCTCGTCACCGTGCGCAGCGGTGATCAATAAGGCAAACAGAATGTTAGATATACTAGAGAAGAAAAATGAGAATATCATAATGCCTCTGTAAGAACATAAGAGGTCGCCTTACTCGGTCAGAGCGAGGGGCCATCAAGCCCAGCCTCCTGTTTCCAACAACAGTGACCAATCCAGGCTACAATCACCTGGCACGTATCCATTGTGCAATCACATCTCGAACATCGTGTGCGGTTCTGGACATCCCACTGAAAAAAAAAAAGATATATTGGAACTAGGAAAGCAGGGCAACCAAAATGATAGAGGGGATGGAACAGCTGCCCTATGAGGGAAGGCTACACAGGTTTAGGGGCACTCCAGGCTGGAGAAGACTGCTGAGAGAAGCTATGTCAAAAGTCTATTAAATCATGAGTGGGGCGAAACAAGTAAAACTTGGAATGGTTATTTACCCTTTGCAATGGTGCTAGGAATAGAGGACACCTTTTACCATGAAGCTAGTAGGCAGCACATTTAAAACAAAACAGAGAAAGTACTTTTTCCACTCCGCCCACAATTTAAGTGTGGAATTTGTGGCCAGAGAATGGGGTGAAGGCAGTTAGCATAGCAGGGTTTAAAAAAGGTTCCAGACACGTTCCTGGAGGAGAAGCTCATAAACCACTATTAGGAAAAAAAGAAACTTAAGACATGGCTCTTTCGGCAAACCTTTCCTGACTAGTCTCTCTTTTATGCCTCTATGATGCCCACTTCTCCACCCTTAGGAACCCCTGCCCTCCCGATCCCTTTTCCCTGCTCGATCCTGCTCAGTCCCTGGTACTCTTTGCTTCTCTCTACAGCCCTAATTTTCGAAATGCTCAAAACAGCCCCTCTGCCTGGAATACTTTTTTCCTCATTACAGAGATAATCTCTTGAAATGTCATTTAGTCTGATACAGCATCTTCCACCTTAGTCACTACTTTCCATATGTGCCCCTTCAGTCGTTTTGCTGAAGTTGTGTTACGTACACCTCGTTATATTCTTGATACGTTTTGTTGTTGCTTTTGAACTGTTCCTTCTGTGCTTCACTATGTTGCCCCATCCCTTTTCCCTGTTATTATGTAATTTCACTTCTTTTGTTATAATGTGAACCGGCGTGATGTACCTTTACGAACACCGGTATAAAAAAGCTAATAAATAAATAAAATTAGCCATGTAGACTTGGGAAAGCCATTGGAAAGTATTTTGCTCCTGAGATTCTGCTACGGATTGGCATCCACCCAGCTGGGGTATCCTAGATCTGCTCCAGCCACCTGCGTGAAATGCAACAATTTCATATATGAAGCAGACACCTCTTTAGTTTTCAGTGTTACCAGCCCTTTAAACTTTCATCATCTCTATAAAACTAAAATTCTCTGAAGACGTGAGAAAACCACTAACCAGCAACACCGAGAAACTATTAACAGCGCTGTTTCATGTATCCACCGACAGCAGGAGGCTGCCTTCAGTCACTGCTTTCCGCTAAGCATCTTCCATTTGTCTGCCCAGGAGCTGAAGATGCTTGTTAACCTTTCACTACACAGCTGTGTGTTGGATTATCGCTTCAATAAAAGGCACACCTGGTGCCCAAAATAGGAAGCTAGTCCTTTTCATGGATAATTAACATCTCCGGGACAACAGAGGGCCCGGAATGCACCACTTGTTATGAAAGAGTTCAACCCAACCGAGAAGAGACACGCGCACCCTCTGTAAATACAAGACACACACACACACACTGTCCAAACAAGATGAGAAATTTGCTTCATCTGTGCCTCTCAGCAGCCTGGTGACTCATGAGCAGATGAGATGTGGTGATTTTCGGCTCGGTCAATGGAGAAATTCTCATGGTAATGTCAGAAGGCGCTAGCATTAAGGACCATGGAAGGAAGGGAGGCACAGAAGACGGCAGCTGGTGAGAGAGAGAGAGAGAGAGATATGCAGTCATTCGTGGGAGATTCTCTGGTTCCCTAGCCCCACCGGTACTCGTGGCCAGAAACTGGGTCGTCACAGGCACTGTTCCCTCTAAGCTGCGCACACAGGTCGTGAGCACTGCACACACACAGCAAACCACAGTGCGCAGAAGAAATCCCAATATTCATAGCACTCTACTGGCTCACCGTGCACTAATTTAAACAGCTTATACAAAAAAAAAAAAGTGTCCTTCAAAATTTTGAGGGAACATTGGTTGCAGGGAAAGGAGGTCTGGTGTGTTGGTGCTGGAGCTGGTGCTGGAGCAAACATCTGGAGCCTGGAGTTGGAACCACAAGAAGGAGCAGAGTTTTGCTGCTGTAGGAGCGCGAGAGAGCTCACCTCACCAGAGGGTTTCGGTAGCCTTCTGGTTGCTGGGAACAATTTGCTGGTTCTCGCCAATCCCTATTAACTTGGTTTCCCCAGGACTGGAAGTCTAGTTCAGAGGGAGTGGCCACCACACTCCCATCTTGATTCTTTATGGTCCTTGGCCCTGCATCCTTCTCGGTCGCTAGGATTCTGCCCCTTCATCTCCCAGCTGTCACTGGTTTGAACTCCACCAACACCTTCCCCAGACATCACCTCCCGCCTCCAGGGTTGACCGGGTGCCTGGGGCCTGGCTTCTAGGGGTATCAATTAGGAAAGGCTCGCACTCTGTCTAGCACATTATTTTCCACTGGCTCCTAAAAGTGTTCTTCTGGCCTATTGACTTTCTATCAGTCAAGATATAAAGCTTGTTCTTCACCCTCTGGAATCCAGAATAGCTTGACTAGATGTTCTCTCTTTATTTACAAAGATATTTTGCCCAATACTTGCTTCTGGCAGGTTACAAGATACAAAAAAAAAAGACAAACCCACCACACAAAATCAATAATAAAACAAACAACAGTCCTGGGGCTGGATTTCTTTGCTTCGGTGTTTACTGAAGAGGATGTTGGGGAGGTACCCGTAATGGAGAAGGTTTTCATGGGTAATGATTCAGATGGACTGAATCAAATCACGGTGAACCTAGAAGATGTGGTAGGCCTGATTGACAAACTGAAGAGTAGTAAATCACCTGGACCGGATGGTATATACCCCAGAGTTCTGAAGGAACTAAAAAATGAAATTTCAGACCTATTAGTAAAAATTTGTAACTTATCATTAAAATCATCCATTGTACCTGAAGACTGGAGGATAGCAAATGTAACCCCAATATTTAAAAAGGGCTCCAGGGGCGATCCGGGAAACTACAGACCGGTTAGCCTGACTTCAGTGCCAGGAAAAATAGTGGAAAGTGTTCTAAACATCAAAATCACAGAACATATAGAAAGACATGGTTTAATGGAACAAAGTCAGCATGGCTTTACCCAGGGCAAGTCTTGCCTCACAAATCTGCTTCACTTTTTTGAAGGAGTTAATAAACATGTGGATAAAGGTGAACCGGTAGATATAGTATACTTGGATTTTCAGAAGGCGTTTGACAAAGTTCCTCATGAGAGGCTTCTAGGAAAAGTAAAAAGTCATGGGATAGGTGGCGATGTCCTTTCGTGGATTGCAAACTGGCTAAAAGACAGGAAACAGAGAGTAGGATTAAATGGGCAATTTTCTCAGTGGAAGGGAGTGGACAGTGGAGTGCCTCAGGGATCTGTATTGGGACCCTTACTGTTCAATATATTTATAAATGATCTGGAAAGAAATACGACGAGTGAGATAATCAAATTTGCAGATGACACAAAATTGTGCAGAGTAGTTAAATCACAAGCAGATTGTGATAAATTGCAGGAAGACCTTGTGAGACTGGAAAATTGGGCATCCAAATGGCAGATGAAATTTAATGTGGATAAGTGCAAGGTGATGCATATAGGGAAAAATAACCCATGCTATAATTACACGATGTTGGGTTCCATATTAGGTGCTACAACCCAAGAAAGAGATCTAGGTGTCATAGTGGATAACACATTGAAATCGTCGGTTCAGTGTGCTGCGGCAGTCAAAAAAGCAAACAGAATGTTGGGAATTATTAGAAAAGGAATGATGAATAAAACGGAAAATGTCATAATGCCTCTGTATCGCTCCATGGTGAGACCGCACCTTGAATACTGTGTACAATTCTGGTCGCCGCATCTCAAAAAAGATATAATTGCGATGGAGAAGGTACAGAGAAGGGCTACCAAAATGATAAGGGGAATGGAACAACTCCCCTATGAGGAAAGACTAAAGAGGTTAGGACTTTTCAGCTTGGAGAAGAGACGACTGAGGGGGGATATGATAGAGGTGTTTAAAATCATGAGAGGTCTAGAACGGGTAGATGTGAATCGGTTATTTACTCTTTCGGATAGTAGAAGGACTAGGGGACACTCCATGAAGTTAGCATGGGGCACATTTAAAAACTAATCGGAGAAAGTTCTTTTTTACTCAACGCACAATTAAACTCTGGAATTTGTTGCCAGAGAATTTGGTTTGTGCAGTTAGTATAGCTGTGTTTAAAAAAGGATTGGATAAGTTCTTGGAGGAGAAGTCCATTACCTGCTATTAAGTTCACTTAGAGAATAGCCACTGCCATTAACAATGGTTACATGGAATAGACTTAGTTTTTGGGTACTTGCCAGGTTCTTATGGCCTGGATTGGCCACTGTTGGAAACAGGATGCTGGGCTTGATGGACCCTTGGTCTGACCCAGTATGGCATTTTCTTATGTTCTTATGTTCTTATGGATAGGGAGAGGAGGATTCTGCATACATCCTGGGAAGGGCTTCTAAATGATGCAGGAAATCAGGATGGATTCCCAAAAGCCAGGTTGTTCTAGGCTTGGTGACTTGGTGGATGATGATCACAGGCATCAGTGGTCCAGCTTTCTGCAAGGTCATCCTGATCGTAGATTCTTGGTGGCCTGCCACACCTTCTGGCTCTTCTCTTTTGCAGCTGGCCTGTTTATAGGCTGACCTTTAAAGCATCTAATCGATTCACGAGTGTCTTCTGGACACTGCCCAGGGCTGCAGGAACTGAAGAGCTGGGGGTTTACCAGCAGGTGGTATTTGGGATGGATGGTGGAACCTGCAGTGTGCAAAAACTGGAGTGGGAGAGAGGTGTGCTCAGTGTTAGGAACTGCACCCATATTTTGAAGAATTTCTGGACTTTAGGGAACGGAGGAGATTCATGATTATACTTGAGAGCTGAACACTTGAAAACCCATAGCACACATACATGATTCCACCTTAAAAAACTTTAGAAAAAAAAAAAAAAGTGTGACATTTTGTTCCGATGTTTGTATTACCTTGGAGGATTAAGCTCCCTTTAAAAAACTGCCCTCATTTAAGTTTGCACACACACACATACCTTTTTTTTTTTTTTTTTTTTTATTCTTTAGCAGGAATGCTACCCAGTCATCCTGGTGGTAACCGAGGAAGCATTGTAGGTGGTAAGCGGTGGAAGCGCAGGGCTGGATGCCCAACACCTGACCTGCAGTCCGTGACCATGGCCATCTGCATTGGCTCTAGGAAGGGGGGGGGGGTAGGAGGGGTTTCACGGGGATGGCTGCCGAGCTGCAGTCACGCAGTTGTCAGTCCAAATACACAGGTCTGTAAATGCATCATTCACTTTGGGGGGAGAGGGGCTTAGTCAAGCATTTCATTTTTTATTTCATCCCCAAGGCCCCTTCAGAACTGGTGCCACCGAGCCGGCTTATGCCACTCTGTGTCAGCTGACAAAACTGGGAAGCGCGTGCAACTAACTATTCTGTTCCTGGTTTCGGGCACAGCGAGGGTCGTCAACAGTTCCAGAAAACGCCGCAGTGCTTCCCTGGCAAGGGGCTTTCATGCTCTAGAAGGGAGCAAGTCCAGTTTAACGCTTTCCTCGGGAGACGATTGATCACTAAGCTCCATCTTCGTCCTGTTGTTGGCGTAGTTCTGGGGGGATAACCCGCGAAGCGCGATCGACACTCAGTCACAGAGAGCCAAAGCAGTTCCCGTCAGCCGCTTAAACATTCAGATACTGAAAGGGGAGGGTCGCAGATCTATCTGCCCAAACTGGGACCACAGACCACCTCGGCACCTTGTTCCCAGCCTGCAGCTGAAGAATTTGCTGTCCTAATGTCCAGTTTTCATGGCCAGTGTGGTGACCTTCTCCCACAGGGTTTCTACTACCTGCACTGACCTTCCATGCAGGCACTGGCAGGGGTGGTGGAATGAGGCTCTCAGCAAAGTCTCAGTTTCCTAGCCATGCCAGTATTCCTAGGCAGGAGTCGGTTTGTCTCAGGGAAAAAAAAAAAAAAAAAGGAGGTCTAGTGTTTTGATGCTGGACCTGGAGCCAGAACCACGACAAGGAGCAGAACCTCGCCACTGCAGGAAAGTTTTCACCTCACTAGAGGGCATGGGTAGCACTCTGGTTGCTGAAAGCTACTTCCTGATTCCCTTCACCACCTTTAAACCTAACTCTGGCAACTGGCTTCACTGGGTGCAGTGGCCACAATACCCACTTCTCAGTCCCTCACGGCCCCTGGCCCTTCTGGCTTCCAACTTGCCAGTTCGCTCTCTCTGGGGCTGTGGGGCACTTCATTTCCCAGCTACCACCAGTTCGAAGCCCGTCAGCAACTTCCCCTGACAAAAATTCATTAGGAAAGACAAAACAATTCTAGCAAACTCACATGAAAAAACACTTTCTGAAAAAAAATAAAAGATTTTTATGACAATATACTTGGACGATTGTTTCTGAATAAAATGCTCTGTCTGTTTAAGAATCAAGCACTTGGGACTGCTTGAACAGCACCATGTGACATGCACCAAATTCATTCAGTGCACAGAACTCAACATGTGGCATCAGCCAATAGCAAGGCCCCTTTAAAATGTTCTGATGACATCACAGGCTGCTAAACAAAGAAAAATGTGCCCTTTTGCTTGTCAAACGGCAGGCATGCATATTCTCTTTGTTATCTGAGTGAAGTATTTTATCCACAATCTTCCTTGTTAAAAATCCATCCTCTGAAGCTGCCCGCACTCACATTCCTCCTTCCCGAGTTATTTTTATTACGGCTTTGTTGACAGTGGTGTGTTAACAGGCCTCAGCCGCCTGCTAGAATGCACAAGCTGTCACAACGCATTTCTTAATAAAAACGCGTGATTCCAGTTCCTCTCGGATCACTCCACTATGATTCAGGAACAAAAGTTACAAAAAAAAAAAAAAAAAAAAGGGAGTGATGGTCCTAGATATAGCAAGAATGCAAGAAATGCACAGGACCTGCAAATCTCACACACATTGGATTATAGACATAGATTACTTATAGCAGAAAGAAGGCTGTAAAATTCTATATATTTTCCAATACGAGGCTGAAGCCAGACCTAGGACTTAAAGGAGCATCAATGCTACCAATCCCAATATGCCAAAGGTAGAGTTTTGTTTTTTTTGTTTTAATTGCACTGCTTCTTCCTTTGGTCTTATCCCTAGATCTTTTTTTTGTGTGTGTGTGCTCCATAGGTTTTATTTCTCTCACATTTGGACTTGCTTGGAACACAAATCTGTGTACTTTTTGATATCAGCCACAACCCAGCCCCAAGCCCCCTCATCTCACACAACACACAATCAGGCCAATACAGTACTGTGCGCTCCAGTGGCGTGCACTGTTAACCCGCGATTGGTCGCTCTAGCTTTACCCTTTATTCAATAAAAACTGCTTTTCTGTGCACTCTCCGACTTAATATCATGGCGATATTAAGTCGGAGGTCCCGAAAGTTAAAAAAAGTAAAAAAGAAAAAAAACATTTTGAAATAGGCACACGGCTCGAAAACCGGATGCTCAATTTTGCCAGCGTCCAATTTCTGAACCCGTGGCTGTCAGCGGGCTCGAGAACAGACGCCGGCAAAATTGAGTGTCAGCTGTCAAACCCGCTGACAGCCGCCGCTCCTGTCCAAAAAGAGGCGCTAGGGACGAGCTAGTGTCCCTAGCGCCTCTTTTTACCGCCGGCCCTAATTTAAATAAATTAAATTACTGTATCGCGCGCACAGGAGAGTGTCCTGTGCGTGCGCTGGGAGAGTGAGCGCTCGCCCGCTCTCCCGTGATTTTTACTGTATCGGCCCGAATGTTGGGAAACCGTCCAACCCTGAGCCCACTTCTCATCTCCTCATGCTATGTTCGTGCTCTGAGGATTCAGGACCAGCCTGATGGCCGCACGGGGCAGCGATGATGATCAGCAAAGCCGCACCTCAATATGTTTATACTCCTAACTGTGGGAGTGGCCAAATAGAATGATCTTTCAAAAAACACAAATATTTCCTCAGGCATGGGAGTGAAAAAAAAAAAAAAAAAGATTCAGAGCTGAAACAAAGCAGCTACTTAATTATTTTATACCAAAATGAACTATTTTACTAGTACTGCAACCTTCAAACTGTTCCACAACCTGCAATGCACACACAGAATGAGCAATGCAGGAGAAGTAATTACGCCGAAGAGAGCTCAGAAACCCAAAGGACCTCGTCCTTATTTATAACATATGCTGCTCCAGTCCCATAAGACCACTCGAGGGCAAATGAGGTGAAAAATAAAACTAAGGGAACACATGCAGCAAACTCCAAGTCCTCTACAATCGAAGAAGAAAGGAATAGAAAAAAAAAAAAAAGTATAAAAGGACTCACCAGGACCGAGACGTGATGCACAGACAATCTAGAGAGCTCCCACAGGTTTTCAAAGCAGTAACACAACCAAAAATTGCTTAAATATCTCAGTCTGTTACAGCCGCCACTCAACCATTTGACTAAAATGAAATAAAAGGAGTCACAACCCGAAGATGGTTCCTTCTTGAGCTTTTGAGAATAAGAACTTGTACAATATGGGGGTAGGGTGGTGTTAACACCTGCCAACTAATACCACTAGAAACATAAAACTAGACCCATGCCAAACATAAGAACATACTGAGTCAGACCGAGAGTCCATTAAGCCCAGCATCCTGTTTCCAACAGTGGTCAATCCAGGTCACAAATACCTAGCAAGATCCCAAACACTAGACAGATCCTATGCTACTAACGCGCAGGGATACGTAGTAGCTTTCCTCCAAGTCTACCTGAGTAATAACAGTTTATGGACTTCTCCAGGAACTTGGTCAAACCTTTTTTTAAACCCATCTACACTAAGGGGCGGATTTTCAGAGCCCTGCTCGCGTAAATCCGCCCAAAACCGGGCGGATTTACGCGAGCAGGGCCCTGCGCGCCGGGAAGCCTATTTTACATAGGCCTCCCGGCGCGCGCAGAGCCCCGGGACTCGCGTAAGTCCCGGGGTTTTCGGAGTGGGCGTGTCGGGAGGCGTGTCGGGGGGTGGGGCCGGAGCGCGCGGCGTTGCGGGGGCGTGTCGGCAGCGTTTTGGGGGCGGGTACGGGGGCATGGCTACGGCCCGGGGGCGTGGCCGCGCCCTCCGTACCCGCTCCCAGGTCGCGGCCCGGCGCGCAGGAGGCCCGCTGGCGCGCGGGGATTTACGCCTCCCTCCGGGAGGCGTAAATCCCCCGACAAAGGTAGGATGGGGGGTTAGACAGGGGCGGGCGGGTGGGTTAGGTAGGGGAAGGGAGGGGAAGGTGAGGGGAGGGCAAAGGAAAGTTCCCTTCTAGGCCGCTCCGATTTCGGAGCGGCCTAGGAGGGAACGGGGGTAGGCTGCGCGGCTCGGCGCGCGCAGGCTATACGAAATCGATAGCCTTGCGCGCGCCGATCCAGGATTTTAGCCGATACGCGCGACTACGCGCGTATCTACTAAAATCCAGCGTACTTTTGTTTGCGCCTGGAGCGCAAACAAAAGTAGGCTGTTCGCGCTCGTCTGAAAATCTACCCCTAACTGCCTTTACCACATCCTCCAGCAATGAATTCCAGAGCTTAATTGTGCATTGAGTGAAAAAGAATTTTCTCCGATTTGTTTTAAAATGTGCTACGTACTAACTTTATGGAGTATCTCCATGTCTTTATTTTTTGAAAGAGTAAATAACCAATTCACATTTACCCATCCTATTCCACTCATGATTTTATAGACCTCTATCATATCTCCCCTCAGCCATCTCTTCTCCAACCTGAACAGCCCTAACCTCTTTAGCCTTTCTTCAAAGGAGAGCCATTCCATCCCAGTTATCATTTTGGTCACTCGTCTGTACCTTTTCCAGGTCAACTATATCTTTTTTGATATGTGGCGACTAAAATTGCACAAAATACTCTAGATGCAGTCTCACCATGGAGCAATACAGAGGAATTATAAAATTCTCCAATTTATTTTCCATTCTTTTCCTAATAATTCCTAACGTTCTGTTTGCTTTTTTGACCACCGCTGCACACTAAGCCAAGGATTTCAAAATATTATCCACAATGACACCCAGATTCTTTTCCTAGGTGGTAACTCCTAAGATGAAACCTATCATCTAACTACAGTGTGGGTTACTTTTTCCCAATATGCATCACTTTGCACTTGTGTACTTTAAATTTCATCTGGCATTAGGATGCCCAGTCTTGCAATGCCCTCCTGTAGTTTCTTACAATCCACTTGGAATAATATTGTGTCATCTGCAAATTTGATCACTTCACTCCCTTTTCCAGATCATTTACAAATATATCAAAAAGCACTGGTCCCAGTACAAATCCCTGTGGTACTCCATTGTTTACCTTTTTCTACCGAGAAAACTGACCTACACTCTGTTTCCTGTCTTTTAACCAGTTTGCAATCCATAATAGGACATCGCATCCTATCCCATGACTTTTTAATTTTCTCAGGAGTCTCTCATAAGGGACTTTGTCAAATACCTTCTGAAAATCCAAATACACTATATCTACCAGCTCATCATTATCCACTAGTAATAGATCTGCGATTTAATTTTTTAGTTCTTTTAGAACTCTGGGATGTAAACTATCTGGTCCAGGCAATTTGCTATTCTTTAATTTGCCTTAGTTCATCATCCAGGTTCAAAGTGATTTGTTTCAATTCTTCCACATCATCACTATTAACACCATTTACAGCACCAATATCTCCCCAACATCTTTTTCAATAAACACCAAAGCAAAGAATTAATCTTTCCACTGTAGCTTTATCTTCCCTAAGTGCTGCTATAATCCCTCGATCATCTAACAATCCAACCAACTCCTTCACAGGCTTCCTGCTTCCAATATAATTTTTAAAAGTTTGTATTTTAAGTTTTTGCTTCTATAGCAAGCTTTTAAATTATTTTTTGCCTGCCTTATCAATGTTTTACATCTAACTTGCCAAAGATTATGCTTTGTCCTATTTTCTTCATTTTGTTCCTTTTTCCGTTTTTTGAAATAAGTTTTTTTTGGCTAAAATAGCTTCTTTCATCTCACCTTTTAATCATGCCAAACAGTCATCTGGCCTTCATTCCATCTTTTTTAATTCATGGAATACATCTAGTCTGGTCTTCCAAAATGGTATTTTCAAGCAATGTCCACACATGATGTAATCTCTTAATCTTTGTAGCTGCACCTTTTAGGTTTTTTTTTCTATTTTACTCATTGTATCAGTTTCCCTTTTGAAACTTAAATGCTAGAGCAGAAGATTTACTTAATATCCTCCCTCCAACCATTAAGTCAAATTTGATCATGTTATGATCAGTGTTGCTGAGTGGTCCCTCTACCATTTCCTCCCGCACCAAATCCTGTGTTCCACTAAAAATTAGGTCTAATTAGCTCCCCCTCCCATCAGTCCATGGACCAGCTGCTCCATGAAGCAGTCATTTAGTTCATCGAGAAACCTTACCTCTCGAGCATGTCCTGATGTGACATTTACCCAGTCACTATTTGGATAATCAAAATCTCCCATTGCTACTGGGCTGCCAAATTTGTTAGCTTCCCAAATTTCTGTTAGCATTTCATCATCTGTCTGTTCATTTTGGCCAGGTGGACAGTAGTAAGCCCCATACTATACTCTTCCCTATCACACATGGAATTTCCACCCAGAAAGATTCTCCTGTGGGAGTTTTATCCTGCTATGCCATTCCTAACAAAGTGCTATATCCCTACCAAGTTGATCCTTCCTATCATTGCGATATAGTTTGTACTCTGGTATAGCACTGTCCCATTGGTTATCTTCCTTCTCTGAGATGCCAATTATGTCTACCTCTTCCTGTAGTGCTATATATTCTAACTCTCCCATCTACTTTTTAAGACAGACAGACATTTCAAGGTGGGTTTTTTTTGCTTGTATATGCAACTTTCCTAGAAGTTACCAGGGATAATTTGGATTCTTTTAACACACTCTGTTCTTTACTTATAGGCACATGGGCTACGTTGGCTTTTATTGGAATCACTTTGCTGGGATGCCCTAACACCCGTTTCTGTAGTACCCTTTGAAGATACCTCTTTCCGAATCATGCACTGCTGAGTGACTGTCGGCTTTCCCCCTTGTTCTGGTTTAGAAATGGCTCTCTCCCCCTTTTGAAAGGTTAGTGCCAGCATCCTGATTCCACCCTGGTTAAGGTGGAGCCCATCCTTTCAGACGAGGGCCCCCCCCCCCCTTTCCCAAAATATTGCCCAGTTCCTAACAAAAACTAAAGCCCTCTCCTCTGCCCCGACAACTCAACCATGCACTGAGGTGCCGGAGCTCTGCCTGCCTCTGGGGTCCTGCACGTAGAACTGGGAGCATTTCAGAGAACGCCACCCTGAAGGTCCTGGATTTCAACTTTCTACCCAAGAACCTAAATTTGCCTTCCCGAACCTCCCTCCCTTGTCATTGGTGTCCACATTTACCACGACAGGTGGCTCCTTCCCAGCACTAAGATCATCAAACCCCCCTCTTAAAAAAAAACAAAACACATTAAATGCATTAAGATATCTATTTTTCTTTGGGATTTTTATGTTTCATTCCTTTGGTGATGTATGTATGGAAAGGACAATTATTTAAAAGGGATTTGCATTTACCTGGGTAGAATGCCCTGGTTAAAATGTGTCTCCCTCTCACAACTGCTAAAAACGTGTGCAGATCCATGGTACGCATGCTTTTAGCCAGACTAAAAAAAGAGGTGCTCCCAGGATGATGGCACGAATGGGGCTGTCTAGATTGGGGAAGAATAAAACGCGTGCAGATTTAATCTTCGAATACCATGTATGCCATTTTGCTCCCGATTGGCTGCCCACAGAAAAAGCCAGTGCCAGTACCCGGGGACGCTCTGCACGTGCATATCTTGTAGGAATTTTACTAGCCAGGCAGCCCCGCTTTTGAAAATCTTACTACAAGGTAGGCAGGTATTAAAGAGCACAGCGAATCTCGTCAATACCACGGGCAAGTACAAATCATACACCCCCTTTAATTAACCCTCGCTACGATTATGAATCTTCATAATTCAGGGCCCAGCCGTACCGGTCCTAATCAAAGTCCTGTGCAGGCATCACGTGATGACATGCGTGTGGATGAAAAGAAAAAGCTAGAAAACCAGAAGCCGTAACCCTGATAAAGTGTGCACAAAAGGGGCAGGGGAACTGTAAAAAATAAATAAAATAAAAGGATACATTAGAATAACAAAACGAAAGGAGAACTAAGATAATAAACTATAAAGCAAAAAAGTCACAATTAAATATGCCCAATACATATTACCTTAGCCAAGCAAGTAAATTTAATTTTCAGAAATTTAATGACATTTTGCCACTGGAAATATAACTCTCTCCTTTCTTCCCTCTAACAAGATCTTCTCAATCTGTGAACAAGGCACATCATTTTCTTCTTTTATACTGGTTTGAGAAAACACAGTTAAATGTTATTAGAAACCTGAGCCAGAAACAGGAGGATTTGCTATCCAATGTGATGATAATCACCAGATTCTGTTACTACAAGGCCAGCCTAGGTTTAAGCTGTTGAGCTGGAAAGATTCCCATAAGGATGTAAAGTCTATGGCTTAATCTGGACATCGTCATTAGTCTAGAGATTAAGGGCTAAACTTGAGTACTGATCTATGCACCATCTTCTGGTGCATGGGTGAGGGACAGAAGCCAGCCATACTGAATATACTACAGCATCTTGCAAGCTAATTGTATTATTTCTGAATTTTCCAACTCTCCATCTTTAGGAAATTAATTAATTACTATTTGGCTAAAATAAGTACCATTTATAATCTCTCTTCCTCCTAACAGTTCCCTCCAGCTGAAGAATATGATATATCCCTCCTCTACCCATCCACCTCTTTAAACAATTAAAGTGATTTGAAAGATATTACTGTGCAACTGGGTACCTCCCAACAATAACTTAAAATGTTAGCTACAAATTGATTTTTAGAGGATGCTGCCATCTGACAGCTGAAAGCTGTAGGGTACCCGGCCAGCTGTCAATCACAGCTGGGGCCAACCTTGCTTTAAAGTGCTGGTTCTGTATCGGTTGCTCCTGACCCTCTGGAGCTGTCCTATCAGCACCACACTGAAGGGGCTGTATATTTAGTACTACTAATCATCACTTCTATAGCACTGCTCAGCATTCGCAGAGCTGTACACCACCACCTATATGTTTATGTATATGTGCAACGCACCATTCTGGGGCCAATCACACCGGCAATTGTTCCGTGGATGCTTATAGTTATGTGCCAACCTTCATTAAAAAAAAAAAAAATCCTGCTCCCTTTAAGGGATGGCAAACACTGTGGAAAAAAAAAAAAAAAAGACTATTATCTTAAGATTATCATCTCTACCTTTAATTGGACCAACCTAAAAATACTTTCATGCAATGGTGTTGATTCTGCAAAGAACCCACTTTTCTCTGGGATCAGTACCATTCCCGGCATGCCATGCGGGAGAATGCCACAATTCACGTTGGCCCAGTAAAATATATCACAGCTCACAGAGAAAAGGCCACCAGCCATGAGGATTTCAAACTTGGCTCACTTGCTTTCTTTTTTCTTCTTTTTTACTGCCGTCCCGGGAACCTATTTGTACCCCTCTGGTGCCGTTCTTCCCCTTTCCCTATCAAAAGGCACAGAGTGAGAGAGACAAGGTCCCCGAGAAGCACAAGGAAGAATCTTGCAGGAGTGACCTCACCACTGAAAAGTGCAGGGACGGGGAACATTTGCTTTAAAAACCTGGCAGAGAGGCAGCGAAACAAGAAACTATATGGAGAACATCAGCGAGGACCCAACAGGTCCTCGCCGCCGATCTGCTTTACTGCTGCTCCTCTCCTCCCACATGCTGCCTTGTACATCGGGCGCTGCAACGAGAAGAAGAGCATCCCACTCGTAAGGTGGCTGCACGCTCATTTCTGACACTGTTACACTCTAAAAGCACGTTCTGAACCTCTTTTGATGAAAAACCTGATACAGATTCCAGATCACCATTTTTTATCCTCCACTATTCTAAGACTGCCAGGTCCCTCTGCACGCGCGCCCCCGGCTGCGCGCTGCTGGAGTTTGGTACATTTGCTTTTGCCCGCCAGGACCTTAAGAAGCCACCGGTAAAAGCAGAGGAAGGCATACCCAGATCTGCAGTTTGACCCTCTTCTCGTTCCTGTAGACGGTCTTCACTTTGAAGTCGATGCCCACGGTGCTGACAAAAGCCGGCGTGAAAGTGTCGTCCGCGTAGCGGAAAAGAAAGGAGGTCTTCCCCACGCTGCTGTTGCCAATGATCAGGAGTTTGAACATGTAATCAAAATTCTGGTCCGAAACATCCCTGTGTCCGTATCTGGAATCCGTTACCGAAGCCATCTGAAATTAAAAAAAAAAAAAAAAAAAAAAAGGAGAGGAAAGTAATTTCAGAAGCATGTCAAAAATCGACCCACAGAAGCAGGGGGGGTGAGTGCCGACGGCCTGAGCACGAGGGGGGAGGGGGGACGACGACTCCAGGCGTTCTAAATCCTCGCTTTGCCCTTGCTTCTCTCTGCGACCCTGGAAAAGTACCTTTATTCTGGGTCAGATAACTCATTTGGTAACCACAATTTAAAAAAAAAAAAGGCTGCACTGCAAGGCACTGTCTTTCTACCCTGCACACCCAGCGCCTGTGAAATGCTGTAGACGTTATCATTGTAAAAGATGTGGATCGGGGGAGGGGAGGGGAGGGGGGTGCTTGCCAGCTCTGCTCTGCTTGGTGAGAGATTCTGATTTCATCAGATCATTCGTGCAGGGGCCTCCGGGAGCCCCCTTCCTCAGCCCATCCCTGCTCAATCACACAGGGCCATGGCAGCTGCTGGGTTCTGCCCGTCCTGCTATTTCAGAGCTCATCACTAAATTTCCATCCGCTGCCAGACCTCTGAAACGTTACTTTTCCAGACAGCATGCAGACAGGGATTGATCTCGAGGACAATAGCTGCCGCCTACTACTGCCCAAGGTTATGGAGGGGGGGGGGGGGAATAGCAAGATAGTCACAGTCTCTGACATTATTTAATAACCTCATTAGTAGTTGAAACCCCAAAGTCCAATCATTTTCTGTCATAATTAAGCTGCATTACAGATATATCTGCAGTGCAAGATTAAGGGTCTGATTCATCGAGGTCTCAGTTCCTCAATACAGTACAGATTAATTATCTTCAGCACATATTAAACATTTCTCAGTGTACTGCCTCTGTGTTCTGTTACTGAACTGTCATTACAGTTGAGAAAGCCATTTTAAAGCAAGCTGTTTCCGTTGGGTTGACCTGGCTGTAGCTGCCCCTCTGACCTTTGGATCCTAATCTGGGTTCCGTGCTGCAGACGGCTTCCACGTCCTGCTGGGAACATGGAGAATTCCAGCAGCATCAGCTCTCCCAAAATTTAGCATGCACAAAATAAAGAGAGAATAAAAGGACAAAAGTTCTGGTTTGAAGAACAGCAGCTGTATTTAAGGGCTCAAACATACCACTACCTGACGCTACTGAACCAAAAGTCACACTCATGCTTCTCCTGTCCTCAAAGGACGTCAGTGCACTGACTCCCCATCTGTTTCTTCCTTCTATTTTTTTCTAAACTTTTTGAACAGATTTTTCATTAAGTATCACACATTATAATGGAGGCAAATATATGCCATGCATTTTAACTCTTTATTTAAAGAATATCTCAATGAATAGTCTTTGGGAAGATCCTGTCAACCCAGCAGGTCAGGTGCATCCTGCAACTGGCGTGAGAAGAACTCTTTTAATTCCGAGTTCACCAAATTCCCATTTTTACCAACCCTGATGGCCTGCCTTTTCATGTCCTGGGGAAAACTGGCCAAATTCTAACCACCAGAGGTCAAATGTCAGAGTCTGGGTGCCTAATTTTGGAATTTAGGCTTCTGAAAATTTACTGGGGCTGCCCCTAAAGTTTAGGATCCTGAAAAGGGAGGAGGCTACAGGGCGATGTCAGGGCAAAGAAACAAAGTGAGGAGCTTAGCCCTGATTTTTCAGCACCAGGCCCCTAACTCGGGATGCTAAGTCTGGGCAAATGAATAGCAGGGCCTCCACCTCGATCCCTAAACCTAGGTGAATCAGCTGAAAACTTAGCTCCCTAACTTGTGAGCCTAAATTCAGGGCCTCAGCTTTTTTTTTCTAAATAGCCACCTCTAAGGAGACCGGGTTTAAAAAAAAAAAAAAAAAAAAAAAAAAAAGTTTTTTTAAAATTCTATACCTTCTTGGAAAGAAAAATATAAAAAATATAAATTAAAAGAACAAAAATTTGAAAACAGCACCCCGAGCATTTTAATGTGAACGTTTTGGCAATAGAGTCCTCTGCTTTGCCTGCCCCTCTGGCCTCCTCTTAAAAGTCGACCTGCCCAGCTGTTATGCTCCGTGGGTGGCGGCCGGGCTATATCCTCGGCGGCGTGGGCAGAATGGATGAGAAAGAACAACTAAATCCCGGCTTTGTGTTTGCAACTGGAGGCAAGGTTTATGCTGATGCGAGCCCCCGACACGACAAACCTCATGTTCGTCTGCAGAATAAAACGGAAGAGCAAGTCAGTATAAATATAGCCCTCCATTCCGAAAACAAATTACTAAACAGTGCTAATTATTTATTAGTGAGAGATCGCTGCAGCTACTAACAGTTAGGGCGAGCGTGATCATGACAATTACTACAATGACAGAGAAGGCTTGCTGTGAACACACAATGCCAGGAGTTACTGTCAGAAAGAAGAAGAGTAAGTAGGGTGCACACAGCCAAGAAACTCAGGGCAAGGATCTAAAGTTCAGGAAAAGGAAATGAGCTTGTGCTGAGGAACCTTATTTGCTTATTAAAGTTTCTTAAATCGTTTTATGCAAACGCTCAAAGCGATTTACAAAATGAAATACATAATGATTAAAAATAATAAACATAAAATCAATCAAAAATACACATGCAAGATCACAGCAGACATAAATAAATCAAAATAACCACATACTAACTGGGAAAAACCATTGCTTGAGCTATAGAGGGCATTCGCAAGGCCATTGTTTTGCCCATGTCTGTCTTGGAAGAATATTTGCAACGAAAAATTAGAAGCTGGGGCCAGCCCAGTGGCTGAGCTGGGAAGTGCTGTGCATGTGGAGGGTCCTCAGTTCCATTCCCAAGTCGGATCTTTCGCTCTCCAGGTCAGCAGGGGATGGCTGCAGAGGTAGCACTCATAGCCCCGTGATCATTGCCCAAGGGTGACACCTAGTGGTTTAATGCAGGGCCCATGACGGTACAGTTCCAAAAAGGAGCCCTGGGGCCTGATTATAAAATTGGGGGGAAAGAGTCCCTGGGTAACTGCAAAAGGCGACTCCCAGTACCACATCCCAGCCCTGGTTCTGACTGAGGAGGAGGAAACTGCCAGAGTAAAAAAAAAAAAAACAAACCCATCCTCAGGTTCACTCAGTGCTGGGATCAGAGGAAGCTGCCCTCAATGCTTTCCTGTTGGAGCACAGGTCTGGGACAGCAAATGGGTTTTGGGGGTTTTTTTTGCCTTACAGAATTACTGGCTGCACTTCCAGGGAAGCGTGGCTGTGTCTCGTGGAGATATATGGGGACTCCTGTACCAAATACACTCTGCCAAATTACAACTACACAACATAAGTGTTAAATAACCTGAAGAAAGTTTAAAAAAGTACAAAAACCCTTTTAGGGATAAATTGAATATGCTTACGCTTCCCAGCCTGCAGGTACAAATTTCAAACACAGCTACTGAGAGATTGATAATCCCGAAGGAGGGCAAGGAAGAACATTACCAGGACACCAGCTCCAGTCCACTTTCAAGGAGCAAGCCATCTATAAATGAATATCCGGTGGGAACTGCAGGTGGCAGAGAGAAGATACCTTGGCTTTCTCCATCTGCTGGCCCAGCACAGGAGAGAGGAACAAGGGCCAGGTGCAGCCACCAGAAAGAGAATTCAGGCGGCCTTTATCCACTTCCTCAGCTAGAGGTGCACGACTGAAGGGGGCACTCTCTGCCTCCAGTCCTTCCAAGCTTACCGAAGGAGGAGGGGGAAATTATTCTCCTCCATGTCTGTCCTGCGGTCAAGAAAACAAGGAGGTGCCAGCACTGCCACCAAAGGGAAGAGCAGCAAGGGAAGGAAGCACCTGTCCCAACACCGCAAGAGGGAGAGGAGCGAGGGAGGAGAGGAAGCATTGCCCCAACACCACTACAAGAGAGGGAGAGAGAGGAGAGGAAGCACCTGCCCCAACCCCACTACAAGAGAGAGAGAGAAGGCGAGAGGGGAGAGGGAAGAGAGGGAGTGCCTGCCCCAACCCCACTACAAGAGAGAGAAGGGGATAGGGAAGAAAGAGATCACCTGCCCAACACCACTACGAGGGGGGGGGGAGTGAGGGAGCACCTGCCCCAACCCCACTACAAGAGAGAGAGAGAGAAGGGGAGAGGGAAGAGAGGGAGCGCCTGCCCAACACCACCATAAGAGAGAGAGAGAAAAAGGGAGAGGGAAGAGAGGGAGCACCTGCCCAACACCACTACAAGAGAGAGGAGGAGGTCAGCGAGCATTCAATCATCTGGGTTTGCGCTGTCCGCGCACGATTCCTCTCTTTTTATTTCAGTAAGGGATGTCCTGGGCAGTGCACACAAGTCCCATAGGACTGCAAGGGTGCGGGACGCCCCGCTAAAGGTGGCAGCTGGTCTGCTTTATCCAGTCCTGGAGCTAAAAATCACCCGAAGTTGTCTGATCCTCCTCCATCAATGCCTGGGCTGCTTCCCTCAGCAAAAGGCACGCGCAATCAATCTGACACCGAGCCCGGAATCCAGGAGCAAAAGGCGCGCAAGAAAGTAACTTTACAGAGCGAAGGCAGGCTGGCGGGAAGTGATGGCGGGAAAACAAGGAAGGCAAACATCACAAACACGGGAGAGCAGGTGGCAAGGGAACCGGGGCTCCTTCTGGCCAGGCAGCTAGAAACCGGGAACGCTGGGAGCGCTACAAAGAGGGACGCTGCCATCCTCAGCCCCTGGGGTGGGGCCAGGTGTACAGGAGAGATTTTCCCCAAACTGCTGAGCCCGCCTGCCCCCCCCCCCAAGTAACGGACCGCACCGTTCAGCCCCCTTCCTCCCCGCCCCCGGCGATCAGTAGGGAGGAGGCACCACCGGCCGATAACAGTTGGGGAAAAGTCTCCTTGCTCTACCTTGCCGATGCCTTCTTCTCAGTCTTCTTTTGCAGTTAGCGGAGCCGTAGGCGCGCGCACTCAGTCCTAGGAAATAAGAAGAAGAAGAATAAAAAGCGTGCGAGCAGCCCCGGGGGTCTGAGCCGCGCGTGAAGCCAGACGGTCTCCGGGGGGCGGGGCTTGGCCAGGCCGTGACGCGAGAAGGGGAGGGGCCCGCTGCCATCTCCCCCCCCTTCCTCCGGCAGCCGGTGAGGTCGCTCGGGCTGAGATGCAGAGGGCGGGCGGAGTCCCTGAGAAACCGGTGGCGCTTTTCTAATGAAAGCGTTTCTCTTCTGCCGCCCCCCCCCCCCTCTCCTCTCCAAAATAATAATAAAACCCCCAAAACAGGAGTGCACGAAATGAAGTTAGAACGACACGAATCAAGTGCTGTTTCTGTTTCGGATTGCAGTTGTCGGAAGCAAGCAGATTAGGATCGAGGCTCCCGCTTCCCGTCCGTCTCTTTCTCGGAAAACCAAGATCCCTGGCAATTTTGGTGCCCGCCTTGGGTGCTGACGAGGATGGGGGGCCTCGAAAAACCGTCCGAAGCAGCTGCTTAGAAAAAAAAAGTTACGGCCCGGGGCGCATCCGTATCGCGGTTCTGCGGGGAACTGCGCCCGGTGCAACGTTCCCGGCAAAGCTGGGGCAGGAAGGGTGGCCTCGTACCCCGCCAGCTGGAATGGGAAGAAGATTATGATCCCTCCGTGGGCTTTCCATTTCAGGTGAAACTTCTGGGGCCAGCTTTAATTTTCAGGGAAAAGCAGCACCAAAAAAACCCCTCAATTCATTTAAAAAAAAAAAAAAAAAGGAAAACCTTCTGGAACCTCATTCTTAAAAATGTAGCACTTTGTGGCCAAAAGTCAAACAAGGCTTTTTAAACTAATTTTTGCTTGCATAAATGTTTCTTTTGATTTTTTTTTCCTTTCCTCTATTTGCAAGAAATGAAATCCTCTGGTAAGAGAATCCACATTTCAAACTGCTTACAAACAAGGTTTTCTGCATCCTTTTTTTCTGAACTTTTTTTCTCAAAATTTAATTCTGGCCTTTTGAACTTCTACAGCCCGGGCTCGTACTCGCGCAAACTGTTAACCACCCCCCGAGTCTTTGGAGTGGATTGGAGGTCTCTCCTCGCACACACACACCTTCCCCATTCCAGTAACCACCCCACTGCCTTTTAACCTCCCTAACCCCAGCATCCTTTTCCCCTTCCTCTTACAGCCCCTGCATCCTTTCCCCCTATCCCCTGCATTTTCTCCCCTTCCTCTTGCCTCCAGCATCCTCTGCCTTGCCTTCCCCCTTCCCTACCAGGAAATATTTCTTCATGGAGAGAGGGTGGTTGATGCCTGGAACGCCCTTCTGGAAGAGGTGGTGAGAATGAAAACAGTAAACAAATTCAGATCCCTAACAACTAGAGGTTGGAAATGAAGGATAGATTGCACGGGGTAAACTGCAGGGAGCGGCAATTACCACCCTTAACCAATTAGCCTTTTTGTTACAAGGCGCCCTGGGTGATTGCCCTGCTCACCCTACCCTGCAGCCGGCACTTATAATTACATTTGAATGTACAGAGTGTCTATCCTGGAGTGTTAAGCAGATTGATACCGGGGTATGTACATATTATATTGAAATGGTAGGATGGATCAAAATTGGTGGAGGAGTGGCACTATACGTGAAGGAGGGCACTGAGTCAAACAGGATAAAAATTCTGCAAGAAACAAAATGCAATGTTGAATCTTTATGGTTAGAAATTCCAGGTGAAAAAGGGAATAAAATAGCAGTAGAGGTGTATTACCATCCACATGGCCAGAGTGAACAGACTATGAAATGCTAGAAGAAACTGGAGAAGCTAGCAAAATCAGCAGCACGGTAATAATGGGGGATTTCAATTACCTCAGTATTGACTGGTGAATGTCACATCAGGACACTCTAGAGAGGTAAAGTTCCTAGATGAAATAAATAACCAAGAACCAATAAAATGGAAAACTCTTTTAGACCTAGTACTTAGTAGAACACAGGATTTGCTGCTGGAGGAAACAGTGTTGGAGCCAGCCACTTGGCAATAGTGATCACAACATGATAAAATTTGACTTAATAACTGGAGGGATGGCACTAAAGAAATCTACTGCAACAGCATTTAACTTTCAAAAAGGTGACTGATAAAATGAGGAAAACAGGAAAAACAGAAAGGAGCAACTGCAAAGGTTAAGAGTTTAGCTCAGGCATGGACGTTGTTTAAAAATACCATCTTGGAAGCCCAGATCAGATGTATTCCACGCATTAGAAAAGATGGAAGGAAGGCTAAATGACTACCAGCCCAGTTTTAGCTGCACTAAAATTACCTTAGATACAATAAAGAATTTGGAGCATGGAAAAATGTGGGCTAAGGCCCCATGCAAATTAGTTTTACTGCTGGTATTAGCTCTTGCTTCATATGACGAGAAGTACACTAAAATTTCAGTGGTAAATTACTTAGGTTTTTTAATGCAGATTTTTTACTTGATAGTGGGGATTAAAGTAAACATTAGCGCTAAAATTTAACTTTAGATGTCTAAGGTGAAAGCTGTGTTTGATTGACAGGAGACACACAGACATTGCTGCTTTGCCCATGTGCTCAATTTTGTGGAAAACGTTGCCCATCGTTCCTGCTTTGCTGCAAAAATGGCTTTTTTCTCCTCATGGTGATTTTGTGGCAGGGGTTAACAGGAAAGACACGATGGAGAATTTGTGCAGCTGATGATTCATGCACCACGCACTGATTTCTGCTGAGCTCAAAGGCGATCTTGGACCTCCATGAGGTGCTCCAGACCGATACAGATCCTATGAAAGCTCGTGGCTGCACTGTACCTGGTCTGGTTAAGCTTCCAGGTGCACTGCATTTCATGGCTTCTGGATCCTTCCAGAACACTGGGGGGTGTCATGGAATGTATGGAGCAGTCTACTCTCTCGTCCCTTTAGGCAGGTTCTGCAAACAATAGAAAAGAAGCTCCCTTGGTATATTTCGTATTTTCAGGAGAGGACAGAATGAGAACTGATGAAGCGGGCTATCTGCGGCATTGCTTGCATGCCTAATGTAATGACAGCAAGGTGGCACTTGTTCATTTTGTGGAGCAGGAGGTGACATACCGAAACAGGAAGCATTTTCGCTCCCTAACATCCAGGTGTGAGATGTGAAGTTGATGATCCTCAAAATGGTGACCAAGTTTCCCAGTTGCAGCCATGATTCGTACATCCTGTCACAGTTAGCAATTGGCTTTCATTTTGCAGAAGGAAAATTCGGCAATGGATGGCTGTTGGGTGAGTCATTGTTGTTTCAGTGTTTGGCTGTTTTGGGAGACCTTCTCTCCATTTACCTGGTATGTCATCACTCCTTGTCCTATTATAGTATTTGTTGTTTTCTTATTTTTCCCTTTAGAAAAGTATCCTTAGGACTGTTACAGAAAATATCCTCCTTCTGGCCTGAGATTACTGGAAGCAGCACCCTGGGGGGTCTGATAGGCTCATTAGAGGAATGGTGCTATGACAAAGCACCATTTTAAAACTTTTTTTTTTCTTCTCTACTTAGGAAATGCAGAGTATGGGCGTAAATCTTGGCTGCTCACCCAGTTCCGGCACCATATACGCCATCCGAGAGGAGATTCACACACACATCAACCATATCAATGACAGAAAGGCCATTTGGGGTGCTGAAAAGCTGGTTCCAGAGTATTGACCATACTGGGGGTGCCTTAATGTATTCACTGGATAGGGTAGCAGACATAGCCTTGGCCTGCAGTATGTTGTACAACATAGCACGGCGCTTTGCTGTATCAGAAGAGGTGATGCCTGTCCTGGAGGATCCACCGCTGCCCGCAGCACAGAAGTATGCAGACGAGCCCTCAATGACTGTTTCTCGTGGAAGTATGTTCAACTGTTGAGGGTTGTTGGGTGATGACGGTGAATGGCCTCTGCCCATGTAGGGTAGGAGAATGGTGATAGACCTCCTTCCCAGTGAGATGGAGTGGGGAGGGTTGAAGAGAAGGGCTCAAGTTGCTTTGTGGAAGGCAACTTCAACTGTCAATAATAAATACTTTATTTTGGTTTTTCTTCCTTTGCAGAAAGCAGCTGTCCTTAGCCGAACCCTGGGGTTTCCCTTCCTGTCGCTGGATATATATCTTTTATTAAACTATGTTATCATAATGTTAAATGTACTGTTATTGGATTTACTCACTGATTTCCATTAAGAATGTTTTTACAACTCATAAGAACATTAGAATTGCCATACTGGGGCCATCAAGCCTAGTATCCTGTTTCCAACAGTGGTCGATCCAGGTCACAAGTACCTGGCAGGATCCCAAGCAGTAAATAAATCCCATGCTGCTAATGCCCAGGGATAAGCAGTGGCTTTCCCAAGTCTACCTGGCTAATAATGGTTTATGGACATCTCCTCCAGGAACTTGTCCAAACTCTTAACTAGTCTGTGCTTTTTTAGTCCTGATACGCCCACCCAGACAGTTCCAGGACCTACTAGTGTACTTCCCTGGATTCTCAACAGCATGAGAGCCCAGGACTGTACAATACGGGTCTGGCATAACTAAATGGAAAAATGTAATGTAAAAAAAATCCACACCATTTTAAACAAATCAAGGCAATGTTCATTTGCCTGTTAACATTAAAAATATATTGCCAAGATTTTAAAATGCAAAGAATGTTCCTCATTATTTTCAGATCATAACCATGGAATGAGACATTAAATCCACTATGATCAATAGCTGTCTAATGAAAATTAATTTAAAAAAAAACAAAAAACACACACAGTCACATATCCACTCTGACCAGCCGCTCTCACGACAGTAATAATTTAAAACATTCAGCGGACTGAATCAGAGTTCATTTACGTCAGCAGACGTTCTTACAAACAGCACAGGAGAGCAGGCCTGCAAAGAAGCAGCTGCAGTCACACAAAAACCAATAGTGCTGCTGGGCTACATCAGCTTTGCTCTTTAGGTTCCGAGCGTCTTTTTTTTTTTTTTGCTGGGTTTTGTGTTACTTCGCAAAGTGTCTGGTAATGGAGGGAATCTGTCTCACTGTTACTGAGGTGAATCTGAATTTATTTATTTATTTTTTGCATAGTGAGTGGTAAAGAGAAACATCCTACTTCAGCCAAGCCAACCATTTCAGAGATTACCTTTAGCTAATGCGGTGTGAACGTCTTTTAAACTTATACATTTATGTATTATTACCTGATTGTGTTTGCAGTCTTCCCCAAAAATCACAGGTAATACATTCATCAGACACTGAGGTGATTTCTGAAACATTTATATCATTATATAAACTCGCAAAAAGTGCCCGGTGTTGCTCAGGTTTTCTGGTCTCTAACAGCCTCTGTGAGTGTGCATGGGGGGGAGGGTCGTGTGCCTGAATTTGTGGCTTCCTGTGCCAGTGTGCACGTGTCTGCCTGTGCGTATCTGCCCACCTGTGCGATAGGGCTGTGCTGACAGAGCGTATTATTTTTGCACAGTGCCCTATCGTTCAGGGTGCCACCTAGTGGCCACAGGACAGACATAACAACGTGGCCGACTGATACCAGCCTTATCTACAGAGAGACCACCATTTTCAGTTTTTATGGTCCTTTTATTTTTCTCGAGAATTTATCAGAGTTTATTATGATAAGAAGAAAAACAGGAGAAAAATCAGTGGGGGAAAAAAAAAAAGGCTCGTTACTTTTCTGGGTAAATATTGGAGTTTATTTTGAACGGAAGCCAGGACAATAAAATATTAAGCAGAATCTCCCATCCAGCCATTCCTTATTCCCATCCCTAGTGGAGGCTCCAGACCTCTCCTCCCTCCTTCAGCAGCAGCAGCAGCTTACTGAGGCTCCCTGGCTCTGCACTTCTGCTGAACAGAGCCTGCTTCAAAAGCATTCATGGCACCAGACAGCACACACTTTGGCTGCTTGGGGGGGGGGGGGGGGTGAGGAGGCGGGACTTGAAACATGGGTGAGCACTTGCACTGGTGGGGGGATGGGACTTGAAAACACAGCAGGCGCTCTGGCCCACGCTGCCTTCCAGCAGTGGCTGGAGGCCTTGCAACACTGAATCTGCAGTTCTGAAGCAGTTTCCTAATCAGCCTGAAATGAGGGTGAATATTGGTTTAAACCTTTGGAAAAGTCCAGGAATTTATGGGTGAAAAATTGGTTTAAGCTGAATATGAAGGACCCTATCTATATATATATATATATATATTTTTTTTTTTAATATGCTGTAAAAACACAATTGAATATCTTTCGGGGAGGAGGGGTGGTGAGGAGATCATGATCGTTGAGCTCAATAATCAAAGTCTCTGGGGTTCCTAGGGCCTGAAAGTTAATTGGGGAGGGGGTGTAAGGCTGAAGATTCACCTAGGGTGCCTAATACTCTTGCACTGGCCCTGGGATTAGTTGCAAGCTGGTGCCATCAGATGAAGTCCACCCAGGCTCAGTCACAGGCAGGCACCAGCTGAGATCTTCACCGACTGGGCGCAGGTTAGTGTTGGTGATTCAAGGTGGTATAGCTCACACCCTGGTGGGAATTGCTTTTCCCTTCCTCCTGGATCACCACACCATGAGCTGGTTGGCAGGGGTAGGTCAGTGGATGGTTTGATGAAGGGAAGTAGTTTGCCTCCTGTGGGAATGCCAGTATTAGGGCAGGGTTCAGAGTCCTGTTCAAAACAGCGATGGCAAATCTCTGACTTTTGAGTGCAATGGTTATATTGTTAGCTGCAGTTTGGATCCGTTCAGCCACCACCTGTGCTGTTTGCATTTGCTCCCTCATAGCTTGATAGCTTTCATTCATCCCCTGAAGCATGCTGATAGGTTCCTTAGCCATGCCAATACTCATGGGTAGGAGTTTGGGGTTGAGGGGAGAGTCCTGGTGAGTTGGAAATGGAGCTGAAAGAGGAACGAAGTCTGAACAGTAACCGGAGTCAGAGCCAGAAAGTAGAACTGGAACGGAGACAAACCTGGAACCAGAACTTAGAGCAGACTTGGTATCTGAGTTAGAACATAGAGCTGGAACCAGAGCTCAGAACAGGCACCAAAAAGGATACAGGAACTGGAGCTGAAAACAGGAAAAGGACTGATCTGCAGCCTGGGAGTCAGGACTGGATCTCAGCTTGGAGCTTGGGCAGGCTGTAAGCGAGGCAGAGACTGGAACTGGAAACCTCAGCTGGAGCTTGAAGCAGGAACTGGAGCTGGGCAAGACTGAAGCCAGAACAGGCAACAAACATGAAGGGGGCGAGCTCACCTCACTAGAGAACTTGGGTAGCCTTCTGGTTGCTGTCAACAACTTCCTGTTCTTAGCAACCCTCTTTGGGGAGTGGCCACCTGCTTCTTTTTGGTCTTTTATGGCTCTTAGCCCTGCTTACCTCCAGTTCCCTGGTTAGCTCTGTTGCTCAGACTCTGGTCCTTCATTTCCTAGCTTTGTGGTTTTGAACCCTGCAGGTGTCTTCCCCTGACACAAAGAACGCCCTTCGTGCATCACTATGCTGCCCTGTCGCTCCAGCTATGCAAGGGTGCTGCCGACAGCAGGCTCCACCGATGTGCTGGCAGCGGTGGCTCTGAGGCCCCTGGCGTGGATATTTGTGTAATGCAGCCACAGTCTCACTTCATGCTCCGCTGGGTCCTGCAGCAACCACAACGGAGCGAGAACTGGCAGAATGAGCTGGTCCTACGGCCCAGCCTCTCACCTGAAGGAATGTCACGATTCGCCTCCACCCTCGGCCATGGCTTCCGGAGCAGGTGTGCCCTGAACCCCTGGCTGCTGCTCGCCTGGGGAATGGTAAATGCAACAGAGAAATAAATTTAGAAAATTTAAAATACAAGCAGACCTTTAAAACAACATTTGGCGTGTGTGTGTACATGTACATCATAGAGAGATACACACACACACCCCTGCGACATCTATTTCTAGTTATCAGCTTCCACTTCAGCTGCGATGGGCCCCCTCGGTGAGGCTTTGCACACCCACTTCTCACAAGTGGTGTCAGCTGGATACTAGATGGAAGGCCTCTGTCAGTCTCTTGCCAGGTTTTCTCCATCTTGGCCACTTTTGCCTCCACATGCTAGCAGATGTCTCGGGAGCGGTGCTGGAGCCTTTTCCAGGCACCTCTTGCTCGCTTCCAGATAAGGGCCTTCTGCGAGGACAATGTCTTTTTCCCCCGTGGAGCTGGTGATACTTCTCACAGACTCTCGGGATGATGGGGGGGGGGGGGGGGGGGTCCTTCTCATCTTCAGTGAAGCCGACATTACCGAGCCCAGCAGGCCCCTGCTGGATCCTGGCTGCTGCTGATCATCTCCTGCCTTGGTTGGCTGAGGTGGGCCTCTCCCTGCATAATCACTCCTCTCACTCCCAGCTCCCCCCCCCCCCTTTCTTCCTCCCTCTCCTGTGTCTCACTTTGCCCACCCAGCTGTTCCTGTAACCCCACCCCTCTCCCTACTACTGTCTGGTCCTTCTGCCCCACTCTTCTCTTTTCCAGTCCTCCCGCCAGGCCCACCTCCCCTCCTCGCACTCTCCTGCAAGAACCTAAAACCGAAAGCGGACAGGCAATGACAGACCCACAAAATACCAGATTCGCTCAAAACAAAAAGGATCGGGAAACAAGCAGGAGGCACAAAAGAAGCAGCACTGCGAGAGTGACAAAGTACTCCAGATCCACCTTCGCCTCTCAGTCAACAACTAACCATCAACGCCGAGGTGCAGATGAGCCCTCCAGCCCACAGCACTGACAGACATTTCCTGCAAGAGAAGCCAAGCGAGAGCATTCGGTCATCGGGAGCCTCCAATCTGCCGCACGTTTTTGGCTTTACTTCCTGTTTGCTCCACTTTTCTCAGCACTGATTTGTTTTAACTAGCGTGCGTTATGCATATAATTACCATATTATATCTGAAGGTAACTTTGTTTTAGGGCAGCAGAGCTTATTTATAATGCATTACAGCAAGCGCTTTTACTCCACTTACTGACACAGCGCCTAGGCAGGTGCCAGGAATGAGCAGATTGCGCCCCCTGGTGTTGAGGAGGCAGCAGCTTCTTCAACCTAAAATTCACAGGATCAGAGGCAAACCTGGTCATATTTTCTTAACAGCTATTTTTTTAATATATATATATATATATTTAAGATTTTAGGCATCCACAGGGAATCGTTATCAGGCCACCTTATATACATTTGGGTTTTGTCTGGTTTACGCTAATAAAAGAAGAGCTTGACATAGAGGCAGTAATACCACAGCAAACAGAAATGTGTTGTTTTATGGTGACATACAGCAGCCGAACTCAGGAAAAGTGCTGCTGATGCTCCTTACCTGAAGCTGGGAAGAATTTTTCTCTCTCTGTGTCACAGAACTGGATACAGACATTGGTTGTCACCAGACCCTGGCTGATCACATGATAGTTTATTTTACTTTTTATTTATTTATTTTTCTATACAGACATTCGATTTGGTATAGCACATCGGTTTACATCTAACAATATGTCTAAGGCGAACCTTGTAATGACATAGTACATTATAACAGCTTAACTGAGAACTGGTTATGTTACAATAACGGTTTTATACAATTATAACGTGCTTGAATGGCATAACTTAATATGGCATATAAAAAGGTTTAATAAATATAGCATATGTAAAAAAAAAAAAGGATTAATAAATTAACTATATACAGAGAAAGTGTGGAGTCTGGTATAAGGTGGGAAGGGGGACTGTGGCGGTGTTATTTGTCTAGGGTGAAAGCTTTCCTGAAGAGCCATGTCTTGAGGTTTTTTCGGAAGGTAGGTGTGGAAGGGTCAGTTCTGAGAGCGGTTGGGAGGTTGTTCCATAGGCGAGGACCCGCTACGGATGCGGCGCATTCTCTTGTGGAGACTTTGTGTGCTTCCTTTGTGGGGGGGATGGGGAGTAGGCCTGTGTTGATAGAGCGGATATTTCTGGTAGGGATGTATGTGGCCAGAGGTCTTTGTAACCAGCTGGCTTTGTCGTTATGTAATGCCAACCCATGCAGCAGGACGCCAACGACGACTTCCTCCCAGCCGACCATAGAATCTGCTGATGGCTCCTGCACAGTGCATCCTTTAGGCACGTGCCTCTTCTTGAGCTTTAAAGGGACCGCAGTTGGAAAAGCCCTGTGGTCCCTGCAGATGATGTCTGTTGCTGAAGCCTATAAAAGGCCTCTCCTGACACTGCTCTAGTGCCTCAGAAACAGGTCTCTCTATGAGTGCGTAGTGTGAGTTGCTTCAGTGTCTTCAGTTTAGTAGCTTCTGTCTTCGGGCCTTGTGGTCAGTTCTTTAGTTCTCCAATTCTCTGTCTCCTCATCTGCCCACCGATCTTGCTCCCTGTGTTCCTGCCTTGCCTATCTGTCCCACCATTTCCTTTGGATAGATACCCGGTATTGACCTCAGCCTGCTTCCTAGCCATTCCTGAACTCTGCCTGCCATTGACCTCCGCCTGACTGTTGGACATCTGAGCCTCATCTGCCACTGATCCCAACTTGTCTCACGTTATGCCTGGTCTCAGTCTGCTCCGACCCTGCTACAACAAAGAATATCTGCCCTCCACAGCTGTCCTCTCTTAAGACCTGACGGTCCCGGCCTCCGAAGGCTCAACCCAAGGGGAACAAGGGCTGGTAAAGGAGAAACTCCAGTTGGGCCTCTGCCTTATCCCAGTCCACCTACTGACAGTAGGGACCTACAGGGCTCCTCCCTGCGGGTTGCATCAACCCTACCTCCGCCCAAGTGTCCATGTCCACTACATGAATGTTACACAAGATCAGGTGAAATACTTCTCTACCACAGAGCTAGGACACATTTAATGTGCAGTCAACTGCCACCAAGTCTAATATTAGCCCCAAATTCAGTTATATTTTGCAGGATTACCTTTGGGCATGTGTGTCTTCTCCAGATTTCAAGCTAGAGATGTGGATTTCCACAAGTAGGCTGTAGCGAGTCTTGCAGTGGGGTAACAGGAGATGGGACAGGTCCATCCCAGTAACCCTGAAGACATAATGCAGGAGTAAACGTGAGACTAAATGCCAGTGACTGTAACTACTCCATCCTGTATTAAGGACCAGACGTTTTGCACAAATGTGTACGCAGCCACCACCCCCTCCAAGAGTGGAAAAAAAAACCAGAAGAGGAAGTCAAGAAGAGAGGTGCAACATCAGGGCTCCTTTCAGTGCTTTTCAGCCAGCACTAAAGCAGCAATTCTGTTTGTCCGTCTGTCTGAAAGCATGATATATTCTGTGAGAATTCACCGACTGGGCCCCAAACTTGGGGTGGGAGGGGGTAAGGTGGCAGGGAGCATTGTCCTGCACCTCCCCTATTGAAGGCAACTTTGCTCTGATAAGGGTGAAGTAATCTTTAGTAGAATGAAAACTGAAAAACGCATAAGCCTGGCTTTCACTTCTTTCCTTTTATTTTTTTTTTCTAAAAATTAAATAGAAATTCTACACATGGCTTTCCAGGTAGACTGCCAATCATCCGGCCCTAGATTGATCTATCGCTCATTATTCCACTCTGAACGATTAACAAGGAGTGGAGCTGTCCAAAATGTCTGTGGTCATATGATCTCAGTAAAGCAGAAAGATTACCCTGAGGAGGGGACGCCGGCAACTTCAAACGCAGTTTCATCAGGTGCCTTAGGAAGCCAACCTGACTCACACCGTTCTCAGGGAAGACTGATGAAGTTGTAAAGGAGTGGGAGGTGGCATCTGATAATCCAGAGATAATTCTTGGAAGGATTTGACATTATTTCCTTATCCCAACAGAGAAATGAATCAGGAGAGAAGGTCACTAGTGTGTGTAGGAGAGGTATTAGAGGATTATGGCATAGAGCAGATAAGAGATGAAAGAGCACGTTTTTCAGGAATTAATTTACATACTCCTATCCAAACATTACTAGTGTATGCTAGTACTAGTGTTTTCTGAAACTCTCTCTTAGAAAGAGTGTACTGATAGGTGAACGTAACAAGAGTAGCTAGGTTATTATAGCTGAGCCCAAACTCAGGGCTGTGAAGGATCTGATCCCAGCTCAGTTCTTGAACGGGCCAGGCTGTGAAGGGCCAATACCCCACCAAGCCCATGCCCGCCAAGACACATTGAATCCGAGATGAGATTTCCACTATCCAAGCTAGACAGCTTGCTATTGATTATCAAATACCAGAGAGGGGCACTGCAGCCAGAGAACAGGTAAAACAGACATGGGCGTGTCTCCATTGTAAGAAGGTTAATCCTTCCAGTCCACGAAACATGGAGACTGGACAAGCCTTCAAAGACTCTGCTGCATTTTGATAGGACAACTGTAATGCATGAATCGGGCTTTTCGCTGACACAGCAACAGCAGTTGGATGTTGCATATTTTTCTGTTTTCAGGAATGTTTTTTAAGTGATTATGTTGGATCAAATAAAAATGGACTTAAAGGGATTACACAGCTAAATGCACATTTACTTTTATAGCTAGTACTATTTGCAATCTATTTTAGTCTGAATGCTTGCTTGATTTGATAGGATGATACTGCTAGCCCTTGTTTTTCCCCATTAGTTTTTGAGAAATTTCACTACTTTGTACTCTGTTTATGCTTGGTGCATCAGTGCCAGATGCACCATGGATCCTAGGTGGAGAGTGAAATGTCACCCATCTGTGCAATCATGGAGACAGGGGCAGCATCCAGCAACGAGGCACGATCTGAGGGTTGTCGGGCATAGGGAGGATAACAGACTCCTTGGAAAAAGAATACTCATCTCAGCCCCAAGTCGCACATCAGCCCCTACTGATTATTTCCAGCCACATCATTAAAAGAAATAAATATCTGGCTTTTGGGCTGGATTTTAGGTTAACAAAGAAGAAAAATAATAAGAGAACACAGAAAAACAGAGGCGAGTCTCAAAGAGAAACAGAGGGGTTTACCAGCCTAACAGTGATCAATAGTTCGGTCCGCTCTTGCCATCTCCTCAAAATTTAGCACTGGGGGCTGCACAGGCAGAAAGGATCAGGAGAAAAAAAAAACAAAAACCCCAACAAGTCAGCAGACTCCAAGCCTTCATGTTTTTCAGCCGATGCCGTTGATAAACCTGTTGACCACATCCATGCAGTCAAAACTTGTAGGCCTTGCTCGTTACCTTAAGCCAGACTAGGTAGAGAATGAGATAGGGACAGCCAGCTTCCTTTAGAACATTTCTCATTTAGGCAGAGCTCTGGCTTGCCCTGTGAAGAGCCGGTGAAAAATCTTGAGATGTGTAGATCCCACTACGTAACATTTCTATAGCGCTACACGACCTTCGCAGTGCTGTGGCAAGGGAGTTCTCCGAGACTGTGGGCAGCATCGGTTATAAGCGATTCATTTCCCGGGTACAGGTGGCTGGCCTTCAGGGGCTGGAGAGTTGGTACTAACGAATCTCCAAGGATTGCCCAGAACACCTTCAGCAGTCTGAAAATGAGTTTCACCACTACGTGTTTGCAGAGTAAGAGAGGCCGCCGTACTAAGCGGTGGAACGAGTCAGTACTGCAAGAAGGTTCCCTCACAATACCAACTAATTTAAACATTATGGAAATGGCTTTGCAGGGATTTTTCTTTTTTTTTGCAATAGAGAAGCTGCTTGGATATAAATTGAATAGCAACAGATAATTGCTGTTAAGTACCGTAAATAGGCCATTTTCCCCCCCGCCATTCTTTTTGGTTTTGGCACCTGTTCTGCTCCGAGGACCAGCAAACAATGTTTACTCCTTTCCTTAGACATAACAGAGCAAGACTTACCCAGTTTAATAGCATTTATAAGAATTATGTTGAGGATATTGGCAAAATCCTCACATAACAGCAGCCTCGAAGCTTAGAGCAACACGGGCTCCCCCCAGCAGAAGCATTTTTTTTTTTTTCCAGTTCAGAAGATGGATCCATTGCTTTCGGAAAGGGGGCTGCAGAAATCTCGACGGCAGTGCTTCAAGCAGGACCCCAGAAATTAAACTAAAATGTAAAAATAAATAAATACGATGTGGGATCCAAGCCACCTTCCTCACCCATGATCCAAAAAACCAGAAAGCAAGCACACTCATGCCAGCAGGTGGGTGGTGGTAGGGAGATGTTCGGGCAGTTGCCTCATTAGTTTTGGTGGCTCTTTAGATCAGGGGCTCTCGGTCTTTTTTTTTTTTTTTTTTTTAAGAACTGCAGCATTCCTGGACAGACTATGCTCATGTGCGCGAAACCCGGCACACCACAGAGGACAACCAAAGCTAATCAGTTCTCAAACAGCAGAGTAAGCAGTACAATAATTGTTCTCTAAAGAGTTTCAGTAAACACTGAAAGTTAAGACTGTTGTATTTATTGTGGTTAAAATTGTGTTTTAATAAAGTTCTTTAAAAAAATATTGACTTTTTAAAAAAGTTTTAAAAGTAATTATCTTATCCGATGCATTTATCCCTTCTCTCTCACACTCCTTATTCCCCCCAGGCTCGTGTTCTCTCTCCTCCTCCCCCCACCCCCCCCCCCCCCCAAGAGTCATCACACTCCTGCCATACCCACTATCTCCTACTCCTTCCAGCCCAGACCAGCCACTGCTGCTTCTTTCTCCGCTGCGCTCGACCAGCTGCCTTCTCTCCTTGGCTGGGTGTCGTGTCCTTTCCTCCAGCTCAAGCCCATTAGGACTCGTACAATTATCTTCGGCCAGGGCACGCTCACAACCAACTGCAGCTCCAGCAGGATGGGCTCCATTGTGGTGTTCAAGGAGCAGATTTTGGCTTGGGCCAATATGGAGAGGAGTCTTGCTGGATTAAGTATGGGAACTTGTAGGCTCATCTGCCTAGGACAGTACAGAACCAAAACGAGAGACAACTAAAACTGACTTGGATAAAGGACCGATATCTTACAAGGAGCTTGGCTTATACGGCAGCAGCTAGGATAGAACGCCAAGGACAGATCATCGGTATATAATTAACCTATCTCTGCCTTATTATAAATCAACAGCCAGCGTTCCCCTGAATCTGCAAAGTGACACCCCCAAGAATCCAGGGGGCCTCTTCTAAAGGCTGCGTTACACTGCACTCCACAGCCCCATGGCAGAGACACAGGCACCATTTTTACCATCCTGCAGATGGAAGGGGACACACAAAATTCTCATCACAATAAATTCTGCAATTACACGTGCAACTAAAAAACTTTGTCATAGTTAAACCATTTTAAAAGTTTAATTTGTATTTGTTTCATCCAAAACAGTACAAAAATACAATAAAGTGTGAAGACAAGGTATCCTTCAGCCTCCACAGACGTACATTGATGAAAAAAGTTAAACTCACAAAAGCCTCCATGCTGTAGAATTCAGAGGGATGCAAAAAATTATGCACAGGCAGGACAAAAGTTGAACATCTTTTTTTTTTTTTTTTTTGCAGCATAACAAAGATTTCCATGAACATCCCCAGAGCTCCAGCTATTGATGCAGCTTTCACAATTTTGCCAAACCGAGGCCCAAAGCCTGAATACAACATGTCATTTGCATAATAATTCAGTAGAAAAACATGTCAAGAGATGGCTGGAGCTGGGTCACATGCATGAACAGAAAGCCGAACACAGGGGGGGGGGGGGGGGGGGGGGGGGGAAGAGACTCTGCAGAGAGCACATTTTGCGGATCAGGGCACTGGCCATGGACACGCTAAAAGGCAGAACCAGGAAGTATGACAAAAACCATTCATGGCAAAAAAAACAACAAAACACACAACCAGGGTTCTTCTTGGCAACTCTTGGTTTTGATTTTCAGCAATATACAAGAATAGTGTTAATTATTTCAAGATTTAGTAAAAAATACATATTACTCTCAGGACTCTTCTAAGGTGGAATACGGAGGAAGGGGGAGGGGGGGGAGGGCGGAAAGACAAGATGCTGACGTACCAAAGTGGTTTCTTCCATTTGGGTGAATCTAGCCTAGGCAAATGCCGTGTTCAACCGACCTCATAACCAGCATGTTTAAAAACTGGATGTGAGCACGGAAGACAGTCAGGGTCATTTACTAAATCAATCACATGGACTATTTCTGCAATTCAACTGTGGACACCCGTGACCCAATCAGACAGTATTATAAGGTCACATTTAATGCGCCTGCGTGAGGTCATCAGCCTTTGCTGGTTCCCAAATAATGCCCAACTTCTCACCATGCTTTAATACCTCCTGGTCTGACAGCTGTTTGAAGAGTCCCCCTTTAGCGTCCCGTACCTAAAAGGCACACTAAATATTCAACATCTTGATTTTAGAGTTCATCTTGGAACTGTTTCCTGAAAGCATCTCCTGTCAGTTTCTGCTGAGCTTCCTTCATCCCCGCGATAACTGCAAATTAGAAAAAAAAACAAAAACAGGAACCTCGTTAGCTCCCCTCGCAGCAGAGGGAGTGGGGAAGCAATGAGAGCCACAGCTGGGATACGAGGAGGCTGCTGTTACCCCAGGGAAGCGTGGCGTGTGCCCTACCCTTCACCAGGACACTGAGAGGAGGGCTGCTGAAACGATGCAAGGCCTACAGCACAAACCCTACAAAGCGAGGAGCTAGAGGCTGGAGATGTACACAGAGGGGGAAAAAGGAGGGGACAAGGGACGAGGTATAACGGAAGGGAAGGGTCAGGTTCCATAAAGGAAATTCAAGGACGAGCGGTCATGATACGAAGTTGCAGGGAGGGCGGTACAAAGGGGAGAGAAATATTTTCTCCTTTTCCGAGAAGGCGGCGGACACCCGGAACTGTCTTAACCAGCAGAGGCAGTGGCAACCTAACCCATGACAGGATTTAAACACGTTTGGCGCCGACCCAGGTAAATGCAAGTCGGGAGGTAACGGGCAAAGAAACCAAGGAGGGGTCCGAATGTTTGCTCGGCCATAATCAAACATTAGAGGGCCATTGAAGGGAAAATACAAGGTCACGAGCGGAGCGCGCCTGACGGCAAGAGGCCTCCAAAAACCGTCACGGGGCAGCCATGGTGGCAGCCTTAACGTTAATGAGCAGAGGATGGACAAACTTCTTTTGGACTCGGGTTATTGCAAAGCTTGGTGGTTAGGCATGGGGAGGGGGACTGGGTGCAGGATTAAGTGCTGGTCCTGTAAGAACCAAAAAAAAAAAAAAAAGGAGGGCGAGGCTGGAGGAGCAGACCCCAAGAGGCGGTGGAGGCCAGCACTGTAACAGGATTTAAACAACTGCGCACGGGACACTTGGGCAACGATTCACCAAGCATTTTCCCCCCCATAGACACAGAATGGGGGAAAAACCCCCGAGGATGGTAACTTTCAAACAGCCGCGCAGGCGCCAATCGGCGCAAGCATTTCATAACATACGTGCGTTGTGTGCATGCATCGGCTGTATGGGTCTTGCCGTTTTAACACAATGCGCGCGTCCAAGTTAAAACGGTTCACCGTTTTAACTTAGACACGCGCATCGTGAGCAAATGCCGGCTCTACAGCATAAGTGGGCCAACGTGTGCCAACGCAACAGCCCTTTCTCCATGTTTGTACCCGGTTAATGGATCGAGCTTCCTAACCCTCCCCCCGTTATTTACTGTCTCTTTTACCCTTTTAACCCCGACCCCTCAAACGCCGCTGATTCGCCTAGTTCTTTTTTTGTAATACTTTCACTCTGACCATAGTAGAAAGAAAGTTATGTGGTAGGGGACCCCCGGCACGCGCTCGTGCACATAAATACTTACGCGCACATTTCAAGGGAACGCCCCGGAACACCCGTGTCCCACCCGTGCTCCGCCCCCTTTTTGATTTGCGCGCATACCAGAAGATATGCATGTACTCGCTCGCTTCTTAAAAAATCAGCCCGTTGCATGCCGGCCTGAGTTGCTCTCCCATCTCCCGGCTTTGGCAATTCACCTGTCAGTGAATCAGGCCCTTGGAGGGCAACGGTGGGAACTGAGTAAGAGACATGGAGGAAGCTAGTATTGGTTTAAGAATGGGAATTTCTATGCTCATCTATTCAACATGGCAGAAAACTGGAGAGGAAGACAACGAGGCAAGACCGGGTGGGCCAATGGGTCTTTATCTGCTGTAAAAAAAAAACAACCCACAACCCAACCTTGATACAAATTCGTATGCATGCGAATGCTACCCTTAATGATATTAGTAAATTATAGTTATCCATGGGCTTGGGTGATATGAAAATAACTGACTTTATGGCATGAAAGCACAGATTGCACAGGGACTGCTGGAATTGGGCATTACTCTAGGCTGATAGATGTGCCTCCTGAGCAGGTCTGTTGTCGTCTTGGAGGAGACTCCCTCGCCTGCTCAGACAGTGCAAGGGCATAAGTTATTAGGGGGATCTTAGTGCAGGCCCCAAGGACACCTGCCATTCTGAACCCCTGGATCTGTTCTGCTACATCAGCCAGCCCTGCCTCCTCGCAAGTTCTCTCTTATTTACAGAAAGACTTCTGAAACTTCAAATCAGCAACTGCATACATTTTTTTGGATTTTAGAGCAGAAAGTAATCATTAGCATGGAACAAATCTAGGTCTTTCATAACTTGGCCATTAACGACTACAGAAGGCATAGGGTCAGGACTTCCCAAACTAGTCGGATTTTCAGGATATTCACAACGAGCAAGCACGAGATACATCTGTACATACTGGGTGTGCCTCTCTCATATGCATATTTATGATGGATATATCCGTGGGAGGTCACCTGAGGTAGTTTAATCAGAAGTCAACACCCAGAGCCTGCTTTTAGCTCTTGGACACAGCGTGTCCAGATGCAAGAGGGCCCAGCCTGCTCATTTAATCTCTCCATGAAACGCACACCAACCACGTGAAATACGTGACCTGGAGAGCATTTTTACTAAAGGCACTGCACACTGACCAACAGACAGGGTTCTGAAGTTAGCAGGTGGATGACACATTAGAGATGGAAAAAATTCATGCAGACAAAACCAACTCGCAATCAATATGGCTTTGGATTTTGCACAAAATGTGGCGATGTGCAAAAAAAATAAAAAATCTCCAGGGGGCAGAAACAAACTTCACCCATTGCCGCACCACACAGAGGCCCAGATGTCTTTTTTTCCCGAAGGGCAAGAATAAAATCCACCTAAGCCCCAGTGTCTCCAAACATGCAGCCCTTTTCGGGACTCAGGAATTTTGGCAAAAGAGAGGTCCCACAAGAGTGGCAAGCCCGATGCCAGGGTTTCTCAGTCCTATCCTGGGATATCTACAATGAATATGCATGAGATACATTTGCATAGGATGAGTCTCCAATACATGCAGATCTCTCTCCTGCATATTCACTGTGGATATTCTGAGAACCCGACTGCTGTGGGGTCCCCAGTATACGCAGTAAGACTCGAGACCAGTTTGTGATAAAACCCTCTGGATTTTTTTTTTTTGCCACCCTTAGGCACTACTGGCATTAAGATTGTAAGAGGCGCCATGCTGGGTCAGACCAAAGGTCCATCAAGCCCAGCATCCTGCCTCCGACCGTGGCCAATCCCTAAAAGGAGATTCAATTTCTTGCTGCTCACTCTGTGGCCTTCCTGTGCCACCTGGTCCATAACTATTTAGGAGTTTTTCTTGCATGAACCCTTTATAAACAGAGCTATGCTCATTGCCTTGACCGCATCCTCTGGCAACAAATTCCACAGCTTGATTGTTCATTGAGTGAAAAAAATAACTAACTTTCTCCAATCAGTTTTAAATCTCCTCCCTGTTACTTAAAGGACTGTCCCCCTAGTCCTAGTGTTATTTGAAAAGGTAAATAACTGTTCCCTATGTACCTGTTCTACTCCACTCATTATTTTATAGACCTCTATCATATCTCCCCCCTCAGCTATCTCTTCTCCAAGCTGAGGACTCCTAACCCCTTTAGCCTTCTTCTTTATCATTTTTGTCACCCTTCTCTGTACTTTTTTTCTAACTCTGCGGTATCCCTTTTAAAGATGGGGTGACCAGAACTGCACAAAATGCTCAACCTGCAGCTGCATCACTGATCTATACAGATGCACTGTGATGTTCTCTGTTTTATTCTCCATTCCTTTCCTAATAATTCCTAGCATTCCATTTGCTTTTTTTGGCCATCGCCACACTCTGAGCTGAGGATGTCAATGTATTATCCACAATGAGGCCTAGATCCTCTCTCTGGGAGGTTACGCCTAATGCAGAACCCAGGAATTTTGTACTTGACCTCGGGAGCTATTTTTTCCCTACATGCATCATTTTGCACTTGTCCACATTCAATTTCATCTGCCATTTAGATGCCCAGTTCTCCGTTCTCACAAGGTCCTCCTGTAAATTCCTTACAATCTGTCCGTGTTTGCTTGGCAATGAAAAGCTCCCACCGCAATTACAAAACCAGAAATGAAGGGAAGGCAGTTTAATACTGGCGCCACTGTGGGACGAGAAGAAAAGTTAAAATAACCAATCATGTCTCTGTCGGTTGCCATAGGGCATCTGTGCATGCAGCAGCAAAGGTTTTTATAAGCAGAGAAAGCATTCAGTTAAAAGCATCAAGCAGCAGACAGCAGCCTACCCAACTTCTAGGGACTTTAAGCAACTTGGTTTATCACTGGTCAAAAGCTTTTAATTTGGTCTCGTACCATCAAAAAGACGAGTTCCACAGATCAGCAGCGGCTTTTTCTATACCAGACCTGAAAGGTAATTCCAAGTAAACCAACAATTCAGACAGGCACACTATACCTTGATCAGCGCTGCTGTAGAAATACTTATAGCTGGGGTTACCCTTCTTATTTACGATCTCTGGATGAACGTTGCCACTGGGATCTGCGGTATTTCAAAAAAGAAGAAGAAGAGGGTCAGAGGGAAAGTTTTCTGGACAGCTCATCTGCAGACGGGTCCATCAGCACAACTCTTACCCAGGAAGAGAATTCTGGGAATGTAGCTACCATCGAGGCTATATTCTCCATTCTTCGGTTCTTCTTCATCCTACAGAAGCAACAAAAGGTAAAGTTCTTACAAGAACGAGGACCCGCATTTCGATTTTCACCCCTCAAAGGTACAGCGTCGGGGCAGATGGGGGGGGGGGGGGGGGCGCGCTGCATCCTGCGAGAGCAAAGTGTAACTTTTAGTGATCACCGCTGCAAGGTTTTTCCTCCAGCAGGCACCGGGGCCTTCTGCCTTGCCTGCCACGGCTGACCATGGAATCGGCATGCTACGTATCACCCTCAGGGTCAGCAAAACCCGACCTCCAGAAGAAAATACCCAGTTAGTAATGTCTTTTAAAAATGTTTTTAAAATTGTAAAAGAAAAAAAAAATTAAAAAGGAGACAGAGAAAGGGAAAGACAAGTCAGTTCAGATGACGACATCTCAACTCTCACTGCTTCGGCCTGGACAGACTAAGCAGTCCCTGCAGCAGACAGAAATAAGCACTCCCCGGTAATAAAACTGCACTTTAAATAACCCAGAATTTGATAGTTCATCTCAACTGGTGCTTTAAAGAGGAACTTCAGCCTGATCAGCTCAAAAGGCAGTCATATTGAAATGCCTCTCCCAGAGTGGGTCTACCTTACTGTTTCAAACACTCCCCGTACACTTCGGCTCTGCTCATCCCACCCAATAAAAGTGATCTGATCCGGTCCATTGGCAATTTTTGTTTAAAACATTGGAAAAAATGAATTTTGGTCCCAAATTTCTTAATTGGCTTCTTAAATGGAGTATATTCTGCTCCTTTTCCAATTGAGCGGGGAACTAGACAGGGCTGTCCCTTATCCCCATTATTATTTGCGTTGTTTTTGGAACCTTTTACCACTAAAATTCGGGAAACGAGTACAATCATGGGGGTCCGTGTGGGTGGGTCGGACTATAAGCTGTCGCTTTTTGCGGACGACATTTTATTTACATTATCCAGTCCAGCACTGTCCCTTCCGGGAGTGGTCACACACCTTATGGAGTTCAGTTCCGTGTCTGGCTTTCGCTTGAACCTTGAGAAATCTGAGGTCCTGAATATTTCTTTACCCCCAGACCAGGTCTCTCTATTGAAACAACAATTTCCCTTTAAATGGGCGGGCGCAAAGATAAAATACTTGGGCATTATTATAGGGCCTAAATTGACTGATCTATTTAGATTGAATTATATCCCACTAGTGGCCAAAGTGTTCCGAGATTTAGATATATGGGATAATCTCCCTGTTACTTGGACGGGACGCATAGCAATTTTAAAGATGTCAGTTTTACCTAAATTCAATTACCTGTTTCAATCGTTACCAATCCCAATACCGACCGCATTACTGAAAAAATGGCAGAGGCATTTTTTCGCTTTCCTCTGGAAGAGGAGGCCTCCTCGAGTAGCGCGAGCGACCTTGTATCGACACAAATTGAGAGGTGGGATGGGGGTTCCGAATTTACAATGGTACCATGCTGCCGCCCAAATTAGTTGTATACTTTCTTGGTATAAAAACATTGAGCAACCTAGATGGGTGGACATCGAACAAACTATATTGGGCTCTACACCCCTCCAAGCTCTTCTCTGGCAACCTAGGTCGACATTAAGAATAGGGGGACTTATTACCCCTACTCTACATACGACTCTTCAATGCTGGGACAAATGGAAGCATCTGCTAATAGGAAACCGGCGATATTTCTTTCACACTCACATATGTCACCATACTCGTTTCTCTCCGGGATGGGATTCGACTTATGCTCAACATTGGCAGCGGCAGGGGATTACCACTGTGGGTCAACTATGTACTCCTGATACTGTGCTGTCCTTTTCACAAATTCAGGAGACATACTCTATACCCTCCTCACATCTCTATTATTATTATCAAATTCGACACTTCCTGATCCACGAACGAGTTCTGGTGGAACTTCAGAAGGGTAAATCCCAATTTGAGGGCTGGTGTGACCTGGCGGACCGCATGCAAGGGGATTGTCTAAGGTATATTTGTTGTTGCAGGGATCCTTACCGGGGAAACCGGTCTACACCCATAAGTGGGAGGCTGAGTTGGGTCGGACGCTGGCTGATGAGGAGTGGGACCAGATATTCTCCAATACTAAGCGTAGTTCTATTGCGTCCTCTCTTACTGAAAATGGATATAAAGTGCTCTTTAGATGGCATCTCACTCCCTCTAGGCTACATAAAGCGGGCCTCAGATTGGATGCTCAGTGTTGGAAAGGGTGTGGAATGGAGGGAACATTTCTCCATCTGTGGTGGGAGTGTATACATGTACAGAGACTGTGGAAGGATGTTATGGCTGTAATTCTCCACACTCTACACAAAGAGGTTACTTTAACTCCCACACAGGGATTACTCAATGCACCCGTTGATGGTACCCCGGCTGAGTGTAAGTTGGTTAATCAATTTTGTATAGCAGCCCGCTGTACCTTGGCAGCTTCTTGGAAACAGGTACGGGTTCCGGATAAGGAGGTTCTTTATCAGAAACTTGATGTAATGTGCTCCATGTCCAAGATAACGGCTCAAAAGCGGAAACAGCAATTGCCGTTTCAGCGGATATGGCAGCCATACCTTAAATGGAGAAGTGACATGCTCACACACGCTGGCTAGCCCGACATTGCCTGAAGCTCACTGCTATTTGGTCTTGTTCAGCTGGTATCTTCGTTGATTTTAAGATCTACTCTTCCACCAATCTTGGCCACATAAGACATTCCAACTCAGTTGCGGTATCATATGACCATTGTTTATTTGTTCTAGCTCCAATACATTCTCATGTTTCTAACACGTGTGGACCTTGGTGGAGCTATACCCGATTGGTACCTGCCTTTCTCCCTGTTGTCTTAGCTTTTCACCTCCATGTACAGTGGATTGAACTTAAGTGGTATTTGATATGATGTTATTGGTAACTTTCATGTACATGAGAGACATATTATTGTATATGTATTTGTTTTTTACATAGTAATGTCTGTATACACAGTTGCTATGGTTCTGTTGATGTTAATAATGTTTAATAAACTTTACATTCAAAAAAAAAAAAAAAGTGATCTGATCCCTCTCTGCTCACCTCGTGATCGCACTGCCCAGCTTCCTTCAGAGGCACAGCCCGTGCCACTCATTGGTAGGTCCTCTGGGTGCCACTGAAAGAGCAATGTTCTTGCTCAGTCCTCCCCCAGAGTCTGTGAGTGCTACTTCAGCAGCATTCTCAACCCTGGCCAGTCAAAGAGGCAGGAGCCTCATATAGAAATTGAACCAAGGTCTTGGGCTAACAGCGTAGAGCTGCTTGCCCTGCTGAGTCTAGCAGGAACACGGGGGCTGTCTGGCAGGCTCAGTCGGGGGCTGGAGTCTGCTAGGCAGAACACAAGAGTACCTATGGGGTACGCACCAAACTATGTTTTAGCACAGTGCACCCATTTGGGGAGAGAGGAGCATTTCATCCTGAGTAAAGGAAGCCTCTCTGGAAAGGACTTCAAGCCACGGTGATGTTTGAAATGAATGAAGTTAATAGCTTGATTCCTAGCTCTGATGCATATTCTATTTATCTCCTGGTGCAGGAAATACTCTGAAGTCAGAGATCGGCCTAGGAAGAGCAAGCTCTGAAGGACCTGCCAGAAGCTGAGTAGGTCCTACCTCCAGGTTGACCATGATGAAGTTGTGAGCAAGCTCCGAGATGTCTTTGGATTCAGCAAATTTTGGTTTCAATGCTAAGAAAAATCAGAGTAAGCAGGTAAGTTTATTTCTCACACACTTTCCCACAGATGCACTAAAGGAGGGGTATACAGGTTCTAGATATTAACACTAGGAAATACATCATATCCTTAAACTGAACGTAATCAAACAAAGGTCAAATTATCCAACATTGCACACTATTACTTAAAAACTATTACATAACCCTCCTCAAACACAATAATCATACTACATTACAGCCCAACTCTTTAATCAGTATAAAATATCCTATAATTATCAACACACGGGCCGATGCAGTATGGTGCGCTCATCTGAGCGCACCGTTAGCCCCCGTTTGGACGTGTGTTTTCGATGCGCTATTTTTACCCCTTATACAGTAAGGGGTAATAGCGTGTGAAAAACGTGGGGCCAACCCCCCCCCGAAACCAATAGCGCCCACAACATGCAAATGCATGTTGATGAGCCTAGTTAGTTAGTCCCGTGCGATCCAGAAAGTAAAATGTGCAGCCAAGCTGCACATTTTACTCTCCATACAGATGTTATATGACCGTCACATGTTGGGGTTATTTGCAGAACTACTGGTGTTTTTGTTATTGTTTATGATTTTAGTTGTTTTTTTGTTCTTTTCATTATTTATTTGTTTGATTAGGATTCCGCTTTGCAGGCGGCATATAAATACCAGAAATAAATCAAATAACAGCTTGCTCCAAATAATCAAAGCCACCAGCGGCTGTAGGCGAGTGCTGAAGGCAACTCCACGGAGTGGGGTGGGGGATGGATGTGAACAGGATGAGGCAGGGGCTCGCATCCGCCAGCCTGCAGAATCAGCAAAACAGGTAGGTTTTAGCAGTGGAGACACCGAAGTTCATATGGATGCTGCTATCAGCCTGTGGCCCAACCACCAGCACAGACTAATGCCAGCACCCAATGAAAAACATTATTCTCTTTTCCATTATTATAAACCAGAAGGTATGCACATTTTGTAGAAAAATGAAGTGCCATGTGCGAGTTTTGTCCATGTCATCGATTGCTCTACAGCTGGCCCAGATCGAGAGGAACACCCCCTGTGCTGACCAGGGCTGGATTTAAAGATTTTCTTGCCCATAGGCAGCATCTCTTTCAAGCTTTGTTGGCACACAGCACTAAAGAAAGCAGAGACAGGCTCCCTTTTGGTTTGCATATTTGGTGTCTTCGAAATTTGGCACCCTAGGCAGTGCCTGTGCCTAAATCTAGGCCTGGTGCTGACCTAAGAACATCACAGTTAGGGTTTTCCTGTTTACTAAAGGGAGGTCATGAGGCCAATCCTAGGCCATAATGCTCCCAGTGAGCCCCCTGTGCCCAAGAGCTGACTGGCAGGTGATCTGGGACAGCGGTAACGATCACCACAATGATATGTCATATGCTACAGAGAGTGCAAGCTGCCCCATAGCACTAGGCGAAGTAGGCAGTAAGTGTCCATTATAAAAAGAAAGCAATTATATTGTTTGTAATTATGTGTGCCGTAACACAGTTGGCGTGCCCCATGTGATAAGACATGAAGTAAATAAAACATTGGAGAAATTATTTACCTGATAATTTCGTTTTCCTTAGTGTAGACAGATGGACTTGGGACTAATGGGTATAGTGTACTCCTGATAGCAGATGGGAGACGAAGTCAGATTTCAAAGCTGACGTCACTCTACATATACCCGTGTAGGAAGCTTAGCTCGTCAGTATGCTCCTCAAAAAGCAACTGTGGATATATGTGTTCTCTAATAATTTGATTAACTAGGACAGGTTCAAGTAATTTCCAAATTGGAGACCGCCAGTGCACTCTTCCGAATAATGCCGACGCCTGGCAACTAGGGTGGCTTGAACTAGGGGTAATACCTGGCTTACCCGTGCTGGTCTTCTTCTCGGTGTGTTTGTCACCCGAGTTTTCCGGATTCCGGGGCAGCCGTGGGCGGGATGCTGAGTCCATCTGTCTACACTAAGGAAAACGAAATTATCAGGTAAGTAATTTCTCCATTTCCTAGCGTGTAGCCAGATGGACTCAGGACCAATGGGATGTACAAAAGCTACTCCCGAACAGGGCGGGAGGCTGCCCGTGACCCACTTAGTACTGCCCTTGCAAAGGTTGTGTCCTCCCGGGCCTGGACATCCAGGCGGTAGAACCTGGAGAAGGTGTGTATGGAGGACCACATCGCCGCCCAACAGATCTCGGCAGGCGACAGCATCTTGGTTTCTGCCCAGGGCACACAGCCTGGGCCCTTGCAGAATGGGCCTTGACTTGAAGAGGTGGAGGCTTCCCTGCCTCTACGTAGGCCACCTTGATTACTTTTTTGATCCAGTGGGCTATGGTTGCCCGCGAGGTCGCTTCCCCCTGTTTCTTCCCGCTGTGAAGGACGAATAGGTGGTCCGTCTTTCGCACAGATTCTGATCTTTCCAGGTATCGGACTAGGTGTCTGCCGACGTTTAGATGGCGAAGACGGTGTGAGTCTTCCGAATCCTTGTGTTCGTCTGGAGATGGCAGAGAGATGGTTTGGGTTTAGATGAAACCGAGAAACCACTTTTCGGTAGAAAGGAGGGGACAGTGCATAGCTGTATGGATCCCGGTGTGAACCTGAGGAATGGTTCCCGAAAGGATAGCGCTTGAAGCGCGGAGATGCGACGGGCTGAATATATTACCACTAAGAATGCAGTCTTCAGGGTCAGGAGCCGTAGTGACAGACAGTTGGTCTGAAGGAAGTTCCCGCTAAGAAGTCTAGCTAAGAAATACCTACATTACCTGAATGTAATCCACATTGAAGCGCTGAAAAAATAGTGTGAAAAGCGGAATATAAATCTAAATAAATAAAATAAAAAAATTTGTCCGACGTTATCTCGACCCATCTTTGGTAGAATAGAGTAAATCTGCCCCCTATGAGACTTCTTCCTGTGGATGGGTCTGCTGATTCTCATTGTGGGGTGTGGCCAGAGCCTGTTCCCCTCTTGTTGTGTCTGTTCCGAAAGGACTGGGCCCTGCCTGGTAGTATGTGTTCTTGTATGGTCTGAAGCGCTGGGCTCCTCTGCCCTTGGTTCTTCGGGGCAGAGGAGGAGCGCTGGTTTCTTTTGTTCCTGTCCTCCGGTAGACGAGGTACTGGAGATTCGCCCCATTTGTCAGTTAACTTCTCCAGTTCGCTTCCGAACAAGAGGGATCCTTTAAAGGGCATTCTTGTGAGGTTCACTTTGGAGGTCGCGTCGGCTGACCAATTTCGGAACCATAGTTGTCTTCTGGCTGCCACTATGGAGGAGACACCCCTGGCTGAGGTGCGCACTAGGTCTGAGGTCGCATCCGTGAAGAAGGATATCGCCGGTTCTAGTGTTTCACCGGACGTGGTTGCGTCTCTGGAGAGAAGCAAGCAGGCACATGCTACTACGGCGCAGCAGGAAGCAATTTGCTGCTACATCTAAAGGACTGTTTAAGGATGGCTTCCTGACGTCCGTCCTGGGCATCCTTGCGTACCACTTCTCCTTCGACGGGGATGGTTGTGTGCTTAGAGATTGCGCAGACCATGGCGTCCACTTTTGGGAACCGTAGGAGTTCCTTGGCCGTGGGTTCCATGGGGTATAGGGCTTCTAAGGCCCGTCCTCCTTTGAAGCTGGCCTCCGGGGCCTTCCATTCCAGGTCAATCAGTTGTTGTACGGCCTGCAGCATTGGAAAATAGCATGAGGCCTGACAAAGGGACACCAAAACGGGGTTAGTCTTTGGTTCCGCTGTGGTATCCGTGCCTGGAATGGCCAGCGTCTTCAGGGTCAGACACACGAGAGCTGGTAACTCGTCTTTGGAGAAGAATCGCAGCAAGGTTCGGTATGGAGGCAACAAGTTGGAAATGAGAAGCCAAAATGTCCAATCTTTGGATTCTTTATTATAAAATTGAGTTTCTTTTAAAAAGCCCGACTCTGGCAGAGTTTCGCCCTCTAATGGTAGGGCTGCGTCAGGGGCTACAACATACAAAACAAATAAAATAAATAATAAGTACAGCACAATTAACGCACCTAATTGACATTTAAAATGGTAACATAAACAACTAAAATAAAAACCCCTGACTACCAACACCCAGGGATCACAGAGGCTGTGAGTGACCCTGCCCCATCTGCTGGAGACAGAGTAAGACTGAGGGGCTGTGAGTGGCACCTTACTATATGTGGGGAAGCCTGACAAGTTTTGCTCTGTCTCCATCTGCTGGTGCGGAGTCACAACCCAGGTGTCTGGACTGATCCGGGTACGTACAGGGAACATACATTTTCCCATATCACTTGTATATGTTACCATTTCAAATGTCAAATAGGTGCGTTAATTGTGCTGTACTTATTTATTTTATGATCGTGAGCAGGGTTCAGTTGAGCGGGCAATACGGCAATCAAGGGGGGGGGGGGAGAAATGGCGCCGGCAACCACACGGAAAAGATGGCGACCCCCCCCACCGGTGTCTCCACGTGTGTGGACCCTTGCACCGGATTGGTGTCTAGCCCAGACGGAGCTGCTCAACCTGATTTTACAGACACCGGAAGGGACGATCTGTGCGGCTAATCGAGCCTCGGAGACCGGAGACTTAGAAGAGGTTTTCTACCTTACCTGGTCTTGGCATTTCCTGGTCTTGTGCCGGGAGGTCTCCGGTTGCAGGGGGGGGGGGGGGGGGGGGGGGGGGGAGAGGGAATTACCTTCACCGCCGCGCTCGATTCAACACGCGCTGCCTCTCAGCCACCCTGGGGGCTAAGTCCACGCCGGGAGCCAGCTACTGGACTGAGGCTTGCCTCGGAGGGATCTTGAAAATCACCTCAGAAATTCTTGACTGGGGGAGGTATCACCGCAGGAGAGCGGGGCTCGTCTTCTTGAGGTAAATTTTCTTTCTTCTTTGTTTTAAAATTGCTAACACTATTCTAGTGTGTGGAAGTGTCCCGATCTGCTTTAGGAGATGGAGAAATACTAAAGAGCTAAGCTTCCTGCACAGGTATATGTAGGCCGACATCGGCTTTGAAATCTGACTCTGTCTCCCATCTGCTATCAGGAGGACACTATACCCATTGGTCCTGAGTCCATCTGGCTACACGCTAGGAAGATGATTATTATTAAAAGAAAAATAGGTGAACTCTGATCGGAGATTAAGAGGAGGCGTTACCAAAATGCTCCAGGTCACCAAACAGGTCAAGCCAGTCCAGATTTGGCTGCATTGCAGATGGACTCATTTCAATTTATTCATCAAGGCACAAGAGTGATTTAACCTTTCTCTGGTAACCTGAAGATGCTTGCAAAAGCTTTTAATGTGTTTACTTTATTTACAAACCCTTATGTTCCGTCGATCGTAAAATCTTACCCTCGGGGGATTACAGTAAGTGTTGCAGGTTACCTCCCCTCTCTGGAGGCTTGAAAACCTTGCTGTCATTTCAAGAATTTGAATAAAAGTGCATCACCGGGCCCACATCTCTCAACTGGAAGCCCACTGCAACCCAACGAAATCACCATTTGTTTAAAAAAAAAAAAAGCAACCTGTGACGTCATTCGCAACATCACAGTTGCATGCGCCAGTTCCCTGAGCTGAGTTTCTGATCGCGGAACCAGCATCAAAGCTGAGCCTCAGCCCAAGTCCGGGAGGAACCTGCCTGCCTTTGGGAAAAGCTGTGAATCACGTCTGCCCTAGGACTTTTGACGTGTTCGCCTGCCTTTTAATCATCAGTTTTCAGCACTGCACACGCCAAGGCCAGGTGACAATTAGCTCGACGCCAGGAGGTCGCCAGAAGCAGAAGAAAGCTCAGTCACCGGGCGAGCATGAGGGCGCGAGCCTCACAAATCCAGAGCGGGGAGGCACACCCTTAACTGGCTCGGCCTGCGCCGACTCCCAGTTTATTTATTTTATTTATTTATTTATTTATTTTGTATACCGACATTCGATCGAGATATCACATCGGTTTCCAGATAACAGGTTGAATAGGGCGAGAACTGCCCTATTTTACATTGTAACAAGATAACGATTAAATTAAATTAAATATAATAATAAGATAAATAACATAAGAAACATTGTAACAGTTGAATATAAATAAATGTGATTATAGATTGTGGCATATAGCCTATTTACAGAATGTACAATATGTCTTGGTTTAGGCTATGCCGAGGGTTTACGAACACCTCATCGTCTTCCCTGACTCTCCGTTCATGCATTATTGGACAGAACAGCGCAAGTGCATGCACACTTCCCACGGAAATGGAACGACAGGTCGTTTACACGTCGGCGCAGGGCCAACCAGGGCACGTACCTTTGCAAGCTCCGCACCAGCTCTTGTGGATGACGAGCATGACAGGCAAACCGCTAGAACATTTCAAACAAAAAAAAAAAAACCACAAAGAGGAGATTATTATCAGCACTCACAGACAGCAGTCAAAGCACAGAGCTGTGTCATCACATCAGCGGTGAAGAATCGCTATCATTCATAATCTGGGCAGAGCTCTACGCTCACAGGTAACAAGGGACTAGTGTTCAAAAGCTCCCTTCCTGGAAGGATTTATTCTTATAAGAGAACAATTAAGAAAGAGGCAGGTAATTCTTACCATCCATTTCTCTCCAGGACTAAATGCAGTTACCAGAACTCGTTGGCACGGGAACGATTCACTAAAGCGAGTTGGGACAAATCCCAGGAGAGGCGACACGGATCAAGGAACTTGCCCCAGGACATGGAGGAGTGGCAGACAACTTGGCACCCAACTTATCAAATTAATCAGGAGCGCTAAACTGAACTGAAATTACCCTTCCCTGAACACAGTAGAGGAATTTTGCCTAATGCAGAGCTTGGCACCTACGGCGGCGAAGCTGAGGGGAAAGTCCAGGTTGACAGTGCCGGCCCGAGCAGCCTCGTTTGCACCCACAGAACTTTTCTCATTTCTTTTTCTATGCCACGGGCCGGGAGATTATCCACACGTCTGCCACTAGGAAACAAATGCAGCTGCGATAAAGGAGCCGAGCGCACTGTATAACCCGCACTCTGACGCGGGTTAAATAGGCGCTAGTCCACCCCCTAATACAATAGGAGGATTAGCGCCTATTTAACGCACGTCCGACGCGGAGTGAATGCGAGAGCGCTCATCACATGCAAATGCACGTGAATGAGGCTATTACTCATTCACTCCACATTAAAAAAAAAAAAAAAAAAAGTGTGCGTCTCAGATGCACATTTAGCTCTCAGATATTAACTCCTGCCTGGAGTGCACGTAAAACGTACAGAAAAGCAGAAAAAAACCCCTGCTTTTCTGTACTTTTTTTTTTTTTTTTTTACACACACTTAAAAATACCTCAGCAGACCGCCGAGTTATGAAAACCGATGCCAGTAAACTCAGTGTCTGTTTTCATTACTGGCAGACGGCCAGTTATGAAAACAGATGCCAATTTATCGGCAGCCACGGCGAGGTCGTGTTAACAAGGAGGCACTAAGGTCGCGTAAGCGAAACCTAGCGCCTCCTTGTTAGCGTGACCCCGCAATTTGCCTATAGCATGGCGCCCATCTTGCGGGCACCATGCGCACATTAAGAAAGCGGACGCTGACTTTTCAGCGCCCGCATTCCGCGCTGTTTTCTTTGCATCGGCCTGAAAGTTTGCAAAATCTGATTTTCTGACTCTTCCATTTCCCCCTTCCCTGTCTCTTTTCCTGAAATGTTCTAGTTTGTTTGCTTTTTTTTTTTTTTTTTTTTTTTTTAATTCAATCATTTGAAGAAAGCTACAGGGTGTCTGCCTTCAGCCTCAGCTCTCTCTCTGCTCATGCTCCAGCCCCTCCCCTCACAAACAGCCTGCAGGGAGCAGGAGTGGAGGTGGTGAGGCTGAGGCTAGAGCAGATGAGAGAAGAGTCGCTCTGCTCCCTAATTCAGCCCCCTCCTCTAGTTGTCCTCCCCCATTTCCTCCTGTCCAGAAGGGGAGGAGCTGAAGTTGGAGCGGACAGAGAAAGCAGTCAGAATGTTTGATCTCTCAAAGATCTCTTAAATCAAACCAAAGAGAACGTTAGGTATAATTCCTGCATGGAATGATGTCCCCTTCAGAAAATGTTATCTTTATGCAAAAGGTTCTTGCATCCGCATACGTGGCTAACCATACACAAGCTACGAAGACTTGGATGTGCTTTTTGGAAGTCTACAACTGCTGGTGTCCCACTGCTGGCATGGGGGCATTAATTTCAATTAGCAAACTTGTGTTAATTCAACCCCCTTTTGTCTCTGTTACCTTATGCCCAATGTATGCGCACATTACAGAGGACAAACTGCTGATACTGCGGGCATATTTAACATACATAAGCTCGTGTACTCAGAAGGATGACGAGGACTTTCTCAAGAAAACAGAAAAAGGATGGCTGCACCATTTCAAATTCCAAAGTGACATTTCACAGTGAAATGTTTGTAACTTGTATGACTTAAAGCGGTAAACTGATTTTTGTACTTGGTACATTTTTTGTTTGCATTGTTTAAAAACTAACACTGTGGGGCTGATTTTCAATAAAACCGTCCTCTTTTTGCATTGTTGTGGGCCTGTAGGGCTCTCAGCAGCATAATCAGAGGTCTGAATCTTTCTGCAATATTATGTGAATTTGCCACGTAATTGCCACAGGAAACTGAAGGCTCTGCTCATTGGTAAGTCCAACGAACGTCCGCTGAAAGAGCAGTGCTAGGCTCACCCCTCCCCCAGAGTCCGTGAGCGCTACTTCAGCAGCACTCCTAGCTCTAGTCATCAGAGAAGCAGGAGCCTGAACAAGAAAAAGGTGATGCAAGATCTTCCCCTGGCAGTGCAGAGCTCTATTTAAAGCTAGGGTGGATTCAGCAGCAGGGACTGCCAAAGGTGGCCCCCCCAGTCAAGAAGAAACAACTGGGAGTCCCCTCATCCTGAGGGGCCACAATAAAGTCGGATTGACATGTAGCTTCTCTGCATCACCTCCGTGGTGATACTCAGCTTTCAGAGGAACAGAAGTGTGTGTGTGTGGGGGGGGGGGGGGGTGTCGTATGCTCACATTTAGCCAAACTATGACCCTGAATTAAGACTCATGGAGGGCAGGAACACCTTACTGCTTCCATACAGACCCGTCTGCCCACGGCCTATCTGGCAGTGTAGAGCATTAACTTGGAGGCCCCTGATTGGGTCCCATCTCTAAACTATGATGAGGGGACGACGACAAGAATGAAGTCCATCTTCTCAAAACCAGGCGACCAGCTGGTCGCCTGGTTTTGAGAAGATGTCCTGTGGCTACCGGACAAACCAGGCGACCAGCTGGTCGCCTGGTTTGTCCGGTAGCCACAGGACAAAAGGATTCTCCTTACAATAAGAGATGAAACGAAGCCTCCGGGTATAGAGGATTAATCTTACAGTAAGTTAAAACAATCTCAGCTCCATCTGTCCGCTCTCTGCAGCTGGCACCCATCATAAACAATGCCATACCCCCCCACCAGTAAACCATAACTCCATCACAGCCATGGCCTTATGGGATCTCTCCCTAGGGGGAGACAATAGCTCACTCTTCATACCAGTTCCTTCCTGGCCCTGCAGGGTGCTGAAGTGGCATACTCTGAGCACAGATTTAACCAACTGCAATGTCAAACATCCAGAAGAGACCAGACCAGCTCTCCTAACTGCCGTCAACGGTGACCTGGATAAGGAGGCTGAAAGTTAATTTCTCTCTCCCATAGCCTTTGTTAACTATTAAGCACTTTCTAAAACACAGGCAGAGGAGACTGGATGGCTCAGGGGAATGGTCACTGGCTCAAATCCCAGCTCAGGTGGCCTGTGTGAAATAAGATAGTGGTTTCAGCCCAGTCCCAGGGGGGTCCCGCAGCTCCTCGCTGACTTGTAACAAGGACAGGATGAGAGAACTCGAGCCAGGAAAGGAGACTACCTCATGCCCCCTTCCCTGCTGCTGGGTGAAATACCTGGCAGCCGCCTCCTGCTTGCCATCCTCCAGGGTCCTCCAGTGAATGTGATCTCCAAAACCTGCAAGACAAAGCGGAGGGCGCGTTTCCTGGAACTGAAGCACTTCAGCAATGCGCGTGGACACGAAAGCCAAATGGGGGCGTGGCAACCTGCTTTCCAAGCCCAACATGTTTTAGAAACAGCCACCTCTAGGGTGGATGCTTGATCTCTGTGAACAAAAGCATCCAAACTAGAGGCAGGACAAGGAGTAGCAGTGGGTAGTATTTGACTAGTGCCGAGTAACCTTGAAGCACAGAGAAATAGAGAGGTTGACATTAAAAGCCATTTCCATGCGTTATAGGACCTTTCAAAACCGCCCATTCTATGTGTGGTGTTACCTGCAGTGAGAAGAGGTGTTTCCCAGGGATTGCCCAACTCTTCAATTTTCCATGATCCCAGATCCACCCTCCTCTGAGCCTCCTTCCTTTCCCTCCTACACCCCCTCCCAGATTCCTGATTCTCCCCTTATCCTCCCCTCTCTTCCTCAGTCTTCCCCCATCTTCCATCCTCCTGATACCTGGTCCTCTCTCCCATCCCCAAGATGGAGAAATTACTATTTTCCTTATAATTTCCTTTCTTCTAATGAAGGCAGGCCAATCCCCACCAGGCGTTGTGCACCTCTACCAGCAGATGGAGACAGAGTAAAAGCTGATGTCACAGATATACAGCCCTGCCCCATCAACCCACCAGTATTCTCTGGAAAATCTAAACTGTGGACAAACTGGTTATAATTGAACATGATTATTAACAATCAACCACTCATGCTTTCAACCAATAGGGAACATTAAGCTTAGACAAAAGAATTAACATTCACTACATTGAGGGACAGGATAAAGCACTTATCAGTCCTCCAACGAATAGCAGGAACAATGCTCTGCAATGTCTGCACCTAAAGGGTAAACCAAAGGCAAAAAGCAGCAGCTGAGGGCGGGTCAGGGATTGGCTGCCTTCATTAAAGGAAAGGAAATCATCAGGTAAGTAGTAATTTCTCCTTCCTTTGCACTCAGGCAGGACAATCCCCACAAGTGGGATGTATCAAAGCTTCTTCTGAACAGGGCGGGATGCTGCCCGTGGTCTGGTTACCACTGCATGCATGAAGGCTGCACCCTTCAGAGCCCAAACGTCCAAGCAGTAATGCTTGGGAAGGTATGCAAGGAAGACCACATTGCTTGCTCAGGAAAACTCAGCCAGAGACAATAATCAAGGATCCGCCTACAATACAGCCTGAGTTCTAATGGATTCCTTTCTCGCTTAGAGAAAGGAACCTCGGTAACTACATAGGCGGCTGTGATGACCGTTTTTCCAACTGGCTACAAGTGCCCGTGTGGCTGGTTCCCCCTATTTACCTCCATCATGGATCAGAAACAGCCAATCCTACTTTCTGACAGATTTAGAAAATCAAGTACTTCATCACACACAGCACTATCCCTGTCCAGCATGGACAAAAAAAAGAAATGATCCAACTGAAACTCCCGAAATCACTATTGGCAAAAGAAGTCACACACTGAAACATTCCACAACAAGATCATGCATCTTGGAAATCAGTCGTGCTGAACAGATTGTAACAAGAAAAAACTGCCTTCACAACAAGTAGCTGCAAGGAAAAACCATGCATTGGAAGAAAGGTTGGAACCACTCAAGAACCGGAACACGTCTTGAGAAGACAATGGCCCTCCATTGACTCACCCCTATAACAAGCGAGAGTTGCTACTTTAAGCAAATCTTCCAGCAGAAATTCCAAAATTTAAAGGAATTTCCCCTTGAGAGCCTGAGAACTTCACTCCTCACACCAGGCCTCTCAACTCTCCAACTGTAACAAAGACCAGAGAAGTAGAAAACCGCTCTAGCCCCGAGCAAAGTGGAATTTACTGCGAAAGGATAACCATGCTTCAACGTCTGAGCCCTTTCGAGGGCCAACTATATGACAAAAAAGCAACCCGGATCGTCATATGGAATGGATCCCTGACACAACAGATATGTCCAGAAGAGCAGCCGCTGCAGAACGGCCTATTACTGCCTCTGGAGAGGATCCGGAGCCAGAGGTACGGCTTCCGTCTGGCTAGCAATCTTTTGAACGATCCCACCTATCAATGGCCATGGATAGGAAGGCCTATACCATCCTTTCCCACAGCCACATCTGAACATAAATCCTGCATTCTTGAAAACCGTGGTACCTCTGCGTTGACGGAGGACACCTGCAAAACTAGAAACGGACGATCCCAGCGTGCTACCATAAGCTGAAAAGTTACTGGTGCTGCCTTGATGACTGATGTAGGCCACTGTTGATGCACCGTCCAACATTACCTTGACCACAAAAGCATCCAGCCACTTGGAAAACCACCAACATGTTAGTGGAACCGTTCGCGCCTCCAACTCCTGACTGTGAGCCCCCAAACTCAGAAGGCTTAGAACTCATCTGTCATGAGAACTAACCAGCCCGGTGCCTCCAGGGAAATCCCCTTCCTGAAATGATCCAACTGTAGCCACCAGTGCAACTGAACTGTGAAATCACACCATGCACTCCTGTGACTGAATGCCACCAGAAAAGCAATGAGTGCTGACGGGACCACAGGAGCACTCTTGTACATGGGACAATGTCCAAAGTGGCTGCCATTGACCCCAGGACCTGAAGTTACGACCCCACCAGACTAATAGTCCTCCTCAGAGCCTGAACCTGAGCCACTAACTTCTGAATGCGACTGTCTGGCAGAAATACTCTGGCCAGCTCTGTGTTGAATCGTAAACCAAAACACTCCAGCGTCTGAAACCAGGTTGTCTTCTTTGCATAGACGCCACACCACCACCACGAAGAAGGTCCCAGGAGCAATTGCTACCCCATAGGGGAGAGGCTGACCATGATGACGACGGCCCAGAACAGCAAGGCTCAGGAAACACTGATGTTCCTGGTGAATGTGTAGATACGCCTCTGTCAGATCCAAGACATGAGAAACTCCCTTGTTTGTACTGCCAATATGACAGAACACAGAGTTTCCATCTGGAAATGAGTCAAACAAACACCAAAGACAATTAACTTCCATAAGATCCAGGATGGGTCGAAGGACCCCACCTCCTTCTTGCAACTGACAGAAAAAGGAAACAAACAGTCAATAGCCAACAGCCTCCTGAAGGTAGTCTCCACCGCCACTCTCTTCTGCAGAGAGTTGCATGGAAAGCCCATAAAAGACATCCCGAGGAATCCCAAAGCATAGCTTTCCATTATCACTTCTAGGACCCACTGGTCCATGATCATCTGGACCCACCTCCGTAGTTGAGTCCCCGCACCTTCATTGTGAAGATCAAAGAGCCCCGGTTCTGGGCCTTGCATCCTTATGAGGCTTTCTAGGATGAAAGGACTGAGACCTTCCCAAAGGGATGAGACTGAGTAGAGGCTCCTCCGTAAGGGTGCGAATAAAAGAGAAACGTGAAAGGATAATCTTGCGAGATTGGAAGAAACTGTTTGCAAGTCCAACCAATTTCATAACCACATCTGGCGACTAGTCGCTATCAAGGAACCCACCTTTCTAGCGGCTGTTTGCACTAAGTCACAGCCCGCATCGGCTAAGAACGTGGCCCCTGGTGCTATGCCACTCTGCCATCAAGACCCCGCTCCTTGAGTCTCTTGAGAGTGATGCAAACCAGTTTGAGCTACTAGAGAGCAACAAGCAATCTGCAAATGCAAATGCTTTTGCTTAAGGCTATCCTTAAGCAAATGCTTAAGGATAGCCACAATCCACCTATTCTGAGCATCCCTTACACTGTCCCTCCTTACCTTGGGACAGTGATTCGCTTGGCAACAGCACCTACCAAGATAGCTACCTTCGGGAATTGCAACGGTTCCTTCAACTTCGACCAAGGGGTACAATCCCGCTAAAGCGTGCCCTTCTTTGAAGTTAACATCAGGGGCACTCCATTCAAAGTCAATCAACTCTTGAATCATATCCAGGAGGGAAACATGACCCCTTGTGTAGGATGACCAATTATAGGGTCCTCTGGCAAGCCTGAAGAGTCACCCCCAGCCACACCAAGCATCAGAGTCTGAGACAGACTTGGCAATGCATCTCTGTGAAAGAATCGGAACAGAGTCTTATGTGGCTCCAAATCCAGAGTAACTTCCCCCTCTTCCAGAGGGTAGAAAACCAAATTCCTGTTGGAGTCATCTGACGTATTCTCCTTCACATGCTCCTGAACATCACCAGGATCCACCTCACTGCGGTGCTTGCACACAGGGGCTGAAAAGTGGGAGCCCTGAGTAAGCGAACTCAACATAGAAGGGATACACAGCTCCACTGGGTGTCCCTGCAGAAAGGTCTGAAGACCCTTGAAAAAAAAAAAAAAAGTCCACCCAAGAAAAGGAGGATGGATCTACACTGGGGCCCATAGGCCCAAACTTAACACCGTCCAACTGGCCCACATCTCTCGTAGATGTCTCCGTCAGAGAAAATAAAGTAGGAGGGGGTTCATTTGTTGTATTGCCTTCTGCTCCACTCCCCTTAGCCTGAGGGGATGGCTCAGCGTCAGCCACATCCATAAGAGGAAAATCACCTTGTCAAACAGCACTGACACAGCTTAGAGAAAGCAATGGCTGTACTGCCCTTATACAGCAAGCCACGTAGATAGCTATACTCTGGGACCTCTATGTCCCTGGAGCTATAGCTGTCTGGCATAGTGTGCTAGACAGCCCCTGCGCATACCAACCAAATCCAGTTACTCGCTAATTTTGATAACATTACACAGCAGACAATAACTCTTGATACCAGAGAACTGCTTCAGTCGGAGAGCTTTGATGAGATTTCTGAAACTGAAATTGAATCTCTGTTGAAATCTATTAACCCAGCAAGCCACCCACTAGATTCTATAAGCATATCCGATTTAAAACTAATTCCAGAGGTGACAGTCCCAGTTCTTACAAAATTGATTAATATGTGTCTAAATGAAGGAACTCTCCCATCAAACCTCAAGGGCGCAATAGTGCGTCCCATTCTTAAAAAAAACAAACTTGATTCTTCAGTACTGAACAATTATCGTCCAGTATCTAACCTCTCCTTTTTGGCCAAGTTAGTTGAAAAGACAATGCTAAAGCAATTAAATTGTCATTTGGAATCCAATGACATTTTATATCCCTCTCAATTCGGCTTTAGATGCCATTTTAGCACAGACCTTGCTACTATCACTTTCTGATACTGTATTAAGAGGGATGGACCATGGGAAAGCGTATTTGTTGATTTTATTGGATCTATCAGTGGCTTTCGATACCGTTAATCATCAACTTTTAATTGCGAGATTAACTGAAATGGGAATATCTGGAATAGTATTAAAATGGTTTGAATCTTTAACAAACCGTTTTTTTCAAGTACAAGTGAATAATACATGTTCCAGTAAAATGGATTTAAATACAGGTGTCCCACAGGGTTCCGCGTTGTCAATCCCCTATTCAACATTTACATGTTGCCAATTTCTCAGGTCTTGGATTGAAGTATTTTCTGTACGCAGACAATATTCAAATTTTATTACCAATAGAAAATTTAGTAGAGGATACATGCAAACTTTTATCAATATACATGAAGGCTATTAAACAGGTGCTTGGCCAGTTGAGACTTGTACTCAACGTTGAAAAAAACTGAGATTATTATACTTGAGAGAAAGATTTCCTCTAGAGACAAACCAGATACAGCTTCACGACAATATCATTTTACAATTTTCAGAATCAATTAGGGACTTAGGTTTTATAATTTATCCGGAATTTACATTCAAAAAACATCTCAACAAAAGGTGAGAGAGGGCTATGCGAAACTGTTAATGCTCAGAAGACTGAAACCATTATTAGAAACAAATGATTTTCGCACAGTTTTGCAGGCACTTGTGTTTGGGAGTTTAGATTACTGTAACTCCCTCCTGTTGGGAATACCGGCATCTACAATCCGTCCATTGCAAGTACTGCAGAATACGGCAGCCAGAATCTTAACAGGGGTAAAGAAAAACCATCATATTACACCTATTTTAATTAAATTACACTGGCTGCCGATCGACTTCCGAATCAAATTCAAAGCTATGTGTATTCTGCATAAGCTGATCTTCGCTAACCAGGTAGACTGGCTGAATGCAGCCATAAAATTACATGTCACGCAGAGAAATTTGCGTTCAGCAAATAAGGGTTTGCTGACTCTGCCTGCTGTTCAGTCGGCACATCTTAACCAGGTGAGGAAAAGAGCGTTGTTGTTGTTGGCTGGTCCGGGAATTTGGAACTCACTTCCGGCTCCCCTGAGGCTGGAGTCAAATTTTAAAAAGTTCAAACGTGAGCTTAAGACTTGGTTTTTTAGTAAAGCCTATTCGTGTTAGCCCTAAATACATTTCCTGTCACTATAATTAGTTGATTCCAGAATCCCTAATAGAAGGCTCTTGAGTATTTGTAATTTTAGAATTTTATGCTATGTTATCTATTTAATTATATTAGCTTTTGTTTTAACTAATATTAGATGTGTTTTATACACTGGAATAGAATTTGAAGTGTTTTAGGACATGAATGGAGCTATGTTTTAGGTACATTTATAAGTAAGCTTAGTAAATTTTATGTTAATAGTTTAATTTCCGGTTTTATAATGTAAGCTAGATTTAGGTTTTATAATGTATGCTAGTTTCTTGCGAATTTTTAACTTGTTGTGAGCCGTTTCGATGGACTCTGAGCGATGGTATACAAAAAAAATGTTAAATAAATAAATAAATAAATAAATAAATAAATAAATAAATGTCCAGGAGTACAAGTGTCATATGTGCCCGCCAAAGGGTCACAGTAGTCTGCACCCAGATAGTATACGCCTAAATAGTATGCACTCAGATAGCATGCGTTGATACTATGCGCCCAGACACAACGTGCCCAAGTGCCTGCACACGCATAACCTATGTGCACAAAACCCCCTGTGCTCAAGAATGTGCACAAATATAGGCCATGGCCATAGGCACCCAAGTACTCGTGCACAAATATGCTTACATCTGTGCACCGTTGCGCAGCATGCTCCCCGAGGACTACCAGCCTAGCCAAGGACTGTTCAACCCACCAAACTTGTGCCACCTCTGCTCTACACTAAACCCAGCAGAGAAGTGAGAGGGAAGGAGAAGGAAGGACACCAAACAGCCAGCACTGAGGGAAGGAGATCCAGTAAGAAGAAAACTAAAACCTCCTTACACTTATTTTTTTTTTTTACGGACCTGAACTCAGCCTTCCCTGGCTGAGAGCACTAACTGGTCTCCGGCTACGGGAGGATAGCAGGAGCCATCTCTCTGGCTCCAACCGTTTTTTTTTTTGTTTTTTTAAAGTCCACGAGGCAGGCTCCTGGACTGAAAATGCTCAACTGAGGGAGGGACCTACAGGTGGTCTCCTCAGGAGCTCAAACGGTGTACTAAAGTCTTCCATCTTCTCCTCTTTCCTCATTATTTTGTACCACAAACAATCCCCAGAAGGGAAATGCATGTCCACCATATGCTGGAGAAGGAGATGTCGGAGCAGGGTTATACGTCCCTGAGGTCAGCTTTTACACCATCTCTGTCGGCTGGTAGAGGTGCACAATCCACTTGTGGGGACTGGCCTGCCTGAGTGCAGAGGAACTTCTGTGTGCCGATATCATTTTCCCTCAATCAATAAAAACAAGAGACAAGCAAAGTCAGAAACCTACAGTGAGTTCGATATTCACAAGATTTGTCTATCTAACTTTGGGAATCGGCCAGAAAAATATTTTGAGATTAAAATTCTCCCTTTCTCCATACTGCCCCCCCCCTCCACCCCTTCCCCCGAGTAGAGAAATTTTGTCCAGAAAATTGTGTGCATGCACATAAGCTGGAGGTGTTCCTGGTGCAGTTATACTTTAGTCAGACGGCACTGATATTTGAGACTTTCCAGCTAAGTCGGGTCAGGCTGGGCACCTGTCCTAAAGTCAGCCAGCTAACTTTATCCAAGTAAATTCAGCAGCAGACTTGTCTAGATTAAGTCTAGCTGAATATCCAGATAAAACTCCCTGGATAACTTTTACACTTGCTGAACTATTGAATAAAGGATAGAAATGTGTACTACCATGCTCCAGAATTTTCCAATTCTTGATGCAGACTCCACCCCTGAGCTGCTGCAGCAAATTGGGTGTGGGGGGCTCTGCCCCTTAGGCTTTCTGCTCTCTTGTCTTACCTTACCGGGGGAGCGGGGTGACAGCACCAACAGTGCCTAGGGGCAGCAAAATCCTAAACCCCTCATGGAGCAGAACACCCAGAGATAGAAATGTAACTTTAAATGTTGGTAGAGTGGTGGGGAAGATTCAAGTCCATGGAAAATTCAAGAGATTCAGATAACGTTATCGGCATACAGTTTTATATGGGGCAAAGTAAAGATCCCGCTTCAGAGGTTTCTGGCCATTAGCTGCGATGCATACATTCCTGTACTAAAAAAAATATATATATCTTAATTTAAGAAAGCATAGGATAAATACAGGGGATCTGTAAGGAAGTGATGGGAATTAGAAAGCTAAATTCATTGGGCAGAGGGGCCATATGGTCTTTTTCATGTTTCTAAGCTTTCTTCTGCCTTCTGTCTTCCTGCACCACTTCTAGAAAACACATTCCTCACTTTTTTTTAAGTGCACTTTCTGTGTGATTTTGATTTATTACGAATACCGCAGAGCCCTAACAGGCAGGTCAGGAAGAGGCACTTGCTGAGCGAAAAGTGAAATGGCCTTTACCGCCCCCGCCACTGGAGATCCCTTCGTCTTGGATCCATAATACTTAGGGGGCACCGTCGCGTCCCCCTTCTACAGTTCAGCGCACTAAATACGATCTAGCGCGGCCGAAGGTCTGGATGCCGGAAAGTTGAGAGGCAAATATAAACGAAAACGTGTTTTCTCCGTACCTCTTCCAAGTCCTTCGCCGGCCGAAGCTGTACAGACCAGCAGGGCGAGGAGGAAGCCGCAGAGGTGCAGGAAAAGGGGAGGTTGAGGCTTCATTTCCAGCCCGGATCTCCGGCAAAGCCTCTGCAGAGCGACAGCCGTAACAAATGAAAGGGAGCTTGCAGTAGCTTCTCTCTCTCTCTCTCTCTCTCTCACACACTTTTTTTTTCCCCCTAACAAGAAAGGAAGTGACGTTTGACGGATGTGGGCGGGGCCTATTTTAAGACCCGATTCCCCTCTAGTAATCTGTACGGCACAGATTGCTGTGTGTGCTTTTCTCATTACTGCACCTTTCCCGCTACAGAAATGTGATTTCTCGAGACTTCCAGAACCCCCGTCCAATTGATAGAAGCCTTTCTGACAGCGTGCAAAACTTTACTTGCCTTTTCCTTCTGAGGCTGGTGGCGAAATTCTTTTGCAGGCAAACGGTCGGTGTGGGGTAAAACGGGCGCTCGTGATTGAGCGCCGGCTCTCCCAACGCGCGCCAATCGACCGCCCCGAGGCGCCCGATTTAAATCGGCTGCCGCCGTAAAAAGGAGGCGCTAGAAGATATTGTGCGCCCCTAGCACCACCTCAGCAACGGGCATCCAGGAGAGGTGGCTGTCGGCGGGTTAGGTAAATTGGTGCTCAATTTTAGGAGTATCTGTTTTCCTAACCTGTGCACAGGTCCCCTTTGAGCGTCCCTTTTCCTAACCTGATCGCCGGCACAATATTAAGTCTGAGGAAGTACAGAAAAGCAGTATTTTATTTTCTGCTTTTCTGTACACATCTTGGGCTGCTCAAAAATTGTCTGCTCCAGGTAGGCATTAATTTCTGATGGTAAAAATGTATGCGTCGGGCGCACTAATTTTTTTTTTTTTTGCATGGGGAGAATAGCTAATAGCCTCATCAACATGAATTTACATGTGATGAGCTCTATTAGCTTCGCAGGGGGTTGGATGCGCTAATCCCTTTATAGCATAAGGGGTTGTGGATGCGCATCCAACCATGGGTTAACCAGTGTGCTTGGCTGAGCACACTGTATTGCATCAGCCTGTAAGTCTGCAATTTGTTTGCCACCTCTGAATTAGTGTAATGTGAACTATCCTTCTTTCGCTGTAGAGCCAAAGGAGGGAGGCTTGCATTGCGAAATGAATCATGTTTCTAATGCAGTTCCTTGTTCTGCTTGCCTGCATGGAAGTGAGATCATTGTTTCAAAACACTGACCTTTCACCAACCAGAGTAGCAAAACACCTACCGGTAACATCAGGGCTGGTATGTGGGTCTGTAGCCCCTAGGCAGAACAATGTAACACCCCCCCCCCCCAACCCACCCTGAGTAAAATGTGCCATCTGACAGTAGAAGATATATAGAGTTATGGTCACCCTCTTTACAGTTCTTTCTCTCTCGCTCTCATTGCACAAACTTAGCGAGTGTTCTGTGATTGCTGTCGCCCCTTCTTTCACATTGAAAATGGTGCCCTCACATACTTCGACTCCCTGCCCACTGACACTGCCATAGGCATACTTAGTCCCACCTAATGGTCACGCCGGCCCTGCCTAACATCAAACATTAGTGTTAAACCTTTACAACAGAAACAGTAAAAATGTGGTGGAGGTTTATTAAATAATGAGTGGGATGGAACAGGTAACTAAGGAACAGTTATTTCCCTTTCCAATATTACGGGACATTCCATAAAATTAAGCAGATTTAAAAAAATTGGACAAAATATTTTTTCACTCACCGTACAATCATGTTGTCGGAGGACTTCAGCAAGGTGTCTACCATAGCTGGGCTTAAAAGAGGAGGAACCATTTATTATATTATCAGAAAGACCCGCCCTCTCAACAAATCAGGTGTACTGTTAGCCAGTCATACAGGCCGATAGAGTACAGTGCGCTCCGGTGGAGCGCACTGTACTGACAGTGAGCTTAATATCGCTATGATATTGAGTCGGAGGGTTACAGAAAAACAGTTTTTTCTGCTTTTCTGTACAGTGTGTGTGTGTGCGCGTGCGTGCCCCATTCAAAAAAAGAGCTGGAGACACCTGCAGGTCTATTTAGGGTGACTGGAAACCCAAAGTTCCCAGGTATGGTGAGTGTGAACTTTTAAAATCCTTCTTGTATTCATCAGCTTTTTTTGAAATAATATTATTAGTATGTTTTTAGTATTATGATTATGTATTTTTTTATTTCTTGATTTTATTGTTTGATGGTTGAGGAATTTTGATGGTTCTCTTTCTTCATTGTTGCACTGCATGGAGGGTCTGGCTTCTTGCGGTTTCCAGTACAGTTCTTGTCTGCGCCTTTGTATTTCTACTTTATGGTTGCTCTATTCTGTATTTGGTGAGGGTCTGTTTATGTTCTGCGTGTGTGACTGAGGTGAGGCATTCTCCTAATAGGAAGTGTATTAGTATTTTAAGGCTTTCAGAGGGTCAAGCCCACCAACACACATCACAACAGGCCTAATACTATATGGGTTCCAAGTGTCTTTTTTTGTAGGGATTTCTGGTTGACAATATAGCAGTGCATGTACATATATTGTAAGTGATATAATGTAAGTGATATTTTTACCTCAGAATATTGTACTTTGATATTTTTCATGTAAAATATAAATGCATAACTTAACGACTGTATGTGTGGAATGGGGCGGGGAGAGGACGCGTTGTGTATGGCTATAAGGTTCACCTAGGGCAGGTGGGGGTGTCAATTTTTAAAGTTGATATCACTGAAGGGAATTGGACTTTTTTTTGATGGGCCCCTGAGACAGAGAATAAATGAACGGGGGGGGGGGGGGGGGGGGGGGGGGGAAAGCAGCATACCGTAGTAATTGGTTCCATACAGGGCAGAAAAAAACTAGCACCAACCCTGGGTAGACTTGGGAAAGCCATCGCTGGGACTGAGCAACAAGAAATATATATACTCATTCGGATCTGCCGAGTATTTGAAACCCAGATTGTCCAGTCAGACACAGGATTCTATGCTTGATGGACCTTTGGTCTGATCTAGCACTGCACATCTTAGCCAGGGCTTCCCAAATCTGTCCTGGGGACCTTACAGTCAGTCAGGTTTTCAGGATATCCAAATTAATATTCATGAAAAAAATGTGCATACTATGAAGACTCACTAAATGCACATTTAGCTCATGCTCTTATGTAAAACTATAACTGCACCTCCTCTCTCCCCCCCAAAAAAAAGCCTCAAATTTTAGATTCATTATGCAATCCATTCCGACACTGAATTTCTATAATACTCAGCAATCAGATTCAAGGGAAGCATTTCTAATCAATTTTTAAATAATTTTTTGGCTAAGATGTTACAAATAGCAATAACGATTTCATCAATACTATATTTTGAATGCATGACTATACATATTAATATATTATTTATTTCCCAAATTAATATTCAAGGTGGGTAACAAAGTAAATACATGAAAATAGGAACGGAGAAACAAAAATACATATAAATCAAAACATCCGTAAAATAAACCAAGTGAAATGGTAAAAGCTAGAAGGAATACGAAACACATTGTACAAACTTTCCCACGCTAACTTCTGTCCCGCCCTTTACCCGGACGACGTAACTGGACTCCGCCCCCCCTCCACCAGCGTTGCGGGTGTTGGTCACGTGACGCCTTGCGTCGCGCCCGTGCGCCCCCTCCGTCCCTTCTCCGTCTTTCCTGCCTCGCCATCTTGTTGGCCGCGTGCTGGTGCGGAGCTTTCCGGACGCAGGTCAGCGCTTCCCGCCCGGGACGCGGTCCCGTCATAAACCGAGCGCAGCGGTTGTCGCTGCCGGATCTCGGGCTTTTCTGCCGCTTACAGCAGGTCCGGGCTAGGGAGCGAGGTGCAGCGGGCCTGCTCCGGGTCCCGGGGCCTAGGTGGTGTTTGTTTGTGAGACACCCCCGTCACCGCCCCCGGAACTTATCCGGTGTGTGCGCGCTGCTCCCCCTTCCCCACTCGAGCTGCTCGGCGCCCGCGCCTTTTCCTCCATTCCCCAGGCCTGCTCGGTGTCTGGTCCCCGTTAACCCCCCACCGAGGCCTGCTCACCCCGCATCCAGGAGGTTTAACTCTGGCAATGGCAGCACACACGGCTTTGGGAAATGCTGGCTGCTTCGGACATCTTTATCTTTTCGTCTACTCTTTTGGTCTTTCTTTAAAGATTAGGGAGCTTAATAGAAGTTCCTGGGCGTTGTTGCAATCGGAGGAAATACTTTTCATTGTCGTAAGACTCAGTTTTAGTAAACCCGTCTTGATTTACTTGCGGAATTGGTAATGATTTTGCAGGCAGTGTTTTCAGTAATACAAATCTCCCATAATACAATATATATTATAATGCAGTTACAAATGTCAAACCTTTTGAACTTCAAAAAAAGTTTCTGCATTGCTCACAGTTCAGTTATTACTGTAGTGTGTGCTGATAACTGTAAAGGCATTAGAAATAGGGGCATCCCTGTCAGTTGATCACTTACTTGCTTGAATGCCTCGTGGTGTGTTAAGCTTTATAACGTTGGAGAGGTAAAGCAAGAGTACTGATCAAATGCTTACTTGGTGTATCTATCTCATTTTTTAAACTTTCTATAGGCATGTCCATTTGTCATCCAAATTGCATAAATTGAAGAATGTAATAGCATTTCAGAAAAATTGTGCTAATTGTCTCCTTTTGGAAAATTGTGTTCATGTGGAGTAAAACCAGTTTGTCTTGCACAATTGAAGTTTTAACAGGATGTAACTATCTTATTTTTTTTTTCTAGATACACAATGAATCAAGAAAAGTTGGCAAAGCTTCAGGCTCAGGTTCGGATAGGAGGCAAGGTAAGTCAGGCAGAAATTGTAGTATTGGAACCTAAAACTTTATTGGAAAGTGGCCTGGTGAGCCCAGAGAAATGAGGAATCGGGGTGTGCTTTGCTTCAAGAAATATTGCATTTTTCCGGTCCGGTTATCCTCCGTTACAATGCACACCTGAATTTTGTAGAGGAGGTTTGATGGGAAACTGAGCATGTGTTGTTTGTGGTGATTCTTGCTCTTTTGTTGGTGCACATAGTGTGTGGTGTCGGCTGGTTTTGTTCTTGTGCTGCTGTGCCTTGGAGGTTACCTTTATTGAGCATTATTGATTGTGAGGGAGAATGTGAGTTTGAAGTGAAGATCAGAGGGTTCAAGGAAAGGGAGAGTTTTGTTTGCACCTCATGCCTTTCCCCACAGACATTCCCATAAGAGGTGGATGCTTATGTAGATTAACAGAAATAACAAAAAATTTGAAGTTATTTTAGAGGCTCTTTTAATTATTTGCTCATCTAAAGAACAATTTGACTGCACTTGTTCAGTTTGCTTGTTTAACATTCTTTTTTGAGGGGGGTACTTCTTTGACATCCTAATGTCTGAAATTATTTTTCACTTGACTACCCCCCCCCCTATCAATTTTGTGTATCCTCCATCTCAGACAGTATGCTGGGGAGCGGAAGTAACAATAATTCTCACCAGTCCATGGGTGGAACGGATGTCTCCCAGAAAATCCTTCAGTACTGTTCTAGGGCTAGCAAAAATAGATAGCTATAACAGCGACACATGTTTTTAAATGTGTACACTCAAATACATATTGTGGTTTAGTCCATATACTGATACTTTGTATAGGGACTACCACTGAATAAAATATTGCATTTTTGAGCAAACTTAGAAGACAAGCAACATACCAACCAAATTTAATGTAGAGAAGTAACAACCTTCAGTAGCTAAAATGGGAGTGTGAATATGGTACTGGAAGTGCTATTTTTAGTCTTCAGACAGTGAGAATGAGGATGCAGCATGGACTCAGCATGATTTTAAAGACACACATGTTGTAAAGAGCTGCCAGTGTTGGAGATAAAGATCATGTAACACTGTCTGAAAGCTGATATTACTGTGTTAGGAAAGGTTATGCAAGGTTGTAAGTGGAAACCCCTGAAGCTGTTCAGTGGATCCAATTCATTTGAGCAAGAAGGTAAACCTGTACTGAGAATGGACCCTCTGTGCTTGCTGTATTTAACTTTAAAAATTCCACAAGGCTAATAGGTTACATCAAATGTCATTTTGATATGCCAGCTTTCTTTTATCATTTGACTGATCCTGTAAAAATATATTTAGGAGCAGACCAAGCCAAGATTAATGTTTAAAAACGTACAGATTGAAATAGATTTCCATTCTCTTGTATTATGTATAACCTTTTATGGCAGAACCAAATATTCAGCAAAACTGACAACAAAGTGTAGCATTAAATACATATTTTGTTGTACTAACAGGACTTACAAATACAGAATCATGAAAGAACTTGCACTGACCCTTTAACCAAATGTCAAACTGTATGTCAAAATAAAATGTGCACTAAACATAAAGGTTGTGCATTGACCATTAAAAATAATGTTCTGTCATTTGTGGGCCATAAACTGCAAGACTTGTTCAGGTTGTAGACAGGGCACAACAGGATGACAGAATGAGCGCTTGGGTTAAATTGATGTCAAATCTTTTGAACAAAGTGTGTATGTTCTAGTGTTGGCTTTTTGCACTCTAGGTTTTATACGTTGTGAGTTTTTTATTTAATATTGTCTACTACTGTCTGTGGTATGTAAGTTAACTTCATTTTAGTTTATTAATACCACCTTGAGCTATATATATAAATGCAGGATATGAAAATAAATATGAACAATCCAGAAATCTGTTAAGGCTTGAAATTTAAATACGCTGCTCATATTATAAGCCTTTTCATCAGATTGTAATAATACTGGGCACCATAGAGTCAGCAGTTTGTTTTGTAGCTTTTCGGTAATGTTTATTCAGTAGTTGTGTGCGCATATGACTGCAGCTGTTGGATCTCCACACGTGCTGACTAATTCATTCTCTCTTACAGGGCACTGCTCGCAGAAAGAAGAAGGTTGTGCACAGGACAGCAACAGCAGATGACAAAAAGCTTCAGAGTTCTCTGAAGAAGTTGGCAGTGAATAACATAGCTGGTATTGAAGAGGTGTGGTGCATGTTATACATGTGAATAAACTGTGAATATTATGTTATTGGTTAGTAATAAATGCATTAATGCATTCCTCTGATCAACAGAGGTGCTTCTCTTTCTTTAAAAGAAAAGGCAGAGGACCTAGATAGGATCCAGAAAGAGTAACTGAAAATTAAAAAGCTTACTGTATTATTTTTTTTTAAATCCCTAAGGTAATGTACATTTTAAATTGCTAACCAAAAGCAGGCTTCTTATAGCAACCTTAAGACTTGTAATTTTTAATAATTGCCTTTCCTAGGTGCTCTTTTGCTTCCTATTTGCCTTTTTCTTTTTAAAGGGGGGGGGGGTAGGTTGGAGAGCAAATTTTATAAAGCAATACAATTTTTAAATGCCAGCAGTTGAAAAAAAGTCTGCCTCATTATAACATTCTTTTGATGTGACCTATGCTAGGCAACTTCTCTCCTTAGCATGGTGGTTTGTTTACTTAGTCTGCCTTCCTTCCTTCCTTGATTTTCTTAAAAATTATACAATCCATAGATTTAAAAAGAAGCATGCCACTGTTAGACACTTGTTATAACCAGTGATTAGTGATATCTGACAAATCGTTTGTAAGAGACTATAAAATATATATTGTACATACAATACACTGCCCCACCATTGTACGTCAGCAAATGCTCACTCTGCTGAGGCTGACAATTTTAGCATGAAATAGCACAAATTGTGATGTTGATTTTTAATGACATCCTCCTGCAAGCAAGACTTGAGATCATCCAGCAGCTGTTCCTTGCTAGTCCCCTGAGCCATGTGGTTCCCACAGATAAGATACAATGCATCTTGTTCAGGAGAATGGTGATTCCTATGGGGTACAGCGCAATTACCAGCAAGTAGAGTGCTATGAATGGAGAACTGCTCACCCATGAGAGAGGAAGATGGAGAGAGACTCCCATAGTTGTTTGACATACATCATTGACAAGCTTCTGAATAATTACTACCAAGACTGCTCTGGCCAGGGCTTTGATTAATCTTCTTTTAGGTTTGGGGAGATGTTTTTCTTTAAGTGTTGTAGAAACTTCGACAGTCGAGAGAGAGTGTATGACCCCTCACACCACCCCCCCCCTCCCAAAAAAAAAAAATCCCATTTTTATTTATTTATTTTTAAGGAAATAGATGTCTGCGACAGCTGTAGAAAGTAATGATGGCCAAATTGTTCATTGGTAATTGAGCATGTAGCCACCAAGCTTTTGAATTATTTCCTCCTTATCAGTGGACTTTATTTGATCATGCAACAACACTTTTATTGATACTTTTTGTTGCTCCTTTAGTTTTTTTGTTAAAAAAAAAATTTTTTTTTCTTTTGACCTTTCACTTAGAACAAAGGATGTTCCCCCCCCCCCCCACCACCACCACCACAAAAAAAACATTTTTTTCAATCAGCCCTTCAGCTATTTAAGGGATCTCCACCAGTGTGATGTGTGCGTGGGGCCTCTGATGAAGATCAGCACAGTGGCAACCCTGATTTAATTAGATTCATAGCAGTGGATATGGACCAACCAGGAGCGATTTTTCAGACATTTTAAATGCAAATATTGTTTCGGGAATTAAATAATAAATTATAGAAATGTTTTTGCTGGTACAGCTGCTTTAAGCTTATACTTTAATTATGATGCTTAATGGATGCTGTATAATTTTCCAGGTGAACATGATAAAAGATGATGGGACAGTTATTCATTTCAACAACCCCAAGGTCCAGGCCTCCCTCTCCGCTAACACTTTCGCAATTACTGGTCATGCAGAAGCTAAACAGATCACAGAAATGCTTCCTGGCATCTTAAGCCAGCTTGGTGCTGACAGCTTAACAAGTCTTCGGAAGTTAGCTGAACAGTTCCCAAGGCAAGGTAAGTATCCCGGTAGATGCATCAATTTTCTAATAAAGGTTTGGAGTCTTCAGATAGACAGTGTACTAGTAAGTAAGTTCAGTTTCGATCAGGTTAACTTATCCAAAATGATTTTACATTGTTGAAAGATAGAGCATAACTTTTTTTTCGTTAAAGTTGTGACCTGAAACATTGAAGGAGAAGCATCATTTGTTTCATGGTCTGCATCTGGCAAAGTGCACAGAAATGTTATTAGTTTTTATAGTACAGTACCCTCCAGTACAAGATTTTCTGTGTGGGTTTTTTTTCTGATTTTGACATGTCAAACTTGATTTTGAACACTGTCTTAATGTCTTCTGATCAGTAATACTTAATTTTTCTGGTTAGAGAGCCAATTTACAGGAAACATTGAAAACAGAACTCCTTGCTCCGCTTGGTTCTTTTTTTCTCATTTATTGAATAATCCTGCAATTGTACAGACATACAAAGCATATTGATATTTCCAGTCAAAGATCTATGACTCCTCTGCTTCATTCTGTGTGAGCCTTATCCAGATAGGGAGCGGTGCGTCTTGGGGTGGGCATTCCCACTGCCTCAAAACATTCCCGCTATTTATATGTAAAGTTTTTATCTTCTCTCTTTAGCTGTGTAGAAAGACATAGGGGGGGGGGAGCCATAGATGTCCCCAGAAATGGCATTTTTAAGATTCCATGCTAGTGTGTCTCTTGTATAAAGAATTGTTTTGTTAGGAATTTATGCAGAGTTTTGTTTCCCTTAGTGTTGGACAGTAAAGCACCAAAACCTGAAGAAGACATTGATGAAGAGGACGACGATGTTCCAGGTAACCTTGAAAACTGCTTTTTGCAGCTTACTTCCCCCTTTCCTTGTTTCCATTACACAGCATTTAAGGTAGATGCAAACCTTCAGTCTTCTGAACTGTTTTACTGAAAAACAGGTACCTGTGAAGGTGTGTTCTCTGGCTCATAGCTTGTAAGAACTCGTCACATGTTTGTGTGCTGTGTCACCAGTTTCCATGCTCTGACTACTGTTACTCTGCCTTCATTCAAGTGAATCGGAATTGACATCTGCTCTAAGGCTGGATCTATGATCCTGAAACCTTGGTTAAAAATTTGAGTACTTAACTGTTGAGTGGATTATTACATCCTTGTCTGAAACTGAATTAAGATCCCAAAACGCGAGAGAAGAAAAGTCTAGAATTGCATGGCACCTTAAGAGTGCCTTTTGACTCCAGCACCTGCTTGTGTGTGTGTGCCCTGCGGTTACTCTGGGAGAGGCAGGGGGCATGGAATGTGTGTTTCTAACACTGATAGCTCCTCCTCTTTGGCTAGCAAGTCCTGGGGAATCCTGCCCACCCTGTTGCTCACACCAGCGGGTCTTCCTGACAAAAGTAGGATCTTTTGGTGACCTAGCGGGATTTGTGCCACCAGGGCTCTGCTGCGGCAATCTTCCCCCCCCCCCCCACTGTTCTCAGTTGGGTCCATTTGTAACTTGATTAGACAGACAAACCAAAAAACACCTACACGTTTAATTGAATGCTCTAAAATCAATGTTAGATGCCTTCTGGTCTTCTAAATGCAGATTCTGTTTGTGGGTGAACCCACATAGGTAAAGTTATAGATGGAATTAGTGACTTTCATATTGTGAGTCAGTATCTGGGAATTTGCTTCATTGCCTTAGTTTTATTGTGAACAAATATGGATGCAAAAAGTTCTTTTGAAAAGGTCAAACTTCCACTCCAGGACTCCTGTGACAGGTAACTGGATTAAATTGGGGGTGCTTCTTTTTCTTGTCAGGTCTTCCAACTTAAAATTTAAACCAAAAAAGTATTTTGTCGTCTTTGGCTTCTATTACTGTTAGCACAAGTGTAATGGGAGTAGAGTTGTCCCAGTGTATTGTTGAAAGTCTCTGTAGGAATGAAAAGTTGGAGCATGCCATGCCCATACTGTGGCTGACACTGTTGCCTCCATCATTATTCTGGCACAAATGGCCTGAGGAAGATTAATATTTGATTTTTCTAAATGTTCTTTTTTTCCTATTTGTGCCGCCAAGGGCCTCCTTTTTACTATTTTAGAGAAAAGAGGTTCAGTGGTGCAAATTGTACAAGCGTTATCTAGACCATTGGTATTTCCTTCCAGTTCTCAAGGGCTGCAAGCAGGTTGCACTTTCAGGATATGTCTAATGAATATGCATATGAGAGATTTGTATGCAGGTCTAGCTGATGCATATTCTATTTTTTAGGAATATCTTGAAAACCTTATCCATTTGCAGCCCTTGAGGACTGGAATTAATACCTCTGATATTAGATCATTGGTTGCTAAGCCTGTCCTGGGGGACCCTCAGCCAATCTGGTATTAAAGATATCCACAACAAATATACTTGAGAGAAATGTTCAAGCAGTGGAGGCAGTGCATGCAGATCTCTTAGATCCTGAAAACCCACTGGGAGTCCCCAAGGACAGGTTTGGCAACCACTGGTCTAGACAAATTGTTCCAAATATGATCCTTGTCCTTCTTCCTTCCATTCTTGGGCTTAATTCTAGGTCCCAGTTTTTCCATTTTTAGCACCTATTGCTTTTGACCCGTCTCTGCTTGGAGACCCTGAATTTAGGTAGACAAATGTATTGCTGTGGTTCCAGCATGTCTGCCACATTTGGGCCAGGCCCATGTATAGAACAGACTCCTGAGAGCTGTGCCAAGAATTGCATGAATGTGCCTCCTTTCCTAGCGTGTAGCAGATGGACTCAGGACCAATGGGTATAGTGTTCTCCTGACGGAGTCTGATTTCAATCTGATGTCAGCACTACATATACCCGTGCAGGAATCTCTGCTCTTCAGTATTTCTCCGTCTCCTTAGCAGTTCGGGACTATACACACGCTTGCACAGCGTTAGAAAATCCAAACCAAAGAAGAAAATTCCAAAACAAAGAAATAATCTTACCTCTACAGACGAGCCCCGCTCTCCTGCGGTGATACCTCCCCCAGTCGAGAATTCCTGAGGTGATTTCCGAGATCCCTCAGAGGTAAGCCTCAGTCTGGTAGCCGGTTCCTAGTGTGGACGTAGCCCCCAGGGAATGGGAGTGGCTGAGAGGCAGCGGGTGCAAGACCGAGCGCAGCGGTGAAGGTTCTTTTCCCTGACTGCCCGGCCCGAGACCAGGAAATGCCAAGACAAGGTAAGGTAGGAAACGTTCTTAAAGTCTCCGGTCTCCGAGGCTCGAATAGCCGCACAGATCACTAGCCGGGCTCCGTCAGGCCTCTCGCCATTTCCCATTGCTGCAAGCCGTACAACAACTGATTGACCTGGAATGGAATGCTCCGGAGGCCAGTTTCAAAGGAGGACGGGCTCTAGAAGCCCTATACCCACTGGATCCCTCAGCCAAAGAACTCTTGGTATTTCCCAAAGTGAATGCCATGGTCTGCGCTGACACAAAGCGCACTACCATTCCAGTCGAAGGAGGAGCGGCACTCAAGGATGCCCAGCACAGACAGGAATCCATCCTTAAACAGTCATTTGATGTAGCAGCTATGTCACTACAGATCGCTGCCTGCTGTGTGCCATGGTGGCACGTGCCTGCTTATCTCTTGCCAGGAATGCTACCATGTCTGTCAACATTAGAACCAGCGATATCCTTCCTCACGGATGCGACGTCCGACCTGGTGCTCACCTCAGCCAGGGACGTCTCAACCATTGTGGCAGCCAGAAGGCAACTCTGGCTCCGAAGCTGGTCAGCCGACACGACCTTCAAGACGAAACTCACAAGAATGCCCTTTAAAGGAAGCGAACTGGAGAAATTAGCTGACAGATGGGGTGAATCCCCAGTACCTCGACTACTGGAGGACAAGAACAAAAGAAGTCATCGTCCCTCTCACCGAACATCCAAGGGCAGAGGATCACAGCGCTTTAGACCGTACAAGAGTACATACCAAGCACCTCGTTCCGCAGGCAGGGGCCAGTCCTTTCGGAACAAACACAACAAGAGGGGAGCCGGCTCAGGTCCAGGCACCAGCCGCACCCCACAATGAGAATCAACAGACCTATCCACAAGAAGAAGCCATAGGGGGCAGGCTTGCCCTGTTCTACCAAAGATGGGTTGAGATAACGTCTGACAAGAGGGTCCTAACCATCATTCGAGAGGGATACTATCTGGACTTCCACAGCATCCCTCCAGACAAATTTGTGAAATCCCCCTTGCCACTCCCCCTCCAAGAGGATGGCAGTGGAAACCACACTGACAAAAGTGTTCTCCCTGGAGGCTATAACACTGGTGCCCAAGTACCAACAAAATACTGGGCACTATTCCATCTATTTTATCGTCCCCAAGAAAGATGGAACGTTCTGGCCCATCCTGGACCTAAACTCTGTCAACCGCTACCCGAGGGTACCACACTTCTTCATGGAAACCCTACGTTCGGTCATGAGGGCAGTACAGCTGGGAGAATTTCTGACCTCCCTGGATCTGTCAGAAGCCTATCTGCGCATCCCGGTTCATCACGACCACCAGCGCTTTCTACGCTTCGCGATCATGGACCACCACTACCAGTTCCGAGCGCTACCCTTTGGACTAGCCACTGCCAGAATCATGGTGGTAGTGGCAGCGACACTGAGGAAAGAAGGAATCCTCGTACACCCGTACCTGGACAATTGGCTGATCAGAGCAAAATCTCCAAGAAGGCCATGGTACGCAGACATGCGAAGGCTTCTGGCGGGGAACCCCCTGTGCCTCCCCCCACACAGGGACCTGCTACAGCAAGGACCGATCGTCCACGAAGAACCAACTCGATTCTCTCTTACGGTCTGGCCATTGAGAGGACTCGCCTGAAGAAGAGCGGATACTAGAGGGCAGTAATTGACACCTTGCTCAGAGAACGCAAGTTTTCCACATCTTTAACTTATATACGAATATGGAGAATATTCGAAGCCTGGTGTGAAGACCGCGACATCCTTCCGCAGACAGTCAAAATTCCCATGATCCTGGAATTCCTGCAGGACGGCCTGAAGAAAGGGTTGTCTCAACTCCCATCAAGGTTCAGCTGGCCGCACTGGCCTGCTTCAGACCCAGAGTGGACGACATCAGCATAACTTCCCATCCAGACGTCTCCCGCTTCCTGAGAGGTGTCAAGCATCCGACCACCACTAAAGTGGCTGGTACCCTTATGGAATCTTTCCTAGTGGAGCTTCCTTCAGACCTACACACGGTCTGTCCCTACGGCTCCTGACCTTGAAGACTGCATTCCTAGTGGCAATATATTCAGCACATCGCATCTCCGAACTTCAAGCTCTATCCTGCCGGGAACCATTCCTCAGGTTCACACTGGGATCCATACAGCTACACACTGTCCCTTCCTTCCTTCCAAAGGTAGCGTCTCATTTCCATCTAAACCAAACCATCTCGCTGCCATCTCCAGACGAGCATAAGGACTCGGAAGATTCACGTCGCCTACGCCATCTTAAAGTTGGCAGACTCCTAGTCCGCTACCTGGAAAGATCTGAATCTGTACGAAAGACGGACCACCTATTTGTCCTTCAGCGGGAAGAAACAAGGGGAAGCAGCCTCGCGGGCAACCATAGCCCGCTGGATCAAAGAAGTAATCAAGGCGGCCTACGTAGAGGCAGGCAAGCCTCCACCTCTTCAAGTCAAGGCCCATTCCACAAGGACCCAGGCAGTGTCCTGGGCAGAAACTAAGATGCTGTCACCTGCCAAGATCTGTCGGGCGGCAAAGTGGTCCTCCATTCGCACCTTCTCAAGGTTCTACCGCCTGGATGTTCAGACCAGGGAGGACACACATTTGCAAGAGTAGTAATAAGTGGGCCACGGGCAGCCTCCCACCCGGTTCGGGAGTAGCTTTTGTACATACCATTGGTCTTTAGTCCATCTGCTACAACTAGAAAATGGAGAAATTATATACCTGATAATTTCGTTTTCCTTAGTGTAGACAGATGGACTCAGTATCCCGCCCATGGCTGCCTCAAAATACGGAAAATACGGGTGACAATTCCCGAGAGCAAGACAACCACGAGTAAGTCAGACTTACCCCAAGTTAAGACACCCATAGCTACCGGGTGTCGGCGTTTCTCAGTTGACAACACTGGCGGTCTCCAGCTACAGTTCAAGTTAATCAAGTTATCCAAACACACATATATCCACTATTGCTTTTCGAGGAGAATACTGAAGAGCAGAGCTTCCTGCACGGGTATATGTAGTGCTGACGTTAGATTGAAATCTCCGTCTCCAACTGCTATCAGGAGCACACTATACCCATTGGTCCTGAGTCCATCTGTCTACACTAAGGAAAACAAAATTATCAGGTAAGTAATTTCTCCATTTCTGGTACTTTGTTAGCATACGCTTCAACTTGGTTTGAAATGCTTTTTGGAGGAAACAGTTTGCACCTTTTATGTTTTGTATCATTCAGAGTGTTGCTTCTTTTAGTTTTAATTTTGTAACACTTTCCACTTACAAAATTCAGGTGGTCTATTAATGCCTGCATAAAGCCTACCATAGTGTAATATCTGTGCAAAAAATCTTGGCTGAGTACACCCTGCAGTTCAGCTGTTGTATTCATGATTTACATGTATCAATGCAGTGTTTGTATGGGCATCTGATAGCTCTCAGTACTGCAGGACCCCTGCTTAACTTCACTTCCTAATGGTGCAAGATGATAGGTAGAGGCATCTTTCAGAAAACTAACATTTAATATTTCCCAAGTAAAGAGAAAAATCAGAAGGAAATCTTAGTGATTGTTTAGGCGCCATCTTAATTTCAACTATCCTTTTCCTGCAGATGTAATAAGTAGGGAGCAAACATGCATTCTGTTAACGCTTTTATGATTCTCTTATTTTTCAGATCTTGTAGAAAACTTTGATGAGGCGTCAAAGAATGAAGCTAATTAAAATCACTAACAGTACTTGGAAGCTGGCATGGACTTGATTTTACAGAAATCAACTGTGTGGTTCCAGAGTTTTACAGATACAGAACATTACGTGTTAATAGTTCAGTAATATAAATATTTTGTATTTTAATGATGCTGTGTTCAGCAATTTTCTGTCAGTTAATTTTGCATTTTGCACCTGCTCCCAGGAGCCTACTCTTTTGGTCAGAGTGAGAAATGCTGGCACTGCTTGAGGTTTGAGTACAATGGGGAGAGCTGCTTAGATAAGTTGGTTCCTTTTTTTTTTTTTTTTTGTTTTGTTTTTAGAAACCCCCTCCACTCCCTTCAAAAATAAAGCAAATTCTCTCTAGTTCAGTTTGTTTTATCACCAAATCATACAGAGAATAGAAGCGACAGCAGCAGCGGTGAAAAGATTTCATTTTGTAGTAGGGCTTGTGCTGTTGTGGCACTGAAGACTCTTAATTTGTCCTGATGGGAAACGCACTGTCTCTTTAAAGTGAAAGGGGTGCGATTCTGAACATGGCAGCTTTAGATCAGGACAAAGAATTTGTTCCAAGTTTCCTTACGTGCTCTGCCTTTTCTTTTAGCCTTCACTAAGGGTGCGGGTGCATTGTCTTCATCAGGAAATAACGGCTCCACCTATTGGCAGAGCTGGGAAGTACTACCGTTCTCTACAGCAGCCTTGCTCTAAGACTCTTCATGTAGGATGTTCAGGCCAGAGTAGGGATTATTTTATCAAAAGGATGTTCGTTTTAAAGTGGTCAGGTGCTAAAACAGTAGCCACTCGAAAGTCAGTTTGTGCAAGAGTGGGGGGACTTTTGCCACATCGCCAAGCAGAACCTATTTCTAAGCATTTTTACAAGGACGTCACCGTAAAGGGGTTGTTTTTCCGTTGTGGTTTCATAATCTCTCTTCTGCTGGTTAAAAAAGCTAGAAATCATGGCTGTAGTACCTTGAAATATTTACTATGGTACATTAAATACAGTGGTGATGGTTGAAAATTGTTTTTCGGTGTGACTTCCCGCCTTTTTTGCAATTGAGATTTGTTTGATTTCCTGCACGTTTCAGTGATGATTGCTCAAGAGTACAACACAATCCATTTAAGCCCTTATTTTCAATGTAAAATCCCATGAACATGGAAAGAGGGCATGATGTAAGCTTGATTTAAAAATAATTGATAAAAAAAAAACCACCCCCCTTGTCCAGCAGCATTTTTCCAATATTATGTAATGTTGCCTAGTTTTTCTTTGTGTTTAATCCCATTAAAAATGGTTACCAGTTGCTTTGAATTAGCCAGATATAATTCAGCTAGAACACACATCTGTCTGGTTAAATTTGACTTCCACAAAGCAAATCTAGTAACACATGTTTAATAGTAAGTTTAAAGAAAGGAACAAAAATATTGAAGGCTTTTTGGGGATTAGCTGACAGTGTTAGTAGCAACCTGCTGCTCCTTTCTGTATCTCCTGCTTACCAAAATGATCTAATTCTGTGGGTCAGCTGTCCTAGGGAACACCCTGTAAGTTCCTTGTGGTGTTGCATCCTGCTGTTTAGATGAGTTAGTTGGGTTCTTAGTAACTGGTATTCAGCCTTCAAGACTGTACTTCCACTACACCTATAAGAATCAGTTGAATACCACCTGACATTTATTTTGCTGAAGCTGATACCACAATTACCTGGAAAAAGCCCACATGAGGGTCTTGAAGTATGGGGTGTTCTCTCTTTCATTTTCTAAGTTAATCCTAAATGGATCAGTTCCTGTCCACAGCCCCAGCATGTGCCAGCAGCAGGGGTTTGTTTTGTGGTGACAACAGCTGGAAATTGGCCTTTAGAACTCTTACAGTCACTGAATAAAAAATATGCTTTTTAAGTGTTGAGTGGGGTTTTCTTTTTCATTGTCTTGATGAATTTTAATAGCAGAGGTTGAAATGAAATCTTCTACCATCCTTCATGTGAACGAATCTCATGCACCAGTGCAGAAAGTGTGTCCTGTAATGGTATTTGTGGCTGGGTGAGTCTGTGGCTGTTGCCTGCATCAGTCTGGTGGCCTTTCCTGAGGGAGATGAGCCTCACATCCTGGCTTTAAAATGCTGTTTCCATTCTCAACACTGGGATCATGGAGAGATTTGGAGCCGTGTATGCTGTTTGGTATGTTTCTGTCAAATTTTAATTCTTTTGGCTTTGAGCAAGTATCCTTGGGGTGCTGGAAGAGGTGCATAACTCACTTGTTTTGGATTCATGTGATGGACGCTAAGAAACCATGTTCACTTATACATCCTATAAATTAAAAAGATCTTTATCAAATTCACACATTTAAAAAGGCCTTGAAGGATGGTCATTATAGAAAGATTGAGACTATCCTTAAGCAAGCATTTGAAGCAGTGGTAATGACTTTGCGGATCGCTTCTTGTTGTTCCTTGGTGGATCGCTTTTGTTTGCTTCCCCCCCCCGGAGGTCAGTGACCCAGAGGAGTAAACTCTAGGGCAGTTATGGAGTCAGCTGTTTCCTTCTTGGCCGAGGCGAGCTGTGATTTGGTATGCACTTCAGCCAGAGGGGTGGCTTCGATAGTAGCGGACAAGCATCAGTTATGGCTGAGAAATTGGTCAGCCGATGCGACCGCCTAGGCTAACCTCACCAAATTACCCTTTAAAGGCTCGCTCTTATTTGGGAGCAAGTTGGAGAAACTGGCCAGTAAGTGGGGTGAATCACCGGTTCCTTGTTTGCTGGTGGATAAAGAAGCAGATGCCACACTCCTTTAACATGAGAGCTCATGCTAGAGGATCCAAGCATTTTTGATCCTTATTTATTTATTTGAATTTCTATACCGGTATTTGGTAGAACCGTCATATTGGTTTACATCATATTATATTACACTTAAAACAAGATAAAATACCAAACAATAAAACAATGTTACTAATAAGTTTAACTTCCATTACAATTTAAAATAAATAGTTCTAAGCAAAAACACAAAATACAAGAAGTCCTATAGAGAAGCGACCTTTCGGAGGACTCAACCCTTCAGTATGTCTGTGTCATTTTGTCCCAAACAACACATAAGGGGCGCAGGTCGGGTCATGGAACCTCCCTATGAAGGTTCGCCGACCTCCCTCCCCCCCCCCCCCCCCCCCCCCCCCCCCCCCCCCCCCCCCCTCAGGTATGGGGATGCCTCATCAGAGATGGGTCAAAATAACATCGGATTAATGGGTCTTGGAGATGATACGAGAAGGATATGTGATGAAGTTTCGCAGTGTTCCTCAGGACGTGTTTATGGAGTCTCCCTGTCGTTCCTCACAGAAGAATCAGGCAGTGGAGGGTACATTGGCAAGGCTCCTCAAGTCTTGAAGGCTATGGTTCCAGTGTCTACATTTCAAGAAAATACGCAGCTATATTCCATTTTGTTTTCATGGTGCCCAAGAAGGAGGGCTGTTTTCGTCCCATCCTGGATATTAAAGGTGTCAACCGTCTTATTTGTTTGTTTGTTTTTATATACCGACATTCGATCGAAATATCACATTGGTTTACATGTAACTGAACATAAATAAGGCAGAAGCTGCTTATTTTACATTGTAACATTGTAACTTAAATAATTTAGGAAGATATGTGAGTGAAACATTTTTGCATGGAAACCTTGTGCTCTGTGCTAATGGCCATGCAATCTGGGAAATTTCTGACCTCTATGGATCTAGCTGAGGCATATGTTCACATTCCCATCCGACTAGAACACCAATGCTTTCTGTGGTTCTCAGTTCTGGGACTCCATTTTCAGTTTCAGGCATTGCCCTTTGGTCTGGCCACCACTCCCAGGACCTTTTCCAAGAGAATGGTAGTAGTGACAGAGTTGAGAGAGGATGGGATCCTAATAGACCCATATTTGAACGACTGGCTGATTTGAGCCAAGTCGCTGGACGAGAGCTGCCTGGTGACTCGCAAGGTGATTTCCTTGTTGCAGGAGCTCGGCTGGGTGACGAACCTGGCCAAGAGCAGACTTCAGCCTGCTCAGTCGTTGAAATGCCTTGGGGTTCGGTTCGACACAAAGCGGGGCAAAGTTTTCTTGCCGGATGCTCAAATTCAGAAGTTGCTGGCACAGTGCCATCTCTTGATGAACACACTACGCCCAACTGTATGGTTCTACTTGCAAGTACTTGGCTTAATGGCAGCAACCGTGGAAGTGGTACCATGGGTGAGGGCACATATGTGTCCTCTTCAGAGGTCCCTGCTGTCTCGGTGGAACACGCAGTCTCAGGACTATTTGGTTCGGCTCCACCTGTCAATGGAGGTCTCCCAACTACAGTGGTGGTTACAGCCAGACCATCGATGGTGTCAGGGAAACTCCCTTCCTTGGGACTGCTAGCACTGACAACAGATGCAAGCCTCCTTGGTTGCCAGGAGCTGACAGCGCAAGGGTGCTAGAATGCAGAAGAATCTGTCTGGGTTATCAATCAGCCGGAAGCCAGAATGGTTTGGTTGGCATGTTTGCAGTTCAACAACAGGCTCCAATGTCGTTCCTAGCGTGTAGCCAGATGGACTCCGGACCAATGGGTTTATGCCCCCCCCAGCCAGCAGAGGGAGATTGAGTCAGGTTTCAAAGCTGACATCACCCTAGAGGGAGGACCAAGGTATCAAGTATGTATTTGCTAGGCAACAGTTGTGCGCAGAGCTCCCCTCCTGGTTTAAACAAGGAGTTTTGCGCACAGATTATCACTGCTCAATGCTAATCCCATGTTAATGATGGCATTAGCTATTTCTCCCAAAGGCAGAGGTGTGTATGCTTTACTCATATTTTCTTAATGCTCAAAGATTTCCTGGCCAGATGTGGTGGAGTTAAGGTCCTGTGGCCAATGTTTGTCCTTAAGGCTGAACTTGGGAGTTTGTGGTGCAAGGGTCTTGTACTCTGCATTTATGAGCAAACATCCTGTGTGTGAAGAAGAAGTGTGGGCTATTATGCTATGGGCTGTGTGTGGAGGCAGTAAGATGTACGCTGTAGCAAGTTATGTCCTGACCTACTTCTCTGTACGGGGGAGGTGGGATCCATGAAGCGCTTCTTAAGACTGCTTACAATCATTATAAGTATATGACAGTATTTTTCTCTGGTAAAGGACAAAATTACACACTAATACAGAGGGGCAGCACTATTCCCTTTGAGCATTGGTTAACATATCTCGGGGTGGCATTAGATTGCTCCTTGATTTATAAGATGCATCTAGAACAACGACCAAGCAGAGCCCTTTTGTTCATGAGCGTTAGGAGTGGTATAGTCCCTGGCAGATTACTGTGCTGCTTTCTGGGGCAGGTGCACTCATACACGTCTGGGGGACTTTTCAAAGTCATTGGTGCGCATAAAACCTGGTTTTCTGCCTGTAAATGGTTTTAAAATTGACCCTGGCTCAGTGCACATAATGAGTGTAACCTGGTTTTATGTGTGCTGAGGAGAAGCATGCAGGAGCTCAGAGTTGGCATTCATGCACGTACCTTTTGATTTTCAGAAGTCAGCATGCATGTGTACACCTGTCAGATATGCCTTTCCCGTGAAGAGAAGTAACTTTATGCGGGCAACTGCATGCACACACAATCAGTCACTTAGCTGAGCATAATGTACAGTCAGACTTCACCGCTATGCAGGCTGATTGAGAATGACCCCTCCTAAAATCAACAGAGCCCTTAACAATAGCATGTGGCTGATGTTAGGACATCTGCTTGACATCCAGGCAACAGCTTCAAGTTGTCAGTGGAATCGTTTGTCCTGATATTCGTCATGAACGACCATGTCTTCATTTAATGCAGCGTGCTGCGCGAAAGCCTGATCATTACCTACAGTACTGTAACATCTTCCCACCTTACATGGAGGCTTGACATTCTGCGATCCAGCATCTGCGTCTTTTGAGCGCTGTATCAGGCTCTTTCTCCTGAGGCCTGGGTTATGCACTGATGACAAGCATGATTGGACACAGAGGAATGTAAATTGAGATCTTCAAGGTGCACTCTGATATGTTGCCAACTTTGAAAAGAGAGATCATACCCAACATCTCACAGCTTAAGAGTTGAAGTCCTTTGTGTCTTGGGATGTGCAATACAAAAATTGCACGCAAAAAGATTAAAGGGCGGATATTGTGTAAGTGCACCCACAGCTCTGTGAAGTTGACGAGCTATCATGTTGTTCCCTCGTGATTGAGAAATCCCCTTTCGCTGGCTATACTGAGCCTCCTTGATAAAGCCCTTTTGGTGAAACATGGCCTGTGTAAGAGTGCTGTGAGAATAGTTTGCTGCACAAAATTAAGTCAAGTTTAAATATTCACTTCAATTTTAATTTTTTTGAAGTGCAGTAGAATCCTTTGGCTGCACGAAGATAGGTCAACTCTGAATATTTACTTAAATGTTTGGTTCTCTTTTTTAATGTTATATAAAATCATATACAAAGTTTTGCTAGTGCTGTAGGAAAATGTTACTGCATAAAGATAATTTAACTTTAAATATTCACTTCCATTTTCATTTCTGTTTTTGAGTGTTATAACAGATCCTTCAGAAAGTATAGTTTGAAGATAAGTGTTCTTTGGAATGTCATGATTAGATTGGATTTATTCATCCTTATAAACTTCAGACCACATTATAACATAATGCCCCTTTTTTCCATTGCCCTGTGATTTCCTGGCACTAGGGATATGCATCCAAAGATTTTCTGTACAGTTTGTTCATTTTTGTTTCCAGTTTATTTAATTTGTTTCGGTAGTTTATGCATAATCAAAACAAACGAAAATTCATGCATATTCCTGTGTAACCCGGGCACTCCTCGGGTTACCAGTAAGCCCTGCTGTTTATGACATTCAGGCTGTTACAATACAGCGTGCTCAGTCGCGTGCACTGTTTAACCCGTGGTTGAAAGTGGGTTTTGGACATGCATTCACGACCCCTTAATACTATGAGGGGATTAGCATGTCCAAAACGCGTGCCCAACCCCCCCCCGCAAAGCTAATAGCTAAATGCGCACATTTTTACCCTCAGAAGTTAACGCCTGTCCAAAGCAGGCGTTAATTTCTGAGCAGCCCCAAAAGGTGGGCGCTCAACACGGAGCGCCTGTTTTCCGTGCAGATTTATTGGATCATCCTGAATGTCAATTAAAGAGAGAATAGATTGGAGTAGAGGGAGGTTCCATTCGAATGCAGCTCCTCCCTTTGAGGCTTCTGGAGTGGCCATCCCCCTGTGAGTCTATTTAGGAGCTCTCCACAGGTTGTCAAAGAATAAGGAGCTAGAGTGACTTTATCTTTTGTTATTTTTCAGGTCCAGTAAGTAAAGGCAGGCTAACCCAGCTTGCTGTTCTTGACCAGGATTGCGAGGGATTTCCTCTTCCAGTGTCTGGTTGAGTTCCCTCTGGGTCTAATTTAAGGGATTTTTTAATATTTTTATTTAGGAGCCTTACTGGACACCTGGGCCTGTTTTGCTCGTAGGGATTGGGGAACCCTGCGTGTGAACTGCCCAGGGATAGGGCAGATAGACCCCTGAGGGGGTGGTGACATGCTGTGAGGAGGGGACGCTGCTGTTAGTTTTTGTTCCAATTTGGGGAAAGAACATTTTTGTGAGAAGATGCAGGAGGAAGGTTTTTAGCTGCCCCTTTCTTCCTGCTAGAAGCAGGAGAACTGCTTGTTTCAAAGAGGATCCTCACATCAGGGACCCAGAGCGAGTACTAAAGAGACTGTAAGATAAAGGATATCTTGAAGATCTGCTAAATGTGAGTAAAGGAAACATCACTAGGGACACCCATCCAGTGATCACCACCCTGTTTCAAAGAGGATCCTCACATCAGGGACCCAGAGTGAGTACTAAAGCGACTGTAAGATAAAGGATATCTTGAAGATCTACTAAACATGAGTAAAGGAAACATCGCTAGGGACACCCATCCAGTGATCACCACCCTGGGGAAAGAAAGAGAGGATTTACTCTCTGTGCCATAGACTTTGCTATTTTCATCAGCTTGGAAGGGGTTTTGACCATCCTAAAGACCCTACACATCCATCGGGGAACTCCACTTAATTAAACCAAGGGAGTGGATGTCTCCTCTTCCCCTGCTATAAGTGAGTCCCAGACAGATAGAGGAAAGAGACTGTAGAGGAATTGAAGAGGGATTTCTGTGGTGCTGTAGTTTGAGTTCTGTGACATTCACCATCAGTGCTTAATGGTAAAGCCTTTTATTCTGGACACTAACCAAGTGGCCCAGAGTATTTATTTCTGCACTCACTGCTCGCACAGCAACCAGCATTGGTGTAAAGAAACCACCAATGTCACATTGGGACCTGAGAGGACTCCTTTCTTCCCCCAGTCTGCCGAACCTACACCTTGGGAAGTCAAGGAGGGACAAGAGCAATAACTTTATGGCCTCCGCTGTGCTAGACGGGCATACAAAGGTGGGATTACACCTACATGCAACAAGTCCACACTTCTTCGATAACTGTCCCCTGTGAAATATGTGGATCACATCCTAGTCATATGCTAGGAACAGAAATATATTTTGTTATAGCATCTTGTCATCATTGAGTCAATTGTATAGAATTGGTAAGATACTGCATGTTCCCTTATACAGCCTATCTGTATTAAGTATTGAAACGTCTTTCCACCTTAGCTCTCCTTCCCACCCTCTGGCAAATAAATAAAGTGCTGTGGTCTGATCTCAAATGACAGAGACACCCCCGCAGCAGATTTAGTCAAAAGGCAGAGCCATGTCGGGGCATGCCTCAGTTGGGTTCCACATTGTCATCTAACTACAATGAAATAATGCAAGAAAAGGACTATAGAGAAACCTGTGATTATAATGGGGTGAATGGTTTAAATGATTGCCACAAAGTAAAGGTATTTTGGAGGCGGATATATTTTCAGAGCACACGGTAATTTAATAACATTACACTCTGCGTGGTACTGGCATCAGCCTGAACAAAGCATACATTTTTTCAATTTCTGCTAACAATGAATAAAACATTTTCACACTGCACCAAAGTAGTAAATTAATAATAGTTAGCACCAGGCTCCACGTCATGAATGACAGGCTGAGCAAGTCTTCGTTTTATCCTGTTGTAAATATTAACATGTAGTCCAGCTCTCCTTTGAGAAAAATCCTATAGGCACCAAAGGACACGGCCAGAACTAGTCCAATGACTAGAAGCCTCAGAAGGCTAACTGTGGACCAACTGGTACTAAGTCCATGGTCTCTTCCCAGAACAACAGAAAATGTAGAACTGCTACAGCTTGGCATTTTTTCCAAAGCAGCTGGATCAATACAGGGTCAGGTACCAGAAGTTCAGATGGTCAAATGTAATTAGAAGCTTTACTTAAAAGTAGGTCACAAGGCACCCTCTATCTGGCTAGAAAATTATAAATGACGTTATCTGCTGATTTCATAAGTGTGATCAAACTTCAGCCTCAGAGAGGCAGCAATCCATTAGAAGAAAGAGAATCGTGGAACAGGGGCCACCAGGGAGACGATGTGCCAGGAAAACCCTCGCACTGACCCTTGGCTTCTCCAGCCAGCACTCAGGCTTCCTGCAGTGTTCTTACCGGCAGAAGCAGTCTGAATGATAAGGAGACAATCATCTGGCAGGTCTGATCGCTTAGCTTCAGAGCAGGAAGCCCAGAGTTTCTTCCTCTGCTCTAGTCATTGGGAGAAGCTCTCTTGGTGTTCAGTATCACCTTGTAATGCATTAAGGACTCAAGTCATCTAAATCTTTTGGCTTCTGAAGGAAGCCAAAAAAAAAAAAAAAAAAAGCATAGTGGTTGTGGTAAAAATGGATGTTCATGCTCCCTCCTCCCCCAAAAAGATCTTAATTGTGGCCTATTCACCCAAACACGTAAAAATAAGCTGAGATGCACAGGGTGGTATTCACAGAAGTCCATAAATATCTTTCTGCCGGAAATTCTTCTAAATCCCAACTTGAGGTGATTCAGGTCCTAATTCACTGCAGCTCCGAGAATAGCACGAGTACTTCATTCAGGCTCTTGGCAGTGTTGGGTGGTAGATTTCTTCAGTAACAATATTGCACTAATGCAGCCTCTCTTCGGATTAGGCGGATTCTGCAACCATTTTATATTCCATGGATGTGGTTACCTGCAGGGTGTAGTTAAGGCACTAGTGAAATATAGACTAAGGCCCCGCCTTGAAATATAGACTAAGGCCCTGCCTTGTTTACCCTTGTTTGTTTGTTGTTTTTTTTAAATAATATCAAGCATTTTGATAAATTACATTTCTTAATGATAAAAATAATAGGGAACTAAAAAATGTTTGTTCTTATTTTACAGGTATAAAGGAATTGTAAGTGCAATATAATATGATTACAACAAAAGCCTCTAATTAAAATGTATTTAAATTAATAAAATTATAACTTTAAAATTAAAGTGTAAGAATGTTAAATTATCTTTTAATCAAACTGAGGATGCTCCTCTCACTCCCACCCTTGACCACATCGAAAAGTTTTCTCTCAGCTGTTGGCCCTGTCTGACCCTGCTTACCTGAGATCAGGGATTACACGGTGGCAGCATGGAACCTTGCTGATGTGAATCCTGGGACTCCTGTACCTGAGTTGTGCCCCCAATTCCTCCTCCCTACATTTTGGAAGCTTGCATGAAGTCCAGGTCCCGGAAATGTGCAACTAAGCCATTGGCCACAAAGGCAGCTGCATGCTTGATTCTGAAATATTCAGTTGGAAGTGCATTGAGTCCCTATTTCAGGGATGGTGAACTCCGGTCCTTGAGGAGTGCCACAAACAGGCCAGGTTTTCAGGATATCCACAATGAATATGCATGAGATAGATTTGCATATAATGTACATAATTGTTCCCTATTAACCTGTTCCATACCACACATAATTTTATAAACCTCTATCATATCCCATCTACGTCATCTTTTCTCCAAGCTGAGGAGCTCAAACCTGTTTTCCCTCTCTTCATCCCCCTAATCAATTTTATTGCCCTTCTCTGTACTTTTTCTAGTTCTGCCATCTTGAAGGTGCCAGTGATCAGAATTGCACTCAATACTCAAGGCATGGCTGCACTATAGATGGCTACCAGGGCTTCATTTGTAGACAGAAAGAAATTGGAACTGTGGAGGAGGTAAGATGGATGGGGCCAGAGCCAAGTTTGACCCATGCGGAGGGCTGGGACCAGGGCCGGGTGTGAACTCTCTCTCTCTTACACCCCCCCCCCCAAATCAAATGTGGCGGCCCTTGTCTGAGGATAATCAGTTCCAACACTCTCTGTTCTTCTCTGCTTCCTCCAAGGGCTGGGGAGCTATGAATGATCCATGCAACTGCTGGCTCTGTTGCATTTCCTCAGGGGAGCCAGAACTGATATACGCTGCCAGCTCTGCTCCGCTTTCTCAGGTCCCAGAGAAAAGGTGGCAGTTGTTCTGCCAGAAATTAAGCCCTTGGTAATAGACACTAAAAGGGGTTGAATTAGCATACGTTTGAAAGTTGTGAGCATTAGTGCCATTCATCAAAATGAAGGCTGAAACCTTAACATTTGGCATTACTGCTCACAGCTTTCAAACTTGTGCTAATTCAAATCTTTTTTTTGCATCTGTTCTTTGCTCTGCAGTGTCTGCTTTGGTATCACCCCTTCCATTTCTGTCCCCTACAGTACAGGAGGAGAAGTAGGGGGAAGGAGAACAAAAGAGGAGGGGGCTGGATTAGGGAGAAGAGTGTGTGTTCAGTTCTCTGTGTACTTCAGGCTCAGTCTCCCCTCTCCTCTTCCCTGCAGGCTGCCTGGAGGGGAAGGGCTGGAGCAGAACACCCCTGCTGCTCTGCCTCTTAGGCCTGAAAAGGGGGTGCCAGGACTGCATTCCACTCTGTTCCCCCCACAATGATGCACAAGTTGCACTCCATTGGGTTTCAGGACTCTGCTCTCTCTTGGTTTTCTTCTTACCTCTCCCTTTGTACTTTTAGTGTATCCTTTGGTGATTCATCCACCACCGCTATTCAGCTATTGGTTGGCGTGCCTCACAGCTCTGTCCTGGGTCCTTTTCTGATTTCTACACTTCTTCCCTCAGTGCTCTGATCTCCTCCAACAGAGTTCAGTACACCTGAAATTTCATCATGAACTCAGTCCCAATTTTCAGCCTGCATATCTGACATTGACCCACCACCACCTTAAATTTAACATGGCCGAGATGGAGCTTCTTGTTTCCTTCTCCAAAACCCGCTTCCCTCTTTTTCTGTCTTTTAATCTCCTGATTCCCTTGGCCTGTAACCTTGGCGTCATCTTTGATACCTTGCTCTCCTTCTCTAAATGCATCCAAAACACAGCTAATACATGTAGTTTTTTCCTTTATACATTATTAAACTATCTTTTCCTTTCTGAGCATGCTACCAAAATGCTCATCCACTTTTATCACCTCCTGTTTAAACTACTGCAATTTATTCTTCGTTGGCCTCCCATTCAATCATCTCTCTCCATTTCAATCTATGCAGATTTACATTGCATGGCTTCTCTTCCTTCAGCATCCTTTTGACCATGCAACCCCTCTTCTCAAGTCACACTACATAGGCTCTCCCATCTGCTTCTGCATGCAGTTCAAGCTTCTCTTCTCTGTCCTATACCCTTCCTCATGAACGCCATGCATCGGGCTAGCACTTCTATCTGTGCCCCTTTCCTCCACTGACAACTCCCGACCCCACACTTTCCACCTCCCTATGCCCTATGCATGGAATAGATTTCTGAGTTGGTGCGTCATCCTCTCTCTCTCTCTGGCCATATTCAAATCCAGTCTAAAAACTCCGCTTTTTGAGGCTGCTTTTAAATTACTTTTCTTTTTGTCATGTATGTTTATCTTGACTAGACTTTAAGGATGAAGGGACTGACTCTTATGTGTGTCTTTACAGTGCCAGTGACTGACTTAGGATTTTGGCACCCCTAGGCATTGTTGGTGCTGTTGTCCCCTCCCCCCTTACCTCCTCTCCCACTTCCCTCCCTCCCCCCACCCACCAAGGTTGGACAACAGGAAGCAGAAGATCTTAGTCCCCTGGTTTCCTGTGGCAGCTCGGGGGTAGATCCTGTGGTAAAAATAAAAAAATTCTGAAGGAAATTGGAAAACATTTCCATCTTTTATATTACATGTTAGAAATAAAGTAATTTTATGCTATCATTACTAGTATAATTTATTTTATTTTTACTGGGTGAAGAAAAGCGATCTCAGGTATCAGTACAGGGAGAAGACCTCAGGGTTGGAGAGAGGAATGGGGTGAGGAGAAAGGGGAGGAACATGATGAGGAAAGAACTAGAGATGGGGAAAAAGAGGGAGAGGGAGGTTCTTGGACTGAGGAAGGGGAAGAGGGAGTATGAAGGGTTGGGGAGTGATTTTCAGGGTCCAAGAAGAAGGGAGAGATTGGAAGGAAGGAAGAGAGGTCTGAGGATCTGGGAGACAGAATCCAAGATCAAGGGACAGAGGAGTTGAATTGCAGTGGGTGGGGAAAAGAGGGAGATATCCCTGCCATGCTCGTGTCCTGCTTCTCTTTGCCTCCCCTCGTTAACATCCCACCCAATATGGCATACACATACATTTGGCATAATCCCTTCTCCCTTCTCTCTCACACACACAAACACTGCCCTCCTACCCTTGTTCTCCTCAGTCTCACACACATAGACATACGTGACCCCCCCCCCACTCCCAGCTGATACCCCTCTTATCCCACCCTGCAATGATCTCAGCTCAGCTTCTCCTCATCTCCCCAGAATGATCCCCTTTTGTTTTGTCTGCTACAGGCTGTCCTGAATGCTGCCTGGAGGAGAGGGGCTGGATCAGGAAACAGAGGGCTGTTCTCTGCTCAGTCAGGTTGAGCATAGCTGAAAGGCAACAAATCTTGAGCCAGCCTGCTGTGCTTCCCCCCCCCCCCCCCCCCCCATTTCTGCTGCTCTAGGCACAGGCTTTGCGTGCCTATTGACGAATCCAGGCCGGTACAGCGCTGTGTAGGTCGGTCCAGGAGTGTTAAGGACTGAGGGGACGTCATCATCCCCACGTCAGGATGACAGCAGGCTCGGGATGCCGCAGTCCCTGCAGCTGTGCGCGCCGGCCGCCAGGGGCCGCTGTGGGGCGGCGCTGCGCTGCCGCTGCGGGCTCGGGCCTGGGCCGCCTCTCCTTTGTGGGTGCGCGCGAGCGGGCGGCGCTGAGAGAGAGAGAGCGAGAGCGGAGCACTGGGGACGGGGCGGCCGGGATCCCGCCGAGAGGACTCGCGTCGCCGCCTCCTGCCCCCCCCCTCCCTCAGCATGGAGAGCCGGCGGGTGAGTGCGGGGAAGCTTCTCCTAGGGCCGGGTGCGGGGGGCCGTTGCCATCAGCCCGTGTCCCTCTCCCCGTCATGCGCGCATCCACCCGGCGGCCTCTGTGTAATTGTAACCCCTCTCCCCTTCCGCGAGTAAGCTCCGTACCCCTCCATGTGTGCGTACACACGGCGTGCGGCTCGTCCACACGCTCCCCGTGTGTGTGTGTGTGTGTGTGTGTGTGTGTGTGTGTGTGTGTGTGTACGGCTCGGGATCTCCCTCCCCTCTCGCGCGGTGCACTTTCCCGGTCCCCGTACTGTCCTGCACGCTGCCCCTGCGTTTTGGGCGATTTCCCAGTGCCCGCCGTACGTGGGCTGTCCTCGCCTCTAGGCCGCGGGGAGTCGGTGCCACCGGCCTCCCGGGCCTGTCGCCTTTCCTGTCTTGCAGTGGTGGCGAGTCCTGCGCGGACCTTCACTAGCCTGCTGCCGCGGGAAGCTGCTGCTGCTTCGCCTCCCCCTTTTGGGGGTTTTGTTTATCATCAAAGTCGCGTGGAAGGGGATAGGTATAAATGTTGTTTGGGAAAGGTGCGGTAGCAGACATCTCCTGCTATATTTGTCGAACATCTTGCTGCCTTAATGTACTTGGTTCCCTGGATAGAGATCCTCAGTACTTTCAATTTTTCTTTCTAGCTAACAATCAGCACGGTATGTGTGAGACTACCCAGCAAATCTTTCTGAAACAGTGTGCGATTCCTGTGCCAGCCATAAATTTATCTAACTTATATTTGAAGACTCATATGGGAGTCTTATTGCATTTTCTGTAAGACCAAGAAATCAATGTAAGATTACTTTAACCCTAGGCAGTGATTTCTTTTGTAGCCTGCATGATTTAAGTTGGATAAATCAGAAAATAATTCTGTTTGGTAGATGGGCTTACGTAGTTGTGCATGTGGTGGCGTATAACAGTGCGGTGCCCGTAGCCCAACCAAGCTGTACAGTTGTTTTGCTTCAGAGCACTTCAGTTTTGCCTCAGAACCAGATTAAAAGGAGAAATATCCCCAGGAACCCTCTATACTCCCACTAGTGTGCTGTGTTATGGATTATTGGATAGCACAATGGAAATTTGATGTAACAATTCCTTTCTATGTCTATTTTGTCTTATTTGCAGAAATGTGTAGTCCCCCATTTCCCTGGAGAAAACCAGGCCTAAAATTCCTACTTAACATGAAAAAATAGCTATACATAACTAAACTGCTGTAAGGTGTGGTAATTCATATAGCTTATAGAGCTAAAGTACATACAGGTTCAACGAGATTTTTTTTAAAGACCTCATCTGGCAGTGCCACTAGCTTAAATCCTTCTTTTCCAAAAAGAATGTGTCAAGCTTCTGAAAGATTTTTCTTTGTAAAACTTAGCCAGTGCCCTATTCTGAAAAGTTTGGTGACTTTTTTTTAGATCTAGTGCATCAATTATAAGCTGAATGAGTTCATGTTAATGCTACTTAAAGTGTGAATACAATGTAGCCCTAACCTTTTCCCAGGTAGTTCTAGCTGGTTTTATGTTTTGTGCAAACAGGTCAGATGCAGTCCCAACTGTGTGCTGTTACTGTCAAGATATTCTCTTTTTGCTAAGGATTAGAATACTAGAGTCCTTGTCAACTTCACATTTCACGGTTGCAAACCTTCTCTTCCAAATGTGGTTTACCTCTGACTCTCATGCTTTATTTTGAACTTGTTACTTCAATCTCCTTGGCCATCTTCTGACCCATGGCTCAAACTCATCCAATCTTGTGTTTTGAGCTGAAACACAAGATTATTTTATTACAAATATGGGGTATGGTGTAGTCTTCATTTTAATCTGCAAATGTACAGGCCAACACAATAAGACATGCGGTAAAACGGGCACTCGTATTGAGTGCCCATTTTCCTAACCCATGCCCATCCACAGCCCCTGGGCACTGATGCAGTATGTAATTTAGTGGCAGTATTAAAAAGGACACGCTAGGGTAAAATTGTACGTCCCTAGCGCGCAAATGCATTGGGTGTACATAAATGCAATGGGCGCATGTCCGTTCAAACCGATTTCTGCCCTTGCTAATATGCGTGCATGTACAGTGTGCATCCTGAATTTTTTTTTTTGTGAACATTACATTACACGACATCTTTATTTTTATACCACAAGAAGTAGATTTTAGTCTCGCAGTGATACTAAGGAGAAACCACATAGGACAGTATTTTTTAAATTTCTTCTGAGTAATCGACTTGCGGATTGACTTAACGCCTGTTCCGGGGCTGGTGTTAAATTTATTGCGTTAAAAATTGTGCATTGGGCACCCAGCAATTTTCTGTATCAGGGGTAATAGCTAATAGCCTCATCTACATGGAATATACATATAATGAGTGCTATCGGCATGAACAACTGCACGTAAATCTTTGTGCAAGGCTGGGTGCACCTTTATTGCATCGGCCCCATATTGCGGTCACTTTTTTACCATGGTTGTCGGGCACCATAACTGTTGCCAGATTCTTTGGAAATATAATATTCAGATTCCATAGTCTTTAGCAGCTTTTATATTTCTGAATGAGAGACCCATTTCTGGTGCTTTTTAAAAATATATTTTTCCAGTCCCTGGAGTTCCTTTCCTTTCTGATATGGACATCCAGAACTGAAAAGGATAACTGTGTTACAGTGTGTCATTGACTTCCAAATGTTGTGAAATGCAGGGCTTCCCAAACCTGTCCTGGGGACTCCACAGTCAGTCGGGTTTTCAGGATATCCACAATGAATATACATGATATGCAAATTTCTCATGCATGTTTATTGTGGTTATCCTGAAAACCTGACTGACTGTGGGGTCCCCAGGACAGGTTTGGGAAGCCCTGTGTAAGTCTTATGGATGGCTGTCAAGATTATTAAGGATGCTCAGCCAGGAATACTAGCAGAAAAAAGTAGGACAGCTGATATAGTTTGTAGTTGAAATTAAATATATCCCAAATTGCTGTCTTTAGTTGTATTGCCTGCAGTTAGACAGCCTTCCTACTACTACTACTACTAGTACTATTTATTTATATATTTTATTCCATTTATGATTTGGTATTCTAGAAGTTACCTGTAGCAAGCTATAACATCATAAAATTGACATACATTACATCGATATAGTCAAATAATGCGTAATAAAGTCATGTAAAATCCTATCCTTAAAGCAAACAGAAAATGATCTTGGTGTAACAGCAACTCAGCAAGTGCAACATATAGTACATTAGACAGGAATGGAATCTAAACATATACTATTTGACTGATGACTGAAGACCTCAAGCCTAAAACACGGTGATGATAATAGTATCATCCACCTACTAAATATATAACTTAAAGTCACCTAAAATCTGACATGAAATCATGTTACGCTAAATATCATAACCTGCACTCAGAAATAAATTTACTTTGCTGGGAATGCCTTGTTTCTGATTCCATTAGTGTTTTTGCTATCTAAGCATCTCTTCTCCTAACCAGGGTGAGAGGTTCTGACCCCAGTAAAGTTATTTTTCAGTGCCAGAGGTGAGGTGCATTAGAAAGTTCAAGTGGCACACACTGGAAGAATGATGCCATCTGTTGTCTTTTCTTTGTACTACTTGCTGTGATGGGCCGCAGATGTGAATGACTCTCAACTGCCTGCATCGTTTGCTAACAAGCAGGTTGCAAATACAAAGAGAAATGAAAGTATAAATAAAAATCACAGATTACTGACCATATCCAATATTAAAAAAACAAAAACATACATTTCTGGCTACAGGTCATAGAGTACCTTGATAGAGTCAGGCCTATACAGGGTGCCAAGCATTTCCATATGATTCAGAAAGACCCGTTCTGGTGAAAGTTCAGGCTATGCAAGAATATCACCTACGTTTTTCCCATCACAAATCATGATCCTTTCCTCCACTGCCTACAAGATGAAACAAACAGAAAAGCCTCACTCCCCCTCACCGCTGACCAGAAAGTATAAACAAAAAAACAAATTTAAATTCAAAATGTGCTTTTCCTTCCGCAGTTACAGCATTGTGAAATAGTGAAATCAAGGCATACCGATGTTAAAACTCTTCACAGCTCTGCCCCAAAATAAAATCCTTTCAAAAACCAAACCCAAGCTGTCATTTCTCCTCCCCCAACAACTTCAGTGTTCTAACCATAGTTTACCCAACCCCTGTGGTTCAGGGCGTTACTTCTAGCTCTTCTGCACCACAGTATGCGAAAAACAGGACAAGATAAAATGTATTTAATACTTAACTTGCAAGTTTAGAAGAAGGCAACATATTAATGGTGCTCATAGCTAAGGTAGTTCATGGTCTAACAAGAGCTTATTACTGTTACTACAAGTGCATCTTGATTAGACTGTAAGCTTCATAAAGCAGGCATTGCCTTTCTTACCTGTATTGCTTACATCTTGTAGCTCTATATAGACAATTAGTAGTAGAAATCTTGGAAATTTGCTTTATGTTGCATATAATAAAGTTTAGACATCTTAAAGCATATTTCTTTTTTTACTCTGGCGTTTATAGATTTGTGTAACCACTGAATTTCAATTAAGTAGGGGTTAGTTGTGATGAGAAGCTATTTAATACATTTGTACACTTTCCTGGTCAGAAGGCCATTCAGAATGGTGAACAGAAGCAGACTAGCCGCGACAATAAAAGCATGCTTTAAAATGTCTGCGTGCGAATGCCAGATGTCTGAACAGTAAGACTGGTGAGCTAGAATGTATGGATGTAGACATTATAGGCATTTCAGAGATGTGGTGATCCCAAGGTATAAATTTTATCGATCTGTTGGGCAGATCAAATTGGTGGAGGGGTTGGTACTGTATGTACAAGATGGCCTAGAGTCAAGCATGATAAAAATCCTGCAGAAAACAAAATGCACTGGGGAATCCTTATGGATAGAAATTCCATCCGTGACAGTGGGTGTAAACTACCGGCCATATGGCCAAGGTGAAGAAACAGATTGTGAAATGCTAGCTGAAATTAAAAAAAAAAAAAAAAATCAAATAAATTTGGCAACGCAGTAATGGAGATTTCAGTTACCCTGGTATTTGACTGGGTCAGTGTCTCATTGGGGCATGCCAGAGAGGTTACGTTTTTAGACGCCATAAATGACTGCTGTATGGAGCAGCGGTCCTAGAACTGACGAGGGGGGGGCAGCTGCTGTAGATAGGAACCAGTGGAACACACCACCAGGGGTTACCATGGGGGGCGCTAAGCAATAGCGATCATAATGCAGTCAAATTTGATATACGGTAATCGTGGGAGGGAGGACAGTAAGTCAAACTACTGCAGAAGCATAGAACTTTAAAAAGGGAGACTGATGGAAATTAGAAGAAAAAAATAAGTGGTTATTTACCCTTCTGAAATAATACTAAAAAAAAAAGGGATACTTCGTGAAACTAACAACCAGTAAAATCAAAACAGATCATAGAAAGTACTTTTCGCTCGGCGCACTATCAAGCTGTGGAATTTGTTGCTAGACGGCGTGGTCAAGGTGACAAGTTTGGACAAGTTCCTGGAGGAAAAGTTCATAACACATTATTGGTCGGGTGGACTAAAGAAAGCTGTTGCTATCCCTGGGCGTGAGTATCAGGAATTGGATCTACTTTGAGACCCAGACTGGCCACTGTTGGAAACAGGATGTTGAGCTTGTTGGACCTTAGCCTGACCCGACATGCCGCCACTTATGTTCTTAAGCTCACCTTCTACCTGTCTCGTTCAGGCTCCACTTGACCTCTCAGCTCCCTCCTGTTGTTCAGGAAAAGGCTGACGCTACAGGCTCATCTATTCTGACCTGCGTGGGCCAACATTGATTCTTCACTTTTTCGGTCCACGTAGGCCATCCTGGTGTCGCTCCTCCGTTGCTTCCAGGTGACACAGACGCTATTCCTTCCTCTCTTCTGGCCTGCACAGACTTCCACTGCTGTTGTGTCAGGTGCTTCCTGGTTCCAGCATGCAGTTCTGTGGGGCAAAGGCAAGATTCTGCATGGGATGGGAATTCTGCGCAACTTTGCATTGCAGAATTCCCCCATGACCAAGTTATTGCTTTGGGCGAAAGTAAGACTTTAAAGTCCGATTTTGATTTGAGTCCAGCAGATGTGAGGTAGCCAAAGTAGCTTTAGTCATCTCCTCGGTCAGCGATGTTTCCATCAAGAGACCTAATACATGGTTATCTCTCTTGCCATTATTGTGCTACAATCCAGTAACATATTTTATGACCATCCTAATTAAGATGTCTCATGCAGCAGGCTGCCCTGTTTTTGATCTTAGGGCGATTTTGCATTTCTTGTGCTTTGGGTGCATTGCAGTCTTGCAAGGTTCCAAGGAGGCTGAAGATCATGCTAGCTGCTACTTATTTTTCCTCTAAAGATTGGAGCAGGGAAGAGTTTGATCAATTGATGTCAGGGGTGCTGTGCCTGCATTTAATAACAGCAGCAGCTAGCACACATACCTTTTGGTAATCAGAGATCGAATTGAAGAAAAATGTCCAGAATTTTCAAATTAAGGCATTCACATGTTCTTTTAGTTGTTCTGCACCAAAATGCACAGAATGAACTGAAATACAAGTGCTAGAATCTAGAAAATTAGTTGAATGGTTGGAATGTTTTTTTTGGTAAGTTCCTGCTCCTAGGAGTTTGCTTGATTGTGAAAGTGCCATTGTAAATATACTAAGTGTACTTCTCTTTGTTTAAATAGGACAGTTTACACCTGGGGTCCTTGAAGGCCGCAGCCCAGTTGGAATTTAAGGATATCCACAGTGAAAACCATGAGGTATATATAGTACCTGAATGTAACTGGCTGTGAGCTAAATAAATAAGCAAACAAATATTTGCATACAGTGAAAGTGGGTGCGTGAAAATAGATCTCATGCATGTTTATTGTGTAAATTCTGAAAACCAGCATGGCTTGAAACTCTCAAGGACAATATTCCTTATCCTGCTATACCAGTCCAGACTAGTGGGTTAGCTTTGCCCAATAGCAGATAGAGACAGAGGATGCACCTTTTTTCAGTGACATCATCACTTGGTACATAAGCTGGTGCTGCACTGGCAATAGTCAGTATTTCTCTATGTCTAGCAGATGGTGGACTTGCTGGTCTGGTGCAGTAGGATTTTGTAGCGGCCAGGTCCCTGGTGGAGCTTGCTTCCAGGGCAACAGTTGTGTACTGATTTCCCTGGTGGAGCAGGATCTCTTCTCCTAGGGCAACAATTTTTATGATCATAGCTCCCAGGGTTCCCCTCAGGGCCTGGATTGTGGCTCCCAGTATTCCCTTCAGAATCTGGTTGAGCAAAGGCCTGTCTTGTTGTTTCCATTTTCCCTCTTGGACCTTATCAGAGGCTGCTCAACTACATCAGGTAGCTGAGCAGCCTCTGATAAGCGACTTCCAGGGTTCCCTTTGGGCCTAGTTGAACAGCCTCTGGTAAGGGATTCCCTGGTTAATCTTTGGGTCTGGTTGAGCAGGGGAGGGCTGGTAGGGGAGACTCTTGTCAGGTCTCCCTCTATCTCAGACTTGTGGGTGTGGGCTTCCCGCACGTCTCTCTTCTCCTTCCTTCAAGTCTTGGCCCCCTTCCTCCTCCCCCCCACTTGGATTTAATTCTCTTACCCCTGGACTGACAGGGCTAGGTAACAGCAGTGAAGCTGTTTCTCCTCTGGGAGTCTGTGAATCACAGGGACTCAGCCTTCCCACATCTTTTCAAAATAGTAACCCTAAACGGGAATAATTACTAAGATGGGCCTCAGACTTTGAACCTACTACCCTGTCTTGCGGTCTGTGGCATCAACCCAAAGGACAAGTGGGAACAAACCTCTCTTTCCAGAATAACCGGAGGATGGAAGAGCCCTTTTCAGAGACAAATTCTCCTTATTCCCGGTTTTCCAAGCCTCCACCATGATCAGCTTCCCTGGTGGAAGAGTCCTCCTAGGAGCCTGAGGTTTGGGGAGGACCAGGAGTCTGAGGGAGGAGCAAGAGTAAAACAGGCTACCTGTGCATGGCTTAAATGCAAACTTTCATAATGCTCTCCGAGCATGAGCCCTGTGCTCAGCATGTGGTTTTGCTGGGTTCACACCACCTGTGCACAAGTGTACATGAAATAGCTCTGCCCCTGGTCACCCACTTAGTCCTATAACCCGCATCAGTAGAAGAGACGAATATATGAGGCCTCTTGGGATTCCTCAAGCTAGTGACTGGCACTATCAGTTTGGACTGCTTGCTTCCCTTTGCCTTGCAGATTTCCCATGTAAGGGACAAACAATTGAAGGTTTCATCTTTCTTTGAATAGCCACAGAGCCTACCACCAAAAACACTCCCGTCTGACTATGGATGTCCTCCAGGTTCTAGTTGTCTCCACAACAGCAGCAGACCCCCATCCAAAGATATCTCTGAGAGGAAAATAAAGCCGGATGCATTTGACTTTTTAAGGGCAGGCTGAGTTTCAGTGCTTATAGGACCTGCCATGACAGGTAGTATACGTAGTGGTCTTTGCCCTAATTCTGAGCCCAGACTCATGCCCTTACATACTTTAATTGGCAGTGATCCTTCTTAGTCTTTCCATAGAGTTGGTTACGTTTAATCATGACCATCCGTTTTATCCAAGATTGTTTTTGCCTTTAGTTAAATAGGCAGTATCTCTTCTAGTGTCCCATAAAGGGGAATGTGATGGCAAAGGTAATCTCTCCCCTTATTAAAGGTTCTTTGAGCATTCCTTTGGTATCTAAAAGACAGCAAATTCCTTTTGGCTATTCAATAGGCCTTTATCCATCTGCCCTCATGGGGGGCGGGTGAGGCAGCTTCAGGATCCTCTTTGTCCTTTGTAAATCAAACAGATGATTCCCTCAGTCTTTGTTGGAAGGTCAAAAGGTTCCGAGGGTGCTTCGTGCTCATTCTAGAGGGCTCAGACTTCCTCCGAAGCAGAGACTGCAGCGCCTAGTCCAGAGGACATCCTGTATGGCAACCACTTTGGTCATTATGGATTAGTGCAAAAGCCAAAGGAGCTGCTGCTTTGGGACAGGCATTCTCGAGTAGCCCTGTCTTTTTCCTACATGTGTTGGAATGAGCTTCAGTCTGTCCCACCATTCTGGACTGGTGTAGCAGGATGATAAGGAAGGTGAAATTTGATCTTGCCTGTAAATTTCCTTTCCTTCAGTCCTGTTACACCAGTCTAGGACTTTTCTGGGAGGTCAGGACCTGCATTGTTATCCTTGGCAGAAAATATTGATTTTTGCCTTTGAGACCACTGCTTATCTGCTCTTTATCTTCCCTGTGGTACTGCTTGGCATGCACAGTGCCACGCAGAGATGCGTGAGATACGGTCACTATGGGAATAGGGCAATACCTACTGTACCTGAATGTAATGCGCTTTTCAGTATCTGAAATGCAGAATATAAATAAATGTTCTAAGCAGGACAAACAGTTTCCTTCATCCCTTCTATTTATGAAATTTCTGTTTATTTTTCCTAAAGTTAATTGTGTTTTAGGGGCAGTTGATATTTTCTGTTGCTTTGAGATAGGAATACTGACTATTGCCAGTGCAGCACCAGCCTGTATAGCAAGTGATGTTGATACTGAAAAAGGGTACGTCCTCTGTCTTGGTAGTTGGTGGAGTTAACCCCCTAGTCTGCACTGGTATAGCTGGAGTTAAGGAAAGGAAATTAACAGGTAAGACCAAATTTCAGCTTTGGATGACCCTGGTTTAGACTGAAATTCCATGTGATTATGAGATACATGTGACTGCTTCTTCCGTACAACTGTTGGATCTTCCCTCCTATGGTGCTACTTTAGTTTTGTACACTGCTTTGTTTCAAAAAGTGGTTTAATACATTTGTTAAATATTAGTGTATTTTAAAAGCCATTTCATTTCTGCGTGCTAGAAACTTGATCAGTGTGTACTTTGCTTGCAAGTGGATTTTTGATTGGATAGTTGGTCAGAAAGTGTGAACTCTTTATCAACCTGGTGAGAGGAGAAGAACAAGAGGTTTAGAATTGTGGCTCACAAAGTATACCTGTTACATACAGTAATAGTTTTTAGACTGATAAGACTTTTTTTTTAAAATTGTTATATACAACAATTAACGATTCTACTGTTCAGTCATATAGCCCTATTTTTTTTAAATACTTCTGTTTGGAGCTGCCCTGATTGTCCATTAGTAGATAATTTCAGAATCGTACTGCAGTGCGTTTACATGTTCATTTTTAACCTGTGTCCTTTGGGTTTACCAGACCTGTAGTATCCTAAAAGGTCCCTTCAGAATTTCCTGCCCGAGTCGTGATTGCTAGAAAGTGGCAGTGGCTGGGCAGCTTTACATATGACCTGTTTCTTGTGTGTCCTGCAAGCTTCTGCTTTTTTGTAGCTGTCAGAAAGAAGATACTGGGCTTAATCGACTTTGGTGCGATCCAGTTTGGCAGTTCTTGTATTTAATCTTTGTGGAACTCTAAATAGTCATGGTCTCTTTATTGCATAGCTGAAGCAGCAGCCAGAATGAATTGTCTTGAGTCATCTTCTTGCATTTGCTATATATAAGAGGCTTTGTATAGCAAGTAGTGCTATAGAAGTGCTAAGTAGTAGTAGTAGTAGTAGTAGGTTTGCTGCGATCTGAAATTGTGGCTTGCAGATCAGGAATAAGGGAGGTTAAGTTGGCATTTTTCCCTTTGTCATAATGCCAGTATCTTGTTTCATCAGGTTCCACTCGTCTAGTTGCAAGAAGCACAAAATATTTTTAGAATATGGGAATGTTTCACGTTGCAAATCATGTGTCACTAGAACAAAATGGAGTGACATTACGGCCGGAGGGGAGTGGGTTGGCAAAGTGATCAGTGCTCCTTTTTCAATCCTTTAAGCAGTGAACAGAAAGGTGTCTCTTACAATTCTGGCTAACTGGATTGTTGCTTTACTTCGCAAATCAGAAAACCAGGTCTATATTTTCTAGATATGTGCAGCTCAAACATTTCTTGTTGGTGTTTCTTTTTTTTTTTTGTATCAAATTAGTATGCACTAATTGAAATGAAACAAATGTTCACTACCCCTAATGTTTTCATTTATTGATGTCATGATTAATGACGCCTCTCCCCCATCTTTACAGCTGCCGGTGTCATGCTGAGTGACTCTCTCTCTCTTCTAGGCTGGAAACCAAAGTGTGCATTTAGAGTAGAGCACTTCTAACGCTTATAAAGTGGTCACCCCGCAGCTGCTGGGAATTACTTGATGCCTTGGTTTTCTGGCAAGAAGCATAGAAGTAGAGCTGACCGTTGAATGTGGTGCTTAGACACTTAGCTGTGAGTCTGGAGACAACCGTGTCGAGTTCCTTCCTTACTATGCGGCCTCAGTCGACTAGCTTAACCTCCCAGAGTCAACATTGTGCAGGGCAGGAAGATGATGATGATCATGTGACCTATCTTGTACCAGTTTTTACTCTTTGGAAACTCTGCTTCTCTTTCCATTCAAAAAACGATTGTTGCCATAAGGACTCCTTTGAAGTTATTGGTGGCTTTGGTGGTCATAGTCTCAAAAGTGTTAGAAATCCAAATCCCGATGGGAGGATTGATCCCCCAGGGTTATATCCTTCGCTTGTGAATTAGAAGCAGCACGTGTGATTTATGTGCCCTTTTTACATTTAGGCTCCACGGCGGGTGCTTATAGACGCATTCTTTGGCGGAGTAGGTCTAAGAGAGAACGCTCCCCATTTGTTAGTCTTGATCCTATTGTTTTTGGTCGGATTGTCACTTCAACAATGGGCATCCTGTGGCCGAGCCCAGAGGGCTAGTGGAAAGGAATGCGCAGTGTGCGTCTCCTCTTCCTATGGTGGGTAGTGCTGGCTGTGACCTCCTTTCACCTCTTCTGGGACATGGACAGCTTGGCCATTTGTTAAACAAGAATGAAGTAGGAATATGCCATAACCCAGCTGGCCTTGTAAACACATCGGCTCTGTTACACGAGGGGTTGCTGTTTTTAGTTTGTGAATCTAGAATGAAGCTGTGTGATTGCCACATTAGTCCGCAGTTATGTAGAAATAAAGGTCACCCAACAAGTTGCGCCTCTTTTTATTGGGAGTGGCCCAGTGGCTGAGAAGGCAGTGCTGTGCTCCACTCTGTGGGAGGCCTGGGTTTGATTCCTGAGCCCGGCCTCCTCTTCACAGGCATCTGGGCTGGGGAATGCTGTGGAGGTGGCACTCACAGCCTTGGGGGGGGGGAGGGAGGGAGTGTGGTTGCTGCACTGAGTGGCTGGACTTGGGGTGTGCACGCACTGGGTTCTGTAGGGAGCCGTGGCTAGTGGCCCATGTTTGAGGACCGTCACCTCAGTGGCTGGAGTGGACAGGGTTGATGAATGATGGAAAATTGCAAGGTAGCTGTATAAAGAAAGGGTCATGGTGCCAGTTGCTCCGTAGAGGCCAGCTGTGGTGAGGCAGGAAGCTCCGAGGAGCAGGCCAGAAAGAAATCCTTTTTTTTTTTTTTTTTTTTTTAAATTATTTATTTATTTATTTAAATTCTTTTAATATACCGATGCTGAAGACGAGGTCTTATCGTTTACAATGAGATTAATATATTAACTTATCCATCTGAAAGCATTCCCTACAGCTTGTTTGTTGATCTTTTTGGTTTTTTGAGTTCCTCTCTTTATAAAGGGTGAGAAATCATTTTTTTTTTCAATGATGGACCACATAAGGCAGGACTGTCGTGGTCGTGAGGTCAAAGAGAGTACCCAGGGCAGGGGAGTCCCACTCCAATGTTAGGGCTGGGTGAGGGTGTTAATCTTCCCCTGATAACATGAATTAGAGCAGCATGTGGAAACAAAGCAGGGAGCTCCCGCGGTAACTGGCGTTTTGCAGGCGTGAGAGCAGCTGGCGGAAGCAGAGCCATGGGCCAGAGGTTCCTCACCCCTGTTATGTGTTCGTGAGTTGGTCACGCTGTCGGTCATGCTCCAGAAACCATAATCGTGCAGCCTTTTCATGACATTTAATGGTTGATTTTGTCTCTGGGTGCATTTTTGTATCCCACCAAAATGTGTTTCTCTAACCTTAATTGAAGACAAAATGATTTATTTATGGGACGCAAGGACAGCAGTAGGAGGGTGAATGCATGCTTTTGTGTATAAACTGCGTTCCTATCTTGGCCCAACTTCTGTGCTGTGTGCATTTTACACTGCTGGGAGAAGTGTGTACATATGCCAGCTTATCACACATTTGGGCAAAGTACACAAAGTTGTTCTTAATTCATAAAGAGTGTTTCAAAATCCCTGATAAATCATGCTATTCTGCTAGAATGTTTCTCAGACCCAGGAAGTGCTCGTAAAGGTTTGGGTTGGTTCAGTTCTTTGCTGTTTATTTGGATTCATTACCACCTTTTCAAATTAGGAATTCATCCAAGTCAGGGTACAACATATTAGAAGCAATCTCTTTGTATCTTACACGTTAGCAGTGACAAGAGTCTGCATTAGCTGGGAATGCTTTTAGTCATTGCATACGAATGTTTTAAGCTGGTTCTACCAAACAGATGAGCAAAGAATTCAGCAAAATCTATTCAATCAGTGCTCTTAACAGCGGCTTCGCTATACTTGCATGGTCTCTACCTTTACCAGACATCCATCAGATGGGCGACTTGGCAAAACAAAAACATTTTAAAGAAAAGCATATTGAACATCATTTAATGATTATTTCCACTCACATTAAACATGAGACTAATGCTCCTCGATTAGTGTGAAGGGCCTATCAAAATGATTTGCTCATTTTTCATAGCCTTACCACCAAGGTGCTCATATTGTGGAACAGACAATTTTATGTTTTTCTTTTTGGATTTTAAGTATTTCTACTACAGTATTTACATATCTGCCAGGTGGTAACCTATTGCAGTTCCCTGCTCTGCATGTTTACAAGATCTGAAGTTGCTGAAAGTGAACCTGAACAAACGGTGATGCTGTCAGCACAAATTCCCGTGCAGGTGCTGCTGCCGCCATTGTGTATATGTCCCAAAGTGGAACGGTTTACGTAACCCAGCAAATAGATATTAAAAAAAAAAAGCCCTTGGTTGAAAGCCAGTGAATTATTTAGGATTCCAGAAGAGGCCAGACGCAGCATTTCTTAGAAGCATCGAGGACTAAGCTCTTAGCCAAATAGTTTTGAAGTTGTATCAGTAGGGTGACCCTGCATAATTTGTGGAAAAGGGGCTTAGAAATTCAATAACCCTCTTGCCAGCACTGTCCAGGATCCTAGAAAAAAAATTTTAATTTTTTTTTTTTTTTTGCTTTGCTGGGCCCTTTTGCCCAATGAAAGGTTTAATTTTGTTTCATCTTCCAAGCCTCCTATCTGCTCTAAATTTCAATTTTGCAACAAGCAGGCAGCACTTTGCTTTTAAATTACATTTTCTATGTTCAGTCCCTTCAGTGTCCTCAGAATAACCTTAGACAAAAATAACTTTATCTTAAGATAATAGCAAAAAGTATAAAGTGACTGCTTGCAAGAAGTTTGTGATGAAATAAAAAAAAATGGTAAGCTGCTGATTGTGTTTAAAAAGTTCTTATAAAATTATCCAAATGTGCACCTCAGACAGTGCAATACAAACCCACATACATTAATAATCGCAAAAGGTAAAATGAGAAATATCCAAATAAATGTACTTAGGTGTCATATAAAGTGCCATAAATCCGCCATATTTGTTTTTACATTTGATTTATATATTCTGCTTATTGCCCCTTCAGAGATGATTATATTCAGGTTCAGTAGGTATTTTCCTATCCTCAGAGGGCTCCCAATTTGTACCTGAGGCAATAGAGGGTAAAATGACTTGCCCAAGGTCACAAGGGAACGACAATGGGATTTGAACCTTTGCTTCCCTGGTTCGTAGCCCACTCCTCTAACCATTAAATAGATTGCATAAAAAGTTGCCATACTAGGTCAGACTGAGGGTCCATCAAGCCCAGCATCCTGTTTCCAACAGTGGCCAATCCAGGTCACAAGCACCTGGAAAGTACCAAACATTAAATAAATCTCATGCTGCTAATGCCGGTAATAATAGTGACTATTCCCTACGTCAACTTGATTAATAGCCGTTTATGGACTTTCCTCCAGGAACTTGTCCACATCTTTTTTTTAAACCTAGCTATACTAGCTGCCCTAACCACATCCTTTGGCAACGAATTACAGATATTAATTGTGCATTGAATGAAAAGAATTTTCTCCAGTTTATTTTAAATGTCCTACTTGCTATCTTCATTGAGTACCCCCAGTCCTATTATCTGAAAGAGTAAATAACCGATTCACATTTACCCATTCTAGTTCTTTCATAATTTTATAGAACTCTTAACATAACCCCGTTCAGCCATCTTTTCTCCAAACTGAACAGCCCTAACCTCTTTAACCTTTCCTCATAGGGGAGCTGTTCTATTCCCTTTATCATTTTGGTCACCCTTCTCTGTACCTTCTCCAATGCAACTGTTATCTTTCTCGAGATATGGTGATCAGAATTACACACAGTACTCTAGGTCTGGTCTCACCATGGAGCGATACAGAGGCATTATGACATTCTCTGTTTTTATTCCCCATTCCTTTCCTAATAATTCCTAACATTGTTTGCTTTTTTTGACCATCGTAGCACAATGAGCCGATGATTTCAATGTATTATCCACTATGATGCCTAGATCTCTTTCCTGGGTGGAAACTCCTAATATGGAACCTAACATCGTGTAACTACAGCAAGGGTTATTTTTCCCTGTATGTTTTACCTGTTGAAAACCGCTGATCTAATGGTCCAATCCACTCCTTCACAGATTTCCTGCTTTGGATATATTTTAAAAGTTTTTATTATGAGTTTTTTCCTCTTCCACCTACTTCATTTCAAATTTCTCTTAGCCTGTCTTATCAATGGTTTACATTTAACATGACAATGCTTATGCTATATATTTCTTCCAATTTTGGAAGGATGTGGTTTTTTTTTTTTTTTAATTTTATAAAATAGTCTCTTTTACTTCGCCTTTTAACCATGCCGGTAATCGTTTTGCCTTCCTTCCACCTTTCGTAATGTGTGGAATACATTTGAACTGTGCTTCTAAAATGGTATTTTTAAACAGTGTCCACGCCTGTTGTACACTCTTAACCTTTGTAGCTGCACCTTTCAGTTTTTTCTAACTATTTTCCTCATTTTATCAAAGTTTCCCTTTTGAAAGTGTAGTGCTAGAGCTCTAGATTTACATGTTGTCCCCGTTTCATCATTGGCTCAAATTTGATCATGTTATGATCACTGTTGCCAGGTAGGAAGATACTTTGAATGTCCATGCTGAGAAATTATGCAATGTACATAGGAATCGATTACCTATGTTTGCCATATTTTTATGAAGGTTGTGCACAAGACCATTCCCCGCAAAGCAGACAGTGTTTGGGGTTGCCAAAATGTCAACATCGTTATTTCTTTTGGAACTGGTATCAGATTTGATGGCTTTTTGATGCCAAGCTATATGGTGTCCTTTGAAGAACTTTGAGAGGAGGTCATTTTTTTATGCCCTTGGAACCTCGTCGGAAGCAGTTGCACCGGATAACTCTGCTCACTGTATCTTGTTTGATGATATGTGACACTTTGTGCATTTTTGAGGGATAACCATTATTATTGAATTGCACATTTTTTTTTGTTTTAAAGTTGCAAGAAATCAACAAAAATACCTACACGGACTGTTTTTAAGGTGGATGATTGAACTTCAGTGCACTATGACGCTGTCTGTTTGACACGGTGGATTTGCGGCACTTTACATGACACCTGACTACATTTAGATTGATATTTCCCACTTTAACTTTTCAGCATATAAAATTAGCTACGTCATGACCAAATACCGTGAAGATGTGTCCATACTGCGCTCTAGGAGTGCCAGTTGCTGTATTAAGTTGCTTATTTTTCAAATGCAGATGTGAGAGAAACTCGAGGAAATGTATTGAACTGCAGATTAAGAAGCCAAACAGACCCTTAAGTCACTGTTTTAGACATGAGTGATGATAGGACTGCATAGAAAGCCTGTAGCAAGTTTATGGCAGCTTTCCTGGCTTTAGAATAGAAAGTGAAACCTATTGCCCAGTGCTGGTATGTTATTAGGAGGGACCTTCGTTTTCAGTTTTTATTTTATTTTTTTCCCTAGGAATTTCAGTGTTACAGCAAAAAACATCAGAGGAGAAATGACTGTGATAGAGGAGAAAAATCAATGTAAAAGTTGTTTTTCCACAGGATTGGTTTTTTTTTTTTTTTTTGATATAACGTTGAAATTCCCAGGAAAACAAAACTGAAAACAAAGGTCCCTAGTCGTTATTAGATGTGGGTTTTTTTGGGGCTGTGGGGGTAGCAGATGGCTGTTTCTTCCTCCTCCTTTTGCCTTTCAGCTCAATTGGAGTTGGGCCTCCTTTTCAATCTATAGCACCATGAGACTTAATTTGCAGTTACCCAGGATTTTTCCCCCTTAGCCCAGCCATGGCAGTGACTGTCACTGGCCAGGGGGGGCGCAGATTTCAGCTCCCCTCTGGAGCCCAGCATGTGTGTGCCCTCAGTTTGCCTGGTAGAGGGGTCATTTTGTGGATGCCTGATATGTGAATTCCGCATCCACAGCCCTTTCTGGTCTGGAATTCAAGCCTGGGTCTTCCGCATCCATGTGTACAGCTTTGCCATTCAGTCACCGGCACTGCCCTAGGGGTTATCGTTGAGTTAAAGCATTTGATTATTTTGTTTTTTTCTATTATTTTTTCAGTCTTTGGCAATTTCAGATTCCCAACTCCACTTGCTTAGGTTCTTTTCCCACATTTCCCAAAAAGGAAAATATTCAGTAAATGGGAATCAGGTTTACAATGTTTTTCTATAGGACAAAGAGTCCAGAAACAGGTAGACTCTAGATGGAATTATTAGTTCTGTCCTGTGAAGAATGTTCAGATCACCTGGAGATAGGAGGAGAGAAGGTATCAGTTTACTAGTAAAACCTGTTTCACAGTCACACAGCTGTTTCTTCTTCACTGCACACCCCTAGAACTTAAACACCTATAGATGCATATCCCAAGCTGCAGAGCTCTAGAATATTTGACAGCATCTAGAGCAGGGACGGTGAGTGCCACAAATGGGTCAGGTTTTCAGGATAACCAAATCATGCAAATTGTCACGGTTCAAATGTCTGAATACAATAATATCAGGAGTACATAAGAACATTATTGCCATACTGGGTCAGACCAAGGGTCCATCAAGCCCAGCATCCTGTTTCCAACAGTGGCCAGTTCAAGTCACAAGTACCTGGCAAGTACCCAAACATTAAATAAATCTCAAGCTACTATTGCTTATTAATTAATAGCAGTTTATAGATTTTTCCTCTAGGAACTTATCCAAACCTTTTTTAAACCTAGTTACACAAACTGCTGTAACCACATCCTCTGGCAATGAATTCCAGAGTTTAACTATGCACTGAGTGAAAAATAATTTTCTTTGATTTGTTTTAAATGAGCTACTTGCTGACTTCATGGAGTGCCCCCTAGTCCTTCTATTATCTGAGAGTAAATAATTGATTTACATTAACTTGTTCAAGTCCTTTCATGATTTTGTAGACTTCTATCATATCCCCCCTTAGCTGTCTCTTCTCCAGCCCTAACCTCTTCAGCCTTTCCTCATAGGGGAGCTGTTCCAGCCCCTTTATCATTTTGGTTGCCCTTCTCTGTATTTTCTCCAGTGCAACTATATCTTTTTTGAGATGCAGTGACCAGAAATTTACACAGTATTCAAGATGCGGTCTCACCATGGAGCGATACAGAGGCATTATGACATCTATCGCTTTATTTGGAAGCCTACTCTTCCAGTCTCGCAAGGACCTCCTGTAATTTATCAGTCTGCTTGAGATTTAACTGCTCTGCATAATTTTGTTTCATTTGCAAATTTGATCACCTCACTTGTCGTACCCCTTTCCAGATCATTTATAGATCTGTTAAAAAGCACTGGTTCAAGTACAGATCCCTGAGGCACTCCACTGTAAAAACAGACCATTTAATCCTACTCTCTGTTTCCTGACTTTTAACCAGCTTGCAATCTACAAAAGGACATCGCCTCCTATCCCATGACTTTTTAGTTTTCTTATTGTGTAAATTCTGTTTGTGGCACAAGGGTGCCAAAGTTGGCCATCATTGGTTGCAGAGAATCTGTGCAGGTACCGTTCCTTTTGCAGTCTATTCTGAGTCGAGTTGGCTTAAAGTGAATTTGTCCAGTGAGGACAGTACGTTATTAAACTAGAACCTAGCGAGGATAACATTCCTTACTACACTGAATTAATTAGAATTTTTTTTGAGTACACAATCTCTTCAACAGACTACTCTGCTTCTCTGTGGTAAAACTCCTCTGCTTTGTAGCCTGGAGGGCTCTGCTGATGGCTACTTTGTTGGCAATATCAGTATTGCAACTTCTTAGTAAAGCTGCATTTTCTGAGCTGCAAAGAATTTCTCCACCCATCCTCTTGCATACAAAATGTTTGAATCCGTAGTCATAAACAGGTTCTCAATGTAATCAAAATATAGTGTGTTTTGAACATAAAACACTGCATGGGAAGAGTATTTGTGTTTGCATAGATTTACTTTTCAAGTGGTTAAGTCATTGTATCTAGTCCTCTGCCCCTGTTGCACATTTTCAGTGTACACTCACACACTCACGCTCACACTCTCTCTCTCATCCAGATACACACACTAAGGCCTCGTCTTCAGCCGCTGAGGGATGGGCTCTGCAGTGGCCTACCATTCCTCGTCCGTGGTAGCCTGTAAAGGTGGTTCTTTGGCCACTGTGGGAAGAGCTTCTTAGTGCGCCATGCTAAATCTCATCTTAGGCCACTGTGGGATGGGATCTGCAGTGGCCTACAGGTTTCTTCAGCCTTTATAGGATGGTCTCCATGGCGGCCCAGCTGGACTTTGTCTTCAGCCACCGTGGGATGGAGTCTGCTGGCGGCCGGCACTTGGGGGTGGGGGGTGGGATGGAGGGGATGTGGACATGAAGGCAGGCAGATCCTGGATGCTGCGATCCTCCTCAGTAGCTGATTCTTGGGTGGAAGTTGTAAACTTAACAACTTCTGTCCGTGAGCTGGTTGCTGAGAAGGGGGAGGATTGCAGCTTACAGTTGGCAGAGGAGAAAATTGGTGGTAGAGGGCAGATTTCTCTCATGAGCTGCAGTTTCTGCTCCAAAGAGCCACATGTAGCTCGAAAGACTTTGTTTGGTCACCTCTAGTCTAGGGAGTGAAATTCTTCTATGCATGAAATAAGAGTAGGCTCTATCTGATGAGCTCAAAGTGGTCAGACAGGTGGATAAGGTGACAGCAAAAGCCAGAAAAGATGCTTGGGTGCATAGGGAGAAGAATAGCAGAAATACGGAGATGATCTTGCCTCCATATATATCTCTGTTGAGACCTCAGTTGGAATACTGTGTACATTTCTGGAGACCATACCTTCAAAATTATATAAAATGAAGCAAAAAATGGCCAGGTAGGTCACACCGCCAAAGTGCCTCCGCGCCCTCACATCCTGGTGAAGCAGAGGGCATTGGGATATGCGCCCTTGCACAAAGCTATGTCGGTCAGCGTTGTGGAAGCCTCTATGCCAATGCTGGTGTCGAAACACCGCGTCACTGACTCAGCTCCAGCCACTGATGCAGTGCATGCATTGGAAATGAAGTTCCAGGATGCTCGATGCAATGAAGCAGGGATGCCATTCGTCATCCGAATTGATGCACGCCAAGTGAATCATGAAGCAGATACCAGCGGCTGATCAGGTGTCGTCGAAGCATGCAATACAAAAAGACTGTGAGTCGCACCCGACGCACTATCTAGTGAGCAAGTCTTCTAGACGGATTCCCCATAAGCCAGGGCAGCCTGTGGGTCTTCAGGTCATTTTCTCTCCAGAAGAGATACTTGAACTGGGCTTCTCGGACATAGAACCACTCTCGAAACATCTCTCCACCGGTTCCTCTGACTCCTTTGTGAGAGTGTACTCGGACATGTCCTCAGTGTCCAAAAAGAAGAGACGTTCACCTCAGTTACAGGAAGCTCTCGAGAAGAGACACAAGAAATTGCATAAAGGCGAAATGCCCGCACACCATCTGAGGGGGCCGGATTCAAACATCCTACTGGCCACGGTCCTCCACCAGGCAACGGTCGCAGAAAACATGGGGGACTCGCATGGAAGCATCCCACTCCTGGAAGGGGTGGGGGGGAGGCAGGCATCCCAGGCCATGTCACAGATATCAGAAATTCAGTCACAATTCTTCTCTTCTCTCAAAGGCAAGAAGACCTGCCCATTGAGCCCTTCTCTGGAAGAACTCTCACCAGTGGGAGGGTCTTTGTCTCCGCCTCAGGAGGAGCACAGCCTGACAGAAGGGCCACTAAGTCCATGCCGGCAGTTTTTCCCGCAACCAGATACAGGACTGGTGGACTCCCCTCCAACCTCGCCGGGGTCATCCACGGGGAATCTGTCGGAACCGTCCTCGCTACCAGAGGAGTTTTCATATTCCAAGTTTGTTGAGAAGGTGGGAACTTGCCTCAGTATTGAGACCAAGAAAGTTCCAGCCCCACAAGTGGAGGTATTAGGAATTTTAAAAATATTTGAGGTCCCAGCTGAGCCTACAGCCTTACCGTCTCACGTAGACTTGCACTCTGTGATGGCAAAGACCTGGGAATTCCTATTCTCTGGTCCACCTACCTCCAGGAGAACTGACCACAAATTCAGAAAGAGGCAATCCTCATACTACATTACGGTGTTATTGACCTTCTGAGTGGCTGTATTTACGGGGATTACTGGTGAGTGTCAGATCCAATCCTAGATTAGTGACATTACTCTTCTAGTCGGAGCTCAGTGTTTTCCTGTTAACTGAGTGCTTGAATGGTTGTCTGGTAATAGATATGATGATGTATTGTTTAGTTGTCTACAGTTGGCTTTTTCAGAGAATACTGGCAGGCTGATGTCAGTGCAGGGGTGTACGGTATAAATCCATGAAGTCAGCTTTGCTCTGTCTCCATCTGCTGGTAGAAGTGGATTAACATGTCTTCATTAAAGGAAAGGAAATTACCAGGTAAATCAGTAATTTCTCCTTCCTGCTTAAGAGATCAATTCTTTTTTTTTTTTTTTGACTCTGCAGTTTCCTCCTGCTCATTTGGACTGCTAGGCTCAATAGGATCCTGCCAGGGCTGGCATCTGGCGCCGAGCCTAAAGTTAAATCCAGCTGTGTGGGAAACTTCATCCGTTATAGTGCTAATGTTTCTCTAGGCTAGGATTGCCAAGTGACTGTGCTAGTTAGCAGGGCTTAATTTGTAGACAAAAAAAAGAACTGAAACTGTGGATCAGGGCAAAAGGAGGTGAAGAGCAGGTCCATGGCCCGGTGTCACTTGTGCAAAGATGTGGAGCCAGAAACTCTTCCAAACATTTCCTCCTCCTTTCCCCAGTGATCCTCCCATCTCCAGTCCCCTTGCAGCCGTCCTTCGCCCAGCAGAACCATTGGCTCTGATCCACTTCCTCAGGACCCGGAAAACTGTTCTAGGTTGTTCCACCTGAAATGAATCCCTAAAAGGGGGTTGAATGGGCGCAAGTTTGAAACTTGTGAGCGGAATCACGGTGTCCGGCGTTGAAGCCTCGATGGAACTAATTCAGTGCCTTTTTGTGGCTGTTCTGTGTGCCGAAGTGCCTGCTTCAGGCTCCTGCTCTCTGAGGGGATGGGGCAGAGTGGCTGCTCTCTGTTGTCTGCTCCAGGTTTTACCCCTTCTTCCCAGCAGGCTGCCTAGAGGGGAGGGGGGCTGAACACTTCTGCTGCTCCACCTCTTAAGTCTTGAAAAGAAGTGGTCCTTTCCCCACTAATCAAGCACTGCTAGTTAATATAAAAGCAGGTGTGTGTCACGTGTGTCTCAGGAAATGGAGACGCGTGTTCCTGACATGACATGTTATTACAGCAGGAAACACCAAGTGCTTTTGTTTGGGTTTTGTCTGTCGGTTGGGTCCCTATTCCTGGAGACTAGTGCTGTGTCATTTTCGGAACATAAAGTATTTTGGGAAGGAAAGGGAATCGAAATCATGGAAGCAGTAATTAGGTGGTAAACACACAACAAATTAACTGAAGAATGGTGCGGAAACCAGGCAGAAGAATTCAGTGTTTGAGAGCTAGAATTGCATTGACAGCTGTCATTCATGTTGAGCATCTCTAAAGGTGCCTTTACTTTAGGAAAGTCTATTGTAATTTGAAATAATGAACTTTTTTTTTTTACTGGCATGGGGTGCCTGAGCTAGCGTTGCAGTCAAGCCGATTGGGGAGACTGTGGCTCTGTTGTGGGCTGCTGCGCTTGGTACGCATAGTCTTGGAGGAAATGTTGCCACGGCACGGCTTTCTCTGCTGGTTGTGGCCTCTCCCTCTTTCCTGTTCAGTCACTGACGTTGCTGGTGCTACGGGGCAATGCTTCCTGGTACCCAGATGATGAAACTGGGGGAGGGTTTCAAGTGCATATTGTTATCCGAAGCCATGGGTATTTCGTGCGCATCCTTTGGCGTGTGAAAACATAGTATGTGCAGTTTCATGCATTTGATGAGTTGCTCTTTCTTTTTCTTAGGACCTGGTGCAGCATGGCAGGAGTGGATATGTAGCAAGCATCCTGTACCAGGACAGAGCCTGGCATCACTTGATACAGTTGTAGAGGAGGTAAGGGATGGGCATAGTATGCATACACTTTTATTATTACACTGGCAGATTTCTGTTGCGCTGGATGTAGATTTAAGAAATCCATTTTGATGGTCCGGTGCCTTCAAAATGTTGTATTTTAAGTGGTTGCTTATTATAGTATCGTCCCTCCCATAATGGTAATGAGCACCCTGTAAAGCACATCTATTAACTTCTCTTTAGATAGTTAACAAAGGCTTAACAAAAACCTTACTTGTAAATTAGTTGAAAATAATGGACTTCTAGGATGTCTAGTTTTACTGGTGTGGAAACTCTACTTTAAGTTTACAAATATTTTACTGCTGACTAAAGTAATAATGGGGTTATTTGAATCCTATGGTGCCCTGTACAAGTGAGCATAAGGATTACAGAGTCAATTGCTTGTATCATAGTTTCATTATATATAATCTTATATTTAGTAGAGCAATGATAGCTAATGGAGCAGGCTTCTTGCAGAATAGTAAATATACAGTATTACCCAGAGGTGCATAACACTGGCCCTTGATGGTAATATGTCTGCTTTTCAGTATAGCTACAATTAATATTTATAAGATACATAGGGTCTGCACACTAAGTACATTTGCATCTATTACTTATCCTGTTGCATCTCTGAAGGACAGGAGTTTTGTGATACTACAGTCTGTCAACCACCTGGGAAGCTCTGGGCCACTTTTAAGTATTCTGCCTGGTTTCTGTTGGCCTTTAGAGGGGAACTGTTCAGTTTTGTGCTCTGTTGGAAAACGATGGCAACAGAGCTGTGCAGTCAAACTAAAAATGTTTTCCATTATTAAAGATGTTGTGCTATTTTAATTTACAAGACAGACCCAGAGAGTCTCATGCCTTTTAAAAAAAAAAAACATTTTTCTGATTGAATTTAACTTAGGTCCGGATGCACTTGAAGGATTTTTCTCATTTGGTAGGTATGGGGAAAATGCTTAGTACATCAGATCCCGAGCACTGGTCACGTCTCCTGACTGGTGACCCATAGAATGCTGTATGGGCTGTTCCCTCAGGAATATCAGAGAGCTGATCTTTCAGCATCGCTGCTGTCACTGCCAGTGGGAGTGGGAAGCCCTAGCAGGTATTGAAAATATGAAAATGTCCCTTATTTTGTCCATTTACAGATAAAGGAGGGATGGTTTAGAAGAGAGACACCTGTTTCCATTTGTAGTTACTGTATTTCTCATTTTTGTTTGACTGCTGCAGCAAAAAAGTGATAATATGTGTAGTTTGCTCACTGGACTTTGGTCTTCTGTTGCCCTGGGGATCACTGAAAAATGCTACAAGAGTTCAACCACTAATGCTTGTCTCTATGGTACATAGTATGCAAGCTATGTCCTGTGCTCTTAAGTCCTAAAGCAGCAGTGCCTTCTGTTTGCTGTAGAAAGGAATTTTATTAAGTAAGAGACCATATGCTATTGGAAGCCTCTGGTAAGGAACAATGTAATAGAAACTTTACTGAATAAGAAAAATTGATGTCTGGCCCATTTGCAAATTGACGCCTTATTTCGGGGCTTCCAAAACTTGCCCTGGGCACTCCATAACTGGTTTGGTTTTCAGGATATGCACAAGGTAAAGTTCCATTTGCTAGGTCTCTGAACGTTCGGTGGGCTTGTCCCGTTATTCAGATACACTAGTCTGAAATAATTTCTTGGCTGTTTTGAATTACGAATATCCAATTGACGCTGGATGTCCTAGTGATCTTGTTTAGGTCCTTCCATCCATAGGATACCTCTCTCCAGCTTCGGCCCTTTCCACGTCTCCTCCATCAGGCACCAGATTTTAGCTTGGCACCCAGGATTCTTTCAACCCTGGGTTGAAATGTCACCTAAAATTTTGTATCCAGTAGGATATAAACAGAGTGGAGGCGGCCATTCTGGATTTAGACACTGGCAACATAGGCAGCTAGATGAAATGTGGCATGTCATTTGAGATCTCAGAATAAGCCTTTGATTGAATACTGGCTATGCCATTTATGGCAGATATATACCTTGGAAGCCATTACATACCATTAAGGATGATGATTATGATTTATTTATGAATTGCATAAGGTCTGAAAACTCTTTCGAGAAATGGTGGAAACATGCATGGCTTAATATAAAAGATAAATTAATGAAGAGCTTGTCTTATAAGAAACCTAATGTAATATAAATCAGTGAATGCAAGCTGTTAAAATATCTCTTACTGCCAGACTAAGGTTACATTTTCTTTTCCTTTTTACTGTTTTTTTTTAATTCATTTTCTTGCTTTGCTCTTTTTTTTGTATGAAAAGTGACAGCTTTTCCTGAACGATTTTGAACTTTGGTATCTGAAACAAACTTTCAATAAAAGAAAATAATAAAACACCCCCCCCCCCATAAAATCCCTTGAGAGGCCATAATATGCGACTGGAGGGAGAGAGCATGAGGAATAATGTGAGGTTGCATTTTGTTACAGAGCAAATGGTAGACACATGGAACAGAATCTCAGTGGAGACTGGTGAGAGAATGGACACCCCTGAGGGAGTAAGACTGAATGAGAAGTGATTTAAGAAAGCTTGAAGGAGTGGTCCAGAGTTTGGCAGTTTAAATTCAGTGCATTTGGGGTGCAGAAATCCATGGGAGCAGTACATGATGGGAGGAGAGAGACCTTGGGCTGATCATTTAAACATTTGATATTTCTCTCTTACCTAGCTGGTCTCAAGGCAGATCGCAGTCAGATATAGTTCAGTTCTTGTACATTAGCATTAAGGTTTACACTAAACAAAAAGAGATTTTAGGATGTGTATTTAAGAGATGGTAGGGGGTTCAGTGGGGTTTATAGCAGTTAATTAAAAAGGAACAGAAGGTGTGGTGGTGATATTTAAGGATTATTAAATGCCTTAGAGCAGTGGTTCTCAACCTTTTTTCTGTCGGGACACACCTGACAGATGGTTCTCACATGCGTGACACACTGAACACATGACCATCATAGGGCTAAATGTAAAAGTACAGTTTGCATCCACAGGAACCCCCCTGACCCACAATTATGGATGTAAAGCAGAATTATGACATTCCCTGTACAACTCACCTTACAAAAAATAAATTCTGGTTCTAGTGTCATCTCAGTAACAGCAACACAAACTCCAACTACCAGGCTCAATAGCCCTACTTATGAAAAGACAGCAGTTTATCACTAATGCATGTCTTCTTGAGAAAGTACAATAAATAAGACTAATACAGTAAAATACCTCACTTTGGTCACATACACAGAACCGACATAACATGCTACCAGGATCTGCAGTAATGCACATAAACTAAACCGCACACAATTACACCTGTATTATGGAAGGCACTCAAACAGTAACAACCCTATCTATGAAAAGGCAACACTACAAATATTAAATCAGGCCCTAAACACCAATACACTTCCTATTAGGAAAACAGAACTAGCCAAGCAGCTATAGATCCCCACACAGAAATAATTGTATAACTATACAGTACTAATAAGCAGAATAAATGTTTCACAACAACTATGAACAGAATAACATCCAACAATTAAAAACTCATAAAAATTTTTAAAAATTCTCCAAACACCAATAAAATATTTCAAAACAGCAGACACATCACATAATATTCAGTAATTAAAATGGAAGTCAATCAAGAAAAATAAACTTAAAAAGCCACCTTTACTAACCCCCTCCAGCAGCTCTCCTACTCCTCTTCGATGCAGGCCAGTAGCTCACACCAGAAGCAGTAGTGGCTGAAGCTCTGTCCTCATGGTCCTCTTCCTTAGTGCCCACGACCAGTCTCTTTGTCTCTCACACACCCACATATACCGCCTCAGGATATATATACCCCCCTCCCCCCCGAGCACAAATGATAGCTGCAGGAGCCTCCTCCTCCAGCCCCCGCAGGCCAAGAAAGAAGAATCCCATCGGCCACGGGAGGCTAATTCTGCTGTCTCCTATGCCGATTTCTGGTTGCTTCTGATTTTGCTTCAGGCCCATGCTACTGCTCGGGGCTGCTGCTGCCGCCGCTACTTTTTCATGCAGCATGACTATTTCTTCTTCCTGTGCACCCCACTGCACATCACTTCCTGTTCCGGGGCAGGTGCGGGAAGAAGAAAAGGCCCAGCCGCAGTTGCCAGCCTCCACTAACACTGCTGCCGTTCCCATCCAGGCTTGAACGTGCTGATAGCCTGGGCGGCAACGGCAGCAGTGGAAGATAGCCTGCCTCTCGCTCGGTGAAGGAAGAGGGGGGAAGAGCAGTGGGAGACCAATAGCACGCGACACACCTGCCGCTGCTTGGCGACATACCGGTTGAGAAGCGCTGCCTTGGAGAGTAGAGTAATGGATATACCCTAGCGTGGAGGATTGGGCAGGCACTTCATATAGGGGAGACGTAGCACTAATGAGAGGTCCGGAGGGTAGAAGATACAGTTTCATGGTCAGGTTCCACTAGACAAGTGACAAAAGGGAAGATTCTGTTGTTGTCTAGTCCTAGCTCTCAGTTTTGAAGCATATTTAAGGAAAGTCCTGTGTGAATAGCCTAGCCTTAGTTCTTTTCCTGAAAATGAGAGAGGTCGTTTCAAGAAGTAAGGATACTGCTATTTTCTGTAGTTTTGGGGCAAAGCAGCAAAATGCGCAGAATCTGGTACAAGTTAATCTTGCGGAAGATGGGAGGGTGGGAAGGAGGACAAAGTTTTCTTGGGGGGTGGGGGGTTTGTAATAATAGCAGAAGTTGGGCGAGGTAATCAGGGGCCAAGTTTTGAATTGTATCAGTATTTGATAGGCAGCCAGTGCAATTGTTTTAAGATTGGTGTTACGTAATCCATTGCTTTGGCTCCTACCAGAATTCTTGCAGTTGTAATTTGTAAGAGTTGGAGGTATTTGAGGTTGTATTATGAGATGCTGTGGAATAGGGAATTATAATAGTCTCTGAGGTTGGTTTTTAGTGCATGTATCAAGGTGGCAAGGTTGTGTTTGTTGAAGTAGTTGCAAAGCTGGCACAGATGCACATAGGAGGTCCTTAACCACCTTTGCAATGTTGTGATTGAGGTGAACTCCCAAATTTTGCACAGAATCTTAGGTTGTAGGATGTTCCTAATAGGTAGGGTAGGGTTAGTAAGGGGTGTCCTTGTTGGCTTAGCCAGAGGAGTTCAGATTTGCAGGGGTTGAGTTTGTTTGTGGTTGTTGAGGCAGTGTACTCCCACTGGAAAATGGCGGTTATGTTTGGCGATGGAGGAGGTTTGTTCTGATCCTATCTTGATGCAGAGCTGGATGCCATCAGCAAAAAGGTCAAAAATAAAGTCCAGTAATGCTAAACACTTCAAATATCAATAATATGCAATAAAGTTCAGCTCGAATATGAAAAGATTGTGTATGGTCAGACTGGGGAAACCTCATATAGTGCCTCCATTAGGTTCAAAACTGCCTAATAGGCTACTAGCGATCTCTAACTCCAACCACGTAGGTGTTAGAATATTTGTATAATCATCGGAGACCCCAGCAAGGCAAGGTGCCAAAATAATCACTTCATTTGGCACCTTGCCTTGCTGGGGTCTCCGATGATTATACAAATATTCTAACACCTACGTGGTTGGAGTTAGAGATCGCTAGTAGCCTATTAGGCAGTTTTGAACCTAATGGAGGCACTATATGAGGTTTCCCCAGTCTGACCATACACAGTCTTTTCATATTCGAGCTGAACTTTATTGCATATTATTTATATCAGCAAAAAGGTGACAGTCCATGTGGAAGGACTAGATAAGGTCACAGATCAGGTGAATGTAAATGTTGAACCTTGGGGGACTCCACAGGAGAAGTCTTTGGATAAGGATGATTTTGTTTATCCAGGATGTGGACTGGATCCTGTTGTCTAGGAAAGATTGAAACAATTTGAGGTCTGTGCCTTCAATCCCAAAAACACTTAATTGTTGTAGTAGAAGTTGCTGGTCAACGGTCTTGAAGACAGCAGAGAGATCTTAGTATTAGGAGGGAGTAGTCACCTTGGTTGACATTCATGTCTGATTGATTTATTTAAATTTTAATACCCCTCCTATTGCCAATGGCATCAAAGCGGTTTCTAATAAAATTACATGAATAACTTATAGAAAATGAGTATTTAAAATACATCTAAAAACAATACTCAATATGATTAGGGCCTTCACTCCTAATCTCTTTGATAACCTCACTGTATTTATCATTAAACATTGTTCTTTGTGCTCTGATTTATCCAAATCCCCTTACGTCTGTGACTCTGTGCTCGCCTCGCCAAATGCTTATGTTTATTTCAAAGTGCTGTAACAGCGTGATAAAGCAAGGTCATAGCCAGAAGGATGCTAGGATACGTAGGGAGAGGCATACTGAGCAGAAAAACAGGTTATAATGCCTCTGTGCAGGCCATTTAATGAGATCAGGGCTGGAAAAATATTTAGAAAATGTACACGTCAGTCAAAGGTTTAGGAGCCAGGAAAGTGTATTTTTGTTTCATTTCTTTTTCTTTGGGCTGTTTTACTCTTTCTTATTTTGTGTTTTTATTTTCTTTTTGCTCTCCCTTGCCTTCTCTCCCTCTTCTCTTCAGGCATGTCCCTCTTTCCTGGTATTCTGTCTCCCTCCTTCCCCTCTCTAACATTATACTTCTTCCTCTCCTTGGCCCACCAGTACAGCCCCACTAGCAGAAACTGCCATCTTGCACCAGCTCCGTCAGTGGCGGCCTCCACAACCTTTTCTCCTTGGCAGCTTCCGTAGCTTCCTGTCCCCAGCTTTGCCACAGAGATGGCTTCTTTCTTTGGCTTGGGCCCTGCTCACGGTTCTTCCGTCGGTCATCAGGTCCCAAATTTTAGGTGCCCGGACAACCAGGCACCCAGGATTTCTTCAGTCAAAACTAACTAGGATATTGTATTGTAGAGGCGGCAGGCCTGGTTTTAGAAAAGGCAGTATAGGCAACTGTGTCTGCCTTGCCAAATTCTGATAGGTGCTGAAATGTTGCCATCGCTGCCACCATCCGGGCTCGTCGACGCTTTCTTTTTTTCATCCGAGTCCGGATCAAGAAATGAGCTAAACTCAGCGTGGAGTTTCTCTCCCTCGCATGGGTTTTCCTGGAAACAGGAAGCTCACGCTGGAGTAGAGGGGGGCGAGGTGCTGCAGGGTCTGTGCGCTCTTGTGCCGGCTCAAGGTCCCCGGGTTGAATTTAGCTCAGGTTCTTGCTGCAGACCGGAATGAAGAAGAAAATGCCTGCGGGCCCAGAGGGTGAGGGAAGGTGCGCTGCGGGAGGCGACAGGGACAGGGCAAGATCCGGGCAGGGGCTCTGCGTCCTCTGATGATCTCTGGGGAGGAGGAGGGACTCCCCCTCTCCCTTCCCCACCCTCTGCAATCTCTGATTTCTGGGGGACGACGACACTTAAATGCCTAAATATGTACACTCAGAGGAAAGGAGGAGCTAGGATGGAGACATTCACATTTTTCAGAGGTATAAATGAAAAAGAAGAGTATTCTAGAGCAAGCAGTCGCAGTATAAGGCTGTAAAGGGGGTAGGCTCAGGAGCAACCTTGTGTAATATTTCTTCATGGAAAAGGTGGTGGATGCATGGAACTGCTGCCTAGTTGGAGTGACAGAATTCAAGAAAGCCTGGGATAGACACAGAGGATCTCTAGTTCCGAAACAGCATTTCATTTTCCACAGGCTTTTTCTGCAACCTGATTTGTGATGAAGTTGGTTTTATTAATTTTTATTGTGTGATTGTTGAAATTTTCTTGTTTTTAGTTGCAGTCCACTGAGGGGTAGACATTAGGATCAGTGGAATGGAAAAGCTGTAAAATAAATACAAGTAAATACGTTAGGAGAAAACCACAGATCAACTGGGACAGAGTAAATGAGCTCTTAATGGTTGTTATCTGCTGTCAGATTCTGTTTCTGTGTTTACACATTTTTTTTTCCCTTTGTCTACTCTTAGAAAAAGTGAACAGGGATAGCCGAAATCAGAGCTCTCCAGTTAAGCAACTGATTGGGGCTCCAGGAAAACGCTAAGGAGTGGGAAGTGACGCACGTCAAGCCTTCTCTCAGCTCCTCTTCTTCATGGGTAGGATGCTGCTTCCGCAGGTCCCAGTCAGCGACTTGACATGCCATTCAGAGGAGATGAGAGAAAGCAAGAGGTCCTAACTCTATCCTGCTGCCCACCAGTTTACAGACACCAGTCCTTTTAGTTAACCGAAGCACTGAGGTTAGCTGTAGGGTTCTGTTTTTAGTTGTGATTTAGAGAGGAGGAAACGTGACTATAAGTTTTGCCATGTCTGTCCATCTCTCTCTCTCTGTATGACTTTGTAGAATGAACATCATGAATGCGCCTTCCCTGTTTTTGGCTCTCTTCCTTCCTCCTGTCCCCCTGTACTTACATAGACATGTCAGTGAAGAGTAGCGGCTGCAGCTTTGGTGTTGCTTGAGAGTTCAGGTGGGCCGGGACATAATGTGGGGTGAATAGTTGCTGTAGTGGCGTTGGCAGTTGATGGCTCATGTGGTCTGGGACCCTTATTAAAAGAAAGGCGGCCATGTTGTTGGGGTCTGAGGGCTGGGGTGGACTAGGACCCTTGCAGAGAAAAAGGAAACCACCAACTAGGACCTGTCTTACATCAGATGAGCTGGTGAGGGAACTGGGGTAGGGGGCGGAGGAGGAGGGAAGTGAGAAATGTGCCTGGTTTGTGCTACATGTGGAGTTTGCACTTTCTCAATGTTATAAAATATGGAGGGAGGGTGGGTGGAGTGGGGTGGAAGCGGCAAATGTTAACTTTTCTCATGTTTATAGTGACTAGGGAGCAGTGCTGCTCTAATGCTGACCAAAAATTTATGGATGAGTTACATTTTGAAATCTAAATTAGTAGTAACAGGAGATAAGTTCCTTCTTGATTTTAAGCAGGACTCCATGTGGCTCACAATCAGGCCGATACAGTACAGTGCGCTCCGGAGCGCACTGTTAGCCTGCTATTGGACGCGCGTTTTCCCTTACCCCTTATTCAGTAAGGTGAGGAAAACGCGCGTCCAACCCGCGGCACCTAATAGCGCCCTCAACATGCAAATGCATGTTGATGGCCCTATTAGGTATGCACGTGGAATACAGAAAGTAAAATGTGCAGCCAAGCCGCACATTTTACTTTCAGAAATTAGCGCCGACCCAAAGGTTGGCGCTAATTTCTTCAGGCGCCGGGAAAGTGCACAGAAAAGCAGTAAAAACTGTTTTTCTGTGCACCCTCCGACTTAATATCATAGCAATACTAAGTCGGAGGTCCCGAAGAGGGAAAAAAAGTAAAAAAAAAAAAAAAAAATTTGAATTCGGCCCGCGGCTGTCGGGCCGAAAACTGGACGCTCAATTTTGCCGGCGTCCGGTTTCCGAGCCCGTGGCTGTCAGCGGGCTCGAGAACCGACGCCAGCAAAATTGAGCATCGGCTGTCAAACCCGCTGACAGCCGCTGCTCCTGTCAAAAAGGAGGCGCTAGGGATGCGCTAATGTCCCTAGCGCCTCCTTTTCCTCGTTTTTACCGCGTCACCTAATTTAAATACAGAATCGCGTGCACCGGCGAAGGGCTGGTGCGCGCGCCGGGAGAGCGGGCGTTAGTCCGCTCTCCCGCGGACTTTACTGAATCGGCCTGAATGTCATTTCACAGATTAACGTTCCTTAATTCATAATGCCTCTGTATCACTCCAGTGTGAGATCACACCTTGAGTACTGTGTGCGGTTCTGGTCGCCGCATCTCAATAAAGATACAGTTGCAATAGAGAAGATATGGAGAAGGGCGGCCAAGGTGATTGGGGGGGGGGGGGGGGGAATAGCTCCCCTCTGAGAAGGGGATGGGGAGGTTGGGGCTGTTCAGCTTAGAGAAGAGACGGCTGAGGGGGAATATGATAGAGGTCTTTAAGATCATGAGAGGTCTAGAACGGGTAGATGTGAATCAGTTGTTTACTCTTTCAGATAATTGAAGGACTAGGGGGCACTCCATGAAGTTAGCAAGTAGCACATTTAAAACTAATCGGAGAAAATTCTTTTTCGCTCGGTACATGGTTAGGCTCTGGAATTTGTTGCTGGAGGATATGGTTAGTGCAATTAGTGTAGCTGGGTTTAAAGAAGGTTTGGATAAGTTCTTGGAGGAGAAGTCCATTAATTGCTATTAATCAAGCTGACTTAGGGAAGAGCCACTGCTATTAATTGCATCAGTAGCATGGGATCTACTTAATGTTTGGGTACTTGCCAGGTTCTTGTAGCCTGGGCTGGCCACTGTTGGAAACAGGATGCTGATGGACCCTCTGTCTGACCCATTATGGCGATTTCTTATGATGTTATGTACTGGGATTTGCCCCTAATGAGTTTGTTGAGAAACACGACCCTTGCTACTTCTGTGCCACAGATCATGGATGAGCAAGAATTCTGTCTTATGATGTATTTTGTATTACTATCATGAAAGAAATCTCATGAATTATCGCTCATAGTTTAAATATGTAAATAGCATCTTACCCATTGGTATATTGAGTAATGTCAGTCACTTTTAGCAGATCTTAGTTAATTTGGGATAATTTTATGTAACACAGATTTATAGGCAGTAAATATTCTGTACAAAAATAACTGTGAGCTACATGTTGATTATTGATACTTGGCGGACTGTATCTCTGTAGTAGTCTGTCTTCTGAGGGGACATTTTGAGCTGTGTCTTTGAAATGTCATCTTAACCTCAGCCACTCTGTAAATCACTCGCTGTTCCTTCTACCTTCTTGGCAATGGTCATTTCATTTATTCTATTGTCTGAGCCTGATTTATTGACATTTTTTCATCAGCAGAAGAAGCCCATTCATCTAGAGTTATGGGACATATTTCTGTAAAACTAATTAAATGTTACCTTCATTTAAAACGGTTGAGACGACACCACATACTGTCCATGGGCCTTGTGACATCTGATTACTTGAAAAAAAAAAATCTTTCATGCTATTAAACTTTTTTTTCAAGCTTAACACGTGTATAATAAAATAATACACTTCTTTTGCTTCCTGCCATTTAAGGTTGTATTGTCCCTTTTACCAGCTGAGATGTTCTTCTTCCCCTGCTCTGCTCTTTTTTTTTTTTTTCTTTACTCTTGAATGAAGCCCAGAAAGGGGCCACCTGAGTGCTTAAGCACAGTTTGTTTTTCCCACTGCTGCCCTATGTTAAGACTTTAACTTGAATTTGGGGCACCAGTTCACACGAGAAAGTTGTGTTTTTTGGTTTTTTTTTTTAAATAATCTTGAAAAGTTTTTTTTCCTTTAATGCCAAATTTTGAGAATTGTATTTGTTTCCAAATCAGATAGACTTCCCTTTTAAAATTTGTAATACTAAGGAACAAGAGGAAGCAATGAGTGAAGTGGTGGGGCCACTTGGCAACAGTGATCATAACATGATTAAATTTAAACTAATAACTGGAAGGGGGACAATAAGTAAATCTGCAGCCCTAACACTAAACTTTCAAAAGGGAAACTTTGATAGAATGAGGAAAATAGTTAGAAAAAAACTGAAAGGTGCAGCTGCAAAGGTTAAAAGTGTTCAACAGGCTTGGACATTGTTTAAAAATACAATACTAGAGGCGCAGTCCATATGTATTCCACACATTAAGAAAGGTGGAAGGAAGGCAAAACGATTACCGTCATGGTTAAAAGGTGAGGTGAAAGAAGCTATTTTAGCAAAAAAAAATCCTTCAAAAATTGGAAGAAGGATCCATCTGAAGAAAATAGGATAAAACATAAGCATTGTCAAGTTAAGTGTAAAACATTGATAAGACAGGCGAAGAGAGAATTTGAAATGAAGTTGGCCATAGAGGCAAAAACTAGTAATAAAAACTTTTTAAAATATATCCAAAGCAAGAAACCTGTGAGGGAATCGGTTGGACCATTAGATGACAGAGGGGTTAAAGGGGCTCTTAGGGGAGATAAGGCCATTGCAGAAAGACTAAATGAATTCTTTGCTTCCGTGTTTACTAATGAGGATGTTGGGGAGATACCAGTTCCAGAGATGGTTTTCAGGGGTGATGAGTCAGACGAACTGAACGAAATCACTGTGAACCTGGAAGATGTAGTAGGCCAGATTGACAAACTAAAGAGTAGCAAATCACCTGGACCGGATGGTATGCATCCTAGGGTACTGAAGGACCTAAAAAATGAAATTTCTGCTCTATTAAATTTGTAAACTATCATTAAAATCATCCATTGTACCTGAAGACTGGAGGGTGGCCAATGTAACCCCAATATTTAAAAAAGGCTCCAGGGGTGATCCGGGTAACTATAGACCAATGAGCCTGACTTCAGTGCCGGGAAAAATAATGGAAACTATTCTCAAGATCAAAATCTTAGAGCATATAGAAATACATGATTTAATGGAACACAGTCAACATGGATTTACCCAAGGGAAGTCTTGCCTAACAAATCTGCTTCATTTTTTTGAATGGGTTAATAAACGTGGATAAAAGTGAACCGGTAGATGTAGTGTATTTGGATTTTCAGAAGGCGTTTGACAAAGTCCCTCATGAGAGGCTTCTACGAAAACTAAAAAGTCATGGGATTGGAGGCGATGTCCTTTCGTGGATTACAAACTGGTTAAAAGACAGGAAACAGAGAGTAGGATTAAATGGTCAATTTTCTCAGTGGAAAAGGGTGAACAGTGGAGTGCTTCAGGGATCTGTACTTGGACCGGTGCTTTTCAATATATATATAAATGATCTGGAAAGGAATACGAGGAGTGAGGTTATCAAATTTGCGGATGATACAAAATTATTCAGAGTAGTTAAATCACAAGCGGACTGTGATACATTACAGGAGGACCTTGCAAGACTGGAAGTTTGGGCATCGAAGTGGCAGATGAAATTTAATGTGGACAAGTGCAAGGTTTTGCATATAGGAAAAAATAACCCTTGCTGTAGTTCCATATTAGGAGCTACCACCCAGGAAAAAGATCTAGGCATCATAGTGGATAATACTTTAAAATCGTCGGCTCAGTGTGCTGCGGCAGTCAAAAAAGCAAACAGAATGTTAGGAATTATTAGGAAGGGAATGGTTAATAGAACGGAAAATGTCATAATGCCTCTGTATCACTCCATGGTGAGACCGCACCTTGAATACTGTGTTCAGTTCTGGTCGCCGCATCTCAAAAAAGATATAGTTGCGATGGAGAAGGTACAGAGAAGGGCAACCAAAATGATAAAGGGGATGGAACAGCTCCCCTATGAAGAAAGGCTAAAGAGGTTAGGGCTGTTCAGCTTGGAGAAGAGATGGCTGAGGGGGGATATGATAAGAGGTCTTTAAGATCATGAGAAGTCTTGAATGAGTAGATGTGAATCGGTTATTTACACTTTTGGATAATAGAAGGACTAGTTAGCAAGTAGCACATTTAAGACTAATCGGAGAAAATTCTTTTTCACTCAATGCACAATAAAGCTCTGGAATTTTGTTGCCAGAGGATGTGGTTAGTGCATTTAGTGTAGCTGGGTTCAAAAAAGGTTTGGATAAGTTCTTCGAGGAGAAGTCCATTAACGGCTATTAATCAAGTTTACTTAGGGAATAGCCACTGCTATTAATTGCATCAGTAGCATGGGATCTTCTTAGTGTTTGGGTAATTGCCAGGTTCTTGTGGCCTGTTTTGGCCTCTGTTGGAAACAGGATGCTGTGCTTGATGGACCTTTGGTCTAACCCAGCATGGCAATTTCTTATGTTCTTATGATCAGATTTGCAGATGGCACATATTTATTTAGAATAGTTGAAACAGGAGAGGTGACGTTGAGGAACTGCAGAAGGGGTTTGTGAGACTGAGCAACTGAATGGCAGATGAAATTTAATGTCTTACCCTATCTCAGAAAAGTTAGAGCAGAACTGGAAAAGTTACAGAGAAGGGCAAGAAAAATGAGAGAGCTCCCGTATGAAGAAAGGCTAAACAGGTTAGGGCTGGTCAGAGCAGACTGAAAGGTGCTTTGATAGAGAGTGCTAAAATCATGAGTGGGATGGGGCAGATTAATAGCGATCATTTGTTTACCTTCAGATACTGCTAAGACTAGGGGGGTCTGTCCATGAAACTAACTAAAATAAATTTAAGAGTTTGTTTTTTTTTCCCCCCAGTTAGTGCACAACTAGCTTGTGGCATTTGTTGCTAGAGGACGTGGTCAGGGTTAATAGTACAGTGGGTGTAAACATGGTTTGGACAAATTTCCAGTGGACAGTTCTATTAATGGTTATTAAGCAGGTGGATGTGGGGTTTGCCATCTCTCGTTCATGGGCAGGAGTAGCAGGGAAGGAATCTTCCCATTGAGATTTACTGGGTGCTGTCCCCTGAGAGAGAGAGAGAGAGGATGCTGGGCCTGATGGCACTACTTAGTCGTAATGTGGGAAGTGACCCAGTAGTATCTCTTGGAATCTCGACGATTTGGCCTTTAACTGCTGATTGAGCTATCTAATACAGTGCTTCTCAATCTTTCTGATGTCAGGGACCGGCTGGCTGACTTCATTAAATCTTGTGGATCTCTTGTCATGTCCCCCTCCCCCCCACAGCTTTCACTTAGTCCCGTCCCATCCCCCCTCTTCAGCTGGTCAACTGCAGTCACTCCCTGGTCTCTCTCTCTTCCCCTTCATCTTTACTGCTGATCTTCTGGCCCGCAGCGGTGCCGCTGATCTCTTGAAGCCCACGTGGGTCGCCGCCGCTCCTACCCTGCCGCAGTGTCGTGATGTTTTGGCTCGCGCAGGCCGCTGTTGCTGACCCTGTCGCTCGTGTTTTGGCCTGCGCAGGTAGCTGCTGCTGGCCTGCTGCTCAGTTCCATTGCTTCTGCTTTTCTGTTGCTCATCGCCTTGTCCACACTGATCTCTCCTGCACCAACAGTGAGGGGAAGAAAGTGACTTGATGGGGGGTGGTGCTGGGGGAGGAAACGGCTGCTAGTTGGCATGGGCCTTCTGTGCAGACCGGTCCACGGATCGGTGGTTGATCTAATATTTTTCCTAGTATCTTTGCTTCAGAGCCATTTACATTTACAAAAGAAATTGCTGTGACGAGAACTCATGAACAGACTGCTGCTGACAGGAATCTGAATGATGATGCCTCGGTAATGCTGACTTCTGCTTTGCAGGTTCAGGCACGAAACGGGGCGTTTCCTGACCAATGGAGAACTATTTCCAAGAGGAAGCGTACAACCTGGACAAGGTCTTAGATGAGTTTGAACAAAACGAAGGTGAGAATTCTGTGGGGGACACTTTTTTGTGTGCATATTGTTGAAAGGGTCGTGGCGACTCGTATTGTTTTCATAAGTGAGACACGTCTTAGCTAGACCCATTAGTGAATCCAGCCAGGAAGTGCCATTCTTACTTCACAGCCTGTGAAGCTCACTACCCATCCTTGTAGCCCTGACCGCAGGGAAACACTATATTGTATCTACCTCTTTCCCTCAGCTCCCTTTGAACGTTCCCTCATAAAAATATAGTTGCACCATCTGCTGTCAATTTATATTTCACAATATTTTCAGTGCTGTAAACATATTGGTAAGGATTTTTGGGATTGTAAGATGTGTTTAATGTTTGCATGAAACACTGGCATCCTGACATACTGTAATTAATTCAGCTGGCAAGAGCATTTCCATTCACAAATGGAAAGCCAGAATAGAAGCGTTTGCATTGCTATTCTTGGATACTTTGTCCCCTTTTTTTTTTTTTTTTTTTAATTTTGAAGGTGAATATTTACGAGACCGGTGCTCTGGTCTCAGGTCTCAGTGTTTGCTAGTAAATAAGGCTGCAGAGTTATAAATTAAAATAAAACCTGATTTGCAGTACCGCTGACGTCTGTGCTTACACTATTTCCCATAACACTGCAGATCTCCAAATAACGTAAGCAGGTCGCTTAAAAGCCGCTTTGCTTTTCCTTTTGATTTTGTACATGGGTTTTTATGGTACGTGGGATTTATCGCTTAAACCTCAGCGACGTGGGCAGAACCTCCAGGACAGGGGGGTCCTGTGCTTTCATTGACTGAGCAGGTCTTGCAGAAAGAGCATTAATGGTCCAGAAATGACTGCTACCTCTGTTTTTAAAGAACAAAATAAAATAAAACACTGATGCCGATTCCTGCCCATCGGCTTGCATATTCTCCTCTTTGGCCCTCTGAAGTTCCATAGGGCTGAGCAAACACCCAAGCCCCTTTGCTACCCTCCCCCATCTGCTCTCACCCTACCACTCCTAAGTGTGTTTAAATTCTGCCGTGTGTTTGGTTGCCGCTATTCCAGGCATCCGCCGTCTCCTCAGTGAAGATCTCTCCTTTGAACGTTCCTCCCCTCAGTTTTTCTGTTGAAAATGCAAGCCACGGGGGAAAACGGGTACTTTTGCAGGGGCAGCGAGCCGGTGCTTAAAAGTGTGTGAAATTCCCATGCTTTTTTTTCCCCCTCTCCTGTCTGTTTTTACCTGCGTGAATTAAAGGGGTGGGGGAGAAATGTCACCCCATTTTTATGTGGGTGAACACATCTTTACTGACGTACAATTATGTTTTTGGGGAAATTGCCCCCAGTGTGATCCTTTGTGCTTGAATTTCCTTTTCTGTGGACAATTTCACCTGAAGCCTGTTAAATATCTGAATGTTTCTGTCTTTTTTTTCTTTCCTTAGTGGTACATTTTGAGCACCCTGAGCCTTCCTCTGCAGGGTATCATTTTAGTAGCCCTTTTCTGATTCCACTTGCATCCTCTCAATGCTTTTCTGAAGGAATGGAGGGGCCTCACAGATGACGCATACAGAAGCAGGATTACCTCTTTTTACCTGCGGCTGATGCTTTTACTTTTGGCCAAAGCACCCTTTTAGCTTCCCCTGCAGCTTTAGGACATTGACTGGCTACCTTTTAGGTCATCTCAGATGAATACTCCTAGATCTGGCTTGTTTGATAATATCTGGTTCTTGTCCTTCCAGGTGATATGGATTTTTGTGTTTCAGTTGCATGATTTAACTTTTTTTTTTTCTTCACATTACTGCTCATTTTCTAAATTCTGGGCCATTCTTCCAGTTTTTTTCCAAGTTCCCTTTTCTTTTTCCACATCTGGCACACGTGAAGGTGTAATATGTTTTTATTTATTGTTTTAGAGCAACACAGGTTTTAAGGAATATGGAATAGAAAGCAGCAATGTATCAGACCGAGTGCATAGCATTACTTTAAGGGCAGGAAAGAATTATAGATGTTTCGGCTGTCCCAAAATGGTCTTGGGTCTAGTTTTTCATGACTTAAATCTGTTGTTTTAACTATAAACTTTGGTGGCATTGGTTTAAAAGTGTACACAAGCAACTAAGAACATAAGAACATGCCATACTGGGTCGGACCAAAGGTCCACCAAGCCCAGCATCCTGTCTCCAACAGTGGCCAATCCAGGTCTCCCAAAGGATAGGTCCCATTCTTCGTGCTTATCATCAGGGATAAGCAATGGCTTTCCCAAGTCTACAAGGCTAATAGCGGTTTGTGGACTTTTCCTCCAGGAACTTGTCTAAACCCTTTTATAACTTCCTGCTACACTAACTGTGTCCACCCCATCCTCTGGCCACACCGTTTGAGTGTTCCCTAACGCGGTTGGAAAGGATAAATAAATAAATAACCATTCCCTGTTTACCTGTTCCACCCTACTCATGGTTTTGTAGACCTCTGTCATATCTTTCAGCCTTCTCTTCTCCAGGCTGATGAGGCATACATAACCTGTTGAGCCTTGCCTCAGAAGGGGGAGCCACTCCATCCCCTTTTTCATGTTGGTCACTCTTCTCTGTAGCTTTTCAAATTCCACTATTTTCTTTTTTTGCGATGTGGTAGCCAGAACTGCACCCAGTACTCGAGGTGAGATCGCACCGTGGATTTGTACGGTCTTCATTTTATGCCCAGATTAACTGCAGATGCTTTTTTTTTTTTTTTTACTGTGATTATATTTGGGATTATAAATGTTATTAATGATTTCCCCTTTTCTGAAGTGAAGATAAAAATCTTTGGCTACGGGAGGTGCTTTGTGTGCAGATATCGGATCATCACACTTAATTTAAATGGGGGGAGGGAGAAGGTGGGAGATTGATTTGTCCCCTGTCCCCAAAGCCTCCTGTAGTAGGAGAAAGCCCTGACTATATAACAAGGTTCTTGTTTATTAGCACTGTTAATGCGGTTCACCTTAACAGGCTGCAGGAGGATTCACATTAATATTTTGCTTCTAAATTATTTTGTAGTCTTGGAGAATTTAAAAAAAAAACAAAAAAAACAGATGTCAATTTTTTTTTTTTCCCCACTGTGGTAAGTATTCACATAGTCAAAGATACACAAAGAAATGCAAATGTCATGTCTGCATGAAACTTGCTTGCAAGTTGTGAACGTATCACCGATGTCTTGATGACTTGCCTGGACATTGTAATCTGTTGCCAAATCTTCTTGTGTATCCCTGTTTGGATTGGCGTTTTGGTCTTCCGCCTCTGTATCTGTACCCAATCTGGGCCAACCACTTTGTGGTTAGAAACTTCTTTGCTGCTCCTGTTAACACTTTTAGAAGGTAATTTTCAGACGGCCCGCATAGGTTAAAGTCCCTGGTTAGTTTTTGCCCAGCAGACTTTAGCTTGAATTTTCAACACGGGTTTATGCTCATACATCTGCTTTTGGAAATTAGCAGAGGTGTGCAGAACAAGTGCTGACATATACGTACAGAGACAGTATATTTATGTGCATACTTATGAAAAGTGAAAGTGTCCATAAGTCATGTCCCTGTCCCGACTCTGTCCCTTGGAGTGCCTTTTTATAGTGCGTGTAAAAGTACACATGAGATTCGGTTTTACGTGCACTTTAACCCCGCCCCCCTGTTAATTTTAATTTTGAAAGTTATATCCCACACAAGCATTTTTGCGTTTTGTGTAAGTTTCATTCTTTCCAAGAGCACAGATATATGTCTGAACCTGCTGTCCAGGTATTCTGCTAATTTCTTCACTCATTTCCTCAGAAGAGGTTTAAACTCTGAGCAATTCCCCAAGTGCATGCGTGTCACGTTTCAAAGGCTGGGAAATTTTGATTTGCTTTGGAAACATGGAGGCTTATTTCTGGGTTGTGTAGGTAGCTTCCTTGCATGGAAGTGTTACTAGGGCTTTGCACAGCTTTGTAAAATTACAGCACTGAAGAACTTTCTTCACTGTTGCACGTTTGTGCTTTCCGCTCATCATTTAATCATTTATTTTCCAGATGAGACTGCACCGTCCAGGTTATCAGATTCAAAGTGGAGTCAGATTCTAGACCCTCCTTCTCATCGGCTGTCATGTAATCCAGTCCTGGCCAACGTGAATGAAGCTGTAATGCCTAATGAGATGCAGCATAGAATCAAGTCTTTCTCCTTGGCTTCTTCTTTTACTATGGCAACTGGAGAAGGGGACTGCTGTGCCAATGAAAAAGACTGGCCTATGAAGCCAGAGGCCCCCGCCATGTGGACTGCTGGTGAGACCGTGATGGATGATCAAATAAACATCAAAAGCAGCGGGCACTGTGCTCCTTGCAATAACGCTGCTGAGGTGGAAGAGAGGGTGCATGGAAATGTAGCTTACTTCCCTGAAGAAAAAAACGTTCTTGTGGTAGCAGTCATGCATAACTGTGACAAAAGGACACTGCCGCATGGGGATTTGCTGGATTGTAACAATTCCAACAGCCGGTCTCTGATGGATTCTGTTAGCATCACGTTGGATAATGAAAATAGACCAAGTGATGAGCTGAGTATTACTGTAAATAGGTCCAGTTTGAAAGATAAGAACTCAGAAGTCCAAGGAGTACAGTTAAATCCAGTCTATGTTGAGAAAGGCTCTGCTGACTGTTTAATGAGTGCTCTCGCTGATAATGTAACCAGAACATGCCCCCCCTCTCCATTAAGGCACAGTTTTAAAGCAAGCAAAAATGGTCAGTTTTCCGAGCCTGAAATGGAAGAGGCTAATGCCCTTTCCTCATCCCAGAGAACAGTTGATGATATTGAAATGCCAGATGGTTGTGCATCAGTGGAAGATTTTAGTAGCCAATCAGATCCTGAAACTAGAAACCATGTGCCTCATTCAAGCAGTACAAACTCGATGTGTGGAGAACCTGCAGAAGGAAAAGGAGCTGGTGTGCGGTGGCTTCCCGAGAGTAGTCCGTCTGCGGTGTCTGGGTGCGGTGATGCCGGACAGCGCTTCTCGGAGCACACCGGCGCCGAAAAAGCTGGTGCTTGTGAAAGTGACATTGCTGAGAATGGAAATGTTTGTGGCACAACTGGATTAGTCAGTGTGACAGAACATTTCTCCAAACCTCAGAAGATGATGAACGGTGAGCTGACAAAGCAAAGTCAGAAGAGTAATAAACAGGAGCAGAGAGGGAATGGAAGATCTGCACTGGTAAACTTCGGGAAACCATGCACAGAGAGCGGTGACTCTGGGGACAAAGTGGCAGAAGCAGCTTTTGACTTGAAAGAGACTTGCATGGAAGAGCTGGCAGTCTCCACGCTGTCTGCTGTTCTGGGTTTATCAGTACCAAACACCTTGCATAATGGTTGTGATTCCTATGGAATGCAGAATCCAATTGTTGCTCATATCCCAAAGACTTTACCATCTAAAGAAGATTCAGTGACCGAAGAGAAAGAGATAGAGGAGAGCAAATCTGAGTGCTATAGCAGTATTTATGAACAGCAAAGAGGAATTGATGCCGTAGAGGGGAATGACCATCTTCTAAACAGCACTGATGACCAAACAAAGGAAAATTATTTGCATAATGTGTGCAATCAGGTGCCAACTGGGCAAGGTCAGACATCGCCACACACGCCTGCCAACCTGCAACCCATCAGTGTTCCTTATGGTGGTGCACGCCCCAAACAACCTTCAAATCTTAAACTGCAAATCCCCAAACCATTGTCAGACCAATTGCAAAACGATTATGGGACCCAGAACAGCGGCTCCAACCTTAAAAATAAAAATGATGCCTTTTGCAAGACAAAACTGAGTGACAGCTTGGTGGCCGATGTGTTTCATGATGAGATGTCACACATCCCATCTGTTGATGCAAACGGGGAGCACTCAGAAGAGTATCAGGTTGGGGACTCTGGGAATCTGTGCCTTGGAATGAATCCAGATAATGACCTCTGTGTAGGTCAGTTTGGTGTTCCCAACAGAAAGCCGTTTACTACCCTTGGTGAGGTGGCTCCAGTGTGGGTTCCAGACTCGCAGGCACCAAACTGCATGAAATGCGAGGCCAGATTTACGTTCACCAAAAGAAGGCATCACTGCAGGGCCTGCGGCAAGGTGAGAACCATCTCAGCCACGAGTGCATATTGTCGATAGGCTTGTAGGGTGCAACCAAAGTTAAAACACAGATCCTAGAGAAAACAGCACCGTTGACTGGCTTGGGTAAAAGTATTCTACAAGAAGCCAGCATTTTTCAGTGGAAAAGAGGCTCTAAAACAGGGAGCCATGAGTTTGAGAGGGTAGACATTGAAGTGATATAAGGTAGTTTCCCCCACAGAGACCCTGATGTAGGAAGACTTGAGTAAAAAGAAATGCACACTGAATTTTAGCATACATTTCCTTTATTTCTGTGCTAAAAAAGGTTACCTTCCCATGCATCTGGAGTTTAAAAAAAAAAAAGCTTGTAAACCTAAAAATGTGTGCACAAAAAATGAATAGCGTGCATAAATCATGTTTAAAGTGTAGAAACCATAGTTTAGTTTATAAACCATGATTTTAGGGGGCACAAAATGTGGTTTATGCACACGGTTAGTTAATTATACTTGATTGATCACATTTCTTTAGAAAAGTCAATGCGTGGGCATGAGTCACGGATAATGCGCACAAAACATGAATTGGGAGCATCAACCATAGCTTATGACATTGTGTGCACAAACCATAAATTCTGCACATAACACACATCCCGTACACTGACACTAGCCCCAGAAACGTTACTCCACCTCTGACCCAGGAGTTAGGTTTCCAGCATTAGGAAAACCCGGGTACCTCTCTGTACTGGAAAGGAATTGCTAATGCCTCGATGAACCTGGTATTTTGCACGGAGAAGCGCTAATCTGTATGCACATTTTGGGTGCCTAAAACTCCTTGCTACATGGGGATTCCATGTGCCCAAAAACGGCAGTGCACAGTTCTACGTAGGTGTCTCCGCAGCTTGATGCAGCCTTTTACATCGGGGCCAAGACGAGTGGTGGCTATGCAGGGAAGAGACGCTAGATACAGTACAGGAATCAGGACCGGTGCGCGCACGCTATAAATGCAAATCTAGAAATGCAGTTAGTAGGCGAAAAAATCAGCTAGTGTAAAATATTTAAGAGCCAGGAAAATGTTTCCATATTTCTTTTCTTATTTTGCTACATGTTTTGTTTGTTTTCTCCTTCTTTTACATTTTTTTGTCTGTTTTTGGAGTTTAGTTTTCTTTTTCTTTCTCTCTCCAGGAACTGTCCTCACATCTCCCTGCTTCTTTAATTTCCTCCAGGCGCACACTTCTCCTTTCCCTCCCTCCTCTTGCTCCTAGTACAAGGCCTGGAGACACAGGGCAGCTCCAGGCCGTGTTGCCTTCACCAGAGTCCTGCCAGTGGCGACAGCAGTTCTATCCAGGCCTGGCTTGTGACAATGGGAGCAGCTTCTAGACAGAGGACAAGCCAGCAATGCTGTGAGAGCCTGGCCCGAGAAGCCCACTGCCAATGTGAAGGGTCCCTTCACATTGGCAGTGGGCTTCTCGGGCCAGGCTCACAGCATTGCTGGCTTGTCCTCCGTCTAGACCTGGCCTTGGCAGTGGGCACCAAGAGCTGAATTTAGATAACAGGGTGACTGGGCACCTGGAATTTTCCCAGCCTTGATCTATATCTTCAGTGTTGTTCCCCAAACGCCTCTTAGTACTGTAAGGTGACAAATACATAGACTAGAGATAACTGAATAAGTAAAGAGGGATTGTTAAAGGCTCAATAAACCAAATATGAATAGGTCTTTAGCTGGATTATTGACAGTTGCTGATGCATAAGAACATAAGAACATGCCATACTGGGTCAGACCAAGGGTCCATCGAACCCAGCATCCTGTTTCCAACAGTGGTCAATTCAGGCCGCAAGTACCCAAAAACTAAGTCTATTCCATGTTACCGTTGCTAGTAATAGCAGTGGCTATTTTCTAAGTCAACTTAATTAATAGCAGGTAATGGACTTCTCCTCCAAGATCTTATCCAATCCTTTTTTAAACACAGCTACACTAACTGCACTAACCACATCCTCTGGCAACAAATTCCAGAGTTTAATTGTGCGTTGAGTAAAAAAGAACTTTCTCCGATTAGTTTTAAATGTGCCCCATGCTAACTTCATGGAGTGTCCCCTAGTCTTTCTACTACCCGAAAGAGTAAATAACCGATTCACATCTACCCGTTCTAGACCTCTCATGATTTTAAACACCTCTATCATATCCCCCCTCAGTCGTCTCTTCTCCAAGCTGAAAAGTCCTAACCTCTTTAGTCTTTCCTCATAGGGGAGCTGTTCCATCCCCTTTATCATTTTGGTTGCCTTTCTCTGTACCTTCTCCATCTCAATTATATCTTTTTTGAGATGCGGTGACCAGAATTGTACATCCTTACCACCCTAGGGAGTTCATTTCAGGGTTGACTCTGCCACCTGTCTGCACCTCATTGAAATATGACATGGATAGCGGACGTCCTCTGTAAACCTCAGTTGTGGTCAAGGGCCATTCCCACAGAGAGAGTGATCCTGTTACACTGTATGACGTAAGATCAAGTGGAGACCACATTTCTTTGCCAAGGTTGAATAGAAATCTGCAGACTAATTGAAAAACACGGAGCAGAATATGCTGTGCAGTGTGTGAACGAAGGGTTTTTTCCTCAAAGCATATGCTTTGTATTTCCCAAATAATTAACAGCTTCAGAGGTAGCACAGAATAGGGGGTGGCATCTTCCAAACTCTCCTGCTGCTGTTTAGGCATCGGAAAATAAAATGCCATCCCTTGGCATTCCTGAGCTAGGAACAGGTAACTGGGATTAGGAAAGGTCCCCTAGCAATCGGAATAAAATGAACTGATAACAGGTAAGTTCAGCCTCCAAGGTTTGGTAAGAATGTCGACTAGTTCCGGCTGATCAGCAGGCTGTATAGCTACGCTGCCCTTTACAGTACCTTTTGCAGAGGGTTTGGCAACCCTGGCCTTATTTTCCTGTGAAAGTAAATGGAAAGGGAACTCCAAATGAGTGCTCGAAAAGCCTGCAGGCGGAGGAGGTATTTTTTCTGGTTTTAAAGGTAAATAACCCTGCTTTGTTTTTCTCTCGTTCCCATACTTCTCTGTCCCAGTTACAGTATCTTTTCTTACTTGCCATTGCTATGTAATTTTTCAGCGCTCCCTTCGAAGCTAATTTTCCCTTCTAAAGTCCTGGGTTTCAAATGGATGTTGGGTGCCATTTCGAGACACTTCCTGTCATTTCTCTGATGTCTTTGGTGAGAGCGAAGTCCTTGTTGAGCTAAAGGAGTGTGGTTGAAAATCCAAAATGGCAGAAAGTCAAAACGCAGAATTATATCAGAAATCTTCAAAAAGAACCTGCTTTAGCTTTAATTGAAAATTGCAAACCGACTGTTAGGAATTAGTAGGAAAGGAATGGAGAATAAAATTGTGAATGTTATAATGGCTCTGTATCACTCCATGGTGAGGCCACGCCTGAAACAGTGTTTGCAGTTTGCTTGCTGCATCTCAAAAAAGATATAGTTGCATTGCCAGAGGTATAGAGAAGAGCGACCAAAATGATAAAGGGGATGGATCAGCTCCCCTGTGAGGAAAGGCTAAAGAGAGATGGCTGAGGGGGATATGATAATCTATAAAATCATGAGTGGAATAGAACGGGTAAATGTTATTTACTCTCTCATAAAATACAAAGACTAGGGGACACTCCATGAAATTAATAAGTAGCACATTCAAAACAAATTGGATACAATTCTTTTTCACTCAACGTACAATTAAATTCTGGAATTCATTGCCTGAGGATGTGGTTAAGGCAATTAGCATAGCTGGGTTTTAAAAAGATTTGGATAAGTTCAAATAGACTTAAAGAATATCCATTACTTATCACTGTGCAATAGGAATATGGGATATTGTCAGGTACTTGTGACCTGGCTTGGCCACTGTTGGAAAGAGGACACTGGGGTTGATGGACTTTCGGTCTGACCCAGTAAGGCAAGTTCTTATATTGTATATTCAGCTGCACTTCATTAGTTCCTCTTGCCCTGAAATTAGAGGAATCATATAAGCCTCTCAGGTATGCTGGTATCTGTGACACAATAGCGCTCAACATTTATGTGAAAGTCAGGCCATCAGAAGGGGGGAATTAATGGGAAAATAGCATCAAAATGATTTTTTTACCCTTCAGTCTCCCTGCCGTCTCCTCAATAGCATTTACTTAGACTTAATTTGTGTAAGATTTTCAAAATGTTATGAAGCATCTTTTGGAACAAAAGAAGCTTCAGAAGTTCCATTTTGAAACTAACTTTGGACAGCCTGGATTGTGTCATTTCCTGTCACGCTTTGATGTGCTGAATGTGCATTTGCAGTGTGGCAAGCAGCCCAGAGCTTGGAAGTCACTTTGCCTCTGTCCTCATGTCTTACCACACACCTGAGATATGTGCCAGTAAACAGTTTAAAATGCAGCGTTGCATCAGATGACTTGAATAAGTTGTTAACCTCAGCTGCTTCCTTAGGCAGCGCTTCCCATGGAATCAGCAGACTATTCATCACTGGAGAAGAGGCTTATTGTGAGAGAGGATGATTGAAAACACGTCAGAATTCAAAGATGTGGTGTGGCGTGGCCTGCCAGCCTTTTATTTAAATGCAGTAGACTGTCTTTGTGGGACGAATGGGCTCTTGAAGTCTTACTCTATTTGAGTATTGCTTAGGCATAATCTTCGGTGTGCATTCTTCAGCGACAGAAGCTATAGACTGAGCTCAGCCAGAGCAGAGCTTCTGTACTGTTTGTGGTCTCGGTAGACGTGAGGATTTGATCGGCACTTTATCAAGGGCAGCCAGTTAACCTTTACACCATGAGAACAAAGAGTTGCTCATTGAGATGTACAGGAAAGAAGTTTAAGCTCATGCAAAGAAAATGATTCTTTATGCTGTGGAATATGTTGCATTCAGTACAGTAAGATAAAACTTTTTTTTTTTTTTAATTAAAGTGAATGAATTTCGAGAGGTATGTGCTGCTGTTATATGTTGTGCTGAGCCTTTGATTTGCTTTAGTGGCTTTTGTGGGTCAAGAAGCATTTCTCCTCCCTTTCCTCCCTGCTCAAGGTGTGACTACCCCTGTGATGATACAGGTCTCCTTGCTGGTGTCAGTATCACTGTGTAGTCATAGGTCGCTCCTGCAGCAGCAGCAGTCGATCTCTGTCGCTTGGCCCAAGTTCATCATCTGTACAGTGATGTCTAGTCCTGAAAACCCTGCAGGGTGGAATATTTCAGTATGGGCCTCCTGTGCCATAGTACTGTGGCCAAGCCACATTCCAGGAAAGGTTGGGTTTGGTTTGTTTTTTTTTAAATTTGGGGACCATAATTGTTAAATTTCTGCTGAGCTTTTGCCTTCCTCTAAATGACCACAGCAAATAATCATTGAACCTCAGGTGTTTTGTAAAAGGTTGAACTCTGTTGACCACCAGTAGGGGAAACAGGATGGTTCCCCTACTGGTGGTGCGACAAGGCGACAAGGTGGTGCGACAAGGCGATTGCAAAAGCCAGAAGAATGCTGGGATGCATAGAGAGAGGAATATCGAGTAAGAAAAGGGAAGTGATAATCCCCTTGTACAGGTCCTTGGTGAGGCCTCACCTGGAGTACTGTGTTCAGTTCTGGAGACCGTATCTACAAAGAGACAAGGACAAGTTGGAGGCGGTACAGAGAAGGGCGACCAGGAAGGTGGAGGGTCTTCATCGGTTGACATACGAGGAGAGATTGAAGAATCTAAATATGTACACCCTGGAGGAAAGGAGGAGCAGGGGTGATATGATTCAAACTTTCAGATACTTGAAAAACTTTAACGATCCAAAGACAATGACAAACCTTTTCCAACAGAAAAAAATCAGCAGAACCAGAGGTCACGAGCTGAGGCTCCAAGGAGGAAGACTAAGAACCAATGTCAGGAAGAATTTCTTCACGGAGAGAGTGGTGGATGCCTGGAATGCCCTTCCGGAGGAAGTGGTGAAGTCCAAAACTGTGAAGCACTTCAAAGGGGCATGGGATAAATATTGTGGATCCATCAGGTCCAGAGGACGCATATAAAGAGCAGGTAGTAAAATACTGCACGGAGCGGCAGTAGCCACAGAGGCATTCACGGAGCGGGATGCCAGTGGCCAGTGGTAGGTGTCCACCTTCATGGAGCGGAAGGATGTAGGGCTGTCATCTCCCAATTAAATAAAAAACAAAAACAAAAAACAAAACAGGGATGGGATCCATCAGGTCTAGAGGACACATATAAAGAGCAGGTAGTAAAATACTGCACGGAGCGGCAGTAGCCACAGAGGCATTCACGGAGCGGGATGCCAGTGGCCAGTGGTAGGTGTCCATATAAAGAGCAGGTAGTAAAATACTGCACAGAGCGGCAGTAGCCACAGAGGCATTCACGGAGCGGGATGCCAGTGGCCAGTGGTAGGTGTCCACCTTCACGGAGCGGAAGGATGGAGGGCTGTCATCTCCCAATTAAATAAATAATAAAAAAACCCAGGGATGGGATCCATCAGTTCTAGAGGACGCATATAAAGAGCAGGTAGTAAAACACTGCATGGAGCGGCAGTAGCCACAGAGGCATTAACGGAGCGGGATGCCAGTGGCCGGTGGTAGGTGTCCACCTTCACAGAGTAGAAGGATGAAGGGCATCCATCTCCCAATTAAAAAAAGAAAAGAAAAAAGAAAAAAAAACAGGGATGGGTTCATGGGCTTATAGGTATTACCAATTATTAGGCTTTTCAATATTTGATGATAGTTAATGTGACTTTCAAGGCATTCTTCACTTTCGGTGCATGTCCGGCATGACTCCTTGCTTCAATGACAGGGGAAAAGAAAAACTGATACTTCACACATTTCCAGCATTGCCCTCTGCTTCATGGCAGAGAGCTATGCTGCCGCTTACCCAACTAATCAAACTTAATATTTCACTTGGAAGCAGCTCCAGCACTGCTCTCTACATTAATGGTGGGGGTGAAAAGGGAATTAGAACATAAGGTTACTAAGAGCCAAGAGAAACAGTTAAGTATGAGAACAAATGTGTGAAGCTTGCTGGGCAGACTGGATGGACCGGTTGGTCTTCTTCTGCCGTCATTTCTATGTTTCTATGTTCTTTTTCTTACAGTTCACCAGTTTGTTATTGCTTGTACGCCTCTCAAATCATAATTCTCCGCTTGCCTTGTGACATCACAGTCTGTGTTTGCTATGGCAACAAACATGATATTGAAAGAGCATTATGACATCACAGGAAGATGAGCAGCAGAATGAGTTCCAGAAGAAAGAACAAAGCGCTGATGCAGTGCAAATGGTCTTGTTAATAAAGAGTATGAGAGAGATGGCTTCCCATTGCATAATCAATTATTTATGCTGAAATAATTAAAAAAAAAATACAGTGGAATAGAATTTTTTATTTATTTATTTAAGTTTTTTATATACCAACATTCAAGACAATAGTCCCATCATGCTGGTTCACATGAAACAGGAGTGCAAAATAAACTTAAACTTGAACAATAGAATGTAGACAAACACTTCACAAAAGATCTCATTGACAAAAATACACTTTTAAAGAGGTATCAGAAATTGGTATTGTGCATACCGAATCGGTATCAGTCATTTACCCCCAATGAATCCATTTGTGTGCAGGCGCACGCACAAATAAGAATTTAAAATTTTGTATTAGAATAAAGGCTCCACCCTCCCCCCCAAATAACTTCTTTCTTTTATTTTTTCCCTCCCTCCCCATCAGCATAGTACAAACATTGTGCAGCTATTCTCTGGACCTTCCCAGTGAAAACTCAGTCCAGCCTACACAAATCCTCTGAAAATCTCAAGACCCTTATCCAGCCCTCCTAAACCCTAGCAAAGTCCACCAGATTTATTTACCCTTTTCTTTATATATTTAAGGACATTTTGTTTTTCTGTCGATAATCGAGTGAATGAGCCATGCTGTATGGGTGTGAAATCCTCTGGCTGTGCAGATCGGAATCTTCTCCAATAGCAGAGCTTTGCTCTGCTCATGTGCGGGAGTTCCCGTGCATGTACCGAGTCGTCGTCAACGGTTTTAGTCAGTTTTGTTTTTTTCGCATTGCACTCGGACATGAATTTCTTTCTCCTCCTCCACTCACACTTTTTTTTTTTTAGCATTAATGTCGACAAAGAAGGCCCTGGGCTTCAAAAACTGCTCCTGTGGGCACATCATGTCTACCACAGATGGACGCAATTACTGATATCTCTGCCTCGGTCTGGACCACGACCAGGCTTCTTGTAGGGACTGCGGCCGCATGTCCCTTCGAGCCCAGAGGCAAAGAGCTGACAAGATCACAAGGCTTCAGGGAGAAGCGACCGCTTCTCACTCCGGTAGTTATGCACTTTCCACTCGCCACTTGACTCAATTGTTGCCGGGCCCGAAGCCTCACACTCCTGCAGAGACCCGAAAAAGGCTTCTTTGGAGGACATGGCGACTCAACAAAAGAAAAAGAAGCATCACAAGCACCTGAAACCAGGCCAAAAATTAAAGCCAGCGTTTCAGAAACTCATTCAGCGCCAGCAAAACCATCCGCTGTGGTGCATGGCAAGCCGAAGCGCGTCGCTACGGGATCGGCGACTCATGTCTCTGCATCGTCCCATGCCGCTGACGCATCGGCATATGACGCATCCAGACCATTTGCATCGAGTCAAACCATCGGATCAGCAGTGCACGACGCACCCTGGCCCTCTGCATCGTTGTGCCACAGACGCATCGCCACACGTCACATCTGTACCGTCTCGAGGCAAGCCAGCATCGTCCATAGGTAAACCTGCGACGGACAACCATGCATCGGCGCTGGTCCACGGTGCAAAATGTTAGAAACACAAGCATGAAGCAGGAAAGCCAACGGTGCCATATGAGCTAATTCTGCATGATGCTGAATTGCATCCCACGACGCAATCCAGATTCTTGAAACCCCCATGGGAAGATCGTGACCGTCTCAAGGATCTAGACCCGAGGTTTCAATATCAGGAAAGACCTGCATCTTAGAGATACGCGCAACGCCTCTAGAGAACAAACTTCCCAGGACTTACAAGTGGCAGTAGACATGGAACCTATTCTACAACCCAGGTCTTTGTCTCCATGAACCACATCCCCCTCTATTATCTCCTCTGGATCTTATTACCACAGTGGGCAAGCATTTTCAGGTCTATTATGGGAAGGCAGAAGAAGACAGGAAATTTCTCATCTCCAGTCAGTGATCTTCGTTCTAAAGCATATGAGGAAAGACTTAAAGATCTAAACATATATACCCTAGAGCAAAGGTGACATAATGGAGATACGATAGAGTCATTCAAATATCTCCAAGGTTTCCATGCACAGGAGGTGAGCCTTTTTCAATGGAAAGGAGGATCTAGAACAAGGGGTCATGAGATGAGGTTGAAAGGGACTAGACTCAGGAGTAATCTTAGGAAATGTTTCTTTACAGATAAGGTAGTGGATTTGTGGAACAGCCTCCCAGTGGAAGTGGTGGAGACAAAAACTATATGAATTCAAGAAGGTATGGGATAAATACACAGGATCCCTAAGGAAGTGATGAGAATTATAATGCTAAATTAATTGGGCAGACTGGGTGGGCTAAACAGACTTTTTCTGCTGTCATGTTTCTATTTAATGTAAGGCTCTTTAATATGAAGACGGGTCCTTTTCTGCACAAATGTCTCCAGCACCATAAACTTTATGTAACATTTTTTTCTATTGCCAGTAGGAAAGAGTCTTAGTATCCTCTATACTTTAAGGATCAGAAAACTCCACAGCACTGAGATTTTACATTTGTCTACTCTTGATGTAATCAGAAGAGGTTTGATGGTGGCACGAAATATCTTTTCCTATTAATTGATATCTCTGCTGCGTTTGATACAGTAAACCAGATTTTGTTATCCTGATTAATGGAGATTGAGATTACTGGCCATGTTCATCAGTGGTTCCCCTCATACTTGGAAGGTAGAAAATATCAAGTCAGGCAAGGAGCTATCACATCACCATGGTTTCAGCTAATAACCAGCGTGCCCTAGGGATCACCTCTTTCAGCCACATTATTTAATGTCTATAGGGCACCCATTTGCAAATTAAATATTAACTATTGAATCTATGCTGATGAAATACAATTTTTATACCCATTTCCACCTCATGGGCAGATACTGTGTTTGAAATTGAGAACTGGGTGAACGAGAGCCATTTAATCATGAACACGACTAAAACGAAAGTAAAGATCCTCGGTAGGCTCCCACCAGTCAATTTTCCATCTTCAATACAAATCAGTGACAGTGTGATTTTTATTAGCTAGTCCAATACAAAATTTGTAGTCTGATACTGCGTAATCCTTTCGACCACACAAATAATGTAATTAAATCTTCATTTTTCAAACTATGTTTACCCTGCGGGATAAAACCATTCTTATTCTCCTCAAAGTTTTGGACGGTGCTCCAGGCATTTGTGCTATCAGAACTAGACTATTGCAATTCAAGAAAGTATGGGATAAATACCAGGGAGGGAAGGATGGGAATTGAAAGGCTAGATAAATTGGGCAGACTAACTAGGTGATATGGTCTTTCTGCCATCATGTTTCTATTTCTGTTTTCATCCTCCTTTCTTCCAGTGTACTCAAGGCTTTGCAGGAGGTCCAACATGCTGCAGATTGTGTCTCGGTTTTGCGAGCACATAACACCAGTCCTTGAATTACTTCATTGGCTACCTTTCGAATGTGTGTAAAATACAAACTTGCCACAATAACATAAAAAGCTCTAAATATGGAGGCCCTTGTATGCATTCCCTCAGTCGTGAGAATTCATCATTCAGCTGGCACTTTGCACTCTGGCAGCCAAGGGCAGATAGAAATTCCATCTCTCAAGCTAGTTCATCTGAGTGAAGCCAGCGAAAGGAGATTTTGAACAGCAAGTTTCTTTTTGTGTTAATCTTTGGTCAATAGAATGCCACAAGTCCTTTAAGATAGAGTTCAAAACTTTTTTGTTCCAACAGGCATATATGGTCAGCAGTTAAGGTCTGTTCCTAATTAAGGAGCAAGGTTTTATTATGTGTTTTGACTCGCCAGGTACACTGTGACTCGCCATGAACTGTGGAAGGAACAAGAAATAATTATCATTTTCTTCCCACCAAAAAGGCCTTTCTGATGAATAGCTTTTTCCTTTTATCTTTAGTTTGTAATATTTATTTATTTATTTATGTATTTATTCATTTAAGGTTTTTATATACCGGCATTCATGATACAATCACATCATGCCGGTTTACAGTTGAACAGGGGGTGCAGAAGACAAACAACTGGAACTAGTGCAGAGGAAATTGCAGTTACAAAAAACAAGGAGTATCAAACTTGGGAGAGAAGCGAAATACAGAGTGGATACAGAAGTGATTTAACATCCTGTAGAGTTATTTACAGAAGGCTGGAGTGGCTGCATTCTTGAAGTGGAGAGGAGGTCTTTAGGATATGTCCGGAAAAGCTTGTTTATTTAATATAGATACATAGTCAACAATTATAACCTCCCCCCCCCCCCCCCCGAAGTTGTACTTTTTGGCCAGTAATCTCATTCAGATAAGCTACAGTTTTCTTCCAAAAAGACCAAAACGCATGAAAAAAAAAAATATCTGTACACAGACACATCCACACATACACAATGTTGCTTCTTCAAAAACTGTCTTGTGGAAAAAGATAAATCCCTGTTTATAAGAGAGTCATGCAAAAAGACAAAATACTTCCCCCGAATGAAGATCTGAAGAAAGGAACAGGGATGCATGCTTCAAAATCTCAGTGCTCCTCTGGCAATGTGAGGGACCCGGCACCGGTGATGTGTTTGTATTGTTTGCTTCAGGGGAAAGTAATCTAAAAAAATGCTTGACTGTTCGAATTTGGAATCAAAATGGACATGCCAGTCCCAAAACTTAAAATAAGATTCTTTTGGAAAGTGTTTACGTTACATTCCGCCCTACTATTTATTTATTTTTTAATATTTCTGCTTTTATATATATTAGGTGTCACTTTTTGCATCTTTTTCTTTGATCTATTTATCACATGCTGACTGAGAGCTGGACAAACCTTGCTGTGTCAGTTCCTTCTGACTGGCTAGATTTTGTCCAGGCATATTGTAGCACTGGCCCTGGAGGTTTTCCTGGGACATGGTTAAGAACATAAGAATATGCCATACTGGGTCAGACCAAGGGTCCATCAAGCCCAGCATCCTGTTTCCAACAGTGGCCAACCCAGGCCATAAGAACCTGGCAAGTACCCAAAAACTAAGTCTATCCCATGCTACTGATGCAATTAATAGCAGTGGCTATTTTTGGATTTCTCCAAGAACTTCTCCAATCCTTTTATAAACCCAGCTACACTAACTGCACTAACCACATCCTCTGGCAACAAATTCCAGAGTTTAATTGTGCGTTGTGTGAAAAAGAACTTTCTCCGATTAGTTTTAAATGTGCCACATGCTTAGACGTTGAACTGAATATTTGGACAAAGTTGGTCCGGTTAACTGAGTTTGCATATGGCTGGCTGAATATTGGCTTTGTACTTTGCAGAACATGTTGGTTGGTATTTATGTCTGTATCTTTAGCAGGAATAGCATGGCTGGGTCCTCATTGCGATATTAAAAGGACCAGTTATCCCTTATTCCATGCAAACAGTGCACACAAGAGGTTTTATTTCGCCACAAGGTGTGATTGCAGCGTTGTGAAGGTTGCAATTGGTTAAGAATCATGTGAATATGTTCATCCTTCATGTATAATTAGGCTGCATGTTCTACCTCTGTAAGGGGCAGTTATTGTGATGCTGTCTTAATATTTGGCCCTTTGTAAGGCTTGTGTTGTATTGTTTGGTACACTGCGGGGGGGGGGGGAGAAGTTATTAAATAGTTAAAAAAAATATTGTGGGTGAGTTACATGCGAGGGACGATCTCCTTATGTTTTAAAAAAAGAAAAGAATTGCACTGGCTGAGCATTGATTCCAGAGTGCGGTTTAAAATCTCGTCACTGACATTTAATTCTCTATATGATTTAAGACAAACTTAAGGTATATCTCCCTTTCTCCCCCACTCAGATCATTGTAGAAGGGGCTTTTTATCTATCAGATACATGCTGCATATGTCTAGTAGTAGTATTTATATTATTTCTTTATCGTTCTGTACTGATATTGTATGGCATCATTTTATTTTGTTATTTGAGTGATTAATTATTTTGTTTTAATTGTATTATTTGTTGCATGGCATGTTTATTCTCCTTGGTTGGATAGGTGATTTTATAAGTATTAGCAATGAATAAAATACTCGTTTCTACAGAAACTCGGGGTTTAAGGTTCCCACGGTTGGAAATGCTGGTTCACAGGAGGGATTTCATAGGCTTTTATTCCAGTTCAGTAGTTTTGTGTTGATTTGGTGAAAGTCTCCTAGAACCATTAACTTCAAAATATTAACCGTGAGTCTAATACTTGGCGAATGTAATATTTTGCATCCCTAGTGTTGATGAGGTTTTGGTGATGTCTTGTAACCCAAGACTGACCGTGCGTCTGTTAGTGTCAGCAGAATGCTGTGAAGATCTTTTGGAATCTGGAGAAGGGATGTGAGGCTGGGAGAAGGCTGGGCTGCAGCTCAGGTTGCAAGGCAGATAATCTTGGCAGTCTTCAGGTAAAACACATTTCATCATGCATTGCTGCAGGGGTTAAATTAACTGCAAAAAAAAAAAAAAAAAAAGCATCAAAACTGTGGCAGTGTTGTGCACTACAATATGGAGGGAGCTGGCTTCAGGTCCCAGTTCAGTTCTTCCGTGGCCTGGGCTGGCTGGGAGTTGGGAATGCTGCAGGATCAGTTTTGAAAAGCCCCTTTGGGGGGACATGGAGGAAGGGAGTTATAGCCGTCGTGTAATGGTGACACCTAGTGGTTGGATTTAGGGTTCATGATTTTGTAGGGCTCTGGAAGGAGCCCTAGTGTATGGCCCCACCGGCCGAGGACTGCCACTGCATCACCAGAGCAGGTATATTATGAAAGGCTGGATATAAAATAGGAAAATAATCCCTGATTGAAGGCTCGTGGCACCAGATCCCAGCCCTGGTTCCGACTTGAGCCCAAAAGAGTAGGAGGAAACTCTGCCTGTCCCTGCATGTGCACAAATAAGCTGGCAGTTTCCACATAATCACATCTTGTGCTCATCGCCCATGACGAGGAGTTGCCTCAGTTGTACACCTTTGATTAGGAGAATAATTATTTTGTCTTGGGAGCATTTTCAAATATATATGAGCCAACAAGTCAAATTGCATTTTGGAATGTGTGCACCCATTAGTACGTTGGCGTGATATAAATCAGAACTTTGCATTACTTTGACGACCAGACTCTCTCTGTGAGTTGTTTATTTTCCATGAGTAAATTCTGCATGGTTTTAAACTACAAATGAGCTCATTAGCCTGTCAGCGTGACTGTGAAAATCAGCAAAAACATTTCCTGTTCAGAATAGGACAGTTTGCTAAATACTGCCATTCCTGTCTCTGAACAATCTGCTTCACCCTCCCGTCTCTCTCAGCTGAAAACTTGGCTCTCTTCTGATATGGACTATGAGGCGCAACCTCGTTTTGTTCGGAATAGAGAGGGCAGTAATGAATCTCCCTGTGGATCTTTATACCCGCTGGACTTCCCATTCATTCTCAAAGGGAAATTCCATGCCACACATGTACTATTTCCTGTGGACTTGGAGGGAAGAGGGGACAATGCATTTACATACTCATTTACCCACTTAGAAACGAAAGATCGCTATTTCCCTGGGAGAATCAAAGCCACTTTCTTGAGAAAAGAAACACCAAAATAATTGGTGAACAAGGGATTTTTTTTTTTGTCCACATTCTGTCATCAACAGTGATTTATACGCTTGCTTATGTTTAAAAGTCTGTATAACAATCACACTTAAATAGTTCCATGTTGGAAATGTATTTATTGAATATATGGTTAGGTATTTGCTTGCTGCTTTTGGGGGATTTACCAGAACGTCACCTATTTTACTAACAGAGAGAAAGTTCAGCTAACAGGCGATGCCACATTATTATTCCAGCTTGGACCATTTCATACTTAATAGTGACCAGTTATATTGCCAGTACTTCTCGACCATCCTTACCACCTGATGCTGCCCTCCACTTGGACCGTGCAGTGAGCAGAGTGACGAGGGCAGATTCCAGCATATACTGTGAATTCTCTCAAGCTTTTAGCAAACTCTTTTCATATTTAGCCCAAACTGGATACCTGCATAATGAATTTCTGTATGAATTGCTGGTTTAAAGAGCAGTCTGTGCTTTAGGAAGCATTACAGTGCAGATTTTGGACACTTTTTAACAGCTAGGGAGGAAGCATGGCCTAGCTATGGGTCTGAGCAATGGGCTAGGAACCACTTCTCCCACTGGATGCTGCCTGTGACCTTGGACAAGTGACTTCACTTCCCATTGTAAGCTCTTTAGGGACTTATCATACCTGACTAATTATTGCCATTATAGAACACTGTAATGTTCATTATAGAACATCCAGTAATGCTATATAATGCTATTTTCACAGAATCCCGATTTTAGAGGTTTATTATGGTTGAGGGCATTGATTTTTCCATGTTACTTAATTTTCCATTGGATTTCTTCCTCAGGAGTTCCATTCATTTGTTCTGTTTTCCCCAAAATAGGATTGCCATGCATTGTTGTGATGGAACATCTGGTTCAGGGGATTAAAGCATTAGAGCAGATATGCCCTGATTTCAAAACAAACCACCACCAAGTCAGTTTCTCATGTTGAAATTACAGATTGATTGGTCAACCTTTATTTTTGTGTTTCTAAGGGGACCACATGGCTATTCATGCTGAAAAGCTAAAGAAGGTCTATAGAAACTTATGCCATAACTAATGCGCATATCCCATAGGTAAGATTTCCTCAGTCTTAGGACCAGAAACTAATGAGAGTAATTTAGAACTGCATCCAGGTACTTGTTCTGCGGTGCAAGCTGAGAATATCACAGCCATTTTTTAAATCTCAGCCTTTACAAATCATACTGCATCATAAAACCCCGGAGAAATATGGGATAATTTGTACTACTCTCTTGCCAGAACCAGCAGTGTCATGCCCCTGGAATAGTGCGGCATGAAGTATGGAGTCTGTAATTTTGGATTATTCTGAATATTCATAGATGACTCCCCCAGAGCACATGCGTTGAATAACAGCCTATTATATAATTAAACTTTGTGTGCAAACCGCTAAATACAAGTTTTGTCATTTATACTGCTGTGTGAACTAAATGTGGGTATTTTCTTCTCTCTCTTCTAAAAACATTTCTTTAATGTTCTGCTGATTTTTTTTCTTTTTGCCTCTGCTTGCCATGAAATGATAGTTGTTCTTATGGATTTTTTTTTTTTTTTTTTTTTGGGGTATATGCATTTCTCTCCTCTCACGCTTCAGGTCTTCTGCGCTGCATGTTGCAACCTGAAGTGCCGACTGCTGTACATGGAGAGGAAGGAGGCTCGCGTGTGCGTGATCTGCCATTCTGTTCTCATGAACGGTAAGTGCAGGGGCCCCGTGGCTCCCCCCCCCCCCCCCACACTACAGCAGCTGCGCTGAACAGGACCAGAGGGCAACCTCTGGCAGCCGTAACCTGGATAAAGCTGCTCCTGCTTGCTCAAATATTCATGGCAGCCACAGTTTCCTGATTGTAATATTTCTGGCACCCCTAGTGTAAGTAGAGTGAATGTTTTCCTTAAAGATGAAAAAAAAAAAAAGGTTTAACCATGTGCTAATTAAACATTTTAGGGTTCTTTTGCAAAATGCGCGCACAAGGAATGTGGATTTTTTTTTGGGCTCAGCTCAGTCAGAACCAGGGCTGGGGGTGGGGGGATGCAGTGCCCAGAGCCTTCATTTGTAACTACTTGGGAATATTTTAAGGTCCCCCCCCCCCCCCCCCCCAAACTCACTTAGCCCAAGTCATTACAGTGGTAGTCCTCAGCCAGGGGCATGCACCAGGGCCCCTTTCAGTCATGTGCTCTAAATCTGGCCACTAGATGTGATGCTCCACAATTAGAGGGTCTCCCCACTCATTCCTCTTCCCCCCCCCCGGGGCTATGAGTGCTACCTCGGCAGCATCCCTAGCCAACCCAGGGAGTGGAAAACCTGAGCCCGGGATTGAAATCAGATTGTCTACAGAGCAGTGCATGGTGTACAATATGAAGACACATTGATTTGCTGAACTCTTATATTGGTTCCTTTAAATTCGAACCCACTGGTATAAAACACAAGAGCGCCCTGCTTAGAACAAGCTGTAAAACATCATTTGGAGGTGTTGACAGAGTTCACGTGCGCTGTAGAGAGCGCACTGTAAAATGTGTACGTTCAGAATATGCTCATGTTAATGAGATGCCCTTTACTGACTAATTTTTCTTAAATTCAAGGCAGCATTTGATGTAGGCCTATTTCAAACTGAGCAATGTTTGCAGTAGGCTCAGGAAACCGGTTTCTGGCCATTGCAGCGTGAGCTGGAGCTCTTATTTCCTCATGCATGTAGAGTGCAGGCAGCAGGAGAGGTGTCTTTGAGTACATTGTACAGTTTATTTGTTATTTTTCATGTAGATGTAAGAATTATCAGTTGAAATTTAAAAATGATGTTAACAGAAGCTGAGTTGGGGATTTTGGAGATGGTGGATAAGTGTCCCTTTAGCCTTCTCGTGCTCAAACTTGCACTGTAAACTCCCGAGCAAAGAATTAGTAGCTGCGTGAATGGTTGTGCGCAGCGGTGTTTACAAAATAATGATCAAAGCTTAAGTCGAAAATGTCAGACTTGGTTCACCTTTCCTGCTCTTGTGTGTGTTTGCAGCTCAAGCCTGGGAAAACATGATGAGTGCCTCCAGCCAGAGCCCGAACCCTAACAATCCTGCCGAGTACTGTTCTACTATCCCTCCCCTCCAGCAGGCTCAGGCCTCTGGAGCCCTGAGTTCCCCACCGCCCACTGTCATGGTGCCTGTGGGAGTTCTGAAGCACCCTGGGACGGACGGTAAGTTCCTTTTTATTGGGTTGTTTTTTTTTTATGTTTATTTTTTTATTCCGTGAGAGAGATTTTATGCTTTGATGTTGTTTCTTGATGTACATCGCCTGGAGCAGTTGGACAGCTGATTAAAAAAAAAAATACAAATAAAGGCCTAGGCCTGCTCCCGTTGAGATAGTCATGTATGCAGGCTGCTGGCATGCTGAAAAAGAGGTGCAGGACTGTGCACGTCTAGTAGTGCTTTAGAAATGATGAATGGTGGTGGTGGTGGTGGTAGGTTTAAGGATTTGGCAAAGTCCTGCAGAGCTGTGCTTGCCCAAATAAAAAAAAAAATTGCACCTTTTGCCCAAAGCTTGAATGTCTCGCATGCTCTGTTTGTTCTGATGTAGCTTTAAAGCAGCCATGAATGCTGCCTACTGTAAATTTGGGAGCTGCTGTGAGTCAGAGGCCAATTTAGGCTTTGGCAAGGTAAAAGAATCAATCGGGTATTTTCCATAAAATGTTCCTGCTCTAGAAAGAAATATGGGCGTGGTGGAATTGAGTGAATGTGCAAAATCCCTGTGGTCCCCACTTTCTCCTCCTCCCTCCTGACCCTGACCATTAATTGGCTGCTGCTTTAAAAGCATTTTCTTCAGTTCCAAGCTAATTCTGGGAATAGATGCGTGATGAATTCATCCTGCTTACTACTATATAGTAATTGCTGTCATTTTTTGTAAGTAATAGGATCCGCTGCTTGGCAGAGCTGTAATTTTGTGAACAGTTTTCCTGACAGAGTATGGAAACCGTGCTGGTCAGAACTTGCATGTGAGGAAAGGCATCCGGGAAGCAGGGTTACTCCTTTCACAAGCTCAAAAGAGAGAGGGTTAAACTATTTCAAGGCAAACATGAAAAAAGGGCTTCTGGAAGGATTTGACAGTTTGGATCCATCCAGTAAAAAAAAAAATAAAAATGTCATTTTGTGCAAGTTTGGGCTTGGAGGGCTGTATTTAAAGGGTCTAAATGATTTTTTGTTCAGACCTCTGCTAGATGACACTCTTATACCATAAGAGGCTTTCCAGCAGCACTTGTTAGGTTGTTATGAAGTGCACTCCCTTTTCTCAAAAGGAAAAAGCCTCTCGTGATTGCACTGCAGCAGCCCGGTGCTTTCTTACTGATTGAGGGTGTAATATGAACAGAATATGTGGAGTATCACACACTGGTGGATCGTGCCCCTCAAAATGTTATTTTAGTGCTGTCTCCTCACGTGCTAAGCACGTTGATTGCTTGAGCATCCATTGTAGCTTTTGAACTGGGTAACTATGTATTTTAGTGGAAGGACAGAAACAAGAGATGGGTGTAGCTGTTTCAATAATTTATAGACTTCGTGTGGAGACTAAGGTTCATATCGTCTTTACCATCAGCTTCTGCAGTGTACTAGGAGTGTAGGTGTTTAATTCTCTGTCGTCTATTCTGAAGTGACTTCCTTCTTTCATCAAAACCCAGGTGATGGCGTTATCTTTACATTTGATTGTTTCACCCTCTTTGCCTTTGAAGTGATTCAGCCCAGGGAACAGAGACGAGTTTGGTTTGCTGATGGGATCTTGCCCAATGGAGAAGTTGCTGACGCAGCAAAACTGACGGTCAATGGGACGTCCTGCGCAGGAACACTAGCAGTGTCACATGACCCGGCCAAATCTCCTCCTGGTAAAACTTCGCCAGCAGAGGTAAAGAAAGATCGACTTGTTGATTGCTGGGAACGCAGTTAGCTGCTAAAGTACTTCAGCTTGGCCTGAATCAAAATGTAGCCCAAATACAGGTGTGTAGCAGAAAAGCATAGACCTAAACGACCTCAGAAGATTCAAAGCTCATCCGAGGCATCTAAGTCTGTGGTGAAATATGAGCCTGCTGCACTGATCTTGAGGTTTCATCGTGTGGGTTTTTTGGTTCTGGTTGTTTCCTGCTACTTCTTTGCTCAATCCAGACCAGGTCTAGGAGGTGCCTTGAGCTTGTCATTTTTCCCTGACTTTTTATATCCCGTTTCCAATTTACAATTTAGTCCAGTCATGGCAGGGGGCCGTGCATCGGGTGCTGCTCTCTATGAGCCCCCTTCTCCTAGGGGCTGTGAGCTCTGCTTCCGCAGCACCACAGCTCAGAGGACCTGAAGCAGAAATGGAAACCAGGTCTCTGCGCAGAGCAGCGTTGCATCAGTGCTACTGGGCTGCCCAGCTGGCCTCGCCTACTTCTCTAAGGCCATCGCTGAAAGCAGAAGGATGGGCGAACTCCTGCTTCAGCTCCTGCCATCCTGACTACAGAAGATAAGAAATTGTACAAAATGCTGTCTTCCTTTCAACCCTAGTAAGAGTGAGCCTATAGGGCCTTATTCAATTAAATCTTTGTTCCAGTGGCACAGAGTGGTGGGGGGAGGGGGATTCCTTTTTCAATAAGGAGCCCTCGGTGCCTTGGTAGTTACAGTGCCATAGGTGCACGTCACTTCTTACGCAGTGCATTCAGTGCTGCAGCAGTGACTGCACTGTATGGACAAGCTTGGCTTACAAAACAAAAGAGAAGTACTAAAACGGAAACACTTTTCCATCATGTTCAGGCTCTTCCAAGCGAGGGTGTGCAGTCTGTAGTGCATAGGCCCCGATAACTAAGAAAAGAGGTGTGCCGTGCACCACCAGCTTCCCGGGGCCCAAGCAGGGGCTTCCTGAGGCTTTTCCCGGGCCTGACCCGAGGTCTTCTTGGGACTTTCCCGGTCCTGACCCTGAAGGCATCTTGGAGCTTTCCCGGGTTCAATCCAAGGCCTCCTCGGGTCTTCCCCCGGCCTTATAGCTAAAGGCTGACCGGCGCCATTTTGTTGTACAGCCCTAAGTTTGTACGACTGTACAACAAAATGCAGCTGGCTGGCCCTGGGATTAGTGCCATTTTGTTGTTACTGTGGCACCGCTCTCACGGCTGACCAGCGCCAGTTTTGAGGGATGTTGAGAGTTAGCAGGTGAATGGGTATCCCTTCTGCCCCTTTTACTAATTAGGACCCCCATGGAAGGGGTGGGTGGGTGGGGTTAGGGGTGGTTTTCAGCCCTGGCACCTTTTTGGCGGTGTGGGGGACCCTGGTGAGGTTCTGTTTCACAGTGCGTAAGGTAACTTTTCATTCTGTGCACCACCAACCTTGGCAGTCACCTTACGTCCCTGCGCCATGTGTCCAGTTTGGTCTTTAAACAGCCTACTGTATTTTGATTTTTGTCATCAACTAAGAACTTTCAAATTACTTTATTTGCTAGGTTTCACATGATGATTTCACACAGATTTCCTTTCCAGCTCCTCTCATCTTTACATCTCTTGGACTAAAGTTAGTGAAGGATTGTTTAATGTTCAAGAAATTGCTGATAAAACTGCTTTTAAAGAGCAGATTTCATGGTTTTTGCTGGATGGGCAGAAAGACTCAACAGACAATCAAAAACTAAGAATCATATTTAAGTTTCATGCAAAAGCAAACCAAAAATTAACCAAAGATTGCAAGTCAATAAGCATGTTCATTTTTCGACTCAGTAATTTTCCTCCTCCTTAGGGATTACCACCTTAATGGAAGCCAGCGCCTACTTGGGTCTGTGGTGCGAGCCTTTATTCGCAATTGCCTGGGTTTCTGTCCTATTCTTATTCGTCTTTTCTCCTCCTGTGTAGCCCAGACATTGCAGTGACAGCCCTTGGTCACTCTGAACCCTGCTTTGTGGTGTTGCTATGAAGGTTGCCTCCGTGGCATTCCCGGTCCACCCAAGTATGGTTGCCAGCTGGCTCCAGATTTTCAGGACAGGTTGATCTCCCCACTATGTGCAGGGACTTGTAGTTTTGGTGTCCCTATTGATTTCCTTAATAAAAACGATACTAGACGGCCATGCAGGCAGTGGGGAATAATCCAAGACTAGATCAGCCTGTTCTGAAAATCTGGAGCCATTTGGCAACTCTAGGTGCAAGAAACAGAGCCTCGGCCTTGGAATGAAACCCATGTCTTCTGTATGTCACTGCCACTGAGCTATTGGGTTGTCCTTGCTTTCAGTTTTAAAATGTGCAGGAAAATCCTTCTGCAGGGTGCACTGCAGAACATTTTTGCCAATTACATTTTCAGATTTTTTTTAGACAGAAGCTCCTGGTGCTTTTTTGCACAAGTTTTTAGTTGCACCTATTTTTTTCCTGTGGAATTTTTTCCTTTGAACAGATGTGCTATTTTAACATTGTTTGCTCACCCAGGTTGCAGGCTTTTTTCCTTTTTTTTTTTCCTAAAACTTAAATCTGTCCCTAAGGGTTTTCTCCCATTCTGTGCCTGTCTGGCTGCACCTTGGATTAAATCAAATCCTTTGAGAGAGAACTCTGTGTTTCAGGTTTAATTAGGTAGCAGATAATATATGCAACGGAAACGCATCTTTATAAAAGGAAAAGTCTGCTAAGAGTCTGTGAGCTTTCCACACATGCTCAGTATTTCTGTTTTTCTGTCTCCCTTCCCTCTTTCCACAGAATGTGTAGAGCTGTCTGTAGTCCACAGTGACTTCCTGTCTCTTCTTACTTTTTCTTTTTGTTTTAAAGACTGAAACCTCTTCTGGATTTTCCGGGAATATAACTCAGGTTGGGAGCCCAGTTGGAAGTGCAATGAATCTAATCCCTGAAGATGGCCTTCCTCCAATCCTGATCTCCACTGGAGTGAAAGGAGGTAGGCTTGATCCCCAGGGCAGTGCAGGTGACAGAATGCCAGTTTCCTGTCTGGGATAACGGTTACAGGTTGGGTGTAGCTATGGAGTCCCCTTTGAAATGTACAGAAGGCAGCACAGGGCCATTGCCATCCCAAACATTCATCAGTAATACTGGTGGGGTAAATGTGTTCACCTATTTTTTTCTTCAGGAGAAGTTTTAGTTTGCCTGTTCCACTCTTGGTGGAAAGGGGAAGGGAGGCCTTAAGACAGGGAAACCAGATCTGCAAGTGTATTCCATGATGACGATTATGACAATCCTTTCCTTAGCTCTCATCACTTCTTTCCTAGCATGTAGCCAGATGGACTCAGGACCAATGGGTTGTGCTTTCCTGCTAGCAGTTGGAGACTGAGTCAGATGTCACAGCTGACATCACATTAGATACGCCCCTGCAGTGACCTCAGCCCTTCAGTATCTCTCTGTCTCCAGCAGACGTAGGCATGCTTTCCCAATGGGGATCGCTGTACCTTTTGGAAGAAGAAATTCTACTTTTAAATTGGAGAAAAGATTGAGCTCCGCTCTCCTGTGGTGTTACCTAAAGGTCCCTCCCCTAGTTGAGAATTCCTGAGGTGATTTCCGAGATCCCTCAGAGGTGTGCCTTGCTCTGGTAGCCGGTTCCCAGCATGGACTTTACTGCTGAAGCAGCTGAAAGGCAGCAGGTGCCGGAAGCTGAGCATGGCGGTGACGGCCAAAGCTCTCTCTCCCCCCGCAGTCTGAGACTGTCTCTGTACGCAGCCAGTAAGTGTCGAGCCCAGGTAAGTTTAAAAAAAAAAAAGCAGATTTACCTTCAGAGAAGAGGGGTTTCAGTAAGACTTCCTCCGGTCTCCTTGCCTCGCACGCTGTACTGATGTCGTTCCCGATCCGGTTGGGGCATAGGAAAGTGGGCTTATGAGTGGGTTGCTCTCTGCGCTGCTTGTCATATTAGGGCTTCCCAGCCTGACCTGGATTCCAACTTGTGATAGCACTGTGAGGAAGCCCAAGGGGATTTGGCTTCCTGGACTTTGCTGAGCCTGGCTCCTCCCATTCAGATGATGGATTGGCCGCCTTAACTGGAAGTACTCTGGATCTGAGTTATCCCTTGGCTGGGTCTTCCATGGGAGAGGGAAACTTGGCTGGGCCCACCCCAATTCTCCCCGACTAGGCATGGACCTGGCAGCCTTTTCTTGGGTGGAATTTTTCCAGGGACTACAGGCCTTTGTATAGGTGCAGTCTACTTCCTCGCTTGCCCCCTGTCTGGATGGAACCCCAGCTGGCCCCCTCTCCCTCTCCTATTCCTGTTGGCAGACCTCAAGGCATGCTCTGCTTGATCAAGGGTATCCCTAGTGGGGACCCTGATGGCACAGACGAAGAGCAAGATCCCTTGGAAGAAGGGGAAATTCCCCTGGGATTAGAACCGTATCGACCCACGTTACGGTTCTTTCATAGAGATGAATTGCCAGCCTTGGTTTCCCAGACCCTGAAAATGTTGGGAGTTCCTGGAGTGGATTCTATGACGGAACCAAAGAAGAACCCCATTCTGATTTCCTTGCACAAAGCATCTTGCTACTTCACAGTACTGGAAGCCATCCAGGAGTTGATTAACCTGCAATGGGATGCCCCAGAAGCTAGCTTTAAAGAGGGCCGGGCAATAGAAGCTCTATACCCGCTGAATCCAGCAGTGAGAGAACGTTTGCATTTCCCTAAAGTGGATGTACTGGTCTGTGCTGTCTCTAAGCGAACTATCCCAGTGGAGGGAGGAGCGGCCTTAAAAGGATGCACATGATAGACAATTGCGGTCTATCCTTAAACAAGCCTTTGATGCAGTAGCAATGACCTTACAGATTGCTTCTTGTTGTCCCCTGGTAATGCATTTGTGCCTACTTCTCTTTCAGGAGGTGGATGACTTAGGGGTGAACCCCAGAGCAGCTATGGAGCCCGCTGCCCCCTTTTTAACAGATGCGGGCTCAGATCTGGTCTGTACTTAAGCCAGAGGAGTGGCCTCTGTAGTAGCAGCCAGAAGACAGCTATGGCTGTGGAATTGGTTAGCTGGCGTAACTTCCAAGGCTAACCTTACAAAATGCCCTTTAAAGGATCCTCCTATTCGGAAACGAATTGGAAAAAACTGTCTAGTAAATGGGGCGAATCTCCAGTCCCCTGGCTACCAGACGATAAGAGAAAGCAGTTACAGCGCCCATCGCCTATGAGGGGCAGTCCAAGGGCTCTCAATGTTTCTGCCCCTACAGAAACTTGATATTTCAGAGGCCTTGGCCTTTTGGAAGAACTCAGTCCTTTCATAGTTGACAGGCCAAGAGAAGGGTAGGTTCGGATTAAGGATCATCCCGAACCTCCCAATGAAATTTTGCTTACCTATCTTCGGAATGAGGAGATAGGGGGTCGACTGTTTCACTTTTACCAAAGGTGGGTTGAGAGCACTTCGGACAAGTGGGTGCTGGAAGTCATAAGAGAAGGATATGCACTGGAATTTCGCAGCACTCCTCGGATGTATTCATGATCTCTCCTTGCCACTTCCAGCACAAAAAGCCAGCAGTGGAGATTACTCTTAAGGCTCCTCAGGATGTGGGCTGTAATCCCAGTACTTATGCCCCAGGAAAATACAGGGTGTTATTCCATTTATTTCATCATACCCAAGAAGGGAAGGTTCTTTTTGCCACCTCCTGGACCTCAAGAGTGTCAACCATCACCTACGAGAGTCATTTCCGCATGGAAACCTTGCACTCCGTGATAATGGCTGAACAACCGGGAGAGTTCCTAACCTCCCTGGACCTATCCGAGGCCTACCTACATATTCCAATCCATCAAGAACACCAATACTTCCTACGCTTTGCCATACCTGGTCACCATTATCAGTTCCGGGCACTGCCCTTTGACCTAGCCACCACCCCAAGAACATTTTCCAAGAATTATGGTGGTCATGGCAGCAGTGTTGAGAAGAAAAGGAATCCTGCTACACCCGTACTTAGATAACTGGTTGATCTGGGCCACGTCCGTGGAAGAAAGTCTCCGACTGACCAACAGGGTGACCTCCTTGCTTCAGGAACTCGGTTGGGTAGTAAACCTGGACAAGAGCAGTCTCAAGTCTTCCCAGTCATTGGAGTTGAGAGTCCGGTTCAACACCAGGCAGGGCAAGGTCTTCCTCCTGACTACATGGATACGGAACTTGATGTCCCAGGTGCATCAGTTGATGAACACAATACGCCTGACAGTGTGGAGCTATCTCCATTTTCTCAGTTTGATGGCGGCAACCTTGGAAGTAGTGCCGTGGGCGAGAGCACACGTGTGCCCACTTCAGCACTCGCTGCTGTCACGTTGGAACTCGCAGGCTCAAGACTATTCGATTCAGCTCCACTTATTGATGGGAGTCTCTCTCACCTCAAGTGATGGTTGCAGGAGGCTCATCTGAGCAGGGGGATGTCCCTTTTCTTACAATGGACACAAGCCTCCAGGACTGGGGAGCTCACTGTCAGGAACACACGGCCCAGGGATGTTGGATGGAAGAAGATGCCCTCTGGAACATCAATTGCCTGGAAGCCCGGGCAGTGAGGCTGGTGTGCTTGCAATTCAGCTACAGACTCCAGGATCAAGTGGTCCTCATAATGTTGGACAACGCAATGATCGTAGCCTACAATAATCACCAGGGAGGAATCTCCTTATGGAATGGGCGAAAATATATCTACAGATGATCTCAGCCTCACGCATCGCAGGAAAAGATAACGTGGGAGCAGACTTTTTAAGCAGGGAGATTCTGGATCCAGGAGAGTGGGTGTTGGCCGAAGCCTTTCAACTGATAGTAGCTTGCTGGGGCCTCCATCGACCTGCTGGTCGCATGTCACAATGCAAAGGTTCCCCAATTCTTCAATCGCAGAAGAGATCCATGATCCCAGGGATCGACGTGCTCGTTCAGATCTGGCCGGAAGAAGAGTTGCTATACGCCTTCCCTCCATGGCCCCTGCTGGGCATGATCATTTGCAGAATCGAGCACCACAGGGGATTAGTCATACTAGTAGCTCCAGATTGGCCCAGGTATGCGGACATGCGGAGACTTCTGGTGGAGACTCCCCTGTGCCTCCCACCGCACAGGGACCTTCATGAGAATCCGACTTGATTCTGTCATATGGTCTGGCCCTTGAGAGGGCTCGCCTGATGAAGTGAGGATATTTTGTGGCGATAAATGCCACTTTATTCCGGGCTCGGAAGTTCTCTATGTCCCTAGCATATGTGCAGCTCCGGAGAGTTTTTGAGGCCTGGTGCGAGGAATGTGATGTCCCACTTATTCTGGAATTTTTGCAGGACGACTTGAATAAAGGATTGGCCCTTAACTCCTTGAAGGTGCAGGTAGCGGCTGTCTCCTGTGTCAGGGACGAGGTGAACAGAACTTCCCTGTCGGCTCATCTGGATGTGGCTTGTTTTCTGAAAGGGGTGAAGCACCTTTGGCCAACTAAGGTGGCCAGTTCCCTTGTGGAATCTTAATCTAGAATTGGAATTTTTGGTAGGGCCCTCCTTTTGGCCACTGTGAGCTCTTTCCTTGTGTTTATTAACCTTGAAAACTGTGTTCCTGGTGGCTATATGCTCAGCGCGTTGCATCTCTGAACTGCAGGCATTGTCGTATTGGAAATCTTTCCTCCGGATGACTCCAGGAGCATTGCAGCTTTGTACTGTTCCATCTTTCTTGCCCAAGGTAGTCTGAGTTTCATTTGAATCAGACCATTTCGTTGCCTTTCCTAGATAAGCACAGGGACGTGGAGGAATACTGCTTCCTCTGTCATTTGAATGTCTGTAGACTTTTGGTGCGGTATCTGGAAGTTTCAGAACCAGTCCGAAAGATGGACCACCTATTTGTCCTTCATGGTGGAAGGAAGAAGGGCGAACCAGCTTCATGGGCTACCACAGCTCGCTGGATCAAGGAGGTGGTCACAGGAGCCTATGTGGAGGCAGGAAAGCCATTACCTTCTCAGGTTAAAGCTTATTCCACCAGGGCTCAGGCAGTCTCATGGGTGGAAGTTAGACTGCTGTCCCCCGTCGTTAGCGCCTGGATGTACAGGCCCGAGAAGATGCAGCCTTGAAAAGGCGGTGTTAACTGGACCGCGGGCAGCCTCCCGCCCCGATCAGGAGTAGCTTTTGTACATCCAGTTGGTCCTGAGTCCATCTGGCTACACACTAGGAAATGGAGAAATTACTTACCTGATAATTTTGTTTTCCTTAGTGTAGACAGATGGACTCAGGATCCCACCCCCGGCTGCCCAAGAACGGTGCCAAGGATTCACCCATGGAGTGGATATCGATTTGAAGAGATCACGGGTAAGCTGTCATCTGGTCTCGAGATCAGGGCATCTATAATCTTATTGGGGTTCAGTGTTTGGTTGAGTACAGTTATGGTTAACTGTTTTTAATCAAGTTTTTTCGATAGTATATCTACGGTGGCTTTTGAAGAGAATACTGAATGGCTGAGGTCACTGCAGGGGTGTATCTAGGGTGATGTCAGCTTTGAAACCTGACTCCGTCTCCTTCTGCTAGCAGGGGAACACATAACCCATTGGTTCTGAGTCCATCTGTCTACACTGACAAAATTATCAGGGAAGTAATTTCTCCATTAACCCAGAGGTGTTACTGTATTTAGAGATGCAGATGGACATGGATTCCATTCACGTAATTCCTTCCAACATTTCCATATGTTGGAAGGCATATCAAAAGGGATGAAAGTAAAAGTTACAGCTATCTGGAACAAGGGGCAATAGAGGCTTTCAACAGGGAAATAGTCAAAACAATTTCTTCACTTAAGCTTCTCTAGATTCAGAATGAGAATTTATTAAAAAACAAAACAAAACAGCGGCTTTCACAAGTGCTTGGGGAGCAGCATCAAGGATCCCAGAGCTGTTTCCTTATGCTTAGCTCCACACTTGCAGCATGTGGTTTGTGCTGTCCTATGCTGTTGCCTCTTTGTATTGGATAAATAGTCTTTATAATTGTCAGATGTGCAGCCAGCTGGAGCAGGTGTGCACAGAGGTACTTTGCGTGGTTACGAGTAAGTGCTCTGGACTCACTGCCGTCCCATGTTCTTGCAGACTATGCAGTAGAAGAGAGGCCGTCGCAGATGTCTGTGATGCAGCAGCTGGAGGATGGGGGACCCGACCCTCTTGTGTTTGTTTTAAACGCAAATCTGCTAGCTATGGTTAAAATTGTAAATTGTAAGTATCTGTGTTGAAGCAAAAAAAAAAATTCCATAAAAAAACAAAAATCCCAAAGTGACTAGTTTTTGTTGTAAACTATAGCAATTTGTATGATTGGAGGAAGGACTAGATTTTTCTTGTAGTCTGTGTTTCACTACTCTGGGGTTTCAGCTTTGATGCAGCTTTTCTGTTAATAGGTAGATTGCTTTTGCCAAACACCTTATTGTACCTTGCTGCATTGTCACAGTCTGCTTATAAAGGTGACCTGGTGACTAGAAACCTTTTTTCCTTTTATAAAACAAAATACTCACATGATGCAGGAGACATCTGTTAGACCCTCGTAAACTCTGCTCCTGTACTTTTCCATTGTTGGTAGCATCGCTTGAAAGATTGTTCCCTGTACGTACCCAGATCAGACCAGACGTCTGGGTTTTGCCTCCCTGCCAGCAGATGGAGACAGAGAAAGTTTCACTGAAACTGTACATAAACGAGTGTGCCACCTGCAGTCTCAAGAAGAGTACATTTCTGGATCCTCCCAAGGGATTATGAGGATTTATGGATTTATGAGGATTAAGGGATTTATGTAGCAAATGCCTCAAAGATTTTGTTCGCTGCCTCTATCTGCTGGTAGGGATGTAAAACCCACTTATCTGGACTGATCTGTGGTATTACAGGAACGAAAATTAACAGGTAAGTACCAATTTTCCTATTGGAGCAGAGGTCTTGGTGGTGTCAGCTGGTGGTTTGGTCTCTCCTTCCATGGGTGCACTAAGGCCACAGAGAATGCTTTCCATTATGATAAAGAACCTGCTTCCACTCTTTGTCTGTCTTCCGTGGCCTAAGTTCTGTTCTCTCCTTCCTTGCAGATGTGAACAGGAAGTGCTGGTGTTTTACCACGAAGGGAATGCATGCAGTGGGGCAGTCTGAGATTGTAGTTCTCTTGCAGTGTTTACCAGATGAGAAGTGTTTGCCCAAGGATCTCTTCCATCACTTTGTGCAGCTTTATCAGGATGCCTTGGCAGGTAGGAGGGATGATTTATCTTTATGAGCCATTGCAAAGGAACATTGATTTGCACCTCTTTATCAACATGATATATAGTAGGGGTGGGCAATTCCGGTCTTCGAGGGCCACCAACTGGGTGGGTTTTCAGAATATCCCTAATGAATATGCATAAGACATACTTGCATACAGTGGAGGCAGTGTGCATGCAAATCTATTTCTTGCATAGAGATAGATTTGGAACCCTGCAATCGTAGGCCCTGGTTGGTGGTCCTCAAGTCCTGAAAATGTGACTGGTTGGAGGTCCTTGATGGCCGGTATTGCCCATCCCTGGCAGTTTTTACTGCTTTTCTGTGCACTGTGTGGCTTGGCTGCACATTTTACTTTCTGTATCCCGCGCGCATACCTAATAGGGCCATCAACATGCATTTGCATGTTGAGGGCGCTATTAGGTGTCGCGGGTTGGATGCGCGTTTTCCTCCCCTTACTGAATTAGGGGTAAGGGAAAACGCGCGTTCAAGAGCAGGCTAACAGTGCGCTCCGTCTGCCTGTTACAGAGGGCAATTTTAAAAGCGTTTTTCTTTTTTAAAACTTGGTAAATACTGATTATCCCTATCAACTTTGTCTCACTAAGAGGGAAGATGTAATGTTGGTAACTGGATGCTTATAAAGCAGTAGTGTTGCAAAAGCCTGGTTTTGGAAATGGTCTTACCGGGTGATTCTGCACTTTTTGGCTAGCTATAACAAGAGTTCTGGTAATAATCAGATGTTATGTGGTGGGCAGACAATCCTCTGCAAATTAACTCGGTATAGCACAAATCAAGCTTTCGGGGACCTGTTGCATCCTGTACGAACAAGATGATGAGCAATTAACCTGTTCTTACCATATCGTTGACCTATTGAATTGTATGGAATGAAAAAAGTCCGGGCACAACATGCTAAAGAGGCTTGTCCCAGTTAGTAGCTTTGGGGCTGAGAACTGAAGGGTGGTGCCTCGTAATATTGGAAGCTTGCCTCGCCAGTAATCACAATATGGGAAAAATTCTCCTCGGCAACTTTAAAAGGATTATACTTATTTCCTGACTAAATACTATAAATAGATTTTTTTTTTTTTTTTTTTGTTAAGCTCCTTTTCAGGAATGGTAGACAGCACAGACGAATACTGCCACTCATGGGGGAACGTGGACCACTTCCTGTGATCTTGTGCGTTTCCCAGATGCAGCTCAGAACCCTCCAGAGTTCAGCGGTTGCAACTGTTGCTCGTTGCCTCATTGATTTGCATTGCTTAGTTACACCAAGCAAAAATGGATTTCTCGAACTGCAGATGTGAAATCCACTTTTTTTTGGGGGACAAAGAGGGCGGACATTGGGAGTTAGCAAGAAAAGAACAGCCAAACGTATGGCAAAAATTGATTGGAAGAATTGACAAGGTATAGAACTGAGATGCTTACTTTTATTACAAAATCCCAAATGGATATCATAGGCAAACACATCTGGGTGGGTTCTTAGAGTTTCGCAATGTAATCTTGTTCATTCAGAAGACCCTGCTCTCACACTCAGGTGCTGTACCCTCTGTCTGATGGGCACCTGCATCCCTTACTGTGTGTGCCTGCATCATTCCTTGCTGTGCTTACGCACAGGCTTTCTCACTTGATGTAGTTATTCCTATTCCAGCTGCGCACACATGTTCATGTTTTAGGATTATTTCATGTTTCCAGTCATTCCTTCACTGCACTTAAACCTCATCAATTGCAAACAAATCTTTGCCAGGTAGTGGTTTTGACCATTTTCACTCATATTTTTAGTTGAGATTATAGATACCCAGGTACAAGATTTGCAATAGTATGTACATCTATTATTGGAAAAGGGGTTATTGGTTGTCATTATCACATTGAAGTAAATAACTGAGATACAGCACAGGTACGTGGGAGACATACAAGTATGACTGACTATAATTCCCCTGCACACAGATGTTGGTATATTAGCATTTATAACAGGGCTTTTATATGTTTATCTTTTTAATCCTCTATTTTACATCAGATAAATTGCTGTAAACTCTCAGTATTTCACAGTATCACCTGGTTTATTTTTGAGGTCCCTGGTGTACAGCATGTCAGGTAACTGAGTGCTGTGAGAATTGCTGTGCAGTAACCTGATGCACTTTTTCCTGAAGATGTAGGCACCTGCATTTTAAACTGGTAAATGATTATTGCAGAACATTTGATATGAGGACATGTTTTGGATTATCAGGTTTGCTTTGATTAGGTGGGCATTCTTAATTATGGATAATGCACATGAGAAGAGCATTTTAGCTGTGTAAATTGGTTATCTGAATATTGCCCACTCTGTGTGGCGAGAAGTTACATGCATTGTTCCATGACATATGGACTTTTTAGCCACATATTTAGATTGGGGTGGAAAGGTGCCATGTAGATGGTATTTTAAAATCTAGGCATGTACTTTTCAAGCAAAATTCAGCCTGCACAAAAATCAGGTGCCAGTACTGGTATGTGTAAAAAAAAAAAAAAATTAAAAATAAATAAATAAATATATATACATACACATACATGGTTGTTGTCCCAATGCAGATAGTATGAAAAGTCTTTAATCCTCCTATTATTGCACACCCCCTTACCACTACTGATGATGATACTTTTACAAAACTGTATAAGGTTATAAATATAAAGAAAAACTGTGTTGCTAAATGGTAGATTTCCCTATTGCAGGCAATGTGGTGGGAAGCTTGGGCCACTCCTTTCTCAGCCAGAGTTTTCTGGGTAGTAAGGAACATGGCGGCTTCCTGTATGTTGCACCCACCTATCAGTCCCTGCAAGATCTGGTGCTGCCCAGCGCACCCTATTTGTTTGGCATCCTCATCCAGAAGTGGGAGACTCCTTGGGCCAAAGTATTTCCCATCCGACTAATGCTGAGGCTTGGAGCCGAGTACAGACGTGAGTAACGTGGCTTAAGCCACGCTGGGATCCCGGGTTCTGCGTACGCCCGCTGTGTGATGCTGCTCTGTACTGTGAACCGTGCATGTGTCGGGGAAATGCGGCTCCTTAGGCGACTCTGCTGGCAGTCAGTAACTGCCAGGGAGGTGGTGGCCATCAGTGTAAACAGAAGAAATCAGAACTCCCATCAGTTTAAGGTTTTTAAATGTCTTCCAGTGCTAGTAATGTCCTCCCTACCATTTATAAGACCCTTCATGAGTATGCCATCTCTGGAGAAGAGTACAGAATAAAATCGGCATCTAAAGCAAACATATTTTAATATGTTACAATTCAGATTTTATGGAAAGCCAATTTCAGTTGCATCCTTTATTCCTTGGCATTCTAGTGGAGCTTGTTGCGTGTGTGTGTGTCGCGTAATGGGCTGACTTGCCAGGACCTTCCTTGTCCAGTTTAAAAAAAAAAATCTCTAAAATTGGTCTAATGAGCCCTTGTTTCTGTTCCTTTTTTTGGGCCCAGTTTACCCATGTCCACTTTTCAGTGTCCGTTTTCGGAAGCCGTTGTTTGGGGAGACTGGACACACAATTATGAATCTTCTGGCAGTGAGTATTAACCTTTTGTGATTGATTTTTTTTGTGTTGATAGGGGGGGGACTGGAGATTTAGTAGTTTGTGATACTTATTGTGGGGGAAGGCATTTTTATGATTTAAGGGACTCTAGTCTTTGTATATGGTGTATATATATAATATTTTATATTTTTCTTAATGAAGTTATGTGTGTGTATATATATATATATATATATATATATATATATATATGTATATATAAATGGAACAAATTACCCTGACCTCTACCTTTATATCTCTCAAAACATTTTTATTACAAGTCGCATTACTTTATTCCTAACACTCCACAAACATGGTATTAAACCACCCTCCTTCAGTAATTAGTATTGTGTCCACTCACCCTAGCCATACAAAACACACTCATACCATTCACACTTCACAAATTGGTTACCATACCCTAAATTGTTAGGTAACCTCTTTAAACATGCCCAATAAAGGCCTACGAGTCGCCTAATTAAAGGCTTCATTGGGGGAGTTATACATAGGACAAATAAACATTCTTTGGCGAGGCTTAAATGGCTATGAAATAACAATGAAATAAGTTTGTTAGTCCATCTTAGTTTCTCTTTTCATACGAACATTAATTCAGCACTGCTTTCTCACTAGAGCTGCACCCGGCATAATTTTAATTAATGAAGGAGGGTGGTTTAATACCTTGTTTGTGGAGTGTTAGGAATATGAAACTAATAAAATAATGCGATTTGTAATAAAAATGTTTTGAGAGATATAAGGTCGAGGTCAGGGTAATTTGTTGCATTAATATATCCTGTATACGGGAGAGTGCCAGTGTAGTTATTTTGGAGGGGGATGGGTGTGTGTGTGTGTGTGTATATATATATATATATATATATATATATATATATATATATATATATATATATATATATATATATATTAACACTTAATTCATACTAACAATTCATGTTTGCTTGTTGAAGGAGATATATATATATATATATATATATATATATATCTCCTTCAACAAGCAGAAAGATCTGCAGGCCCTGGAAACATTTCAGTCAGGAGAAAGAGGATGGATCTATACCAGAGTCCATAAGCCCAAATTTGCTGTCTCCAGCCTCTCTCTCTCAGGGAAGCTTCTGCCCTCTGGAACAAGGGAGGAGGAGAACTGACCATTGCTTCGCCTCCCACTCCAGTCCCCTCCAAAGACACCATAGGCTAAGGAGATGTCCCAACATGGGCAAAAGCTGGGTAGTTAAATCTATATAGCGTTACTAAATAGCACTGACACACAAACGGAGACAGAGTGAGGACTGTTGCTGTCAGACTGCAAGCCTCACTGATAGCAAGGCACTTTGGACTTGTCCATCCCCGGCACCTAGCTCTCCTGAACTTCGGCTCTAGGTGGCTTACTGTGCGCACACCAATGCCACCCAGGCATATATACAGACCCCTCCATGACATAGTCAAATATGGGTTCAAGACTGGGTTGCGGTTATATGTGCTTAAGTTTAGTTTGCAGTCTTATGCGCACAAATATCCGTGCAAAAAACACAATTCGGTCTAGGTCATGGCCTTGCGCACACAAATACCTGCGCAAATACACGCTCAAATCTAGGCCGCGGCTTACATGCACAGGTCCCCACGCGTGCAACCACCATAAAGCGAGAAATCGTGCACATGCCTCCCATGCGGGAAAAGAAACGCAGTCGCGGCCTACCACACGGCTAAGGAAAGCCTACTTGCCCCTTCAACACGTTTAGGCCAGGATCCGTTAAACCTCCGGCACTGAAAATCATCGAAGGCCTGAAGAGCTTCTCAACAGCTCAGGCCTCTTGACTGGCTGAGAATCCATAGAGACGGGCTGAGAGCCAGCATCTCCCACGTAAGCAAATTAAGATTGCCAGAAGACCTCTATCAGAACCAGAGACTCCTTGGTGCAAGTGCCTCTCTGTACCTCCACGGAACAGAGAACCACCCGCGATAGTTGAGAGGATTCCCCTACCTCTCCCGCCGACGCTGCTAGGGAATTGAAAATGGCAGCCATTTCTGTGCTGATGGGGAAAGCCTCAGCACTAGACCCCATTCAGACCCCTGAACGCCATGCCGCTTTTGCCGATGCGCCCTCTGTTCCTCTCCGCACCTGCGGCACCACCAGCACTTCAATGGCAATCAGGGGAACAGTCCCTCAGTGCCATGGAGCTAACACCCGGTCTCCTCCACAGCTAGAGAAGTCGCTGAAAATCCCATCGCTGAGCTCCCCGAGCTGCTAAGTTAGCTCCCCCCTGGGAGGAGGCTGCTGCACAGATTCCTCTAACTAGGTCCTTGTTCTGTTTTTTTTCCCTCTGAGAACAAATAAAGATACATGGAAACCAATGCTTTCCTTTGGTAGATCAGAAAAGAGCCAGACCACTGGCTATATCTGTCTCCTTTAGGCAAACCTTAGCAACCCAGCCCAGGACAAACCTTATCAAAGGGATACTTCTGGGCTTGCAGTGCAGAACTGCCAGCTGTCTCGTGGGGGTTGAGGGATCTGGACCACCAGACCGAGCTATCAGAAAGTTCACCAACTCCCGCTCGTCCACCTCATACCAGGGGACCTCATAACCCCCTGGGAGGTTCCAGAAGTTTTGTCTTTTAATCTCTTCTTTCCTCCTTCCCAAGCAGGTGGAGGATGTTCTGATTTCAGCTAGGCCTTCAGTGGCTTCAAATGGAATAGGTTTTTGACTTGGTGTAGGGCTGGCCAGTTAGTCTTCTCCTCTTGTGGCTTGAGGGAGTTTCTTCATTATCTATTCCCCCCCTCGTCTTCGGGTCTTGGCACCTCTTCAGTCAAAGTTCACCGTAGTGCCATTAATAGTGTATCACAGCAGGTGGAAGTTGCTCTGAATTCTCTTTCCACCCTTCAAGCCTCTGGTCAGTAAACCTTCACTGTTTAAGGACCTCAGTATAGTCCTAGCTCAACTCATGAAACCTCCCTTTGAAGCTCTTGATTCGGTGGACTTGAAGTTTCGTACCTAGATAATGTTGTTTCTTTGGCTGTTGCTTTGGCACAAAGAGTAAGTGAACTACAGGCTCTGGTTTCATATTCACCATACCTGCAAGTTTTTCCCAGTAGGGTGGTTCTACAAATTCATCCCCGTTTCCTTCTGAAAGTGGTATCTGTGTTTCACATTAATCAAGTCATTGCGCTGTTTACATTCTTTTCAAGACCACAAAGGAGAATGGCTCTTCACTTCTTGGACTGAGAGAGTCACTGCTAAACTTCTCAATTCTTTGTGTCCTTTCATCTCAATAGATTGGGAATGGCAGTTGCTAAACAAACCCTGTCCATTTGGCTAGTGGACTGTAGAGATGTGAATCGGAACCGGTATTGGTTCGGATTCCGGTTCCGATTCACATCGTGAAATTTTTATCTTGCAGTCCGATCGGGTTTTTTTTTTTTTATCGGCTGCGCCCGAGCCGATAACCAAAAAATACAGCCGACTCTTTAAAATGAGTTTGCTAGTATCCCCCCACCCTCCGGACCCCCCCCCCCCCAAAATTTTTAAATACCTGGTGGTCCAGTGGGGGTCCCGGGAGCCTTCTCCCGCGCTCGGGCCGTTGGCTGCCAGTAAACACAATGGCGCCGATGGCCCTTTGCCCTTAGCATGTGACAGGGTATCCGTGCCATTGGCCGGTCCCTGTCACATGGTTGGAGCAATGGACGGCCGGCGCCATCTTTAAAAATGGCACGGGCCATCCAGTGCACCTACCATGTGACAGGGGCCGACCAATGGCAGCGATAGCCCCTGTCACATGGTAAGAGCAAAGGGCCATTGGCGCCATTTTGATTAGTGGCAGCCGACAGCCCGAGCGCGGGAGAATACTCCCGGGACCCCTGCTGGACCACCAGGTATTTAAAAAAATTTTTGGGGGGTTCCGGAGGGTGAGGGGATACTAACAAACTCATTTTAAAGGGTCAGGTTGTGTTTTTAGGTTGTGTCCTTTCTTCCCGCCCCCCCCCCCCCCTAATGATAAGAAAACCCACTAAATTAATCGTGGGGTTTCCTATCGCTATCGGGGACCCCCCCGATATCTGACGATATTTTCAATCGTCAGATAAACGATTCACATCCCTAGTGGACTGTATATTTATTGTATTTACATTTATATACCACTTCATTCATACAGGATGCTCAGAGCAATTTTCAACAAAAACTATAAGATACAACAATAGATTTGCATTTACTTCCTCCATTGTATGCAGATCTATCTCATGCATATTCACTTTGGATATCCTAAAAACCTGGCCTGTTTTGGTTGGCTCTCAAGGACTGGAGTTCACTTTTGGGCTAGAGAATTCTCATGGCTAATATTTTTATAATTCTTTTAATCTTGTAGTTACTTGTTAAAGCAGTAATAGTGATTGCTTTCCAAGACGCACCTTACCACTAAAGAGTATTCTTTTCCCTTTTCCCTCTGTGATTATAAGGACTTTAGAAATTACCAGTACACACTGCCTGTGGTCCAAGGGTTGGTGATGGAGATGGAAGTGAGAAAAACCAGCATTAAGATTCCCAGTAACAGATACAATGAGGTAACGTCATAAATAAATACACATAATTGATAGAATGTTAAAATTATCCTATTACAGGGAACAGTTGCTGATTAACAGAGGTTAGTTCAGTACCATCAGCCTCAGGAATTGTGTACCTTCTATGTGCAAATAAGTGACCTGATGTTTCTGAGAACCATAACGGATTTGACATGTTCTGATGCGTTGCCGGTGTTGGATTTCAGTTCTGTTTGTGCATTTGGTTTCACTTTTAGCTAGAGCGCCTTATTAGAAATATGTAACGTTTTGCCGGTTGTGGGATGGTCCCGCAACTGGCAGCGCTCACCCCCAAGACACCATCTGCTCTCTTATGCGGCATGGATGCTGCCGACGGACGCCCCCTGTGGCCTGCCTTAGGCGCACATCAGGCTGCATCTTAAAGGCCTAGCGCCGCCGGGGGATATAAGCCTGACTCACGTTCCAGTCAGTGCCTCAGCGACAGGTCCTCCTGTGCTGCAGTACGTGTTGCTATTCGCTGTGCTCCTGCCTTGTTGCCTCCTTGCCTTGCCGTACCCTGTCTTGCCTTGCTTGTCTGTCCACTTTGCCTGTGTCTTGGTCCCCGTCTTGTCTGGTCTGTTTGTCTCTTGCCTGCCTCCTGGTACTGACCTCTGCTACAGGCCTTGACCACTCTCTTGCCTGCTGTCTGCTCTGGCTTTGGCCTGCACCTGGACCCTGCTTCTTCGCTGCCAACCCTGACCACCGCTCGTTCCTGGACTCCCACCGACCGCCCCTCTTGGGACCGTTGCCTAAATCCTGCTGGCCCTTGGAACCCAAAGACTCAACCCACGGGGAAAGGGGCTGGTAAAGGTGAAGCCCAGCTCCAGTTCCTGTAGGGCGCGTCTGCCAGCTGTTGGTATGGGCTTGGTAGGTTTGGTTATGTCAACCACGCCACAACCCAAGGGCTCTCTAAGTGTGACAAAATGAATGCAAGCTTGCCATGAAGGGACCAGATTTTTTCTGACGTAGGTGATTTCTATAGGAGGTTCCCCCCCCCCCCCAGGTAGGTCAGACTGTACAATCTGTGTTGAAATTTAGCATCCCTACTCTTGTTGTAGGCTGTTAAGTATTCCAGAGTAGAGAAAGGACTTGGGCTAGATGGCATGTTTAACATACAGTGTTTGTAGTGCTGTGATGGAGCATTGGTTCAGTAACATCTAAGAAGTATATGTACCCGTTATTGAGCCATGAAATGCTTCTGCCTGGGTCACCCAGTGTCACTTGGAGCAGTGTTTTCTCTGGGCTAGTAGACTACCCCTTAATTAGTCTGGTTTTCAGGACCTCCACAACGAATATGCACGGATTCTACTGCATGCAAATCTATCTCATGCATATTCGTTGTGGAGATCCTGAAAACCAGACTGGCTAGGGGGTACTGCAGGATTAGCTTGAGAAACAGTGCCTTGGAGGACTCCCCTTTAAGGTTATGATCGTAAGCAGTTAGAATAAAGAAGGGCATGAGCTTCACTACTGAAGCTGCCTGTGACTGTGGAAGGATAAACCGTTTTATTTTCTGAAGGCTTTCTTTAGAAGGCAGTGAGGTCATTGAGTCAGTTGCCCCACCCGTAGTAAGGGACTGTGCCTGAGTCTGTTGAATTTGTTAACATTTCTTGGCTTAGACTGAGATTACTGCATTTTCTTCTTGGTCATAGATGATGAAAGCCATGAACAAATCGAATGAGCATGTTCTGGCAGGTGGAGCATGTTTCAATGAGAAGGCGGACTCCCAGCTGGTTTGTGTGCAAAATGATGATGGGAACTATCAGACACAGGCTATCAGTATTCATAACCAGCCTCGGAAGGGTGAGCCACGGGCGATAGAGCCCTGCAGACTTTGTAAGAATCCCCATTTCTGTTCACTCACACCATTTGTGACTAACTCACTCTCTCTCTCTCTCTCTATATATATCTATATACATATATTTTTTTGCATGCTCATCAGTTTGCATCTCTCTTCTTTGCTTTCCCTAAGGTTTATTTTTCCATTGGCATAAAATTGGATATTTTTATCATTATGCCATTTTTTTTTTAAATGTCTCCTTTTCCCCACATCCCAAACAGCTCTTCCACCAGTCTGAGTTTACCAGTCGGCAGAACCCCTTCAAATCCCTCTGTCCCTAAAACTTTTACATTTTCTTAGAGTTGGCACTAGCTCTGATCCTACTTTTTCACGTGAGTCTGTGATACATTTCCTGTTACCAGCAATACCGTATTGCTCTTTAAGAATAATTCACAGTTCTGACCACCCTTCGGGGTTTCCTGGTCCTCCCTATGCATGACGGAGGTCTTTAATACCTGCTGCAAGCTGCCAGTGTATATAAGGAGGTCGCTATTTGTGCTTCTTGTTGTTGTTGCAGTGACTGGGGCCAGCTTCTTTGTGTTCAGCGGAGCTTTAAAGTCCTCTTCAGGATACCTTGCCAAGTCTAGTATTGTGGAAGGTAATTAAGCATTATGATTAATTTACGTGGACTCCTTAAGTAGTTTTTATAGTGATACGGAAGCACCGTCGAAATGGTTTCTTTATTCCTCCTCTAGGATCCTCAGTAAGGAGCTGCAAGAGATGGTGGAGGAATGCTGAGTACAAAACTCTTGTGCTCTCCTTCAGCCTAACCTACCCTGTGGCTTTTCCACATGACTCAGTTTGACTGTCTGTGTGTGTGTGTGTTCATGTGAGCATGTGAAAGACTGTGCTCCCCAGCTCTCTGTTATTTCACCTGCCTTTTTATAGGCTACTGCATTTCTTCAGCCCGTCAGAAGCAGACCCGGCAGGTTTTCACTTTGTAATTCTTGTCCCAGTGAATTCTGGTATTTGCAGTCCTCTTGGAATTTTCCAAGTGTTTTACCTGTGTTAATCGGCTCTCTGGAAATTGCTCATCCTCTGTTCTGCTGGACTTTTATCCACAATAAAAAGAGGGGGAGGGGGGAGGGGCTTGCTTAGGTTGGAGCAGGAACCATAGATGCGTGAATTGCATTTTGAAATCTGCGCATGTAACTTTCAAGTAAAATGCTACCAGCACAAAAAGCAGTACAAGTGGCCATGTGTGCTTCAGCTGGAACCTTTATCCTAGAGCAGTGATGGCGAGCTCCAGTCTTCATGTGCCACAAACAGGCCAGGTTTTCCGGATATCCACAATGACTATGCATGAGAGAGATTTGCATACAATGGAGGCAGTGCATGCAAATCTATCTCATGCATATTCATTGTGGATATCCTGAAAACCTGGCCTGTTTGTGGCACTCGAGGACTGGAGCTTGCCATCACTGTCCTAGAGACGAGGAAGAGCAGCAGTAGACTGAGATGGCACGTGAGAAACTGGGTAAGAATTGGTACCTGGCGGCTTTCAGCAACACATTATTGTGTACCATGAAACTGTCTTAAAGAAATAAGAGGTATTTGTTTTACGAGGCCAAGTTGAACAGAAGTAAATTATTCTTACTTTCCTTTCACTGTGTAGGCCTGGAAATATTGCCTTTGATAACTTGTTTGTGGGGGGTGGTGCTGATTTCCCCAGATGGAGTAATGGTCCAGATAACCACGGAGAACATGGATGCCTTGAGACAGGCCCTGAGGGAGATGAAAGACTTCACAATCACCTGCGGCAAAGTGGATGCTGAAGAGCCCCAGGAACAGGTTTACATACAGTGGGTGGACGATGACAAAAACTTCAACAAGGGGTAAATAAAGGAGGCGCCTCTTGGGGACCGTGCACAGCATGTGTGCTATCCTCTGATGCTGCTGCTGCACAGGCTGCAGGTAGCTCTCTGTGTCTTTGTGGCTGGAATGTCGTTCTGTCTACCCCACTTTCCACATGGTCTGCCTTTTTCTTTTTATACAAGAAAACTCTTGTCAGGAATTACACAAATTTGTATCATGGAAAAATGATGAGGTCTGTATTCAGACACAGTCTGGATAGCAAAGTTAGCTGGATAAACTTATCTGGCTAACTTGGGAGGCGTATTCAACAGTGTAGTCACAGTATAGAATCTAGCCAGCTATCTTAATTAGTTAGCAGCTTAACTCTAGCTGGTTAACTTTGGGACAGCTGAGTCATCCAGCTAACTCTGAATATTGGAGTTAGCCAGTTAACTTAGCTGGCTAACTCAGTTTCTCCCAGTTATGCCCCTAACTTATCTGGCTAAATTCTAGTTTCCTAACTTCTTAGCTGGTTAGAATTTAGCCGGATAAATGTTGAATATAGCCAGCTAAGCCATTTAGATGGATAACTATTACGTTATTTGTCTAAATGGCTTTTGAATATGGACCATTACAAAAACAAGTGCTAAATAAGAAAAGGTACAAAATAACAAAGACCTTGTTGTCAGGCTACATTAAGAAGAGCTAATAATAAGAGAAAAAGATAACTAAAGGAAATAAGCAATAAGCAATCCAATATATTATATGTTCAGACACTGTCCCTAGAAATACCTGGACCCAAAAAACAACACGGAAGACGATGTACCGTAGCCGGAGATAGATCAGAAGTCATTCTCTTACCAAGCTGTTTAGTATAATTCTGAATTGGCTCAGAAAAAGAGATCATAAGGCAAATATGAATGACGATTGAGTAAATCCAAATCCTTCTTAGAGCACAAACTATTTTTGACCAAACTTGATGAATATAGAATCCAAGTAGATACAGAAAAAAAGATATTTTTCAAATTTAATTGAATCATCTACTAACAGGTCTAAGGAGTTGTTTAATATTTTGAATCATTGATCTCCCCTTGAGATGTCAATACTGTTCAGCTATTTGCTTTGATGCAAATGAAATTGGAGCCTTCTTTATTAAGATCAAAAAATTAAATTTGCAATTTCTTAATAATTTAGGTATCTATAAAGCTGATGATAATCCTATTTTGTGGGAAAATTTGATGAAGTCTCAGATAGTGAAATCATAGAAATTATTGGTAAACTTAATACCAACTATTGCCTAATGTTACGATGTTCAAATGCTGCTTTGAAATGTATTAAGACAGATTGTGCAGCATTTGTTTCTAATTTAGTTAATGTTGATCCTGCAGATATGAATAATTACTGGCCCATTTCTAATTTGGCCTTCATTTCTAGAACATTAGAGAAAGTAGTTCTTAAACAATTTGTCTTTTTTAGATAACCATGCTATTTGTGCCTTACATCAATATGGGCTCCGTGCTGGACACAGTACGATAGTCCTGTTGCTTTCTGTTTTTGATAAATTTCATAGGGGTTTTGACAATGGTTCTGAATTTTTCTTGATGCGCCTTGATTTGTCTGCAGCTTTTGATATTGTTGATCACAACATATTGTTATTGAGGCTTAAGGAAATTGGAATAGCTGACAGAGTTTTTAATTGGTTTATTTCTTTTTTAAAAGGATGCCACCAGAAAGTAGTCAACAGTAATTTGAGTTTTCATTATTTGAAGTCAAAACTGGGGTGCCACAAGGATCGGCTTTGTCCACATCTTTATTGTGTTTATATTGCCTCAATTTGACATAATCACATTTTGCAGATGATATTCAATTTTATATACCTATTAAAGGTTCCTTTTCGATGGCCTTAGAGAAAGTAAAAACTACTATTATGGCTCTATATCAGTGGCTGATAGCTTTTTAGTTAACTTATTTTCTATGGGATAGGAGGTGATGTCCTTTGGTTAAAGATAGGAAACAGAGAGTAGGATTAAATGATCAATTTTCTCAGTAGAAAAGGGTAAACAGTGGAGTGCCTCAGGGATCTGTACTTGGACCTGTGCTTTTCAATATATATATAAATGATCTGGAAAGGAATACGATGAGTGAGGTTATAAAATTTGCAGATGATACAAAATTATTAAGAGTAGTTAAATCACAAGCAGATTGTGATAAATTGCAGGAGATCCTTGCGAGTTTGGAAGATTGGGCATCCAAATGGCAGATGAAATTTAATGTGGACAAGTGCAAGGTGATGCATATAGGGAAAAATAACCCTTGCTGTAGTTACACAATGTTAGGTTCCATATTAGGAGCTACCACCCAGGAAAAAGATCTAGGGATCATAGTGGATAATACATTGAAATCGTCGGCTCAGTGTGCTGCGGCAATCAAAAAAGCAAACAATGATAGGAATTATTAGGAAGGGAATGGTGAATAAAATGGAAAGTGTCATAATGTCTCTGTATCGCTCCATGGTGAAACCGTACCTTGAGTACTGTGTACAGTTCTGGTTGCCGCGTCTCAAAAAAGATACAGTTGCCCTGGAGAAAGTACAGAGAAGGGCAACCAAAACCAAAACCTCTTTAGCCTTTCCCCTATGAGGAAAGGCTAAAGAGGTTAGGGCTGATCAGCTTGGAGAAGAGACAGCTGAGGGGGGATATGATAGAGGTCTTTAAAGTCATTAGAGATCTAGAAGGGGTAGATTTGAATCGGTTATTTACACTTTTGGATAATAGAAGGACTAGGGGGCACTCCATGAAGTTAGCAAGTAGCACATTTAAAACTAATCGAGAAGATTCTTTCACTCGAGGCACAATTAAGCTCTGCAATTTGTTGCCAGAGGATGTGGATAATGCAGTTAGTGTAGCTGGGTTAAAAAAAAGATTTGGATAAGTTCTTGGAGAAGTCCATTAACGGCTATTAATCAAGATTACTTAGGGAATAGCCACTGCTATTACTGGCTTCAGTAGCATGGGATCTACTTAGTGTTGCCTGATATTTAGGAAATCTGATGGATACCACCTTATCTTTACATCTTCACTTAAATCAGTTTGTTCGCAATTAATTTTTCAAGCTTCATCTGATGTGGTGCTACTGCCTCCCTTTCTCCTATGCCCTGATCTGTCACTGTCAACTTTCTCCCGCCTCTGGCCCTGTTCTGTGATAACAGCTGATAATTCTGCATTTTGTTGATAGGGGCTGATAATTTCACCCTTTTTTTTTTTTTTGATTTTGCTTGTGAAAAAATTGGGACCCTATTTATCCTTTCTTATGATATTCCCATGGGCAAACTTAGCCCTGTTGTGTGATATGTACTAGGCTCTTAGTTTCATTTCTCTTTTCTTGTAGTGTTTCAAGTCCCATTGATGGTAAATCCATGGAATCAATTGCCAGTGTGAAGATATTTCATGGATCAGAATATAAAGCAAATGGGAAAGTCATCAGATGGACAGAGGTAGGGAAACTGGCTCTTGTCAAGCTAGAGCAGCGATGGGCTTTTCAGCACACAACCACTTTTCCAATGCTGAGGTCTGGCAGTGATGCTAGAGCACGCCCATCCATCGAATTTAAGCCAAGAACTATGGTGCAGTTATTTGCATTATGTCATTTCTGATTTTAAGAAAAATCTAAAAATACTGAGGTACCCAAGCTGTCGGGCTCCACAAAGAGAGACTGCTGTAAGGTACCTGGTTGCTGGCAGTGTAAGAAGTCCCTTTTGTGCCTTGTTCAGGTGTTTTTTCTGGAGAATGATGACCAGCAGAATGGCTTGAGTGACCCTGCTGACCATAGCAGACTGACAGAAAATGTGGCTAAGGCCTTCTGTTTGGCTCTTTGCCCTCACTTGAAGCTACTGAAAGAAGATGGAATGACTAAACTGGGCCTACGTGTTACACTCGATGCAGATCAAGTAAGATCTAGAGAGCGTCTTTCATCTTCTACCATGTTTCAATATTTATCTCCATATTGCATGAAATAAGCAGATCCACTCACCAATGAGATGGTTCTCTTTACTTAATGCACCATGCACTCTTCACAAGTAATAGTAGTGCAAGGTCCAATTAAACCAGAGGGGAAACAGAAAATATTTATTAAACACCGGGATCCAAATATTTTTTACAATGGAATGTTTAAGAAACATGCAGCCCCCTCTGGGGTAGGAAGCCAGGTGGCACTTGGCTACATGAAAGCTTTGCAATGGAGAGAGAGCCAGCTATGACTACTCAGTTACGTTTGTGTAAATTGTGTGACCTTGCAATAAATCTGTAACTGGTGGAGGAGGGACTTGAATTCACATCTGAGAATATTTCTTGACTTGTATTTTGATACTCTGCTAGGCCGCACGTTCCCTCAATGTTTCCCATGCCTCTTCATTGATTTGTAATGTAACATTACTGCCGCTGGAGTAGTTATGAGCCTTACATCTGAATGGCTCAGATTTACACCTTGCCCGTCCGAACGATGCATTTGAGTATGCCCTGTGCATAGCTGACTGAAAGCACCACCTGGTTTACACAATACTGGAAATAGATTATAACTTGGGTCTGTGCATGGTGTGTTTGCTCTATGAAAAGGGCCGGGAATGGCTGACTTAATCTTGTTATGGGCTTTTGTTGTACCTCTCTTTCAGGTTGGCTATCAAGCTGGCAGTAATGGACAACCCCTAGCCTCTCAGTACATGAATGACTTGGACAGTGCCTTAGTTCCAGTGATTCATGGAGGAGCGTGTCAGCTGAACGAAGGACCCATTGTCATGGAGCTCATCTTTTATATCCTGGAAAACATATCATAAAAGAGGACTTCATTTTCTCTTTTCACTTATTTATCTGAATCATTTGCACTTTAAAACTGGAAGATGAAGCTTTTGTTAACACTACTAGTTGGGAGGGTTGGAAAGGGACAGACGTGTTCCATTAAGTCTTCTATGCATTTTCAACAACAAACAGTGGATAAGGGCAGCTTCGGTACTTTTGTGCTATCCTTGTAGCTAACACGCTTTTGTTACTGTTGGAAGGATAATTGCGCCTATGCTTTAAGACTGATCAGAGTTAGGACAGGCTTAACTGGATGGAAGGATTACTGGAGTGTCAATAGAAGATAAAGCTCCAGGACTGTTTAGAAAGAGACATGTAAGAAGGAACTACATTCTGACCTCATGCTAAACATGATGCAGTTGATGCTTTTTCTGCATACATTATTACAAAGTCAAGTTTACATTATTTTGATCAGATTTCTGGTTGAAGCACATCTAAGACACTTTTTATTTTTGGGGAAAGTCGTATAAAGATGCATGGTAAGGATCCTAGCCATAAAATGATACTATGTATATTGGAAATGTGACAACAGTGATTGGGACCTTTAGCAATCTGCATGACTAGGAAAAGGCTGTTGTCGGACTAGTTATATCTCTGAATATAACGCAAGAAGTTATTGTATGTATATAATAGGTGACAATATGGCAGGTGGGATGAATATTTTATTATTTTTATAATGGGTAGGAAGCCTACCAGAAATTCTGCAGATTTCTTTAGCTACATAGGAACACTCCATTGTCCTGTATTTCATTTCCATAAAGCCAGGGATGATCTGTAACTGTTTTAAAATTATGCACATCCTATGGGAAAGAAGTGTTAGTCCTCAAGTGCATTTACATAGTATTCCACTTCTTCCCTAAGCTTTTTTAAATTACTTTGACAACACTAACTACTTTTGTGGAAGGTTGATTGAGGGCCAGGTGTGTTGGTAGCCTGCACATGGCTTGTAGCAGAGCATGCACTATGCCACACATTGGCATAGTACCCTTCACAGAGAGAGAACATAACAGTGGAAAATACCAAACTGAAGCTAGCAGAATTCAAGTCTCTCACAGCCATGACCCAGTTGACCTGCTTTTCCTTACTCTCACTTTGGATGAGCATTAAAACTCCAGAAGGCTGAAGGAACAAGCAGCCAGCTGGTCTTGTTTGTGGATCAACTAGGCGAAGACCCATTACAGAATTTATAACATCTAAAGGTGTAGTATCACTACATGCCCATGAAAATAAGTCACTGACAACACAAATAGAGCAGGGAATATGTCTGAATGTTCCTCTAGTCTAAGCTTTAAATGTTGGCCAGCGTTGACCTGGAATTGCTTGCCTTGCTGTTACTATGCTGCCCAGGTAGAGGTACCTATATGTTCAAAACCAGTCATCCTGGTGTCAATGACAGAGACAGATGTGGCTAAGCATGCATCTAGAATGGGGAAAACCAGGGAACCAGAATGGTGATGGTGGAGGTGCTATTTGCACTGACACAATCAATATAGTTACAGCCACTTATAAATTATTACATTTTGAATTGTGGTTAATTCAGCGTTGTAAGTGAATAATTATAGCCAAGGAATTAATTAAAAATACTCTATTGTATTTTACCAAAAGGTTAAAAAAAATTCCTCTTTAAAGTTAGTACAGTCTTAAAGTGAACATACACATCTGCTCTGCCTTATCCTTTTTGGAATTGTATAATACAGGGGAGGATATGATACAACACCTGCTGAAACTCCACATTCACTGGAGAGACCATTTCAATACCTCAGCTGCCTGGCATGGGGTTGATGGCTGATGCAGTGCCTCACAACCTATAGAGCCTGTTGTGGAATGGTTTCCGTTAGACACAATATATACAACCAAATTATCTTTTTCAAGTAATATTTTTGACATAAGAAAAAATTTGCACCATATTCCACAATTGTATTTACCAAGATCCAGGCTAATTAAGAAGGTTGAGCTGCTCCTTAAAGACATGGATGTTTTTATTCTAAAGCCATTAAATTCTGTTACAAGGCTCTGGACTGGCAAAGGAAACATAAAATTGAGAATTATCTGCCTTGGACAATGCCAGGAGGGAGCACCATACAGGATATTACGTTTTAGACATAAGCAGTAGGGGATTCTCGAACCCAGACTTTCAAATTGAAATGTAGAACATGTAAAAACCATAACAAAGCCATAGGCCATGGCATTTAGGAAAATTCAGGCAAGCAGCTTGCATGGCTAAGACTAGGACCCATTTTATTTGGTTTGTTTTTTTTTAAAGCTTTCTGATAGTTCAGAAAGGGGTGGATATAGGAAAAGCATTATTGAATAAAAAGGTCCTTGCATACTTATTAAATGTTTCCTGATCAAATGCTTACCATTGTATTTAATGAAAGCAAAACTGTCCACATGCTGTGGTGAAAATTATGATACTTGCCAAATAGGAAGAAATAATCTCTCTGTGGACAAGCAGGACTAAATTCAGCCACCCAAGTGGGTGACATCACAGGCTGCTGCTGACATGGAACATGCTATTTAAGCTCAGAAAGATCTAGAAGTTGTTCTGAGCATGAGTTGGTATTCCCGTGCAGATGCCACCCTGTGAATTTCCTCAAGTCATTTTTCTTCCACTGAAGCAAAATATTTTTGCTCTCTCTTGGACTGCTCACTGTATTTTTCAAGTTTTGCATTGGGTTTTCTGTTCTCTTTTTATGACTGAGTCTTCTAAAAAAAACCCCAAACCAAAATAGTTGTTTTTGTTGTTGTCCATGATGTTGGCAAAGAAGGCCTTCAAGTTATGCACAACGCGCAAGCATAAGATGGCCAGCCTCAATGACCATGAGCTCCTCCTCCTGCTCTTCAAGCACACTCATACAGAGAACTCAAACTGAAGTGTCACACAGCAGATCATAAAGAGAGGAAAAGTTTGGAGAGACCACTATGAAAAAGGAAAGGTCAATCTACTAACGGCAGAAATTGCAATTCATTGGGCTCGTCTAAAGACTGGAAAAGGGAGAAAAAGATACCTTTCAGTGCTGAGAACATCCAAGAAATACTATGCTGAAAGTCCATGTGTGCAAAGGAAAATGGCATTATCTCTGTGCTGTCAACAGTGGCTGCCTCAGTGCTGATGATTATAACTACAAAACGTTTTGGCACTGAGACTATGATTTGGCACAGAAAAACCACACCAAAACCTCCTGCTGTTAAACATGCTTCACCGGTTTTGATACTAGAGTCAGACACCTCTTCAGTAACACGTCAACCTTCTGCATTTGAGTACCATTTTTTAATGCAAGAGTTATGGTTGGAGTTTGTTCATAACTATAGGAAGAAGATCCCAACCACTCCTACTTCACACATGGAACCCATTTTAGAAACGTGGTCTGCTGCACTGGAATCAGTCTCCTACTCTACCAGATCAGAAGTTTCAGTGAGAGAAATTTTATAGCCTCCACTTCTAATCTGTGATTCTCATTTGCCTTATGACTCTTCAGTTCCTTCACCAGAGCCAACTAAGAGTACTATACCACCAGAGGAAATGACCTACCCTGCCTTCCTTCAAAAAAAATGACATAAGCACATGTCATGCTGAGTCAGAGCAAAGTCCATCAAGCCCAGCATTCTGTTTCCAGCTATGGCCAGTCTGGGTCACAAGTACCTGGCAGATCACCTAATAGTTGATCCATTTCTTGTATCTTACTCCCAGGGATAAGCGCTGGCTTTTTCAAGTCTACCTGGGCAAAAACTGTTTATGGACTTTTCCTTCAGGAACTTGTCCAACCCTCTTTTGAATCCCTCTCTGTTACCTTGACCATCTTCTGGAAACAGATTCCATACCTTGATTGGGGGTGAAGGGGATAAAATACTTACTACATTTTGCTTTAAAGTTGCTGGTTGCTAGTTTCAGAGAGCATCCCCTAGTCCTGGTGTTAGTTGAAAGAGACCCTTTGAAAAACGGTTGACTCTCCCCTATTAAATCATGTCTGTGGTAAGTTTGTTTTTGATATATTATTCTTTAGTCTGTTAATCTAAGTTATGTTCTTATCCTCCAGTTTCACAGTGATTTCATGTAGTTGCTCAGTCAGCAGAATTTATTCCATTCAAGTTAGAGGAAAAAGTGAAACCAAACAAAGACTTCCCAGGTATCTTGACATATATACAGGCACCTACTCAATATATTTACTGGGCTAGTGGATGCTACTGGGAGAAAGATGTTTCAATCAGTAATATTGCAAAGCAGAATTTCAGCTCAGCAATTTGGATGGTCCACTAACTGTACAATCTTCTGTAAAAAAAAAAAAAAAAGCACTTTAGCTAGTTTCCCATCAGACACAATTTTATAATTTATTTCAGTAAAAGAGACAGATATGCAAATTCTTTAATTAGAAGTCTGTGATACACCATCAAGATCATCAACCATAAATAAAGGAACCAGGAGTCTTGCTTGGCTATAAGCCTCGGGTCTTTAAGGGACATGCATGACTAGTTGGCAGATGGCCCTATATTCTGGAGACAACTTATTTGTCCCCAAAGTTGAAGCGGTGGACTTCATAAAAGTTAGTTTCATGCTGCAGATTGCCACTTAAGAACAGCAGTTTTCTCTAAAGAAATCGCAACCACAACTCTTCAGAAGACAATACTATTACCCCTACAGGAGGGATTAGCCCTATGGGCCAGAACTTTCCTGGAGGTTGGACCATTTAGCAGCCACAGACTGAGTGGCAGTTGAGACTTTGCTGGAACCAGCATTTACAGCCACTGTCCCAGAGGCTACCTCTTAAAACCTTTGTTTATGTCAAATCTTCTCTGTGGTAGACTTAGCAAATATTAACTACAGATGTCTCCATCTGGGGCTGGGACCCCCATTTCAACATTAATCTCAAGAGTCTTGGAGTACTCAGAAGCAGTGAATAGACATGAACCTTCTGGAATTAAGAGCAATTTTCATTTTTCTCCTAGTGGTCAAGTCATGGGAGTAGGAACAATAGTTCAAATCCAGACAGTTAGTAGCAATGTACTACATAAACAGGGAAGAAGAACAGCATAGTCAAAACTATGGCAAGAAGGATTTGGAATTGGGTGATTTTAAGGATAATACATTTGAACGATATTCATCTTATAGGCAGAAACAATATTGTAGTAGATTCTTTGAGTCAGTGCAGCTTTATGAATGGTCTCTCGTTTGGCTCTGCAGACTGCAGCAAGTAAACCTCTTTGCAGCTCTATTCCACTATATACTTCCTCTGTACTGCTCAAAAAGAACAGCACCCAGTGACCTAGCATCAGATTCTTTTTTTGATCTTGTGGAGCAACAGTCTAATGTACGCTTTGCCAACAGTCTCTCATCCAAAACATTCAAGAAAAGCAAAGGGGATATTATGCTAATAGGCCCCCCTTTTTGATATGTCAAGTATGGCTTCAAACACTAGCGGTTGCTCAGCCACTTTTATTAATATTCCCAACTTTCTTGGCAAAATGAGTCACTTCTTCACCCTAACCTTCAGTGTCTAGGACTCGCAGCATTGATATTGAAAGTGAAGTAGGTGCAAGTGATGCCCTTACATTTACTAGCAAGAAGGTATTCTATCAAACATTCCTGTAATTTTAAATGCAAAAGGTTTTCTCTTTAGTATACATCTCAGAAGAGGAGAATCTGTTCAATTACTTATCTTCAGCTCTGTTTTGGTATCTGCTCAGTCTCTCCGAATCAGTATTAAAGACTAACTTTGTCAGAGTTCACTTAAGTGATATTGCAGCATATCACCAACATTCAGGTGGTCTTCCAGACTCTCACCATCCCATAGTGCCAAAATTCATTAAAGACCTTTTATCTTTGTCCTCCTATTAAGGGCCCGCCTATTCAGCATAGTGCTTTCTAAATTAATTTGAACCTTTAGCATTGATTGACCTTAAATTACTTTCTTGTAAAGTACTGTTTTTTGAAATCTGTAACTTTAATCCACAGGGAAAGCAAGCTCTAGGCCATTCCTATACATGCCCCCTATACAAACATTTTGAAGAACAGAGTAGTATTGAGACCTCATCCTATGTTACTACCTAAAGTAGTTGCTCAGTTTTATTTAAATCAGGCCATAGGACTACCAACATTTTTTCTGAAACTTCATTCCAAGAAAGCTGAACAAACTCTTCATACCTTACACTACAGCCAAACTATTATTTTAGTTGGAAAACTCCAACTCTTACAGAAAATCGACTTGACTATTCCTTTCCTATAATACAATTAAGCAATGCCTACCAGTTAAAAATAAACCTTCTCTACCTGTCTTTTCTAACTATATTTCCTACTGCTATGTTAATTTACCTTCCTAATAAAGCAAGTGCTTACTGTAAATTATATTTTCTATAGATAGGATGAATTAGCCATGATATGTGGTTGAATGGACTTGGCTCTCCACACTACTAGAGCTTTGAGCTCTATTGAGCATGTGTGGGAGTTCCCATGTGAGTGCTGCCTTGAAAGACTGTTTCAGAGCTAATTAGTGATGTAGTCAACTCTCCAGGGAGGAGGACAGGTATCTCATAGCTAATTCATCCTGTTATCTATGGAAAACACAGATTGTGGTAAGCAAACTTGCTTTTTCTGTCAATTACCAGGCTGAATTAGCCATGATATTTGGGAAGTTCCAAGGTGAGGGTTGCAGCAGAGTATTACTGAAAAGCAACCTAGACTCCACTGTGGAGACAAGGCTCTTGTGAGAGTACATTATGCAACACTGCTTGTCCAAAAGTACTTTCAGTAATTAATAGACTGTCCAGACAGTTATGAGATGTAAAGGTATGCACTGATGACCAAGTGACAGATTTGTATATGTCTTCTAGAGGAACTTCATGCAAGCAGCCAATGGAGGTGACCATAGTTCTGACTTGTTTTTAATGGATTGGCAAGATTAAGACCTACTAATGTGTAGCAGTGTTGAATGCATCAATCCAGTTAGATAAAGGGTGCTTGGAAACTGCTGTTCCTAGTCTAGTGGGACATTATGAGACAGAGTTGTGAAGCTTTTGGATGCAACTGAGTTCTCTTGTAATAGGCTAGAGCTCTTTTACAATTTAAGGAGTGAAGGTTTTTCTCACTCACATGAGAATGTGGTCACAGGAAGAAAGTTGGCAGGGATGTGAAAAGTGGAGACTATCAGTAGGAATTTGGGATGCATATGAAAGAACACTTTATTGTGGAAAACCTGCATGTAATGTGGGTAGTGAACTAGAGTTTGTAGCTCACTCAGCACACAGAGGTTACAGCAACTAGGAAAGTGACTTTCCATGTAGGTACCTCAGTGCTCCATGCCTAATGGTTCAAAGGGTGGTTTCATCAAATGGGCGAGGTCTACGTTCAGACACCATGGCACTAGTGGTTTACACACTGGAGACTTCAAGTGGCACGACCCCCTTCATGAATTTTGCTATAAAAGGATGTAATGGCACGGACCTATCATCTATGGATGCATGATAGGCTGTTATGGCACTGAGGTGCATGCTTACTGAAGCTGTAGCTAGACCGTAACCCAAGAGGTGTAGATATGATAGGAGGTGCTTGAGTTTGCAGAATAGATTGAAGCCATTTTGGGTACACGATGTAGAATATTAATTTCATTTAAAGGAAGAGTTATGCTTGGTGGAAGTTTTTCAGGTTGAAAGAACAATATCTTCATTTGATTTGGGTAGTGACAAGTATAGTATCGTGCACTCAACATCCAAGCTATAAGATAGACGGAAGATTTGGATGAACCAAGCTGTCGTCTTCCTAACTGAGAGGAGGATTGGAACAGAAGTAGATTGGAGGATATGGTGAAAGTCGTATGAGATACACATACCCAACCTGTCTGAGCCATGCTGGAACTATGAGAATTATGCAGCCATGGTCTGAGTTTCTGCATTGTTCTTGCAATAAGAGGTAGTGATGGAAAGTGTAAACAAGGCTAATCCCCCAGAATTTAACAAGAAAGTGTCTTGAGCTAATCTGATATCACTTGAAAGAATGGAGCAAAATTGGTAGAGCTTCTAGTTTTATTCCATCGCAAACAGATCGAACAATGGACTACCTCACAACTCAGAGTCCATTGCCTGTGAATTGATTGAGAGACCATGTGTGAGGATGAAATATTCTGCTGAGGTGGTCCGCCAACGTATTGGATATCCCAGGTAGGTACATGGCTTGAAGAGTCACTTGATAGTCAATTGCTCACTGCCTGATTTCCAGTATCTCCTGACATAGGAGCCAGGAGCCTGTGCCACTCTTGTCTATTTACATAAAACATGGCAACTTGGTTTGAAGCAAGAGGCTCTTTTCTTGCAGTAGGTGCATGAACATTCGGAGTGCACTCTTGATCACCCTTAGTTCAAGAAGGTTGATCTGAAGAAGCAGCTCTTTGAGAGACCAAGGGCCCAAGAGCCCTGTCTCTGGACAGGATTGGGTATGTTCCTCCCAGTCCTTGGTGGAAGCTTCTGTTGACAAGGTGACTTTGTAAGGAAGAAGTTGAATGGGGGGAGGGGGTTCTATCCAAAGAATGTAAGGAAGCAACAACCAGTGAAAGCTTGTTTCATTTCCTGAGAATTGCAAATTACTGTACTCAATGGTTGTGTGAGCTGGTTCCATTGGTTACATAAGCCACACTGTGGACAACAAATGTTCAGCCAGGTTAGTGGGACAACATGTATTGCTGCTATCATGTGGCCGAGGATGACAAAGACTTGGTCAGCTGTGGAGGAGCAAATGGATCAAACGTTTTGAACCAAAACATGCAGTGTCTGTGCTTGGTTGGAGGGCAGGTATGTGGTCTTTCACATGTAATATTTCCATGCCCGATGAATTATTGCATCAGAACCAAGTTGTGCTTATTGAAGTCGACTAGAAAGCCACACTTTTGTAGGTGACATCTCAGGTAGATCGCTATCATTGCAAGGCATTTGGTGAAGACCCTGGGAGCAGTTGATAGGTAGAACGCAAGTACCTTCTATTGGTAAGGAGTAGAATCCATCTTGACATGAAGGTAGTGCCAAAATGAAGGGTGGATAGGGATGTGTGTGAATGTATCCTTGAGATCCAGTGAGCAAATCCACTCCCCTTGCTGGATAAAAAGGAGAATGGTGCTGAGGGAATTCATTTTGAGCAAGTAGCAATTCAGGTGTCTCAGATCTAGGACAACTTGGCAATTAGGAAGTAGCACGAATAGAAGCCATGCTCCATTTGTGAGGCTGGAATCTGCTCTTTGGCATGTTGCTGTGAAGAAGAGCTTGTATCTCTACTCGAAGCTGAGGAAGTTGCAATTGATCCGTAAGGAGAGTTCTAAGATATGGGAAGGAAGAGAGATGAGAAAAATGCAAATGGTAGCCATGCTGTACAATTTTGAGGATCCAGTTTGCTGTTGTGATTTGATATCACACCCCCAGGATTGAATTTTGCTATGCCCCCCCCCCCCCCCAATTGGGCCAGGGGTTCTCAGAATAGCATGGATTAAAAAAGTGGGCCCAAATTTTGGCTGGGTCTGCTGGGATGGCTTTGGATGCCAACCTTCCCTCTGACGCGATCTAGCCAGAAACTGTTGGTGCTGTTGTCTTTTTATCTGTTAAGTTCTGTAGACAAGAATGGTGAAAAGAACAAAAAAGATCTCTGTGATAGTATAGTCTTGTAGGAGAAAGATCACCTGGACATGGATCTTGCTCTATGGACAAAGATGCTCCCACATTCTGTTCTTTGATTTGAGAAACTGTTTCTTAAAACTTATCACTGAAAGTTATCCCCTAAGCAAGGGAGGTCTGCAAGCTTTTCATGAAACCATGCCATGGGTCTTGCACCTATGGAGGCTGCTGATTGTGCAGTATGACTGAAAGACATAAACAGAGTGCAATAGATGATGAATAGCCTCATCTACATTTAGCTAAGATTGAGGGGATGATTTGCTGGTGTCAGAGCTTATGAATGATTTCAGTTTTTGTATGCAGTTGTGGATATATTGGATCATGTAAAACTAATGATTTTATTTAGTTGGACAGTTAACATAGTGCCTTGAAATGCCTGCTTCCTGAAATTATCAAGAAGCCTGTGGTCCTTTCCTGTAGGGGAGTTAGAATGAAGTCTTGTTTTCTTAAGCACAGACTCCATGACCACTAACTGGTGTGGAAACTGCACAATTTCGTAACTGGGAAATTTCTACATCCAATATTTGAGGTCCAGCATTCTAGCTGCTGTAATCTCAGATTCAGGCATTTCCCATATTTACATCTATAAAGTATCAGAGATGGCATGTCTTGGAAGAGCTACTGGGGCCGATGGGCTGTCTAAAATTTGTAGCAAGCCCATGACCTCAGAGTGAGGATCTTTATTCTTATGTACATTGATATTGAGGTCAATTTTTCAATAAACTTAAAAGTATGAAAGATCCTTTGGAGGAGATGTGTGATCCAGGGGTTCCAGAAGCAGATCAGAAGGGCTTCCTGATGAACTCCTAGATAAATCCACTGGGATAGTATGTTCAACAACGACCACCATGAAGACGATTATGGTGAGAGGTGACTTCTCCTGATGTCTCAGTGAGGGAAAAGGTTGACGTATAACCTCTGAACAAGATGACTACTGCAACCGAAGATGGGAACTGTGGAGTGTAAGTTCCCAAGCTGCAGTCTCTACATCGGTAGCGATGTAGAGGCTGCAGCTTGGGATTGTGCTATGGGAAAAGAAAGTAATGGTGGATAAAGATCTCTCAGATTCACTAGAGTGATAGGAAGAAGCTTCTAACACTTCTTTTGCATACATGATAGTTTGCTTGGTCTTCTGAGCTGGCTTTGGAGGGCAGACATGCTCTTTTGCAACCAGGACTGGATCCTGCTCCATGATTGGTGGCCTATTGGAGGAAAGCAGAATAATAAAGCAGACAGGACCTGGTGTCTCTAACTGCAACCCTTGCACCAGCCATTGAGAGACTGGGAGAACCCTTGTTATGGGAGGAGGCAGATGAAGTGAATCACTGGATGCTGCAGGCCTGGTCTGCATAGTATAAAGCTGAGTGGTCAAGACTGCAAGCAGAATTTGTGACTTGACTCTTGTTGGCATAGAATGTTTGTTTGGATTTGGAAGAATGTACTGGTAAAGCTGGAGAAGAGAGAGAATACCTCCCAGATTTGCAATGTTTGGAGCTGCAATGAGAGAGAATGCATAATGATAAAGGATGTGGTGGGTGGGCTGTAGCTCCTTTCTCCATCGGATGAAGAGGGATAGAATGCATCAGTTGGTATGACTGAAGTGTTGGAGCCTTGAGTGTCAAGTTTAAAAGAACCATCTCTCACAACCTTGCATTGTGTTTTAAAAGATATTCCTTTGTTGGTGCATCAAGAAGCCAAACTTGTCTTACCAGCACTAATGTCCCATGCATTAAAGGTGCTGATGCATGTCGATGCTTATGCTTCTTCAGCGCATGGGGATGCTCCGCCAAATAACTAATGCATGGTAGCCATTTTCACTCAACCCTGCTGCTGCTGTTAGTGCTGATGGGGGTAGTCTTGGAGGAGTTACAGCTCATGCACTCCGGAAGAAAGATTTTCTGTGGTCCTTTGTTACTGATGTAGGCCCTGTAGGGTGCCAAGCCCAAAGGGACATCCAACTGCAGGCTTGGCAGTTTGCCTGATCACTGTCAGGCCCAAGTAGCAGTAACAAAGTTCATGTCTGGATGATATGGACATAACTGGGCCACAAATGCAATTTTTTAATTCACAGATGGTGGTCCTCTCTCCTCCCCCCCCCCCCTCCCCCCATGATTGAGAAGGCAGGAGAAAGGGAAACTGTCACAGAAATGTCTGTCCCCCTAGTGCTGTGAAAAAAGTTTTTTTTGGGGGGGGATGGGGGTTAGCACAACAAAACTGAAGAGAAAAAAAAGACAAGAAAGATTTTGAGGCACGTGAGTAACAGTTCATGCTTTAGGTCCGATAAAAAAACAAAACAAAAACAGACTGAGGAGATTCTCAAGGACACGTCTGTGCAGGAACTCTCACACTTGCTCAGTAGAACTCAAAGTTCTTTTAACTTGAAGAGACGTTTGGTGCTGCTGAATAGTGTCATCTCTATATCATGTCTGACTCAGCCTGCTTAGAGACAGAAAAAGTAAAAGCTCATTAAATCTGACCAGGCGGGTCTTATAACCTTATTTAACTAGGAGCTTCAACTCTCCCTCCATTCCCTCTCCTGTTGGTTGCAATATCTTCATAATCAACTAAGATTATTCTAAAGCAACTCTGGGAATCCCCACTTGTGTGGCTGAATTTAATCCTGCTCTTCCATGAAGAAAGCAAAGTTGCTTAGCTCTAACGGGACTAATCAGCCACACAATCCCATCCTCTTCCCCATAGAATTGAAGCTTAGCTTGTAAAATGAGGAGGCTCGTGGTGATTGCACGGGAACACCTGGGGCATCCTCAGAAGGACATCTAAGTATTTCTTAACAGTAAGCACATTCAGTGTCAGCATCACCACTCATTTATGTGGCCGATTTGTCCTGCTGTCTATGGAGAACACCTGTTACAGGTAAGAAACTTAGTTGTTTTTTTTTTGGGGGGGGGGGAAGAATGACTGTCCAAGTGCATCCAACTAGGAAATGGCCAAGAGAAGTAGACCACCTTTTCCCCCCTGTATTAATATTGACGGGTATATGTTAAAGCAGCAGTTCTTATGATGATGCGAATGAACCAGCACTACAATATTTTTTCAGAATCACTTTGTTTTTAGGAAACACCACATAGTGAGGTCCATATTTAAAAGATGTGTCTGGGTAACTTCAGGAGGTACCCAGATGTGACAGGCCTTAACTTTGGCTGGTTAAATGCTGATATTCAGCACTTTCTGTATTATCCAGGTAAATCTGGGCGTGGAGGTGAGCAGTCTAAAGTTATCCAAGTAACTTTACTAGGATAACGTTCCTGCTCACCAGTTTATGCAATATGGACCTTAATGTAGTTTCTATTAGGATTAGTCAGAGGCAGTGGGAAAGGAGGTTGTGGTCTTACTTCTTGTCATCTCCCAGTGGGTGGCCTGTTGTATTCTGAAAAGAGGACAGGAAGGGTGCAGATTATATCTTACTTAAATGAACTGGAATTCTGATACTCTTTTTCTGCTAGAAGTGGTTTAGAAAAACCAAACCTAGTGCTTTCTCTCTCGTGTCACAGCAAAAGACTGCATTTTGCTTGCAGTAGATAAGAATTTTGCCACAGGTTATTATATCCTCTGCAGAGGTTGCTAGTATATGGTTAAATGCTGCTTGCTCAGTCTACTTCCAAACAGGTTCATTTTTACATGCATCAGCAGTAAAGTCTGACAAAAACTCCTCCTGCCTTAATATGGGAAAGAAAAAAAAGCAAACTGCATTTGTGTTTCTATCACCTGTGATCAAATGGACTTTTTTTTTTTTTAATAGAGATGATGATGGTAACTAACACCTGTCAGTCCTATCTCATCTATGTTTCATTCCTGTTGAAATTGCAGAGCCTGTTTAATCACTTGTTACCTTTATTTTCTCTCCCCTGAGGATCTGCTGTGCTTGTTCTAAATTTTCTTGAATTACTAGCAGGCTATTTCATCTCTCTCACCCAATCTTTCTGTGAAGAATTGTTTCCCTCTTCGAGTCGCATCTGGTGACCTCTTCCTTTAGAGCTGCCTTTCCACTTTTTCTGTATCATTTATAACTTTGGGGTATTTGAGTGTCTGTCTCAGCTAGGAGATACAGATTTGAGTCTCACAAGCCCTTGTGGTAATCTCCCTCATCTGCATCCTTTTGGTGGTACAGCCTCCAGGCCTGGACAAGGGCATTATCACTTTTTTCCTAGTAAATCACCTTCCTGGGCACTCTAGCAGTCTTCTGCCTTGGCACAGTTTTGCAACCTTGCGATCATCAAATATGATCACCCCTGGCTCTCTTAATGGGTGCACATCAGACTCTCAACCCCTGTTCTGTGTATTTCTGTTTTAGAGTTTTGTGTCTTAAATGTAGGTCTCCACTTTTATTTGTATTAAATCTTACTTTCTTGTACCATTGACCACTGTTCAAGCTTTCTTAGATCAACTCATATTTTGCCCATGTGAATTGGGGTGGCCATCCAGTTGCAGATCTTAACAGCTGCAAAAAATAAACCTTTTCATTTAAGCTCTCTGCACTATTGCCTATGAAAATATTAAATCTCCCCCCCCCCCTTCTAAGTTTCTTTAGCATAAACAGTTTTTTTTCTTAGAACTGACCCCTAGCCTCTGCTTATTTATGCCTTCTGCCTGGAACAATGTCTTAAAGCTTCCTGGAAGTTCAGATGGTTGCATATTTTGAAATAATCTCCCTCTGCTAAACCTATGCTGACTTGGATTATGTAATCTGGATTCAAAATACTTTATTATTTTTAGTAGAGACTCAATTTAACCCCAGGGAGGAGTTGGAAAGCAGGGAGAAATGGTTGTAGTTCATGTAACATTTGGAACAGTAGGAGCTGCTTTCTGAATTCTCACATTCTGGGCAAAGAGCTCTACTGCTGCAGTGATCACAGCTCAGGAATTGAGGAGGGTGGTCTGAATTATTACATAATTATCCCTATGTCTAAGATTCATGCTTGGCTACAGGAGTTCATAGAGAGCCATGGTCTGCCATGATCAATTTATGGTAAAGCCTATGGGGAGGGATGGTGTCTCAGTGGCTTCTCAGATATAGACGGTGAGCTAAATGAAAGAATAACAGGGAAACATCTGTAGGGGTACAGAAGCATACAACAGTCTATGGCTATGGTATCCTATCTGAAGGGGGATATTGAATCTATTTTCCACCTTGGGCTTATCCTACTATTATTTAGGACTGACTTATAACTAATACTTTGCAAATGGAAACTTTTCCTGATGCAGGAGGTAGCACTATCTGCTAATGCCTTGCACATTAATAAACTCACAAATCATCAGAATATTGGTTGTATTTATGCACAGCAGGATGGGATTGACAATTAAGTTGGCTTCACTTGCAGCTTTTAAACATGCTGAGGCATATCATTTTGTTAAGGAAATGAACACTTGTTTGAGAAATAAAAATGTACTTTTTTAAATTCAGTTAGCTAACACTGCAAAAAATGGGAATATTTATTTTTAACATGTAGTTTTGTATATTAAATCTGCAATTGAATGAAAAACTGTATTTTCTTCATCCATTTTGACACAGCCAGACTAACATCTGCAACAGCTGATGATTTTATGACACTTTAAAACGTGAAACAGCTTAGAGCTTGTATTTTTCCAGAGATCCAAATCATCTTTTTTTAATAAGGATACACATCCCCTTTTAAACGATCAACAATTTCAATATAGCTTCTGTTCCATAAATAGGTAACATATACAATTAACCTGAAACTAGATGAGACAAATATACAGACAACAAGGAGCACTGCCCTTACCCACCTCCTCTCCAGCTTTACAAATGCACAAGAAGCTACCAGGGTGACTGAAGTGCATTAGGACAGCCTTTGTAGTTCTTCCAAAACTAAAAGGGGACTGGTGCTTTTGTGCAATTGGGATATGACAACAGAAAGCCAAGCCCCATTGAAAGTGAAGGCACAAGACAGGTAAAGATGGAGTTCCCTGTACATACCCGGATCAGTCCAGACTCCTGGATTTATTCATCCCTGCCAGCAGATGGAGACAGAGAAAAGCCTCGCTGACACTGCTTGAAAAGTCCTGGTGCCACCTGCAGCTCAGTATTGCTCTGTCTTCAGCAGATGGCTGGTGCATAAACATGTAGGCTTTTTTTTTCTTTACCCTTGCTTTTAGATTTTTTCTCTTATTGGGGGAGTCTTCCTCCCAGGGATCCGGTTCCTTGTGGAACCTTTTCTTGTTCGGTTGAGGTGGCCCAGTTAAGGTCTAATTTGGTACTGTGGGGTGTACATCTAGTGGTCCAGAGAGTTGTTTCAATGGGCGGAACAGTACTTGGTTTAGCTAGTGGCTTCTCATATCGCAGATGTCGACAACGTTCAGGACGATTTCCTCAGTCATCAGACCTTAGATCCAGGCGAGTGGGAGTTGGCGGAGTCTGCGATGCAGCTCATCCAGAGGAGATGGGGCTGTCCCCATGTCTATTTGATGGCAACACGGCTCAATGCGAAAGCTCCTTGGTTCTTCAGTCACAGGAGGGAGTCGACGCTCTAGTAGTGCCTTAGCCTCTGAAAGTCTTGCTGTATGTGTTTCTGCTGTGGCCTCTGGTGGGCAAAGTATTGCGCAGAATAGAGAAGCACCTCGGGAAGGTGGTCTTAATGGCTCCAGAATGGCCACGTTGACCGTGGTTCACAGATCTAGTCAATCTAACTGTGGACAGGCCGTTGCATCTGAGTCATCTCCTGGAACTTCTTCAAGGTACCGTATTTTCTGACCAGGCAGATCGCTTTTGTCTAGCGGCTTGGCTTTTGAGAGGCGTCGCTTGAGGCAGAGAGGATATCCAGAACCGGTGATCACTACGCTTTTACAGGCCAGGCAGCAATCTTATTTCCCTCTCATATGTTCGAGTCTGGAAGGTGTTTGAATCTTGGTGTACCGACCAAGGGATTCAGGCGGTTCAGGCCTCGATTTCTCAAGTCTTGTCTTTTCTACAAGAGGGTTTAGCTAAAGGTCTTGCTTTTAATTCCCTTAAAGTGCAGGTAGTGGCTCTAGCCTGCTTACAAGGCAATTCCTTGTCGTCGCATCCGGATGTACAGAGGTTTCTTGGGGGCATTAAGAATTTGCATCCTCCGGTGTGGAAAGTATGTCCTCCTTGGAACCTTAATCTGGTTCTGCAGGTATTGTGTGATGCTCCATTTGAACCAATTGGGAGAGCGACCCTTAAGGATTTGACTCTCAAGGTGGTGTTCCTTTTGGCCATTTGTTCCACCAGGAGAATTTCAGAATTGCAGGCCTTGTGTAGGGATCCATTTCTTCAAATATCTGATTCTGGGATTACGTTGCGCACCGTTCCCTCCTTTGTTCCAAAGGTGGTCTTTGCCTTTCATGTTAATCAGACTATCGAGCTTCCGGCGTTTACAGACTTGAATGATTCTACGCAGCATGCTAGGGAGCTTAAGCTGTTGGATGTCCACAGAACCTTACTTCGCTATCTCAAGGTTACTAAAGAGTTCCGGAGGTCTGATCATCTTTTTGTGTTATGGAGTGGTGCAAAGAAGGGTACCCGTGCCTCCAAAGCAACTATTGCTAGATGGCTTAAAGAGGATATTGGGTTGGCGTACATTCTCAAGGGCCGTCAAGTTCCTGAGGGTTTGCAGGCCCACTCGACCCGGGCTCAGGCTGCTTCTTGGGTGGAGGCTCAGTTGGTGTCTCCGCAGGAGATTTGCAGATCGTCAACTTGGAAGTCGATGCATACTTTTGCAAGGCATTACCGATTGGATTTGGGATTTTCTGATTCCAGGTCTTTTGGAGAAGGTGTCTTATGAGTGGGACTCTCCAGATCCCACCCTCTCTAGGAAGCTTTGGTACATTCCAGGAGTCTGGACTGATCCGGGTACGTACAGGGAAAAGAAAATTGGTTCTTACCTAATTTTCGTTCCTGTAGTACCAACGGATCAGTCCAGAACCCACCCAGCTTGGAGGGGAGAGTCTTCCAGCACATTTCTGTTCTTTGTTGTCAATTTTTTAAAGTTGTTTGACACGTTTTTTGGTCAGTTAATGGCACATTGTGTTTTTTTCAGCTTGGGTACAGATCAATATTGAGCTACTGCAGGTGGCACCAGGGCTTTTCTCTGTCTCCATCTGCTGGCAGGGATAAATAAACCCAGGAGTCTGGACTGATCCCTTGGTAGTACAGGAACAAAAATTAGCAGGTAAGAACCAATTTTCTTTTAGACATGCATGTAACTGTACTCCTCTCCCTAGGAAGACTTTTTCTTTCAGAAGGGGCAAAGTTTGAGAGCTAAAAGGTTGGGTGCTGGCTCCTGTTTCTACACAAAGACATTCACACTCTTGTTAACAGCTTCTCTCATGCTAAAGCTGAGCTGTCCTGTGATTGAGGTTTGGTGGGTGACAGACAAACCTGTCTGTTACGCAAGAACTTTTGGGTAGCAAAACTAAAGATAAGAAAATACAGAAGCTGAAAATAAGTATGAAAAAAGTCTTATATTTTCTTGCTAAAGTTATTCCAAATGGTAACTACACATTTGAGTACGACTGTAGAGCAGCAGCGTGAGGAATTTAAACAAGGGAAGAAAAGTAAAGTGCAGCCAGTTCTCTTACCTTACAATAGAGCAGATGCAGTCCTTTCAACCTGAGCTTAACAGCGATACATAGATTTTGCACCACCATCCCCACATACTTGTACCCAAGCAATATTTGTGAATGAATTCGCATTTGCCTACTTCTTAGAAAAGCTAAACTTGAAGTGTTCACACCGCTCTATCAGGAACGGGATGGTGGGACAGTACCTTTGGTCAAACGAACATCCCGCGCCCCCCCCACTCCATGGTGCCACACTATCCGCACCGTGAGCTACAGTCTGGCCCTAAGGCATACTACTTCAGGGAGGCGCCTGGTACCTTCACAGCTCTAGGCGCTCACCTTGGAACGCTTGCTGCCTAAGCTATGGTGGAGAAGCACTATTCATCCTGCAGTCAAAGGATTTGTCTCAAGGTGATTTGGTTAGTAGTGGGCAGTCTTTAGGGTGTAGTAGCTGCTGAAAATCTTTGAATTCAGGAGTGGCCTGAAGACAGCCCCATCTCCCCTCTTTGGGGGTGAGAATGCTGCCCGTCTTCTTTCCTTCTTGATCGTCAGATGAACTTCGCTTTGCAGTTACAATAGGCCAAGGTACATGCTAGGCTGCAGAGTTCCTCCCATGGGTGGCATGTTCAATACGAAGACCATTATTTGGTAGTCTGGTTAGGTACACCTTAATTCTGTAAAAGAAAGCAAGTCTGTGTGATTTTCATTTCTGAAAGGACCAACTCTGCTTTACTGGAACACTGCTAATAGAAGAGATTAAATCAGCAAAAAACAACTTACCCAAATTAACATGAATTTAAAACCTAAGGAAAATTAAACCTTTTATGACAGGCCTTTCTACATAGGTTGATATTAAAAGTAACCTAACTCATAAGAGTATCAGCATACCATTGGAGACCTGCATGAATGTTGGCATTCTCAAGATGCATCGAAAACACCTTCTCTATTGGTACCCCGGATCAGTCCAGACGAGTGGGTTTATGCATCCCTACCAGCAGATGGCTACAGAGAAGAAAACTGAGGCACTGCTACATAACTGAGAGTGCCAACTGCAGTCCCTCAGTATTTCTCTGTCGCCAGCGGTGCAAACCTGCAGTCTGGAGTTGTTTGAAGAAAAAAAGATAGGAAGATTTGGCTCCCCAAGGTGTTAGGTTCCTTCATGGACCATCCCTCAGGTGGAGCAGAGCGAGTGGGGGTTGGTAATTCCGGTCCAGACTCGGCCCTTCTTCACGGGGGGGGGGGGGGGGGGGGGGTAGATAGCTAGGGGTCCTGGTTCCCTCTCCCCCTCTGGGCCTTCTCTCCCTCCTATCTCCAGAAGCAGGGGAGTAGTTTTCCCCTTTTTAGTTGTGGCCTGCCTCTTTAATTAAAAAAAAAAAAAAAAAAAAAGAGAGCCTAAGCAGAGAGATCAGCAGCAGTGGAGGCTCTATGCAGGGCTGAGGAGAGGGTATTTGTTTTTCTGCCAAGAGACAGGCCAGAAGGAGCGGGCTGAATTGCCTGCCTTCTTGGGGTCGGTTGAGTGCTGAATTTCAGCACTGGGACAGCAGTGAGTGCAATCGTGGAGGCTCTGTTTATTTTTTGGCCTGACCGCATGTGCTAGCCTGACCGCCCAGACATGCTGGCTCCTGCACAGTGCGGCAAACTTTGCTGCAGCTGAGGTTTGAGGCAAGCTCACCTCGATGTGCCTTGCTTTGCCATGAATGTGAATTGGGGGGGGGGGGGGGGGGGAGGAGAGGGATGGGACCTTGGTTTGACACCCCCCCCCCCCTCCGAGAATGGCACGAAGGTTCCGGGGACATTCCCCAGATCTTGGCCTTCTTGCAAAGTGGGTTGTCTAAGGGGTTAGTCTATAATTCCCTTCGAATCCAGGTAGCAGCTATGGGTTCCCTGCGTGGTAGGATTCGGAGAAGACCACTGGAGTCTCATCCAGATGTGGCTCGTTTCCTAAAAGGGGCAAAGCATCTGCATCCTCTGATGCAGAAGATCTGTCCGGCGTGGAATCTGAATTTGGTTCTTCGGGTGCTGTGTGGCCCTCTTGTTCCAATGCAGTGGGTGTCTGTGAAGGATTTAACCGTTAAGACTGTTTTCCTGGTGGACATCTGTTCAGCTAGGCAAATTTCTGAGCTGTAAGCGTTGTCGTGTAGGGAACCTTTCCTGCATTTTTCAGACAATGGTGTTTCTATTGGTGCAGTTCCTTTTTTTTTTTTTTTTTTTTTAATGAAGGTAGTGTCCTCTTTTCACCTTAATCAGGTGATCGAGTTTCTGGCCTTTCCGAACTTGACAGCCGATTCTTCGATGGCTAGGGAACTTCACTTATTGGATATGCGTCGTATCCTTTTGCGATATCTCAAGGTGACAAATCCCTCTCTGAGATCAGATCGTGTTTGTCCTGTTCAGTGGAGCAAGGAAGTGAAATAAGGCTTCCAAGGACACTATTGCTTGCTGGTTAAAAGAGAGAATAGCTTCGGCTTGCATCTGCAAGGGCCGGCCGGTACCAGAGGGGTTGCAAGCGCATTTCACTAGGGCACAGGCGACCTCATGGACAGTGTCAACTGCTTTCTCCGCAGGAGATCTGTCATGCGGCATTGAGGTCTTCTCTTCACCCTTTTACCAAACATTATTACTTAGATGTGTGGGCTCCATAGGAAATGACGTTTGGGGAGAGTATTGCGAGTGGGTCTTGTGGGTTCTTGCCCAGAATAGAGGGGCTTGGGTACATCCTATTCATCTGAACTGATCCAGGGTATGAACAGGAAAGGAAAATTGGTTCTTACCTGCTAATTTTCTTCCTGAAGTACCACGGATTAGTCTCAGTCCAGAGACCTGTTCCCATTGAACGAAAGACTTCCTCACTTCTAAGTGATTGAGATGGCATTTGATATAATCAGAGTAATGAAAACTGTACATAGCTTGGTATATGTTTGTGTTAAATTGAGGGGGCCTAGTTTGTAGGGGGCTCCAACTTTAATTCTCTGTTTGCCCAAGGTTTATTGGGATTTGTTAAGGTAGACATCTTGGCTTGGGTACAGGTCAATATTGAGGGGTCTGCAGGTGGCACTCTCGGTTATGTAGCAGTGCCTCAACGTTTTGTACTCTGACTTCATCTGCTGGTAGGGATGCATAAACTCACTCATCTGGACTGATCCATGGTACTTCAGGAATGAAAATTAGCAGGTAAGAACCAATTTTCAATGTGCCTGTCTATGTGGTGGCATCATAACTTCCACTGATCAGGTAGAAGAAGCTTGAGGGAAGATCAACCATAGTCTTACATGGTACATTATTGAAAATGACCAGACCTGATGAAGCTGAGATTTTCAATAAGGTTACATTGAAAAGTGCTTAAAAAAAAAAAAAATCCATGGATAGGTAAGGTTTTTACATCAGTTCTTGCTTTGCTATAAAAATGCTGAAATTCCCTCATCTAAATAGCTTCTGTAACAAAAAAAACAAAGATCAAAAACTCTCACCAAAAAGTATCAAAAAAAAGATTGGTGTGTTTAATGATTTGTGATTGAATTTCTCCAATGTCCTTCATGGGACTCAAAACAAACTTCCTCCAAAAAAAAAAAAAAAAGGGAGTCAAAGGGGGGTCAGCAAGCCAGACATGGGATCATAATCTTGACCACCACTAGACCTCTCACTCATCCACTCGAACCCTAGGAGTTCAACTGTGTTCTATTTTTTTTTTTTTTGCTGTTTTTTAATTGTATGTTAAAACTTAAAGCTTAATAGCCAAGCCAAGAAAAACTTCAAGCATTATATGAACAAAGCCCCAAGAACAATGGTCACAGTCCCAATAGGAAACCCCACATTAGCTAATGTTTTGTTCGTAGACTGCTTCAGGGGACCAAATATAATGGAAAGAAATTAACCACACTTATCTGATGGTGTTCAAGTCTGGACTTCAGCGTAATCTCATGATGTATTCCACACATTAAGAAAGGTCGAAAGAAGGCAAAACGATTACCGGCATGGTTAAAAGGGGAGGTGAAAGAAGCTATTTTAGCCAAAAGATCTTCATTCAAAAATTGGAAGACGGATCCAACAGAAGAAAATAGGCTAAAGCATAAATGTTGGCAAGTTAAATGTAAGACATTGATAAGACAGGCTAAGAGAGAATTTGAAAAGAAGTTGGCTGTAGAGGCAAAAACTTTTTTAAATATATCCGAAGCAGAAAGCCTGTGAGGGAGTCAGTTGGACCGTTAGATGATCGAGGGGTTAAAGGGGCACTTAGAGAAGATAAGGCCATTCCGGAGCTACCAGGATCATGGCCCCTGGTGACTCTTTTTCGGAGCGCCTTTCCCACTAAGGGCCAAGGCGGAAAGACGTAGAGCAGAAGGTCCCGCGGCCACGGGAGGACTAAGGCATTGACGCCCTCTGCGCCTTCTTCTTCTGCGACTGAAGAAGCGTGGAGCCTTCGCATTCCTTTGAGTGGCCATCAGATCGAGATGGGGAGTCCCCTATCGTGTGAACAGGAGTGACACTGCTTCTCCTGGGACACTCTCTCTCCCCGGGATCTAAGCGTTGGCGACATAAGAATTCCGCTTGAACATTGTCTACGCCTGCAATGTGAGATGCCACCAGATGGGACAAATGAAGTTCCGCCCACGGCATTAGCTTGTTTGTCTCCTGAGCGACATGGAGACTTCTTGTCCCTCCCTGACGGTTGATGTACGCCACTGTCATTGCGTTGTCAGAGAGGATTCTGACTGCTCGGCCTCGGACAGAAAGCGTTTCAGCACCAAAGAACTGCTCTTGTCTCCAGACAGTTTATGGGCCACGCTAACTGAATTAGCGTCCACTGCCCCTGCGTCGATTGGCGTTCGCATATGGTCCCCCAGCCGGCAAGGCTGGCGTCTGTCGTAATGATCACCCGCTGCAGAACCTCTAAGTCCACCACTCTTAGCAAGTGATCCAGGTTGAGCCACCAGGTCAGGCTGTCCTTGGCTAGAGATGATAGCGGCAGAAGTCTCTGAAATTCCCGAAACACCGACTTCCAACAGGAGTGTAATGCTCTTTGCAAGGGACGCATGTGGGAAATGCCCAAGGCACTACATCTATAGTGAAGGCCATGAAGCCCAGCACCTGGAGATAGTCCTAAGCAGTGGGAAGTCAGAGGTTCCGAAAGCACTGAACCTGAGAGAGGAGAGATTGGGCCCGATCCAAACAAAGAGAGACTGTGCCCACTTTGGTGCCAAAATAAGCTCCCAAAAAGTCGAGTGACTGCGGCGGAGTGAGGCTGCTCTTGGCAAAATTGACTATGCAGCCTAGCGACTGGAGGAGAAGTAATACTCTTTCCCCTGAGTGCTGGCACAAATCCATGGACTTCGCCTGGATGAGCCAATCGTCCAAACAGGGATGGACCAGAATCCCTTCCCTCCATAGGGCCACCTCCACAACTTTGGGGAAGGTGCAAGGAGCGGTCGCCAAGCCAAATGGCAGGGCCTGGACCTGCTGCCCTAAAATCTTGAAGCGGAGGAAGCGCTGATGCTCCTACAGGATGGGGATATGAAGATAAGCCTCCGTCAAGTCTAAGGACGTAAGGAACTCTCCCCGGTGTACCGCGGCAATCACTGAGCGCAGGGTTTCCATCCTGAAGTGTGGTATCTTGAGAGTCCTGTTGACCATCTTGGGGACTACGACGTAGACGGAATAATGGCCGAATCCTTGTTCTGGTACTGGCATCGGGAGAATGGCACCCAAATCCAGGAGCCGATCCAGTGTTTGTCGCACTGCGCGCTACTTGATGAGACCGCACGGAGAGAAGACAAACCTGTCTCTGAGAGGTCGAGCAAATTCTAAAGCATAACCATGCCATAGAATATCCTAGACCCACCAGTCTGAGGTGATTTTGATCCACTCCTCGTAGAAGAGGGAAAGATGTCCTCCTATCCTGGAAACTAAAGAGTGGACCGGCAACGTTTCATTGGGTAGATGTAGCAGAAGCTCCGTGCGTAGAGGAGTTCCGGGCCGGTCTCTGGCCCCGAAAGGAATGAGACCTGGACTGCAACCTCGAAGAGGGAGTCCTGTGAGGCACCGGTCTAGTCTGACGACAACGCCGTTAGCCTCTGAACTGGGTCCGCGTAGTGGACAATCTTCCGGCAATTTATGCACCTTATTCTCTCCAAGCGATTTAATGATCTGGTCCAACTCATTTGGGGCGGACCCATCAATGTCCCCATCTGCATCCCCAAGGAGAAGGTCCTGCGATCCAGGGTCCGTCAGATTAGGAGCTAAAGACCCCGAGGAATTAACAGCTGTCCATCCTGACTGTCCCCTAGAGGGATCCAACACCCCTGATGGCCTGGGGACCTTTGCTGGTATAAGTCCCTCCTCCTGCCATTCAGCCTCTGCTTCTAAAAAAAAAAAAAAGCTTTGTGCATTAAACTCACAAATTTAGAAGAAAAGGCCTGCTGTCTCTTTAAGGTCCCCCCCCCCGGGGGAGGGGCCACATCAGGAGGAGGGGCAGGCTCTAGGTCAGCCGGTTGCACAGGGCTTAAATTAGGTGTAATAAAAGTACAACATCAGTAGTAAAATGAGAATTCCCTTCTCCCTTCTGGCAAAGAAGCAGGTGCAGCAGGCTGGCTCTCCACATGTGGATACAAAATGGCAATCGAGGCATCGGGAGGGAGGGGGGTGAGGAGTTGCCATGGGAACGGCAAAGTCCTTCTGTGCCTGGCTGCTGCGAGCGGGAGAGAGAGAAAACTGCTTTCTGCTATTTCCCCCCATATGCTGCCGGTCTTGTACAGGGTACTGATTAATAAAAAGTAAAAACCTTTCCTCTTTTTCCTTTTTCCCTCCAGACAGCCTAAAGTGACAGGAATTTTACTTCTCTGACAAGAGACCTGAGGTATGAGACTTCTCAGGGGTCTCCATGGGGAAGGGACTAGACCACCCCTTCCCCTGCACCCAGCTCCTCACAGGAACAAGAAATTCAGTGCTGCTACCTGACAGAAACGACCCGCTCTCCAATTCAGTCAGGGGAATGGCGCATCTCCGCAACTGTTAGGCTGCCCCGAGGAAGAAACGGCATCTCAGGGCAGCAGGGGCTTGTGGGGGAGAGGTTGGACCACCAACATTCACTCCTAAGGCAGCTGAAATACTGGCTGTAAGAAACAAGTAACACTTACCCCAAAAACAACAGAACATCATAAGACGGAATGTACAAGACAGATCTGTCACTGAAAACAAAGTGCTGCCTGCAAGTCTCCAGAGAAGCTGAACACTGAGGCTTTTTTTTTCCCCTAAACTTTATAACTATGATCCATCCAAGGAAAGAATTAGAGGAAAACAAAGAATAAAGAAATTCTGTAAACTATCCTCTAAATGAACTGGGGAACCGAAGGTGCAACTACCATCTGCTGGAGTCAGAGAAATACTGAAGGTTTACAGAGGGCACACCAGTCATGAGGGACCGCCCTCTCAGTTTTTGCTCTGACTCCATCTGCTGGAAGGGGGACATAACCCACGGTCTGGACTGATCCTGGTACGTAGAGGGAACATACACATGCTTTTAACACTGAGGTTCTGCGTGATCAACAAGTTGTTCTTAGTCAATGGGGAGGAGACTTCTCATGGCTTTTAATGCAAAGAGCGATAGACATATCATTTGAACACTTTGATACTGGGTGAACTTAATTTAGAAAAGGATTTATCATGTTTCCTGTGATTTTGATCCATATGTGGCTGCAATAAATATGGATCTTATTAAGATGGGGCCATTTTCGCTTCTTTTGCTTTATATTTCAGAGGCATTGTGGATTTGTTTTTTTGATTGGTCTCTTTGGATGGTTTTGACTTATCATAATCTAGTATTTATCATGTGACTATGCTACATATGTGCATGTTCAGTGTGCTCTTATATATTCCAGCATTGTCTCAACATCTTGAGCCCAAGATGGGTGCAGTTTAAATTTGTGAGACCGTGCTGAAGTCTGAACACCATCAGATAAGTCTGGTTAACTTCTTTCCATTATATTTGGTCCCCTGAAGCAGTCTATGGATGAAACATTAGCTAATGTCTGGTTTCCTATTGGAACTGTGACCATTGTACTTGGGACTTTGTTCATATAATGCTTGAAAGTTTTTGTTAGCTTGCTATTAAGTTTTAACATACAATTAAAAAACAAAATAGAACATAGATGAACTCCCACGGTTTGGGTAGATGATCAAAAGGTCCAGTGGTGGTCAAAATTACGACCCCACGTCTGACTTGCTGACACCCGTTAAAAATTCCTCTTTTTTTTTACTCAATCGCAGGCCCCTCACATTGGAACACCCTGCCATCAACACTCCGTCTCGAATCCTGTCATTTCAAATTTCGAAAGAAACTAAGAACATGGCTATTCACACAAGCATTCCCCGACTAGCTACTTTCGCTCTTCCCCAGATCATACTTCTGCCTCCCCCTGAGCATACCCCGCCTCCATTAATACCATGCGAATCTGTACACCTATGCATCCTTCTACATAATGTATATAATTAACATGTTATGTTACTGTTATCTACCTCGATATGTATTAATAATTGCAATATATTAAGAACCAACGCTTTGAACCTAACCCCCTACGTTCAGAACCTTTTTGCCAGTTGCTCTATATTTCTATGCCTTTCTATGCGTTCTTACGGCCCATACCTTATTATTCCCTGTTTAATGTATTTCCAAGCTTTTGTTATAATGTAAACCAATGTGAAATACACACTAACACCGGTATATAAAAAAACTTTAAATAAATAAAAAAATAAGTAAGTTTGTTTCGAGTCTTGCGAAGGACATTGTTGGGTGTAGTGATTTGTGATTGAATTTCTCCTCTCTATTTTTATGGAAAATAGCTTCTGAACAGCTGGAAGATGTATGCTGGCCTGATTTTCTTTGCTTGTGTCACTATGCCCCAGGCATTACGTGACACTAAAGATCACGTGTCTGATGGCCAAAGGAGAGGACAGTAAAGCGGGAATGTAAAAAGCAGGCTCATATTTCTGCAGGGTCATCAATAGAGGATACAATGATCGGGTGTTTTGTGCTTATATTCTCCCTTGCAAGTTCTCTTGCCTTTCCATACTCTTATTGTACGTAACTTTTAACATTTACTTTGGGAAAGGAAAAAGTGGAAGTAATACACAGGCTACATGCTTCAAACTTGAGTGAACAGGATGCAAAAAACAGGTCCAGTACTACCTTGTAGATCTCTAAAGCTAAGGGGGGTGAGGCATAATCACTGCATAGAGACTTGCAGGAACCAATGAGTGTTGCAGGAAGTGAGAATAGCTCTATGGGGAGCACTCGTCTTTCTGAGTCATGACTTAACCAATGTCCCAGCAGTCTGTTGATAGCACGGTGATCCTAAGAGTGCCATTCGTCAGAATAGAAATACAGTGAAAACCTCTCTCTTGAGGGTACATTAAAGATGCAGTGGCCTTTAATACAAGACTGCAGATGGATATATTTCAATACAGGTCATCTAATCTGGCCTGCCAAAATTCTTTCCCCAAGAAGACTAATTAGGCTTGGGAAAAAACATTTACACCATTTTCTGATGTATACATGGTTGTCTCATTAAACTGCATTTTGGCTAAAAGAGTTGTGCAAATGCGCAAGAGGGTAAGGAATATAAACTGAGTGGAAACTGTAGGGAAAAGGCATTTTTATTGCTGAAGTCATACAGTTTGTTCACATGAAATAAGTTATTCTGCTGCTTTCTCTCTTTATAGCAAGAATGGCAGTGACCGCATAGCGCAATTAGGAGTGGATCCTGGCTGGCGAAATTTTCAGGGAGGCCCCAGGGAGGTTTCAAAACCCTGACCCCACCCCCGCCCCCCAAAAAAGAAATAAAAAGTAAGACAATTAAATTTCTTTGGTTTGTCTTTTGTTAGGTTTTGCAAAAGTCATGAAAAAATAGGGATTGCCATTGCCATTCCCTATTTCATCTACAAAGAAAAACAAAAGCCAAGTGACCCATTTGAAAAGTACTGTACTAACAATTGGCTGCCCGCACTGTTTATACCACCAGCTGACTAAAGTCTCTTGATATATTTCCTATTGCATTTCAAACAAATGCACAGCCCTAATGACAATGTAGTTGGAAGAAAGCTGATGTGAAAGTCTAATGAAGAGTAACACAGATTTTATATACTGAAGTGGGTTATGTTAGTTTCCTGGGTCTCAGGTCCCTCCAGATGTTGCTAGCTCCCTGGGACTAAGACAGTAAAAAAAGACTGGTCCACGTATTCAGAACAAAGAACTGTCCTACCTTAGATATGCTTTGCTCAAAGACAAGCCACCTTTCTGTCACAGACTGAAGGTCTTGTCCACTCAATGGCTCCCGAAGTCTCACTTTCACCTCTAATTTGCCACCAGTGGGTTTTCTACCATCATAAACCTGACAGGATTGTAAGGATAAAGTATGTCAGCAAGAGCACAGCTGGATGTCACTTTCAATGCACCTGCGCAGGTATTCTTTAATATCTAAATCTGTCTCTGAAAGGATCTACCGTATATTGGGTATCGTTTAGTAAACTGTACGAACTTATCTCCTCTGACCAATATTTCTCTATGTGTCCAACAAAGTGAGCACATCTTAAAGCTGTACCTCAATGATTTCTCGGATTTCACTCTCCGATTCCAGCTTGTCGAGTTTTAAGTGTGCTGTTCCCACTTGTTTGTCACTTTTAAACAAGAAAAAAGACCTGTTTGGAAGAAAGCAGATGATGTTATAAAGAAGGGTTTTTAAATCCAAAACTAAAGAGAGACATGCGTACAAATATAGTTCTATCAATGCTGGGAGAAAGCCAGGTATGGAATTATCAGAGCTTTAAGGAGACACAGGAGAGGCACATTCCAGATGCCTAATCCAGGGAGGCAAAACCCAGGAGTCTGGACTGATCCGGGTACGTACAGGGACAATCCAGATGCCTAATCCAACAAGAGCAGGAAAGCTGCTCCAGCAATGGCCTCGGACTACCTCAGAAGGAAGGGCCAGTGTCAGGAGACGAAAACATAAAACCTCTTGGGAGGAACAGAAAAGCAGAGAAGTGCTGGAAAACCAAGCAAGATGAGAGGACCAGAGAAGTGACTAAGATTTAGGAGGCAAGCATATGTAAAGTCAAGAGGTGTCTGTGTGTGTCCTGTCCAGAAACACGCACAAATCTGTATTTGAGTTTGTGCAGTGGTCAGAAAGAGCTCGAAAGATGAGTACAATAAGCTCCAAGCTGCTTATAATTAAAATGGTTCACTGCTGACAGCAAAAATCTGGCTGCGCTGGATGGTCTTAGAAGTTTCTCTACAAGAATTATTTGGTTACCAGACAGTAAAGTTGCTCACCTGTAACAGTTGTTCTCCGCAGACAGCAGGATAAATTAGCCACATATGGGCGAAGATATCCTGCCGGATGGTTTGAGTGGTTTTTCTGAGCATGCATGGGGGTTTCCTCAGTCCTTAAAGCACACTATTCTTAAACACAAAGGGGAGGCAAGAGGGATTTGTATGGCTGATTTATCTTGCTGTCTATGGAGAATACCTGTTACAGGTGAACAACTTTGCTTCTCTGTGGACCAGCAGAATAAAGACAGCCACACAAGTGGGAATTCTCAAGCTGAGAGCTGCATTGAATTAGTTTGACTCTTAGCTGTGTCACTGCAACCAACAATGACCACACCCGATCTTGCAACTTCTGAATTCTCTGCATTGTTAACTAGACACAACCTTGCTTCATACTGAAACACAGCCCCAGATATTCCAGGGTCTGAAAAGGCTGTAACTTGCTCTTTGCGAAGTTCACCATCTAATCGACTGGAGGTAGCTGCTTCATTCTCCTGAGGCAATTTTGCTCTGATTAACCAGTCTAGATAAGGAGGCACCAACATTCCTTCTCAATGTAATGCCGCCACCACCACAACCTTAGAAAATGTTCTTGGAGCATTGGCCAAACTAAAGGGAAGGGCATGAAATTGAAAATTACCTCCCATCACCACAAAATGATAAAAAATCCCCCACTTTCCATATCTGGGAACTTTTGTTTTCCAGATGCCCTGAGAATATCTTGGATTAGCAAGAGGAAAGTGAAGGTTGTTCAAAGTAAAAACGTTTTACAGACCGAAAACTCTCTAAAACTCACTACTCTAACTCCAATGAGCAATCAGCACAGACTGTAGGCCTTGCATCTCCACCATCTGCTGGAGACAGAGAAATACTGCTGGACTATAGGTGGCACCATACTATATAAGGCGGAGTTTTGTTTGAAAAAGTCTCTGTTTCCATCTGCTGGGGGGGGGGCAAAACCCAGGAGTCTGGACGGATCCAGGTAAGTACAGGGAATGAGGGTTGATGCACTCTCTCTCACCCACACATGCTTTTGCTCTTTCGCTCGTGCACACACCTACACGCTCTCTTTCGCACTTACTTATCCCCCTCCTCCTCCAGAGGCATACTAAGCAGCAGTCTCCTCTTTTAGCTCCCACAGTTTATGGGCTTCCTATTTCTTCTGGTCATGGGGGCTGCAATGCTACTCTTCCTCCTGTGCCTGGCCATGTGCAGGCCCCACAGTTTTTCCTCCTGCTGCTTCTGAGGCCACAGGTAGACTCTTCAGCCCTTCCTTCTACTGCTTCCTAGGCCATGAGCGGGCCGCACGCTCTTCTTTCTACTTCTCCTGAGGTGTGGGCAGATTCTGCAGTTCTTACTCTTGCTGATTCTGAGGCCACATGGTTCTTTCTTTTGCTGCTTCTGACGCTGCAGCTGGGCCCCGCGGATCTTCCTTTTACTGAGGCTATGGCCAGAACCCAAGGGTCTTCATCCTGCTTCTTCCGGGAAGGGAAAGAGGAAACGTTATGGCCTGCATCAGCCCCAGAACAGTAGCACTTGGAATACAAAGGATGTTGGTAATGCATGGCACATATCTCTTCTCATTTAGTGGTGCCTCTGCATACACAATTTCTCTTGCTCTCATATACACTTCTCTCTCTCTCTCACACACACACACACACACACACACTTGCCCTCTCTCTCTCTCACACTCATGCACACCATCTCCCTCACACATGCTCTCATACATACTTTTCTCTAACAAACAATCTCATACCCACTTCCTCTTACACACTACTTCTCTCATACATGCTCATATACTCACTTCCTCTTTCACTGTCTCAAGTACAGACTTAGCTTGTAAGCCCGCTGGGGACAGGGAAATACCTACAGTACCTGAATGAAATCCACTCTGAAGTGTCAAAAAAGCAGAATATAAAAAAATTTAAAAAATAAACATCCTCTCATTCACTTCCTCTTGCTCACACACACACAAACTCTCATACTTTCTTTTCTCACATACACACTCTCATACCCACTCTCTCTCACATGCATACTCTCATGCACACTTCCTCTCTCACACACATGCTCTCATGAATATTACCTCTCACACACACATGCTCTCATACCCAATTCCTCTCTCAAACACAATTGCTCTCAAACATACTTCCTCTCTCACATACACACACTCATATGCACACATACTTATGCTCTCAACCCCACAGACTCCCTCACAAACACACCCGCTCTCACTCCCATGGGCTTCCACTTTCGCACCGAAATGCTCTCAATCCCACAGGCTCCCTCTCATATACACTCCCCCCCCCCCCCCCCCAACAGGTTCTCTCTCAAATACACCCCTAGGATCTCTCTCTCACACACAAACACAGACACACCTGTGCTCTCACATATACACACATGCTGGCTCTTAACTCTCCCATACACACATGGTCCTAACTGCACAGGCTCCCTCTCATATGTTTGTTTCAAACCTTTTTATTGAACTTTTCATACACAACACCAGACAGGCAATACAAAAGAAAACAAACAGATGCCATTTGTACTCAATGCCCGCTTAATACAAATAAGAGTATAGTACCCACTGCATAAGACTCCCCCCCCCCCCCCCATGCAACCACTGCGAGATTACCTAAAATAATCATTAACCCTTAGAAGTAATGTTGTAATCATTAAGAATAAGGCACCTAGCCCGATGTGGTAATGATTGCAAATAAAGGTCTCACACCTGTAGAAAAGTCTTCCGATGCTTCATCAAATCCAGCTTTTCCAAATATTTCTCATTAGTACACATAAAATGGGAGATGGTTCCACAACTGAGTCATATTCGGAGGGTCTTCTTCAAACCAACATTGTAAAATAACTTTTTTTCACCAACACCACCATCTTGTGAATGCAAATTCTCACATACTTGCGACCCACAGCCACCCCACTCAAATTATCAAAGAGCAGCACTTTTGCCTGCATGGGTAACATAACATCAGTAATCTGATAAATATATAGTGTAGAAGTGACCAAAACGTTTGTATCCTGGCGCAAGCTCAAAATGGATGGTCTAAGGATCCTGGTAACAATTTACATTTTACACACAGGTCTGACGCAGCAATCCCCATATGGGCATGCCAATATATACACATACCCACAGACTCACACTCCCCAAGGATATCTCTCTCTCACACACACACACACTCACATATATCCTCTCAATACCACAGGCTCCCTCTCTGACAAACACATGCTCTCATTGCCACAGTCTGTATCTCATGCTCTCAACCCCACAAGCACGCTTTCACAAACACATATGCTCTCAACCCCACATACCATGCTGACACACTCCCACAGGCGCTCTCTCATACTCTGTCACTCACTCACTCTCAAAGGCTTCTTCACAGACATGCTCACTCCCAAATTCTCTCTCACACACTCTCACTCTTTGCCTCCCTCTCTTCTGGACCTCATCTTTGGATGCCATGGGAGAAAATCCGCTGCAGCCTGATGGGCCTCTGGCCACCGTGGGATGGGGCTCACAATGGCCTGTTGAGCTACTTCTTCAGTCGCCACAGGAAGGGATCCATGGTGGCCCCGCTGGGCTGTGCTTTGCAGTCTGAAGGCTGCTGAAGGAGACTCGGGGCACAGGCCCCATGTGCCCAGGACTAACAATGCTCCTGCCGGTAAAAATTTGCAAGCAGCCTATCTGGAATATTTATTTATTATTTTTATATACCGACATTCGATCTGAGATATCAGATCGGTTTACATTCAGGTACTGTAGGTATTTCCCTATCCCCAGAGAGCTTACAATCTAAGTTTTGTACCTGAGGCAAAAATGGAGGGTAAAGTGACTTGCCCAAGGTCACAAGGAGCGACAGCGGGTCTCGAACCCTGGGTTTGTAGCCCACTGCTCTAACCACTAGACTGGGTCCCAAAACCTTCATTAGGAGCTTCAGAAAAGTCTTGCATTCCCTGAACCCCCTTGCTTAGCATCTTTCTTGGAGTTCTTAAAGGTCTGGAATCTATGAAAAGGTAGAATCTTTTGACTCACCAAAAATCCCCCTGATCTACCTCTCTTCAAGTCTTTAAAGCAATTCCTGGATTGGAACTGGCGAGCAGATCCTTTGGGCTTGTCTTCAGGAAGTCTGGGAACCTAAGCCTTTCCAATTTTTCTAGTTTTCCTCCAAACCACAGCCTCCCCGGGGCAGCCAGCACATTGAACTGCCTTTCTTTTTTTTTTCTCTGCCCGCACGGCACAGAGAACCTCCTTCCCCTCAACTGCCAGTGTCTGCTACAAGTCGAGCAAAGCATGGGCTAGGCTTCTTCCCAAGCTCCAGGGAAGCTGCCATAGCTCTTCTGCCAAAATGAAAAAACTCTGAGCCTCCTCACACCATTTGCTGACTGAGCAAAAGACTTTATACGCTTTTGTTTTTATTTTGTGTGGCCCAAAAATGGACAAACACAGGCTCAGGCAGAAGGATCAACAAAAAGAGAATTAAATTAACTGAAAAAGTCTATTGTACTTTTTTTTTTTTTTTTTTTTTAATAAGGACGATTCTAGCTGAAGACAGGTGGTGATGGTGGGGGGGCTAACCACAGTCCAAGTCTGAAGCCCAAATCCAGTAAACTGGAAGCCCCTTGCTCTAGGGTTATGCTGAAACGAGGGAAGTACAAAACTTTCACCTCAGGAACTAACTGCCTTCCAAACCTTTCAGGATTTTCTTCACCCAGCCAAAATCAGACCTCAGTTCTCAGCATGGGATTTACTCCTACTTTCTGCTGCAGAGAGAGAAAACTGGCAGCACAGGAGCCTATATGGGGAGACATCAGCAAGCCTTTTAGTCTGTCTCCATCTGCTGGTTGGTGGACATTTATTTACAGTAATTTATATTCCACCCAATTGCCAGCACTTCTGGGAGGATTACAATATAAAACAAAGCAAATAAACAGATAAAACGATAACAAATAAAACAGGATACAAGAAATAATAAAAAAAACCAACTCCGAGTGCATAAAAGCTTCTTTAGATAAATGAGCCTTTAAAATGTTCAGAAAAATCTTACAGTCTGACATCTGATATAACTCAAAAGGCGGAAACTATTTCAAAGCAAAGTGCAACTTTTGAAAAGGCCTGTCGACTGGTATCCTGAAGACGTGCTGCCTTACTGCCTGGGATAGACGACTGCAGGACATAACCCATGCATCTGAACTGATCTGGCTGGATTAAGAGGAAGTCTTTCTTTTGATGTCGTGGCAAAAACAGAAATGTTAATTATTCATCAAGTGACATTTTTAAGGGCAACAGAAAAGTCATTTAAAAAAGACAAATCCAAACCAAAAGGTTGCTTTACCCTTTGTGAAATATTTCAAACTTCATTCCTTTCGTCTGAATCACTCTTTTAAACCCTCTGTGATTTCTATTGATGGTTAACTTGAACTGTTGATCATACTCTTGAGGAAAAAGCAAATAAAAATCAGCAAAAAATGAAATTACAGTGCAGTTTTTAATCTCTAAAAAACTGTTATTGAGTGAAGTCAAATAATTAAAGGCTTAGAGGTCCATATTCTGACACAGTCCGGACAGCAAAGTTATGTGGCTAAATATGAAGGTATATTCAGTAGTGCAGCCGCGCTATCTTGAAGTTAGCTGGTTAACTTTAGGGCAAGCTCAAATCATCCGCTGAACTCTGCATAGCCGAGTTAGCCGGTTAATTTAGCTGGCTAAATGCTTTTGAATATGGACCTCTTAATGTACATCAAGTTCTGAAGCACATTCAGCCAAGACCCAGTAGTACGTACACGTTTTCAGTGTTCATCCCCTATTAAACAACGTTGTTCAACCGTGTCAATACAGCATATCAACGCAGCCACGGGGGGCATTTGTTCCTTACATCGTCTGCCCTCCCCCCCCCCCCCAAAAACGTTAGCTGCATTCTATAAACAAATGAATCTAAGGAACATCTCCCCATTTTCCTTAACTGCCAAGATACCACGCCAATCACACAGGAACATGCCACGGAGCTATAAGAAAGCCAAATCCAACAGATGAGTAATCAAAACTTATGACCCAGGGAGGGAAGCTTTGAATGTAGCAGGACTCTAGGGACAAGGTGTGGAGAATGGCAAAGAGCACACCCATGCCCAACCTGATCATTACCAGCATAAGGTGATCTCACCATAAGCATTCTTTTGGGAAATGAAGTTAGATAAAATTCAGTGTTTTAGAATCACCGTGCATGTATGTGAGAGAGAAGATAAAATTTGAGTTTTTGGGTAATTGCCAGGTTCTTATGGCCTGGATTGGCCACTGTTAGAAACAGGATGCTGGGCTTGATGGATCCTTGGGGTCTGACCCAGTATGGCATTTTCTTATGTTCTTACCGTCTTTCACCGTGTTCACAAGTAAAATGGCACTGATCTAAAGATAAGAATTCTTCTCCGCTTTCAGGGAAAGGTCTCCAAGGCTAACGACATCCTGCCTAGCTCCCACAGTATCTAAACTATGCCAGGCGACAGGATACAAAACAAGGGCAGCATGGATTTAGCTACTCGGGAGAAGTGTTAAGCGTTAACTGTGTCACTCTGCCTGCTATGATATTCTTCACCGCATGCCTGTGGTTCCTCGCTTCTTATATTACAAATAAGGCAGCCCTCCGTTCCCCTGCCCACAGCGGCAACCTCATGTGCTAATCCTCCATCACACCCACACTCCCTTGTCAGAATTAAAGATACTGATCATTCATGTGGATTCTTTGCAAGTTGCATACTTGATGCTGTTGTGCCCAGGGCAAGGTCACTTGCGATGAGCAGCATTTCTCACTAATCCATTGACACAAAGCACAAACTTTCTTTTCTTTCCATAATTTATCCTCACTTTAACCTGTTAAAATATGCCTTTATCACCTCTGAGACAGCGCTAAAACCCAGCCTCTTCAAAGTGTTATCCCTGTCTCTGCTTTCAAGGCCCAGAAGGCAGTGAGCAGAGTGTTAGCCCACCAGGAATAAAACAAATTATAAGCCATTGGACAAGATGACATGCTCAGGCAGCTAATGAATACTACATAATGACTCGCTCAGAATGATTTGCAATTGTAATTACAACGCTCACGGGTGGTATTGTCTGGCTCATACTAACCTGGAGAATTGGTATTTTTAATGACTGTAGTCTTATTTTTCTGTGCTTGCTCCTACAAACAAGAAAATCAGGAAACATGTCAGTGCTGCTTTTCAAACATTATGGTACCCATGACATCACAAACTGAGTGTAAAAGTGTTGGGCGGGCCATCCCAGTGGCTCAATCAAACATAAAGGGACTTGGGCATAATTCCTGGCTGGGGGATGCTATAGAGGAAACGTTTGCAGCTTGAGGGGAGGGAAGTGGAGAACTTTCCACTCTACTACAATTTATTTCTTCCATAGTGCTACCCAGTGTAGGCAGCGCTGTATAAATACACATAAAAGACAGTCCCTGCTCAATGGAGCTTACAATCTAATCACGACAAACCTGCAGGACTTTAGGAATTGCATTTATTAAAAAGGTTACAAAACCAAAAAGGCTTTGTTCAGAAAAATCAGGGTTAAGATTCAAAAGGTGCCTCAAAAAGGTGGGTTTTAAGACTAGACTAGATTTGAATAAGGCCAAAGAAGGAGCATGACGCACCAACTCAGGAAGTCTATTCCAAGTATAGGTGCAGTGAGGTGGAAATCATAGTTTCAGCTGGTGGTTGAGGAGAAGAGCATAGACAGGAGTGACTTGCCTGATGAGCAGAGTTCACAAGCAAGGAAATAGGGGGAGATAGAGCAGGCCAGCGCGACCAGGTGTGCATCCTATGCATTTGCACCGGGCGGCACACCTGAAGTAGGGTGGTGGGCTGGAGGCAGCAGTAGAGGCTGTGGGGCTGCTGGCGGAGCCTAACCCGCTGGCGGCCGAAGGAGAGAGAGAGTGTAGGCCGCCAGTTCTCAACTTGCTGGTAGCTGAAAGCAAAAGGCCCATCTTCTGATTGTTTGCGGGAGCGCACACCTGCACACAACTTCCACTCCCCCCCCCCCCAAAGCAGGTGCCTATGAGGAAAGACTAAAGAGGTTAGGACTTTTCAGCTTGGAGAAGAGACGGCTGAGGGGGGATATGATAGAGGTGTTTAAAATCATGAGAGGTCTTGAAAGAGTAGATGTGAATCGGTTATTTACTCTTTTAGATAATATAAAGGACTAGGGGGTACTCCATGAAGGTAGCATGTGACACACGTAAAACTAATCGGAGAAAGTTCTTTTTCACTCAACGCATAAGAACATAAGAAATTGCCATGCTGGGTCAGACCAAGGGTCCATCAATCCCAGCATCCTGTTTCCAATAGTGGCCAATCCAGGCCACAAGAACCTGGCAATTACCCAAACACCAAGAAGATCCCATGTTACTGATGCAATTAATAGCAGTGGCTATTCCCTAAGTAAACTTGATTAATAGCCATTAATGGACTTCTCCTCTGGAATTTGTTGCCAGAGAATGTTAGTGCAGTTAGTATTGTTGTGTTTAAAAAAGGATTGGAGAAGTTCATTACCTCTTATTAATTAAGTTGACTTAGAAAATAGCCACTGCTATTATTTATTTATTTATTTAAAGCTTTTCTATACCGACTTTCATGATACAGATCAAATCAAATCGCATATTACTAGCAACTAAGTCTGTTCCATATTACTAGTAATATGGAACAGACTTAGTTTTTGGGTACTTGCCAGGTTCTTATGGCCTGGATTGGCCACGGTTGGAAACAGGATGCTGGGCTTGATGGACCCTTAGTCTGACCCAGTATGGCATGTTCTTATGTTCTTATCCCACCACGGCCCAAAGACAACAGGAGGCCATGTGTGTTAGCTTGTATGTGTGTGTGACTGAGAGCCTGTGTGTGTGTAAGAACTTATGTATGTTTAACAGCATGTGAGAACCTGTGTGCGAGAGCCTGTGTGCTTGTGTATATCTGTATGCCTGTGAGAGGCCAATTGTCACATATAGGCTCTTACAGGCACCCTTCACACACATACACATAATGAATCTGTGATGTAGAGGGAGCCTGTGTATGTTAGACAGAAGGAGTGGGTGAGAGAATGATGAATGTGTTATTGTGCATGTATGTGAGAGAAAAGATAAAATTTGTGCGCTCTACCTATCCCAATCCATGACCATCTCAGGATGACCGGAAATCAGAATGTCACAGGTATGGAGAGCAAGAGATTTTTTTAATCCTTATTGGTTTTATGGGTGCAATTTGATTAGGCTCTTTCAAAATATATATATTTTTTTTAGGGGGGGGGGGGGGGGGGGGGGGAATAGAACAATTTTTAATTATTGGATTTTTTATTCATCAGATGTTTTGAAATATTTTATTGGTGTGTGGTAAATTTTGGATATTCTATTCATTAACTGGTTTAAAAGATTTATTCTTTTTATGAATATGACTTTACTATTATGATTGTTTTATATTTCTTGATTTTATTATTTAAGGTTTTATGAAGAATGGTAATGTTTCTGTTTTCCATTGTTGCTCTGCATGTAGAGGCTGGCTTGTTGTGGTTCCAGTTCAGTTCTTCTCAGCATGTTTCTGTTTATACTTTCTGATCTCATTATTCTGTATTTGGCGAGGGTCTCTCTGTGTTCTGCATATATAACCGTGGTGAGGTATTTTGCTGGCATGTAATTTCTGTGTAGGGATGTATAGCAGCTTGGTTTCCTAATAAGAGTTTCTAGGGCCTGGTGTAATAATGGCAATGTTGCCTTTCATAGATAATGTGGTTAGGGATGTTTTGGTATAGGAGGTTTACTATATTGTAATGGTAATTCTGTTTGTTCATGGCTTTCTTGGGGGTCTGCTGCTAGCTGCTAAAGACAGAGTTGTAAGAATTTGATTCTAGAGGGTTTTGTGGTATACAGAGCTCATGTGCAGGAAAGCAGCACTTCTAACAGGATTCACCTGGCCCTATTAGTGCCAACACATCAATTTTAAACCTAACCCACAGGTTTCCTGAACAGAGAGACCTATGACTGACCTAATTAAACTGCTTTGCCTATTTTTAACTCAGAAATACAGCTGAGAAAGACCAATCAGCATTTTTCTATGACAAGAGCTCAGAAAATCCCATCCTCTGGCTGATGGCCGAGATTGTTCACCTGCATTGCTCACAGCTGGATCTGGCACGTTGTCCCAAGTCAAATCCATGCAGCAACAGTTTTAAGGAGAGATACTCACCGCACTTGGGTAATGAAATTCAAATTTCACAAAAGCATCCAAATCGTTTGGTGAAACACCTGTAGGAGGAAGCAGAATCATTTAATCCAGCCATAAGGGGATGCAAATGCTCTACCAGTTTACTTTCAGCGCGTTCCACGAGCCCTGCTACCTCTGGGATGCAGCTGGAGACAAGGTTTTTGTCTTTGACTTTCCTGAGCAACAGTCTTTATAGCAACAGAGAGACTGACTCGCTAAAGGCTGAACCCTAAGAGGCTTTTTTTTTTTTTTTTTTTGCTTACTTGCTGTGTTTCCCCTCCCCTCCTTTCTATGTCAGCTACACATAGGTTGGTACAAGACCTGCACTTTGGGACAGACTAAACGTTCAATACTCTCTTCAGCATACAGAGCTGACCAAGTCATATTCAGGTGTCAACCCTTCCAGGGCCAAAACACATAACCAAGGAGCAAGAGTTTGCGGTGAATGTCATGGGTAAGCTGTAGGAAACGTGAAAGCAAAAGTCTTATCCTCAAAGTTGTATGGATTTCAAACCATACAAATTAATTTGATTCTTAAAGCAAATATATGCAAATTTCACATGAGTGAAATTCCACCAGTGCCATACCCCTGGCCACTGGCGAAGCCCTTCCCACCAGCAGCTGAAGAGAAAGAAGAGTCCCGGCCCATCCCATAGGCAGCTAAAGAGAAAGAGGAAGCCCCTGGCCACCGGTAGAGCCCATCCTACTGATGGCCAAAGAGCACAAAGCTTACACTAACAGATATGTCTTGGGTGGGGATGGGGGGAGGGTTAGGGTTCCAGGACAAAAGGTTGCCTAGGGCACAAACTACCCTTTCACCAGACCTGCATGTGGACTTAATAACCATCACAGGAAACCACCACATAGAACTTCCATGAAACATTAAATGTTTTTAGAGCTTTAACAGCAGCTCTGCAATAAAAGTAATGAATTAGTGTTATCTATAACCAATAGAAAGAACTGGCTCCTGAGCTGCAAGATAAGGAAAACCTGGCTCTTACCTGCTAATTTTCCTTCTTTGAGTCCTACCAGACCAGTCCAGACAGATGGGTTTTTCTCCCCTACCAGCAGATGGAGACAGAGAAGAAAATATTTACTGTATGCTAAGGCACTCTCTCTCGGTAATTCTATAATCAAAGCTAAACAAATAATTCCCTATGGATAGAGTAATGAAACTCTTCAGTGAACCCAAAACTAGGCTTGATATCCCTTCAATGAAAGCATGTGATCCCCTTAACAAGAGAACAACAAATTCATAATTTTCCTCACTGCAAAACATATATATATATAAATTAGATACAACACTAAATTACACTCAAACAAATCATTAGCATATTCTAATTTGAAGAGATGGAAAAATTCCAATTCATAACCTACCACTTGGCAGTAAGCTAAAATCACAGCCTTGTTAGTGCCCAACAGCGTGTATATATAAAGGTTTTTTTTAATCATCAGTGGCAAAAAAAAATAAATAAATTCTCACTACATAATGGCTGCGAAAATAAATTGAAAAATTGCCATGCAGATAAACATACCACTCCCAGTGATGTCTGATTAACCAAAATCCCTTCAAACAAACATCAATAAAGCATGGGAAGTATAAACCATTAAACTGTTCACCAAAAGTCCAACTGATAAATTTCAGGTATCTTTTTCAGAATTTGGAGATTTGACAAGGCTTCCTCCAGGAGGGGTAATTTGACCTTGTAATCTTGTGACTCAGGACTCCCACCTTGAAAGAAACGCGCTTTGCAACAGCTTCATATGAGCATTTTCCCAAGGGACCAGATCTAAAGACAAATCCACTGACCCCAGAACTTGGAAAAAATTCCAGAACCTGGGATCCCTTTGTCTGATGCTTTCACCTTCATTCCACCGTAACAAACATTTTTCCTTCTCTCATTTCAAAACGAGCACCCAGATACTCCAAGACTTATGAGGTATAAAGCTTGCTGTTTGGAAAATTGATAAACCAGCTTAGATCTTTGCAACGGCTTGACTACTCTGTTGACCATGTGATGGCAATCTTCCTTTGATTTTGCTCGAATCAACCAGTCATCCAGATAAGGATGCACCATAAAGTTGCTCTTGTAAAAGAAGGAATTAACTACCACCATGACCTTTGAAAATGTGCATGGAGCCATTGCCAAACCAAATGGCAGAGCCTGAAGCTGGAAGTGACTTCCTAGCACCGCAAATCAGAGAAAACTTGGATCCAAATCGAAATGTGCGGATAAGCCTCCAAAAGATCCAAGGATGCTAGAAACTCCCCCTTCCTTACTGCTGCAATTACTGGAGAACTTCCATGTGAAAATGGGACATTCACCTTCTTCAAATCCATAATAGGTTGGAAAGTGTCTTCTTTCTTTGGCACTACAAAATAGATGGAATAGTGAATCTGACCCTATTCTCCCTCTGGCCCGGAATCACTGTTGCCAACTGGACAAGAAGATCCAAAGTAGACTTCACTGCCTCTCTGTTTTGATGAGAAGAACAAGGGGATATCATGAACACATCGACTTTTGGGCGTGCAAACTCTAAAGCATAAATGTCTCTTACAATGGAAAGAACCCACTGGTCCATTGTCATTTGGGCCTACACTTCATAAAATTGGGACTCTCACCCCCTGATCTGAAAAACCAAAGAGTGGAACCCTTGAACCCCACTGAGATCTTTTAAGACATCCTAAGCCGGCAAAGGTACTGTCTCCACCAATTCTCTGACCCCGGTGAAAGGACTAAGATTTGCATTATACTGCCTCTGTGAAGACTAACTCTTCCCTGGGTTACATCATCTGGACTCTTGGAACTTTGGGTTTATTGGGAAATGCCTTGGGTTTGTCCTCAGGCCACTTATGAGCCTTGGACTCACCAAGATGCTTGACAAGCTTCTCTAGATCCTCCCTAAAAAAAGAATCTTTTCTTGAAAGTGAAAATTCTCCACCTGAGATTTGGACCAAACATCCATTGCCCAATTGCAAAGCCATAATGAAAGTCTAGCTGCTACCGATATGACTATGCCTCTGACCAAAGTGCAAATCAAATCATACAAGACATCAGCTATAAAAGCAGTGCCTGCTTTTAGCCATTCAGCTTATTGCTCTGAGACACAATCCTCAATGCTGGCCACTGGAATCTGTTGCACCCAATGTAAATACGCCTAAGCCTTAACACTAGAACACAGCCACCCTGAGAGCTGGGGCTGAGACCTTGAATGCCCTCTTGAGATGTACCTCTATCTTCTTATCCTGGGCATCTTTGAAAGCTGCACTCACTTCTACAGAGATTGTCATTTTTGCGACCGTGGATATTAAGGTATCAACCTTAGGCAACTTTAATTGTACTAAGGCCTCCTCAGAAAGAGGATGCATTTTTCCATTGGCCCTGCTGACCTTCATCCCTTCAGTCATATCCCACTCTGCCGAGACCAGAGCTTTAGCAGTCTTGTGAAATAGAAAAGCCTTCCCAGGATCTCTAAGATCTTCTAAAATGGGATCATCCTGCTCCTAACTCAGTCTCATCTGACTTGTCTTTGATACACAACTCTGCTAGGGCTTGAGTAATCATGGTGGTCAACTCCTCTCTTGCAAATAGTTGGAACATCCTAAGATCATCTTCCTCCGATACAGGGATCTTTTTTTCCTCCAGAACATCCTTATCTGGCTCACTATCCTCTGGAACTTCCCCATGAATCTCCTCCTGGGGGCAATGAATCCACCTCAAGAACAATACACATATCCAGCTGCAGCCACATTTAGGGCAAGGAGAAACTGAAAGAGCCCTTAAAGGAGTCCTCAGTGCCCCAGCACCATTAGGAACAGAGCCTCTTTTAAATAAAAAAAACCCCTTATGCTTGAACACAACTTCAGGGGAAAAAGGTTGCTTTGGTTCTTGCCCCAACCACTCCTGAAAAGAAGAGCTTCCAGCCACTTTTTCTGTAGCCTGCTGAAGCTGCCCTCCACTGGGGCCAGAATCAGTGGGTCTGGGAAGGCCTCCCTGCCTTCTCTTTCACCATCAGGAACACCCAAAATGGATGCCACTGCTGCTCTAATTGGATCCCTTCCTGGAGACTCATGACCCACAGCAATCGACTGCTTCCTGGAACCAGTCTGTCCGTCCTTGCTAACCAAGAGAGTCTCCCAGGAATGACCCTCTCCGCCACCTGTGCAAGACCAGCACAACCCAGAGGCCTGAATCGTCCTGCGTTGGCCTCCATTCATGGGGCGCATTTTCCTGTGCTCTGCCACAGTGGCCATGCTGCCAGCACCACGCAAGTGAAGGAATGCAGAAAAAAAAATTAGCCCAGCACCGTGGAACGACTGCCACACTTCCCCCATGTCTGACAACTCGTTCTCTCTCTGTCGCAGTAGCTGCTCTCTTCCATCTGCTGGAGACTAAGAATACTGAGAGACTGCAGGTGGCACAGTTTTAAGTACCTTGGCATAAAGTAAAGCTTTTGTTTTCCGTCTCCATCTGTTGGAAGGGAGGAAAACCCATCAGTCTGGACTGGTCCGGTGGACAATAAAGGAAACGAATTTGCCAATAAAATGTTTTTTGTTGGAGTGTGCTGGTAACGCACTTGCTCTTGGGGAGGGTAATTTTCAAAGGCATTTCCTCAGGTAAAATTGCCTGTAGAAATGAGACCTGTTACAAAACTGCCCACCCAATATGCTGGTGAATTTTACCCATGGTGAGCAGAGGCATTCCCGGGCCAAGATTGGGAGGCGTTGGATCTTAAGTGCAAACTTTTACATTTTCAAAGGCATGTGCATAAATTTTCCTAAAAAAAAAAAAAAAGCTCAGTGAACAAATCAACAGGTGTAACTGTGTTCGATGAGTTTTGGTGGGATAATTTTCCAATGGGAAGCAAGTGCATGCTTTTCCTTTGAAAACTGGTGTACAATATGCACATAACTGCCTTTCAAATTTATGTGGGCTGTTACATAGTTACCCCTGTTTTCTTATTTGATTCTGTAATTGTTAGGTGATTACATTCGATTTTGATAAAATCTCAAAGATAATGAAATCTCCTCCTCCCCCACCCAAAACCCCCCCCCAAACAGTTCTGGATTAGGAATAGAATGACCCAATCAGACCATCTATGGCCAGTTGGATTATGGTAATGCTGCCAGCTGCCAAACCAAAAAGATAAAGTCACCACCTTAGGAATGAATTAGATACTAATTTAATCAGATCTCATGCATATGCAGCAAACTCCACTCCCCCCATATCCTGGCAATGCTTATACATTACAAATAGTACAGTGAAAGCCTAAAGGGCCACCATCGTATATCTGATGTTTATTATTGCTTCTGATTTGCATAATAGACAAACAGGAAGGCAACAGACAATTCATACACAAATACAGCTTAGTACCTGATGGAGCTGGCAGGTTAATTCCTCTGACGATTATAAGAAGCATTTCTGTGCTGCTAAGCTCTGAAAATATCCTTTGTAAGAAAAAAAACACACACAAGTTGAATACGTCAGCCCAAGGCAATCCAATCGACTTTTGGAGAGAGGATTCAAGAGACACATGAAAAATTCTCTAACCTGTCAATTTTTTTTTCTCTAGTGGCTGCCCTGGTCTATTACACTCCTCAAACCGGACTTACCCAACAGTACCGAATGTTTGAGGAGTGCATAGACAGGACACGTACACACTGACGAACTGGAAGGAGAAGTAAGGGCAATAAAAAAAAAAACCAACCAGTTGCTGAAAGAGTTTTAGTTCAGCAAGGTCTAAATTAAGATTAATGCAAGGGCTGCCCTCCCCCCTTGCCTAGTGTGCCGGGGAATACCCCCCATCTACCGCACTCCCTTCTTTTTCCCCGTCTCGGGGTGTGCATCCGCTGTCGCTCCTTCCTGCATTCTGCGACATGGGCTGGGTTAATCCCATGCATGCACAGCGTTGGGTAGATTTCCAGCGGCCGCGCAAGCACGGGAAGCAGAACTGGCCTTGCGTTGGCGCATAGCAATGACGTGTGCAGATGGAGTTTAAATCCCGAGGTGCCATATTTACAGCATTCCCACCCTCCCACCCAATTTAGTTTATTAATCATGATGAGGTACAATTCACTATGCAGTCCCAGAATATGTTCTGAGACAGTAAGCGACCAATACTGTGATCGTCTGTCATGTACTGGTTTGTATGTTACGTTGCAGCTGGGGGGTATAAAAGGGGGACGGGTGATGAGATGTTGAACTTGCTGCCAGGGTCAATCGCTGGACTACGTCCTGTTGAGGACGGTTGCGAGGTGGCCACTGGGCGCAGCAGAGCCCGGACTTGGGCCCTCCCTTGCTTGAACGCAGCGAGGGGGTGGCGGATCCACCATGGCTGTCTTCCCTGCGCGTAGCGGACGGCAGCTGTGGGGGCAGCGCGGTGATACCACATGAACGCAACGTTTGGGTACTGCAGGTAATATTCTATGTTTGCTGCGGCCTGTTACTCCCACAATTAATTGTGATGGCCTTTACTTGTGATTTGATTTGTTATTCTTTGTTGGGCTTGTGGAGGGAGGTGAGGCGGGGGAACATCCCGGCTGCCGATGTCAATAAATTATAAGCCTAGAAAAAAAGTATTGTGGCTGCCACGTTACTCCAATTTAATATGTAGGCATAAGATGTAGGCGAGATCTGTTTAGTCGACTAACTCAGTACCTCCAACTTTTGAAAACTCTGCTCCCTTCCTTCAGGAAATAAATCGGCGCTGAACAGCTGGTGCAGGAAGGACCGAGTTAGTCCAATAAAAAAGTCTCACCTACCACTTGCGTGTTGACCCTTGTTTTCTACGTATTGTGAATAAATAATTCTCTTCTGACAGGCCGTTATGAAAACTAGAAAATTCAATTCAAGGGAGCAAAGAGACAAGAGGCAAGGGACGCAGAAACCACCAGGACTACACAAGAAAATGAACAGAAGAAAACCTAAGGAATGAAGGCACACCACTTTACTGCAAGACTAGAGAGAGATAAAGGAGAGACAGAGCAGAGGCCGAAAAGACTGAAAACCCCGATCTCACTGTTCCCAGCGCATTTTTTTTTTGTCATTTATCTTGCTGGTTAAAATGAAATAGGAATTATTTAGGATAAACAAAAGCAGAAACTATCAGGGATGTGCCTTTTCGTTACGGTTAGTTTCGTTTCTTTGCAGCATGCACTACTGTGTCTTTTCACACTGGGTTTGCCTATAGGAGTGTGTACTTTGTAGATAACAGTGGAATTAATAAAAGCTGTTTTTAGTCTGACTTCTATAGTAGAACATAGGAGAAAAGCAGGGGAGAGATGGTGGAGATGGAGGAAGGAGAGTGGGCAGAGTCTTAGGGAAGGGACAGGGTGGGAGAAGCAGGAGACTGGAAAGAAGCGCGATATTTATATTTCCGACTGCACTTTTTGTTAAGACAGTCTTTCTGCTACCCGAGTGACTGGTTTATAGGATGAACATTTTCAATTTGTTTTATCTGTTTTGTTTGTAGCACGAGCTATTTCAAACTAGCACACATTAAAAACAAAATAGTGCATGCTAAAAAAAATATATTTTCTTGTCTCAGAATAGAATATTTAGGATTTCTATACCTCACAATTTTAAATGTTCTTTCTTCAAAGTGATATGGCGGTGGATCCAGTCCCTGGGCTTGTGTTAACTGCAAGATTTCCAAGCTCTTTTTACAGTCTTGAGCCAGTTTTTCAAACCTGTGAAATGCATTAGGAAAACAAAACAAAAAGTAAATATAAGAGAAAGGAAGGCCTATCCAGGACTTAGCTTACACACAAAGCATAAAATAAAAAAAAATAAAAAAAGAAGCTGAAACGCATACATGCTAATGGGGCATCAGGAAATAAAGAGAACGGGTAAATGCTGCAGTCAGCAATCCATCAGATGAGGCTCAGCTATCACTGGAGCTCCAGGAGTTTGAATTCAGCAACACAAAGCAAGACTTCTTAGCGTCTTTATCTGATTTCAGAGACTTGCCATAAATTAACACGAGGTCGATATTCAGAGAGCTGGTGAGTGTGTAAATTATCCAAGTTAAGTTACCCAGATAACTTTATTTAAATATTCAGCAGAACACAGTGCTTTATGCATGTCGCTGAAAATATCCAGAAAAAGTATACATTTATCCATATAACTTAGGACTACAGCATGACCAAAATTACCCGGATAAGTACCCCTGGCAGAATTTGTAATATGTGTAGCATTTTAAGAAAGCAAGAGTTATCAGACAAAACATGTCTGTTATCTTCAATGTGTTTCAAATTAAAACCATTAAAACTGTATAATCATTATTTTATGTATGTTTTATGCTGTACATCGCCTAGGTGTTTTAGACGAATAATACATTTAAATAAAAGATAAAAAGATAAATATTATGCATCACAGAATAGCACAATCATTAAACAAACCATAGCAATAAAGGAAGCAAAATGGTCCTGGTCAAAAGTTTGCACACCCTTAGTTCTTAATATCGTGTATTGCCCCCTTTTGTATCAATGACAGCTTGCAGTCTTGTGATGGTTGTGAACGAGGCCCTTTATTTTCTCATGTGGTAAAGCCGCCCATTCCTCTCGGCTAAAAACCTCCAGATCCAGTAAATTCTTTGATGGTCCTAGCATGAACTGCATGTTTGAGTTCTCCCCACAGTGGCTCAATGATGGGCAGGAGGCTGTGATGGCCACTCCAGAGCCTTCACTTTCTTCTGCTGCAGCCGCTGAAGGGTCGGACTTGTTCTTATGTTTCATATCATTGTCATGTTGGAAAGTCCAAGTGTGCCTCATGCACAGCTTCCTGAATGATGAATGCAAATTCTCCTCCAATATTTTCTGATAAGATGCTGCATTCATCCCGCTATCAATTCTGATTAAATTCCCTCTGCCACTGAGGCTCCCCCCCCTCCCCCCCCCAAATCAGCAGAGATCCAACTCCATGCATCACGGTAGGGATGGTGCGCCTCTCTTCATAGCATTTATGGTTGTGACCAAAAAGTTCAATTTTGCTCTCATCATTCCAAATGATTGTGTTACAGAAGTTTTTGGTCTGGACTGATCCGGGTACGTACAGGGAAATTATTTTGTTCCAGAAGTTTTGAGGCTTCTCTGGGTGCAGTCTGGCGTATTGTAAGCAGGCTATTTTGTGGCTTTGGTGCAACAATGGCTTTATTTTCTGGCAACCCTACCATGCAGCCCATTTTTGTTCAAGTATCTCCTTATTGTGCATGCTGAAACACCCAAACCACTTTTGTTTCAGAGATGCCTGTACTTCAGTAGAAGTTGCTTTTGGGTTTTTCTTTGCATCCTGACAAATTTTCTTGACAGTTGTCTCCGAAATCTTTCTAGGTCTACCTTGGTATTAACAGAACCCATAATTTTCTACTTCTAGGCATTTTCAAATCTTTGGATATATTTTATTTCCTTTTCCTGATTTATATAGTTGAAATACTTTGGCTCACAGATCCTTTGACAGTTCTTTTGCTTTCCCCATGCTTCAGTAACCACCAAAGTCGGTGCAGCCCTAGATGAAATGCACAAGGGTTTTAAAGAGCTAAGAAACTATTTATACAGACACTAATTACAACGAAACAAGGCACAGGTGTGGATCCCTACCCTTCACCTCAACTTGTGTCATCATGAGCGTACATTATCAGCCCAGACATTTAAGGGTATGTACATTTTTTGACAATACCATTTTATTATGTCTCTTATTGCTATGGCTTGTTTAATGATTGTGCTATTCTGTGATGCATAATAGTTTGAAACACATTAAGAATAACAGACGGGTTTTGCTGATAACTCATGTTTTCTTAAAATGCTATGCAATTCTGCCAGGGGTATGTAAACTTATGAGCACAACTGTATCTGGATAAACTTTATCCATGTAAAAAACACCCCAAAACTTAGCTGTATAAATCAATGGCAGGAAATTCAAACACCAAGGTTTGTTCAGCTAAAACCCGAACTTAACCAGACAACCTTTTGAACATTAACGTTTATATGTTCAATTTTCCATTAGTTTTCCACATTTATACTTTTCTTATATGGCTATCTAGCATTTTTCTGCTAGGATTAAGTTGTCAGTCAAGGGTTGCTCAGCGAGGCCTTTCAGGTGCTTTCCCTGACCAGCAATGCAGCAGGCTGTGATCCTGTGGGAGGCACTAGTAAAAGTGACCTTGGGGATGTTAAGGATGACATACTACTCTTCATCCAGATAACAAAGCTGCTAATCTGTAACCAGTGTTCTCTGTAGAGAGCAGGACATAATCAGCCACACAAGTGGGTGACGTCATCCGAAGGCACCAAGACAGAAAAGCTCTCACAGAGCTAAGAAAAACCAAGTTCTTTCTGAACGTGAGTTACTCATCCCGGCGTGCAGTGAATAAATGAATATTAAGTGTTGGGAGCTATCAGCTCTATCGGCACTTAATATTCAGCCCAGTGGGAGGAGGCAGGAGTCTCCTTCCCATCTTGTTGGATTTGGCGGACACTTTTGGTAGGTCTTCTTTTTAAGTAAAAGACTGGGGGAAAACTGGGGCGCCCCTAGCCCAGTACATTATTTTGGGTGTGTGTGTGTGGGGGGGGGGAGGGGGCATCAGGTTCTGGTCAGCCGCCTCTAATTTTTTTTTTTAATTCTGGAGGTTGGGGAGGGTGGTAAATCTGATTTATTTATGCTAGCTCACTACTACTTTTCTTTTGCAATATTCAAAAGCTCAGTGAGCAGCAAAGTTACTCGGGTAACTTTATCCAAGTATGTTGAGCAGCACTTCTACCCAGATAAATGCCACTGAATATCCAGGCAAAGTTCCTGCATAAAGTTATCCGGGTAACTTTGCCGCTCACCAGGCTTTTGAATATGGACCTCATGGTAGTTATCAGAGCCTCTCCATTGAATTACAGTCTGACAATTTACAGCAATAGGAATCTCATCTCCTTTACCGAAGAATATTTTTTCTTTTATTTTCTAATATTCGCTTCACAGCTCATGAACGGTAGTGATTAAATGCAGCAGAGACGGGGTAACAGAGTCATGTCCATGGCAAATACAGACCACTTCTAGTGGTGGAGTCCCACAGCAGCAGAATACTGATCTCAAAACACATTTGCCTTGGGCAGATAGGGGTTAAATGGATCAAACAGCATTTTAACTTGGCAGAGTTTGTGTAAATAAAGCGGTACAGTGACACATGCAGCTTAAAAGGGAATCTGCCAACGGGTCACATATTCCGCTCTGCAGGGTGAAGGCGGCCCAGCCACAGCAGATGGATTGGCGTATGTCTGCCTACTATTGACATACCTGGTTGTTTCTGCCACGTTTCCCAGATGGGTAAACTGCCTGGAGTACTGCATGCATTTCTATAAACAGATCACAGGGTATTACTGAATTTCAGTTAGAAAGTTTTTTTTAATACTATATGCACACCATTTTACCCAACCCTTGACCGTCAGTTGAATCGTTTGGTTTTTCAGTCTAGAAATCTGAGTAATTACGCAGACGACCAGTGATCACATGTACATCACGATGGGCGCCATCTAAGAATTTAAAAGGAAACATCCCTCCAGCTACCCCCAACTCTCCAAATGGGAAAGGTGACAGGCGTTTCAATACTGGCCCTAAGATAAGATACCGTCCTCTGAACAGAATGGTGACTTTAAAGGAAAGCTAAATTTCCCCTAGTACTATTCACACATTTCAGTATTTACTATTCAATTTAGTACTCATGAAAGGTGCTGAACTGAGATCACTGGACTTCAAAGTTTCCCACTTATTGACAGATCAGGATCGTCAGAGGCAGTAGCAATGCAAATGCTCCCACACTGCCTTGTCAATATGCATCAACCCTGTTCTGGATGGACCACTTTTAGAGGCAACAAAATCACTCAGGTTCCATGTTTATCTAATGCGTGGCCTTGCTGCGCAGGATGCCAATTCTCAGGAGTTTTGATGGTGAATATTTGTGTTTGGACATTTCACATAGGCCACCGAAAAGCTTTCTGATGGTAATGACTCAGTTGGTAGCAACCTGAGCTAGATATGAACTCGTGACCTATGCTCTGTTTTATGTTGTGCTTGAAGGTTGCCATGCATTAAGAGACCACAAAATGACACTATATGCCTACTGCTATCCACTGAACCAAGACTTTCTACCCTGTACTCATTCACCACAGAGCTGGAGCAGAAATGAGCTGGTGACTGAGGTGGAAAACTATTTTTTTTAAAATAAATCCTCCCTTGCCAATTGCTCTGTCCAACGATATAGTAAACCATAACTGGATATTCTTGTTGAGGATGCCATGGTGCCAATGGGTGTGTACTGTACCTCATACTGGTCTTTCAGCAGCTTACACAGCTGAGTGTACACCTCCTCAGTCTTTTCGGAAAGCTTTAAATCGTTATGATGTATGAAGATAAAATCGCTTTCGTCGTCTGTGGGTGGGGAGGGGAGCTGTGGAACAAAAATAATTATTTGAAGCAACGTGGCTCCAGCAGGGAAGGAAACGGCTGGAAGGCTGGAGTTTCCTCACTCTCAGAGATAATTAACAACTGGACTTGGGTGGCCCTGGGCCAACCACACAGTATATTGCTGGGTATGTGGAATTATATCACTCCATTTATTCTCTTAATGTGCACCAAAGCTGCTACAGTACAAGTTAACTGTGAGAATGATACTGGCTCCCATGTACATAAGAACATAAGGTATGCCATACTGGGTCAGACCAAGGGTCCCATCAAGCCCAGCATCCTGTCTCTAACAGTGGCCAACCCAAGTCACAAGCACCTGGCAAGTACCCAAACATTAAATAAATCACAAGCTACTATTGCTTATTAATTACCGTAATAGCAGTTTATGTATTTTTCCCTCTAGTAACTTATTCAAACCTTTTTTAAACCCAATTACACTAACTGCCATAACCACATCCTCTGGCAATGAATTCTAGAGCTTAACCATGCACTGAGTGAAAAAGAATTTTCTTCATTTGTTTTAAATGAGCTACTTGCTAACTTCATGGAGCACCCCCTGGTCCTTTTATTATCTGAGAGAGTAAATAACCGATTTACATTAACTTGTTCAAGTCCTTTCATGATTTTATAGACTTCTATCATATCCCTCCTCAGTCGTCTCTTCTCCAAACTGAACAGTCCTAACTTCTTTAGACTTGTAGGCTATTTCTACTCAATTCCTTTATCCTTAACTCAAACTATGTTTATCATATCATCTGAGATTACCAAAACCACCTCCGATGTCATGGGATGATATCAGGAGAACAAAGTGAAGTTGCTTACCTGTAACAGGTATTTTCCATGGACAGCAAAACAAACAGCCACACAAGATGGGTGACAACATCCGACAGTGCCAAGTTAGATTCTTTTTCTATCATAGCCCAGAAGTTTCCATTTTTGACAACTAAGCATGCACTTTTCTTCCCCACGCGCAAATCTTCTCAGTCTTTTCTCAAGGTTGGTAAACTTCCTGGGGAAAAGGGATGGATTGCATGGCTGTTTGCTTTGTTGTTCATGGAAAACTCATGCTACGGATAAGCAACTTCACTTTCTTGGTGGACAATCCCGGCAAGCGACCACACAAGATGGGGACTCCCTGAGGGCTGCCTCAAACGAAGTTTGACTTTTCATGCATTCTTGGCAACTCATATTGTATATTGCACGGTTTGTTTGGGTTATTTAAAAATGTTAAGAAATGCTTGTCCAAATGAACTGTCATTGCATGAGTCCTTATCTAAGCAGTAATGTTTTCTAAAAATATGCACAGTTGATCATATGGTAACCTTAAGGATATCCTGAACTGATGCAGAGATTTGATGTGCCATTGACGCAACTATTGTCCAACTTGATGTGCTCTTTTATTGTTCATGGGATTTCTAAGCCTATGGATGCATAGCAGTGTGAGATACATTGTGTAGTCTGTTTTTGGACCACTGAACCTCTTCCTTGTTGTGCCATAAGACATGAATAGCTGGGTTGTTTTTCTGATCATTTATGTCCTATCCAAGTAGAACAAGAGGGCTCTTCTGCAGTCCAGGGTAAATAATGCTTGCTCTGCGGCTATGGTATATGATTTAGGAAAGAATATTGGTAGTAGTTTGATTTAGGTGGAATTGATACAACTTTCAGAAGGATTTTTGGGCAAGTTTCGAGGAATAAATATGTTTTGGAATATTTGAATATAGGGAGTATAGTTTACTAATGCCTGCAATTCACTTACTCTTCTGGCTGATGAGACTGCTATCAGAAATAAATGCTTTTCATGTTAAGAACTTCATATCCGCCATAGCCACTTGTCATATGATAGTTTCACCAACTGCGATAATACATTGAGATGCCGGCTCAAGGTTGTACAGTCCATTTATGAATATAGATTCTATACTTGTTGGGAAATTGGATTTCCCTCAACCCTATTGTGATAAGTTGCTATTGCGCTCATATGTATTCTGATGGAATTTGTTTTTATCCAGAAACCATAAGGTGTAGTAAGTACCGGAATACTTTTGGAGATGAATAATTGAAAGGTTGTTCCCCTTTATTAGAGTACCAGTTAGTAAATCAGGTTTTCTGAATGTCAGTAGAATTTAATTTACTCTCTGTGATAGATGTAAGCACTTGATTATGTTGCATTCAACATCCATGCTATTAATGTGAGAGAATGGAGACTGGGATATAAGACCATCTCCTAGTATTGAGGCAACAGGTTCAGAGTTATTGGCAACCATATTGGTGCATACTCTGCTGGTCTGATCAATCAAGGAAACCAACTTTATCGAGGCCAGTAGGAGGCTATTAAGATCATAGTCTCAACCCTAAAATCAGGGCAAGCCTGCAGGGTTTGCACCACCTCCATCTGCTGGAGACTGAGAAATACTGAAAGGATGCAGGTGGCTCACCGGGTTAAGAGAGGGTGCCCTTCAAGTTTTTCTCTGTCTCCATCTGCTGGAAGGGAGGCATAACCCACAGTCTGGTCTGATCCGGGTACGTACAGGGAAAGGCCCTCTGAGCTTTTACTAGTCAGACACAGGCAACTATATGATACCCAGGAGGATCTATATGCAGCGTCTGGATTCTGACCTTTGAAATGTCCACAGACTTGCCGCTCTTTGCCAGTTCGATTTGAGGATCAACACTTTTGGCTATTTTTAAATACAGTTTTGCTTGTTCAAGGTCATTCTTCTGCTTGGCCTGGACAGCAGCCTTCATATATTGTTTCTTCCTGTGTTCCAGAAATTCAAGCTGCTCCCTTGCTGAAAAAGAAGGTAAAGAGGTGCACATGTAAAATCCCTCATCTTCTTTCAGCTTCGACATTTACATGGATTACTACATTTGATATGTGGAAAGAGAACAGCTGTCAAGTCGCACTCTTACACTTTTCATATCCTCCATTCTGTAACATGGACACCGCTTGGGAGCACAGAGAGAAAGGAGATCTCACTTGAAGACCAGGATATCTGCTTGAGTAACTGGTCCTCAGGACAGTCATTGTGAGCATATATACAATAATACAGTACATGGCAGCAGAAGATAATTACACTGGCCATCCAGTCTGCTCAGCTGCAAGGGATGTGCGTTTCAAAAGGAATTTTTTTGAGTAATTTTAATTTGTTTTAACCTGAATTATGTTTTAACTAGCCGTTAAGCCCGTAACAACGGGCTACATTAAAAAAAAATTTTCCGTCCATTTCCTTCCCACTCCCTCCCCCTCATTCTCCCTCCCACTCCCTCTCACCTTCCCCCCTCCCCTCAGTCACTCCCCCCTTCCTTCCTCTCACTCTCTCCTTCCTCCCCCCCTCCCCTCAGTCACGCCCCCCTCCCCTCACCTCACTCTCTCCTCCCTCCCCTCAGTCACTCCCCTCCCCTTTCAGCTCATCCACAACCCCTTCCCTTGGATGGCGCAGACGGAAGATCTCTGGGGGGGGGGGTGGGGGAGGGGAGGTGTCCCTCCCTCAAGCGCGCCGCCGCTACTGCTCATCGCTGCCACTCTTTGCCACCGCTGCTACTGCTCCTCCCAGCGCCATTTTTTTTTTCAGGCACGCTCCGCTCTGACCCACGTGCTCGCCCGCGCATGCACGGTAGAGCTGCTCTCTACTGCGTATTTGTGGCACGTCGGTCAGGGCTCCTTTATCTAGTAGATATTTGCCTGTTTTATTTGTTTCATGATTTGTTGATTGTTTAATTTCATATGTAATCCGCTTAGCATGGCTTTAAGCGATTTAGAAAAGCTTTTAATATATAACTAGTCAAAAGTACCCGGCATTGCTCAGGTCATCTGGTTCAGCAGGCAGCTGCAGTTCCTCAGCCACGCATGGAGCTTCTCACAGGCACCACTCTCCCTTGGGTCCTGCAGAACTCCAACACCGCTTCTCACTTTACGCCAATCCTCTCTGGCCTCGGTCTCCTCAGACACACTCTCTCTGCTTCTTCTAACTCACAACTCCTGTAGGGCTTTGTGGAAACCTCAATTCTTCTTTCGGTTTCCCATCCTTAACTACTTCTGGACCCCTTTAGCACTAGTGGGTGTAACACCTATTTCTTCTCTTTGGCTCAAGCTCCTCCACAGCCTCCCACCTGAGACTCCTTCCTCTGTGACCAGCAGCTAATCCTAGTGAACAACCTTTTTTATACCACTCTGACACCTTCCCCTATTGAATGAGTCTCACTGCCACTCATACACTTTCATACTCCACTTGATCCCTAAAGCTGTACAATTCCACATTTTAACATATAGGCTACATTCACTCTACGCGATTTCCAATATCCTTATGCCATCTAATGGCTAGAGTACACACTCCGACCAACCGACTGACACAAGATCTCTCTCTCTCTCTATATATATATATAGAGAGAGAGAAAGAGAGAGAGAGAGAGAGAGATCTTGTGTCAGTCGGTTGGTCGGAGTGTGTACTCTAGCCATTAGATGGCATAAGGATATTGGAAATCTCTCTCTCTCTATATATATATATATATATAGTCGGTTGGTCGGAGTGTGTACTCTAGCCATTAGATGGCATAAGGATATTGGAAATCTATATATATATATATATATAGATATATATATATATAGATATATATATATATAGATATATATATATATAGATATATATATATATATATAGAGAGAGAGAGAGAGAGAGAGAGAGAGAGAGAGAGAGAGAGAGAGAGAGAGAGAGATATAAATATAGAGATAGATATATAGAGAGAAAGAAAACTCTTCCATTTTGGGTAGATAAGTATTTAAATTCCCAGAGTCAACCCAACACTAGTTCCTCATCCCTCTGTCCTCTACCCAAATGCCCAACACTGTCCTCCTTATCAGTGCAACACATGGCCAGAATCTATTAATGTAACAGTCTCCACTTCAGCCTGTGTCACTATGATTATTATAAGGCCTATTCTAAATTCAATATTGTGGTCCCCTTTAATGTCTTATTGTCAAGATTCCCAATAACTCACTCATTCATCAAAACTAGCTTAGCAGCTGTCCAAAGTATCTGTCCTTTCCATGTTCTCTGAAGTTTGATTTTTTAACCAGTCACTCCATGCAGGTTACCCCTGGACCTTCTTAGAAGGAATACCATGGATCAGTCCAGACCTCATCCCTTCCAGCAGATGGAGACAGAGAAAGTTTCACTGGCATATAACCTGGAGTGTCACCTGAGGTTGCTTAGTACCCAAGCTAAGATTATTCCCACAACAGTCCTAATAAACATGCAAATTATTTAGATCCAAATGAGCAAAGGGAAAGAGGATAAATCCCACCTTGAAAGAAAACTATTTACTTCGTAACTCCCAACGAGGAGAACAAACCTGAAATCTGTAGTAGCTCTGCAGCCTATATACAACAGACTCATGACAGAAGAATGAGCAGACTCTCCCCACCACACAGGGCGAGAATCTGGACTGATCCGTGGTATTCCAGGAAAGAAAATTAGCAGGTAAGAACCAACTTTCCTTTCCTGTTCATACCTGGATCAGTCCAGACTCCTGGGATGTACCCAAGCTTCCCTAAATAGGGTGGGACTGCGAGAGTCCTGCTTGAAGAAAACTCTCACCAAAGCCTATGGCCTCTAGGGCCTGGACATCCAACCAATGTCTGGCAAAAGTGTGCAGTGACTTCTAAGTAGCTGTCCAACAAATTTCCTGCGACGATATCAACTGACACTTGGCCCAAGAAGTCACCTGAGATCGAACTGAATGAGCCCTTAATCCAACCATCACCACTGGGACAAAACCCCTCCACATTTAACAATGAAGCATGAGATTTGAGATTTTTATATTCTGCTTTTCGGCACTTCAAAGCGGATTACGTTCAGGTACTCTAGGTATTTCCCTATCCCCAGAGGGCTTTGAAGCCTTCTGCCCCTTCTTCGGGCAATTCCACAACACAAAAAGATGGTCAGATACCCTAAAGTCATTAGTATCCTTGAGGTAGCGTAACAAAGCCTGTTTCACATCCAAGCATCGCAGATCTTTAGCATGTGGAGCCGATGCATCCAAATCTGGGAAAGCCAGTAACTCCACAGTCCGGTTCACATGAAACGCATATACAAACTTCGGGAGAAAGGAAGGCACCGTTCTCAAAGAAATCCCAAAATCCTCAGGAAAGGCTCCTTACACAACAGTGCCTGTAGCTCCAAAATCCTGTGGGCTGAAAAAATGGCCACCAGAAACACCACTTTTAATGTGAGATCCTTCACTGTTGCCTTTCTCAGAGGTTCAAAAGGATCCCCACACATCCCTCTGAGGACTAAATTTAGGTTCCATGAAGGACATATTTCCGCATTGGAGGATGTAGATACTTCACCCCATGGAGGAAGAGAACCACATCCAGGTGAGCAGGAAACACCACTCCACACACCTTGCCTCGATGACAGCCTAAGGCCGCAAATTGCACCTTAAGAGAGCTAAATTGCCAAACCTTTCTTCAAATCCTCCTGCAAGAAAGCCAAGACATGAGATACTGAGGCTTGAGAGGAAACCACTCCCTGGCTGGTGCTCCAACTCAAAAACCCTCCAGACTCTGACATAAGAACATGCCACACTGGGTCAGACCAAGGGTCCATCAAGCCCAGCATCCTGTTTCCAACAGTGGCCAATCCAGGCCATAGGAACCTGGCAAGTACCCAAAAACTAAGTCTATTCCATGTTACCATTGCTAGTAATAGCAGTGGTTATTTTCTAAGTCAACTTAATTAATAGCAGGTAATGGACTTCTCCTCCAAGAACGTATCCAATCCTTTTTTAAACACAGCTACACTAACTGCACTAACCACATCCTCTGGCAACAAATTCAAGAGTTTAATTGTGCGTTGAGTAAAAAAGAACTTTCTCCGATTAGTTTTAAATATGCCACACGCTAACTTCATGGAGTGCCCCCTAGTCTATTATCTGAAAGAGTAAATAACCTATTCACATTTACCCGTTCTAGACCTCTCATGATCTTAAAGACCTCTATCATATCCCCCCTCAGCTGTCTCTTCTCCAAGCTGAAAGGTCCTAACCTCTTTAATCTTTCCTCATAGGGGAGCTGTTCCATTCCCCTTATTTTGGTCGCCCTTCTCTGTACCTTCTCCATTGCAATTATATCTTTGAGATGCAGCGACCAGAATTGTACATAGTATTCAAGGTGCGGTCTTCACCATGGAGCGATACAGAGGCATTATGACATTTTCCGTTTTATTCACTATTCCCTTTCTAATAATTCCCAACATTCTGTTTGCATTTTTGACTGCCGCAGCACACTGAACCGACGATTTCAATGTGTTATCCACTATGACGCCTAGATCTCTTTCTTGGGTGGTAGCACCTAATATGGAACCTAACATTGTGTAACTATTGCCTCACTGACATAGGCACATAGGCATATCAGGAACAGCCCTGAGTTGGTTTGCTTCTTTTCTAAATAATCGCCATTATAAAGTCAAAATTGGTAACCACGAATCGAATTCCATTAATCTAACACATGTTGTTCCACAAGGATCCTCCCTCTCCCCTACTCTCTTTAACATTCACCTGCTGCCCTTATGCCAACTTCTTGACGACCTTGGACTAATGCATTACATCTATGATGATGATGATGTTCAGATTATCATCCCTGTCACAGATTCAGTATCTAATGTGCTCAAAACTTGAAACAACTGCCTTTCTTCAATCAACTCTCTCCTCACCAACCTCAGGCTGGCCTTAAATACGTCAAAAATAGAGCTGCTCTTTATCTCACCAGTTCGCCTTAACCCACCACCCTCAGTGCATCCCTTCACTTTCTCCCAACATGTTAGAGATTTAGGCTTTACTCTGGATAACCACCTCAGTTTCCAAAAACATATTAACAACACAAACAAAGACTGTTTTTACAAACTGCAGGTACTAAAAAAACGAAGACCTCTACTACACCACAATGACTTCCGAACAGTCCTCCAAGCTACCCTTTTCAAGAAGATCGATTACTGCAATTCCCTTCTATTAGGCCTTCCAGCAACTTAAATCAAACCTCTCCAAATGCTGCAAAATGTGGCAGCAAGAATCCTAACCAACTCACGTAGATCAGACCACATCACTCCGATCCTCAAAGACCTCCATTGGCTACCGATCACATCCAGAATCCTTTATAAGAGCCTTTCGATCATCCACAAAACCTTAAACAATCAAAACTTACCTGGCTAAATAATTTGCTCCAATACCACACCTCCAATAGACCCTCCAGAACCGCCTATAAAGGATACTTAGCCAACCCCGCCCACAATATCACCCAGCTCATTTCTACCAAAAAACGTGCATTATCCGTAGCAGGACCAACATTATGCAACTCTATGCCACCCGATCTCCGACTGTAACACTGCACTGCCACCTTTAAAAAAAAAAAAAAAAAGCTTAAAATGTGGTTGTTTGAACAAGCCTACACTTGAATAAGCTCCCCCCACCGTATCTCTCCTTTCTCCACCTCCCCCCCCACTCTTGAATTATTCAAATAATTATATGATATTTATGGTTCTATGTAAAATCCTCTTGTCTACGTCACCTGACCATTTTTCTACAACTCTTCCAAGTTCTGTATTCCCCTGTTACATGTAACTTTTTACGTCCCTCTCAGTTGCAATATATTTATCCCCCTGATATCTGTAAACCAATGTGATATGCCTATGAACGTCGGTATATAAAAGTTTTTAAATAAATTTTTTAAATAAATCAGTTTTTAAATAAATAAATAAACAAACTAGGGCATGGGCTATTTTTCCCTATATGCATCACCTTGCACTTATCCACATTAAATTTCATCTGCCATTTTGATGCCCAATTTTCACAAGGTCTTCCAGCAATTTATAACAATCTGCTTGTGATTTAACTACTCTGAATAATTTTGTATCATCTGCAAATTTGATTACCTCACTCGTCGTATTATATTCTCTGAAATATAATAGAGGAGCTTCAAGCAGTTTACTAAACACCAGTGGCACTTTCCAAATTAGTGAGACACTTTTGCACAAGCCGTGATATGTATTTGTTTAATGACCATGTTTTAGTATGGATATTATTGTCTTAATGATCAGGTCTTCCTGATTTTAATGCACTTATTTGTATTTTACTGTTTTTATGTATTTATGTTTTTACTGATTTTATGAATGTTTATCTGGTAACCACAGAGAAATTCTGATATGCAGTATATACATTTTAAATAAATAACTGTGCTAGGACAGAACATGCAATACCTTGGGAGAGCTGCTGCACTTCAGGTGTGCCTATACAATAATAGTCCTTCTAGACCTCAGGCTCACTCCTGGGTATAAAGAATGTAACCCTTTGTAGGACACTTACAGATCCCATTGGGACAAAACCCCTCCACACTTAACAACGAAGTATGAGATTTGAGATTTTTATATTCTGCTTTTTGGCATTTCAAAGCGGATTACATTCAGGTACTGTAGGTATTTCCCTATTCCCAGAGGGCTTACAATCTAACGGGCCGATACAGTAAACCACGCGGGAGAGCGCCCGCTATCCCGGCGCGTGCACAGGCCACTCTCTCCTGTGCGCGCGATTCAGTAAGTTATTTAAATTAGGGCCCGCGGTAAAAAGAGGCACTAGGGACACTAGCTCGTCCCTAGCGCCTCTTTTTTGATGGAAGCGGCGGCTGTCAGCGAGTTTGACAGCCGACGCTCAATTTTGCCGGTGTCTGTTCTCAAACCCGCCGACAGCCACGGGTTTGGAAACCGGACGCCAGCAAAATTGAGCGTCTGGTTTTCAACCTGCGAGCCGCAGGCCCATTTTTAATTTTTTTTTTTAACTTTTGGGGCCTACCTTTGGGTAGGTGCTAATTGCAAGCTGCACATTTTACTTACTGTATCGCGCGGGAATGACTAATAATTGAACAAAGAATACAATACAAAACTTTATGCACTATTCATAAACTGATACACGACGAAAAAGCAGAGTGGCTGAACACAGCCCTCCGCTTACACACCCCACACAGAAACCTAAGGTCAGCAAACAAAGCACTGCTAACTATACCATCAGTCAACACAGCCAGATTAACACAAGTAAGGGACAGGGCCCTATCACTAGCAGGACCGATAATATGGAACACCATGCCGGTAGAAATCAGATTGGAAAGAGACATCAAAACATTCAGAAAAAATTTAAAAACATGGCTATTTAAGCAAGCAATCCACAAAGAGAATCAAGAGTTGAACCCAGGGAACTGTTAGTTGCGGTCAAGCAAACACCCACACAAACACACTCCTTCCTTCTTAAAGTGTGTCTCCTCTCCTATATTCTAATCTCCACCTTTATCTTAAACTTCAAAGAACTAAAGTTAAGTAACACCAAATTTTTAGCAGAGTTAGAAAATCTAGACATAACTTATAACACTCACCAAATAGTACTTATTATGATATAATGTTACAGTATTTTTGATGGCACCTGTGTTAAGAGTTAGAATTCCAGACACTTTATGCAACATAGTTTTTGTGCCTTATTGTGAACCGTTGTGATGGCACCCGCTTAACGACGGTATAGAAAAGATTTCAAATAAATAAATAAATAAATAAAATAATAGGGCCATCAACATGCATTTGCATGTTGCGGACGCTATTAGTCTCAGGGGGGTTGGACGCGCGTTTTTGACGCGCTATTACCCCTTACTGAATAAAGGGTAAAGCTAGCGCGTCGAAAACACCCGTCCAAATGCCGGTTAACAGTGCGCTCCACTGTACTGTATCGGCCTGTTAAGTTTGTATCTGAGGCAATGGAAGGTAAAGTGACTTGCCCAAGGTCACAAGGAACGACAGCGGGACTTGAACCTGGTCTCCCTAGTTTGTAGCCCACTAGGCTACTCCTCTACTCCAACCACCTGGTATATCTGGAGTGACAATGGACTGTTTACACCTTTCCTGAAACATGGTTACCTGCAGAAGAAAGCTCTTCCCTGGATGGAGAGTTGCTAGGAGAAGCTGGAGGCTGCATGCCTTGCTTTCTTTGCCGAGGAGACTTATCTCCCTGTTCTCCAGCAGGAGGTACCAGAAGTGGCTGGACAATCTGGATTGGCTTCTGAGGCAGATGGGCTGGCTTTTTGGCAACTGGAGGCAGCATGGCAGGTCTGCCCTGGCATGGCAGAAGAATTACATGTTGTATGTCAGAAACGCAGTAGTGAAAAAATGAATAGTGATTACATAAATCAGAGACATACTTCCATCCATGATTCATTTTTTGTATGCGGAGTTATGAATGAATGATATGATTTCATTTATGGCTCACTTTTTTGAATGCTGTTTGCTAATTTATGGGGTTTTTTTATAATTAGAAGAGCAGTTGGTTAACATTAAGTCATTTTCTATTTTGTTTTTCTACACAAGTGTTTTTGGGTGCATTATGATTATAATTGTTCTCCCAAATACAAAAAAGATTTGAACATAAAACATTTTCTCTGGTGCATATATATATTTTTTTGAAGTGGGGTATAATTATAGTGTTTTAGGTTAATATAAATTTCTGTTACTAAAAAAAAAACCAACACAATCTTCTGACTTTCAGGACTCCTACTATATTATATGTTAGAAACCTCAAATAAGGGCACAGATCTATGGATCTGTGCAAAAGAAAAAATCATGCTGACGTACCCCTTTTGACAAATACAGAAACACTAAGGATTTTTTTTCTGGGCTGCATAAGTCAGCTACAACTGGCATGCACCACAGGGTTGAAACACTATCACAGTTACACTCATGGCCAGTCCCTGCTTGAATTGCCCCTGCATTTTTTGCTGTCAGCACAAAAATAGAAAGAGAAAGCCAATTCCAGACACTCCTATACAATGACAGCTACTCTAGCTGAACAGAGCATTTTACTTTCACATTTATTAAAATGTGTTAATCAGATAAAGATGGCCTAAGCAATGTACAATTAAAAGCATTCAAATTCAGATCTGACAAATACACAAACAGTAGTTAAAATAAATTCTGGATAATTGAGTTCCTGACACTTAATCAGCCTTATAACAAAAAACAAGCATGAAGGAGTCCTGCAACTATTGGATAGCTCTAATGTATAAACCACACATCAGCCAACACGAATTTATAGTTGATATGGAAAAATTGGTTTATCATCTGCTTAATTTCAAATTGGTTTCTTATCTGCTAATTTTCTGACATTGAGTTCTACCAGACCAGTCCAAATGGATACATATTTCTCCCTTACCAGCAAATGGACACAGAGAAGAAAAGATTTATTGTAACAGCCTACTTAAGGCACTCTGCCACCTGCAGACACTCAGAATTTTGGTATAAAATCGAAATACTCAATTCTCCCCCATGAGCAGGGGAATACAAACTCTCCAGTGAATCCAAAACTAGGCGTAACTCTCTCCAATCGAAAAGACCTGAAAACCAGAAATTCAACAAAGACCCTTAAGGTCCCTGAACAGCTAATACATACACGGAAGAGCAGTCTACAGGATGACCAGGTAAAACTCTGGACTGGTCTGGCAGGAAAGAAAACCAATTTTTTCTTCTCTATCATCCACCAGACCAGTCCAGATGGGTGACATGTACCCAAGCCACCCTTAAAATGGGAGGGATCCTAAAAGCCCTGCTCGCGATACATCCACACCAAGGCAAGTTGTGATTGATGCTTGGACATCTACAGTATATGGAAAAATGTATACAGACAATATGAAGTTGCCTCCATACAAACTCTTGTGGTGACACTGCAGACATTCAGTCCAAGAGGTCACCATTCCTCTAACTGAATGTACCTGGAGGTCTTTTGGCACCAAAAGGCTTTTAGAAATGTAAGTTATAGCAACAGTTTCCTTAAAAACCATCTAGCAGTAGGAACCTTAAAGCACTTTCTCCTTCCCTGTGACTGCTGCCGACATAAAATAGGTAACCCCATCTGCGATATACATTCGGCATCCACAAATACCGCAACTGCACACCATGCATATCCAGAATGTGTAAAACCCGAGAGCCATCCCCTGAACTGGACTTCCTGAAGAACAGCAATTCAGCAAACTAAGCCAAGCGAAAAGAAGATACCACATAAGCAAAAAAAGGATGGCACCAAAATGAAACTATGCCATCTGAAATCCTAAAAGATGAGGCCCTGCATGACAAGACCTATAATTCCAGAACACATCTGCAGAATAGATCACAACTAGATCCTGCTTGCTGAATAAAATCTTTCAGAGAAGCCCCCTCTGCAAGAGTCACAGGAACTCTTAAACAAGTCCTTCACTACCAAAATAAGATTCCATGGAGTAAACAATGTCTTAACAGGAGAACTCAATACTTGACTCCTCTCAAAACCTCACTACATTCAGGTGTGAAGCCAGGGACTGCTTTCGCTCCTTTCCTCTATAACAAGAAAGAGCAGCTATCTAAACTCCAACAGAATTTAAGGCTAAACCTGTCTGCAAACATTTCTGTAAAAGGTTAGGAAAGAGAGAAGCACAGACATCGGTGCTTGCGTGGAAAACCTCATCTCCAGTCCTCATGCCTCAAACACCCTCCAAATCTGAACTTAAACCAATCATCTCCTCTCAAAGGCCAAACTTTAAGACAAAGGAGATTCATTCCCTTCAAGCAAATCGGACTGTGATGTAGCAATCCTGGGAACTGATAAAAACCCAGTGAGCCCACTGTACTGAACCTCATCAAACCTGCAAATTCAAGGTGATTTGTGTCATTCTGAGGCTACAATAATTGTGCTCCTTCAAACCACTCTATCAGAGGTCATGGTGGAGACACAGAGAAGACAACGTTGAGGCCATGTCTATGACAGAAAGCAGAGACCTTCCAAACCCAGATCCCTTCTTTGACTGAAAAACAGGATTGTTTGGCAGTTCCCCTTTTATCCTCAGATCCATTAGAGGGACTTTCCACATGGTTAAAAGCACGGAGAACGCCACACTCACAAGTCCACACTCTTTAAGGATCAACATGCCTCTGGCTCAGGAAAAACATCCACCCATTTTCCACCTCAATGATATGCAGTTATGACCGAAAATGCAAGTGATCCTCTGCCCCCTGAATAGGAGGCTCACTTTCAAGGAAACAGTTCTGCTCTTGGTCCCGCCTTGCCAGATTATGTATGCCACTGCTGAAATATTACCTGACAGCATTTCACAACCAGAGAGAGTAGGACCACTAAATATCTCCTTGTTCATCTGTGCTTCCAAATGATTGATGGACCAAGTGGCCCCCAATACACTCCAGAGGCCTCTTGCTCGATAAGGAACCCCCCAAATGGATAAACAGCCCATTGTCAACCATCAATCCAGACTGGAGCGTGGCACCACTAAAAGGGGAAACCTGAGGTCATAGACCTACGATTGAGGATCCCACCTGTAAAGGAGAGCATTCTTTGAGGTCCTACCTAGACTACCAAATCTAAAGTCTATGCCATCAACCCAACACTTGCAGGTAGAGCCGGGGCCTTGGAGCACTCATCCACAGAAACTTGCTGGCCTGAAACTGGAGTTGCAAGAAATACTTTGCCTTCTTAAGCTTTGAAACAAACATCAAGACATTCCAAGTTTTTGGAAGGCCAAAGTTTGCTCTTTGGAAAACCTGATTACCCAATCTAAATTCCACAACAGCTGAACCACCCTGGAAGTGGGGACTCAATTTTCTTCCTCTGAGTACACTCAGAACAACCAGTCATCCAAAATACAGACATAAAATTACATCTCCACTCCAGAGAGCTACCGCAAAACCTGACGATCTCTCCTGACTGGACTAGGTAGAAAAGCATCCAGAAAGTCCCAGAACACTAGATGCTCTCCATTTCTTACTGTGCTGATACTAAAGGTAGAGAATCCATGTGGAAATGGGGCACCTGGAAGATACATCCACCTTCCACAAACCAGGATAGACCAAAACAAGCCCCCTTTCTTCGGTACCACAAAATAAATGGATCAATCACCTAAACCTCATTTGCTCTGGAACCACTGCAGCCAACTGCAAAAACCAAAATAATATAAGCTATATAGCCAGTGAATAGCATGGGAATATCAAGAATGAGCATTGACAACTTGACAAATTGTAAAGCATAATTGTCCCTTAATATGGTCTGCAACTCTTGCTCCATACTAACTCAGGTCTTCTCTTAACACTAGGACAATCTTTTACCTATTTGGCAACAGGAAGAGTTGATCACTCAAAACTCACTAGGAGTCTTAGGGGCCCCTCCCACTCCTGGACCACCAACAATGCTGTCCCCAGCTAATCTCTAATCCAATTGAAATGGTTACAACCTGCTTTCCAACTGCTTCTGGGTTGAAGAACTCTTTCCAGGCTGATAGTGACAAGAATATAAATTTTCACCTGATGGGCAACTCCATACAGGCCCCCTTAGGGATGTGCTCTGACAAGCTGAGAGACTGACATGCCCAGATTCATTACCAGACACTTGAGATCTTCCCTAAAGCGGAGCCCCTCTCAGAAGGGTAAATGTTGAGGTTCAACTAAGCTCATACAAAACACTGTATATGAAGGTGAGACTGGCCTCCAGCCTTTCCACCTCCTGTCTCTGTGCCCAGTGTAAGCACACCTATGCCTTAAGTCTGCTACCACAGTTGCCCTGAGTGCTAAGGCTGACATTCCAGACCTTCATAAAATGAAACATCAGCCTCCTGTCCTGCACATCTTTTAGGACCATAATCCATCTATGGGAATTGTTGCATACTCTGCAATTGCTGAATCTAAGGCATCCATTTTAGATAATTCCAACTGGTCCTGAGCTTTATCAGGCTCTGGGAGGCAGCAGTTTTGGAACCAGTCCTTTCGGAGCCGAAAGTAGACTTCCTCCAGTCTCTCTATCCAGAGCCTACTGAGGTTGTTTGTCCTGGTCCAATCTGGGTCACTTGAGCCGAGAAGCCTCCTACTGAACTACTTTTGCCTGCACCTGCCCCACTGAATGAAGAAAACTGGACCTATCCGGACTACAAATACCGTCAAAAATCCAAATCCGAGGTGGCCAGCTTGAATAAGGCTTCAAAACCAAGGCTCACTCCTGGCTATTCCTGCAGTGCTATTGCAGCTCCCACAGGGGATAGCATCAAAAGGCTTGCTTCCTTATTTGCACCTTACCATCAGGTGAAACAAACAAAATGGCTACCATCCAACAAAAATGCCTGATTATCTCTGTAAAGTTAGTTGCAAGTAAATCAGCTTGCTCCCTGCTAAGAATGAGAATTTCAAATTTCTACCATGGAAGGGGAAGGTGAGAGATGGGGGAGGGGAAGGGAACCCTGAATAACCTGTCACACACCCCTGATGCAACGTGGCAGAGACTTGAGTGGCGACCTTCCCATGGAGGGTGATTATTTCCCATGCTCAGCGGCAGCCACCATATACTGGAACTATGCGGCTGAAAAAAAATAACCTGACATGCCACTTGACACCCTTCCTCAGGCAGGACCCTCATTTCCCATGCCCAGCGGTAACCGCCATTGTAGAGGAGCCATCAGGTGGAATATATAATCTGACACACCGTTTCCCCTCTCCACCCCACCTCCAAAAACCAACCCGATTCACTTCTGCTCCGTGGGAGAAGCCACTGCTTACCAGCAATGTCCCTCTCAGCTTTCCTGCCTCCGCTCCAAAGAGAACTGAACTTCTCAGAGTTTTTTTTTGTTTGGGTTTTTTTTTTTTTTTTTTTTTTACCTTTTACAATCCAAAGGAAAAGACATGGAAGTAATCTGCAAGGAGCAGCAGTTACTACCCACAGGCAAATTTCTTGGCAGACTAGATGTACCATTTGGTCTTTTTGTGCCATCATTACTATCTTACAGAGTATATTTTCCTGGTGAAGACTGTTGATCCAGCCACAGAAAGGACAATAGGATAAAGGGGGGGGGGGGGGGGGAAGAGAGGGAGCCAGCACCACTGGCTTTCAGCCCCCCACCCCCTGACCAGGACGATAGCCCACAAAGAACCTAGCTTCCCCTGGGAGCCACCAGTCTGGCAGAACTCTGACTGCAGGTTTTGGCATCTCTACCTTCTGCTGAAGACAGAGAAATACTGAGCGATTGCAGGTGGCACAGTGCCCTAAGTAGGCTGTTTCAGGTAATCTTTTGTTCTCCATATCAATCTGCTGGTAAGGGAGAAAAGCCATCCTTATGGATTGGTCTGGTGGATGATAAGGATTGTTATTTAATATCTTTTAATTGTATTTTTCAGTTAATTACATTCAAGTGACCTTGAATAAAGAACATATATGAATCATTTATAACATAATAATCAAAAGAAAAAAATGATATGAAGAAACTAGAACGCATGATTAATACTCCATTATAATAAGGAGGAGTGAGAAATCTAAGAAAACAAACTGCTAATATAGAAAATCATAGAAATTTATATCAATCTCATCCAGAAGTAATAGGATCAGGAACCTCCTGATTATGTAAAGTTCTCTAGCTGTGAAGGATCAAAAAAAAAAAAAAAATCACTCCCTGAAAAATAATGTGACATTTACATAGGAATTTTAATAATCACTAAGCCCTAAGGGGCCGATGCAATAAACGTGCGTAGAAAGCGGGCGCTGAACAGTCAACGCCCGCCATACAATAAATTAGGGGGTCACGTTAGCAAGGAGGCGCTTGTTAGTTGAGCATCCGTTTCCTGCACCCTACTGTCAAGTTTTTTTTTTGTTTTTTGTTTTTTTTTAACTTGTTTCATTAAGGTTTTCCTCCTACTTAATATCGCAATGATATTAAGTAGGAGGAAAACCTTAATGAAACAATGATATTAAGTAGGAGGAAGTACAGAAAAGCAGTTTTTTCTGCTTTTCTGCACTTGTTTTAAATGCGCTCAGCTATTAACGCCTGCTCCAGGCAGGCGTTAATAGTTGATTGTTAAATGCGCGTCAGAGACGCACATTTTTTTTTTTTTACATCGGCGTGAATGCCTGTTAGCCTCAGTCACGTGCATTTGCATGTGATGAGCGCTATTAGATTCACTCCTCGGACACGCATTGAATAGGCGCTAATCCCCTCATTGCATTAGGGGATTGGATTAGCACCTATTCACCCCGCGTCAGACTGGGGGTTATACAGTGTGCTCAGCTGAGCGCAATGTATTGCATCGGCCCCTAAGTACTAAGACTTCTGGGCTGGAAGCTAAGGAATGTTATCTTCTAGCTGCACAGGGAAAACTTGTAAAGGGGGCACTTCAACATGGATTATCGAGCTTCCCACTGCCTAAATGCAAAGTGTGATGCATGCAGGCTTGTAGGAGGAGAGCTGCCCTGTGACAGAGAGTTTTGGGGTTAACAGCGAGGCATGGGAACAAGCCTTGTGCACAGATTTTTCAGTATTCTTGTTAAGTTGTATTACTGGAGGAGCAGCCTAGTGGCTAGCGCAGCGGGCTAAGAACCAGGCAAATCAGGGTTCAAATCCTGCTGCTGCACCTTGTGACCCTGGGCAAGTCACTTTACCTTCCGTTGCCTCAGGTAGAAGTCCTCTGAGGATACCGTACCTGAATGCAATCCACTTCCAAGTGCCAAAAAGAGGAATATAAATTAAATCAAATTAATGCCCCTTGATTTAAGACTAGAACCCAGCACACAAACATTTAAAAAAAAAAAAAAATTGAAAACCTGGCTATTCAAAACAGGCCTTTTCATAACCCCCTCATCTCCACCAGGTCAAGCCTTCAAACATTAGTGCCTTTTCTCAAAATCCTGTACAAAGTTTCTTTCTTGTTTCACCCACGTTATACACTATATATTTAATCAATGCAGATTCCTGTTTGTCCTCACTCTGCGCAACTTAAGCCCCCCACCACCTCCTAACTTATCCCTCCTTAAATTGCAACATTACTTATATTGTTTAATATGTAATTTCTTTTTCTTATTTCTCCTTATCTTTATGTTCCTTGTACACAGATGTGATGTGAAAATGAGCGTTGGTATAAAAAAAAAAAAAAAAAGGCGCAAATAAATAAATACATACAAACAAACAAACAACCATAGCACATTACGGAAAAAAAAGTGCCCCATACCTCATCTTCCTCTTCTTTCACCTCTGCATCAGCAAGTTTGCTGGCAGATTCCAGTACATCAGCGATACTGTTCTCACCTCCAGCTTGCTCCATGCCAGGTATCGGAGGAAATCCTGAGTGAGGAAGAGACTGTGACACAGGGCAGACACAAACCTCCATGCACTCTCACACATTTTTTCTCCCCCCTTTTGGTTTTTTTTTTTGTTTGTTTTTTTTAAAGTTATCCAGCTAACTAGGACAGCAATTTTTCTGACCAAAGTTAGCCAAATGACTTTATCCGGCTAGTGCTGAACAACAATGCTAGCCAGATACTTTTTAGCCACACCCCTGGAATGCCCCCCCACAGCCCCCCCCCCGGTGCCACCTCTCTTTATCTAGCTACATTTTTAAATGTCAAGTTTGGTCTGGCTAATTCCAAAAATTAGCCAGATAATAATCTTTTGAGTATTGACCTTCTTGTAGAGTGGACAGACATTTTGAAATTGATTCAGTTTTTAGCAAACACAGGAGAAGTTTCACAAAAGGTTCCATGCAAGAACTTACCAGGGGGCACTGGCAACTCAGCAAAATTCACATTTCTCCCTGCTTTCTGAGCTCTGATGGCATCTTGGTATTGCTATAATCAAAGGACAGGATTTAAAAATGTTACAATACAAGGTATAAAACTAATTACCAAACATTGCTAATCCACACAAACAAAATATTCTGTTTTGCAGCAGAAGCGAGTCAAAAACTTATAAATTACCCAGAACTCTAGGTTAAATCCATGCTACTGCACATCCTTTAGAAGTAAGATTCTCAACGAGAACAGCAAAGGAAAATTGGTTACCTACCTATTAATTTTCACTCCTGTAGTACCACAGATCAGTCCAGACTCCTGGATTTTGCCTCCCTACCAGCAGATGGAGACAGAGAACGTTTTACTGACACTCCTACTTAACCACGTGGCCACCTGCAGTTCCTCAGTATTAATCTGTAGCCAAGCAAAAATCAAACAACCAAAATTTACAAAACTCTCAAACTTTAAAATACTGTATTTGAAGCTATAAAAACAGAATGAGCAGACAACTCTCTCCCTCAACAGAATCGGCGGGTTCTGTACTGATATGTGGTACTACAGGAATGAAAATTAGCAGGTAAGAATCAAATTTTCCTTTCCATGAATGTACCCAGAACAGTCCATACTCCTGGGATGTACACGAAAGCTCCCTACTCAGGGTGGGATCTGTATCTCCCACATCTAGACGATAGTGCCTTGAAAAAGTATGCAGCAACTTCCAAGTCAATGCCCTGCAAATCTCCTGTGGAGAAACAAGCTGAGCCTCCGCTCACAAGGCTGCTTGAGCACGAGTAGAATGGGCATGCAAACCCTCCAGAACTGGCCAAACCCTAGTAATGTAAGTGGAACCAATAGCTTCCTTAAGCCATCGTGCAATAGTATTCTTAGATGCCTTCAAATCTCTCTTGGGACCGCTCCACAGGACAAAGAGGTGATCCGACCTCCTAAAATCATTAGTTACCTTAAGATACCTCAACAAAGCTCGTCTCACATCTAACAACCTAAGTTCCCTCATGTGAGGAACGGACATGTCCATCTTAGGAAAAGCTGGAAGCTCTATGATTCACGTGAAATGCTGATACCACTTTTGGCAAAAAGGAAGGTACAGTCCTCAGTGATACCCTCAAGTTCGAAATCTGAAGGAATGGATCAAGGCAAGACAAAGTCTGCAACTCAGATATTCTCCTAACCGAACATATGGCCACCACAACCTTAAGAGTCAAGTCCTTAAGTCACGCCCTTCGAAGTAGTTCAAAGGGAGCCTCAGACAAACCTCGGAGGACAAGATTAAGATTGCAGGATGGATAAACTCTCCATACTGGCAGATGCAAATTCTTCGGTCCCCTAAGGAACTGAATAACATCCAGATGAGAAGAAATAGTAGAACCTTCCATATTGCCCTGAAGACAACCCAGAGCTACCACCTGGACTTTAAGCGAGCTCAAAGACAAGCCTTTGGCCAAACTTCTTGCAGAAAAGACAAAATGTCAGGAACTGAAAACTTGAGAGGCCTAACAACATTCGCTGAACACCAGGACTTAAAAACCTCCCAGACCTGCATGTACGAAATATTAGTAGACTTTCTCCTGGCCTGCAACAATGTAGCAATAACTGCCTCAGGATAACCTTTATGTCTCAATCGCTGCCTCTCAAAAGCCATGCCGCTAGACAAAAGTGAGCTGCCTGGTCCGAAAACATGGGTTTCGATGAAGACGACCCTCCAGGTGACCGAAGTGAAACAGACCATCCATGGCTAGGTTGACTAGATCCGTTAACTCTGGACATCGTGGCCATTCTGGAGCCACCAGGCCACTTCGCCCTGATGCGTTTCTATTCAATACAATACTTTGCCTATGAGCAGCCAGGGAGGAAAGACAAAGTAGAATCTCTCGAGGCCAAGGTAGTACCAGTGCATCGACGCCCTCAGTCCTGTGCTCTCTTCTCAGACTGAAAAACCGAAACACCTTGGCATTCTGATGAGTCACCATTAAGTCCACATAGGGAAAGCCCCACCTCTCGCAAATGAGCTGCATCACAGACTCTGACAATTCCCACTTGCCCGGATCTAATACTGTGTGACTCACGTTATCCGCTTGAACTCAAGACTTGAAGAATCAAGTCTTGAGCCTCCCGGGACATTGCTCGACTCTTGGTTCTGCCTTGCCGATTGATATAAGCCACCGTCATCGCAATGTCCGAGAGAATCCTCACTGATTAACCTCTCACTAATGGTAGAAATTTCTATAAGGCTAAGTGGACCACTCTGGTCTCCAAACAGTTGATAGATCATGCAGACTCTTTCACAGACCAGTCACCTTGAGCCGACTGATGTTGACAAACTACTCCCAACCAGAAAGAATGGCATCAGCAGTAACAATCACCCTATCCGGGACTTTTGGAAGTCAGAAGCCACCAGGAGAGGTTCTCTCACGCGAACCCTTCGACTGGCAATGGAAGCTGAAACTCCTCTGAGACTGGGTTCCACCAAACCAAAAGAGCCCTCTGCAATGGTCTCATAAGTGCTAATGCCCAAAGCACCAAATCCAGGGTTGAAGCCATAGAGCTCAGAACTTGCAAATAATCCTAGACCTTGGGCATTGGTAACCGCAACAAGCGTCGAACCTGCCACTACAGTTTCAAAACACGCTCCTCTGAGAGATACACTTTGCCTACTAGTGTGTCCAACCGAGCTCCCAGATACTCCAAGGACTGAATTGGCAATAGGTGACTTCGTCACATTCACAACCCAGCCGAGCGAATGGAAAATGCTGAGAATCTTCTGAACCGATTGGCGACAAAGAATCTCCGACTTCACCTGATAAGCCAGTCTTCCAGAGAAGAATGCACCAGAACCCCTTCCTGCCAGAGAACCGCTGCCACCACCACCCTGGTGAAGGTGTGTGACGCAGTGGCCAAGCCGAAAGGAAGAGCCTGAAACTGAAAATGTTGTCCCGAATCATGAAGCGCAGAAAATGCTGTGAGTCTGGATGGATGGGAATGCGCAGATATGCTTCTGTTAGATCGAGAGATGCCAGAAACTCTCCCTTGCAAACCTCCATCACTGACCTTAGGGTTTCCATCTGGAAACACAGAACCTTGAGTGCTGCATTTACCCTTTTTAAATTGAGAATCGGACAAAAAGTGCCTTCCTTCTTTGGGACCACAAAGTAAATGGAATATCTTTCCATGTGAACCTCCTAGAAGGGAACCAGAATCACCAACCCCAGCTGTCGCAGATGGTCCGGAGTTTCCCGGAGCCGCAAGGGGAAACCAGAAATAAGTCATGAACAGGATAAGCAAATTCTAAAGAGTAGCTGTCCTTTACCGCACTGAGAACCCACTGGTCCTGAGTAATCCTGGCCCACTCCTCGTAAAACTGTGCCAGGCGACCTCCTGTAATAGGAATGACGGAGCGAACCAGTCTTGCCTCATTGCGAGGACTTAACTCCAGATGCACTACCACAAAGAGAAAACTGCCTATGCAGACCTGAGGGACTGCAGGTGACACAATGGGTTATATGAACAGTGTCAGTGAAACTTTCTCTGCCCTCCATCTGCTGGCAGGGAGGCAAAACCTTCTGGACTGATCTGGTATGAAGAGAAACTATGGTGCTATGTATTTCTATATACATCACTAAAAAGATACATTTTAAGAAGTTTGTGCATTTATGTATTTACAAGCATCAAGGATTCTTCATATCACCACTGTGCCAGTTTCCTGATGCTCTTGTTTTCTCTTTTGCCCTTATTTCTAGGTATATACTCTTCTTGCCCTCCCCCCCCCTCGTGGAATTTGTATGGTTTTTACATTGATATGCTTTTCATTCTAATTATTGCCACATCCTTTGTTTTGAAAAATCTCCTTTCCTGATTCCTCTGCCTACATTATGTTCCTGCTTTCCATGCATCCGTGCCATGCCTGCAAGGGGTTCGTATATGAACCAGCCCAGCAGTGCTCCGACTTATCTACATTCATAATTCTAGGAGCAAGTGGACAAATAGGAGTGCTTTCACAAAAGTGAACATCATTCTCCCAAGAAAGAATGAAAAGCATTTTTATTTTGATTTCTCTAACTTCAAACTGAGGTAGTTAACCTTTTGCTGCTATTGCTTTAAAAAATAAAGGCTCATGTGTGATGTAATATAACCAACTCAGCCATGTCAAATCCCAGCACACTAGTAAGAGAGAGAGTAAGGACAGCAGCATTTAGGGTGGGCAGAATAACTGCTATTAGAGAGGACGATCAAAAACTTCCATCAGACGGGCGAGGCTTTGTGGCCAGAAGATTTATTTTATTGCCATTTTCCCAGACAGTTTCTATGTGACCTAGAATTGTGATCTACTAAATCCCAGGTTGTCTAGTAAGAAGTAGACCACGGACGGAGTAATTGATCGTTAACTTGAATGTTGATTACACCGCCTAAGCTTTCCTTTGCCAATGAAGGTTCACATTACTGAAGTACAATTTCCATTGGTCCCTGTATTACTGGCGGTTCTCATTAGCCAGAAGTGCAAGCGCACGCGCCAACAGATTTCTGCGCTGGACTAGCAGCTGTGTTTTGGGGGTTTTTTTTATTATTATTTTTTTTACCTTGGCTATTCGCTCGTGCATCCTGGCTTTCCGATCATCCCCGCTAGCTTTGGCCTGCTCGGCTGCGGACTTGTACTTCTCCATTCTTTGCTGCAGGGCTTCCAGCACGGAGGCTGGCTCCCGCAGAACGCCTTTGATGTGCAAGAATTGCAGAGAGAGAGACGGAATAAAATAGCTGAGACAGTACAGGAAACCTCAGGGAGCCCACTGATGCACTGAAGGATTATTTTAAAAGAGAAACATTGCTTCCTTCTCTTTCACAAGTTTGTAACTTGCTATGTGTATGAAAAGTTCATAGTAAAAAAACAAAAACAAAACATTAAATATAGAGAAGCATAACTTTCAGCTTTGTTTTACATTCCCAAAATGTGCATGCAGATTATTTCCATTACACATTAAATCTAATTCTTCTACTGCACTGAGAATTCTTACTCAAAATTAGCAGATGGGCTAAGAACTACTGGCCCTGCACAGAATGGACACTGCTGAAAAGTTCATACACAGGACCATTTTTTTTTCTTATGCAATAGATTAAAATAGCTGGGACAGCAGCTCTGAGGGCTGTGGAAAGTGAACAGAAGGCACACAAATATTCACGGGCAGGACTAGGAGAAGGGTGGAGAACATTTATTTATTTATTAGCTTTTATATACCGACATTCATGGGTACATCATACCGGTTTGCAATATTTATTTAATATCTTTTCTATACCGTCGTTAAGCTAGATGCCGTCACAACAGTTCACAATAAGGCACATAACTTCATGTTGCTTAAATGTGTTAAATTATATCAACTAAACAGGTGCCAAATACTGTAACAGTTTCATATTAAATATTAATTGGTGGGTGTGGTGAGTCATGTCTACTTCTATCTATATCAGCTATAAGATACATTAATACTTAAATCTATAGTCTTTTGTTGTTGAAATAAAATAAAAATAAAATACACACAAGTCGAGTAAAATGGTGTGTATGCGTGGGAGTTCTGCTGACCGCAACCTACATTTCCCTGGGTTCTCCTCTCAATTCTCTTTGTGGTATGCTTGCTTAAATAGCCATGTTTTTAAACTTTTCTGAATGTTTTGATGTCTCTTTGCAGTCTGATTTCTAAAGACATGGTGTTCCATATTATAGGTCCTGCTAGGGATAGGGCCCTATCCCTTACTTGGGTTAGTCTTGCTGTTTTTACTGAGGGAATAGTTAGCAGTGCTTTGTTTGCAGATCTCAGGTTTCTGTTAGGGACGTGTACGCAAAGGGCAGTGTTCAGCCATTCTGCCTTTTCGTCGTGTATTAATTTATGTATGGTGCATAGAGTCTTGTATTGTATTCTTTGTTCAATGGATAGCCAGTGTAGTTCAATTAGGGTATCGGTGATATGGTCTCTTTTACTTTTACCAGTTAGAATTCTTGCAGCTGAGTTTTGTAATACCTGTAGTGGTCTTATCGTGGTGTAGGGTAAGCCCAGTAGAAGGGCATTACAGTAGTCAGTGCTTGCAGAAATTATTGCTTGTAATACTGACCGGAAGTCGTTTGTAGTGGTTTAAGTTTTCTAAGAATCATAAGTTTGGCGTATCCTTCCCTTACTTTTAGAGATATATGTTGTTTCATACTTAGTTCCGTAGCAATTATCGTACTTTCTCAGCTAGTTGTATTTTTTGGTTGTTATTGAGTGTGATTGGGTTTTGAATGATGTTTTTAGTTCTGGATGTAGGAATTCTCTTTCTCTCTCTATATATATATATATATATATATTTATATCTGTATCTATCTATATATATATATATATATATATATATATATATAACTGAAGGAGCAAAATACAAAAAACCAGGGTGGTGGAGTGTCTATGGTGACTCTTCCTCCTGTGTACAACAAAATTATTTTTTCAGGTCATGATTATTTTCTTCTTTTGCTGAATATCTGTGGTTATGACCCTTGATATTTAATACTTTTTTCTGCTGTTCACCCTTTAGAGGTCAAAAGAAAATTGGCGAATCAAGCTCATCTTGACAGTAATTTTCAAAGATACTTCTGCTGGTAAAGTAGTACTTTATCTGTAGAAATGATACTTTAGAAAACAGTGCGACTGACAGCACAAAATTATGCATATTTTTACACGCACAGGGAAAGGCATTCCAGGGCGTAAAGAATGGGCAGGGCTAGGACTTACATGCACCAAACAGCAGGTGTAACTGTGTGCATGCAATTATGTCAGAATAATTGTCAAACTGGATAATGCACATAAGTCCATTTTGAAAATTGGTGTAACTTATGTGCATATTTTCCGGCTAACTTGTGTGTGATGTTACAGAATTACCTCCATTGATTATATATATTCAGTGGGGGTTTCAGCTTTCAACAATCTGCCACGTATCACTGTTTGGCGTGAAATGGAAAAAAAAAAAAAAAAGGAAGGGAAACAGGTAGACATTGTTTGGATTACATTCCATCCTTGAACCAGCAGAAAGGGAAACATTTAGGATCTGATTCATGAAGACTTTCCTGCCAATCTGCGTCTATGGGGGAAGGCTTTGATGAACCAGGCCCTTACTGTGAAAGGAGAAAAGCTAAAATCACCAGTGCTCAAAGAAAATCAACAGCCTTTTCCCCCAAGATACAGGGTCAGTAGTCTTATAAGGTCCAACTCCAGCAGACACCTTATAAGTTACTAGCGAGTCAGGTACACTAGAACATGCTTCCCCCTCTCCCACCCAAGACCAGTACATAATATCCTTCTTACTCTTTGAATCATTTGCAATCAGAGCAAATTCTCCCAGAAACTTTATGGTTTTAGATGCTGTAACAGCTTAGGAAAATAAAAATCCTAGCAAGAAATTCTGTAGCAATAGAAACACACAGGAAAAAAAAAATAGACTAATAAAACTGCAAACCATGCATCTTCTTGCCATCTGGTAAAGAAACTAAGTTTTAAATGTATAAAATCCCAAAAACCGCTTGGATATTTAGCATTAGGATCTCATTCAATTCTCTGTCTGCTTTTCATTCTCCAAGTGTTTTACTGCCTTCTCTCTTCTGTTACACTTCTTCCTTTCTCTGCTCTCCCTAGCTTGTTGCTCTCTCTCCATCCCAGAAAATCACTCTCCCTCCATTTATTTTTTTATTTCTATAAAACTTATATTCTGCACCATCCGATTAGTCATCTAGAGTTTAATGCACGGTGAGATTTTATGTACATAAAAAAAAGCAGAGATTGCAACTCTTTCGAGATTTTATGGCACTTAAAAATAATAAAAAATTGAAAGTCAGAGGAAACAGCTTCCTTCCTGCCATGGAAGGATGCCAATGCTGGTACTCGCGCACAAGTCGTCCCTAAACATTCTCCTGTGTGAGGTGTTAAACTGGATCTCACTTTAAGGACTCCACATGCTGCACATTAGTCCTACCTGAGCCTTCACAGCTCTCAGGTACGGTCGTTCCAGGCTGAGAGTCTAGTGAGTCAGATGCAGGAGCCCGGGCCTCACATCCAGTTCCAACATCTGAAGGGGTTTGGGGAAGGACAAAGAACAAAAAATCTTAAACTGTCCGAATTTGCACAATAAAAGCTAATGGCACTGAATTTACTGTGTAAATGCCTTCTGCACAATTGAACATGCTTTTTTTTTTTTTTTTTTTTAAACCTTGCTAGTGGGGAAACCTTTACAAATCATTCACAACTCTGCTCATTTCTTGTTGCAGGTGGCTCTAAAGAACTCCTGTCCAAGTGCAGATACATTTGATCTCAATGCCCAAGATACTCATCTTGATATCACCACTGGTGACATTACAGTTTAACTTGATTAATCACCTAAGTAAAGTAAATCAAGGCGATATACAATTAAAACAAAAATACAATATAAAACAGAAATACAATATCAAATAAAAATCCTAGATAAAAAACAAAATAGAAAATCAATAAAACAGAATTAAAACCAAACCAGTCATAACATAATATAAAATAAAAAAATAAAATCAAGACATTTGAAAGGCTTGTTAAAACAACCCAGATTTCACTTGCTTCCTAAACTTAAGATAATCCTTCTCCAGGAGAGGAATTCCATAAAAGAGGGGCAGACTTAGGAAAAGCTAGATTCCTAGGTGACCTCTAATCTAATCTCTCTAGCAGAGTGTAACCTCAGGAGCTCTTGCTGTGAGAAGTGCAATGGCCAGGAGGACTGATGACGAATCAGAAGGATGGAAAGATAGGGGGCAAACCAAAATGTAATGCTCTGAAAGTTAAACAAAAGATTTTAGGTTTATTTTATATTTTTAGTGCTTTTCTATACCGACATTCATGATACAGATCATATCATATCGGTTTACATGGAACATGGGGAAAACATTAACATAACCAAGGAGAAAGCAAAAGTTACAATAAAACAGGGGTACTCAAACTGGGAAGAAGAGGAGCCAGTGTCAGAGGAAACTTGAAACTAAACAATATCAATACAACAATATTTACAGTAGCGGTAAAAGGGGTGCGATGACTAGAGGGCCTTGGAGTGTGCCTGTAGCTGGGGAGGTCCCAGATTAAGGGAAGGCTTGTTGGAATAGCCAAGTCTCAGTTTTTTTCTGAATGTCAATAAACAGGGCTCTTGTCTGAGGTCAGAGGGCATAGCATTCCAAATGGTTGGCGCCGCTGTCAAGAAGGCTCGCTCTTTGGTGGCTGAGTGGAGTGTGGCTTTGGCTGGAGGGGGTTTCAAATAAATCTAATTCTAGAAATAACTGGAAGCCAGTGGAGATCCTGAAAGAGTGGCGAGACATATTTCCTTTTTGCTGCAGTATTCTGAACAATCTGAAACCTTTTTAGGGAAGACCTTGATGGAGAGGATTAGGGTAGTCTAAACGACTGATGATCAAAGAATGGGTAAGAGTTTAGAGGTCATCGAGATCCAAAAAGGAACGAAGACTTCGGATCAAACACAGGGAATAAAAAGAACTTTGCTCTGCACTAGAAATTTTATGGGAGAAAGAAAGGCTGGAATCAATCAATCTTAACCCCAAACAGTCAAATCTTTAAATAGAACAGGGCATCCAGCTATTGAGGGTAAGGAGAACAGATCAACATCCCTTCCTTTAGAGATCAATGATATTCTGATTTATCTGGATTTACTTAAATTTGTAACTGGAAAGCAATTCAGCGACACTGGTCAGGCAATCACAATCTATTTAAAGATTCACTGGACTTGGTGCCCAAATAGGGTATAATCAACACAACAAAAACAATCGAAACCCAAACTTTGAATAAGGGTCACTAATGGGGAGCAAGGTATAGATTAAACAGTGCAGGAGAAAGAAGGGATCCCCGAGGCACTCGACAAATCAATTTCAGCAAAGTGGAAAATCTGAATCAGCGCGGACCGGATAACGAAGAAACAAAAAAGCAAAAGGTGTCCCTCTCCTTTACTGCCCGGTCAAGCTAACCTCCGCTCTCCTTTTGCCCGCCTGATTATACCTCCTGGTCAGCAGAGCGAGAGAGAGAGAAAAAGCGTGGCAGAAGAAAAGGATGAGGCACAAGGAGGCAGATGAGAAAATGAGAATCAAGGAGAGATAGGGAGGCAGAAGCAATACGTGAAATGAAAAGCTTTACTTTCTGGAGCTGGCGGCATGTTGCTGAGGTCGACTGCTTGCCCGCTGTCCAACGCCTCAATGACTGCGCTGAATTTCTGAAACAAAAAAGGCTGAAGGTGACACCTTTTTATTGGACTAACTTGCTACATTTCTGACTAGTCTGAGACCCGCACTCTCTTCAGCAAGTCAAAGCTAAACAAGAAGGTTAATGCAAAGACTTATGTTGCCCAAATACCACAGGCTGCATTATGATGATGGAGTAAAGTGAAAGAGAGGGGGGGGGGGAAACGTTGTACCACGGCCAACACCGGCCGGTGCGGCTGTCACTCCACAGTACATGGCAACATTGTGCTAAGCTTAAAAGTGCGGCATACTCGTGTAACTACCTTAAAAAGGTTTTTTTTAAAAATAAATTTGCTTTGTGAAAAACAAAAGAAAAAAACAAAAAACTGGTGGGGCATGTCAGACAGACAACTGCTGACTGACTGGCTGAGTACCCCTGAAACTTATCACAGATATGCAAATCAGCTTTCCTGGAACGGTATATACCTTGCCAGTTTTCATATATTCCTTTGCCTTGTCTAGATTTCCTTCTTGCTTGGCTTTCAGGGCTGCTAACTTATACTCCTTTAATCTTGCCACCAGGAGAGATCTGGAATCAGCACTTGCAGAGCCTGCACAGGATAAGTAAAAACCCAAGTTTCAAATAAAGTCCTGAACAAGTTCAGCAATGCCCCTCCTCCTCCAAAAAAAACCAAACTCCATATTCTTTCAATGTTACTAAACTGCTTAAAAGTGCTGCATCCTAATACCAAAATCAACCAATTATGCTTTTTTCAGTTTTAAAAATTCTTTAAAAAGCATCATCAGTCTTGGCCGGTCACCTGGTTCGGGAGCAGCAACGTCACTGCCCTGGCTGGCTTCTGCTTCTCCAGACTCTGCAGTGGCCTCTCCTGGCTTCCCTGCTGCTTCCTCCACTGCCACCACTGGACTCTCAGGCTCAGAGGTGAGCTGGGGCAGTGCAGTGGCGGCAGCAGACTTTCCTGTGGCCACAGGGGTTGGCAGCTCTTCTTCACTAACATTTTTGCCCTTCTTCACCGCAGCCAGCAGGCTTTCTAATGTCTGTTGGAAGAAAAGAGTTTCAATAGGACAGGGGAGTGCTTTTCGACCTTTATCTTGTAAAATAAAATTAAAAACTGAAAAATGCTGCTTGCTTAAGTACTCAACCCCTTCAGACTAGTAATTGGTAGAACCACCTTTTGCTGCAATAACAGCTTTAAATTGGTTGGATAAGTTTCTATCAGCATTGCACAATGTTTGGGAGTGATGTTTACCTATTCTTCCTGGCAGATTTCCCCAGGTTGGTTGGATGACCTTATGGACTGCAATTTTCAAATAGTGCCAAGAATTCTCAAATTGGCTTGAGATCTGGACTTTGACTTGTCCACTGTATAACATTCACCTTTTTGTTGTTCAGCCACTCCTGTGTTCCTTTGGCCTTGTGTTTTGGATCATTTTCCTGCTGAAAGATGAACTTTATCCTGAGTCTTAGTTTTTTTAGCAGACTGAAGCAGGTTGTCTTGCAGTATCTCCCTGTATGTTGCACCATCCATCCGTCCTTTGATTTTAACAAGATACCCAGTCCCTGCTGAGGAAAAGCATCCCCACAACATGATGCTGCCACCCCCACACTTTACTGCTGGGATGGTGTTTGCTGAGGGACGGGCAGTGTTCAGTTTGCACCACACATAGCATTTTGAATTTTGGCCAAAAGTTCCATTTTCGTCTCATCTGATCACAAAACCTTATTCCACATTTTAGCTGGGTCACTCTGATGCTTTCTAGCAAACTCCAGACATGCTTTGATGTGGTTTTTCGTCAGAAATGGTTTCTTTCTAGCCACCCTCCCATGTAGTCCAATTGAATGCAGAGCTCTTGATATGAGTGACTGGTGCACCTCCACGCCAGTCTCAGCCACTGAACTCTGTAGCTCCTTCAAAGTGACTGTTGGCCTCTCTGTGGCTTCCCTCACAAGTCTCTTTCTTGCTCTGATGCTGAGTTTTGGAGGACGGCCTTGTCTAGGCAGTGTCTAGGTTGTATGATGCTGCTTCCGTTTCTTCACAATTGATCCAACAGTGCTCACTGGGATATCCAAGTACTTGGAACCTTTTCCTATTTTGTGCATGCCTATAACTTTATCTTTAATTTCTTTAGAATGCCATTTGGTCTTCATTTTCACAGCTTTCCTTCAAATTCACAGACTGACCAATGGTACTGGAATTAGGGAATCTTTTATCCAGAAAAGCTGACCTTTTATAACGATTCACAGGCAGAGACTAATTTTAAGTCAATTGTTAGGGCAATGACTTTCATCTGTGTAAACTTGGAGCTTCCACAGCACAGAGGCTGGTTTCTTATGCAAGTAGCATTTTTCAGTTTTTAATTTTATTTTACAAAATATTCAGAGAAATAATGAATTGTGACTTTGAAAATGTACTTTAAGAGCATACTGGTTTGCAATATACATATTGTCTGGAACCATTTGTGTAAATGTCATTTGTAATCCACACAAATCTGCTGACCTTTAACAGGATCTAATACTTTTGCAAGCCACTATATGTTTATGTATGTTTCTTTTTGGTGCAAGAAAAAGTTTCAACATAAAGAACACCTATGTTTATAACCTTAAACCTTGCTCGAACCTGGCAGCTGCCTAAACTATTAGTAATAGAGGGGAAAAAAAAACAGTGCAAGAAGCGACAGTAATGCCTAAGCAATGCTACTGTAGCATTTCCTTTGAAGTGGCTGAAGAGAGGGGCCATGTGCATCCTGCATCTGACACAGATACCTAGCCTGGGGCTCAGCCACTACCTGTGTCTTTTTCATACCATCAAACTGTTAAAATAGATCAGGAGCTGATTACACCTGAAAAGTTGAAAGAGAGAAGTTTTACATATATGAAGATTATTGAGACTGCTCATTGCTGAAGTGATTCACTAAGTCACAGAGGCTGGGCATCATTGGTATGAGATATAAATGCAGGTCTTTATAAAGGATAATTACATACTTCATATATATACCCAGGACCAGACTTCCCAATAAACAAAATAGGCAATCCCTGCCACTGAAAGTCCCTCTGGCTCCTCCTGTGAGGCAAGTCACTATATTAGGATGGTTGAAGGATGCAGAGAGGGGAATCTAACCCACCTCCTTGTCCATGCCTAGGGGGCTGCCAGAGGGTTAACATCTCGTATTTTTCGCTCCATAAGACGCACCTGACCATAAGACGCACCTAGGATTCAGAGGGGGAAAATTTAAAAAAAAAAATTGTGCTAAACCGGCTCTGCGTCTGGGCGTCTTATGGAGCAAATTAGGGGAGTGCATAGTTTTTTTTTTTCTCCCCATTTTGTTTTCGGGTCTGGGGAGGGCCATTTCGGTCCACTCCCCAGATCAGAAATTTTTCTTTCTGTGGGAACCCCCAAAACCCCCCCCCCATCCCAACCCTTTAAATTAACAACCTCCACCCCCCTGACCCCCCCAAGACCTGCCGAATTAATTTCCTGCAACCCCCCACCCTCCTGACCCCCCCAAGACCTGCCGAATTAATTTCCTGCAACCCCCCACCCTCCTGACCCCCCCAAGACCTGCCAAACGTCCCTGGTGGTCCAGCGGGGGTCCAGGAGCGGTCCGGGAACGATCTCCTGGGCGTGAGCCGTCGGCTGCCAGTAAACAAAATGGCGCCGACGGCCCTATGCCCTCACTATGTCACTGAGACCGACCGCTGCTATTGGTCGGTCTCAGTGACATAGTGAGGGCATAGGGCCGTCGGCGCCATTTTGTTTACTGGCAGCCGACGGCCCTATGCCCTCACTATGTCACTGAGACCGATTGCTGCTATTGGTCGGTCTCAGTGACATAGTGAGGGCATAGGGCCGTCGGCTGCCAGTAAACAAAATGGCGCCGACGGCCCTATGCCCTCACTATGTCACTGAGACCGACCAATAGCAGCGGTCGGTCTCAGTGACATAGTGAGGGCATAGGGCCGTCGGCGCCATTTGGTTTACTGGCAGCCGACGGCCCACGCCCAGGAGATCATTCCCGGACCCCCGCTGGACCACCAGAGACGTTTGGCAGGTCTTGGGGGGGTCAGGAGGGTGGGGGGTTGTAGGAAATTAAGTCGGCAGGTCTTGGGGGAGTGTGTTTGTTAGATTTTTGTTTGGTTTTTTTTTTATATTCGCTCCATAAGACGCACATACATTTTCCCCCCACCTTTGGGGGAAAAAAAGTGCGTCTTATGGAGCGAAAAATACGGTATATGCTTGTTCTTCAGAGGGCATGAAGCCTTGCCAATGAACCCCATCCTGCTTCTCTGAACGAGAAAGTGAAACTGATATAATATGCTTACGGTAAGTGGAATCACAGTATCCCTCTGTCTGTTGGTGCTCTCCCGACACTGGCCACCAGGGGGGAGCGCTGTCAGTACTGCAATGCACATACTGATGGTTGAGCGCTTGCTGCTCCCTGCTAATGCACATACTATGCACAGAGCGAGCAGGGCCAGAAACTACAGCTGAAGGTCAGAGAGATGCGGTATGGGCAGCAAGAACAGAAGAGGATGCCTGCCACTGGACAAGTACAAGGGGGAAAGGGCAGGGGAAGAAGGGAAGAGAACTGGTGTGGAGCACAGGAAGCAAGATCCTCCGGTGCATTTTTATCAAGTCACTGCTAGAACAAACTATATTCCTAAAACCCTCTGGAAGTCTTCTCAGGGGTGAAATAAAATGTTTAGACCAAGTGTTTGTCTCTCAGGTGAACAATATATGTTGTTAAGTAAAGGAAGTGGAATTTGATATAAGCCCGAAGACCACCAAACTATGACCCAAAAGCAGTCTTAAATATCTCAGAAATAAAATGCTCGTAAGTCACACAGGTCTCTATTGGAAGGGAGAAGGCTGCTCTTCTCCTTTCTGGCAGGTCACATGCTGCACCAAGAGAGGCTTTTCAGCAGCCGAACACAGGGCATTGGGAGCCCACAAAAATGTCAGAAGAGTCTGCTCCTAGCTTTTGAAAAATAAACATGTTCACGAGCCTGCTCTTCCAGTGGGAAGAGCCGTACCTCAGCTGAAGTGAGGTCAGGCAATGACAGTGCAAACATTACCAGCGAGGTGACAGACCTGACAGATCACAGGGAGGGAGGAAGGAGCAAACACTGATTCACTGACCATGTGTACACAACAGGTACCTCAGGATCCTTATGCAACCTACATTTTTGGCAGAGTTGGGCCAAACTATTTAGAAATAACTATCTGCCTTCTAAGTGGGTGTGGTCTGTGAGGTTTTTGGCCAGCTTCAATTTCTGATTCATATACCACAATTAAAGCAGTCTGGCTGCTGTGTTCAGCCACTTGGATAGGTAGAAATAAAGGTCAACAGATTGGCTTTGATACCTCTTTACTGGACTAACTTAATACATTTGTGATTGGCTTTTGAGAGAGCTCCGATTTGTTTAACAATACAAAAAGGAGGCCTATTTTAAACCATAACTCATGCCCACTAGGACTGTGGATGGTAATTTGTAAATATTTTGTCTACATCAAACTTTCAGCAGCAACAGATAACAGTGGCACAATATACAGGCAATTGTCAGCTTTGATGTTATGGTGCTTTGTGTGTCTTGGTGGTGCAAGTTATATGTTTTATTATACTCCATTTCAGGACAGTCCCGACTGGGGCAAGGGGTGCTATTACTGAGTCATGGCTCAAAGACTCAGACTATTATACTAAACCAATTACCCACAAACCTGTATGATATCTATTCCATCCTTAGACCCAAAAAAAAGAGGAGGTCTCTTGCTCACTGCAAAGAAGAGCCTCAGACTCACCCTCCAAACCATCTCCTCCCCTCACAAATTAGAAATTGGCCTCTTCAAATCTCCCAACCTACAAATCTGCCTAATCTACGCTCCCCCTGGTCTCCTTGACCTCAATCCATCCCTCCTGATTGAATACATTACTAAAAACAGACATAAACCAACCTATCATCATCCTTGGAGACTTTAACCTCCATGTTGACTCTTCCTCTCTCACCCTCCTGCGACTCCTTCCTAGCCTCACTGAATGCCTTAGGCTACAAACAGCTAATCTCCAGCCCCACACACAAGGCGGGCCACACCCTGGACCTCATTTTTGTAAACGATTTGATCCAAACGCTCCCTCCCTCATGCACTCCCGTCCCTTGGCCCGATCATTTCCGCATCGAAACGATCTGCACCATAAAAAAGACACGCCCCCCCCCCCCCCCCAAGAAAATCATCCACGTCCGCAAACCTTGCAAAACAGAAGACCTCATAGAAGCCCTCTCTAATGAACTCCCCAAGCTAGATCTGACCGACTCAGAGTCAGCTCTATTATCATGGCACCAGCTCACTGACAGTTGCCAATGCAGTCTGCCCCATACAATCTCGAGAAATCAACCCTTCAAAAAACAAAACATAACCCTTGGTACACACCTGAGCTCAAAACTATGAAACATCAACTAAGAAAACTAGAAAACTCCTGGCGTAAGGATCCATCATCTCCCCAGTTGGCAAGGTTCAGATCCTTCCTAAGCAACTAAAAGAGGCCATAGACAAAGCAAAAAGAGATTTTTATGCCCAAAAAATACATCAATTCCAATTCAACCCCCAAGTCCTATTCGAATATGTTTCAAATCTAACTAAAACCACCCCCACTACTACCACTGATACCGTTGACTGCAAATGCGACGACCTCGCACAATATTTCCATAATAAGATAGTAAAAATCATGTCTCTCTTCTCCTCCACACCCACTCCCCCCATCCCCCCCCATGACCCAAGCAACGAATATGTCAGCTTCCCCTTACTCCCACTCGAAAACACCGTCTGCACAAACACCAGCCGTCCTCAAAACTTTTGAGCCCACCACAGTATTAGAAGTTGAATCCATTCTTAAGAAAATTAGACCCTGAACACATCCATCAGACTCTATTCCTGTCAAAATCCTCCTCACTATCCCCAATATTATCGCCAAACCATTATCTCAAATCATGAACAAATCCATCACACTTGGTACAGTTCCTAACCAACTTAAACAAGCCATTATTAAACCCATCCTAAAAAAAAAAAAACCTCCCTTGATCCAGCAGACCCCTCTAATTTCACCCCATCTCCAACCTCCCCTTCATTTCTAAAATCCTAGAAAAAATAATCAACCGCCAGCTCACTGACTACTTAGACGAACATCACATCCTCTTCCCCTCCCAACATGGCTTTCGCAAACACCTGAGCACTGAAACCCTCCTCATCTCCCTCTCCGATCACATTCTAAGAGCCCTCGATAAAGGTCAACCACATATTCTGGTCCTCCTAGATAACTCTTCAGTATTTGACAGTCAATCACCACACCCTTATAGAACGCCTTAAAGAAATTGGCATCTCAGACAACTCTCTTCTCTGGTTACAATCGTACCTAAGCAACAGACAATATAAAGTAAAAATTGGAAACAGTGAATCGAAACCCATCAATCTGACACAAGGCGTCCCTCAAGGTTCCTCCCTGTCATCCCCTCTCTTTAATATTTACCTTCTTCCTCTATGCAACCTCCTTTCCAAACTTGGCCTTCCTCACTTTATATACGCCGATGACATACAGATCCTTATTCCCATAACGGACACCTTATCCAATGCCATAAAAATTTGGGAATCAGCACTAACTGCTATCAGTTCCCTGCTCACAGACATCTCACTGGCTCTCAATACTGCCAAAACTGAGATACTAATCATCTCCCCACTCCAGACCATCCTGTCTCCACCCCAGCACAATACATTACACTCCTCAATCACCTTTTCTCAACATGTCCGTAACCTCGGGGTCACCTTAGACAATCAACTCAGTCTAAAAAAGTTCATTAATTTCACACTAAAAGATGGATTCTTCAAGCTCCGTACTCTAAAGAGACTAAAAACCACTTCTGCATCTTAATGACTTTCGTACAATCCTCCAATCTACCATCTTATCCAAAATAGACTACTGCAATGCCATACTCATTGGCCTACCCAAAAATGCAATACAACCGCTTCAGATACTCCAAAATGTGGCAGCCCGCATCCTCACCAATACACACAAAAATGATCACATCACCCCAGTCCTCAAGGAGCTGCATTGGCTACCTGTCACCTACCGTATAACATATAAAGCCCTCGCCATCATCCACAAATCCTTGCACAATGAAAATATAAACTGGTTCAATGAGCACCTCTTTTTCTGCTCCTCCTCCAGACCTACCAGAAAACAGCATATGGCAACCCTACATACTCCCTCACCCAAACATACAAAACTTATGATCACTAAGACCCGCGTCTTTTCCATTGCTAGTCCCCACCTTTGGAACTCCATGCCCGCCAGTCTTCGTCTTGAAATATGCCCAAAAAAATGTAAGCAGAACCTCAAGACTTGGCTATGTAACAAGCATACTCCTGCTGATTTCCATGCCCCCCCCCCCCCCTCAGGACAGCTGCCTCTAGCTTTCCCTACCACCAGGCAGCTACTACGTACCCCCTCAAAGTTCCCCCTGCTCTCCTCCAAATTTACAGGTAAACCCTGTCAATATAGTCATTCCTTTCCTCTCTATATATATTCCCTTCCTCTGTATATAAGTTTCTTACTCAATATTTTATGGACCATAATTGATTATGATTACTGTTTGAGTATTATATTTGTAGTTACTGTTGTTGGATTGAACCTTATACGCCCCTTACTCCTACCTACAATTTCTCATGTTCTTGTTCTATGTAAAGCCTGTTGCGATATTGTGTTCAAATGTAAACCGATGGGATGTTCCCAACGACCGTCGATATATAAAAATATACTGTAGCATTCCTCAGACTCCAGCCACCACCTTGTAGCATTCCTCAGACTCCAGCCACCACCTTGTAGCACCTGAAGATCCTCAGATATGATCACTCAGAGTTCTCTTTCCTGGTCGGTGGACAACAGAATCTCATCTTCCTTATAAATGTACTACTCTCTTGCATTCATGATTCTGCACTATTTTGCCTCCCTTTTTTTTTTTTTTTACTTTATTTCCATCATATTATTAAACAAAATTCCAAGAAATCTTGTTGAGAAAAGTGTATAATAGTATCATAAAATATAACAAAAATAGATAAGAAATTACACAAAAATCCACAACCTGGTAGAGGGGAGGGCCACTAATCAAAGAAATAAAGCAAGAAGAATGGGATAGCTCACTGATTGCCAAGCTCTCCATCTCTTAGATCACTTCTCATCCTTCCTGCTCCCTCAGGTGTCTGCTCTGTTGCAAATCTTAGTGACAGAATGAATGGTTTGACAGCTCTTATTAAGCCATATGTAGCTCTTTATGTTCAATAGATCAAAAACTATTATATTAGTAATTCCATTTTTCAAATAATCCAAGGAACATGCAGTAGAGCCTTCTCCTATGTAGGGCTGTCCCTGTGGAACGCATTACCAAACGACTTGTGAAATGAATCTGAATATTTACAATTCAGAAAGCAGTTCAAAGCAAAGTTATTTCATACATGTAAAAGCTACAACTTTATTTTTATCTTCTGATTATTGGAAGACAATTTTAAAATGTTTGAATGGATTGTATTTTGATGTATTCTTTGTCTGTTTATATATTTTGTTTGTGGAATTATTATGTACATTGAACAGCATCATTGGATATCGTGGAATGCAAGAAGTTTGAAATAAAATAAATAAAAAGAAATGTTTCCCACTAACTCCTCTGCAATATAGCTCAAGAAAATACTGAACAGAACCCTCCCCCCCCCTCCCCCCAGACAGACACAGACACATACCGGTCCCTGAGGCACTCCACTCATCACCTTTCTTTCCTTAGAGTGAATTCTATTTACCACCACACACACTGCTGTGAAGCCCTCAACTTCCTTCTAATTCAGGCCCCCATCTTGGGGCCCACCCCTGTATTGTTCTATTTATTTATGAGCTTCCTATATGGGACAATATCAAAACTTGCTGAAATCCAAGCATACCACCATCCAGTACACTCCCCTGACCTTATTCTCTTGCCACCAAATCAAAGAAATTGATCAGATTTGTTTGATAAGATCTCCCTCTCGAAAAAAAACCAAAAACATGTTGCCTTGGATCTAACACATCGGAAAAGCTTCCATCATATAGATCCCAATGTCACAAAAAGACATCCTGAGCACTGTATGCTATTCTCCATTCGCAGTAAGAGGAGATGCAAAAATGTAATTTTAATAGGTAAACAGATAAAGCGCCATGGGTCATGCTAACTTGTTTCCATGGGCACAGAGTAAGGCTCTCTCTTATGCATAATATGCTTTCCTTCAATGCAGGGGGGGTAGGGATGGGGTTTCTCCTATAATTACTTAATCTTAATGGTTTAATTAATTATGTAAAAAGGGTGCACAGAATACATGGTGCTTTTACCACATAAGTTACACGATGTCAAGCTTCCTGTCTCCAGTGAGCTTACAATCCAAGCAAGGGCATATGGAGTCACGCAGTGAACAGTGCAGGAAGGCACCTGGTCCTCTTCCAATGTTCACTGGTCTTATTAATCAAGGACCTAGAGTACATTAACAATGCAAATCTGTCTTTATTTTACTGGCTGAGGCTCTCTTTGGCATTCTTTAGTAATTGGTGCTCACCGATTTTTTTTAAGTCTATAGCGAAACGAGTCACGTTCTTCTCATTCTTGAATGTTGGGGAGCTCTCACTTACCTTTAAGCCTCGCTCATACCGTCTTGCCTTGGAGCTTTCGCCTGCCTGCTTCGCATTACCAATCGCCGTCTTGTAGTTACTGATCCGATCTTCTATCGTCTTCTGCATCGGACTCGAAGCAGCAGGAGACCCTGCAGCCTTAAAACAAAACAAAGAAAAACAGAGGAGAAAGGCTATCGTCCTGGTCTGACTTGGTAAAAAGAGCGGTAAAGAAAAAAAAAGCAAGGGTGAAAAAAAAAGGTGCCTTTGAGACGGGGGTTCCTTGTGCTCTTACTTCACTCCTCTGAGCTGCAAATCCTATAAAAGCAGTGAGTGGAGAAGCAACGGCAGAAAAATGTGGTTAGTGACCAGATGGGCTGAACAGTAAGGTCTTTGAGTTAAGTTCCCAGAAGAGGGATGAGAGGAAGGGAGGAGCAGGCCCATTTCTTAAACCATGCTCTCTATTTTATTAACACCACACTTTCTCTCAAGGAGTCTACCCAGAATGAGATAATTTACTGCCCATATTTAGCACTCTCTGGATAAGTCTGGTCATGCCACGCAGCAGTCCTAAAGTTAGCCAGATAAACTTATCAGGATAACTGATTTACCTGGGTATATTCAGTGATGGAAGCCACACTGCTGAATAGCCTAAGTAATCTGGATGTCTTCAGGAGTGCCTTGCAGCACAACCAGAAGTATCTAGATATCGCCGAGTATCAGTGTTACCCAGATTAAACTGTCTGCTTAAGTCAGCCCTACCCCACAATGCCCCCAATTTATCTGGATACGATTTTTTAGCAGGATAAATGAACGGCGGTGAATTTGCAAGAATTTCAAATCCTGTAGTTTGTCTGGCTAAGTCAGAACTTAGCCGGACAAACCAATATGAATATGAACTTCATACTGTACAGACATCCTGAAAGAAGATTTTTTTAAGCCAGTAAAATGTACCTAATTATTTACATAAAGTCCATAACTACTACAAAGTTAGCCTGAAAACACTCTTCCATACTAATGGGTCAATTTTGGAATGGCTTTGGTGCTCAGACAATCAGGAGCCTAAATCGACTCCTCTGAAGGCGGACTAGGGCAGAGGATCTAAGTTTAGACTTGTAATTTTACTGGGCACCTAAATTAAGGACCCTAAATTGTGGGCCGGTACAGAGGCAGAGTTAGGGAGGAGAAAAAAAAAAAACGTTGGGTGCTCAGCACTGATTTTCAGCACCTAGCTTAGGGCCTGATTAAAAAAAACAAACCAAAAACAAAAAACTTAATAATCATAAACCAAAATAAGTGGGGAGGAATCTTAGGCATCTAAATCTAGGCAAATAAACTGCAAGGCTAAAGTCAGGAGTCGAGTGTGTTTTCAACGTTGATCCCCCAAGTCCTGGAATCAGCCAGCCAGCCAAGCTCCATTCAGCAGAATCCGTGTTTGTGTCTCAGACGCAGCGTAGCCCCTGGCTTAGCACGGCACATTACACTTATTTACTTCGGTCTATGACAAGATTAGCTTACATGAAACCCTCGATACCACCATTCATCTCCGCAATTCACAAACTGAAACTGCGCTTGTGCGGCTGAATTCACCGCGTGATCTTTAAACCAGTTTGCAGCTCTGGGTTTGGGCAGGTCTCTCTCTCCCATCTACATTAAACAGTGATCCACTATCTGGATTGTGCTGGTGCTCACAAGGCAGCAGTAACAAAAGAAGGGCTTCTCTGCTCTCTGTGGGACATTCCTGTAGATTTTACTTTGATTTTTCTCTCTGAAAAAAAGATTTACTACGCTAATGCTTCCTTAAAGCAGACGAGCTGCTCAGAATATTAACCTGCCTTTATTTCAGCTCTCATCTTTCCTCGTTTTGGTCTTAGTCAAGGGTCCCTCCGGTTTTTTGGGGCTTTTTGCCCTAGCACATTTTGGGCCAGATATACTGCAGTACATTCAGAAAGTATTCAGACCCCTTCCCCTTTTTCCACATTTTGTTACATTACAGCCTTATTCTAAAATAGAAAATATGCATTTTTTCCCCTTCTCAATCTGCACACAATACCCCCATCGCATGCATCAGGACCGCAGTAAGAGAGCTCCAGATGTTTCCAGCACATCAGCAGCCTTTAAAGAAAATGAAGAGGATCACACTCCAGCTTCCTGCAGGAGCACAGCTGGGCACAGGACGACTGCTGTTAGAAAGGGATAAGCTGCTTCCTGGGGCAAGTGGCTTTGCTCTACTGGCAGGGAGTCTAGAAATGCAATGCCTCACACAGTAACCAGCATCAATATTTAGAAAAGCCCAAAGAAAGCAGCTCTCCATTGTCCCTACTCATCAATTACGTATAACTCTGAAAATTACCATAATTAAGCAACCGGAAATAAGAGGATTCAGCCAGCTGGGAAATTAGCTACATTTTCCCTATGCAGCCTCTGTACAACCCAAATAGAACTGCTATCCAAGTCAGTCCCTGCTAACTTGCTAGCTACTCTGTTAATCAGGAGATCAAAATCAAATACTCATGAGATATATTTGTATACATTGCCTTCAACAATCAAGCTAATGTATGCAAATCTCTCATGCATATTTATTAGGGATCTCCTGAAAACCAGAATGGGCTAGGAGGGTCTCTGGGACAGGCTTGAAAAATCGCTGGGTTACCCAAAATCCTTTATAAGAGATGTCAATAAATCTTTAATTAAATAAGCTGTTTGGTATAAAGAACCTAGCAGCAGTATAATGCAGAATGTGACTGCTCTTTGTGATGGCAGAAGAGAATAGGACTGGTGCAGAGAGAAAGCAGCAATGTCACTTCTGCACAATTAACTTTTATGACAAATCTTTTTCACAGCTATGCTTTTATTTTTTTGGACCCAGCAGTTTCCTTTCACTCCTCTCAACTTCAGCTGAAATGAAACTGGATGATATTAGGTTATAGATTCCCCCTCCTGGAACCCTGAATCCAGCCACAGGGTACCATCTTAAGCAATGACCATAAATCCCCAGGGACTTCTGCACAGCACTTGCCACCAGGTCAGCCCTAAGAACTAGGGGGCCTGTGATGCTCTCATACTTTTATATTGGTTGAAAATGAAGACAAAAAAGGCAATTCTTCCCGTGCAGCTGGCCCTAACTCTGCATTCAGACCATCCTACGATCACATACAATATTCACGTTACACAGTCCTGAATGGATCAGAACCTGTACAGAGGATGAAGAGAAGCTGAAATCAAGTGGGCTGTGGAAGAGCACCAGCAACATAATTATTCATCCAAATATTTTCCATTTTTAAGATTTCATGCAACACACTAACAATGCGTTTAAACAGGATGGGAGTTGCTTGGTTTGGCAGATGGCACTAGCAACATACCTGGTCTCTCCCTCAAGTGCAACATGGCAAGCAAATAAATTGGCATGCTCAACGCCAGCAGGACTTATGTTTGGTCAACACAGAAACTTGAAAAAAAAAAATGCTAAATTTGATTATATAGTTTTGATGCTCTGGCCTTCATCCAACATATACTATTGCAGCCCAAGCAGATGGCAGCTCTCCTTTCAAACACCACTCTGCAACTGCATGGGGACCAAGCAAGTATGGAAGGGGCAGACAGTCAAATCTATTTTGAACAAAATAAGGAGGCGCACCCCTTTAAGTAAGGATTACGGCTATAATGTAAGAAGCCTCAAACGTTTACATAGCCTGTCTCCTTTCCATCAAAAAAAAAAAAAAAAAGCAGAACTCAGCTTTTCGTAAATGATGTGAGAATTTTAAGATGCTTCTGCAAACATTTAGTGGTAAATATACCTGCAGTTGGGATTCTTCATGCGCCACTGGTGAGGTGAGTAGTTTCTCTTCAACAGTGACAGGCATTACTGTGGATACAGTTTCGGAATGGTTTCCTTCCTCCTCCTCATCCTCACCCACAACTTCCTGTAGCTCTGCCTAGTATATCAGTAGAATAATTTCAGTATCATGCATAACAGTGCTATGAGCTTCTTTCATGCAATATCACTTTTCGGCTTTTATTCTATTATGGTTTTTGGGGGTTTTTTTTTTACAAATATTTTCACTATGTTGTGTATCTTGTTAGTTGATTACAAGGTTTAATGTTTGATTTTATTATGTATTTTTATTGTATATTGTATTTTGTATTTTCTTGTTGCTCTTATGGGGTAATTTTCTTTTTTCTATATTTTTGAAAAATAAATAGAAGCATACCTTGCACAGAAAAGGCAATCAAATATAAATAAAAGGAAAAATTTCAAATTGCAACAATAATTGCCCTATACAAACCACAATAAATGAGGAGAGCGCCAAGAAAAAAGGGAGAAATACAGAAAAAAGGAAAAAGGTAAATCTGTTCCAGGAAAAGAACTCAGTATATAAACAGGAACCCCCCCACAATAGTGCCCTCATTTACATAACAATCTAAGCAGTGGAAGAACCATCCCAGGAACTTGTGGAGTCAATAAGGCAACAAAGCTGAGAAGGCTCAAAGAAAAACTCAGTGGAAAAGGAAACTTAACATTTACATGGAAAAAGTAAAAATCGGGTCCCCAAAGTAACAACCTCCTGCTTCATTACCAAAAATGTGTTCCTACGTTCCTGCGTAGTGCTGTAAGAAGTCCAGAAATGTTCAAAGTTTTTCTTTATGGATTGTAAATTGGTTCTCGCCTGCTAATTTTTGTTCTTGTAGTACCACAGATTAGTCCAGACTCCTGGGTTTTGCCTCCCTGCCAGCAGATGGAGACAGAGCAAGTTTCTCCGACACTGCTACTTAACACCCAGTGGACCACCTGCAGTCCCTCGGTATTGACCTGTACCCAAGCCAAGATGACAGCAACAACTATAAACTTCTAAGCAAACTCCGAAGTTACCCAAAAAGGATAATGGAAAACCCATTTCCCAAATTTAACATAACCGATCAGCACTGAAAACCTCCAACAACTTTGCACTACATACAAAGCAAACAGTACAAGCGGCGGACTCTTTCTCCCCAGTAAATGGGCGGGGTCTCTGGACTGATCTGTGGTACTACAGGAATGAAAATTAGCAGGTAAGAACCAATTTTCCTTTCCTTGTACATACCAAGACCAGTCCAGACTCCTAGGATGAACCTAAGCTCCCCTTAACTCGGGTGGTACCTGTAGAGTTCTGCTCATAGATCACTCACCAAAGCACATGGGAAGACCGAGCCCTGACATCCAAGTGGTAATGCCTAGCAAAAGCATGCAATGACTTCCCAGTAGCCACCCAGCAAATTTCATGCGGAGACACGTGTTGTAACTAAGCCCCGGAAGTCGCCTAAGAACGCAATGATTGTGCCCCTAAACTCCCTGACAGTCCTTTAGAAATGTAAATTGACTCGATCGCTTTCTTCAGCCATTGTACAATTGTAGCCTCAGACGCCTTACTTCCCTTAACAGGGAAAGCCTCAGCACTAGATCCCATCCCTTGCGAGGCTCATTTAGCCATCTGTCTAGCGCTGGGCTCCCCCAAAGTGCCTTCCCCATCAGGGATGCACACAGAATACAAGCAGTCTGAATTTAGGGGTGACTGCCCAAGTCTGCACACAAACAGCACTGTTTGCCTTGTGCCACTGCCACGCGGACCGAGCAGCGCGTTGCTATCGCCACTCCGTTTACCTTAACCTCAGGAAACCCCCAGGTGACCAGATCAAGGCCCCCCGATTGACTGGCACAATGATTTCACTGCTTCCTGGTCACTCCTGTTTGCTTTTCTTTTTTTTTTTATTAAACAAGCTCTAAAACTGCATCCACTGCTGTAACCAGCCCCGGAACAAAGAGGAACAGAAATTCAATATGTTCCTGCTTGGACGGGACCCGAAATGCAGAGCTGCCAGCAGAATCAACGTTGTCTCGTGGGGAATGAGGGATATGGACCGTCAGATATACACTCCCATGGAATCTCGGCACGAGCTGCAAGCAAGGCTCACCAACCCTCTGCTCATCTGCTTCAAACCAGGGGGGATTGGCCCCACCAGGACCTAACAACCCCCTGGAAGGAACTGGAAATCTATCTTCTCTTTTACTTTCTTTTTTTTTTTATATACTCCAACCTGCAGGTTTTACCCCATCTACCGGAGATAAATACTGAGGGACTGCAGGTGGCACACTGGGTTATGTACAGTGTCCGTGAAACTTTCGCTGTCTCCATCTGCTGGCAGGGAGGCAAAACCCAAGAGTCTGGACTGATCTGGGTATGTACAGGGAAACTAAAGATTAATAGAACGAAAGTGCAAACGGAGGATCTGAACCTCTATCCTGCAGTGAGGAAAAATTCACTAATAAGGTTGCCTGACTGTGGATTTAAGTAGTGCGGAGACATCCAGTACCTCTGCCACACGCTGGGATGCGTTTTGAACATTGTCCTCTATCTCAGATACTTCTCTTTACAGGAAGATAAATGGATTTGCAGATTTTAGGCGTAGCCCCATATGAAATCCCAAGAGCACATCCCGCATACATGAGTTAAATAACTCAGCGGAGGATATCACAGCCACCACAGGAAAATTCTGAACTCGTAAATCTAAAGTTGTAACGGAGTTCTCCAGATTTTCTATCCTGCACCAGAGCGGATTGGACATTAAACATCTTCTCAGTACTTTCTTTCAGCTTATCTGTTTGGTCAGAATGGGCCACCAGAAATTCTTGCCGAGACTAGGTCCGACCAAAAAATATTACTAACAGTAACGTCAAGGGTAGCTAACGTAGACTCCTTGCCCAAACGCTTTCTAATGTAACGCGAGAGGGCTTTGGTGTGCAGGGTCTGAGAGACGGCACCAACAGGATGCACAGCTCCGATCACATTTGAGGGCAGCAGTTACACAGAAGGAACACACCGCAGGGAAGGGCTGACCTCCATCAACCCTAAAACTCTCACCGTCCTCTCCCGACTGCTGCCAGCTCCATACCCCTCCCTCCAGCAAGGCCATAAGCCGTTTCTCTCGGCACCCCCGAAACCCCTTGCATCCTCATCCTGCCGGGTCCAAGGCATCCAATGATGACATCACTGCCAAAAACGCCGGGGAAGGAGGAATCCTGAAGCCAGGGCTCAACGAAACTTCCAAGTTGGTCACATGCTGCTGGACTGCTCTCTCAGACTCAGCGGCGATGAGAGCAGCTCCCAATGAAGGCTGAGCAGGCTGGAAGAGTTCAGGGATCACACATTGCCACATCGGAGCAGACTGCGGGTGGGAAGGGGGAAGAGCCTGCAGTTTTCCCTTCCACTTAACCATACCAGGGAAAGAGTAAAAGGTTTATCCAATTCACCAGTGATACAGAGCCCTTCACAGCACGTCTTCCCTGAGCGCCGTCTCTTATGGGCTAACGTTCAGCTGGTGTAAATTCTGGGTACCTTTTTTCCTTCAGTCTTTACACTAACTTTCAAAGCAAAAGTACAAGCATACTTTCACTTTGAAAATTAACCAGCAGAACTGCACACACACAATTGTACCTATTTGGTGAGCATAGTTTTGCCAACAGAATTTATGCACATATATTTTAAAATCATAAAGTATATACGTAAGTTCTAGCCCTGCCAGACGTAACCCCTGGAACGCCTCTCCCCTAGGCGCATAAAAACATGCGCAGAGAAGTATTTATGCATGTAATTTTACATACAAACCAATCACACAATTTTTTAAAGGGCCATTTCTGCAGAAAAAGCACTTTAAAGAATTCCCTTTAAGAATTATCCCATAGTGGAAAGTCATATTAGAAATGTAAAAATAAATAATGAAGAATAAAAGTGGTACCCACTGTGCTCAGTTTCACAAACGCACACGGAAAGCAATAATGCTCACCCAGAGCCAATAAAACTTATTAGTTTTAAAGTTGCTATGACCACCATTCTTTAAGAAGCTGTCCTGCAAGTCTGTTTGTGAGGTCAAACTACCTCACCTATACTACTTCCGATTGGCTACAACGTCCAAAGCATGAACCAATCTGAAGCAGTTTGTGAAAAATATTTTCTAAACGTGGATTCTTCCAAGGAACTAGGAAGGGAGCAGCATAATGAATATTAATATAGGTCTGGAATAAGAATATTCATGCTGTAAAAGGCTAATTCTCCCGAGAGTTCAAAATACACATTAATCAAAACCCTCCATAAACACTATCAAATTATCTTTAAAGCAGTGAGACTCTGCAGTCTCATTTTTAGATTGCATTTTTTTCCTATAATGAAAAAAATATATATTTTACAGCACTTGCCTCTTCATCTCAAGTTCTTTTTTTCTCCTAGCCATTTCATCCTGCTCCTTTGTACTTCCAGCTCAATCAGAAGCAGGGCTAGGATCTGACACCTGGGGTGTTTCCCTGTATTTTAAATCTCTTTCACCCCCAACACATCTGGTCATTGCATTGATGGTCCTGGGTCAGGGACCATGCACCAGGGCTCCTTCTGGAAACCTGCAATCATAGGCCTTGACTCCCTTGAGCAATGACCATGACTCACTCCTCTTGACCTGCTGGGGAACGGGAGACCCAATGGGATCAAACCGGGGACCTTCTGCATAGCAGTGCCACAGCACATGCCATCTGAGCCACCCAGCAAGCCCCATCTCCTGGTTTTATTAGTTCCTTGGAGCTGGATAAGAACATAAGAAATTGCCATACTGGGTCAGACCAAGGGTCCATCAAGCCCAGCATCCTGTTTCCAACAGTGGCCAATTCAGGCGATAAGTACCTGGCAAGTACCCAAACACTAAGAAGATCCCATGCTACTCATGCCAGTAATAGCAGTGGATATTCCCTATACTAACTGCACTAACCACATCCTCTGGCAACAAATTTCAGAGCTTAATTGTGCATTGAGTGATAAAGAATTTTCTCAGATTAGTTTTAAATGGAGAAAATTCTTTTGCTCCTCATCATTATTTGGAGCATAAGGGATGAGGAAGATTCGTGGAGGGAACAGATATTTACATGTCATCATCAACACAGGCTAAACATTATTTTACAAAATCTGTATATATACATGAAATAAATGTTTTGGATAAAAAAAAAAAAAAGATAAAGAACCACAACAGAAGGTGAATTAAAAATCACAAAACAAGTTGATATTTTGAGATTATAACAATTATATTTTGTGTGTGTGTAGTTCTTTTACAAAATAATTCAAATGCAATACTCCACTTCCAAAAAGCTCGCAGACAACTCTGAGATTGACTTGCTATTGGGCAGTAAACTGGGGAAGAGACCTGGGGATGCTACGATCACAGGTCTGGTTTACCCAGTCTCAGCATGGCTGGAAGAGCTTTTCCCAATACATCAAGCAAACTATGGTGAGAAATGGGGTGTACATACCAACAAGTCTTCATCCTGTTCCAAATCTTCATCTTCCTCCTCCTCATCATCATCTTTCATGCAGTCTTTTGCCATTTTTTCAATGTCATCCATAGGTAAGGGGGCTGCAAAAAAAAAATTAAATGGGCAATGAATCTTAAGAAGCCTACAAATTATGATCTAATGCTGCCCAGATTCTAACCAGAGCATGCAGGGATTACCATTCTGAGAGAAGGTCTCCCTTATTTTGGTTTTCACTACTATAGTCCATCCACTTAACGCACGGCCTAGGGATAGTGGACAGTCCTCTGTGAAATAAACCAATATATAATGCCCTTATTTCACCAGCTCCTTTTGGGGTCAAGGAAAGTTATAGGGTCACAAACAGGACATTTAAGGATGTACACAGATTGTTACACTCTTACCCGAGACAGCTCTAAATGTGCATTGCCTTTAATTATTCCACAGACTTCTCATTCCCTTCCCTGTGTTTCGGTTTTGCTCAGTTAATCTCTGTGGTGCTCCAATACTATGAGGCCCTGTTTACAAAATATTTCTCTTGCGCTCATGTTTATCTTTCAAAGCCAAAGTCGCCGGTGCATCTTTCACTAGGTCGTTCCTTGCACTTAAAACCAAAGCCTATGAAAGCCTTTGTTCTTGTTGGAATACACTGATCCCATTCATACCCAGTGGAATGCACATGAACAAGACATCTCAGATGCCTAGAGAGAGCCAGGGCCCTCCTGGTATTACGCTGGCTGCTACAGTATATGCGACAAATTACAAGGTCACTGAAAAAACGCAAATACAGAAACAGCTCACTCGTTTACCAATTTTTATCAGATGTAACAGGATGCTATCAATCTTTGTCTGTCTACGTCCTTGCAAACCTACCCCCTTGCTAGTATGCACCAGTCCTCTTTGATATCACTAATTGGTCACTAACAGCGGCTGTTGCACCAAAGGACTGAAAGTTAGCAAACGTTACTCCAAATTTTTAAAAGGACGACTCCAGGGGGGAACTGTGAAATTATAGATCTGTAAGCCTGACATCAATACTGGGTAAGATAATAAAACTATTACACACACAGAGAAGGAAACGGTATAATTAGAAATAACCAGCAAAGATTAGGGGAGGGGAAACCATCTCTCACAAACGCATTAGAATTCTTTGGAACCTCATACCGGTTGACAGTGCATACGCAGGGACGGCTCAAGGCAATCTGCTGCCCGAGGCGAGGGATGAGACGGCGCCCCCTCCCCAAGGTGTGGCACAGGTCAAACCCACAAGAGGGAAGGAGGGGGTCCCCCCTTGGAGTTTGGCCTTTTTGATGATTTGAAATGAAGGGGGGGAGGCAGGGTCCCCAGGGAAGGGGCAGAGAGTGTGTCAGTTATAATATTTCTAAGAAGCTAGCAAACCCTGCTACGCTCCCAGGAAGCCTCCCAGCCTTCCCCAGCATCTATGCTCTGGGGAAGTAGGAAACGGGCGAATTGTGAGGGGCTGTGAGTGGCCTACTCCCTCAAGAGTTTGGTGCAAGGGTATTAGGGGCCCTAGGCAATCCCCCACCCCTTCCCACATACAATTAAAAATATATTAGTAACAATTTACATGATAAAGCATTTATGAGGTAAAAATATCACTTACAACATGTATATATTTACATGCACTGCTGTGCATCCAACCACAAAATCCTGCAAAAAGGCACTTGAAGCCCAAATGGTACTAGGCCTAATTTAGCAAGGATTAGGTGTAGACTTGGCCCTCAGAAAGCCATGAGTACACTGAACTACACTTACAATATAGCAAATCTCATATACCAAACAGCAATAACTGCCAGCACTCAAACTGTAATAATCCTTCCTATGGAAAAAGCAACACTGCAAATTTGACAACATTAACACACTAACACACCTCCTATTAAGTCAATAGAACAAGCCAAATTGCTATAGATCTCTACAAGGAATCTACATGTTAGCTGAATACCTCACCTTGGTTGCCCATGCAGAACACAGACGCTCACCAAATAGAGAATAAAAGAAGCCATAAATTATAAACAAACTTGCACACAAAAATTGACCTGAAAACCGCAACAAGCCAATCTCTGTATGTAGTGCAACAATGGAAAAACAAACATTATCAATCTCATAAAACACCAAATAAAATCAACGTAAAACATCTAACAGTAAAACTATATTAATAAAAAAATATTTTAACAGGTGATAAAACATTCAATAATTTAAAACGCATAAAATGTTTTTTAAAATTTCAAATAAACCAATAAAATATTTCAAAACGACATCAAATTTTGCCTAATAATTAAAACTAATAAAGATAAAAAATATTCCCATGGGAACCTTTGGTTTCCATTCACCCCGAGATTGTTGTGGACTTGTGGGGGCAAGCATGCTCCTTCCCACACATACTCCCTCTGTGCCAAGCCCTCTCTCCAGCTTTCTTTTGTTCCACCACTGGCTGGATAAGGTTCACCAGCATCCTAACCAGGGCCTCTCTATTGCCTTTGTTTCTTTGGCCGCTGGACCTCTCTCTTTCTCCCCCTCCCCCCTTCCTTGACTTTGGCAGCAGTGGCCCCTCTGGGTCTCTCACTCTGCCGTCTAGGTGTGCTATCCCATCCCTTATCACTTATCCTTTTCTCCTCCTTTCCTTCCCTTTATTCACCCCCATTCTGCAGTCTTCTCTCTCACATTCATACCCCCTCACACCTCCCTTTTGTCTCATTCCTCTCTTTTTCTTTCTTCCTCCCTTTCCTCTCTTTTCTTCCCTTACTCTCTTGCTGGGTTCAGATGGGTCTTTTCCATGGCGTGGCTTTGCCTCCCTGCCAGAGGCTGTGCTTCTGCTGTGCCCTGTGGTCCTTGTTTGCTGACAGCTCCCCACTGCACATCCAGTAACACTGGGACTAATCTCACCTTCTCTTCCCCTTTCTATCCTCATTCACAAACACCCACTTCCCTTTCTTCTCACTCACCCACATTCTCTTACCGTCCCTCATCCACTCACTCTTATAGAACTAGAGAGTTGTTCTACCGATGGTGGCGGTGGAGGGCAGGTAGAGGGTGGAAACTCCTACGGCGGGGCAGGGCACCCCCTACCTCTAAGTCATCAAATAGCGCTGCCACACGCCTGCCCAGCATGTCAGGAGGCAGTGCTGCCCTCTTCCTGCCAGTGGAGGTGGGAACCCCATAGTCGCTTTGACAAAGTGCGCTGCTCTCTTTTTGCCGGTGGGGGTGGGAACCCGACCAGTACATCATTTACCTGTATTCCTGAGCCGGACATTTAGTTTCTTTTAGGCTGCGGAATGAGGCGGTCATCGGTGTGTTGTTTTGGAGGTAGGTACTTTTTGCTGCCCCAAAGGTTTGCCACTTGAAGTGACTGCCTCACCCTGCCTAATGGTAGAACCGCCCCTGTGTATTTGAACTTAAGTCACTCAAAGTACTGCACAAGAGGGATTATTCTGGAAAATGAAAACCTATGGGATGGGGGCAACACATTCATAGATCAGAAATTAGTTACAGGGAAGTAGACAGCGAGTGGGACTGAATGACCAGTTCTCAAATTGGATGGGGGGGGGGGGTGGGCGGTGAGTGCCCCAAGGGTTGATACTAGGCCCAGTACTATTCAACATGTTTATAAATAATGTAGAGTGATGAGTGGGATTGTGAAATTTGCAGATGATATGAAACTAAATAACTGATTTTTTTTTTTTTTTTTTTTAATTGCAAGAGGATCTAGGAAGAGTGGGAACATGGCATCCAAGTGGCAACAGAATTTAATATAGACAAAAGCAATGTGATGCACACAGAGGGAAAAAAATCCAAGCTATCAGTACACATTATTGGGATTCAACCTGGGAAACTGCTATCAAAAGGAATTATTATGGACCACACACAGAAACCGTCAACAGTGTGCAGCAGCAGCCAAAAAAGCATTGATGACAAATCTGAAGAATCAGTCACATGCCTCTGTATAAAGCTCAGGTGCGACCACACCTGCAATACTGCATGCAGTTCTGGTTGCCCCATCTCAGAAAGGATGTGGTGACCTAATTTGGATTTAAGTTTTTGTTTTACTTGTATTCTGCTGCTGTTGATATGATTAGGAGATTTTTCTGTCCTGTAACCAAAAAATGTAATAAAAGATTACATTTAAAAAAAATGATGTGGCAAAGCTCACGAAAGTACAGAAAAGGGCAACCGAATGGTGAGAGGATAGGGTCATTTCTTACAAAGAAAGGCTGAAAATGTTAGGGTGTTTAGCCTGGGAAAGAGAAGACTAAGGGAAGGATCTGACAGAGATCTACAAGACCATGAATGGAAAAGAACAACCCTGTTCAAAAATATTAGGGCCAGGAGGCATCCAATGAATCTGTCATAATGCCTCTATCGCTCCATGGTGAGACCGCACCTTGAATACTGTGTACAATTCTGGATGTCGCATCTCAAGAAAGATATAGTTGCACTGGAGATGGTACAGAGAAGGGCAACCAAAATGATAAAGGGGATGGAACAGCTCCCCTATGAGGAAAGGCTGAAGAGGTTAGGGCTGTTCAGCTTGGAGAAGAGACGGCTGAGGGGGGATATGATAGAGGTCTTTAAGATCATGAGAGGTCTTGAACGAGTAGATGTGAATCGGTTATTTGCACTTTCGAATAATAGAAGGACTAGGGGCATTCCATGAAGTTAGGAAGTAGCACATTTAAGACTAATCGGAGAATATTCTTTTTCACTCAACATACAATAAAGCTCTGGAATTTGTTGCCAGAGGATGTGGTTAGTGCAGTTAGTGTAGCTGGGTTAAAAAAAAAAGTTTGGATAAGTTCTTGGAGGAGAAGTCCATTAACGGCTATTAATCAATTATACTTAGGGAATAGCCACTGCTATTAATTGCATCAGTAGCATGGGATCTTCTTAGTGTTTGGGTAATTGTCAGGTTCTTGTGGTCTGGTTTGGCCTCTGTTGGAAACAGGATGCTGGGCTTGATGGACCCTTGGTCTGATCCAGCATGGCAATTTCTTATGTTCTTAAATAGTTTCAAAAACACAAAAAAATATTTCTTTAGTCAGTGGATAGTTAAATTGTAGAATCTGCTGCCATGGGATATAGCCACAGCAAGAATATGTTTCAAGGTTAGTATGGATGCGTTCCTAGAAGACAAGGATATAAACAGATATAAAAAGATTGAGTTGGGACCAGGCTGATACACAAATATTTATCTAGAGACTCTGGTTTGGGTCCGTAGGGTGTTACTAATAATCCTACATCGATGAGGATGATGTCCAGCTCAAACAACCAATGGACACGGACCCATCAACAGCTATTAAAAACAACAACAACAAAAGTATGTCTCACAGCCATCAAAAAAAGTAAGCTAACAAACTCTATATGAATCCCAACAAACTGGTGATTCTCTAGATACAAAACAAATAGGCAGGTCCTATGAGCTTCTTCTAAAAACTCAGGGGGTAGGACACAGTGAGGACCATCCCCCAAGGGCAACCCCTGGTCAGACTCCTCCGAGGAAAAGTCATCTGTGGCCCCCTGACCTGCTGGACCTCTGACCTTACGGATCCTTCTGGCCCACGACATCTCCAACCACCTGGGCACCTTTTTGGGCAGGCCCTCAGAAGGCCTGTGACTGGGGGAGCAACTACTCTTGGTCTTACTGGCCAGAAATGGTTTATGTAATAAAAGGATAAAATCCGGAGAAAAATGAGAAGGACCACAAAAATCTCCCTCCAGGGGATCAGGATCCCCCCCCCCCCCAGGGTCCCCCGGGCCTCAACGGGGCTAGAATCAGCTGACGATAGCGCTGGCGGGAGATCCCCTCCCTTCCTCAGCAGCTGCAAAAATTTTCAAGATGGCCACCGTTCCCGCGCTTAGCAGGCGACCTGCCAGGGCTGCGCTGCTTAGACGGTGCCGCCACAGCTCCCCGTGAAGAGCCCTCCCCACCAGAGAGGCAGCGGGAATATCGGCCAGCCTTGGAGAGCCGAGACAGTGCTCCCCACACTCGGAGCAGCAAACCTAACTGCGCGGCAGACGCTGAAAGCAGAAAATGGGATTGGGAGCCACAATACTGATTTGGCTTGAATGCCCTGCCTCCATCTTCTCTTTTTTTGAAAAACTTTACTAACAATAAATAAAAAAGTTTACTTCTAGGAAGAATGGTGACAGAGGCTTCCCACAATCCTCGCTGAAGGGAAGGGAACCGGACCACCAGCTGTTAACCCCGGCGTACCAGAAAGAGCAATTTTGGGGTCCTTATCCTACTACCAGGAGGGATACTCCCACCAAGACCTGCCAACCTCCTGGGAGGAAAGTCTCACCAATGTCCAAGAAATCCTAATTCCTTTTCTCACTTTTTTAACTCAGATACAGAACTGCAGGTTTTGCACCTCCTCCATCTGCTGGAGAGAGAGAAATACCAAGGAGATGCAGGTGGCAGTGCCTATGAAACTTTCTCTGTCTCCATCTGCTGGAAGGGAGGCAAAACCCAGGAGTCTGGACTCATCTGGGTACGTACAGGGAATTAAGTCTTTTCTTTCTGAGATGGAAAATGAGACTATCGGGCAGAGCAACTTATACTTGTAAAGAGTAAGTAAAGAACAAGTTTGATATAAAAGAAGGTAGGTGTGTGTGTGTGTGTGTGTGTGTGTAAGGTAAGTGAGGCGCCTGTCACTAACACTGCTCTCTTATCTCTTCATTCCTTGCCTACACCTCATATCCTCAGGCCCTTCTAAGTCTCTTCCGTGCAAGTCTCTCACATATTTTGATTCGGATTACTCATTGCCAGCCCATTCTAAAACTGGTTAGGCCTGTTGACAGGGGGACTTGTCTGTTTGCAAAGGGGATTTATAAAACAAGATAATATGGGCAGCTTTACAGGGCCCAGATTATTTAAAACTTAAACTGAGTCACCAAGTCAATTCTCAACGTCCATGCTCTTCTCCTAGTAACCTGTTCATAATCTTTAGCCCCTAGAGATATAAAAAGGGAGAGTACATGAATGTAAGCTTTTTCAGTAGTGGGCTGCACATTACAGAATGCCCTTTTGTTGGACTTATGTCTTATAAATGATCTCCTCTGCTTTTGAAAGCCTTTAAAAATCCTCCCTCTTTGTAGCTGGTTTTGGATTGGCCTAAACAGCTGTTAGCCTTTTTTTTTTTGAGGCAATACCATGAGAGGTTTTATACTATTTTGATGGTAAGATATTTTGTTAATTTTTTTTTGGCTATTATATATTTTTTCTTACTGTTTAGTTGCATTATACTGATATTTATGGGTTTTTTCTTACATATTTGTTTTGTTGTATTTTAACACTGATGGCCTCTGTCTTGGGCTTTTTGTGGAAAGGGTAGATTATAAGGAGAAAAACAAACAAAAGCAATTTACAGGATATAAAATCCCAGCACAGACTAACTGAAAACCTATACAAGTTCCACTAGAACATGTCTACATCTAAAATTGAATTAGTCAGGTGGATGGGCAGAGTGGATGGGCTACACAGTCTTTTTCTGCCATTACGTTTTCTAGGTGAGCGAGAGGGCTCTCTTCAAATGGAGGTTAGGTCATAAAATTTCACAGCCGATTTCACTAACCAAAATAATTTACACTCACTAGATTTGCTCACCCCGAGATCAGATGGAGCAGGACAGAAAATTCAGTGTTTTCTGACACATATGATAGTGCCACAAAATCGCCACGGAGGCATCAATTTACCTTTTGTGAAGGTAGGTACCAGCACCAAGGTAAGGTGAAAGAAAGAGAAAGAGGCACCTACCTGCTTATCAGGTGATTTCTGGAACTCTCGTGTCTCAGAGAAAGTAAAGCTTAATGTCCCATTCCCTACCTCAAAAGTCTGCTTGTGCTCCTTTTCCACCCTCCCCTGTCCTGAACCTGTTTTTAATCCTCGCAGCGGTGCAGGGCCCCAGATCCTTCCCGCTCGCTCTCTGTCTCTTCACCCCTTGTTCTATCCCCCCCTTTCCCTGCACCCCCCATGTTCACGCTTTTTTTCCCCCCTCTCTCATGCCTCCCCTATTTGCTCTCTTTCCCCCTCTATGCCTCTCAGCTGCAAGCCTGTATTGAGCTGAAGCCACCGTACAAGGTAGAAAAAGCGGTCTGATGCTCCCTGCGGCCGGCTGGCACCAACTCACCAGTGTGACATTTCTCGTCAACACTGGCATGCTGGCCACTGGAAATTTCAAATGCATGAATAAACAAGCTCAAAGCATTAAATAAGGTTGGCATGGAAAACCTTAAAAGAAGATCCAGTGTAGGTGGAAAAGACAAGGGCAGTATGAATTCAAGAAAGCAGGTCACAAATTCAGGGCTCTCTCTGAGGAAGTGGTAGGGATTATAGAGCTGACAAGCTGTGCAGAGGGCAGACCAGATGGGCTGTATGGTCTTTTTCCTATATGACTGAGTAAACGCTGACCTAATTATGAAAGCCTCGAAAGGCTACATCGACATCTGAAGAGCAAGGAAACATTAAAAAAAAAAAAGACTTCTGAGTCCTCCCCTTGAAAGCCTCGTTTGCTATAAACTGGAGAACACGAGTTGACTCACCTTTCCGTTTAGGCTTCGGTTTAGATGCTGCTGCCTTCCCTGTGAGAGCAGCCAGCTCTGCTTCTAGGTCTCCATCATCCTCCTCCTCATCCAGCGCCATCATCATCTCATCTGAATTGAAATCTACTAACAACCCCAGCTAGTTGGAAGAAATGCAAAGAAATCAGAATGTTACAGCACAGGTCAAACAAATGCTTAAGGCATAAGTGACAAGAAATCGCCATTCAAGCAATTCAGCCATTTCTTGACAGCTCTCTTTACTCGCAGATTTAAATGACCATTTAGGTAAACCACAGACGTTCCCAACAGGCAGCTGCTCATGCCTTTGCTGCACATGCACGAGTTGTTAATACCGAGGAAAGCAGAGGAAGAACTGGAGCTTCAGTTAGGAACACTCATATACGGAGAGAAAAATGCTGGGGGCAGGGGAAAGGGGGTTCTGTGTGCAAGTATTGCTACAACCACTACAAACATGAACTCAATCTAGGTACTTCCAAAAGTACGATGAAATTTGATCTTACCTCTTATCTGATAATTTCCTTGCCTTGAGTCCAGTCAGATCTGTCCAGACACATGGGTTATGCTCCCCAGTCAGTAGATGGAGTCAGAACCGAAAGCTCGCTAATATCATCCCTTATAGAATCCCGTGATGCAATGTAAAAAGCCAATGATGAAAAGCATAATTCCCCAATGCTTTCTAGCCGTAGGGCTTCTGGATAACCACCAAACAAACAACATTCAGTATGTCAGTCGGGTGTCAATGCAATGACACCCGACTGACATACTCACCCTTATGGATCACCAACTGGTTCCCAAGGGGGAACAAAATATACAGATAAACTGTTTATCTGGAGTGAATCTCTGAAAAAAAAAACCAAAAACTTAGAAACACAGGGAAACAAGGACATTAGCAGTATAAGGAGGGTTCTGAATCGGTCTGGCTGGATTCAAGGAAAAGAAATTAACAGGTAACACCAAATTTCGCCTTCCTCATTAGCCAGACCAGTCCACGTGCATGGAACAAACCCAAGCTATCCTTCAATCGGGCAGAAAACTACTAATCCCGCTATCCAGGATGGCCGAGCCAAATGATGCCTCTTCCCTGGCTCAGACTTCCAAATGATAATGTTTTGCGAAGGAATGCAAAGACCACCACATCTGTGCATTGCAAATTTCAGATGGAGACACTAAACGAAGTTCCACCCATGATGTCCCCTGTGCACGGTTGAATGTACTCGCACTCTAAGGCGGGGAAAGACCCTTGTCCACATAAGCAGCTGCCACCAGTTCTTTAATCCAATGAGCTGTCAATGCCCATGAAGCTGCCTCTCCTTTTCTAGGACCAGTGAACAAAATGACGAGATGATCAAACTTTATGAATGAATTTGTCACCTTCAGGCACCGAAGAAAAATCTTTCTGAGGTCCAAATGATACAACTGCTGAAACTGTCTTGCACGCCGCCTCCTAAAAGGTCAGTAAACAAACCACTTGATTAAGATGAAAAGCCGTAACCACCTTTGGAAGGAAGGAAGGTATCGTTCTGATAAATACAGCCTCTTTCAAAAAAGTCAGGAAAGGCTCTCCGCCTTAAGAGACAGATGCTTGAGCGATGCCGTTTTCAAGGACTCTTACTGTTCTTCGTTAAGGAATCTGAGTAGCAACTCAGTTCCCAATATGGAACAATTGCCTGGACTGAAGTATGGTCAAATTGGATCTTACCTGCTAATTTCCTTTCCTTTAGTGCTGACAAACCAGTCCAGTCCAATGGGGTTTGTCCCTCCTATCCGCAGATGGAGGCAGAGGACCAATTCTTTGCCATGATGTCGCTTTCCTATATAACATGGTTCTCTAGAGCCGGCATCAGTAGTCTATTGCCCAAGGTGAATGCGTTCCTTCTGACTGGCCATCGTATGTTTAACCTTTTCTTTTTACTAGATACACCTTGTTTCTCTCCATTCCTCCACCGGAAAAAATGGAGCAGATTTAAGGTCCGGCAAATTAAATGCAAAAAAAGAAAGTGTACTTGAGCCTTGACATCGCTCTTCCCTTTCCTTGGGTTCTCCAAATGTAGGGAAGTATTTCCCTTCCCTACCCCCCTTTTATAGCGGCCTTTACATTGTGTGGCTTCTCTGTCCTTATCTACATCTATATACATAGGCACACACAACAGAGGACACAAAAAAAGTTTTTCTTGGGGAGTTCTGAACTGGTCTATCAAGACTAAAAGAAAGGAAATTAGCAGGAAATTTCACCTTCCTTATTGTCCTGCAGATCAGCCCAGACCAATGGGGGATGTACATGAGCAGTACTTTATCCCGGGTGGGAGTGTCCCAGGGTTGCTTACACGACTCCTTTTGTGAATGCTGAATCCTTCTGTTTTTGGAGGTTCGGTCTATAGTATTTTTTGAATGACTGCAACACAGCCCAAGTAGCTGCTTTGCAAATGTCGACAGATGATACTGCTCCGTATTCCGCCCAGAATGCTGCTTGGGCCCTTGTGGAGTGCACTATGAGCCCTTCTGGTACTTTTTTCCCTCTGAGTATGTAGGCTGATGCCATTGCTTCTTTAATCCATCTCGCAACAGAGACCTTTAATGCCGCTTCTCCTTTGTGAGGTCCTGCGAACAGAATGAACAATTTATCTGACTTTCTGAAGTGATTAGTAATCTCCAAATATCTGAGAAGGATTTTCCTAACATTTAACACCCTATATTTCCTAATATCTAATGCCCTATAGCCTCTCTCCTCCTACGAGCCACGTTTTCCCATAAACCCTGGCAGCACCACCGCTTCATTGATATGGAATTGTAATACTACCTTGAGAAAGAATGACAGGACTGGTCCGATCATGACTTTTTCCCTGGAAAATGATAAATAAGTACTGATCCCTGCATGACAGGACTTGTAGCTCCAAGATTCCACTTGTTGAGCAAATTGCTGCCAAAAAGACCATTTCAATGTGATATCTTTTATGGAAGTCTTCTCGATTGGCTCGAAGGGTGCTCATGTCAGTGCCCTTAGTACCATATTAAGGTCTCACTATGGTACCTGTACCCTCCTAAAGGGGACACACTTGGTTTGCTCCTTTGAGGCATCTAACTATGGCTGGGTATTTCTCTATGGAAACCCCTAGACTTATTCTCTGAAACAAACAATTGCTGAGACATGCATTTTTAAGGAATTTACCACTAGGCCTTTCTCTAGGCCTACTTATAAAAATTGCAGAATTACTGGCAATTCTGACTTCTTGCCCTATTGGTCACACCATCTCCCAAAAAATCTCCAGAGGTTGAACCCTTCAAAGTGGATTACATTCAAAGACTGTATGCGTTTCCCTGTTCCTAGAGGGCACAAAATCTAAGTTTGTACCTTCGGCAATGGAGGGTGAAGCGCCTTGCCCAAGGTCACAAGAAGAGAAGCAAAATTTGAACCTGGTTTCTCTGGTTCACAGCCCGCTGCTCCAACCACTAGGCTGGTTTCTCTGGTTCACAGCCCGCTGCTCTAACCACTAGGCTGGTTTCTCTGGTTCACAGCCCGCTGCTCTAACCACTAGGCTGGTTTCTCTGGTTCACAGCCCGCTGCTCTAACCACTAGGCTGGTTTCTCTGGTTCACAGCCCGCTGCTCTACCCACTAGGCTGGTTTCTCTGGTTCACAGCCCGCTGCTCCAACCACTAGGCTGGTTTCTCTGGTTCACAGCCCGCTGCTCTAACCACTAGGCTGGTTTCTCTGGTTCACAGCCCGCTGCTCCAACCACTAGGCTGGTTTCTCTGGTTCACAGCCCGCTGCTCTAAGCACTAGGCTGGTTTCTCTGGTTCACAGCCCGCTGCTCTACCCACTAGGCTGGTTTCTCTGGTTCACAGCCCGCTGCTCCAACCACTAGGCTGGTTTCTCTGGTTCACAGCCCGCTGCTCCAACCACTAGGCTGGTTTCTCTGGTTCACAGCCCGCTGCTCTAAGCACTAGGCTGGTTTCTCTGGTTCACAGCCCGCTGCTCTACCCACTAGGCTGGTTTCTCTGGTTCACAGCCCGCTGCTCTACCCACTAGGCTGGTTTCTCTGGTTCACAGACCGCTGCTCTACCCACTAGGCTGGTTTCTCTGGTTCACAGCCCGCTGCTCTACCCACTAGGCTGGTTTCTCTGGTTCACAGCCCGCTGCTCTAACCACTAGGCTGGTTTCTCTGGTTCACAGCCCGCTGCTCTAACCACTAGGCTGGTTTCTCTGGTTCACAGCCCGCTGCTCCAACCACTAGGCTGGTTTCTCTGGTTCACAGCCCGCTGCTCTAAGCACTAGGCTGGTTTCTCTGGTTCACAGCCCGCTGCTCTAAGCACTAGGCTGGTTTCTCTGGTTCACAGCCCGCTGCTCTAAGCACTAGGCTGGTTTCTCTGGTTCACAGCCCGCTGCTCTACCCACTAGGCTGGTTTCTCTGGTTCACAGCCCGCTGCTCCAACCACTAGGCTGGTTTCTCTGGTTCACAGCCCGCTGCTCCAACCACTAGGCTGGTTTCTCTGGTTCACAGCCCGCTGCCCCAACCACCAGGCTGGTTTCTCTGGTTCACAGCCCGCTGCTCCAACCACTAGGCTGGTTTCTCTGGTTCACAGCCCGCTGCTCCAACCACTAGGCTGGTTTCTCTGGTTCACAGCCCGCTGCTCCAACCACTAGGCTGGTTTCTCTGGTTCACAGCCCGCTGCTCTAAGCACTAGGCTGGTTTCTCTGGTTCACAGCCCGCTGCTCTAAGCACTAGGCTGGTTTCTCTGGTTCACAGCCCGCTGCTCTACCCACTAGGCTGGTTTCTCTGGTTCACAGCCCGCTGCTCTAACCACTAGGCTGGTTTCTCTGGTTCACAGCCCGCTGCTCTACCCACTAGGCTGGTTTCTCTGGTTCACAGCCCGCTGCTCTAACCACTAGGCTGGTTTCTCTGGTTCACAGCCCGCTGCTCCAACCACTAGGCTGGTTTCTCTGGTTCACAGCCCGCTGCTCTAACCACTAGGCTGGTTTCTCTGGTTCACAGCCCGCTGCTCTAAGCACTAGGCTGGTTTCTCTGGTTCACAGCCCGCTGCTCCAACCACTAGGCTGGTTTCTCTGGTTCACAGCCCGCTGCTCCAACCACTAGGCTGGTTTCTCTGGTTCACAGCCCGCTGCTCCAACCACTAGGCTGGTTTCTCTGGTTCACAGCCCGCTGCTCCAACCACTAGGCTGGTTTCTCTGGTTCACAGCCCGCTGCTCCAACCACTAGGCTGGTTTCTCTGGTTCACAGCCCGCTGCTCCAACCACTAGGCTGGTTTCTCTGGTTCACAGCCCGCTGCTCCAACCACTAGGCTGGTTTCTCTGGTTCACAGCCCGCTGCTCCAACCACTAGGCTGGTTTCTCTGGTTCACAGCCCGCTGCTCCAACCACTAGGCTGGTTTCTCTGGTTCACAGCCCGCTGCTCCAACCACTAGGCTGGTTTCCTTTCTCTGGTTCACAGCCCGCTGCTCTAAGCACTAGGCTGGTTTCTCTGGTTCACAGCCCGCTGCTCTAACCACTAGGCTGGTTTCTCTGGTTCACAGCCCGCTGCTCTAACCACTAGGCTGGTTTCTCTGGTTCACAGCCCGCTGCTCTACCCACTAGGCTGGTTTCTCTGGTTCACAGCCCGCTGCTCTAACCACTAGGCTGGTTTCTCTGGTTCACAGCCCGCTGCTCTACCCACTAGGCTGGTTTCTCTGGTTCACAGCCCGCTGCTCTACCCACTAGGCTGGTTTCTCTGGTTCACAGCCCGCTGCTCTACCCACTAGGCTGGTTTCTCTGGTTCACAGCCCGCTGCTCTAACCACTAGGCTGGTTTTCTCTGGTTCACAGCCCGCTGCTCTAAGCACTAGGCTGGTTTCTCTGGTTCACAGCCCGCTGCTCCAACCACTAGGCTGGTTTCTCTGGTTCACAGCCCGCTGCTCCAACCACTAGGCTGGTTTCTCTGGTTCACAGCCCGCTGCTCTACCCACTAGGCTGGTTTCTCTGGTTCACAGCCCGCTGCTCTAACCACTAGGCTGGTTTCTCTGGTTCACAGCCCGCTGCTCTAACCACTAGGCTGGTTTCTCTGGTTCACAGCCCGCTGCTCCAACCACTAGGCTGGTTTCTCTGGTTCACAGCCCGCTGCTCCAACCACTAGGCTGGTTTCTCTGGTTCACAGCCCGCTGCTCTAACCACTAGGCTACTCCTCCACTTCCTTGGATTTAAAAAAACAAATTTTTTTTTTTTAAATCAGATCATACAAGGTATCAGCCAAACCAGGCTGCTCCCAACTCCAAGAACATTTGATCCACACCCACATCTTCCTGAGCTTTGGCCACCTGACCTTGCTGTAACCACCACAGATTGCCGCTTGTAGGGCCAGACTAGCCAGATCAAAGGATCTTTTCATGGAAATATCCAACTTACGGTCCTGCGGGTCCCTTAATGCTGAGTTCCCCCCTCTATGGGAACTGTAGTTCTTTTGGATAAAACTGCTACTGCTGCGTCCACTCACAGTGTCTTAAACTTCTCCCTTTACTGTATTGGGTACAGCTTTTCCATTGCTCTAAAATGTTTTAAAGCTAGATCCAGGGCTTCCCACTCAGCTGCCATCATATCCAAAAGGGCAGAGCGCAGCACAAACGCTCATGCCAGTGTTTTAATGCCTGTGAGGACTGGGTTTCCTTTGGGTGTATCTTTCTTCACCTGGCCTTCCTCCAGCTAATAAGCCCTGGCGACTTTTACAATAAGGGCATTCATTTCTGTCTAAATAACCTCACCATAGAGTCTTCTATTTGGGAGTACAATTCTCCCTCCTCATAGTCCTCAGAATCTCCTAGCAGGATGTCTTCCTCCCCCAGCAAACTCAGTTCCAGGCAGTGAGGCTTGAAAACAAGCAATTGTTGCAACCTGTACCTTCAAAGAATTAAGAGCCGGGTCTTTACTCAATCCATCCTGTAGAAAGATCAGAACCAAAGGAATCGAAGCCCTCAGATGAAAAACTTCTGTTCAAATACCAAATCTCAAAAATATTTTCCAGACCCTGACAAATGCCAAGGAAGCAGACATTTTCCTGGCCTATAGAAGAGGACTTACCACCACCTGGGAGCAGTTTTTTGTTTTAAACTAAATGCACCTTCTTAGTGGTCAGGCTGTAAGAAAAAAAAAAAAAAAAGATGGGTCCTTGTGAACCACTGGATCCTGCACCAACACTCTCCTTGTCTGTGGGAGCCTCAAAGGACTCCCTTCCAACATCAGCACCTTAGCCAGTCCAGAGCCACCAATATCACAAGACCTTTGTGACCTGAAATCTTCCGCAATGTCCTTCCTATCAAGGGCCACAGAGGGAACACCCCATTTGATTAAGATAAACAGCTGAAACCGCCTGAATCTTAACAGATTCCTCCACAAACAGAAAAAAAGGGTCCCTGCAAGACAAAGCCTGCAACTCCGAAATCAGCCTAGCAGAACAGATCACTATTAAAAAAAAAAAAAAAAAAAACACCACTTGAAATGATGAATTAATCGAAGCCTCCTTCAATGGCTCAAAGGGAGAACCCGACAGGAACATTAAGACCAAATGCAGACTCCACGAAGGCCCAGAACCTCTCACCAGAGGTCGAATGTGTTTCACTCCACTAAAAGAACCGAGGCACCTCCAGATGTGACAACAAATACCTACCCAAAAATCTGCCTCTAACAGGCAATGGCAGCTACATGTGCCTTCAACATGTTAAGGGCCAAGCCCTTATCCAAGCCAACTTGCAGAAACTCCAATATCACTGAAACAGAAGCCCCCTTTGCTGTAACTCACCTGACAGCACCCCAATCCTACTATCTGCTGGAGAGAGAAAATACTGGCAGGCTGAGGTCAGCATGGGACCCTTTATGTGATGATGACATCAGCAAACCTCAAGTCTCTGTCTCCATCTGCTGATTGGTGAGCATAACTAAGGCATCTGGACTGCTTGAAGTAGTGGCTGGTTATCAAGACATATTCACAAAGCAATAAATAAATAAATAAATAAATAGGGCTGGCACACCATTAAATTACAAAAACAATTAGACAAAATGCTACAAAAACTTTTTAGATTCCTTGAGCTTTTCTTGGAATACAGGTCAGAGGGTAAAAAGAAGCAATCAGTTCCCAGAAACCACAAATGCTCCCAGTGGGTGTGCCTGGTGTTACTAAATAGGGCTGCATATTTCAGTCTGAAAATAGCTCAAGAATGCATAGAAGAAACATATAGTTAGCTTCCTAATTAATTTTCTTTTGAAAAATTTGCAATGAACACAGAGGAAACAATGTTTTATTATTACCAAATTACTTAAAGGCAAAAGGGGATAAACCGACTGATTTACAAAATAAGTTTCATAATTCTGATCAACTGAACAAAATGAAAAATCTTCCTGAGGGCACTTTGTATGTGATCGACACGTCACTCTCTCTGTTAAGGCGATGCTATAAGGAATCGTACCTGTTTGGCTACAGCAGCTCCCTGGCCCTTGGCCTGGGCTCCTTTCCTGGCAGGTCTCATGCCTGGCATCTCAGCTCCTAAACACTGCCACCATCATAGCCCAGAAAAGAAACAGACACTGGAATATCAAATATTTCTTATTCTAAGACATCCTTACATCAGCAAAAAAAAAAAAAAAAAAAAAAAAAAGCCACTTTGCCTTCCTGCTCCACACTGATGATCCTTGGGTCAGCAAGGTCAGGACAAGCTAGGGAGGCCACTGCCGAGAAACACTGGCAAAGAGTCTCTCAAGACGTTATTACTGTCTTCTACATCAAATGTCAAATTAGTACTGTGGCGTTCAAATGTTCATAATAGCAAGTGAATTATGATGATCAGATTTCCAGCTGCTCTTGGTTCTCACGCTGCCCACATAGTCATTGCTGAAACTCAGTAAGCGTAACTAAGGAGCTGGCCCAACGGCAGTGCCATGCACCCTGAGGTCACACCTGGCTTCTGCTCCAGAGCTCAGGTCAGCCAGCTAGGGATGGGCACATGGTGACGATGGCATTCACATTCCAGGAGCAATGCGGTGAGATGCAACAAACATCCCACTATGGCTACACTTAAAAAGGCCATGCTCAAGGTGTGTGTGTGGGCAGCAGGTTCAGGAGGAAGCCACAGTCTGTGGCCTCTGACTTCCACTGCAATGGGTGGGGCTAAATGGGAGGTTGGACAGGATTAAAACTGGGGATAAAAATTACAAGTCGCTTTTTATGAAGGCCCTGATGCCATAACCCCAATCAAAATAGTTTGGTGATGTTTGTTGATTTTGGGGCCAATGTAATAAGGAACATTGACATTAGCACATTATTCCTGTTTTAGAGTGCATTTTTCTGCAGCAAGATAACCATGGTATATTAACAGGGATTTTAACACAGAAAAAATATGCATGCTGCAATGGAGTAAAAACCAGCACTAAAATGAATGCGGGTTCATGCAAATCCAATGTAAAAGAAGGCATTAGCTATTCCCCAGCAATGCATGCGTTAAATGGCAGACAGCTTAAGGCACACTGTTTTTTTTTTACGCTAGAAATTTAATTCCAGGGTCAGAGCAGGAATAAAACTTAAAACGTGAGTTTATGCCACTTCAAATTCAGGAGTTTAATTTCCTGTGTAAACTCTCACAACAGGCTCCAACAGCAGAACAGTACATGCTCTGGCACTGTGCGTGTACCATTCAGCTGCTCAGGAAAAGCAAAAATCCTTGACTACTGCTTGTCTCAGGCAGCTTATGCTGGAAATTTAATGACTGGGTCCAAGGTGGCATAACCTTGCACTTCTGGAGGCCAAGGTTGTCTATCGCTGTGCCCCGTATGGTAGGAACAGCTAGACACTATCCCATAGGCACAGGAATAGAATAACATGGACACCAGAAATGTGACTTAAGGTTTGCTCCACCTCAGGCATATAAATTACATTTCTAGCACTGCGCCAGCCAAAGCAATGTCAATTGTCCCCAGCCATACACATGGCTCCACCTATAACACTAACCCTCACCTCCCCGCTCACGGGTGAGAAGAGGGCTAAAAGGCAGACAATGCAAGGGGAAGAGAGAAAATACACACACACACACCTCCCCCTGATGGACAGTGCCAATCTTGCATGCAATATCACTGTGCCACAGTGCCAGTGTGTACTGCTCAGCGGCAGATGCCTGCTCCATAGTGGCAAGGCATGGTAAGTAAAATTGAAGAATAAGCTCTCTGGAGTGGCCACCTACAGCTGAACAGGATGCACTGGCACTGTGGCACAATGGCCTTGCATGCAGGACTGCATCCCAGCTTGGGCACACACTTGCATACAAGGCCATTTGGACAAGGCATGGCAAGTGAAATTTAAGCGGAAGTTCTCTGGAGCAGGCAACTACAACCACTTGGTGCACCCTTTTCTGTGCCCTAGTCAGGATACACAGCGCCAAAAGTGCGAACTGTTTAGCTGTAGGCGTGCACCCAAAAGAGTTTACCCTTTGATTTGACTTTGCATGCCTTTCCCAAATGGCTTTCATGTGAGATTGTGCCCAAGTTGGGATGCACAGCGCCAAAGCATGCAAGGCCATTTTGGTCATACTTCTTCCAACTTATTTATTTTAAAAGACTTTTGCTTACAGCAGACCTGCTATGCAGATTACAATAAAAGCATCTACCTCCCTACGCGAGTTTTTAAAGCACTTTTCTGCATTAGTGTGGATTTTCAGGGGGTTTTTTTTTAGTGTGTTTTTACTCCTGCTTGATCCCTCAGTACTGCTAATTTCTACCGCTGGCTAAAATTTAACTCCTGTTTTAGCGTGAGTTTTATTACACTGGCCCCTTTGGGAGGTAAGGGGACTTGAGAGGTGGGGATTTCGGGTAGCTCATGGCAGTCCAACTGGGTAGGGGCTAGAGACTGTTGAAATGTTGTGGGGGGGGGGGGGGGATATTGTTTTAATGGTTTTATATGTATGAAAAACTGTATATAAGATGCTTTATCTTGTATACTGCTCCGACAGGGCGGTATGCAAATAAAAGATGAAATGAAAAGGTTCTGGTTGAGCTGAATGCCCAAAGGAGCAGGAGGAAACAGACAGGTGAAAAAAATAAATTAACAAAACAAAATACAGTGCAGTCAAAACCACAAATATCTAATATAACGCTCATGGGAAAGGCTGATGCAGAAGCCGGGTCTGAAACAGTTTCAGCCAAAGAGGGAAGGCAAGCTGGGACCAGAACTAGAAGCCCAGGGAAGTGCTCTCCAGTCACCCGACTTTCTCAGGTTAGTCCCCACCGTGCCACCACCCCAAAAAGGTCAGACATGCAAGGCGCATGGACGGGCAGATTCTGTCTGGCCTCCCACGTTTCAAATCTGACTGCATCTATTCTTTTTTTCCCTCCAATTCAATTTTTATTGAAAAAGCACAAGGAACAAGAAATAAAATATGCTATGCAATAGAAATTCAGCATATAAAAAATATAATAGAAATAATTATACCAATACATTATTCAATACCACATTAATTATTCTCTAAACCATATGTGGAATCAGAGGTAAGCAACTGTTTTGGCATATTAAGAACCTCAGGTGTTTAAACGTGTTAAGAAGGGGTTCCAAATCTTTACGAAGCTATTGAACATATGTTTACAGGCAGTCGTTTTCCCTATATACACCAGGGGTGTCCCAACTCCAGCCCTTGAGAGCCACAAACAGGTCTGGTTTTCAGGATATCCACAATGAACATGCAACAGATAGATTTGCATGCCTAACATGTTTAAAACAAATAGAAGAAAATTCTTTTTCACTCAGTGCATGGTTAAGCTCTGGAATTCATTGGCAGAGGATGTGGTTACAGCAGTTAGTGTAGCTGGGTTTGTAAAAAGGTTTGGATAAGTTCCTAGTGGATAAATCCATAAACTGCTATGACGTTAATTAATAAGGAATAGTAGCTTGTGATGTATTTAATGTTTGGGTACTTGCCAGGTGCTTGTGGCCTGGATTGGCCACTGTTGGAAACAGGATGCTGGGCTTGATGGACCCTTGCTCTGACCCAGTATGGCAATTTCTTATGTTTAAACACCTGAGGTTCTTAATATGCCAAAACAAGGGAGACTTTAATAAAACGGGCCGCCACGCTATTAGGTAACCACTCACGAACTGAGAGATACTTGTCCAACAAACATTTACGTATTTGCTTTATTTCTCTTTCCCTGTGCCAGCAAATGACAGCCCTTAACCGAGTGGCTGCAAAATACCATTTAATATTGGGAACACTAAGCCTTTCTCTCCCTCAACGCAGAATTAAGCTCTGGAATTGTAGTGAAAGCTTTTAGTCTTTCTGCGTTTAAAAACGGTTTGGACAAGTTCCTGGAGGAAAAGTCCAAAACCCATTAAGGTGGAGTTGCAGAAATCCCACTGCTTATTCTTGGAAACCACCCCTTGGGCTCCTGCCACATACTTGTGACCTGAATTGGCCACTGCTGGAAGCAGGATATTGGGCTTGATGGACCCTTAGTCTGACTCAGTGTGGCAAATCTTATTATCTTATGTAATTGTGCATGGAGTGAAATAATTTTCTCCAATCCATAATATATCTGGCTTGGTAGTGTGTCCGTCAGTGCTCACGCGTGTTCCCCAGCCCGCCGATAGATGGTGCAGGCGGCTCCCTGGACGCCTTGGAGACTCAAACACGCCAGAGGTACGAAGGACAGCGGCCATCGCGGGACAGGCAGACTATAGCAGAGGAGACCCTGGCATGCTGCGAACGGAATGCATCCCGCGGCCCACGCTCCGTTCGCGGGCAAGGATGAAGGCCCGGCGTGCCGTTCGCGGCGAAAAGTGGAGGCCCCCGTGTGCCGCGATCAGCGCGTCCGGGCTTCATCTTCACCGCGAACGGAGCGTGGGCCACGGGACGCGCTCCATTCGTGGCATGCCGGGGTCTCTGCTGCTATTTTCTGCTCAAGGCAAAAATGGAAGTCCCCCGTGTGCTGCGAACAGCGCGCCGGGCCTTCATCGCCGCGAACAGCGCGGGTCCCACAGCATGCCGGTGAGAGAATGTGTGTTGAGGAGAGGAGGGTGAGAGAGAGCATGGGGTGGGGGGGATGCTGTGAGAGAGAATGTGTGAGAGAGAGGGCGGGTGACAGAGAGCATGGTTGGTGAGAGGGGGGTGGGGAGGGTGTGAGAGCATGGGAGGTAAGAGAGGGTGGGGGGGGGGATACCGGTGAGAGAGAATGTGTGTGTGAGTGCGAGAGACAGCTTGGTTGGTAAGAGGGGGAGTGCATGGGATGCTTGAGTGTGGGTTTCAGAGAGGAAGCCTATATGAGGGGATGTGTGTGTGTGCGCCAGAGAGTGAGGGAGCCTGTATGAGGGTGTGTGTATGTGAAAGGGACATTCTTACAGTGAATTTCTAGGGAAAGTCTTCTGAAAACAAGAGCAGATGTGGCAATAAAAAGGCTCGCCGCCCAGACATAGATCAGGTACAGTTGCTAGTTTGTTTTAAATGTGTTAATTGCTAACTTCTTGGAGTGCCCCCCTTGTATTACCTGAAAGAATAAATAATTGATTCATATTTACCCATTCTAGCTCTCTCATGATTTTATAGACGTTATCATATCTCCCCAGATGTCTCTTCTCCAAACTGAAGAGATCTAACCTCTTTAGTCTTTCTTTGTAGGGGCATCATGCCATCCCCTTTATCATTTTTTTGCCCTTCTCTGTACATTTTCTAATTCTGCTATATCTTTATTGCAATCCACAATAGTATAATGCCTCCTATCCGAGACTTTTTAATTTTCTTAAAAGCCTTTCATGGGGCACTTTATCTCAATACATCACATCTACCAGCTCACCTTTATCTATATTTATTAACCCCTTCAAAAATGTAGATTAGTGAAGCAAGTCTTCCACTAGGTAAATCCATGCTGGCTGTGTCCCATTAAACCGTCTGTCTATATGTTCCGTGATTTTGTTCTTTAGAATATTTTCCATGATTTTTCCCAGACTTTTCCATGAGGTCAGGCCTATCGGTCTAACGTGTCTTGGATTACCCCAGAGCCCTTTTTAAATATCAGGGTTACCAGTCTTCAGGTATAATAGATAATTTTAATGATAAGTTATAAATGACTAATAGACCTAAAATTTCAATTTTGAGTTCTTTCAGAATCATCTGGTCCAGGTGATTTGCTACTCTTCAGTTTGTCAATCTGGCTTACTACATCTTTCAGGTTCACTATGATTTGGTTTAGTTCATCTGAAGCATCACTCTTGAAAACCATCTCTGAAATAGGTATTGGCCCAACATCCTCATTAGTAAACAAGAAACCAGGGTAAAAAGCCAATTACCGCTCCTTGTAACCTTGGGCTAGCCACTTTACCCTCCACTGCCTCAGAAACAAACCCACTGGGAAATGCATCAAGCGGCAGTAGTGCTCTAACGCATGATATTGGCATCATCTCCCACGCTGGTTCTCTCCCCTGTTACAATGACCTTCTTTGCATGTGATTTGCATGCATGAATAATGAAAATGAATGCAAAGAAGGTCAATACTTATTTTTATTTATTTAAAATTGATTTCTTGGCCGTAAACATCCAGAAGTTCGTAGCAGATAACAAGTGAACATACATATTAGAAACAGAGCAGACAATTGTACATACATATTAAAACACAGCAAACAAAGCAGCATAAAAGAAAGCAAAGAAAAATATAATGGGCCTGTCAAGAAAAGGTCTTCAAAATCTAATTTAAATAAATGGGTCTTTAAGGCTTTATCGAAAGTTCTACTGCACGATATTAAACGTAACTGTTCAGGAAGCAAGTTCCATAATTCTGGTGCTATCACTGAGAAAGCTCTCTCCATGGTAATTCAAGCTATGCTACTTTGATGGAAGGTACGTCTAGAAGATTCTTGCTCTTGGATCTTAAAGCTCGATTGGGTTTGTAATTTCGCAGTATATAGCTAAACCATGGGATAGAATCATTCTGCAAGCGTTTATAGACCAATGTAATTATCTTGTATTGAATTTTGAATTGAATTGAAAGCCAGTGTAAAAGCTGAAAATATGGGTGTTATATGTTCTTGTAGTTTTGTTCCTGGAAGTAACAGAGCAGCAGAGTTTTGAACTATTTGAAGTGATATTAACACATTATTGGAAAAGGACGATTAATATTCCATTACAGTAGACTATGCCAGTCAAAATTAATACTTGAAGTACTGCATGAAAATCTTGTGGGTTTAAAATGAGTTTCAAATTTTGCCATAACTAGTTTGAAAAAAGAAGTTTTTAACAGTGTTGCTTATGTGTGGTTTCATGGACAATGTACTATCGATGACACCTAAACTGTGTGCTTGATGCTTAATTATGATCTTCTGACCTTTAAACATGAAAGATTCACAGACTTTGGATCAGGATTTTTCGAGTTGTCAGAATAAGAACTTCTGTTTTGTCTATGTTTAGATTGTTGGATTGTTTTGTCTATGTTTAGATTGTTGTTTTGTTTATGTTTAGATTGTTGGATTTTTAGAGTTGTCAGAATAAGAACTTCTGTTTTGTCTATGTTTAGCTGCAATTTGTTATAAGAAAGCCAGGAATGGATTATCTTTAAATATATATCTAATGAACGTAGTGTAAAGACCAGGAATGTTGATATGGAAATAAAAACTGGATGTCGCCAGCGTAGATTCTGTAATTCATGCTGAGACCAAAAAGCAGTTTGCAGAGTGGATCGACATAGGATGTTGAAGTGTTGTGGATAATGCAGAGCCCTGTGGCACTCCAGCGGTTACGGGTGTCGAGAAGAGTGAGCATTTCCGACTTTGACTTGAAATGATCTTTCGGAAAGGTAGGATATGAACCAGTTTAAGACAGTGACTTCAATTCCAAGTGAGTGAGAGCAATGTAAGAGTAGATTATGGTCTAAAGTGTCGAAGGCTGCAGTGATATCCAGGAATATTAGAATATAGTTAGTACCTCAGATGTCTATTGAGGAGATTAATAAAGTTTCAGTGCTGAAATTTTTGTGAAAATCAAAATGAAACTGATCAAGAGATGAATATAGAGATACTCTAAGTTGTTTCAGAACAGTAGATTCTATAAGCTTTGCAACAAATGGGAGGGATGAGATGGATCGGTAGTTGATTATCGTAGCAGGATCACTATTTTTTTTCCCCAGAACTGGATGAATTGATATCTATTTTAAACTATCTATTTTAAACTAGAAGAGTTTAGCAGTAGGGATGGATATACTACCATCCACCTGGCCAAAATGATGAGACAGATGCCTTGAAAGCAGCACACAAACAGTAATGAAGGAATGCCTTGAGACTTTGTTCTAAAGACGAGGAACATGCAAGAAAGTGGTGTCTTGTTGAGGGCAACAATAAACTTAAGTGGGGGAGAGTTTGAATGAGCTACAGGAGAGAAAAAAACAGAACAATACAGGAATGTAACCTGAGTAGCAAGCACAGGAGATTGAAAAGGTTACCAGACATCCACTGTGAGGATACTTAACTGACATTCAGGTAGGCAATTTGCATATCATAGTTCCCTGGACCTCTGGGTAATTTTGTAGGAAATATCACTAACAAAAAAATTCAGAGGATTTCAACTTCTAAATCACAGAACTATGACTGGGGAAGGCATCTGTGAGAGAAATGTGCTGGAAGACAGTACTGGGAGGCAGGTAAGATTTTCACCCCCACTATCAGGGGTATTCAGACACACTGGAGGTGAACTTCCCAACAAGTCACTAAAGAGATGGACCACAGAGCTGTGAACATTGTTCTTGGTCTCTGTGTGCCTCCTTCTTTTTCAGTCATTATGATTGAGAGGTGATCCGTACTGGGTCAGAAAAGAGATGAAACAGGTTCCAGATTGAAAGATGGTGATTCTTCTAGAGTGTGGCCAAGCATCCATAAAACTAGTGGAGCTGTCAACCCATGACCGGAGGGACAACTCCAGCACAATGGCAGAGATCAAGCACCAGAGGCTGGCATAGCAGCACTGCATAACCATGTAAAAGAATGAAACTGAAGGTGATGTGTGGGGGACTGCCCCCTACCGTGCGCTATCAGGTACAATACAGAGAGAGGAAAGAAACCAATCACGGTCATCCCATCAACTGTCTTTGCCGCAAAAATTCCATAGAGCTGTGCTACAGTCGCTCCATCAGGATGACATGGGGCATATGGGTCCAGAGAGGGACAGGTTCTATTGGCCTAAAAAAGCACAAGACGTTGAAAAACATTGTAGACAATGTGCTACTTGTATAAAGAGAAAGATCCTACCACCCAGGGCAGCAGAGATGGTAAACATTTCTTTAGAAATGGACTCCCAGCGTAAAGACAACATTCTAGTTGTGACAGACCATGTCACCAGGTATGCACAGGCATACCCCACCAAGGACCAGAGAGCAGAGACTGTTGCCACAGGATTATGGGAGAAGTTCTTTGTGAACTATGGGCTCCCAGCCCGGATACACTATGACCAGGGGAGGGATTTTGAATGCAGACTCATTAAAGAGATGTTGCAGGTGGCTGGGATTAGCAAGCCACACACCTCTTCCTATCATCCCCAGGGAAACCTCCCCCCCCCCCCCCCCCCCCCCCCCCCCCCCCCCCCCCCCCCCCCGAGAGGTTTAACAGAACACTTCTGAACATGTTGGGTACATTGAAGCCAGTATGTGAGCTATTTGGTGCTTGTTTACAACTGCACATATAATGGTGCTTCAGAGTTTTCACCCTATTTTCTGATGTTTGGGTGAGAGGCACCATTACCAACTGACCTGTTTTCAAAGCTATGTGACAAGGCTAAAAGAACAGTTGGGGGCAGTTTACAGGTTGGCTGCAGTGTCTGCCTGCAAACTGAGCCAGAGAAACAAGCCCCGATATGACCAAAAGGTGAGGCAGAATGACTTGATGGCAGGGGACAGAGTACTCTTAGAGAACTAGGGGCTAACTGGGAGACACAAAATTGCTAATAGGTGGAGGTCTACCCCCTATGTTGAGGAAAAAATTAAACAATTTGCCAGTTTACTGGGCGAGGCCACAGTGGGGTGAAGGACCAGCAAAAGCAGTACACAGAAATCACCTCCCGCCCATTCAACAGTTGGTATTTCCCCCAGAGGAATCCCAATCTAGAGCTGAACCCCCTCCGCCTCGACCAAGAAGAAGGGGAAGAGTAAGGCCCATCCTCAGTTTGACAGGAATTCCTATCATGAAACGGCAGGGATCCCTCAGCACCCACTGGAAGTCAGACATAATGGATATGATAGCAAAGATTCAGAGGAAGAGTTAGGTGGGGGAGCATATGAGGTTCACCTGGGAGCCACATTGGAGAGTTCATACCCCTAACTAACAGGCATGATGGGGACTTAGTAAGACAGTTCACGGGAATGGAAACCCAGGGGAGTCAGATCCAAGAAGTCTTCCAGAATAATGATAGGACTGAGCGAGAGAGCAATGATACAGATGGCGAGAGAGGGATGGATAACCTGGAACAAGAGAGGGTGACAGGTACCACAGGCGACATTTACCCCCAGAGAAAATCAGAAATTACAGAGACTGAGGAATTGGTTCCACTGCCACTCCGAGAGTCTAGAAGGACAGGGAAGACTGTGAAGCCCACAATAAGCTTCACATAGGTTAGTCCTGGAAACCCAGTGAATGTCCACTTGAGGGTAGCACACAAACAGGTGACTGCCTATTACCCAAAAGTAATGAAGGAATGCCCTGAGACTTTGCTCTAAAGACGAGGTTCGTGTCCTGTTGAGGGCAACAAGAAATTTAAGTGGGGGAGAGTTTGAGTGAGCTACAGGAGAGAAAACAACTTAGAAACATAGAAACATAGAAATGACGGCAGAAGAAGACCAAACGGCCCATCCAGTCTGCCCAGCAAGCTTCACACATTTTCTCTCTCATACTTATCTGTTTCTCTTAGCTCTTGGTTCTATTTACCTTCCACCCCCACCATTGAAATATCTAGCTTGATTAGTTAGGGGTAGTAGGGGTAGTAACCGCCGCAATAAGCAAGCTACACCCATGCTTATTTGTTTTACCCAGACTATGTTATACAGTCCTTATTGGTTGTTTTTCTTCTCCCCTGCTGTTGAAGCAGGGAGCTATGCTGGAAATGCGTGATGTATCAGTCTTCTCCCATGCCGTTGAAGCAGAGAGCCATGCTGGATATGCATCGAATGTGAAGTATCAGACACATTTGGTTTGGGGTAGTAACCGCCGTAACAAGCCAGCTACTCCCCGCTTTGTGAGTGCGAACCCTTTTTTCTTCTCCCCTGTCGTTGAAGCAGAGAACTATGCTGTATATGCATTGAAGGTGAAGTATCAGGCTTATTTGGTTTGGGGTAGTAACCGCCGTAACAAGCCAGCTACTCCCCTCTTTGTGAGTGTAAATCCATTTTTCCACATTTCCTCTTGCTGTTGAAGTTTAGAGCGAGGTTGGAGTCACAGTAAGCATGTGTATGTTTATTGAATATAGGAATGTAACCTGAGTAGACTTAGTAAGACAGTTCACCGGACTTGAAACCCAGGAGAGTGAGTTCCAAGAAGCCTGTTGTGGTTTTTGAGGACCAGAGTTGGCCACTCCCGCTCTATTGCTTCAGGTACAAACTTAGGCCCAACATAAAAAGGTGTGTGTTAAAATTTTGCACAGGTTGAAAATTTTTTTTAACTCTCGAAAAGCTAAAATTAATTGAAAAATGCAGGCAGAAACCAGAGTTAAAATGTGCACTCAGCACCAGGCTGATCGCACATTTTAACTGGGGAAACCTCTCGGTGTGATTTGTGCACATAAAAAGATTTGTGCACATAAAAATGCTGTCAGCACAAAGAACGTGTTAATGCCCATAAATCATATTTATGCACAAAGTCCGATTAAAAGTCCCAAGACCAGAATGCCAGCTTCTGCCTAATGACTGACACTAGCGCTAGCAACGTTACTCCACCTCTAAGCAGGAGAACATTTTCCAGTACTAAGAAAACATGAGCTAAGGCAGCCCACTTCTCTGCATTACAGGGTAACAGTTAATGCCTTCATGAGCGTGGGATTCTATGCAAAGGTGCGAACCAGAGAAGACAGTGTAATGCTAAATACTCCTTGCCGCACCAGGGATAACATTTGCGCACAACTGCAGATAAAACTGCGCGCTCAGAGCACACCGTTATTGCATCAGTTTGTAAATCCTTTGGGCCACAGAAATAACTAAAGTATTGAACATTAAATCGCTTTCAGCGCGGATTTGGTAAAGGCGAATGATTAAATCTAAACTCCAAATATATAATCCATTTAACTATGAAAGATTGCAAATACAAATTCTTAAAATAAATGCTTTAAATTATCTAATAAAAGCGTAAGCTTCTCAGTTTGCCCAGTCGCTAAAATAGCTCTTAATACAATTTCCTCGGATAAATCCCATTAAGACGACTTCGGCGCCTGTACCACTCCCCCTTTTTTATTTATTTATTTATTTATTTTTTAACTTAGTTTAGCTGCCTTTACGAGGTCCAGTATGGTCTTTAACATTAAAATCAAGACACAGGAGAATCTGAGGCAATAAATAACGAGCGATTTTTATCAAGCGTTAGGATAATCTCAGCACTCAGTTACTGCTGGTTGATAAACTAGTTTAAAAAAAAATAGAAATAAAAAGAGCGCCTTCGCCAGCGCTCGCGAAAGGGACTTCCCAAAGCTCCGGAAGGGTTACCTGGGTGGGGGGATGTCACCGTCACGGCCACCGAGGGAAAGGCGCGAACCAGCGGAGAAACACTCCTGCCATTCACCGCGTGACGCCGTGTCAAGCCAGCGGCGCATGCGCACTCTTTTTTTTTTTTGCGAAATGCGCAGGCGCCGTCCGTCTTTCCCCGGAGAGCCAGGCGCTCAAAGCCGCCTCGTTGAGTGCGCAGGCGCATAGCGCGAGATGGGACAGTATGGGCGGAAGCGCGGCGTGCGGTTATCATTTCTTGCCTGTATGAGGGCAGATAGTGAGTAGGATAACTTTCTAAATGGCGCTGGCGAAATGAAAAAAAAAATGATTGTTCAAATGTCATCTTTTCCTAATGCTTCTGTGAAAATAACAACTGCCTTCAAAACCTATTCCATGTGCTGTAGCAGGGTTGGGCGAAAGCATGAGCTGGAGCTGCAGCTGTAGCTAAAGTGCTCATCAAGGACGCAGAAGATTATGAGGGTACCCTTCCTAGCTACGGCAAAAGTCTACAGTAAAGTCAGATTGGGTTCCTTCCAAAATACAGAACCACGGACCGCGCATCTTTAACTTACAAAAAGTAAAGAAGAGCGGATCAGGGAGAATATTTGCATGATGACAAAAGCCTATGGCACCCTGCCCTCAATTTCAAAACTTTTATAAACTGGCATTGAGGGAAAAATCTATGACATAATTAAATCCATACCCTCTACTATCAACTGTGAGGTAAAAATAAATAATAGGCAGATAGGTTCAGACAGGAGCAGAGGAGCAAGACAGAGATATACCCTGAACCCCAGTGCCCCAACCTTTTTAATATCTACGTCAATGATTCCCACACTACTGAAAAGATCCTCAGCCCCAGGAATAAGCCTAAATGTCTCAAAGACAATTGGCTCCTATATAGTGATGATCTGGTCATTGTAGCCACTACTGCAGAAGCAATATAGGAGACCTTATAAAATTTCCAGAAAACACCAAACTACCTCCAACACAAATTCAAATTCTTTTATTTTGGCCTTTTTTCTTTAAAACATTTTCCTTGTAGGTTTGAGATGGATCCTTGCACTGTTGAGGGCTTGTGATAATTAAAAAAAAAAGTTATTTTCTTGATTCCTCTTTTAGCTAATGTAAGGTTATTATAATGTATATTTCTTCCTAAATTGACTTTGTGTGTCAGAATAATTTTTTTTGTAAAACTCTTTTGAAAATCGTAAATAAATGAAAGCAGGACGTTTGGTTAATGACATGTTCATTTGGAGCCATTATCATACAAGCAACACAAAAAACATTGAAATTCTTTATTATAAAAGTGCATTAAAATATCTATTAAAATATTTTTGTAAACTATTTCAGGACATTTGATCAGTCCTTTACATTTTGCAATAGATATAACAGTTTTAGGATGTTTAGGGCTATAAGAATGAAACTCTTTAGAACATCTGGTCCACACACATTAAAATTACAGACATAAAAAAGCATCCATTATTTCTCCTTTAGGGCATACATGACATCATCCTGGCTGACATTGAGCCTCACACGCAGGTGGAGATCATTTTTACTGGGTTCAACCAGCAGCAGCCGACACGCTCCAAGCCTCAAGCACACCCCCATGGTTTCGGACATTGTAGGAGGTGCAAGCCCTTCCATTCTACACAGAGTTACATGCTGGTGGTTTATCTGAAAGAAGCAAATACGTCTCAGGTTATCCTCTCATTGTCAAGCTCCTACCGAAAGAGGCATGTTAACTGCTGTGAACCCCAAAAAAAGTGGGAACTGAAATGCTGATGATGGGAATTAAGAAAGCTGACTGACAGTAGAAAGAGCTGTGGCACATCAACTCAGGAAGGACTGGATGCATCCAAGAAAGACAGAATGTGACAGCAGGTATGGACCATAAGGTCCATCCAGCCTGCTCAGTTTCATTCCTGGTGCCTTGTATAGCCTGCAGATGATCTTTGGCTCTCTCTTCTTCACAACTGTATTTATCCCGGGCTTTCCCAAATTCTGTTACTGTTTTGTTTCCACCATCTCCACTAGGAAGCTGTTTCATGCATCCATCTCCTTTTCTGTGACAAAATAATTCCAGATGTTGCTCCTGAATCTATCCCTTGGAGCCTCATGCTGTTCCAGAACATTCTTTCCCCTGAAAAAAATTTGCTTCTTGTGCATTATTTATACCTTTTATGTATTTGGATGTCTCTCCTCTCCTCTCCTCTAGTGGGGACATATTTAGGTCCTTAAGTCTCATCTGATGGGGTTGTTGGTGTAGACCCTGCACCATTGTGGTAGCCTGTCTCTGGTTCACCTCCAACCTGTCTATATCCTTTTGGCTGCACGGCCTCCAGAACTGACCAATATTTTAGGTGAGGTTTCACCAATGACTATATAGAGGCAGTATTACATCCTTTTTTTTTTTCCTATTGGTATGCCACTCCCTGTGCACCTTAGCATCCCCCTGGCTGTGACTACTGCCTTATCAAGCTGTTTCACTACCTCAAGATCATCACCCCAAGGTTTCTCCTTTGGATAGGACACAAACAGTGCCAGCTCTAGGGCAAATTTATTTATTTATTTTATTTATTTAAGGTTTTTATATACCGGCAATCATGAAAACATATCTTGCTGGTTTACATGGAACGGGAGTGCATTAAATACATCAATTCGAACTGTGGTGACCGAAGGAGCAGTTACAAATAACAAGGGTAGCAGAACTTGGAGAAGAAGGAAGAGATAGGAAAGAATAAACGGAAGGAATAAAAGGAAGAGATAGGAAAGAATGGCGCCCTGGGCGAGAAATCGGCACTCCGCTGGCTTTTCACTATAACGGGCGATGCCAGCAGCATTCAGAGTGCCCAGCTAGTGCATCCTACTCAAAGGCCGGAACTGGACACACAAATCTATCATCCCCCTTCCTCTGATTTCTGCATCCCAAATGCGTGACTGCACTTTTTGCATCAACAGCCAAGCATTCAATTACTCCTCAAACATTTTCTTTACTCCCTCTGTTGCACATCTTATTGCCATCTTCAAAAAAAGGCAAACTTTTCCCTGTAATTCTGCTGCAATTTCCTCACAAAGATACTGATTAGAGCCAGCTGGAGGATCAATCCTTGAGGCACTCCACTTATCACCTTTCTTTCCTCAGAGCAAATTCCATTTACCATCATGCTCTATTCATTTATCACTTAACCAATTCCTTGTTTTTGTTATTTTTGTGTTTTGGACAAAATGTTCCTCTTTTTTCTTCCGGGTCAATCAGAACCAGTGCTGGGATTCTGGTCCCATAAGCCTTCATTTACAACTAGCTGGGGACTTTCCCCCCCTATTTTATCAGACCCTCCCACTGTTCCTAGTCATTATAGTAATGGTCCAGAGATTGGGAGCCAAGCACTGGGGTTTGTTGCAGAACGCTGTATCATCCGGCCACCAGGTGTCACCCTTCTTGTTAACTATGACCCTCTCTCCCCACCCCATCCCACTTGGAGCTATGAATGTATCTCCAGCCCTGTCCAACCCAGGGCGCAGAACTTTAATCGGTTTCCTATAGAGTCTGTCACCTTGGAGCCCGTCCCCAAGCTGCTCGGTTTATCTATGAACCTTCTCTGTGGGACAGTATAGGAAAATTGGTTCTTACCTGCTAATTTTCATTCCTGGAAGACCAAAGATCAGTCCAGATGCTTGAGTTTTGCCTCCTTCCCTGCCAGCAGATGGAGGCAGAGAGTAAAAACATTTCTGATACTGCTACATAACAGAATGCCACCTGCAGTCCCTCGGTATTGACCTGTACCCAAGCCAAGATGGAATGAATTTTAAAACCCTATCTCCCCTTCTATTAAGAGCAGGGGAAAGGTAGAGCCCCACAACTGAAGCCTTTACATCAACAACAGGAATCAAAAGCCTAACCGCAAAACACTAGCAGCAAATTTCCTTTACGATATACACACATTTTCTCCACTATATACACACATAGAAGAGATATATGTCTTTCCACAGCAGGCAGGGTTCTGGACTGATCTGTGATATTCCGGGAACGGAAATTAGCAGGTGAGAACCAATTTTCCTTTCCTGTTCCTATCTCAGATCAGCACAGACACCTGGGATGATCTGGCTCGCAGCACACTCTTCCCAAACATGCCTCTTCCGATGCCCGAACATCCAGTTGGTAGTGTCTGGTGAAAGACCAAGTCACTGCTTGATAGATCTCCTACGGAGAAACTGACACTCCGCCCAAGCTGCTGCCTGTGCCCGGGTAGAACGTGTATGCAATCCCTCCGGAACCGGCTGTCCCATACATACATATGCCGATCCAATTGCTACTTTTAGCCACCAGCAATTCTAGCCTTTGAAGCTTGTCACCCCTTCTTTGCACCAGTAAACAATAAGAAGAGATAATCAGATCTTCGAAACCCATTAATGACTTTGAGATACTGCAGTAATGAAGAGCAGGCATCCAATAAACGGCGCTCCCTTGCATGCAATGCATCCACATATTGAAACGCGGGAAGCTCCACCGTCTGACCAAGATGAAACAGACAACCTTTGGCAAAAAGGAAGACACCGCATGCAATGATACCCCATCATCCGATATTTGAAGGGAAGGATCCTTACACAGCTCACTAATAACCTTTTATCAGAATGAATCACCTTTTTAGAGAAAGTGCAAACTTTTATTTATTCCATAAATATTATCCTATAAAGGTTTCAACAAGCAATACATATTGCTCTCTCAACAAATAAAATCATTCAAAAAAATCCCTTAATTTCTCATTCAAACAGCATACCCCATTCACAACTTTACCCCATTCATATCTACCCAATAAAATATGTGCCCATATCTACCCCCAAACAGGCGCAACAATTTTTTAAATACACAATTGATGAATATCTTAATTTTTCACACAAGGAAAATGTCATGAGTACAATGAAACATATATTCTTGTCACCTCCAATTAAATACTTGCTGGTTACACTGTGCTCAATTCCTTCAAAAAGATGTGCCTTAAATGCAAAGTACTGCTGGTTATAGTTGTCAATTATATGCTCCTCTTCTAAGGAACTGGCTTCACAGCACACCCAAGGAAACTTGCTTCAAGGCACGCTCAAACTGGCTTCACAGCACACCCCAAAAAAAATCCCCCAAAAAAAGCTTGCTTCACAGCATGCCCGACGCCATGGCTTTTTGCGGTCCTCCTACCGCCTGCATCAGGGGATTATTTCTCAGCTTACGGGATGCCACCGGCTCCCTGGTGCAAGATGGATTTTTAATCACAAATCTTCCTACAAGGATGCTTCTTAATGTGGCTTTAAGCTTTACCGTGAATCTTTATACAGGAACGCTGTATACAGCCGCATTGAGAAGCAAATTGTAACTGCAAAAATTCAATCAATTCCAGTTATTTCGGATACAATTGTTTAAAAGCAGGAGACAAAGTGATGATCGGTAGAATTAAGGATTCTTTATTGGTCTTAGCCCGACTCTGGCCGGGTTTCGCTCACAAGAGCTGCCTCAGGGGCTACTGTACCAATGGTGGCTTGTAAATGTTTTGAAAATCTAAGTATCTCAGTCCTACGTGACTGAGATACTTAGATTTTCAAAACATTTACAACACACCGATTGGTAAATCGTTGATCTACCACCGAGCCAACTTTTTATTAATCGAACTAATGTGATGCGAAAGTCTTACATTATTCATGGAAGATAATATAAGCCACCATTGGTACAGTAGCCCCTGAGGCAGCTCTTGTGAGCGAAACCCGGCCAGAGTCGGGCTAAGACCAATAAAGAATCTCTAATTCTACAGATCATCACTTTGTCTCCTGCTTTTCAGCATCATTGATCGGCTTCCGATTTGTTTCTTGGATACAACTGTTTTCCAATATGGGCAAATTGTAATTGTAGAAATTCAATCAGTTCAAGTTATTCCAGATACAAAAATCTTTTTCTTAATGTCACCATTGTAATATGAATTCTTAAACATGATTTAAGAAAACCGACCGTTATTTTAATGAGAAATGTTTTTAATTGTTTTAATAGTTTTGCAATTTAATGATTTTTATGTTTACTTATTTATTATTGTTTTGTATGATTCACTTGTAGCCCCTGAGGCAGCCGTTCCGAAAATGGCGAAACTCGGCCAGAGTCGGGCTGTGATATTTTAGAGACATCTCCACTTCAATAAAGTTTCTGAAAAAGACCGTGGCATCTAATCTTTTTTGCATTCCTGGTGCTCTCTTGGTCGCCTGCAAAGTCCTGCACAGCTGGCAATAACAGGGGCGGGGAATTCCTTCCCTCCCCCGATGCTGCCTGCTGCTTGCCATGTGGAGCTGAAAAGGCCACCGCTCCCGCACCGCTGGAAAAAGCCTCCTTGCCGGCCCCAGACGACCGGGTGGAACGCCTGCTCCCCCACTGTCCCTGCAGCCAACCCGGAGCGTCCTTCTTTCCCAGATGCACACCTAGGAAAAAGCGCCGCTGCCCCGAGCCGCGTTCTGTCTCTGCAGCCCTGGCAGCTTTTCTCTCACTCCGCAGTCATGTCCTGCACGTGCTATTGACCCGCCAAAAAACAACTGTCCCCGATCACCTCACCCAGACCTTGAAAGTGCCTCAGCCGCTCCTTGCTTCTCCTCCTGCGGGTCCCTTCAAGTCCCGCCGACCTTTGCCTTTCGATATCTGTTGAGACGCTGAGCCTTCTCATCTCCTTCCGTTCTTTTTTCAAGAGACAGCGTCCCCACAAAAGAAAAGTATATAATCTCCTGCAACTGCTTCCGGCAAAAGGAGGTGAAGAAGGAGAGGACTTCAAGGGAACAGAGTGAGCCCGACCTTAGCTTTTAAATCCCCCCCGGATACTTCAGGCCGAGCCAAACCAGAGATACCAACCCCCTGCTCACCCAGCTCCACCGGAGGAATGATCAATGAAGGCACCCAACACCTCCGGGACTAAGTCTATCAATGAAGGCACCCAACACCTCTGGGACTAAGTCTATCAATGAAGGCACCCAACACCTCCGGGACTAAGTCTATCAATGATCAATGAAGGCACCCAACACCTCCGGGAGTAAGTCTTCTATCTTTCTTTACACTCTGATCTAATACAACTGAACATTTATTTATTTATTTATTTTTAATAGACTTCAGACTACAGGTTTTGCAACTCTGTCATCTGCTGGAGGGACTGCAGGTGGCACTCTGTGTTGGGTAGCAGTGTCAGAAAAAGTTTTATTCTCTGCCTCTGTCTGCTGGTAGGGATGCAAAACCCAGGCGTCTGGACTGATCTGGGGTATAAACAGGAACATAAAGCTTTGCTGAAATCCAAGTAAACCCCATCAGCATATACCTCAATCTAATTCTCTGGTCACCCAATCAAAAAAAAATCAGATTTGTCTAATTTATCCACATACATTTTTTAAACAGATTTAAAAAAAACTTACCCATATAAATTGGGAGTGTTTCAGGGGCAGGCCAAAAGTTACTCAGATTACACCGATAAACACCAATATTCAAAATGTGTGGTTAAGTTTGGTGATGCCACAGGGCAGTCTTAAAAGTTATCCATATAAACTTATCTAGATAGCTTTGGTGTAACCGGCAATACTCAGTGGCACGGCTGTGCCACACAACTTATAAATTATCTGGATAAGTTATACGAATAACTTACCCGTTCTGCCTGTGGCCGAATAGCGACCTCCTAAAAATTATTCAGAGAAGACAATTACAGAGCACCTCATTTTTTTTTTTCCTTAATAAAAAATCCCCCTACAAACCCACAAACAATGCAGGTTAGAAACCTGGAAGTCGCACTGTGAACGCACCTGTTGAAACGTTGCTTCTTCAAGGCCCGATCTGCGAAATTCAGTTAGAGCCGCACGAAGAAACAGCTGCTCCTGCAGCGACGCATGCCTGAAGGGAACACAAAGAGAAACACCGATCGTCCCGGGGTGGATCTGCAAAGGCATCGAGAGCCGGGTGGATGGAAGGCTTGGAAAATCCTCCGGCTCCAGGCGGCTACGTCCGGCCGCCCGGTTTCACCAAAAAGGCTGAAGGAACGCAGGAAGGTGCGTTCCCAAGGAAGCTCGCCTTCCGTCCAGTGAGAGAATCGAGTTGCCCTGGGCGGGCACCCCCCCCCCCCCCCCCGCATCTGCAGCAGGCGCCCACAACGCTGGCCATACCTGATGGCGGTTACGAAAGGAGAAGAAAACATCTCCTCCAGCGCCTCCATCACATGGGTCATGGTAACCAGACGAGATCCTGTTTTCCGATTCGAGAGCTCGACAATTTCCGTTGCTCTCCTGCAGATGTCAAGGCAGCGGCGCGCGTCCCCGCTTAATGCGGCCACCTAGAGAGAGAAAGCGTGCAGCGTGACCCTTTCCTGCGTCAGAGAACAGAGGAACGGGGAAAAAGGAAGGTGTTTTCCATCGCAGCTCCTGCTGTGAAGCTGTACCTCGGACAAAGCTGCCAACGAATGTCATTTTCATAAAGCAACGTTATTATTAGCTAAAATATGCCTAGCCAAGGTCTGCTCCCGTGGACTGCTCATTCCTTATATTTAGTCTAAGAACCTAGTTTATATAAATTTGCATCTCCTGGAAACCATATCCGAGGAAAAGAGAGCTGGCCATCCCCGATAATCAGAGATTTCAAAACCTCAGCTTGATAATGTCTTGGCTCCACCGTTTTCTCCTTATAGAGCTCTCCCTTACTGCCGGAACGGACATCTAATCTCACCCTTCTTGTTCGAGGTCCCCGCATCAGCGTGGTTGGAACGGGGCAAGGACTCACCTTTCTGGAAACCAGCTGGATGGCATCATCCTCAAATGCCTTGATATGGTTTAGCCTGGAGGTGATAATCTGCTGCAGCTGTTTGTAGCTGTAAGGCTGGAATGACATCCTTGTAAGACCCTACAAGGAGAAATATGATCATCGTAAAACGGGGGTTTCCCAAACCTATAGCCAAGGTGACCCCATTTTAGCACTTTAATATTCACATGACCCCAGAGGACGACCAAATCAAGTTAGCAGGGGTGTGGTCCCTCCCCAACAATCAGCTTCTCTCCCTCCATTCTGCATTCTTGCTGATCCCCCTCAACCTCTCCAGTCATTTCTTTCCTCAACCTCCACCCCCTCCAGGGGGGGGCTCCTTTCCTAACCTCCTCCCTTCTCCCAAACTCTGCCCCAAACTGATCCCCTGTAACATCTCCCAACTCCTCTCACCTTCCCAGCCACCTATGCCCTCTCACACCCTTCCCTCCAGCCCTTTTCTCACATCCCTTCAACAAATCCTCTTTCATCCCCAAGCTCTTCTTCTAGCCCCAACCGATCCTCTGACATCTCCATCTCTTCCTCTCCAACCCTTCTCTCACATACTCCTAGGTGACCTCTCAACCCCATCTCTTCTCTTACATCCCCCAGTATTATTCATCCTCTCTCAATCTCCACAGCCAAGACCTCTCCTCATGATCGAATCCGTAACCCTTTCAGTATCTGATCCATGCTTTCAAACTCCTCCTCCACCAAGCATCCCCCTGTCCAGGGTCAGCAGTGACACTTTCCTTTGGCCCCAGTGCCGAAGGTGGATGACGACTGATGGGAAGCCCAGGGCAGGGCAGGCTGCTGACAGAGGTGACATTTTTCTCGTAGGCAGGTTCAGCGATAGGTGGGGAGAGAGGAGCGGTGGCAATCTCTAGCAGCCCGTGCACACTCGGCCCTCCCCTCCCCTCATGGCTGGTTTCTAGCCAGACTGTCATCTGCCAGCAGCAGCAGAAGTGGTAAAACTGCTTTATGCTTCCAGGAATACATTGGAGGAAACCGCAGGAAGCGGCAGTTACAACTCTAAACAGGTCTGGGCAGACTGGATGCGGCCATTTTGATCTTTCCCTGCCCTCATTTACTGTATTACTATGTATGTGAGGGCAAATGTATGTATGTGCAGATCTCTCTCTCTCTCAGACAGACCACACACACACACATTACTTGCAATTCAAGTAGGCGTAAATGTCAAAAACTGCAAAGAAATAAGCAAGCAGTACAAACCAGACGACTGGCCACGCGGTTCATCATGATCCTTTCTGGCAGGTCCATGGTGTTGGCGATCGTGAGCACGATGAGCTTTGCCTGCTTATGGGTCGGCCAGTCAAAGAGGTTGTACATCACATTCTGCTTCCTGGTCCACAGGAGGTCCAGCTGGTGGGGGGACAAACATCACAAAGAGAAGCTCAACAAGTATTACGTAGTCATGCAGTCCTTAAGAGTGACAAAACAGCCAGCCGCCTTCTGCTGGTCTATGGTATCCAGTTCTACTCTGCGAGGTGCTAGCACATCATCCCTTCAGGTTTATGGCTAAAGTATGGTGGCTGCCCTGGTAGTGCACTTGGGTCAGGAAACACGTTGTGAGAGAGAGCTTTTTATTGGACTAACTCCGTAGAGCTATGGCTTGCTTTCCAGAGCTCGCTTCCCTTCATGAGGCCAGTGAGGAAACAGGGTCTAAACGATACCACGTCAGCCAAGCCTTCAGTGCTCTGCAAATGCTGTATCCCGGAGGGGTGTGCGTGTTTGCCCAGGTGGCATCGGTGTGCGCACAGGAGGCCACCTAGAGCTGAGGTTCAGGAGAGGTAGGTGCCAGGGACGAACAGGCCCAAGCACCTTGCTATAGTGAAACAATCGTGCTAGGGGGATTCACAGGAGGAAGCCTCCGATACACTCCTGCAAGCAGACAGAGCGACAAGTGGTGCTTCAGACTCACACAAAAGGCGCCTAAAAACAAGATTTCCTTAAGCCTTTGAACCCTAGGTTGCTATGGTGATAAACCCGTCAACACCTGCAAATTTTATAATTACCATCACGACCGACCGGATCCCGGTACCATTTATATTCTGTACTCTTGCACCTCTCGTCTATATATTTTGTTCTCTTGCACCTTATTTAACCATGTGTTACCGTTCCTCTCGCTTTGCTCCTTCTCTCTAATTGTTGGGGTCCCCCCTTCCGAACCCCGGTTTCTTAGTTCTCCCCGTCCCCTCCCCCTGTTATTTGTATTTTCTACCTTTTGTTATCATGTAAACAGATATGATGTGTACTTTAATGTCGGTATAAAAAAAAAGCTATTAAATAAATAAATAAATAAAATAAACCCTAATTTCCCCGGGAAAACCAATCATTTTTGTCAATGTGCTATTTTTAATATTAGTATTGGTTATTCAGTATCAACAGCGGTAAATGGCCGCTGTGCCTGGAGGCTCCAGCCCCGCCCCACAAGCCCCGGGACATATGCGCTTGTGCCTATGTAAAATAGGCTCGGCGCGTGCAGGAGCGGACTCTCGGGATTACGTGCGTAACCCGTTTGAAAATCCACCGCTGTGCAATTATACCAGTTTAGCGGGATAACAGGTGTTGATATTGATATTAGGCCGTCCCTGAATTCAGGGACAATGGATTCAAAGGGTTAAAACAGAATTTCTATTTCCATTTCTTTTTTTTTTTTTTTTATCTTCGGTTTAAGCCGTCGCGTCTTGTCCAACTGACTCAAAGGCTAAACAAACACTGATCCCGTCAGCTAGGAAACGCCTCTCCTCTCCCCTTTCCACGTACAGGAAGAGTTTCTGACAGCCGAGCGGGACTGAGCGGTTCAAGGTAAAAACGGACTGTGGGAAGCGAGGGCCTCCTGCTTTATACAGTGAGAACGGCCTAACCTAGACCCTGCACGTGTGAAGAGCATCTCATCTTCGCACACTTAATTTTGTTCAAAAGCTTTTTTGAAGAAACACGGAATACAAAAGCTGTGGAAATTCAGTTAAATGAAACTTGAGTCTTGGAAATATTTTTCGCACAGATCCTCCTATTAAGGGAACTTTTATATTTATTTATTTATTTTTAGATTTTTATATACCGGTGTTCCTATATGAAATAAAGATCACATCGGTTTACATTGAAACAGAACATGAAAATTGCCAAAAGGCATTACATAGAACAAGGTTATGAAACTTGGAACAGTGTACATAAGTTCAAAATTTAACAATAACGTTGTAACATTGATGACCAAAAGATAAAGGAGAAAAAAAAAAGACTTAAACAATTAAGTTGACAGGTCTTATTGAGCATAAAAATTATAACGTATAAGTGAGAAAGTCTCAAGTGTCCTGCAGCAAGAGATTAGATACCGAAGTAGGTAGTGGTATGGAAAATGGGGGTTTGTGAAGAAGATATGTTCTTGCTGGTTGGAGGGGAAAAAATGATGATCATGGTCCTGGAAAAGCTTGGCTAAAGAGCCAGGTTTTAAGTTTTTTTTTGAATGAAGAGTGGCAGAACTCAAGCCGAATGTCTGGTGGGAGCGCATTCCATTGAATGGGGCCTGCTGTAGATATGGCACGTTTATGATGCGAGGATTTTGTTGAAGGTACATAGAGTGTGCCTTTATATGCTCCTCTGATGGGTCTAGAGGAGGAGTGAGGGCGTAGTTGGTTACATAATTGAAGAGGAGAGATATTGTGAATGGATTTATGAATTACGGTGAGTACTTTATATAGGATCCTTTGCTTTATAGGCAGCCAGTGGAGGAGCTTGAGAATGGGGGTGATGTGATCTCTTTTATTCGTATTGGTAAGGATTCTGGCTGCAGAGTTCTGTAGCATTTGGAGGGGTTTGATGGATGAATATGGAAGGCCAAAGAGAAGCGAATTGCAATAGTCGACTTTTGATAGAATAATGGCTTGTAGGACCATCCGAAAATCGTTGAAATAAAGAAGAGGCTTCAATTTTTTTAAGACTTGTAACTTATAAAAACAGTCTTTGGTGGTTGTGCTTATGAATTTTTTAAAATTGAGCTGATTGTCTAGCATGATACCTAGATCTCGAACATGTGGTGAGTGATTTAATATGGGAGTGGATGAGTTGAGTAGGTCAGCTGGGTTTAGAAGTTTGATGTTGATGTCTTGATTGATGATTAGGATCTCAGTTTTGTTGTTGTTAAGAATGAGGCAAAGGCTGGAGAGAAGATGATTGATCTGTTGCAAACAATTGTTCCAGTGAGCCAAGGTTTTTTGTAAGGATTCTGAGATTGGGATGAGTATCTGGATGTCATCCGCGTAGAGATAGTGAGTTAGGTTTAGTTTAGTAAGTAGATGACATAGAGGTAAGAGGTAAATGTTGAAGAGGGTAGGGGAAAGGGAGGAACCCTGAGGGACCCCCGGTTGGAAGGGATCGGTTGTGATTCTTTGTTGTTAATCTTTACTTTGAATTGTCTATTTGCTAGGAAGGATTTGAACCAGCTGAAGACTGTTCCTTTAATGCCTATATCTGCCAGACATTTTAATAGAGATGAATGGTTGACAGTGTCAAAGGCTGCAGAGAGATCTAGTAGTATCAAAAGATGTGGTTGTTTTTTGTCCATATTAGATAGAATAGAATCGGTAAGAGAGATAAGGAGAGATTCAGTGCTTAACGATTTCAGAAAGCCATACTGGGAAGATACAAGAATGTTGTTTTCTTCCAAATATTCAAATAGTTGTTTATTGACTATCTTTTCCATAATTTTGGCGATCAATGGCAGATTAGCTATTGGGCGGAAGTTAGCTGGATCTGTGGTTGGAAGGTTAGGTTTTTTAAGTAGAGGTTTGAGAATGGCTAATTTAAGTTGGTCAGGAACTAGACCCTGGGAGAGAGAGCAGTTAATGATGTCTGCAATTGGTTTTGATATGGAGTTTCTTATTGCGATGAGAAGGTTAGTAGGAATTGTGTCTAAGGGATGAGATGACGGTTTCATTTTTTTAAGTATGTTTTCTATCTCAAGTGCTGAAGTGGTCTCGAAAGTTTTCAGCGTTGTATTTAGTTGAGGTGAGGTAATGTGAGGGAAAGGGGGATATGAAAAAGATGATGAGAAAGAGATAGTCAGTTTGTCAATTTTATCCTTAAAGTATTCTGCTAGTTCTGATGCTTTGTTGAGTGCTTGATCATCAGGAATGGTAGGAGGTGATGGTTTAGTGAGAGCTGAAACGTAGGAGAAAAGTGCTTTTGAATCAAATATGAAATGATGTATTTTTTTTGAGAAAAAATCTCTCTTTGTTCTCAGTATGGTGATCCTATAAGCATTGAGGGAGGTTTTATAAATAGCTAATGTTGTGGGGGATGGGTTTCTCCTCCAAGTGTGTTCTTTATTTCTTAGCTCTTGTTTAAGCAGCTTCAGTTCTGGGGTGAACCAGGGTTTCCTGTTGTCTGGCGAAGGTTGTACTACTTTTGTGATGGAAGGGCAGGTAATGTCTGCGATCTTTTTGGTGATGTTGCACCATGAGGTGGTGGCTGTAGATGCGTTGGAGAGATCGAGATGTGATAATTCATTAGTGAACCGATTGATGAGAAGGTCTGTAGAACAAGGTTTCCTGAATTGAATAGTGTTTTTTGGGAACGAAAGTGGAGGATGTTGTGAAAGCTTGAAGGTCGTGTTGATGATTTGATGGTCCGACCAAGGGACAGGTGAACATGTGATTGTATTTGTGTTTGAGATGCACTGATTAATGAAAATAAGTTTTTATATTTATAAAAGTTTTTACTTTTATAGTAAGGGGCAAAGCACCTGTTCCTATTACTGCCTAAAATATATCAACTTCACCCTAAATTTTCAAACCTAGATTCATCACGTTCTTTCGGGGGGGGGGGGGGGGATTTTCTTCCATTTTGTACCCATGGCAAGAGTCCCACAGGTCCCAATGCAGCACGAACTCTCAGCCACGCAGGGAGCGCCAGCGCATAAAGAGCATGGGAACTCCTTCAATCTGACTGGCGGACACTGAAGATAACGCGCACCCAGCGTGGCTGAGCACCTCTGCCTGGATCGGGTTCTTCGAGAATATGTCCCTAGCTTGAGTATTACTGCCACCCTCCCCTCCCCACCCCCTCACCTCATCCACCAGAAGCACCGTGACCTCTCTCTTAGGTGCGGGGGTGCAGAATCTCTTCTCCAGCAACGCAGCTGCGTGATCCGCTGTAGCTTTCTGACCCGTCAGCAACTGCACGGGAACACAAAGGAGGAGGTCATGTCCCAAAGCTTTCGGGTACACCTGGCCTAGCCGTGGGGGGGCTTGAACCCGGCATGGGATCGGCACCCGGGTCCTGATGAGCAGAGCCAAATATAGTTCCCCCTGCTGCAGTACCTCGCTGACATTACTTTTAGTGCGCTCCCTCCTCTCCTGGCCTGGAGTACTGCGGCAGCATGGGCTGTGGGGGGCCTTCCTCCTCCTCTACTCACACAGTTAAACAGGAAACATGTGAAGGTGCACAAGAAGGCAGAATGGAGAAGAAAAGCACCCCTCCCCCCCCCCAAAAAAAAAAAAAAAAAAGGAGGCATAAGCAGAGACAGAATAAATACAAGTATGGAACGATGTACTCCTTTTTGGAGTACGTAGGAGTGCCAAATATGTTGTGATCAGAAGAGCAGGTGTGCATTGCTCTGCTCCCCTAGCTGCACTCTCTCTCCACTGCAGGCTGACTTGCACACGCAAGTCCATACATCCGATAATTTCCTTTCCACGAATCCTGCTAGATCAGTCTAGATGCATGGGCTTATACCATCCTGCCAGCAGATGGAGACAAAGGACCATTCATTTCAATGACATCATCACTGCTATTAAGACAGGTGCAGCCTAGGAGCTTGCCAGCAGACAGTCACACGTGCAGGACTATTTCAGCAGGTTTACTAGGCTCCCGCACATTATTAGCCTGGTGGAGCAGATGTTCGGTCTCAGGGCAATAGTCTTAGCATTGCCTCTCCTGGTAGAGCAGATCTTAGCTTCCAGAGCAAGAGTGTGTTTCACTATTTCCTTGGTAGAGCAGGCCGCTGGACTAATCCTATGATCCTTGATAGATCAGTTCCTGGTGATTGGCTCCCAGGACCTGGTTGAGCCTAGGAGGGGATCTGATAGGAGTCCCTTTCCCTGGGTTCTCCCTGCTCCCCCCTTTTCTTCTTTCCTGCCTGTTTTTTGCTCCTGGAGCCTTGCTCAGCAATTAAAGCTTATTGGGGGGAAAAAGGAGAGTTTAGGAGCAGAAGGGACCTGAATGGAGCAGCTTTCTGAATAGGGGTAAGTCTGTCTTCCTGGGCTCTGGCACGGTTGTTCTCTTCCAGTCGACTCTTCCTGCAATTCCCATCAATGGTGCTGATGTCACCGAGAAATGTGACCCTCTGTCTCCATCTCTTACAAGGTGGTATGAACCTACACGTCTGGCCTGGTCTAGCAGGATGAGAAGAAAACCCAAACGTTAGCAATGACGACAATGGTACAAGCTGGGCCTCCAGACAGAGGCAATGCGTGACCCAGAAGAGTCCTGCCCCAGGGCTGCTCTCCCGAGACCGTGCGAGGGGCTCAGACTTACTTTAAGGATCTGCACATAAGTCTGATGAGGGTCCGTCAGCTTCATGCCATTGATTTCAATGCACTGGAAGGACGGCAGCTCATCTTCTTCCACCGCACGCTGCAGGCAGTGGATCACTTCATGCACCGTCGCAGTCTTCCCAGTGCCAGGGACTCCGGAGATGTACATGCACCTGAAGGGCGCAAAAGGCAGCAATAAGCAAGCATCTTCCTGCTGAGATCGGAAGGTTTAAGAGGTTGGTCTGTGCAGTGAATGTGTGGCTGTTCTCGGATGGCAGCAGAGTCCGCTGCCCTTATACCCAGCAGTCTATCCATTCACCCAAATTCACCTGCAGCTTTTCATTCTGGGGTTGTACAAACCCCTCTCTCTTCCCTAGACTCCACAGGTGTCCACTGGTCAAAAAAAGAAACGCGTACAAGGCGGCTCTGTACATCAGCTTTGCTGTTAGTAATGGTGCTGAAAATTTTCAGCGACACCCAGGACCTAGAAGAGTCTGCCAGTAGAGCAGGAGGGAGGGGTCTAAGTCTGTTTTTCAAAAAACAAAGCAGCCACAAGTGATCATTTTAAAAAGTGATGCTAACCTGGCCCACATTTCCCTGCTATAGACTAGATGAGTTCATACTGTAAAGCCCACTGCAGACGCAGTCAGAGATACTTCTAAACATCACTGGGACCAGGGACTGCCAGACGCATCGTGTTCCCCCACATCGTGCACCGGTGATTGGGGGATTTGTGCATCCTGTTTCTCTCTCTGGGCACACAGCTGGCACAGGATGAGTGCTGCAGGCCTCTGTTAATCAGAGGAAGGATTACTGCAACAGCCTGCAATACCACAGGTGAAGCTTGAGCACTAGCAGGGCTGAGAGCAATAAAGGACTTGCTGGTGCCAGATAAGACACTGAATTGCAAGCACTCGCCCTCCTCTCATGAGAGCCAGTGAAAGAGTTGGAGAGGATGTGGTTCTTCGTTTTTTTTCTAGTCCCATGAACATTGCTCGTAAGGTGGTTTATATGCTGAAAGCTGCCAGAGTTTACAAAATGTAAATGTGTATAACGTGGGAAGGAGCCTTGCAGACAGATCCTTCTCTCTCAGCTCACAGAACGTTTGCTCTCCTGAGCTCGTGTGGGAGTTGCCTCGTTAGCCCCTCTGTCTATTTTACACCCACCCAGAACAAATCCTGCCGATAATTAGACAGATACTATATCAGCGTGGCAGGGAGGAGGGTGTTACTTGCTGACGGATGGGAATTACTGCAGGTTATGAGGCCTTTAACTTGGTGCAACCTAAGAATTATCCAAAGATGATGTAGTAGGTGATATTTTGGGATCACACAGATTCCTTTTTCAAGTGTGCCCTGGGAAGACGCCTGCATATGCATGAAACCTCAGATATTGTAACAGCTCTGGGTAATTCTTCTATCGATCCAATAAAAGGTAATCACATCCTGCAATAATCAAGTTTGCTCTGAAACAAATATGGCTAGCAGGACTTGCTGAGGCAGTGAGCAGCAGGAGCAGGAGGGGGGTGGGGTGGGGTGGGGGGAAAGGAACCTGTGTTTGTGTGTGGGTGGTGAGTGTGAGGAGGAGCAGGAGGCAAACAGCAGCCAGCAGTCTAGCCCCTGGCCAGAAAAGCTCCTTACACCTTTCTCTGACCAGGTCAGAAATGTGTTAAAATGTCACAGCAATCCTTAAAAGGACCTCTCGGAGAGGAATCCTGTAATTAAAAAGCCAGATCCTGTCTCTCTTTGCATTGGGACTTAGAACTGGCCAGGGAGGTACAAAACTGGGAATTAACCAGTCCCTACCCAAGTCATACATAATCAGACCCCTTCAGGAGCTTCCCTTCCATCACACCCACACCACCAGACCACAGAAGAACCCCTCATCCTCCCAAGTCCCATCCCTCGCAGATCAATCACGCCGGCGATGCCAGGCTGCAAAGGAAGACTCACCCTCCAGTTCCATCAATGATTTTACTCTCCACAAAGTTATAGATATCCTGGAACTCTTGTTCACGACAGGGCAGGGACTCGGGCACAGCAGAGACATGAAGTCTGGCTCAGACAAGACAGGAAAATAAACTTTAACCAGCCTTACACTTAATACAAACAATTCTATAAGTCAGTTAAAAAAAACACAAAAAAATAAGCAAAAACCAGCAACAGGAGATATCCACAGGCTAGCAAAAGTTCACTCTGCTGAAAAGCTCCCCCAGGGACACGTGGAAACATAAAACACTTCCAACCCTTAAACAGCCGCACACAAACTTTTTAAAATTATTTGCTTGGTAAAAGTTTGGCTGGTGCACGTCATTCACTTATCCCCCTATGTGACTGCATGTTGATCCACTCAAGGCTCTAATGCTTGGAAAGCAGATCGTCCAGCAGACCACACCTAAAACAAAATGCTTTCTACCATGAAAAATTGATATTCGAGCCATCAGGAACCTAAATCTGGTGCAAGGAAGAGCTGCGGATATTCCAGAGTGACCACTGCAAATCCCCCTCCCCCCAGAAGTCCCACACAGGGCACAGCATCCCGTAACTCCAGGAGTCCCACCCGCAGGTGGGACTCTCCGGCCTTCCTCTGGTACCAACCCACCAAAAACTTTACATTTCACTTTTTACAGAGAGAGATTCAATGTCCAGTTGTTAACAAGAGAGAAAATAATGCAGTCTTATCCCTCCTTTCCTGACGCCCCTCCTCGCCCCCTGCGACTACCGGAGACAGCAGCCGGGCCTCCCCCCAGGGCTCTTACCTGAGTCGCGCCTCCTCCAGCACGCTGCCAGGCTTCCCGGGAGGCTGGCTTCTCTCAGGAATTCTGGGAGTTGCCAGACGGGGAGTTTTGGGCGTTTTTGAAACTGGCTATAAGGGGGAAAAAAAAACAAAACAACATACGGCAAAAACTGTGCAATGTGGGCTTAACAAGTTTGATTCCATAATCTACAGTTCGGTCAGCTCTGTCAGGCACTTACCGTCTTGGGAGTTTTGGCAGGGGTCCTGGCGGAGGGGGTCCTGGAAGTCGCCGGGGTCCCGGGGATGGGCCTGGACTTCATTCCACCTCTCTGGTCTCTCTCCATTTCGTCTTCCTCCCCACTGCTACTGGAGTCGTGCACACTCTTGTCTGGCACAAAAATACCATCTTTGTCTTCGAGGTCATCCCTGCTCCCCAGGAGCCTGGCAGAGGGGGGAGAAACGCCTTGAAGTTAGAAGAGAAGCCCTGACTGCCTCGCAGGAACAAGCCAGAACCAGAGCCCATACAACCTTAAGGGAGCCAGAACCAAAAGCGCTTGCTGCTGCTCTGAGGGACTGAGCCAGGATCAAAGCCCACGCTGCTTTACACACAGATCCCGAAGCCGCAGCTGCCGCCGCCGCTTCATAAAACTGTGCCAGAACCACATCCAGACACGCCGCCCGTGTGGTTCCAAGCAGAAACCCCTCCATAACACGGTACTCGCACACGCTGCAGGCAATTTTCAGCAAGCCCATTTCCACGGGCAAAGCACCGTTTTACCCGTGAAAACTGTTTGGGGAAAATTATTCTCAGTCAGGCCAATACGGTAACATCCACCAAGGATGGAGACAGCACCCAAGCCCTTTCTGAACCCAAAGAACTTGCTCGGCAGTGAAACGGAAGTTTCAAATCGGACACGCCCCGAGAGCTTTCATGCATCTCAAGGGAAAGAAAATTTTCATCCAAACCAACAACCAAGAAACCATGTTTAAAAGGGATGTGCATTCGTTAGTCATTCGTTTCATGTTTCGCACTACACGTATATCTTTAGTACACCCACAAGTTGTTGTGGCTTTTCTAGAGATACGCACAAAATGAATGAACGAATGACCAATGAATGTTTAATGTCAACAAGCAAGGAGGTACAGGATCACAGACTCTGTCAGGAGGCCATAAAGATTTTGGAATGGCCATGGGACCATGAAGCTTTCTTACATGTGATTTACATTCTGGGGATTTCCATGGTGAATCACCTCAGCAGAGTGTTTTGTCCTCATGAGTGATCCCTTCATCAGTCAACAGCCAATAGGCCATTTGACAATTGAGGACATCCATTGATCGACATCTTTGTGTTGGAGGAAAACAGAAAAGTGGAAAGATTTTGCTGCAGTCTTCCAAACTCAGATCCGCTCCAGATGTTTTTCTGGTCACTTGGAATGCACATCTCATGTACGCTTTTCCATAGATTCCATTAATAGCTAGGACAATGCAAAAAGTGCTCAAGGACTGGGTCCACCTAATACTTATTGCATCAGCATGGCCCGGACAAATGTGGTTTGGAACCTAGTACAAATGTCCATCAGTCCCCTTGCCACCCCTCAATTCCTTTAGAGGATGATCCGACCTTATTAACTCAAGAACAGGGCATCCAAACCTTCTCGCTCTCAACTTAACAGCCTGGATGTTGACTGCTTGCTGATCTAATCCCCACCCTTACCCAAGGAAGTTTAAGCCTTATCAGTATCTGCCAGGAAGCCAACCAGAAGGGCTTACAGCTTTAAATGGAAACATTTTTTGTCTGGGGTCAACAGTGCTTCCCGGACCCATTCGCTTGTGAATTGTGGGAGCTGCTTCAGTATTTAATTCTCTTTCTTCTTCAGGTCTCAGTACCTCTAAAGTCAAAATGCATCTCAGTTCCATGGCAGCCTACCATATTCAAGTGGAAGGCAAACCGATATCCACTCATCCTTTAGTGTCAAAATGTATGGTAAAGCAAACCTCCAATAGCCAAACCATCTGTGTTGTGGGACCTTAATGTGATTCTGGCACAGTTTATGAAGCCACCCTTCAAATCTTTAGAATCGGCTTCTCTGAAAGTTTCTCACATGGAAGGAGAAATGTTTACCTGAATCCTGCTACCCCAGTCCAGTTGAGACATGAGAGATTATGTCCCTCTACCAGCAGATGGAAGTAGAGAATATAGTTTTCTTTGGTGACATCATCGCCAGTACTTGGAGATGATGCAGCTCAGGGACAACTCTGTATTTCTATAACAAACCGCTGAACAGTTCATAGACGCCAAAGTGAGAAGAAATTTCAAAAACGTAAAACATTCGATATTGGAGAAAAGATCCTCTTATTGCACATTAGCTGTCTACGCCATGAAGCAACAAGGATAAAAGAAGGGAGGACAGGAAAATACCAATAAAATGCTGATGAGAGAATGAACTCTACTATAATGCCTATGCACAGATCAGACAGCTGATGACATGACTGTTTCCTTATAGGACCTAACTTCCCAGGAGGATCCTGGACTGGTGTAGCAGGATTCATGGAAAGAAAACAAACAGGTGACAATTTCTCCTTCCACTTCATCATGCTCTCTACCAGTCCAGTCCAGGCGAGTGGAAAGTACCAAAGCCACATCTAGCCCAGGAGGGAGGAAGTGAAGGCCTCGCTTTGAGAACACCCACTGCAAAGGCTGCATCCTCCTTGGCAAACAAATCCAATCTGAAATGCTTAGCAAAGCAATGCAAAGACGACCAAGTCCCACTAACACCATCCACCACCTCATCGGCCAGGGCAGGCGCTTTACGCTTCCCGGAGGAAGACCTCGCACACTCCTCCCCCTACCTGAGCTGCTGTCGGATACGGGCAGATGACTCCTGGGCGCATTTCCGCTGGGACCGCGGAGTCTCCGTCACAGCCTTCTTCCTCACATGGTCCACTTCCCTTACACTAGAAAGAAAAGGGAGAAAACCTGTCAGAGGGTTATAGAGACCTCTCTCACTTCACTAGGAGGTAAAATGTCAAAGCCCAGCCCAGTCTTCCCCTCCCTACATTACACTGGCAGAGTCAGTGGTGGTGTCCGTATCATTGGGGGGGGGGGAAGAGATTTCATTCTAGTCTAATGGTTCTTGATCAAGTAGAAAATTGGGGCTTGCAGGGTGCAGAAGCAGCAGAAAGTACAGGATTTATTCTTTTTTTTTTTTTTTTAATTTTGCTTCAGTCCAGCACTTACTGAAAAAAGCAACCTGGACCCCGACGTGGAAAGTTGACTCCCGAGTGATCAGACCATGCAAAACTGCTTGTCCAAATGCACTTGCTGATAGACTGTTCATTGGTTTTTATGTTTGTATACCATTTTATTGGTTTGGCTTCTTGTTTGTGTTCAAATGTATTCTATAATAAATGATGAACTCACTATCTTCATTTTCAAGTTCTGGTAATTTTACTATGTTCTGGCATTTGTCTCTAATTTTTACATTAAGTTTATTCTTTTATTTTAATTGTATTCTTTTAATTTGTGTTCTTTTTGTTATACTATGTGCTTTTATTATACCAATGTTAATTTTACTTTACTGTAGTATTAAACTAACCTGTCTAGACAGTAACGGGACATGGAAGGTATGCACGGACGATCAGGTTGCAGCTTTGCAGATGTCCTCAATAGTTTTAATTAATTTTAAGTAGGATAGGATCGCTAAATGTTCTACCTGTAGGATTCTATATACTGAACTGTTGGTGTTTTTAGGTATGTTATAATCTTAATTAGGAAATTTTATTACTTTACTATGTATTTTAAGAAGCTAATAATGTATTTTTAGGTATTAGGAAAATGTTTTTTTAACCTGTTGTGAACCGTTTCGATGGATCCTGAGCGACGGTATACAAAAATATGCTAAATAAATAAAAAAAATAAAATATGGCTCAAGAATAAGCCATGGCTCTCACTTGATAAGCCTGAATATAGTCTGTGATCTGGAGGTCAGCAAGAGCATAACAATGCGCGAATCGGTCTGCTAGCCAGTTGGACAAAGTGCACTTGGGGGCAATTGCTGTGCCCAGACAATTAGGGCTGTAAAAGAAGAATAGTCACAAGGCCTGATGATGTGGCCGAGTTCTTTTTCAGCCGTAAGCCAAGGCTCTCTTACAGTCCAGTGAATGAAGGGCTTTCCCCCCTTTATGTGCATGTGGTCTTGGAAAGAACACGAGTAACACGATGGCTTAATTTATAGGAAAAGCCAACACCACCCTTGGTAGAAACTTGACATGAGTGTGAAGCACCACCCTATTCTGAAAGAACCGCATATAAGGAGAATAATGCACCAATGCCTGAAGCTCGCTGACCTTCCTAGCAGACGTGATCGCAACACTTTCCACTTCATTCTTTTACACCGGTGGATTATGTTCCCCTACCAGCAGATGGAGGCAGAGAGCACAGTCTTCCTTGGCGACGACATTGCCACTGTTCAGAGGAGGTGCAGAACCGGAATAACTCAGTATTCTCTGCCTCCGGCAAATGGTAGGAATGTGCCTTCCCATCTTCCAAAGGTAACGTCTGTGTTCCGCTTCAGTCAGTCTATTTCTTTTCTGGCTTCTCTAAAGAGGAGTGTCAGGAAGACAATAAGTTACTGAGGTTTTTGGATGCCTGCTGAGTACTCATCAGGGTATTTGGACGTTACTAATCCTTTTCATAAAACGGACAGACTGTTTTGTTTGGTCTGTTTATCAGTGAGGCAGCCTCCAAAGCTACTCTGGCTAGGTGAAGGACGTGACATCTTCGGCATATATGCTGAAGGATCGCCCAGCACCTGAGTGGAAGCAATTTATATAGCGCTGTTGGATAGGTGTAAGGCAATACTTGGTCCAGATAAAATGGTCAAAGTGGGTTACATGTTTGAAACATTAAATGTTACAATATCAGCCAAAATTAAGCTAAAATAGACACAAAAAAAATAGAAAACCCAACTCAATAAAACCAGCTTATAATAAGTAAGATAGATGAATACAAAATTCATAATCATATATGACTTAACATTTTATGATATACTTTAGCCACACAAAAAACAGCAACCAATATAGATACTACCCTTACAGAAGGCATGGGGGTAACCTGCAGAGAGCAGTAGTTACTACCCTTAACAGAAACATGGGGGTAACATGCACGGAGCAGCAGTTACTATCCTTATCAGAAACATGGGGGTAACCTGCACGGAGCAGCAGTTACTATCCTTATCAGAAACATGGGGGTAACCTGCACGGAGCAGCAGTTACTACCCTTAACAGAAACATGAGGGTAACCTGCACAGAGCAGCAGTTACTATCCTTAACAGAAAGCATGGGGGTAACCTGCAGAGAGCAGTAGTTACTACCCTTAACAGAAACATGGGGGTAACCTGCAGAGAGCAGTAGTTACTTCCCTTAACAGAAACATGGGGATAACCTGCAGAGAGCAGTAGTTACTACCCTTAACAGAAACATGGGGGTAACCTGCACAGAGCAGCAGTTACTACCCTTATCAGAAACATGGGGGTAATCTGCAGAGAGCAGTAGTTACTACCCTTAACAGAAACATGGGGGTAACCTGCACAGAGCAGCAGTTACTACCCTTATCAGAAACATGGGGGTAACCTGCAGAGAGCAGTAGTTACTACCCTTAACAGAAACATGGGGGTAACCTGCAGAGAGCAGTAGTTACTACCCTTAACAGAAACATGGGGGTAACCTGCAGAGAGCAGTAGTTACTACCCTTAACAGAAACATGGGGGTAACCTGCAGAGAGCAGTAGTTACTTCCCTTAACAGAAACATGGGGATAACCTGCAGAGAGCAGTAGTTACTACCCTTAACAGAAACATGGGGGTAACCTGCACAGAGCAGCAGTTACTACCCTTATCAGAAACATGGGGGTAACCTGCACAGAGCAGTAGTTACTACCCTTAACAGAAAGCATGGGGGTAACCTGCAGAGAGCAGTAGTTACTACCCTTAACAGAAAGCATGGGGGTAACCTGCAGAGAGCAGTAGTTACTACCCTTAACAGAAAGCATGGGGGTAACCTGTATAAAGCAGCAGTTACTACCCTTAACAGAAAGCAAGGAGGTAACCTGCACGGAGCGGCAATAGCTACCATAAGCAAATTGCTTGGCTGTCTGGATGGACCATCTGGTCTTTATCTGCCATCATTACTATGTTATGTTATTAAAACAAAGCAGCATCTTGCTGAATCAATCGCTTAAACCTCAAACCCATTTAAACCCACAACAGCAGCAAATAGCCTAACAGCTCCGCATACCATCACTTTTCCGCCAGCCATTTCCTCCTTACTCTGCCGCTGACTTTAGGGAGAAGAAAATGTTGTGCTCCACCTGGCAAGCTCAACCTCAGCCTAAAGGATAAGGACCTGGTACTTGGCTTCACTCCCTGCATTGACCGACGCTGGCCGGGGACCAGACTGACTGCCCAGAGTGTGGAATTCACTGCCGCGGGGCACTAGGGAGGCAAATACTGTTCACCAGGCTCAAAATGGGAATAGACACGGTTATGGAAGCCAGGTCGGCAGCTATTAAAATACACCAGTCAGGGCACCTCTAAAGCCAGGCCATGGCCTCTCTGCATGCAGCTCTCTCCACAGAGCCTGCTTCTCATGAACGCCTTTCCAAGCCCAGAGACAGGTCGCTGGGCTAGATGGCCCTTCGGCCCGACCCAGTACAGCAGCAGCTCTGATGCGAATTGCAGCCATGGGCTGTGAATCCAGAAATGCAGAGCACCCTCTCTCCTGCTGCTTTACCATGTTCGCAGATGGCGTTTTGGCGTGGTGACTTGCTTCTTGGGGGTGTGGGATCTCTTGCTTCTGCTTGCCCTCCCCGCCTCCTCTTCCACCTTGTTTTCAACTATCGGTTCCCTGGTGGGGGGAAAAAAAAAAAGTCACTTTGAAACACAAAATCTGCAGCTGTAAGGAAGCTCTGGAGACTCTCACGTCATGCCACTCGAGGGTTACCTTTCTGAGGTCTCAGCAAACTCAGCAATAAAAGATGAGGTGAACCCAAAAATGCACATCCGTGGTCTGACACGGCGGATGCCTCCATTGTAGTTTATTTATATTCCGCTTTTCGGCACTTCAAAGCGCATTACTTACAAGGTGGCGTGGGTATCTTCCTATCCCCAGAAGGCTCACAATATAAGACCTAGAGCCATCAAGCCGTGATTATTTCTTCACAGGAGGGGGGGGGGGGTTTGCGGGGGTTAGGGGCGTCTCCACGATAGTGGATCCCCTCCCCCAAAAAAAGATCACAGCTCTCTGGCGCATTCTTTTGTCTCGCGGCCAAACACCACGGGGCAAAATAACGCAGCGAGCGGCCCTTTAGGTGCGATGGTGGCCTCAACCTCAAGGGACCACCATCGCCTTAAAGGGATGTTACCTTAAAAAGAAAAAAATACAAAAAAAAACAAAGCCATGGCTAAAGCAAAGGTTGAGCAGGGGTCAGGGCCAACCACTCCAGCAAGCCCCGACTCTCCAATGAAAAAAAAACAACAAAAAACTGTCAAATTCACCCGTCCCCTTCAACCTTTTAAATAAAAGTAATTGGGAAATTCAGGAGTTCCCACCCCAATAGATGTCTCAGCTCTTTGAGGTATTGTGTAACACCCCCCCCCCCTCCGCTTCAGGTGTGAAGTCACAAAAATGGGATTCAGGGAACCCCTGCACCCCCCCACACCTTAAAATTAAGAATCCAGTCCAGCGTTAGGGCTGGGGAACCGCCCTAGTGCACTGATTTGGCCTTGCAAATCACATGACTGGGGCAAGGTCCAGGAATCAGACCTAGGCCAATTGTAATCATCTTCTTATTGGGCGTGGGGGTGGGGGGAGAGCCTGTGCAAGCAACCACCCAGGGATCTGGCCCCTCCCATCTAACCCAGCGACAGCCCTCAGCCAAGCATCCCAGATTGTGGCTCCCTTCAAAACCCAACATCTAGGGTCGGGCAACTAGATGCCTCTGTGGCATCCCTAGCTGGCCCAAGCAGCAGAAGCCAGGCTCGGGAGTCAAGTCCAGGTCTCCAGAATGGCCTCCCCCAGCTGTCCGGCAAGCCCCACCTACCCACCCAAGTACACTGGAAGGAGTAGCGATGTCCTGAAAACATCTAGCGGAGGCCAACTCATGAGCGCTAAAATGTGATCACCAATGGAAAGGAATAGGGACTTTGGTGGATGGACGCGGGAAGACGAGGAAGAGGACCACCCATCCAGGCTCCAGAAAAGCTTCACGCTACTTACGGACAGCTTTCTGGCTCCCTCCTAGTCTTGGGTGCTGGACTGGAATCCATGCTCTGTCTGTGAGGCGTTAGCCTTATTTCATCTCCCACTGGCTGACAGTCTCTTGGGGACCTCAGAGGCCCCAGCTTCAGGCAGAGGATCGCTTCCTCCTCACCGCGGGCTCCCTTGGGAGACTCAGACAGCTCAGTGAAAGCCACGTGCTGCTTGGAGGCTTCCGAATCCAGGGGCTGGATCCCAGCGTCCGTGTCCAACAACTGCTCCAAGACATCCTGCCGTGTGAGCTTTCTCCCTGGAGATTTTGCGGGACCTGCAAACCAGTAGAGAAAGAGAGTTACAAAAAAGAGACCACATTCAAAACTTGCAGCTCAGTCCAGAGTTTACAGCACTACTTTAGCCGTATCTGTGCGTAGGGATGTGGCAAAAGAGCAACCACCGTGTGCCTCTCTGACCGACACTGCATGTTGTTTCGGTAGGTTCCTGGTTCGCCCACGCGTCAGCATGCTCTGTCTACCTATGCAAAGAATTCAAGGTGAGCTGTGCTGGGCAGAACTGCCAGCCCTAACACAGGGGTCTGTGTACACAACCAAAGGTTTCATTCAAATTACATTTTAGAAAAAGTAAATGATTCCACCAATCAGAAAATCCTCTCAAAATTAAGGATGACCATAATTTTTAAATTTAAATTTTGGAGAAACAAAATAGGAAACGTGAATGACTATATCGTACACCTTCCTAATTCTGGTGGATTTTGGAGGTAAAGAAGAAAAAAAAAACCCCCTCAGAGGTTTACTTGAATCTCAAACTCACAAACAGTCAACTGAGGTTAGAACTGAGGGGCAGAAAATCCACACAGGGAGCCGTGCAGAGCTCGGGAGGGTGGCAGGGTGGGGAGCCATGCAGAGCTCGGGAGGGTGACAGGATGCGGAGCCATGCAGATGCCAGACAAAGCCAAGTGATGGCAGAGAAAACCGCAAGTGCTGAGGTAGCTGGCAGAAGCTGGAAAGCAGTTTTTGTTTAAATGGGGCTGAAAATGATAAAAATGAAGAGCACAGATGTTCCAGGAAGAGGCAACTCTCTGTAGCTAAGCTCCAGGCACTACTGGAGGAAGCTTAACCGCGTCCCTTCTTGGCACACGCTAGTCTCGCCAGAGCAGTGCCTTGTCGGGATACCCCAGCGTCCCAGAGTATCTCCAGAAGCACAGCAGTGGTCCAGGGGTCGGACAACTAGGGCCATAAATGCGTCATTAGGGCCCAGGAGACAATACCATTAATCGTTAGTGATCTCGATCTGCAACAGAGATCGAGATCACCATGAATTTCTTTCAGTTCCTGCCACTGGACAGACGTGAACACACCTCTAGGGAGCCGAAAGGTTAAATCCTTCACCGCCTGTTATATATGCCGGGATCAAAGCAGAAAAAAGCATTAAGTTTGGGGGCCACGTACTGCTTAGCTGTAACCTCTTCCTTGCCACGGGGCTGCTGCTTCCGTCCACCTGCCTCCGAGTGCCTCGTTCCTTGGACAGAAGGCACGTGGATTCCATCTCCGCCCCACCCGGCCTGGCTTTGGCGGCGCTGCGGTCGACTCGCCCCGTGGTGTCCACTTCCAGGGCGCAAATAATGTCCACGCCGATGCTCCTCCTCGGCAGGGCGGGAGGCGGCGGAGCTGGTGAACGGCGGCGTGCAGCGCCCTCCCCTCTCACTTGGCTGCCGCTCAGCAAGTCGCAGGGCAATGGCTGAAAGCTCTTGCCATCCCAGGACAGCTTGACGAACAGCGCCTCGTCTCCTCTTTTCTGACCCGGCGGCTGGGCGTCTGGGGTCAGCTGGGTCACCTGAAACAGGAGAGAAAAAGTCAGGAATCGGTTACCCGGCGTTTCCCCCCGTGTTAAGAGACGAAGCTGGGTTGTGATGGTTCCGAGGATGGTGCAGCATCGTCCCCCTCACCTCCATCCGCATCGGGGCTTGACCCTTACGCTATAGCTTAACTTTCACCGTGATCAGGAGCCCCGCTTCCAAAGAATCCTTCCCCTTTTTATACTTACGGCAAAATAATCTTTGGGCCTATCTTCCAGAGGGGCAGATTAGTGGAACCCACAAGCCCCTGTGCTTCAGCATTGCTCACGCTTATGCCATGGGGGTACACGTACTCTTAAGGGACTTGAAAGGGTCGCAGAGGGTGCGTGCACAGGACGGTATTTCCCACCAATGTGTCTCCTCTCCCCAAAGCTGCCACCGTGAGCCTTTCTTCTCGCAGCAAGAGCCAGTCCTGGGCCCCCAGCACGGCAGTGGCAGTGGTGACCGATGGACAGGAAGTGAGGCAGGGTGCGTGAGCCGCTCCTACGCCCCCTCCTCCCCCAGCAGAAGCCAGGAAGGACCGACAGGGCGGGGGACACCCGGCAACAGCGCCCACACGACGGCTCCAGTCCCTCCTCCACCACCGACACAGATGGGTCCCACGACCGGCTCCTGCCGTAAGGAGGAAAAGATTCAGCAGACGGATAAAAGATCGCAGGCCTCGTGATGGACAAAAACATGAACCTTCAAGCATCAAAGCAGAAAAGGTTTTTTTTTTTTTTTTTTTTAGTTTTATTAGTTATTGGAATATGCAGGTCCGGCCTAAGGGCCGAGCTATCGATGCGACCACACAAAGTAAAAAATTGTACTGCCATGGGGGAACGTGGACCATGAGCTGAAACTTTGAGTCAGAAGAAGCACTCGTTTAAAAAAAAACAAAAAAAACCCCAACAGTTGAAAGCCCCTGGGCTAGCAGATGCGGAATACAAGAACTCCCTGACCACTGCCCCGAGTCTGGCAAGGGGAATGCCCCCCCCCCCCCAAGTGTGATCCAGCCAAGATCCTGAGGCAAGGAGCGATACACATTCTGCACCCATTACAGGAGGTATTTTAAGCTATTACTTCAGTTCATTACAGTGCCCACCTCCCCATCTCAGACCCTTCTGTCTTTGAAAGGAAACAGGTACACAAGTGTGGCAAACCAGGGGTTTTTAGGTGCACTGCGATTTCTTGTTTTGTGTTTCTCCCCAGAGAGGGTTTATTTTCCAGCTCAGCTGGAACCACCCTCTTATGGGAAGAGCATCGCCAGGAGCCTCCGGGTGCTGTCTGGCCTTTGCACTGCAGCTCAGGCAGAGAGCTGGGATGCTGGCTCGACTCAGAGTAAGGCTTGCACAGAATACACATCCAGGTATCCTTAAGGAAGCCGTAAGGCTAACCTCCTGCCGTGCCACTGGCCAGAAAGCCATTGCCAGTCACTGGCCCCTTCAGTCAGAATTAGCCCCGGCAGGAGAGCAATGTGGGGATCAGCACCGTGCCCACGGGACTCCCTGTGCTGCCAGGTCCAGTCACCTGCCCTCAGACTGACAAAGCTGCTCCTCCTGTTGCAGTTTAATCTGAATTACTCCTCAGGCCTCCACTTGTCATGTCTGTATTTTATTTATTTACTTAAAAGTATTTATAGTCCGCCCCTCCATAGATCAAACCCAAACGGACGGATCAGTATCAGTGAGGCGATCTAGGACTCTTCCAGGCGGGGGGGGGGGGCCAGGGGAATTATAAGGGAATCAGCTTAAGGAATCTAAATTTTACAAACCACTGAGAAGTAGAGATGTTGACCGATGGTGGAAGGCTTGTGGCATAGAGGCAGGGCACCGAATGAACGGGTGCTTGGAAAACATCAGGTAGCACACGGCAGCTTAGAAAGGAAATACTTCTGCGGTCGCCCGGTGTCCCGCACTGCAAGTACTTGCTCTTCAACAGCTGCCACACCAATCCTTCCTCCCGCCCACCCAGACGCGCCACCACACCTGGCTGGGGGTACGCACCTGCACCGTGCCAACAATGGTCTCCGCGTCGATGTCGCCGTCGCAGTCGGGGACCTGGTAGAGAAAGATCTCCCGAGGGTGAGCCTCTCTTTCGAGCAGCTTCCGCTTTCTGACAGGCACCTCCTCGAAGCGGATGAACCACTGGACCACAGCGCGCATGGCAGGGTGCGGCTCAGTACCTGGAACGCGGAGGAGGAAGCAGGAGGCTGTTCAGGGGACTGGTTCCCGTTTCACAGGCATCTGGGTTGCCCGGGCTCAAAACATCTGACACCACCCATCCTCGCCGCACCGTAAGAGGGGGGGGAAGGAGCAGCGGGCTACGAAGCAGGGTTTAAATCCCAGCACCGCTCCTTGTGACCTCGGGCAAATCCCTTTACCCTCCCCCACTGCCTCAGGTACAAACCAAGGGCCTGATTTACTAAGACTTTTCTCCCATTCTGTGTCTATGGGGAAAAAAAAAATGCTCAGTAAACGAGGCCCCTTAGATTGTAAGCCCTCCAGGGACAGAGAAATAACTTACAGGACCGGAATGTAATCTGCTTTGAAGTGCAGACAAGTAAAATATAAATAAATAAATAAATAATAGACGTGCAGTGGATAGGAGGGCATCCCATCTGCCTAGGTGGCTCCTAGTTAGTATTTTAGTATTTATTTGCATTTATTAATCACCTAACTGCCAAAGCTCTAGGGGATTTACAATTTCAAACAAGCATAATTACGATAAAGACATGATGAAACAGTAATACAATAAAAATTATAAGATACTACCCATATAAAAAATTGTAACAGTCAACAGTCTCAAAATTACCAATAAAATCTAAAACATGTTAATAAGGACACAGATAAAATAGAAGAGAAATAAAATGAAATCCACTATCAATGTGGCCTCAGGCAAAAATTAAAAATCAATAAAAAGCCTGTTTAAATAAAAAGGTCAAAATATAAGAAAAAGCCTTCAAAACTCATAAGTATTGCTTTACACCGATCGTGCAGAAAAGTTAGGATCATCATAACACCCATAAGCAGGGCGATTTTAAATTGCACGCCTCAGCTAATAATGATTTTATTTATGAAATTGTAACCGAACTTTATTGGCACCTGTTAGAATGTACGATATCCTAGATTTACTAACCTTAGTCTATGTTTATTTTATTTATTTATTTGAAAGCATTTATATACCGTTTTTTAAAAATAAATTTTTGTCAAAATGGTTTACAAGGATAAAATAAAACATAAAATAATCAAAAATAAATGAATTTTTAAAATATACATAAAATAATCAATGGCTAATCAGAGTGCTAGCATTTGAAGCCTTTTATAAATAAATATGTGCCTATTTGTAAACCGTTGCGATGGTATATAACTTAGCGACGGTATAGAAAAGTTTTTAAATAAAATAAATAAATAAAGCTATAAAAACGGGTCATATTTAATCATTGACCATTAGTGTCCATCAATAGTACGCTTTTTATAGAAAATCTTTTTATAATGCAATTAAAAACAGCTTCCTGCCAAATCACTTCCCTCTGAGGCGTTTCCAGCAGAGATGGTGAAACTTCACACAGAACCCCGACACAGTCCTATGCTTTGATTGCTCTTCATCCGGGGCTTGAGCCGCACACGCTCACATTTCAAGCATCAAACTGCAAACCAGAAGGATGTGTGGCGGCAAAAACGTAAACTGTTCAGTACAGCATTTAACAACTTTATTGCTAAGGCCAACAGGAAAAAATTAATATTTTACAAACCAGAATACATCTGCGATGACAGAAGATGACCCAATGGGTCATTTGTGAATGCAGAGGGCTCTGTTATCTCGTTGGAGTTTCATCTTCCCTTGCCGCTCGAGGGAGGTGCAAGGTTCGGCCTGTCCTGGTGGCTTCAGAATTCCAATCTGCTTCATGGCGTGGAATTGGAGGCTGCGGAGTGGGCGACTATTACTCCCGATCAGACCTCCTGAAATCATTCGACACTTTGAGATACCTCAAAGCTCTGCGTACATCCAAAAGCTTAAGCTCCCTCGCATGCGGTGCGGAAGAGTCCATCTCAGAAAAGGCCAGAAGCTCCACACTCCGAGTCACATGAAATGCCGATGCCACCTTAAGCAAAAACGAGGGTATTGTCCTAAAGGACACCCCCCCGAATCCGAAATCTGCAAGGATGGATCACGGCCAAGATAGAGCCTGCAACTCAGAGATTATCCTAGCTGAACAAACAGCCACTAGAAAAACGACCTTAAGGGTCACATCCTTAAGTGGTGATCTCAGAAGAGGTTCACAAAAGGAGCTGAGGACAAGATTAAGATTCCAGGATGGGCAAACTCTCCTAACTGGAGGATGCAAATTCTTAGCCCCCCCGGAAGAAACCGGACCACATCAGGATGAGAAGACAGAGGGAGGAGTAGCGAAGGAGAAGGGAGGAGACCCGCTCCTTCCCAGAGAAGCTGTGGCGGTAAAAACATCTGCGACTGTGATTGTGTCGCATCTACTGGCAGGGATGCAATACCCAGGACTCTGGACTGATCTGGGTACGTACAGGGAATGGTCAATGATTAAATATAACCTGTTTTTATAGCTGAGGAGTGCTGCTTATGGGTGTTATGGTGATCCCAACTTTACTGCACGATCGGTGTAAGCAATACTTGTGAGTTTTGAATGCTTTTTCTTATATTTTTGTACATTTGTTGCATTCTGTGAGTGACTTCTTTTTTTCAGTAAATAAAAAGGATTGCCAGCTACTATTTGGTAGCCAATAGCCTCAAAATCCAAATTAAAGTGTACGGTTTTCCCCCTTATGTTAATCCTGTTATGTAAAATCATTGACACACTGTTCTTCTGTCTTACTTTGCACTTTCAATTTTCCTGGGTGAGTGCCTAGCATGGGTTTTATTTTGTGACCTATCCAGAGACCTCCAGGATATACTGGGAACCTCGGGCTTACAGCGTTGACGTTTTGGTGTACATATTTTATTCCCCCTGCCTCTTGCTCTCTATGTGACCCTGAGAATGGTCAAAGTGACCTGAAAACCCAGGTTCTTTGATGCAGTAGGGGGGTTCTGCAACTTTGCTAGAGCTTTAAAGTGAGTATTGAAGAGCAAAGTTTGGGAACAGCTCCTAATGCTTATAACAGGTCTCTCCACGAAGGCCACGCGGATGTAAGCACATCCATATGCTCCCCTGAGCTCTGCAGCGTTCAGCAGACCCAGGCGCTCCCCCAAGCCGTAAACAGCTGCATGCATAACCCCGTGCCTTGCTTTAGTAAACAGATCCACACATCAGGGACACACAACCCAGTTCTGCCCACCGTTTTCATAAAGCTGGAGGAGCCTGGCAACATAGGGCCGGTCATCAACATCTCCTTCCACCAAAATATAATCTTCAAGGTTTACGTGGGCGCCAACTGCATTTTCTTCAGATTTTACCAAGAGTCCCCTGCAAAGAGCATTTATAGGTTTTAACTGTTTAGGTTCAGAAGTCACGAATTCACAGTACAGCACTAGGAGATGTAATCAGAAGGAAATCCAGACCTGGCACTCAGGGAGAGAAGGGGAGTGGACAGATTGGGTACCATTACGTTCTGGTTAGAAAGGGCGATTCTCCCCTTTCCCCTGAACACACAAACAGGATCTCATCAGCTGCTTTTTTTTTTTCCAGGTTCCTGCCAATTTCTTGGCTGCTTCCCTTCTGCTTGGCACAGACTGGACTAACCCTAGCACAGGAACAGCGAGGACCCATCTCCCTGTAGATAAAGCAGTCTATTAAGTAAATGCAGTAAAGCATCAAGCAATCTGACTTAGTCTGACTACGTAAGGGGTGGGCAAGCTACAGCCCTCGGCAGTCCAGGCTGCTGCGCACCTTCACCCACCCATCTCTCTTTTCCTATAAACAAATGAGTTTCTTTTTCTTCTTCTTTTGTTTTAATCGCCTTAGCCTGACTTCCAGGTTTCACCGACATCTCATAGACAAAAAGGACAATGGCAAACCTGGAAGTTGGGCTTAAGACGATGGAAAAAAAAAAAAAAAAGATTCACAGGGCCAGCAAGGAGGTGGCCACAGGGGGTACCCTTTTTCTTAAAATAAGAGGGGGGGGGGCCTGCAAAGTCTTGTGTGTCCTGGAGACGGGGAAGGGAGAATTCCTCCCTCAGAGCACCAAGGGGCCTCCTCCTCTGGCCCCTGGTGCGAGAAAAAAACAAACAAACCCATTAACGTGGACCCGTGTAAAAGCAAATGTGCCTGCCGCTGGACTATATACTTACCTATAGTGAGAGGTCTTCAGCTTTCTATCTTTTAAAGTTGGTTTTCCAATCCAGGAATAAATGCGTCTCTTCTTCAGTCTTGTGAAATACTTGCTCATAGCTTTCTCTGGTCAGCAGGCTGGGTAAACGTGAACTCTGGATCCCACAGGACAAGATAGATGTACTTAGTATAAAATACTGCAAAAGAATAACTCGGCAACACTGCATGCACTTCATCCACCCCTGTGGCTCTTCCTTTAGTGCGACTTTTCTTTTTTTTTTTTTTTAACCAAGAAATGTTTACATGATGGTAAAGTGAAACGGAGTGGAAGAAAAGTCAAGGCAGGGCTTCCCAAACTGTGGGTCACAAAACCTTCAGTTGGGATCACAAGGGCCTCAAATGGCTGTGCTCCTCAGGTGCCAGCACCAGCAGCATTAGTAGTGGAAGTCAGTATGGGGTCTGTGACCCAGCACACGCTCACAGGCCCTGCTGTGGTACTGGTCTTGCATACATTTTCTGTGGTAGCAGGAAGGCCTGCAAGAGGAGAGATCGGGCCAAGGCAGGGCCTGTGAGCTTGCACTGACTCACGGGCCCCATTATTGACTTTCATTACTAAGGCAGATGCTTGCAGATCACCATCAGGCTTGGGACAAGCCATGAGCAAAGGGAAGGGCTGACTGTGCCACTCTCTTTGCCTACCCCTGAACCTATCCAACAGAAAAATGTTGCCCCTGTCACCAGCCTGCCCCTCCGTTCCCCAAAGATGTCATTGACATTTGGCCCAGGGCTCACAGGAAAATGTTGCTGACCCTGGCCAAGGGGCTGTTTGAAAGGAAGGATCGATGCAGAAGGGGTTATGAGGACTGGATCAGGCAGACAGGAATTGGCTGTGTAAGAGAAAGGGGGAATGACAAGGTTGACATACAGTACCTGAATGTAATCCACTTTTTTTTTTCAGTTAAATCCATTGTAAATAAAGTACATTGAAATCACAGCCAGAGTCTACTTGGTCTTTCCTCTGGCTGTTATCAAGCAAGTCACATTCTAGCTACCACATACGGTTAACACCATGTAGAGTCATTATGATATTTTCTGTTTTATTCTCTAATCCCTTCCAAATAATTGTTTGCTTTTTTTTTTTTGACTGCTGCCATACACTATGCTGAGGTTTTCAAGATATCCACAAATCTCAGAGGGCTTTTTCCTGGGTGTAGTTGGGTTTATTTTTCTCTATGTACACACTTTGTACTTGTGCACATTAAATGGCATCTCCCATTTAGATATCCGGTCTCCTAGTTTTGCAAGGTCTTTCTGCAATTCCTCTTAATCTGCTGCATTTTTAACAATTTTTAATAATAAAACAAGGTCCATTAAAATTTTACTGACTATGCTAGAGATTGTAAAGACTAGGTATTTCATGTATTAGTGAAAACACAAAATCTATGTAACAATGTAAACTGATACATAGATTAATTGTACTAAGGTAAAACACACTTACCCTATACCGATTATCTGCCGGCACACATACAACACCAAAGAGATTATTCTGAAGGCTGCCGGGCACGCAATGAACAAGATACAACCTTTAAAAACTAAAGGATTGAAATCGCTCCAAATATAGAACTAAAAGTAAAACCGCGCTTAAAACCAACTAAAAATATGAAAAAAATAATATATAAATTGCTTAGAATAAGCCCTGTCCCTCTTCCCTGCTTTTCTTACAGTTCGTCCACACTGGATTTTCGCGCCAAATGCGTCACTATCGCGTCACATTACTTTTCGTCTGCTTCGCCCCTCACGTGAAAGCGGATACCTGATGGCGGAAATGACGCAAAGATAATGCGCCGGAAAAACAAAGTTGTTGAGGGGTTTGCAAGATGGCGAACCGTACGGTAAAAGATGCTCATAGTATCCACGGTACCAACCCTCAGTACCTGGTGGAGAAGATTATCCGCACTCGGATCTACGAGTCCAAGTACTGGAAGGAGGAATGCTTCGGGTTGACGGGTGAGACAGTCCTCCCAGACGGGAGCTTTCATTGCGGGCGGGCGGGGGGGGATTGAGTGCTCTTGAATGGATCCAGACTGTAATAGAAAAGAGCAGACTCCATGGAGCCACAGCACAGGCAGAGGCAGTGCAACCCCCCCAATCTTGCCTGTGTGCATGAGCCCTGCTTTAGAGGGATCTTCTCAGGCACTGCGCTTGCTGTTCTCTCTGTTGGGCTTCCCAGCAAAAGTGCCCGAGTAACATTGCAATAACTTTTAGAATCGGAGACTGGCAGCAGTTAAGGATTATGAGTTTCATCTAGTATACACAGTTTAACTGTTGGTACATTACTATATTCCCTGGTTGATTTCTGGATTTCTTTCCACTTCTTCATTACTAGGGCTCCTTCTCTCAGGTGTTCTTAAATTCTGTTTCCTAGCATGTAGCAGATGGACTCAGGACCAATGGGTATAGTGTATTCCTGATAACAGTTGGAGACGGATCAGATTTCAATCTGACGTCAGCCCTAGTACATATACCCCTGCAGGAAGTGCAGCTCTTCAGTATTTTCAGTCTCCATAGCAGTTAGGGGCTCTATGCACGCTAGCACAGCATTAGAGTAAATTTTACCAAAGAGATCCAAATTAAGAAGAAATCTTACCTCTACAGACTAGCTCCGCTCTCCTGCAGTGACACCCGTTGGGTCCCTCTCCCAGTCGAGATTCCCGAGGTGATTTCCACGGTCCCTCGGAGGTAAGCCTCGGTCCGGCGGCTGACCCTTGGCGGGGACCTAGCCCCTGACATCAGGTGCGGCTGAGAGGCAGCGGGTGCAACCTCGAGCGCGGCGGTGAAGGTATTTTCCCTCTCCCTCTGTGGCCGGAGACCACCCAGAACGAAACCGGGAAGCACCGAGACAAGGTAAGGTAGAAATCTATTTAAAAGTCTCAGGTCTCCGAAGCTCGAGGAGACGCACAGGTCGCCAGTTGGGACCAGTGTCACCGGGTTGATCTGCCTTAGCAGGGCTAGACCCCAGTCAGATCCAAGGGTCCTCCCACGTGGAGACCCTCCGAGGTGGTCGCCATATTGTCCGCGTGGTCTCCGTCACCATTTTGGCCCTGTTCGCCGCCGTCTCGACCCGTGCGCACAGAGGCGAACTGTGCGCACAAATCCCTTGTGCGCACAAGCGAAGCGCATAGTCATGTACTCACTGTGCTGGGTGCATAATTTCGACCTGTGCGCACCAAAGCTACACGCGCATCTTAGAAGCACATCGGAGTGCACAACTGTATTGTACGCGCACAGACCATGGCACCACCTGAAAATAAGCTCAAAGCTCAGGGCCTTTGCCCAGCATGCTACATTAGAGCTGCACAGCATGAGGAGGCCACGGCCCTGTGTATACAGTGCAACGAGGCCCTAGGGGACCCAACTCATGGCCCTCCCCAGTCGGTACCGGACCCCAGCCTCTCGAGCGGTACAGCGGGACCCCCTCTCAAACGGGGCTCCCCAGGGACACGGCGCCCCCTAGTCTAAACCCAGCTTCTATCTCCTGGGTGGAATTCTTCAAAGGTCTGCATACCTTCGTCCACATGCAACCAGGGCCTCCTACAATGCGGTCACAGGTCCCACCAGAGGACCTCAACATGCCAGGACCCTCCATGCCCAGGGAAGTGATCCCACCGCCCAGAAGCCCCACCTTCGGGGACACAGACATCTCAGATGATGAGTCAGAACCCCTGGAGGAAGGGGAACTCCCTCAGGAGACAGAACCCCATCGAACCATGATACGCTTCTTCTCCAAGGACGAACTTCCAGACCTGGTCACACACAGCCTAAAAGAGCTTGCCATCCTGCTGAATCCACTTTTGGAGGGACTTCGTCAGACCTCCCGCCATTTCTCACTATTACAAGCCATCCAGCAATTAACTGACCTGGAATGGAATGCCCCAGAAACCACATTCAAAGGGGGCCGGGCTCTGGCAGCCATGTACCCTCTGGACCCCTCCACCAAAGATCTCCTGGCATGTCCGAAAATGGATGCCATGGTCTGCATGGTCTCGAAGCGCACTACTATCCCGGTGGAGGGAGGAGCAGCACTCAAGGATGCTCACGACAGACGTCTGGAATCTATCCTCAAACAGTCCTTTGACGTCTCCGCTATGTCTTTACAGATCGCGGCCTGCTGTGCCGTGATGACGCGCGCCTGCTTAGCATAGACCAGGAACAACACTCCTGGGGAAGCCCTGGAACCAGCCGTATCATTCCTCGCAGACGCCGCTTTGGATCTGGTACGCACAGCAGCTAGAGGAGTCTCATCCGCCGTGGCAGCCAGAAGACAAATCTGGCTCTGAAACTGGTCAGCCGACGCATCCTCCAAAACGAGACTCACAAGGATGCCTTTCCAGGGAACACTCCTGTTCAGAAGCGAACTAGAGAAACTAGCCAACAAGTGGGGCGAGTCCCCACTGCCGCGGCTACCAGAGGACAGGAATAAGAGAAACCAGCGATCCTTTCCCCGGACCTCCAGGGGCAGAGGATCACAGCGCTTCAACCCAATATGATTTCCGCACAGTTTTACAAGCAACTATTTTATCAAAGATTGATTACTGCAATGCTCTGTTACTGGGTCCACCCAAAGCCACCATTCAACCTTTGCAAATGCTGCAAAATGCAGCTGCCCGCATTATCACCGACACAAGCCGCCATGATCACATCACTCCAGCTCTTCAGTCTTTGCACTGGCTACCTGTGGCTTACAGGATAATTTATAAATCTATGTCGCTGATACACAAAGCCATTCAAAACAGAGAAATGCTCTGGTTTACAGATGAACTACAATTCAAAACGTCTTCCCGCCCAACGAGATTCCAGAATTTAGCCAAACTAAATATCCCAGCACCCAATCTGACTAAACTCTCTAGCACAAAAGATCGATCTTTCATCATTGCTGGATCAACAATATGGAACACCATGCCCTCTGAATTACGCCAGGAACTCTGTCACAAAAAATTTAAACAAAACCTTAAAACCTGGCTATTTAAAAAAGCCTACTATCAATGATCTGAATCCTCAACTACTCTTCCTAACTGCCACAATCTCTCATATATTGCTGATATTCTATTAATATAAAGTTATATACTGTATTGTTTTTCGTTTAGTTTCCTTGTTATATTGTAAAGCGCAATGCTGAATTACTGTTTGAATGTAAACCGAGGTGGTGATATTTACGTACCCCGGTATAGAAAAATCTATAAATAAATAAATAAACCCATATAGAAACTCATATCAAGCGGCCCGCCCTGCAGGCCGGAGCCAGTCCTTTCGGAACAAGCACAATAAAAGGGGAGCCAGCTCAGGCCCCAGCCGCACCCCACAGTGAAGATCAGCCGACCCATCCAAAGGAAGAAGCCATAGGGGGCAGACTGGCCCCATTCTACCAAAGATGGGTTGAGATAACTTCGGATAAGTGGGTCCTATCCATCATTCGAGAGGGATATTACCTGGATTTCCACCACCTCCCTCTGGACACGTTTGTGGAATCTCCCTGCCACGACCCTTCCAAAAGAATGGCAGTGGAAGCTACACTGACCAGATTACTAGCCTTAGAGGCTATAACACCGGTGCCTCCACAACAAATAAATACTGGCCATTATTCCACCTATTTTATCGTTCCAAAGGAGGACGGAATGTTCAGACCTATCCTGGATCTCAAGGCGGTCAACCATCACCTGAAGATTCCTCGCTTCCGCATGGAAACCCTATGCTCGGTAATAATGGTGATACAACTGGGAGAGTTCCTTACCTACACATTCCGATCCATCAAGAGCATCAGGGTTTTCTATGCTTCTTGATCCTGGACCGTCACTACCAGTTCTGGGCACTACCTTTCGGGTTAGCCACTGCACCCCGGACGTTCACCAAGATCATAGTGGTGGTGGCAGCAACACTGAGGAAGGAAGGAATCCGGTGCACCCTTATCTAGACGATTGGCTGATCAGAGCGAAATCCCCGGAGGAAAGCCACCAGGTTACCAACAGAGTCAAATCTCTACTGGAGAGCCTCAGGTGCATGGTCAACACAAACAAGAGCTACCTGCAGCCCTCCCAATCTCTAGAGTACTTGGGAGTCTGGTTCGACACCAAACAAGACAAGGTCATTCTATACTGACAAGGAGATCAAAATTGATGACCCAGTTACGATCCCTGTTGAGCGCTCTACGCCCCACAGCATGGGGTTACCTACAAGTTCTCGGCCTCATGGCATCCACTCTGGAAGTAGTCCCATGGGCATGGGCTCACCTGAGACCTCTACGATGCTCATTATTATCACGATGGAATCCACTGTCCCAGAACTACACCGTACAGCTTCCGCTCCCGGACAGTGTTCGGGCCCAACTACGATGGTGGCTACAAGAAGCCCATCTGAGCCAGGGAATGAGACTATCCTCCCCAACCTGGATCCCACTCACCACGGATGCCAGCCTACAAGGATGGGGAGCACACTGCCAGGAGCTAACCGCCCAAGGGCAATGGAGCAAAGAAGAGTCGGGATGGAATATCAATCGCCTAGAAGCCCGGGCAGTCAGACTAGTCTGCCTAAGGTTCGGTCACAGACTCCAAGGCAAAGTGGTCAGAGTAATGTCGGACAACGCCACAACAGTGGCCTACTTCAACCGTCAGGGAGGAACCAGAAGCCAACAGGTGTCTCTGGAGATAGACCCCCTAATGTCATGGGCGGAAGGGAATCTTCAAGAGATCTCAGCCGTCCACATTGCCAGGAAAGACAGTGTCGCAGCAGACTACCTCAGCAGAGAGAGTCTAGATCCAGATCCACAGCATTCCAATTGATAGTAAACCTCCTGGCTAACCGGTCCAATGCCCAGGTACCCAGTTTCTTCAGCCGCAGGAGAGAACCCCAGTCCCAGGGAATTGATGCTCTGGTACAGACCTGGCCACGGGAGACTCTGTTATATGCCTTCCTGCCGTGGCCCCTATTGGGTGCGATCATCCACAGGATAGAACACCACAGGGGGCCAGTACTTCTAGTGGCCTCGGACTGACCAAGAAGACTGTAGTACGCAGACATGCGAAGATTGCTGGCAGGGAACCCCCTGCCGCTACCTCCACACAGAGACCTGCTCCAACAGGGACCGATCCTCCACGAGGATCCAGCTCGATTCTTTCTTATGGTCTGGCCATTGAGAGGGCTCACCTAAGGAGGAGAGGATACTCGGGGGCAGTAATTGACACCCTACTCTGAGCACACAAGTTCTCCACATCCCTAACATACATAAGGATTTGGAGAGTATTCCAATCCTGGTGCAAGGACCACGACATCATACCACACTCAATCAAAATTCCTACGATTTTGGAATTCCTACAGAATGGACTACAGAAGGGATTGTCCCTCAACTCCATCAAGGTACAGGCGGCGGCCTTGTCATGCTACGGAACCAAGAGCGAGAGCGGCAGCATAGCCTCTCACCCGGATGTCTCCCGCTTCCTGAAAGGAGTCAAGCACATCCAACCACCCCTAAAGTTGCCGGTGTCTCTTTGGAACCTTAACCTGGTCCTAGATTTCTTAGCAGGAACCTCCTTCAGACCTCTCCGCGGCCTGTCTCTCCGACTATTAACATTGAAGACAGCCTTTCTGCTGGCAGTCTGTTCAGCCCGTCGTATATCTGAGCTACAAGCACTGTCCTGCTGAGAGCCGTTCCTCAGACTCAACCCAGGAACCATCCAGTTACGCACAGTTCCGTCGTTCCTCCCCAAAGTGGTGTCCCACTTCCATCTCAACCAAACCATCTCACTGCCATCGTCAGATGAGCATAAGAATTCGGAAGAGGCTCGAAGTCTACGCCATCTCAACATCAGCAGACTCCTAGTCCGATACCTGGAAAGGTCGGCATCCGTATGAAAGACGGACCATCTATTCATCCTTCACGGCGGGAAGAAGCAGGGAGAAGCGGCCTCGCGAGCAAACATAGCCCACTGGATCAAAGAAGTCATCAAGGCGGCCTACGTGGAAGCAGGCAAGCCACCGCCTTTACAAGTCAAGGCCCATTCTACAAGAGCCCAGGCAGTGTCCTGGGCGGAAACTAAGATGCTTTCACCTGCCGAGGTCTGCAGGGCAGCGACATGGTCCTCCATCCACACCTTCTCCAGGTTTTACCGCCTGGATGTTCAGGCTAGGGAGGACACAGCATTTGCAAGAGCAGTACTAAGTGGGTCACGGGCAGCCTCCCACCCAGTTTGGGAGTAGCTTTTATACATCCCATTGGTCCTGAGTCCATCTGCTACATGCTAGGAAATGGAGAAATTACTTACCTGATAATTTCGTTTTCCTTAGTGTAGACAGATGGACTCAGCATCCCACCCACGGCTGCCGTTACTCATGGAATTCTCGGGGGACTTCCCCGGGAGTGAGTGATTCAAGGATAAGCCATGCTTTCCTTCATCTAGGACACCCATCCTACCGGGTGTCGACATATCTCGGTTGAGGGCACTGGCGGTCTCCAGCTATATCAAAAACCACCATGGGAATCATTTACTAATACCACATTGAATATTCATCAGTATTATTACATATTTCTAAACTACATTTTAATACATAAGCCCAAAAACACAACTGTCATATTATAACAATGAGTTCACAAGAATGTTTTTATTATATATTGCATTTTACCCCACATACCACATAAACATTATTAACCTATTACACATTAACCCACAATATGATATGTATAATATGTCATAAACATGTTATATCAATATATTGGACAAATTTAATTAAATCTTTTTAACATCCTTTAACATCCTTTTGACATTCATTTAACATCATCAATTATCATATCCCCCGGACATGCCATTCCCCAACACCCTTATAATACCAATAAATAATCACATTCACACCACATACATACACCATAAAAATACATAAAAAAGAACAAATGCTCCTATGTATTCATTCAGAAAGTTTTGAGGTAATGTACTCATACAAAGAAAAACGAATTAAATACCTTTGACAGCTTTAAGTCCTTTTGTATATATTAGAAAGTTATAAGCCAAGTCTGAATTTTGTACATAATTAAGTTATGTATAATTAAATCTTGACAAAGTCATTTACTTTTCCTGCTTAAGTTCTGAGTTCACAGTTTAAATCTTCTAAAAAGGTTTATTTTATGTTTTTATAAGTTTTGTCCAGCAAGTTCCTCCTTTCACTTGAGGCTTACAGCTCAATCAGAATTGGCCTCTGCTGGGGCTCTAGCTTCATGTGTCTTTATTCCCAACTACATCTTAACCCAGGGATGGCAAACTCCAGTCCTCGAGTGCCACAAACAGGCCAGGTTTTCAGGATATCTACAGTGAATATACATGAGAGAGATTTGTATGCACTGCCTTCATTATATGCAAATCTCTCATGAATATTCATTGTGGATATCCTGAAAACCTGGCCTGTTTGTGGCACTCGGAGGACTGGAGTTTGCCGTCCCTTCCTTGAACCTGTCTGTGGCTCTGGCTGAGCCGCACTGGTTTCTGTCACAGCCCAGCAGGAGGTCTTCCTCTCACTTTGAATGCTGCCCCCAGAGCATTACTGGCTAGTCCATGGAACAGAAACAAAGATTGAGAATGAAACCAACATCTCCTGCTGGCATTGGACTGGCCCTATATTTTTCTTTTTTACATTTGAAATTTTTTTTTTTTTTAAGCATCTCACAGGTCAAAATCGTACAAGTGAAACACAATATTTTATTTACCATCTGTTCTTGCCTGCGTATTCTGCAACTGTTCTGTTTTTCCTCTAGCTGAACTTGTCGTTGATAAAGCGATGGAGCTGAAATATGTTGGCGGTGTTTACGGTGGAAACATAAAACCGACACCTTTCCTTTGCCTGACCCTGAAAATGCTGCAGATTCAGCCAGAAAAGGACATCATCGTTGAGTTTATAAAGAATGAAGATTTCAAGTGAGAAATGTTGTTTGTATTAAATACAACAAGACATGGGTGGGAGGCAGGAGGATGTTTGGCTGTCTGTCGCTTTAGGTTTGCCTCCAAACTGTGAAATTTTGTGCATGCATGAGATTTTTCACATAGTGGGACAAAGAGATTAGTTTTTGTTCTGGTGCAAAAAATTGCCTCAGTTTTGCCCATTGAAAATACTAGGATTTGCTTCTTGCTAGATTCAGAACAGATTTTGTTACAACTGATCAAGTGAGTCCGAGACAGTTTCATTAACAGCAGTTAGCCCGGGTTGATAATTGCTATATTCTACATTATACCTGTGCAGGCCTGGCTGGTCAATTTACTCTCTTCTAAATAATTGCAGACTGTTGAGCATGCTTATGTTTCATGTTTGGTATGCTGTTTTCTTTTTGTCATCTCTTGCTTGAACGAACGTTCAGTGTCCATGTACAATTTGCTTTACAGGTATGTGAGAATGTTGGGTGCCTTATATATGAGATTAACGGGCACAGCCACTGATTGCTACAAATACCTTGAACCGCTGTACAATGATTATCGGAAGATAAAAAGCCAGAACAGGAATGGAGGTATTCTGCTAATCTTGAATTCCAGCCATGTGTGATCAAGTTTTGAGACATCTTGAACTGCTTTCATAACAGTAAGGGTTTTTTGGGGTTTTTTTGCGAGCAAGGCATAAGTCCATAATTCTCGGGAGAGCTGTAAAGCACAGCACGGTAAGATCTCTTCGCCTTTAAAAGAAAAGGCAACTGGCAGTCAGGAAGGCTCAAAAAGGGGTAACTTTAAGTTTTGTGTTAATTTTTGTATTTTGTGGAGTACTTTTTCAAAAGGATTTATGTAAATCCCCATTCCCTGGACGAACCAGGATCAATCCAGACTGCTGAGATTATGCTTCCCTTCCAGCAGATGGAGTCAGAGAAACAAGCTGAAAAGCACCCCTAGATATACTGGTGTCCCCCTGTGATCCTTCAGTATTTCTCTGACTCCAGCAGAGGGATGTCGCTTCTCTGGGTATCTAAGGGGGGAGGGACCGGCCCACCAGTAAATCCCCCATCACCGGGCAAGTTTATTTACCGAGAACAAAACTCCCTAACTTACCTGCTACCAAGGGGAACCTTGGGAGGCACTAGTTGAAACTTCTCACTTTTTTTTTTTTACTATTTATTGTACTAGCCAAAGGTAATAAGGGTCTGAAGAACCCTACACTTTCCAGTTAGCACAGGTTCTGATCCTGTGCTGTCTAAAGTGACTGATTGCTAATTGCGCTTTGAGGGGACTCTGTGTCGCAGTGATAGCGCCACCTCTGGCACTATCATTTCCTCTCAGCAAAGGGCGGAGCAGTGTTCCAGGGCCCTGCATCCCCCGAAGATCAGCCCTAGGGGTGGGGAAGACTCTTCCGCTTGCTCGCAGAGATCACCTCGATAGTGGCAGTCATTTTTCCCTCCCATCTCAGGCCTGACCAGCCCCAGTAGATCCCTACCACTGCATTGCTGTAGCCTGAGCCACAGGACCATCCTCAAAGGAGCTTGGTGTATTGTTTGCTAGCAGCTTTAACTGACACTTGCATAGCATTTGTTTCTCTCCATATTTGAAATTTTAACCTATTTGCACCTTTCAAGAAAATATAGAAATGACCCTGTCTGATTCCTTCTTTTCACCTCTTTGCGGGAGGTATTCATGTAAGATGCATTAGAAGTGACCATGTTTAAATGCTTCTTTTTCAGAGTTTGAACTGATGCATGTGGATGAATTTATCGACGAGCTCTTGCATGGTGAACGTGTTTGTGATATCATCTTACCTCGGTTGCAGGTAGGTACAGGATTGGCTGATCCTCTGTTTTCTAACTGTAATTCATAAATTGCCAGCTTATTTACCAAAACATGCAAATGCATTAAATTTCCATATTTTGTCAGGTCACAAAAGAATCCCTCTGTACATGGGCTTATATACACTAGTTTTGGAGCTAGTGTCTGTGTAATAATGTGAATACGTTTTTTGCTCTGCTTCTGTGGATGCTGCTATACTTACACAGGGTCAGTCATGTTGAGTCCCTCTTATAACTTTCTAGCCAGGTGTACCAGGTAACTTTGGAACAAGCATAAACACCTTAGATGTGGCTAACCAAAGACTGTATTAGAGTAGTGAACCAGACTTCACAGCAATGGAACCTCATTTACTGCTTAACCTTTTTGGCCAGGGCTACCCTACTAGAGGTTGGCGCAAGCTACATACCCTACTGGACAGAGAAACCTAACAGTGAACCAAGAACATCTGAAGTGGGCTTTGCCATTTGTACACCTTTCCGGTACGTAACTTGGATAAACTTCCTAAAGGAATAAAGGAAGGATTAATACCTGTCTGCATTAACACCCCCAATAGCAGGCGTGCCACAATCTGTGCCTACACATTCTACTGCAACTCTCACTGATGAGGTGTAAAGTAAGCCTTCTATGAGTACCTGGACAGAATTATAAAGGATGAACTTTGTAACAACAAATTGATATTTATGAGTGACTTCAGTGCCAGAGTTGGCTGCACTGTAGCCTCATGGACCAGCATGCTAAGGCACCATGGCATTGGCAAAGCCAACTCAAATGGCCTCTTGCTTCTGTCGAAATGCACAGGACTTTATCTTGTAATTAGTAATGCCATATTCCAGCAGCTAAACCAAGTGCAAGACTATTTGGATGCATCCCTTGTCCCAGCCACCGGTATCCTTTGGACCACTTCATTCTCGGACAGGAATGATGTAACGATTATGTTTGCCAAGAGAGGTACAGATTGCTGGTCTGATTAGACTAGTCAAAAGCGGGTTGTCCCTCCATGTTCAGCCGACAAAGCGGCATCTCAGAAACCTTTAAAGATATTAAACTGCTAAACTTAAAGATCTGAGAATTCAGGAGGAGTTGTAAACATAAACTGCTTGGATGATTTCTGAACTCTGATGTGATAGATACATACTGAAAGAGCATGGAATAAATTTTGCAATGCGACCTATTCTGCATTTTTAAAAAGAAATATCAGGCCTGGCTGGATGAGAATGACAGAGCGGTCAATTACAGACAAGATACACATACCCATACTTCACAGTGCATACAGTACTGATATATCACCAGTAAAGAAGGCTGGCTACCTCCAAATCAAACACAAAGTTCAAACTGAATACAGCAAATGGGAGGAAAAATCAGGAGAACTCTAGGAAGTAGCAGATAAACACATCATTCTTTTCTGAAAGGGTCTTTGAGTTGTTTATGGCCCTACACCAAATGCTAATGCGCTTTTTTCAGTTGGCAGATAGAGAAAACCTGAAATCTTGTACAGTTGACTAGAACAGGTCAGCTCTCTTTTAGATCTCTTCTTCAATATCCGAAGAGGCTCTGGATGACATCTTTCAATGAACTATACTGGTAGAGCTCCATCTTCTCAGGAAGTCGGTAAAGCTAAGGAAATCCCCGGGACTAGATGGCATCCCACAATATGATCCAATGCTTCTGAAACTTACCCAACTCTTTCAATGTATTTGGCAACATGAGTTTGTGCTACAGGATTTCAAAACCATGTTAATTGTCCATCTGTATAAAAGGATGGTTTATGAAGAGCCAGCTGCAATAACCACCATGAAATTTCTCTGCTGACCATTACTGGGAAGGTTCTGGCAAGCATAATTCTCAATAAAATAATGGAGCAATTCATGGAGGACAATTTCTCAGAAGCACACTTCAGATTCAGACCTGGCCAAGGGATCATAGACATGGTATTTTCAGCCAAGCAGATTTCATAAAAAGTGCTTTGTGCAAATGCAAGATCTGTATATCCCTTAATCACAAACTGCCTATGCTATGTAAATCAAAACATTGTTGAACATTTTGGATTTCAGTATAAAGAAACACAAAAAAGCTCAATATTATTTAACAAATTTGTTAGGTTCAATGGATTCCTATAGGACGGTCTTGTCAAATAATTAATTCATGCATTAAATACTTGCTAAAAAAAAATAAAAAAGACTCAAGCTTGATGTGAGTATTTATTCTTATAGACAAGCCTGCCTGTAAAGGAATGTTTTCTAAAGACCTCTGAATGTCTTTAGACAGCCACATAATCGCAGGTTCCGTAAAGCAAGAGCTGCCGCAGAAAAGGTGCTCTCTATAACCAGAGAGGCAAACACATGGCCACCTTTCAGCCTCCAGGAAATCGGCTGTACGGAGAAGTCCGTTTCCATCAATATGTCTTTGGCCAAAGTGCAGGAATGCGGTGAAGTTTTGATCCCTTCTGGACCTTGAAAGGCACAAAGAGAGACTGTGTCCCGGAGCCAGCACTCTTCTCCAACGCCTTCTCTGTGATGCTCGTGGATGCTTTGCAGGACATTGATTGGTGCGTTTACATCCAGTCGTGCGCAGGTGGAGGGTTCTTTCCAACCAATGTGTACAAGTTCACTCTAAGGTGGTAGAACTGGTGGTCAGGGACCTGTGTGAGGATGTTATTGACTGGTTCGCCCGGGCAGATGCTTTGGGCTTACCATCATCCTGAAAAAAAAAAAATTGAGGTCATATACCGGTCATCTCCATCTAAGGCAGTGATGGGCCTTGAGGGGACAGAAGAGAAGACCCGTCCCTCTGAGGTCTTCCTTGCTGGCTTTAAAGCATTGTAGAACAGCCTTTATTTAACTTCAGGTACAATTTTAAAATAGTTGACTCTTTATCACGCTTTGTTTTCAATAGCAAGTTCCCGTTACTGCTCTTCCTGGAACACGTTGTACTGGTTTTCTGTGTTTGAAGTTTGATGCTTTGAGGCAAAGCCAACTTGGGGACGACTCCTTCCTCCTTCGGATGTGTGTAACTGTGACTAACATTCAGCCCCTTACCCCCACTCCAGAAACGTTATGTGCTGGAAGAAGCCGAACAGCTGGAGACTCGAGTTAGCGCTTTGGAAGAAGATATGGACGATGTGGAGTCCAGTGAAGACGACGAAGACGACGATGAAAAGGTTTGTTAGCTGGTGGACTTGTCTGGGGGGGGAGGGGTGTTTTTGCTTTTTTTTTTTTTTTTTTTAATGCTAATGTTTAAAAATCCCATTCTAGTTTACAACCCCTGCCATTAGCAGCAGAACCGCTCTGCTGTGCTTTAACAATAAACAGCTTGATCCTGGGGGTGCTGCTTCCTGAGATCTTGTACTGAATCTTTATGTGGCTCTGAAATCCTTTTTTTGTTATCCAGAAACCAAATGTTGGCCCCTAGAGTTGAGAAATATTATCGGGTGTAAGAAAGCAGCTTTTTTTTTTTCCTGCTAAACTGAGCTCCCTGGATTTTAGGAAGATGTTGAGAGAGAGAGAGCTCAGTATTGATTTTTAAACTAACTGAGCCGTCCATCAAGTAAAGCTGCTTCTGCTGCCAAATTCTGTGCCACTTTAGTAACCGGTGGTAAGCAAGGTAAAACTTTTATTTATGACTGCAAAGAACATTTTATGCAGTGAATTCCAGGACAGTCCAACAGAAAGTAATGTCCTTTAGGCAGAAAGAAATCCATATATACGAAAAAGCCAGTCCCTATATGTACAAAATCTGTGATCTGCATGCTGGTATAACAAAGCTATGCTTACTCTTGGGGTTTATGCTTTTATAAGGCTTGTAGTTTTATTTGTGAATAGCTCCTAAAACCCAAATTATAAAAGCAAGATAGATTATACATAAATAGCATTTTCTTTTAACATTTTATTTATTTATGTGTTGAGTTTTATATGCTATCATTCGGTAAAGCCATCATAACGGTTTACAAAATTTAAATTGGAAATTTCTTAACAATTGTGCAAAAGTATAACAATGTGCATATTAAACAGAGGTTAAACATTTCAAGTCCAGAAAGTATCATTAAGAGGGAGGAGGAGGGTTTGTAAGTTCTGGCTGGAGAAAAGTTATTTTGAGGTTTTTGGATGATTTACAAATGTTGATATTTTTCTCCTTTTTGGTCAAGCCTGCTAAAGCATCTATTGGCAGAGCAGCCATGGGGGAATGGGAGGGAGAGATGAGGGTCAGGCCCATGCAAAACAATGAAGGTCACTTGCTCAGTCCAGTTTGTTGGTAGCATTGTACTTTTTAATCTGCATCTTGTGCAACCTCAGCAAGTAAGAAAAGAGTTGTAGAACACTTTGTATGAGTGATTTCCCCCCCCCCCCCCCCCCAGTTTTGGCTCAGATCCATAAGCTTAATAGAAGGGGATCATTGTTTCAATTTTAGGCTAGTTGAAAAGTTGTGGGGCTTTTTTTTAAATAGAAAAATGTTATTTTGGGTTCTAGGAGAATGTGTATATAAGAAGCTATCTTAAAAATGTTGTTGCTGTGGGCTGAATGATTTGGAAGATAATGTGCACAAAGACAAGATTTATTTTTTTAACCAAAAAATGCCTGGTACTTCAGTAGCAGTGCTATCCACTGCCATGTCTATTCCCGGGGTCGGCTGGGGATGTCTGGGGGGAGGGAGTCTTGGTCATTGCTTAAGGGGGGCATCTAGTGGTTGAATTGGGGCCTGTGATTGCAGGGTTCCAGAAGGAATCCTGGTGAGTGAGCCCTGGCTCAGGATTGCCACTGTAGCCACCAGATTAGGTGTGTTGGGAAGATATAAAATAGAACAAAATTTAAAAAAAAATCCCAGGATAGTTGCAATGAAGGCTCAGGGCACCAGATTCCAGCCCTGGTTCCAATTTGAGGAACAGGAGCAAACTGCTGGGTTAGGAAAAAAGGACAGAAGCTACAGCTTTTTAAGTTCCTGTTCGTACCCCGGTTCAGTCCAGACGAGTGGGTTTATGCATCCCTACCAGCAGATGGAGGCAGAGAGTGTCACCTGCAGTCCCTCAGTATTTCTCTGTCTCCAGCAGATGGTGGTGGTGCAAAACCTCCAGTCTGGAGTTATTGGAAGAAGAAAGATAACATGAGGGTTTGGCTTCCTTCATGGGCCATCCCTCAGGTAGAGCAGGTCAAGCGGGGGTTGGTAATATTTGTCACGGCTCAGCCCTTTTTTGGCAGGGGAGGTAGATAGCCAGGGGCCCTGGTTCCCTCTCCCCCTCTGGGCCCTTCGCTCCCTTGGGGTGCCTGGTTCCTCGGCGGGTAACCTCCAGAAGCAGGGGAGAGGTTTTTCCCTCCTGTTTTTCTTTAGGCCCTGTTTCTTTAAAAAAAAAAAAAAAGCAAGAAGCAGAGACCGGGAGGCTACAGCAGTGTGCAGGCCTGAGGAGCAGGTAAGTTTGTTTCTTTCTCTGCCGGTAAGCAGGCAGGAGGGAGCGGGCCAAATTGCCTGCCTTTATTGGGGATAGGTAGTGCTGTATTTCAGCACCCGGACAGGGATTCTAAAAGGTGCTGTATTACAAAGACAGGAAGGGTCCTAAGAAGTCCTTTCCTCTGTGATTCCGTTTTCAAGAGGCGAGCAGATTTCGAGCAGGCAGAGCCCCTGCACAAGCTTCACAGAAAGAGAGTTTGGGCAGACAGCAGCCCTTTTAGAATCCCTGTCCGGGTGCTGTATTACAGCACCCGGACAGGGATTCTAAAAATCCCTGTCCGGGTGCTGTATTTCAGCACCCGGACAGGGATTTTTAGGCCTGATCGCATGTACAGGCCTGACTGCCCCGACATGCCGGCTCCTGCGCACCGTGACAGACTTTGCTGCAGGCTGAGGCACTCACTTCTATACAGCCTTGTTTTGCCACGATTGCGCTTCGGGGGGTGGGGGCGGGACCTCGGCGGGACCCTTGGGGAGCGGTGAAAAAGTGCAGATGGCTGGGTCAGCTCTTAAGGCTCCGGGGGCGTCAGAGGAGCCGGCGGCCATTTTGGCAGCATATGCAGAAGTGCAGGCTGCCATTTCTGAGCCCTGTGATTCCCCTCCCATGCTTTTTCCTGTGGGAAAGGACCCTGCTGGTGGCAGGGGACGGGGTGGAGCTCGGGAGGGAGTCGATCAGGACTCTTCCTCCTCAGACCCAGAAGCCTTTTCCATGGGTTTTGTGCTTCTCCTTCATAAGGTTTATTTATCCCGGAAGGTGTTAGGGGTGAAGAGGCGCTTGCCTAGGAAGTCCTGGACGGCCAAGAAGGCTAGAGGGCCTGTGGAATCCTGCGGATGCTGGGTCTCAGGCAAACCTGGAGGAAAGTGATTCTTTGGCTAGCCTGGATGATCCTGAGCAGCTCCAAGTAGGTCTGGTGGCCCCGGACAAGGACCCTGTTAGTGACCTGGGAGATCCGACACAGAACCTGACTCAAGACCCATTGGGGGTTTTGGTGGCTCCCATGCAGAATCCGGAGGCGATTCCAGTCATGGAAGGAGATGACTCGCCTGTGGTCCAGCTGTTCCGGAGAGAGGAACTGGGTCCATTGATTCCCCAAGTGCTGGAGGAGCTCGACATCAAAGACGACAAGAGAAGAGTGCATCCACTCCTGGAGGGATTGCAGGGACCCCCTACCACTTTTCCAATACCAAAGCAGGTGAAGAAGTTGGTGAATAGGGAGTGGAAATCTCCTGAGGGGAGGGCCTGAAGGTAGCAAGAGCTATGGGGAAATGATATCCCTTGCTGGAACAGACCTTGGAGTTATGCAGAATTCCCAAGGTGGATGCAGCCATTTCAGCGGTTACTAAGAAGACGGCCATCTCGGTGATGGGAGTGGCTGCTCTCAAGGATCGGAAGCTGGAGATGCTGCTAAAGCGGCTCTTTGAAGTCTCAGCTTTGGCCCTTCGAGCAGCGGTGCATCGAAGTCTGATTGTCCTGGGTGCAGAAGGCGCATGATAACAGTACCAGAACGGCATCTGAGGCAGCTCAGGCAGCCCATTTAGAGGCGAGAGTGGCCTATGTAGCTGATGCTCTGTACGTCATGGTCCGGACTTCTGCCAGGAGTATGGTCTCTGGTGGCGGCGCTCAGGCTCTTGTGGCTGCAGAATTGGTCAGCGGATGTGTGGTCTAAGGCCCAGCTGTCAAACCTCCCTTTCAGGGGGAAGCTCGTGAAGCAGTTGGGAGAGTCGAAAGGCAATAAGTTGCCTGAAGACAGGAAGGGTCCTAAGAAGTCCTTTCCTCTGTGATTCCGTTTTCAAGAGGCGAGCAGATTTCGAGCAGGCAGAGCCCCTGCACAAGCTTCACAGAAAGAGAGTTTGGGCAGACAGCAGCCCTTTTAGAATCGGCGCAGGTCCCCTAGGGTCAGTGGCTCCCAAGGCGGGAGCGGAAGTAAGGGCGGCAACAAAGATGTGAGGGTCCACTTCTCTCAGGAGGCTGTCGGGGGGGGAGGGGGGAGAGCAGACTCACTCCTTTTTATGAGGAGTGGACCAAAATAACGTTGGACCAGTGGGTCCTGGACGTGGTAAGAGACGGGTTACGCCTTAGAATTTTCTTGGCAGCTCAAGGACGTCTTTGTAGTCTCCCGCTGCGTCTCCCAGAGCAAGCAGAAGGCAGTGCGGGACATACTCCAGCACTTACAGCTTCTACACGCCATTGTTCCGTGCCCCCTCAGGAGCAGGGCAGGTATTCAGTATACTTTGTAGTGCCAAAAAAGGAAGGGATTGCTTTTTCAGTCGCAGACGGGAAGTCTGATTGGAGGGTATCGACGCTCTCATTCAGCCGAGGCCAACACATCTCTTGCTGATGTTTCCTCCATGGCCGCTTGTAGGGTGGGTACTGTGGCGCATCGAAATTCATCCGGGCAAGGTATTTCTGGTGGCACCCAAGTGACCACGGCGGCCATGATTTGCGGACCTTCTGCATCTCGCGGTAGACAGGCCTGTTTGCTTGGCTCACCTCTCGGGGTTACTTCAACAGGGACCTGTATTTTCAGACCGAGAGGATAGTTTCTGTCTAGCGGCTTGGCTTTTGAGAGGCAGCAGCTCCGTTTTGAACGGATATTCGGAGCCGGTGATTGCAACTTTACTTCAGGCAAGGAGGCCTTCCACTTTGGTGGCTTATGTCCGGGTGTGGAGAGTATTCAAATTCTGGTGTTTGCTGAAAGAGTACAGCCCTTAGAGGTGGAAGTCCTGCAGATCTTGGAATTTCTGCAGTGCAGGTTATCTAAGAGGCTAGCATATAATTACCTTCAGGTCCAGGTAGTAGCTTTGGGTTCCCTGCACGGCAGGATTCAGGGAAAGCCACTGGCGTCTCATCCGGATGTGGCTCATTTTCTGCGAGGGACAAAGCAACTGTGTCCTCCGTTGTGGAAGATCTGTCTGGCGTGGAATTTGAATTTTGCTCTTCAGGTGCTGTGTGGGCCCCCCTTTGAGCCAATGCGAAGGGTGTCGTTGAAAGATTTAACCGTGAAGATGGTTTTCCTGGTGGCTGGCTGTTTGGCTAGGCGAATTTCTGAGCTGCAATCGCTGTTGTGTAGGGATCCTTTCCTCCGTTTTTTGGAAGATGGAGTCTCTCTACGGATGGTTCCATCCTTTTTGCCGAAGGTAGTCTCCTCCTTTCACCTTAATCAGGTGGTCGAGCTTCCTGCCTTTTCAAACTTGACAGCCGATTCTTCGATGGCTAGAGAACTTCATCGTATCCTTTTGCGATATCTCAAGGTGACAAATCCCTTTTGGAGATTGGATCATCTGTTTGTCCTGTTCAGTGGAGCAAAGAAGGGAAATAAGGCTTCCAAAGGCACGATTGCTCGCTGGTTAAAGGAGATGATAGCTTCAGCTTACATTTGTAAGGGTCAGCCGGTGCCGAGGGGGAGTAGCGAGCGTATTCCACTACGGCGCAGGTGACCTCGTGAGCAGTGTGTCCACTGCTTTCTCAGCAGGAGATCTGCTGGGCAGCGACGTTCTCTTCCCTCCACACTTTTACCAAACATTATCGCTTAGATGTGCGAGCTCCAGAGGAAGCGATGTTTGGGGAGAGTGTATTGCACACTGGTCTTTCGGGTTCCCACCCAGTATAGAAGGGCCTGGGTACATCCCAAGAGTCTGGACTGATCCGGGTACGTTCAGGAAAAGGAAACTTGGTTCTTACCTGCTAATTTTCATTCCAAAGTACCTCGGATCAGTCCAGAGACCTGCTCCCTTCTGACGAAAGAGTTCCTTGCTGCTGGAGATGGCTAAGCTGATTGAGCTGACATTCGATTTGATCAGAGTGACGAAAACTCTACATAGTTGGTATATGTTTTGTTAAGTCAAGGGGGACTAGTTTGCAGGGGGCTCCAACTTAAAGTCTCTGTTTGCCCAAGGTTTATTGGGGTTTGTTAAAGTAGACATCTTGGCTTGGGTACAGATCAATACTGAGGGACTGCAGGTGGCACTCTCGATTATGTAGCAGTGCCTCAAAGTTTTGTTCTCTGCCTCCATCTGGTAGGGATGCATAAATCCACCCATCTTGACTGATCTGCAGTACTCCAAGAACAAAACTCAGCAGGTAAGAACCAATTTTCCTTTAAAACAAACAGTAACCAATCAAGGAACTATTTCTAAACAAAATAACATATTTCTGTTTTCATAGGTTATCAGGGTCTTTTTAGACTACTGTAGACATGTCAATCTAAACATTTGTTAGATATGTCTTATCTTAATGAGGTATTCTTAGAGCCATAATATATTGTGAGAGATTAATAGTGAAATGGTATGAAAGGAACTTACACTATTTTTTTTTTTCCAGATGGATAGAGCTCCATCACCTGATCACCACAGAAGAAGCTATCGAGACTTGGATAGGCCGCGTAGATCTCCCTCGCCACGCTACCGGCGGAGCCGAAGTAGATCTCCAAGAAGGTAACATTTTCAAAAATGCTGCAGGATTCTGTACACTACATCCACTGCCTTAGCATCTCCAGCAAGACCAGCAAAATTATTTTGGGATAATAAATTCCCAAGAAATCCCCCACCCCACCATTATAATGTTTGCTTGAATCCCAAGGAGATCTTGGCATTTACATGTTTGCAAAGTTGCCCCTAGCATTAGACCTCAAAGTTCATCAGGGTACTGTTGGGCTCTGATATGGAGCAGTACATGTAGGCGTCACACAGAGAGGCTGAGGATCGCATAAACAAACTGGATTCAGGAAGAGATTATGTTCACCCACTTAGTCTTGTTTTATTCTTTAATCTACAAACCTTTTTTAATCCAAATGAGTAAAATGTATTTGAAATAAAGAATAGTAGAATGAAAAATATACAGACCTAGCAATAAAACACAAAGATGAGATAACTGAACCAAGAGAGTGGCAGATTTTTTCCAATGATCAGGGCAGCTGGTGGTGCTCATTCACACTTCTTTCCCATATGAGAACTTGGGCTGCAGGCTGTAACAAAATCCTTATTTATTTTTTCCAATTGCAGACGTAGCCGTTCCCCAAAAAGGAGAAGGTAAGAAACAGGTTTTGTTGAGCCATGGTGTGTGTGTGTGTGTGTATTTTTTATTTTTAATTGAATACAATGTTTATATCATCTATTTTTCTTCTTTCAGTCTCTCACCACGCCGGGAGCGACATCGCAGCAAAAGCCCGAGACGTCACCGGAGCAGGTCCAGGGAAAGGCGCCACCGATCAAGATCCAAATCTCCAGGTATTGATCTGAGATGAGATCTGAATTCTGCTTAAAACCCTTCAGACATTGGCATTTGCTTTATGGACTGTAGCTGCCTAAATCATAACCACAGAGAGCCAGAGGTAACCCAAATAAGAAGTCAAGAAAAAGAGGGCAACCACAAACAATTGTAAATCAATCTGGTCAGCAGTACAATGCAATGCAAATCTATCTCATGCATATTCATTGTGGATATCCTGAAAACCTGGCCTGTTTGTGGCTCTCAAGGACTGGAGTTGGCCACTCCTGCCTTAGCACTACCAATAACTCAGGGTTATCTCTGAGGGCACTTAGAGGGTCCTGCCAAGCAGTGTCCAGGCCTTGCAAGCAGCTATGCATGTGCCCCTACACTGGCAACTTTCCATCCAGCTGGGTTCTTATTTGCCTCTGGGCAAATACCCAACCCTGCAGCTACCCCCTGGCGCAGGGGAGACTAACTCCAGTCCTCCAGAGCCAAAAATATACCAGGTTTCAGGATATTCACAGTGAATATACATGAGAGAGATTTGAATACACTGCCTCCAATCTCGTGCATATTCATTGTGGATCTCCTGAAACAAAGCCTATATTTGTAGCTATCAAGGACTGGAGTTGGCCACTCCTGCCCAGGTAGTTTCTAGGGACAGTGAGACCCCACAAAACACAGAGAGTAGTTTCTAGAAATGTACCTACAAATGAAATGCAAAAAATACTGGCATCTCAAATTGGTCACAGGGACAGAGCCAATAAACTAAAAAGTTTATTAATAAATACTAGAAACAGCAAACAAAAGAGATTTTAATTTGCAAACAACCAAAGGTAAAAATAACAAGGATTCATATAGTTAAGACTATCTTGAAAACTTTTATTAGAATTAGCCAGTGTCCTGGGAAGTTCAGGTTAGTCTTCCCTCACAAAGGATGTCTAGAGCTGGGCAGGGCACAGAAGGACACAAAAGTGATTCCTCTGCACTCCCAGCCAAAACTAAAAACTCTAGTGAATTCTGGGACAGTCCTCACTAGTGCTTATACTATATGATCAGTGATAACCCAGGGCACTGGATTCCTGGCCAATAGTAATAAAGAATGTTGCACTATTACACCTTGTTGTGGAGTCTCGGAGTATGCATTTTAAGCTTCACTTTGGGGTATACAGCAGGTTAACCTGTTTGGTCCTAGTTGCCAAAAACTGCAGAGCACAGCAGGAGTTAGGCTGCCACCTGCCTGTAAGTCCAAGAATTGCAAAGGAAAAGGAGTTCTTACTGAGGCAACATAAAGTTCCTGTTCCCAGTTTAACAGCTGTGAAAAATTCTTGTATGAGCTGTTGGGGATGCTGTTCTGTAAATTTTATAAGATCCACAGCATTGCTAAAGTTGACTACCACTACTTCACACCATGCAAGACCAAATCCAAATGTAAATTATTGCATGAAAAGGATTTCCTTAGCATTCGGGTAGGTCAGTCCCAACAAGTGGGTTATACACCTCTGCCAGCAGATGGAGACGGAGCAAAAGCTGACGTCATAATATATATACCCCTGCACCGGCATCAGCCCGCCAGTATTCTCAGTCTCCAGCAGATGGTGGACATGTATTTACCTTTAGGGGGATTGCCTGTGAGTGAAAAGAGAGAATTTGGAAAGGAGGTATCGGAAAGACGAGCTGTCTGTGTAGCAATTCTTGCCTCCTGAGGTGATACTGTGCGATCCCTCTCTCAGTAGATTGCTTTCAGTCTGGTAGCTTTGACAGCCATGGACCTAAATTCCAATTAGTGGTTGCAGGCCAAGAGAGGTTCAACGGTGAACGTTTTAGCCCTCAGTTTTTTAGAACTGAGGCTCAACAATCAAAGGCAGACATCATACTTATCCAGGAAACGCATTTGAAAAAAAGATATGAACGATTGCTTCAATGGCCGCTCTACCCACGACAATTTCATGCAGCGGCTTCCAAGATGGGGAAGTAAACGGGAGTCAGCATACTTTTACATAAAGATTTTCAGGGGATGGTTCTCAAAAATGTAGCAGACCCTATGGAGCGTTATCTATTACTACAAATAGATTTAGATAAAGAAATCTATACACTAATGAATATCTATGCTCCGAATAGTGCCCAACAGGAGTTTTTGGATAGAGTGGACCATGTATTGAACACGGTAGAGGAGGGCCACCTGATTATCGCGGGAGATTTTAATCTCACCATCCAACCACGCTTGGATAACTCATCAGGTGGAGGGATAAGGGGCTTCTGAGGGTCGCAAACGTCTTAAGAAATTTATTAGGGACAGAGATACCTTGGATATTTGGCGCCATAGAAATGCTACCATGCGGGATTACACCTTCTTTTCACACCCCCATCACTCTTATTCCCGTATTGATTATTTTTTAGTGGATAAACTGCTCAGTTTGCAACTGAGAGAACCGGGGATTGGCCCCATTAAGTGGTCAGATCACGCCCCAATATATGGGTATCAGTACAGACCCGCAGATCACAGATGGGGTTAAAGTACTGGAAATTAAATGACTCTCTATTGGAAGATGACGCATTTTGCCAGAAAATGTGCTCGGAGATAGATGAATATCAACAATTTAGTGGAACAAATCCGCACACTAAACCTCTACTTTGGGAATGTTTAAAAGTAGTTCTTCGGGGAAAACTCATCTCAAGCTTCCTACCAAAAGCAGACAGCAAAGGCGAAAGTTAAAGCGTTACTTTCAGATATTTCTGCTTTAGAGAAGCAACACAAAGCATCACTGTCTCCCAGAGTCTATACTCAGCTCCAGAGCACTCGAAGTGCATTAAAGGCACTGCAAGCAAGTGATATAGCCTATAAACTACAATTGGTGCAACAAGACCATTTTGAATGGGGCAATAAAGTAGGCAGACTGCTATCACGAAAACTGAAGAAACAGCACAAAATCAAATAACTAAGATCAAAGCGGCAGATGGTTCTGTGCTGGTCTCTGCAGAGGAGATAGGACTAGGGGGCACTCCATGAAGTTAGCAAGTAGCACATTTAAAACTAATTGGTTCTCTCTTATGGTTTGGCCATTGAAAGGGCTTGGTTGTTGAAGTTGGAATATTTTGCCTGGAAATGTTCTCCTTCTCTAGGCCTATGTTAGAGTTTGGAGGATCTTTGAGGCTTAATGTTCTGAGTGAGGTACTCAGCCGTACAAGGTGGATTTTCCGTTGATTTTGTAATTTTTACAAGACTACTTGCTTAAGGGTTTGGCTTTTAACACTTTGAAGGTTCAAGTTGCAGCCCTGACTTATTATAGAGGAAGAGTCAGTGGAGGGCCTTTATCTTTCCATCCAGATGTGCCCATTTTCTGCAGAGAGTTAGGCATCTTCTCCCCCCCCCCCCCCCCCCCCCCCCCCACCCCCCCCACCCAATTGCGGCTTCTGGTGCCTCTGTGGGACCTTAATTTGGTCCTTCAGTTTTTGGCAGATCCAGCCTTTCGACTGGGGCTGCTTACCTTAAAGACAGTTTTTCTGGCAGCAATCTGTTTGGCACATTGAAACATAGAAATGACGGCAGAAGACCAAACGGCCCATCCAGTCTGCCCAGCAAGCTTTCACACTTTTTTTTTCTCATACTTATCTGTTACTCTTGGCCCCCATCAGCCACCCCTTGGTTCCAATTTCCCTCCACCCCGCCATCGATGTAGAGAGCAGCACTGGAGCTGCATCCAGCTCAATTAGTCAGGGGTAGCAACTGCTGCAATAAGAAAGTTACTCCCACGCTTATTTGTTTACCCAGCCTGTGCCATTCAGTCCTTGTTAGTTGTTGACTGACTATAATTCCTCTTTTCTTTATTCCCCCTGCCATTGAAGCAGTGTGTTGCGCTGGATATGTATTCCCAGTGAAGTAGCAGGCTTAATTGATTCAGGGTAGTAACCGCCGTAACAAGCAAGCTACTCCCATAATTATTTGTTTGCCCAGACTATGTAATTCATTCCTGGTTGGTTGTTGCCTGAATTTTCCTCTTTTCCCCTCTGCTGTTGAAGCAGAGAGCTATGCTGGATGTGCACTGAAAGTGAAGTATCAGTCTTTCCCCCCTGCTGTTGAAGAAGAGAGCTATGCTGGATATCCATTGAAGTGAAGTATCAGACTTATTTGGTTTGGGGTAGTAACCGCCACAAGCTACTCCCTGGTTTTTTTGTGAATGCAAATCCTTTTTTTCCACATTTCCTCTTGCTGTTGAAGCATAGAGCAATGCTGGAGTTGCATTGACAGTGAGTATGTTTATTGAATAAGGGTATTAATCTCCAGGTAGTAGTCGTAATTCCCGCAAACTACCCCCATGCCTCTTCTCTTCATTCACATCCTTTAGACTTTATGGATCCACAGTATTTATCCCACGCCCCTTTGAAGTCCTTCACAGTTTTGGTCTTCACCACTTCTGAGATGCAGTCTGAGACGCAGGCTCTTTCCTGCTATGAGCCTTTTCTCCGTATGACTCCGGATGCGGTACAACTTCGGACTGTGCCCTCCTTTTTACCCAAAATGGTTTCGGACTTTCATTTAAATCAGTCCATTTCTCTGCCTACTTTGGACAGGAGCAGAGAGAAAGCTAAGTACCACCTTTTGCATTCCTTGGACGTTTAGCATCATTTGTTGTGCTACTTGGACATGACTAAATCTGTTTGGAAGTCTGAGCACTTGTTTGTACTCCATTGCGGAGGTAAGCAGGAAGCACCAGTGTTGCGGGCTGAGTTAAGGAAGCCATTGTGGCAGATTAGATCGCATTCCATGAGAGCTCAGGCGGTATTGTGGGCGGAGCTTCGTTTGTCACTTGTTGAAATTTGCCAAGCAGCAACCTGGTCATCTTTGCACACCTTCTCCAAGCATTACTGCTTGGAAGTTAGGGCTAGGGGGGACGCTGCATTTGCGTGGGCGGTATTGACTGGACTGCTAGCAATCTCCCACCCCTTTCGAGATTGGTACATCCCACTCATTGGGATTGCCTAAACTAATGTGAATGGTAAGAAAGGAGAAGTTACTACTTACATGATGATTTTTCTTTCCTTTAGTGAAGGGTAGATCAATCCTAGACCCACCCTTGGCTGCCCGTGTTTGAACTGTGGTTAGCCTTTCTTAGGGCGAGTTATGCAGTATGATTCCTGCTCTTCATTGACAGCTGGTAAGTGCCTTCTCTAGCCCTTAGTTTGGTAAATGGGTTATTTCTTTTGGCTGAGCTCAGTGTTCTTGTTGGTTGAGAAACATGAATGGTTGCTAATGTTGAGTATAATCAGTTTTGTACACAGTTTGGCATTTCCAGAGAATGCTGGTGGGCTGATGTCAGGGCAGGATTATATAGCCATGATGCTAGCTTTTGCTCTGTCTCCATATGCTGGCAGAGATGCACAACTCACTCCTTGGGATTGACTTAACCTTCACTAAAGGAAAGGAAATTATCAAGTAAATAGTAATTGCACTGGAAATCAGAAATGGGCAGCCATGTAAAAATTTTGAATCTGGCCAATATCATGGAGTAGAAATGCTTCTTACCATAAAGCTGTATAGTAATTATTAGAATCCTCATTGACTTAGATATCTGAGTAAATGGTACTATTTTGTTAACAGGTCATCACAGAAGCCACCGTCACAGAAGCCATTCTAAATCACCTGAAAGGTAAGGATTTTTTTGCCCCCTCAAATATCTCCTAAAAAAAAGAGAGGTGGTTGTATGCTGCATAATTTATAAAAAGTGATTAGCTGCTGCTTGCAGTTTTGGTAAACAATGTCCTAGCACCTTAGTTGTAACTGTTTTTTAAACAGTGTTCCCTGTACATACCCAGATCAGTCCAGATGTTGGGTTTTGCCTCCCTTCCAGCAGATGGAGACAAAGTTTCACTGACACTGCCATATAACCTAATGTGCCACCTGCAGTCCCTCAGTATTTCTCTGTCTCCAGCAGATGGTGGTGGTGCAAAACCTCCAGGCTGAAGAGTAGTTTTAAAAAAAAAAAAAATAGAAAAGGAAATAGGTGTAGTTCCTCCCTGAAGGTCTACCAGGATTCAGAGACTCCTAAGTCAGGCTTTCTGGTCTGTGGATTCAAACGAGCCCTCGGGAGACTCGAATGACGGGGAGCCTCTGGTGGGGGACCTTCCGTGGGCCCAGGTGAGAATGCACCATCTGGATTCTGATGAGGAGCGGCTTCCGAAAATTATGCCTCAGTATCTGTGGTTACAAACGACGACTATAACTGTAGCTGGTTCTGCTGCATTAAGGATATGGAAGATAGAAAACTGGAGGTTTACCTCAAGAAGATTTTTGAGGTCTCTGCCTGGACATTCGTGCTGTAGTGTGCAGCAGCTTTATGCTTCGGGCTGGTTTGTGCTGGGTTACAGTCCGTTACAGTCAGTTACAGTCCAAGAAGGCAATCTCAATTTCAGAGGCCGAGCGGCTGGTGGCCTATGGAATAGATGCCTTGTATGATCTTATCCGGACATCCTCCAGGACTATGGGGTCTGCAGTCTCTGCCAGGCGACTCCTTTGGTTGAGGAACTGGTCGGCGGACATGTGGTCTAAGTCTCAATTAGGGGCTTTACCTTTTCAAGGGAAGATCTTTTGTGGAGAAGAGTTAGAGGAGCTGGTGAAGCTTTTGGGCGAGAACAAAGGTCACAAGCTACCGGAGGATAAGCCGAGGATCAGCAGGAGTTCCTCCTCCCTGCGGACTCACTTTTGAACGAATCTGCATTTTCGGCAAAATAGAGCTTTGGTAGGAGCTCTGAGACAGAGCTCTGGGAGGCGACCATTATGGAATCAGTACTTTTGAGGCCAGAGGCCAAATAGAGATGGTTCCAGCTAGAGGGCGCCGGGATCTAAGTCCGCTCAACGAAGGCAGGGTCGGTCCACTCTTCTGTGCCAGCCATAGAGGGTCGGTGGAATTTTTTTTTTTTTTTTTTTTTTAAGGAGTGGCCAAAATCACTATGGATCAATGGGTCCTAGATGTGATAAGTCAAGGTTACACTTTAGAGTTTGCTCATCCATGAAAGGACTTGTTTATGGTGTGCCCTTGTGCTTTCGCAGACAAAAGGCGGGTGGTTTGGGAGACCATCAACCGTTTAAGGATGCTGAAAGCCATTGTACCTGTGTCCATGGAGGATCGGGGAATGGGAAGGTATTCCATTTATTTTGTAGTCCTGAAAAAGGAGGGAGCTTTCCGATCGATCCTAGATCTGAAAAGGGTGAATGTGGTGCTCAAGTTTCCTCTTTTTCGCATGGAGACGCTCCGTTAAGTGATCACAGTGGTGCGCAAAGGGGAGTTTTTGGCTTTTCTAGATTTGACAGAGGCTTACTTACACATTACAGTTTGCCCGGATCATCAGAAGTTTCTGAGGTTCATGATTCTGGGGGTTTTCAGTTTTGCACCCTGCCTTTTAGTTTGCCCACAGCTCAGAGGACCTTCACCAAGGTGATGGTAATGAGGGCGTGTTAGTACACCCATATGTGGACAATTGGCTCATTTGGGCAAAATTGGAGGAGCTTTGTATCCAGGAAGTTGCAGTGGTCCTGCACCGCCTGAGGACCCTGGGTTGGGTTGTAAATCTGTCAGTCAGCTAATCTCAGGTGTTGGAGTTCATGGGGGCGCGCTTCGACACCAGCATCAGGAGAGTGTTTCTCACCAGCGATCGGATCGGCAAATTGCAAAGACATGTTCCTAGTTTGTTTGGATAGTGCATTTCCCAGGGTGTGGGATTATCTTCAGCTCCTCTGATCCATGGCGTCCACGTTGGAATTAGTTCTGTGGGTGTTTGCTCATATGAGGCCATTGCAGTGCACATTGCTTTCATGGTGGGACCCATTGTTGGAGCAGTTTCATCTACCGTTGCCTCTCACAAAAATAGCCAAGTCGAGTCTCTCATGGTGGCTTCTGCAAGACCACAGTTCAGGGGAGGTAGCCTTGGAAGTTCTGAACAGGATAGTGATGGGGGTGGGGGGGGGGGTGTCTGTGTGTTAGTCTCAAGCGGTGCAAGGCCAGTGATACCAGAGGAGGCGTCATGGTCTATCAGTCAGTTGAAAATAAGAGCAGTCCGGTTGGCATTGCGTGCTTTTCTGCCTCTCTTGTGAGAGCAGCCGGTGAAAATGCTGTCTGACAATGAGATGGCGGTGGCTTACATCAATTGACAGGAGGTACCAAGAGTCGAGCGGTAGCTCAGGAGGCCCAAGAGTTGATTTGCTGGGCAGAGCAGAATCTGGAGTTATTGGCTGCATCTCATATAGCCGCGATAGACAATGTGTAGGCAGACTTCCTCAGTTGTCAGCAGCTGGATCACGGAGAACGGGAGTTGTCTGAAGAAGCGATGAAATGTCGCAGGTGGGGCATCCCCTGCCTAGGACCTGATAGCAGCTCAGTAGAATGACAAGGCTCCATGTTTCTTCAGCTGCAGAAGGGAACAAGGCATGGAAGAAGCTGATGCCTTAGTACACCCTTAGCCGCATGGGATTCTCCTGTACATTGTCCCGCAGTGGCTGCTGGTGGGCAAGATCCTATGGGTAGAGATTCATCCAGGGGAGGTGATTCTGGTGCCACCGGAGTGACCTCAGCGGCCCTGGTTTGTGGATTTGATCAATCTTGTGATGGACGGGCCGCTACGTTTCGCTCATCTTCCCAACCTGTTGCTCCAAGGTCCTGTATTTTCAGATCAGGCGGCTCATCTTTGTCTCACGGCTTGGCTTTTGAGGTGTAAGGGATATCCTGATGATGTCATTTCCACTCTGTTGCAAGCCCGGAAGACTTCTACATCTTTGGCCTATGTGTGGGTGTGGAGAGTCTTTGAGACTTGGTGTGAAGAGCAGGGGTTTGACCTTACTTGAGTTATCAGGACCTCAGGCCAGTCGAGGACAAACACGAGGCAGGGGTTTCAAACCCCCGATCGCCATGGTCAACAAAGAAGCCTAACACCTCAGAGAGCTTCCGCAACTTCTTTAACAAATTTCTCTCTCTAACTTTTATCTTTTTTTTTTTTTGGTCAGACTGCAGTGCCTCGAAGTTTTGTTCTCTTCCTCCATCTGCTGGTAGACATGTATAAACCCACTTGTTTGGACTGATCTGGGCTACGAATAGGAACCCCATTTTAAAGAGGCACATAAATAGATAAATTGGTATCTTCAAAAAGTACAACTACTTAAGCAGGAAGGCTTCAGGAGGTTGTGGGTGGTGATTTCCATCTTTGTCTTAGTCTTTGGAAGATTATGGGCTCTGGATTTCTGGGAACATATACATTTATCAGTACTGTGTGCTTACAGGTCTAAGAAAAGCCACAAGAAGAGTCGCCGAGGGAATGAATAGCAGAAGATTAGAAATGCTGCTTCAGAAGAACTGTAGAGGCATAACCTCCGTGGTCTGGCTCCATTTCTATGTCTGTGGCAGTAGTCCCAGTATGCTCTCTTTTTTTTTTTTTCTCTCTCCTACAACCCATGCTTTCTTTTGATACTATCCAAAAGTAAAGGCGTGCCTCTCTTATTTGTATTAAAGAAGTACATGTCCTGTCTTTTTATAAGGAAGGAGACAGTCATTAAAACCACCTTTCTGGGGCAGAAGAGGGAAAGAGTGTAAAAGGTTGAAAAGCTCTTGTGAGTCTGGATCGAAGGCTGGTGCAGATGCCTCTGTGCTAATCCTTATGAGCATCCCCCAAGCTCTGTAACTGTTACCTGTCAACCATGACTACAGCACATGCAGACTTGATTGGCAGGTTAAAAAAAAAAAGTATGTGCTTATAATAAAAGGTAAGTACTTTTTTTTTTTTTTTTTTTTATTTCAAATGAAAATATGAAAGTAGTTGAACAAAAAAGAACATGTGGACCTCACTCTTTGCTGAAGCAGCAGAACCAAAAACCAGGCAAATTCCTATTTTGAGTGTGCTCTGGAAGACTGTTCTGGTAATGTCTACTTTCCAGGCAGGGCCTTGTACTTTTGGTCACAAAAGCCCAGCACAGGTCATTGCTGCGATACACTTCATGCTAGTACCACCTTTCTCTATTTGTAATGTCCACTTTCCAGGCAGGGCCTTGTACTTTTGGTCACAAAAGCCCAGCACAGGTCATTGCTGCGATACACTTCATGCTAGTACCACCTTTCTATATTTGTATTTACTCTGACAGCAGGTGCTGTCAGCTTTGGGTTTTTTTTTTTGTTCATTGTAACATGAGCGGCTTCAGTTGGGCCCTAGCTTCTAAAGCAGAGATGGCAGTAGCTAAGCCCCCAAAGGTTAAAGAAGTGCCCCCTTCCTTTCGGGAATTAACATTTACCTCGGGCTGACTCAGTAAGGTATTTCTTATGTACTTGTCACCAGAGTAGCTTTAGGTCCCGTTTACTAGCAGGCAATTTCCCATTAGCTCTGTTGGCTTTGGTTTTTTTTGGGGGGGGAGGGGGGTGGCATAATTTTTTGAAAGCTTTAGTTACTGGAATTGTAAGTAAGTAAACCTGGCAGTAGCAGACTCCCAACGGAGCAGGGTTGATAGTTACAAAATATGTTGTGTTTAACATAAGCGACTTCCTTAAGACGTTAGACACAGATAGTTCAGCTGTGCTGAGTAAGTGTTGCAGAAGTACAAAATGAAAATTAAGGGGAACCCTTCTGTGGTCAAAACAGACAGTACCATTAGACCCATCTGTTATCCTGTATATATAGACTTCTCACTGTTATCAACCTCTGTTCCTTACCCTCCCATAGCCGTCCAGATAAATACATTATACTGTATTGCCAGCAGCCTGAGCCAAAAGAACTGGTTTCCATGCTCTCACTCTCAGTACATGATCTGGGGTAACAGTTGTCACGATTTCTGGCTTGAGCACATGAAGATACAGGTACAGTGGCGAAGAGCAAGGAAAGCTTCTCCTGGTTGACTCTTGGTAATGGTGGTGGGGCCCAACAGGTGTGAAGAAGTAGTCCCAGGGTACCGGAGGGCCTCAAACCCCGCTGGTGGGTTGAAATTCTCCTGCCAGGGTTAACACTTATTCATTTCTTCTCCTTCTGCCGTCTGCCTCAGCCTCTGAAATTGTGGGCTCTGCTTCTGTTACCTGCCTGATTTAAGGTGTCTTTGCAGTGAGCAAGCTCCTCAATCAAGTTTAAAAAAACAAACCCCAAAACTACCTAAATGACAAGGCCTAGGTTAAACTCTGGTGGTGGTGCTGGTGCAGCGGTTCTGGGAAAGCAATGTCTGGAGGGCCAAAGTGGTGTATGAGTGGAGCCTACTGCTGTAGTTCCTGCATGGGCCTGCCGTGAGTGTGTGCAGGGGCTGTGGGACATGGGAAAGTATGGTGCAGCCTACATGCCAAGCTTCCCCAGTCTGAGAGAACATGGGGGGATGGCAGAATTCAGCCTCCTCTAGTGGTGGGGTAGTTCCAGGTGATTTTTGGGCAGAAGATGCCATTTTAGGTGCACACCAAGGACAAGCAAGGACGAGGCTGGCACAGTTTCCCTGCAACCTCTGCTTCCACAGGAGGCCCCCTGTAGTTGTCACCAGAAGGCTTGGGGGGCTCCTATAGAAAGCTTAGGGCTGGATGTCCCTTTTCTTTTTCTCCCAATACAAGTGGGCAAAAAGCTTGCCAGGTTTTAAGTGGGCCTACATCACAACAGACCAGTGCGTGCTGAGTGTCCTTCAAATCACTTATGTACTGGAGTTGACCTATCCCATGTCAGATGTTTTCTTTATCTCCCCTTGTCTGGTTGGAGAGAAAAGGATCGCATTAGAGTCAACCTTGCAAAGGTTACTGCCACTGAGCGTAGTAGTTCTGTTTGGGCCAGGTATGCTACTTGTGGTTCTGAAGAAGGCAGGTACTTTCCTGCCTTCAAAAGGCGCAATCAACACCTCACTTTCAAATGGATACTTTATGGTTGGTCATAAGGGCAGTAAGAAAAGGAGAGTTTCTTTCATCCCTGACCAGCTTATTTGTACATTTCTATCACAAGACTGCATTGGAGATAATTGCAGTTTGTGTTGAAATTTTTAGTTCAGAGCTCTTCTATGCTCTCTGTACACTTCAGTGTGAATCTTATCTAAGGTCATGGTGGTAGTGATGGCCTTTTTCTGCAGAGAAGGTATACCTGTACACTCTGATCTAGAAGATTAGCTTAGCAGAGTCAAGTTGGAGCAAGAGAATTGAGCAGTAGTCTTCAGAGTAGGTCATGTTTTGCAAGCTCTTGGTTGGGTGGTGAATTTCACAAAGAGCAGATTGATTCCCTCTCAAGGCTTGGAATATCTGAGAATGAGATTCAACCTGAATATGCATGCTACACTCAACTGACTGGTTTATTGTTGGTAAGCTTTCCTTGGGTGTGGGTCTATGTTCAGGTCATTGTGATCTATAGGGGCAGCAGAGGACTCCCTTCTAGTGAAGTGGTCCCTTGTGTCTCAAGCTTGAGATGTGCTTATCTATTCATTTTGGCAGGAAGGCTGCCGTGGTGGCTCAACAAATTCAAGGGATGAGTAGAGAACGCAGCATGGCTCGTACTGCCAATGGATGCCAACCTAAGGGGGAAGGGCTCATTGTTGTAAGCAGACTTATAGTCAAAACAGAAAGTGGGTTGGTCCATCAGCAGGTTAAAAAGCAGAGTCATTCACCTAGCTCTTCTGGTGTTCCACCCACTGATTAGGGAAGCAGCAGTCAAATTTCATTGCTCTTTCATATCTGCAATAAATGCGACTATCTGAAATTCAGAATAAAGCCTCAAACCTATGGCTTTATAGATTATCTTTTAACTCTGTATGCTGTGATCATAATTTTCTTATGATCTGGTATTGCTAATGAGCTCTTACAGAATTTACTGGTGTCAACACTTTTTAATATTGTTTAATTATGTACTGTGCATTTATATGGTAGTCTACTGTTATCTTACTGGAAGTAGACTTTTTTTTTATTGTAAACCACTGATATGTGCAGGAAGCAGTATATAGTTTTTATTTTTATTTATTAAAGTTATCTGATAAGGTGACAGTAATGGCATATGGGAAAAGAGAAGGGGCTGCTAAGTGTCTTGATTATCTCAGAGAGTTATCTTGATGGAATGAGCAGGAAGGCATAGGGCAGCACTGGCTGTAGCTCACATAACTGGAAAGGACAACATTCAAGCAGATTTCCTCAGTTGGCATTTGTTGATAGCCTTCCCGTTAGTGAGCACTAACGAGGGAGCCCTGCAAGTGGATGTCATGACAAAGAGGTGAGACTTTTCATTTGCAGAAAAAGATAGGCTTCAGCTATGGTTGACAAGCTATCTTCTTTGTGTTTCCTCTCTGGCTGCTCATAGGAAGAGTGTGAAGAAGAATAGAGGATTATCAGTCATCAGGTCTAGCCTTTGACTGGGCAAGAAGCCTGTGCTACATTGTGCTGATGTGGCTCCAGCACACAGGCATTGCTATAGCTGCCACTAAGGGCTTGATCATCATCAAAGCCCCAGCTCGCTTATTGTTTACCCATTGAAAGGACTTGCTTATGCAAAAGAGGACTTTATGCCCCAGTGAGCTAGGAAATGGTTCATATCTAATATCCATATGGGTCTAGAGAATGGTTGATGTCTTCCTATCCCACTTAGCTTTGCACCATACTGGCTTCAAAAAAAAGGACTCCCTCTCACTTCCCATATGTGATAGGGGAAGAACTGCGGAATAGGATTTGCTATTTGATGGTATAAAACGTCTAAGATTTCCCTTTCATGCAGTGGGCCCTGCTTGTGATTTCAACCTGTTGTTGAGGACTCAAGTAGAAGCTCCCTTCGAGCATAGCAAACAGCCTTCTCAAGAATGTTCCTTGAAGACTATGTTGCTGGCACCAGTCTGTTCAGCAAGATCCATCTCAGAGATTGGGAGTTGTTGATTTCAAAGGAAAAAATTAGAATTGCAGTCTATACCCTCCTCCTTACAGAAGATGGGCTTAGGCTTTAACTTTAACCAGTCAATTTTCTTACCCTTTTAGACCACAGGAAAAGGGTGAAAAAAAATCTACATAATTTTGGATATTTGCAAAACCATTTTCAGTTACCTTAAAGCAGGCGCTCTCTAACCTGTCCTAGGAGATCCCAGCCACTCTGGATTTCAGGATGTGTATAATGAATATATTTACAAGATAAAGCTGCATGTCTTCAAATTGTGGCACTTGAAATATATTTTGAATAAGGAAGATTTTAGAGGGGTCAGCTAAACATTTGTTTTCTCAGCCTTGGATTATTGCAATGCCCTATATATAGGTTTCCCTAAGCATCAGGTAAGGGCACTGTAATTGGCATTGAATACTGCAACTCATTTGCAGACAGGGACTCCTTTGAGGGTCCACAATGCAAATTTATTTAATGTAGATGCATTATCCTAAAAATCCAACTAGCAGGAGGTCCCTCAGGACAGGTTAGGAAACTACTGCCTTTAAAGTAATTCCTTTAAGAAATCAGTTTGTTTGTCCTACTGCATGGGCAATTTCTAAGGTCTCTATAGTGAGCTGGAATGAAAAAACTATTGGTACAGCATCTATCTGCAAAGGGCTGAAATCACACAGGGCTGCTCTATTGCAGTCTCTTCAGAGGATATGTGCAAGGTGGTGACTTAGTTGGGTAGCCCTGTATTCCTAGCCTATGTTTTGCACTGGGGCAGAGGTATTGAGCAGCCAGGACCTCCTTACCACCTCACAAGGGGTAGCTGAAGTTCATGCCACTTATCTAGCATGGTATGCAGGGCCGGATTTAAAATATGGTACAGATAGACAGAGGACCACAACTAGAAAATTTTGGCCCTAGAACCCCAGCAGCAGTCATCCCAGTTTTTGGGTACCCTAGCAATATGCCTAAATCCAGCCCTTGGGGAAGGAATGATAAGATCAAATTTATCTGATAATTTTCTTTCCTTGACTTCTGCCATACTAGTCCAGCTCCATTTAGGCTGGCAAAATAAGAGTACTTACAGTAGTAATTTATTCATGGGGAAAACAAAAGGTAATAAAACCTATTGATCCTTTCCTTTGCAAAGGGGCAGAAGATAAGAGAGTAGTTCCATCCTGATGATGGAGGGTACCAAGGGCTGCCACCTGTACTCTGAGGGAATTGAAGGCTCATCCCATCTCCAGACCTCGCTGCAAGAAAGATAAGATCTGGGGTATTGTCGCATGACGTAGAGAAAGTTGTGTGGACTGGCACCAAGACTCAAAAAAACTTTCCAGACCTGGATATAGGACATGGAGGTGGAAGACTTCCTAGCCTTGAGAAGAGTAGAGATAACAGCCTCTGGGTACCCTCCTCTTCTCAGCCAGCACTGCTCAAAAGCCCGGCCACTAGCCAGAAGCGATCTCCCTGGTCGAAAAATACCAGGCCCCAGTGGAGAAGGTTCGTCAAAGCGGGCCATCCACTGTTAGGGTTGACCAAGTCTGCAAACCACGGCCATCAAGGCCATTCCGGAGCTACCAGAAGCATAGGCCCCTGGTGACTCTATTCTTCAGAGCACCTTTCCCACAGGGGCCAAGGTGGAAAGACGTAGAGCAGGAGGGCCTGTGGCCACAGGAGGACTAAGGCATCGACACCCTCTGCCCAGCCTTCTTCTTCTGCGACTGAAGAAGCACTGAGGCTTCACATTCCTTTGAGTGGACATCAGATCGAGATGGGGAGTCCCCCATCGCGTGAAGAGGAGTGACACTGCTTCCTGGGACAGCTCTCTCTGCCTGGGATCTAAGCATTGGCGACTTAAGAAGTCCACTTAAACATTGTCTACGCCTGCGCTGGGAGATGCCGTCAGATGGGACAAATGAGTTCTGCCCACAGTATTAGCTTGTTTGTCTCCTGACTGACACAGAGACTCCTTGTCCCTCCCTGACAGTTGATGTACACCACTCTCATTGCGTGGTCGGAGAAGATTTGGACTGCTCGGCCTTGGCCTAGAGCAGAAAGCGCTTCAGTGCCAGATGAACCGCTCCTGTCTTGACAGTTGATGGGCCACGCTGACTGAACTGGCATCCACTGCCCCTGCAATTGGCATCCGCACACAGCCCCCCAGCCAGCGAGACTAGCGTCTGTCGTAATGATCACCCACTGTGGAACCTCTAGGTCCACCACTCTTAGCAAGTGATCCAGGTTGAGCCACCAGGTCAGGCTATCCTTGGCTAGAGATGATAGCGGCAGAAGAGTCTGAAATTCCCGAAACACCAACTTCCAACTGGAGAGTATTGCTCTTTGCAAGGGACGCATATGGGAAACACCCAAGGCACTACACCTCTATAGTGGAGGCCATGGGCCCAGCACCTGGAGATAGTCCCAAGAAGGGGGAAGTTAGAGGTTCCGAAAGCACTGAACCTGAAAGAGGAGAGATTGGGCCCGATCCAAACAAAGAGACTGTGCCCACTTCGGTGCCTAAATGAGCTCCCAAAAAGTTGAGTGACTGCACCGGAGTGAGGCTGCTCTTGGCAAAATTGACGATGCAGCCTAGTGACTGGAGGAGAAGTAATACTCTTTCCACTGAGTGCTGGCACAAATCCGAGGACTTCGCCCAGATGAGCCAGTCGTCCAAAGAGGGATGAACCAGAATCCCTTCCCTCCGTAGGGCCACTACCACCACCACAACTTTGGTGAAGGTACTAGGAGTGGTCACCAGGCCAAATGGCAGGGCCTGGAACTGGAAATGCTGCCCTAAAATCTTGAAGCGGAGGAAGCACTGATGCTCCTACAGGATGGGGATATGAAGATAAGTCTCCATCCAAGGTCGTGAGGAATTCTCCCTGGTGTACCGCGGCAATCACTGAGCACAGGGTTTCCATCCTGAAGTGTGGTATCTTGAGTCCTGTTGACCATCTTGGGGACTACGAAGTAGACTGAATAATGGCCGAACCCTTGTTCTGGCACCGGGAGAATGGCACCCAAATCCAGGAGCCGATCCAGTGTTTGTCGCACTGTGCACTGTTTGATGAGACCGCACGGAGAGAAGACAAACCTGTCTCTGAGAGGTTGAGCAAATTCTAAAGCGAAACCATGGCATAGAATATCCTAGACCCACCGGTATGAGGTGATTTTGATCCACTCCTCGTAGAAGAGGGAAAGATGTCCTCCTATCCTGGAAACCAAAGAGTGGACCGGCAACGTTTCATTGGGTAGATGTAGCAGAAGCTCCGTGCGTAGAGGAGTTCCGGTTCGGTCTCTGGCTCCGAAAGGAATGAGACCTGGACTGCGACCTCGAAGAGGGAGTCCTGTGAGGCACCGGTCTAGTCTGATAACGCTGTTGGCCTCTGAATCGGGTCCGCTTAGTGACGATCTTCTGGCAATTTATGCACCTTATTCTCTCCAAGCGATTTAATGATCTGGTCCAACTCATTTGGGGCGGACCCATCAATGTCCCCGTCTGCATCCCCAAGGAGAAGGTCCTGCGATCCAGGGTCCGTCAGATTAGGAGCTAAAGACCCCGAGGAATTAACAGCTGTCCATCCTGACTGTCCCCTAGAGGGATCCAACACCCCTGATGGCCTGGGGACCTTTGCTGGTATAAGTCCCTCCTCCTGCCATTCAGCCTCTGCTTCTAAAAAAAAAAAAAAAAAGCAAGCAGCTTTGTGCATTAAACTCACAAACTTAGAAGGCCTGCTGTCTCTTTAAGGTCCCCCCCCCCCCCCCCGCGTGAGGGGCTGCATAGAGAGGAGAGGCAGGCTCTAGGTCAGCCGGTTGCACAGGGCTTAAATTAGGTGTAATAAAAGTACAACATCAGTAGTAAAATGAGAATTCCCTTCTCCCTTCAGGCAAAGAAGCAGGTGCAGCAGGCTGGCTCTCCACATGTGGATACAAAATGGCAATCGAGGCATCTGGAGGGAGGGGGGTGAGGAGTTGCCACAGGAACAGCAAAGTCCTTCTGTGCCTGGCTGCTGCGAGCGGGAGAGAAAACTGCTTTCTGCTACTTCCCCCCATAAGCTGCCGGTCCTTGTACAGGGTACTGATTAATAAAAAGTAAAAACCTTTCCTTTTTCGCTTTTCGTTTCCCCTCCAGACAGCCTAAAGTGACAGGAATTTTACTTCTCTGACAAGAGACCTGAGGTATGAGACTTCTCAGGGGTCTCCACGAGGAAGGGACTGGACCACCCCTTCTTCCCCTGCACCCAGCTCCTCACAGGAACAAGAAATTCAGTGCTGCTACCTGACAGAAACGACCCGCTCTCCCGTTCAGTCAGGGGAATGGCGCATCTCTGCAACTGTTAGGCTGCCCAGAGGAAGAAATGGCATCTCAGGGCAGCAGGGGTCGTGGGGGGAAGAGGTTGGACCACCAACATTCACCCCTAAGGCAGCTGAAATACTGGCTGTAAGAAACAAGTAACACTTACCCCAAAAACAACAGAACATCATAAGACGGAATGTACAAGACAGATCTGTCACTGAAAACAAAGTGCTGCCTGCAAGTCTCCAGGGAAGCTGAACACTGAGGCTTTTTTTTTTCCCTAAACTTTATAACTATGATCCATTCAAGGAAAGAATTAGAGAAAAACAAAGAATAAAGAAATTCTGTAAACTATCCTCTAAATGAACTAGGGAACCGAAGGTGCAACTGCCATCTGCTGGAGTCAGAGAAATACTGAAGGTTTACAGAGGGCGCACCAGTTATGAGGGACCACCCTCTCAGTTTTTGCTCTGATTCCATCTGCTGGAAGGGGGACATAACCCACGGGCTGGACTGATCCTGGTACGTACAGGGAACATGTAATATCCTAGTTAGATGTGCGTTTTGGTTCAGTTATGGGCATGACACACAAAAGGTAGAAAGGTCCAGATTGTTTGTAATAAACAAGATTGACCAATAGTTGCATAGTAGAGAGTAAGCTAAAGGCAAGTAACATCTCCCCCACTGGTGAGAGGAACAAAACAAATTGTAGGCTGAGGCTAAATACCATTTTACATTTGTACAGTTTATCCAACAATAAATGGCAAGCTTCAGATTTTTGTATGGGTGCAGGTAATTCAAAACATATTACACAGGAAGGGCAAATCAAATTCAACTTGTTCTTACAACAGATAAAGCTCACCTCTATGCCAAAGAAACCACATTTAAAAGTAGATTTAGCCCAAGAAACAAATGATACAACAGTGAGCAACTGGTGGCATACTGCTTCCCTGAACCTCAGTGCTGCCCTCTTCTTTATCGCAGGCTCAGCTCCACCACCATGACTGCAACTAACTCAGGCAGAGACTAGACCCACCCCAGAGAAGTAGAACAGTATTTTTTTTTTTTTAAGTCTGGGAGCACTAAACTATACAAATTAGTGAGGTTGTTAGGCTGAAAGGCCATTCTGCAAACTGAACGTTTTGGGTGGGTGTTGAGAATAAAAGAAATATGGTAGACTAAGTGGCTAACAGCATGCAGGCCCAGACTTGAACTTGAAATAAAAGTACAGGCATCCCAAACCCTTCCACAAGTGAGGTGTCCAGCTGGTACCTGGAGCTCGGGTAGTGTGACCTTTTGTTTCTATTACTTCTGGCCAGCCACCTACCATCAGCATAGCACCCAGGCCGCCAAATCGATCAGCACAGTCAGAAATCTCCACCGAGTACCACAGCGGCAGCTCCATGTGCTAGATGAGCTGGAGCTGACCAAGCAGCTGAACTGAGTTTTGCTTTTTCAACTTCCCAGCATGGGCTTGGGCCCACCAGCTTGGTTCAACATCTTTTTATGCTTGGGGGGGGGGGGGGGGCGGCAAAGGGAAAAAAAACCACCCCAACCATAGAAACAGTGATATCCAAAACTGTTTGTAGTCTGTTCTTATACAGAAAATAAATATTTAATATATTCTGAAGGCAGGATTCTTGTCTTTGCAATCTTTACATAAATATCACTGCACTAGACTACCCAATACCAGCTTGCTTTTTTTTTTTGTTTTTTTTAAACATCTCATAATAATAGTATTGAAATTAATCTATGTAAAAGAGACATGACAGGTTTATTCATTTGTTCTGTGCACATAATAAAAGTTCTTTTGTACAAAAGATCCCAGAAACCCATCAAACGAGCTGGATAAAAACTCTCGTCACCATTTCACGTTGGTAGTATCACAGCTCAGGATAAGAATCGGCCTCCGTGTGGTGAGAGCTCCTGGTAAGGCATTGGTATTCCACAGCTTGGGAAGAAATCACTACAGATAAGCTACAGCAGCCAGACAGTAAGAACAATCTACAAACAATGGTGTACAGTGCAGCTTTATTTGAAGAAACTACACTTGTCCCAGGCTTCCGTTTAAAATTTGTCTCTTCCAAAAATGAAGGAGGAAGTGGCTTGCCCTGACCAACAGCACCCCCCTGTGGATAAAGTGGACTTTGCTTTAGTGCATGAAGGAGAGATACTTTGAAAAAGCTAGGAGAGGCTGTAATGTTACTTTCAGGGCTTCACCATTGGAGCAGGAGACAATAATGCAGTATGGTGGGGTGCAACTTTCCTTGTTCTGGCTCACGGGCGCTCTACCACAGCAATCCCCCCCCCCCCCCCCCCAAAAAAAAACCCAGCAAACCGTTCAGCCCCCAAATTGGAAAAAAATCATTTTCTCCTGAGCGCATACAATTCTTTATTTTGAATTGAAACAAGTGGATAGCTTTATCAATCTTCTCTTCTAGTGTCCATGAGGCTGCCTCTTAATGCTGAAAAGTACATGGTTGGGTGGTTTCCTTTTCTGTAATAAAGGCAACTGGACAACATGGAGAACAAGAGCTGCATTCAAATTTCAGTATTTAAAAAAAAACAAAAAAAAAAATCTTCAAATCTTGGTTAAATTTTGTTGGTTTTAAAAAGTTTTTGGCACAGTATAATTCAGTAAAGAATAAAAGTGGCCTTTTTTTTTTTTTTTTAAATCACGTCCCTTTCTAAATCATATTTTTCTTTGTCTTTAGAATATATATAATATATAAAATCTGAAGCGACCAAAGTATGAATACAGCTAATAGAAAATAAAGAACTTAATTTTTAAATTCTCTCTTTACAGTTTATCAAGATAAAACACAAGATTACCCTTAAAAATCGGGTAATAAAATAGATGGTCTGTATCATTTAGAATTATGATACCAATAAAAACTATAGGTCATCTATATACAAATGGTACAGTTTAAAAACAGTCTTAAATAATCTAGTACCTAAACACAGATTAAAATCCAAAACTAAGACCTGATTGAAGGTTTGTTTAGTTTTTTTCCCCCCCTCAAGAAATGTTCACTTCTTTTGCTGAACATAGTTCACATGTGGGTGCGCTTGCGACAGCACTGAGAACCGCTGGTTGTTTTGCATCAGAGGACCAGCTGGAAGAAGAAACGAGTTACAGTTATTGCAGGCATCCGTTGGGAAAGGAAAAAAAAAAAAAGCATCTCTAGAAATATTTACCAAGTGCTATTTCAGAGGTGTAAAAACACCATCGTGTGGTACTGGCTGCTAAGAAGGTTTTATCGTGTGACATCACACAACAAAATCACAAATCACTGAAAATGGTTCCCGTTTAAAAGGTTACATGTAGCCATGTGCATTCATTTTTCACGAATTAGACCATTTCAACAAAATGGTCTAATTCGTCATGGTTCGGGGGGGGGGGGGGGGGGGGGCACCTCATAATCTATTCCTTCCTCATAATCTGGATCCTCCCCTGAAGCTTCCATTCTATTAAAATCATCAGTGAAAGAATAAAAACATTACATTGACTGCAAATGTTCTGCCAGGCCCACATATTAAAGATGTTTTGAAATGGGGGACATAGCACAAAATGACCTACTGCTGCCTTTTAGTAAAGTGATTAAAGCATCAGCAATGGTACCTTGAGGGTAGAAAGCTTTGTTGGCCTGATAGCTGGTATTTCCCTGCTGCATGTAGTTCTGAGGCAAGTTGTAAGGCCACGATGCTGAGAGAAGAGGGAAAGGGGCTGGAGGGTTCAATTTTCCAAACTGATCCCAGGGAATGGAAGAAGGGTTCAGTTTTCCAAACTGTCCTTGAAGTCTCTGATCTATTTTCCAGTTTAAAAAAAAAAAAAAGGGAGAAAGCACAGATAAGCATGTCAGTAAAAGAAATAAGAGTAAATCACAAGATACAACTTAGGAAAACAAAATGCTACCCGCTAGGAATTAAGAGTTTCTGTCGGATAAAGCAAAGTTGCTCACCTGTAACAGGTGCTCTCCGTAGGCGACAGGACAAATCAGCCACACAAGTGGGCGATGCCATCCAATAATGCTGAGATAGATAGCTCTGAGTTCAGAAAGATCAAGCCAATCCTTCTGAGCCTACACACAGCTTCCAACGAGTCTCTTTAGCAAGCTGACCTTCAACTCTAAGGGGAAGAGGGTGGGATTGTATAGCCTGATTAGTCCACAACTTTGCTTTTCCTGTGGACAAGCAGGACAGATTTTAGCCACATAAGTGGTTATTATGCTCTTACTGTTGTGTTCATAATTTCGCATTACTCTGGCAGAATTTGTAAGATGTGTAGCATTTTAAGAAAACATGAGTGATCAGACAAAACATCTTATTTTTAATGTGTTTCAAATAAAACTATTATGCATCACAGAATAGCACAATCATTAAACAAACCATAGCAATAAAGGAAACAAAATGGTCCTGGTCAAAAGTTTGCACACCCTTAGTTCTTAATATCGTGTATTGCCCCCTTTTGTATCAATGACAGCTTGCAGTCTTGTGATAGTTGTGAACGAGGCCCTTTATTTTCTCATGTGGTAAAGCTGCCCATTCCTCTCGGCTAAAAACCTCCAGATCCAGTAAATTATTTGATGGTCCTAGTATGAACTGCATATTTGAGTTCTCCCCAAAGTGGCTCAATGATGCTGAGGTCAGGAGACTGTGATGACCACTCCAGAACCTTCACTTTCTTCTGCTGCAGCCGCTGAAGGGTCGACTTGGCCTTTATATTTCAGATCATCGTCATGTTGGAAAGTCCAAGTGCGCCCTATGTGCAGCTTCCTGAATGATGAATGCAAATTCTCCTCCAATATTTTCTGATAAGATACTTCATTCATTCTTCCATCAATTTTGACTAAATTCCCTCTGCCACTGTAGCTCACACACACCCAAAACAGCAGACACTCAACTCCATGCATCATGGTAGGATGGTGCCCTTCTCTTCATAGCGTTTATGGTTGTGACCATTAAGTTCAGTTTTGGTCTCATTACTCCAAATTATTTTGTTCCAGAAGTTTTGAGGCTTCTCTAGGTGCTGTTTTGCAGATTGTAAGCAGGCTTTTAGTGGCATTGGTGCAGCAATGGCTTTTTTCTGGCAACTCTACCATGTAGCCCATTTTTATTCAAGAATCTCCTTATTATGTATGCTGAGATACACACACTACTGTTTCAGAGAAGCCTATATTTCAGTAGAAGTTGCTTGTGGGTTTTTCTTTGCATCTCAACAAACTTTCCTGGCAGTTATGTCTGAAATCCTTCTTGGTCTATTTGACCATGGCTTGCTTGGTATATTAACAGAAACCATAATTTTCACTTCTTGATCTGAGTTTGAACAATACTAATTGGTATTTTCAAATCTTTGGATATCATTTTATATCCTTTTCCTGATTTATAAAGTTGAACAACTTTTGCTTGCAGATCCTTTGACAGTTTTTTTTGCTTTCCCCATGCTTCCAAACCACCAGTGTCAGTGCAGCCCTGGATGAAATGCACAAGGGTTTCTCAAGAGCTAAAACTATTTATACACAGACACTAATTACAATAAAACAAGGCACAATTGCCATCTCAACTTGTATGTGTCAATTTGAGTGTATATTATCAACCCAAACATTCAAGGGTATGCAAACTTTTGACCAGGACCATTTAATTATTTCCTTTATTGCTATGGTTTGTTTAATGATTGTGCTATTCTGTGATTCATAATAGTTTAATTTGAAACATTAAAAATAAGGGATGTGTTTTGTCTGATCACTCATGTTTTTTTAAAATGCTACATACCTTACAAATTCTGCCAGGCGTTATGTAAACTTATGAGCACAACTGTAGTTAAGAGAAACATGCAACCATAGAGTGCCAGAAGTTGGAGGAAAAAGCTAAAGGAATCAAATAAGTTCTAGCTGCCTATCCAAGACTGCTGTCTTGACGTCAAAAATTTTTTAGGTAGTAAAGAGCAGTAAAAGTACAGAAGGAAGAATATATAGCAGCCTTGCATGTGTCTTATATGGAGGCAGAGCGAAGATAGTCTAACGAAGCTGCTGTAGTCCTGATTTTATGGGTCTTCACTTTACCTTGGAGATTCTGTCTTGATTCATTATTACAGCTGGAGATGCAATCAGAAAAAGAGTTGAAAGAATTATCTTTGTAATTATTTGACTGGGTTGAAAAGTACAAACAATTATGAAGACTTTTTTGTAGGACTTTTTGTTCTTTCTAAATAGAACAAAGCTTTTCTGCAGTCCAATGTATGAAGAGCATGCTCAGCTCTATTGGTGTGAGGTCTTGGAAAACATATTGGCAAGACGATGGATCTATTTAAATACAATACAGAACTTGTAGAAATTTAGGATGGGTTTTCGAAACTACTCATGCTATGGAAAATCTGAGTATAGGAAGAGTATGATACTAAGGCTTGTAACTTGCTTACTCTCTGGACAGATGTAACTGCTATTAGAAATAACTCTCCCTCCCCCCAAAAAAAGTGTTTGAGTTCAGCCATAACAACATTAAGATCCCAAGGGATAGGAGAATCTTTAATCAAAGGTTTAAGATGGTGTAAGGCTTTCATGAATCTGACAACTGTAGATTAATAAGAAATAGGAAAACTCGAAATTTTCATGGTATGCTGCTATAGCACTGAGATGAATCTCAGAGTCTTCAAATCCTGATTTAGAAAGGTTTTGAAGTAACAAAGGAACAGGACTCAAATGGGTCTTGCTGAATAGTAGAGCACTAGATTGGTAAGCTTTTCCATTTGAAGCTAGAAGATCTTCTTGTTGATAAGTGTCTAGATGCTAGGAGAACTTTAGACTATTTCAGAAGACAATCGAAGAGATACTAGTTTGCTTTCAACATCCATGCAGTCAGACACGACAACTAAGGTAAAGATTCCCATTGTTCTGTATAAAGAGGGATGGCAATATGCGTAACCTTACTGGATATTGAACAGCTAAGCACTGCAGATAAGGAACCAAACTTGGCAATGCTAAAACAGGGCTATCAAAATCATTTGAGCCCTCTCTCTTAGCTTCTGAAGTACTTTGATTACAAGCAGAATTGGGGAAAATGAATAGTCAACTGAGAAAGCATCTGTCAGACTGCTCCACTGGTACCCTGGAGCAGTAGGTGGGAACTATGTTTAATGGTCTTGTAAATATAGTGGCTACAGAAAGCTTACATCCTCTTGAACATTTTTCACATTATGTTGTGTCAATGCATCAGACTTTCAAGCATTAAAGAGAGGAGGTTTTTCCACTCAACCCACTACACTCCATACCTTTCAGGTCAAAAATGATTTACAAACATAGAAACGAAGGCAGAAAAAGACCACATGGCCCATCCAGTCTGCCTATCCATCCATCCATTTCATTTATTATAATTCTCATCACCTTCCTTGGATATCCCCTATATTTATCCCATGTTTTCTTGAATTCAGATAAGCCACTGGGAGGCTGTTCCACACATCTACCATCCCTTCTGTAAAGAAATATTTCCTAAGGATTACTCCTTTTCAACCTTATCTCATGACCCCTTGTTCTAGAGCCTCTTTTTCATTGAAAAAGGGTTACCTTCTGTGCATGGAAACCTTTGAGATATTCAAATGCTTATCATATCTCGCCTTTCCTCTAGGAAATACACGTTTAGATCTTTAAGTCTATCCCATATGCTTTAGAAAGAAGACCACTGACCATTTTAGTAGCCACACTCTGGAGCGACTCCATCCTGTTTATATCCTTCTGAAAGTGCAGTCTCCAGAATTGTACACAGTATTCCAAGTTGAGGTTTCACCAGGGACCTAGACAGTGACAATATCACTTCCCTTTTTCTGCTGACCATTCCTCTATGCAGCCAAGCACCTCTCTGGCTTTTACCAATTTATCCACCTGTTTGGCCACCAGACACAATTATCCTCAGATCCCGCTCTTCCTTTGTGTTTAGAAGATTAGGGGACAAAACATACATATTCAAACAAAAATAGAATCCAACAACCAAATAAGTCTCCCCCCTCCCTCAGTAGCTGGTGGAAACACCTTTGGTAGAGCAATTACCGCTATGAGTCTTTTGGATAGATCTCCATCAAATTTGCACACAGATTTGCCAGTTATTCGACCATTCTTCTTTATAAAACTTGCTCTGGCAAGTTCCTTGGGGAGCATTAACTAACAGCAATTCTTCAAGTCATGCAACAGATTTTCAATTGGGTTGAGGATGGAGCTATGACTGGGCCACTCCAGAACATTTACCTTATTGTTCCTTAGCCACTCCAATGTAGCTCTGGCTCATTGTAATGTTGAAAGCTGAACTTCAGTCCCAGTTTCAACTTTGTCAGGGGCAGAAGATTTTCCTCAAGGACTCTTCTGTAGTTTTCTCCATTGATTGTTATTTTTATCCTGACAAATGATTCAGACCCTGCCAATGAGAAACATCCCCATAACAAAATGCTACCACCACCAAGCTACACAGTAAGGATGGTGGTCATGGGCTGACATGCTGTGTTGGGTTTGTGCCAAACATAATGCTTGGCATTCAAGCAAAAAAGTTCAAAAAGCTTTTGGCACATAGCTACAGCATCTCACATGTTCCTTTGCATACATCAACAGGATTCATGGTAGGCTTTCTTGAGTAATGGCTTCCTTCTTGCCACCCTAAAACATAGGCCAATTATGTCTGAGATATCGCTGTCACATGTACTCTCTAACTATTCTTGGCCTGTAGCTCTTTCAAAGCTGCCAATGGCCTCTTGGTTGCCTCCCTAATCAATTTCCTTCCTGCTCAGTCATCCAGTTTAGAGGGATGGCCTGAGCTAGTAAAGGTCATGATGGTACCATGAACCTTCCACTTACAAACTTAAGTTCTCTGGGGATCGGGAAATACATATAAGTAGCTGAAAAGCAGAATATAAATAAATACATAAAAAATAATCATCTTGACCATGCTCCAAGAGATATCCAATGACTTTGCAATTCTTTTATTCTTATCCCCAAATCTTCCTTTCCACAATTTTGTCCTGGAGTTCTTTTAACATCGTTGTGGTGCTCATTGCTTTGAAGTATGGATTCATGGAATAAATGCTGTTTTAATGCATTTTACTTCCAGGCTGCAAGGCAACAAAAGGTGAAGATTTTGAACAGATATGTACACTTTTTTTAGCCACTGAAGATCTATGATCAGAGTGCTCAAGAGTTGGAATAGTTCCTGTGCTAGTGAATCTGATGACCATTTGTGTGGCTGAAACTGGTGACAATCTACCTATCTGATTTTCTCACCTCAGGCGACAGCTTGAAGTAGTAATATTTTGGAAATTGCCCATTTCCTAATCTTGAAGACTTACTGGCAAAGAATGAAAGAGCCTGTCCCTCCTCCTTAGATGATACAAACAGTACTACTTGACTGTCTATCTGGATTAAGACTACCTTATTCTTTAAACCAGGGACCCAATGCCTGCAAGGGAACTAACTTCTGATGCCCGGAAATCTTCTGCAAGACTACTCAGAGGCCACAGAGGGAACCATGAACTTGCCAGTCTTGAAATCAGAGCATTCAAACCAGATGAACAACTTACCTTTCTTTGGCCTTTCTGCTAACCACCAACAAATCCATCAAATAGTTCTCCCCATTTGGGCACAAGCTGGGAGAACACTTCCTGGGCAGACATCCTCCATGATCCAGCCTGTTGCGATTAAGGAAGTCTGCTTGTACATTCTCTACTCCTGCTATAAGAGGCAGAGAGCCCTTTTACATGCTTCTCTGTTCAGACTAACCATAGACCTACCTCTTCTGCCACAGACTGACACCTGATCCAGCCGTAGCATTGGCTATCAAGATCCTAACAGCCTGACAATGAAGAAAGGAAACTAAAAGGAGTGCCTTCCCTATTGCTCTGGTTTCCAACCAACTGATGGACCTCTTGGCTTCATCTGGATTCCAAGTGCATTGAGCCACTATACAGAGAGTGCCCCAGCCCTAGAAACTGGTATTCAACATCTCCATTATTCAAACAGGAGATTTAAGACCAAAGATCCACTCCCACTGTCAGGTTCTTACGTATTAGCTACCAAAGCAAAACTTTCTCTGGCTTACATCAGAGGAAGTCTCATGAAATACACCTGGGACTGAGATCACCACTTCAACAGCAAGTCTCTCTGTAATGGTTTCATGTGCAACTTTGCCCAATGGACTAAATCCAAGGCGGCCACCATGGAACCCAAAACCTGAAGATAAATCCACACCATAGATCTCTGGATCCTCAATAAACCATGCACTTGTTTCTGGAACTTCCAGATGCTTATGTTTGTCAACCGAACCCAGCCTTCCCTGGTGTCGAACTGAACTCCCAGGAACTCCAGGGGTCAAGAGGGAAGCAAGATGCTCGTGTCAAAATTAGAAACCTAGCCCAGATCCTGCATCACTCTAGCTGCTGTTGATTCACTTTCCTAGACCAACTTCGGTCAGATCCACTAATCGTCCAGAGAAGGATGCACCAAAATACTTTCTCTGCGCAAGGCCACTACCACTATCACCACCTTGGAAAAAGATCTTTGAGCCATAGCAAACCCAAAATGGAGAGCCTGAATGTGCACCTCCCCCATTGCTGCAATGCAAAGATATTTGATGCCCTTCTTTTAATCGGGATACACAGATACACCTCTGCTATCTAATGACATTAAGAATTTTCCTTGATATGCTGCTATATAGCCAACTTCAAAGTCTTCATCCTGAAGAATAAACCTTTAGAGCTTTGTTGAGCTCCTTCAGGTCCAGAATCGGGTGAAAGATGACCCTCTTTGTTCGTGTCACTAAGTAAACAGAATACTAACCCTGACTCCATTGAGAGTATGGCACTGGAACCAATGTCCCTATATGCAGCAGCCACAAAATCATCCTCCATATAGCTTCCTCTTATGAACAGATCAACAAGAAGCCAGAAAGCCTCTGAAAAAAGGATGGGAGAACTCCAGAGTGTAGCCATCCCTGACGACGCCTAAATCCCAAGGATCTGAAGTAACGTAGACCTATGTTTGGTAAAAGGCTAACAATCACCCGCCTAGCTATTGTACCAGAGAGTGGCCTCCCCACCTTCATTGGTAGATTCAAGAACTTCTGGACCACCTCCAGACTCCATTATTACCTCCCTTCTTGGAGTTCCAAAAAAAAAAACCCCACAAAAAAAAAACAAAAAACTAGAATATACTCAAGGGTCTAGACTGCTGACCACACATCTTGCTCCTCAGCTTCACGTTTGGAACTCCTAAAACGGATCCAAGCTGAAATTTGTCACATCCTCTTAAGCTTGCCTTTGGGCAATATGGGGACTTTCAATTCCCCCATGCTTTCACCAGCTTTACTAAATCTTCTCCATAAAGAAGATTTCCCTAGAAGGAAATTTTGGTCTACCTTGCCTTGGAATTGCTTATTGAACTTTCTGAGCACGGAGAGAGCTTCCTGCTAAGCACCATTTGACGAAGTAACCCTACTTGTTTGGCTGAAACTTGTCCTGCTTATCCATGGGGAAAATAAATGTAATTTAACAAATTACCAACTGCACTCCCAATAGCTCAGGCCACAGCACCGTAAGCTGCGACATGACAGATTTGTGTTAGGATGATGATTGCCACAGCTATGGTGGATCCTGATGGCAATGAAAAGGCCCTGAGGAGTAGTCTTCCATCCACTCCTCAGAACTGGAGAGGAAACCTGAGATGCTTGGGTTAAATCATCTAGGGCAGATGGAAGAAGGTAATTAAAAAAAAAAAAAAAAAGTGAAAAATGGGAAGAAAACGAAACAAAACTATAGAAATGTTAATCTGATGATGAGTTTTGGTAGGGATACAGAGGAAAAAAAAGTGTCCACAGGTTAGCACCGTTTACACAGATCTACTAAAATATTTAAGCAAAAAAAAAAAAAAGTAAACAAGACTTATTTATAACTCTGGTCTGTTGTACAATGGAGAAATTACTTACCTGATAATTTTGTTTCACTTAGAGTAAAACAGATGGACTCAGGACCAATGGGTTATGCTCCCCTGCCAGCAGATGGAGACCAAGTCTGGTTGCAAAGCTGACATCACAGTACATATAGCCCTGCAGTGACCTCAGCTCTCCAGTATTCTCTTCAAAAGCCACCGTGGACATACTAGTGACAAGTCTTGACTAAAAATATGATTAAAAATCAAAACAGATAACCGTAATTGTACTCAACCAACCGTAAACAGTGAACCTCAGTAAGAATATTGGTACCCCAATCTAGGGACTGGATGAACACTTACACATGATCTCTTAGATTCGAGGCCCATTCCAAGGGAGGGCCATGGCGCAGTTCTTGGGTAGCTAAGGGTGGGATGCTGAGTCCATTTTCTACACTATGGAAAACGAAATTATCAGGTAACTAATTTCTCCATTTCCTAGCGTGAGGCAAGATGGACTCAGGCCCAATGGGATGTACAAAAGTTACTCTCGATCGGGGCAAGGCTGCCTGCGGTCCTGTCAACACTGCCCGAGCAAAGGCTGCGTCCTCTCGGGCCTATATGTCTAGGCAATAAAACCTGGAGAATGTGTGCAAGGAGGACCATGTTGCAGATAACAACAGGAAACAGCAGTCTAACTTCTGCCCATGAGACAGCCTGAGCCCTAGTGGAATGAGCTCTCATCTGGGAAAGTAATGGCTTTTCAGCCTCCACATAAGCCCTCCTGACCACCTCCTTAATCCAGCGAGCTACGGTAGCTCGCAAAGCTTGTTCGCCCTGTTACCTTCCGCTGTGAAGGACAAACAGACGGTCCGTCTTTCGGACCTGTTCTGAGACTTCCAGATACCGCACTAAGTTTCATGACATCCAAAAGACGGAGGAGACAATATTCCTCTGCACCCTTGAATTTATCTAGGCATGGCAATGAAATGGACTAATTCAAATGAAACTCCAAGACTACTTTGGGCACGAAGGATGGGACAGTACGTAGTTGTAACGCCCCTGGAGTCATCTGGAGGAACGGCTCCTGGCTCGACAACACCTGCAGTTCCGAGATGCAATGTGCCAAGCATATAGCCACCAGGAACACAGTCTTCAAGGTCAATAAGCGCAAGGAAAGATTCCGCAGCAGTGAGAATGAAGGATCTGCCAAGAATTCCAGTACTAAATTGAGATTCCACAAGGGAACTAGTAACCGTAAGGGAGGTCGAAGGTGCTTCACTCCCTTCAGAAAACAAGACGAACAAATGATCGTACATCCGAAAGGGGTTAGTGACCTCCAAACGACGCAACAGTGTCCTCCTAACATCTAGACGCCTCAACTCTTTAGCATGAGGAGTATCTGAAAAGGCTGGGAGCTCTACCGACTGATTGACATAAGACAAGACCACCTTTGGTAAAAAGGAAGGTACTGTTCTGAGAGAAACTCCCAAGTCAGAAATCCACAAGGGGGGCTCTCTGCAAGACAGGGCTTGGATCTCAGATATCTGACGGGCCGAGCAGACAGCCACCAAAAATACTGTTTTTAAGGTGAGGTCCTTTAACGTGGCCTTTTTGAGAGGTTCAAAAGGTGGGTCACACAAAACTCTCAGTACCAAATTAAGATTCCACGAAGGACACACTGGTCGGACTGGGGGGTTTAGGCGCTTTACACCCCTAAGAAAATGAACCACATCTGGATGCGAAGCGAGAGACTTGCCATGAACTTTACCTACAAGAGAACCCAAGGCAGCTACTTGAACCTGGAGGGAATTAAAAGACAACCTTTGGCTAAGCCCTTCTACAAAAACGCCAAAATATACACAACCGACGAAAGATGGGGAAGAACACCCTGCTTACGACACCAGGACTCAAACATTTTCCAAACCCTGACATAGGAGAGGGAAGTAGAGGTTTTCCTAGCTTGAAGCAGAGTAGTAATTATGTCCTCCGAATATCCTTTCTTCCTTAATCGCCGCCTCTCAAAAGCCAGGCCGCTAGACAAAAGCGATCTGCCTGGTCGAAAAATATAGGGCCTTGAAGAAGTAAATGTGGTAGATGGCCAAGCCTCAGGGGACCTTCCAACAAGAGACTGATGAGACTGGTGAACCATGGATGGCTGAGCCACTCCGATGCCACCAGAATCACCCTCCCTAAGTGTACCTCTATCTGGCAAAGAATCTTGCTGACTAGAGGCCAAGGAGGGAAGACAAAGAAGCACCGAAGTCAGCCAGGGAGCACCAGTGCATCGACTCCTTCTGCCCCATGCTCTCTTCTGTGACTGAAGAAGCGAGGAGCCTTGGTATTTTGAAGCATAGCCATCAGGTCTAAGTGAGGAAGACCTCACCTGCACGAGATGAGGTCCATCGCTTGGTCGGAGAGCTCCCATTCTCCTGGATCTATCCTTTGCGACTTGGGTAATCCGCTTGTACGTTGTCTGTTCCGGCAATGGGAGATGCTGCTAGTAGAGCAAGATGTTTCTCCGCCCAGTCCATGAGTAGCTCTGTTTCTGCTGCTACTGCTTGACTTTTGGTACCGCCTTGGTGATTGATGTAGGTCACTGTTGTCGCATTGTTGGATAGGACCGACAACTCGGTTGTGTAGGAGAGGACAAAAGTGCCTCAGCGCCAACCGAACAGCCCTGGTCTCCAAGCGATTGATGGACCAACTTGCTTCTTCTGCTGACAATAGGCTCTGGACAGACTAGGACTGACATACTGCTCCCCAGCAACAACTTGTCGATCCTCTCTGGATAATAGCGACCACATATGCCAGTCTCTCAGGTTGGTGGGAGGAATACCTTCCCCTGACTGGTGTCAAACAGAGCTCCCAAAAAATCCATGGTTTGAGAAGGAAGAAGTTTGCTCTTGGCCAGATTGAGGACCCAACCAAGAGATTCGAGAAGACCCAGGACTTTGGACACTGCTTCTTCGCAGAGTTCTCTGGACTTCGCTCGAATAAGCCAGTCGTCCAGGTACAAGTGTACCAGGACTCCTTGTCTTTAAAGGGCTGCCGCTACGACTACCATCATCACCATTCCAATAGGACCCATGGGATTAAAGGATCCAATTCCTCCCTGTGAAAGACGAACTACTTTAGGATTGTCGCCTTCAAGGTGGGACGGCTTTCCCAGTTCCTCAGGTTCAGTCCCTGAAGGAGGAGCCAGGACCAGAGAAGGGTCCGGAGATCCTGCAGCCGCCCCATCCGGAGGAGTAGAACCATCCGCAAGGGAGGAGCTCCGAAGCTTCGCCACGCGAAGGGAGGTTTGAGAGCCCTGGCGCTTAGGCAGCTTCTGGGGGGGGGGGGCCTACAGGGCATCTCAAAAGAGGAGGTTCAGGTAGCTGAGCCTGAGTGGTCAGAAAAGCTTTGTACATCAAAAGCACAAAATCCAGCGAAAATGAGTTAAACTCCGCTCCCTTCCCCCGCCAGGGGATCAGGCTGTGGATCCAAAATGTCACGGTCCTGCTCAGAAGGATCAGTCTGGACTGCCTGGCCCGGGAGATAAATGGGGGGGGGGGGGGGGGGGGGGGGGGGGAGGGGAATATCCCCTCCGCTCACGGCACTGGCCCGTGCTACCAAGGAATCTAAAATGGCCGCTGTTCCTGCGCTAAGCTGGAACAGAGCAGCCAGAGACTCACAAGGAGTAGGACGTTTAGGTGCCGCATGGGTCTTAGCTGCAAACTCTGGTCCTTGATCCGAGCTGCCTTTGTTCCCGCTGCCTCTCCGGGGGTAAAGACCTGCACGGGAGACGCATGAAGCAGACTCCCCGCAGGCAATACAGCGAGTAGGACGTGGCATGGGGGAAGCCTAGAGCGCCAAAAGCCGCATGAAGAAGCCAGCAGCGAAAAATAAAAATATCCTGCTGCAAAGGAACCCCGTCAGTAAGCAAAAAAACAGCCGGATTGCATAAAACTAAAACGAAGGCTGACAAGCTGTTTCTTGCTTGGTTGTTTATTTTTTAAAAACGGACCAGGAGCACAAGAAGTGGGGACAGGGACCGGACCACCTTACCTGTAGGAGCCCCGCGGGGTCACCAACCCCAGCTCCTGAATCCTACCACCAGAGAGGATAGCCCAGCTAGGACCTGCCTATCCTCTGGGATGATTATGGTAGCTTGCTTGATCTTGTTTGCTTCCTAAATCTTATTTTTTTATTTTGAAGAGATTAACTTAACCAGAAAGATCAAAAGCCTGCAGGGATTGCCACCTTCATCTGCTGGAGACAGAGAAATACTGAAGAGATGCAGGTGACGCTCCAAGTTAAGAGGGGCGCTCAAGTTTTTCTCTGTCTCCATCTGTTGGAAGGGAGGCATAACCCACAGTCTGGACTGATCCAGGTACGTACAGGGAACAAGATGCTTAGCTTTCTTGGTTGGTAGTGCTATTGGTGGCAGAAATTGTGTGTCCTATCGGCGCACGCTTAAAAATATATGCGCACAGATTTCGAGCGCCTAAGAGGGACGCGGCAAGGCACATGCAGCCTGTGCGCCTGGTTTTTCCTGTGTTCTGTGCTTAGTAAGTTGTGTGCGTATGTATGGCGTGGCGCGTATGCAGACTCACTGCGTATACTGACACTCTATGAAGGGCAATACGGCATGCAAAAAGACGTGTGCAAGATGGTGCCACCAGAGTTTACCACGCGGTGTGCCGAGTCTAAAGCAGGACTTAGCCCACGGGGGGGGGGGGGGGGGGGGGGGGGGGGGGGGGGCTGCTCAACCCACTCAGAAGCCCATTTCCCCTTACTCCAACGGAGGCCAGAGGAAATCTTACCGAAACCCCTCCAAACGTCTCTAAATCAGGAGGTAATCGTGTTTTTTTTTTTTAAAACTTACCTGGGGTCAACGCTTATCAGCTGAGTACAGAGACTGTCTCCGGCTACGGGAGTAGATGGTTTGGCCATCACCGCCACACTCTGCTTCCTGTAACCGCTGCTTTTTAGCTGCTTCAGCAGCAAAGTCCACGCCGGGAACCGGTTACCAGACCAAGGCACATCTCTGAGGGATCTCGGAAATCGCCTCAGGAATTCTCAACTGGGGGAGGGACCTTTAGGTATCATCACAGGACAGCAGGGCTCAATTTTCCTTCAATTTAGAAAGTAGAATTTCTCCTTTCAAAAAGTGCAACAAACCCTGTAGGGAGAGGTAAGTCCACCATCTGATGGAGACTGAGAATACTGGAGAGCTTAGGTCACTGCAGGGCTATTTGTACTGTGACATCAGCTTTGCAACCTGACACCATCTCCATCTCTGGCAGGGAAGCATAACCCATTGGTCCTGAGTCCTTCTGGCCATATGCTAGGAAATTCAAGGTTTAACACCACAAGAATTCAGCACTGCTCCTATAAGAGACTAAACAGACTGAAATCGTATGCAAATTTTCTACTGTAATTTGAAAAGCCCTGAAAACTTCATTCACCATCTGCACTGAGCGATGTTTGCTAAAAATGCCACATCAAATAATAGTTAAAACAGCAGTACCTCCTGACATGTAACAAACATTAACATTAAACGTGAGTGGAATGACAATCCTTTACAGCAGTAATGTGGGGGCTGTTTTTTGTAAAGTGGTCCCTTTAAAAAATAAAAAACCCAAATAGTTAAAACTGTGTCCACTCCTGCTAAAATATAGCACTATACATCAGCCAAAGGAGAGAAAGCATGCAACGTTCTTATTTCAGTTGTTCAAGTCCATGTGTGCACCAGAGAACTTCTGCTGGTCAAAACAGCAAACAACACACAAAGGATGACCTGGCCCAGAAGTCAACGGAGGAATATGGGGGCATGAGAAACACCACAACTGACTGCCAGGTAATGTCTAAAATCCTATATTCTCAGTTTTGCGAAGATTTGTTTTTTTACATTTTGGGTTTTCTCTCCCAAACCTCTTACTGGCTGAAAACCACATCTTTGTAGCTGTAAGGGGACACTGCTGCTTTAAACTCAAAAGAAGTCTACCCACATCATGAAACTGAAAACCATATGAAGATAAGAGGAGTTACCTGAGTTCCCCACAGTGCCATTACTCAGCAGTGAGGTAGGAGTCATAGGACTGTGCCAGTGGCCCTCGTGAGACGTGCTGGGTATTCCCATGGACCTGGCAGCAGGCTGTGCGAAGATGATACTAGGATCATTCAAGCTCACATTGTTCTGATTATTGGTGGTAGTGGTGGTGATGCTGCTGCTGCCAGGCCGCACAGAAAACGTGACACCTGAAGAGTGAGGGTTACCCGGTGAAGGATGAACAACAGGGCCATGAACAGGCCACGCGCTGTTTGGAAGCTGAATTTGGTGGTGTACTGGAAGTAAACCCAGGCTGTGCAAAGTGGAAAACTGACCAGGGGGAGAATGAGGGTAGTTAAACAAAGGCAGCTGGACCTGATGGGGCGGCTGTGGAGCAGACTGCTGCTGGACATGCTTAGGCTGAGATGTACTTTGTGGTGGCTGAGTCTGGTTTATGGAGGCTGGCTGTGGAGAATTCTGTGGAAACTGTTGAGGCTGTGGAGAATAAGACGTCTGATGTGATTCAGACTGGAGAAAGAAAAAAAAGTATGAAATGTCAAATTAGTTCACATGCTGCGTTATTGTATGAGTTGTGTGTCTTGTTATCTGTAAAACCTTGATCTATAAATTTTAGAGAGCTGCACACATTTATAAAATTCTTATAACCCACAATAGTTCACAGCGGCTTACAAAGCATGCATACATATGTTGTTAAAAATAAATAAATAAATAAAAACAAACTTAACATACAAGGGCAATAGCAAAGAACAAGAGAAGAGCCAAAGCAAAGAGGAGGAAACCTCTACTCACTGAAGGCTAGCTCAGAAAAATACATTTTTAATGCGTTTTTTTTTAAATGCAAACATTAAAAGTACTGTACGAATGGCTTCAGGTAAGTTGATCCATAGGGTCACCAGACACCGCAAAGGACACTTCTTTCAGAAAACAGCCACATCAGGATGAGCCGACAAGGATCCACCATTTACCTGATCCCTGAAATAGGCGAAAGCTGCTACTTGTACCTTCAAGGAATTGAGAAGCAAGCCTTTATTCAAGCCAGACTGCAAAATTCCAAAATGAGCAGAATCCTGACCAAGGAAAGAGAGTACCTCAATCTTTATACCAGGCCTCAAACGTTCTCCAAACCCACACATAGGCCAAGGAAGTGGAGAACTTTCTAGCTCTTAGGAAGGTGGAAATCACTGCTGCAGTGTATCCATGTTTCTTCAAGTGAGCCCTTTCAAGGACCATATCATAATAATAAATAGAGTTCTATCTTCACGAAGAGGAGGTCCCTGCTGCAACAGGTTCCTGTGCGCTGAAGTTGAAGAGTCAAATCCACCAGGAGTCTCTGCAGATTTGCATACCATGGTCTCCTGGGCCAATCTGGGGCAACCAAGAGCACCATCCTTCTGTGGTGTTCGATCCTTTGAATCAGACTACCCAACATGGTCCATGGAGGAAAGGCATACAGCAACTTGCCTTCCGGCCACTCCTGCTCTAGGGCATCGATCTCCAATGACTTCCTCCTGTGGCTGAAGATACATGGAACTTTCGCATGGCGCAAAGTCACCAACAGGTCCAGGAACAAGAGACCCCAGAGATTCCAAATCAGCTGAAACGCATCTGACAACGCCCACTCTCCTGGGTCCAGGCTCTCCTTGCTGAGAAAGTCTGCCCTTACTTTGTCTTTGCCTGCAATGTGCGAGGCTGAGATCATCTGAAGATGCACCTTTGACCATTCCATAAGTCAATCTATTTCCTGCAACACTTGTTGGCTCTTGGTACCTCCCTGCCAACTGATGTAAGCCACAGTCGTTTCAGTGTCTAACATTATCAGACCAATTGATCCTGCAGCCTGTCGCCGAACTATAAACATGCCAACTGGACCACCCCGGCTTCCAGCCGATTGATGTTCCAGAGAGACGCTGAACTCCAGCGCCCATGTGCTGTCAACTCTTGTTAATGAGCTCCCCAACCAAGAAGACTCGCATCCGTGGTCAGTACTAGCCGGTCCAGTGGTATTAGGGAAACTCCCTTTCATAGATCTGCCTGAAGCCACCACTGCAGTTGGGAGGAGACCTCCATTGGCAGGCGGAGGAAATCGAATAGTTCTGAGGCTGCGGATTCCACCAAGACAGCAGGGAGCGCTGAAGAAGACACATGCGCCCCCGCCCACGATACCACTTCCAGGGTTGCTGCCATTAAGCCAAGTACCTGCAGGTAAGACCACACAGTCGGGCACAGAGAGTTCAACAACAGACGGAGGTGAGCTAGCAACTTCTGAATTTGAGCTTGTGGCAGGAACAACTTGCCCAGCTTTGTGTCAAACTGAACCCTGAGGTATTTCAGCGACTGAGTAGGCTGATGACTGCTCTTGGCTGGGTTCACCACCCATCTTTGATAAAAGAAAGAGGTGTCCCTCTATCTCCTTTTCCCAGGGATGAGTCAGCAAACCTTCATTGGGAGACTTAGGAGGTGCTACTACCCGAGCTCGCGTCCCTTCTTGGTTGTCTGGGACAAAAGGACTAAGACATGCTGAAAGGTTGAGTCCTCTGAAAGGTCACCCCTCTACAGGGTTGAAAAATGCCTAGATCCTCAAGCATGACCTCATGTTAAAGGAGCACTGCATCTGCTTCTTATCCTCCGACAAACAAGGAACCAGAGATTCGCCCCACTTACTGGCCAGTTCCTCCAACTTGCTCCCAAATAAAAGTGAGCCTTTAAAGGGCAATTTGGTGAGGTTAGCCTTAGAGGTTGCATCAGCCAACTAATTTCTCAACCAGAACTGATGCCTGTCCGCTACTATAGAAGCCACCTCTCTGGCTGAAGGGTGGACCAAGTCACAGCCCAAATCTAACAAGAAGGCAGTGACTGGTTCCAGAACTGCCCTGGAGCTTACCCAAGAGTCATCACCCTCCTGGGAGAGAAGCAAACAAGAGCAAGCCACCAAGGAACAAGCAGCAATCTGCAAGGTCATTGCCACTGCTTCAAATGCTTGCTTAAGGATAGACAATCTTTCTATTATGAGCATCCTTCAAAGCTGCTCCTCCTTCCACGGGAACAGTGGTCCGCTTGGAGACTGCACACACAAGTGCATCTACCTGTGGAAAAAACATAAGCGCTCTCTTATCACTGGATCCAGAGGGTACAGGCCTTCCAGAACCAGACCCCCTTTGAAATTAGCCTCTGGGGCACCCCACTCAAGATCAATCAATTCTCGAATGGTCTCCATCACGGGGAAGAAACGTTTGCGAACTGCATCAACCATGATCTTATTGTACTCCTGGTTCTCCCAAGCACTGATCATAACATATGACTGCTTTCTGACAGCAGTTAAACAATAGCACTATCAGCCTGGAAAATCTGCTAATTTCCTGTTTTTTTCCTCTCTAATTTTGATTTAGTTTTACAGTATGGGAGGGGATTGCATGCTCCTACGTGTACCGGAACCATCACCAAGAAATAAAAAATAAAACATTTTGAGGGCAGTAAACTCACACATTCTGAACTCTGTCTGCTCCGTGCAGGCCGCTCCAGCTGCTGTGGGACCGGGACAAGCACCGGCTGGGATCCCATCAGGCTTCGTAGGAACTGGGAGGCTGGAAAATTATGAACAGAGTCATTTTCACTTTCAATCAAGCACATCTGGAAGATACATCATTTCAAGAGGCATGGTAACAGCTGGCTCAAGAAGCTGGCAGGGCTGAAATGTTACCTACTCAAGAAGAGATGAGTATTTTACATTATGCAATTTTCTCCTCTTGAAGGTGAACTAATGTCTCCCTTGAAATACCTGTTTTGAATCAAAAGCATACAATTGTACATTCTGGAAACAAAATAATCTTTCTTCCTTTATTCAAGCCAATCGAACAGAAAATAAGACTCTGCATACAATAGAGTGAAATTCTGTTCCTCGCTACATCACTAAAATTAAGAGAAAAAGAACATTTCTTGCCAGGCTGTACTTACTCAGAACATTATTTCTCTGTCGGACTCTGTTCTCTGGACAGTCTCGCCGCACATGGCCAGCATCTCCACAGGTGAAACATCTCTTCTCTCTGGATTCTCTCTCCTCCTCCCTGACATCTTTGTCATCGTCTTTCTCATTTTCTTTCTTCTTGATTCTGCACATAAAGTAATTTAATGCACATTCTAACAAATCTGTTCTGTGATGGTGAATTTCAGTTTTCTGTCTGCTTTGGGGGAAACACAACAAACTAATTAAAAATAAATTCCCAAGAGTGATTCTAGAAGCAACCAAAAGTTTGGCCATTAAAACAAAGGTAAAATGTAAACTTACCTGTAATTTTCTTTCCTTTAGTCCTGCCAAACCACTCCAGACAAGTGGGTTATATCCCCCTGCCAGCAGATTGAGACAGAAAAAAAAGTCCAACGCCGACTTCACTTCCCCTATAGAGGTCTGGTGCAGACATCCGCTCTTCAGTATCCTATGTCAAAATTAAGATAACTAAAGGTAATTGTTGAGGTTTGGTTTCCAAATCACCACCACAACTAAACATGATGCAGCCAAAAAACTTCACTCCTTGGCCATTAACCTAGGAGTAAGATAATCCCTACACCAAGGGCACAATTAGGGCAGCTACCTTCAAAGTGGGCAACATACATGCTGTTAGTTTTCTGATCTTGTTAGATTAAGACCCCTTGATTGCCACGGCTTCCCTGGCTAAGATCTGGACTGCTCTAGCAGGACTAAAGGAAAGGAAATTAAACAGGTAAGTTTAAATTTCACCTTCCTCATTGTCCATGCCAGATCAGTCTCTACGAGTGGAACATACCCAAGCTCCATCCAGACTGGGCAGGAAGAAGCTACAATAGCTCTCAGGACTCCAGCTTCAAAGGTATAGCCTCTCCCAGCCTGCACACCCACACTGACGAGCTTACAGCAGGGATGCAATGGAAGCCATGGTGCTGCCCTGACATTATCCTCTAGGAAGACAGATTCTGAATCTACATACAAGAAATCCTGCACCCTCACTGAGCAGGCTCGCTGGCCCTCTGGACCTGCAAACTCTTGTTGAAGTAAATTAAAGTGCTCATTGCCTCAGTTCCTCCTGAAATCAATGCCTTATTAAACATTTATTTATTTTATTTAAAAAACTTTTATATACCGGCATTAGTATGCAAACATCATGCCGGTTTACATCGTAACTAACAGACTGAAAATACAATTAACAGGGCAGGGTAAATACAAGCGCAGAAAGTATGGAGGAAGAGAGAAAACATCAACTTTGAACCGTGACAGGAAGGCTAGACAAGAGTCTATATACAATTTAAGTACCACTTATAGGATTAAAGGAGAGGTAGAAGATGGAGACAGTTATTCTGGGTAGGCCTGTCGGAAGACAGGCTTTATCAGGACACATCAACAGACCAAAGACCTATCCAAAACTCAAAAGAAACTGGTCACCTAAAACATCTCAAAGGTGACCTACAATGGACGAGAATGGCCATCCCTGCCCTATATCACCCAATTCTGACAGAAGTGAAACACTACCCTCAGAAATATCCTTTCCTTTAAAATTACCAAAGAACACCAAGGAACCTGACTTCAGCAACGAGACTTAGAGACATTAACCTACAAGGCTAGAGAGATGGGGAGGTCAGATCCCTTCAACACTAAAACAGACCTCCTGCAGCTTTGAAACCTGACTCAGTCTCCATCTGCTGACAGGGGAGCATAACCCATTGGTCCTGAGTCCATCTGGCTACACATTAGGAAAGCCAGTTTATGCCCTCTCTAAGAATTGTGGGTTATGCCTTCATCCCAAACTCCTCCAAGGAAGAACAAGATTAAAGAATGAATTCCTACAAACAAAATGTCTCCTCCGTAAAATGAACTTGCAGAGAGTTGTAAACCCTAACACTAAGTTTCCTCACTAAGTGGCCTGATTATCTCAACAGCCAAGGTTGTAAAAAAGAATGAAAAGGATCTTCTAGATAAGAATGCTCTGACTGGGGAAAAAGGTGAAGGAGCACTCGTTTGCACTCTTCAGAACTCAAACAGGAAATGTCCAGACTCCTGGCAGGAACACATGCAAGAGACTGAATGCTGGTCATGGTTCTATCAGGATATCCAAGCCCCCTGCTTCCCCTTTTCCTTTTTCAGCCAAAGGACTTGCTCATCTTGTAGCTTCGTTGGGCTGATCTGAAATCTATTCACGGAAGTGCTCCACCCAACCCTTAGGTAAGGAAAGGCCACTTCCACCAGTCCTTACGCTTCGGGGTCTCAAAGCGTCAGCTCAAAAATCGTGTCTGCGCAATGACCAATTCGGCCATGAGAGCAGTTGTTAGATCCTGCAAAGGAACTCCATCCCAGATGAAATCTGATTCACTTATCTGAGAACTACTAGATTCCCCCTCAGCTTACTGACATCACCTAATGGAGTTACATTCTCTGCAGCCACTTGGGCTGCCTTTTCCAGAGCTAGAGGCCAAGATTTCTGGAATGCTAGATGACTGGCTCTGGTCTTCAGCTTAGATCCTGGACCTGCTGGATCTCCACTAGGAGTCCTGCCCCTGTTTCAGCGGCCCCAATTATAACTCCCCTCCCAGCCTATAAGGCTCACATTTATGGTGCAAAATAACCAAATAGGAGACTCCAAATCTATTCCCTGTAGGAAATAACTGAAAAACCACCTGCTCAGGCTCCTTCTAACTTCCCTGGAGAGAGGGAAAGTAGCCTTATATTGAGTTACTGGATATCACCCTGGGAGGAATGCAAATTGAGTGAGATGCATTTGGGTCTGTGCCCAAGGTACTACATTCACGTCCATTGTTCTGGAGCTTAGGACCTGTAGAATGGACTATGCTCATGGCAGATGTGGAAATGGGAAATCCGGACATTGGAAGTGAAGTTCTTGGAGGAGAAGTCCATTACCTGCTATTAATCAAGTTGACTTAGAAAATAGCCACTGCTATTACTGGCATCAGTAGCGTAGGATATACTTAGTTTTTGGGTACTTGCCAGGTTCTTGTAGCCTGGATTGGCCACCGTTGGAAACAGGATGCTGGGCTTGATGGACCCTTGGTCTGACCCAGTATGGCAATTTCTTATGTTCTTATGAGCCCATGACGTCAAGGCCACTTTCTTCTTTGGAGATGAGAGGCTTTCCCTATATTCCAGAGGCTGGGCAGGACTAATTATTGTTCAAGATAATCAGTCAGCCTAGGAGTTCCACCCTGCATAATCCTGGCTGCAGACAAACAGCTTCACTTCTCTGACTCAGTCCTGAATAATCAGATATCTCAATAAAGAAGGAACAAGATTTCCTCCCTGCATAGGAAGGGCTTCACTACCCTTGACAGACTGGTATCCAGAAGCAAGGTTTGCACATGGGGAGAGCCCAAAACCTGATAGATACAGGATTATGCGTCTGAGAAATATCTAGTAATCAACCCTGGAGATTAAAGTTAATGCCCTGTACATCCATATGGGGAACAACCTAAGAGGTCTGCCATTCTGAATGTGGAACATAATAGGAGAACTTACAGCCTTTTCCTAGAGACCTGAAATATAGTATTATGCCCCTGACCTCTTTTCAAGGGGAGAGATGGAGCCCCAAAACCTGTGTCTAACCAAACCAGTCTAATACCATCACCCCTAATGCCAATTCTGAGGGCAACAGAGCAGTCCACCTGAGCAATGCCCAACCATCCTATACAGAAGACTCCAAGTGTTGCTGTGAAGCAGCATGCCAAGAACACAGCAGCGTACAATAAGGAGGGGCCACAGTCCTGGACCATCTACCCAAGGAAAGAAGAGAGCTGCCTGAACAGACTGATTTTATCTTCTAAACAGTCCCGACTGGTATTGGTATTTGTAAAGGGGGGAAATTTGGGGAGGATCCCTTTTGATAAACACCCCTAGCTGATCTCTGAACTTTGGTCCCTAAATTTCCAGGACTACTCCAAAAAACTGTTACCTCTTATAGATGGTAAAACTGTACAACAGGGCCAATATTTCAATAGCCATTGCTCTATGTAGGAGCACTCAAGAAGCCCATCCCTAAGCACTGTGGCCCCATCTTGAACTAGCCTGGACCAGACTGTATGGGAAATCTGACTGAAGAGGCTCCTAGCATCACTTATGTCCACTGTAAGAGACTCACCAGATATGAATCCATTGGGAGCTGTTGGTCCCCTACATAAGGAGGTTCAAGACCTCCCTGCTATGCACAGTTACCTGCATGGAAGACCACCATGACTACCTCCAAGGGATGTTGGACCCAAGACAGGAGGACTTGAGTCACAAAGCCATTGCACATGGCTGCTTGAGGAGAGAGACTATTAGAAAAAAAGAAAAAAAAATGATCATTGAAGCGAGACAAATTTTTCACTCATGGGAGTTCATAAATGTTGTGCTTCCCTCACTGATTGTGGTCTTAAGACGAGGACAACTCTTCTAGGTGATCTAATACCATATCCTCTTCACTTCCCTGGGAAGAGAATATAGATCCCTTATAGTCTTGGCTACCTTAAGGTTGAAATCATTTCTCACACGGAGGAGATTCAATCGCCAAAAGTTAAATGTCATACATATTACTCTCTCTCATTGCTCATCCAAAAACAGCATGTGGTGCTCCTCTCTCCTGAAGAGCCTCCCTACTGAAGCATTCTCTCCTTCAAAGGAAACAATCTCCCCTCAGACCTGATCAGGTGTGCCAAGTAAAATTCACCACTGCCCTGATGCTCAGGGCAGACCTTGGGCTCTGCTCTCGGCACCTCACAGAAACAACAGATACCAGTGGTGGCTCTTAAACTTGTAGGAATTCCTTTCAGAGAACATGTATAATGCATGCCTCTTCTTCCTACCTAAAAGCATGAGCCCAAGAATGTGGTAAATTAATGGGCAGCATGCCAGGCATGGAAAAGAAAATTGGTTCTTACCTGTTAATTTTCGTTCCTGTAGTACCACGGATCAGTCCAGACTCCTGGGTTTTGCCTCCCCACCAGCAGATGGAGACAGAAGTTTGACTGACTCTGCCCTATATCCTGAGGTGCCACCTACAGTCAGTCAGTATTTATATGTATCAAAGCAGAACTAAATCAAAACAATTTTAACAACCCTATAACTGCAGGGAAGAAAACTGGCAGATAACCCACTCACAGATCTCAAGACAAACAGAACCCGTGAGCATAGACAAAAAAAAGTCTAAGTAATTCTGCAGAATTCATTCCTTTAAAGCAGACGAGCGGACTCGCCAACAAGTACTGTAATGAAAATGGGTGGGGCTCTGGACTGATCCGTGGTACTACCGGAACAAAAATTATCAGGTAAGAACCAATTTTCTTTTCCCTGTACGTACCCGATCAGTCCAGACTCCTGGGATGTACCAGAGCTCTCCTAGTTAGGGTGGGACCCTGAGAGTCCCGCTCGGATCACAGCTGCACTAAAACCCCCAGAGTCTGGGGCTTGGACATCCAACCGATAATGCTTCGTAAAGGTGTGTAATGACTTCCATGTAGCCACCCTACAAATCTCCTGTGGCAACACCTGTTGACATTCCGCCCACGAAGTTGCCTGCGAACGGGTAGAATGTGCTCGCAGTCCAACCGGGAGTGTCTCTTTCAACCAGCAAGCCACTGTAGCCCTGGATGCCTTATGCCCCCAGTTGCGTCCACTGCACAATACAAATAGCTTCCGGATGTTGGATCATCTATTAGTAACCTCCAAATAACGCAAGAGAATGTGAAGCACATCCAGCTTCTTCAGATCTTTCGACTTGGGATCGGAACGATCCAAGACCGGAAAGGACGGGAACTCCACCAACTGATTCAAATGAAAAGAAGATACCACTTTCAGGAGAAAGGATGGAACCGTTTGTAATGAAACTCCCGTATCTGAAATCCTCAAGAAGGGTTCCCTGCAGGACAAAGCTTGAAGCACTGACACTTGACGAACAAAGGAAACAGCCACGAGAAACACAGTCTTTAACGTAAGGTCCTTTAGCGTAGCCCTTTTCATCGGTTCAAAGGGTGCCCCACACAAAGCCTTGAGCACCAGGTTCAAACTCCATGACGGACAAGGGGGCCTGACTGGGGGATGTAAATGCTTAGTGCCTCGGAGAAAACTAGCGATATCCAGATGCGCAGCCAACGGTGATCCACCCACCTTACCGCGGAAACAACCGAGAGCCGCCACTTACACCCGTAACGAACTGCATGAAAGGCCCTTCGCATGTCCCGCCTGAAAGAAGGACAAAATATGTGGGACAGAGGCAGTCACAGGAGTCACCCCTTGATCCAGGCACCACGATTCAAAAATGTAGAGGGCTTCCTAGACCGCAAGAGGGTAGCCACCACTGCGTCTGAGTAACCCTCGCTCTTTAAATGCTGCCTTTCAAAAGCCATACTGCTAGACAAAAGCGATCTGCCTCTTCTAAACAGACGGGCCCTGCCGAAGAAGGTTAAGAGATCTCGCAGCCTGAGAGGTCATTCCACCATGAGGTTGACTAAGTCCACAAACCATGGACACCGTGGCCACTCCAGAGCTACCAAAATCACCTCCGACGGATGGGACTCTATGCGCCGCAGCACTTTGCCGATTAGAGGCCATGGCAGAAACACGTACAGAAGCACATTTTGTGGCCAGGCTAGAACTAGGGTGTCCACTCCTTTCTCGCGGTGATGACTGAAGAAACGAGGAGCCTTGGCATTGGGAAACATCGCCATGAGGTCCATACTGGGTGTGGACCACCTTTTGCAGATCAGATTGAATGCCTCTGGAGAGAGTTCCCACTCCCCGGGATCGAGCTTGTTGCGACTGAGGAAGTCTGCCTGAACACTGTTGACCTGCGTGATGTGAGAGGCCACCAGGCTGACTAAATGTTGTTCTGACCAGAGCATCAACTGCTGTGCTTAGGTCACCACCGGACTCGTCCTGGTTCCCCCTTGCCGGTTGATATAGGCTACTGTGGTTGCATTGTCGGACAAAATTCTGACCGACCTCCCTTGCAGTCTTGACTGCAAGGCTTGCAGAGCTAATCTGACCACTCTTGTCTCCAAACGACTGATCGACCACTGAGATTCCTCCCTCAACCACTGGCCCTGTATAGACTTGTCCTGACACACTGTTCCCCTGCCTGAGAGGCTGGCGTCCGTAGTGACCACTGTCCACTCTGGAACTTCCAAGGACACTCTGCGGCTCAAATGGACCAAGTTGAGCCACCAGTCTAGACTGGAACAAGCAGAATCTGTAAGCGGCAGCGGGAGATGAAATTGCTCTGATACCAGACTCCAACGGGAAAGCAACGCTAACTGCAGAGGCCTCAAATGAGCAAAGGCCCAGGGGACCAACTCGAGGGTGAACTCCATTGATCCAAGGACCCGTAAATAATCCCGGACTTTGGGAGGATGCTTGTCCAATAAGTTCCGAACCTGCTCCTGCAGTTTGGCAATGCATTCCTCCGTCAGAAAAATCTGGCCAAGCTGTGTTATTGAACCGGGCCCCTAGAAATTCCAAGGACTGAGAAGGAATCAGGTGACTCTTGGTAAAGTTCATCACCCATCCGAGCGACTCCAGTAGTTGAACAACTTGATGGATCGCCGCGTGGCATAACACCTCCGACTTCGCCCGAAGCAACCAATCGTCTAGATACGGGAGAACAAAGAAACCTTCCTTTCGAAGTTGCGCCGCTACAATGACCAGTATCTTGGAAAAAGTCCTGGGCGCCGTGGTGAAGCCGAACGGCAGGGCACGAAACTGGAAATGCTGTCCCAGGATGGTGAACCGGAGGAATTTCTGGTGATCTGACCGGATGCTGATGTGCAGGTACGCTTCCATGAAATCTAGAGACGCCAAGAACTCTCCCTTTTGCACCGATGCGATGACCGATCTCAAAGTTTCCATGTGAACCCGTGGTATCCGGAGGCGCTTGTTCACTCTTTTTAAGTCGAGAATGGGCCAGAAGGTTCCCTCTTTCTTGGGCACCAGGAAGTAAATGGAGTAATGGCCCCTGCGCTGCTCCACTAGCAGAACCGATACAATTGCCCCGAGGTCTAGTAGGCACTGTAAGGTGTCCTTTACTACTCGGCACTTCTTGATGTATGAGCATGGGGAGACGAGAAACCGATCTGGAAGGCGCTATGCAAAATCTAACGCGTAACCTTGCTTATCACAGTGAGTACTCACTGATCAGAAGTCAGAGTGGCTCATTCCTCGTAAAATTGAGACAGTCTGCCTCCCACCACTGAAGCAGAGGGAAGGACCGGCCTCACATCATTGGGAAGATTTGAGTCCACCGGAAGACTGTTGAGTGCCTGGTCTGGTGAAGCTCCAGCCTGGAAAGGACTGGGACCAGGACTGTTGTCTTCCCGTTGACTGTCGAAAGGAAGATCCAGAAGACCAGGACGAACGGAACCTCCGATTCCTCCGGAAGCGAGAGCGAGCCGAAGCCGCACCCCTCGACTTTGGCCGATCCTCCGGTAGCCGGTGTATCTTGTTCTCACCCAAGGATTGAATCATATCCTCCAGGTCTTTTCCAAAGAGGAGTTTCCCCTTGAAAGGCAAGGAGCCCAATTGAGCCTTGGAGGACACATCCGCAGACCAATTCCTCAGCCAGAGAAACCTCCGGGCCGAAACCATAGACCTGGCTGAAGTACACAAAAGGTCATAAAGAGCATCTGTACTATAAGCAATCACCGCTTCGAGACGTCGTACTTGCATCACCTCCTGCTGTTAGGGCTGTGCCACTTTGTAGGTGCTGAACCCAGTGCAGGCCTGCTCTCAAGGAAAAACTACTGCACATCGCAGCTCAGACCCCCAGAGCAGACACCTCAAAAATCTTTTTGAGCTGCACCTCCAATTTTCGGTCCTGGAAATCCTTGAGAGTCGTTGCTCCCGTAACAGGGATCGTGGTCTTCTATGTGTCAGCCGAAACGGCTGCATCTACCTTGGGAACTCTGAGCAGGTCCAATGCCTCCTCTGGTAAGGGATACAACTTGTCCATAGCCTTAATGACTTTCAAACCCAGGTCAGGAGTATCCCATTCTCAGAACAAGTCCGTAACAGAGATGAAAAGGGAACGACTTAGTTGGACCACGCAGGCCCAACATGACCGGATCCACTGAACCCATCCGAGAATCTTCTGGAGGGGTCTCAATACCCAGCTTCTCCAGAATGGCTGGGAATTAAGGGACCCAAATCATCTCTGCGAAAAAGGCGGACCATCTTAGGGTCATCTCCTTCCACGACTTGTGGACCTGTGGATCGGAAGGCAGATCCTGGTCATTGTCCGGGTGTTTCTCTTGAGAAGCCCCGCTAGGTTCCGGGGTATCCTGTTCCGAATCCTGGGATGATGAATCTTCCCGTGGACAAGACCATAGCCCTCTCTTTGCTTTGGGATCCAGTGCTGCCTTTGTTGCCCAAGCCTTCTTGTTCCTATGGCTATCTGGGGCACTGGGCTCCTGGACCATATGCCCCCCAGAGCGCTTGCGAGCTGCCCTCCTGGCCTTAAAGGCTTTATGCAGCAATAATACAAATTCAGAGGAAAAAGAATCTGAGGAGTCCGAGGACCCCTCGGGGCCCTCCTCTGCCAGATCCAGAGATTTGATGGGATTAAAACCTCCCCTGGGGACTGCAGGCTGCGGTGAAAGAGGGGGCAATTCCCTCCCCCCTCAGCAATCAGCTCCAGCGCGTAAAACGTGGTCAAAATGGCCTCCATTTCTGCGCTCAGCTGGAATGGGTCTGGCATGCAACTGCCTGGAATGCTCCGATACTGAAGAGCCCCCTCAGGGCCATGAAGCGGCTCTTCCGGCCAACCCTAATGTTCCTTCCCCTCTGGGAAGGCAGCTGGCACACAAACCATCACAGGAAAGCCGCACACGCGTCTTCACACGACCTACAGGATGCGCCATGAGGCATCACAAAACGGCTCCAAGAAATGCTTTTCCTCTTTTTCTTTTTTTTTAAATGTCCCGGGCAGCAGCGGCGGTAAAAAAACGGCAGCAGTGGTGAAAATCAGCGGCCGTGGCAGCAAACAAACGCACTGAACACTGCAACAACTGTCTGACCTGATCCCGAGAGCAAACGGGTCCTGATTGCCCCAGGGTAAGTGAGCTGGGCTCCCTGGTATCACCCCCAACAAAGGAGCACGCTGTAAAGCAGGGTTCTCAACCCTGAACAGCAAAGCCTCGATACCAGGGAGGATGGCCCCCTCAGGACCTGTCAACACCCTGGGAGGCTAATGAGAAAGCACTTGCTTTTTTTTTTTTTTTTTTTTTTAAAACAGGACCTCAATGTTTACTCCATCAAATACAACCAAAAAATCCCTGTCCACATTTTTTTTTTTTTTTTTTTAAACACACTGTAGGATTTTGCACCTCCACCATCTGCTGGAGACAGAGAAATACTAATGGACTGTAGGTGGCACCTCAGGATATAGGGCAGAGTTAATCAAACTTCTGTCTCCATCTGCTGGTGGGGAGGCAAAACCCAGGAGTCTGAACTGATCTGGGTACGTACAGGGAACCTACTTTATGCACACAGCATCTCATCTTCCCTTTCTCTTATCCCCCAGGCTGAATGATACAAAGCAAGTGGGCACTGAACACTGGATACGTCTTATTTGAGTGATAAGTGCAGTAATAGTGAAGGAGTTCTAGCAGCCACATGTGGCAGCCAAGGTAACTGAATCAACCTGTCTACAGCACACCAACTTCTCCCTTCTCCTGCACTTGCACATAAAAGTTACTAGTCCATCAAGATGGGTTTCATGGGTGTCTTTGCCCCCTCTCTCCCTTTGCGTTCAAATTTGGAAGACACACGTGTGGGGCTCTCAGTGCTCCCCTAGTGCTTCTTTTGGCCACACGAGTCCTCTCCATGCCCACACTACCTGCTCTGCGAAGTTGGTGTGCCACACAACATTTTTATAATGTAGCTGTGCCTGGCTGTGAAAAGGCTGGGAAACATTAGAATACAGGGAGTATGTGCTTCAGTAACTCCCAATGCTAGTTCCACCAAGGGAACAAAGTCACTGGGAGCCACTTGTTGCTTGCCTCATCTGTGCACAAACTCAAACCCCAATTAAATTGATTCTAAAGGGAACCTGAGCCTATAACCTTCTTGGGAGCAGCCTGGCTCCTAGCTGCTACACCAGTCTACATGTCTGCACCACCTGCTGGAGACAGAGAAATACTGGCCTTACCAGACTCTATAAGGGAAGTGAAATCAGCTTTGAGCTTTTCTCCCCCTCTGTATACATCTGCTGGCAGGCAGACATAGCACCTACCTTGTCTGGACTGGTTTGGCATGGATGATAATTTTTAAAATGTATTTATATTTTGTCTTTCGTGACAATAAAAACTGTATTGCATTTAGGTACTTATAGGCATTTCCATATCCCCAAAGGTCTTTCAATGTTAACAATTCATCTGTTACAAAGAATGAGATAATGTGGAGGTGAGATATTCAGAAGCCATTCTAAAAGGGCAAAACAGTAATATTTGAAGCGGTATGTGGCTAGAATTTATCCACCTAATTAGAGGGCAGTCCAGGGTAGGCCAGAATTAGCCGCATAACCTATGCAGCTAAGTCTGGTCATGCCGTAGGACTTTCCTAAAGTTAACCAGATATACTTATCCGGCCAACTTTAAGATAGCAGAGTATATTCAGAGGCGCATCACGCTTAAATTAGCCAGATAGGTATATTCAGACTAACTTAACTAGCTACTCTGCAGCTGAATATGGACCCCGAATGGTTTAATTTCTGGGTATAGTTATTAAATATTGTCAGTTTACATTGAAACCTGGAGTGCACTTATGTTTCGGTTATGACGACTACAGACAGCAGCCTGTAAAGCCATGCCAGAAGCTTTGAAGGGTCTCTTGAGTAGAGCTTTGATCTTCCAAGCCTGGTCATCCTTCAGAGCTGTACGCCCTGCCCCTGAGAAAGTAATTTTTCTAGTTACCTCACATACTAGGTCATCTATCCATGGAGTCTTCAGCTTTTCCCTTTCTTCTCCTTAAAGAGGGCAAATTTGTCCATCGCTTTTCCGACTTGCAGTTTTATTGAAGGAGAATCCCATTCAGCCACAATTAATTTTCTGATTGCTTGATGCATGGCAACAGCTTGTGCAGGCTTCTTCATGCCTGCCATTAATAGGATCCCCTTCGACTGTTCTCCTCAGCATGATCCTCTGTGATGCCCAAGGCTCTCAGAGCACTATAATCAGGGAGTGCAACTCCTTCCTTCTAAACAAGCGTATTGCTGTAGCTTCATCCTTTTCTTTAGAAGAGTTCTCACCTTCTTCCATGGTCATTCACAAATCACCCTGTTGTCCCTCCTTGATGAACAGCAATGATTTGCCCAAGTGGGGGATCTTTATTCCTCAAAATCCCAAATCGATGTCCCACTGGGGGCATTTTAATGGCACTGGGTTCACTTGTCCCTGGAAAGGACCAACAGTTGAAAGGGCACCTGCATCAGTGCCCTGCTTTAAGCATAAGGCCTGGAGTAATAAAAGCACGAAGTCATGGGAAAAGGAAACAGAGAAGAAGAACCAGAAGATTACCCCCGAAGGTACAAAAATAGACCTCAGCAGAGACCTCTGTCCCTATCCCGTAACAGTAGTGGTTAAAACAGGAGGCCCCATCTCAACTGCTTTTGCAGAGCCACACAGCTCTAAAATGTCTATCGCTCTTACCGCGGGAGAAAACCCACCTTGACTGGGGCCTGCAATTGTTTGTGGTTCCAACACAGCTGGACCTAAGCCTCTGGCTTCCCCTCCATCCTCAACACGAATGCAGCATTAGCTGCTAGAATTAGAGGCTGCAGGACCAAAGGCTGCCACATTTCCCACACTTGATCGGTTCAGGCATGGCTCTCCCTGCTTCTGTTCTCACCCTCGACCCTCTTCCCTACAAAGACTGGCCAATCCGATCCCCAGCACGACTGCGCTGCTCAGTTTCTTTTCTTTTTTAAACTTTTTTAGTAGGCTATGCTTTAAAGCAGCCTCTAATGCCAGAGGGAGGGAGGAGAAGCAAGGGGAGATATTGAGGCGAAGAAGAGCCAAGCAAAAAAAAACCCAAACAAAAAAAAAAAACCAACACAATAGCAGTCCTCAGTCCAAGGGGTACTGTTGATTTCTCCTGGAAACCCTCTGGTGAAAGGCTACTCCACTAGGAGAGGATCAGATCAATGAACTGTCACCCCAGGAGTTCCAAATTTCTTCTTCGTCAGGCCCTAAACACCAGACTACAAAAACACAGGTATGCAAACCTACCGTCTGCTGGAGACGGAGAATACAGGCAGGCTGAGGTCAGCACGGGACCCAATATAAGGTAACAGCAGCAAGCCATTTGCTCTCTGCCTCCATCTGCTGGTAGGGAGCATAACCCACTTATCTGGACTGGTCTGGCAGGATGATAAGGAAACAATGATTAAATATCCCTGGAAACAAATTTATGTTTTTCGGTTATAACCGATATACCCTTGAAACTAACCTGCTATTGATGATGTCATCAACTGCGTCATGCAGCATGTTCTCTGCTGCATGGGACTTGCCCCTCGCCACTCGGGGCAAATGTACTGGTACCTCTTCCCCTGCCTCCTTTGGAGAAATGAGCAGTAAGTGTGGGTATTTTTTTTTTTTTTTTTTTTTAAATAGCTAATGCTGCTTCTATTCACCCTCTCCATGTCTCTCCAGCTGTAATCAGGACCAAGAGAGCAGAGAAGGAAGTGGGAGAGACAAACATTGTCTTCTAATTGTATTGAAAGCTGCTGCCACCATAACTGCAAAGTAACCACTCCCTCCCCCAGAAAACTGGGATCAGAACGAGCAGCAACAGATCAAAGAGGGACAGAAATCACCACCACCACCACCACCACAGAGAGTGAAACCAGAAAGAGTGAAATCAAACTGCTCTCTTAGCATTTAAACAAAAATCTGGAAGTGAAAGGCAAAGTCCAAGCTTTTCTTTTTAAAGCTGTTCATGCACTAATTTGAAGGCAAAAGCAGTAGGAGGGACCTGCAGAGAAAGCTTTTTTTTTTTAGACCTCATTCTCTATGGGGAACAGAGACAGAGGTATCAAGAGGCAATTCCTTCCACAGCTGCTGCTGTTCCTGATTCTCTGGTCCAGAAGCAGTCAAAGTGAAAACCCACCAGTACTGGAAAGTTATTAAGCAAATGCGAATGGTTGGTAACTGGTTTTTGTGAAATTTGCATGCGACACAATTTTTGCACTTCACACAAGTACAGCTCAAATAGATAAAAACTTTTGAGGATCTAACAAAAGATGTCTGTCTGTCTGTCTAGGGGCTTGAAAAAGTCCAGAAGATTATGCTCTGGAACACAAAGAACCGGTGATTGAAGAAATAAAAAGGGGAAAATATGCTAGTGTGCAAGTACTGCAGGATAACCCTACATACTGTGCAAGGAATAGCCTTCACTTGAATAGAACATCTACAAGCTAAAATGCACCCAAATCTCAAAAAACCTGCAAGCATGCTCTCCATCTACCGCAAAAACATCATTTATTGAAAGCTTAACGAGTGTCACTCAGAGACATCAGTGTTGTTACTCAGGCAGTAAATGTTCTAATCAAAGTCTGGCATCCATTTCTCAACAACACTGATGATAAAAGTAAGAAATGTGAGCCTCTGAGAAAGGAAAATTGGTTCTTACCTGCTAAGTTTTGTTCCTGAAGTACCCACAGGCCAGTCCAGACAAGTGGGTTTTGCATCTCTAGCTACAGATGGAGGCAGAGGACAAAAACTTTGAGGCACTGCTACATAATAGAGAATGCCACCTGCAGTCCCTCAGTATTGACCTGTACCCAAGTCAAACCAGAGTGAAACCAAATTCAACTATCCCCTGTCTCACAGGGCGAACATGAAAGCGTGAAACCTAGGGTTGGAGCCCCTCTGAACTGGAGCCAGACATTGGCTCCAAAGAACCAACCAAACCTGGTCATCCTATAGGCTCTGAAACTATATACACGGAATATCTCATCAGATCTTAATCATAATCAGTATGGTGTTTCGCTCACAATGGGCTGGGACTCTGGACTGATCTGGGGTACTTCAGAAACAAAAATTAGCATGTAAGAACCAAATTTTCCTTTCCTGTTCATACCTCAAATCAGTCCAGACAAATGGGATGTATCAAAGCACCGCTGCACTGGGTGGGCACCAAAAGGCCTCCTCTCAAAACACTCTTGCCAAAACTCGGCTCCCCCAGTACATGAACATCCAGATCGGTAATGCCGGGAGAAAGTGTGCAGTGACAACCACTTGCTGCCCTACAGATCTCCTGTGGTGACACCAACTGACACTCTCTCGCAACCCCTCTGGAATCCTGTGACCCATGCAAATATAAGCCAAAAAAATAGTTTCCTTCAACCAGCTGGGAATCGTGCCCTTCGAAGCTTTGTTTCCCTTCCTTGGTCCCCCAAACAATACAAAAAGATGATCCGACAGCCTAAAGTTGTTGGTGACCTTCAGGTATCACAACAGCACCCAAACGTCCAGCAAATAAAGCTCTCTCCCCCTCTAGAGATTCAGAAAACCAATTCGTAAACGCAGGGAGCTCCATAGTCTGGTTAAGGTGGAAAGAGGAAACAACCTTGTGCAAAAATGAGGATACCTTATGCAACGATATCCCATCATCCGAAATTCTCAGAAATTCGCCTGGGTGAACAAACTGCCATCAGAAACACTGTTTTCAAGGTGAGGTCTTTTAGTTACTCCCGCTGTAATGGTTCAAATGGAGGTCCGCATAGGACCTTGAGCACCAAATTCAAGCTCCATGCCAAACACATTCTGCGAACCAGCGATCGCAAATGCTTGGCCGCCTTGAAAAATCGGACTACATCTGGATTTGATGCCAAAGTTCTCCCTGCAGCTTACCTCTGAGACACCCCAAAGCCACCACATGTACACGCAGGGAATTATATGCCAGACCCTTAGACAAGCTCTTCTGTAAAAAGGCTAAAACGAGGGATACCTACCCTCAACAAGTCTAAGCCTTCCTTCCACACCATGCCTCAAACACCTTCCATTCTCTGATGGAAGAGGACGGTCTCCTGGCCAAAGTAAAATAGTGATTATCATCTCAGAGTACTCTTTCAACCTTTTACGCCTCCTCTCAAAAGCCAATCCGCGAAACAAAAGTTGATCCGCCCAATACGAGAAGATAGGACCTTGCCTCAACTGCCCTGACAGATAAGAGCCTGGAGTCCGTCCACAGTGAGCTGGGTCAGATCTGTGAACCAAGGCCATCATGGCACCACAAGAATCACCCTTCCTGGATGTCTCTCAATGTGCTGCAACACATGGCCTATTAACAGCCACGGAGGAAACACGTGCAGCAGAGTCCCTGCCAGCCACGGAAAAACCAAGGAGTCTATGCCCTCAGCACTTTGGCATTACATTGCGACACCATTAGATCCAGCTGTGAGTTGCCCGAGCGAGCTTGGATGAGGCCAAAAGTCTCCCCTGACAATTCCCATTCTCCTGGATCCAATTGTTGCTGAGATAGTCCGCCTGCACACTGTCCAGTTCAGCCACATGTGATGCTGTGATCCCTTACAGATGCTCTTCTGCCCAAAGAAAAAGCTCTTCGTCCCACCCTGGCAATTGATATAGGCCACCGTCATTGCATTGGCCGAGAATACTCGTACCACTTGACTTTGGACCTGAGGAAGGAAAACCATCAGTGCACTGCATACCATCCTTGTTTCCAAGTGAATGATTGTCCAGGTCGCTTCTATTGGGTGACCACCAGCCCTGGGTCATCCGCCCTTACAGACCACCCCCCAATCAGTAAGGTTGGCCTCCATGGTACCATCCAGTCAGGAGTCTCCAGGTCCACTCCTTTCTCCAAATTGTGACAAGAAAAACACAAGGATAGACTGGACCTGGATTCCTCCTGCTGATACTCCTCCTATAACTGACTCCACCGGGGCAGCAGGTCCCGCTGAAGAGGCCTCAGGTGGGCAGACACCCATGGTACCAAATCTAGTGTAGACGCCATAGAACCCAGAACTGTAAATAATCCCAGGCCTTGTGGAACTGGCAGATGTAAAAACCACAGTACCTGCGACTGAATCTTTTCCACTCTCTCCGGAGGTAGTCCAAAGAATGAGTTGGCACCAGGTGACTCTTGCCCAGGTTTATCACCCAGCTGAGTGACTAACATTTCCATCACCCAGCGTATTACCTGTGAACACTCCTCTTCGGACTTTGACCGAATGAGCCAATCGTTCAAATACGGGTGAACCAGAATCCCCTCCCCCAATTTGCGGTCCTGCACATCCTACAAAGCAGCAAAACCTGCCACCGGAATAGTGATCTTCTTGGTAACAGATTAGACAGTCGCATCTACCTTAGGAAGCCTCAGTAACTCCAAGGTCTCTTCTGTTAGCAGATACAACTTTGCCATCGCTCTTGCTGATCTTCAAGCCAGCCTCTAGAGTATCCCATTCCCGGTTTACCAGCTTCTTAACTTTCTTGGGCAAAGGAAATGCTTTTGGCAGTCCCTGTAGGTCATCCAGTACTGGATCCACCCCCTTTATCCGAATCTTCCTGGGTACTTCCCCCAAAACCTGGGGAATGAGGGGTCCTAATTCCTCTTTCCGGAACAGCTGCACAACCCTAGGGTCATCCCTTGCCATCACCGATACTTCATCCAGGTCAACACCATTCTTTAATGCCCATGGGTCATTAGCTAGGTCACCAGCTGCAAGGTCATTCCCCAGATCATCCGTCTGATCACCTCCAACCACAAATGAGCCATCTAGATCTTGACCAACTGTATCATCGTCCTCTCCATTCTCTCCCTCCCCTGAGGGAGATGCCAAGACAAGGCCCTGAAGGACCCCGAACCTCCAGCTGGGGCCCCCCTTGGACCTTTTTAAAGAACACTGAGGCTTCCCCTCCAGGAGCCCCTTCTCCCCCAGCTCCCTGTCTGGCCAAGTAGGCAATGTGGAGGAGCAGCACAAAATCTGTGGAGAAATCCCCCACCTCCAAATCCCCCTTGCCCCCACCCTTCCTCACCCAGGGGCACTTCCATCAGGGAAGAGGAGGGGGGAAATCCCTGGGCCCTGCAGCAGCCACTGTTTGTCTGCCAAGTGCTTCCCTGGCCGGAGCTGCATCTTCAGCCCCCATGGGAGTAACTAGTGCTGGTCCCGACGAACGAGTGAACTTCGGGCACCCACAGCCTCCGCAAAGGTTCCTTCACCTCCTGAGGCACAATCCCCGCATAGTGCTGCTGATTTAAGCTATTGCCACCACGCACCACAGGCCTTGCATGCTTTCGCGCGCTGCGATGCCATCAGGCCTACCATGTGGCCACCACGTTTCAGGTGCGCCTGAGGAGATCCCCACAATGGCCTCGACGGGCTTCCCCGACTCACTCTGGAACCACCAGCAACTTCAGGCAAGCAGCACAATGCTTTCCCCACACAATAGGAGCCCAGCAGCTACCCTGCTCGCAAAGGCTCGGCCAGCTCCAGCTCTCAATCTCTTTATTCTTTTTTTTAAAGAAGCCACCGACAAAGAAAGGAAAAGTAAAACCAAATACTATCCCTGTTGCTGGCCACCAAAAGGGGAAGAAGCTCTTCGAGAGAAAGAGGGAGCCAAGACACCTGGCTATCATGCCCTTGGGATGATGCAGGCAACACCAGTCCAGGGATCACCAATCCCCTGCTCGCCTGACTCCACCTGAGGGATGATCCACAAAGGCACCTAACACCTCAGGGAGCTCCAGAGGATGAAAGTCTAACTTTTTTTTTTTTTTAAACTACTCTAACCAGACTGCAGATTTGCATCTCTACCATATGCTGGAGACAGAGAAATACTGAGGGACTGCAGGTGGCACTCTCTGTTGTGTAGCAGTGCCTCAAAGTTTTTGTTCTCTGCCTCCAACTGCTGGTAGGGATGCAAAACCCACTTGTCTGGACTGATCTGGGCTACGAACAGGAGAAAGTCTGTAGATAGATACTTAAAAAAAAAAAAAAAAAAAAAAAAAATTAGAAAGATGTTTTGTTTCCTTACATTTCTCATTGAAAATGTGAAGCCAGTGATTTCCATCATGAAGTTCCTGGAAGATGAAAGTACTTATGTACATCAAGTTTTTAACTGTCTAAGGGTTAAAGCAAAAATCCTATTTCACAGCAAAATCACTGAAGGGTGTACAGAATTTGAACCTGCAACTGGTGCCTTGCTGAACTGCTTGCCATTTCAAGAGCTACAAGGAATTCATAGTCAGCCATTGTGCGGCTCATCTAGTTAGCTAGTAATATATAGGCTATCCTATTGGAGTTATCTGGCTAACTCAGCACCTTCCAGTTACGCCCCTAGAACGCCCAACTTACCAGGCCAAATTTTAGCCAAATAATAAGTTATCTGACTAGAATTTAACCAGATAAGTGCCCAAATATTCATTTGGCTGGATAACTTCTGAGTTATCTAGCTAATTGCTTCTGAATATTAACCTCCCATTTATTTTACAAACATATATGCAACAAGTGGCATTCATCCATGGCCAGAAAAATTTCAAGTCCACAGGTGAACTTTGAAGCCAGCAGTTCAACACTGCAGTCCACTGCTCGGGAAACTGAGCCATTTTGAAATTTTCAGCAAATTTTGAAAAGAAGTTTTTATTCCATCACTTTTCCCAAGAATGGGAAAAAAAAAAAACCCAACCCACTCAGAAGCATACCTTGAGGAGTACCACTTAGAAGTCTGCAATAATTTAAAAATAACGAGTACCTGTGAAGTATGACAAGTGGGGAGCAATTTTCAAAACTAGGCAGGTAGTTGTAAAGTCCGTGGGGGTACTTTTTCTTGTGGAATTTGCACCAATTCTGAAAGGAAAACTATGAATACACTATCCCGTTGGAAACTGCCAAGGGAAAATGTACTCAGAGATATGCACCTGCTTTTTCCAAATACCCCATGTGCAGTTTTTGAAAATGCAGAAACTAGGTGGGTGTAGTTGCCTCCCCCGACCTAACCCCGCCTATAAGCCCACCTACTTTTCCTGTGGTTAAAATACAGGCATTGATGTTCTCCTGCCTGTACTTTTACCTAGGAAATGGGTGGGCAATTTGCAGACAATTTACCAGAGTAAATGGCTTTTGAAAACTGTCCTTGTGGTGTACTATTAAAGATACAAATACACCAGTTGAGGCTGCCCTGGGAGGCAAGATTGAAGGTGATAATAGCTGGATGACCGGATGACCTGTATTATTTTATTCTAGCTACCAAATGGGTATCCTGATTAACACATTTGATTAATATAGTCACAAAATATTTAAAAGCAGACGTTTAAATTAGAGCAGTCCAGGGGGTTATTAACAGCATCACAAGCTTGTCAAAAACTTGAAACACTAGAGAAGCATCTAGGAAAACTGTGAAAAATGGTGTTACATTTTTGACATACAAAATTTAGTCAACTGTGTCAATATATCTTCAAGTGTTATATTTTTGACTATTACCCAAAGTTAAGCATAATCTCTAGTTGGAAGATTGCTCTTATACCTCTATACCCTATAGAGTTGTTATCAACACTGCAAACTGGACGATATGGCTCACTCCGACAGTGACCTTTTGTACCCTGCTGACATCAGACACTCCCTCACCTCCTCCTCTTCGGACAGTCCTTCATATAATGGCCAATCTTTCCACAGACACGGCAGCATCTATCGTTGGGTGCCAGTTCTCCATCTGTTAATACTTTTGAGTCAAAAAAGTATTCCTAAATAAGAAATACATATTGTAAAAGTGCAAGTTAATATTTAAGAACTTTAAGGTTTTTCCATTCAAAAGAAGTCCAGGCCTATCTCACAGTTGAATGAGCATCTGGACCACAAAAAGGAGAACATCTTACCTGTTAATTTCCTTTCCTTGAATCCTGCTACACCAGTCCAGATGTGTGGCTTTATCTCCTCCTATCAGCTGATGGAGAAAGAGAACCTAAAACTCTTCAGTGACATCACTGATATAAAGGAGTGGTGCGGAAAAGTCACTTTTGTCAGTATCCTTATGTTAAAGCAATGAAGTAGAGGGGAAAAAAAACCTTACGAAAATAATTTTTCAGCAGAAGAAAACCCCTCAAAACAGTTCCCTCTCAGAACTCTACTGGAAGGAGGGGGAAGGGAAGAATTAGAGAAAATAAGCCTAAACAGGAGAAATAGAAAAAGCTCTGATTCAGTCCCTAGAGGAAGACTGTTTACATCTGAAAAACTCCACACGAATTCATCCAGAACAAGGAGAAATTACTATTTACCTGATAATTTCCTTTCCTCTAAGGAAGGCAAGCCAATCCACACCAGTAGGTTATGCACTCCTACAGCAGATGGACAGGGAATAAAGCTGACGCCGACATATAGCCCTGCCCTGACATCAGCCCACCAATATTCTCTGGAAAAGCCAAACTGTGGACAAACTAATTATACTTGAACATGACTATTAACAATCAATTGTTCATGCTTCCAACCAACTGAGAAACTTAAGCTCAGCAAAAAAAAAAAAAAAAAAAAAGTTAACTGATCTTAGGAGCTGGTTATGATCTACGAACTGGTTACCAGTGACATAACCAGTTCTGCGAACTGAAAAACCGTGGTACCTTCACGTTGTTGGAGCTTGCTAGTAAATCCCAGTACAGATGACCCCAGCACATCACTGAGTTGAAAGGCCTCGTCTGCCAACTCTCACTCTCTTGGATCCAAGACCTACCTGCTGAGCAAGTCTGCCCTTTCATTGTCGTTTTTGGTAATGTGGGAAGCGGGATGTTTCCTAGAGACGTTCTGCCCACATCATGAGCGCATCTACCTCCACAGACACCTGTTGGCTTCTGGTTCTGCCTTGATGATTAGTGTAGGCCACAGTCATGGCACTATCTAACATTATCCTTACTGCTCGTGCTTCCAGGTGCTCAGCAAACTGCAAGCATGCCAGTCGAACTGCACAACCTTCCAACCAATTGATGGTCCACCTCTGCATTCGCCGACCTTCTGTCACCAACTCTTGACAGTGAGCACACCGTTCCCCCCCCCCCCACCCCCCGAAGGCTTGCATCTGTCATGAGTACTAACCAGTCAGTGTTTCCAAGGAAACCCCCTTCCTGAGATGATTGCTTGTAACCACCACTGCAACTGGACGCTCACCTCCAATGGCAAGTGGAATCTTATTGTGTACTCCCTGCAACTGTGGATTCCACTGGGAGAGCAACACGTGAACAGGCCATATGTGCGCCCTCACCCAGGGTAGTACGTCCAATGTGGCTGCCATCAATCCCAGGACCTGCAGGTAAGACCACACCATCAGGCAAATAGTTCCTCTCAGTCCCTGAATTTGAGTAACTAACTTCTGAATGTGACACTCTGGTAGAAACACTCTGCCCTGCTCCATATTGAATCACACGTCGAGATATTCTGCATCTGAGATGGCTGCAAACTGCTCTTAGCCAAGTTTACCACCCAGACTAGTTCCTGAAGCAAGGAGATCACCTTGTGAGATGCCAAGAGACTCTTGTCTGCACTTTTGGCCTGAATCAACCAATCTTCCAGATACGAATGGACCAGAATGCCTTCCTTGTGCAGAGATGCAGCTACCACCACTATGACCTTGGAGAAGGTCTTGTACGCAGTAGCCAGCCTGAAATTGATAATAATGTCCCAGAACAGCGAAGCATAAGAAACGATGTTCCTGGTGAATGGAAATATGTAGATAGGCCTCCATCAGGTTGAGAGACGTGAGAAATTCCTGTTTGTACTGCCATTAAGGAACATAGAGTTTTCATTCTGAAACAAGTCGCACGCAGTCATCGATTGACTCCCTTCAGATCCAGGATGGGCCGAAAGGACCCTCTTCCTTCTTGAGAATGACAAAATAAATGGAATAGCCCCCACATTTTCATGTGATCTGGGAACAGAATTATGGCCTTCAAATCCAACAGCCTCCTTAACATAGTCTCCAGTGCCACTCTTCTATAGAGTTGCATGGAGAGACCATAAATGCATCCAGAGGAAGTCTGAGAAGTTCCAGAACACAGCTGTCCCTTACCATTTCCAGGACCCATTGATCCATCATAATCTGGGCCCTCCTATGATAAAAGCAAGATAGATGCCCGCATATTTCCTGATCTAGTAGGTGAGCCCCCGTACCTTCATTGTGAAAAATAGAGGTGCTCCAGCCCCAGAGCCAACATCCTAATGAGGCTTCTTAGGCTGAACTGACAGATCTTCCGAAGGGATGAGACCTTTGAATAGTTACTCCTCTGTACGGTCGAAATGAACAGGAATCCCTGGAGTGGCCCTTCGTCCCAAAAAGACATGCTGCCACCTTCTTGTACTCTATCAATTGAGGAACCTTGGATTCACCTCAGCTATTTGCCTTCTTCTCCAACTCACTTCTGAATAAAAGAGAACCCTTAAAGGGTAACCTTATGAGATTGGACTTGGAAATAGTATCTGCTGACCAATTTCGCAGTCACAACTGGTGCCTAGTCGCTATCAAGGAAGCCACCCCTCTAGCGGCTATCTGCACCAAGTCACAGCTTGCAACGGCCAAGAATGCTGCTCTAGATAGATGCAATCCAGCCCAAGCCACCAGGCAGCAGTAAGAAGCAATTTGTAAATTCATTGCCATGGCCTCAAAAGCTTGTTTAAGAATAGCCTCAATCCTCCTATCCTGATCATCTTTTAGAGCTGCCCCTCCTTCCACCGGGATGGGGGTTTGCTTGGTAACAGCACATACCAAGGCATCTACCTATGGGAATCGCAACTATGTCCTTGCCTTTGGATCAAAGGGCAAGAAACCCACTAAAGTGCGCACCCTCCCCCTTTAAAACTTGCCTCTAGGGCGTTCCACAGAAAGTCAATTAACTCTTAAATTGGATCTAGGAGGAGAAAGAATCAGGACGCTTTGTGCAAGGTGACCAATATGGGATCTTTCTTTTGTAAGCCTATAGCATCATCCCCGTCCACACCAAGCATCTTCAAGGTCCGAGTCAACAGACTTGGCAACTCATCTTTGTGGGGGGAAAAAAAACCCCAGAGTAGAGTCCAATGTGGTTTCAAATAAAGTAGAATTCCTCCCTTTTCTAGAGGGGAGAAAACCAAACCCCCATTGGAGTCATCTGACGTACCATGATCCACATCCCCCTGAACATCTCCAGGGATAGCATCCCTGGGGCATTTGGCTGCAGTGGCTGACAAGTGGCAAATCCAAGTACATGACCCCTTCTTAGTAGGTTGCTTCACCTCCGTTGGGCAGCCCTGCAGAAAAGCCTGCAAGCCCTGGAAAAATTCCACCCAGGAGAAGGCAGATAGATCCATACTGGGGCCCATAGGCCCAAACCTGGCACTCTCCGACCCCTCTCTCAAGGATGCTTCTGCCATCGATAACAAGGAAGGTGGGGAACTGTCCACTGTGTCACCGGCCCATTCCCCTCTGGAACCACCATAGGCTGACAAGATGTCCCAACGTCAGCAAAATATGTAGTAGCCACATTGCCTTGAGCATCTTAACAGCACTGACACAGGCGAGGAGAGCGCAATGGCTGGATTGCCCTTATATGGCAAGTCTCAAAAATAGCAAGGCACTTAGACTTTGTCTCTGTCACCACGGTTTTCCTGCACACAGATCTAGGTGGCCTCCTGCACTCGCCCCAACAGTACCCGGGTGTACTTGTGCAAATAAATACACGCTTAAATTTAGGCTGCAGCCTTACGCGCACAAATATTCACAGGTGCATACCCGCATCCGGACACCATTGTGCAACAAGCAGGCAGGGGAAAAAAAAACGCCGCCAAGGCCTACCATGCAGCTGACTGAACCAAGCTTGATAAGCAGGACCTAGCTAAAAGCTGCCCAACCTGCCGAGCTGCCTCCACTATACACTAACTCCCCAGAGAAGTGAGAGGGAAAAGGATGTATGAGACGCAAAGGAAAAATGCCAAGGAAAGGAGGATCTGGTAAGAAAAAAAAATATAAGAAGGAGGGGGCCTAAAACTTCCCTACTCTTTTTTTTTTTTTTTTTTTTAACCTGAGTTCAGCCCTTCCTGGCTGATAGCACAGTTGGGTCTCCGGCCGTGGTGGGAGAGGGCAGAAGCCTTCACTGCCGAGCACTCCGTCTTTTTTTTTTTTTTTACGTTTATGCCTGGTCAAACTTCCAGACTTAGGGACCAAACGGGTGTCACCTTGGGAGCTCAAGTGGTGCATCTGAATCTTCTCCTAGTCTTCTCTGTTTTTTGTTTTTTTTTTTTAAACCACAAGCATTCCCTACAAGGGAGATACATATCCACCGTTTGCTGGAGACAGAGAATACTGGCAGGTTGATGTCGAGGCAGGGCTATATGCCAGTGACATCATGAGTCAGCTTTATTACATCTCCATCTGCTGGTAGGAGTGCATAACCCACTGTTGTGGTCTGGTCTGCCTGAATGCAGAGGAAACAAAAAATGCAGCTGCTGACTTTCTGAAAGGGTTCTAGACTGGTCTAGCAAGATTAAAGGAAAGGAAATTATCAGGCAAGATTCAATTTCTCCTTCCTGCTAGACTAGTCCAGATGCAAAGGAAGTACCCAAGCCCATTCTAACTCAGGGGGGGAGAAGACAAGGTTGCCTTGAGAATGACTTCCCCAAATGCTGCATCTCCTATGGCTTGCACATTTAACCTGTAATGTTTAGCAAAAGAATGTAAGGAAAACCAACATCCATCATGCCCGAGTCCTGATAGAATGAGCACAAGGACTCTCTAGAGCCTGTAGGCCTTTCAGCAAATATGCTGAGGATATAGTCTCTTTGATCACCTGGACAATGATTCTGAAGCTGCCTCTCCCTTGCAAGGTCCACAGAACAAAACAGAACAGTCATCAGATATCCGGGGAGAATTTGATGAACATCCAAGAAGCAGAGAGACCATTCCTTACCATGACCTTTTTGGAATGCTGGGAGAAAGACTGTCTGGCTCAAATGAAAGAGAAACACCACCTTCAATTAAAAAATGGCATGCCATCTTTAAGTTATGCTGTTGGAGCTACTATAAGAAAGTTTATCACGTTGCTGCCCCTGAAGAAGGATTTATTCCGAAACTTGGCCATGTTGGAATAAAGAATAAAGAAGCTATATGGACTATTCTAATTGCAGCTATCGGCGACATAAGAATTTAAACAGGATTTCAATATAAAAAAATAAATCTGAAATATTTTTGTGGCACTGCGAATATATATTATAGGGTGGGCCAGTGGTGTGTTTATGATTATACGGTAATTGGTATGCTATTTTAAGGTGCCTGGATGGCACCTTAAAATAGTGAATATATGAAACTACCACCACTCACCTATTAGATATTTGAATATATAAAACAGTTTTTTCCACATTAATAGAAGAGATTGAGGTGGGGGTTTTTTTTCTTATTTTTTGGAACTAGATGAAAAGTGACTGCAGAAAAACACTAAGTAGGGATCTCTGCCAAATAAAGCCTGAAATTCTGAAGTACATCTGGCAGAACATCTGCCGACAGAAAGTCCAACGTTAAGAAGAGATCCCTCAAAGATGCAAGACTAAAAAGATTAAAGGGGAAACCCACCATGGCATTAAGAAACAATAAAAAATCCCATTGGGGAACTAGGACTCTAAAAGGGGAATGAATATGTCGAGACATATCTGAGTGAGAAGCCACAGAGACCCCATGAACTTGACCTCTGCAATTAAGGGCTAACCCCATGACCAAATTCTCCTTCAGGAAGGTTAGAATGGTAAGCGTATGCAAGATTCACTTAATAATTTGCTGACACAAAGAAACATATCAAAAAGGTGATGAATGTGACCATCATATACCAAGCACAGATTGCACATGTCATGTGTCTATTATCTTAGTGCATACTCAGGTATAATCATTGGTCAACGCTTCTGAATTTTTCAAGATTTTTTTTTTTTTTTTTTTTTTTTTTTAAATAAAAAAAAAAAATAGAAAAAATTTTGAGAGCCTTAGTTTTGAATTGTCTTGGTTTAAGAAAGGTCTCCCTTGTGAACCAAAACCGGCTCAGTGTTTAAGTACATCTGCATCAGGGACACAAAATAAACCATTAGAGACAGATTTAAAGACCATTGAAACATCTGAAAAGAGTATCCCTGATACTACACAGCATCCAGGAGGAAATATTCAAGCCGCAAGCACTTATACTGTTTGGTATTAACATTCACAATTGTTGCATACCAGACAGACACTTCTTTCTCTGTAATGGCTTCCGCTAGGGCACACTAGAAAAACCTATTGAGCTTTAACTGCTGCGAAAGCCACAAGAAATCCCTTTTCCCAATCATCTGCATTGATGATGCAATACATGACGACAGACTCATGAGAATCCAGGCAATCAGCTGTAGAGGAATCTGTCAGTTTTTGGTTCTCTTATCTCCATTTGATGGTAGGTGGATATAAATCCACACATCTGGATTGGTCTAGCAGGATCATAAGGAAGGGTCAATTCCATCTCAGTACATTATCTTAATATTTAGCTACATAAAAATCAGTTATTAAGACTCATCTGCTTACAGTTCATTGTATTTGTACTGTATTACCATAAAAGCTGAATTAAAATGACAAATGCACAAGTATTCTAAAAGGTAGATGAGCTCATCAGAAAAGGCAAGGTGCAATATTGCAGTGCCCTGCGCTGAAGTTTTACATTGCACGTTTCTCCTTAATATTGAACACATTACTTACCTGATAATTTTTTCCTTAGCGTAGACAGATAAACTCAGGACCAATGGGTTATGCTCCCCTGCCAGCTGATGGAGACGGAGTCAGGTCACAAAGCTGGCGTCACTGTACATATACCCCTGCAGTGACCTCAGCTTTCCAGTGTACTCTACAAAAGCCCCTGTGGACATACTAGTGAAAGGACTTAATTGAAAATAAGTGTTATATACTTAAGATTAAAACATGATTTAAAAAAAAAAAACGTATAACCGTAGCTGAACTCAACTAACCATAAAACACTGAGCTCCAGTAAGGATACAGGTAACTTATTTCTAGGGACTAGGTGCACACTTATCAGTGATCCCTTGGATTCGAGGCCCATTCCACGGGAGGACCCGTGGTGCAGGTCTTGAGCAGCCGAGGGTAGGATGTTGAGTACATCTGTCTAATCTAAGGAAAATGAAATTATCAGGTAAGTAATTTTTCCAATTCCTAGCGTGCAGCCAGATGGACTCAGGACCAATGGGATATACAAAAGCTACTCCCGATTGGGGCGAGAGGCTGCCCATGGTCCAGTCAACACCGCCCGTGCAAAGGCAGTGTCCTCTTGAGCCTGTACATCCAGCTCATTCCACTAGGGCTCAAGCGGTCTCATGAGCGGAGGTCAGACTAATGTCTCCCGTCGATATCTTGCAGGCAGCGATGAGGTGGTCACTGCACCTTTTATTGGAAAAGACCGTTTGAGCCCTAATGGAATGAGCTCTAATCTGAAAGGGTAATAGCTTTCCAGCCTCCACACAGGCTCCTGTGATCACCTCTTTAATCCAGCGAGTTATGGTAGCCCACAAAGCTGGTTCGCCCTGTTTCCTTCCACCGTGAAGGACAAACAGGTGGGTCTGTCTTTTGGATCGGTTCTGAGACTTCCAGCTACTGCACTAAAAGCCTCTTGACATCCAAATGATAGAGGAGCCAATATTCCTCAGAGTCCTTGAGTTTATCTAGGGATGGCAACAAAATAGACTGATTCAAATGATACTCAAGACTACCTTGGGCAAGAAGGACGGAACAGTAAACAGATGCAACACCCCTGGAGTCATCTGGAGGAAAGGCTCCTGGCATGACAGTGCTTGCAGTTCAGAGATGCGACGAGCCAAGCATATAGCTATCAGAACACCGTTTTTAAAGTCAATAAATGCAAGGAAAGACTGCACAGCAGCCGAAAGAAAGGACCTGCCAAAAATTCCAGTACAAATTAAGATTCCACAAGGGAACAGACAACCGCACGCAAGGCTAAAGGTGCTTCACTCCCTTCAGAAAACGAGCAGAAAGGGACATCCCATTCCCCTCACCGCTTTAACAGGAGAAAGCTGCTACCTGAACCTTCAAAGAGTTAAGGGCCAAACCTTTATTCAAGTTGTCCTGCAAAAATTCCAGAATAAGTGAGATTTTGACCGCCCAAGGGGACCCACCACATTCCTTGCACCAGGCCTCAAATTCTCTCCAGACCTGTACATATAGTAGGGACGCAGAGAACTTCTGAACACGGAGTAAGGTGATAATTACCGCCGCAGAATATCCCCACTTCTTCAGGCAAGACCTCTCAAGGGCCAAACCGTAAGACAGAATCGAATTAGATTCTCGTGAAGGACCAAGTCCCTGCTATAACAGGTCCCTGTGCGGTGGAAGGCGCAGGGGATTCTCTACCAGGAGCCTCCACGTTTCCATACCATGGATGCCTGGGCCAATCTGGAGCTACTAGCAGGATTAGTCCCTTGTGGTGCTCGATTCTGCGAATGACCCTGCCCAGCAGGAGCCATGGAGGGAAGGCATATAGCAACTTGTCTTCCAGCCAGATCTGAACGAGAGTATCGACTCCCAGGGACCACAGATCTCTTCTGCGACTGAAGAATCAAGGAACCTTCACATTTCGAGAAGTTGCCAGCTGGTTTAGGAACAGAAGGCCCCTGCGATCCACAATCAGCTGAAATGCCTCGACCAATACCACCCACTCTCCTGGGTCCAGACTCTCCCTGCTGAGAAAGTCCACTCTTACGTTGTCTTTTCCTGCAGTGTGAGAGGCCGAGATCATCTGCAGGTGATCTTCTGCCCATTCCATCAGCTGGTCTATTTCCTGCAACACCTTCTGGCTCTTGGTTCCTCTCTGGCAATTGACATAGGCTACTGTCATCGCATTGTCAGACATCAAGCGAACCGCTTGATTCCACAGCCTGTGGCTGAACTGCAAGCATGCCAGCTGTACCGCCCGGGCCTCCAGGGGAATGATGTTCCAAGAGAGACTCCAGCATTCCGGCGCCCCTGGGCAGTTTATTCCAGACAGTTAGCCCCCCAACCGTGGAGACTCGCATCTGCCTAGGGTACCAACCAGGCTGGAGAGGGAACTCCCTTTCTCAGATGATCCTCCTGCAACCACCACTGGAGGTGGGAGCAGATTTCCATGGGCAAGTGGAGTTGAACCGCATAATCCTGAGACTGTGGGTTCCAACAAGATAGCAGACAGGGCTGAAGAGGACGTATATGCGCCCTTGCCCACAGCACTACTTTCAGCGTAGCTGCCATCAAACTGAGTACCTGAAGGTAGGACCACACTGTCAGACATATGGTGTTCATCAACTGACACACCTGAGACATCAATCTCTGGATCCAAACTTCTAGTAGGAAAACTCTGTCCTGTCCCATGTCGAACCAGACCTCCCCGATACGCCAATGCATGGGATGGTTGAAGATTGCTCTTGGTCAGGTTCACAAACCAACCAAGCTCCTGCAATAAGGAGATCACCCTGTGTGTCATCAGGCATCTCTCTTCCTGAGACTTGGCTTGAATCAGCCAGTCGTCCAAATACGGGTGCACCAGCATTCCTTTTTTTCACAAGGCTGCCGCTACCACCATAATCTTGGAAAATGTTCTGGGAGTGGTGGCGAGACCAAAGGGCAGTGCCCAAAACTGATATTGGCACCCCAACACCGCAAAGCATAGAAAGTGTTTGTGTTCCAACTGGATGGGAATATGAAGGTAAACCTGTGATGTCAGCTTGCTCCGTCTCCAGCTGTTGGGCAGGAGAAAATAAGCCACTGGTCCTGAATCCATCTGTCTACATGCTAGGAAAAAATACAGTTATACATTTAGGGTCAAAAACCAAAGGGAGATGTAAAGGAAAAGAAAGGAAATTATTCTAAAGCATAAAAGAGCGGGATCTGGGGGTAATTGTATCTGATGATCTTAAAGTGGACAACAGGTGGATAAAGTGATGGTAAAATCCAGAAAGATGCTTGGATGCGTAGGGAAAGGAATGGCCAGCAAAAAAAAAAAAGGGAGGTAATACTGGCCCTGTACAAGTCCCTGTTGAGACCTCACTAGGAATAATACTGTGTACAATTCTTGCAACCGTAACTTCAAAAGGATATAAACAGGATGGAGTTGGTCCAGAGGGTGGCTACTAAAAATGATCAGTGGTCTTTGTCTAAAGCATATAGGTACAGACTTAAAGATCTATATATACATACCCTAGAAGATAGGGGAGAATTGATAGAGGCATTTAAATAATTCCAAGGTTTCCATGCACAAGCAGCAGGCTTTTTTCAAAGGAAAGGAGGCTCTAGAATGAGGGGGGTCATGGGATGAAGTTGAAAGGAGGTAGATTTAGGAGTTAACCTTAGGAAATGTTTCTTCAGAGAGATTATAGTGGATGCATGGAGCAGCCTTCCTGTGGTGGTAATGGGAGAGACAAGGAAAGTATCTGAATTCGAGAAAGCATGGGATAAGCACAGATCTGAAGGAATAGGAGTAAAGCTGAACATTTGGTATGGATAGGCAAACTAGATAGGACATATGGTCTTTTCCTGCCATGTTTCTATATATACACACACACACACATGCATCCGGATTCAATCAAAGCACATTTATAAACAAGTTTATTTCCTAGGATGGAGCCAGAACTCTCAAATGAATTTCCAATTGTACATTTGTAATAAAGATGATAGTAAATATTTTGTACTATACTACTTAGGCTTATATAGAATATTAACTTAATGATCTGGTACAGAAAGGAAGAGAACTTACAACTTCCCTTCCAGGCTGTGGATAGAATGGTGTTCCAAATAGCTTTCTCCCATTGATAAAAGCCTTCATAATGAAATTGGTCACTAGTGAAGAAAGCACAGAACAAATATAAGGGGAGAAAGTCAGAAGTCTTAAGAACTAAAGCCTATGGAAGGGGTGGTCAATTCTGGTCTTCAATAGCCACAAACAGTCCTGGTTTTCAAGATATCCATAATGAATTTGCTTGAGATATATTTGCATACAATGGAAGACAGTGCCTGCAAATCTCTTTCATGTATATTCATTGTGTATATCCTGAAAACCAGACCTGTTTGTGTCTCTTGAAGACTGGAGTTAACCACTCCTGGCCTATCGTAATGCTATATTCATAAAACCCTTACTTCGTCTTGAGACTCCAGCACCAAGATTGTGATTCAAGTCAAAAGGATCTGTGAAATACAAAACAAGATCTCATACTCTTGAAACAAGAAAATGCTACTGCAAACACAAAATTCAGTGCCACGATTAAAGACATGCTCTGTAGGCACTTACAACTCAATGGATTGAGATGAAATATACTATATTTAAAGATGATTACAACACAATGAAAGTTGTCAGGTCTTGATTTTTCCAGAGAAGAGAATGTTAAAACAATCAATGTGGCTGGCACAGTGCTTCTATGGCTAATATTGTTTGCTTATGTGTGAAAGATCTGCTTTGGGACAATGCATGAGAAGGACCCTATGCAGTTTCAAAACCTCATCCACAACAGTATTTTTTTTAATAATTCTTATGGTGGGTCAATCAAAAGGTATCACAAACTTAATGAAACCAGTTTTTTCCAGCATGGCTACTAGACTGCTGTACTACTGACTGAGGTCAAAGCACAGAAAGGTTATGTTGTCAATCACTCAAAGACAGTGTACACTGTGGCCTAGGGGTATTGATATGCAGCCATTAGTGAAAAAAAAAAAAACACAGGACTGCTTCGACGGCCAAGTTCAAAAGCAAAGCATGTTCAAGCAGCAGCATTGTATGAATCATCAGGAAGGCCGCTCACCCATAAAAATGTTGCTAGCAGTAATTTTATTATGGGTTTAACAATTGCGTGGTTTTGAAATATTACTACCCTTAACAAAGCTTGGGTGTAACCGGTCACAGAGCAGCAGTTACTACCCTTAACAGAAACATGGGGTAATCTGCATGGAGTGGCAATTACTGCCATAAGAAACTTGCTGGGCAAACGGCACAGACCATTTGGTCTTTTTCTGCTGTCAATACTATGTTACTATGCAACGTTTTCAAAGGCTGCTTTTGTAGGGTCTGGATCTCAGGCTTATTGCCACTTTCAGATATCTGAAAGGAGAGGGAATGGAAATCTAAGAATTCTCAGAATTAAGTGAAAGATCTGACCTTGACTGTGACTTTCAAACCTGTGTGAAGCTCACTGGAATAGCTCAGCTCTGGCAAGTACGCTACAGAAGAATTAACAGTAATGCTGTAATGAGGCAGCCTCAAAACGAGTTCAAAAACAGGAACACAAATGAAATAACACACAAAAATAGCACAAGGAGGGGAAGTGTCTCCTTTCTTAAATTAATAGGACTCTTTTTCAATCAGTTGTTAGCAGTCTGCCAATACCTTCAATGGCAATACATTTCGAAGTCCATTGTTTTTCAAATGTCGTCAACAGCTTTTTCTGTCGAATGCTGATCACATATTCCTTAAAGTCAAATTCTTCGGTGTAGAATCGTAGTAACCCCAACCACAGTTCACCAACCGATTCCACATTCTTTCCAAACGAGGGCAAGCGCTTCCTCTGCATGCAAGGGAAGACAGTTTCCTCATGAAGAAACCTACTGAACGGCAATGCTGCAAGCACAGCGCAAAAATTTCACATTGTGCAAAACGAGGACACCATTACCAGTTCCTCCACGTTATCAAAGAAAAAGGCATTCCACCCATCAACTATTCTTACTGGAATCTGTTTCCCATCGAATATCTGCAAAATAAATAATACAAAAAAAACCGACAAGTTATTTTTAACCATGTTAAACAGCTATTTATTAGCCAGACAGACTAAGAAAAGTTATGGCTATCCCTGTGAACGAACAATAGTAATTAAACTTTTGCCTGCTGAGAAAAATCTGTCTACATGTTTTCCACCCCAGCTATATGAGACGTTGCCAGAACTGCCAGGTACTGCGCCACACAGTGAATCAAGTCCTGAGCCTTCTGAGAAACCATTCAACTTTTGGCCCCTCCATTGCATTGTCCTAGAGAACTTGCACTGGCCAACCTTGTAACCATGGCAGAAAGGAAAGCAAGGCAAAGCGTACCGCTTTCATCTCTAACCAACTGATAAACCATGATGCCTCCTCCTTCAAATAATCGGCCTTGCACAGTCTGCCCCTGACACACTGCCCCCCCAACCGGACAGGCTGGCGTCAGTGATCACTATCACTCAATCTGGGATTTCCAATTCCATCCCTCTGCAGATTGACCCAACCAAGCCACCATGAAAGACTGGACCTAGACTCCCCCCTGAGGGGGAGAGGAACTTGAAATTCCTCCAATAATGGATTCCAGCGGGAGAGGAGAATTTTCTGAAGGAGGCCACATATGTGCGAACACCCAGGGAACCAGTTCTGACTTATGCGCGAATGCCTAGGGCACTGATGTGGTTCTCATAGGCCCTTAGTCTCAGTGAAACACTTCTGACATGTCACACAAGTCATTACTCCTGTTCTCTTAAGCAGCTTTTATAATTATTTCGAAGTATAACATTGTAACAGGACATTTGTATTGCAGTGTTGTAGTTGTTTGTATAGACAGTCAGACACTATAAACAGATAAAGATAAACTGCAAGGCTGTAGAACATTTTGAATTGAAGAGGTCAGTTTGCATTCCATCTAAGATTATAGAAGCATATCTAGAACTAGAACAAAGAGGAGGCCAACTGGCATCCATCTAAGATTATAGAGAATATTCTTAGAAGAAGCACAAGGCTGCTAATGCTGGCAAATTCCAAGAAAACATTTACATATGAGACTAGGATTAGTTAACTTGGAGAATGAAAGAAAATCATCATACAGCCATTCAGAGTATTTGTTTATAATAGAAAGCCAATCATAGAAGTTTTGACAATTATGTAACCTATTTTAGTGGTTGGAAATATACAACTGAGATTCTATATAATGCTTTGTCATCAGTAAAATCATTTTAGAGGGAATTTATGCTAGAGTCTTGCATGGCACTCTGCCTCTCCATAAGGTATCTTATTTTAATGTCTAAGATTTATATTATTTAATAGCATTTTAATAAACTTTTTTCCACAACTAGGGCTTTAAGCATTCTTATTTTCAATTCTCGTGTATGCACAAATACCCAGGGATCTAGTTCTAGTGTCGATGCCATAAAACTTAGGACCTGCAAATAATCCCAAATTCTGGGCACCTTGAGTCATAACAGGCATCACACCTGACTCTGCAGCTTCACCAACCTCTCCTCTGTGAGGAACACCATGTCAATTCAGGTGTCGATTCTAGTCTTCCCCCCCAGATACTTCGAGATCCAAGATGGCTTCAGATGGCTCTTCACTAGGCTTACCACCCAGCCCAAACCCCTCCACCTCTCCAGGACCCACTGTATTACCATCTGACAGAGGTCCACCATCTTTGCACGAATGAGCCAGTCGTGCAGATATGGGTGTACCAGTACTCTTTCCTTCCAAAGGGATGCAGACATCACCGCCATGACTTTGGCGAATATGCGCAGTGCTGTTGCTAACCCGAAAGGAAGGGTGCAAAACTGTAAATGATCTCCCGGAATCATAAACCTCAGGAACTTCTGGTGCTCCTGCCCGAGTGGAATATGTAGTACACACCTCTGTGAGGTCTAACGACACCAGGAACTCTCCCTTGGGAACTGACCCAATGACCGAACGCGTTTCCATATGAAACCATAGCTCTGAGGACCGCATTCACCATCTTTAAATCCAAAATAGGTCCCTTCCTTTTTTGAGTCTATGAAATAAATGGAATACCGACCTTCCCCCCCCCCCCCCCCCCCCCCGGAAACCGGCCCTATCGCCTCTAACTGCTGCAAGCAGTCCAACGTGTCACAAACCACCACCTGCTTGGCACAGGGAGCACAAGGACAGACAACGTAAGCTTCCCTCACCATACAAGCAAATTCTAATGCGTGGCCATCTTTTATTACTTCTAAGACCCACTGGTCCATTGTGATTCTGGTCCATTTTTCGTAAAAATGGGCTAATAGCCCCCCCCCCCACCCAACAGCCAGCTGTGGCTCATTGAGATGTGGCCTCCCCCCTCCGGTTTATTGACAGGGTTATCTCAGATCAGTTTCCACCCACCTCGAAAGGACTGGGTCCTGCCCGAGCTTTACCTCTGTACTGCCGATATCTCCTATAGTCTCTAAAATGCGAATGGGCCAAAAAGGATTTCTTTCCTTTCAGTTTGTCCTCCGGCAACTTATGTCCTTTGGACTCTCCCAGATGCTTCATCAGCTGCTCTAAATCCTCTGCGAACAACAGTCTGCCCTTGAAAGGGAGGGCCCCTAACAGACTGAGCAAACGTCCGTAGATCAGTTTCTTAACCATAGCAGCTGCCGAGTCAAAACTGCTATCATAATTCTGAACGACATCCTAATCAATCCATACAAAGCATCTGCCACATAGGCTACTGCTGCCTCCAAGCATGCCGCTTGCTTGTGGAGGACAATGAAGATGTCTCCTTTGTCTGCAACTGCTGAACTCAGTGCAAACAAGCGCTATGCAAAAAAATGTATACCCAAGGCAGAAACTTCAAAAATCCTCACGGTCAACTTCCAGCTTTCAGACTTGCACATCTTTCAGTGCAAAAGATTACCATCGGAATGTTGGGTTTTTTGGTCATTGTTGAGAACAAAGCATCAACCTGCAGAATCAAAGAAGCTCGAGTGTATCCCCCGGCAACAGGTACAACCTCACCATTGCCTTTCCAATTTTCAAACTGGTCTCCAAGAGATCCCACTCCCTGACGACCAACTTTACGACTTGTGGAAGGGAAAAGCCTTAGCTGGACCTCTCAAGCCATCCACGATGGGATCTACACCACCCTGATCAGACTCTTCCCGAGTAAGTTTTATGCTTAACTCTTTAAGCACATGTGGAATCAAAGGCCACAACTCTTCCCTGTGAAACATACTGACCACCTTAGGGTCATCCTCCAGATACGGATCTGACAGGTCCTGCCCCCAGAGACCCATCCAGCAGACCAGTCTCATCTTCGGAGTCCTCAGACTCCTCGATGGGGCCACTGTGCTGCCTAGCCAAGCATCCTCTGGATGCCAGCCGATACCTTCTTGCTGGTCACCTTGGGTCATTTAATAGGCCGTGAGCCACTTTGCAGCTGACCCTGGGTATGAGAATGCTTCTCCCCCTGCTGTCTTTCTAGCCAGATTGGCTCTGTGGAGAAGTTAACACAAAATTTGAGGGAAAAGCCTGAGAATCCTCAGAATCCTCCTGCATCAAGGCCACCTCATCTTCAGAGGCTTCCTGCCTCTCCGTGGGACTCTGCATGAGAGAGGAGGGGAATCCCTTGCCTCTCCAGGATCCTTACGTGCTGCTGTGAATACACCCAAGATGGCCACCATTCCCACGCTCACTGGAAAAGGTTCTGCAGCAGCTGATGGTCTTTTAAACACCAAATCTGAGTGTGCACTATTAAACCCAGAAACTGTATGAGCCGAAATAAAGCACACACTATCTGAGCTGCAGCATGTGTGTACCCCTGCACAAGCAGCAGGCCTTACCTCCATCCTTGGCAGGCGTCATGTGCATCCCACACATGCTGCCTCCGCACCGCAGTGATTTCCTCAACACCGGGACCCCTGCTACCACTGGCTCTCACCTGTGTCTGGTGTGAGCACCGATCACTCACAGGGCACACCCGAGTTGAGAATCCCTCTCCAAGCTGCTTGTCAAATTTTTATTTTTTTTTTTAAACTAGAGTACTTTCCTGAATGCTGTAGAGCAGCTGTTGGTTTCCAAGGATTCTCCGGGGGATCGCTGGAACTAGACCACCAGCTAATCGAAACCCGCTCAATAACCAGAGACAACACATACCAAGGGTCACCAGCCTCCTGCTTATTCCCCTCAACCAGGGATCTATCAACCCCCTAGGAGGCTCCTGTTGATCTCTTTATTCCTTTTTTTTTTTTTTCACTCCAGACTGCGGGTTCTACTCCTCTACCATCTGCAGGTTACAGAGAAATACTGAGGGACTGCAGGTGGCACACGGGGTTAAGTAGCAATTTCAGTAAAGCTTTTCTTCTGTCGCCATCTGCTGGCAGGCAGGGAGGCAAAACTTAGGAGTCTAGACTGATCTGGGGTTGGAACAGGAATTCTATGTTCTCAATGTCAATCTTTAGAGAGATAGACTTAGAAATGACCTCGCATTGTCGCATCAAAACCATTTCAGTTTTCTCTACATTTAGCGCATGTTTGTGCAGGATCATCCAGGTGTTAAAGAAACGTTCTCAAAGGTTTCATTCCAGGAACTACCAATAGGTAAGTAAAACTGGATATCGTTTGCATAAATTCAGAAACCTTCGTAGATGCCAGCTAAAAGTTGACACACGTGCCAAATAGATATTAAATAGTAAAAACAGACAGAGCCAACCCCCGCGGCACGCCCAACATCTCCTCATGCCATTCTGAACACTGTCATTCAGCCAAGCTTGTTGTTTTCTTCCGTGAAGATATGAATGGAACCAATTACAAACTTGCCCAGATATACTGAGCTCTTGTAGATGATTATGCAAGACAGAATGGTCTACAGTATTGAAAGCTGTGCTGACATCTATCATCATCAAAATAAAACTCTGACCCTTCTGATTGAATCAGTGAGAGAAATCAAAAGCATCTCCATATTCCCAACTTACTTTGATATAAATCATGGCAATGACAGTTCTTCAGTGGGGGGGGGGGGGGGAGGCTTTTGAAATTTGCTACAATATATGCCAGCGAATTATCAATAGGTTTTACCCACATTAAGTGTGCTTAACACGGGTAAATGGCTTTTGAAAATTGCTACAATAGTGTTACATGCATAACTCCTTTGCTTAAGAGTATTATTAATTTTGAGTAATTTGACAAAGAAAAAAAAAAGCAAGAGGGAAACCTCCTAACAAAATGAAGACGCCAGCACCACTTTCTGTCTGTGCATGCAAGGCAGTGCTGATCTAAATCAATTTAGAGAGCCAATTAGGGAACATGGATTTTATCAAAGTCCATAAAGTACGGCACCTTTTATCTGGAAGTCCATTATCCAGAAACTCCCATTATTAAGAAAAACATCCAGTCGGGCTGTTCTCTTACTCTCCTACCACTGCCTCTCTGCTTCCCCTAATCTGTGAGATACCTTGTGATTCAAAACAGCTGATGTGACGCACAGGAGGGAGAGGAGCCACAGCAGCATGAGGAGCGGAGAGAAAAGCTGTGCTGGGTCAGGGGGGCCAGCTCAGGTTGCAAGGGTGGCCACAGCTTCCATTACCTGGAGAATTCTATATTACCCGGAACGGTCATGGTTCTGATCGTCCCAGATCAAAGATGCCCTAACTTTAATCCCTTGGAGCCCAAAAGGCATTCAAGTAGGCAGTGCAATTCAGAGCACAGGGGGGTGGCGGCGGTGTCAATGTCCCTTTTATAGATGCCACGCTAGATAAAACGATCTTAAACTGAAGGTAATCATACCTCCAAATGCCAAAACGTCAACTGAGAGAAAGAAAAAAGGGGGTACCTAACCCATGGGACATGCAGAGTTTAGACACTAGGTGACAATGACACAGCTGCTGATTCTGCTATATCTTGTTACACATTTTTTTCAATCAAGGACACACACACACACAGGCTAAAATGCCTATAATCTTTCACCTCATATACTTTACTGGGGTTACACACTCTACCTCCTCAGTAAAATTTCGGCTCTTCCAATTTCATTGTGAAATGAAAGACCGTGATGGCTGTCGCTGCATCGTTAACATCAATACCAAACCTTTGCTGAATACGGACCTCTTGCAGGACGGGGATGACGGGCGGCTTTCTCTGCTGCAGAAAATACAGAACCATAAGGATATATGCATAGGAAGATAAACTTCCTCTGGAGGCATCTCCAATATCACAGCGCTGTCAGAAAGAAAGGGAAAACCAAATTAACTGTCTTCACCAGTCAAATTATTCAAAAGAGTCTACTACTGTAAAAGCCAGGTTTACGTGACTAGCCGACACACTGTGCCAGTAGCAGTGGCAGACTTTGCTTTTCATGGCTGCATTTATACTGTGTTCTATCCAACCCCCTATTTTATATCTTCTCCCAGCTTACATAAATCCAGTGACATTCCTCGACCAGGGGCCATGCACCTGGGCTCTTTCTGGATCCCTGTAATCATGAGCCTGAAATCAAGCCACTGGGTGTCGTCATTGCATAGCCCAGGGAGCAGAAGACCTGAGCCAGCTTCCTCCTCTTGGCAATGCACCAGGCCAGTCCTTTGACACTAGGTTTCATTCTTCCAGCCCAAGTTTCTCCCACATAGCATATATCCTGCTTTAATGTTCAGTTTGTTCCTTACACGTATCAAGATGGGGGGAACATGGAGTGGTCCTATTGCTTAAAAGCAGTGAACTCCAAATAAAACACCCCAAACTTACATTTGCAAATCTATAAAAATAGTGCCTGCCTTGAGTTATTCTTATCTTAGAATTCAGGCCTTTTTTGAGCTAGTAAAAAAAAAAAAGGAACAAATGTAACAAATCAACATTTTTCACTCTCATCTACTGAAAAAAATAAATTGTCTACCAACCTGTTCTCTTAAAATTTAGCACACTGACAGATTGAGACTGTGGCCCCATCTGCCACATTTTAAGCAATATAGTCTGTTTGGGTAATAAGCCAAGCAAGTGAAATTTTAGGACTTGACAGGGTGATGTCACTATAATCTTAACTATGGCAGCTCTATTGCACAACCATAATTACATTATTCCTTCTCTTCCATTTCTTTATTCTAACTGCTGGAAGAATTACTAATTATATTTTGCAGTAGACACTGTCCAAGTGACTAAAGCAATGGTCAGAGAACCAGGAGACCTGAATTCAAGTCATAACTGTAACAAACACTTTGTTACCTTTAGTAAAGCACTTTATATCCGTGCGCATCGGGTATCAATATCTTAAGCTCTTGGTGGGAGGTATTTACGGTACAGAGCTGAGTACACTGTCAGTGCTATGCGATTAGGTAGGAGTCTACCTGCAGTGGAAAATGAGGATTCAACATATATTACCTTCGCAAATACTTTCATCGTATATCCCAGATACTTCACTCTTGGGTCAATGGCTGCATACGTGGCAAGCATTCTGGTGTTATGCTGTGCCTGGAAATAAGGTACATTAAAGAAAACAAAATGCGCTTCATTCAGAAACATGTTTTCATTTGGGCAGGAAAGAAGGTTAAGGTTGGAGTGGAGGAGCAGCCTAGTGGTCAGAGCAGAGACTACAAACCAGGGAAACCAGGATTCAAATCTCATGACATTCCTTGGGACATTGGGCAAATCATTTTACCCTCCTTTGCCTCAGGTAAAAAAAACAGACTGGGGACAGTACCTGAATATAATCTACTTTGAAATGCAAAAAAAAAATAAAGTTAAAAAGATTTATATTTCAAACATCAGTCAGCAGTTTCTGACAATTACATGAACTCTGTTCATAACTGTTACAACTTTCTGTTAGAACTATAACTATTCCTATAAGTATATGCCTTATTATTAAGTAGTTGATGTTTTTGACTGGTTTATCGTCATTTCCTTGCTAAGCTTACTGTTCCTATGTATCCTATGTAGCCCCCCTACCTGTTCAATGTAATTTCCACCTGCTGTTACACTGTAAACTGATATGATGTCACTACGAATATCGGTATAGAAAAGTTTATAAATAAATAAATAAATGTATTCCACTTAAACGGCAGAAATAAGGTGCTTTCTCCAGCCAATTAATACATTTAATGCATCATTAAATGGTTTAAAAAAACAAGAAAGACTCTGAAGAGGAACACAGTTTAAAAGAAAACAAAAAGAGTAGGTGTCATGGTTCAATGATTACTGCTTTGACCTGAGCACAATTTCTATTTTAAGACACCATACCTTTGGCTCCGTCGTGGATGTAACAGTGCCAAAACCTCCTCGATGAGCCTGAAGGTTGAGAGGAGTGAGAGAGGGAATCCCGGATAAAGAAATACTCCTATGGTAATGGCTTAAAAAGCTGCCTGAATGAGGTACAAAGGGAAATGTACCCAGATATCCAAAACAGAATTATGCAACTTCTGGTCTGTTAGAGAAAACCTGCTGTATACAAAAAGCTCTACGAAATGCATACAGGAAAAAGGAGGAAAGACCGACATCAGGGAACACACAGCTTCTAAGCTGCAAGCTAGACTAAGCACCACCTCTAACAATGTTTACAGCTAAAAGAAAGCAGAACGCACCTCTTCAAAATTATTTCTTGTCAAGTTTGTCTAGGAATGACCAAGGTCTAGAGTTGAGTTTATGCAGCGAAAAAGTACTCACCAATGTATTGTATAAGCTGATATCTCCTTCTAATCCACTTTCTCGATGTTCAAACTTTACAATAGGCACTTTGGCAGTTGTTATAGGCAGAATATTTCTTAAACCTAACATAAAATGTTTGTATGCAAATATTAGCAGAATGCTAAACAGATACTTATACAGACATGCAAATTAAATGTATGCAGAAAACATACCTGGATGCTTCTTAAGAACTTTTGCCAAGCCTTCAATTATCTCCTTACAATTTAATTTCTAAGGAAAAAGAAATGAACAGTGCATAATATTGGTCGCTCATGCTTTTGCAAACAAAGCACGGTATCAGCATTTTTCATCTTACGAAATGGCTTGCTGAAAGTAAATACAATTGGTTGCAAAAAAGTTTCAGATTAGCAGTTCTGATTCCAAGTAAATTCAATTCACATCAACAAGACTGGCGCTGCTGGGAAAACAGTACAACTGAAATAATAAAATCCAATTAACTTTATAAGTTGTTACAACTTTCAGATATTCATTTCATGTAAATCAGAGATGCTTGCCTGCAACAGGTGTTCTCCGAGAACAGCAGGATGTCAGTCCTCACACATGGCTGACATCATCCAATGGAGCCCAGCAAGGTTAGCTTATGTCCATGTTTCTAGAACTTTGATTGTATCTCATTAGCATGCCCTCGCATGTCATTATACTATGCGTCCATGTGGGGTCCCATTCAAGTCTTCTATTTCAGCATTGAGAGAAACCAAGTCCAAGGGAAGGTGAGCAGGTTTTGTGAGGACCTCACAGAGCATGTTACAAGTAAGCAATTCTGCTTTCAAAGAGGACAAGCAGGATGGCAGTCCTCACACAGGGAGAATCCCTAGCTACAAGCTGCCCCCAGTGGAAAAGAGACAACACAAACTACAAGTTCCAAAAGGCACAACGATATTTTTATTGGCAGCAAGCTTTTTTTGTGTTTTATACTTAACCTATGAGGGCAGACTGAAACAAAAAAAAATAAGAACAAGCCTTATATTGGGTTCTAAACATCAAATTCCAAAGGACAGACCTGCCAAACCTACTGTCACATCAACCATCTCTACCTAAACAGTAGTGAGATATGAATATGTGGCGAGAACTCCATGTTGCAGCTTTGCAGATCTCTGTGGCATTGCTCGCATGTGAGCCACTGACACTGCCATAGCTCAGACAGAGTGAGCCTTGACATGGCCCATCAGATTCAGCCTTGCTTACATAAGAACATGCCTTCCCTCAGCCCTCCTCCACTCCCCAACTTTACCCTCCCCACTTACATCCTCTTCCTTCCCCTCCCACCTCCTCCACGACCCCGTCCCTCTCCCTCAGCCCTCCTCCACTCCCTCTTCTTCTCTCTGGCCCTCCTGACACTTAGATACCACTGCTCCATGGGAGGTCTCGGGGGGGGGGGGTGGTCTCTCTCACGCACGCCTCTCCACCGGGCTCGTTGCTGGCCCGCCCGATGCTCGGTGATGAGGCATGCGCGAGAGAGAGACTCCCGGCAACCTCCCATTTCTGTGTCTGTGCCGCCGCTTCTCCCCACGCGCGAGAGAGACCCCCCCCCCCCCCCCCCCGGAGACCTCCTGTGCTGTCGCCACTGCTCCTCCTCGCCGTTTCCAAGACAGCCGTCCGCTGGGCTCCCCTCTGACCGACGTGCTCTCGCGCATGCGCAGTAGAGCTGCTCTCTACTGCGCATTTGTGGCACGTCGGTCCAAGCCTGTCTGCTCCCCGCAATACACACGCGAATACCTGCAATGCACTGAAAGCATGTACCTTTCCTACCTATTTTATAAACATACACATGTATATTTTACGCGCCAAAAAACACCCACTTTCTTGCATAAAACCCTGATTTATATGGGAAATCGGTATATCTTAAGATATGCATGCGTTAATTGAAATCACCAGTTTACCTAGTCCTTCTCTAGGTCAGAGTCCCTCCTAGTTTTTTCACCCTGAACTCGAACCAGTTCACCCTGACCTCCCAAACAGCAGCAGACAATAAAAGAGTATGCCTATTCCGCTAGATAATTATCAGGTATAAAACCGCATGAATAAGTTGCCTAATATATCCACGTAAATCTCTTACAAAATAGCAACTTGTGCACATTTTCCAGAATGCTCCTAGACTGTTCTTATTTGACGGAGGTAAATGTGCATGTAAAACAAAAAATACATGCATATTTATGTTTATCAAATATGTTTGCAAGTACAAGCTGTTTCAGCGCATATATTCTACTTTTACGCACATAACTTCTTTGAAAATTCACTTCTTAGATTGTAAGCCCTCTGAGGATATGGAAATACCTACAGTACCTGAATGTAATCCGCTTTGAAGTGCCTGAAAAAGCGGAATATAAATCAAATATATGTTATCCTTAATTGATATACATGAAGTATATTTGCATGCACTGCCTCCAGAGTATACAAATATATCTCATGCAGACTTACTAGAAATCCAAAAGAACTGAGGGGGGAGTGAGGATTAGCTAGTGCACCACTGACCGAAGGCGTATGCATTATTGCATTAAAAATGAAGCATTTTTACTACCTACAGTTGGCGTGTATGCACTATTTCTGTGTTCAGTGTATTCCGCCTTGTGCCTTACCCGTAGGAAAAGGCTGAATATCAAATGACTGCAAGTCCACAAACATATATTCCAAAAGTGGCCATGGTAACTGGTAGCGTTCATCCTGCATAAAATTGACAGTTTAACAAAAGTACGCTAGAGAAAATAATACACTAAAATTATACCAGTGGACAACCCTAAGCGAAGGACTACAAGTTGTGCCTCCTTACAAAGGCACTTCACCCTGCTTAACGCAGAGCGCTATTTAACTCTGGGACAGAAATAGTGCTTGATGAGCACCAGGAGAACATCTGCTCCCCCTAGGATTCTCCAGCTCCCGAGGGCTTGAGAGAGACGTGCACTCCCAAGGAAGCTCATGGGCAACTCCGCAGCTGGCCCCAAAATTACAAAGAAAGCAACTTTCTCCTTCTGTGGCACAATATACCTGTGGATAGCATTTCAAGCCAGACAACTTCCTCAGCTCACCAGGCTGATGCTGGACATATAGTACACAAGCGCAGCACTGTTCTCACGAAAAGAGAGACTTAACCCCCACCTCTGCATTTTCATGGCCTTCCAAAGTCATACAGATGTCTAGATCGCTGTCTCGGAATCCAAATCCATTTTTGGACGAGCCGAACAAGCACAGTCTGGCCTTCTCTGAGCAAAGAAAGCACAAAGAAAAAATGTCAGTGTTTCTTTACAACTCAAAGCACACGTGAGTGCGCGTTCTGAATCCTGGTTTTAAATCACATCCTTCCTCGCACCTCTGTTCTCTTAAGCCTAGGAGAAGAACTTTAGTGTAAACCTACTTGTAAGAACATAAGAAAATGCCATACTGGGTCAGCCCAAGGGTCCATCAAGCCCAGCATCCTGTTTCCAACAGTAGCCAATCCAGGCCATAAGAACCTGGCAAGTACCCTATGGGTGCCCTGGACCCAGGACACTTCCCTCCACAGATCTGCCTGCAGTCTGTTGGTATTTGCTCCTGTACAAGAAATACTTAGGCTGTACTAGAAATCTGAAGCCTTTATCTAGTACCAGGAAAAAATGCTAGAAAACAGGCTGTAGCATGCCATTTCAATGACGCTCATGATGAAAAATCAGGGAACTGCTAAAATCAAGAAACTACCTAGGAGTGCAAAAAATGAGTGGGGTCATGATTTAAATTATATAGTAAAAACTGTCAAGGAATCTGAGCACACTGAACCTGTTATAAAGAATAACCACTGAATACTGTTTTTGACCATGGAATATACAGATTATTTCAATTCTATCACAATTTGGGAGAAAGTACTGGTTGACTTTAAAGGCCATTCTTAAACTCAATTATGTGTTCTGACAGCTATTTTGCTCCTCCAGAGAGATCTTGCAGGTTTGCCTGTTCTCCAGTAATGAGCAAAGTCTGAAATGGACTGCACATTTTCATGTTTAACCACAATGAGGATTCCTCCCAACTGCACCAAGACACTTCCCATCCTCCGCTGCCTCCTCTTACCAGAAAGTCCTCAATGAGGGGTAAATGAAACCTCTACATGGGACTGTAATTACTTACCATTAAACTCCTTCTGTATAAATCTTTCCAGATAGACTAGGATTTGTTCCCTGCTTTGCTGCTCTGAGGTATGAGGTGATAATTCTTCTAAGCCAAAAAAAAGAAATAAAAGAGACAGGAACATTTAAAGCGGCAGTAGTAACCAAAAGGTCTTCAAAATATGCAGTCTGCATTTAGAACAAAAATTACCAGAATTCTCCACATTCTTTCCAAGTTTATTTCATTTTAAATGAGACTGTTCTAAAATTCCTAATATGTTTTAAAGATGTTTCTGAATCACAATAGTTCTATTAGAGAAGAAATTCTATAAACTACCTTCAAAGAAAAAAAAAAAAAACCAAAACATAACAGCAGACTCGATTCTGATGGATCAGTAACAGTGCATCGGTTTTACAGACTTCATGTATACACTTTTACTGTTAACCACTCAATTCTCAAAGTTTAAACAGACCTGAACACGGAAACTTTTTTTTTTTTTTTTTTTTAATACACTTCTACTCTCCTGAACTTACCAAAGCATCTCCGACACACTTTATCGAGTGTTTCCCGAAATCTGTTGGTCATTGGTGGTAGTGGTTTTAAATCTATTTTTTTAAAATCCTCAGGACAGTCCGTCTTGGAGTGGCCTTCCCGCTTGCAGATGCTGCATACTATGGTTGGAAGCTACATAAAGAGAGAGGGGGAGAAGTCAAATAAAACCAGTGCCACGAGAAAGAGAAGGACAAACAAGTAAAACGCTTATTTCATCTGGGAATACAAATCTGTCAAAAAAAAACAAAAAACAAACCTGCTCGGCATTCCAGAAAAATTACAACAAAATGCCTAAAATACACATTAGTTATATGTGACAAGTGCTTCAGCCATCTGCCTCTTTTGACTTGGTCTCAGTCTTTACTTTCCACTTTCTTTTCATCACAGTAAATGAAATTTACCTCAAACGCATAAACTGTTGAGCACTTCCATTACAAAGACAGACCTTAAACTGGAGATTCGTACAGAACTTCAGTGTGCTCACTGTGATAACATCTGGCCCACAGAGAGGATAAAATGGTTTAATGGAAGGCTTTTTACAGCCCCTAAACCTTTTTTTTTTTTTTTTTTTTTTATTAAACATGCCCTGCTGTTGTCGAGCAGTAGCTGGAAATCAGAAAGATCTGTACAACAAAACAGCTCTCAAAATGGTCACCAACGCTCTACAGACATGCAATAATCATGTGATGATGCGGTAAATTCCAAGTAAGAACAGAGGTGCTCCTGATATTCTCATCATTTGAAAAGCCACACTGGAAGGTACCCATGCTGCTAGATCATCAAGTCTTGCCATCCACAAAGCACAGCAACATTCCTTACCCCAAACTTTACATCTCCTGAATTTCTGAAAATTCACCAATGATGAAACAAGTTAAATTTAACTAAAAAATAAAAGAAAAAGGAATTTTGTTGGCAATCTGTTGATTTTGCTGCAGAGTAGAAGTGCATCAATTAGTTTCCAAGGTGGATTTTTTTTAGGGGCTGGAAACAAGCGAAGATACAAAATGTCTGGGATAAAATACTGGCGACTTGGAGGATAAGAGGCATTTATTGCTTAAAAAGGCTGAAATTTTGAAACTGGTTGACTGCTGCTATACGCTTAAACAGGAAATATTCTGCAAAACTGAGAAATACCGTAGTGTTAGAGTCCTCTCCTGCTTCTGGTGACAGTAATGATTGCTTTTGTCTGTCTGGATATAAAGCTACTTGTGCACAATGATTTCATAAAAAGGTAGACAATTACCAACAATGCCTCAGAGGACAATAGGTGGTGTGCCTGAAATGAAGGCTAGTACAACAGACCAAAACAGCATAATGGTTAACACCAGGACAAAATAAAGATCCACTTTAGAATCTATGCAGGATATGATTAATTTGTTTTCTATTATGATCCTTTAGTACTGAAAAGGTTCATTTCCCAGGCTGATGATTAAACAGTGGTGACGAGGCGGCCTGTCAAAGGCTCCTCAGCACCCATCTCCTTCCCGCCGTGCTTCAAATGCCAGGTGGAGGAGTAGGAGTCGGGAACCAGATGCTGGTCTGCCATGAGGCTGCAATGCCTCACACTTTCCGAGGGTCAGAGGAATCACAGTAGGCCAGATGCCTACCAAGTTGCACACAGTAAGAGGGAACATACGAGTACACCCCCAGCACATGCACTGCTTTCATTGAAATTCAAAAGTTTACAAAAGCAATAGCCTACCTTTCCAGATGTTAAAATAAACAAATCAAACACATAATGTATTTCTTCAGAAGAGAAACTCTCTTCATCTTTAAGGTCTTCAGCTTCTCCTGTGGCTTTGTGATGGTGCGAGGTAGCCGACATGCCCTTCTGAGAACACACGGTTCCTAAACTGGGGCCATCATCAGCAGATTCATTAGCAGCTTTTGGGTCATGGGAGCTAGGCTGATTACAGCTGTGACTTGGCTTTTCCTCCGAGCCTGAAGACTCTACATTCTCCCCCATCTGGTGGGCGTTTTGCCCCACTTCACAGCATTCATGAGAAGAAAGCGGTATTATTTCCAGTCCATCTACATTAGCAGTGGAATCCCCTGCATCCAGGTTATTAATTTCCAAACCGCCTATCTGCTTATCAGTCCATTGGCTGGATGTGCATTCCAGTCCATTGCATTCAGCTCGCTCACACATACTTGTCCCACATTCGCTCTCTGCGGTCTCTTTCCCAAGAGCGCTCTCTAGTTCAGAGGTCTCACTTTCATCAGATTTTGCAGGCTTCTTGCTGATCATCTTTGCTTTCTCTTTTCTCCGAATATCTGGTTTAGATTTATTTCCACTTTTCGTTTGAGGGCATGCAAAATATTTATATGCTGTCTTGAACCTTTCCAGAATGTATTCAAATACCATCTGGCTGTTGAGGCACCGTGCAACATTCCGCTTTAGTGCAAAAGGGTCTATAAAAAGGTAACAAAATAAGAAGTTATTATTATTTTTTTAATATAATTTAATTTTTTATTAGCAGGTATTATCCACAACATTCACATTGCGAGTATCATAGCAAAATAGAATACAAAACTGAGATCCAAACAACGGACCCCCTTCCATAAGACCACCAAGAGATTAAAATCAGGAAACAACTGATACCTACTCACAAACCCCTGTTTTATGTTTAACTTCTCCCTCCAACCTCATTACCTACCCTTAATCCTCCCACTCACAACATATGCATTATAGATATAATTATAAAACAAATTGCAATATATGTGTCTCTACCAACCCACATCCCACCCTCCCAATCCTCTTCCCCCCTTGCTTAACCCCAACCATATAACATTACCCTTCCAAACTATCCAGCCTATCATTCTTCATGGCTGTGAGTTTTCCCGTATAGTACACACTCTTGAAATAGATGGCACCATTTGCCTGTGCCACCAATAAGCAATCTCACACTGTGTAGCCGTGACAATTCGTATCATCAGTCGCTGAGTCCATTCAGTCCCCCCACCCCTGCTGGGACATTCAATAGACACTGGGAACAGAGATCCTAGCTATAACATGCATGGTAGCCATGCCCGCATCCCAAAGGTTTACCCACCGCGAGACACTCCCACTAAAGATGGGAAAAAGTACCCACAGCAGCACAACCCTTCAGCATTTGTCGCTTATAGACGAGAATATTTTGCCCAACCTAAGGGGGGGGGGGGCGTCGAATACTGACAGTACAGCATCTTCTTTTATGATGGTGGACACTGAACTCCTACCAATAGCCATAAAGCAACGATCTCATTCACCCTCCTTCCAAGCCAGCTGAAAGGCCATCTTCCTGTTAAATTCCGCATTTAACAATGCACAAGTTCATGAAATAGGCCTTTTAAGACTTCCCGTCTGTTCTCAAAAATTAATGAAGTTTTCCCCTTTTTTTTTTTTTTTTTTAGTTTCAAGCCAAACTTGTCCTTGGGGAAAAAGAGTGAACCAATTGATTATCTAAGAATTGGTCACTTGACCTTAAAGAACGACTCTGCTGTAACATGTGAAAAGGAATCACAACCCGACCATCACATACCCCTGCTCCAGTCTGGTTATCCCCTTTCCCTCCGCCCCCATCCCAGGGCAAAAACATTTGTCATGCAGAAAAGATGTGCGGTGAAAAATCCGTCTGTCACCCACCAACCGTGATTTCCACTTTTCCCCCCCCCCCCCACTGCCAAAATTAGTCAGAGAAGGGAAAAAGGGCCCCTCTTGCCACACCCTTCCCTCCAATGGCCGATCTCCCGCTCCTACTTGGGCAATAGCCACCCATGGTTTATGGTCAACAGTTATGTGGCAATGTAACAAAGCACTCAACTGGGCAGCTGCAAAGTACCACAACAAGTCTGGGATGCTAAGCCCCCCCCAGCTTCCCCTGAAAAAGAACTGTGCCGGACACCCTAGGTGGCCTACGTTTCCCAAATGAATCTAAATCTGCACTGCCACATTCTAACAATCCATCTGATTATTATTATTAAACTAAATTTCCAAAAGCATTCCAGTTTTGTTTTGTTTTTTATTACTAACGCCTGGAAGCGTTTTAAACAAATCAGATTAATTTGATACATTTTAATACTTACAGTGTTAAAAAAAATGATTTCAGTCATGCAACCTGTGAGTAAATTATGCATAAAGTGTTTCCCACTTTAAAAAAAAAAGATAAAAAGAAAGAGGACAAAATGAATAGGAAGATAAGAAGAATATCTTTGTTGGTTAAAATTAATTGGAATTTAGTTTATTTTTTGACTACTTGTTTCATCTGTTTATTGTAGAAGTCTTTAAAAAAAAAAACAAACAAACCCCAAAAGAATTCAAAAATCATTAATATTTCTTACCCAAATTGTGCAGTGAAACCTGAATCATAACACCAGTGAGCAGTGCCGGTGGAAGGATGTCCAGCCGCCCTAGGTGGTGCTGTCATCACACGATCTCTCTCATCATATACACGACAAATGACCCCAGCTCCTCCATGAAATACATACCCCAAAAAAACCCAAAATGGAACACACCTTCCAGCTCCATGCCTCACCCGCAACCACTTCTCATCTCGTCCGACCTTTCAAAACTGCTGCCCTTACCAGCCACTCTGCCACCCCGCCCACTTCCGGCATCCTACCCCTGCTCATGAGCAGGGAGATTGTAGAAGTCTGCCATGGAGTCTTGCATAACCCATAAACGCATTTGCCCCCTTTCTTCAAAGAGATCTTTCTCTCTCTGTTACTGCCGGTTACATATCATCTAATCAGAATAGAAGTTAAATGGTTCTTGCTGAACTCAGTAACCCACAAGCAGCACCATCTTCCTCCGCTTGGGCCATCAGGGACTTAGGATAGTATGGAAGTACGAAATAAGGAAGGAACACTCATAGCACCCAGGAGGGACCCAGTGATCATGCAAGAATGGCATCTAGCATCTGGTTTAAAAGTGCAATTGTGCCTGGCTCTCAGCCAGAGGACTGTCGCTACAATGGCTGGGCGGAGAAGAAATAAAACAAAAACAGGAGAAGAAAAAAAAAAAAAGAAGATTTGGAATACTGCAAATGAAGTCTTATGGCTCTGATCAAGCTGGACACACAAAGGAGCAGGAGGAAACTGCTAGGGCTCAAAGCAAATGCAATCGTTCTAATGGGTGAGCATCACTCAAGCAGCTTTTTAGTTTTCTATTAAATGTACAGTACTTCTTCCATTCCTATTAAGAATAAAGTCTTTGCCCCCACCTTCAATGGCTATTCGCCTTTTAGGCCAGTTTTTGCTTTCTCTCGTTAAGAGCTCTTGTACCCGTATGCTGATGACGTAGTCCTCCAAAGCAAACTCCAGGGTGTAGAACTTTAACAGTTCCAGCCACAACTGGCCAAGAGATACCTGGTGTGGCTTTTCAAACACTAGAGGAGACTGTTGGGCAGGGGAAAAAAAAAAAAAGACAGAAGTTGAAATAAGAGAATGATTCTTCTAGTCTTTCAGACACCAACAGTGACGGCGAGCGGCAGTATAATTTCGTCTATAGCCGCTTTCAACACTTGTTCATGTGGCCAAGGATATGCTGAACCGACTCACTTTGCCATGTCTCTCCTTGACTGAATTATTCTGGCTATCGATCTCTGAGCTGGCTGCCCTCCTGGCTCCACTTTCCTGCTGCTCCGTTTTAGCTTTGCCTTCCACGCCGCCTGAATTTTTTGACTGTCCAGATGGTTTATACTCCCACTGTAAGAATGTCTCATCTTCTACACCCTTCAAATGGAGATCATCTATCCTCTTTAAATCAAAGCCTTCCGCCTGAAAAGGCAAAAAGACAACAGGGTTTATTATAAACCAGCAACATCTTTTTGCGACAAGTTCTTTTCAGCTTGAGGAGCAGATGTCTAGCTCGGGAAGTAAACCCAAATTTCCTGCCTAGTAACATGCAGTAATACCACTGAAGCATCCTTTCATCCCTGCAAACTAGGAACCTTGTGTATCATTAGTGGATAAATGCGTAGTACAGCCAGTCCTGGTTAAGGTGACAAGCATGATGGTACAGGATTGCAATAATATTGATCCCTCCTTAAAAGTAATGGATAGATGTTACACTGCTCAACATGTGCTTTGAAGTCATTCGATTTTACCTGCTTTTAAACTCTGCAGAAAAATATACCTGCAAGACAGTGAGAAAATACACTGCAGTCTCCCAAATATAAGGAGCATTGCAGAATTCAGCACAATGGGAACATTCCTAATTTTAATTTTTAAATCTGGTAAGATCTTTGTTTATTTAAAAACATGTTTAACCATCTGCCTGTGATGCATACCACACAATGCGCAAGATAATACATAATAGAAACTAAGGGTATTCATCATCTGTCTGATATAACAATAAAATGCTTAAGAACAGACTGCATTTCTAATGATCACTGTATAACAATAACCAGCCCTTCAAATACTTGTGCAATTAAATATATAATCACAGAACAATAAAACAAATGACAGTAAGTCAAACTGAGTAATATATGTTTTAAAAACAGTTGGCCTCTGTGCATACAATTCTCTAACCATTCCATGTGAGGTCCATTGTATTCTAATCACCAATATCTCGCTTGGCAGGTCACTTCTGCACATGATCACCGGGCTTAATGGAAAAAAGTGTGAATGCAAAAGGAAAAATTGGCTCTTACCTGCTAATTTTCGGTCCTGTAGTACCAGAGATCAGTCCAGACTCCTGGGTTTTGCCTCCCTGCCAGCAGATGGAGACAGAGAAAGTTTCACCGACACTGCTACTTAACCCAGTGTGCCACCTGCAGTCCCTCAGTATTGATCTGTACCCAAGCCAAGATGATGAGCACTGTAAGCAGCTTCAACAACCCAAACTCCCTCAAACGAACAGGAGGATGGTGATGCTTAAAATTAAAGTCCACAAACAGGACAGAAAACCCCAGACAACTCCACATTATATACAAACCTTCAGAAGGAGCGGCTGACTCTCCTACACCAAAATAGGTGGGTGTCTGGACTGATCTGTGGTACTACAGGAACGAAAATCAGCAGGTAAGAACCAATTTTCCTTTCAAGTACGTTCCCAGTTCAGTCCAGACTCCTGAGATGTACCTAAACATCCCTAGACAGAGTGAGACCAGGAAAGTCCCGCTACCAGAACACACTCACTAAATCTCTCAGAAGTCAGAGCTCCGACATCCAAACGATAGGGTCTTGAGAAAGTATGCAGTGACTTCCAAGTCACCGCCCTGCAAACCTCCAGTGAAGAAACCTGCTGAGCCTCAGCCCAAGAAGAACCTGAGCCCATATCAAATGAGTTCTCAAACCTTCAGGCACTAATCGCCTCTTAGAGATACATGTGGGACCAATCGCTTGCTTGAGGCCAGTGTGCGATCGAAGCTTTAGAAGCTTGACACCCTTTCTTTGGACCGCTCCACAGAACAAAAAGTTGATCTGTCTTACGGACCCATTAGTAACCTTCAGATACCTCAATAGAGCCCTCCTTACATCCAGAAGCCTAAGCTCCTTTGGCATGAGGCGCAGAAGAATCCACATCTAGAAAGGCCAGAAGTTCCACAGTGTGGTTAACATGGCACGCCAAAACCTCCTTAGGTAAAAAAAGGAGGGCACCATGAGTATCGAGACTCCCAATTCCAAAATCTGTAAAAAAAAAAAAAAAAAGAGGATCCAGACACAAAGCCTGGTGCTCCGAAATCCAAATAGCAACCAAGAAAACCACCTTAAGAATCAAATCCTCTAAGGTTGCCCCTTTCAGTGGTTCAAACAGTGCTTCACACAAACCTTTAAGCACCAGATTCAGATTCCAAGACAGACAGCTCTTCCTCATTGGAGGCCGCAAATTCTTTGCTCCCCCCACCCCCGGAGAAAACGCTTGACATCTGGATGCTCCGATGGAGAATAACCCTGTATCTTTCCAAGCAGACTGCTCAGGGCTGCTACCTGCACTCTAAGACAGTTAAAGACCAGATCCTTGAACAAACCCTCCCTGAAGAAAAGTCAAAATATGTGACACAGAAGCCTGAAGAGACTGTATCCCTTTATAGCCACGCATTGGGAATCAAACACTTTCCAAACTCAGACACTCTCCAAAGTGGAAGTTCGCCTGGCCTGCAACAACAGCAGTGCTAATAACTGCTTCAGGATAACTTCTCTTCCTCAGCTGTCTCCTCACAAAAGTCAGGCCGCTAGATAAAAGGGAGCCGCCTGGACCCTGATGAAGGTTTGACAGATGGCCAAACCTCAGTGGGCCATCTACAGCCATGTTGACTAGATTAGCGAACCTTGGTCAGCGGGGCCATGTTTCTCTATCCTCCATATCAACTTGTCTTTCCTTCATGGCTTTTGGTAGGCATACAGCAGAATGCCTCAAGGCCAGGGTGTCTATGCCCTCTGCCCCATGTATCCTTCGGTGACTGTAAAACTGCAGAGCGTTGGCATTCTGTCTGGTCTTCATTAGATCCATATGAGAAGAGCCCCATCTGTTGCAAATAAGACACACTGCCATCTCAGACAGCTCCCAATCTATGGGGTCTATTGTCTTCAGACTTAGAAAATAAGCTTGTACGTTTTCTCTCTCAGCAATGTGAGATACCACTAGTCGCGCCAACTGTTGCTATGCCCAAAGACTCCTGGGCCTCTCCAGCCACCACTCGACTCCTGGTTCCCACTATGTGTTGATATATGCCACTGCCATAGCATTGTCTGACAGAATCCTTACTGGATGACTGTGTAACTGTAGTAAAAAGGCAAGCAAAGCAAACCGTATTACTCTGGTCTCTAACCGATTGATAGACCAAGAAGCCTCTTTCTTCGATCACAGCCCTGCGCTGATTGATTCAGGCATACCACCCCCAAGCCAGAGAGGCTGCCATCGGTGGGGACTACTACCCAGTCTGGGACTTTCAACTCCACGCCACTTTCCAAATTGGCCCAAAGGAGCCACCATGAAAGAATGCTCCTGCCTTCCCTCTTGAGCAGAAGGGGGAAGATGAAACTCCTCAGACAATGGATTCCATCAGAATAGAAGGGACATCTGAAGAGGCCGCATATTGACAAACACCCAAGGCACTAACTCGAAGGTTGATGCCATAGAACCTAGGACATGTAAATAGTCCCACATCCTGGGCACAGAAAGCTCCAACGGGTGACGCACCTGACCTTGCAATTTCAAAATCTTCACCTCCATGAGGAATTCTCTCCCTTACATCGTACAGAAATCGAGCCCCCAGATAATCCAGGGTCTGGGAAGGAACGAGATGGCTAGTCACAAAATTCACCACCCAGACTAAAGACTGCAACCGCTGCAGCACCTTCTGCACCTCCTGCCAACAGAAGTTCTCTAACTTTGCTCGAATGAGTCAGTCATCCAGGTATGGATGCATCAGCACCCCTTCTTCTCCCAAGGCCACCGCTGCTACCACTATCACCTTGGTGAACGTATGTGGGACCGTCGCCAAAATGAACGGAAGGGCTCAAAACTGAAAATGCTCCCCTAGGATCATGAACCTCCCTGATGGTGATATGCATAAGAACATAAGAAAATGCCATACTGGGTCAGACCAAGGGTCCATCAAGCCCAGCATCCTGTTTCCAACAGTGGCCAATCCAGGCCATAAGAACCTGGCAAGTACCCAAAACTAAGTCTATTCCATGTTACCGTTGCTAGTAATAGCGGTGGTTATTATCTAAGTCAACTTAATAGCAGGTAATTGACTTCTCCAAGAACTTATCCAATCCTTTTTTAAACACAGCTATACTAACTGCACTAACCACATCCTCTGGCAACAAATTCCAGAGTTTAATTGTGCGTGGAGTAAAAAAGAACTTTCTCCGATTAGTTTTAAATGTGCCCCATGCTAACTTCATGGAGTGCCCCCTAGGTCTCTGTCAGATCTAGAGACACCAAGAACTCTTCTTTGCGTATGGCCACGATGACCGATCTCAGGGTGTCCATGTGAAATCAAAGTAATTTGAGAACCGCATTTATCTTTTTCAAATCCAAAATTGGACGAAGCAACCCCTCTTTTCTTTGGTACCACGAAATAGATGGAGTAACTTCCCTTTCGCAGTTCCTCCTTTGGAACAGATACTATAGCTCTCATGTACCTTAAACAATCCACGGTGTGCCAAACGGAGCTCAAGGGGAGAGGATGTAAGCATCTCGAATAGGACAAGCAAATTCTAATGTGTAGCCATCTTTTACCACATTTAAAACCCACTGATCTGCGGAAAGTTTGGCCTACTCCTCAAAAAAGAGCTAGATGCCCTGCAACAGCCAGAACTGAAGAGTGGACTGGCCTCGCTTCATTACGGAGACTTCGCTCATCCTGCATTTGCCCCAGGATTGTCTTGAGATAGTCTCCTTCCACCTCAAAAGGACTGACCCCCAACTGAGGATCCCCAGAACCTCTTGCCTGCTGAAATCTTTTTTGATCTTGAAACCTGGCATAAGCAGAAACAAATCTCCTGCCCTTTGGTTTGTCCTCCGGCAGCTTATGCACCTTGGACTCTCCAAGAGATTTCATAATCTGCTCCAGGTCTTCTCCAAACAACAGCTTTCCTTAGAAAGGAAGAGCTCCCAGTTGCAACTTGGACCATACATCCGCAGATCAGTTAAGCAACCACAACAACCTACAAGCAGCAACTGCCAACATCATGATCCTCAAGGATGTCCTAATCAGATCCTAGAAGGCATCCATCCTATATGCCACAGTGGCCTCCGGACGTTCCACCTTCTGTGCCGCTACTCCCCGAGGTAGCCTGAGTTTCCTGTAATTCCTGGACCAAATGCAGACAAGCTCTCTGCATCAGACTGCTACAACAGCAGTTTATGATTAGGGCCTATACTTCAAAAATGCGCTTGAGGTGAAGCTCAAGCTATGATCCTGCACATCTCTCAAGGCAGCAGAACCCTCCAGCGGAATGGTGGTCTTCTTTGTGGTAACTGAAACCAAGGCATCAAACTTAGGGAGGGCTATAAACTCCAGTAAAGGGTATAGCTTCGCCATAGCCCTGCCAACTCTTAATCCAGCCTTTGGAGTGTCCCACTCCTGAAGAACCAGCTTCTTCAATGACTTGTGGAAAGGACATGCTTTGGCTGGACCATGCAAGCCGTCCAAAACAGTATTCACTCCCCCTACGTCAGAGTCCAACTGTGAAAGCTTGATTCCCAGCTCTTGCACTACCTGCGGAATTAAGGACCAAAGCTCCTCTCTGCAGAAAAGCCGTACCACCATAGGATCATCACCTTCAGCTTTGGTAACCTCTTCATGATCCCCATTCCATTGCATCCATATCTGTCCCATCATCCGCATCTGGTACAGCCACCACATCCGAGGACCATACTGGCACCGCTTCAGGATCCCCGGAGTCATCTGTGTCCCCTAGTGCATCGGCAGATGACGAAAAAAGGCCCAAAGCCTTTCGATTGCCATCCCTATGGACCTTTTTGGGAGGATCCGGACTTGCTGCCGTGGATCGTGACCTGGACTTCCCCACTGACCTGGAGTTCCAAACTACTGCGACCCTTTTGGCCAAATATACTTTGTGCATCAGGAATATAAAGCCCACAGAAAAAAGCAAGGACTCAGAGTCCCGATCCAGACAGAAGTCCTCAACATCATCAGAATCCTGGATCCAGGGGATAATCCACGAACTCAGCATCTTCCTGGGCTCCCACAGTGCCAGGAACAGCAGAAGAAAGTGTTGGAGGAGATCTCTCTCCCCCCACTCCCAGATATAACTGCTGACTTGGTCAAAAAGACCGCCATTCCCATGCTAAAAAAAATCACCACCCACTGCCGACTTAGGAGCCCTGGAAGCTGTGGATGACTTGGATCTGCCGGGAGTGCTCCTGAAGTGCCTTCATCACCTGCAACACAAGCCAAACAGAGGCCCTCTCTGATAAACCTGGCCCACGATCCCTCACAAGCGCAGCAAGAATGCCCTCAACCATCACACGTGGAGTAAAGCAGTGCACCTAAAACTGGAGTCAAGTGCCCCCAGGTCAAGCCTTACAGACGGCGTTCTGCACACCAGAACGCCTCAGCCACCAATGATTCATAGCATTGCCCCCCACCCCCCCTTTTTTTATTTTTTAACTTTAGTAAAACTAAGAGCCAGTGCCTGCCCAAAATAGAAGATGTCCACCCCACGGAATGCCCGGACGGTTTTACAGAAGGGTCACCAACTCCCTGCTCATCTGCCTCAAACTAGTGGGGGGATGGCCCCACCTTGATCTCAACACCCTGGAAGGATGAAGATAATGTCCTTCAAAAATTTTTATTTTTTTTTAAATTTGTCTCTCAGACTACAGGTTTTGCATCATCTACCACCTACTGGAGTCAGAGAAATTCTAAGGGTCTGCAGGTGGCACACTGGATCATGTAGTGTCGGTGAAACTGTGTCGCCATCTGCTGGCAGGGATGCAAAACCCAGGAGTCTGGACTGGTCTGGGTACATACTGGAACTGCTAATTCTACAATTTTCGGGGCTCTTTACATTTTTTTTTCCAACTCACCCAGGTATCCGGGTATGCCGGAAGAATCGGTGGTTTTCTTTGTTGAAGGAAAAACATGACCATTAAGGCAAAGGAATACGAAGGAATTCCCCCCTCTGCCTGGCAATCTACATGGCACAACTGGAAAAAAAAAAAAGAAAAAAAAGGTTTACTTTTCAGAGAACACAAACACTGTCTTGACATGATTTTTGGTGCAATAGGACCTCACTTTTATTCTAAGCCTAGTTCACCTCTCTACACCCTGGAATTTCAAGCCCAGTGGGAACCTGCCCCAAGATCACTTACAGGCAGGTACGGCAAGCTCTGAGCCTTACCTGTAGGCACCAGGGGTCTGTTGATTCGTTTTCACCCCGCCATCATTATGACAGTCCTCAGCAGGTAGCCATCTCTGGAACCCAAGGGCAGCACCACTGTGAAATGACCCAAACGCCCCTCCCTCTCACCACCACCCATTCCAGGGGCTGTAATTCCCGCGATGGCCAATCTTGAAATGAAATCGTTATCTTACTGACATTAAGAGATCTGATAGCCATGGTCCTGAGAAACACCGGAATCTTCATTGGCTGCAAAGCCTTTTCTTGGACTACAAAGATTCCAATACTACTCAACAATTTTATCACCCCAGCAGTTAAAACCATAACCAATTTAAAAAACAGAATTCTGCCAACTTGAAACTTCACAACTCCTGGAAATTATCTTCAAATCTCAGCAGGAGAATCCAGACACAATAAAAGCCACCACCTACTCTCTCCAAATGAATTGCCACGGTCCATCAACAAAAGCAGGCAGGGCTGGCAGGGGCAAGCACTGCGGAGGATAATTTTATTACCCATAGAGCTAGTTCCCAAGATGACAACTTAAAAGCAGAAAGATCGTGCTATGCAGAATAGTACGGGGGTCACTTCAGGTTGTATCTCTCAGATAAAACTCACTATTTCTGCTTGCCTCTAAATGTTACTGACAGGTGTAAAGAAAAATGTATCTCACAGGGCAGTGCGGCAAAGCCCGTTATCATAAGTAAGCCAGACCAGACATAATTTCTGCTGCACAAGTACTATGAAATGGCCTTCGGCAACAATAGCAGAAAAAATATTGCTTCTTTCAGAGGTAAAAGGAGACTTGGGTTTTTCTGAGATCAAACTGCTCATTGTTTTCTCTTAATTGGCTGTACTAATGACCAGGTACAAAGAAAATGCTTAAAATAAACATGAGCTTTCCTGGCTAACAAGACACACATTTGTAGGCTGACCAGAAAACAGGTGCCTTGCTGTGTGCTCACGACTCGGCCCCTTTATCAGGATGACATTTCATGGCATCAAACGGCTCACCTCATGTACACACTACACCAACGCCATTCTACCTGTCCTACTGCCCTCTCAGAGCTCAACCCAGGACCAAACATTGAATCCCTGCTTCAAATGAGTCTGAGAGAATTAGGAGGATCTCCAGGGGGTCTAGAATCTGACGACACCCATCACCACTCTTCTCGTTATGATCGTATTTTCTAGGATGCAGAAATCTATACTAAACAGATATACCATAATTTTATACAGGCTCAGTACGTCCACCGACGTCAACAGTGCTGCATCGTTTGCCATCGCTGTGACCGGCGTTTCTGCAGCAGGATTTCCGGTAACGGCCAGCACTGTAAATGCTTCATTGATTATATAAAGACAATGTCTTTTCTGGATACTTGTTCAAAGAGGGAAGTGCCAGGGAAGTTCAAAAAAAGCAAGACAAAGTTCCTGGATGGAATAAATGACAACTTTACGGAGAAATTGGTTCAGGAACCAATGAGAGAGAAGCTATTTTAGATCTAATTCTCAGTGGAGCACAGGACTTGGTGAGAGAGGTAACAGTGGTGGGGCCGCTTGGCAATAGTGATTATAACATAGATCAAACTTGAATTAATGACTGGAAGGAGGACAATAAATACATCTACGGCTCTAGCACTAAACTTTCGAAAGGGAAACTTTGATAAAATGAAAAAAATAGAAAAAAAAAATGAAAGATGCAGCTACTAAGGTTAAGAGTGAACAACAGGCGTGGCCATTGTTAAAAAATACCATCTTAGAAGCACAGTCCAGATGCATTCCACACATCAATAAAAGTGGAAGGAAGGCCAAACGATTGCCAGTATGGTTAAAAGGTGAAGCAAAAAAAGGCTACTTTAGCAAGAGCTATTTTTAAAATTAAATGTAAAACATTGATAAGACAGACTAAGAGAATTTGAAAAGAAGTTGACCACAGAGGCAAAAACTCATAATAAAAAAAAATACTTTTTTTTAAATATATAAGAACATAAAAAGTTGCCACACTGGGTCAGACCAAGGGTCCATCAAGCCCAGCATCCTGTTTCCAATAGTGGCCAATCCAAGCAACAAGTACCTGGCAAGTACCCAAACACTAAGTAGATCCCATGCTAGTAATGCCAGTAATAGCAGTGGCTACTCAGAGGAGTAGCCACTGCTATTACTGGTATTAGTAGCATGCAGTTAATGGACTTCTCTAGGAACTTATCCAAACCTTTTTTAAACCCAGCAACACTAACTGCCGTAACCACATCCTCTGGCAACAAATTCCAGAGTTTAATTGTGCATTGAGTGAAAAAGAATTTTCTCCCATTTTAAATGTGCTACTTGCTAACTTCATGGAGTGGCCTATAATCCTTGTATTATCCAAAAGAGCAAATAACCAATTCACTTGTAACCATTCAAGTCCTTTCATGATTTTGTAAACCTCTATCATATCCCCCCTCAGCTGTCTCTTCTCCAAGCTGAACAGCCCTAACTTCTTTAGCCTTTTCTCTTAGGGGAGCCGTTCCAGCCCCTTTATCATTTTGGTTGCCCTTCTCTGTACCTTCCCCAGTGCAACTATATCTTTTTTGAAATGCAGCAAATAGAATTGCACAGCAGTCAATGAGGACGACTTACCCACCATCCACAGGAGTAGTAAAGTTACGTGGTACGAGATCCCTGCACGCACTTATGCGCTTAACCGACTTCATGGTGCAGTCCAGGGCCGCCCTTGCCCCGCTTTCACAAAACCTGTTTTTTTATGCACGGCTCTTTTAAAATCTGCACAGCTGGTGCACATCTGAGTCACACACGTATCTGACAATTTTGCAACGCACAGGCCTTTGAAAAGCGATCAGATTGTAAGCCCAAAATAAAGACATCCAGCTTAATGCCTTTGAACCCATCACAATCACAGAGATACAAAATGTATTAAAAAGAATGAAACCGTCATCACACCCATTTGATCAAATCCCTACCAAAATGCTTCTTCTTATCCCGGACACAATAGCAAAAACCCTAGCAGATATTATAAACTGCTCCTTATCACATGGCATCTACCCAGATGACCTAAAAACTGCCTCAATCAAGCCACTGCTAAAAAAACCAAATCTAAATGCATGTGATCCCAACAACTTCCGCCCTATTTCCAACCTACCATTTATAGCTAAAATCATGGAAAAACTGGTAAACACCCAACTATCCAACTACCTAGAGGACCACAGTATTCTGTCCCCAAACCAATATGGTTTTCGCAAAGCCGCAAGCACCGAAACGCTACTAATTTCACTCATGGACTACCTACTCTCTGGTATTGATAAAGGCCAAGCATATTTTCTAATCCTCCTTGACTTCTCGGCGGCCTTTGACACCGTCAACCACGCCCTTCTTCTAAAACAGCTGGCAAACATTGGTTTAACAGGTGCCACACTAAACTGGTTCAAAACATTTCTAGAAAACAGAGGATACAGAGTCAAAATTCATAATAAAGAATCCCAATACCACCCTTCTAATAGAGGAGTGCCGCAAGGATCATCACTTTCACCCACCCTTTTCAATGTCTACCTGCTACCACTCTGCCAACTACTAACAAAATTACGCCTGAAACATTTCCTTTTTGCAGACGACGTACAGATCGTAATCCCTATAAAAGAATCAATCTCAAAAACAATGGAATACTGGGACAGTTGCCTATTAGAAATTAAACTTCTCCTCAACAGTCTAAACCTTGTACTCAATGCTTCGAAAACAGAATTCCTGCTCATATCACCGGAAAACAATAACACACTTCCTAAACCACCCACACTCCTTCAAACAACCCACGTAAGAGACTTAGGAGCCATCCTAGACAATCGTCTCAACCTCAAAACATTCATTAACCAAACTACCAAAGATTGCTTCTACAAATTACATATCCTGAAAAGAATAAAACCGCTGTTTCACACTCAGGACTTCAGAACAATCTTGCAAGCAATAATCTTTTCCAAACTAGATTATTGCAACTCATTACTATTAGGCCTCCCAGCTTCTTACACCAAACCTTTACAAATGGTTCAGAACTCTGCAGCCAGAGTCCTTACAAATTCCAGGAAAATTGACCACATTTCACCTATTCTCAAAAACCTCCATTGGCTTCCGATCCACTATAGAATCATGTACAAAACCATTAACATCATATACAAAACTATCAACCAACACACGCAACTTGACCTACAAATACCACTTAAAAAATTCACCTCCGCCAGGCCTATCAGGGAACACTACAAAGAGTCACTCCAAATTCCAAAGGCCAAAACCTACCAACATAAATCCTTGAGTCTCAGAGCCTTCTCATCAGCAGGTCCAGCTCTCTGGAACTCGATCCCACCTGATTTGAGACAAGAGCCATGCTCTTTAACATTTAGGAAAAGACTAAAAACTTGGCTTTTCAAAAAAGCATTTCCAAGCCTTGAATAAAACCTCCTCTCACTAGCACGAACTCGTATGCAATAATGGAATGTAAACACGAATCAACCAACCTCAAACCCTCTCTCACTAATTCCTGCTGAATATTTATCATACTATTACCATTCACAACTGTCATATTTATTCATTTGATTACCTATGTACCGTTTCATAGTCTTATTTTTTCACTTGCTATTCTAATGTATCAATAGGCTGAAATGTAAATATTGTGCTGTTCAATTTCTCCCCTTCCATCCCAAGTTTATTTTCCTTGTTTTTTTGTAACTTTCCCTCTCCCTTTTTCTGATTCACTGTATTTAAAGTTCAAGGTTCTTATTGAAAATATTGTTTTTTACGTTACGTTATGCTTTACACTCCTTGTTATTTGTAAACCGGGTTGATGTGATGCCTATCATGAAACTCGGTATAACAAAAACAATAAATAAATAAATAAAATAAATAAATATTGTACTCAAATGCAGTTCACCTTGAGCTGCCACTGAAAAGACACTAGTTAAATTTTTGAAAAAATCCCACTCATTTTTTGTTATCCTGCCACAACAAAGTTCCTAAAAACAGAGTTTGTTGCTGTCACTCCAATTTACTAACCCTATCAGTCAGTGACCCCTTTAAATATAGGAAATGTCCAGACTACAATTATAAAATCAAACACGGGATTTTTTAAATACAAAAATACCACTGTTTTTTTACATTAAACTTTTTCTTAGACATTGATGATACAGTTCAGGAAGATATACACAAACAATGGTAATAATTCAAGTTAACACTCGTAGACTTGAGACACAAGCAAGGGAAGAATGAGTGTAGATATGAAATACATTAAGATACAGCAAGGGGCGCGCATTTCACTCTATCCTCTTTTTCCCTGCCAGCATGGAGCCAAGCTTTCAGTGGTCACGAGGTCATAAACCAGACACTGCTGTGCACTAAATTCAGGAACTCTTCCAAAATGAAACGATGGTATAATGTGCAGCATAAATGACAGGTATGGCAACTTTTTTCCCCCATCGTGTGACATATCATTCTGCTCCAGTACAACAAGACATCTTACAGTCTATCAAGCTTCTTCTTGAAAGGAGGCAAGAACTGAGAAATATTATTCAAAATGGTTTCCAGTCCATTTCAGCTTCCAAACAGCAGCAAGCTTATTCATTCTGGCCCAGACCAATTTGGCTGCATATACCAAAACAGAATTGAGCCCCTATAACTCCTTCAAAACAGGGTCTTCGGCCAAATGATTTATTTTTGGTCACCTGTTTTTTTTTTAGGGGAGTCACCTGCTCGGCCCTCAATAACGGAGCAAACCACTTACCAAAATCTGCAGGTATCTTTCAGTTCACTAGCCTTACTTTAAAAAAAGAACTTTATTTGCAGGATGTCACAGGAGATGTTCTGTTCTCAAGGCTGCATCACCTGACCCACAATAGGACTATTTGAAAAGCACTTCATTTTTGAATAGGATTGTTTGCATCTAGCCCATAAAGAACATATATAATTTAATAAAAAAAAAAAAGTTTTCTACAATTTAAACCTAACTACAGGATCAAGCAAGAACCTAAGTCAAACCATAGCCATACTGGTCTTAGAGACTGTAATCCTTTTACTGCAGGGGTGGCCATCTCCAGAGGCATGCAAATTTATTACTTGTTTATTCATTGTGGATGTCCTGAAATCCCGGCCTGTTTATGGCTTTCAAAGACTAGAGTTGGCCACCCCTGTTTTACTATATCAACATAAGAAAAACCCAAGATCCTGCAGTATGAGCTTTTGCAACCACACAGTTCATTACTTCATCCGAATACAGAATTTATGTGGTCTCGTGTCTTATTTTACAAACCTAAGAATAATTCAAAGATAACACAATTCAAAGACAACTCACACAGTTGGTCCAAAGAAAAAGTATCATGATATGAATTAGGCTTGCATTAACGGCTAATTTAAATGAACCTCACATTAAGAAAAAAAAAAAAACAAACAACTTACCCGAGCCCAATAACGGAAAGCCAGCACTAGGGGCACAAGAACAGGCTCCAGCTTGCCAACTGCAGACAGCAAATCAGTAGTAAGGCATGCTACGTCATTTCCAGCACTCACTTTGCACGTTAAGCCACTGCCAATGAGGGGGGACAAAAGAGTTTGAGAGTATAAACACAGTCCAAAGCAGTGGCACTAATTCAATTATTCAGTAAGTTAGTCTTCTGCCAACTTTTCAAAGAGAAGACGGCTTATAGGATGCACGCATGGGTGTGTCCCATCTTTAATGTGAAATCCCTACCAAAATCTCAGCCTGTGTCAAGGGGATCCTAACAGGGGTAATTTTTTTTTTTGCACAGGTTTCAGAACGTCGGCTCCATTAGCTCTGCGTGAAACTTGTCTTGCTTACCCATTGCTCTTATTCCTATGTCTCCTCTCTTTTCTGTCCCATCTCTTACATTTTTACAGTTTGTTAGGATAAAAGGAATGTGCAACTTTCATGATGGCTACATCCTCCATTCTTCAGCTGTTCATGCTAAATTTATACTAGTCTTGGTGTGATGCTTGCTTAGGATTCTGATATGAATCTCACCCCTGTTTACTGATTTAAGTAAAAGGTTTTAAAAAAAACACTTTATACTTTAATAACTACTCAGTAAAAAAAGGCATTTTTCTAATTGCCAATTAAATTACCCCCAGATTGTTCGCTGGTGCTGTTACATAACAGGCAGCTGGAACAAGTTAAAATACCCATTTCACTTATTTTCAGGCAAACACTAAGCGGCAGCAGACAATCTCTTTTCTATTTAGGAACAACAATAACACTGCTGCTTCTATTTTATTAAATCTGTGCAGGCCATGTTATTCCATTCAACTTGCATGAGTGCAAATGGCTGACAGGCTCTTGCCATCTTCAAAGTGTAAAATTGTATCCCAGACCAGAGCAGAAGTGCCTCCAGATTCTGAGTTCAGAATCCCAGACAGAGGATCATTTCTGCAAATCTTTGCCTTTTTAACAAGTCAGGTATAAGATGACGACAATCATTTCCAGCCAGGCAAATTCTATAAGCCTTCTCAGTTTCTTCTCCATGAGCACATTCCCATTATCTAGACTTCATCTAACCTTTCATTCTGGCTTTCCTTTTCTTTGTGTGATCTCAGTCCATTCTGAAAGCTATCTGCCCTCGTTCCAAAGGACAAATCACCTCATCTCACAGGCACTGACACCCAGGATATTAAAAAAAAAAAAAGTTCAAGATTTGCTATTTCTTCTGACTATAGTGAGCAAGAAAACAGCCTACCTTCTGCCTGACAATGAACAAAAAGATCTTCTGCAGAGAAAAAATTAAACTTGTTTTTCTAGGCAGCATGTAAACTGATGTCCCATCTCCTTGCGACGTGCTCTCACTGGAATGTCCCCAGGTGTACTGCTCATAGAAGCATGCTGACAATAACTGAGCCCTGGACACTGAAAACCTGGCACATCCCTATGGAAAAACGATCCTCCTGCCATTCTTTGTCACAACACCAACCTTTTAATATCTTTGCAAAAGACAACAGGAACTTTGGCATGGAAGTCTGACTCCACATCTGAATAAAGAGCTGCACAAGAGAGAGAAGGGGAAAGAAAGTCACATTGTAATCATGCTCATCAATCAAATGACACAATGCACACATATGGCTTATGGTTTGAATTTTTTTTTCTGGGGATGTATTTATTTATACATTTTTAAACAGATGTATATTACAGGAACTCTACTTTTTCCAGAAATAATTTATAATTGAAATCAGTGTTAACGCTCATCTGAATAGTTCAGTTTCTTGGGTAAACTACTTTAGCTTATCCACAATTAAAAATTTCTACTAATGTATGGGGTAAATAAGTTGACAATTAAACTATGAAATCAGCTGCCATGGATTCAAGGGTTTTAGGTCTGTTGGGCGCTGCTGACGCTGAAGTTACCGTCAGAGACGGAATGCTGGGCTAGATGGAACACTGGTGCAACCCAGCTTGGCCATTACCTCCAATCATACACATTCCAGCCATCTTTCATCTTGTAACTCACTCCTGATTGGTCTCTAGGATAATGCTATCCCAGAATTCAGCGGCTTGGATCCTTACTGGGCATCTCTCGCAGAGATCATATTTCTCCCAGCTTATATTCCATTATACATAATAATGTACAATGACAATTCTACGTGGTTAAGTGCCCAACCAAACAGAAATTTACTCTCAATGCACAAAAAACAACTACAAGTACCCACAATTAGAATTGCCAGACTAGCTATCACAAGATGATGTGCTTTTTCTGTCGCTGGCCCTCAAATCTGGAATGCAATCCCTGATAATCTGAGACAGATTACCAACAGTTTTAAAAGAGTTTGAAAACCTCTCTTTTCAGGAGTGCGTTTGACGCCATTACCAATTCTTAAATTCCCCTCCCCACGGCTCTCAAACTTCCACTATGATATCTCCATTATTTTCTAGCATAGTTTTTTTATGTTCTTGGTTTGTTCCTAATCAAAACCTGTTTTATTTTCATTTTAGTGCTTTTAGTTTATGTTAATATTTTATTATGTATGTAACTCAACTATGTAAACCGCTTTGACCACCTTTGGGTGTAACAGCGGTATATAAATAATTTTAAACATAAATACATCTGGCAATACAATTAGTTGGGGCTTCATATTTATGCTTAACAGTTCATACCAACATCACATTTTCTTTTCATTCGGTGGAGTTTTAACAGCAGTAAAATGTAACTATTTCCATTTTTTTTTTTTTAACTGCCTTTCCATCAAATGCTCAAGATGATGTACAAAAACAAAATCTTAAAAACAAAATACATAGCAAGTCATATAACTATTAGTAATATACCACATAAAAACCATAACCATAAAAAAAACAAACACAAAACACAACCTAAAACCCTAATAAGACTAAATAAATCCGTATTCCAATAAAAACCATAAGAATTCTCTTAAGCAAAGATCATAGTATCTAATTAAATACTAAGTCATATTCGATCTATCTCTCTTATATGTCTCTCTATAGTATTGCATACATCTCGAGGCACATTAGAAATAAGTAGTAGCAGTAATATTACAGGTAGCATATAAATGGCACAAAAAAGTAAACATTTGTGACCAACTGAATCAAAAGTGCTGCCAAGTCTTCATAGGAACATCTGATTCACATACACTTAATTACATCTCTGCACTATATTAATGTGATAAAAGCTGGTTTTACAGCAGCACACAGAGAGCTCCTTGCTCAGAGTCAGGAAGTCAGTGTGTATCTGAACAAGGCCCTCTGCATGAATATAACATGCACCAGCATGGTAAAATATAGGGATCTAGTGGAGACCACAAACAGATTTGGTCACCAGTTTCCGTCAGCAATTGTCCTCCCAAGTTGAAGAAGCTGTCTCTGCTGCCCTATCTAGAGGGGCTTGGTGTAAGGAGTCCAGTGAAATCTTTGTTCCCTAACAGCCCTCAATATCCTGAATGGACACCTCAGTGGATAGAGCACCTGAAGCTCTTTGACCAAAGATGAAGAAAATTATAGTAAAATTAGTCCTTACCTGCTAATGTTTGTTCCTGTAGTACCACGGATCAGTCCAGACCCCTGGGTTTTGCCTCCCCTCCAGCAGATGGAGACAGAGAAGTATTAACAGACTCCGTCTTATACTCCTGAGGTGCCACCTAGAGTCTGAGTATTACACTGTACTCAAGCAGAAAGATTAAAGCATAGCTTCCACATAAACAACCTCCAACGAATGAAACCATGCCCAAACTCTTTTCCCTGAAAAGGGGAGCATTCGGTAAACTTGCAGAAATATGACCAATTACCGGCCAAGCGGGCTCTCCGTTTTCCCATGGGCGGGACTGGATTGATCAGTGGTACAACAGGAACGAAAATTAGAAGGTAAGAACCAATTTTCCTTTCCCTGTACGTACCTGGATCAGTCCAGACTCCTGAGATGTACCAAAGCTTCCTTAACCAGGGTGGGACTGAGAGTCCTGCTTGGCGTACACTGGCCCTGAAGGAACTGGTCTCAAGGGCCCGGACATCTAGACAATAATGCCTGGCAAAAGTGTGTGTAGATTTCCAGGTAGCCGCCCCATAAATTCTCTGCGGTGACACCTGTTGACATTCCGCCCACGAGGCCGCTTGCGATAGAGTAGAATGAGCTTTAAGACCAACCGGAATCGGACGGCCCTGAACAAGGTAAGCCGAAACAATAGCTTCCTTTAGCCAGCGTGCGATAGTTGCCCTTGAAGCTTTATGACCCCTCCTGGGTCCACTCCACAGAAGAACAGATGATCTGAAAGACGGAAACCGTTCGTGACCTCCAAGCAACGCAACAACGCCCTCTTTACGTCCAACTTCCTTAAATCCCTAGTCTCTGGAGTAGAAGAATCCAGACCCAAGAAAGAAGGGAGCTCCACTGTGATTCAAATGAAAGGAGGACACCACTTTTGGGAGAAAAGAGGGAACTGTTCTTAAGGAGACTCCTGCTTCAGAAATCTGTAAGAAGGACTCCCTGCAAGTTAAGGCCTGAAGCTCAGAAACACGCCTTGCTGAGGAGAAAGCCACAAGAAAAACAACCTTCAATGTCAGATTCTCAGGGTTGCTCGTTTCAATGGCTCAAAAGGAGTAGTACAAAGGGTGCTGAGAACCAGATTGAGCTTCCACGAAGGAAAGGGGTTCCGGACAGGATGACGCAAATGCTTAGCCCCTCTCAGAAAACGAGCCACATCCGGATGAGATGCTAGTGCAACCCCCTGCACCTTTCCACGAAAATAACCAAGAGCTGCCTCCTGAACTCGTAGGGAATTAAACGCCAGCCCTTGGCTAACCCAGCCTGTGAAAAATCCAGAACATCCGGAATTGAAGTCCTGTACGGCTGCACTTCGTGGTCTAGACATGAAGACACTCCCCAAACTCTAACATACGCCATGGAGGTAGAAGTTTTACAGGAATGTAAGAGCGTGACGATAACCGCATTCGAGTAACCCTTACTCCTTAATCGCTGCCTTTCAAAAGCCATGCCGCTAGACAAAAGTGATCTCTCTCCAAAACAAACAGGGCCTTGGTTGCAGGAGATTCGGAGACAGCCGAAATCTCAGCAGACTGTCCACTGCTAGATTCAGAAAGTTGGCAAACCACGGACACCGTGGCCACTCTGGAGCCACAAATATCACCTTGCCCGGATGAGCTTCGATGTGGCGCAGAACATTTCCAACCAACGGCCATGGTGGAAAGACGTATAACAGAACGTCCTTTGGCAGGGAAGGACTAGAGCAGTGGTTCTCAACCCTGTCCTGGGGACCCCCCCAGCCAGTTGGGTTTTCAGGATATCCACAATGAATATGCATGAGAAAATTTGCATACACTGCCCCCATAACATGCAAATTTTCTCTCATGCATATTCATTGTGGATATCCTGAAAACCCGACTGGCTGGGGGGGTCCCCAGGACAGGGTTGAGAACCACTGGACTAGAGCATCTACCCCCTCTGCTCCTGGTTCCCGTCGCTGAATGAAAAATTGAGGAGCCGAGACAGGAAGTGATGTCAGCCCAGCAGATGGCCACTTAAAACTGAACTTCCTCTGACAACAGACAAAATCTCCTCACATCCAGCACACCAGCGGTCAAATTTCTCTCAACCTGCTCCAAGTATCTGACATAAACGCAGCAGATGTTGACTTGGTGAAAACCTGTTGATTTTAAGAAGTACTCGTATCATAAATTAGCCGTGGAAGGTGAGTCCCCGGGAGCTGACATGGCGGCAACATCCGATATGGGTGACGACTCAGAAGGACCGCTTTCGGATGAAAGTGAGCTGCCAACAAGGGCAGAAATGAAAATCTGGTTCGCCGATTTAAAAAAAAGATATATCGACTAATACCACTGACATTATGACCTCGATCGAGGAACTAAAAAGGGACATAGCAGAAAATAGCCGCCGCATATTTGAGGTGGAAACTCAGGCGGAAACTAATAGCGAGGACATCAAAGTGAATCGTGAAAACTTGAATCTCCTGCAATTAGAGTTCGAGCGCCTTCATGAAAAGGTTGAAGACCTTGAAAATCGATCTAAGCGGCATAATCTAAAATTCAGAGGCATACCGGAGCTGCCCGAACACAAAGACTGCATCTCAGTAGTAGCTCAGATCAGCGCCATGTTATTAGAAGGCGCAGCTACACAGACATCGGCACCAGACCTGGCGGTAAAAATAGCTCGCGCACATAGAGTATTGGGCCCACAATTCAATAACAAGCCGAAAGATATAATAGCTTGCTACCATGAATTTGCAGTTAAGGATAAAATCGCAGCGACTGCAAGGCAACAAACAACCTGGAAATGGCAATGGCATGACATCATGATTTTCACTGATCTTTCACAGACTACTATCAAGAGAAGGCGGGACTTCAAACCTATAACTGATCTCCTGTGAAAAGACAACATACGGTACAGATGGTTGTTCCCCTTTGGAATTAGTTTCTCCATGAAGGGGGAAAGCCATCGCCTTAAATCACCAGCAGAGGCCTCAAGTTCTTAAAGAGGTGGGGGATACTCCGAAATTGCAGAGATACCAGCCATAGAGAAGATCCTCCTCGGTGGCAAAGGGTGAATAGAGGCAACAAGCAGTTGCGGCGTAATCCTGATCCCACTTAAAACCATAATGGCGTTTCTTTATGATGTATAGGATCCGCTATAGCACTGATTGCTAAAATCAGGTTTTGGTATTATCTGAAGTGGATAACTAATATATTGTCAATGTTCTATGCCAATAAAAATTTATAAATGTAAAAAAAAAAAAAATTGAGGAGCCTTGGCATAACGGAACGTTGCCATGAAATCCATGGAAGGCATGGTCCAGCGTGTGCACAGAAGACGAAAGGCCTCTTTGGAGAGTTCCCACTCCCCTGGGTCTAACTGGTGGCAGCTGAGAAAATCGGCTTGCACACTGTCCAACCCGGCAATGTGAGAGGCCGCAATCTTGTAGAGGTGTTGCTCTGCCCGATTAGAAGCTGAGCTTCTGCGCCACCGGACGACTCCTGGTTCCCCCTGACGATTGATGTAAGCCACCGTTGTCGCTTTGTCGGAGAGTACCCTCACTGAGCGTCCCTCTACTAAAGGAAGGAGGGCCTGCAGCGCCAACCGAACAGCTTTGGTTTCCAACAGATTGATCGACCAGAAGGATTCTGTTCTTGTCCATTGGCCTTGCTCTGCCGTTCCTTAACAAACCGCTCCCCACCCGGAGAGACTGGCATCAGTCGTTACCACTATCCAAGAGGGAATTTCCAAATCCACCCCCCACCGTAAATTGTCTGGACACAGACACCAAAGAAGACTGGACCGTGCCTAATCCGTCATTAGGAGGAGAAGATGAAACTGTTCGGAGAGTGTATTCCACCGAGAGAACAAGGCTGACTGAAGAGGGACACATATGCGCAGAGGCCTAAGGCACCAGTTCGAGAGTGGAAGCCATCGAACCAAGGACCTGCAAATAATCCCAGACCCTGGGATGAGGCATGGATCACAAGGACTCCACCTGAGTGAGAAGCTTGGACAATCTTTCCTCTGTAAGAAAAACCTTTCCCAGGATAGTGTTGAACTGAGCACCCAAACACTCCAAGGACTGGGAGGAAACCAGGTGACTTGTCGGGGTTGACCACCCAACCCAACGAACTCAACATCTGTAGCACCCTCTGCACCGCTGTTCTGCAAAGGTGTTCTGACTTCGCTCGAATCAGCCTATCGTCCAGGTAGGAGTGTACCAGAATCCCCTCCTTTTGCTGGACCGCTGCCACAACCACCATCACCTTGGTGAAGACTCTGGGCGCCGTCGCTAGACCGAACGGTAGAGCGCAAAATTGAAAATGATGCCCCAGGATCACAAACGCAAATATTTCTGATGATCCGGGTGTACAGGAATGCGCAAGTAAGCTTCTGTCAGATCCAGAGACGCTAGAAATTCCCCTTTGCGTACAGACGCTATCACAGAGCGAAGAGTTTCCATCCGAAAACGAGGTACTTTTAGAGTCCGATTGACACTCTAAGTCTAGGATGGGATGGAAGGTGCCCTCCTTCATGGGCACCACGAAATAGATGGGAGTAGCAACCTTGCCTGAGCTCTCCTGCGGGTACCGGAACTATGGCGCCTAGGTCCTGTAACCGCCGCAGAGTGTCTTGTACCGCCCGGCATTTTTGGTGGTACCCACAAGGGGAAACCATGTACCGCTCGTGGATCGGCCAAGCAAAATCTAACACGTAACCGTGTTCTACTATACTGAGGACCCACTGATCTGAGGTTAAGTTTGTCCACTCTTCTAGAAAAAGGGATAACCTCCCCCCTATTCTTGGGAAGGAAGAGTGGACTGGCCTCACTTCATTGCGCTGACTTGGGACCCCCCCATGAGATTGTGGGGCTCCATCTCTGGCAGGCCAGCACCCTCGAAAGGACTGATTCCAAGAAGATTGGTGGCCAGGACCCTGTCGAAAGGATGAACTGGCGGACCGTGAAGAGCGAAACCGGCGATTTCCCCGAAATCTTGCCCGTTGAGTAAAGGATCCTCTCGTCCTGGGTCTATCCTCCGGCAACCTATGGACTTTATTCTCCCCTAATTTTATCATGTCCTTCAATTGTTGCCCGAACAGCAACTTACCCTTGAAGGGTAAGGAACCCAGTTGAGCCTTAGTTGAAACATCCGCCGCCCAGTGTCTAAGCCAGAGGAGCCTGCGGGCTGACACGGCCAAGACCATAGTCCTGCCAGACGTCCGTAACAGATCATAAAGCGCGTCAGCACTGTAAGCTACCGCTGCCTCCAGGCGCCCTGCTTGCACCAGCTCACTTGCAGAAAGAGATGCCGTGGCTTGCAAATCCTGCACCCAGCGGAGACTGGCTCGTAGCACGAAACTGCTGCACATAGCGGCTCGGACCCCTAGGACTGAAACCTCAAAAATCTTTTTAAGTTGCAATTCCAATTTGTGATCCTGCAAATCCTTCAGGGAAGTGGTGGTTTTCTAGGTCACTGCCGAGACCATGGCGTCCACCTTAGGGACCTTAAGGAGGTCCAGGCGCTTCTTCCGGAAGCGGGTATAACTTGTCCATAGCCCGACTTACCTTTAAGACAAGGTCCGGAGTGTCCCACTCCTTAAACAAAAGATCCATAACTGACCTATGAAACAGAAAAGATCAAGCTGGACCCTTGAGCCCCACCATCACCGGATCCATAGTCCTAAACCGTGAATCCTCTGGAGGAACCTCTATGCCCAGCTCCTCCAAAACGGCCGGGATAAGCGGACCTAGTTCATCCTTTCGGAACAGTCGGACCACCTTGGGATCATCGCCTTCTACGAGAGGCGAGCCTACTTGTTTGGCCGGCTGGAGCTGGAGATCCTGATCCGCATCCGGTCCCTTACCAGGGGCTTGCAGAGGAGACTCCCCTTCATCCGCCCCCTCCGCATCCGAACTGTCCCCCGGACAGGAAAGGGACCGGAGAGGGCGTTTGGCTTTGGAGGCTTCCATGCCACCGTGTGCCTTGGGATGCTTGTGGAGTGCTGAGGGCTCTTTCCCCGTCCCCACAGACGCCGGGACCTCATGGGGTATCTTAGTACCCTGGCTCTTTGCTGCTTTCCGTGCTTTGAAGGCTTTTTGCATTAACAAAACAAACTCTGAGTAGAACGAGGAAGACAACTCATCCGAGTCTTTCCCCTGTTCCTCGTCAGAGGAAGAGATCTGAGCTGCCTGCAAGTCGCCCTCCCCAGGGGTAGCAGGACACGGCGAAAGAGGTGGCAGGGAGCTCCCCTCCCCCAGGGCAGCCTTCTCCTGCTCTCCGAATGTTTGCAGCAAGGCTTCAGTACCTGCGCTGAGGAGAAAAGGGTCCTGAGAATGCTGCAGCAATTCTGCCCTTCCAGGGTCCCTGCGTGCTCTAGAGCTGCTGCGCTGCAATTTCGCCAGAATCGGTTTCCCCCGAAGAGCCTTCACCGCCAGACAAGCACCTGGTACAAATTCCGGCACGCAGAGCAGGCCGCACTACGAGGCATGACCCCAGAGTTAAATTAGGATCGGGCCCGAGAAATGAACCAGTGTGGCGAAGCCAAACCCCCGGGAGCTCGTAGGTACTGAAATGGACAGGGAAAACAGCGCCAGAAGGAAGGGGAGCCCGAAAGAGACCGCCGGGCCGGCTGAAAAAACTAAATAAATCACCTCGGCATTGATCTTTTTCTTATGTGCAGACCTTCAGAGGGTGAGTGAACCAGGCCCCCCGGTATCACCCTCAGCTGCAGGCAGGTACAAGGTTCTCAACCCTCTGCCCCAGAGCCTCAGCTACCATGGGGGATGGTCCCACCAGGACCTAGCAACCCCCCTGGGAGGCTTAAAGATAGATATCTATCTCTCTATCTATATATAAATATATATATATAGATAGAGAGATAGATATCTATCTCTATATATATATATATATATATATCTATATATCTATATATATATATCTATATTTTTTTATTTTTTTTTTTTTAAATCCTTGTCCTTTTAGCCTTCTGTTATATTTTTAAGATTCCCTAAGGAACAAATACCAACCAACTAAAAACCTAACACTAAACCCAGACTAAAGGTTTTGCACCTCCACCATCTGCTGGAGACAGAGAAATACTGACAGACTAAGTGGCACTTCAGGGTATAGGGCAGAGTCCGTTAAAACTTCTGTCTCCATCTGCTGGAGGGGAGGCAAAACCCAGGAGTCTGGACTGATCCGGGTACGTACAGGGAACCTAAAATGGAAAAGAAAAAATAGAACACACACAATGTAAAAACAACTCACCACTGTTTTTTAAAACCTCAAGCACCTGTATCAGAACACTTGGCTGGCTCATCTAAAAAGCAATCAGAAGAAAAGGACACCTTTAGGATCCAAAGTACACAAATAAATTTCTCAATATTACATTTTTGATTTATATGCCACCTCCTCCAGAAAGGATCCAGAGAAGCTTACAACCAAAGCTATCAATACGACAGAATATAGCAAAACACAAAAAAAAAGGTGACCCCCCCCCCCCCCCCTCAGAATATCCACAATGCATATGCATGAGATAAATAGGTATTCCCTGGAAACCTATAACATGCAAATTTCTCTCATGCATACTTATTGTGGATACCCTGAAAACCCAACTGGTTGTGGAGTCGTCAAGATAGTTTGGGAAATCCTATAGTAAAATTACAAATGAAGCAAAATCTATTCCTGCCCCATCCCTCTTAAAAGGGACAGAGACAACTAAACCCACATTCCTGCCTCACCAATCTCCCTCAAATTGCTTCCTAACCCTCCAGGTCACTCCCAAAGGAACTCTCAAAGGGCAACCCGCTTTGGTTGTGCCTTTGGGGGAAGAATACTATTCCCAGAGTCTTAAAGGCTATGATGAATGCAAATAATGCAAATTATCCGCAGCAAAATATTTCCCCACCCCTAGACTACTTATCAGGTGATCCAGCTAGCCCCTTACTAGTCAAGGGCTAGAAGGGAAGTCTCTGCAGCTCCTTTCCAGGTGCTCTGCACATTAGAGGCATGCCCGGCTCTCATAGAGCCCTGGACAGAAGAGACAAACATGGGTCTCCTGTACCATTAGCATGTGTCAAGGGGTTAGCTTTTACGGACTTTTTAGTTTACCTTCAGTGGGCCCCAGATATCCAAATATGGGCTGAGCCATTGCTCCATATAATATTAAATGTAAATAACAAAACCAGGAACAAACAAAAGATATAGGTAATCTGCCAGTCCACATACCTTAGAAGGATACTTTATATCAATATTGATGTCACTAGTTTTAAAGGCAAATCTAGTCAGACAGGAACCATACATTCTTAATGAACAATCTGGGGGGAAAAAAAAAAAAATATATATATATATATATATATATATATATATATATATATATCAACCAGCACTTACATGCAGTCCAGTAATAAAATGCATTTGTATATTTTAAAGCAAGGAATTGTTTTTAACCAAAAAGTTATCTATTGCTCCATATCTGGGTTTGTTTGGGTTTTTTTTTAAACAGATAATACTTGGATTTGTTCTATTAAATATGACATCTCTACACTTTTATGTCTTACTATCTTACTTTTTTTTTTTAAATAGATTACATTCATTAAATTATGTTTATATCATTCAATCACATTACCATTTGTTATCCAAAGTAATGTTCAAACAGTTAATAAAAAAACAAACATGACATAACAGTATAAAGCTACAAGCATAAAAACCACAGTCTGGACTGATCTGGATAGGTACAGGGAAACAGCAGCTGATCTATAAACCCCAAACTTTCCTGAGTAACAATGGTCATAACTAAGCTTGCTTAACCATTCTAGCACCAAAAAGCTTTCCTTAGGAGAGGGGGGAACTCTAAGGACTTCTTAAAACCTGGAAAATCTTACAGAGGCGCACTTCCCCAAGTCAAGTGTTCGACAAGTGAAATTAATCTCCTTCCTAGTCCCAGCCCGCTGGGATATTCAGGAGAGCTTCCAGTGGAGGCCAGCAGTAGGACTGGGATGGTAAACCCTTAATTGATCTATTAAATAAGATCGTGCCAGTCCATCTATCATTTTGGTGATGAGAGAGATTTTAAACTGGATCCTGAAGGAAATCAGAAGCCAAGTGAGGAAAAGAAAGGAATGTACATGAAGGCATACTTTCATTCACTACTGGCATGAACAGAGGTTTCACAGGTATACTTTTGTGATAAGAGGTATTGGGATTATATGCATTTCTATGGTCTGTTTTTCTTTTTCTAACTTTTCCTTTTTTCTATGGGTTTTAGTATAATATAAGGGGACATGGTGTAATTAGCATGCTTGATGTTATATATGATATTGAGGTCCAGCAATTATAATGCAATAACTGAATAAATGTACATTTGGATTCAAAAAAATTGGTCCAGCAATTTAATAAGTGAATAAATGAAGATACGACTGAAGTGTTGACTGTTCTATATTATGATTTAGGATATTTATGAACAAAGGGTTCAACAAATACTACAAAATGTTTGACCTCTCAAGAACAGTTTGAGAACATTTTCTGTACCGTTCTTTGTATGCCGATAGCACCATACTAACATTTATTATGTACCACCACAGATTTAATATACATGACTGATGACAGTTCAGTGGATTTCCATCTCTGGCAGATCAAAGGCTTATTCATTGAGTGCATTGCGCACACGATGCAGGCATCTATTGTACTCTATATTTTTGTGATTTCCTGAAGTATTTTATTTATTATTTTTATATACCAACATTCGATCTGAGATATCAGATCGGTTTACATTCAGGTACTGTAGATATTTCCCTATCCCCAGAGAGCTTACAATCTAAGTTTGTACCTGAGGCAATGGAGGGTAAAGTGACTTGCCCAAGGTCACAAGGAGCGACAGCGGGACTCGAACCCTGGTCTCCTGGTTCGTAGCCCACTGCTCTAACCACTAGGCTATTCCTCCTTCCTGTAATTATAGTTTGACTCTATACAGCACAGGAGACAAAACAGAAGATTTCAATCTAATGGGGTATGAACACATAGAAAGGAAATGAATGGAGGTCCTGGGTGCAAGAATGATCATTGCCAAAGACTCGGTGTCTTGGGTCAATCACAGTCTCCATGTCGGTCTCAGTCTCAAGCACACATATCACTATATTCCTAAACCATGACTTAACTGACAGGGGATGAAGCACGCTTCCTACGACAACGGAAGAATAAAAAGACCAATAATACCTGCTAAGTGCAGCTGAACAATCTTTTCCATCTCACTGACAATTTCTTGCCGCACTCTGAAGTCATCTTCTGAGATGCCCTGTTCGTTTGCTGCTTCCATCAGTACAGACTGCAGAGCAGCAACCTGCGCAGGAGTAGGAGGTGGAAGGGCGCGCAATTCATCTTCTTCCCGTTTTTCCTACATAATGTTTGAAAGCAAAAAAGGTAAAAAATATTTCACTTTGTATCCATCTAGTAGATGGATCCATTTCGGGGAAAAAGACTACGTATTATATAAACACATACACCTCTACTAACATTGTCATCTTTAATCACCAAATGCAAAACAAAGAAAAGGAAACATATGTTGTGAGATGAAATACACATTTACAAACCCACAAGCAAAAAGAAATCAGAACAGCACGGAGTCGTTACAATCAAATGATAAAACCTTTATCCACAAAAGACTGTTCTTTTATCGCACTTAACACCATAACGTACAACTAGATGCTCCGCAAGACCAATTCTCTTCTCCTTTTTTCCCCACATCGAAGACACTTACCATGATATTTCTCTTGTGGCGCTTTTCTTTTATATGCTTGTGGGCACCCTGAATATTTTCAATATGAACCAAGCAGAGTTTGCATAGATACTGGCAGTTGGTGTATTCTGGAGAGCGCTGGAAAAGCCAACAACGTTAAAAATCAAGAGAGATGTTTGGCTTAACTAAAACAAACTCATGTATGTGTACAAATCTCACACTGTAGCAAAAAAGGTCAAAGGTTCATTTGCAGCTACTGAGAAACCTGTTAGCAAACATTTCCCCAGTGACTGTGTGCCAGACTGGCAACCCGGCTGTGCGGATACCACTGCCTTCACAAGAACGTGCACAACAGGTATCCAACTCGTTTATGCTTTGTGGACCTGTTTCACTGAATAAATCCAGATTGCCCACACTGGACCTTGTGAAGGCTATATAGTACCACTACACACAAAGGGCCAAGGCCAGATCTCTGGAACAGCAATCGCATGACTTGAATCGGTGAACAGATCTAGCAGGGCAGCTATTCTTGTGCAGGCAATAAATGCTGGCTCTAGCAACTATTTCCCCCTATTTTTTTTTGTTTTAAGAAACTGAAAAATATGGGCTCAGTTAAGACTGCATCATTCACCTCTACTTATAACAATTATAAGATTTTTAGTTATGTAAAGCACCCACGCACCTAAGTATTTCATAATAATGCACCACTTCAAATGGATGGCCAAGAAGCCTCCTTGAGGGAGGATGGTTTCATGACACCCCCCCCCCCCCCCCCCCCCCCCCAAGGATCACTTCTACAACATCCAGTCATGCTGCCACACGGAGCCCCGGGAAGACCAATTCCATGGTGCACCTGAAGTTTAATAGCCCCGAAAGGTGCCAGATTTTCTGCATGTACCTCTACCACCAGGCCAAAGAGTCAGCCCAAGCGTGCAAACTCTCTCACCAGCGTATATGGAAAAATCTTCAAAATCACCGCATAGCTACAAAATCTGCAATACAAACCTTGCAGCTAATTTTCAATTTCTGAAGAATGCCTACAGGGTCAGTGGGCTAAGAATACCTATGGACTTTGCACTTGCAAAAATCTGCAGGAAAATCATGCTTGTAGATTTGATGAGCTGTTTTGTATTTTGATGTTGCATTGTTTTGTTATGATTGTATTGCTGTTTTTGTTTATAACTATGTACATCACTTTGAAAGATTTCACTGTGAAAGCTGGAAAGCAATTCATAACTTTTCTATAAATAAATCGAATCTATGCACGCTGTTTCCATAATCTGCCCTCGGGAATTCCTCCACCCAGTCCAACTAAAAGCAGGCCAATACAGACTTTTCAGCCTGGCTGACAGAAGCAATTTTCAGCCTTGCCTACCTATCTTTGTAAATGGCTCTGAAAACTGATCTCTAAGAACTCAGAACTTTGCTTTCAATCAGTGTTACTTAATGGCTTTAAATGAATCATGCTTCTGCTGATAACCACCTACTTTTTATCCTAACATGATCCACTATAAGCAAGTATTTTTGGATTAGCATAATATTAATAGATCTATAGACATCCTCTATGTAAACACAAGACTCAGCCAATAGATTCTTGCATTTAAGTGACAGGAATTACACTAATGAGCATGCCGTTACATTACTTATGGCGTACAATTTCCCCCCCCCCCCCAAAACTACACACGGCAATCTACGGAGTTTTCACTTTTTTCTTGCGTGTACTTGGGCAAGCTTGATTACCTTTTCTAGTCTGAAAATGTAATCTCTTTCCAGTCGCTCTTCAGCCTGTTTTAAGCCCAGCTGTTGTTCTGCTATTGAAGTAGCTTCATCAATCTTGCACTCATGTTCTAAATTATCAGTGTCTGAATTAGGTATGCTGCTATTTGAGACTGAGTTCTTCATTTTAGCTGCAGAAAAAAAAAAAAAAAAAAGATTGTAATTTATTTTTTTTTGTATTATTATGCAGGTAAGTAAGAGCACAACAAAACATGTAGAAGGGAGACTGGGAAGCAGGGGCTGAGATTGCAAAATGTAGACAGTCTCGTTTAGTGAAGATTTGTACATTACAACAACAACAACAAAAAAAAACTTCCTCTTTCTAAAGGTCATTTTGGTTGTGCGATTTTTTACACTTACAGTGCTTTCTGTATTCAGATGATGTCTATGGCAACTGCAACAGGAATCTGGTAAGATTAGATGGGCCTTAAAGACCTTATCTGCTGTCATTTTCCATATAGTGGATTCCTACTCCCCAGTTTCTGTTTTGTGCTGTACCCTAGACAGTCCCACTCAGGCCGATGCAATATCAGCACGCGGCAAATAGATGCTCATGATGGAGCACCCGCTCTCCTAACGCGCACCGATCGACCTCTCCGGGGTGCCCGATGCAACATGCAAACGGATTGCCATGGTAAAAAGGAGGCGCTAGGGGGAAACTGTGTGCCCTAGTGTCTCCCTCAGCAGAGGGCACCCAGGAGAGGTGGCTGTCAGTGGGTTAGGAAAACTGACAATTTTACGAGCAGTATTTTCTGCTTTTCTGTCAACTTTAGGGGTTCCTCAAAACATAACGCCTGCTCTGGGGTAGGCGTTCATTTCTGAGGGCTAAAATGTGTGCAACAGGCACACATTGCTTTTCAGCCAGGCCTTCCCCTAAGAGCCATATCTTTGATACAACTTCCTGAACCCATACAGACTGTTATACACAACAGGAACACAACTGGATCTTGAAACTATTCACAAATGGGTTTTCCTAAGCTGGATTCCAATTCTATGTTAATTGCAAATTCTGATTTGAATGTAAGCTGTTCTAATGCCTCTTAATTTAAATGTATTGTAATATGCCTTGAGATCATCTTTGGGGAAAAAAAAGAATATCAAGTGATCATAAATTAAACAATAAATAGGAATATTCAGTGAACATGCTGCAGTATAATCCAACCTTACCCAAATCTTCAGCTTTGTCTTCTGTTGCGCTATCATCTGTAACACTCATTGTTTTCAACTTCTGAGTTCCTGAGGCACATTCAGATGAGGAGATGCCTTGTGGGAATTCCTTACTACCATCATCTTTTGTATCTTGTCTGCTGGGGAAGCTTTCTACAACCTTCTGTTTTCCTGCAGTTGATGTCATGTTTTCGGTGGCAGCCGGTGAACTCAACAGCTTCTTTCCTCTTTCATGACTTTGATGGTCTGATCCCGAGCCATTAGATCCAGTTATACAATTAGGGGTGTTCACTGTACATGATTTTATTTCTCCTGGTTTATCTGAAAATCCATCATTTTGTTTGTTTGTGTTGCTACTAATCCTATTTGGAGAACTGCTCCCAGTGTCTTTAACAAATTTCTCAGATTTGTGTTTGCTTTTCTGATTACTTAAAACTCTGACACCTTTGCCATCACCATGGCCAGCACGGGCAGACTTCTTTAATTCATGATTCCCATTTTTCAAGCTTTTTGACTCTTCCATTATTATAACAATCTACCTTTTCTACCACTTTGAGATTACTTAAAAAGCAGTTCTTGAATGACCCAAATTACTTTAGTTCTATTGTTGAGGCAAGGGAGCCAGTTACCTGGAGAAGAAAACAGTACAAGTTATCACTACTTATTTATTCTCATTATTCTCACATCAGGAAAAAAAAAAAAGCTACAGGAGCTGTTTAAAAAGCAAGTACAAATTATGAAGAGGAATATTTCAAGCCACTCCTCATATAGCAGGTTTGTACTACTTCAGCTTTTACTTCTAACCTGACTAGGTCAATCCCTGAAATTTATGACCTAGAGAGACAGCTTAGGGTTTATTTCCTGTTCAAATGTGGCTAATTAAGCTCATGAAAAAACTATAATACTCAAACTGCTACACAACAGAAATCTAAAATTATAGTCCGATTGATAAATAAACGCCCGAAAACCTCCTAAAAAAATATTCACAACAAAATCATTTAGTGAAGTTAGTTTTATATCAGCCTTTAGCGTTAAAAAAAAACTAGAGAGAGACGAACACATATCTTATTAACATGCCCTACAAAAAACAAACTATAAAATATATTCTAAATAAGCGTCCTCAACCTTTACTACCTGGTGAATCACATTAGCAACGAGGCAAATCTTCCAGTATCATCATCTTCAATCCTAACACTGAAGTGCCCATTCCAATTCCGCCCCGCTTTAAAAAAAAAAAAAAAAAAACAAACTGAAAACAAGGGGCCAGTAACGTGCAAGTGTCAGCCTGAGGGCCCTGAAGAGCTGCATGGGGCTTTTGTGCTGAAACCCTGCTCTTCCAAGTGGATCAAAACAAATGGCATACTAGTAAATAAATACTGCCGTCACCGGAGGCCCAGAATACGAACACCAGCGTCAAGCGGCAGCGGCATGCGCATCTTCTGAAAAGAACAATCACAACATGCACTCCTGGCGTCGCCGCCGGAGGCGGGGGGCAAGGGCCTTCCCCCCACTGCTTTGCCACCCTAGCCAGAACGCACCTTGCTACATTCCAGCGGGGGCTCGCTGGCCGCTGCTGCCGCCTTCTCCTCCAGCCACCGGCAACGGCCGCTGCAGGCGCGAGGCGGGGGCGGCGGCGGCGGCAGCTACGGTAATGGCTGCCGTGGGCCCCAATATCTCCTCCTCGGCTACGCCGGTGCTGGGAGGGAGGGGGGGGCAGGGGGTTAAGAAAAGGGAAGGAAAGGGGAGGGGGAGACTGAACGCGGGGACGCACGCAGCACGTAACCGGCACGCTGAGGTCACGTCTCCTTCTTCCCCCTGCCGCAGAGTAACGCGCCGCTGTGGGCCCGCCCCCTCCACGCACGTTCCTTAGTGGGCGGGACTTCTGTAAACAAAAAAGCACAAAGGAAGTATTTCTTGAGTTCGTTTTGGTGATGGCTCTCCTATCTAAAAGAATGATATGATTATACTATCGATGAATAACTTTATGAAATGTCCAAACCCCTGCCCCCCTCCTCGCCGCCCTTACCCAGAACTTTTTCAGTGTAAACAACCCTACTTGTATATAATATTTGTACATAATTCTATCGCCTATATATAATCTTGTTCCCATGCTTATAATCATATTACTTCGCTTATATTTCCCTTGTACAGTAATTCCCATCATGTTTCCCCCCCCTTACCACCCCCCAGTTCTCTTATCAGTTTCATTGTAAAGCCTTGTTGGCCAGTTTTATGTTACATGGAAACTGATGTGATGTTTGCTAAACGAATGTCGGTATACAAAAATTTTAAATAAATAAATAAATGCCAAAAAGAAAAACCCTGTGGTCACACCATACAGTATTAGTTATCAGTATGATTATTTTTTAAATTATATTTTTAGTGGCTTTTTAAAATGTTTAATATCCAATTTTTTATCCTACATTTTCAGTATTTAAATTTTTTTGGATCAATTACCGATCATTTAGCCCCTCTTCTTATTGCTTATCAGCTGGACTCTTTAAACAGCACTGCTAATGGACACAGCACGAATACACGCTTCCTGCTCTTGAGCCTTCTCGTTTTTTACATCTGCTGTCGGGATAAAATTACCACCCATACAAGATGTGCTCTTACTAACCCTCCTTCATTTGTCAAGCTTCCTCAAGCCTAGTTCTTCCGGGATGTCGTCTTTGTTCCTGCTTCTCCTTCTAGGTCCCATGATAATTGATTCTGTAATCTTACCCTTACTGTAAGCGAATGACTCCTTTTGTAAAAGGTTTGCAGTTTAAATGGGTACCTGAGGCACAGGGAAATGTAAACAGTATATGTCAGCAGAAAAAGATCTACGTAGTCCATCCAGGCTGCCCAGCAATTTTTTCTTATTTTTGAAGGGCGTAATTAGCCCTCCGTGCAGGTTACCCTCATGCCTTTTGTTACAGGTAAATCACTGACCATTTAGTCCTATCCTTTGTTTCTTATCTTTTAACTAGTTACCAGTCTATAATAGGACATTGCCCCTATCCCATGACTTTTTCATTTCCTGAAGAGTCTCTCACGGTGTCCTCAGAATGGACTTCACTGATTGCAGTTCTCTGAGTTCTGTTGCTTCATTAGTTTATTTTGTGTTTAGCAGACTTGAATACTTCCCTCTGATGAATAACAAAATTCCCTAGGATGTGATCTGTCTAAAGGGGAAGAAACTTTCAATTTGGATACAAAAATCTCACAGATAGTTAGTTACAGCTATTTGCCACCTTGGCTGTGGCATGGGGTAACCTGCATGGAGCGGTAGTTAACCAAATGGAGAAAAGTCATTAGTGGAGTAGCATAGGAATCAGTACTGTGACCTGTGCTGCTTAGCTTATTAATAAATGATCTGGAAAAAGGAACATAGATACATAGTAATGACTGCAGAAGAGGACCAAATAGTCCATCCATTCTGCCCAGCAAGCTTATCGTGGTATCTGCCGCACTGTTCAGGTCATCCGCATGTTTCTCTTAAGGATAGAAACTGCCGCTCCATGCAGTTATTCCCAAGATTTAAGTAAACCCATATACTGCTAGCAACATTTTTACTGGGTGATGAGCCTTCTTGAAAAAATCAGTGCTGCTTGACATGCTTTGCTTATGGACTTGGCCTTAGAAGCAGTCCTATGCTTTTTCCCTTATGTCTGCATATCAGTACCCCAGATCGTAATAGTCAGGGCCCGAGTTGATTGTTGTCTGAATCCAATTTCTCTTCCAGCCCCCACCACCATCAAAGCAGAAAGATTATCGTCAGATAATTTTAAAATCGTCCAAAATCGTTAGAGTGCACGATACAATACAAATGCCCCCGATTTATCGTCAGGGGCATTTGTATTGTATCGTTAAATAGGGCGCGGGAAAACCGGCACACCAAAACAACCCTAAAACCCACCCCGACCCTTTAAAACAAATCCCCCACCCTCCCGAACCCCCCCAAAATGTTTTAAATTACCTGGGGTCCAGTGGGGGGGGGGGGGGTCCAGGCGCGATCTCCCGCTCTCTGGCCACGGCTGCGTTAAGAGAAATGGCGCCGGTGGCCCTTTGCCCTTATCATGTGACAGGGCAAAGGTAGCGCTGGCGCCATTTTGGTTCCTGGCTCCCGACGTCACGCATGCAGGAGATCGCTCCCGGACCCCCGCTGGACCCCCAGGGACTTTTGGCCAGCTTGGGGGGGGCCTCCTGACCCCCACAAGACTTGCCAAAAGTCCAGCCCCAGGAGCGACCTGCACGCGGGCCGTATTGCCAATATTCAAAATGGCGCCGGCGCTACCTTTGCCCTCACTATGTCATACGGGCGACGGTCGCTGACCCTAGCACCTCCTTGCTAGCATGACCCCCTAATTTGCATATCGCAGGGAGCCACGCCATGCACTAAGAAAGCGGGCACTGAAGTAAGCTCCCGCTTTCAGCAAAATTAATTGCATCGAGGCCTTGAAGCGCACACTGAAACCGCTCCTCCTTCAAAATCAAATCTATACTGCCACATTCTAACTAGGGCTAAACCCCCCCCTTGTGGACTAGGCGATCATCACTCACAAGCTGCTTCTGGGGGAGGGCCTATGCAGGAATGCTATCTCCACCTAAGGGCTAGGAACTAGGGCAGTGATGGCTAACCTATGACACGCGTGTCAGAGGTGACACGCCGAGCCGTTTTGGCTGACACGCGCAGCGTTTCGAGGACTATAAGGAATTTATTTTTTTTTTATCGGCTGCGCCGAGCCTTTTCTTTTTCAGCTGCGCCGAGCCTTTAAATGTGTTTTTTAGTTTCCCCCTACCCTCCACCAATGCCCCCGGGCGCAGGGAGGCTCATGCGTCGCAGCGATGAGGCTCAAGACAACGCGCTGATGCTCCTCCTTCCTGCCTGTGCGGCCCCGGAAGTAAACGTTGCCGGAGCCGCGTGGGCAGGAAGGAGGAAGCGAATCAGCGCGTGCAGAAGAGGAGGAGCCGCCGCGGGTCGCTGCGAATCCCAAGTCGCAGCGGCCCAAGAAGAGGAAGAGGCCCGGTAGCAGGGCTGCCGCGGCCCGAGAAGATCAGGGCCGCTGCAGAGCCCATCCTGCGGCGACCCGCGAAGAGGAGGCCCAGAGGTGAGAGAGGCTGAGGGCCCGTAGAGTGCGTGTATGAGGTGAGTTGAGAGAGAGGACCTGAATGCAGAGACAGCATGTGAGAGCCTGTGTGTGTGTGTGTGTGTGTGTGTGTGTGTGTGTGTGTGTGTGTGAGTGAGAGAGAGAGAGAGAGAGAGCATGTGCCAGTGAGAGCCTGTGTATATGAATGATTGTATGAGAGAGCATGTGCCAGTGAGAGCCTGTGTGTATGAATGATTGTATGAGAGAGAGCATGTGCCAGTGAGAGCCTGTGTGTATGAATGATTGTATGAGAGAGAGCATGTGCCAGTGAGAGCCTGTGTGTATGAATGATTGTATGAGAGAGAGCATGTGCCAGTGAGAGCCTGTGTGTATGAATGATTGTATGAGAGAGAGCATGTGCCAGTGAGAGCCTGTGTGTATGAATGATTGTATGAGAGAGAGCATGTGCCAGTGAGAGCCTGTGTATATGAATGATTGTATGAGAGAGCATGTGCCAGTGAGAGCCTGTGTGTATGAATGATTGTATGAGAGAGAGCATGTGTCAGTGAGAACCTGTGTGTATGAATGATTGTATGAGAGAGAGCATGTGCCAGTGAGAGCCTGTGTATATGAATGATTGTATGAGAGAGAGCATGTGCCAGTGAGAGCCTGTGTGTGTGAGAAAGAGAAATGCATGTGAGAATGAGAACCTGACTGTGTGTTTGAGGGAAGAAGATGGAGAAAAAAGAAACAGAAAAAAAAGACAATATAAAAGGAATTGGCAAAAAAATAAGAAAGGGAAGGTGAAAAAAAAGCCTGTGACCAACCAATTAGAAAACTAAGATCAGACAGCAAAGGCAAAAAAAAAAAAAAATGTACTTTTTAGTGATTGGCACATGTACTCTTTGGGAATGTGCAAGAATAGCACTTTCTCAACGGATCTCACAATGTACGAGATCAGCATGGAGAAAGTGGAAGCCCACGGGGCCTGCACAGAGGAGGCAGCAGAATGGACTTCAGTGTCAGTAGCAGCAATCGGCACCTCCGCAATAGCCACGCGGCATCAGTGACAGTGGCAGCAGAGGAATGAGAGAGGTTCTGAGGTTGCTGGCAAAAGAGAGGGGGGGTCTACCTTTAGTGTGTGAATGTGTATGAATGGGACTCTGCCTGGGGGTGTATGTGTGTGAATGCATGGGTGCCTGCCTGGGGGTCTGTGTGTGTGAGAATGAATGTGTGCATGCCTGGGAGATGGGGAGGGAGTGTTGTGAACATGAATGGGAGCCAATAAAAGAAACCGACTGACAGATGAAGTTTGTAACGCTTGCTTGGACTTGAAGTGTACGAAATACCAACCTTCAATTGAAGATTTAGCCAATGAAATTCAGCAACAAAAAAGTCACTAAGCAGGTAAGGTAAAGAATTATTTGTTTTTGCTTTATTAATAAATACAGTATATATATTAAAATTATAACTTTGTTGATTAGAGCTACAAATATCACAAAATTATGGATTTTTCTAGAAGTGACACACCACCCGAGTTATGCTCGGTTTTTTTATGAATTTTGACACACTGAGCTCAAAAGGTTGGCCATCACTGAACTAGGGCCACACTTCCAGGAAGCTAAAACACTGCCACCAACACTCTTGTCAGCATTGGCGTTTGGTACACACTGATTATGTATGGCATGTCCATGTTTTAGTATCATGTACGTATCTTTATTTATTATATCATAGTTCATTTAGCTACTTTGTCTTATGGATGTAAACTGCTGAGCAGCCGTCTAATAAATAAATAAGAAAACTAGTTGCAACCTGAAAAAAGGGGAAGAAGAAAAAGAGTGCAGTTGGGTGGGGGGGGAGAGAGAAGGAGTGGGAAGAAAACGTAAGCTGTAACAGAAAAAAAGGAACGTAAAAAAAAAAGGAACCCTGTTAAACCCACTGCACAAAGAGAAATTAAAAAAAAAAAGCCCTCTCCTGGGAGAAAAGCAGAAATTCCCTACTCTTAGTAATTAGGGAAAGACCCCCGGGCTTCTACTGATCTTCAAACCCCAGCAAAATCCCATTAAAGCAAAAGAGCTAAATTACCTTGCCAAGGCCTGGAGATGCAGGCACGGCAGGGCCCGAGGCATGCCGGGAAAGCAGACCATCTCTCTTCCCTCCCCCTCCCCTCAGTTTGGGATGCTGCAGGCTCCGATTCCCTAAACTATTCCTCCTGAGCTTAGCCATGCTGATCGCAGCCTTAACCCTCCTCTGCCTGGGATTCTCCAGATCTGAACAGAAAGCCAAAGATTTTTATACTTTTAAAGTAGTAAACATCAGGGGCAAGCTAATCTCGCTGGAAAAATACCGAGGCTCGGTAAGTTTGAATGGATTGAATGAAGCTGCAAGATTCCCGCTGGCCTGGGGCCTGTTACTAACCACCAAGCTCTGGATGCAGATCTTTGCATGAAATCTTTTCTTTCTCTGCCTTCGCGGGTCTGAGCACTGGAATATGTCTCTTTTCAAAACGTTTGTTTTTCGGGGGAATCTTTGAAATAAAGCTCTGCACACTCTGTTGTCTGAGTTCCTTTCTTTAAAGTCTCGGATAGACGCGGATTCCTGTATACGTGGCAGGTTTCTTCTTCCTCTCCTAACGGTGTGCAAGTTTGCCTGCTACACAGCTTCTCTTTCCCCCAATAAACCTGTACCAGGAAAGGACTGAGCTGGCTTTACATGCATGCAGAGAATTTCACAAGTGACTTTTTCTGAATTCAGTTTAGGACCCAGCAAAAAAATTGTTTACAAAAAAGTGCAATAAAAAAAAGTTAACTGTACAATCCGTTTGCAAGATAATACAACTTGTTACATAGCACTCACAAGTATATATCAAAACTGGTGTGTGTAGATTTTCCAAGAGTTTCTCTGAGTTAATGCAAATATCAGGGGGGATCTGGATGCGGAAGGGGGGGGGACGTATATGCCTTTACAAATCTTAAATGAAATTTGAATTTTCCTGTTCAATGTATATTGTTTGAAGCAGTGGTTTAAATTAGTTGTAGATTCGTGAAGTTTGCTTAGGTTCTCCAGCTTCTGGCATACCCGTGATCGATATGTCCAGTACCCGACTCAACTCTCCAGCCAATCTGCAAAGATGAGGGCGCCCCCTGGTGGTCTATTTTTTTTTCACCAGGTGGGCAGCCTGCCTTACGACTGGCAGCTGTTTGTCATCGATTGGAGAGAACTCGCCGGTGGTCGCCTCTTGCAGCTGCTGGTCTTCTATCAGGATCTTTGTAGGCCTGGAGCATTCTGGGCATGACCAGAGGACTGGTTAACAGGGACTTCCTGGGTGAACCCGCGCTGGGTTTGGAGGCGTTAGAAGGACAGTTCGTGAGACACCAGCTGGTCGCCGCCCCGGCGACCTACTAGAGGCGCCGATCGGCACTGTGGAGCACCTTTTTGACTGGGCTCTTAGAAAAATGGCAACTGCTGTGCTTGAGAGGGCTTTGCAGGCCAGGGCCTAGGTTGCCAGAGGGTGGGCCTTCTCAGGCTCAGTCTTCCCAGGTGTGGGAAATGCCCCTAGGTGTCTGCTGTACCGTTTCTCGGAAGAACCTCTACCTGCTGGTGGCCCACATAGTGGAACGCCTCGCCCTCGCCTCCTCTCCCGACATGCCTTGGCAGGAACTGTTGGGACCCGGGGGGGGGGGGGGGTCCCTGCTGGGAGTCTTTCTAGTCAGGATTGGCTCCCAGGTACATCAGGGACCATGGTTGGAGGCAGGTGCACGGAGCCGTGGTCACTGGCAGGTTTTCGGCCAGGTTCACCAGGGCAGACCCCTCTTGTCCTTTTTTGTGGACAGGAGGAGGACCTTCCTCACCTGGGACTGAAATTTCCCAGGTTAACCCCATTCCTATCCTTTTTAAAGGGTTTATTTTTGGCTTCGTTTCATTTCTCCCCCCCCCCCCCCCTGTGTGTGAGAGACGACCTGGTCAGCTTTCTCCTGTCCATGGCCAAGGAGGCCATCTGGCGTTGCAGGTGCGAGAGCTGGCTGGGGTCAGTTTCCTAGAACGTGGGGGCCTTTTCAGAGCCATGAATTTCTGTGCGGTGTCCGTCTGCTGGGTGGAGGAATTCTCCCCCCGGAGGGTGGTGGACAGGCTGCTCCTAAGTACATAAAACTTTCTCTATGCTTTATTCTTTTTGGCTTAAGGTGGACGTTTTGAATGCTTATTGGGCAACGGGCAGATCCCGAAAGCGACCTGTATGGGAGAGGTAAGACGTTCCACCCCCACCAGACCGTGAGCCATGGGGGTCTCGCCTTGGGCAAGCAAGGGTGGTCCCTGTGCCAGGGATACGGCTCCCCTCCCACCCTAGTGGCAAGAAATCAGGACTTCATTTTTCCATAGACATCCACCTTTCCTTGCACCATGGCGACTACCAAGCCACCTGGAGGCAGAGAAGTAAAATACACCGCAGAAAAGGAGCAGCTTATGTTTTATGTTCTTTATTTTCTCATTTTAAAGCCATGCACACTAGGAGCTTGGCCTAGTTTCTACCCAGGCTTGGTGGCCTAGGAGTTACTTTTCTTAGTTTCTGGTGCCTCCCTCAAAGGGACACCAGAGAAGTGTTTTTTTGGGTTTGGTTTTATTTTTTGTGATTACGTCAAAAGGGAAGGTGCCCCCTCCAACCCCTGGCCTAGGTTTGACATAGGAACAATATCTCCGGTACCCGACTCCACTTTCCATCCAACCTGCAAACGTCAGGAAATCCCCTAGGCGTAGGCTGGGCCAGCCCAGATTGCACAAAAATAGATTTTTCCAAAGCCCGGGATTTGGTTCAATCCGTTCAGTAAGTGAGCTCTCCTGATCCGTGATAGCAGGGATGGGACAATCTGCCAGAGGATTAAAAAGCGGTGGGAAGGGTGAGGAAAGCACAGAATTTACAGCTTGTTGCATTGTTTGGGGAGGTAAAACATCTTTCAGCTTATAAAGGGACTGACCTTGTCTCACTCTTTGGAAGTTACTTTTTTTCCCTACATTGTTTTGAGGTTTGGAGAAGTGCATTAATGAGGATTTTTTTTGACCAGGCTGTTTCCTGCTATTCCTTTGGGTATCCAGCTCAGTCAGAACCAGGCTGGCATCCTGGGAGCCACAAGCCTTTGTTGTCAGCTTCCTGGGGGTTGATCTCCTGCTTTTATATTCCTCCGCGTCTTGTAGAGAAGCTCCTGCACCAAGGGCCTCCTTCCTGAAACCTTGATGACGGCTCCCTCCTCTCGGTGGCTGTGAGGGCTGCTTCTGCAGCAGTCCCCAGCCAACCCAGGGAGTGGAAGGCTCGACTTGGGGGTTGAACCAATGACCCACTGCCTCCGGACCAGCCCTAAAATACTGAGGTTTATTGAAGCTGTTTATAAGATGAACGCTGTTGCTACCTAAAAGCCAACCAAGGCATACGCATCAGGATAATGAAAGCAGCAGTATGGGTGGAAACAAAGTGTTCAGAAAATCCAGTCTTCAGTTAAAAATAATCATTTAAAGGAGCATTTCCTGTTCAAGTATGCCTTTTATCAAACAAGGCAGCTTTAAAAATTATTATTGGATTGTTGGATACTGGCCAATAATAACTTACAAATAGCTGCCAATTGATTTTTAAAGATGCTGGTGCACAACATCTGAGCGATCTGCAGGAAGTAGACATGCAAGGTCTTCAGTCGCGGCTGGCCTTGACTGTGACTGAGAGCTGGCTGGGCCTTGCAGAGCTTTTATCTGCCAAGTACCGATCTCATGAAAATCTAATTATTTTTGCCTTTATTCCCATTTTCTCCCCTTGGCAGTCTTTGCTGCCGTGCTCTTCACCCCACCTCAGATGGCATGCCTGGTTGCCTCAGGATATCCTTGCTGGCCTCCCCTGAAGCACAACCTCAGCACTGTACATTAGCCCGGAGGGTCTATAATGCCATTCATCTTCCCTCCCTGGGTCTGAGGGCACCATTTCCATGGTGCGCCATGCCCAGTTGGCCCCAATGGACAGGAGAACCAACCTCCAAATCATTTTAAAACCAATATTGTCAGGTGGCAGTGCAGCCCAGGAAGAGGCGTGTTCACAGTTTGAGCAGCGCAGCAGTACTGCTGCTTTAAAGCCTTCCCCCGCTGTAGCTTGCCTGTTCGTCACATGGCATTTCCTGCGGATTTTTTTGCCATGTACTGGCATGCGGCTGCTTCGCAGTGAACAGAATAAAGGAGCTCGGCGGGGCACATGGCTATCGAGCGACACGGAGAGGAAACTCACGGCGCTCCTCCTGCCCTCGATTTGCTCTTGGACTGTGTCGTCTTCCCTGTGGAAGGAGCACGGTGCGGTTTCTTGCCTTGGTTGGGTTTTGGAAGGGAGGCAGGAAGGCTTCACGGAAAGTGCATGGGGCTGCTGTGCCGCGAGGCTGGAGGCCCTTTGCCAGATGGCTGCGTGTAGAATAAGAAGGTAGCGCCCTTGTTCGTGGTCCCTGGAGTGAGGCTGGTGGAAAGGAGGGGTCATGGACGAGGATGCTTCCAGTGTCTGGGCCAGCACCAGTCGATATTAGATGGCAGGCACATTATTTGATTTTGAGAAGGAAAGTCAAGGCTTGGCTGTTTCCATGCCCTAACTAGTTATGTTTTTATTAAAAGTTTAATAATGATTGTGCTGTTTTTATTGTATTTTATATTGATTTTTTTTTTTTGTAAACCGCCTTGGTCAGCTGGCTGTTTGTGTGATATAGAAGGCTTGAGAAATAAGTACGTAAATACCTGGGACGCTGTGTCGCCGTCATAAAATAAGTCTGTTCTGTTAAAAATAAGAAAGAAAGAAAAGTGAAAGTTCTGTCCTGACGTAGCTGAACTCGTCCACCATGTTTGCAGTGCCTCAGCAAGGAAAAGGCCTATCCTGCTCATAGGCTGTACTGGTCAACTTAGACAATTGGGTGCCTAATTGAAGAGTGATTTGAAATTACAAAATGTACAAAGTACCTTTTCATGTAGCAGATTGGACTCTGGTCCAATGAGATCTTAGAAATTAAACAGCTTCAAGCCTAGTTAATACCATACTGGCCCTCTTAGGAGACAATGTTGAATATAAAACAGTAACAATATTCGATTGGTTTAACTGGTCTATTCTTTATATCATTTTAACTAGCCATATTCCACATCAAAAAGCTATGAATATATATCGTTTGTGTTGCCACTTGGAGGTTTTCTGGAATACATATTGTTTTGGGCGGTGTTTGTGATTGATAACGAATATAAAACAGTCCCATTGTATTCAGGTCGGTACCATCCAGTCAATGCCACCAGGAGCCATTGGACCCAGAGCCATCCTCAGTGGCAGTGTTTGGCTGAGTAGAAAGGGCTCTGCTGGGCCGTCTTAGTGCCAAATATTTAGGCTACAAAAAAAAAAAAAATAAATATCAGCACCAGTGCAGGAGATACAGTGCCCCCACCCCCACGCTCTTCAATATCTTCTGTTGCCCAGTCAAGCTGAATCGACCAAGGCCCAGCAACCACCTAGGAATCGGCCATGTCCACCCACAAAGTCCTACTGACCGCATCCTTCAGCAGACCCACCAGAACCTCTCTGAAGCTGTCCCTTAAGGTCCTAGGAGTTTTCCTAGTTGGCTCCGTAGCTTTGTCCGCTTCCTGTTTTCCTAGCTCCACACAGACACGCCGGTATCCACCACCTTCCCAAGTGCACCCTTCTCCAATGAGTATCCAATAGAAACATTTGTTGACCATTTCTCCACACGTTTCTTATTGCCTCAGTCTAACAGTTCCACCCGTGGCCTTCCTCCGCTTACTGACGTGCCTAAAGAAAGTCTCGTCTCCTTGCCTGATCTCATTAGCTGTCACCTTCCTTTCTTTCCCTGCCTCGTTCTGCTTTACCACATATTCTTTCTTTTTGCTGACCTTTGCGCTTTTCGCTCTTACGTTTTCCACCCTCTCTTTGGAAAACCATAGCGGTTGCTTTTGCCTCTTGTTTTTGACTTTCCTGACACGAAGGTTTGTTCAGCTCACTGTTTCGCTCCCCTCACCTCTGCCCATCACTTTCTTAATGCGCTTCCCCATTTTACCAAACCTGTTATGTTTTCAATGCAGGACTTGGAGCTTTGTCCGAATCCTAGTTGCCTGGGCCGTCATAGCAAGCCGTACCATCTTGATAATTCCCGGTGCTCGGATGGGCAGACACCGGAGACACTTTTTCCCTTCGTAAATACCAGGTCTAGTATTGCCCCTTTCCCCGATGGGTACCATTGCTATTTTTTGTTTTCTAGAAGAGCCCCGGAAGGGAGTCCGGGATCTCCCTGCTTCTGAGTCCAGCGACAGAATACTCCAATCCACATCCAGCATGTTAAAATCTCCCAGACACGCCCTCCCCTCCCCACCACCACCACCATAGGGCGATCAACCGCCCGGCTTAGGACTGGACAGTCCGGTTTTCCGGCCTGCTGTACGGTGTCTGGGTGTAAGGGTAAGCAGGCACCGTAAAACCCAGCCAGGCAAGGCCAGGACCAGTCAGTGGTGGCAGCGCTCCAATCACCTGCCTGTTTCCAGAGTTCGGTTTGACTTCTCCTCCTCTGCCTCTCCCACAGCTGTCCTGGGAGAGGAAGAGGAGAGTCAAACCCAAGCCCGACAGGCAGGCAGAATCTACCCAGGAAAAAAATCAAACTTGATTTGAAAGGGAAAAGAGGGGGTAGGGGGTGGCTGCTGCCCCCTCCCCCAGTGTCCGGTCCTGCTTCATGGAAAAGTTGGCAAACCTACACCACCACTACCCTCCTTCGTTTCCATCTTCTGGATGTGTCCAATTCCACCCTAAGCTGAAAGTCCGTAGCTTACACTGGTGCAGACAGAAGCGACATCCAAACGCTCCCTGCATTTCAGTCACTGTGATATTATTATTTACACTGAGAGCTGCTCTTCCCCCTTTTCCATGACCCCCATCCTTCCTGTAAGGCCGTATCCCGGTCATGGGAGCCCCTGACTGCATCGTGATGTGAAGCGTGTAATCAAATCTTAGTAAATAAATACATTGAATCCTGCCTTCATGGCAGCAACAATATCCAGAGCTGCCTGTGCCATAAGGGCTTGCAGAATTCTGTGTCTGCATTTGTGCTCTTAGCCTTCCAGCCGTTTCTCCTCTGCGTGTCTAAACTCTCTATAGCATCGTATCCACTCCCCCCCCCCCCCCCCCCCCCCCCCATCTAACCTTTTGCTCGAGTAATTATTTATTTAGCTCCTGCCTTTTTTCCATCGGTAGCTGAAAGTGAGTTGACATTCCTGTACTGTAGGCATTTCCCTGTCCCCAGAGGGCTCACGAGCTAAGTCTCTGTCCCTGAAGCAGTGGAGGCTGAAATGACTTGGCCAAGATCGCAAGGGGCATCTGTGATCTTTGAACCCTGGCTTCCCCCGGTTCTCAGCCACTCAGTCCAGAGAGCTTCTCGCTTTTGTGATTGCCCCCCCTCCCCCCAGTCTTCATTTGTTCGTTGGGGGTGACCTCCCAGATCAGTCGGCCTCCACTCGCCGTCCACCTCCTCTAGAATAAACTGCCTGTCGACGTGGCCTCAGGCCCCCCACTCTTATCGAAACCACCTTCGCTGAGCCAGGTGCTGAGCCACGTAGTGAAGCCTTTCCGCTCTCTCTCTCAGCACCTCTGAAAATGCCGCGGTCTTTGCCAGTTGCCTAAATTCTGCACTGACTTTATTTCTAGCCACGTCACTGGTCCCCAGATACGCTGTGACATCAACCTCAGAAACCCTTATTTCTGCTCTGATCGGTTTAAGGAACCGGTTTCTCTTTCTGCTTTCCGAGAAGCCCACTAGGCATGTGACACACGTTCGTTTATTTATTTTAAAAAAAATGTGTGTTCTGCTGGTCCACAAATCTCGGCGGATAACAACAAACATACGTAATCGGAGACGATAAGACACAAGTGACTGTCACGGGTACAAGCCGTAAACAATGGTAAACACAAAAATACAGTTGCTGGTTGTCAGGGACAGGCCGAGCCAGTCCTGCTTTTTACCTCTTTGTACCTAAGGACCTGTAGTTCCTGTTTTGTGCAAGAAAAGCAGCACCAGGACTGATTCGGCCTATTACGTTGTGGCAGGGAGACATCTCTCTGGCAGCCACCCCGTGGATGTGACGGGATTTCAGAAAGTATTACATAGGGAACGATTTCTGTAACCCACAAATTAGGAAGCTGAGGGGTAGTTATGGAAACTCCTTCCTTGCAAAGTGAACGGGAGGCCTGTGATCCTCATCTACTAGCTAATAATTTATGCATTCTTATTCCCTGTGTTAAAGGAACACTGGCAGAGATGCACTGACAGCCCTGGTGCATGCAGCAGGAAAGAGATGCAAATTGATCCAACGCACAGGCAGGCACACTTACACCCCCTGTCAGAATCCTCGTGTCCCCTCTGAGGTGACCTGAAAATACTGTTAACATTATTCGTTCCTCTCTCGTAGCAGAACCTGCAGAGACATGTAATTGGTAATCCGTGGCTGAGAACCAGAGAAGCCAGGATTCAGCTCTCACTGGCGCTCCTTGTGACCTTGGGCAAATCACTTCACCCTCCACTGCGTCTTTTCTCCATCGACAAGCAGGGCTGAATTGGCCATGGCACATGGGGTGATGTCATCCGACAGCCTTGGATAACCTTAACTTTTCTGTGCTAATTCAGTTAGCTACAGAGCCCAGCAGAGACACAGAGTGGACAGAGAAAATCAAAGCGCAATTTTTAAACTAGGCAAATATATAAATTATATATATTTTAGCAAAACAAGAGTCCCAATACTCAAAAATCCAGAGAATTTTTTTATTGTTTTAGCCTGGTAGTTCCTTCTTGCTCAGTTGGAATCAGTGCTAGGCTCCCGGTACCATAAGCCTTTAGTCACAACTACCCCAGGGATTTTTCCCCCCCTGTTTTAACAGACTCACCCTAGTCTGATCATTGCAGCGACAGGAGCCCAAGCACCAAAGCTGCACCTGCAACCCTGCGTCGTGGGCTCTAAATCCAGGGACCGAGTGCCACCCTTAACAATGAAGACGAGCCCCCATCTTTCCCGCCAGGGGCTCCTAATGCTACCTCCAGTGCATGTGGCGCAGACATTAAGAAATTATTACAGTCAGGAAACCCAGTTGTTGTCTGGAAACCCCTGGCCAAATGCAGCTGTAATTCCTATAACTCCTGCTCTGAGAAGGCCCTGGAAGCAAGACAATACACAGATCTCTCCAGTACAAAACCGACCTATACTCTTCTCACCAGGCTAGCTTTCCTATGTTAATTCCATTAACTGACTAAAAGAGAAACATTAAAAGTTTGTAAGAGTGGCAATTATATATAACATAACATAGTAAATGACAGCAAATAAAGACCAAAATGGTCCATCCAGTAACTGCCGCTCCATGCAGCTTACCCCCATGTTTCTGTTAAGGGTAGTAACTGCCACTCCGTGCAGGTTACCCCCATGTTTCTGTTAAGGGTAGTAACTGCCACTCTGTGCAGATTACCCCCATGCCTTCTGTTAAGGGTAGTAACTGCCGCTCTGTGCAGGTTACCCCATGCCTTCTGTTAAGGGTAGTAACTACTGTTCCGTGCAGGTTACCCCATGCCTTCTGTTAAGGGTAGTAACTACTGTTCCGTGCAGGTTACCCCATGCCTTCTGTTAAGGGTAGTAACTGACGCTCCTTGCAGGTTACCCCATGCCTTCTGTTAAGGGTAGTAACTGCCGCTCCTTGCAGGTTACCCCATGCCTTTTGATAAAGGGTAGTAACTGCCAGTCTGTGCAGATTACCCCATGCCTTCTGTTAAGGGTAGTAACTGCTGCTCCGTGCAGGTTACCCCATGCCTTCTGATAAGGATAGTAACTGCCGCTTCGTGCAGGTTATCCCCATGCCTTCTGATAAGGATAGTAACTGCCGCTTCATGCAAGTTACCCCATGCCTTCTGTTAAGGGTAGTAACTGCCGCTCCGTGCAGGTTATCCCATGCCTTCTGATAAGGGTAGTAACTGCCGTTCCATTCAGGTTATCCATGTGCACAAATGTAAACTTTGGGTTTAACAGAGGTTACCTCGTTTCTTAATTTCCATCCTCTAGTCACTAGTGATCCTCTGTGTTTATCTTACGCCCTTTGCATTTCGTTACCGTTCTTGTCTTCACCACCTCTTCTGGTAGGACACTCCACGCGTCACCACGCTTTCCATGATGAAACATTTCCTGATATTGTTCCTGAGTCTTCCCTCTTGAAGTTTCATATCATGATCCCTAGTTCTACAGCTTCCTTTCCATTGTTTTTTTTTGTACATCATTGTTACCTTTCAGGTATTTGAAAGTCTGTATTGTATCTCCCCTGTCTCTTCCCTCCTCCAGGATGTACATATTTAGGACCTCCAGTCTTCTCTCATATGTCTTTCAATGCAGACCTCACCACATTTTGGTTGCCTTTCTCTGGACCACTTCCATATCCTTTTTGAGATGCTGACTCCAGGACTCCCAAGTGAGGCGAGGCCTGGGTTAGTGTACTCAGTTCTGGACACCATGTATATAGAGCTAAAACTAACAGAAAATAATTAACAAAGGCTATTTCTAACTATCCCTGTGGATGTAGGCACTGCTCAGTAAAAGCTTCTTAATCCTCAGTCACATTTACACGGCTGCAGGGTCTTAAGCAGGATGGCTGGGGGGACTTTAGAGGGAGCGGTTTCATGGAAACTGGAGTAAAAGCAGTCACTGATGGAATCTTTTAATACTAAATCTTAAACATGGAGTTTGATGACCTTGTTATTATTCACGATAAGTCAGCACAACGGTCCTTTGGGAATTATTAGGAAGGAAATGGTGAATAAAACGGAGGATGTCACAATGCCTCTGTATCGCTCCATGGTGAGACCGCGCCTCGAATACTGTGTACAATTCTGGTCGCCGCATCTCAAAAAAGATATAATTCCGATGGAGAAGGTACAGAGAAGGACAACCAAAATGATAAGGGGAATGGAACAGCTCCCCTATGAGGAAAGACTAAAGAGGTTAGGACTTTTCAGCTTGGAGAAGAGACGGCTGAGGGGGGATATGACAGAGGTGTTTAAAATCATGAGAGGTCTAGAACGGGTAGATGTGAATCGGTTATTTATTCTTTCGGATAATAGAAAGACTAGGGGGCACTCCATGAAGTTAGCATGGGGCACATTTAAAACTAATCGGAGAAAGTTCTTTTTTACTCAACACACAATTAAACTCTGGAATTTGTTGCCAGAGGATGTGGTTAGTGCAGTTAGTATAGCTGTGTTTAAAAAAGGATTGGATAAGTTCTTGGAGGAGAAGACTATTACCTGCTATTACTGGCATTAGTAGCGTGGGATATACTTAGTATTTGGGTACTTGCCAGGTACTTGTTGCCTGGATTGGCCACTGTTTGAAGCAGGACGCTGGACTTGATGGACCCTTGGTCTGACCCAATATGGCAATTTCTTATGTTCTTAAGAATCTCCAGCTTTAATTTCTTGTTGGACTCTCAGAACAACAGAACAGAAAATGCCAAACCCTACGCCCCATTCTCTGTTTAATATCATTTTACCTCGCTGGGCATGGCCCTTGGAACTCAATAAGATTAACAGGGAGAGGAACACATGGGCTCCTACAAGTGTCGGCCATGGTGCCTCAGCTTGTTGTTATGGCAGGGAACAAGGCTGAAGGTCTGAAGTCCAAGGAGATTAGATGGCTGGAAAAAAAAAATTGTTGCATGACTAATCATTGGAAAACATCCATGAAGAACAAAGTCCATCCTCTCAAAATATTTGTAGTAGCTGATGTGACAAATCACTGAAGACGTCTGTGGCACTCAAGAGATGACCCAGCACTCACCTATGAAAGATTTTAGCCAGAAAGGGGTGTCGGAAAGTCTGTGGGCAGTTTGTCCCCATGGGGTCTCCACCTTTTTTTCCCCGCCTTCTGATACAGATATTCCCATCCTGTGTCAAAAGGCAGACCTGCTCCTCTGCCGCTGGATAAATGAGAGGCGGCCTGGGGAGGGACCCGCCTCCTCTAGCGTCTACGATATTTAGTCGGTGCTGAAGCTGCTTGCTCATTTATTTATTTATTTATTTATTTATTTATTTATTTGTTTATTTATTTATTTAAAAACTTTTATATACCGGTATTAGTATGCATACATCATACCGGTTTACAATGTAACTTTAAAGGTAGAAATTACAATGAACAGGGAGGGCGAACAAGGAGGAGTATACAAAGAGCAGGAGGTGGAGGAATTAAAGCAATAAATAAAAACTGCAACGGACTATTTACAGGAATATACAAGGCGTAGGCAAGATACTTGCAGAAGTCGGTGTACTTAATCAGGGTAGGCTTGTCGGAAGAGCCATGTTTTAAGTTTTTTTCTGAACTTGGCGTAACATGGCTCTAGCCTGAGAGTGGTAGGGAGGGTGTTCCATTGTTTAGGGGCTGCAATGGATAGTGCACGGTCCCTAGTAGAGGAGAGGTGGGCTTTTTTCAAAGGGGGAATGGAGAGGGTGCCTTTGTTGACAGTGCGAGTGGGTCGTTCAGTGCGTATAGGACGAAAGGGTTCATCCAACCAATTGGAATTGTGCGAGTGGATGGACTTGTGCACTATGGTTAGAATTTTGAAGAGAATTCGGGATGCGATAGGGAGCCAGTGGAGTTCTTTGAGTATTGGGGTAATGTGATCAGCTTTCCTTGAGTTGGTGATGACCCTGGCGATGGCATTCTGGAGCATTTGTAAGGGCTTGGTGGTGGAGGAGGGTAGGCCAAGGAAGAGGGCATTACAGTAGTCCAGCTTTGAGGAAAGGGTGGCTTGGACGACGGTGCGGAAGTCATGATAGTGGAGGAGGGGTCTGAGTTTCTTCAGGATGTGAAGCTTGAAGAAACCTTCTTTGAGGATGGAGTTGATCTGTTTTTTGAGATTGAGTTGTTGATCTATGATAACCCCAAGGTCTCTTACTGTGGGTTGGGGTGTTATGACGTTGAAAGCTGGATCGTTGGAGATCGGTGGTTTGGGAGGGAGGTGAGGAGAGATAAGGAGCAGCTCTGTTTTTGGAGGAGTTTAGAGCGAGGTGGATGTTGGTGAGGAAGTCATTGATGTTGGCAAGACATGTGTTCCAGAAGGCAAGGGCATCTGAGAGAGAGTTGTGAATGGGAATGACGATTTGAACGTCATCTGCATAGAGGTAGAATTTGAGGCCGAGGTCTGTGAGGAGCTGACATAGAGGTGTGAGATAAATGTTGAAAAGGGTGGAGGAGAGGGAGGAGCCTTGTGGGACACCTTGAGACAAGGGATAGAGTGTGGAGTTGGCGTTTCCTATCTTGACGGAGAACTTTCTGTTAGATAAGTAGGATTTAAACCATAGTAGGGCTAGGCCTGAGATGCCTATTTCGGATAGCCGGTTGATGAGGGGTTTTAAGCGGGGTTTGTTTGTTTTCAGCGATTTTTGCAGCCTGTGGCCCATACAGGAGCCCGTGATCAGCGCCCGTGTGCCTTGCCTGGGTCTAGGTGTTGGCCGCAGCCCCTTCCTTCCCTCACGATTTCTCTCGGGCCCTGCCGCGGGCCGCCGGGAGCTTTCGGTGGGCGCCACGCGTGCCTTGGGTGCCTTTTCCCGGCTTTGGCGGCGGCCTGCCAGGGCCGGAAGTCCTGCGCGCGCCGGGCACTCGGGTTTCGCTTTCAAGCTTTTCGCTCCTTAGTTCCTGCGTCAGGCTGACTTCTCGCAGTCGTTCCGAAACGTCCCCATGGGAGGGGACTGATGTTTGCGGCAGCAAAGACCTGCTACGGATTGGGATTCAGGAACCGTTAGTGGCGTCTTGCCAAAGTTACCCATAAAGTAGTAAAAGGGGGGAAAAAACCCCCATTCATAGTACGAAAGAGAAATAACAAGGTTCTGGTGCTGTTCAGTGTTGTCTCGGGTCATGTGTGCCGGAGTCATTGCTGTAGGGCTGCTAGATGCACGTTGCTAGCCGGCTCACAGGATGCAAGAGATTTTGCTGGTCTAAAACTGATTCAGCAGAGTAGCTCAACGCTGTGGCTTCGGTTTGAGTAGCTTTGCTGCTGCACCAGGGGGGGCAGGAGATTCCAGCAGAGGCATCGGAGTGTAAACTGTGGAATGAAGAAGGCGCAGGCTGTCTCCGATTATTCACCATCCAGTCTGAAAACCCCTACTGGAGGAGAGCAAAGTCAAGCCCACTGCCACGAGAAGACTTTTAGTGACTTTCTTGATGATCTCGGCCCGTCGTGCTTGCACACAACATAGAAATGCAAAGAGGAGGAAGAAATGTGTTCTCTTGAAGCAATGGCATCTCCTATTTCTACAACAGACAGCTATGCAGGACATATAAGCGTTAATCACGCATATTCCTATAATTGACAACTGGACTCTACAAGTTTCGCTCTTAGGGGCTGATGTAATATAGTGCGCTCAGCCTAGCGCAGAGCTTGAGCAGCGGTTGGACACGCTAGAATAACTTCCAGTGCAGTAATTGGATTAACACGTCCAAACAAGCGCATAGCTAAGAGCGCTCATCAGATGTAAATGTCACGTAGAGGCTATTAACTACCCCGATATAAAAAACCATCGTGCCCCCAATGGGCACATTTTAACACAGAAAGTTCTACGCCTGCTCAGAAGCAGGCATAAAGTCTTGCCACGCATCAAGGGTTCAATTTAAAAAGAAAAGAAACTGCTTTTCTGTGGTTCCTCCTACTTAGTATGGTCACGATATTACAGTAATTAATAAGCAATAGTAGCTTGTGATTTACCTAATGTTTGGGTACTTGCCAGGTGCTTGTGACTTGGATTGGCCACTGTTGGAAACAGGATACTGGGCTTGATGGACCCTTGGTCTGACCCAGTGTGGCATATTTTATGCTCTTATGCAGGAGAAACCGCAGAAAGCAGGATATGCAAAATTAAAAAGGCTTGCCTGAAAAAAAAAATCTGGGCATGCAATATACACGCTCCAGGCTGTGAATATTGTGTGTGTATATTGTGCCGGTCAATTAGCTGCAGGATAAACAGACGCTCGTATAGAGCATCTGTTTTCCTAACCCGCACACAGCTACATCTCTTGGGCACTCGATGCCAAGGATGTGCTAGGCCCGCACAATTTCCCCTAGCGCATGGTTTTTTTTAATACGGCAGTTCATTAGCATATTTCATCACGCTCCCAAGAGAGGTGGATGGGCGCGTGTTAGAAAACAGAGCGCCTTTTTTTTATTATTATTTATTTATCACTTTTCTAATACAACTGTATCATAAAATATAAAGGAAACATGTTACAATACATTAGTAAGAAACAAAGTTATATTCACTTTAGCAAATTCATGAAAATTAAATTTCTAATGTAGTAACCAATTCTCATTTTAATATAGACTTAGGAGACAACTTTCGAGGACAATATAGGAAACAAAAATTGATTAATACGGTTTAACCTGAAAAAAAAAAAAGAGCTGATAATCTCCTCTATTCCCCTGAAATTACGGTATTCCCCGAGGGGCATGGGAATCTAAATAAAGCCTTAATTACTCTGGGGAAAAAAAAATAAATGTATCCGCTTCTTTTTTTATGATACACTTGCAAGGGTATCGAAGCAAAAAGATAGCCCCCAGAGATATCACTTCCTGCCTCATATTTAGGAAACCCTTGCGTCTTTCCTGGGTTATCTTTGAGATATCCGGAAACATACGAACTTTACTGCCATGAAACAGTGTATTTAAATTTTTAAAGTATGATATCATTAGCCTACTGATATCTTGTTCTAATATCAAGGAAACTAAAAGTGTAGAAAAGTCAGTGATCTCTATGGCAGAAGATTCGAGAAAATGAGTCAGATTTTGAAGATCCATTAGGGGGGGGGGGTACTGCCTGTTCATTTGAACGATTTTGCCCTAAAAGGAAATAAACCTTGTTTATTGGCGGAAATTGAGCTTCAGGTAAAAGAAGAACTTCAGCAAAGTATCTTTTTAAAGTGGTAATAGGCATTTCCCCCATAACTCTGGGAAAATTGATTAATCTTAAGTTTAGACGGCAGTTCCAGTTCTCCAGCAATTCAAGCCTTCTAGAAAGAGCAGCTCTATCTCATATAGTAGCCAGGTTTAATTCTTTAAGTTGTGATATTTCCATTTCTACTTTTCCCACAGTTGTTTGAAGCTGAGTCAAGGTACAAAGTTTTACTTGGTTTTATATTCATGCAGTTATGATGTTATATTGTAAAGCTATATGCTGAATTAATGTTTGAATGTAAACCGAGGTGATGTTTCTTATGGACCCCGGTATATAAAAATCCATAAATAAATAAATAAATAAATAAATAAATAATGAGGTGAAAGCACTCGTGGCCCTTCAGAGGGGCTCGCAGGGTTATGTATCGGGCTATCTGAAGTTCAGTCACTTACTGCCAGAAGGCAGGTTTCCGTTTCTAGTATTCTGAGCACCAAATGCATGCTAAAAATCTGTATATTTAAGAATAACAGGGATGCGTCTGAGCCACAAAGTAAAAAGACTGGTCATAAAGTAATCATAAGAAAAGCCAAAAAGAACATTGCTGCAGCATTTATTACTGGTAAAGTCATGACATGACAAGCAAATAGCAAAAAAAGAGTGAAATAGCAGAGTCATCCCTCTGGAGAATCCCTCTACTCAGAAGCTTTGTGAGCCTGCAGTCTGAACGAGAGCTCAGCCTCCCACGTAAGTTTCTTTATTTACAATTTCCCCCCCGAAGCAGCAGAATACGAAACCGGCTCTTGTCGGAGTTTTATTTGCAATCGGCCGGCTGTTGGGGTGGGCCAGCCGGGCAGTCACCTGGAGTGGTGTCAGCTGAGGGGCGCCCTGAGCAGCGCGGGACCAGAGGAGGAGAGACCCAGCGTGGCCGTGGCGGATCCTGTCCCACCGCTGCCCGCGGCAGATTCCTCCCCGCCCAGGCCGAAGACGGGTCCGGCCCAGCCTCGTCCACAGGCTGGAATCACGTGGCCGAGACGGGTCCCCACCCCGCCGTGGCTGAAAGGACTAGGTGGGTGCCATCAGAAAGGGGGGGGGGGGGCGCTTTTCACCCAGGGCACCAATTGCCCTCAAGCCGGCCCCGTTTGCAATTAAACAAAAAATACATTAAGTTCACTTAGAGAATAGCCACTGCCATTAGCAATGGTTACATGGAATAGACTTAGGTTTTGGGTACTTGCCAGGTTCTTATGGCCTGGGTTGGCCACTGTTGGAAACAGGATGCTGGGCTTGATGGACCCTTGGTCTGACCCAGTATGGCATTTTCTTATGTTCTTACATTGAAAAAGAGCATACGATTTTGAAACAAGACTAGTATAAGGTGGATTATGAAGAAGACCGAGGGTTTTGGATGTGTTATACTGGGTTGCTGAGACCTTGCCATATCTCCACTACATCCGTTTACAGCTCTGTAATTAACACCTGCCCGCCCAGGTGCACGGCCTTGTCGTCTGCATCTTTCTTTTGCTATAGGACGTGACATGCACCAGGGGGCGCTCTTGCTTTGCATTCCTTGAGCACTGGAAAAACCTGAAACGAAACTCTGAGCGCGGTTCACGGGAAAGGGGAACAGGGCAAGGTCTTCAGGAAGTCAGGCCCTTGTTAACGAGTAGAATTTCCCTGTGCTGGGGAACGAGGCGCCTGCTGACATTTCCGAAAGACAGGGGAGCAGACGGTTCCAGGCTGCAAGAAAGTGGGCTGAGCCGGTCCTGGCTTTGGGGCCCCCATGGACCTGCAGCTTCGGTTTCTGTAAGACGAGCAAGAGAAAGGCCAGAGCTGCCATGGGGTTAAAACCAGGGCTGTCTCAGACGGTCCCTCAGGGCTTGAAGCTATTTGGTAACTTAGAGGAGGACTGCAGACTCGGCCTGTAAAGAATATCATTGCAGGCGAACAGAGGTGGCTTACCCTGGTTTACAATTCAGTTTGCTTTACTGAGGACCTGAGTCTGGCACTCGCGCCCGTCTGCTGCACCCCAGGCTGGTTGCTGCCATGCAGGGTTGCCAGGTTTTCATGAAAGAACAAGCACTTTTTTCCAAAAAAAAAGCCCAAAACAGGTGAAATTGAAACACCAATGTCTGTGAGTCGCATAGACGACAAAGGAGCTTAGCCTTTTGCATGTTTCTCTGTTCTAGCAGGTTGCAGGAGGTCTGCATGATGTGCACGAATGTCACACTTACAACATTTGCACGTAGCCTTACTCTCATTGCTGAAAACAGGCTGAATCCATGCTTTTAGTTCATGTTCCTCTTCCCATGCTTTGCACTACCTTTTACCGTATTTAGCCCAGTTCTTTACTGTAGCCATAGTAGATCTAAACCATTTAGTAGTGTAGCAGCCAAGGATGTAAACAGTAGGTATGGACAGGCTTTCTTACAGAGGTGATCTTCTGCAGGGAGAAGAAATGAAAGAGAGAAAAAAAAAAGCAAATTAGATGAAAGCAAAAGTGGTGTAGAACAAATAAAAAAAATAGCATTACAAGTTTCCATGTCACATGTTTTACCTGTAGTTAGCAGGTATGGACAAGCTTTCTTTTTTTTGTCTGCTGCAGGGAAAAGAAATGAGAAAAATAAATAGATGAAATCAAGTGGAGTAGAACAAATTAAAAAACACCAGCCCCTCACAATCATTCCCTCCTCTGAGCACATCCCTGGCCCCCCCACACACTCATTCCCCTCTCCTCACCCCGTCTTCAATTCCCTCATGCTCATTCCCCCCTCCGAGCACATCTGTGGCCCCCATATTCTCATTCCCCCCTCCCAACATACTAATTCCTCCCCTCCTGATACCTGGCTGTAGCTGCACAGTCAGAAGATTCCTTCTCTGTTGCTTGCTGCAATGCCCTGCTGCTGGCCTTCCAGCAGCACGAGCCTCGCACGTGCTGCCCACGTGCGAGGCTCGTGCATGCCGTGCTGGTGCTGGGTCTGCCCACAAATGTGTCCTGTGAAGGTTTGCCGCTCTGATTGGCTTTACTGCTGCAGTAATTTAGGGTGCGCCTGCTATGGACAGGCTTCATCGCAGCAGCAGCCAATCACTGCAACATCAGAGCACAAGTCCCGCCCAACAAGCCCAAAAAAAAAAAATGCGACTGACAGGAAAAATAGCCCAATTAAAAGCAACCCGCGAATCAGGGAAAAAACCCCCTGCGAATGATTAGGAAAAGAAGCCCAATCTCGTGGTAAATAAGCGAGGTTGGCAACACTGCTGCCGTGGCAGCATTCAAAGCCAGCCCCCCCCCCCCCCCCCCCCCCCGGGGAAGGACGTCTCAGCCGTCATGCAGTGGCGACCCCTAGTGTTCAGTCTTAAGAGCTCATGTTAGCCCGGATCCAGAAGGAGCCTCGGCTTGTGGCCCCTGGCTGAGGACTGATGGCTGGGCCCAGAGGAGAGAGGGATATAAAAAAGGGGACCACTCCCCTTTCCCCACCCCCTCCTGGTGCTGCAGCCTAGTAGAGACCTGTTCTGTAATGTGGTCCTGCGATGGCGAGAGCTTGGGCTTCCGATGTGGCTGCAGGTGCAGGATCCCTACTGTGATGTAACACTTGGATGCAGTCACATTGGAAGCCGGGCTCCCAATATCGTGCTGTCCCATTAGTGGAGCTATATGCAGACTGTCCGTAGCTACCTGCTCATTAATTTTCAAAGGGAAAGCCCCCCTTCCCCCCATGGAGTTTCCCCTCAGGGGCGGTGCTTCCATTAGGCGAGCTAGGCAATCGTCTAGAGCAGCGGTTCTCGACCGGCGTGTCACGAAGCACCGGCAGGTGTGTCGCGCACCCGCTGCTCTTCCGCCCCCCCTCCCCCTCAGCGAGACGAACGCTGCTGCTGCCGTTCCTGCCTGGGCTATCAGCACATTCGAGCCCCGAGGGGAACGGCAGCAGTGTTTTGTGGAAGCCGGCAAGAGGAACGTGACCTTATCCTCTTCCCGCCCTTGTGGCCAGGAAGAGGAAGTGATGTCTACCGGGCACGCGGGAAGAAGAAAAGGCCATGCTTGCATGCTGCTGCCCCCCCCCCCCCGGCTCCGACCTCCCCTTCTCTCGCCAGCGCGACACCAGCAAGAACATATAAAATTAATAATAATCAAACTGCAAAAAAAAAGAGGCTGGGGCGGGAGAAAAGAATACAATAACAATCTCAGCTGATTGCTCTGTGCCACGATCGATTGCAGCACAAGCAAGCAGCTGAGTGCTGCCTTCTTAGCGCTGTGAGAACAGAGCTTCAGCAGCCCTTGCTGCTTCTGGTGAGTGCTATTGGCCTTCAAGGGAAAGGAGTAGGAGAGTTGCTGGAGAGGGTAAGTAAAGGTGGCTTTTCAAGTTTATCTTTCTTGTTTGATTGCCATTTTAATTATTAGGAATTATGTGATGTGTCTGCTATTAGAAATATTTTATTGGTGTTTGGAGAATTTGTAATAGTTTTGAAATTTTGTATTGATTGGATGTTCCATTTATTAGTTGTTTTGAAACATTTAGTATATTCTAGTTTTAGAATTATTTTATATTTCTTGGGGAATGCATAAATAGAAATGAAGAGACAAAAACTGAACTGGAAACAGCAAGAAGCCAAACTCTGTGGGGTAGATTTTTAAAAAGTGCGCCTTCGCGTACTTTTGTTGGCGCACCAGGCGCAAACAAAAGTACGCTGGATTTTAGTAGATACACGCGTAGCCGCTAAAATCCAGGATTGGCGTGCGCAAGGCTGCCGATTTTGTGCAGCCAGCGCGCGCCAAGCCGCGCAACCTGCCTCCATTCCCTCCAAGGCTGCTCCGAAATCGGAGCGGCCTCGGAGGGAACTCACTTTCACCCTCCCCTCACCTTCCCCTCCCTTTCTCTATTTAACCCACCCCCCCGGCCCTATCTAAACCCCCCCTACCTTTGTCGGGGGATTTACGCCTCCCGGAGGGAGAAGTAAATCCCCGCGCGCCAGCAGGCCGCTAGCGCACCAAGATGCAACCTGGGGGCGGTTCCGGAGGGCGTGGCCACGCCCCCGGACCGCCCCGGGCTGAAACCACGCCCCCGGGCCCGCCCCCGAAATGCTGCGTCCCGCCCCCGACACGCCCCCCTCGAAAAACCCCGGGACTTACGCGAGTCCCGGGGCTCTGCGCGCGCCGGCAGGCCTATGGAAAATAGGCGCGCAAGGCCCTGCTCGCGTAAATCCGCCCAGATTTACGCGAGCAGGGCTTTTAAAATCCGCCCCTTTATGCAGTAGGACAACGCAAAAACAGAAACATTAGCTTTATGGTCACTTTATTCTGTATTTGGTGAGGGTCTGTCTGTGTTCTGCGTGTGTGACCCAGCTAAGGGTGTTCTGCGAGCTTGTAGTTTCTTGGTAGGGATCTATAGCAGCTTGGCTTGTTCTGTTTTCCTAATAGGAGGTGTATTGGTGTTTAGGGCCTGGTGTAATTTTTGCAGTGCTGCCTTTTCATAGGTAGGGTTGTTACTGTATGAGTTCCATAATGCAGGTGTAACTTACAGGAGGAAATACATTTCTGTTTCTACTTCTCCAGTGTTGCATTGCATACAGAATTTGGCTTCTTGGGTTTTGTCCACACACTTCTTCTATTTCTAATTTGAGGTCACTTTTTTCTATATTTGGTGAGGGTCTGTGTTCAAATAAATCAAAATAAGATGTGTGACCGAGGTGAGGGATTCTGCTAGCATGTAGGCTCTGTGCGGAGATCTGTAGCAGTCTCACTTGTTCTGTGTTCCAATATGTACTTAGCAGCTTGGAATGAATTTTCAGCCAAAAGGCAGGCCAGCAAAATTAACCAGACAAATTTGTCCAGGTAAATTAATTTTGATATTCAGTCCAAACTATGGCCTAGATGCATCAAGCTGCGATGTTTTATCATGGGAGGGGTCCCACTATCGTGGGGGGTGTCGCTGCAATAGTGGGCCCCTCCCCCAGAAAAACATTGCAGCTGTATGGCGCGTTGTTTTGTCTAGCGGAAAAACACCATGGGGCAAAATAACACAGCAGCGGCCCAATCTCACAGGACCGTCATCGCCTTAAAGGGCCGATGCCTAAAAAAAGGTGCGCCAAAAAAACAAAGTTGAGTAGGGGGTCAAGGCTTGAGCCCTGTTCACCCCAGGGCCGCCACGCGAGATGACCCCAACACTCAAAAGTGTAAAATAATTCAAAGTCCTCATGTGATGATGGCCCTCCTCCAAGCTTCCCCCCCCCCCCCCAAACCTATCAAAAGTGAATAAAATCCTGCCCACCCCCTTCCCAAAGACATAAGGGCTGCCATATTTCTCCACCCCCACTCCAATGAAGAAACAGTTATTCAGGGCATAATGACCCCCCCCCCAATACCTCCCCCTCCCCATCCCAGAAAAGTACCAAAACTTCTTGTTTTTAATGCAAACCAACCTCACGGGATAGTACCAAGGTTATAGGCTGCTTGCATGCATTTTGACCTTCGCCTGCCAGTTTTGATGCTGTGTTGCTAGCCTGAGCATTATATATACCTCACCCTGTCCTGTGTGCATGAGAGGGGGGGCACCATTCCTTTCTCCTTGGTCAGTAGAGATAGCTGGGAGGGGATCGGAGAATTTACCACAGCTCCTTCTGTCCGGAAATCATGTTCAGAGACGTTTACAAGGCTGAGTTGGTTTCTGAACATCATGTTTGAAATATCAGTGTCTCTGCCTTGCAAGATACATGGTGCAGGGTTTTTTGGGTTGTTTTTTTTTTTTAAGGTAATCCAAGACCATCTTAAAACACTGAGACATACAAATATTTGATAATTTGAGAACTCTTAGGTCCCTATTCAACCTAATGAATTTTCCTTTGGACACAGAATTGAGGGTAAGAAGTCCTCCCTACGGTTTTTGCTGAGGGTGATCAGTGTCTGCTCCAGTATTTCCTCTCCTCGAACACGTCCCTTATCCTTTAGCCTTTGGCATTTTGATCAGAACTGGGACTGGTGAGGCACGGGGAATTAGACGCTTGACATTTTCTACTGCAGCACACCCGAAATTAGCCAAAGAACAGAGTCTTCTGGTATCTGTACAACTGCTGCATTATATATATATAAAAATAAAATCAATGGCAATTTCCATCTCAGCTCCAGAAGAAAATGATTGAGGAATGATTTTGGCGTAATTTAATTGTGTGCGGTAGTATTTGAACTGTATGATACGATCCACAGTCCATGGAAAGGTTGACTCTTTAAAAGCTACAGTGATGACTACTTTTTCAGCATTTTTTTAAATGTTGTTAATTAATTTTCCAATTGACCTGAAACAATCCCCAGCCCTTCCTCCCCCCTCTTTCAGCATCCTACAACGAATTTGTGTACCCTTAGAAACTCAACATGGCCCGGATGCATACAGATAGACACACAATGCACATGCAAGAAAGCACTCGCACACACAGACACTTACACATGCAATACACAAAAGTCCTGGACATATAGCTGAGTGTCCTTTCCCTTCCCCCACTGTTTCATGATGCGTTTTTAGCATCCTGGGTCATTTGCCACAAGACTGGAGGCTTGTAAGCCCAAGAGCCTTAATCACTGAGAAAACGTCTTTTGAAAGGAGGCTTGCAGGAACTCCTCTAGAAAGTATTTTTGGGAGAATGGCCTTCAACAATCATTTTCTTATAATTTGGAAATTTTAGGTTTCGGCGTCACAAACGTCCATAAAACTTCTGGATAATTGTCATTATGGCTCTGTGTTTGTCACTTGTCCTTTATTATCCTAGCATTCCTTAACTCTCCCTCCGGCCTCTGACTGACTCTCTTCTCAGCATCTGCCTGGCTGCCTCCCTCCCCGGACATCACCCTCCTCTGCTTTCCTCCTTCCCCAGCCTCTGACTTATTCCCTCCTCGGTGTCTGCCTGCCTCCATTCCCATCATCTGCCTGGCAGCCTCCCTGCCTCCCTGGACCTCTCCTTCTTCGGCCAGTGCCTCCTTTCCTCTTTTCCTCCCTCCCCATCCTCTGCCTTCTTTAGCCATCCTGAGGGAGAGAGCTCTCTCTGTGTCCCGGGGTACCCGTCTTTCCCTATGATTCTTACAAACAAAGAGAAGATCTGGGCCTAAAACAGTAATATTGGAACTCCTCAGGGACTTTGCATCGCTTCTGATAAATGTCCTTAAACTACATTTCTATGCAAATTATTAGGACCCAGTGCTCTAAGGCAAAGTAGAAGCTTCCATCCCTGCAAAAGTTCATGATCATGAGAAGAGCTGTATTTTGCTTCATGATCTCTCGCTGATTTCTAGACCACTCTTCCTGCTGTGTTGCAAACTCACTCACCATGAGAGCTGTTCCTCGGCGTTTTTTCCTTTGTGGTGAGTTATGCCACATTCTGCGCGGAAGCGCCGGGCAAGGGAGCGTGAAATATCTATACCCCCCCAAGCCGTTTCAATCACTGGACCGATGGACGCTCACCTGACCCGGAGAGGAGTGGAATCGGGTGGAGGAGGTTCGCGGCAAGGCCCTCGGGAGGAAGATGAAACCGGGACCTTGCTTGAACTGCAGACATCGTTGTTCCCGATAATGAGTATAGCCCCGCAGAATCCAGCAGAAGCAAGGCTGGCAGAGCGACTCCGGGAGGAAGAGCGAGGGACAGGAAGCGAGACCACCAATTTGGAGGCGGCCACGCCGGAGCCCTTACCCGGAAGAGATGGGATTCCGTCTGCGCTACCAGCCCTGCCGGGAGAGGCAACAAGCGACGGACAAGTTCACCAAAGGAGCACGGAGCCGTTGGTTTTGGTAAGACCTGAGCAACTTACCTTGGAAGAGATATGGCAAGCGGTTCAGACTTTGAAAATTTACAGCTGAAAATAAATCCTGTGTTTAGAAGTCCAAAAAGCTCTGGAACAGCATGTGGCTAAATTAGAAAAGAATATGGCTGAAAAACTTGAAAATATAGTGACTCTAGATCCAGGAAAATAATAATCTTCAGATGAATTTGGTTAAAGAAACTAAAGACCTAATGAATAAGGTGGAGAAGCTGGAAAATTTCCCTAAAGAACCATTGATATCTGCTAAGGATGCTATGAAAAAACATATGCTTCAAACCCTTATAATTTCAGAACAGGCTCTGCCAATAATATCTAAGGCATATTTTATAGCACCATTTAGAAAACACCCCTTAAACCGAGAGGGCCTTCACCAGCCTTCCCACCGATTGAATATGTCTGGAATATTAGAGTCAACGAATGAGGAATTGTTAGCGCCATCTACAGTGGTTGTTACTTTCCTTACAGAATCAGACAAAAAACGGATTATGAGACTCCATTTTCGCCACCGACAAGAACTGTTTATGGGATTTAAAATAAGCATATTTCCAGATGTGTCAAGAGGACCACAGATGAAGAGAAAATAATTTCTAAATCTTAAGAGTAGAGTGCTAGAATGAGGAGCATTTTACTTAACAAAATGTCCTTGTAAGTGAAGTATCAGGGGAACACTTTAGGTATTTTTTTTTCTCCTGAACAGGTATTGAATTTCTTGGCAAATAAAAAACCTGAAGTTGTAAGCTCTGCATAATTGGGAGACCGCCGTAAGAAAGCTGCTTGTATTATACGTAAAATAACGAGACTTCTCTGTGTAACGCTTTAGTTTGCCTTTTTCTTTTTGATTTTGGAAATTCTAATGAGGTTGGGAATAGCCCTCTCCCCCCCCTTCAATATGTGGACTTGGAAGGAGCAGATTTTGATTCAAATGTACATTTAAGGAAAAAATATCTTCATATATTGGTTATTGAAAAAATCCTCCTTTTCTGTAGATGCATTTTGACTATGAATGTATAATTGATAATTATAAAAATAAAATAAAATAAAAAAAACAAACCCCAAACTCACTCCCCAATGTTTGTGTTCTGCAGGGAACTCTCTGAACTTCCTGTTAACACAGGAGACGAAACGAACCCAGACTGGAAGTCACTCGAGCTAAACAATTCATGCAATATTGTGCAAGGTTCAGGGTTTTTTCTTCCTGCCCACTCCTTTATTTCTTTAAGAAGATGGAATGTCTGTGTCAGTTTGTGTCCTCCGCCAATTCTCAAGGGCTTCATCTAGCAGCAGACGCCTCCTTGAACTTCACAACCCCTGAAAAGAAGGTGGCCGGGGGGTTACCAGCTACTGACCATGCTCTGGCTGCATGCGTGCAGGGCCGAGTTCCAGAGGACGCCGCGATTTGAGACGCTAAGGGCTGGGCCTATACTGTTTGGGTTAGACGGGAGAAAGGATAGGGACAAGTGCTGGTTCTGATTCCTTTCCGGGGATCATCACCTTGTGGTGGCAGGGAGGCTTGCGTGACCCAATGAACCTGAAAGCGATGCCGCCTGGAGCTCATGCTCCTGGTAGGGTCGCTCATGGTTGTAAGGTCAAAGAAGAGGTGAGGGATTCCCGACATAAAAGAATCCATGAAGTCCTCAACAGCAAATTCAGTGGATGAAGGCTGTGGAGATGGAAGAAGACCACAATGGAGAAGCTGTCCTAGTTGTCATGGTCTGCCATGCTACTGAGGCACCAACCACCAAGATCACATGTGCCTGACTTTGCGTTGATGTCCACATCTTAAACCTGACACGCGAAGGCTTCCATCATGCCCAAACGTCCAATGGCAATGAAGAAGTGACAAGAGAGGGTAGGGCTGTGATACTTGGAAGCCCCCACCCAAAAATCTGCACGCTGGCCATTGGGCACCTGTGCTGGAACAGGGCTGTCCTTCGGTAGCTGCATTCACAACAGAAAAGCCTTCTTTGGTTTTGCTCACCCTGAATGAAGAGAGAACTAGAGAAGGTGCCCCAAATTAGCCTGTTCCATTTCTCCTGGTGGGGAATCTCAGAGAACTCACCATTTCTGTGGTCAAAACAAGAAAAAGCTAAATTTTAGAACTTGGAATACAAGTACACTCATTAACAATCTAACATATAGTAATATGGTAGAAAAAGAACAGATAGTCCTTCCAGTCTGCCCAGCAAGCTTCTTATGGCAGCAACTGCAGTTCCATGCAGGTTACCCTCATGTTTCTGTTAAAGGCAGTAACTGCCACTCCATGCAGGTTACCCCCATGTTTCTGTTAAAGGCAGTAACTGCCACTCCATTCAGGTTACCCCAATGTTTCTGTTAAAGGCAGTAACTGCCACTCCATTCAGGTTACCCCAATGTTTCTGTTAAAGGCAGTAACTGCCACTCCATTCAGGTTACCCCCATGTTTCTGTTAAAGGCAGTAACTGCCACTCCATTCAGGTTACCCCAATGTTTCTGTTAAAGGCAGTAACTGCCACTCCATTCAGGTTACCCCCATGTTTCTGTTAAGGGTAGTAACTGCCACTCCGTGCAGGTTACCCCCATGTTTCTGTTAAGGGTAGTAACTGCCTCTCTGTGCAGGTTACCCCCATGTTTCTGTTAAAGGTAGTAACTGCCACTCCGTGCAGGTTACCCCCATGTTTCTGTTAAGGGTAGTAACTGCCACTCCGTGCAGGTTACCCCCATGTTTCTGTTAAGGGTAGTAACTGCCTCTCCGTGCAGGTTACCCCCATGTTTCTGTTAAAGGTAGTAACTGCCACTCTGTGCAGGTTACCCCCATGTGTCTGTTAAGGGCAGAAACTGCTGTTAAGGGCAGTAACTGCTGCTCCGTGCAGGTTACCCCCATGTGTTCTATTAAGGATAGTTACTGCCACTCTGTACAGGTTACTCCCATGTTTCTGTTAAGGGCAGTAACTGCTGCTCTGTGCAGGTTACCCCCATGTTTCTGTTAAGGGATAGTAATATTTTCAAGCAAAATGTAATCCAAGAAAGGTTTAAAAAAAAAATGCTCCTGCCCACACTGCCTCTCCATTTTACCTCTTCTTTCTGCTGTTTGTTTATTTCTTTGATTTATATTCCACACTTCAAAGCGGGATCTCTCGTGTGTTGTTCTTGCATTTTAAGTCCATCTCTCGGGAGCTGGACAGGGAGGCCGTATCTGCTGTAGTCACCTGACCCTGCTCCAGCTACAGAATCGGCATGGAAGTGCCACACCGGATGCAAAACCCAGAGCAGCCCTGTCAGGAAGGGTAGGACCTGTTCCTCCCGTGGCTGGGACTTAGTTATTATTAGTGATTTGTCCTGCCCAACTTGTCAACCTTCGAGCCAGGCTCGGTACAGAAAAGTCTGCATTCTCCAGAGGCGCATTGTACAGGTGTCTCCCCTTTGCTGGGACTGGTAAGTAACTTGTGGTTTCTCTCTGTTTTCCAGACTGGGTTGTTGAAAGCCTTAGAGGCTTTGCCACTTAATGCACTGACTTGTTTATGGAGAGTTGACTTTATTTTTTTTTATTAGAGGGATGTTTCTGGCAGTGGGGATATGTGTGATTGCCAGAGTGTGGGGGCAGCAGCTAGGGCTAGAGCATCAGCTCCGGTTTCTAGCAGTGTTGATGTGGTGACAACACCAGCAGTGCCTAGGGGTGGTCATAACTTAAATCCCTCATTTATTGCGACAACATATCTTTGAAAATAAAGATCTTCAGAAGTCGTATGAAGATCCACTAAGCCTGATGGATACCCTCCTCAATTTGAGGGACTGCCACCACTATGCCAGTTCTAAATGAGCTGGAAAACCAAAGGAGAAGGTGGAAAAACACAACAGTTCCATTGGGAAAGGGCTCTCATCAGACTAATGGCCCTTATGTTTAACTTTTTTTTTATTACTTGACAAGTTGCAAACAGTGATTTTAACAGCATATAATTATAGGTCAACACAAAGTTTTCCTTTATCCTCAGCAACACAGGTAAACCCCCAAATAGACTAAAAGTGGAGCGAAAACTCAGAGAATGAAACAGGTGTTGGAAAGCAGCCAGGCAGGCATAAACATCCTAGAGTGAAAGTAACTCCAGCCTTAGACAAGAGCTGCCTGCTTCTGTAAATCTGCAGACAGAGATGCAACGAAAAATCTCCAGATATGATAAAAAGTAACAGAGGGTCGTCGGAGCGCTTTCAAACTTCATACATACCAATTCCTATTAATGAAAATGCTTTTTTTTTGGCCATCATGAGCACTTTAGCCAGAAACAACTTGTGAAATCTATCAACAAAAACAGACTCATCCAGCTAGCCCAAAATATATAAAGCTAGAGACAGTAAGCCCTCAGGAGGAAGTGTAGTATATCCTTCCAGAATAAGAGAATTTCAGAACTATCCCATAGGCAATGTAGGTACAGCCCCTTTAAATACGGCACACATCAAGCATTCATCCGACACTTAGGGACCTAAAAAGCTGAAAAAGAGAGAGAAAAAAAAATCATTTGTGTAGGATGTGTAATTGTAATTCTTGCAAGTACCACATTTTCTGTAATCTTATACACAAATTGCATTGGGAAATTGCATGTTCATCTAACCCTAACATTTAAATCCTTCCACTAATGGCCATTAACTTCGTCTACAGCTGTAATTATGATCCCCCAAGCCAAAAAGAGACTTTAGCAGTCGTGTGGTGAAAGAGCCTGTCACGTCATTACATATATTAACTTCTCCACAATTCTCCGCTTCTCACTACAGCTACTATCTGCATTGTAGAATAAGGAATGAGATATCTGTAACAATTTTACAAAGCTGACTGCAAATTATAGCCTATTTTCTTAAAATAATCTCCATCTGGAACTGAGAGCATTACCCTGGAAGGAGCACGCTAAGCCTGCTTTAAGTTAAGGGGCTGAGGCATTTGAAATATATTGGGGAAGGTATTCAAAAACCTGTTTTGACGGATCACTCGGAACTTATCCATCTAAATGGCAAAGGTGGCATATTCAGCCTCTTATCCATCCAAATTACAACCGCGCAAGTAGTTCACCGGCTATAATTTAGCTGGATAGAAAGGGGGCGTTTTGGGGGCATGCCAGGGAGGGGTTGAGCTATGGGGCTAACCTAGCCGAATATCGGGTATATCAGGCTGGGTTAGCCAGAGAACCTTAGACCTGCTTCAGAGCAGGTCTAAAGTTAGCCGGTTTTGTGCGGCCGGATACCCTGCTATTTAACTGGATTATCTTCAAAAGATGTCCAGTTAAGTGGCATGGCTAATGGGGAATCCCCTCCCCGCAATCCTAAAGGTCCCAACCAGCCCTACACTTGCAGGGCTGAGCCTGCCGCCTGCTCCCCAGAATTCCCCATATTGACTGGCTCACCAAAAACAGAAGGCTGTGTCTCGCTCCTTGGCCTGAGTTATTTTTTTTTATCCCCCAAAACAGTCAACCTCCCGGGGCCTTCCATCTTTGCGTTACCGTCTCTCTCTCTCTCTTTTTCTTCAGCCTGGTTTGTGGTGGCCTCCTACCACCACCCGGGCCCGACGCTCCTGCTGTAACTAAGCAGTTACGCTAAAAGCGTAGGCTTCCACCGAATGCAAATAACTGCTTAAGCTACGCCAGAAGCGTCGGGCACCGCAATCCGGGCTGAAGAAAAAGAGAGAGAGGCGGTAACGCAAGGGTGGGAGGCTTAGAGTTGGGGTGAGGGGAAAGGGGGGAGCCCCCAGAGGTTGACTGTTTTGTGGGAAAAAATAGCTCAGGCCAAGGAGCGAGGGGTTGCGGGGGGAGAGGGGGGAGAAGGAAAGACTGTCACCAACCCCGGCCTTTATTTTCGGTGTACCAGCCGATATAGGGCATTTTGGGGAGCAGGTGGCAGGCTCAGGCCTGCAAGGAACAGAGTTGGTTGGGGCTTTAGGCTCGCAATCTTGTTTTTTTTTATTAACCTGCCAGCACTTAATCGGCTATAGTCATTTGAATATAGCCAGTTAAGTCTCATGCTATTTGGCTAAGATTAGCTTTAAACATAACCGGACATTCAAAAGAATGTCCGGTTATGTTTACCATTATCCGGCTAATGTTAGCCGATAACTTAAATCAGGGATATTCAGTAGGACGTTTATTCCGTTGAATATCCAGGACAAGTTATCTGCCTAACTGTAGCCTGATATCTTGTCCACTAAATGTCCTACTGAATATGGACCGGTTTCTGTTTTGGAAGATGTCTCTGCCATTATCCATTTGTAAAATGTGTCTGAAATGACCTAAAGAACTGAAAAACCCGCTTTCCCCAAGTTTCTTAATCGTTTCCTTGTCCTTCCTTCCTAGGTATCATTGGTAGTCAATGTGGCAAGTGAATGTGGATTTACAGACAGCCACTACAAGTCCCTACAGCAGCTGCAGAGAGACCTGGGTCCTTATCACTTCAATGTGCTGGCCTTCCCGTGTAACCAGTTTGGGGCAGCAGGAACCAGGCAGCAACAGAGAGATTGAAAGCTTTGCCAGGAAAAACTTCGGCGTTTCATTTCCCATGTTTAGCAAAGTAGCCGTTACTGGATTTGGTGCCAATGCCGCCTTCAAGTACTTAATTGGTGAGTGATGGCTGATCTGAGAATGCAAAATCTGACCTGGAGTTGGTCTTGCTGAAAGCGGACGCTCTTTGAGGTTTAGAAGGGTCTTTCCATAGAGAGAAGACGTGAAAACAATTTCACACCAAAAGTGAAAGGCTGGAAAATTGGAGTTTTCATCCCTTCCAAATTATGTCCGAAAAATGCTGCATTTCATTTATTTATTTAATGTTCTTAATAACTGCCAACCCCAGTCTTCAATTACAAAATTCCCAAAGTGATGAACAAAATCCCAGAAATAATAATGCACTCAATAAACCTCACGTAAAACACACAACATTAAAAACAGACCAGGGACCAACATAAACCATCAAACTTGTGACCCCACTCCAGCAGTCTATCACCCACAGCCCCAATAAATCCCATCGTTTCCTTAATCATCACCATAAGACACCAGAGCCCAGCATCCACTACTCCAAGCTCCCTCCCCCCACCCCCATTTCCTCTCTCCCCAAGAGATATTCACCAGGATCCAGAAACCAAGTCCCGATCTTACTCCACATCTTAAAATACCCCTCATATTGCAACAGTACCAACCATTGTATCAAGAATTATTTATTTTACTTTTTTTACAGTTTTTGTATCTTGCTAAATTTAAAATCCAAAGCGGCTTACATGAAAAACATTCATAGTAAGTGCATACATAAAACTTGCTAAGACATATAAAACAGTAATCCAGTGATAAAATATGATAA